>NC_090817.1:13602207-18402207 GCF_000390325.3 Nicotiana tomentosiformis | reverse complement strand
GCCTCCTTATTGCGAATGCGTGCTCTCACTCGCGAATGCGTAAGGCAACTAGGTTGCCCAGGCTCAAGCCCTCGACTCTACGTGAACGCGAAGGCCACTAGCCCCAAGCCTTCGCGAACGTGAAGCACAAAAACCACCCCAGTCCAATTTCTTCATTGCGAACGCGAGGCCTTCTCCGTGTTCGCGAAGAAGGAAACCAGAATAGCAGATAGCAGATTTTTGAACTCAACTCTAGGCGGTTCGAAACTCACCTAAGCCACCCTGGACCCCGTCCAACTGCACCAACAAGTCCATAAACATAATAGAGACCTGCTTGAACTCTCGCAACACATAAAACAACATCAAAACTAAGAATCGCACCCCAAAACTAAATTGAATGAAATTATGAACTTCAAGTTTTCAGCTTGCTCCAAATGCGCTGAATCATACTTAGACTATTCGGAATAACACCAAATTTTGCATGCAAGTCCCAAATCACCATACAGAGCTATTTACAGGCTTGGAATCCCAAATGGAACTCGATAATACCAAGTCCTACTTCAAACCAAATTTAAAGAATTTTAAAATTTTCAATGCGCCAGCTTTCAACTTTATGCGCCGATACTCTCTCAGGTCATCCAAAACCCAATCCGAACATACGCCCAAGTCCAAAATTATCATACGAACCTATTGGGCCCATCAAATCCCGGTTTCAAGGTCGTTTATAATAAATGTTGACCCACGTTAAACTTACCCCTTTTTAGCCAATATTAAGAAACTAAGTGTTCCGATTTCAACCCGAACCCTTCCAAACCCGAACTAACTATCCCCGCAACTTTCAACATTTTTGCTCCAAACATTCATGGACAGTCTTAAAGTTTTTGGCCGGTTCATGCTTCTTCTTTTTCTCTTCACTCTTTTTTTTTAACCATTGTTAGATTTTCAGCAGAAAACTTCAAATTTCATCTTCAATGGCTAATTCGACAACTCCGAAGAGGGTTACACGAGGTATACCCACTAAAGTACTCAATTTTGATGGGTCATCTTTCGATTTGCGGATCACTCAAGAGGAACATGTATTTGCATGTTCATCTGTAACTATGGAAGCCGAAAGGCGAACAAAAATACACAATAACCCTATGAAACAAGGTCAAGATGAGAAATCTTCGAAAAAACCAACAGTTCCTGATGTTCCTCAAGTTTCTGTATAGAACTTAGATGTATTTGAGTCCGCATATATTGATTTTAGTTTGTGCAGTGATTTTTATTTTTTGTATTTAGATGTATTTATATGTATTTGAGTTCATAAAATAATAATTTTAAATACACCAACAGTTCTATCATTATTTCCATAACTCAAAGTTATATTTTTGTCATAATCATTGTATTTTGATGTATTCATGTCTGAGTTCTGTATTCATGTATTCATTGTTTTGTATGTACTGTATTTTGTATACAATAAAAATAATGTATTTCATATATGCATGTATTTATATGTATTTGAAATCATAAACAACCTACATTAAAAACAATTAAAGTAATGTATTTTGATGTATTCATGTCTGAGTTCTGTATTCATTGTTTTGTATATTGTACTGTATATTGTATACAATGAAGCAACTAAATCATTGTACGAAGCATGCTCTTTTATCAATATCCCCTCAATCAAATAATCGACATAACAATTTTCATTGTTCCACTTCCCAGAATGACGAATTAGCACTGTTAAGCTTGCCATCTAGTAAATCGAATTACTAAATATTCTAAAAATACGTGTATCAATGCCGGACAAAAAATATTCCTATCAATGACGGTCAAATCAAAACCTCGAACTATTTCAGAAAAAAAAATTAACTGAATCTTTGAAGCTCTGCAGACATTATTTTGAAGCTGAATATACAATGCTCTATTTTTTGTGTTTAACGTATGAAAAATCATTCTAATTAATTGGTTGATAATGAGGCATGTTAGAATTAATTTTGTTGAGTTATATTAGGAGTGTATCACGCTAATTGATCTTATTTCCGTTATTAGATAGCTGGATAAACCTATTTTTAATTAAGGTGATTGTCTGTACTGTATTCATGAATACATGACGTGAATACATGTGAATAGAGTCGCGTACAGCTGGACTCCCCTATTTTTAGGCGATTTTTGCGCGAATACACTACCGTAACAATTAAATAATAGCTATAGAAAATAATATGTATATGATAGCTATAAAAAGTTAATAACCACTAAATAATAGTAGTTTCTGAAAATTCCTCATGCAGGTCCTTTGAGTTGGTCCTTTGTGTTGTTCCTTTAGTTGTTTACGTAGTGGCCAAAACACTAACAATTATATGATGCTAGATAAATCCACTGTAAAAGGAGGGTATTATATTCAGCTTCATTCCACATTGTTTGCTAATATTTTTTATTAATCTGTTTAAAAAATAATATATTTTTATATTTTCTTAATGAGAAGTTTTTATTACTATAAATATTCTGATATATTTATGATCATAAGTTTTAAAATTATTATAATCACACAAATATTACAGCATGAAGGGGATCCTTGGAACAGGCAAATTAAAATTGACTCTGTGTGACCTAAAAGTCACGGGTTTGAACCGTGAAAATAGTTACTAATGTTTGCATTAGAGTATATTATGTACATCATACTTATTTTGAGGTGCAGCCCTTCCCGAGCCCTACGTGATACTTTGTGCACTTGACTACCCTTTTTTATACAAATACTGCATTTGGGATTCCCCCCCCCCCCTCCCCCCCAAATTAGAGTTAAACCATGCCAAACAAATTGAAAAAGAGGATATACTAACTACTATTTTGGAAAAAAGAACAAAATCGAACAATGTTTCGTTGAAATATCAACAAACGATATCCTCGACCTAATTAAGGATGTTACGTAGCTATCGAACCGCTTTGTTTTTTTGTAAATTCAATTTGGTCAATCGATCTTCCTTTTATCTGTTAAATGTTAAATATGGCAATTGATTAACAGAATTGAGACGGACGTATATGTAAGAAAATGTCTCTGTACCCATGTTGGGACCCTCAACTTAATTACATTAATCATTGACCGTTGACGGACATAGTTCGACATGCCAATTAAGTTCCTTCTTTCATTTACATTAGTGACAGTCTAGTTTGATATTATTCTGTTCCAATTTATATGAAATTAATTTCTTTCTAGTTTATTCTAAAAAGACTTGTAATTTAAAAATAATTTAGTTTTAAATTTTTTATTTTATCCTTAATTGATGACTTTGCCCATAACGCCTCTTAACCTCAATGTCCGATCAAACAAATTCAAAACGGATAGAATATTTCCTTCGAAAGTGCCACAACTTCTTCTATTGCATCTCCAATGAATATGGTATTTGAAGCATATTCAATCTCGTTATAGGGCAAAAAGTCTCAATATTGAGTAATGAAAGTTTGACATATGTCGTGTTAACACTGTAGGAGGTACTTTTCATGGCAAAATTTCAAATTTAATTGTAGAAAACATTGATTACAATATACAAGCGATGGAAGTGAAATGTGAACAGCTAAGCATGACAATTACTAAACATAATGACAAAGACATATGCAGTGGTACTATATGAATTTGAAGCGACAGGACAGAGGAGTTTGCAAGTTCAATGTTTTATATGCTCATTAAATACTTAATCAGACAAAAAATCTATTCATGATCCACGAGAAAGAATATGATCACGAGGAATTTAAAGTTTCAAAACTTTTAATTGTTGTTAATAAAAAAAAATTATAGATGTCATTTTTATGTAATAATTCAAAATATATTTATATACTCCTTTAATTGTGAGATATAGGAATTAATTTTATTGTAGCTATTGGGTCAGATATTAAGTTTGTAGAATGAAATTTATTATATATATATATATATATATATATATATATATATATATATATAAATGATTAATGAGCCTAATTTATAAATTATATATGCTAGTGGCCATGGTAGTAATTTTGGATAATAATAATAATAGGGATAAAAGAACTGGGCCTGAAGCCCACATATTATGTTACTACACGTTTCAAGACTTAGAAAGGTAAAATGGGGAATATTAATGGAAATTTTACCACCTATTGCAAAAGTATACGCCCTATTTATTATAAGTCAAAAATATTTTATAATATTATTTTCTATAACTACCTTTTATATTCTATAGCAAAATGAGTATTTATGGTATATACTACCATTGAGCCATGAAATAAGTCATGAAATACGCTATTTATGTTTTTCCTCTCTCTTTCTTTCAATTAACACACGATTCTCTCTCAGAATTTTTCTTCTTTCTCTCTCTCTCTTTCTTCTCCCTCTCTTCGAGCAAAATAGGCTGAATCATAGATACACGAAAGAGAAACAAATCATGAAAGAAAACCTCAAAATCTCAAAATCGGAAACATGAAAGTAAACCTATAATTAAAAAAAAGGAAGCGGAGATACCTTGGGCGACGGAGAGATTGAAGAGAAAGGGATTCTTAGCGCGGTAAGTAAGAGAGAAACGAGGAAGAAGTGGTCGAATAGGAAGCGTTGTAAATTGTAATGAAAGAGGTAGTGAGGCGATACAAGGAGTCTTGGCCGTAAAACGCCATCTCCGACGAACTTTCTTCTCTTCTTTGCTATTTAGTCATATACAATAATACAAATACATTGTATTCTATACAAATTCACTCAAACACGTTGTATTTTTGTATTAATACATTTTTTGTCTGTTTTTATGTATTTTGAATGTCTGTATTTTTGTTAATACAGCTGAATACACTTGTATTTATTAATGCATATTGTATATACAGTATACATGAATACAAGATATAAACATTGAAACAGTGAATACAAATATTAAAATAGAACAAAATATAAACAATGAGTACATTTAATTTTAAAAATAGTGAAATATAATAAAATACATTGAATACAAATAGAAATACAGTGAATACAACTAATGAAATATATTGTATACAACAGTAATAACATGTATTAGGAATAACTAAAATATTGTTAATACAAATACATTTGAAAACACACTAAATACAAAAGTTATATACAACTGAAAAACCATTCTAATTAATTGGGTTGATAATGAGCCATGTTAGAATTGATTTTGTTGAGTTATATTAGGAGTGTATCGTAATTGATATTATTTCCGTTATTAGACAACTGGACATACCTATTTTTAAGGTGATTGTCGTTACTGTATTCATGAATACATGTCGCGAATACATGTGAATAGATGGCGCGAATACATGCGCGTACAGCTCGACTGCCATGATATTAGGTGCTTTTTACTGCTGTATTCATGAATACAACAGCTCAAATATATGTGAATACATGCGGGTACAACTGGACTACCCTGATTTTAGGCACTTTTTGTTGGTGTATTTATGAATACATGGAGCGAATACATGTGAATACATGCGCGTATAGCTGAACTGTCCTGATTTTTAGGCGTTTTTTACTGCTGCATTCATGAATACAATAACGCGAATATAGTGAATACACTAGCGTAACAGATTTAATGTTTACTTTTTGTAGACGGTATACATAGATTATACATTAACTATACATAGTTAAACATATATATATATATATATATATATATATATATATATATATATTTTAAGTTTAAGAGATTAGGTGACATGTACGTTAAATCTTCTAACAATATATAGTGGAGAAGAACAAGGAAACTGTGGCGGCACTGTGGAAAATGGCAGGGATTTACTAATCTTTATGTTGGATACTTTTCAGTGGAATTGTGGAAGAAAAGAACTGTATTATTAGGTATTTTTATAAATATTAGTACAAAGGTACACGTGATATTGAAGTTTGGAGAGAGTAGTTGTATATGTACCCATATAATTAATGATATGCTATTGATTACAATAACTTTCTAACCTTACTTTTCAAAGTCTCCACTAAAACGTAGGAATAGCCATTTTTCTTGATTGATCGGTATTAATTTGATGATAGTGTTGGAACTTGTTGTATTCACGGTTAAGTAGTGCCAAAAAATAAAGTAGCATTTTCCTGGAGCCAAATCATTTAACTAGGAACATTATTGATTGACTGAGCATATTTAATTTCAAGTAAGTGAATTAAAGTAGATTTGTGTAGTTTTCCTTTCCATCGTTTCATGTCCCCATTTGATTTAATAGACTAATAATAACCGTCTTTAGGAGGAAACAATAACTGATTACTACTGAACTTGATGTAGCGGCAAAAAGGGACTAATTTGGAGGCAAAGTTATTAGTTGGTTATCCCTAATATTATTACTGAAAATATATTTGGCCACGCTAAGAGTGGCCCAAATGTCCAAAATGGGGTATTATGGTAACTTCGCACGACTTTTGAGGGTATAATGGATATTTGTGCATATTCGTTTTTCATATATACCCTTCAGCAGATTTGTTTTTTAATTTAATTTTTTTCAAACAATTCTCTCTCACTAGTTTAATTGTCTTACCTTCCCAAGATGCATGCTACATCATTTTCCATAAAGTACATATACATATACTATACTAATTAAACGAAATACACTAAAATATACATATACTATACCAATTAAACGAAATACACTAAAATATACATATACTATACCAATTAAACGAAATACACTAAAATATACATGTAATATACTAGAGGAAATACATATAAAAATTAATTAAACTACTGGAATTTATATTGCATTGGTCACTTTCTAACCCTAAACACTTAATATATAGTGTTTCGCCTAAGAAGCTTTCCGGCCCCCATTTTTCTATCTTTATTTTCTCCTTCTTCATCTCTTATCTTTCTTAGGGTTAGATTAAGGAATGGGGGATGGGAAGAGGAACAAAACTTCGAAAGCCTATGTTGTATTTCGTGGTAAGAGGCCTGGATTATACAACTCTTGGCATCAGTGTGCTCTTATAGTTACTGGTGTCAAGAGTAGCATATTCGGGGTCTTCAAATCGTATGATGAAGCCATAGCAGCGTTCAATGAGTTTAGAAATGGATCTCAAGCTAATAATATATCGGCATCGAAGATGTATGTGGTATTTCGTGGTAAAAAGCCAGGATTATACAACTCTTGGTGTGAGTGTGCTCATATGGTTATAGGTTTCAAAGGAAACCTCTTCAAGTCTTACAGATCTTATAATGAAGCCATAGCAGCATTCAATAAATTCCAAGAAGAAAATGTTGACAATGAAGAACTATCTTCAAGTTCGTTTGTAGATGAAAGTGGTATAGGGGTTGAAGGTGACAATGAAGCAAGTGTTATATCATCTGTGTTGTTAGCTGGAATATTTGTAGGGATGAAGATATCAGAAAATTATTCAGTTTGATTATTAATAAGAATATTTTTTCCCTTATGAAGTGAATGTTTTGTCTATATTGTTGGATCTTAATAGAAAAGTTTAGTTCTAAGTGCCAAAGTGTTATCATCTACTGACTAGATGTTAAGTAGTTATAAGCGTTAGATTCATTTTGCACATGTTTTAATCCTTACTACATTGTTTCATGGTATTCATCAGATTTTGGACACTATCTGGAATGTTAGATAAACTTTTCACATTTGTTTGATTTTGGAAAATTGTAGTAATGTGAGGTTTTAAATACTGTTTGTTTCATCTCTAAAAAACTACTTCTTTGGACAAGAACTTGGGAGGTTTGCTTCATATGTTTTGTCTATATTCATAAGTTTCTTGACAATACATTTTCCTATTGTCCAAGGTTGGTGTAAAAACAAAAAAAGATTCAAACGATCCCTGGTTGGTGTAAAACCCTACTGTCCAAGGTTGATTCAAACAATCCCTAATTCCTACTGTCCAAGGTTGGTGTAAAAAAAAATTTCCTTTAAAAGATTCAACTATCTTCAAGTTCAATGTGCTATATTAATTTGGCAAAAAATTAGCCACTTTTAAGGAACTTAATTAATCTTTATAAATGTTACTCTTAGTACTTTCATTGCACTAGGCATCAAACAAATAGTTGCTATATTGAAGACAATAAGACTGTTTTGTTAACTTGAATCAAATGATCATAAAACAAAAAAAATTCAAAGACATAATAATAATAATAATAATAATAATAATAATAATAATAATAATAGTAGTAGTAGTAGTAGTTTCATTAATATGAACCTTCATAACATCACCAAAATATAATAAGATCAATAAAAATATCACCATAAGGGGTAGACAACTTCATAGACTAAAACAAATCACCATAAGCAAAAAGACAACTTGAGATAAAATTTCATAATGCATGGACTACTCAATATTCTGGGTCACGAAAATAGACTTGGTGGTCTTGTAGGCGGATTCGATATCACTAGTGATAACAATAATAGAATTGCTCTTAACTCCATTTTGGAGAGATGGTGTGGGCATATCGTCAAGCATAGTATAAAGTGAAGTTAGAGGATGCTCCTCCAACATCACACTTTTTAGGTAATCAATTCTTGAGTCACGAACCACCCTCTCAAGCAATTCATTAAACTCACGCTTCAGCTTAGTAAAGTCATGCTTAAGATTTTGGTATAAAATATTATGACTAACGGATGAACCATGGAGTGGTTGTTCAACAACTTTCTTGGTCGGAGTCCTATCCATCGTTATGCTTAGATGTAGTAGTAGTTTCAGTTTTATTTTTTTATGTAGGATTAGCATATATTACGAAAAATATATATGGAGAGTTATAATACCTATTTCACTTCCCGGTAGGACTTAAAGTCTCTTTGTAGAGACCCTATGCAAAAAAGAGACCATATGCAACTATTACACTTCCCAATAGCCATATACGCTCTTCCATGCGGACATTACACATCCCAGCAGCTACTTTCACTCCTCCATGCATACATTACACTTTCCAATAGCCTCTTCCACTCCTTCATGAAACCATTACACTTCCCAGTAGTCAATTTCACTCCTCTATGCACCATTACACTCCTCCATGCAACTATTACTCTCCTACATGACTACAATTAACTATAGAAGCTTGTCTTTATCCATTCGCCTATACAGATTTTGGATTATTTTTTTTTTAAACTTCTGCCATATAGTGGCAGTGTGGCAGTGCACTTCATAGGTTTTATCTCAAAGTCTTAACCTTAGAAAACTTGAGTAATCCATGTAAAGATTATTTGATTTAGGTTTAGGTTCTCTTTTGGTTTAGGTTTAGGTTTAGATTTTGTTGGTTGAATTCTAATTAATAACGGACCGGTCTCCAAAATTTTATATTGGTAAATACAATTTTTTATTTTCCGTGTTGATTTTTTTACTTCTCTATGAGCAAATTAATGTCGATTTTTAAACTTTTTAAAAAAAAAATAATAATCTTCCTAATCTTGTTCTTGGTTGTAAAATGATAGAAAAAAAGAGGGAGACTTCTGCACTAAATATATATTAAATAATTTCCAATTTTAATTGGCTATTTTTTAAACAGGTAGTCTTCTTAAAATAGATAAATATAACAATAATAAATGGAAAAAACACAAACAATATTATGAGGAACAATCATATTAATCCATAAATATGTTTACTTTGATCCATTTGAAGTAAGTACATATAACTAAAGAGAAGCACATATCAAGCTAAGCATTAGGTTATCATAGCACTTCAATAGAGAAGATCACAGCCCATGATGTAGCCTCAACTTGTTCAAAGAGAAAAACACTCCCTTTCTTCAGATTATTATCGACAACAAATTATTTTCACCCATTAACGAGTCTTTTCCAAACATCACTTGTGAGAGTCACCGCCCACTCCTTCCCATTACATCGAAGCATTATTTTAACCGAAATAGGAGGAATATAGACATAGATACTCTTTGGAAAAAACGGCAAGAACATAATGTAAAGAAAGGGTTCAGGGTTCATTGCTAGTTGGGATAATCAACAGTTATCAAATCATGAAAATTTAAGAAAATAAAATTACCAGATAATCACGCTTAATGTACGATCTGGGCACGTTCATCTGAAACCATGGATAGAATTCATCTTCAATCCATCCGTTAGCATTCATGTTTAGAGTATCGATTTTGTTTGGAGAATTGAAAATGTTGTTCTTGTGTTTAAGAGATATACAAAGAGTAAAAACTTTCAATTTCCCTCCAATCATATATTTACTTTTCCCTTTGTTTCCCTCTAAACGATGTATTTGACATTTTAGTCCAAAAATGTCATCTTATTTTCCCTCATAGTAAAGAAGCTAGAATACATTTTAGTCCTAAAATTTAATCATGTTTTCCCTTTTATTATAATTAATATTAATCAATAAAAATATATAGAATTATATATTGACTATTATATAAATAGGCCGATACGTATGACCTTACAGAATGAAATTATATAAATGGTCAATATTACTATGAACCACAAGTATAACAAACACCCAACCCCACGAGACACTGCCCGACATGATGTTTACCACATTGAGCACATCGTGGCAAGGGTGGCCTCATCTGACTTGACTCACTCCTATACTGAGAAAGAGAGGCCCTGGAACTCTAACTGGGCCCTGAATATGTGGAACGATCAAATCTCCTACCGAAAAACTGAGGGGGTGCACTAGCTGATGGCTGAGATGGATACCTCGGGTACTGTTGTCTCTGACCAGCTCAAAACTCACCATAAGGACCCGAAGTTCTCGCTCTCTTACTCTGGCCCCTATCATGCTCACGATCTCCATATGCTTCTGCTTATGCTCCTCTACACCCTGAGTGTATGCCTGAATACAAGAAATATCAATGCCTAGATGAAGTGAAACCGACATACAGTCATTGAGCAGGTGCGGCTCTAACCCCATCATGAACTGGTGAACTCGATCCTCCATCTTAGTTATAATAGTGGGAGCATACCTCGCCAAAGAATCAAATTGAAGGTTGTACTCTCGAACACTCATATTACCCTGTTGAAGGGTCAAGAATCTATCAACTCTAGCCCGTCTAAGCTCTGGTGGCAAATAATGATGAAGAAAAGCCTCTGTAAAATCCTGTCATACTGCTGGAAGGGCATCCTCACCTCTGGACAACTCAAAATACTCGTACCAATTAATTTCAATATCCCGAAGTCTATAGGAAGCTAGCTCAATTGACTCAGTTGTAGTGGCCTTCATTACCCTCACAGTCCTCTGCATCCTATCGATAAATACCTGAGGGTCCTCATTTGGATCTGCTCCAGTGAATATCGAGGGTCCAAATTAATGAAATCACGAACCCTCGCAAAAATGTCCCTATCTGCATGACCAATACCAACCTCCCGACGTTGAGCTTGTGCGGCCACTAACCGAGTCAATAACTGAATAGCATCTCTCATCTCCTGACCCAGTGCATCTGGATGAGGAGCTGGGGGTACTTGAGCGGGTGCTAGAGTTGGTGCCCCTGATCTCCTCTGGAAAGGGCTGGGTATGTGAAGTCTGAGATGGAGTCTCACTATGCGACTCTCCCCGAAATCTGGTAACTTGTGGTGCTCTACTTGTAGTCTCATTATCCACGGACTTGCCCTTCTGGGCACCTGTAGCCTTCTTGGGCATCGCTGAAAACATAACATGTCGTTAGGAAAATGAATTCTTATATCGCATGATCTAAGATAAGAAAGAAGAGTAACCATCTTAAATATCTTGTAGCCTCTTGTCTATAAGTGTGGTGCACAACACACCCATAAACAAGACTCTACTAGATACGGTCTGTAGACAACCCTAGGACATAACTGCTCTGATACCACTTTTGTCATGACCCAAACCGATGGGCCGTGACGAGTGCCTGAGTTCTACCTATCGAACACCTATAAGCATTCGTCTAAGATATAAACATGAAATAAGTATAGGTCATGCATAAAGTATGGAAATAAAGTACTAATTCATATGAACAACCTAACTATACATGACTGTCTAACTATACATGCCCAAAAGACATATATATATATATATATATATATATATATATATATATATATATATATATATATATACGGTAGTGCTAGCCGATAAGGCCACATACTATCTAACTATACATGACTGTCTACAGACCTCTATTAGAGTGTACAACTATATAAAGGATGGGACTTGTCCCCGTAGTACCCATATATATATGTAAACACATCGTACTAAAACTCAATGGAGCATACCAACTCTCGATGATCAAGGATCCTAAGAAGGGGGACTGTCTGTTTGTCTACCTGCACCTGCGGTCATGAAACGCAATGTCCCCAGGCAAAAAGGGATGTTAGTACAAATAATGTACTGAGTATGTAAAACAAGAAAATCAGTACATAAAAGACATATATTAAACATGGGGTAAATAATTCCACCTGTGAGTCTAAATAACTTTGTGAATCCTGAAACATTTATAATATCATGCACGTGCGTGTAAATGTCGTATCATGCATAGGTATAGGTGTACATAACATCATCAAGACTCTGATGACATCCTATCATATCATCTCTGCCACTGTGGGCAAAATTATCAACATATACCAGCTGATCAGGTGGTGGTGCGTATATAATGCCTTAACCTTTTTTCATATTCCATATACATATAATATACGCATATATAACGCCTTCTGGTCATGGGTCAAGGTACATATATAAATGCATGAAATGCATAAGAAATACGTTAATAAGATTTCTCGAATATCATAAAATCAATATGCCTTTCGGACAAACTTTATCAAATAAATATTTTTCTGAGACCCATGAACAGAGGATATAATAATAATTCATACAGGAATCAATAATATAGACACCTCTAGTATTTCTATGAATAGAGTCATTTATGAACGTTGCGTATTTTGCTCGTTTCGTTTGTATCATTTGGATCATGCCAAAAAAAAAGGATAGCCTTAGCATACCTCAAGTCGTCAATGCAACTCAACAACAAGCTTATGACAACTAGAGCGCCAACCCTAGAGCAAAGAAATTTGTGTATAATTTAGATGGCGGTAGTATATTATGTATCTCAAACGATTACTCGATTCTAAAATAAAACGGGCAACATTTCCCCTGATTTTACTGCCCCCTCAAGCCTACTATAGACGGGATACAAACATAATACAATCAGTAACTCAAAATCAACCTAATTACAATCCGGGACTTTCAATACAATAAAAACCCCAAATATACCATAATACACCCAATCAACAAATTATCAATTAGTCTGCAACTACAACGACGAGCGACCAACCTACTACCCTACTTCATGTGGCGTTTCTCCACGCCATTTTTATCCTTCCAAACTCCATAAATCAGCAGTACAATATACAGCCCAAAAGCAACACAAAACAATCCACAAAACAGTCTACTACAAATCAAATAACTCGAACTCACGGCTTCCGATCACCGTCCCGTGAGGTCTAACTATTAGGAAATGAATTTATCAACTCTTCTTGATTTTTTAAAGCTTAAATACAGAAATAAGAAATTTTTATTAACTATTAAATACATTTCAAAACTCAAACTACAAATAAAAAGAGAGGCGATATAGCAATACTTACGTCGTAGGGATCGTTTTAATGTTATCGCTTCTTGATTTCATGTTCGAGATGATAGTCTTGTTTCAAGAAATATTAGAGAGCTCAAGGACCGTTTATGGTGTCCTCTGGTCATATGCTATGTAAAAATTAAGAGAGAGAGACGAGTTAAAGAAAATATATCAACTTTTGAAAAGTCAAAAGGTGCTAGCTTGGCACCCTCTGATTCGCCCATCTTCCGACGCTTATATCTTTTTATCCGGATATCATATGAATAAACGGTTAAGAGCGTTGGAAACTACATTCCAAGACCTTAAATCTTTTATATAATATGTCCCAAAAAGATCTCATATAGCACACGAAATGTATTTCTCAAAAAGCTCTATTATAGGGCAAATTCTTAGTCGGTTTTTTCGCAACTTTATGTGTTTTGTCCAATCATCATATATAGTCATATTATGACTTTAAACTCATTTAAATCATGATTAACAAGTCTCATATTCCTTATACATCACCTTTGAACATACAGGGTGTGACACGTATGACCTTAATATAAACGGCTATTATATAAATGGTCAATATTATTATGAAGCTCAACGATCTAATTAGCATAGGTTATATGACTACAACCTTATTGGTCAATGGACTTATATGGTTGTTATAGGCAGATATGTATGACTTTAATATAAATGGCTATTATATAAACAATCAATATTACTATGAAGCGCAACGATCTAATTAATATATGACTATAACCTTATTAGTCAATGGACTTATATGGTTGCTATAGGACTATACGTATGACCTTAATATAAACGGCTATTATATAAATGGTCAATATTACTATGAAGCGCAACGATCTAATTAGCATAGGTTATATGACTACAACCTCATTAGTCAATGGACTTATATGGTTTTTATGGGTCGATGTGTATGACCTTAATATTAACGGCTATTATATAAACGATCAATATTACTATGAAGCACAACGATCTAATTAGCATAGGTTATATGACTACAACCTTATTAGTCAATGGACTTATATGGTTGTTATATGAAGATGCGTATGACATTAATATAAACGACTATTATATAAATGGTCAATATTACTATGAAGCGCAACGAACTAATTAGCATAGGTTATATGACTACAACCTTATTAGTCAATGGACTTATATGGTTGCTATAGGCCGATACGTATGACCTTAATATAAACGGCTATTATATAAACGGTCAATATTACTATGAAGCGCAACGATCTAATTAGCATAGGTTATATGACTACAACCTTATTAGGCAATGGACTTATATGGTTGCTAAAGGCCGATACGTATGACCTTAATATAAACGGTCAATATTACTATGAAGCGCAACGATCTAATTAGCATAGGTTATATGAATACAACCTTAGTAGTCAATGGGCTTATATGGTTGCTATAGGCCGATACGTATGGCCTTAATATAAACGGCTATTATATACCATAGGTTATAATTAGCATAGGTTATACAATTCAACTAACACTATTAATTTCGACATTCCTTCACTAACAGGATTCTTTAGGCTAACTATAATGTAAATAATTTCAGTGAATTAGGATAATTAAGGATTCAAAATTAATCCTTAGGTTTCAAATTTAGGATGAAAAATAATGAAATTAGCATTAAAACACTATTTACGTAGGAACAGATATGGGCACTGATTTTACATAGGGAAGTTAAATGGGTAGATTTTGTATTCAAAGAGGAACGGTTACAATGCAACTAATAAAATTCAATGCAACTAACACCAATAACTTGAAAGTTGAGCAAGCAATTAAATATACTTCTACAATGCATACACAACGATTGGGAATAAGAAGGATAGGAGGGTGTTTGAAATATTTTTTGGATTGGGTTGGCCCCATATATATGGTCACATACTCAAACCTAAGGACATAAAACACACTCACATACTCAAACCTTAAACTATGGATGCCTTTCTCTCTACCAAACGAGCCCTATCCTACTCTTCTACTAGCAGTGATGTCATATCTTACTCTTCTACTAGCACTAATAATGAAGAAGAGAATCCTCTAACATTTGAAGTGGTTATGTCTGATTCATACATCGACTGCAACGATCTAGTAAATTATTATGTCCTTTAAACTTTATTTCTTTGAATGTTACAATAACTTCTTGAGTTAATCCTAAATGAATTTTTCTTTTACATAAAATACTTTTATTTCTTATACCTTAACTCCAGAAAATATATATGCATCAGTATTGTATGTTCTGTGGATTTATCCTTTTATTATTTTTTATTTTCATGTATGTTGCTTTAGTTATGGTTGTTGTGCTTTATTATGTTGAAGTATTATGTTATGAAATTTCAATCTTCATATTGGTTTTCTTTACTATAATATATATTTTTTTAATTAACATTCAAAAAATTCGAAATGAAATGATTAGTGATCATGTATTGGAAGAGTAAATGCATCATAGGGAAGTTAAATGGGTTGGTATGTTATTAATGTAGTGTAAGAGTAAATGCTACATAGGGAAGTAAAATGGGTTGGTTTTATGAGTAAAGATGAACGGTTGGGAAGAAGAATAGCAGTAGTTATTCAACTGGGAAGAAGAAGGGTCGCAGTTAATGCGTCCTCTTCTACTAGGAAGAAGAAGGGTCACAATTGATGCATTGAGGCAGACTACTCTCCAGTTAATGCAATAGGTGTATCAATATAATGCAGCTACCTATCATTAGGCTAAGGTATGACAAGGCAAACTTTTTTGTAAGCTAAGATGTATTTTAAGTTTACAGTATGCAATGCATTGTAATTGGAGGTTAGGCCAAGCCTCCTTCCAAACATGATTTTTGTCGGAAGTTGAATATATCCCAGCCCAGGTATTGATGGGCAGTTTAAAAAAAAGTCTTCTAAATTAAAAGCAAGTAACAATAAAATGAAGTATTTAACAATGACAATTATAATACCACACGTTTAAACTTATTACAAAACAAAAGTCAATAAATTCAATAAAAATCTATCTCAAATCAAATTAAATAAGTTTCAAACTTAAATCATCTCAAACTAAACAGTCAAGTCTTCTACTTCTCAGTTTGCTTTATCATTTAGATCATGCAAGCTACTCTGTGATGGTACTGTTGCATCATCTTGCTGAAATTAGAGTAAATAAAACTAATAAGCAATGTGTTTACCTAAAAAAATAAAATAATTAATCAAATTTGTTATACTTTACCTCAATTCCTTCCGCTAGCCAAGGAGTTCCACCACTTCTACCACCATCTCTACCACCTCCTCTAGCACGGCCTCTACCACCACTTCTACCACCACCTCTACCCCTCATATTACTTCTAACTCCACTTCCACCACATGTTTGTGAATTTCTAAAGTATGAATCAATTCACCCTCTATATCTATTCAACCTTGGACGTCCACGAGAAGCTACGTATCTAGGATCTCTTATATTTCTCCCTTCACCCTCATCCTCACCCTCATCCCCACCCCCATCCCCACCCCTACCCACACCATCATATGTATCTTCTAAATCCTAATTTGGAACTATCATATCATCATCCCAATTCAAAAGGTCATGTTCCAATCTGTTCAAATCATACTTAATATATTGCCTCATCACTTCAGTGTCCAATGCAATATTATAAACCCGTTCAAAATGCTTTAATAGTTCCCTGTACATCATGTATTCAGAATTCATACGTGGGTAACCTCCTAGAAAGAAACGTTTCAAGTGCGGATGAACATCTTTTCTCCTCCTTTTCAATATATACCTCTCATTAATGTTTTTAATCCTCTTATGAGACAACACCTTAAGTGTATGGAAGTATAGAATACCTCTTGTTTCAAACCACTTGCAACTGCAACTTAGATATTCTCCAATAGGTGTATATTCAACCGTGAATACAAATGGATCTCTAGTGTTAAAACTCCTGAGCGAAGAATCTGTTATAATATATTTCTCCACTCCAGGGTTTCCTTGATGATCTTCAGGGGTGCTGATTTCACAATGGAACAGTTTCCTTAACTATACTTGAAAAAATTCAAGCACTTCACGAGTATAACATGCTTGAAGTTTTTCCTCTCATGCAAATTCAGACAAACATTTTGGTTCAAAGCACCATGACCTATATTCAGCTTCCAATTCTTTCTCGAACTTAGCTCTTATGGCTAACTCATATTGCTAAACAAATAGCTTCAAAGTGCTTTGGCGGGTAATAAATCCATCAAAGAAAGCATGCATTCCTTCACTTCTTTGTGTAGACAATGTCCCGGCCCAAAAGTGGTCATTTAGGTATACAGGAACCCATTTTTCCTTCTCCAAATAAAGCTTATAAAACCAATCCCTTACATCTAAGTTATATTTTGCAATATAATCAGTCCATCTTCTCTCAAACTCAACAACGTTAATGCTATCAAGGAGCCTTAAATTCTGCCTTTGCAATCTTACCATCAAGACCTCCGCTTAATTTCGTAGACAGCTGTCACGACCCCAAAATCTAACCTGGCGTGATGACGCCTATCTCAATACTATGCAAGCCAAAAATCTCAATGAACCACAAATTCTTTTAAGTATGAAAATATAATATTTTAAATACAATACATAATCCCACAAATACTGATACGAACACTTCCCAAAACCTAGTGTCACTAAGTACATGAGTATCTAATATGAATACAAGTCTAGAGAATATGGTCTATAATAGTCTGAGATCAAATACAGTAAACACATAGATAGAGAAGGAGAGACAAGGTTTGCAAAAACACGACAACTGCCTCAAAATCTTATGAAAATCAACCGCGCGAAAAGATCAACACTCGCTATGTCCTGGAACACCTGGATCTGCACACGAAGTGCAGGGTATAACATGAGTACAACTAACTCAGCAAGTAACAATAATAACTAAGGAACTAAAGATAATGAAGAGTTACACGGTTATAGTTCACTTTCAGTAATTCCAACAAAGAATAGACACGCTTTCAAATCCGACAGTTTAAGTCAAATCAATTTTATACAGTTCATGTAATCCGGATATAAAATCTTTCAAGGATTTCACAACAATGATAGATAGCAACCAAGTACAACAACAAATGCAAAGCAAGTACAACCTCTCAGGCAACAGTCACTCAACTCATCACTCGGCTCTCAGCCCTCAGCACTCACAATTAATGGGTACACACACTCACTGTGGGTGTACAGACTCCGGAGGGGCTCCTACAACCCAAGCGCTATAATTTGCACGGATAACTCATGTGTTGCACAGACAACTCACGTGCCATAATATAAATATCTGGATCCGCACGGCCAACTCACGTGTTGCACGGCCAACTCACGTGATATAGTAGAATATATGGATTCGCACGGCCAACTCACGTGTTGCACGACCAACTCACGTGCTATAATAATATATCTCACAATCAGGCCCTAGGCCTGACTCATTGATATATCTCTCCAGTCTCTCCGGCTCTCAAAAATCATGAAAATCAGCCCGAACAACAATGATATGGTGCATCAATAATGAACAATAGTGACTGAGATAAAATAATCGAGTAAACTATGACTGAGTACAAACAATAATTAAGCAAATAGTTCAACATGTACACGACCTCTGTGGGTCCCAACAATACCAACATATAGCCTACACATGGTTTCTAGTCAAATTTCCACAATACATAGAGAGCACATAGCTAACGACGAGTTATTCAACTTTACAGTCTCACGGGACGGATCAAGTCACAATCTCCTCGGTGCACGCACACACTCCAAAGTAATCACATGATACCAAATTCCGGGGTTTCATACCCTCGGGACTAGATTTAAAACTGTTACTTACCTCAAACCGTGTAATTCTTTATTCTACAATTTTTTCCTCGTGAGTTGGCCTCCAAATGCCTCGAATCTAGCCATAAATAATTCGTTTCTATTAATAAAATTTATTGAAATTAATTCCATGAGAAAAATACTAATTTCCCATAAAAATCCGTAATTTAGATAAAAAATCTCACGTGGGGCCCACATCTCGGAACCCGATAACCCATTCAATTACGAGTTCAACCATACTAATTTCACTCAAATCTAACCTCAACTAGACATTCAAATCCCAAAAATTTATTTATGAAGTTTCTACAATTTTTCCCAAATTTCCACATCAAAGTACTAATCAGATGATGAAATCATTGACATATTCATGTATATTAACCAACTCCGAGTTAGAATCACTTACCCCGGTGAATTTCTTGAAAAAAACCACGAAATATCGTCTCCAACCAAGCTCCCAAAGTCCAAAAAATGAAATAATAACCTAAACCTCGTATATATAGTACAGCCTCTGAACTCAAATTTCGCGATCAGCGAAATTCCAAGCTCGGCCGCGCCCCAGGTCCCGCGGTCGCGAAAAAACGGTGCGGCCGCGAAATTCTTGGGGCTGCAGTGCTAGGCTTTAGTGTTTTGGCCATAACTTTCGCTACGGATTTCCAAATTATGACTTCTTTATCTTTCTGTAAAACTAGACACGAAGGTATACAACTTTCATTTTTAAATCATCTCAAAATTTCTTATAGATCAAAATATATAGGCTTACGAACTCGGACCAGCGGATCTGCAGAACTTCCTGGAGCGCGGCCGTAGACAGAATTGCGCGGTCCGCAAAATTTTGAGCGCGGCCGCGAAAGTCTGTTGTGGTCGCGTCCCTCCTTCACCTTAGCGCCAAAAATGTGCAGTTCGCGTCTCTCCTTCGCCTCCGCACCCAAAAATGCGCGGTCCGCGCCCCCGAAAGTGCCAGAACAATACTAGAGTGCCGAAATGCCCGCGCTCGCTCAAAACTCACCCCGAAACTCATCTAGAACCTCCCGGACACAAACCATATATGAATTTTTATCATAAAATACGCTACGGACCTGCTTGCGCACTCAAAACACTGAAAATAGGTCGTATTGACCGATATTGACCATGGCCAAACTCCCAAATTTCTTAAATTTATTAATCTCTCAACCAATGACTCAAAACTACACCCAAGACCCTCGGAAACTCAACCAAATATACCAACACATTTCATAACATAACACGGACCTACTCGAGGCCTCAAATCATATCAAATAATATCAAAATGTAGAATTGCACCTTAAATCAAAATCTGTGAACTTTGAACTTTCATATTGTATATCTTGTGCCAAAACACATCAAATCAATCTGGAATGAGTTCAAATTTTGCACACAAGTCACATTTCACATTATAGACCTATCTTAATTTCCAAAATTGGATTCCGACCCCGATATCAAAAAGTCAACCCCCGGTCATACTTCCCAAAATTTCAACATCCAACATTTCAAGCCTAATTCTACCATGGACCTCCAATTAATTTTGCGGACACACTCCTAAGTCCAAAATCACCATACGGAGCTATTGGAATCATCAAAATTTACATCTGAGGTCTTTTACATATAGGTCCACATCTGGTCAACCCTTCTAACTAAAATTTTCAATTATGAGACTAAGTGTCTCATTTCACTACGAATTTCTTCCGGACCCGAACCAACTATCTCAACACGTCATAAAATAATTGTAACGCATAAATTGAGCAGTAAGTGGGGGAATGTGGTTATTATACTCAAAACGACCGGCTGGGTCGTTACATTCTCCCCCTCTTAAACAAATGTTCATCCTCGAACGAGTTTAGAATAATACTTCGAGTCTCAAATAAGTGTGGATAATTGCTCCACATCTCCTGTTCAATCTCCCAAGTAGCTTCTTTCGCTGGCTGGCCTCTCCATTGTACCTTCACTGATACTATGTTCTTTGACCTCAGCTTTCAAACCTGCCGGTCTAAAATAGTCACCGGCTCCACATTATAAGTTAAATTATTGCCCATCTGTACTGTACTAAAATCCAGAATATGAGACGGATCCCCGCCATACTTTCGGAGCATGGATACATGGAACACTGGATGAAAACCTGATAGATTAGGTGGCAAGGCAAGTTCATAAGCCACCTCTCCAATTTTCTTAAGTATCTCAAAAGGCCCAATATACCGAGGGCTCAACTTACCTTTCTTCCTGAACCTCAACACACCCTTCATGGGTGAAATCTTGAGCAGAACCTTCTCCCTAACCATGTAAACAACATCACGAACCTTCCTGTCGGCATAACTCTTATGTCTAGACTGTGCCGTGCGAAGCCATTCCTGAATCACTTTGACATTCTCTAAAGCATACTAAACCAATTCCGTACCCAATAGCATAGCCTCACCCGGCTCAAACTAATCCACCGGAATCGGCACCGTCTCCCATACAAAGCCTCATACAGAGCCATCTGAATACTCGACTGGTAGTTGTTATTGTAAGCAAACTCCGCGAGTGGCAGAAATTGATCCCAAGAACCCAAAATCAATGACACAAGCACGTAACATGTCCTCCAATATCTGAATAGTGCGATCGGACTATCTGTCCATCTGACGGTGGAATGTTGTACTCAATTGAACCTGTGTGCCCAATTCTCGTTGCACTGCTCTCCAAAAATGCGATGTAAATTGTGTACCCCGATCTGATATGATGGACACTGGTACACCGTGTAGGCGAACAATCTCACGAATATAAAATCTATCTAACCGCTCCGAAGAATAATTAGTACCAACTGGAATAAAATGCGCAGATTTGGTCAACCGATCTACTATCACCCAAACATCATCGAAATTTCTCAAAGTCCGTGGGAGTCCAACTACGAAGTCCATGGTAGTACGCTCCCACTTCCACTCCAGAATTGCAAGTCTCTGTAGTAATCCGCCCGGTCTATGATGCTCGTACTTTACTTGTTGACAATTTAAACATCGAGCTACAAATCCAACTATATCTTTATTCATTCACCTCCACCAATAGTGCTGCCTCAAATCCTGATACATCTTCGCGCCGCCTGGATGAATAGAGTACCGCGAACTGTGAGATTCCTAGAGAATCAGCTCACGCAAACCATCTACATTAGGCACATATAGCCTACCATGCATCTGTAATACACCGCCATCTCCAATAGTGACTTCCTTGGCATCACCGTGCTGAACCGTGTACCTAAGGACAAGCAGATATGAATCATCATATTGGCGCTCTCTAATGCGATCATATAAAGAAGACTGAGAAATAACACAAACAAAACTCGATTCGGCTCGGAAAAATCCAATCTAACAAACTGGTTGGCCAAAGCCTGAACATCCAATGCTAAAGGCCTCTCTGCTACCGGTAAATATGCTAAGCTGCCCAAACTTTCCGCCTTACGACTCAAGGCATTGGCTACCACATTGGCCTTTCCGGGGTGATAAAGAATAGTAATGTCATAATACTTAAGCAACTCTGACCACCTTCGCTGCCGCAAATTAAGATCCTTTTGTTTAAACAAATGTTGTAGACTCCGATGATATGTATATACCTCACATTGGACACCGTACAAGTAATGCCGCCAGATTTTTAAGGCATGAACAATAACTGCTAACTCAAGATCGTGGACTGGATAATTCTTCTCATGTACCTTTAACTATCTAGACGCATAAGCAATCACCCTACCGTCTTGCATAAGTACTGCGTCGAGACCAATACGCGATGCGTCACAATACACAGTATACAACTCTGGACTTGTAGGCAACACCAATATTGGAGATGTAGTCAAAGCTCTATTCACATTCATCAGACCACCGGAACGGAGCACCTTTCTGGGTCAATTTAGTCATAGGTGATGCAATAGACGAGAATCCCTTCACGAAGCGACGATAATAACCGGCCAAGCCGAGAAAACTCCGAATCTCAGTAACTGAAGATGACCTGGGCCAATTCTGAACTGCCTCTATTTTCTTCGGATCCACCTTAATTTCTTCACTAGACACTACATGTCTCAAAAATGCAGTGAACTAAGCCAAAACTCACACATAGAGAATTTAGCATAAAGTCTCTCATCTCTCAGTCTCTGTAATACAATACCCAAGTGTTGTGCATGCTCTTCCTAGCTACGTGAGTACACCAGAATATCATCAATAAATACAACGACAAATAAATCAAGATATGGCTGGAATACACTATTTATCAAATGCATAAATGCTACTGGGGCATTGGTTAGCCCAAAAGACATCACAAGAAATTCATAGTGGCCATAACGAGTTCTGAATGCCGTATTGAGAATATCCGAATCCCGAATTTTCAACTGGTGATACCCAGACCTCAAATCAATTTTGGAGAACACCCTCGCTCCCTGAAGTTGGTCAAATAAGTCATCAATACGCGACAAACGATATTTATTTTTGATTGTAACTTTGTTCAACTGCCTATAATCGATGCATATCCGCATAGTACCATCTTTCTCTTTCACAAATAGAGCCGGTGTACCCCAAAGTGACACACTAGGTCTAATAAACCTCTTTTCAAAGAGTTTATAAAGTTGCTCTTTCAATTCTTTTAACTCAGCTGGTGCCATACGATACGGAGGAATAGAAATAGGTTGAGTGCCAAGCACCAAGTTAATACCGAAATCAATATCCCTGTCGGGTAGCACACCCGGCAGGTCTGCAGGAAATATATTCGGAAAGTCTCGCACGACCGGTACTGAATCAATAATAGGAGTATCTGCATCAATATCCCTCAAAAAGGCCAAATATGATAGACATCCCTTTTCAGCCATACGTTGGGCCTTCAAATAAGAAATTACCCTCTTAAGAACAAAATCTAAAGAACCTCTCCATTCAACCTTTGGCAACCCCGGCATTATCAAAGTCATGATTTTTGCGTGACAGTCCAGAATAGTATGACATGGAGACAACCAATCCATACCCAGGATTACATCGAAATTAACCATACCGAGTAATAAGTGATCAACACTAGTCTCTAGTTCCCCAATAGTTACCACACGCGGCCGATACACATGATCCACAGTAATAATATCGCCCACTGGTGTAGATACACAAACAGGTGAAACTAAGGACTCACAGGAAATATCCATATAATTAGCAAAATACGATGATACATATGAATAAGTGGAGCCAGGGTCAAATAGTATAGAAGTCTCCCCGTGGAACACTGAAACAATACATGTAATTACTGCGTTTGAGGCAACAACATCTGGCCTAGCAGGAAAAACATAGAATCGAGCCTGCCCGCCACCTGATCGGCCTCCCCTTCTTAGGCGACCCCTAGCTTCCTGACCCCCACCCCGAGCTGGTTGGGCGAGTGGTGTAACTGCTGGTGCTGGTGTCGTTGGTCGAGAACTCTGTTGTGGATCCCCACTTAACAGCCTAGGACACTCTTTATTGAAGTGACCAAATTCTCCCCACTCGAAATAATCCCTCATCTGATGGAACTACTGCTCCTGATAACTCGAGGAATAACCTGTAGAAGCTTGTGCGGATGAGGCATGATGAGAACTCTGTGCTGGTAGTGCACTGAATGAAGACTGGCTTGAGTGAGCACTGTAAGAACCGTGGCTAGATGATTCACCACAATGAGCTATACGACATGTCTCAACACATCTGTAAGAACGACCCCTACCATGGTGAAACTGACCCCCTGAAGGAACATTGTTGTAATCACCCGGACCACGAGGCCTCTTCGCCTCTCTCTATCTCCATGTTCCTGGCTACGTACCATCTTTATCTGCCGAGCAATGTCCACTACCTCATCAAAAGTAGCACCAGATACTCTCTCTCCCTAGTCATAAGTAACCACAACTGATATGTGGGGTCATCAACTCCTAATCCTCTCCCTATCACTAGGAACCAACCAGACTGCGTGACGAACCAACTCAGAAAATCTCATCTCGTACCGCGTCACAGACATATCACCCTAGCGAAGCTGCTCAAACTGTCTGCAACTCTTCTCTGCGGGACTGAGGTACGAACTTCTCCGAAAAGACCACGGAGAACTAATTCCAAGTAAGGGGTGTTGCGCCAACATGCCTATGTCTCTCGTAAGTCTCCCACCATCTGAGTGCAGACCTAGAAAACTGAAAGTAGTAAATGAGACCCCACTGGTCTCCAGAATACCTGATGTCTGAAGCATCCGTTGATACCTATCCAAAAAATTCTGAGCATCCTTTGATTCAGTACCGCTAAATGGTGGAGGTCGAAGCCTCCCAAATCTCTCAAGTCTCCTCTGCTCATCATCTGCCATAACAGGAACTATCGGGGCCTGAGCAGTTACAACCAGTTGGGCTGGTAGTGCCCCCGATATCTGAAGTCCCTGTACTACCTGGTTTGGAGTACGGGCAACGGGGGTATGAGTACCTCCCCCATCATGAGAAGTGGCAGGTGCGGCCTGAGCCGAAACCATATGAGCAAGACCAGTGCAGGCTGCCAATATCTGGTCTAAAGTCTTCTGAATGCCTGCAATCTCAATGGGCACAACTGGTGCCTGAGCTGATCATGTCGGCTCAACGATATCTGGAATCTGCTCCTGAGCTGGAGCAACTGGTGGTACTACATGTGTTGGTCCAACTGTGGTACGAGCTATACTGACCTCTACCTCGGCCCTGACCTCTACCACGGACCCAGCCTCTCGCGACCCTAACCGGTGGCACTGGTGGTTGACCGTCTGATCATGTAGTACGTGTCCTTACGAGCTGTGAGAGAATAGAATAACTGAAATTTAGTTTCCAGAATCAACAAATTCGCACGACAAAATACAAGAAAATGAAATTTTCCTAAGGGTTCTGCAGCCTCTCGAAAATAAGTACAGATGTCTCCGTACTGATTCACAAGACTCTACTAAACCTGCTTATGATTCGTGAGACCTATGTAACCTAGACTCTGATACCAACTTGTCACGACCCCAAATCCTAACTTGTCGTGATGGCGCCTATCTCAATACTAGGCAAGCCGAAAATCTCAATGAACCACAAATTCTTTTAAGTCTGAAAATATAATATTTTAAATACAATACATAATCCCACAAATATTGATACGAACACTTCCCAAAATATGGTGTCACTGAGTACATGAGCATCTAATATAAATACAAGTCTGAAAAATATAGTCTATAATAGTCTGAGACCAGATACAGTAAACAAAGAGATCGAGAAGGAGAGACAAGGTCTACGGAAATATGGCAGCTACCTCAAAATCTCCTGAAAATCAACCACGCGAAAGGATCAACACTCGCTATGTCCGGGAATACCTGGATATGCACACGAAGTGCATGGTATAGTATGAGTACAACCAACACAGCAAGTAACAATAATAACTAAGAAATTGAAGATAATGAAGAGCTACACAGTTATAGTTCACTTTTAGTAATTCCAGCAAAGAATAGACATGTTTTCAAATCCGAAAATTTAAGTCAAATCAATTTTATACAGTTCAAGTTCATGTAATCCGGATATAAAATCTTTTAGAGATTTCACAACAATGACAGATATCAACCAAGTGCAATAACAAATGCAAAGCAAGTATAGCCTCTCAGGCAACAGTCACTCAACTCATCACTCGACTCTCATCTCTCAACACTCATAATCAATGGGTACCCGCGCTCACTGGGGGTGTACAGACTCCAGAGGTGCTCCTACAACCCAAGCGCTATAATCTGCACGGACAACTCACGTGTTGCATAGACAACTCACGTGCCATAATATAAATATCTGAATCCGCACGGCCAGCTCATCTGCTGCACGACCAACTCACGTGCTATAGTAGAATATATGTATCTGCACGGCCAACTCACGTGCTATAATAATATATCTCACAATCAAGCCCTCGGCCTGGCTCAATCATATATCTCTCCAGTCTCTCGGGCTCTCAAAAATCATGAAAATCAGCCCGGACAACAATGATATGGTGCATCAATAATGAACAATAATGACTGAGATAAAATAATCAAGTAAACTGTGAATGAGTACAAACAACAATTAAGCAAATAGTTCAACATGTACACGACATCTGCGGGTCCCAACAGTACCAACATATAGCCTACACATGGTTTCTAGTCAAATTTCCACAATACATAAAGAGCACATAGCTAACAACGGGTTATTCAATTTTATAATCTCATAGGACAGATCAAGTCATAATCCCCTCGGTGCACGCCCACACGCCCGTCACCTAGCATGCGCGTCACCTCCAAAGTAATCACATGATACCAAATTCCGGGGTTTCATACCCTCAGGACCAGATTTAAAACTATTACTTACCTCAAACCGTGTAATTCTTTATTCTACAATGTCTTTTCCTTGTGAGTTGGCCTCCAAACGCCTCGAATCTAGCCACAAATAATTCATTTCTGTTAATAAAATTTATTGGAATTAGTTCTATGAGAAAATACTAGTTTTCCATAAAAATTCGTAATTTAGCTCAAAAATTGCTCATGGGGCCCACGTCTCGGAACCCAACAATAGTTACAAAATCCGACGACCCATTCAATTACGAGTTCAACAATACTAATTTCACTCAAATCTGACCTCAACTCAACATTCAAATCCCAAAAATTCATTTATGAATTTTCCCCAAATTTTCACTTCAAAGTACTAATCATATGATAAAATCATTGATATATTCATGTATATTAACCAAATCCGAATTAGGATCACTTACCCCGATGAATTTCTTTAAAAATCCACGAAAAATCGTCTATAACCGAACTCCCAAAGTCCAAAAAAATAATAACCTAAACCTCGGATATATAGTACAGCCTCTGAACTCAAATTTCGCGGTCAGCGAAATTCCAAGCATGGCCGCGCCCCAGGTCCCGCGGTCGCGAATAAATGGTGCGGCCGCGAAATTCTTGGGGTTGTAGTGCCAAGCTTTAGTGTTTTGGCCATAACTTTCTCTACAGATTTCCAAACGATGACTTCTTTACCTTTATAGAAACTAGGCACAAAGGACTACAACTTTTATTTTTGAATCATCTCAAAATGTTTTGTAGATCAAAAGATATAGGCTTCCGAAATCAGACCAACAGAACTGTAGAACTTCCTGGAGCGCGGCCGCGAAATTCTGCTGCGGTCCGCGTCTCTCCTTCGCCTCAGCACCCAAAAATGCGCGGTTCGTGTCCCTCCTTCGCCTTCGCGCCCAAAAATACGAGGTTCGCCCCCCCCCTCCCCCGAAAGTGCCAGAACAATATTAGAGTGCCGAAATGCCCGAACTCACTCAAAACTCACCTCGAAACTCATCCGGAACATCCCGAACACAAACCACATATGAATTTCAATCATAAAACATGCTACGGAACTGCTCGCGCACTCAAAATACTGAAAAGAGGTCTTCTTGACCCGATATTAACCATGGCCAAACTCCCAAACTTTTTAGCTTTATTAATCTCTCAACCAATGACCCAAAATACACCCAAGCCCCTCGGGATCTCAACCAAATATACCAACACGCTCCATAACATAACACAGACCTACTCGAGGCCTCAAATCACATCAAATAACATCAAAACGTCGAATCGCACTTTAAATCAAAATCTATGAACTTGGAACTTTCATATTCTATATTTTGTGCCGAAACACATCAAATTAATCCGGAATGACTTCAAATTTTGCACACAAGTCACATTTCACATTACAGACCTATCCCAATTTTCAGAATCGGATTCCAACCCCGATATCAAAAAGTCAACCCCCGGGTCAAACTTTCCAAAATTTCATCTTCCGGCATTTTCAAGCCTAATTCTACCATGGACCTCCAATTAATTTTCGGACACGCTCTTAAGTCCAAAATCACCATACGGAGCTATTGAAATCATCAAAATTCACATCCAAGGTCTTTTACACAGGTCCACATCCGGTCAATCTTTCTAACTAAATTTTTTAATTTTGAGAATAAGTGTCTCATTTCACTCCGAATTCCTTTCGGACCCAAACCAACTACCCCGACACGTCATAAAATAATTGTAACGCATAAGTTGAGCAGTAAGTGGAGAAATTGAGTTATTATACTCAAAACGACCATTCGGGTCGTTACAATAACTTTGTAAATATGTGCCATATACAATATCTATGTACCGTATTTGGCATCAATGCATTGATGGAAGCCTTGATACTATCACATTAGTCAGTCATGATAGCTAATGGACGAACATTTTTTAGAGCCCCAAGCCATGTAGAGAGCACCATTTTGTAACTTGTTATATCCTCACTAGACATAAGAGCACATCCCAAAAGTATGCACTGCCTATGCTGATTGACACCAACAAATGAAGCAAATGACATATTGTATCGATTCACAAGGTATGTGGTATCAGGGCATATTGCATCATGGAACTCCTCATATGCAACCTTAGAGTGTGAATGAACCCATACAACATTACGAAGTCGACCGAAACTATCCACATTTACGGAGTAGTAAAATTCCCTATCTTTTTACTCAATCATTATTGAATAACTTGAGTAATAATTGTGCGTCCCCTTCTTGCAACTGAAGCTTTCTACTCTTCAAAATATAATTTCTACAGTCCTTTGGTGTACAACCCAGATTTTCGGGGCCACCAGCAAGTACTTTATCGACTCATATATTTTTTTAGGGTCTTAAGCCAACAATATCTTTGGTTACAAGAGTTCTCTTAAGAGACTTACTAAGCGATCTCTGTCCAGCCATCAATCGCGATAGTGCTGGTTCCAATTGATGATTATATTTTTTAACCACCTTTGAAATACGCCATGAACCATTCTTCTCCAAAATTCCATTTATTCTAGCACGACAGTTCCTCCTCTTGGTAACATGCTTATTCCTTGGTTTCCTAGACCTATCACAACCACATTGTATATACCTAACAATATCACCACCTTTTTTGTTTGATATTATTTTGACAATGCAAAACCCTGATAATCTTGCATGTTCTTTGTAAAAATCAAACATAACATCCTTATTACTGAACTGCATCCCAGTAATTGGACAAATTACTAGATCTTCTTCATTGAACTCATTAGACATTTCCATGTCCTCTCCACCTTCTCCCTCTCCCTCTAAATAATGAACGCCATCATCATCATCATCATCAGCAGCATCAATAACAACAACAACAACATCATTGTCAACATGATCTTCTCCATCATTGAAGTTGCCGTCTGAATCAATGTTGACCGACTCATCTTCATTCATCAAACTGTCATCCGAATTCAACCCCAATGATATGTGTAATGCATTCCTTAGTTGCTCCGACTTAGTTTCTAGGCTGTTATTCGATTTTAATGGCTCCAAACTAGTTTCTAGGTTAGCATTTGTATTTAGGTTAGGGGAAAGGTGGTGAATTATGTGTTTAATGAAAGCTCTCTTAACATAAGTGTATGGTAGAACAAGGTATACCGTATAAATGAAAAAAATAATATTATGTATACATACTAGACTTTTGATCTTCCCATACGTATAAATTGTATTTAAAAAAATACGTAATAATATAGGTATACATATACAAAGGCTTTTGATCTTCCCATGCATGAGAGAATGATGATTTATGGGATAAATGTTTTGGGATAATCAATAGTTATTAACTAATTTTGGAGAAAAATATTTTGGAGGGAAAAATGGCTATTAAGCCAAATCTGAAATGAAGGGCTTTACTGGTATTTCACCAGTGTGGCCATCGTTGGGCCACAGTGAGTTTGGCCAAATAGCAACACTCTTTATAATAACCAATTAAGTGTGAAAGTTCCACTGCCATAAATCATATTCTTTTATTAAGATCACACTACTGGAAAGAAAGTTAGATGATGAGTACACTGGAAAAAGCAGAGAGAGACACGAAGAGAGAGAGAGAGTGGACAAGTATAAATGAATAAAAAAATAGGTGATATTCCTTATTCAATTCATAATATAAAGGAATACTCATTTAAAACTTATTTGTATATAATTGGTAAATTGTATATGACTATGTAATTAAATTGAAACTTAAACAGAGAAGATAATAATGTTTCAAATAATGTATAAGAATATAAAAATCTTTAATGTTAATATAGTTTTTTTTTAATTAACAAAAAAGGAAAAGGGTTAGGTGAATTAACAAATTATAGAGTAAGTATTTAACGGGTTTTACATTTCCAAAGGGTAGTAGAAAAGTTTACAGTGCTTTAGTTGACGGAACTTCCGATGCAAGTGGGCTGAATATTTGTGTCTCTCCTGATCTCTTCTCCTATACCTGATTTCTCACAATCCCTTATTCACATTATCACAAATCCAAATTTGAGTATAACTCAAAGTTTCCAAATTTGAAGTAAAATCATCTACTTTAAAATTTAAGTACTGAAAACCTCTCAGCCAATCTAGTAATTAGCGGACAGACTTTTATGAAATATCATTTACTATTGGATGTTGCACATCACTTCAACGTCAATTGAGAAATATATATAGAATTTAAAGTTGAAAAATTATTATTCAAAAAAGATGATATAAATATTTATTCCAGTTTCATATTTTTATCTATTATTAAATGAACGTATAAAAAATTATTAAAAGAAAAGAAGAAAGAAGGAATATTTTTTTCCCCGAAGGAGATATAAAGATAAGTGAATTACTTATAATGTAAGTATTAATTATATTGATTATAAGTATATATTGTATTTATAGACTATTACATTTCCAAGGTATACATCACTTGGTTCAAGATGACCAGCCAAGTGGCCTGTCAAAGCAGGTATCTGAATTCAGTGCACTGCACATCACAAGTGGCTGTAATTTATTATTATACTAAGTGGTCGTTTGGTTGCGAAACAAATCACTCTATAATTAATTATTTCAAAATTGGTTATTTTATTATTCTATTACATAAATATTTTGAAATTTCGAATAAATAGAAAAAGACAAATTACCTAGCATTTTATTATTATCTCCGGATGAAACACAAAATGAAAAAAATGCACTGTCCAAGCTCTGCTCTATAAATTATTTAAGAAAAATAAGGTTAAAATTGCAAATAAAAATTAATTCAAATTTATGAATTGTAAAATCAAGCATAAGTTTTATTTAATTTTAGTATAATTTTAAAAATTTCATTCAATTGGAATATAGTATTATTATTATAAAAATTTGATATTATAATAAGTTTTGGAGTATCTTAATGAAGTTTTAATTTTTATTTCTTAATTCAATAGTAATAGTAATAATTTGTGATGGAAAAGGGAAAAAGATTTTTTGGTTTGTTTTAGTATATAGTAATAGTAATATGTTTTGAAAAAAAAAGGAACCATTTTCCAAAGACACATAGATAAACGTGTAGTAGAGTGTACTTTGTTCTGAAAATGACCGAAGCAAATCTAGTTTCACTGTGTCTCTCATCTCGCCTCTTCTTCTATCTGACTAATTCCTATTCACACGTCCAAATTTGAGCCACCCCTTAATTCATCTTATTGTTTTCATGGGAAATCTTAGCCTCATCAATTCTGAAAATTGATTCTTGTGGCCCAATTATCTGATGTATCGATTCTATGTTTGTCTATATCTTAATCTCAAAGAATGGATCCGGCTGTTGGAGTAGTGGTAGTTTTGGTTGTAATTCACGGTCAGTTGTTAGTCAATTGATTGAATATAATGGAGATTTCCATCTCTAGATCTACCAATTCAAGATTATATCTTTTCTCCAACTTGGGAGGGATTGAATTGTTCTTAGCTTCCTTTCCAGATCTACCAAATAAGCAAGGTAAAACAAACTATATCGAAGTATTATAATTTTTATATAAGTCTAGCAACTTTTTTTTTTCTCTGTGTCCCAAAATTGAGTAATATATATTTTTTCTTTTGATGATGCACTGAAAGTCTAACTCAAGCCTTTTCATATTGTGGCTTTTGTTTTTTTATTCTTTATATATAATAGAACTAGTTAACTTAAGCGCTGTGAGATATCACTAAGTTCTCGTAAATTTAACAGAAGTGATAATTCGCTTAATAACAACAAAAACATATTACTTTAATGTAAGACTTGATATATATTGAAATACACACAAAAAAAAAACATAGATCTAAAAAAGCCATTATACTTTTTGTAGTTTTACAATGATAATGTGGTCGAAAGCAATATTCTTAGACGAGAAGTTGATGCATTTTTTGTGAAAAAAGTATGTAATGTATGTCCAATTGTCTGTTCTTGCTACTTCAAAATTATCCATAAATAATTATATTATAATTGTTTTCAATACTACAGTAAAGGCATATAAAGACCTTTCAACATAAGATATGGGGAAAAAGGTTGACCCCTCCAATTAATTTGGTTAATATGTTACTAATATTGAAATTTCAAACTTATCAAATACAATGTAATGGATAATTGAAAAAAAAAAAATCTTTAAGAAATTGTAAAATTTTTTAGTTACAAAAAATCATCGTTAGTCATACTTTATATTCCTCTTTGTAAGTCTTGTCGATGCACCACGTTCAACTGCGACATCAACTACTCAATTATTCCATCTTTTGCTGTTACAGATTCGTCATTACTTGTGAGCATTGTATATATGCTTCTAAACATCCTGAATCTATTGAACAGGTCCATGGCTCATGAATTTATATGCACATGAACTAAATTACATATACAGAGAGACATGGCTGAGAAAGCATGGAGTGTTTACCCGTGTCATTCCATCACAGAGAGGAAGAGGTTAGTTGAAAAAGATTTTGGAGTTTCTATTTTCATTTATCTTAATTTCGTTACCCGTTGTATCATATGACTCAAAATAATGGAATAAAGAATCACATAGAAATCTTATTTGAGGATTAGAATATATAGAGCATAAATAGAATAAATGCCAAAGAATTGGAAGAAAGAGCAAACCTTTCAGCAAAAAGATTGTAGCCACCTCCTACTCCATAGGCATTCTTCCATCGCTTGCACCAAATATCAAACCCATTGTAAGGACTAAAGCTGTGTCGAAGTTGAGATCCCTGAATTTCTATCCAGACTAGTCGTTTAGCCAGGGAGTGTAGTGTAGGTTGAATGTAGAGCATGTAGCTTCTGCTGGATAGTCTTGTGAGATGCAGGCCTACAGAGTTTGTTCTATGACTGTTTTGGACATGTGCCTTGCATGTGTATTAAGCGATCTCTACAAACATGAGAAGCCTCTTCGATCACCCAAGAACGGTTAATTGTTAATTTTGGATTAGTGAACTTGCATGTGTATTAAGCGATCTCTACAAACACGCTAAAGTTATTTGTATGTATGATGTAGAACATGAAATTTGGGGGAAAAGTACAAGCTCAAACATGAGAAGCCTCTTCGATCACCCAAGAATGGTTAATTGTTAATTTTGGATTAGTGAATCTTATTTCTAGCAAGTTATATTCTTGCATTTCAAATTTTAAAGCGTATATTTATATGGAATAGTTAAGTTGTCCATATGTCCATGTCCCAAACCCAAATTACCTTTAATACATTCTGCATTGATATCACATCAACACAGAGGTAGCATGTATAAACCTAGTTGCTCCTTTTCCTTGTGCTCTCTTCTTCACGAACTGATCCCCCCCCCCCCCCCTCTTTCTTTTTTTGGGAGGTGAGAAACAATTGGAGAAGAATAGAACTGAAATAAAACTTTTATGAACTCCAACTATTTTATCCACAAATTAAACCTTTCTTTATTCATCACGAGTAGGGGTGGCAAACGGTCGGGTTGGATACGTGCGGGTAAAAAACGGGTAATACAAAAAAAACAGACAAATTAACCGACCCGACCCCTATTTAATACAGATAAAACACGGGTTAACCGGCGGATAAAATGGGTAACCATATCATCCATCCATGGCTTCACATTAGCCTCAAGCTCTAATATGAATTTGCTGCCACTTGCAACACACGAACATTACTGAAGTAATATTAATTTGCTACCACTTGATAACGTAATATTTGTAGCAAGTTTAACAATTTCAAAACTTGTGACTTTAATCTTGCTATGAATAATTGTTAATAATATACAAAGTTCACAAAACTGAGTACTATGATTAAATATAAAAAATATACCAAGTTCACTAAGACTTTTTATCTGCAATTCAAGTTGTAGGGGGTTAATCAGTTCTTCATCTGCAAATTCACTCATCCATTCTCTTCATCTGCAGGTTCTCATCCATTATATGGGAGTAGTATAGTCGAGGTTTCACATTGTAGTTCCTTTTTATTTACACCACTGCGACCAACAGGAAAAAGATCAAAGAGATGTATCATAGTTTTTGCTTTAGTTCTTCTATTATTGATCACCACATAACAGTTAACTTCATTCCTCCAAATATTTCATACAAACCCCAGTTCTGAAATGTTACTTTCCTAAGAAAAGGCCATCAAAATGCAGGTAATAAACCCAACAAAAAAGAAGCAAAAAGGTGCAAACTTTAAGGGTAGGAAAATGACACTTAGAATAAAAAAGGAGAAATTATGAGAGAATCACAGCTTCAAACTTGTAAAATTTAGTAGTAATATATCAGATCTTACAACAAGATTGAAACTTTTGAATTGAACAAAAAGTTTCAACCAATTCTTGAAGAGCAGGATCACAAAACATCAAAGTGGCCAATAGAAAAAAATGAAAAGATGGACAGAACTCAACCACAAATGTTCAATAAATATCCATACTTTGCAGAAAAATAAAATTATAAGAGCCAAATATCAAGAAACTTATGTATAATAAGAAGAGGAACATGAAAATTTTGGATGAAAAAGTTACAATTTGCCATTACAAAAGATAAAAAAGACTCCAGCTTTGAGCTTTTCTTGGGCATGTAAACTATAGTAATGCAAGTAATGAAGAAAAACAGGCCATTCTTGAATTTGTGCTAGTTGTGTAATCTCCAAGAATAATTAATCACACATTCATGGTTTTCTGACAATAATCCAGAAAATATTACACTGCAAAAAGCTCTGAAATCACGGGAACAATTTTGATTGAACACAACTGAAGTAAATTATGCTTACAATAAGCAAAAAGAACTGAATATAGGAAACAACACAAAACAAAAGGTAAATTTTGAAGGGAAAGCAGATTTTGAGAAGCTAAATTGACACAAGAGAGAAAACACACAGACACACTCATTTTCTCTTTTTTTTTTTCTTCCCTTTACTACATTAGTGTTTATTGCTAATAGCAGTTAAGAAAACAAAAGAAAGAGAAACAAGGATAATGAGAACAACAGAGGGTATTTTAACCTTTTAAGTTTCGCAAGATAAGGTAGAAGATTAACAACAATCTCATCTTCTTCATCAGAGTCGGATCCATCATCAAGATCTTATACAATTAAAAAAGAAAATATATCAAATATTACTGATAATAAGTTATTCAGAAAATAAAATAAACCAAAATTGTTTCTTAGACACTCCACAAATTACATTAGACCAAGATTACTTAGACATGGTAGGCCAAGATTACTTAGACACTCCCCAAATGGCATTTTTCTTGTTTCTGAATTCTTGATATGCTTAACACCTTCTCTAATTTTCGCAATAGTTGCATCGGCCTTCTCTAAGCCTGTCTTAACTATTAAGTTCAAAATGTGATTCCCACAACCGATATGAATCAACTTTCCGTGCTCTCTTCTTCTCGAACTGATTTTCTCCCCTTTCTTTTTTGGGAGGTAAGAAACTGTTGGTGAAGAATAGAACTGAAATAAAAGTTCTATTAACTCCAACTATTTTTATCCACAAATTAAACCTTTCTTTATTCATCACAAGGAGCCTCATCTTGGCTTTCGTTGCTAAAGTAAGTTCATCTCTTCTACACCATCATATTACTTAATATCGATGCACTTCACAACTCTTCAGCTAGGATTGACAGGTTAAAAAAAGAAAGAAGCTAATTTGCCTATAGATAACAACATGTGAAGTTTGGCAGGTTAAAGCTACTTGCGCAAGAAATAATCATAAGAAAGTGGGAACGTGAATGTGAACCTGCCTTTTTTTTGCTACTGTATTTTTTATGAAGTAATAGTGCAAGATTAAAAGGTGAGAATTTCTGGCTAACATTACAAGGATATATTCATCAATAGATAGACAATTGTTTTGAGTTAAATTTTTTCTTCGTTCTCTGTTTTCGTGTAGGCATGTGTCCTGTTACAGTTAAAAAAGGTGGTCTTTCCCCAATTTTCTCATATTTTGAGCAAATGCAAACAGACAATAGTATTTGTTATTGGCTGGCGTAAAGAACACCAGTTTACGTAGTAAAATATACATTCTTATTTGAAGGAGGAACTTTGTTAGATACCCCAAAAAATATCCATAAACTCCTTGGAAGAAATACCAAACTTCAATTTTTCTGGCACACACATGCATCCGGTTTACTTCATCTGCCAGCAAATCACTTGCTGCTTCCCCATTTGTCAATAAAATTTTGAACTAAATGAAAAAATACATGAGGTATTAGGTATCTACTTAAGAGTGTTTCTCAGAATTCTAAGAGACAACAGACATAATGGTTTCTAAGAGACAGTCACAATGGTTTAATTAATTATTTAGTTGTTTTGTCTTCTTTTTCAAACAAAATTAATTGAATGATAATGGCCATTTAAAATGTATGGGCTTTTGTGTAACTTAACTTTAACATTAAAGGGCCACTTATAATATAGTACTAGTCTTACGGTACGCGCTTTGCGAAATAGATCACATAAAATTAATTTAAAATATTTTGTCTGAGTTGTATAATGGAAGTTAAGAGAAAGTGAAATCATGGAAATGATGATTAATATTCAGCCTATTTACAGCTTGTTTGGATGGTCGTTACCTATTGTATTGTATCGTATTGTTACTTTAAATACGATGTTTGTTTTGGTTGTTACTTAAATTTTATTGTATCGTATCGTTAAATCCGTCGTTATGTAACGACGAAATGTGCCACGTTATGTAACGACCGATTTGGTGTGGTTGCGTTGTTATCTTGTCTTTTTCTCTCATCTCACCCTTCACTATTATTAAATAAATTTATTTTATCATTTACCCTACCTTTTTATGTAATAAATTACCCCGTATCATAATTTTTCTTTATAATATTGTAAATTTATTCTTCATATTGCTGGGGCATGATATCATGGAACAACGACAAACGATACAATCTTTCCAAACATTGTATTTATCAAACGATACAGTACAATACGATACATTATGAAACAATGTGTAACAACCATCCAAACAAGCCGTAAGAGGTTTTTCGAGGTGTCGCGTGCGATGCCAAGGCACATGCCAAGAGTGATATGCTAATACTATGTCGAAAATAAAGGGTTTTCGAGGTGTCGCCAAGGCTTATGTTTTGACTTTTGTGACGGGGATGGTGGCTAGGGGTGTTCATGGTTTGGTTTGGATCGGGTTTTCCCCAAAAAGAAACCAAAACCAAGTAAGCCTGTTCTTCAAATATTGGAACCAAATCAAACCAATTAATTCGGTTTTTTTATCGATTCAGTTTTTTGGTTTTGTCGGTTATTTACCGTTTTTATCTTAAATATGAGACTTACACTACCAAATTTTCGACTTAACACTATCAAACCAATTGCTCTTTGAGAAATCTATCATTTACCAAGATATATTGATTATAATTGAATCAAATAGTGATGAATAATTTAGTTACTCAATTAAAAATCGATTATTTTTAACATGAAATAAATTCTTGTACTTAGCAAAAGAAAAATACCAATCAAACTAGAATGTAAAAGCAAAGAATTAGATTATTATAATAGCAAAGAACTAGTGTAAAAATACAAACGATTAATATGTACCCTAAAATTTCAAAAACTTTATATAAAAATATACAATAACAACAACAACAACAACCCATTATAATCCACTAGTGGGGTCTGGGGAGGGTAGTGTGTACGCAGACCTTACCCCTACCATGAGGTAGAGAGGCTGTTTCCAATAGACCCTCGACATCCTTCCCTCCAAGAACTCTCCACCTTGCTCTTGGGGTGACTCGAACTCACAACCTCTTGGTTGGAAGTGGAGGTTGCTTACCATCAGACCAAACCTAAAAAGTATCGGTTTTTTTGATCGGTTTGGTTCGATTTTTGGGTTGGTTCGATTTTCGGTTTGGTTCGGTTTTTCGGGGTTTTATTAACACCCCTAATGGTGGTGATAGCGGTGGTGACGGGGATGCCAGCGGCGGTAGTTTGACTTTTGTGGCGGTGGTGGATGCTTGCGCTTGCATAGTGCCATGCACCGTTGCAACTATGCTTGTCAACTTATACCAATAAAATGCAAAGTGGTAATTTAATGAGATGGTGCTTTCATCAAGGTTTGAACCCTTGTCGATATGGTAAAAACAATACCCAAAACATTAGAGCTTAACTAATGAGCCAGGTCGCAACATAATATTATTCATGCATTTTTTAATATAGATATTAATCAAGAATGATAGTTGCTTCGTTTTTTGAAATTGAAATTGACACATTGAAATTGATATACATATCCGCAATACTGCAAATATTTCAACTTGGAACTCATTTTATTCATTGATATTTTCTATAAGAATGAACTAAAATGCTACACCATTTTGGGGGAAAATACAAATTGAATGGGTAAAAGGCTGTTTTCATAAAAATTGGCTGGACCAAACCGCCTTGCGGCAGTTTCTCTGGCTAGATCTCGAAAAAATACCCGAAATATAAAATAAAGTGTCAATCCGACAACTGAGCACAAAGTTATGGTCGTTTAAAGTTTTAACTATACGCAACTTGTTTTCTCCGCTTGAGCTCTCTAGTTTTGTATAAAAACGCCTGCTGCTTACATGGCAATGTGGTGTTACTATATACACATTATAAATAGTTGAGTTGGAAATGCAAAATCTATATAATCCTTGGTACTAATGACAATGCACAAAGATCCTTACATAAACTTTCTGACACTATTCCAAATAATCAATCTACCAACTTAGGCACAAAACCATATTAACCTTTATCTTAACCTGAATAGAAGAGAAAATGACAAATAAAGAATGATAGGTTCTCATGTTGTATCTAGTCATCATGTAGTTCATTTAGAGCTATGGCTTACCTTGTCACTTAAAGTAATATTATATTTCATGCTTGGAACTTGTAAACTTGTCGATTAAGACTCCTAGTGTACAACTTTTCCTATTAGTAATACTCTCGGACTATGTCATTGCCTTTCACAAATTTCTATTTTTGAGCATAATTCTTAGGACTCTTTACATCTCAAGTTATTTGGATCTTTATAAAAATGCTTTTATAATCCTACCGATTACTAATAAAACGTTCATCTTACTTACCTTTTTCCCTCACGTAAATGATTCATACCAACTATTGCAACGGGTTCATATTGTGGATAATATTCATCCTTCAACTTTGCCACCTAATAACGTACATGTTCGTATTTCCATTTCTTAAATTTAATCACTTTTTGATATCACCTTGTTCTTTGATATTTCTTCATAAAGTTAACCACTTCTTGATACTAACATGTATGTACTTGTTCGTATTTGTATTTACCTCTATGCCTACCATCACATACTATCATATTCAGTAAGCTTTCAACACTCAAGTGTCAACCTTATCTATGATGTCTAGAATCTCTATTTTTTACAACCATCACCTTTAGGTTACTTTTTCTTTCTTTTGATGCTCGAGCACAAAGGAGTGAGCCTTAATTCAAGCTAAAACCTATCTCTCATAGACCTTATTGAACTATTATCTCGTGTGATAAACTTTCCACTTATTATTATCATACTCACCTGCTGCTAGAAGCTATTTACTCCCCACCTAGAAATCCCATTTAACCATCTCTAATTTCTATCAAGCCTTGATTTTTGTTTTGTTATTACGCTTGTATTGTTTACTGGTCTGGCAATAGCATGACAACTATCACTAAAAATCTAGATGCAAATTGTTTTGTTGGATCAAGAAAATAAACCGACTAAATGGTCACCGGCAAATTTATATGGTACCATAATTAACTACAGAATATTGATGATCAATTGATCGTAGGTAATGTAAGAATTCCTAGAACAGCAACCTTAATATGATTTTGGAATGGCACGACCAATCTTTTTAGGGCCAATTCAAGAAATTTAAATTAAAAAGAAAACCAAGGCAATATGAAAACTTCAGAGAAAAGGAACATATTGAATAAAACGCACAGGGAATTTAGGAGACCTTGGAAGAATGGGATGACATCGCACAATGGAACAAGACCCAACATATATAGAGTACTCATATTTACATATGGAAGTATACAATCTTGATATTCGTATAGACAAAATTACATCTCTGTTCTCAACAACCAAGCACGTGGCAACAGAATCTCTCCCCTTTGGGAATAGTCTCCAACGATTATCTCTATGAAAAAATTTAGACCCTTGACCAAATTGACTGGCTTTATTGCTTTCCCTGATCAATTTGTATTTTTCATGATCCACATGCCTGTCTTCTAAAAGCTTTTCTACTAGATCGGGTCCATGTTTGTTGTCAAGTGACTCAAACCTTTTGTCACTTGAATTGCTTCTGAATGAACATGATGTCCTCTCATCATCTAATATATTTTGCTGATACCTAATATTTTCATCTTCAACCCTGTGCAACCCTTCAGATTGCCGGTACCTTCTTCGTCTTTTAAAATTACCCTGATTACCAGGATACTTGATTGTCTGATCAGCACTAATAGAGTTGGTCAAATTAACAGACGTGGCAGTTCAGGGCTCTGCCACCTTCTGCTAGCTGTACAAGGTTCCCTATACAAACGAAAGGATGGAGGTCGATACCCGTTAAATCTCCCTTCCTCATCCTTTAGATCCATGCAAAATACATTATTTAATCTATCGCGAGGACTGTTTTTTGATAACCGTGGTGTCCGGGCCAGCTTGCGCGCACCTCGACTAATTCCACGGGATACCTACCACCTCCCTCTAGCAACAGGTACCAGGTGACTTGATCCACCAATGCTTGGATAGATAGGAAGAAGTCACCTAGTATTTGCCTCCGCTGGGATTTGAACCTGAGACCTCATGGTTCTCACCCACTTCATTGACCACTAGGCCACACCGAGGACTGTTATCTCTCCTTTTGCCCCTATTAGGGCTTTTAGTTTCTCTTCTCAAATAAGTCAAATTACATGATAGCCATCTTCTATAATATTAGTATCCCTGTTGTTGTATGATCTATATCTGTTATCTGTCTCTTCCATGAGATCGTAGATGTAATTACATTCGGTTACAAGATCATCAGTCCTCATTCTGTTGTTACTCTGCAGCTGATCAGTTTTCCACATTTGTTGACTGGGTATCTCATCATCTAGATACTGAATGTGCTTATCAATCCATTGTTCTGATTCATGAAAAGAATTATTGTCCATTCCCTGAACAGTGAGTCTGCTCCCATAATGGGGTCGATCTCTTTCGGACAATTCATCATATGTAGATAGTGATAGTTCAAGAGGATTTAGCTTTCTTTTCGTGCTTCGACTGCTACGCCAGTTGTCATATCTGTATTCTAACTGACATTCCCTCTCAGGATCTTTTTTATAGGAATCCCGGTATGGATAATCAGAAAATCTTCCTGCATTACAGTAAAAGGGTTCTGCCCTCTTAAAATGTGAAGTATCTTCTCTTTCGTGAGAGTCAAAAGCATACCGTCTTTCCCTATGTCTGTGTTGGATCACAGTTGAATTACGCCTTTCATACAGTATCCTAGTATCAGATTTGCGGGAATCTTCAACTTTCAGGTGAGTGGGAATTGTTTCACTCGTTCTACCAGGTCTTCTTCTGTCATGCAGCAGATCTCTTTGCACAAGCTTTCTACCTCGTGTAAAATATTTAGAACCACCAGACTTTGTTTGGATATAATGCGTTCCGGAAACTGGCTGGTAATCAACCCTTCTCCGGTAACTCAGAGTTTGCGTTTATGCAAGGCCGAGCTTCCTTTGTACCTTCTCATATCCAATGAGCCGCTACGCATTAGTCAAATCTTCTAGCTAAAACACATGTTGATATCAACTAATTTGCTGGGGGCAGTGGAAAGATAAGTTTGGTGACTAGTGGAAATGGAGCAAATATACAAATTAATCTAACCTTGAAAACATTTTTTCTCTCCGTGGCATTTATTAGAAGAATTACACGGGCAGAGCTAATTCCATATAATTAAATGCATATCAAAATACAATAATTGCTTACCTAAAAATCACTAATACGATATGCCCTATATTATACTATATACAATTAGCACAATTGATTTTTATATGGGTTCGCATATGGTATGGTACTCCTCTTGGGCTACAAGGGTTATCTTACTTATTCGCAGTTTAGGTCAACTACAATTTTAGTTTTGAAACTCGTTCACCACTAATGATTCTCTCAACCCTTTGATTTTACAGCTCACTAAAGAATCTATACTCTTGTCATAACTTCTCTTTTTACTCACCTTTTTTTTCCTGCTTTAATATACTACAATACAATGATTATAGTGCATGCTAGAAAATTAAATGAGAGTAGTCTTGTTTAGTCTAAATTCTGGAAAGCTTGTTAGTCCAAATACACACCTTCCATTAGATGCGTGCTCCGTCTCCTTTCATTAGATTGTAATCTAAGCTTTATTTGCGGCTCATTTGTTTTAACGAAGTTGAGTAACCCTACATGGTAGGCTGTGGTTATTTCACCTTTTTTAGCCGGGTGATTTTTTACGTTAAATTTTGTGTTCTTTACTTATCAGTCTTTACATTTCTAAGTGCATAATAAAAGCAGACTTGGTATAATTGGACAGAGTGAGGGCACAACTTGATCAGAACGCTTTTCAGTCAAAACACGATGGAATGGCTATGCTATGCCATTAGTGAAGCATCAAAAGTAAAGGGAAACTCAGTTAGAAGATGGAAGTTAGAAGACCACTTTACAAAATTCTTTTGCTCGAGGAACTACAACAAGCATGGACGATATATTAGTATCATTAGCTTGCAAGGAAAGGCTAGAAACAAGAGAAGATCAACCATTATTATCCCAGAAATGGCTTTTAATACGGGTTGGACAAACATTGCAGTTAAGATCTCAAATTTCATTAAATGCAAGACCCAGAAGGCAGTTACAGTTACACCCAGAAATACAGAAGATCTTCCCTACTCAGAAACAATCAGAAGAAATAAATGGACTACTAGAGAAATGAATGAAGCCTTTGTTCAGGAAAAAGATGGTATCATCAGCATCTCAGGTGAACCCAACTCTTCCCAAAACGAACTTCTCTCCAGGAGTGTGATAGGTTGCCTTCCAGTGGAGATCTCTGACATTCCCACTCTCTCAGATATTCGTCGATGGTCTAGTAGCACATGGAAGCAGGCACACGGAGTCAACATCTATGAAATGGGTCAAAATCGTTTCCTCTTCGAATTCTTGTCGAAGAAAACTGCAGAACACGTTCTCAAAGGGGTCTGGCAGTGGAAACGTCACAAATTTTCCCTTCAATGGTGGTCACCGACAGCGAGCTCTATCTCAAAAACCCAGGACCTTGATCAGGTTTGGATCAGACTAGTTGGACTCCCTCTACACCTATGGCCCAAAAAAGTATTCAAAAAAGTTGGCAATTATTGTGGAAGTTGGGTGCAAACTGAAGAAGAGATCGAACTCAGAAATCACCTCAAATGGGCAAGATTGAAGGTGAAAGGGAACGGAGATTTAGTCCCAAAGGTGGTTGATGTGGAGAGCGAAGGGATCATCTTTACGATTCAAATATGGTGTGAAGCTCCGGTAAGGTTCAGCTCCGGTAGTGGAAACAAGGTCTTTAACCAGCAGACAATAAAGCAGCCTATGGCAGAGGGAGGGGCTCAAGATCTCAGTGAAGGGACAGGCATGTGGGTTGTTCTAGGGATGTACAACCTACATCTATATTTATAAAAGACTCACGTGTGCTGTCACGTGAGAAGGCAAGACTCTTAAGTGACCCTTTAAATCCAAGCCCTAAGGAAGCATTTAAAAAACCTTTGGGCCCAAATCTTTTGGCCCAAAGTCTTTTGGAGGCCAAGCTGTTAAACCCTGGACCTGATGGCTACTCCATGGCTTTCTTCACCCATTGCTGGGAGGTGGTCAGCACAAATGTAATAGCTGCTTAGCTGTTGTACAGAACTTCTATGATAGAGGAATCTTTGAAAAAATCTTCAATGCAACATATGTAGCTTTGATCCCAAAGAAGAAGGGTGCCAAAGAACTGAATGATTTCAGACCTATTTCACTTATAAGTAGCATCTATAAAATAATTTCAAAACTACTTACTGAGAGACTCAAGAAAGTTGTGCACAAATTGGTAGACACTCAACAAATGACCTTCATCAAAGGGAGACAGACAATGGATGCCATTCTCATTGCCAATGAGTGTATAGATGCAAGGATACGAAGTAAGAAACCAGGGATATTATGCAAACTTGACATTCAGAAGGCTTTTGATCATCTGAATTGGAACTTCTTACTTGGTCTCTTAGTGAAGATGGGCTTTGGAGACAGATGGGTCAACTGGATCAAGTTCTGCATAAGTACAATACGATTTTCAATCCTGGTAAATAGCTCACCAACTGGCTTCTTTCCATCACAAAGAGGGTTGAGGCAGGGAGATCCTCTCTCCCCCTTCCTTTTCATCATAGCCATGGAAGGACTTAATGACATGTTGAAAACTGCTCAAATCAACAATTGGGTCAAGGGCTTCAACGTTTCTCACAAGGCAACCACCAACCTGGAAATCACACACCTCCAATATGCAGATGACACACTGGTGTTCTGTGATGCTGACGGAGAACAACTGAAGATGCTGAGGGTGATATTCGTTCTATTCGAAGCTATTTCTGGGTTGCACATTAACTGGAACAAAAGCCACTTATATCCAGTTAATGAGGTGAATGGACTCCAAGACCTGGCTAACATTCTTGGAGGAAAGATAGGGGAACTACCGACTATATATTTGGGTATGCCTCTAGGAGCTAAGAGCAAGTCCAAAGGGATTTGGAATGATGTATTGGAGAAGTGTGAAAAGAAGGTGGTTAACTGGAAAAGTCAATATTTATCCTTGGGAGGAAGACTAATCTTGATTAATAGTGTGTTGGATGCCTCACCTACTTACATGATGTCTCTATTCCCTATTCCTGTCAATGTGGTGAAAAGAATAGATGCAATGAGAAGGAAATTTCTATGGCAAGGCAACAATGACAACAACAAAATCCATCTGGTCAAATGGGATGCTCTATCAGTCAGCAAGAAGAAAGGAGGACTAGGAATCAGGAATTTGAGAGTACAGAATCACAACTTAATGATGAAGTGGCTCTGGAGATATGCTTCCAATGAAAGTTCACTTTGGAAGGAAGTAATCAAAGGGAAATATGGAGTAGAAGGAAACTTGGAAACCAAACATGTTAGTGGTCCTTATGGAGTAAGCCTCTGGAAATCCATTAGAAACTTATGGCCAAAATTCAGAAGCAAGGCCCAATTCAGAATAGGTAATGGTTTGAAAACTTCTTTCTGGAAAGACAACTGGCTTGGCCAAAACTCAATTAAGCAGCTATTCCCCGACATCTACATCCTGAACCAGCAACAGGAAGCAACTATGAGTGAAGTATGGTCTATCCATGGTTGGAACCTTAGCTACAGAAGACTACTCAATGACTGGGAGATAACCATGATAACATAATTTTACAAAACATTAGATCAGTTCAAGGGGACATCACTCTCTGAAGACTGTGTTCTATGGCAAGGGAACATGCAAGGTATTTTCTCAGTCAAATCAGCATATAAGGAATTCAACCTATCTAATAAACAGATTGATTGCTGGCCTTGGAAGCTAATATGGAAAGTCAACTCCATATAAAGTTTCCTGCTTTACTTGGCTCTTGGCCAGAAAAGCAGTTCTGACTCGGGACATCCTCATCAGAAGGGGCTTCCAACTATGCTCCAAATGCTATCTATGTGGTGAAGAGGCTGAGACAATCAACCATCTTTTTTTGCACTGCAGGATTACAGAACAAATATGGAGGATTTTCATTAATCTGAAGGGGATCATGTGGGTAGTGCCTAGGGATATAACGGACGTCCTAAGATGTTGGAGCAATTACGGCACCTCAACCAATAACAAAGAAAGATGGAAAATTGTTCCAGCTTGCATTTGGTGGACAGTTTGGTCAGAGAGAAATCAGAGATGCTTTGAAGACAGAAATAACACCTTACAGAAATTGAAAATGAAATGTTTAGTTCTTTTTCACTTTTGGTGTAAACAAGAGTATATGGAAGATACAGAATCCATTATTGATGTCCTAGGCTCTCTGTAGTCCGTAGTGCAGTAGGGATTTAAGAACTTCCTATACCATCTTCTGTAAATTTGAAAGACTGCACCTTCTTGGTGCAGTTGTTATATATACAAAATTTGTTACCTTCTTAAAAAAAAAAAAAATAGTATAGTTATGGTTCTCCACCAACTGGGTAACACGTTGGAGATCCGGAAAATGAATGCACTATCAGGAATCTAACGAAGGGCAAGGTACTACTAGACCACCATTGTTAAATGGTCAATACTATAGTTGGTGGAAGGCAAGAATGAAAGACTTTCTCACCGCAAAAGACTATGAACTCCTTAACGTAGCCAAACAAAGTCATATAGTCCCCGCTAAGAAAAATATGCGAAGGAAGATGTCCCAAAAGATCCATCAGAGTTTGTGACCGCAGATTTTTGAATCTAAAATAAATTCTACCAAAACTAAATTATTTCTTATAATTATGATTTTATCCAACACAAACCGCACTTATCAAGGGTAAAAGTTGATAGCATTGCATGTTAGAATTTTGTGTTTTACTATGTTGTCGATATAGATAAATAAATTAGACTCGTCTATCTAAAAGTTTTAATGTGTTCTATTGATCCTTATGTTATTCTACTAAAAATAAATTATTTATTTTAATAATAATTTTATCCAATACGAGCTGCACTTATGAAAGTTAAAAGTTGATAAACATTTCATGTTACGATTTCGTATTTTATTATAGTGTCTTATAGATAGATAGATTAGACTCGCCTATCAAAAATGTTTTAGTGCGAATGTTGAGCCGTAGGCGCGAAACGTTGTAGGCTTGCGCCGGGGGAGCATACCATAGGGAGGAAAGGGAGCCCGGACGGTGGAAGAGCCAGGAGAGGCCGAGTCATTTTGGTAATGTAATTTTTGAACATGGATTTATTTGTTGAAGGAATAGTTTAATTTTTAAAGCTAAAGTGGATATGTCGACTAACTTCAACTATTTGGCAACTAACTTCATATAAATTACTCCATAAATTTGTAGGTTCTTAGCTACCTTAAATTTTTTTACTTGTTGTTTGGTTTATTTATAGAACTTCAGTAGTTATTTTTATACTTTTAGATTTATTTTAAAAATTAACATATATAAATAATAATCTAGGTAATTTCAAAAATTATTCTTCAAAGCTATACTAACTAATACTTCCAAAGCTAAGATTCTTGACGTTTCCAATAAATAAATTTAGATGTTAATGGCTTGAGGAATAAAACACTCATAATTATAAAGTAAACTCTAACTCTAACTTGAGAGGCTTAATATTTTTGGAGCTAACATAACTTTATTTTATACGGAAGAAACATATTCTTAAGGACTAATAGTTGTTTTACCCCACTCAAATAAGTAATGTATTTGTATATAACTTTAATTTGGTTGACTTTAAATTCCTAAATATTAGGTGTTTTTATATAGTTACAATAGGTAAAGACTAAATAGTATAAATTTTATTAATTTTAAATTTTTAAGGATTTTAAAAATAGTTAAATGACGATTTTGTCTAGTGCGAAATCAAATTTTGAAGGGTAAAAAAGATGATTGATATTTCTCTCTGGGTTTCACGCTTTTAATATAGTATAGATAGATGATATGGATATAATTCTTCTAGTTTTTTACAGTGTTGTCAAAGGCGAAAAGTGTTAAAAGCGGTTCAAGTATATCAGGCTATAAGCGCTTTAGTTAAAAGAGGCATACGAAGAAAAAAATAAAAATGTATATGTAATGCAAAGAAGAGTGACTATTTCATTCATATGTTTTCGCTAATCATGTTTATTGTTTTGTTCCGCTTTATTCAAGATAGAACTTCTAGAGAATGAGACCCAAGCCTTAGTGTCTTGCATACACTGAAATGCAACCTAAGTGAGGCGAGGTGCATACCCTGAGCTTTTCTGAGCTTCAAGGCTTAAGCGCGCCTCTAATGAGCCTTTGACAACACTGGTTGGTTAATAAAATCCTTTATTTACCGGAAAATAAAATTAATATATAATGAAGGAAAAACTATCACCCACCGGTGTAGCCTATTGGTTAAAGTTCTGGATTCGTGGCAGCCAAGTATTGTGTATTTGCAAGGAGAACGTTTTTGTAATGGTGAAGTTTCGGGAGGTTTAGTGCCACGCTGCCAACCGCTGTATGTGACTGTCCTTCCTTAGTTCTGTTCAGGAGAATTTGTGCTAGTAGTGTATTTTCTTGTGACTCCCTTGATCTGATGTGCTCTGAAATTTTATTAATAGCATTGAACAGTTCATGTACTTCTGCCTTGGTATTTCATGTTATTTTGTCAGCCATTACCAAGTTATTGGATTTTAATACCTCTTGGATAATTTTGTCCGGAAAATAATACACAAATGGACACCTCCCCTAACTTCACGATTTCAACCTCACAATTTCCCTGCTCAACACCTTAAGTTGATCAGATCACATGTATTAAACACCGTTGACCCGCATTTCCTCAATTACGCTGATGTAGATAACACATTGGTTGCCAATGAAGGTTGGATTATGATAATTTAGCATTACTTGAATGAAGATTGTTTTCGCGGCGATGTTTTCGTCTAGCAGTTGAGATCATGACATTATGGATATTTTTGCATTAATATGTTGGTTTGCATCTTGTGTAAATGATACAGCCAGTACCGTCGTAGCAAGATAGAATTCAAGGTAATTATCCAACAACAAAAAAGAAAAAGAATTCAAGGTGAATATGGCTTATTGAAATATCTAATAATCACTAGTGGACCAAAATGGCTTAGAAATTAAAGCAAATCCACCTTTAGGTGGTTAAGTTAAGGTGTGTTCTGCTTATTTTGAAATGTTCCAATGGTTGAATTACACTAGTAGTATTCGGACAGGAAACTGTGGTAGTATGAGTTCTTCTGTTGTTTACTTGATGATCCAATTGTTGCAGGTCTACTAGGAGCTCCCGATTGGAGAAAAATTGGCTGAAGCTTTTCATGCTAAGGTGAGACATATTACCTTGATTCGTTCAATCAGCTGATGATCTGGTCAAATCTCCTGACCAAGAGCGCATTTTCCTGCCATGCAGCATCCCATTTTTGGCAGGCATTCTATGTGTGGAACAGAGGTATTCTTACCGTTAACTCAAGCTGTACAGTTAATTGATGCATTATTCTGGACTGCCCATGTATTCATTGCTCTTGGCGTCTAGTTCTCTGTGCCTGAGAGTAGCGAGATGTTCTAGCAGTTGTCTTCAATAATGTGGCCATGCAACCCTTTTACAGAACTATCTGGATTTGTACATTCCCATTAAGCTTTTTCTTGCTGCTGCTTTGATCATTGAGCCTTTCATATTGATTCTTCTGACATTCTTTACCTCCTATTTTACTTGAGTGTTGCAAGGTCTCTTTTGCCTTCTTTAGAGTCTTATATCATTCAAATAAATCTGTTCCTTTTTTATGGTTTTTATTAATTAAAAAGACTTTCTTTGGCAAGCTTCAACCGGTGTACCCCATGTTTATTTTGCACTGTCTCATTTTATGTGGCACACTTGCCTTTTGTAGAAATATTTAACTTTGATTTTCAACTTTACCCTTAATAAGATGATTTCTAGTCACACAAATGTTTATGACCCCGGGCCCGTCAAACAGTCACATAAAATGGGACGGAGAGAGTAGCTGCTTTTGAGTCAGCTGATCATGCAATTGAAATCTTTTCCACATTGCATTGCTCAGAGAGCTAACTGTGATGATATTTATTCATAATTTAATTTTACATCTGTATGGCTTGAGGATTAAGGAATTGACTCAAGAGGTCTTCTGGTTGTGTCCTGCAGTTCAACTTGTCATGTTTGGGATGCTTTCCAACTTGCATATGCATCCTTCAGGCTTTACTGTGTCCGAAAGAACCTTGTTGTCCCTGAGATGAGCCAGATGATCAGTGGTAAGCTGGGTCCTCACCTGCTGGTGATCCTCCCAACCAATATCCCTCCGCCTGAGGCCGGTCCTGAAGATGATGAAGAAAGCAACGTCAATACTCTTCCTGCCATAAAGATCTATGATGATGATGTGAACATGAGGCTTCTCATCTGTGGAACGCCATAAAGATCTATGATGATAATGTTCTAATCATTATGTGAACAACTTCCTAGAATTTAACTATTGCTATGAATGCAATATGTTTGTCGAACTTACTTCTTTTTCCTTACGTGCTTTATATATTGCTGAATATATAATGCTTACGCACGTGCGGGCACATTTATAATATATTCTTCCTAGCCTTTCTTCTAAGTTGTATCATGCTATATTTGAAACTAATTCTACACATTGCTTCTTGTCCTCAGGATGAATGCTTGTTGGGATCTCTAACAGATGGTCTGAATGCCCTCTCAACATTGTCCCTTTTTATATCCTTGTGCAACATATTTTTCATTTCATGAAGAAACAGCAGCAGTGCTTCCTTGTGATATTATAACTACTTCAGATGATGGTCATTTGACACCAGTTTCTTTGTTTGAGCTGCTTAGACTTGTCCTCTTTTTGACTTCCTGCCATCTTGATAAGTGTGTCTGATCGCCTTTCTCGTAGAAACAGAATTTTGTGTAACTTGAGCAATGGCACACTTCTACTATCTGAGGCAGGCTGCTGATATTCTCTTTTCTTGAGCTTAAAGAAATGTTAATGGATGCACCCAAGGGTGGTCTAGTGTCAATGAAGTGAGTGAAAAAAAATGAGAGACCAAGGTTCAAATCCTAGCAGAGACAAACGCTAGGTGATTTTTTGCTATCTGCCTAAGACAGCAATAATGTGACACTCCCTGATTGAATTCCTTCAGTTCATGTGTACTCTCTTGTCAAACCTTTGTGCCCTAATATAGCTGCTCTGTGATACAGTGCCCTTCCACCAACTCTTCAGGCTGGTGCATATCCCGTGTTGTCGTGTCCATGCGATGTGATCTGTCGACCAGTAGTTCGGCTCATATCTCACTTCTAGTTTCAGGCAGTGCCCAAACATGTTTTGATCTGGTAAATTTAGCAGTATGTTCTTGTACAGCAATGATCATTGATAGCCCAACGGTGACTGATTAGATGATATATACTTCCTTTTAAATTCTTAGCTATTAAATAATCACATCAAAAGTGAAATCATTGAAAACAGTGAACTGGTTCATGCACTGCCAAGTAATGAGGAAATTAGACCACCTACATCTAGCCTCGGAGATCGATGTCAGTAGCTTGTGGGACAAAAGTATTTGAAGTTTGCTTGAAGGTTCCTACATGGGCTTCAGCTTCACAGGCTTAATTTCCACTGCTTTTTGATTCTCTTTATTTGTGCCTTGCTTAATTTTCTTGAGAGATACCCCGGTGAGAAGATGCGGGAATCCAGTCAATTTGGCTCCAGGTTTTCCATGAACATAATAGTTAATTTAATCAGTATACATGATTTTACTAAATTCCCTATCTCTGCTCTTCATATTTGTTTTTATAAAATTTTCCTTCTGCTTAGTATGTTAGAGGATAAGTGTATACATTTGATAGTAGATAGTCCAAGATTGGTGTGTACTTGAATACTGGATTAGAGGCTCTGTCATTTATTTGATTTGTAAATGTTGTATGCGAGTTGTTGCACGATTGGAAAAATTGCTCTCTTTCTTTTAATTAGGGATCACTATTAGTTCTCATATTTTCATTATGGGTGGTGTTTACTATGAGAATCCATTGGCACAGACTCATGGAATCAAGCTATTTTGTTTGCATTACCTGATAGAGGTTTTCCTTTAACACCAAATTGTTTTGAGAATATATACTACAGCCCGAATTATAACTGTATTATGGGTTACTGTAATCATATTTTCATGTTCTCTCTTTCTTTCCCCGGCCTATTTACAGGAGGAATTTCTGAAAGATGTAATGCAGTTTTTAATTCTTCGTGGACACACTCGTCTCGTTCCTCAATGTGGCCTTGCTGAGTTTCCAGATGTGATTCTCAATGCCAAACGCCTTGATCTCTTTAACTTGTATAGGGAGGTGAGCTTTCTTGTCATGTCTTTTTTGCTTATTAAGAGGAACTCTCAGAAATCTGCAAGCGTTCATAGAAAAAATGCCAAAACTATCAAACATAATCGTTGTAATTTGTAAATTAAATGTTCATCAGGTGGTTTCTAGGGATGGTTTTCATGTTGGCATTGACATCATTTGGAAAGGACCAGTGTTTTAAAAAGCGACGAAGCGATCGCTTTAAGCGAGAAGCGACGCAAAGCGATGGCTGCTCGCTTTTCCATGCCTGAGGCGACTCGACCACATGAAGCGCTCGCTTCAGTCGAAAAAGCGCGAAGCGACCTTGAAGCGAGAAGCGCAGAATCGCTCGCTTCTGTTCAAAGAGGTCAGTTTTTTTAAAAGAAAATGTTTGGGTCTGTTTTTTTATTATACAAAACATATCCCTAAGACCAAAGTGAAGACCATTTCTCTCTTCTTCCCAAAATCAATTGTTGTTGAGTACTGCTAGGGTTCAAGTCGCCAGAGACCTCCTCCAATACTCCGGGTAATTTTTCTTCTTTTTTTCTTCTTCTTCTCCTTCTCCTTTTTTTCTTTCTTCTTTCTTCTTCTTGTTCCCGTCCAGGCGTCTGCTCACAGCTAGGGCAGGCACGATTTATTTTTCCTTTTATTCTTTTTATTTAGTATTTTAGCCTTTATTTATTAATTTGTATGTGTATTTCAATTTATAAAGTTAATTATTATATATATATATATTATATTTTCAGTTTATTTGATTAGTATTTTAGCCTTTATTTATTAATTTTTATGTATATTTCAGTTTATAAAGTTAATTATTATATATAAAAAGAATATATATATATATATATTTATATATTATTTTCAGTTTATTTGATTATGTTTTTTTCTTATATATAAATTGAACTCTTTGATTATTTATATTGTGTCTTTGCAAGGTTTACATTATGTTTTTTAAGAATTGCGCTTCACTTCAATGAAGCGTGCGCTTCGCTTTGCGCTTCGCTTTGCGCTTCGCTTTGCGCTTCGTTTTTGAAGCGAGGCGAGCCCCTGTCGCTTTTTTGCGCTTCTCGCTCTCAAAAACACTGGAAAGGACAAGTTTTCTCAAAGATGCGAAATCACATGGTAACCAATAGGTTGACGGTAAGCCCTTTTACTCAATATGACGTTAATAACATCCTTTATTTTGCCAAAAAAATAAAATTAATTTATAATAAAGGAAAAACTAGCACCTAGGGTGTGGCCTAGTGACTAATGTAGTGGGTTGAGAACCATGTAGTCTCAGGTTTAAATTCCAACGGAGTCATAACACTAGGCAATTTCTTTCTATCTGTCCAAGTCTTGGTGGACAGAGTAACCTCCGATACATGTTGTTGGTACATGGTGGGAGGTAGCAGGTGTACCGTGGAATTAGTTTTGAAAATGCTTTAAGTGGTCTTGAGAATCAATTATACTACATAGACTACTCTGATGTTCAATATGTGGTGTTTAAGATACACACATAGAGTGAACAATTTAAATGTCATTTTTTAAAAAAGAAGAAAAAGATTTTTTTAAAAACTGAAATTAAGCCTGGGGGTGCGCTGTAATTTCAAAGAGTTTGAGCTGTCTTCTTTAAAGTGTGTACGAACTCATTTGAGCTTCTCTAATTTGGCATTTTACTCTTCTGCTGTAAGTTCCCTCTTCCCATTTCTCTTCTCCAAGTTGCCATTGTAGAATCCCTAACCCCAATCCCCTTTTCCCCATTACTGGTTTTCCCCATTCCAATTGCACTTCTCTTTTTCTTACTTGTGTATACTCTTCTGTTCTTCTCATTTCTCTTCTCTAAGGTGTATTTGTAGAACCCTAACCCCAATCCCCTTTTCCCCATTCCAATTGCTCTTCTCTTTTTCTTACTTGTGTATACTCATCTGTTCTTCTCATTTCTCTTCTCTAAGGTGTATTTGTAGAACCCCAACCCCAATTCCCTTTTCCCCATTCCAATTGTACTTCTCTTTTATCTTACTTATGTATGTTTCAGTGCTTTCTTATGTTCTTAACCCCTTTATCTAGATTATCTTGGTTCTGTTATTGCTTTTCGAATAATCTAGACTTATTTCCCCAATATTTTAGAATTTCTTGCTTGAATATGGCTAGCTAGAGCTAAGAAAGTGAAACATTGTAATTTGGTATGTTGCTTGAGTTGCTCCCAAAGGGATCATATTCATGCTTTCCTTGATATGGCAGTGTGCAAGTATTTATGTCAATATAACATAAATTCAGTATAATTAATTAGTTTCAACCCCATCCCTTATAACTGTGGCTATTTAATTTTATGCAACTGGTTTCTTGTTTAAATTGTCTATGAAATAATGATTGTCCTTATCCGAACCTTTTATGAGTTTTTGTGTTTATTTTTCTTATTTTTTTCCAGCCCAGCCAAATCCGATGGCTCACGTACCTGTTGAAGATTTTGGTGTAGCTATTTGTCAGAATGTGAGATATTTAACTGTGATTCAAATTTAAAGTTTATTTAATTGTTTTTTGATTTTGCATAACTGTTCTTAGTTCTTTTTTTCCTCGAGACTAGGCTACGAGATACTGGTGCGGCCGGCGTTATATGACCCCCGTGGGTTACCAGTTCGTCTCAGGTATGTATTTGTTTACATGGCCTCCGTGTTTTATTGACATAATCTTAATATAGATCAAGTGTTTTATGGGTAACAACCTTAAGTGTCTTTTATTTTTGTTGTTAGTTGCTTGTGTTGCATATTCTGTTTGCGACGTTGTGAGTGCAAAGCTGGCCAGACAGGCCGAGGCAGTGTGCAATGCCCTTGGTTTAGAGCCCCGTAGAGCTGCAATTCCTTTCTCAAAGAAGGAGATCTATGACTGTGTTGATAGAGAGGGTTTGAGGCTAAGTTTTCACAGAGCATTTGACTACGTTCAATACGAAGGGATTCATACAGAAGCACGTTATCCTTTTGAAAATCAGTGGCAAGATAACTGCATTGCTGCTTCGATTGCTGTAAGTATGAATCTTATTTTTTTCCTTGAATGTTTTAATTCCAAAACGTATTAAATTTGATGTGTGTTTTCTTGCTCTTCAGGGACGAAAGATAACATTAGATAGGTGGGATCGTCTGTATGGTGAGGAGGCTGTCTTAACAGCATTGAACCAGCACCCGATTGTAGGGTCAATGAATTATGGCAGCGTCACAAGTTATTATGACTCTGATGTGACGGTGAATCTTACTTTTCCAAATGAATTTGCTGCTTTCATTTTTTCATTTTGTGAAGGATTACAATATTATATGTGTAGCACAAAGATGTATGTCTTTCAAGGTCCATGTCCTAACCAATTGTCATCTAGAAGAGGCCAAGAAGTCCTGACTGACCTACATATAAACTGACCCCATAAGGTTTATCACTAAGCAGATATAAGTTTCTTATGCCTAGGCCCCCATTTCTTGCTGATTGTAAGGTTCGTTAACTTAACTAAATGGATAACTTTCTTGTTACTGACCACCAAAGTTTCTGGTTGCGATACTGACCACCTTTCTTGCTGAGTGTAAGGTTCTTTCACTTAACTAAATGGAGAACTATCTTTTCTTTTATTGCCTTGCCAAATGAACATCCATTTGACAGTGCTGAACATTTTCTTTTGTTGAACAAAATTCTATCTTATACATGACAAATCCAGTGAATCAATTAATTCAATTGAGATTTTTTTTTTTTTTTTGGTTTTCATATTGATTCAGCACGTTTATCGTCCCGAAGATATGGAGCAGGAAAGTGGACGCCACAGTTTCTTGATAATTGGATATGGAGATGAAGGCGGTATACCATACTACATTGTGAAGAATTGTTGGGGTCTTACGTGGGGCCTGAATGGCTACGCTAGAGTTGCACGGAATGTGATTACTAAGTTTGTTACTCCGGGATTCGTTCGCTGGATGGAGAATTAGGTGTCTTGACTTGGCAGAGTGGTGCAATTATCAATGGGGTTGCGTGAGAACATTCCAATCTATGTTTTTTGTAAGCGTTTTAACTATGAGCAGTGATCTGACTTTGGTTGCGTGAGATCATTCCAATCTCTGTTTTTTGTAAGCATTTTAACTAAGAGCAGCGGTCTGACTTTGGTTGTGTGAGAACCTCTGTTTTTTGTTAAGTGTTTTAACTATGATCAGTGATCTGCCTTCTTCATTGAAGTGTCTGGTAACTTTTTACTATTGCCAAACAGTTTTGGAACAATCTGTAATCCAGTTTGTGTTGAGAGCTATTAGTCGTAAAAGTTTACTCCTATATGATCTGTTTAACTTGAATTTTCCTACAATATATTTTTCGGTTCTTTTAGGTTTACCCTCTAAGGAGGGTAATATTAATATGGTTTTGCATATCTAAAATATTACCTTTGTGAAATTAAGGTGTTAATTATGCAATTTCAAAACTAGCATATGATTAGAGTAAGTGATGGTGAACGTTTGCAGTATATAAATAAATAGGTGCATAAATCTATGGTAGGTGGTATGCCTCTGTTTGAATCTTGCTACAGGTACTACTAAAAAGTAGACAGTTATATGAAAGCAAGTTGTGCTTCAGCTTATCTGTTCATCTTTAAACAATTTTGGTTCATTAGCTGTTTCTCTGAAGTGAATTCTACAAGTCATACGCATTTACTGAATTGAACGTGTCATTGATATTGTTTATGAACACTGTCATTGATATTGTTTATGAACACAGGCGTATTCGTGGTATATAATTACTCCCATATTTGACTGAAGCTATGACTGCCCTTCCAATTTTTGGGTTCTATGCAATTCAATTAATTGAGTTATTTGTTATTCTGCGTTGTGCTGTAAATTCTGAATTTACATAAAGTTGTTTTTTCCTTCCGATCGGCACTTAAGAGTTTAAGTAAAAAAAGAGTTTTGGACGGGTGTGGAGCTTCAAAAAGTGTTTTCTCACGTTTTCTTTTGCCCAACCATTTAAAGAGATAGAAGAAAGTATGTTGAAGCTTGTTTACTCATTGACAGATAAATTCACACAATATAAACACTTACGACATGGTCAAGTTTAATAGGATAGATACAGCTTGCAAGGGATAGATATTAGCCAATTAGGAGGTTGGTCAAGTCCAGTATTTGAAAGGACATATCTTGAAGGAAGTTGGTTAGCCAATTTATCTCCGCTACTGTTGATGCTACTGCCTTATACTCCGCTTCAGTAGAAGATCGAGCAATTGTGCGTTGTTTCTTGGAGGACCAGCTAATAGGATTACCATCGAGAAATATTAAGTAGGCAAATGTAGACATGCGATTGTCATAGTTTCCAGCCAAGTCGGCATATCAGCCAAGTCGGCATATGAAAAAGCTATAAGTCAAAGGGACAAGGACTTTTTGATATGTAAACCATAAGTAATTGTGTGTTTCAGATACCAAAGGAGGCGTTTGACAGCTTGCCGATGCTTGACTATAGGAGAGTGCATAAACCGAGCCAATTTTTTTTAATTTTTGGCAAAGCAAATATCAAGGCGTGTGAAAGTATAACGATTCACCCCGGTCATTTTGTGTATTTGAGCATGTACTTCTATTTGATGCTTTCCGTATGTGTGTTTGATGTTTGCTGATTTAAGGGCATGGTTGGTTTGGTTTCGGGAAGGTTTGAGAATGATAGAAACACTTAGTTTTATTTTTGGAAGTTTAAGTTGTAAGAGTTCATCTAGGTTTGAATTTTATGTAGATTATCTCGGATTAGCATTCTGATGATTCCAATAGATTTGTATGGTGATTTTTGACTTAGCAGTATGTCCGGATTTGGATTTGAAGCTTCTTAGAATATTTTGGCTATATGTGCCGAAAGTTGACAATTTGAAGGTTTTGAGAGTTCATAGGATTGACCGGGAGTTGATTTTGACGATATCAGACTCAGATTGTTGTTTCAGAATTTGGAATAGGTTCATTTAGTGGATTGAAATTTGTGTACCAAGTTTGGCTGGAATCCGGAATTTTTAGTCGTAATTCAGACGTGTTTGGCGAAGTTAGAAGATTTGGAAGGTAAGAGTTAAATTTTGATCTTGATTCGTGGTTTCGATGCTAATTGAAATGTTTCGAGCCTTGGAATAAGTTTGGATGTATTCAGACTTGCTGGTATGATTGGACGGGGTCCCATGAGGCTCGGGTGTGTTTCAAATTGATTCTAGACTATTTTGCTATTGATGGGCAGTTCTGGTGCTGGTGGGTCGCACCTGCGAATGTGGGGGTGCATATGCGAAGAGGAGCTGGGAGGTGGGACTTCCCTCATGCGGATGTTCATGTGTAGAAGCGCCAAGCAGGAGTGGACTATTTGAGCACCTGCAGAGTCGCAAAAACGGTTGGTTTCTCGCAGGTACGGAGTTGGCCGAGGGGAGGAGATCTCGCACATGCGAGTTATTTCTCGCAAAAGCGAGTTCGCAGAAGCGAAACCGCTGGTTGTCTGTTATTGTAAAGGGTTAGCTCATTTTTCATTATTTAGAGTTTTGGAGCCGGCTAGAGGCGATTTTTGGGGAGATTTTTATCACCACTTTGAGGGTAAGTAATTCCCACTTGGATTTGATTATATATCTTATTTCCCATTAATTTATATACTTAGAACTTGAATTTGAAAGAGAAAAATTGGGGGGTTTGTCTTAGATTATGGAAAGTGAATAATTGAGATTTGAACCCCGATTTGTAGTCGGATTTGGATGAGACTTATAAATTTGAAATAGTATTCAAATGGGTTATTAGGATTTGTAAGTTTTGTCAGGTTTTGGGAAGTTGTCCGGAGTTGACTTTTTGGTTGACTTTGGACAATTGATCAAATATCGAGCAATTATGGTCCGTAATTATATCCTTTGGTATGATTTGACACTATGGTGTGTTATTTGGCTAAATTCGAGCCATCAGAAGGTGAATTTTAAAGGAAAGACGTTCTTGGATTATTAGTTTTTGCTTGTTTGAGGTAAGTATTTTGCCTAGCTTTGGCTTAAGGGACTGCTTGCTTGAATTGTTGATGTTGGCTACGTGTCGGGAGTGGCATACATGCGAGGAGTTTAGGCTACATTACACCTTGTTTGGGGTATGCGTGCACAGATTTATCCATATTCCGAGTAGTCTTTAGGCTACATTATACCTTGTTTTGGATATTGTATTTTTTGCTATCATACTTTAAATATTTGTATGATTATGTAACTTTGTGAATCATGCTAGAGATCATGTATAGGTTTGATTCCCTTTATGAACATGATACTCGTTATTGTATGCCATACCCGCCTAATCTGAGTTGTAGTCGTCCATTTCGCACATGCATACACCATAACATGCTATGTTTCGCAGTCCATGAGTATGTGTTTGATATTCATTGTTCGTATACATGTATTATTATATATGCTTAATGTATGATGGGCTGGATTGACATCACGTGAGTGGTCCATGCGGGTCAAGTTATTATGGCACATGAGTTGTCTGTGCGGTAATTATGATTATGACATGTGAGTTATCCATGTGATGGTTATGATTAAGGATCTGTTTCCTTATAGTCCCTCGAGTTTCTAACTATTTCTTATTATTGTTGTTACTTCAGATAGTATATTGTATTTCAGACTTATTTTCGTACATAGAGCTCATGACTTAGTGTTACTAGTTTCTGGGAATTTGTTGTAAAAATTCAATATTATTTATGCTTATTTGAATTTCAGATTCATTTATTCTGTATTTATTATTATTTTTCCGCTATGTTTATGTTTGGTTTGCCTAGAAAATGGGGTTAGGTGCCATCATGATCGGTTATGGTTTTGGGTTATGACAAAGTTGATATCAGAGCACTAGGTTGCCTCGGTCTCATGAGTCATGAGCAAGTCTAGTAGAGTCTTGTGGATTCTTACAGAGACGTTTGTACTCATCTTCAAGAGGATACAAGGATATTAGGAAAACCTCTCTTTCTTTCATTCTCTATCGCACAAATTTATTTATCCTGAAGTTCGGACCTTTGTCTTTCTATCTCTCATAAATGGTGAGGACACGAGCTTCTTTTGCTGATGATGCTTCCCCCAGGCCTGGAGTCGCTAAAGGCCAGGGCAAGGGCAGATATGGAGCACGCGCCATAACTAGGGGCCGTGCTGGAGCAACCATTGTGGAGCCACCGGTAGCTCCCGTTGAAGAGCACATTCCTGATCATATTAAAATGGTGGACCAGCTCAGACACCGGATGGAATGTTGCAACACCTATACTCTAGGAGACTTTGTCTCGTATGTTGAGTGTGTTTGATAGTTTGACTCATGTAGGTATGATCCTTGTTACTCCAGCTACTTCACTGGCTGGGGGAGGAGCCCAGACTCCCACCGCCCATATACCAGAGTAGCTGGCTCATGGTTACAAGACAACGAGAGTCTTACCGATGCATCTAGTCATTGTAGTTTTGCCCGAGAGTAGACCAACCTTGACTGCTGAGAAGCAGAAAAGGATGAAGAGATCTAGAGACTTCATCTTCCTCGTTTCAGTGGAGAGCATACTGAGGATGCACAAAGTTTTCTTGATCAGTGTCACCGTGTTCTGTGCAACATGGGTCTTGTGGACTCGAACAAGGTTGATTTTATCACTTTTCAGCTGATAGAGGCATCATACAAGTGGTGGTAGACTTATGAGTCAGATAGGCCAGCCAACGCAACACTACTAACATAGTCTCAGTTTTCAATTCTCTTCTTGGAGAACTTTAATCTGCATATGATACGAGTTGCGTAGTGAATTTGAGCACCTATACTAGGAGGATATGACTGTGACTCAGTAGGAGATGAGCTTCACTGAGTTGGCTCGTCATGCTATGTTCTTGCCGAGAGGGAGAGGATTAGGAGGTTCATTGAGGGCCTCAACTTTGGTGTCCGGTATGGGATGGCCCGAGAGGCCGAGACTGATACTGCTTTTCACTAGGATATGGATATTGCTAGGCGCTTAAAGCATATCTGCAGGCAGGAGAGAGAGTAACTGGACACCAAGAGGTCCTGTGGTTCAGGTGATTTTAGTGGCGCCTCATGCTGAGGTTAGGGACATCACGGTAGAGGTCGACCTATCAAGCCTGCTCAGTCGGCCCATCAATTTCCTCGTGGTTCTTCAGTCAGCCACAATTCGCATAGTGCATTGCTAGCGCATAGTGCATACCGTAATCCATTTGTTCAGGGTTCTTAGGGTGGATATTGATAAATTGGTATTTTACCAACTTACCTCTTCTTGATACTTAGACTTTCATATGATTTTGCTGAGAAACTAAGGCGTTTATTGAGGTTTGTTGGCATATTTCAAGTATCATATGATTTGTAGGAGATACAGAAGAAAACAAGTCAAAACATGTTAAATTGGGAAAAATGGATTATTGCTAGTTAATGCTCTATGCAATCATGGAGAGTTACGTGTGATCGCAGAAGTCCAGGAGAAAGAAGCTATGCGAATGCGGTTGAAGTCATGCGATCGCGAAGAAATAAAGTTGGTCAGCACTGGTCAAACGTTCTACGCAAATGCGTCTATATCTAGGCTATCACATAGCTTTGCAAGAAGTTGTTCACCGCGATCACGGTTCTCTCTATGCGATAGCATAGCACATTTTCTGGGCAGATTGTCACGACCCGAAATTCCCACCGTCGGGACCGTGATGTCGCATAACATTTCACCTGCTAGTCAAGCCACGTTAGAATATTATTGAATCGATTCTAATACAGTTCAGTAATTAACAGTAAATAAGCATGGCATCACTCTTCATGCATTAACTCTCATAACATGGTACGACATCACCCTTCGTGCATTACACTCACAATACGGTAATGCATCACCCTTCGTGCATTAACATTCTCAACCTCACATAAAGTCAATAGAAATGACACGACATCACCTTTCGTGTATTGACAACCCCCTTTACCAAAACAATGAACAATGACAGTAGGGAGATAGAAACAATAAGATCAAATCTTACTTTGATGTTCGGTTCCACAATACCAACCTCAACTTGATTCAACATCAATCAATACCAAAATCCGTAAACATGATAATAATGATCAACATTACAATTAACTAGTCTAAGCATGAAAATTGTGATCAAGGAAAGCAACAATTACAAGAATAAGACCCACCCGCATGTTATAACCCGACAACAACGCATAGGTACTCGTCACCTCACCTATACGTGGTACCCAACATCTAAGCACGTATCAAATAGACAATTAAATCCTAATACCTCAAGCCAAGGTTAATCATGACACTTACCTCGCTCCAACGGCCAACTCAAAGCTCAATCACAACTTTTCCCTTCAAACAAGCCTTCGGACCAATAAAGTCTAGCAAATTACCAACCAAACAATTCAAATAAAGCCTTAGGAACTACCCACGATTGTAAAGAATTTAATTTAGGCCATTTTTGAAAAAGTCAACACCCGGGCCTGCTTGGCCAAACCCGAAAGTCGGACCAAAACCCGATTACTCATTCACCCCCGAGCCCGGTTATATAATTAGTTTTGGAATCCGACCTCAATTTGAGATTTAAATCCCCAATTTATCAAATCCCTAGTTTCTACCCAAAACCCCCCAATTTCACCATGAAAACCTTAGATTTTTGGTTGAATCTTATGAAAACGTAGTGAAAGATTGAAAAAATTAGTTTAAGATAACTTACCAATGATTTGAGGAAGAAAATTTCTTTGGAAAATCGCCTCTTGTGGTTTAGGTTTTGAAAATTTGGGAAATGAATCAAAAATCCCGTCTAAGTCATCTTTTGTTCAGCTGTAGGTATCGCATTTGCGAACAACAACTTCGCATTTGCGAATGAACAATATTTTCGCAATTGCCATAAATAGTTCGCAATTGCGAATGAACAGTGTTTTCGCAATTGCGATAAATGGTTCGCAATTACGAATGAACAGTGCCGCACCAGAAACCAGTAAAACCCAAACTTCTCCGAAATGATCTACCCCCCTCCCCCGAAACTCATCCGGAACCTCCCAGACACAAACCATATATGAATTTCAATCATAAAATACTCTACGTACATGCTCGCGCACTCATAGTGAAAAGAGGTCGTCTTAACCCGATATTGACCATGGTCAAACTCCCAAATTTCTTAACTTTACTAGTTTCTCAACCAATGATCCAAAAATACACCCAAGCCCCTCGGGACCCCAAACCAAAAGTGCACACCAGTCTAAAAATATCATACGAACTTGCTCGCGTGATCAAATCGCCAAAATAACACCTAGAACTACGAATTGAACACCAAATCAAATAAAATTTTCAAGAAAACTTTGAAATCTCTATTTTTACCAGCGGACGTCTGAATCACGCCAAACCGACTCCGTTTTCCACGAAATTTCACAGATAAGTCAAAAATATTATATTGGACCTGTACCAGGCTCCGAAACCAAAATACAGACCCGGTATCAACAAGTCCAAACATCAACCAATTCTTAAAAATTATTAAATTTTCAGACTTTTAATTTTCAACAAAAATTCATAACTCGGGGTAGGGACCTCTGATTTCGATTCCGGGCATACGCCCAGGTCTCATATTTCGATATGGGCCCAACGGAATCGTCAAAATATGAATCCGGGTTCGTTTACCAAAAATATTAACCGAAGTCAACTCAAATGAAATTTTAGGCAAAATTTCTTATTTTTATCAGATTTTAACATATAAGCCTTTCGGACTAATACACGGACTGTGCACGCAAATCGAGAAAGGCTAAAATGAGGTTCTAAAGGCTTCAAAATATAGAATTTGATTCTAAAACATAAGATGACCTATCGGATCATCACAGAGATTCTGGGCAGAAATGGAATTTTACGTTTTAATCCACAAGCCATTTAATACACGACCTAACTCATTTGCAAAATATCTTTGGACAATATCAAGACATCTTTGACATATTTTGACAAGAGAACACAAGTTTTGGAGCTAGGGTTCTTGCACACACACTTGGGTCTTGAAGATTTAAAGTTTTTGGTTGAGAATTGCTTACTCATTTATGCTCATTTCTTCATTTTCTTGCTTTGTATTGAATATCTAGGTGTGTAGTATTTTTTTCAACACTTGAATTTTGTCTATGAAAATATTCATATTTAAAGTGTGGATTAAATATATTATTGTGCTTATGTATTGAGTGATTTTTATTTATATTGAAGTGAGTTATTGTTTCTTTAATTATTCTTGTTCTTAATGTTTTCAAAGGGATTAGCTAACCCCAGGACTCTCCCATTTACTTTGAATTAATTTTGGAAAAGATAATTTGGGGTTGGAAAAGATTAATTAACAAGAACTTGAGGCGTTAACCCTCACTTTATAGATTCTACCTAGGGATAAGATTGAACTACTTGTAGCCATATTCGGGTGTGCTTAATATCTTAATTGTTTTAGAGATAATTCAATTAGGAAGTCTTGCTAGTATTTGGAAGAAGCTAATAAAGAATTATTACCCGAGGCTAATTAACATAAACTCGCTCATATTTGTAAAATCGTGAAATACATTGGATCGTTACTTGAGTGTAATTCCCATTGCATCCATGCTTGTAGCCATTTATCATTTTACTTGATTTCAAGGTTAGTTTACATTTTTAAAATTAGTTATATATATTTTCTCAAAACTATTCTTAGAGTTTGGCTTAGCATAATAAGTGATAATCTCTTACACGCCTAATCGCCTATATATTGTTCTTAGTGGGATTCGACCTCGACTCATAGTTGGGTATATTATATAGCATGCGACCGTGTCCATTTACTTTTTAGTAGTAGATTTGGACGTCATAAGATATTAAGGTACCGTGGGGTAGTCACAGAGCCAGCAGGCTTGCCTGAGGGTTGAGACTTGAGTCATCTCAAGAAGGATTGTCCTAGACTTCTGAGTAGTGTACCATGTCAGGGCAGCCAGTCCATGGTTCCAGCAAGTAGCTACACCACCCGCACAACCAACTAGGGATGATGCCCAGTCTGTTCGAGGTCACCTTAGAGGAAGAGGCCAGTCCGGTGGAGGACATACACGTTGTTATGCATTTTTGGCTGGCCAAAGACGGTTGCCTCAAATGATGTGATCACGGGTGTTTCAGTATGCCACAAAGATGCTTCAATATTATTTGATTCGGCTCCACTTATTCTTATGTGTCATCGTATTTTGCTTCTTGTCTGGATGTGCCACGTGATTTCCTTGATGTTTTTGTTCATGTATCTACACCTGTTGGCGATTCTATTATGGTGGATCGTATATATCGATCTTGTGTAGTTACTATTGGGGGTTATTAGACTAGGGTTGATTTTCTATTGCCTAATATGGTTGACTTTGAGGTAATTTTGGGTATAGATTTGTTATTCCCACACCATGTTATTCTTGATTGTCATGCTAAAATTGTGACGTAGGCTATGTCGGGGTTGCCGAGGCTAGAATAGAGGGTTTCACTTGGTCACACTCCTAATAGAGTGATCTCATTTATGAATGCTCAACGGATGATTGAGAAGGGGTATTTGGCATACATGGCCTTTGTGAGAGATGTTAATTCTAATACTCATATTGTTGAGTCAGTCCCAGTAGTAAGAAAATTCTGTGAACCTATAAGGCATACCACCCGATAGGGACGTTGATTCTAGTATTGATTTAGTGTTGGACGCTCAGCCCTTATTTATTTTACGGTATCGCATGGCTCCCACTGAGTTGAAGAAATTGAAAGAGAAGTTTCATGAGTTGTTGGATAAGGGATTCATCAGTCCGAGTATTTCACCTCGTGGGTACGCCCATATTGTTTTTGAAGAAGAATGATGGTTCCACAAGAATGTGTATTAATTATAGGCAGTTGGGTAAGGTTACCATCAAGAACAAGTATCCATTTCCTTGTATTGATGATTTGTTTGATCAACTTAAGGGTGATAAGTGTTCTCGAAGATGCATCGAGTTATCACCAAATGAATATTAGGGCTTTGGACTCCCTAAGACGACTCCAGGACTCGTTACGGGCATAATGAGTTCTTGGTGATGTCTTTTAGTTTGACTAATACCATAATAACTTTCATGCATTTGATGTTCGTTGTGTTCCAGCCTTATTTGGATTCAATTGTCATTATATTCATCGATGATATATTTGTATAAACTCTTTAAATTATCTCTTGTGTAACACTTACTATGAGGTTAATTAATAGGGAGTAGCTCTTGCATGGAGCCATTGATGGGGATTTATTCTCTATTTCACAAGAAAGAAATTAGTTTTCCCATTTGAATATATGAAGTTCAAACGTTTTAGTGAAGTAATGTTGTTACTAACCAAGTCAATTTTTGAAAAATCCATGCACCCACCTCCAAAGGCATCGTTTCTCCACATTGCTAATTGACTTAAAAAACTCACCTTTCCTTCTCCAAACTGTGGTTTGTACATTCATTTTTACTAAGTAATTGTTACTATGTAGACACTGGTAATTATAAAATTCAAGTATATATGAAAAGGTTATATGTTATGTACCAATCTCAATATATACTGATATGGGTGTATTTGTTAGTCCCGCCAATATTGCTGTATTTGTAAATAATAATTCTGGAAAATATAAGTTATCGTAATAAAACAGTAATTAATTCGAGCCCACTGAATTCACAGTGTTTCCTTAAGGAATTTAATCCCCTCCTAGTACCCAAGGTTATGGATTATTTCCTCCCAGGATAGAACGAATCACACATTGGTGTAGCGGTACTTCAAACCCCAGTGTTTCAGCGAACACAAAGTTTGGTAGCAAATCACACTTACAATTGCTTTGTTTGAAGTTAAAACAATGCAGAACAAAGGAGTAGAAACTCAGAAAATCGTATGAAAATGCTGAGAGGAAGGAGTGCAATGTATAACCAAAGTTGAGCGTTTTCAGTTTGGTGTGGTATATTGTGTGTCTTTCTTCAACAGTTGCTGCACATATTTATAGCAGCCAGCTTTGAGATGAACGACCCTCCACCCTCCATGGTGGAGCATGCACTAGCTTGTTTGTGGAGCAAATACTTGGCCATGGTGGGAAGAGCATTAGGCGGCTGCTATTGTAGCTGGTGGTCAATACACGGATTGGAACATATCCTTTACAAATGCGGATAATCTTACGTTAATATTTACTATTAACAAATAAATTTGGTCCAAAAAATTAATCAATCAATCGATCATTTGACCAAATCCAAATCCAAATCCAAATCCGAAGTCGAAGCCGAAGCTGAGCCGAGCCGAGCGAGCGACGACGACGACGACGCGAGGCTTGCTTTCTTCTTAACTCTTTAAGAGCTACAAGAAGAGCAATTATCTTAACTCTTTAAGAGCTACAAGAAGAACAATTATATATATACCCACCAAAATTTTTTTCCTCTTCCAATATGGGACAATGTCTCATTGTCAAGAGGGGAAACTTAAAATTTTACTCAAAATTTTTATTTTCCCTCCATTTCCCATTCACCCTCATTAATCGCATCTGGATAAGTAGGTTTCCCTTTGAACTTTCCGTAGTGAACTTATGTCGGATATACTCGGTCAATCGGTAGATTTGATATCTTTGAACTGTCGATCTTTGGTGTATACCTAGACAACCATAAGTCACACAATCAACCCTTAACCGTCTTTGGTTCTCATTGTTGTGTTCGTTTCAGCCATGAACACCGCCTGGTTTCATAAGTGCGTAGAGAACTGGCCTTACAAAGTTCTCCTTGAAGCGGCTAACACTTCACACTTACATAGGTGATTCCTAAACGTGTCATCCTATAGATACACTATTTGATATACCCCGTATCAAATTTAGAAATCATTAAAAAGCCTTAATGCTTTATCCTTAGTACTGAACATTGTCTCATCACGAGAACGGACTAAAATTTTATTTGACAATGTTGAACCGTCATTAATGACTTTGTTTGATCTCCTTGAACCTAGATCTTGGGATCTCCAGTCTTCTAGGTAGAGTTACCGTCACAATGACTTGTTCTCGGCCATAGCCCCATTCTCCTTGATGATTTCTCAACTACCTCTCTAGTTAGGCCTTTTGTAAGTGGATCTGACACATTATCACTTGACTTTACATAGTCAATCGTGATAATTCCTCTAGAGAGTAATTGCCTAACGGTTTTATGTCTTCGTCGTATATGACGAGATTTACCGTTATACATAACGCTCCCAGCCCTTCCAATTGCCGCTTGACTATCACAATGTATGCATATTGGTGCCAACGGTTTGGGCCAAAATGGAATGTCTTCCAAGAAATTTCGGAGCCATTCAGCTTCTTCACCGGCTTTATCTAAGGCTATGAATTCAGCCTCCATTGTAGAGCGGGCAATACATGTTTGTTTGGACGACTTCCAAGATACCGCTCCTCCACCAATAGTGAATACATATCCACTCGTGGACTTAGAATCAGTTGAACCGGTGATCCAATTTGCATCACAGTATCCCTCAATCACCGCAGGGAATTTACTGTAGTGCAAGTCAAAGTTCTGGGTATGTTCTAAATATCCCAAAACTCTTTTCATTGCCATCCAATGAGATTGGCCTGGATTGCTCGTATATTGACTCAGTTTACTTATAGCACAAGCTATATCTAGTCGTGTACAATTCATGATATACATTAAGCATCCCAACACGCGAGCATAATCCAATTGTGATATGCTTTGGCCTTTATTCTTTGCTAATGCAAGATTCACGTCAATTGGAGTCTTTGCAACTTTAAAGCCCAAGTGCTTGAATTTTTCAAGTACTGTCTTAATATAATGAGATTGTGATAATGCCAGACCTTGAGGAGTCTTATGGATCTTAATTCCCAGAATTAAATCAGCAACTCCCAAGTCTTTCATATCAAACTTGCTATTGAGCATACGCTTAGTAGCATTTATGTTGGCAATGTCATTACTTATTATCAGCATATCATCCACATATAGGCAAATAATGACTATGTGATTTGGAACATTTTTAATGTACACACATTTATCACATTCATTTATCTTAAAACCATTTGACAATATTGTTTGGTCAAATTTCGCATGCCATTGTTTGGGTGCTTGTTTTAGTCAGTAAAGAGACTTAACAAGTCTACATACCTTATTTTCTTTACCTGGAACCACAAATCCTTCAGGTTGTTCCATGTAAATTTCTTCCTCCAACTCTCCATTTAAGAAGGCCGTCTTAACATCCATTCGTATGGACGTAATTCTTGTAACTGGAGAGTATGTATCAAAGTAGTCTAGACCTTCTCGTTGTCTATACCCTTTGACTACGAGTCTTGCCTTGAATTTATCAATAGTGCCATCATTTTTTATTTTTCTCTTAAAAATCCATTTAGAACCCAAAGGTTTATTTCCAGGAGGAAGATCAACCAATTCCCATGTATGGTTGTTCAATATAGATTCTATTTCACTATTGACTGCCTCTTTCCAAAACAATGATTCCGAAGAAGTCATAGCTTCTTTAAATGTTTGAGGCTCATTCTCCAATAAGAAAGTCACAAAATCTGGTCCAAATGAAGTAGCCATTATTTGACGTTTACTACGTCTTGGATCCTCCTGATTACATGTACTTTCTTCTGTTTCTTCCCGAGGTCATTTAGATCCTTCACCAAACGACTCACATTTCTTTTTATACGGATATATATTTTCAAAGAACTCAGCATTATCTGATTCTATAACCGTATTATTATGAATGTCGGCATTTTCTGATTTATGAACCAGAAATCGATATGCTTTACTATTTGTCGCATATCCTATGAAAACACAATCAACGATTTTTGGTCCTATCTTTACCCTTTTGGGTTTAAGAACTTGCACTTTTGCCAAATATCCCCACACTTTAAAATAATTCAAGTTGGGCTTCCTTCCTTTCCACTTTTCATATGAAATGGATTGTGTTTTGCTATGGGGCACTCGATTTAATATTTGATTAGCCGTAAGAATGGCTTCCCCCCACAAGTTCTGTGGCAAACCAGAACTTATCAACAACGCGTTCATCATCTCCTTTAATGTGCGATTCTTTCTTTCCGCAATCCCATTATATTGGGGCGTGTAAGGGGCTGTTGTTTGATGAATAATTCCATATTCTAAACATATTTCTTCAAAAGGAGATTCATATTCACCACCCCTATCACTTCTTATCATTTTTACTTTCTTGTTAAGTTGCATTTCAACTTTATTTTTGTATTGCCTGAATGCATCTATTGCTTCATCTTTACTATTCAGTAAGTAAACATAGCAATATCGAGTACCATCGTCAATAAAAGTTATGAAATACTTCTTTCCACCGCGAGATGGTATTGACTTCATGTCACAAATATCTGTGTGAATTAAGTCTAAAGGATTTGAATTCCTTTCAACTGACTTATAAGGATGTTTAACATACTTAGATTCCACACATGTTTGACATTTTGATTTTTCGCATTCAAACTTAGGCAGTACTTCCAAGTTAATCATTTTCCGCAAGGTTTTATAATTGACATGACCCAAATGTACATGTCATAAATTATTTGACTCAAGTAAGTAAGAAGAAGCTGAAATATTATTGTTTTCCACAACCATTACATTCAGATTGAAAAGGCCCTCGGTGAGGTAACCTTTTCCTATAAATATTTCATTCTTACTTATGACAACCTTGTCGGACACAAAAATGCACTTAAAACCATGCTTAACAAGAAGTCCAGTAGAGACTAAATTCTTTCTCATTTCGGGAACATGAAGGACATTGTTCAAAGTCATGACCTTGCCAGAAGTCATTTTTAGAAATATCTTCACATATCCTTCAACTTTTGCTGTTGAAGCATTTCCCATATAACTGTCTCTCCGGGTCCAGTAGGAGCATAAGTAGCAAAAGCTTCTCTAACTGCACAAACATGGCGAGTGACTCCAGAATCAAACCACCACTATTTAGGATTTTCCACCAAGTTACATTCAGAAAGCATGGCACACAAGTTATCAACATCATCATGCTTGACTACCATGTTTGCTTGACCCCTTTTCTTATCTTTCTTCGGAGCATGACACTCCGTAGATTTGTGTCCGATTTTCCCACAGTTGTAGCAGTTTCCACTGAACCGCTTCTTGCTTGGGTTGTATTTCGGAACAGAAGCCTTCTTCCTCTTTTTGTTATTTTCAACAATATTTGCAACCCATTATTGTTGAATTTCCACGGCCTCTCCTTTCAGCAGCTTTATTGTCCTCTTCGATTCTCAACCGAACAATGAGGTCTTCAAGGGACATTTCCTTTCGTTTGTGTTTCAAATAATTTTTGAAGTCCTTCCATAACGGAGGTAACTTCTCAATCATTGCTGCTACTTGGAATGCTTCATTGATGACAAGACCTTCAGCAAGTAGATCATGAATAATCACTTGCAATTCCTGGACTTGGGTAATAACAGACTTGCTATCTACCATTTTGTAGTCCAAAAATTTTGCGGCAATGAATTTCTTTATCCCGGCATCTTCAGTTTTATATTTCTTTTCAAGCGCATTCCACAATTCTTTTGACGTCTCCACGCCACTGTATACATTATACAGATTATCATCCAGTCCGCTAAGAATATAATTCTTGCATAAAAAATCAGAATGCTTCCACGCTTCAATCACGATAAAGCGTTCATTCTCTGGAGTTTTATCTGGCAGATCAGGAACATCTTCCTTGATGAACTTCTGTAGACATAACGTAGTTAAGTAGAAGAACATCTTCTGCTGCCAGCGCTTGAAATCAATCCCGAAAATTTATTCAAGTTTTTCTGTCGGTGCCAACGCCGATGTTCGGCTTGTCGATGCGTTGGCAGTCACCGTCGGAACAGCTTGGTTTTCACTTTCAGTCGTCATTTTTTTTGTAAAAGAATGACTCAAACAAACGTTTAATAAACGTTTTCAAACTGAAGTAAAAATCAAGTAGATTTTAATCTCTAACAAAACGCCACGAAGGCTTTACTCTCCAAAACGGGAGTACACAAAACTACAAAGGTTTTAGTTTGCAGAATAATAAGAATAACACAAATACAGAAATAAATAATTAAATTCCTTAAGCTTGTTAGTCACGCCAATATTACTGTATTTGTAAATAATAATTCTGGGAAATATAAGTTATCGCAATGAAACAGTAATTAATTCGAGCCCACTGAATTTATAGTATTTCCTTAAGGAATTTAATCCCCTCCTAGTACCCAAGGTTATGGATTATTTCCTCCCAGGATAGAACGAATCATACATTGGTGTAGCGGTACTTCAAACCCCAGTGTTTCAGCGAACACAAAGTTCGGTAGCAAATCACACTTACAGTTGCTTTGTTTGAAGTTAAAACAATGCAGAACAAAGGAGTAGAAACTCAGAAAATCGTATGAAAATGCTGAGAGGAAGGAGTGCAATGTATAGCCAAAGTTGAGTGTTTTCAGTTTGGTGTGGTATATTGTGTGTCTTTCTTCAACAGCTGCTGCACATATTTATAGCAGCCAGCTTTGAAGATGAACGACCCTCCACCCTCCATGGTGGAGCATGCACTAGCTTGTTTGTGGAGCAAACACTTGGCCATGGTGGGAAGAGCATTAGGCGGCTGCTATTGTAGCTGGTGGTCAATACACGGATTGGAACATATCCTTTACAAATGCGGATAATCTTACGTTAATATTTACTATTAATAAATAAATTTGGTCCAAAAAATTAATCAATCAATCGATCATTTGACCAAATCCAAATCCAAATCCAAATCCGAAGTCGAAGCCGAAGCTGAGCCGAGCCGAGCCGAGCGAGCGACGACGACGGTGGCGCGAGGCTTGCTTTCTTCTTAACTCTTTAAGAGCTACAAGAAGAGCAATTATATATATATATATATACCCATCAAAAATCTTTTCCTCTTCCAATATGGGACAATGTTTCATTGTCAAGAGGGGAAAACTTAAAATTTTACTCAAAAATTTTATTTTCCCTTCATTTCCCATTCACCCTCATTTTAAGACTATTTCATCTTAAATAATAAAAAAACCTTAACAGTATTTGTATAAATAATAAGTATAAGGGTGTAAGAGTCAACCCGCTACACTAATCAGTTAGTTGATTAGAAGTGTCGTTAGGGTTATTATAAGTGAGTTAACAGATTTACTACATATAAGCAGTTGGGGGGAAATTGTATTCACTCATTCAGATAATATCCAAGTGATCTCTCTATCTCTCTCTCTCTCTCATTATTCTTTTGATTAACTCTCATTGTTCTATTATTCAGAAGCTATTCTACTAAATCTAGCTTCTTAGGTCATGCAATTTAGTATTATTTGTTGAGTACATTATATTGATATCAGAGCAGTTGGTCCTTGGCTGGAAACCATGCCGGAGATAACGAGGAATGGTGAAATTCGACGTAAAATGGACGAAATAAGAGAACACATTTGTAGACAGAACGAGCGTCCATGGCTGCTAATAATCAAGGTTAATCTCCACCGACAATACCAGCGGTGGGAACTCCAATTGACTATGGCGAGTGACATACAAATGATAACGACCCGGCTGGTTGTTTTGAGAATTTAAGTCTCGTTTGGTGGCATAAGGTCTTGAACAGCTTTATATTATATGTATTGACTTACGTGTGTGGTCGAATTCAGTTACTGGATGATTCGGAGCCAAATCGGAAGTAGGATTCTAGTTTTGGAAGCTTAAGTAGTAAGAGTTGATCAAAATTTGACTTTTGTGTAAGTGGCTCCGGAATAGGTTTTGGAGGATTTCAACAGCTTCGTATGGTGAATTTGGACTTAGGCGTGCGTCCGTATTTGGATTTGGAGGTCCGTAGGGTAATTTGAAGCATTTCGGCGAAAGTTGGAAAAGTTGAAGTTTGGAAGGTGGAGAGGTTTGAGCAAGAGTTGACTTTGGTGATATCGGGGTCGGAATGCGATTCCGAGAGTTGGAACAACTCTGTTATGTCATTTGGGATTTGCCTGAAAAATTCGACGTTGTTTGATGTGATTTGAGACCTCGAACGAGTCTGTGTTAGGTTATGGAACCTGTTGGTATATTTAAACGGGGTCCCGGGGGCTTCAGGTGAGTTTCGGATGGGCTACGACCCATTTCCTCCTATTTTTGGACTGCTATTTTCTGTCATCTGGTTTCTTTCATCGTATTCGCGTCACTTCCTCTGCGTTCGCGTAGTGTAATTTGGAGGATAAATTAATTGTTCTCCGCGTTCACATTATTCCTTCCGTGATTGCGAAAGCCTGCCACCCCATTCTTCGCGTTCGCAATATTCTTCTCGCGTTCACAATGTTCTGTCATTCCATTCTCCGCGTTCGCATACTACTTCACGCGTTCGCGTAGTTTAGACCTGGGCGATCGATCTTTCCTTTCCGCATTCGCGATCATGTTGTCGCGTTCGTGTAGTACAAATTGGGCAACCCTCATTTTCTTCTTCGCGATCGCGATGCTTTGATGCCTGGGCAGAATATAAAGTCCTCTATTCTGAGGGTTAGCCATTTTCACCATTTTTGGAGTTCTAGAGCTCGGTTTTGAGCGATTCGTTTTGGGTTTTTCAAGAAAATCGATTGGGTAAGTGTTCTTCACCTAGAATGTATTATATTCCATGATTTTATCTTTATTTTTATTATTTATTAGTGTTTTTGAGGGAGGAAAATGGGGATTTTTGAAGAAAACTTTCAAAATGTAAAATGATGATTTGAGGGACGAACTTATATCAGAATTTGATAATTTTAGTATGGTTGAACTCGTATCGGAATGGGTGTTCGGATTTTGTGAAATTTGTCGGGTTCCAAGGTGCGGGCCTGGGGTTGAATTTTGGGTTGATTTTTGAATTTTGACAAAGATTGAGGCTTTATGATCTAGAATAGTTTATTATGAGTTTTAGTTATGCTTTGAAGTTATTTTGGCTAGATTTAAGCTATCCTGAGGTCATTTCACCCGAGATGTCTATTTTTGAGTATCGGTTTGTTTTCTTTGAGGTAAGTATCTTGCCTAACTTCGTGTGGGGGAATTACCCCTTAGGATTTGAGTCTTCTTGTAGTCCGTGTACGCGAGGTGATGAGCATGTGCTCGGGCTTATTTGTGGAAAGTTGACCTTTTAGGGTTCTTAGGTCCTTGTATTCACTGAGTATGAAGTTGTTTTGTTATGATTAATTTCCTAGTTACTAGTTTCACCTCTACCTGCTTTATTTGGAATTAATTGCTTCATGTTCCACTCTTATTGCTTATTTGATTCTTGTGTGCCTTAACTGAAGTTGTTACCTCTTCTATTGCCATGCTATCCCCCTAGTTGTTTCTCCTTAATTGAAATTATAATTATCACTTATGTAATTGTTCATCCTTAATTGAGGTTATGATTATCTTCCCGCTGCCTATCCTTAATTGAATTTGTAGTATTTATTTCATAATTGCTCATCCTTAAAAGAAGTTTAGATATCCTATATGACTTATCCTTATTGGAATTATTGACTCGTGATATCTCCCTTGTTGTTTAACTGTACCTTGTGGGACCGTTGTTATATATTATTTTCTTCCTTATTGAGTTGTTCTTATTATGACTAGCATTCTCTATCGTGTCTATTCCTTGTGAATTAGTTCTTCCATTTCTTTGAGTTCTAGAATTTCTGAGTTGATTTATTTGTCGTACTCCTGTATTATTGTCATTATTGTTGTTGTACTTGTTGTTGTGATGCACGAGGTTTCTGCCGTGCGGGTGTTATTGGGTTACACGAGATTTCTGTCGTGCTATTGTTACTATTGATATTTATACATGCGGCGTGACAAGGCAGGATATATATATATATATGTGGGTTGCGCATGTGGTGAGGCAAGGTGGGAACATTATTATGCATGTGTGGCGAGACAAGGCAAGCATTTACTTTATTAATTGCGCATGTGGCGAGACAAGGTAGGCTATGTCAGGGATTGATTTGTGATGACTTGTGATGGCCTGGGGGCATTCTTGTTGTTGATATTTGTGTAGTGGCGCACTTATCTGTGTCAGTTTTATCTTGTGGAAATTGTGGGAAAACATTATACGTGTTGTCCATTTTCTCTATACTTACTAGCTGGCATGAACTATGTTAGAACACTTGCACAAGCATACACGTATTTAATCACTCTTATCGGTTAAGAGGATGGATCTTGATATTGTCGAGTATTGATACACACCCTTGTTTACTTGTCTTATATGCGAGAATGGCTCTATTGGCACGTGAGTCGTCAATGCGGTTATAAATTTATAATGAGGGCACAAGTTGCCAAGTGTTTAGGGTTTCAGAATAGGGACCCGTGAAAATATGGATATTCTAAGGTTCGGTACCTCGTGGATGTTATTGGCTAAAACCTGGTATGAAAACGATCATTTTTGTTGAGTTGTAACTTGCCTTTCCTTTATCTCAGATCACCAGATTTAGACTGTGTTTCCGTTCATTCCACTGTATCATTATTATAGTGTTACACTATTAGTTGTTATTTTTCTTTCTTACTGCAATTACCGTATTATTTGTCATTATGCGTGTAAGGACCCGTAAAAATTTTAACCAAAAACTCAGGATTTAGTGGTGCCAAGGTAGATTCCTGCGTTATTATAGTAGAAATATTTCGCAGTACCCTACGGACTGAGAGAAAAATATTTCACAGAAGAACACATTTCTGCGGCCCATGATGCGGCCGCATAATCACTCTGCGGACCGCATAATGGCCGCAGAGTGAAGCAGTAAGTTTGGCCAATTTGAGGTCAATTTTGCGGTCGATTATATGACCGCATAATCGATATGCGGACTACATATCGGTTGTATAATCCCTCTTGGGTTTTTTGCGGAGGGAGTTCTGATGTGCATTATGCGACCGCAGAATAAGTATGCAGACCGCATACTGGTCGCGTACCTGGGCCAAAAGTTCAGGGCCCTGAGGGCCATTTCTACGGTCACTTTGCGGACCGCATATATGACTGCAGATCTATGTCGGGGCTCCTAATTTCTAATTTTTTTACTCGACCCTGTGTCGATATAACATATGTCATAATCTATTTTGAGCTCATTTTCTGATACTATAGAGTGATAGAGGGAGCCTTGGAGTGAGAAAGTAATCCTCATCAATTATTCTTCAATTCTTGCTTGAAACTTTGAAGATTATCAAGGAAAGCAACCTAGGCCTCCATCCTAGAGGTAAGAATCTATACCCTAGCCCTAAATTTTGAAACTTATACTGAAAATGAGTAATTAATAAGATGGTCCATGGGTATGAGGGTTGTTTATCTTGCATGCATATGTGGTAAAAGAGTGTGAAAAAGTGAACTAGAACCATGAACATTTTTCTAATTTTGGTTTCAATTTGTATATTGCTAAAATAGATTGAGGTTGATAAGGGTTCCAGATAATTGTAGAGTCTAAAGAAGCGCAATTGAGGTATGCATGGCTAACTCTCTTCTTCTTAGAATCGAACTCCTGGTGTCCGAATAATTGGTGTAAGTTGGGTTGAAAGTTTCATGTTCCCTAATTGTTTTAGATGTTTACCATGTCATCATGCTACTTGAGAACGTTATTATGATTTTCCAAATTCCTTCCCTCATATGTGCAATACCTTATGTGATGGTACTTATCGACATGAATGATGATGTTATCTGAACGAATAAAAAGGGAAAGACTCGAATTGTAAAATGTCCCCAAGTGCTAAGAACTACTTAACAAATGAGTTTGTTTGTGCCATGTAATGAAAGATGAGAAGGAAATGTGAATTGAGTGAACAATTGAAAGAGGTTATGTCTCAAGTGAGATGCTTAGCCGATCGGGCCGAGATCGGACGCCATGTTGTACACATGGTGGCATTTGTGGTGGAATTATTGATTTACATTGTGGATATGGATATGTCTCACTTGAGACGGCTTAGCCGGTCGGACCGAGATCGGACTCCGTGTAAAAACACGGTGGCATTGTGAGTTGTGGCTTTGGCACTAAAGATTATTAACCTAAAAAGATGGAAAGATTGAATGGAAAACTATGTGATCGTTACTTGGTGTTTTCTTTGTATTTCTCTGAAGTACTTATTGATTATTATGACTGCCTCTTCTTTGTTTCATTGTTCATTCTACTAAGATTGGTGTTTGCCTTACATACTTGTACTATTCAATAGTACTAACGTCCCTTTTGCCGGGGGCGCTACATCTTTGAATGGATGTAGGTGGTTCCATCGCAGATAGTGCCGATCGCAGATAGTGGTGCTCTCATTCTCTCCTCACAGCAATCTTGGTGAGCCCCATTTATTCCAGGGGTCATGTAGTCCTTCTTTTGTATAAGTTTTCATATTTTGAGGTATAACCGGGGACTTGTTGCCGGCATTGTCATGTTGCTCTTTTGTATCCTTAGAGGCTCCGTAGACGTTTATGTGGGTCATGTATGTATGTTGGAGTGGTCGTTGGATCGAGTTGTATTTTGGAATCTCAACTATGGCATAATGTATATAAGAAAAAATGAGCTAGCAACGTTTATATATTTATATAACTGATCTCTCCCCTGTTTTACAAATGGTGATGCGATCCCTTTTTGGATTATGAATGAGTCGGGTAGGAAAGGTTTAATAGGCTTGCTTGACCGGGTTCACTCGGTTGAGTGCCGGTCGCGCTCCCCAAGGATTGGGGCGTGAAAATGCGTAGTCTTTATATAGATATCGTACTATGTCATTTCTACACTTATACTTGTTCAGGTTATTTAGTCCAATAGGTGTCTTGACTGTTTCTCGTCACTACTCCACTGAGGTTAGTCTTGATACTTGCTGGGTACCGTGGTGGTGTATTCATACTACACTTCTGCACATTTTTGTGCAAATATAGGTATTTCGAAGTCAGTTGATCATTAGCTAGCTGTGCGGATTGTTGCTGTAGAGACTCAAGTTAAGCCTGCTGCTGCGTTCGCAGGTTTCAGAGTCACCTTCTAATTTTGTATTTACACTGTTTACCCCTATTTTGGAACAGTTGTATTTAGAGGTTTTCTAGCTCTCCGTAGAGCTTATGACTTGTACTACCGATTTTGGGATTGTAAATTTTATAGAAATTTCTATTTCAAAATTGTTAAATGTTATTTAGATATTGTTGTTATTTCAGTTAATATTAGGCTTACCTAGTCCATAATACTAGGTGCCATCAAGGCGCCAAATGGAGGAAAAATTGGGTCGTGACACAAATAATAATCGGAATTCAGGAGTCGATTTTCCAAAATTCAATAGTGAGGATTTAAGGGGGTGTATTTACAGAAGTGAGCACCTTTTGTTATTATGATGGGATTTTTGAAGAAAAAAAGGTTAAAATTACTGCAATTAATACAGAGGGAAAGATGTTACAATGGCATAGGACTTTGGTAAAACCTCGAATGGGAAGGGTATTACCCAACTGGAATGATCACGGGAGGGCCTTACATTTTCGTTTTGGGCATACGATGCATGAGGACTCTATGTCTGAACTAATTGAGTTAAAACAAACTGGAAGTGTTTAGGAATTCTATGATCAATTTGATGTATTACTTAATGAAGTAGAATTGTTAGAGGAATATTCAATTATTTTTTTCTTGAAGGGATTGAAACCTGAAATTAAAGTCCAAGTTAGAATGTTGGGGCCGAGGACTCTAATAAAAACATATAGTTTGGCGAAATTGGCTGAACATTCCTTAAAGCTACAAAGGAACAAAATTAGATGACATTGTGGGGTTCTAGACCTCTCCTACCCACCCCAGCCTCTGCGTGGCATTCAAATCTAAGAGGTTACTTATAAACCAAGGAACTAGGCAGAGCAAATTCATCGAAGATACCAAGTTACCTAGCTCTAGTGGGAAACCTGTGATGAGGACATCCAAAAGACTTTCTGTAGCTTAGATGGATGAAAAGAGGGCTAAAGGATTGTGTTTCTGGTGTGATGAAAAGTTTATCCCTGATCACAACTGTTGGGGAAGGAAACAATTCTACTTCTTGGAGGTGGGAGAAGAGGAAGAGGAGTGGGAGGTAAGTGATGGTTTAAGTAAGGAAGGAGCCATTGATGAGTCTACTTTAAGCCCTCAAATGTCAGTTCATGCTCTAGATGGTACAATAGATTACAGAAGTATGAGGGTGAAGGGTGGAATCAAAAGGAAAATGGTGCATGTGTTGATAGACTCGGGGTCCACTCACAATTTCATGGATCTTGAAACATCCAAGAAACTTAGTTGCAAGTTAGAAAGAATTCCTCCTTTATCTGTAGCAGTTGCTAATAGCAACAAAGTGCACAATTCCTTCATGAGCACAACAGTAGCATGAAAGATGCAGGGAGTAGAGTTTTGAGTTGACATGCTAGTAATGCCCTTAGGAGGTGCAAATATTGTTCTTGGCATACAATGGCTCGTAACCCTAGAGGACATAAAATGGAACTTCACATAATTGAAGATGGAATTCCAGATTAGAGGCAAGAATGTTTCTTTGAGATGAAGCACACCAAAGGAACCTTAGTTGCTAGATAACCGCAAGATGCAAAGAGTCCTTGCTAAATCTACTCGGGTCAGTATGATGTTCACAACTTTTGTACAACCCAGTGAACAACAGGTCATTAGTGTGCACTCTCAACAGCTAAATGTCCCTAATGACTTGTAGAGGTTACTAGGTGATTACTCTTTCCATTTGAAGTACCAACTGTCTTGTCTCCACACATGACTTATGATTACAAGATAAGAAGGAACATCACCAATCAATGTTAGGCCATACATATATCATGCCAGCCTGAACGATGAGATAGAAAAGATGATTAAAGAGATGCTGGAATCTGGAGTAATCAGGCCTAGTGTAAGCCTATATGCCTCCCCTATTGTCATGGTAAAAAAAAAAGATAGTACATAGAGACTTTGTATCGGCAATAGGTAGCTAAATGGGTGCACAGTTAAAGGCAAATTCCACATACCCATTATAGAGAGTTGTTAGATGAATTGGGTGGGTCTAAATATTTCTCCAAGTTGGACCTTAGATCTGGTTATCACTAGATTAGGATGGTTGACAAGGACATAGAGAAGACATCCTTTAGATCTCATAATGACCACTATGGGTTTGTAGTTATGCCATTTGGATTAACAAATGCTCCTTCAATATTCCAGAGTTTAATGAACCAAATATTCCGGCCTTACTTAAGACAATTTGTACTAATATTTTTTGATAATATACGCATCTATAACACTACATGGCTAGATCATTTATTGCACTTACAACAAGCTTTCCAGATTCTGAAAGAGAACACTTTATTTGTACAGCTCAGCAAGTGCTATTTTGGAAGAACAAAAGTAGATTACCTGGGGCATATCATTACTCAAGAAGGAGTGACTGCAAATCCTAGCAAGATTTCGGTGATGAAGAATTGGTCATTGCCTAAGACAGACAAAGAAATCAGAGGATACCTAGGACTAACTTGTTATTACTGGAGGTTTGCCAAAGGATATGGGGTCATGGCTAGACCCCTAACTGATCTATTAAAGAAAGAAAAGTTTGAATGGTTAGTAGAAGCCATTGTGGCATTTGAACAACTTAAGGTTGCCATGAGCACTACACCTGTATTGGCTTTGCCAAACTTCGACTTGGAATTTGTGATTGAAACAGATGATTGTGGTTTGGGAATATGGACAGTGTTGATGCATGTTGAGCACCCCCTTGACTATATGAGCAAAGCATTAGGCTCCAAATCACTATCAGTCTATGAGAAGGAGATGTGCGCAATAGTTACAACTATTGACAAGTGGAGACCCTATTTGATTGGGAAACACTTCATCATTAAAATTGATCACCAACCACTTAAATATTTGTTAGAGCAAAGAACATCAATACATAGTCAACAGAAATGGGTTGCTAAATTGATGGAGTATGATTACACTATACTATACAAGAAGGGCAAAGCAAATCTAGTGGCAGGTAAATTATTTAGATATCCAGTAGAAAAAGCTCAGCTCTTGACAATATCGACTATTACTTCAGATTTCACCTCAAGGATCAGGAATTCATATGTTGAGGATGCACATCTACATCAATTGATTGCTCAACTCGAGGATAACCCTATTTATTCTCATATATATATATATATATATATATATATATATATATATATATATATATATATATATATGTGTGTGTGTGTGTGTGTGTGTGTGTGTGTGTTGGTTCTCAAAGGGAACATTCTGCACTCCTTTCTTGATAGTGTTGTGGGGGGACATTCAGGCATGGCTGCTACCTTACACAGAGTAAGACAAGTTTATCATTGGAAGAAGATGAGAAATGATGTATACCAATATATCAGACAATGTGAGGTATGTCAGAGATGCAAAGGGGAGAATGTTAGTTATCCTAGATTTTTGTAGCCTCTTCCTACACCTCGGAAGGATAGGCAACATATCAGTCTGGATTTCATTGAAGGACTTCCTAAATCCCCAATAAATCTGTCATATTGATAGTAGTAGATGGATTGAGCAAGTATGCCCACTTTGTCAGCTTGGTAGATCCTTATATTGCTACCACAGTAGCCCAACTTTTCCTGGATCATATATACAAATTGCATGGCTTACCACAAACAATAATCAGTGACAATGATGTGGTCTTCATGAGTAAGTTTTGGCAAGCTCTGTTTGAGGTTCAAGGAGTACAGTTGCACCGCTCTTCTGCATATCACCCTCAATCAGATGAGCAGATTGAGATTGTCAACAAATGCTTGGAAGATACCTCAGGTACATGTGCAGTGATAGACACAAAGAATGGGTAAAATGGCTTCCATCTGAAGAATGGTGGTACAATACCACCTATCATTCTGCCATTAAGATGACACCCTTTGATGTATTATATGGTCAAAAATCACCACTACACCTACCTTATATGACTCATAGCTCATTGGTGAAGGAGATAGGAGCTTATAAGCAAGATAAAGCACAATAAGACTCTTGAAACATCATCTACAGTTGGCCCAAGCAAGAATGAAAGCTCGGGTTGATAAAAAAAGATCCCCTAGATCTTTTGAGGAAGGAGATATGGTGTATGTCAAGTTATAACCTTACAGGCAAATGTCTTTGAAGGGGCACTCCTATCACAAGCTAAATGCCAAGTACTTTGGTCCTGTTAAGGTCTTAAGGAAGATGGGCATAGTCACTTACCAGATACACAATATATTCCATGTTTCATTACTGAAGAAACAACTTGGATACACAACCTGCAGTTCCAGACTTACTCATATCATTATTTCCACATGCTTATATTGTACTCGAACCTAAAAAGGTATTAGATAGCAGGGAAGTGGAAAAGATCACCAGGATCATTTCTCATGTCCGGGTGAAATGTTTAATTGTCCATTGGAGGATAGCACTTGGATGGATGTCCATTATCTCAAGCAGCATTTTCCTCATTTTGTCATTGAGGACAAACACTTTTAAGGGGGGAGAATTGTTATGTGCCAATCTCAATATATATTGATAGAGGTGTATTTGTATAATAATAAGCACAAGGGTGTAAGAGTCAACCTACTACACTAGTCAGTTAATTGGTTAGAAGGGTCGTTAGCAGTGGCTGAACCAGAATTATTCCTACGGGGAGTCAAAATATAAATAAGTAAGCATATTAAAAAGTTAAATGGAGTCAACACATAATATATATACATAAAAATAAAATATTTAACCTATCTATGCGATATAATTTCCCAACAAAGGGGTATCAATTGACTCCCTTTTGCGAATGAGTGGCTCCGCCACTAGTCGTTAGGGTTGTTAGAAGGTAGTAAACGAATTCACTAGATATGAGCAGACATTCATTCAGATAATATCCAAGTGATCTCTCTCTTTCTCATTAATCTTTTGATTAAATCTCATTTCTCTACTGTTTAGAAGCTATTCTACTAAATCTAGCTTCTTAGGTATGGAATTTAGTATTCTTTGTTGAGTACGTTACATTATATTTCATAGTATAGTATGTTTATACACTATCATGTTGTAAATATTAGTTATGGAGAATAAGAGTTAATTTGAGGTGTGTCAAGGATATATTTCGCTCACACAATAATGAATAAAATTAGGCGTATCCCGTAGGATTCAACAAGCTCTTCCAGTTATAAAACTAGGAACATAACTAGCAGAAAATTCAATAAAGAAACCCAGCATATAGAAGGAAGAAGTTGATTCAGAAAGTCATGTTAGAAAACATCTTTAGCTCTCCAAAGACCATGTTTATATATGTGTTGCTCCAACGGCTAGTTAACAACTAGTTTGACTCTATTAATTGTAAAATAACTTACTAAATAATAAGTAGATGTAAATAATATTTCAATGAGAAAGATTTTCCAAGTCAAGATGAACATTACCTTTTGAGATATTACTAATTTTCCAACAATCCCCCACATACCTCAAAAGGGATAAAAAAAATAGTAAATAAAGAAAGAAAGAGTGCATAATTTGTTGTGTTTCGGGTATAATAAAATTCATCTGGTGTCTTATAGACTATGAACCAGATATAGATAAAATAAGATTTAACATAAAGAATAATTGGTGAAGTTGATAACTTCTATGAACCAAAAAATTCTTGTTGTAAGCTAGAGACCTTATTCATCATATTATACCCCCACAATTTTTGTTGTTATCTTGGTTTTGCGCTAATAGGCCATGCACGCACCTGGTTTTCATGAGTGCTCTAGAAATGTTGCCACAAATTTTATAGGAGCGGCCCCACTCCACACTCATATAGGTCCATCCATCAAGTGCATTCTGCAGCATAATACACTACCTACAATACGCTATGGATTATTGGATTAAGAGTTTAATAACCCAGCCGCACATTCCTTGCAGTCTTGCACAATATACATACACACCATAGGGAGTGACATAATTTAATAGTACACATTTGATCATCTAATGACTTGTTGTTACCCATATGAACCTACTTCATGGGATCTCCAATCACATAAGTTGGGTTACCATCATTGTTGATACATTTCAAATTGGCAAAAGTCTCAACCCCTTGATGTTTCACTTATAAGGATCGGCCAAATCCTCTTTTTACTACACATAATATGTATAAAAATTTCTCTCTAAGCAATTGCTTTATCACATTATGTCTCAAGAGAATGTGTCTACTCTTCCCATTGAAAGATTTATTTTCTTATAATGGCTATTGCACCTTGGCAATCACAATTCATAGACATAAATATTATCGGCTTAATTCCTAGTGGATTATTCATCAAGAGGTTGCTTAATCAGCCTCATTACCAGGCAATTTCAATACGATAACACCCCACCAAAAGGTGATCACACAATCACTGGTGAACTGTTTCTCATCTGAATCAAAGATTCAATATCATCATTGCATCCTTCTAATACAGTGAAAACTCTACATACATAATACTAACTCATAGTATTTCTCAAGTAAGGCATAAGATCATCTCATGTGAAAATAAGCTTGACTTTCATACAAGTTCCTTTCAAAACATATAAGAATCTATTTTTATTTTGGTATCTTCCGTATACAAATACCAAAGTAAAACTTTCTAAACATAAAAGCAACTTTAACTTTTACAGTAATATCTCAAATTAGTAGGAAACAGTTCATAATTCAATAATTTCTTCATCACCCAAATGACTAAAGATCCAAAGCAAAATAACTTTTTCAGAGCCAAAAATACAATATATTTTTTATCTTCCAATATAAATTTTCGCCACAACAAATCTCAATTTTGTATGACTTCATTGTAATAATTTTAATAAATATTTTTCCTCATTATTTCCCTTATGATCAGGCTACATAACTGTTGGCAATACATTCTCGACCCCGACACTTGCAAAAAATTTACGTTAAGGGGATAATCTATTCATAACTCAGGAGTTCTACTTTATAAATAACAATCTAATAATATAACTTTATTCCAAAGATCATCAGATTGACTATGCAATTCGTTATTTATTCTCATAATCTCAAGCAACATAAACCAACCGGTACTTTTGACAATAGAAAATTCCGCGACTACCGAAATAATGAATACCATATTGCCTTTTCAAGATATTAATAGAAAATTTAAAACACTCACGATCCAGAGAACCACAAAAGCAGCTCTAAGACATACGAAATTAATGTGTTATGTCTTTCACAATGAAAATGCATATACACAGTTACAAACTACAAAATACAAATCCATGCATATTATCAATTAATATATAACTATAGATACTTCTAAAATTGGAAGGACATTATATATATCATCTTGAGGCCAAAGTTCATCTACCTATTATATTCTCGAGAATAAGCAGAAAATGATATAAATTTAGGAGGTATTAGTCTAATTACGCGTACCTAATAGTTAAATATTATGTCACATAAAAATATGTCAAGTGGAACAATCTACCATGTTTAAAGTCCACCAGAATCCAATTTTGAGGTCCAAAAGTATGAATACAACAGCAACGATGCAGAAGTGTCAACGAGAATAATATATTTAATTGATATTCTCCATAAGAATAAAGTGGGTAAATACCCTTAAGATTGTTGTACAAATTAGTTATGGAGAATAGGAGTTAACTTGAGGCAAGAATATTTAGCCCACACAATGAATAAAATTAGACGTATCCCATTGGACTCAACAAGCTCTTCCTGTTATAAAACCGGAAACAAAACTAGCCGAAAATTCAAAGGAAGAAGATGACTCAAAAAGTTATGTTAGAAAGTGTGTATTTAGGTCTTCAAAGACCATGTTTATATAGGCGTTGCTCCACGGCTAGATAACAACTAGTTTGACTCTATTAATTGTAAAATAACTTACTAAATAATAAGTAGATGTAAATAATATTTCAATGAGAAAGATTTTCCAAGTCAAGATGAACATTACCTTTTGAGATATTACTAATTTTTTAACAATCCCCCGCATATCTCAAAAGGGATATAAAAGATAAATAGTAAATAAAGAAAGAAAGAAAGAGTGCATAATTTGTTGTGTTTCGGGTATAATGAAATTCATCTGGTGTCTTATAGACTATGAACCAGATATAGATAAAATAAGATTTAACATACAGAATAATTGGTGAAGTTGATAACTTCTATGAACCAAAAAATTCTTGTTGTAAGCTAGAGACCTTATTCATCATATTATACCCTCACAATTTTTGTTGTTATCTTGGTTTTGCACTAATAGGCCATGCACGCACCTAGTTTTCATGAGTGCTCTAGAAATGTTACCACAAATTTTATAGGAGCGGCCCCACTCCACACTCATATAGATCCATCCATCAAGTGCATTCTGCAGCATAATACACCACCTACAATACGCTATGGATTATTGGATTAAGAGTTTAATAACCTAGCTGCACATTCCTTGCAGTCTTGCACAATATACATACACACCATAGGGAGAGACATAATTTAATAGTGCACATTTGATCATCTAATGACTTGTTGCTACCCATTTGAACCTACTTCATGGGATCTCCAATCACATAAGTTGGGTTACCATCATTGTTGATACATTTCAAATTGGCAAAAGTCTCAACCTCTTGATGTTTCACTTATAAGGATCGGCCAAATCCTCTTTTTACTACACATAATATGTATAAAAATTTCTCTCTAAGCAATTGCTTTATCACATTATGTCTCAAGACAATGTGTCTACTCTTCCCATTGAAAGATTTATTTTCTTATAATGGCTATTGCGCCTTGGTAATCACAATTCATAGACATAAATATTATCGGTTTAATTCCTAGTGGATTATTCACCAAGAGGTTGCTTAATCAGCCTCATTGCCAGGCAATTTCAATACGATAACACCCCACCAAAAGGTGATCACACAATCACTGGTGAACTTTTTTTCATCTGAATCAAAGATTAAATATTATCATTGCATCCTTCTAATACGGTAAAAACTCTACATACATAATACTAACTCATAGTATTTCTCAAGTAAGGCATAAGATCATCTCATGTGAAAATAAGCTTGACTTTCATATAATTTCCTTTCAAAACATATAAGAATCTATTTTTATTTTGGTATCTTCCATATACAAATGCCAAAGTAAAACTTTCTAAACATAAAAGCAACTTTAACTTTTACAGTAATATCTCAAATTAGTAGGAAACGGTTCATAATTCAATAATTTCTTCATCACCCAAATGACTAAAGATCCAAAGCAAAATAACTTTTTTAGAGCCAAAAATACAATATATTTTTTATCTTCCAATATAAATTTTCGCCACAACAAATCTCAATTTTGTATGACTTCATTGTAATAATTTTAATAAATATTTTTCCTCATTATTTCCCTTATGATCAGGCTACATAACTGTTGGCAATACATTCTCGACCCCGACACTTGCAAAAAATTTACGTTAAGGGGATAATCTATTCATAACTCAGGAGTTCTACTTTATAAATAACAATCTAATAATATAACTTTATTCCAAAGATCATCAGATTGACTATGCAATTCGTTATTTATTCTCATAATCTCAAGCAACATAAACCAACCGGTACTTTTGACAATAGAAAATTCCGCGACTACCGAAATAATGAATACCATATTGCCTTTTCAAGATATTAATAGAAAATTTAAAACACTCACGATCCAGAGAACTACAAAAGCAGCTCTAAGACATACGAAATTAATGTGTTGTGTCTTTCACAATGCAAATGCATATACACAGTTACAAACTACAAAATACAAATCCATGCATATTATCAATTAATATATAACTATAGATACTTCTAAAATTGGAAGGACATTATATATATCATCTTGAGGCCAAAGTTCATCTACCTATTATATTCTCGAGAATAAGCAGAAAATGATATAAATTTAGGAGGTATTAGTCCAATTACGCGTACCTAATAGTTAAATATTATGTCACATAAAAATATGTCAAGTGGAACAATCTACCATGTTTAAAGTCCACCAGAATCCAATTTTGAGGTCCAAAAGTATGAATACAACATCAACGATGCAGAAGTGTCAACGAGAATAATATATTTAATTGATATTCTCCATAAGAATAAAGTGGGTAAATACCCTTAAGATTGTTGTACAAATTAGTTATGGAGAATAGGGGTTAACTTGAGGCAAGAATATTTAGCCCACACAATGAATAAAATTAGACGTATCCCATTGGACTCAACAAGCTCTTCCTGTTATAAAACCGGAAACAAAACTAGCCGAAAATTCAAAGGAAGAAGATGACTCAAAAAGTTATGTTAGAAAGTGTGTATTTAGCTCTTCAAAGACCATGTTTATATAGGCGTTGCTCCACGGCTAGATAACAGCTAGTTTGACTCTATTAATTGTAAAATAACTTACTAAATAATAAGTAGATGTAAATAATACTTCAATGAGAAAGATTTTCCAAGTCAAGATGAACATTAACTTTTATTATATCACTAATTTTAGAACATATTACACACATAAGAATTTAAAATCTTCATGTATATGATCAATTGAGTATGCACAACGCAGTATTCCACGGTCAATATGCAATATTACATTAGGAAATTATCTTTATCTTTCGAATGTCTTCTCATGTAACTTTGTCTTATTTTATATAAGCACTTATTCCATCTGGAACCTAAAACGCAAGGTTGAAGCTGGATGCATTCCTTTTTATTTATTATTTATTATTTTAGTTGTATTTCTTAATATATTTTCAACTTGTAGCATACCTTCTGAATTCTGATGGAAGACGTTACACCCTTGAAGTTAGACTGTGACCACACACTGCCCTTTTCAAAAGCTAAAAGGTCTCGTATACTTGTGTCAGCAAAGGACATTTCCCCTTCATCTCTCAATTGGCTTCGGATTTTTCTTTTCTGAAATTGTCGCTCTTTCTGAAATTTTCTCACTGCCTCTTCGAATTCCATAGATTATAACTGTAGAAGGTATAGAAATTTCTGATGGCTATTCTAGAACTACATGCCCTTTTTCTCTTTTCTTAACTGATTCTACTTATGCATGTCCAAATTTGTTGGTTCTATTCAAATTGACGTTTTAGAAATCTGAGCGGTCTGCAATGAGAATTTCCCCTTTCTCCTTCGTTCTCCATCACGGCTGCCCTAATTGAAAAAAATGGATTTGTTGAAGGCAGTTGTGGAATTTATTGAGCTCTTTAGCTCTTTTTTAATATTGATTTTGCGCATGCTTCTTTTCATTGACTGTTTATGTCAATTTGGTAGCAGTCAGCGGTACTAAAAGAACTCAATGAGAATATGAAGGCTATGTGAACAAAATATTCAAAAGTTACTAGCGCAATTATGTTCTGTCAATTATTTTGGTTGCCTTTTATAGTCTTCTGCATTGGTGGTAAGATTAGCTCCAATGGGACGAGAGTGTATATAAATCATAAGAGGCTTGACCATTGACCTAACACTTGTGGAATTTAATCAAACATCTTTTACCGCACTAACACATTATATTGTTGTTTCTTTCAGGCATATCCTAAGCAGTATTCTTGTTTCCTAGAAAGTTCTATTATCATTGTCTGTAATTCTGTTAGCTTGGACTATTAAATCAGTAAATCTTGGTCGATAAGGAATATGTATGTGAGTTTGTACGAATGGTTTTGGCTATTTCTGCATTGAAGGTCATGGAAACGAGGTCTTGGAACCTCGGCAGCTTTCGGCTGAGCGTCAAGCAATTTGCCAAGATGACAAAGAGAAACTAGAGTTTGGCCATATATTCTTAAATTTATTTTAAAAAATTTGATTTGGGTGAAGTTTGGTTTGAAGATGAAAATGTGTTTGGACATAAATTTTCAAAACATATTTCACTTTTTTTAAATAAAAAAAAACATGAAACATGAATTATACCTAGAAGTTCTAAAAATTATCATAAATACCCAACGGTACCTTTATCAATAACATTTACTATATTATCGCAAATCATAGTCCTGAGCATAAATAAATTTGGTATAAAATTATGATTTTTATAATGAACTACATACTACACTATCATATGACCAAGAAGACGAAACAGCATTGTTACAAAATAATAAATGATTGACTCTTTTATAAAATATAAAAGTTTGGAGCAATTTCTAAAAAATGTAATAGTGATATTTTGGGCCAAAATTAGCTCTTGAACTGGTTTTGGGTTTTGGGAATTTACCAAAATGTAAATAAAATCTATGGCCAAATATGTATTTGTCAAAAAAACCCCATATATATTTTGACAAAATCTATGGTCAAACGAGTCCTAAATGATCATGGATTTGAAGAAGTCTCGATTAGGTGATTTTGCTAAAGGTCAGAGTTACGCAGAGTTTATTTGCCACATATATCGGTTAAGATGAATTATTAGATTGAATTGGCTATTGCCTCCTTAAAATTAATGTTTGATCTGCTCAGTTAGAAGATGTTGGGGTGTTATTATTCTGTATTTGAAAATATATTCAAAATCAGTAGCAATGGAAAAAAAATCAGAAATGTAGAAGAAGACAAAATGAATCTGAGCCCACTGAATTCACAGTATTTTATTAAAGAACTTAATCCCCTTATAGTATCAAAGTTTAAGATTATTTCCTCCCAGGATAGAACGGATAACCTCACTGGTGTAGCAGTACTTCAAACCCCAATGACCAACGAACTCTAAAAATAGTAGTAAATCACACGTACTACTTTTTTTTTCTGTTAAAACAATGCAGAATAAAGAAGGAGAAATCAGAATTTTTCGTAAGGAAAATATGAGGAAGAGTTCATGTATGGTTGGTTGTTTTGTAAAACGACCATTTATGCAAACCGACAAATTCAAATTATAACGGAAAAATTAAAACAAAGAAAAATTGAATTATTGTTATGATAACGGTCTAATTTGGATTAATTAATATTGCATTAATATTAACACTTAAATTTGGTCCAAAAATTAATCAATCAATCATTTGACCGAATCTGAAGTTGAAGCCGAGCCGAGCGAGCGACGACGACGGCGCAAGGCTTACCTTCTTCTTAACTCTTTAAGAGTTGGAAGAAAAGCAATTGTATATATACCATCAAAAGTCTTTTCCTCCTCCAATGTGGGACAATGTCCCTTTGTCAAGGAGGGAAAGTCAAACTTTCATTTTTCCCTCCATTTCCCATTCACCCTCATTTAAGTTCTAAGAAGGGCTTAAACCCAACAATCCCCCACATGAATGGGGAATGGCTATATCACGGAAATATGCATGAAAAACTGTGTGATTTACAAGCAAGGATTAATCGCATCTGGATAAGTAGGTTTCCCTTGGAACTTTCCGTAGTGAACTTCTGTCGGATATACTCGATTAATCGGTAGATTTGGTATCTTTGAACCGTCGAACTTTAGTGTATACCTGGACAATCATAAGTCATACAATCAACCCTTAACCGTCTTTGATTCTCATTGTTGTGTTCGTTTCAGCCATGAACACCGCCTGGTTTCATAAGTGCGTAGAGAAATGGCCTTACAAAGTTCTCCTTGAAGCGGCTAACACTTCACACTTACATAGGTGATTCCTAAACGTGTCATCCCGTAGATACATTATTTATGGATCAAAATATTTTTGTTGACATGTTGAACCGTCATTAATGACTTTGTTTGATCTCCTTGAACCTAGATCTTGGGAGCTCCAGTCTTTTAGGTAGAGTTACCGCCACAATGACTTGTCCTCGACCATAGTCCCATTCCCCTCGATGATCTTTAAACTACCTCTCTAGTTAGGCCTTTTGTAAGTGGATCCGGCATATAGTCGCTTGACTTTACGTAGTCAATTGTGATGATCACCCTAGAGAGTAGCTGCCTAACGATTTTATGTCTTCGTCGTATATGAAGAGATTTACCATTATATATAACGGTCTCAGCTCTTCCAAATTCTGCTTGACTATCGCAATATATGCGTATTGGTGCCAACGGTTTGGGCCAAAATAGAATATCTTCCAAGAAAGTTCGGAGTCATTCAGCTTCTTCACCCGCTTTATCTAAGGCTATAAATTCAGCCTCCATTGTAGAGCGGGCAATACACATTTGTTTGGACAACTTCCAAAATACCGCTCCTCCACCAATAGTGAATACATATCCATTTGTGGACTTAGAATCAGTTGAACCGGTGATCCAATTTGCATCATAGTATCCCTCAATCACCGCAGAATAATTACTGTAGTATAAAGCAAAGTCTTGGGTATATTTTAAATATCCCAAAACTTATTTCATCCCCATCCAATGAGATTGACTTGGATTACTCGTGTACCGACTCAATTTACTTATAGCAAAAGCTATATCTGGTCGAGTACAATTCATGATATACATTAAACATCCCAGCACACGAGCATAATCCAGTTGTGATATGCTTTGGCCTTTGTTCTTTGAAAGTGTAAGATTCACGTCAATTGGAGTCTTTGCAACTTTAAAATCTAAGTACTTGAAATTTTCAAGTACTGTTTTTATGTAATGAGATTGCGACAAAGCCAGACCTTGAGATGTCTTATGGATCTTAATACCCATAATTAAATCAGCAACTTCCAAGTCTTTCATATCAAACTTGCTAGCTAGCATACGCTTGGTCGCATCTATGTTGGTAATGTCATTACTCATTATCAGCATATCATCCACATATAAGCAAACAATGAGTATGTGATTTTCAACATTTTTAATGTACACAAATTTATCACATTCATTTATCTTAAAACCATTTGACAACATTGTTTGGTCAAATTTCGCATGCCATTGTTTGGGTATTTTTTTTAGTCCGTAAAGTGACTTAACAAGTCTACATACCTTCTTTTCTTTACCTGGAACTACAAACCCTTCAGGTTGTTTCATATAAATTTCTTCCTCCAAATTTCCATTTAAAAAGGTCATTTTAATGTCCATTTGATGAATTTCAAGACCATATACCGCATCTAATGCCACTAACATTCGTATGGATGTAATTCTTGTAACTGGAGAGTATGTATCAAAATAGCCAATACCTTCTCGTTGTCTATACCCTTTGACCACAAGTTTTGCCTTATATTTGTCAATAGTTCCATCGTCTTTCATTTTCCTCTTAAAAATCCATTTAGAACCCAATGGTTTATTGCCTGGAGGAAGATCAACCAATTCCCATATATGGTTGTTCAGTATGGATTCTATTCATTATGGACTACCTCTTTCCAAAATAATGATTCCGAAGAAGATATAGCTTCTTTAAATGTTCGAGGCTCATTTTCCAATAAGAAAGCCTCAAAATCTGGTCTAAATGAAGTAGACGTTCTTTGGCATTTACTACGTCTTGGATCCTCCTGATTATACGTACTTTATTTTATTTCTTCCCGAGGTCGTTTAGATCCTTCAGCAATCGACTCACATTCTTTTTTATACGGATATATATTCTCGAAGAACTCAACATTATCTAACTCTATAATCGTATTATTATGAATATCAGGATTTTCTGATTTATGCACCAGAAATTGATATGCTTTACTATTGGTCGCATATCCTATGAAAACACAATCAATAATTTTTTGTCCTATCTTTACCCTTTTGGGTTTAAAAACTTACACTTTTTCCAAATACCCCCATACTTTGAAATAATTCAAGTTGGGCTTTCTTCCTTTTCACTTTTCATATAGAATGGATTGCGTTTTGCTATGGGGTACTCGATTTAGTATCCAGTTAGTCGTAAGAATGGCTTCCCCCCACAAGTTCTGTGGCAAACCAGAACTTATCAACAAAGCGTTCATCATTTCCTTTAATGATCGACTCTTTCTTTCCGTAATCTCATTGGATTGGGGCGTGTAAGGGGCCATTGTTTGATGAATAATTCCATATTCTAAGCATATCTCTTCAAAAGGAGATTCGTATTCACCACTTCTATCACTTCTTATCATTTTGATTTTCTTGTTAAGTTGTGTTTTAATTTTATTTTTGTATTGCTTGAATGCATCTATTGCTTCATCTTTACTATTAAGTAAGTAAACATAGCAATATCGAGTACTGTCATCAATAAAAGTTATGAAATACTACTTTCCACTGAGAGATGGTATTGACTTCATGTTGCAAATATTTGTATGAATTGAGTCTAAAGGATTTGAATTCCTTTCAACTGACTTATAAGGATATTTAACATATTTAGATTCTACACATATTGATATTTTGATTTGTCGCATTCAAATTAATCATTTTTCGCAAGATTTTATAATTGACATGTCCTAAACGTATATGCGATAAATTATTTGACTCAAGTAAGTAAGAAGAAGCTGAAATTTTATTATTGTCAACAATCATTACATTCAGCTTAAAAGGGCTCTCAGTAAGGTAATATTTTCCTAAGTACATCTCGTTCTTACTTATTACAACTTTGTCTGAAACAAAAACACACTTAACCCCATTCTTGACGAGAAGTGAAATAGAAACTAAGTTCTTCTGTATTTTAGGAATATGACCTATGTTGTTCAGAGTCACCACTTTCCCAGAGGTCATCTTCAGAAATATCTTTCCATGCCCTTCAATTTTGGCCGTTGCAGAATTTTCCATAAAAATGGTCTTGTCGGGTCTAGCGGGGCATATGAAGCAAATGCTTCTCTAAAAGCACAAACATGGCGAGTGGCGAGTAGCACCAGAATCAATCCACCACTCCTTAGGATTTCCCACTAAGTTGCATTCAGATAACATAGCGCACAAGTCATCAATATCATCATTTGTTTGAACCATATTTGCGTGACCCTTTTCTTCTCTTTCTTTGGAGCACGACATTCTGCAGCTTTGTGTCCATCCTTTCCACAGTTGTGGCAGTTTCCCTTGAATTTCTTCTTGATGTGATAGTTGTTTGGTCCAGAAGACTTCTTCCGCTTCTTCGGATTAATTGGAGCAGTTTCAACAATATTTGCTCCCATAATTGGTTAGTTCCCACGTGTCTTTTTTTCTGCAGCTTTATTGTCCTCTTCGATCCTCAATCGAACGATGAGATCTTCGAGTTTCATCTCCATGCACTTGTGTTTCAAGTAGTTATTAAAGTCCCTCCATAAAAGGGGTAACTTCTCAATCATTGCTGCAACTTGAAACGCCTCATTGATGACCAAACCTTCAACAAAAAATTCATAATTGGTAACAAAATTAATACTTTCAACAAAAGCATTAATTTGGATTATACCTTCAGCAAGGATATCATGAATGATAACTTGCAGCTCTTGAACTTGGGTAATGACAGGCTTGCTGTCTACTATCTTATAGTCCAAATATTTAGCTGCAACGAACTTTTTCAAACCGGTATCCTCGATTTTATACTTCTTTTCCAATGCCTACCATAGTTCTTTCGAAGTTTCTACATTACTATAGACGTTGTAAAGATCATCCTCCAGTCCGCTAAGAATGTAATTCTTGCATAAGAAATATGAGCGCTTCCATGCCTCAGTCACTAAAAAATGTTTATTCTCAGGAATTGATTCCACCAGAACTGGAACGCCCTCTTTGATGAACTTCTATAGACTCCAAGTAGTCAAATAGAAGAACATCTTTTATTGCCACCGTTTGAACTCAATCCCGAAAAAAAATTCGGACTTTTTCGTCGGAGCCGGTGGTGGCACAGAATGACTGAAAGAAACAACATTGCTCGTAGAGCCAACCACGAGAGTTCATGTTTCTGTCATTTTTGCTTTCTGTTAATCACAAAACAGAAACAAAATTAATCAGCGGTGAAGTATTTAAAATCTTCAAACCGAATAACTTTAATGGAAACAGATTAAATACAATGGTAAAGATTTTATTTCTTCAAACCGAATACAAAAGGAGTAGAAAATCCGAAAATTTTAGTCTCCAAACTGAGAGTAGAAATCACTAGGATTTAGTCTCTCACAAACAGAATATAAGATGAATACAGAAAAATAAATGAAGTTTCTTAAGCTTGTTATTATTCTGTATTCGAAAATATATTCAAAACCAACAGCAATTAAAAAAAAATCAGAAATGTAGAAGAACAGAAAATGAATCCGAGCCCACTGAATTCACAGTGTTTCCTTAAGAAAATTAATCTCCTCTTAGTACCTCGAGATTTAGGATTATTTCCTCTCAGGATAGAACGGATAACCTCACTGGTGTAGCGGTACTTCAAACCCAGTGACCAATGAACTCAAAGAACAATAGTAAATCACACTTACTGCTTTCTTTTCTGAAGCCGAAGCCGAGCGAGCGATGCCGCGAGGTTTGCCTTCTTCTTAACTCTTTAAAAGCTAGAAGAAGAATAATTGTATATGTACCCATCAAAAGTCTTTTCCTTCTTCAATATGGGACAATGTATCTTTGTCAAGAAGGAAAAATCAAATTTTTATTTTTCCCTTCATTTCTCATTCACCATCTTTAAGCTCTAAGAGGGGCTTAAACCCAGGGGATGTAATTTATTTAATTATAGTTAGGATTGTGAAGAAACATTCAAATTTTTATTTTTTCCTCAATTTCCCATTCACCTTCTTTAAGCTCTAAGAAGGGCTTAAACCCAACGGGGGTGTAATTTATTTAATTATAGTTAGGATTGTGAAGAAACATTCATATTTAAGATCAAATTAGTTTCAACTGCTGGCCTCTTTGGTTGTGTAAGCGGTTTCTTAACTGATTCTGCACATCTGTGATCTGTTTTTAATATTTGGTGTCAAAAAAATTTGGTATAAGCTTTGCCAAAAGGTGTCATGGTAGATGCCAATGGGGATATTCTGGGAATTGTTTTCCACCTAAAAAGAAGTAGGCATAGGATAAGATCCAGAAGAGCAGTTGGTAAACTTGTCCCTTTTGGGGGGATTATTTGATTTAAAATGTTTTGCTTATCAAAAGGTATAGTCTTAGTTCAGATCTCGTCGTAAACTCATTTCTGTCAAGTTCCTTAAAATATAGATGATGGAATATTTTAGCATGGGGTAATTGAATAGTTATCCTTTCCCAATCTTTTATGTGAATCTCTGAATGCATATACTCTTCCTATCAATCTAACTTCTAAGGGTATTTCTTCTGTTTAGAACTGTGAACTAATGTATATAGTAAATAGGGTGAAGAATTGTGGGAGATTACTACTGCAATTGTCATGTACTTTTTGTTAAATGCATTAATAACGAGGCACTTCAAGATCAGTTTTTTGCCTCAGTTTGCTTTCGGTATATCTACATTTGGTGTATGGCTCTTGGAATGTATAGTGGTCTACAACCAACAGAAACAACAATGGCAAAAACAAAATCCATCGTGCTGAATTTTTTGTTAATATTTAATGGGAAAAAAGTTGTCACTACAGCAACAATTCTGTTTAATGGGAAAAAAATTGTCGCTACGTTGAGAATTGTTAAGTACTTAGTTGATGGTTTACCATTCATTTCCTTTCTACTTAAGAGTTTTCCTTTTTTATATGCAGAGGTTGTTTATGCTCATTTCTATTTAATTGTAAATGAATTAGGATTCAAATATATTAGAGAATCTGCTCTCTTCACTCAAATCAGTTAGTAGTTTCGATGTATTGGGGCGAGTGAGTAGGGTAGAGTGGGATCATAAGATTTAGGGCTTACATGTTACAAGATTTTTAATTTCTGAGCATAAACCAGTACCTGAAATATAATTCCAACATCCCGCTCCCTTCCAACGGAAGAGGGTATATATATGTTCCATTTATTAACATGCCTTGAATATTTTGAGATGCAGTAACTTGGAGTAGCTCTCTAACCAGATTATATCCACTCTACTTTTACTGTTTAGAAAATTTTTTAAAGATACAATCGTTGCAAAATAAGAACATTCAATTCTACATAACCTTGTGTTTTAGAAAACTGGAAACTTAATATAGTTGGTAAACCTCATGTTTGTAGATATACCGCATCAGTAGTGAAGTATAATAGCACGTACTACGATGCAAGATATAATTCTCCTTCTAAATCTGTTTGTAAGAATAGGGATTACGTCAAAGGTCCAAATATACCTTTGTACTTTCGAAAATGGTTTAAGAATACCCTCGTTATACTATTGGGTTATCTATACCCCTGCAGTCATACTTTGGATTCAAATATACCACTCATTTAAACGGAGGGACACGTGTCATCGTCCTGTTGGCCAATTCTAAATATCTCCTAATTAATTAAAAAGCCACACTATTTGGTACCCGAAAAGCAATTTTCTAAAGCAAATTTTTTTTGTAAAAACTGAAAAAAAACTGAAATTATTTTTACTAAAAACTAAAAAAAATAAAAATATTTTTTTTCCAGTTTTTACAAAAAAAACTACTTTAAAAAAAACTGAAAACTATTTTTCTAAAACAATAATTTTGTAAAAATTGAAAAAAAAAACTGAAAAATAATTTTCCAAAGTAATTAAAAACTGAAAAAAACTGAATTGTTTTTAACTAAAAACTGAAAAAAAATTGTTTTAGAAAGATATTTTTCACTTTTTTTTAAAGTAGTTTTTTTGTAAAAACTGGGGAAAAAATATTTTCATTTTTTCAGTTTTTAGTAAAAATAATTTCAATTTTTTTCAGTTTTTATAAAAAAAAATTACTTTAGAAAATTGCTTTTCGGATACTAAATAATGGGTCTTTTTAATTAATTAGTAGATATTTAGAATTGACCAACATGACGATGAGACGTGTCCTTCCGTTTAAATGAGGGGTATATTTGAACCCAAAGTATGACTGTAGGGGTATAGATAACCCAATAGTATAACGAAGGGTATTCTTAGATCATTTTCGAAAATAGAGGGGTATATTTGGACCTTTGCCGTTTTGCCGTAGGGATTATAAAGTGTTTGACCTTACGCCTTAGGGGAGGTGCTGACAACAACTAAAATCATGGTGTAACCTCTTCGAATGACCAGCTCTTTTATTTTTTCCTTTTCCAATTTAGACAAAGTAAGTAATGGCAGTGTTAGATTTTGCTGCACAAGAGCTTCTGAGATGTACAAGATTTTAGCTATGACAGGCACTAATGAAAAATTTATCATTGCCACTTTGGCAGGACTGGCTATTCCTTTAGTTCCCACCTTAAGCTTTGCAGTTAGGGATGTTCATAAAAATCCAAAAAATTAAACCAAACTAAACTGACCAAAAAAATCGATATTTTTAGGTTTGGTTTTGATTTTAATAAAAAAAAAACGAACCAAACCGACTATAAAAGTAGCTATTTAAATTTATTATTACACCTATATAAATTTATTATTACACCTATATATATGTATATTTTTATATAAAGTTTCTAAAATTTTATGGTACATATTAGTCATTTATATTTTTAGTCTAGTTCTTTGCTATTATAATAATCTAATTCTTTGCCTTCTAGTTTGATTGGTAGTTTTCTTTTATTAAGTACAAGAATTTATTTCTTATTAAAAATAATCAAATTTTAATTGAGTACTTAAGTTATTCATCACTATTTGAGTCAATTATCATCAATATATCTTGGTAAATGATAGATTTCTCAAAGAGCAATTGGTTTGATAACGTTACGTTGAAAATGTACTCGCTGGAATATGCGTTTGATAGTGTATGTCTCATATTTAAGAAAAAACGACAAATAACCGAAAAAACCGAAAAATCGAATCGATAAAAAACCGACTTAATTGGTTTGGTTTGGTTCCAATATTTGAAAAACCGACTTACTTAGTTTGATTTCTTTTTAGGGAAAAACCGACTCAAACCGAACCATAAACCCCCCTATTTGCAGTGTTTGGAACTTTTGATAACAATTCTAATGAATTTGGAATTCACTGATGATATTGGCCAAACTTTGTTGTATGAACCGGGTGTAGCCATTGATCTATTCTAAGTCTGCTCCCTTTTTGATGTGGAAGTCCTAATTTCCAAGTTTAATGTATTTTATGAATACTCCAATTTGTTTGTATACTGATGGACTTCCTTGCTTTCTTTTGCTTTCTCCTGATTTTCAACTTCTGTTTAGTATTTTCATTTCCATTGCTCTCCTGTATTTCATGAAGATCCTCTCATTTTTGACTTTATACCTCTGGTTAGTATTTTCAAGCTTTTGGTAACTCTCTACACGTTAGAGTGCCCCATGTTTGTTGAGAGTGTATGGTGTTATCTCCTTCTATTTTATTAAACAATCTTCGCCTTTTGAGTTAGTTTTTGCAGTTGAAGATCCATTTTTAAACATGGTATTAGAGCCAGACCAATACTCCAGGATACGCAACCTGGATGAGGGGTAGGGGGAGGGGGAGGGTGATACGAAGATTATAGAAGAAGAGTGTAAAGAGCAGTACCAGCTGCTTTGAAGATGGTACTAGTCGTTAAGTTAGTTAATAGAATTAAGTATTCTAGTGAATACACTTTAGTCCCTTGGTAGTTATTTTTATTACTGTTCAATATTTGTAGAATAGTCCCTGAGAGTTGTTAGGATGTTTTGTCCGGTAATGGGGTGTATAAGACCCTTTGTAATTATCTTAATTGGACAAGAAATGAAATCTATCTTAGCTAACCCCTAGCTTCTTCTTATTTTCTTCTTAGTTGTAGCTCGATTCTCTCTTAGATTCCAATTATCGTAACAGGGTATTAGAGCAAGCTCTTGGCTCTGTGGAATCCATGGCCGCCGAGATGTCTGAGGTGATTAATGTCCAGCACAAAATGTCGGTTGATATAACCCATTTCAGTCACATGCAGGAGCAAGTTGAGGTGAGGTAGGAACAAGCCATCCGAGCTCAGGAATTAGCTCTGCGGGAACTTCAAGATGTTGTTCATGGAGGTAAAAGGCCCGAAAGGGGTAAAGATCCAACTCCCAGTGGTAGTGAGTTATACTCTATGTCGGGTACCCTACTGGTAATTGGGGATTTGATGGTTCCATCTCCTTGTTCCCTAAATGTTCACGGTTCCGCAAATACTTGATAACATCAACCATCTCCCAATGTTTCCCTTTCACGTATTGTTCCATTGAAAACAATTATTTCACTGCAAAGTTTTGTATCAGCCACAACTCTTAATTCTAGTTTGCAAACAAGTGGTGATAATTCTGTCAAATCGCAAATCCAATATTGTCAATCCCCCATACCTAACTACCTAAATGTGACCAACACCAGCAACATGAGCTTCCAAAATACAGTTGTGCCAAGCAGCCATCCCCAAAGTAGTTGTGTTCAATATAATATGAATCCATCACTAAATTACATCGTCGCTACTCCATTGTACACACCCCAAACATAACACCATTACACCCCACACTCCCAGCATTTGAGCTTCCAAAACCTTCCACAGGAAAGAGCACCATTGTGTCAACCTCAACCCTTTCATATCCAACCTAACCAAGGTAGGTATTATCCATCCAATCAGCCTCAAAACCCAAGAATCTCTTTGGGAATGCAAGTTCCCTACAACCCTTATGCTCATAGTACTCAGTATTCAGTTGCCTACAATGTTCAACCCACTTATATGCCCCCTCTTTTATACCACCAAGCTCCATATATGGCCACCCATTTTCCTTATCAGAACATACATCCGGTCACTTACCACCAGAACCACCATAATATACCTTTACCCAATATTCCCTTTACCAAATATACCAAGGTGGAGTTCCCAAAATTTAATAGTGAGGATCTAAGAACTTGGTTATACAAGGTGGAACAGTTCTTTGCAGAAGAGGACATTTCTATCCAACAGAAGATGAAATTGGTGTCCTTACACTTTGAAGGGGAAGCCTTGCAGTGGCATCTAGGTTACATGAGGAGCAGAGGACAAATGCCTCTTCCAAGCTAGGAGGAGTACCTATGGGCTTTATCTGATTGCTTTGGAGCTGAGTACTCTGATGCAATGACAGAGATCATGAGAGGTTCTGTGAAAGAGTACCAAAGGGCTTTCAATAGTGTTATGACCAGGCTCAACCTGTCAGTGGAGCATGCCATTAGCATTTTTCTGAACAACCTTAAACCTGAATTGAGCAATGCAGTAAAGGTTGGAAACCCATGCACCCTACCCCAAGCCTACTATCTAGCAAGACTGCAAGAATCTAATTTTGCAGCACAAAGCAAAGCTATTAGAGGTACCTCTTCAGGAGCTCCTCTGAATAAAATAATAGTGGGTTACAATCAAAATAACCTGCAGAGGAACAACACAGGTACTATCAAAAGGCCCATTACTGCCAAAATGGATACTACCAGGAGAAGAAGATTAACCCCACCATAAATGGATGACAAAAGGGACAGGGACCTATATTTTTTCCGTGATGAGAAGTTCTTCCTTGGCCACAAGTGTTAGGCAAAGAGGCATTTATTTTCACTAGAACTGGAGAGAGTGAAGAGCACGAAGAGGAGGAGACAATGGAAGCACTAGGTGAAGTAGAGGAGGAAAAAGAGCCAGTAGAGACTCTGGAAAATTGTGATATCTCTTTACAAGAACTCAATGGTACTATGGGATTCAAAACCTTGAGACTCAGGGGTTTCACAGAACAAAAACCTCTTGAAGAATTCATTGATTGTGGGTCAACTCATGATTTTATTGATGAAGAGGTTGTTATGAGATTGGGTTGTGAAATTACCAAGATAAAACCTCAGCTAGTGCAAGTGGCTGGTGGAAGGGAGGTACCAAGTGACAAAATGTGCAAAGGATTCAAATGGTTGATGCAAAGGGCAGTGTTTCAGGATGATTTTCTATTATTCCCTATTGGAAAGAGTGGCGTAGTTCTGGGAATACAGTGGTTGTTCCCTTTAGAGGATATTAAATTTAATTTTAGGAGGTTGCAGATGGAGTTTGAGTATCAAGGGAAATTACTCACCTTACAGAGTATTAAACCAAAATTTAAAACCGTTGAGGCCAGGACACTGAATAAACTGTCAGTAGGAACTTCACAATTCTTTATGGTTCAGGTAAAGAGTGCAGAATCGGAATCCTTAGAACTAATGGAACAACAAAAAGATGAACCTACGCTAGTTAAAAGATTACTGGAAGAATTTAAGGGAATCTTTGGTGAGCCAAAAACACTACCCCCTTCAAGGGGTGTGTTTGTTGATCATATCCCTATAATGGAAGTCAACTCTCATGTCAATTCTAAACCCTACATATACTCACATGTTCAAAAAGATGTCATTAAAAATATGGTCCAAGAGATGATAAACCAACAAATTATTCAGTACAGTTCAAGCCCCTATGCTTCCCCAGTGGTTCTGGTGGGGAAGGAGGATGGGTCATGGAGGTTATGTGTGGACTACAGAGCTTTAAACAAGGTGACAGTGAAGACAAGTTTCTTATTCCTGTCATTGAGGAGTTATTGGATGAGTTGGGTGGTTCTCAAATCTACTCAAAGATAGACTTGAGAGCAGGATATTATCATATCAGAATGGCATCTTCTGACATTCAAAAAACTGCTTTCAAAACACATTCAGGACACTATGAATACTTGGTCATGCTCTTTGGGTTAACCAATGCACCCTCTAGTTTCTAAAGTCTGATGAACCTTGTCTTTCAAGAACATCTCATAAGGTTCATCTTGGTGCTTTTTTATGATATATTATTATATATCAAGAGCTTAGATGACCATTTGCATCATCTCAGAATCACCTTTGAGTTGTTGGCCGAAAATCAGTTGTTGGCAAAAAAGAGTAAATGTGTGTTTGTTGCCACCAAGGTAGAGTACTTGGGTCACTGTATCTCAGCAGATGGGGTAGCAACAGATCCCAAAAAAAGTAGTTGTTGTGCAAAACTGGCCTCAACCTGCATCCTTCAAGCAATTGAGAGGTGTTTTGGGGCTAGGTTGGTATTATAGATGGTTTATAAGGAACTATAGAATGATTAGCAAGCCACTCACTGAATTGCTCAATAAGGAAAGCTTCAATTGGACAGAAAAAGCAGCTAAAGCGTTTAGCAAACTCAAGGAGGTACCCACTTCAGCTCATGTGTTGGCACTTCCTGATTTCTCCTTACTTTTTATAGTAGAGATAGATGCTTGTAATGTGGGGATTGGGGCAATGTTGATACAGAAGGGTCAACCCATTGCCTTTCTCCGTAAGGGACTCTCTAGTCAACAACAGTTATTGTCAGTGTACGACAAAGAACTACTAGGTTTAGTAATGGATGTGAACAGGTGGTCATAATACCTGACAGGAAGAAACTTTGTGGTAAAACAGATGAGAAGGTTCTCAAATTCTTGTCAGAGCAGAAACTACACATTGGAACTCAGCTGAAATTGATCACTAAATTGATGCAGTATGACTTTACCATTGAGTATAAGAAGGGAAGGGGGAATAAGGTTGCAGATGCCTTGTCTAGAATGCATATGATAGAATTGTCTATCGTGACCTTATCAACTATGAAAACTGAGCTCTTAAACTTAATTGTTCAAAGTTGGAATCAGGATTCAGAGTTGGCAGAACTAACAACAACAACAACCCAGTATAATCCAACTAGTAGAGTCTGGGGAGGGTAGTGTGTACGCAGACCTTACAACTACCATGGGGTAGAGAGGCTGTTTTCGATAGACCATCGGCTCCCTTCCTCCAAGAACTCCCCACCTTGCTCTTTATTAGTTGGCAGAACTAATAAAAAGATTGAAGGAAGGAGACAGAGAGGCCAAGGGGTATACCTGGATACACGATCAATTAAGAAAAAATGGCAAATTTGTAGTGAGGGCTGATCGAGAACTCAGGAGGAATATTATAAACCTCTGGCATGACACTACAACAGGTGGTCACTCAGGCATTGATCATACTTACAGGAAGTTGGCTGCTTTGTTTCATTGGAAGGGATTGAGGGAGGATGTCCAAACTTATGTCAAGGCTTGTGATGTGTTCTAGAGGCACAAGTATGACACTGCACCTTATCCAGAGTTGTTACAGCCTCTCAAATTACCAGAATCATCCTGAAGCAGTATCAGTATGGATTTTATAAAAGGCCTACCAAAATCTAAGAACAAGATAGTGATATAGGTAGTGGTCGACAGACTAACTAAATATGCACACTTCATACGATTGTCTCATCCCTACTCAGCAAGTGGTGTGGCTAAATTGTTCATGGAGCACATTCATAAGTTACATGGGATGCCTGAGGATATAGCGAGTGACAGAGACCCCATATTTACTAGCAAGGTATGGCAAGAGCTCTTCTCAATGATGGGGGTCACTCTCAATACCTCCACCACCTACCATCCTCACTCAATAGATGCCTAGAGACTTATCTCAGATATTTTTGCTCAGATTCTCAGAACGATTGGTATTTATACCTAGCTACAACTGAGTGGTGGTACAATACCACATTTCATACCTCCATCCAAACTACACTTTATGAAGCCTTTTATGGGCAACCTCCCCATCTACACTTGCCATATGATGCTGGTGATTCTGCTTTGGATGAGGTGGACAGGAGTTTACTCACTAGGGAATACAAACTTCAATTGTTGAAATTCCATTTGTAGAGAGCACAACAAAAAATCATTGATCAGACTAACAAGAACAGATCTGATATGCAGTACCAGGAAGAGGATCGAGTTTATATGAAGATACAACCTTATAGGCAGGTTTCTATGTCTGGCCACCATTTTTCTAAGCTTTCTGATGGGTATTATGGTCCCTACCAAATTCTCCAGAAAGTGGGGAGTTGTTGCATACAAATTATCTCTGCCCTCTCAACTATTGATTCATCCCACTTTCCATGTTTCTCAACTGAAGCTATACCACAATTTACCTAAAGCAATTAACCATCCACCTGTTGTGGAACTTTCAAGTCCATATTGCCCACAACCTCAAAAGATTCTGGAAAGGCGTATGGTATGGAAGGGAAATAAGACAGTCATACAAGTGTTGGTGCAATGGGATAAAATTCCACCTGATTATGCTACTTGGGTGGACTAGCAGACCTTATGAGTTCGTTTCCCTAACTTCCTTTCTTGAGGACAAGGAAGTTTTTAGGGCGGGGGAGGGGAACTGATATGAATATTATAGAATAAGAGTGTAAAGAGCAGTACCATCAACTTTGAAGTTGGTATGATGTTTTGTCCGGCAGTAGGGTGTATAAGACCCTTTGTAATTATCTTAATTGGACAAGAAATGAATCTATCTTAGCTAACCCTAGCTTCTTCTTATTTTCTTCTTAGTTGTAGCTCGATTCTCTCTTAGATTCCAGTTATCGTAACAGAGAGGGAGGGGAGAGCTGTGTTAGAGTGTCTCTATAAGTTGAGGTAGTTGCATGTTGTCTCCAAATATTAGATATTATATGAAGCAGTCGAAATGTAGAAGTTGTTAGAGTATTAATTTTAGTTAGTTATTCCCTTCTTCAAACTATAGCTTTTTAATAATTTGAAATGGTAATACCAGGTCATAATAGTACGAAGTGGTTGTTGTGGATTAGTTATCTCATGCATCTTTTTTATTTTCCTTCATTTACTTTCTATTATTTACCTCCTAATTAGTTCCTAATAATTTGTCAAGTGCTTATTTCTTTAAATTATGAATAGCAGAATGCTCAATTTGGGCCTATTAGAACTTAATCTTATTTGAATTTGACTAGAGACTCAAGTGAGAGAATCCAGAACATTTCACAGAGACAACCTATCAGTTTGCAGTGGGCGCATAAGCAGTGGCGGAGCCATATGCTTTTAAGGGGTGTCAATGACACCCCCTTCAACGACAACAACAATAAAAGCCCAGTGTAATTTCACAAATGGGATATGGGGAGGGTAATGTGTTCGCAGACCTACCCTTACCTTGTTAAGACAGAAAGGTTATTTTTTATAGACCCTTGGTTCAAAGAACAATGAAAATAAAGTAACAGACAGGAACAACAATAATATAATAAAAGCAAATAGCACAACATGGTATAGTAAAGAACCAGGAATAAGAGAAATACAAAAATAGTACTAGCACTACTAGTAAGACTAAGTAACACTAGCGACTACGTATCATCCTTCCACCTTAATTCCCATCTTTACATTTTTCTATCGAGGGTCATGTCCTCGGTAAGCTAGAGCAATAGCATGTTTTGCCTAATCACATCACCCCAATATTTTTTAGGCCTACCCCTACCCTTCCTTTGACCCTCCATGATCAACCTCTCACACATCATGACCGGGACATCTATGTCTCTCCTCTGCACGTGTCTGAACTATCTCAACCTCGAATCTCGCAATTTGTCCTCCACCTGTCACGACCCCAAATTCCCTCTGTAGGATGTCGTGATGGCACCTAATCTCTAAGACTAGGTAAGCCTATCAATGCGGAATAATAATAAATATCTGAAATAATTAAACTACAATTCAAACAATTTCAACTCTCAAAACCCGGTAGTAATAAGTCACAAGCTTCTAAGAATTTATTCTCAATGTCTCTATATATCAAGAAGAAAAATAAGGAAGTAACATAAAAATGATAGAAGGGGACTCCGGAGTCTGCGGACGCTAACAGATATACCTCGAAGTCTTTGTGCGCAGGTAACTCACTAACGTCTAGACTGGTAAGATTTACCTGGATCTGCACAAAAAGATGTGCATAAGCATAGTATGAGTACACCACAGTGGTACCCAGTAAGTGCCAAGCCTAACCTCAGTAGAGTAGTGACGAGGTCATGTGAGGCCCTACTGGAATATAATAATGGTATGGTAAAATGTTTAACAATATAGTAAAATAAAATGACATTGAAAATGAATCAAGTAGTGTGTCACCATTTAATTAAGCAAAATAATGGTAAATAATATCTCGTGGAAACAAAACAGAATTTCCTTTCAACTTTAAGAAAATCACAACAAATAATCAAGGCAACTGCGACCATAAATCAATATCAATAAGGGCACTCCCGAGGTACCGCCTCGTAGTCCCAAATCATAAACAAATTCACAATATCTCATTTTCTTATCTCACCGCGGGAGCCTTCACAATTTATTTGAAAGAAAATATTTTTTCCGAAATAGCATCCCGCGTTTTAGCCATCCTTATCACACCGCATGACTTCTAGTAGTTCCTCGTACTAGCCACGCGTATCAAGCCACCATTATCTCACCGCATGTGTTTCAATACCCAGACCTTATACCACCGCATATGTATCAATATCACAATATATCACAATTTGCACCTCAAGTGCTCAAATAATTTAACTTGCCAAAATAATTCAACAACAATATGTTTCCACAATAAAGAGCTCACGGCTCATGCCAAAATAAATCATCAATAATATTTTTCCACAATAAAGAGCTCACGACTCAAGTCAAACTAATTCAACAATAATATTTTTTCACAATAAAGAGCTCACGGCTCATGTCAAAATAATTCAACAATAATATTTTTCCATAATAAAGAGTTCACTGCTCCATCACAATGAGTAAGAAAATCTTACAAAAATATTCAGGAGTAAATAATTCAGGAAAATGATATTTCAAAATCTTTAATACGTTGCTTCAATATCAAGTTTAAATATGCCAAATACTTCATATTAATAATATTTAATTTAAAGAAAATCAACCTTCAAATAATGCACAGAGTAAAAGAAACCAAGTTCCAACTAAACAGATAAAACAATTAGCAAGAAAAGGTCAAGCAAATTTAAAATATAAACATTAAATCAATAATGAAGAATATAACAAAATAAAATAATTTAATTAATGCGCAACAGTGATCTACACAATTTTAGACATAATATTTCACATTTATCCCGTGTACACACTCGTCACCTCATGTACACGACTTTTCACACATTACAATTATCAATCCTAGGGGAAATTTCCCTCACACAAGGTTAGACAAGTCACTTACCTCGACTTGCTCCAATTTAACCAAGTATTATGTTTTTCCTCGACTTTCCGACTCTGATCGACTCGTATCTAGTCATAATTAATTCGATACAGTCAACAAAAATTATAGGAATCAATTTCATAAGAAAATACTACATTTTTTAATAAAATCCTAAATTAGCTCAAATATCGCCCGTGGGGGCCACATCTCGGAATCCGGCGAAACTCACAAAATCTGATAAGTCATTCAATTATGAGTCCAACCATACCAGTTTCACTCAAATCCGACTCCGGATCGACACCGAAATCTCATAAATTTGTTTCTATGAAATTTCTAAAAGTTTCTCAAATTTATATTTCAAAACACTAATTAATTAGTGAAAACAACGATATATTCGTATATATTGACCAAATCCGAGTTAGAATCACTTACCTCCAATGTTTTTCCTTGAAAATATATCAAAATCGTCTCTCCTCAAGCTCCAATTCGTCAAAAAGACAAATGGGACGAAGTCCCCTGTTTTTATAACTTACAGATTGCCACGGAGCTCGATTTTGTCAGGAGCTCGATTTTGTAAGGGAGCTCGATTTGTCAGGGAGCTCGATTTGAGGGAGCTCGATTTGTCAGGGAGTCCGATTTTGACAGGGAATCCGATTTTGACAGGCAGTCCGATTTTGACAACATTTCCAACAGAAAAATAGTAGCAACTTTTGCAGCAGCTAAGTCCCACTTTTGATCCGTTAACCATCTGAAACTCACCCGAGGCCCTTGGGACCTCAACCTAATACACCAGCAAGTCCTAAAATATCATACGAACTTATTTGAAACCTCAAATCACATCAAACACCGCTAAAATCATGAATCATGCTCCAATTCAAGTTTAATGAAACTTAGAATTTCCAACTTCTACATTCGATGTCGAAACCTATCAAATCAAGTCCGATTGACCTCAAATTTTGCACTCAAGTCATAAATGACATAACGGAGCTGTGAAAATTTTCGAAACTGGATTCCGACCCCGATATCAAAAAGTCAACTCTCCGGTCAAACTTCCAAACTTTAAATTCCTATTTTAGTCATTTCAAGCCTAATTTCACTACGGACTTTCAAATAAAATTTCGATCATGCTCCTAAGTCCAAAATCACCATATGGAGCTGTTGGAATCATCAAAACTCTATTCTGGGGTCGTTTGCACATAATTCGACATCCGGTCACTATTTAAATTTAAACTTTTAATTTTTTTTCAAAATTCCATATCTCGGGCTAGGGACCTCGTAATTTGATTTCGGGCATACGCCCAAATCCCAAATCACGATACGGGCCTAAAGAAACTGTCAAAATACTTATCCGAGTCTATTTGCTAAAAATATTGACCAAGGTCAACTTAGTTGAGTTTTAAAGCTCTAATTCACATTTTAATTTATTTTTCGTATAAAAACTTTTCGAAAAATTTTACGGACTGCGCAAGCAAGTCAAGTAATGATAAATAGTACTTTTTGAGGTCTTAGAACACATAATTAATTATTAAATTTAAAGATGACATTTTGGGTCATCACACCCCTGGAGCAACACTCATCTTTTCCCTAATAACTTTATTCTTAATCTTGTCTTTCCTGGTATGCACACATATTTATCTCAATATCCTCATCCCATCTACCTTCATTTTTTAGACATGGAACTTCTTGACGGGCCAACACTACACTCCAGACAACATAGTCGGTTTAACCACCACTCTGTAGAACTTGCCTTTAAGTCTTTTTGGCATATTATTATCACAGAACCCCAGAAGCGAGCCTCAATTTCATCCACGCTGCACCAATCTGGTGTGTACCATCAAGTCAAACTCCATGATGCCTTAAGTTACATTACAGACCCAAATATTTGAAACTATCCTTTATAGGGATGACTTGTGTATCAATATTCACTTCCACCTCTGCTTCTAGCATCCCATCACTAAACTTGCACTCCAAGTATTCTATTTTCGACCTGCTCAACTTGAAACCTTTAGACTCCAGCGTTTATCTCCAAACCTCTAACCTAGCATTAACCCCGCCTCGCGTCTCGTCAATCAGTACTATGTCATCAACAAAAAGCATACAGTGTGGCACCTCCCTTTATATGAGCTGCTTCAGCACATCCAACGCCAAGGCAAACAAAAATGGGCTAAGAGTCGATCCCTGATGTAACCCCATCTCCACTGGGAAATGCTCTGAGTCACCACCCACGGTCCTCATCCGAGTCTTAGCTCCCTCGTACATATCCTTAATCACCCTAAAGTACGCTATCGGAGCACCGCTAACCTCCAAACATCTCCGTAGAACCTCTCTCGGGACTTTGTCGTAGGCTTTCTCTAGATCAATGAACACCATATGCAAGACATTTTTCTTCTCCCGATACTGCTCTACCAATCTCCGCACAAGGTGAAGGGATTCGATAGTAGACCTCCCCAACATAAATCCGAACTGATTCTTGGAAATAGACACATTTCTCTTCACCCTTTTCTCCACCACTCTCTCCTAAACTTCCATAGTATGACTCGGCAGCTTGATACCCCTATAGTTATTGCAGTTCTGGATATCACCTTTATTTTTGTACGACGTAATCATCAAACTCCACATCCAATATTCGGTCATCTTCTTCGTCTTGAAAATGACATTAAACAAACCAGTAAGCCACTCCACGCCTGCTCGACCCACGCTCTTCCAAAATTCTACTAAGATCACGTCAGTCCTAGTCGCCTTACCCATGCTCACTTTCCACATTGCGTCCACAACCTTGATACGCCTACAAAACCCAAAATCACTTTGTCTCTCTCTAAGTTCTCCAACTCATCGAGCACGATGTTCTTGTCCCCCTCCTCGTTCAAGAGTTTATGGAAGTACGTCTGCCACCTACGCCTAATACTCGATTCGCGAAAAAATAATATTGTATAACTAAATAAAAAATTGTTTTTTATGTATAGATATTATATGACTTCTTCGTGGATTTACTTCTTTATATTTTGACCCCATAAGTAAAAATTCTGACTCCGCTTCTTGTGACATTGCATGCAAAAAAAGCCACAATGGTACTGATGAGTTTGCTTTAAAACCAGCTTTAGAAGTGTTCTGCTCTACTAAGTGTTATGCAATGGCACGCACCCTCTGGTACAATGTATAGTCGGAAGTGTAAAGAGAACCTTGGTAGGGTGAGAAATCCCTAAGGGGACTTTGAGAAAGTATTAGAGAGTACACGTCTTAGGATAGCTTTGAGAAAAGAAATGAAAATTGAGCGAACAGATAACGCTCGTCTGACCTGAAGGACATTATGAATCCACTCGACCCGCACAGCATTCGTTTGTGTCGAGCAGATCCAATAGTATAATATAACATTCGCTTTTCGAATATAATTTGTGGAGTACTTGTAAGAAAAATGGGCTTACACAATAAATATTTTATTTATAGTCAAATGCCTTTGTTTGGTGATAGTCCATAAACTTGTCCATAAACTTGAACACACTTATAAGGGTGGTAATTAGTTATTAAGTTGTGCATTTTATGTACTGGGTGGTCTAGGTGGTGAATGTAGGCTCAATCCGATAAGGTCCATAATGGGAAGGCTTATTAGGGTTTCATCAATTGCAGCTATTCCCTTGTATAAATACAGTCGGTTGGGTGTGGTAGTTGTCTTTGACACCGCTAGTCGGAATTGGAGAAAGGGTAATAAAAAGGAAGACCTAGTCCTTTGTCAATAATGCATGATATGGCTGAAATAGGTATGCCACTATTCTTGCTAATCTAAAATTGTTTTTTGTCCTAATATCGTGTTTGATTTTGGGTTCATATTATGTCAATACTATTAAAGTATGCCTTTTGTTTCAATATTTGTGGTATTCTTTTCTATTTAGTCTATTCAAATAGGAATGTCGCTTTATATATTTAGAGATAATTAAACTTTAAAATTCAATTTTTATCTTTAGTAAGATGGTTTATAATCACACAAGTATCTAAGATTGGCTTTAGACCACAAATTTCAAAAATCTTATAAATTGAAACAACAAGTACATATACACTAGAAAAAATACAGTATAGCGGATTCAACTGAACCTGCTCCCTTGAATGTAGGTCCATCCCCATTCCCCGCCTCTATGATACTGCAAATCCAAATGACACTTTATAGTGTAAAATGGTGTGTTCATTAGTCTGTCTTGTATATAAGTTAAAGGGTATGTGCATCTCACAGAGCAAATCTTCGAATGACCATATATTTCAGAGTCCGGATTAGTCCGGAGTTTATTGTTGAGATTATCATGATACAGAAAATGTATGTGGGGGTTAAGTGCTCTTGAAAATTATGGCAGCCATGCTAGCTTTGAATTAACATTGAAAAATTAACATTGAGCCACAAGTTATTTCAAAGGCATAAGCAACTGATTCATTTCAAGAATTAACTAATTGAAAAATAAGTGATATTTAGAACAATATAAAGCACAAGTGTACATGTGCATTGCAGTAAACAAAATGGTCATATCTCGGTGCTTTCTTTTTCCTTCGTCTATATATAGTGATTCCAAGAAGTGATAATACTTTAGTCTGGTCGGACATCACTTACTATTTCTGTTCTTAAGAAACATTACCAAATTTAACCCCTAGTTAAGATTCTCATCCGACTTAACCCATTTTGTACAGCAGTCCAACTTCAGCCGACATTGTGAATGAAGCTGTACTGGACCCAGATTGGTTCTTCTGAAATTTAGCTAAATCTTCTCCAACTCACTTCAAATGTGAATTTCCAACTCCTCTTGATGTTTCTAACCTATTGGAGCAACATACAATCCAAACAACTAACAAACTTGATTTCAAAATCAATCCTTGAAAGGCCTTTAATGATAGACTTTCATTCTTCAAGTTTTTAATCCACCACGATAAAGAAAAGCTCAACCTCAGTTCAGGCGAATTTTTTATATGTTCAAGGAAATGTAATCATTTGCCATACGTTCGTGTAACCTAACCTCCCGCTGAAATCCTTCCTTTGTTATGTGATGATCGACAACAGTAACAACTTATACACAAGTAGTTTTGTTTCTTGGCCACCTTATTTCCTAACACTTCCTCGCTTACATTATATGAATATTGAATCAATATTCATAGAGCACAAAGCAGAGATTTCGCCTCAAAATATCAATTCTTATTTTAGAAAACAATTATGAAAACAGATCATGATATGCAGAAAGGAAAACAATAAATTAAGAAATTATTTACTTAAGTTGTATTGGGCCCCTGCTGATTCTGCTCGTTAACATATAAAAGGCTGACTAATAAGTAATACAATCCCCTAATGCAACTCCAGGCAACACAACAATCAATTTACATGTAAAAGGCTGACTAACAAAATTGACTTAATAAAATTGAATACTCTATTAGGTATTAAAACATTACTCAGATTCCACGCCAAATCATACATAAATAGAAAGACTGCACATGACACATGAAAGTTAAACAGCTGTCAATACCGATGTTCCAAGAGAGTTCAACCATAAATAAGACTACCAATAGTTTAAGGGTGCAACTAACAGTTTGTGCCAAGTTTAGTGGTGTCTTCAGGTATTCTACAACTAATAAAGACATCAATCAATATTAACCGCTTTAGTATTGTAGAATGAAATCAGTTTACTGGGCTAACTACCATGCCAACAAAAGTAGTTTAACTCATCACTACCTAGTAAGGGCGTTGAGAATTGTTTTTGCTTTTTTTTTAATGATAGTGGTTTCAACTTTCAAGTAGTACTAGATCTAGAAAGCAATAGTTCAACTGCCTCTTTTCTTGCCTCCGGTGAAGCTTCTTAATTCAACTTCGCGGATAAACCAACTGCACATTAGTCCAAGAAAAAAAACTAAATTAGCCATCATGTATAGATGCAAACCAAGGCAAATCAGCCATCAAGTATAGGTCAATACTGTTACTTCAACTCTTTGACAACTAAACCACCACCACCAATTCAGGGCAAGTCATCACAGTTTAGTAATTATATTTAATCATATATTCCCTAAAGACAAGAAGGTCCAGTAACAGCTATTTTCATGTTTCAGTGTCATACCAAAATCTCAACTCCTACAAAAGTGTCTCAAGATGAAGTTCAGGTAAATGTATGCAAAGGGGGGGAATCCAAAAATAAGGTGAATGGAAAGGGAATGTTTTTTTTTTATTTTGCACCGGGTGTCCAAGTCTCTTTTAAGCCCCGACTAATCCTGGGGGTGCACAGGCCCTCGGCAAGGAGATTCCCGCAAGTGCACCACGGTTAATTCAGGTTTTACCCAGTCCGATGGCCCTCAGAAATTGTTTGCACCCAGTAAGTTTCGAACTTGAGACCTTGAAAGGGAGCAAACCCCAAGGCTCAAGTCAATTGCCACCAGGCCAACCCCTGAGGGTTATGGAAAGGGAATGTGCGGGCATATAGAGCTAAAAAGGGGCAGAAGCAGTGATAGTAACACACGACACACAATACAACCGGAGAAAATGAACACATGGTTGTTACAGCTAGCTACAGAGAACTACCAGTTCAAGGTTCCCTCAAACCTTGACCAAACTACACATGAGCATATTAGAATTGACAGAAAAAGAAACACAAAGAAGAAGAGGAAGCCTAAATTTCAGAAGATCAGTAGAAACGTGAGCAAAACAAGAAAGAGAGGGTATTCCCTGATCCTGAAGATCAATGCAACATCATGAATAATTATTTTTGTAAATCTGAAGCAAGTAGAAATTTTCTTCCGGAGTGGTAATTCCTCCTGAGGTGGTCTTGGGAAATGAAGGCCAGGTGGAGGAGATGAATACCAACTAAATGTTCCCTTCTTTGGTTTAGATGCCCACCTATCAGAAAAGAGGTGCTAGGGACAAAGCTAAGGAAAGGGAACATGAACATCCAGCTGGGGAAGTTCAGAGATTAAGGGCCAGGATGAACTTCTTATCAATGATGCACAAGCTGCAGATGGAGTACTAGAGGATACTGCCTACAAAGACTGGTCAGGATATTGACATGGACGGAATGTGGCTTATTTTAATAATCTCTCCAAGGGGTTTTCTAAATTCCACTAATGGGCAAAATGAAAATCCAATCGGTGGAGGGATAAACGTCAGAATTAGTAAAGACCCTAACCCTACTGTGTCTCGTGATTATAGCGATCTCATGGAACGTTAGGGGCATAGTGTCCCAAGGTGCTGCTGCGAGACTCAGATTAATAAAACAACTAAAAAAAACTTCATTTTCTTGGACGAACCAATGGTGAGGGCTAAGAACATTGACAAGTTTAAAGGAAGTTGGGACACTGATCCTGATTTGACAACTGCTCCAACAAAATTTGGATCTTCTGGACTGGTGCACGTGTGATAGCCATTCTGGAGGATAAGGAGTACAGGTTTTGTTACATACCACCCAAGCCCAAGGGTCAATCTCTTTTCACATTACTGTTGTATATGGCAAGTGTGAGGTGCATTTGAGAAATGAGTTGTGGAATGAACTCAGGGCTACTGAGAGTAACATTGATGGTTAATGAGGGGTTGTTGGGGGACTTCAAGTCATTACTAATGCAGAAGAAAAACATGGAGGAAGACCTTTTAGGATCGAGGTATGTTTCAATTTCATATCTTGTCTATCTCACTAATCTGTGTACGAATGGCATAGTCAATTTGGTGCAACTACTGCCGCATATCTGTCAAGATCGTTCAAACCATGTTCTTTTGCTGATACATGTGATATGAATGATTAGAAGATAAGATATTTCAAATTCCATTATGCAGCAGGTGTCCTCTCTGGGAAGAGAACCCTGAAGATACTCGTCATCTTTTCCTACACTCCAAGATAACTTATCAGATTTGAAGCTTGTTTTTTGCTATTTTGGGCAGATCATGGACAATGCCTCACTCTACTCGGGATTTCTTACGTAGATGGAGAATAGATGGTCTCAATAGGAAGACACACAAGCTTTGAAAAGTGCAACACTATTCCCATGGTTATTTGGTGGACAATTTGGACTGAAAGAAACAATAGAATTTTTGAAGGCAAAGTTAACAACATACATAGTCTTAAACACAAATGTATTTCTTTGCTAGCTTTTTGGTGCAACATGGCCTTTGTAAACTATGTGATTCCATGTTAGATATGATCCAGGCATTGCAAACTTTGTAACTTTTAACACTGTCTTAGTGCAGTTATACCATTTATAAAATATCATTACGTATAAAAAAATATGGGTAGATCACGAGGATTATCCAAAGTAACCCAAGATGCTTGGTGTCTAACGATGTGGCAGGTAATCCTCTTCTCATTCTGCACCAAGAAACTAGAGAGTTTGCAAAGCCCTTAGTATATGGTCTAGAACTGCATTTGGTGATACTCGTGAAGAGCCAAAGAGTATGGGAGTTCTAATTAGGAGTTTGGAAGAGGCTGTTGTGTCTGATAATAGTCGAGAGAATTGAATGAATTTACCAAGGGCAAGAGCGGAGTTTACCAGATTCTAAAACTACAAGATAGTGTAGAAACAAAAGGCAAGAGTGAAATGGCTTAAGGGGGAAGATACCAACACTGTTTTCTTTCATGGGGTTAATAAAGATAGGACGAAGAAGCTGAACATACAGAAAATCAGAGATGGAGATGGACAGTGGGTGGATGGTACTAAAGATGTGGCAAAAGCAACTGTGAAGTTCTTTGAACAACTCTTCAGTGCTGAAGACATCTCTGGAGATTGTGAGGTGTTAAATGTTGTGAAGAAAGTTGTCACAGAGGAGGACAATGCAGTCCTTACAGCTTCTACACTGCAGGAAGTAAAGGAAAGTGTGTTCTCAATATATCCAAACAGTACACCTGGTCCAGATGGTCTCAATGAAAGGTTCTACCAAACAGCCTGGCCTATTATTGCCAAAGATATTTATGAAGCAGGTATGGCCTTCTTCCTTGGAGCTACACTCCCTAAGTCCTTTACTCATACATGCCTTGACATGTTACCCAAATTGAATCTCCTAAACGCTATACAGATATTAGTACCTATCAGCCTATGCAATGTATCTAGCAGGATCATTGCTAGGTGTTAAATGCCAGATTCAATATCACACGGCCCAAAATAATTACTCAAAATCAGAGTGATTTTGTCAAGGGGAGAGTTATTACGGACAATATACCACTAGCCTAGGAGATTGTAGATGATATTGCAAACCTATGAAGGGTGGCAATGTGGTGATCAATTAGATATGGCCAAAACATACGGTAGAGTGTCTTGGTTTAGAATTCTAGATCAACCTCATGGTTTCTAGGTAGCAAACAATTGATACTCCTAGGTAGCAAACATGGTTTCTTCAACTCACCGAGGGATCTAGGGTGACCACCCTCTAACACCCTCTCTTTGTGTCCTCACTGCAGAGTTACTATTGCATGCTTAATGCATTGCACAACAGCAGGAAATATAGCTTTATAAGCAGCTATGGGTTTATGGCCCTTAAATTAATCATTTAACCTCTGTTAATGATACTATAATTATTAGCAGTGGAGGTGACATCTCAGTACAACTCGTTCTCAATACTATGGTGAGTCACGAGTTATGAGAATGTTTTATGGGCATCTGATAAAGAGAATTAAGAGTCGCTACACTATGGCACCTAATACATCCCAAAGAGTCATCTGAAGAGTGGGAAGAATCTTAGGAATGAGATTTGATAAACTCCCCATGAAACATCATGCATGTCCTTGAACTTAAATAAGGAAGAAGCTTTCTATCTTCTCTGAAATGGTGAGTACAATAATTAACAGAGTAAAGGAATATAAGACACGTTCTACTTGCTCTGAACATCCACACTCCACACTCTGCCAGTTGTTCATCCTTTTAAAGGAACTATTAACTATTGACATTGTTGAAAAATATATTGCAAGATTCTTCTGGTCAGGCATGGAGAATGGTGGGAAGCATCACCGGGCCTTCTGGACCAATCTATGTTTCCCTTATGAAGGATAGTCAAACTTTAGGATGTTGGAAAATACTTTAGAATAAGTTTCACTGCAAAAAAATGGTGGAATCTCTGAACCACTAACACATTGTGAGTCTATATACAGGCTACACACTGCAGAAATTCTCATCCAGTCACCTAACAATGGAGAGCTGGACGATCACATAGTTGGAACGCCTATCCACAAGTAAATCATCTGATATCCATATCCACAAAAATTGAACAACCAAAGCCAAAGAAACAACGTAAACAAATAGCACTAAGATTCATTCAAAATCTGTATACCTCAAACCAGCAATTTTCTCCGGCAAAGGCAGACAATATTCTCCCCATCTGGTCCTTTATATGCATGGATTTGAAAAGTTTCTTTAGGTGAACGCAGAGTGAGATTTTTAACTTTAACAGTCATAAAAAATTCGCGGCATTCGGCCAAAATAAAGTTCACTTTTTCAACATACAAGACCTCGTATTTGTAAACCTGCAAGGCACGTAGAAAATACTGTAAGGACACTTGGGGTGAGGGAGATTGTTCAACCAGAGCAAAGATGATAAGATGAATAAAGGCCTACATTGGTTTCTTTACTGTTGTAATCCTGAATAGCATGGTTAGCCAGTTCCATCAGCAAGTCAATTTCTTTCTCAAAATCCAGGTATGGTATAAGCATAGCTGCCTTGGCTTTACCCGGATAGATGTCAATGTCGAAACCCTGCCAAATAAGCCAATCAGTCATGAATCCATACTCGAGCGATAACAAGAAGGGGTCATAATTGAAGCTGAAAGTCAAAGAAGCTGATATTCAATCAAGTAAAGAAGTTTAATTTGTGGAGCTAACATGCTGTTTTAGAATTTGGTCTATTTGCTTAATAAAATAAAGAGAACAGGGGCTAATCAAATCACTTGAACACTATGGCTAAAAGTACCACCAAAACAGCCATGAATTCCTAAATTTATTTTAACACGTAACCAAGTAAGCCCCATAATCTTGTCTGCCACACTTAAGGCTCTAAACAAAATTAAGGAGCTCAGACTGGGCAGAGCTTGGGATATTACAAATTAGTTGTTAAGAATGCTCAGACAATAAGCAGGCTAAACAACTAATTTTCTAAAAATATACTCCTAATGTTAAGAACAGCCTTAGCCAACTAAAAGTAAAACTGGGAAAAACTTGGAATTGTTGAAAGTGATAACAATTGTAAGCTCTAATTAAGAAATTTGACCAGCTCTAATTGATGTGTGTGTATACATATAATGCAAGATTAGAATAAAAGAGTAGTGAAAGAAGACGAACATCCGAAGCAAAAATCTGAAGGAAGTATTTCCTATAAATTCTGCGAAATATAACCCTGTGCTTCTCCGAAGCGCCTTCGGGGATGAAAGCGTCGTCATCCCAGACAACCTGACCAGACAAGAACCTGCGGGGCAGTTCCCTCCTCTGCCAGTCAAGTAGTTCTTCTGCAAAACATGGCTCCTTATCAGGTGAAAATTGCCTCGATTCACTATCGGCCATTTCTTCGGAACTATCGACCAAACCCTAGTACCAACAATTTCCCATATATGCTAAATATATATACTAGGAGTGAGTAGTATAGAAAAATAGTGCCGGGGCACACTTGTAAATTAATTATTACAATATTTTCTTTGCCTTTCTCATCCCTATAATAATTTTCTTTATGAGTTTATATATCCAAACTGTCTTTTTATTTCTCTTCAATCTCCTACTTTACTTTACTAACTATCTATTTTCTATCTCTCTCTATATATATATATATAATACTATATTAAAAGTACAAAAACCCTTAACGAAATATCATTCGTCATTTTTATCCTTCAAAAATCGATTTCATATTGGACAAACCTCTAATTTAATTATGTTCCTAATATTTAAATTTTTAAAATCACTTAGAAATTTAATTATTAAATATTTCCTTATTTGTATCAGGTATGTAATCCTAAAATTGAGACATTTAAAATAGAATAATTTTAAGTCCGTGTTAGAATCGTGTAAGCTACAATTAAGTAATCATTGTTATTCACTTTTAGAATTACAAATAGCATTTTCTCCCACCACCTAGAATCGGTGTTGCTATCCCTTGGATCTAACTCCTTTTATAATTTTTATCTTATCCTTTCCCCAAAGTATTATAAGATTGTCCCTTAATTCGTTTAGTATTTTTAATTTTTAATTCTATTCTAATTTTTGTTTATAATTTACCACTATTGTCGTACATGATGTATAACACTATGAAATTTGAGTTAGTTTCAATAATATCGAATTTTAAATAATTTCCTACTACTCCTTGTTAGACAATTTGACGTGGACCTGACATTCCAAGCAATAAGTTTTGGCTAAAAGTAAATAATATGAAATAATTGTCCAACATTTATGAACTATACATATATAGATTTAGGATTTCATTTAATATTGTTTGATTCAGTTTTCTCTAATGCTAAATTTAGACAGTTCCCTCATATTATCATTTTAGCTGTAACAATGTCTTGCAATTATTTATATATTATTATTTAAGGTATAATATTGGTTCAAAATTAGTGTCATGTTTTTTCCCGATAAAATTATTTTTCCTCTCCAACTTTTTACTTTAACAATCAAAGTTACCTTCCAATTTTGAACAACATAATACATTTGTCCTTACTATCTCAAAACAATTTTTAAATTAATATTTTAAGCTCAGTTTATTATGATCAAGCTTTATTTTATTTTTTTAATATCGTGATTTTTAAAAAAATCTATCATATTAAATTACCTAAATAGTGAATTAAATATTATTTCTAAGTAAGTAAGAAAGAAAAAATAGTGATCAAGCAATTATAAATTAATTTTTCTAATTTTTAGGACTTTAAAATCAATTAAAAAATTTATTTCATAATTGGAATTATATAGGAACTTCTAATATTAAGGAATACAAAATTAAGAAAACATTTACTTATATAAGCCATTTTCTTATTTAAAGTGTTAAATAAATTTCAATTATTTTTTTTGATAAGAGTGAAACCCGCCGCCGCTACACTTAGTGCGCACTAGGTAAACTTCCCTTTGTGTAATAGTCTGCAAACCACACGGGGGAGGTAAATCGCACTAGGCAAGCCATGTGCGATATGCTCAATCCATAAGGCATTGAGGGGGATTCGATCTCAGATCATCCGTATAGATGACAACCCTCCAAACTAATTGGGCAACCTCGAAGGGTTAAGCTGTCTGATATACTTATTTTCACTGCATACAGATAAAGTTAAAAAAGGTACAGTTCAATTAGGATGTAACAATTATAATCCAATTGTTTTAGCTAAGGCACGTACAAAAAATACATTTAAAACATAGTTTTGATTAAAAAATATGGAAGCATTATATTGAGATGATATGAATTTAGACTTAGCAATTAGGACTTACTTTTTTCTTTGACTAATAGAAGGACTTAGAATTTGAAGTATACTCAAATTCGTTTGTCCACTTTTATTGTCTACATATTAAGAAATAAATCAAATGACAATCTTTTCAAAACGTGAAATTATATTAAACGATAAAAAGATTGATCAATATTTTGGACAAAAAAATAAGAATAGAAAAACAACGTATATATATAATTAGAAGCAAATAAAAATACTTTAGAAAAGAACCAAGGTAAAATAAGATAACGATCGAGCTAAAAAATTATAATTTTTTTTATAATAATCGAGTTCGGATGTCTATATGATTGTTTAGGCATGAATAGAATAAGGTTATAGTTTAGAAGTTTCATTAAAATGAGTAAAATATAGGTAAAAAATTTCTCAATCTTTCTAAGACAATTTGTGTAATAAGTAACATAACATATACATGCAATACACCTCAGGCAAAGTTGAACGATCTTTTTACCTTTTAATCAACGTTATTTCTATGATTTTTTTTATACAATGAAGCAAGCAAGCGAACAAATGGAGGGAAAACCCACTAAAGTAAATCAAACTCCCAAATATTATCATTTTGGAACTTGTAAGTTTTTGTTAATTCTTACGTTATAACATAAACACATCATTTGAAAATTATGTTATTTTTAAAATTTTGTTTTCTTTAACACGAGGGACACGCGCAACGCTACACTAAGACTAGTTATTATAAAAGTGGGAAGTTCAAAAGTGAAAAGTTGAATTATAAAATTACCTTTCTATATGACTTATAATTTATTTAGAAAATTTAAAAAATATAACGCTACAAACATCACTAAATTAGTGCTTCATACCCCTTCATTAATAGTCACAACCGTTCAAATTACAAAGCTAAAAGTAATAAATCATCACTTCCTTAATCTAAAGAAATAAATCGTTACTTACCAAGGCTAAAGAAACAAATCATGACTTTTCATTCTTTTGATACTTTTCGATAAAAGTTAAATTACTGAAATGCCCTTCTTAAAAATCTAATATTTATTAATAAAATTTAATTTAATTTTAAGTGCCTTTTCTAAAAGGTTATGTCTTTTTAGAATGTAACTAAATATCCAAATTTGAACTCTGTTCATTCGTTGCCTTAATTAGTTGAAAAACTAAACGCTGCCTTTGATTAAAAAAATAATGTGTATATATATATTTTTTCTTCAAAAACTTCTAAAGGTTTCCGATATTTGTTGACATGCGGTGAGTGCACTGTAAGAATTCCTTTTCATTCGGATGGTTCTTCGTTTTGATAATAAATAAATGACAAATGATAGTACTACGTCCATGAAAAATTTATAAATAGTAGTTACTAATAAGTAGTATGTCTTCTTTTAATAGGTCCTTTCGTAGACACATTTATCAACAATTGTTACAAAGATCCAAATATTCAAAAAGATCTTAGAATATAATTCAATATTTAGTTTAATTATTTTATTCTCAAATATTCAGTATATTATGCTTGAATTTTTATTAGTATCAACTTTTTAATTGCATTATGATGAAAAGAATTATGTAAGCATAATTCGAATAGATACTGGATTGAATCGTGTTCACAAGAATGAGTGTTGATTAGACTAAGCATTAAGAAAAGAGATGCATTGGGTTTATATAGATTATTATGTATATAATTAGACCATCTTGCACTAACAAGCTACGTCGCTAGCAGATCAGAGGAGAAAATGTGTTAAAAGCAACGTGGATGAACTCTTTGGCTCTCAAATCTTTTCAATGGTGCATCCATATATTAATGGTCAAAGATATGACTATAAAGTGCATAGCAAAAACAACTGCACCGAAGCAATGGATTACGAGGAAGAAAGTGATAAAATCAGGTTATACTACCTTTACATTACAATTATCAATCATCTATGAGTTATACAATTTAATGTTTATAAACATTAGGATAATGGTCATGATCTCATAATTATTGTGTCTTACTTATGCATGATATGGTTTGGAATATTATTTTTACACATGAATAAAACTTACAATAATACATTATAATTATCTTGGGATATAAAAATAATATATATTAAGTACTTTATACATGGATTGTATATATATCTAAGAATTATTATAACATTGAGACAGAGATACTTTGATTGGGCATAAAATGTTAATGATTTGGGCATTCCAATTGCTAACAATATGATTTAGGTTGCCCAGGCACTTAAAAATTTTAAAGTACGGGATATTAGGGTTATGATTAAAATTCAATATTGAAGTTACTGGTTAATATTATTTTGAAGAAGTAGAAGAAAAACAAGATTCATGAAAATCTAAAATATATTATTTGTTTTGTAAATTTCTTCATGGCACTAAAGTTTTCTCAATTATAGCTTAAAATAGAGAGATAGAGCTGTTGTGGGACACTCTGAATGAGATTTTCTATACATGTAACAAAGAGAGAGGCCACTTTCAATGAATTTAATAGAAAACCCTAATATTCTTGTTAAAACATGATAGAGTACAAGTCTCATATGCCTCCATTACAGAACAACAAGAATTTAGGTACAATATGAAAAAGAATCTTTCATTCCAAAGCTTTAATGTTTGGTTAGCTACCTTTAGTTATGTATTATAAATATTATTTAATTATGATAAAAATACTGATAAAGAAGGTGTATTTTCTAAGGGTTGCGATGCTTCTATTTGTAACCAATTTTTAAAATTTTCCTTTAACCGTTGGCTCCCTTTAAAATCAAGAGATACGTTTATATAAAAGTTTTTTCCTCTATTAAGCCGATAGCAAGAAAAGTCATTCTTCTGAGCTAATATTCTGTCAAATTCTTCTTCGTCATTCCTTCTAACGTTGAAAATATATTGACATTTCCGTTTTCTTCAATCTTATATTCCAACTTCTAATTTCTGTTAATTGGGTTGGGTTTTGTATTAGAAGAAATTTTAAAATACAACTTTAATTTTTGAGTATGCACTGTTCTTGAGAGTAGAATTTTTATTTAACAATTTACACCATGTGGAAAAATTTCAATCCTAAAAAATAGTAGCGCACACCATTTTGTATTTTTTTTTTTAAAACAAAAATCTCTTGCATCATTTCACATATATATTCAATAATTGTTACATTGATGTTCGGTCAAAAATGCATATATTTGACTATTATTGTCTCACATTCTAGTACTTTTAATCGTCTTTTGAGTATCAATTATATTGTGTAAATAATAATGTAGTTTTGGAGTTGGAGCGTATTGGACCTCATTCTAAACACTTTTCAACATTGTGTTTGGTTGGTGACATGGGAATTAATCCATTCGAGCATATGGAGGAGTCAATAGATGAGGAACAAAGTGCTTATATCCTAAAATTTGCCATACCAAAGAGACAAAACGACATCTCTCACTTAAAGGTCAGGAAGTGTAAGATGCGACATTGTTTACTTGGTTCTTTTGTATTCACACCACCGCCCTAGGAACGTGATAGAAAAATTGATGCGAAATTGGGGGCGCGATTCATATCGTCAAAGTGGAAGAGAAAGTGGTGAAAGTGATGGCACCGTGTCGCGACGTTAAATCAAGCGCTTGTTGGGAGGCAACCCAATTCTTTCTTTTTTTTTTTGTTTTTCTTCTTCTTTTGTGTGTGTGTAATCGGTGTAGTGTTATTTTTGTATTTTGTAGGAGTAGGGGCATGGAGTCAAAGCCAATAGGCATGTGCAAAAGCGAGCAGATGGTTGAAACTAAGTGTGAGGTACCCGCACAAAGAATCATACCTGGGTAAAGTGTGAGCATCTCGTGAGCTGCTAATACTTCGGCCGTTGGCCTACCAGGGAGTCTCTTTTACCTCTTGTTATTTTCAGTGTGCATTGAGGATATTGCACAATTTTAAGTGTGGGTGAGAAAATTGTCTGGGTGATTTTCTGTGTTATCCTAACTTAGTTGTAAAAACAATGTTCTCTTAATGTAGTTTTTTATTTTATTTTTTAAAACATATAAAAACGAAAAATAAAAAATTTAAAAAGCAGAAATTTTGGACTTTTTCCAACGATAGATTTTATGGACAACTTTCTTGAGGGATTAAAGTCCAATAATTTTTAAAAAATCCAAATAGATTTTCTTTTTGTTTCTAGTTAATTTTGGGTAGGTAATAATCCCCCTTGGTTTTTCTTTTTGCATCGGTTCTTTTCCAATAGATGTAACTTGAACCGGATAAACTTTTTTATTTTTAGGATTAGATATTTTTTAGGAGAAAAAAAAAGGGAGACGACAAAAACTTTTATTACCTGTTTGATACTAGCATATTTTGGCCCGAGCTTGAGTAGTACTTTCCTCTAAGTGCTTGAGTAATGAATAAAATAACAGACTTTCCGACACCTTTGCTCAGGGTTGTGACTCTGTATATAACTTATTCTTATTTTGTCGTTCGCTATGATCATGTCTGTCTTAGAGTACAATTGATCCATCTTGATTGATACTAGTGCCATGTGTGGTGAGAATTTCTTACATATATTCCATGTAATGCATCTTAGTCTAGAACTTTCCATGCACGTTATTGAAGTGAAATAAAAGTGTTGCTTTGTTTAGAAGATGATAATAGGCTTTCTTTGATATGTCTTATGAATTTTAGTCTCTTTAGATATCGTACCACTAGTTAGCTTGTTGAGCCTGTAACCTTTTGTTTGGAAGCCGTATTTTTGTCTTGATCCTTTTGTTGAATCCCTAGTCTTTGCACCCTGCTTCCTTGAGCATGGTTGCTTAAACTATGATATAAATTGATAAATTTGAAGAAAGGGATGGTTAAGTGAAAAAAGGTGACCAACGATAGCTGAAAAGTGATGAAAAGACCCTCTTGACAAGAATGTGACATGAAAAAAAAACAAGAGAATGAAAAAAAAAATTGCTTTGAAAAAAATAAATTAAATGTTCTTGATATGGGGGAAATACCTGTGAAACAATCGATGAAGAGAGGGTTGAAAAATAAAATTAAGAGATGAAAATAATGGGTGATTAAGTCTAAAAGTGCAAAGTGTTTAGGGAAGAAGTCATTATTATATAGTTCTCCTACTCTTCCCTTAGCCAACATTACAACCACTCAAAGTCCTATTTGATTCTATTCGAGCATACTTAATTAGTAGAGATGTATATAATGGGCAAGCCTATTGTTCTTTGTGCGTACATGTGAATTATTTGTGAGTGCGAGAGTTATTCTTTGATGCTAAGTCATTAAATTATATTCATTCTTTGATTTGATTGTATGGGCTATTTATTCTTGCGAGGGCACTCGTTTCATGATATATAAGTGATGTTATTAGCTTTATTTGAAAGAGTAGGTGAGCGAGCTTAAATTTGATGAGTTAGAGTCCCTCTATGAGGTTACGAGGTTAGAAGTTTGTTGTTTGTTTGTGACTTGTATATCTTGCACGATGATCATGAAGTGTATCTCTAATGGTTTGAGTTGTTATAGGGCCTAATGGTTAGTATCAACCGAAGTGGTGGTGTTTCTATGCTTGATTTATTGAGAGTGGTTTTAATGCTTACTTGAGGATGAGCAAGAGTCTAAGCGTGAGATGTTGATATTCGGCCAAAAATGCATATATTTAACCATTATTTCCTCACATTCTAGTACTTTTAATCGTCTTTTGAGTATCAATTATATGTTTGTGCTTAATATTATGTTTTAATTGTGTAGGAATAAAGCAGTGAAAAGATGAAGAGATTTGGAGCAAAATTAAATTAGAAGCCGAAGGAAAAGAAAGAAAGAAAGATAAAACAATTTAAAAGGATGAGATGGGGGGGACACCTTTGAGTTTTGTCACTCCAAGTGGAAGACAAGAAATGAAGAGATGAAAAGCAAAGTAAATATTGAAAGGAATTGGCGTGAAACATTCTGCCTCTAGCGCCGCGGCTGGTCTGGACGTTGGGGGCGAGGACTTTTCCTATTTCGTTTGAGACAAGGTTATTTCGGCCCTATACGGTCCCAACTAGTATAAAAGGGGTTCTAAACTTAATTTGAAGAATATCAAATATACTTTGAAGGAAAATTCACTTGGGGGAACACACACCACGCTTGGAGGGGGCTTCTAACTAGTTTTTCTTCTCTAGCCTTCTTTTAATCTTATAGTTTATTAGTTATAGAGTTTTGGGTGCTGCATGAACGTTGTAGTTTGAAGCTTGAATTGTTCTTATTATTTTACCATATTGATTTATTTATTCAATCTTGCACTTAATTATTTGATTGCTTGATCACCAATTGAATACTATCCACGAATCTAGGATTGAACTCGGGAGATGGAATTATAGATTGCATATAAGATTGAATAGAGCAAGATCCTAACTCTGAGTGGGGGGCGAATTTGAGGTTAGGATAGGAATATACCTAATCGCTTTGTTTGGTTACTATACAAGAATTATTAATACGTTCTTGTTAATTCTAATTCCATGAGAATATATGTGTTAGATTAGTTTGAATATGTGAGTAGTACTTCGGGAGAAGGCTACGAGCAATATTAACCAAGTCAACCAATAAACCAGATAAATTAATTAGACGATTTAGGTGAAAAACTCAACGGGATTGTTAGCTAACCCGTAGCTCTAGAATATTTTCTCTCATTGAATTTATCTCTAAGATTGCAGACTTGTTTCCTTTAATTTCATAGTTTACTATTCTAGATTAATTTTAGTTAAATATTTATACTTTAAAAGATCGCTTGAGTAGATTAATTGTCTTAGTTTAATTTAGTTGATAGTTAATCACAAGTCCCCGAGAGTACGATATTTGTACTTACAATCCTATATGTGATGACCTAAAATATCATCTTTAAATTTAATAAGTAATATTGTGTTCTAAGATCTCAAAAAATACCATGTATCATTCCTCGACTTACGTACGTAGCCCGTACAATTTTCCGAAAAGTTTTTGTGTGAAAAATGGATTAAAATGTGAAATAGAGCTTTAAAAACTCAATTGAGTTGACTTTAGTCAACATTTTGAGCAAACAGACTCGGATCAATATTTTGACAATTTTGATAGGTCCGTATCGTGATTTGGGACTTGGGCGTATGCCCGAAATCGAATTCCGAGGTCCCTAGCCCGAGATATGAAATTTTGATAAAATATTAAAAGCTTGAAAGCTTAATGATTTTTAAGAAATTACTGATATTGGATTTATTGACCTCGGGTCCGTATTTTGGTTCTGGAGTGCGGTATAGGTCCACTATAATATTTATGATCTGTGTGCCGAATTTGGTGAGAATCAGAGTTGATTTGGCATGAGTCAGACATCCGGTTGTAAAAATATAAGTTTTAAAGTTTTCTTAAAAATTTTCTTTGATTTGGTGTCCGTTTCGTAGTTCTAGGTGTTATTTTGGCGATTTGATCGCGCGAGCAAGTTCGTATGATTTTTTAGACTTGTGTGCATGTTTGATTTGGAGCCCTGAGGGCTCGGGTGAGTTTCGGATAGGCCACAAGATGTTTTGAACTTAGAAAAACTCTTTTTTCTGCAACTTCAGGCTTCTGGTATTTCCTTCATCGCGTTCGCGAATGTACTCTCGCGAATGCGAAGAGCAAACTGGGCTGGTTGAATTTTCCTTCTTCGCGAACGCGAAGGTTGGGCCGCGAACGCGAAGCTATGGGGACTTTACCCTTCGCGAACGCGACCAGCTCAACGCGAACGCGAAGCTTTAGAGGCCCAGGGGAGGGGTCAGTTGCCCTTCTACGCGAACGCGAGCACTGACACGCGAAAACGAAGGCCAAGGGGGAAAAACCTTCGCGAATGCGAAGGAGGACTCGCGAACGCGAAAGCCACGGACTGCTACTCATTGCGAACGCGACAGGACCTTCGCGAACGCGACAGGACCTTCGCGAACGCGACAGGACCTTCGCGAACGCGAAGAAGGCCTGACGCTTGTGACTTAAAACAGAACCAAAACGGGATTTTCCCATTTTTCACAAAACCTCAATTAGAACTCGGCTTAGGGGCGATTTCAAAAGAGTTTTTCACGATTTCGAATTGGGTAAGTGTTCTTTATCATATAGTGATTATATTTGATAAATCTAAGTCTATATTCATCATTTATTTCGGATTTAGATGAAAGAAATTGGAATTTTTATAAAATCTTTCAAAAACGAAAAGTTAAGATTTGAAGATCCATTTGATATCGGAATTGGACAATTTTTGTATGGTTGAACTCGTATCGAAACGGGTATTCGAATTTTGCGAGTTTTTCCGGGATTTGAGACGTAGGGTCCCAATGTCGAATATTTTAATAAATTTTGGATTTTTATCTGAAAAATTAGTAAATTCATATGGAATTAATTCCTATTATTCGTATTGAATATATCGAATTGTTTGTGAATAGATTTGAAACTTTTGGAGACAAATTTAAAAGGAAAAGCTGTGGTTGAGTAATTGATTGAAATTTGCAAAGCGAGGTAAGTGTCGTGGTTAACCTTGACTTGAGGGAATAGAACCCTTAAATTATTTGTTATGTGAATTGTATGTGAACGACGTATAGGCAAGGTGACGAGTGTCTATACGTCGTCAAATTAATTATTTGCATGTTTACTTGAAAAATCATAAATTATTTTTAAAATCATAAATTAATTATTACAATAATTGTTTCTCTCCTATTCTTTGTCAAATATTAATTCTTGAATTCCTGCATTAATTGTTACATGTTATTTGAATTATGTGCCTTAATTGTTATTTGACATTTAACATATTAATTATTAAATTGTATATTTTCTTTGAGATTTCCATAATAATTTGTTATTTGTCTTTGTTTGTTTCATAATTAAGTCATAATTATTGTACGCTTGTTATCTTATAATTTTATATTAATTGATGTATTTATTGGGGAAATTCTTTCTATAAGAATTGGTAAATGAATATGTTGGAGGAGCGGGTTGCACGCCGCAACAAAATTGATTATAATGAATATATTGGAGGATCGGGTTGCACGCCGCAACAGACTTATTAAAAGTCTATATTGGAGGATCAGGTTGCACGCCGCAACAGACTTGTTAAAAGTCTATATTAGAGGATCGGGGTTGCACGTCGCAATAGACTTATTAAAAGTCTATATTGGAGGATCGGGTTGCACGTCGCAACAAACTTATTAAAAGTTTATATTGGAGGATCGGGTTGCACGCCGCAACAAACTTATTTAAAAGGCAACATACATATATATATTGGGGGATCGAGTTGCACGTCGCAACAGACTTGATTAAAAATGAATATATTGTGAGAGTGGGTTGCACGCTGCAACAAAATTGAATGTGAATATATTGTGAGAGCGGGTTGCACGCTGCAACATAATTGATGGAAATGACAACTGATTATGACTGCTGAGTTGGCTTCAATTATTATAAATGAATTACCTGATTTATTTCTATTATTGTTTTTGTTACTAATATTGCGTACATGTAATGTAAGTGACCCGCCTTAGCCTCGTCACTACTTCGTCGAGGTTGGGCTCAACACTTACCAGCACATGAGGTCGGTTGTACTGATACTACACTCTGCACTTCTTGTGCATATTTTGGAGTTGGTCCCGACGGCGTACCATAGACTTACTCGGATTTCAGCTACTCAGAGGAGACTTGAGGTATAGCTGCACAACGTTCATAGTTCTGAAGTCCCCATCTATTTTACTCTAGCTGTGTGTTTATTTTCAGACAACTTTATTTTATTTAAGACATTTATTTGTATAATTCTAGAAGCTCGTATACTTGTGACATTAATTCTGGGATGGTATTTAGACACCATTATTTTTATGGATTATTCACTATATTTTAAATTTTGCTTCCGCATTTGTTTATTTGATTATTAATAAATTAAAGATTGTTTAAAAATTGGTTTAAAAATGGATAATATTAATCTAACGTTGACTTGTCTAGCAAGTGAAATGTTAGGCGCCATCACGGTCCGAAGGTGATAATTTCAGATCGTGATACTATATTACTTGTCGACTACGTATACTTGCATGTGTGTTTAGGAGTAACAGACCTCGACAAAAAAGTCAACATAACATGATTCATATTGATTATTTATATAACCTTGTACTTTATTCTTTCATGTCTAATCGTTTACTTAAAGCTTTATCTTAATAATTTTGATATTATTTTATAAAATTATATAATTCATAACTCGACATACATGTGTAAGGAGAAACTAGTATATATTAGGGGTGTACAGTGGTTTGCTCCGAATTTTCTAATTACCACTTACGTGTTTATATTACATGGCTTTTACTCCTATTTTTATCGTTCTATAGAGTTCTTTCATCTGCTTTCCTTCAATAGGCCCTTTGTCTTCCATGTTTTTTTCTTCAATCCGATCAGAGAGTCCCAAAAGTACCATCGCGATCTTCTTCTGCATCTTCCTCTTCGATTCTATTTTGAAATTATTTCTTTTGTGATTGTTATTTTCGTCCTCTTTGTTCTATTTTTCCTTTTTCCCTTTTATTTTATGTGTTAATGCTTGATTTGATTTGTTCTGCATATTTTGTTGTTGTATCTATGTATTTGATTGTAAAATCGAGTTTTGCATTTTTTGGTATCTTCAAAACCTAGCAAAGCAGAGAGGGCGGTAAGATAATCGCTTGGGTTGTCATGGAATCATTCAAATAGAGATTCCAACATGACATACTAATTTTATTTTCCTGCTCGTGGTCTCAATTGGTTTATCAACTTTCTGTTATTCTGCCTAACTTCTTTTATAATTCAATTCAAAGAGTTAACTGTAATTCACTTTACAATTTATGGTAAAATGTAATTTATGATGATGTTGCTGAATTAGCACAAAAGATAAGTTCTCTCCCATAATTACGGTGTTACAATTAATGCCCCGAAGTATTATCGCACAGTAAAACTTGGAATCTTCTCTTCTTACTATCCCCCTATGCATTCTTTTTATTGTGCTTCAGAATTTTATTTCTGATAACTTGGGTTGAAAGAGGGAGACTGGAATTCGATATCATACTGAATTCTCAGATGTTTGCTCCGCTATTGTTGTCTTGGATTCTCAGGTTGAATTTCCTATCTTTCTTTACTTAGGAACGTGCATAAAACTGTAAAACATTGATTATGAAATCACATGTTTATTCACCTTGTCCTTTTCTTTTCTTTACTCAACTTTGATTCTCACTCAAAACTTTGAATATTTGCCCTCTTATTTTGTTAATATTTTGGTTGCATTGTCGCGTCCACTCAGCTTTTGATTACATATTTATGGTTCCTTTAGTTGTCCAGTAATTCTCATGAATCATAGTTTAAAATTTTGTGACACCTATAAGATTTCAAATACAAATATCTATTTTTCAACTCAGTATGGAACTACTATGAGTTATAATTTGAAATTCAATAATAGCTGTATTAATAATGTGATCTTGGTTTTGTTTGGGGGAGATAAGATCTGTAACCACACTGTACTTTTATTGTCATTAAAGTGTCCAAAAGTATATATGAAAAACATGTTTGATAATGTAGCTTTCTGTGCAGAGTGTGACTGCTCTTAAGTAGAACATTAGAAAAGTATCAAGCTGCATATGTAAGATCCTAAGTATCTAATTATTGCCAACTACAAAATTCCTTGGAGGATGATCGTCTCTTCATGTGCTTGACGGGGATGTAAATCCATGATATCTAATTCATCTGCTTTTCATGTGTATCCCTCCAACAAAAATATACTATTAGAATATGCCAGTGCCATCATTTTACTTACAGCTCTCAAATATGGCTAAGTTCACTTTTTTCATTCTATATCATTTCATTATTATAATTTATCTAACTCATACTAAGTTGTTATTCTTTGAATTATTTTATGAAAATAACAACTCCTACCCTCGAATCTGTTTGTGCAGGTTTTGCTTCCATTAGAAACATACCAGGTAACATTTAGACGCTAAGCTCACTTCAACCTTGTATAAGTGTGTATAACACAAGTTATGAACACTAACACTAAAAAATGCCTTATATCCAGCATTGTCTTCATTTCAACACCAAAATCTCTAACACACACAAAAAAGAATAAAATATCAGAACTAGCATCGAATCTGGTCGAATCTTTTCCCCGGTGATGTCTCTCTCCTTCCTTGCAGATCCAATTGGATAAGCCGGATCTAGAGTCAGATTTAAAGTCAAACTCAAGGATTTTAGAAGAAAAAGAACATCTATTATGAGCACAGTAATTTTTTCCATGCACAAAACTACTCCTAAAATGCCAAATACATAGCTTTTATATTATTTTGTTTGATTTTATATATCTTTGTTTGCATTTCATGGAATTTGGTTGTATTTGCATAATTCGAAATAATGTTAAATCATAATATTGTCAAGAAAATGTCATTTTTTTCATTGTATTTTTAGATTTTTAATTGCATTTTTAGGATTTAATTACATTATTAAACCCATGATTAAAATACATAAAATCACAAATAAACGTTAGTCTTCTTCGCTTTTATTTTTGAATTTTAGGTTCAATTAAATTAGTTAATTAGCCAATCATTAGATAAAATAGATAACTAGATTAGTTATGCAAAATTGGGTCTAAATTAGAATTTCAAATAGCTGGTTTTGAAAAATCTGATAAGAGAAGCTTCACATTCGAACGTAAAAATTGCATGGGGCGCCCTATTTGGTTGCCCCTTTTTAACTTATACCCGTTTTATTTTTTCGTTTGCATCCATACCTATTTTTTATTAAAAGTATTTTAAAAAGACGATTTTGCCCTTCTTTAATAAAAGACTATTGACAAATTGCATGACAAAAACATAAGCATGTTTAGAATGATGTTTTAGAAAATAAACTAAAAAAATTCAGCTTGTTTAGACTGAAATTTCAGATAAAACTCAAGACAAAACTGTAGACTGAGTTACAAAACTTCAGCATGTTTTGGTATGAAGTTTTAGCAAATAAACTAAATAATTTCAGCATGCATTAGCAAAAATTCTTTAAAAAATTACATACTGCAAGACAGAAACTTAAGCATGTTTAGTCTGAGGTTTTAACAAATGAACTAAAAAATTTCAGTATGTTTAGTCTAGAGTTTTAGCAAATGAACTAAATAACTTAAGCATGTTTAGTCTGAAATTTTAGCAAATGAACTAAATAACTTCAACATGCATTAGCAAAAACTCATTAGAAAATCACATACTACAAGATAAAAACTTAAGCATGTTTAGTGTGAAATTTTAGCAAATGAACTAAATAACTTAAGCATGTTAGTCTGAAGTTTTAGCAAATGAACTAAATAACTTAAGCATGTTTAGTCTGAAGTTTTAGCAAATGAACTAAATAACTTAAGCATGTTTAGTCTGAAATTTTAGCAAATGAACTAAATAACTTAAGCATGTTTAGTCTGAAGTTTTAGCAAATGAACTAAATAACTTAAGCATGTTTAGTCTGAAATTTTAGCAAATGAACTAAATAATTTCAACATGTTTAGAGTGAAGTTTCAGATAAAATTCATGGCAAAACTATAGACTGCATAATAAATAACTTCAACATGCATTAGCATGAAGTTTTAACTTCAATGTGAAACAACTTCATGCTATATTAGCATGAAGTTTTAGTTTCAATATGAAACAACTTCATGCTATATTAACATGAAGTTTTAGCTTCAAGGTAAAACAACTTCATGCAAGTGTGATTCTGAAGATGAATCTAGACAAGTTTCTAATTTTTTTATAAAGTTGCTGAGAGGAGAGGAGAAGATCGTTTTATATCTTTTGTCAGGGGTATAATTGTCATATTATTACAGATTTTTTGTGAGATGGCTACCAAATCAATAATTTTAAAAAATAGGGTACAAGTTAAAAGGTGGCACAAATATAGGGTACGACTGCAAATAACCCATTCGAACTGGGCCAAGCAAATCGGACGGCCCAGTTACTTTAATTCGGTTCATGCCCGTCCAAGCCCACACCTTCATCCGGTCCAAATATCCCCCATATGCCAAACGACACAGTTTTGGATCAAGCTTAATCTCGGTCGTCCGTTGTTGTTTGATCCAACGGGCGATAACTGGCCATTCGTTCTCTTTAAAGTGTCGGAACAGCCCCTACCCCCACCCAAGTCCTCTCTCTCATACCTCATTTCCTCTCCACCCTTCCCCGCCGCGTACCGCCCACCGGAAATCGCGGTAGCGGCGGGCCACCTCCAAACCACCCCAAACCGTACAATCCCCAGCCCCTCCTCGGTCCAAATCCACCACCAGTTTCCCTCAAATCCGTCTCAAACAATTCGTTTAGTAGATGTAAGAAATCACAAACCTGAATTCATCCCCTTTTCCATTTTTCCTCACATCTCGGACTGTTTGGGGTTAATACCAACATCAATAGACTACTCTCAATGAGAGTTGTCGATTGATGGTAAGTTTATCTTGTTTCAGGACCATCGGAATCTAGTCAAACTCTGGTTGACCGGCCAGTTCCCACCCATATCGCCATGGTGTCATTTTCTCCGGCTTAGCAAGGGATATTGTTGCATGTAGCACTGGCCAGTATGAAGCAACTCTGGTTAGTGCTTGTGTAACAATTCCTCCAGGTTGCTGGAATTCTTTTATCGATCCATTTTGAGTTCCAGCATGTATATTCTGTTCCTTTTTCTTTTACTTCTTCTATGTTTTTCCCTCATTCCCTTTCTTCTTTCTACTTGTTTGTCTCCAGTCATCTCTGCTTAATTTAGCAGGAGCAAATAATTGATCATTTGATTCATATCTGTTTTGAGTGTGATTAACTGTTAGCTATTGAATTTTCGATTGTTGTTTGAGTAGTCACATGATTAGGTATCACTGAAACAATATTTAATTGATTTAATTCCCTGTTAAATCGACAGTTTCTTTTGTTTTAGTGTTTGTATAAGAATATTATTCTTGAGGATCAATTAGTGAGTCACAGGCTTTCTAGGATTTGATTAGCTTACTTTGGACTTAGGAGTGTAGTTTGTTTTAAGAATGAAGCCAGGTTCAGGCTCACATGATTTCTATAGAGTTGAAAGGTAAAAAGAGAAGTGAAAGGTCTGTAGTTTTGAGAGTAGAAAGTAACAGAGGTAAAAAAGGTATTAAGGGGATTAGACTTAGAGAATCTTTATAACTAACCACTAGGAAGCTTCTAGGAAAGAAAAACCAGCAGGGGTCTGCTGGGGAGGGACTTGAAGAGTAAAAACAGAAAAGAAAAAAGGATTAAAAATAATAGAAATTTTTTGAAGAGCAGCTTTGAAAATCAGCTTAAATAGATGACCATCCTCGCACTATAGGCATTCATACTCATTCACAATCTGGAGATTCACTCACACACATTCACCTAGCTGAAACAACTTTCAAAAGTTCAAAAAAAGGGCTCAAAAACCAGATATGGAAAGCCAAAAAAGGGCTCAAAAAACAGAAGATAATTAGCTTTCAAAAGAGATTTCTCAAGTTGTTTCCACTGCTGTTGTTTGTTCTATACTTTCTGGTTTTAGAAAACAATTCAGACTCAAATCACTGTCCAATTATGCTGTTTATTGCTGGATCTGTGTTGTAGAGCTTCAACTACCTGATCTCCTTACCTTTATTTGGTTTTTCTCAGTTGTAATTCATCACATTAGGTATTCCTTTAATCTCTGCTATATACATAATGTTCATAGAATTTTGAATGCTTTGTTTGATTGTAATGATGTGTTTAATTCCAATATGAAATTTAATTAATCCTTTAGTGCACGAGTCTAACTATTTCAGTATGATTTTAATATACGTCATGAAAAACATTGAGTGTTCAATATGATTCAGAATTTGTTAACATGCATAATCTATGTGTGAAATTATGTAATCAACTTATAATATGGAGGTTGTTTGTGACTTATAATGGGTTAATCTGATATGTCAGGTGGTTGGCAATAATAGGTTGCAAAACCATGAGCAAGCCTGAAGAAACGAGTGGCCAGTGGACAGAAATGCTCCATGTGAACTATCCATATGTAATTCAGCTATGATAAACAATTTCATGTAGTTCATGTATTGTATTTTAAAATTAAAGGATTATAGAGTTATGGTTTGGAATCTAGTACGATTATTGGCTAATTTAGTTTAACCTAATACACAATGGGTCATACTTGCATTAATGGCCCAATAAGGGGTTAATTAGGTAAGTCTGATCTTCGGAGGATATTGGGCCTTGAAGTTAGCCCATTTGAACAGGCCTGAACTAAGAATGTAATTTTCGTCATTTGCTTTGTTCGTTAGATCGTGTAATTCCTTGTAGTGTTTCTTGTTCCCTATCAAATCGTCTTATTTGACTACTGAAAAATGAATGTGTTGATTGATAATTTAAGAGCCCGTTTGGACATAAAAAAAATTTCTTTCTTTTTTTCCAAAAATAAAATTCACTTTTTTTCGAAATCAGTGTTTGTTCATAAAATTTTCAATTTTTACTTGAAGATGCATTTTGAATTTTTTTGAAAATTTGAAAAACTTCAAAAATTATTTTTCAAAATTTTCATTCAAATTGCTCACAAAACATAAAAAACAACCCAAACTGCAATTTATGTCCAAACACAACTCTAAATTTCAAATACCATTTTCAATTGAAAAAGTTTTTCACCATTTTTTTTGGAATTTTACAATTATTATGTTCAAACGCCTACTATCCATCCCCAGACTCATATCGGCCTTAAGGCCATCAAGTTAAACCTGGACAACTTCACATAAACTAGTTCCTAGTTAAAATTCATAACCAAATAACCTTTCAATTAATTTATGGGCTACCAGCTTATTATATAAAGTAATTGACTAAATAACATAATAGTTTTATAAGCAACGATGATAATTGAACTCATAATTTCGACTCTGAGGAAACGAACCCAGAATTTTTGGTTCAAGGATTAGAATTCGAGCTTAAATGACTTTTATACTTGACTTTGTTGTTTATTGTCCGATTTTACATATTTGATCCTATTATACTAAAGACCGCTCTTTTCCGCTTTAATAAATATTTGAATTGTATAAAACTTGATACGCCACCCTTCTTCTCTCCAAGTCTTCTATATCTTCTGGGAGCGCACGTACGCGTGGCTCTTTTCTGTTAGAAGTGTCACACCCTAATTTTAGAACGACGATCGAACCCATTGCAAAGCCGGTGAAGCTTCTGTATTTCCGGTGTGCTCCTCCCTCCCCCGACTCGAGTTGTCCGCTTGGGTAAGTCAGGCCTAGAACTCCATACATTTTAAGGTTTTACCCTAGATGAACATTACTTCATGCCGGATCCCAAGTAGGTACATATGTTTGCATCACGTGCATTTGACCTAGGGGACTAAACACAAGGTTTGATCCGTTTAGGACAGTGTACCCAAGAATAAAAGACCAACTTGATGCATTCTTACATGCTACTTGTGCATTTATTTGATCTGGTTTGCATGTTGACTGATTTCTAAAATAGGGAAAGAAAATCAAGAAAACCACGAGAGAGAAAATGTACTCGGTTCTTGAAAATTCCGGTATTTGAAAAAAAAAAACGAAGAGAATATTGAAACCCTGTCGATTTTTTATGAGGTTATTAGTTATTACAAAATGAGCCAAATTTTCAAACATGTCATTTCCCCCAATTTTGAAAAATCTACCAAACTACGAAGGTTTGATTCTCACCGGTGGTGAGGTACGTAGGCAACCTTCATCGGGTATGGCCTCATTTTTTCAAAAATAACCTAAAAATAATAATATGGCAAAATTTTCAAAGTGTGGTCATACCCCAAGCCGTTCTTGTCGAAATAGCCTTGATGCGCTCTCGCGGGACATCGTTCTTGTAGAAGGATACCTGAAAGCATAGCTCTAACTGTACGATCTAAAGTATGAAAGAAATGAAACAATCCTAGATGTCTTGGCGTCACTGTTTACACGTATAGCGCACACACACATAAAAGTGACCCCGCTGGACATGACTTCATAGACTCTATAGGACTCTTGAACCTAGGCTCCAATACCAAGCTTTGTCAAGATTTTCTAGTAGGCTCCCTTACTAGCAACACGCGTATCAAGCCCACCTTATCTTACTGCATGTGTTTTAACCCTAATCCTTATACCACTACATGCATATCAGTATCATAATGTATCACAAATCGCACATCAAGTGCACAATATCATAACTTGCCAAAGAAGTCAACAATAATGGTGTTTCCACAATAAATAGCCCATGGCTCAACCACAATATGCACACGAGTATCAACAATAACAATCAGAAGTGAATAATTCGACAAGAATAGTATTTCACAACTTTACAACTTTGCCTCAATGTGAATCACGACCTTAATAACTCAATACCAATTTCAACAACACGATATTCCAAGAATAACAATTTCAAGTGAGGAACTCAACAGTTAAATAATGAATAAGGAATAGAGGAAACAATAACTTAAACTAAACATATAAAGACAATTAACAAGTAAGAGATAAGACAAGTAAAGCATATAAAGATAGACTAATGATGTTGAATATAACATATTATGGTAACTCAAATAAAGGCATTAAAGGAATCTACATTACTAGAACCAGTAAATTATCACATTTAGCCCGTGTACACACTCATCACCTTGCGTACACGACTTCCACATTTAAGAATTAACACAAAACAACACCAATCCTAAGGGGTAATTCCCCCCCCCCCCCCCCACAAAGTTTGGCAAGACACTTAACTCAAAATACACTAACTCAATCTACTAGTAAGCCTTTCCCTCGATTATCCAACTATCAACGACTCAAATCTAGCCAAAATAACTTCATACCATAAATATAAGCTATAGGAAGCTAATCCGAACAATAAAATTGTAATCTTTAAAGAGAAATAAAAAGTTAACCCCAGTCTCACGTCTCGAAACTCGACCAGAACTACAAAATCCGAACACCCTCAATAACGAGTCCAACCATACAAGAATTTCTCCAATCTGACCTCAAATCGCCTTTCAAATCCCCCAAATTTAATCTAAGAAGTTTTCACAATTTCCCCCTAAATTCCAACTCAAATCACTAATTAAATGATGAAAATAACAAGGGATTCATGTAATATAGCCAAAACTAAGTTAAAATCTCTTACCCCAATGATTTTCTTGAAAATCCCTCAAAATATCGCCACAAAACCGAGCTCTTTAGGTCCAAAAATGAAAATGAGATGAAAACCTCGACCTAAGACCTTTTCTGCCCAGCGATTTTGCATCTACGAACCCACAGCCGCATCTGCGGAATTTCCATCGCAGATGTAGTCCTCACTAAGGTCCAGTACTCTCCACTTCTGCGGACAAAACGCGCATCTGCACATTTGCTCTTGTGGATATAGGGGCACTTCTGCGCACGCGCTCCTGCGATGATGTCCTCTTTTGCGATAATAGACCAAGCTGGCCCAGTCCGCATCTACGACCAGCTCCTCTGCACCTGCGGACTTGCAGATACGGAAATCACCTCGCACCTTCGATCCCAGCCAAGATCACTAATGGCCGCTTCTGCAATCAACCTCATGCACCTGCGTGGCCGCACCTACGGCCAAACCCTTCGCAGGTGCGATGACACTAGAACAACAGTAGGTTTAGAAATCCATCAGGTCCTAAATTGTTTCAGATTCAATTTGAATCACACCCGGGCCCCCGGGACCCCATCCGAATATACTAACAAGTTCCAAAACACATAATGAACCTAATCGAGGCAAAAATTATATCAAACAATATCGATTCTGCGAATCGCACCCCAATTCAAGCCTATTGAAACTATGAGCATCCGACTTCCAAAACTAACACCGAATCACACCAAAATAACTCTGATTGACCTCAAATCTGCACACAGGTCATAAATGACATGACAGACCTATTCCAACTTTCGAAATTGGAATCCAACCCCGATAACAATAAAGTCAACTCTCGGTTAAACCTTTCAACCTTACAAATCTTCAACTTTCTAACTTTTGCCAAATTAAGACGAAACGACCTACAGACCTCCAAATCAACATCCGCACACACTCCTAAGTCCAAATTACCATACGGAGTTGTTGGAACCGTCATAACTCCATTCCAGAGTTGTCTATATAAAAGTCAAACTACGGCCAACTCTTTTAACTTAAGCCTCCAACTTAGGGACTATGTGTCTCATTTCAATCCGAAACTTACCAAAATCAAAACCAAATACCCCAGCAAGTGACATAACCACAATGCAACATAGAGGGCACGATAAATAGGGGATCAGGGCTAAAACTATAAGGCCCCGCAAAACTTTACCTAAAACCTGTAAGGCCCCGCAACATAGAGGACGCGATAAATTAGGTTGAACAGTACGCTAAAGAGTTAAAGGAAAATCTTTTGCAGAAGTGGGCGTTTCTGCGGTTTATTATGCGGCCGCATAATCAATTTGCGGACCGCAAAATAGTCGCAGAGTGAGGTCATTTTTTTTGGGCCGCACTCTGATTGCATATCCAACCTTGAGATTTTTCTGATGGTGGTTCTGCACCGCATTATATGACCACAGAACAGGTCTGCGGACCGTAGACTGGTCGCAGACTGAAGAAGAAAATGTAAGCTCCGAATGGCCAATTATGCGGCCCACTCTATGGACCGCAGATCTGTGTCAGGCTCCTATTTTTCTAATTATTATAACCCGACCCAATCTCGTTATATAAACATTGTGGATCATTTTTCTTGGAAAACCTGATACTTTTATAGTGAGAGAGAGTGCTTAGAATGGGGTAGTGATCTTCAATCAATTATACATAAATTCTTGCTCAAATCATTGAAGATTAACTAGGAGAAATTCACTATGTCTCCATCCAAGAGGTAAGAATCTATACCATAGCCCTTAATTTCGTAAATTAACAAAAAATGGGTAATTCGCAAGACAATTCTTGGGTAGGGGAGTTGTTTATCTTGCATGCATGTGTGACAAGCGAGTATATGGAGGATGGTGAGATAAAATGATAAAGAATGGGGTGTGGGATGGTGAAGTCTTTCATAAAAGAGCCTTAAAACCTTAGTGCACACTTGGTGGTTGATAAATGCTCAAATGAGCTAGAACCATTATCATTTCCCTAATTTTAATTCAATTTGTTATATTTATAAAATAGACTGATATTGCTAAGATTCCCGGAACATTTTAGAGTGTAAGGGATCTCAATTGAGGTATGTTGGCTAAACCTCTTTCATCTTAGAATCAAATCTCACGGTGTTCATATAATTGGTGTAAGTCCCAAATTGATCATTATAGAATGGACTATTCCGAATGTGTTTGTGTTGAAGGATACATGTTCAATATTTATTCTAAATGCTTTATCATGTCATCTTTCCATTTGAGGATGTGTTCAAAATGTGGAATATGTGTTAAGAAATGTTAAGACTTCATGTCAAAGTTGAATAAAGGTTGTTATGCCAAATTGTATGAAAAGCCTTTGTATGCTTAGGATTCCCAAGTTGTTCATAGGTGTATTAATGTATTAAATGGTAGGTCTTATTATTGTTGATGATGATAATGTTGTTAAATGTAAAAAAGGGAAAACTAAAATTATGAAATACGTCCAAGTGCCACGAATGACTTAATAATTGAGTCCACTCATGCCAATGTATTGAAAAGATGGGAAAGTAGTATGAAGTGAGATGATTGATTGAAATGGTGATGTCTCGAGTGATATGGCCTAACCGATCGGGCCATGATCGGACGCCATACCACACACATGGTGGTAACTATGCTGGAAATGATAATTGGAATTGTGGTTATGGTTGATGTCTCCAATGAAATGACCTAGCCGATCGGGTCGTGATCGGACTCCGTGTAAGAACACGGTAGTATTGTGATTTATGGCATTTTGGCACTAAAGATTCCCCAACCTAATAAGATGGAAATTGACTTGAGAACTTATGTGATCCTTACTTGATGTTTTAGTATTGTTTGAAGCTCTTATTGAATTCATGATTGTTTCCCCCCTTGTATTAATGTTTATTCTATTAAGATGGTGTTTTAGTTTTACATACTAGTACTATTCGATAGTACTAACGTCCCTTTTGCCGGAGGCGCTGCATCTTTAAATGGATGCAGGTGGTTCCATAACAGACAATGTTGATTACAGATAGTGATACATCCTCTTCCCAGCGGACTCGGTGAGTCCCACTTCATCCCGGGGTCATGTATTGTATCTTTGTTCATATTGTTGTCACGTTTTGAGGTATAGCCGGAGCCTTATCGCCGACACTATCTTAACACTCTTTTGTATCTTTAGAAGCTACGTAGACACTATGTGGGTTGTATATGGGTGCTAGAAAGGTCAAACAGATTATGTTGTGTTTTGGACTCTTGTTCCACTCAATCATAAGAATGTGTGTATTTTGAAACTTAACAGTGATGTAACTAATGAAATGATTTAGTAATGTATATATGATCTTCCTACTGTTTAATTAATGAAAACATGCCTTCTATTGATCATAAGTGAGTTGGGTAGAAAGTGTCTGATAGGCTTTCTCGACTGGGTCCACTCGGTTGAGCGTTGGTTGCGCTTTTCGAGGTTGGGGTTTTGAAAACAATACCTAAAATAAATGGTCGGGTCAGTACACTACATAACCTCAAAGCAAAGTATGAGTACATATAAGAATGAGTAGATCCCGGATCAATCAACACAAGTGCATCAAATGTACAGACAGAAAGAATACATGTAACCACAACATTCGAGGCCTGAGCATCCAGTCTAGTGAATACAAAAACTCTTGCCTGACCTATACCAACATTCCCTTGTCCTTGATTCACAGTAGTACGATCTCCAGCACCTCAACCTCTATTTCATGTACCTACAACAGTCTAAGTATTACGAGTAGTCTAAGTAGGTATAACTGACTGGAAAGAAGCCTAACTGAAATTCCTCAAAGATTATAGGCAATCCTGTAATGATCTGACCAATCATTTTGAGATTTAGCATTCCATTTAGTGGTTTGAGACTTTGAGTAGCTTTATATTATGTATTATGACTTTAGTGTATGGTTGGTTTCGATTTTTGAGCAGTTCGGGATTGATTTGGAAGAATGATTCTCGTTTTATAAGTTTTAAGTTGGAAAAGATGTTCAAGGTTTGAATTTTGGGTAAATGGGCTTGGAATCAGGTTTTAATTATTCTAATAAGTCTGTATAATGATTTTGGGCATGTCCACAAAGTTTGGTTAAATTCCGATGAGTTTTGGATAAGTTTGGGTTGTATGGTGATTGTTTTCGGTTTTAACGTCGATTTGATCATAAAGTTTATCATATTGAGCAAACGACCTTTGATTCATGTTTCGACTAAACTATAATATCCGTATCACAATTTTGGAATCATAGCAACTGGAATCATCTAGTTTCGACATCGTATGAGGAATTTATAGTCATTTTACAAAGAATTGGGTCGCTAGATTTTTTCCAGATTAATTACAAAATTGCTACTGAATTTGTATTTAAAAATCTGCTCTATTTTCAAATATTAAAACCAACATATCTCCTTCATTATAAGGTCAATGGAGTGATTCAAAAGCCTAACTTGACTGCAATTTCACGAGGAATCCATTGGAGGCATAAAAAATAAGTTCCATGATTGTTTGGCACAAAAAATGAGGCAGAGCAACTGGGCAGAAGCATATAATATTGAGGGTTTGTTCGTTTGATCATATTTTGGGTTGGGAGCTCGGATTTGGGCGATTTTGGAGGCGATTTTCACCATATGGATTGAGATAAGTGTTCTATACTCGGTTTTGGTTCTATTTCATGAATCCATCTTTGTTTTTGGCATTTGATTGATGATTTCAAAGTGAAATTTGTGGGGTTTAGTCTAAAATTTCACAAAGTGAATTTTTTAGTTTCGAACATCGATTCGAAGTGGGATTTGAGTGAAACTAGTATGGTTGGACTCGTAATTGAATGAGTTATCGGATTTTATGAGTTTTTTCGGATTCCAAGGTGGCCTAGGTTTGACGTTTTGGTTGACTTTAGGCTTTTGATTAAAGATTCCTCCTTTATTGATTGAGTTTGTTTTCTTTGGCATTATTGATGTTCTTGAGTTTCTTTTGGCTAGTTTCGAGTCGTCCAGAGGTTGGTATGCATGGGATGTCATTTCTAGAGTATTGTTTGGCTCTCTTGGTATTGGATTCAGCTTGTTCGAGGTAAGTAACACTTCAAAACTTGGTGTTGTAGGTCTGAATCCGCAAATATATATGTGTTATGTGTTGGTGTTGAGGTAACGCACATGCTAGGTGACGGGCGTGTGGGCGTGTACCGTGTGAATTAGGACTCGGTTGATTCTATGATACTATGTAGTTAACTATATTTTTTTAATCCATGAATTTACTACGTGTTAGAGTAATTGAGATGTGATCCATGTTAGAAATCATGTTTAGGCCATATACTTAATTTGTTGAGAACGACTGAGGTCATTTTTGTTGTGAGTTATTTGCTTAAATTATATACTCAGTCATATTTATTCATTTGCATATTATATCTCAGTCCCTGTGTGATGACCTGATAGGTCATCTTATGATTTAAACCTAATTCTATGATCCAAAATCTTAAAAAGTTATGTTTTAGCATTTCTCGATTTGCGTGCATAGTTCGGGCGTCTTTTCGGAAAGCTTTTATGTTAAAAACTGATAAACATAAGAAACTTTGCCTAATAACTTCATTTGAGTTGACTTCGGTCAATATTTTTAGTAAACGGACCCATATTGATGTTTTGACGGTCCCGATGGGTCCATATCGTGATTTGGGACTTGGGCGTATGCCCGGAATCGAAATTGGAAGTCCCTAGCCCGAGATATCGGATTATGTCGGAATTCGAAAGTTGAAAGCTTAATGAAATTGAAATGTTTGACCAAAGTTTGACTTTTTGGATAACGGGATTGTATTTTGGTTCCGGAACCTAGTATATGTCCAATACCATAATTATGACTTGTCTGTGAGATTTGGTAAAAAACGGAGTTGATGTGACGTGATTCGGACGTCCGGTTGGGAAAATAGGAATTTCATAGTTTTCTTGAAAGTTTCATGTGATTTGGGGTTAAATTCATAGTTCTAGGTGTTATTTTGCCGATTCGATCACGCGAGCAAGTTTGTATGATGTTTTTAGACTTGTGTGCATATTTGGTTTGGAGCCCCGAGAGCTCGGGTGAGTTTCGAATAGTCTACGGAGTGGAATTTGGACTTAGAACATAGCTGGTGTTGCAATATCTGGTGCAGGCCTCTGATCTCGCATTTGCGAGATCAGGCATCACAATTGCGACCCGTGCAGGTTCCGCATTTGCGAGCTATGTCTCGCATTTGCGAAGAATGGCTGGCCTCATAGTTTTTGCATTTGCGAACAAGCTCTTCACATTTACGAACTGGGTCGGGGGAGACAGTGATCGCATTTGCGATCAAATGGTCGCATTTGCGAAATGATCAGGCTCGCATTTGCGAGATTTTCTTCGCAATTCTGAAGGTAGCAGGAATGGGAGACCTTCACATTTGCGATAGGTTCTTCGCATTTGCGGGGCTCGCATTTGCGAACCCCAGGTCACAAATGCAACACCTGCAACTGATAAAAACGATTTTTGGACCGGAGTTTTGGTTCATTTCTCAACTCTTCAAATCCTAGAACCCTAGAGGTGATTCTTCCAAGACCAATTATTCCCCAAAACTTTGGTAAGTGATCCTAACCTACTTTTTTTCAATTTCCCATCACATTTCATGAATGACCAACCCAAAATCTAGGATTTCCATGGTAGAAATTGGGGGTTTGGGTAGAATTAGGGATTTTTGGGAAATTGGGATTTAGAACTCAAATTGAGGTCAGATTTCAAAACTAATTGCATAATCGGTCTTGGGGGTGAATGGGTTTTGGTCTGAACCTCGAGTTTTGACCAAGCGGGCCTGGGGTCGATTTTTTGACTTTTGGGGGGAAAGCTTGGGAAATCAAAATTTATGTATTGTAATTGATTCCTTTAGCAATAATTGATGTTATTGAGTTAATTGTGGCTAGATACGAGTGGTTCAAAGGTGGATACTAGAGGAAAAGCGGTAATTGAGCATTGAGTGGCATGTGTAGCGAGGTAAGCGTTGTGTTTAACTTTGATTTGGGGGATTAGGAACCCTCGACCTATTTGCTATATGAAATTCATGTGAGCGGCGTATATGTGATGTGACGAGTACTTATGCGCTGCCAAGTTATCTGTTTTTCTTGTTTCTTTCCTGTTATTCTTATACTGTTTCTTTTCCCGTCTTAACTGTTACATGCTTTACTTGTATTTCCATTCCTAATTGCTAATTGTTAGACATTGTTTCTCCTTGTTGAAGGTATTATTTATCCCGTGGCTTCATTTTCTCTTATTATTTGCTTAAGCTATCTCATTAGTGCTTTTATGATATATTTTGTATTGGTCTCGCTGAGTAGTATTATTTGTGTGAAGTTCGTATTGTACAAGCTTTCCATTTGCTTTCGTTTGAAGTTAAGTATCGTGAAGGGTTTTGTGTTGAATTGTGAAATTTCTGTACTTACTGAGTAATTGATACTGATATGGTGGGATCGGGTTGCGCGCCGCAACAAGTGAAATAAGGGTGATATATTAAGGAGGAATAAGGGTGAATTGATATTGTACGGTGGGATCGGGTTGCACGCCGCAACACGTGTAATAAGGGTGAAACGTGATTGTGATTATTGTGATATGGTGGGATTGGGTTGCACCTCGCAACACTTTTATTTATATTCTGATGTTTATGTTATTGAGAGGAAATAAGGGAGGAATATTATATGTATGGTGAGATCGGGTTGCGCGTCGCAACAATCTATTTGTTTATACTTTTCCTTGACTGTGTTAGCTGTATGGTAGTCTTAATTTGCACTTAAGGATTGGTAATAGCTGAACACTGATGAAATACTTTGAGTACTGTATTTACTTCTTGCAAGTTACTACTTTACTTTATTCTGTCTTCTTTTTTGATTTTATTATATACCGTATGGAAATTACATTGTGAGTGTCCCGCCATAGCCTCGTCACTCCTTCATCGAGGTTAAGCTCAGCACTTACCAGTACATGGGGTCAGTTGTACTGATACTACACTCTGCACCTCCTGTGCAGATTTTGGAGCAGGTTCGGGCTGATCGAGAGGTTGGCTGTAGGCTTCACTACTAGGAGACCCAAGGTTGGCTGTAAGCTTCTTATTGGCATCCGCAGGCTCTGGCGTCCCCTCCTATACCCCCATACTTTACTATTTTCCTTATTTCGCAAATAGTTGTATTTTTCTTTCGGGCAAATACTTGTAGTAAAATCTTAGTATGTTCGTGAATTGTGACTCCGGATTCTGGGCAGTAATAGTATATATATTCAAAGTTGTTATTTTTATATTTCCGCATTCATTTCGACTTATTATAGTTTGTTTACTGATAATCACCTAAATGTAAGAGAATTGGCTAATAAATCTCTCACGTTGGGTTGCCTAGCAAGTGTAATATTAGGCGCCATTACGGTCCCGATGGTGGGGATTCCGGGTCGTGACAAGTTAGTATCAAAGCACTAGGTTTCCTAGGACTCACAATTCATGAACGAGCTTAGTAGAGTTTGGGGGATCGATATGGAGACGTCTGTACTTATCTCCCATAGGCTATAAAGTTTAGGAAAAAATTCACTTTTATTCATCTCTAGCGTGCGACCTTGTTTTCTCAATACTGATTGAACTCTCCTACTCTTATTCTCTCGCAGATGGAGAGAACATGTACCCCTTCTTAAACTGAGCAACAACTAGAGCCTCAAATAGCTGCTCCTACGAGGGGTAGAGTTCAAGGACGACAAGAGACCTCGTCATACCGGTGAGTCGAGATTTCTTTTTAGGCAACTGCTAGTGTCTCCAGGCGAGTCGAGATGGTTCTTTCACAGGGGGGTCAGGGGTCTGACAAGAGACCTCGTCATACCGGTGGGTTTAGCGACGCCTCATCTGGAGGCAGGGGTACTTTTGGTAGAGGCCATCCTCCCAGGTCGTTCCATTCAACGCTTGAGGTATCCTACAGTGCTTCAGGGAGTCATGGTCCTTATATGCCTCATTCTGGGCAGCCAGCCTACAATGCATCACTAGCTCCCATCAGTGCATCTCCTATTCAGAGTTATTACCATGGTCAGTCAGCCTGTTCGGGTCAGTCCCAGTTTCCACAGCCACAGTATTAGGATGGATTCTACGAGTGTGGCGGTTATGGGCATATTAAGAGGACCTATCCGAGATTATTGGGCATTCCGCCACAACATCAGGATTCTTGTGCCATGGTTCCGACACCAGTTGCTGCACCTCATGCTCAGATAGCTAGAGGCAGGGGTCAGGCAGCTAGAGGTAGGGGCCAGACCGTTAGAGGTGGAGGTCAGGCCGTTAGAGGTGAAGGCCCGCCAGCTAGAGGTCATCCCAGAGATATGGTTCAGGGTGGTGGGCCTCATTCCCGATGTTATGCTTTTCCAGCCAGGCCTGAGGCTGAGTCATCAGATGCTGTTATTACAGGTACTATTTTAGTTTGTAGTAGATATGCTTCAGTTTTATTTGATCCGGGGCCTACTTACTCCTATGTGTCATCTTATTTTGCTTCATATTTGGTTGTGCCTCATGATTCTTTGAGTTCCCTTGTATATGTGTCCACACCCGTGATGGATGCTATTTTTGTAGATCGTCTATTTCATTCGTGTGTGGTCACTATTGGGAGTCTTGAGACTAGTGTAGATATTCTACTCCTCGATATGGTTGATTTTGATGTTATATTGGGCATGGATTGGATGTCACCTTATCACACTATATTGGACTGTCACGCAAAAACATTGAACTTGGTGTTGCCCTCAGGTTCAGGATCCTACACGGTATATTGTGATGCTTCCCGTGTTTGGCTCGGTGCAGTATTGATGCAGGAGGGTAGGGTGATTGCATATGCGTCTCGGTAGTTGAAGGTTCATGTGAAGAATTACCATGTCCATGATTTAGAGTTGGCATCCATTGTTCATACGTTGAAGATTTGGAGGCACTATATTTATGGCGTGTCGTGTGAGGTTTTCACGGATCATCGCAGCCTTCAGTATTTGTTCAAGTAAAAGGATATCAATTTGAGGCAGAAGAGGTGGTTGGAGAAATTGAAATACTATGATATCACCATCTTGTACCATCCCAAGAAAGCCAATGTGGTGGTCGACGCATTGAGTAGGAAGGCAAAGAGTATGGGCAGCCTTGCATTCATTCCAATCGGTGAGAGGCCACTAGCGTTAGATGTTCAGACATTGGCCAACCAGTTTGTGAGGTTGGATATTTTAGAGCCCAATTGTGTTCTAGCTTGCACAATCGCTCAGTCTTCTTTGATTGGGCGTATTAGAGATCGACAATATGACGAACCTCATTTGTATGTCCTTAGGGACACAGTGCGGCACAGTGGTGTCGCGCCCCTTTTTCTCGTGAAATCGGGTTTCGACGTGTGATAACTCTTTTAAGGAGGTATTAAAATAGGAGAGTCTCCACCTAACGATTTTAAGGTGCGTTAGGGCGCCTATTTGCAAATAACTGTGTTTTAACTAGTTTATATCACCAAAAATTGGGTAAGGGCTCAAATTACCTCAAGCAGAAGGTATTAGGCACTCCTCGAGGTCCACAACTGTGGGTCCCGACCAAACTTAAATCATATGGATTAGTCTATGTGATCAAGTAAGCAAAGAGAGAGCACACAATTTAAGAATTATAAAAAAAGATTTTTGAACAAAAGGGTACAACTATTAATAGAAAATAAAGAAAATAAGGGGTGAGGGAGGGGGTCCTAAGTTTTTTAGCCTAAAGGATCACCCCGTGCAACATAAATAATATTTCTTAACTCCCTCGAGATGGGGTGTTACTCATATTATTCAGCGAGCACAAACTATCATCTCCTGCTACCCGATTACTATGTTGAAGTTGTTTACCTAAAAACGCTCTAATTCAATCCTAAGCCGTTCCCTATGCGTGCACTACCCGTCCCATACCTATGGTCCAGGAGGTTTTGGACCTCTATTTGGATGGTTCTAGACCTTATCTTGGCTGCTAAAAAATGTAAAAAACTAGGCGACAAACAAAACATCAAAAGACTTCACATGGATGCAATTAAAGGCTCACACTGACCTTCACACTTAGGCAACAAGTGCACACAAACACATATATCAATTAGGAATTGGCATAGTCGAGAATCTTAAACCTATAGACATGTTTTCTAGGCGATCAAAGTATGGAGGTAAATTTTAGATGCAGGATATTGCTTATAGGCGGGATAATACAGGATTATAAGCTAATTATTAACAGTTTTAAGTTACCAATCCTATATGTGGAGTATCTAGGTGATCTACACAGTTGGGTATAACAAAATCTACTAGGGAAAAAGTCCCAGTATTATTCATACGACGTACATGAAGTAGTGTTTGAATGGTCTAGCATTAACCAATTATAGCGAGCAATTATTTCCTATCGGCAGGATCTCTAACGCATAGTACTTTAGAGCTTGTTTTATTTATACTTAGTCCTATAAATAAGATTTCTAGTGAACAATGTGATACAATAGCAAATGAAGTGATCAAAATCATATAGGCATGATTTCTAGTGAATAACTGAAGTGAATTGAAGGAAAATTAATTTGTTCCTATAGGCAGGTTTCTAATGCGGTTGAAAGCAGTCATGCAAATTGAAAGAGTGCTCACTTCCTATAGGCATGCTGTCTATAAACACGTAGTAGTAGACATAGCATTTGAACTAATGTTTAGTGGTAAACAGGTAGTGTGTGTGTGTGCTTCTCCTAATGTCATGATCTCTACAATGCTCATGTAATTAAACAACACATATAGCAAACACATTATGAAGTCCTATAGGCATGTCATCTACCCACTTTGCATGTAGATATTGAATTCTACCCATTCCCTTTTTACTAACACCCCAATTGTTTATACAAAGGTTATTATATGCCCAATAATGAGTAAACGTAACAGTGTTACATAACAATGATAAGAGGCCCACAACAAGCCTAATAAATACCCAACATTGACTGGGCCTTCAATAGCTCTTACATAGCATACTCAGGCCTTCAACAAAGAGCCACATTCAATACACGACTCAGGGATCCATAGAGGAGTCTAGTACTAGTTTACTCAACCATGACACTAAGTATTGCACCATTTTAAATCAGCCAATTCAAGTACACAACACATAACAGGGTGAAGTAGAGTGAATAGGAACAATTTGAGATTGAGGGAGTGACTAAGGACCAAGCCCTAGTGTGTCATAGTTCACAAGGTCTCAATTGGACCCCGAGCAATGCTCACACTAGGGGGGGGGGTTAATAATAGAACCTAGGTAGCCTTGGCTTTCAGCCGGCTAAGAATGAAGAGTTCAGAATAGCATAAGTTGCTAATGAGGAAAATGGACAGAAGTTAGGAGATACATTCATATCCTAAAGTAGACATATCCAAATTGAGCATATAGAGTAATTAATCAAATATGCCAGTAGGTTCAACAGGACAGCAAAGCACCACATAGATAGCCTCATATTGAAGGAAATTGAGGAAGAAACAGGTTTGCAAGATATACATAGATTAACATTCATGACATTAAACAATTGAGACCTAAGAGGTTCATATTAAGCTAAGCATGCATCTTAGGGTCATGCTAACAAGTATTTAGACATTGTGATAAACACTAGAAGAGATAGGGTATCAAATGAACAAAAGACATACTAGAAACATATTAGCATGGAAGCAAGATCATAGTCGATAGAAAATGGTTTTAATACAAATTGCAACACATTGTACATGTAAGACAGACATTACAGAGATTCAGGATAGTGTGTGATAGCAAACACATGTAGGTATTCTGGGATTGATATAATAGACTAATCTACTAGAGAAGATCTAAGTTATGTCATAAAGAAAAATAGTTCAAACAGGGTAGAGAGATCAAGTTGAGATAATTGGTAAGATCTTAGTCAATCACTAATGGGGTTGGGGGATCATGCCGAGTGACAAAAGAACAGGGGAACATGTCACAATTAACAAAGGAAGTTCTAACACAAATATGAAGCATTCATTATAGAGATTAAGGACAAAGCAAGTAAGCATGTATTAGGGAACATCCAGACACCCATACACTTAAGAGGATCAGATTATCCAAGTTGGACTTAGGCATACTCAAAACTAGTAGCATTAGGAAGAAGTTAGATGCTAAAAGACTTAAAACAAAGTAGAATTAACAAAATTATGCACAAAAGTAATCCAGAAAAACATATTAAGCCAGGAATTTCAAAGGCTAGAACACATGCAAATAAAAGGCACATAGGGATGAAATTGTAAGAGTCAAGTAGCTTACCTGTTAACGGACAATAAAGAACAAAAGATCCATAAGAACCTAGAAACCTCGATGCGTCAAAGTTTCCAAGAGCTTCGATGAACTCAGGGCAATGCTCGTACCAAGAACATGTAACAAAATGCTAATGGCCTTGGCTTACAGCTAGCCAGTATAGAATACCAAGCAAGAGAGTAGCAAAACCCCCAAATTTTAGTAAGAATGGATTTGTTTTAAAGCCTCCCCCCAGAAGGGAAAATGAGGGGGTTTATATAGCAGTCAAAAATCGAACAAACACATTAGGAAACTGAGTAAATTAAACAACAAATAAGGAAAGAAAACATGAAAATCAATTTGAAATCGATATAAGAGAGAAATTCGGTAAACCCTAGTTTTTTTTAGGGAAAGTGTAAATCAGCAGAAATCCAAACGAAATCGGACTCACACAATATAGTATTGAATGTATGCAGACGAGATATGGCCCAGATTCAAATGATTGAAATTGAATGGGCAGGATCAGATAGATAGTACTTGCCATGTTTAGGCAAGTACTAAGTGATACCATTGAGGAACAACCAGTAGCGGAAAAGCACAGATATGTCAAGTAAATGAGAGGAGAATCCCATCATGAGAGGGATTAGGAGAGGCGATTTAGGGTTCTTCAAAGAAGGGGAAGGGTTCCAGGGTGGCGGGTGAGAGGGAAATAGGGATTATGGTTTGTGGGTTGGGCAAATAAAAGGGTAGGGTTGTGGGCCGTTGATCTTTGAGATCAACGACCAAAATTTAAAAAAGGGATTGGGGCTGGTTAATTAGACGGGTCACGACCGGGTTGGGTTAGAAATGTTGTTTGATTTGGACTGGGGTTATTGGGCTAATTTAGTCCGAACAATCACTTAAAAATTGGGTCAGCCTTTTAAACACATGTAATTTAGCAAACATAATTTATAAAAATATTTAGTAAATGAGTGAAATATTTTTTATGCCCTAAAATGATTAAGAATAATGACTTTGTATTATAAAAATATAAAGATGTTATTTTGACACAAATAATATAAAATAAAGAGGAATTGTGTATGAATATAGGTCATTATTGCAAAATTAGATAAATCGCTTAAACAATGCTAATGTAATTATATGAAATGAAATAAAAATATTTGAGACATATATTATAGGTGCAAAATAATAATTAGGTAACTAAGTCATCACTAAATAATTTAAAGTTAAAATTAATAAATATTTATATAATTTAAATGCAAGAATATTAATTTAAGAGCTCTAAAAATATGAAAAATTATAGGAAATGCTTGTATAGATTTGTAAACTAAATAATTATGCATAAAATGCTATTTTGAAGGCATGTATATATTTTGAAAAATATGAGGGTAAAATTGGGTATCAATAGCTACCCCTCTTTACTCAGAAATGATGAAAGAGTTGTCGGGTAAAGAATATGATGACCAATTTTGGCCGAATTGAGTGAGGGATGATGTGATTTGAAATAAAAATGGGGGTCGGACCTTGGTTCCTGAGTTGCCTACATATCCTTGGTGTTATGGGAATCAGGCCGTATGTAGTTCTGGATCCAACGATGAACGAGAACGATGGAGTTGTTATAGGAATGGCCGTATGTTTTGTAAAGGGTTCTTGTCACGACCCAATTTCCCTTCCATGTGACGTTGTGGCGGCACCTAGTCTCTACAATTAGGTAAGCCTAATATTTTTGTGGAATAATGAAATAAAAATAAAAATTCAACCAACTATTCAAAAATACACAACAATCCCAACACCCGGAACATCGTGAATCACAATCTACAAAAGGAAAATCTAGTGTCTCTATACATCAGAGTCTAACAAAGGAAAACTACAGAAGATAATGGACATGGGAAAGAGTAGAAGGCGACTACGAGGTCTGCGGACATGACATATATACCTTGAAGTCTCCAAAGCTGTCCTGGCTCACTGATAGTGCAGAGAGTAGCATGAGTACACCACAATCGGTACCCAGTAAGTGCCAAGCCTAACCTTAGTCGAGTAGTGACGAGATCAGGTCAGGACCCTACTGGTAAATATATAATAAAACAAGATAGAGTGTAATACCGCAATAAAGGCTGAAATTTAACAACAATGAAATCATAGAAGGTAATAGCTCAGTACACAGAGACACAACATGGGATCTCCTGAGATACCGTCTCGTAGTTCCAAACGTAAATATGCAATACATGGGGATCTCCCGGAATACCGTTCTATAGTCCCAAAGTAAATATGGAGTACATGGGGATCTCCCGGAATACCATTCCGTAGTCCCAAAGTAAATATGCAGTACAAGAGGATCTCTCGGAATACCGTTCCGTAGTCCCAAAATAAATATGCAGTACATGAGAATCTCCTGGAATACCATTCCGTAGTCCCAAAGTAAATATGCAGTACAGGAGGATCTCTCGGAATATCGTTCCGTAGTCCCAAAGTAAATATGCAGTACAAGAGGATATCCCGGAATACCGTTCCATAGTCCCAAAGTAAATATGCAATGAAAACAATATAATTCAATAGTTATGGCACAAATTTTTACAATGCAACCTAAGTACCAGTTAAGGAAAGACAGGTAAATTCACTAAATATGATGCTCGTAGTTGAAGTAAACAGTTAAGGCAAGTAGGCATGCAATTCTAATATAGCACGATACAACACATGCTGATGAAACTCAAATAAAAAGGAAAATTAGGTTATTACTTAGTAGAAAAATTGGGTTTTTACACAATTTGCTCGTGTACGTACTCGTCACCTCACGTACACGACGCTCATATATCAAAAACATTACAAATCCTATGGGGAGTCCCCCCCCCCACCACAAGGTTAGGCAAGTCACTTACCTCGAACCAAGCTTAATCAATCGGTAAGAATGCCATTTCCTCGTATATCCGACTCCGAATGGACCAAATCTAGCCAAACAAAATTTTCTATCATAAATACAACCATAATAGACTCATCTAATTAATGAAATCAATACTTTTAACGAAAATTCCGAAATTAACTCAAAAATCACCCGTGGAGCCCACGTCTTGGAATCGGGTAAAAGTCACAAAATACGAACACCCATCCACTCACGGGTCTAACCATATAAAAATTACTCAAATCCAACCACAAATCCCATTTCAAAACTCGAAATCCTTTTCAAAGAAGTTCTTCCAAAATTTTCCCAATTTTAACCCCAAAATCCGAAATTAAATGATGAAATCAACCATAGATTAGTGGAATATAACCATAAAGGAGTTAAGAATTGTTACTTAGTTGATATCTTTGAAAATCCCTCAATACCTCGTCCAAAATTCGAGCTCCCAACTCAAGTTTTTGATAAAAATGTCAAAACCCCCATTTTGGAAACTTAATACTGCCCATTGATTCCTTAATCTTGATCGCGGAAGTAGCCTCGCGATCGCGAAGAACAACTTTGCTTCCCCAGAAATTTACTCTACGCGATCGCGTAAAACACCACGCGAACGCGATGCTCTATCTCCCATACTCACGCGATCGCGAACGACCTCACGCGTTCACAATGAGCAAAGTGCATGGCCCAACTTTGGTACACTTAACCTTACGCGAGCGCGACCTTGTCTCTGCGTTCGCGAAGCACCACCTCACATCACTACGCGTTCATATTCCCATGTCTGCAAACGCGAAGAACAATTTCATCCTCTGCCCAGCTAAGCCTACGCAGTCGTGGATCACCCCACGCGATCGCGTATAAGGAAACCAGAACTCAGACACCAGAAAACTTCAGCAACCTCCTACGTCCAACAATCGATCAGTTGGGCGTCCGAAACTCACCCGAGGCCCTCGAAACCTCGACCAAACATACCAAACAATCCTAAAACACCATACAAACTTAGTCGAGCCCTCAAACCACATCAAACAACGCTAAAATCACAAATCATCCTCCTGTTCAAACTTAAAGAACTTGAAACTTCCAATTTCGACAACCGATGCCGAAATTAACCAAACCACGCCCGATTGACCCTAAATTTTGCACACAAGTCATATTCAACATTACAGATCTATTCTAACTTCCAGAATCGGAATCCGACCCCGATATCAAAATTTCCACTATTGGTCCAAATCTCCAAATATTCGACTTTCGACATTTCAAGCCTAAATGAGTTACGGACGTCCAAAACCCGATCCGGACACGCTCTTAAGTCCAAAATCACCTAACGGAGCTAAGGAACCGACGAAATTCCATTCCGGAGTCGTCTTCATTTAGTTCCGATTATGATCAAAATCTTAAGACTTAAGCTTCCGTTTTAGGGACTAAGTGTGCCAAAACACTCCAAAACCAAAAACAAAACCTCCCGGCAAGTCACATAAGCAGAAACAGGTATGGGGAAACAACAAATATGGGATCAGGGCTAATACACTTAAAAAGACCGGCCGAGTAGTTATAGTTCTTTTAGGGTAGGACAATATTAGATGCGTTTATACAAAATCGTGAATGTGAGTCTGAAATGTTATGGACGTATCTTAAAATGAATATCTGAACGGTTATCGAGTAAACGTGGGTAACTGATGGTGATTGGTTATGTTTGAAATAATTGTAGGATGTGAACGTTGAACGAAAATCGGAGCGAAGATTGCTCCCGTTAGGAGAACGGTTACTTCCTAGATTACCTGCAAAACTTTAAACACGATGGATGCAAGTATATATGGATTATTGCGAGAATTTAAACATGATGCAAATTCCCTTTGGACGGTGAGGATGTTGTCCTTAGACCATGATGTCCTGAGCCATGAACCGTGTGATAAGGGATTCGCAGGCCATGAAATGATATCCTCGGGCCATGAAAATGGTGCCTCTAAACCATGACGCCTTTGAATAATGATTTGAAATACTGAGAGATCCTTAGGCCACAGAATGGTGTCTTTCGGCTATGAGGATGATGCATTTAGACTATGACGCCTTTGGACAAAGATGGCGATGTTTTAGCCCATGAGATGCAAATATATGATGCTATGTCATATGTAAAATGAAATAGAGCTTAGGCAATGCTTAGCCACAGGTGAATAGAAAACAGTGCTAGGTCTTAAATAGTATAATGGAGATAGTATTTAATTTTTTAGGAAAAGACAGTGCTTAGCCGTATGCAAGAAGGGGAGGCAGGGCTTAGCCTCATGCAAAATAGGATACAATGCTTAGTCTCGTGCGAAGGAGGGAATGTTTAGCCTTATGCAGTTAAGGAGGCATAGCTCAGCCTCGTGCAAATATGAGACAATGCTTAATATCATGCAAATAAAGACAATGCTTAGCCTTATACAGTTTAGGAGGCAATGCTTAGCCTCATGCAAATAATATGAGACAATGCTTAGTCTCATGCAAAGAAAGGCAGTTCTTAGCCTTATGCAATTAAGGAGGCAGGGCATAGCCTCATGCAAAATAGGAGACAATGCTTAGTCTCATGCGAAGAAGGCAATGTTTAGCCTTATGCAGTTAAGGAAGAAGGTCTTAGCTTCGTGCAAATAGGAGACAATGCTTAGCCTCATGCAAAGAAGACAATGCTTAGTCTTGTGCAGTTAATGAGGCAATGCTTAGCCTCATGCAAAGAAAGACAATGCTTAGTCTTATGCAGTTAAGGAGGCAATGCTTAACCTCATGCAAATAAGAGACAATGCTTAGTCTCGATGCAAAGAAAGGCAGTGCTTAGCCTTATGCAGTTAAGGAGGCAATGCTTAGCCTCATGCAAAGAATATGAGGCAAGTGGAAAAGTATTTCTTAGCTGAAGATATTTGTGCTATATAATTTGAAGGCAGTGTATTGATGTATCTGCGAGTATCGTTATCTTATTGTACCTGCATTCAAAGAAAAATTGTGAGTTCTGTGGGGGAAGGTTGGTTTGCATTTTTGTCTTATGCCTTGCCTGTGCTCCTGTCTTTAGATCCTGTTTGAGTTACCCTGGGTAGCATCTGGCTGCCATAGAAATAAAGTTTTCGAAAAATATGCATACATTTGATAAATATAACTGTTTTAAATATAATAGTATGTAATATCAAGTAATTTAGATGAACCAATGACTGTGACATATTTTAGAGACATTGCGACTTCCTTGCTTTAGAATTTTGAGGGTCGGCCTCAAAATTTTGCCCAGTTTAAAAGAAATTCTTTGACTGTTCTGTATATGACGAAGGTGGATGGACTTGCTTTAGAATTTGGAGGGTCCTCCTCAAAATTCTGCCCCAGTTTCTGACCATGGCAAAATGAAGATTTTATTGAGATGTGACCGAACCCACAGGGTTGCCTACGTATCCCCTCTTAAACGGGAATCATGTCAAGCATAGTTCAGTTACATTAAATGAAGAAATGTAAACAATCTAAATATAGTATCTTTTGACTACGTTTGAGTTGATAGGTTTTGGCCAAATTTCTTCGTCCATTTCTGCAAGTATGAGCGCTCCCCCTATTAGTACTCTACGAACCATGTAGGGCCCTTACCAATTGGGTGAAAATTTCCCTTTGGCTTCATTTTGATGCGGGAAGATCCGCTTTAGGACCAACTGCCCTAGTGCGAATTGTCTATGCCTGACCCTTTTATTGAAAGCTCTGGACATTCTGTTATGGTAAAATTGACCATAACATACTGCGTTCATTCTTTTCCCGTCAATGAGAGCCAGTTGTTCATAATGACTTCGTATCCATTTTGCACCACTAAGTTCAACCTCTTGTATGATTCTCAAAGAAGGAATTTCTACTTCAGCGGGAATGACGACTTTAGTACCATAGACCAACAAATAAGGAGTTGCCCCAGTTGATGTGCAAACCGTGGTGCGATATCCAAGTAGGGCAAATGATAACTTCTCGTGCCATTGCTTGTGGTTATCTACCATCTTCCTTAGTATCTTTTTGATGTTATTATTGGCGGCTTCCACAACTCCATTCATTTGTGGCATGTATGTTGTGGAATTCCTATGCTTGATCTTGAAGGTTTCACACATGGATCTCATCAAATCACTGTTAAGGTTTGCGACGTTGTCGGTGATGATTGACTCTGGTACCTCGAATCGACAAACAATACGATCCCTAACGAAATCTGCTACGACCTTCTTAGTTACAACCTTGTAAGATGCGGCTTCAACCTATTTTGTGAAATAGTCTATGGCCCCTAGAATGAACTTGTGCCCATTTGAAACGGCGGGTTCGATTAGACCGATGACATCCATCCTCCAAGCGGAGAAAGGACAAGGTGCACTTGTTGCATTGAGTTCATTGGGTGACACTCGTATCATATCAATATATACTTGGCATTGATGACACTTTTGGATATACCTGATGCAGTATGTTTCCATAGTCATCCAAAAATATCATGCTCTTAATAGCTTCTTCGCTAAGACGAAACCATTCATGTGTGGTTCGTAAGTTTTGGCATGTATCTCTTCGAGCAATTTGGATGCTTCCTTGGCGTTGACGCACTGCAATAAACCAAGATCCGGAGCCCTTCTATACATAATTCTTACGCTTTGGAAGAAATGGTTCGATAACCTTCAGAGTGTGCGTTTCTAAGTATGATTTGTGTGCTCCGGGTATTCTCCTTTTTCCAAATATTCTTTGATGTCGTGGAGCCATGGATTTCCATCAGTTTCTTCTTCAACATGAGCACAATAAGCAGGTTGATTTTGGATCCCTACTGGGATAATGTCGATGAATTCTTGTCTGGGTGTTGTATCATGGAAGATAAAGTAGCCAATGCATCGGCGAACTCATTCTGAATCCTCGGAACATGTTTGAATTCTATCTTTGTGAATCTCATCATCAGCTCTTGTACATAGTGCAAATATGGCAATATCTTGGTATTCTTCGTAGCCCATTCTCTTAGAACCTGATGTACCAAAAGGTCTGAATCTCCAATTACCAACAATTCCTGAACATTCATGTCGATGGCTAACATGAGTCCTAAGATGCAGGCCTCATATTCTGCTATGTTGTTGGTACACGGGAACCTGAGCTTTATGGATACTGGATAGTGATGACCTATTTATGATATCAAGACAACTCCAATACCCACTCCTTTGAAGTTTGCAGCTCCATCGAAGAACATTCTCCAACTATCATATGTTTTAGAGATATCTTCTCCTACGTCTTCATCGGGAAAATATGTTTTCAGTGGTTCGTATTCTCTCCCTATAAGATTTTCTGCAAGATGATCTGTCAACGCTTGCCCTTTGACCGCTTTATAAGTTACGTAGATGATGTCGAACTCACTCAGTAGTATCTTTCATTTTTCTAACTTCTCCGTAGGCATTGTTTTCTGGAAGATGTATTTTAAAGGATCCATTCTTGATATGAGATATGTGGTGTAGGCACAAAAGTAATGCCTTAACTTTTGAGATATCCATGTTAAAGTGCAATAGGTGCATTCCAACAAAGAATATTGGGCTTCCTAGGGTGTGAACTTCTTATTCAAATAGTATATAGCATATTCCTTTCTTCCTGTCTCATTGTGTTGTCCCAAGACACAATCGAAAGCCCCATCTAGTATAGATAAGTAGAGTAACAGAGGCCTCCCAGGTTCTAGTGCGACCAGGACCGGTGGTTTGGACAAATATTCCTTGATTTTGTAAAAGGCTTTCTGGCATTCTTCCGTCCAACTTGTTGCAGCGTCTTTCTTCAACATTTTGAAAATCGGTTCACAGATCACAATTGATTATCCTATGAAATGGTTAATGTAATTGAGACACCCTAAGAAACTCATCACATCTTTCTTGTACTTCAGAGGCGGCAAATCTTGGATCGCCTTGACCTTTGACGGGTCTAGCTCAATTATGCGGTGGATGACGATGAACCCTAACAACTTTCTAGCAGGGACTCCGAAGGCACATTTTGCGGGATTCAGTTTCAGGTTGTACCTTCGAAGTCGATCAAATAATTTCCTTAAATCTGCTATATGATCTGTGCTACTCTTGGATATGATGACATCATCCACGTATATCTCTATCTCCTTGTGTATCATGTCATGGAAAATGCCCGTCATGGCCCTTATATAAGTGCCTCCACCATTCTTTAGGCCAAACAACATCATTTTGTAACAATATACTCCCCATGGTGTAATAAAGGTTGTGTTTTCAGCATCCTCTTCATCCATCTAGATCTGATGATATCTTGCGAAGTAATCCACAAGGGATTGAAGTTCATGCTTGGCACAATTGTCAATCAGTATGTGTATATTGGGCAAAGGGAAATCATCTTTGGGACTTGCTCTGTTTAAATCCCGATAATCGACACATACTCTGACCTTCCCATCCTTCTTCGGAACCGACACGATGTTGGCTAACCAGGTTGGATATTCAACCACTCTAAGAACCTTGGCTTTGATTTGCCTAGTGACATCCTCTTTTATCTTCAAACTCATATCTGGTTTGAATTTTCTAAGCTTCTGTTTCACTGGTGGACAGTGGGATCAGTAACTTATGAGCCATTATGGATGTGCTCAGGCCGGTCATGTCATTGTAAGACCATGCAAAGATGTCTTCATACTCTTTCATGAACTGGATGTACTCTTCCTTCTATGATGGTGATAGGTGAATGCTTATACGAGTTTCCTTGACTGTTTCGGAATCTCCTAAGTTAACTGTTTCCGTCTCATCCAAATTGGATTTAGGCTTGTTTTCAAAAAATTTCACTTCTCTCACAATTTCCTCAGGTATTACATCGTCTTTCAGATCCTCTGAATCACTATCCTTATATTGCGTTGTCTCATTACATGTCACAGTCGTAGGTTCATCAGGATAAATAATAATAATGCTGTAGAGATAACGTAAAGGATACTAATGAATACTAAAATAGCAATGCATTAAATAAATCTTGAAAACATCAAAACAAGTACGACTCAATGACTCGAGCAATTATTTCAAAACCGAATACGTTCAAAATAAAATACTGAAAATGTCTTAGATGCTTATAAAATTGCTTTCAAAGCTAATTTCCAGGCTACCCAGGAACTCGACAGGCCTGGTACGGTGCAACGGTCAAGTTCTTAAGAATAGCTCATTTTCCCACAGTCGGAATAGTAAGGTCTTCTTCTTCCTCCTCCTCCTCCTCCTCCTCAACTATCATACTGTAGTCCATGTCTTCATCATCCAGAAATAGATTCTTTATGCCAGCTAAAACTTCATCTTCTTCACACCCCCACATCACGTCAGCTGTTGAAATCTCTGGTGCAAATGTGGTATTGGTTGTTCCAGCAGATAATAAGGACCATGCCATGGAGGCGACCAATCCTGATACTCTTTCCAAGTGTATTCATACCCAAGCCCAAAAGTCGTTCCATGACGCTTCAACTGTAACGACTTGGTGATCCCTTGGAGATTCTTGCCTAGATCCTTGTTGGATTCATACCCTATCCATAACAATATGCTTTCTATCTTGTTGATCCACCATTTGTCTTTCTCAATTGTGTTGACGCGCTCGATGCAATGGTATGTTTCTCCACCCAACTTCCTTCTATTTTCGATGACCCGAACAATTTGATTGGTGTTAATGGGATTACTTCTATCCCCATGGATGATCACTTCCTGATGGTTCCACTCAAACTTCACGGCCTGATGTAAAGTAGAAGTCACGGCCCCAACGGCATGTATCCACGGTCTCCCCAACAACAGATTGTATGTAGCAGATATATCCAATACTTGAAACTCAACATCAAACAAGGTCGGGCCTATCTGTAGGCTGAGGTTAGTCTCCCCAATTATGGCCCTTTTAGACCCATCGAATGATTTCATATTCATACTCCATGCTCATATCTCGTACAGACCTTTACCCAACCTTTTCAATGTAGTTAGTGGACAGATGTTGAGACTCGAACCCCCATCTATTAGGACCCTGGAAATGAATTTTTCCTCAACCTGCATTGTGATATGTAGTGCCCTGTTGTGACGTAGTCCTTCCAGTGGCACTTCATCTTCATGAAAAGTGATCTTGTGGCTTTCCAACACTTTCCCTACCATGTTTATCATCTCTCCACTGGTGATGTTATTGGGTACATAAGCTTCATTCAACACCTTCATCAAGGCATTCCTATGTGCCTCGGAGTTTTGCAGCAGTGATAAAATGTATATTTGAGTAGGGGTTTTGTTCAGATGATCAACCACAGAATACTCTCTCACCTGCACCTTTCTCCAAAGATCATTTGGGCCAGTCTAAATGACATGCGGCTTGGAGGCGGCTTCTTTGCTTGTTCCTCCTAAATGCTCGGGTGTATAAACCCTACCAGTTCTGGTCATGCCTTGCGCTACACCTGTTTCTTCCATTTTTGCCTTTCCTTTCCTTCTTGTTTCCGCAACATAATCCCAATGTATAATATTAGATTTAAAATACGGTGTGGGTGTCACCATCATGGTGAAGGTTTTTGTTACCTCAACCTCAAATGGAGTACCTCAACTTCAATTGGTGCATGAGTTTATACCACGATGGGTGTGAGAGTGACTGGATGTTTTAGGATTATCCCCTTCTCGAATGAGTCCAATTGACCCTTACAAGTCCCATTATTCATCGGTCTCTATCACATTTACCCCTTTACCCTTGTGATCCGGGAGAGGATTGGTACGGACATTGGGTGCAAGCTCCTTTGCCTGTATGACTTTGGTGTTAATTAATGTCTGAATCTTATCCTTCAAAGTACGACATCCATCAATAGTGTGACCCTTTATGACTGAGTGATAGGCACATGTATTATTTGGGTTAATCCACTAGGAAGGGTTTTTCATAGCAATAGCAGGAATGGGAGTGACATAACCGGCAGCCTTTAGCTTGTCGTATAGTTGGTCTATGGGTTTAGTAATTGGAGTGTATTGTCTGGGTGGTCTGCAGTCGAAATTTGGTCTTGGTTTTTGGTAATTTTGGCGGGCTAGTGGTGAGTGGTAGTATTGGTATCTGGGAAGTGAAGGATGATATGTGGGTGAGGGTGTTTGGTATGTAAGAAGAGACTTTGGACCTTGGGCTACCATCACTGCACCTACTTCTTTCTTCTTGGAGATACCTCCTAACTGTAAGGCTTTATTTGTGGCTTGGAGTGCTTCAAAATTTGTCACCATTCCGCTATTGATCCCTTCTTCTATTCTTTCTCCCAATTTGATGATGTCAGAAAATTTATGGTTTTCAATAACCATCAGTCTTTCATAGTATTGCAGAACCTGAGCTCTAACGAAGAACATATTCATCTATTTTTCATCCAGTACTTGCCTTACTTTTGCAGCTCCAGACCTCCACCGAGTAGCATACTCGCGGAAAGTTTCCGCTGGCTTCTTCTTGAGATTCTGAATGTAGAAAATGCCTGGTGCGCTTTTTGTGTTAAACCTGAACCGATCCATGAAATCTGATGCCATGCTCACCCAATTAACCCATTTCTTTGGGTTCTGACTGATGTACCAAGACAGAACCTTGGGGAATGGTAATAATCAAAAGAAAGAAAAACAAAAGGTAACCAAGTTAGTAAGGGGCATTAAAAGAATGTGTGATTTGCAAAATAAATTCACGTCCTAATTTGGGGGACCTCGTTGTGCCCAAGGTAGGCCTAACAACACATAGACTTTGAGAAAATTGATGCCAATAATTGCGTCATTTCATTAATGTGAAAATGAATCAAATCTTTACTAAAACGACAATAATAAGAAAGTTACTAATGGCATTTGCCTTATTACATTCAAAATCTAAAACTAAACTAAAAGGTAGTAAAGAACATCATTTCCTACTCTACTTGGTCCCGGAAGGACCTTCCCCGTGCTTGGTTCTCTGGACTCCATCAATCAGATTCCCCAGGTCGCGCATATCCAACAACAGGTAAGCCCTTGCTAGATGCACCCTTTCATTGCCATCCGTGTTCTGACAATCTGAAAGCCTCTTTCTCATCTTTCCCTCAAGCTCCATCAACCCTTGCTCCAAGTATTCTAATATTTCTGTTAATTTAGTGGCAGTTTCCCACTATTCATTGATTGCTTCCATATCCCCTTTGTGTTGTTCCAAATGCCTAGCTTCTAACTCGAAAACCCTCTTGCGCAACATCCTATATTTGACTTGTGCTTTAGCAACGTCATCTATAACCCTATTTTTCAGATTAATTTCTGGTTAGACATCCCCCACTATATCATCTACCAACCATGATGGGTAGAAGTACACATGGCCGGCATGATACCTGTCTGGCTTGATGGTATCTTTTTACACAATGACCTTTTGATTCCACATGTGTTGCGCCTCGAACTTGAACGGAATGATGTTCCCTTTAAAATCTGCTTTGTATTGTACCATGTTGGAAACCCGAGGTATAACTTGTTTTCTCCCCGCTTGCCTCATTATCCTTATATGAGCATAAGGATAGATCCCTCTTAACCCAATCAACACTAGATGAGTAGTTTATCTTGATCTGATGATGAACTCACTGCTAGGGAACCATTCAAACATCTAATGTACCTTTTCGTCAGTCATATTGCCGAAGAAACGCACCCAGCTCACAGCACTTCCAGGTTGCGCGAACCTATTTGGGATAAATGTCATTCTCTTTGGATGATGGTAAGCTATGTAGTCATTCAATGGTCGTCGCAGAAGCTCTTGGCGATATTCACCTCTCTGGAAATGTTCTAATAACCAAACCTACAGCAACAGATTACAGCCATTGAAATGTCCATACCCATACTTGCTTCGATCTAAAGTGCGATACATTTCGGCCAAGATCATGAGGATGATAGTATAAGTTTATCTCTCAATTCCTTCCAATAGAGTCCTAGCGACCATGGATAAGCGAGTGTGGATCCTTCCCCCCTTTCATTGGAAATATCAACAATCCCAAGAAACAGACGATGAACACAAAAACTCAGCGGTGCGTCCAACCTAAGGAAGTGATGCCAAGTTCATCATGATGAAGGCGATATGACGTCCTATGCCCATAACGTTCGTAAAGGAATTCAAATGGGATGTATGACTTCTTCAAACAAAGAAACTCATCATTTTTCTTGAAACCCATCATTTTTAAAAAATTGCGGGGAGTGCGATTTTCTGGTACTAATAAACCTAGACTATCCAATGGCAGCCTAGCGAAGCCTCCTATTTCTTCTAAGAGGGGAGTCATTTCTTCATCATCAAAGCGAAAGACAACTTTTTTCTCATCCCAAAACTTAGTGGTGGCCTCAATCAATGCGTTATTTGGCCGAATGTCCAATAAGTAAGGTAAATTTTTGAGGACCCTTTTCACATGATTCTTGTCACTAGGTGAGAGGTTCTTCCACCAATCTAGCAGCAAAGGTGGGATGTTTTGAACCATGCCGAACCTGGGGACTTCATGCCTCATTTTGTGCAAAACAAATAGAGTTAGCCCTTTCCCCCTCCAGGTCTAACTATTTACACATTAATGATCAACATACCAGCATGTTTTCTCCAAGTAATGCACATAACGTGATGGTGTCCATTGGGATTATGGAAATCCCTTCGAACTTTGGACAGGTCTTATCTTAGTGGATTATTACGCAGGAAACCTTCTAACCCATACTAGGTTTGACATGATACATGCATAGTTGGTATTGGAGCGAGGTTTCTAAAAGGGTCTAGACTAGTACTCTCAAGTGGACAACTTCAGAGGGAAAGGAATGGAACCGTCGACTGCACCATTGTTCGACTAGTTTACTGCAAATAAGCCTTTCCAATTCAAAGGGTGATTTTGGAAGAGCGCGAACACTCATCAAGTGCCGCTATGGTATTAGTTGTGCACGGGTGGAATATAATGTGGAGCATGCTTTATGCAGAGATAATAACACGTTGCCAAGTATTTGCATGGTAAATATGTAAAAGCGGTAAATTTAGTATTAAGGTAAAACATGAAAGGCATAAAAGAAATACAAGGGAAGAAGTTAGTTCGTGGAATATATGAGAAAGCAATAAAGCAATCAAGGGAGTAGGGATGGGAGAGGCATGATATAGCAGTCTTTAAACAAATGAAGAGCAGTTACATCAAATAAGGGCGAATAGGGAAAGGGATGTACATGTTATAACAAATTTAAGAAAATAAAGGCGGAGAAAGAAAGGGATGTGCATGTTATAACAAGTTTAAACAAGTAAAGGTTAACGGGAAATAAATGTGCATGTAATAGCAAAATTTAACAAATAAAGATGGAAATGGAATGCACGTTTTATAACAAAGAAAACTAATCCACATAAGCCAATTTCATTATGGTAAGATCCTAAGTATCCCCAGTAGAGTCGCCATGCTTTCGCGCCCTTTTTCTCGCGAAATCAGGTTTCGACGTGTGACAACTCTTTTAAGGAGGTATTAAAAGCGGAGAGTTGCCACCTAACATTTTTAAGGTGCGTTAGGGCACCTATTTACAAATAACTCCATTTTAACTAGTTTACATCACCAAAGATCAATTAAGGGCTCAAGTTACCTCAAGGAGAAGGTATTAAGCACTCCTCGAGGTCCACAACTGTCCCGACCCAAACCGATGGGCCCGTGAAGGGCACCCGGTACCTTATTCAACCGAATACCAACATAACGTATCTTTCTTATTACATCATCACAGGTAAGTGGGACAGAATGGGCATCATGAGATAAACAGAGTAAACATGAGGGAATTACCCGACATAGAACGACCCAACTTGATATAAAAACCCATACACGTGACATACGGGCCTATAATGCCAACATGATTATTTATAAACTCAAAAAATAGGCCGATAAGGCCATACAAATACTCGTACATATGAAATCTATCTACAAGCCTCTAAGAATACATAATTGTCAATAAGGCCGGGACAGAGCCCCGCCATACCAATCAATACATGTCCTAATGATACTGACCAAATAGCAACTCCGGAGCAAATAGAGCGCACCAACATCTTCCGCTGAGCTGATAGCCTACTTGGAGGGCTTTCAACCTGTCTATCGGGACCTGCGGGCATGAAACGCAGCTTCCCCAGGCAAAAGGGATGTCAGTACAAATAATGTACCGAGTATGTAAGGAATGAACATCAGTAAATAATAGACATGAAAAACATGGAGTAAAAGGCTCGACATGTACGTCTGCATAGCTCTGTGAATCATTTAATATTATAATGTCATGCATATGCATATAAATGTCATACCATGCATGGGTATATGTGTTTATAACATCATCAAGCCTCTGAGGGCATCCCATCATATCATTTCGGCCTCTGTGGGCAAATAATCAACGTATACCAGCTGATCAGGTGGTGGTGCGTATATAACGCCATAACCTTTTCTCATATCCTATATACATATAATATACGCGTATATAACACCATCTGGTCATGGGTCAATGTACATGTATAAATGCATAAAATGCATAAGAAATACGTTAATAAGATTTTCTTGGAATGTCATAAAATCAATATGCCTTTCGAATAAAATTTATCAAATACGTATTTTTTGAGACCCATGAACAAACGATAGAATAATATGACATATGGGGAATCAAGAACATAAGTATCTCTAGTATTTCTATGAATAGAGTCATTTATGAAAATTGTGCATTTGCTCGTTTTGTTTGTGTCGTATAGATCATGCCAAAATAAAGAAGGGATAGCTTAACATACCTGAACTGATTCTCTTTTACGAAAACACGTAACTGCGGATTGAAGTAGGGAAACATCCGTATGATATTCTTGAAAAAGATTGTACCGAGCTTTCTTTGAATTAGCATTTCATATTAGACCTTGTAGCATTTCAGAGAATTCACGTTGGACCTTGTAATATCATTCCTTAAGAGAATATTTCACGTTGGACAGAGTTTTCTACAGCTGTATGATTGTTAACATACATGTTGCGTAGATAATACTCCGAAATCTTGAGTGCATTCATAACGTAACTAACTCTGGATCATTAATAGAATAATTCTTGTCGTTCCTTCTCAGCTTTCTTTAAATGTAAACTATTACTTTTCCTAGTCTTTCTGCCCCTTTGTTGCGTGCATACTTACCTTATCTTAGTTCCCATGCATGTAGGAATTTTGTGCAATTCATATGGTCTCGAATATTACTTTTGGTTTCATTTCCCGCTCATTAGCCGTGCTAGGTGCCACTTCCTTATGGAGTGCATACAATGTTGTTGCGAGACTGTTGTTACAAGACCATTTCCACTTTTGGTCACTGTGCTTAGGTTGAAGCCTTCTTCCTTATTTCCTCATCTAGTCTTTCGTTGTAGTATTTAGGGAGACCTTCTAGCTCTTGTAAAGTTACAAGCTTATCACATCGTATCCTTGACTGAATTTTTTATGTTCATCCTCGCCTATAATTATCCGTAGTTAATTATTTCCACGACCTTGTGCTTGTAGGGTTGCTTCTGAACTAATATTTTGACTGTCTTCCTAGTGGCATTCTTTTTTATTCCTGTAACACTCATACAGTACCTTTAACTACCCCAACTCTTATCTGAATATTTCTCAAGTATTACAATGACATTACTACGAGGCTGAATTCACTATATCGGGTTTTACTACGTTTATCTTGCACGATCTGCTGATTCGTCTGTAACCTCCTATCAAGCCATAACTAGGTTCTTCCTGAATCAACTGCTAACTACTCGTTGGCCCATTCTCATATCAATATTCCGCGTAATCTTTCTTGGCTTATTTCCTTTTTCTAACTTATGTCTAGTGCTGACTCCTTATTTATCAATAACATCTCAGGAAGGAACCCTCACTTCCTCACCTTGACGCCGTGCTTGAATAATATTCTGGAATTGTAGCATATATGTAGAATTTGGATAAGTGCAATCACATTCCTTTTTTTATTTTTATCACATTCTTCCTTTCCCATTCTATAGTCACTAGAACCACTTAATTCTGACTTAATGCCACATCACTCCATATTCCCCCCTTTAGGGGAGTACAAAGAGTTGGAGCCACGAGGATTTATCTATAGATATTTTACCTCTTCATCTTTGGCGTCTTTTCATACTCGCCTTGCGGCAATCCTTCTGTACCAAGGGTAACAAAAAGTGCCTTACCCGCGAGGGTGACACTTAGTGTAGCTGGTACACATATTCCCTTAAGCTTAACTTTGCTCACATTGCTTGCTTTAGGGAAACGTCTTCCTGAATGGCCATTCTCTGAATTTCTCATGAGTTTTCTTCTGTTGTCCATTCTATTATTGCCGTAAAGCAATATGAAATTCTCATGATGTCGACCATTTTCAAACCACTCAGTCCATAATTCATGTTTAGTTTATCTTATTCACCAATCCATACTGATTTCTATTATTCTGGGGTCTAACATTTCCTTCTAGTAATCACGTTAGAGTCACGAACTTATTTCTCGAAATGAGGATGTGATTTTATGACCTATACTCTTTTGTTGCCTCAAGGCCTGTCACCTCTTGTATTTTCCTTCACTTGACTATAACTCTGTAATGCTGTCATTTTTTTTTACCGTTGTCATCCATGTATCACATCTTACTTATAATGCTTCATTAACCCTCTTCTTATTTTCCCGCTAACATATATGTCTATCACTTTATTCTGAAAACTCGAACAAGACATTCTTTTGCTCTTAGCTCCCCTTGATCCATCCATTGGCTCTTCGAATTTCCTAACATTCTTTCTCTAATAGGGACGAGAGCCACACTAAGGTAATATTTATCCCTTCAAGGCTTCCAGTGCCTATCTTTGTAGTACTCATATCTAGCTGTACTATTTTAGAGTGCACCATCTAGGTGTCTCACAAGAAGATCTATTAGCACATTTAAACTATCCTTCGAAAATGTCAACTAACGCAAACAATCCATTCACCATTTTGGGTTACTCTAACCCTAGTCGGATTCTGATATCCCGTCCTTCTCTTAAACCATATTTGTTAGTTCCCATAGGGCATAACTGGGATAGGTGTGGCCGATTGTACATACATTTGTTATTGTTGAAGGTAACCCAAAATTCTTATATTTCTCTACTTGAATTATAAATACTGATAATCTTCATTAACTAGGCGTCTCGTACCTTTCTTCACCTTTCTTCTTTTACTCATCACGAGCATTATGCAAAATCGAGTTTATCTGACTTAACTCTTCCATAGCCACATTCAATCCCTTACCAACCGTATTTCTAGATGTATGCATCGTCGTATTATGAATAAGATAGAGTTTAGGAAATTGAGTTCTTAGAACTGGGCTCTACCACACGATCTAGAGTAAGAAGAAAGAGTGACAGTCCTAAATTCCCTGTAGCCTCCTGCTTATAAATGTGGTGCACGACACACCCATAAACAAGACTCTACTAGACACGGTTTGTAGACTCCCTAGGACAGAACTGCTCTGATACCACTTTTGTCACGACCCAAATCGATGGGCCGCGACAGGCACCCGGTACCTTACTCAACCGAGTACCAACATAACGTATCTTTCTTATTACATCATCACATGTAAGTGGGCCAGAAGGGGCGTCATGAGATAAACAGAGTAAACATGATGGAATTACCCGACATGGAATGACCCAACCCGATATAAAAACCCATACACGTGACATACGGGCCTATAAGGACAACATGATCATTTATAAACTCAAAACACAGGCTGGCAAGGCCATACAAATACTCGTACACATGACATCTGTCTACAAGCCTCTAAGAATAAATAATTGTCATAAAGGCTGGGACAGAATCCCGCCATACCAATCAATATATGTCCTAATGATACTAACCAAATAGAAACTCCAGAGAAAATGGAGCGCACCAACATCTTCCGCTGAGTTGATAGCCTACTTGGAGGGATCTCAACCTGTCTATCGGGACCTGCGGAAATGAAACGTAGCATCCCCAGGCAAAAGGGACGTCAGTACAAATAATGTACCGAGTATGTAAGGAATGAACATTAGTGAATAATAGACATGAGAAACATAGAGTAAAAGACTCGACATGTATGTCTGCATAGCTCTGTGAATCATTTAATATTATAATGTCATGCATATGCATATAAATGTCATACTATGCATATGTATATGCTTTCATAACATCATCAAGCCTCTGAGGGCATCCCATCATATCATTTTGGCCACTGTGGGCAAATCATCAACATATACCGGCTGATCAGGTGGTGGTGCGTATATACCGCTATAACCTTTTTCCATATCCCATATACATATAATATGCACGTATATAACGTCATCTGGTCATGGGTCAATGTACAAGTATAAATGTATGAAATACATAAGAAATACGTTAATAAGATTTTCTCGGAATGTCATAAAATCAATATGCCTTTCAGATAAAATTTATCAAATACATATTTTTCTGAGACCCATGAACAAACTATAAAATAATATGACATATGGGGAATCAACAACATAAGCATCTCTAGTATTTCTATGAATAGAGTCATTTATGAAAATTGTGCATTTGCTCGTTTCGTTTGTGTCGTATAGATCATGCCAAAAGAAAGAAGGGATAGCCTTAACATATCTGAACCGATTCTTTTTTGCGAAAATACGTAACGGCAGATCGAAGTAGGAAAAAATCTGTATGATATTCTTTAAAGAGATTGTATCGGTATTTATTTGAATTAGCATTTCATGTTAGACCTTGTAGCATTTCAGAGAATTCACGTTGGACCTTGTAATGTCATTCCTTAAGAGAATTTCACGTTGGACCTTCTAATATTTCACGTTGGACATTGTTATTTCTCTTCAATGATGTAGGAAGATGGTTTATTTTACCAAAGAGAGTGGGCCCCACTTATGATGACTAGCCACCAAACTCCCCTAACACATATAAGACTCATCATCAAGGTCTCCTAGGGCTGCCATGTTTTGGGGGGTAAACTTATCCAAAAAAATAATGTAATTAATTGGCTAATCACCCACCAAAAATTATTAATTACTCAATTATCCACATAATTAAGAATTATCTCGACTTACTTAAAATACCACTCACTTTTAACATACTTTTTACACCTTACTATCATGGTCATGTGGTACCTTGTATGGCACTAGTCCATAAATACCGTGTATTTTAGCTCGGGCCGTATTTTATCCCAAATTGACAGACTTCAACGAAACTCATTTTCTTCGATTCGCTTACCCTCTCACATTCACGAATTTACATATCACTTGTTTGAAATAGCATAATGCTTATAATCTCAAAATAATCCATTCCCGAACTTACGTCAATTAACTTACGACGAAACTTTAACATACGAAAATGCGGGATGTAATATCTCATTTTTGAGCTTTCATCAATTTACTTATGGCGTACTTTTACGTATGAAAACATGGGGTGTAACAACAACTGTGGGTCCCGACCGAACTTAAATCATATGGATTAGTCTATGTGATAAAGTAAGCAAATAGAGAGCACACAATTTAAGAATTATAAAAAAAAGGTTTTTGTAAAGAGGGGTACAACTATTAATAGAAAGAAAAGAAAAGAGGTGGGTCCTACATTTTTTAGCCTAAAGGATTACTCCGTGCAACATAAATAATATTTCATAACTCTCTCGAGATGGGGTGTTACTCATATTATTTAGCGAGCATAGACTATAATCTCCTGCTACCCGATTACTATGTTAAAGTTGTTTACCTAAAAGTGCTCTAATTCAATTCTAAGTCGTGCCCTATGCGTGCACTACCCGTCCCATACCTATGGTCCAGGAGGTTTTGGACCTCTATTTGGATGGTTTTAGACCTTATCTGGGCTGCTCAAAAATGTAAAAAACTAGGCGACAAACAAAACATCTAAGGACTTCACATAGATGCAATTAAAGGCTCACACTAACCTTCACACTTAGGCAGCAAGTGCACGCAAACACATATATCAATTAGGAATTGGCAGAATCCAAAATCTTAAGCCTATAGACATGTTTTCTAGGTGATCAAAGTATACATGTAAATTTCAGATGCAGGATATTGCTTATAGGTAGGATAATGCAGGATTATAAGCATATTATTAACAATTTTAAGATACCAATCCTATATGTGTGATACCTAGGTGATCTACGCAGTTGGGTATAATAAAATCTACTAGGGAAAAAATCTCAGTATTATTCATACAACGTACATGAAGCAGTGTTTGAATGGTCTAGCATTAACCAATTATAGCGAGCAATTATTTCCTATAGGCAGGATTTCTAATGCATAGCACTTTACAACTTGTTTTATTTATACTTAGTCCTATAAACAAGATTTCTAGTGAACAATGTGATACAATAGCAAATGAAGTGATCAAAATCATATAGGCATGATTTCTAGTGAATTACTGAAGTGAATTGAAGGAAAATTCATTTGTTCCTGTAGGCAGGTTTCTAATGCGGTTGAAAGCAGTCATGCAAATTGAAAGAGTGCTCACTTCTTATAGGTATGCTGTCTATAAACACATAGCAGTAGACATAGCATTTGAACTTATGTTTAATGGTAAACATGTAGTCTTTGTGTGTTTCTCCTAATGTCATGATCTCTACAGTGCTCATGTAATTGAACAACACATATAGCAAACACATTATCAAGTCCTATAGGTATGTCATTGTAACGACACGACTTGTCGCTTTAAGAATTTACGCCTCGTTTAGTGACTTAAGGTCTCAAGCAACTTTGTAATACGTATTATGACCATCCGTGGTCGAGTTTGATTTTCGAAATATTTGGAATTTAATTAAAAGAACAATTCTTATTTAAGAAGCTTAAAAGAAAATAGTTGACCAGGGAGTTGACTTTTTGATATTGGGACCGGAATTCGATTCTGAAAATTTGAATACTAACATTATGTCATTTATGACGTGTGCAAAATTTGAAGTTATTCCGGATTGATTTGATACTTTTCGATGCAAAACATAGAAGTTGAGAGATTTGAAAAGTTAAGTAATTTAGGAGTTTGGCCATGGTCAATATCGGGTAAAGCCGACCTCTTTTCAGTGTTTTGAGTGCATGAGCAGGTCCGTAGCTTGTTTTATGATTGAAATTCATATATTGTTTGTGTCCGGGGTTTCAGATGAGTTTCGAGGTGAGTTTTGAGCGAGTCCGGGCATTTTGGCACTCTAATATTATTCTGGAACTTTTGGGGGTGTGGACCGCACATTTTTGGGTGCTGAGGCAAAGGAGGGGCATGGAACGTAGTAGAATTTTATGGCCGTGCTTGGAATTTCACGGACCTCACAATTCTGTCCACGGTCGCGCTCCAGGAAGTTTTGCAGATCCGCTGGTCCCAATTCGGAAGCATATATCTTTTGATCTACAAGGAATTTGAAATGATTAAAAGACGAAAGTTGTAGCCCTTTATGGAAATTGTGGAATCAAGAACATAAGCATCTTTAGTATTTCTATGAATAGAGTCATTTATGGAAATTGTGCATTTGCTCGTTTCGTTTGTGTCGTATAGATCATTCCAAAAGAAAGATGGGATAGCCTTAACATACTTGAACCGATTCTCTTTTGCGAAAATACATAATGGCAGATCGAAGTAGGAAAAAATCCGTGTGATATTCTTGAAAGAGATTGTACCGGGCTTTCTTTAAATTAGCATTTCACGTTAGACCATGTAGCATTTCAGAGAATTCACGTTGGACCTTGTAATATCATTCCTTAAGAGAATTTCACTTTGGACCTTCTAATATTTCACGTTGGACATTGTTATTTCTCTTCAATGATGTAGGAAGATGGTTTATTTTACCAAGGAGAGTGGGCCCCACTTGTGATGACTAGTCACCAAACTCCCCTAACACATGCCACCTAGTATTGTGATTTTGATTTAAGACTCATCATCAAGGTCTCCTAGGGCTGCCATGTTTTGGGGGTAAACTTATCCAAAAACAAATTGAAATAATTAGCTAATCACCCACCAAAAATTATTAATTACATAATTATCCACATAATTAAGAATTATCTCTACTTACTTAAAATACCACTCACTTTTAACATACTTTATATACCTTACTATCATGGTCATGTGGTACCTTGTATGGCACTAGTCCATAAATACCGTGTATTTTAGCTCGGGCCGTATTTTATCCCAAATTGACAGACTTCGACGAAACTCATTTTCTTCGATTCGCTTACCCTCTCACCTTCATGAATTTACATATCACTTATTTGAAATAGCATAATGCTTATAATCTCAAAATAATCCCATTCCCGAACTTACGTCGATTAACTTACGACGAAACTTTAACGTACGAAAATGCGGGATGCAATATCTCATTTCCGAGCTTTCATCAATTTACTTATGGAGTACTTTTACGTACGAAAACATGGGGTGTAACAACAACTTTGGGTCCCAGCCAAACTTAAATCATATGGATTAGAGTTGACCGGGGAGTTGAACTTAAATCATATAAACTTAAATCTTATTTAAGAAGCGTAAAATAAAAGAGTGGACCGGGAGTTGAAATTTTGATATTGGGGCCGGAATCCGATTCTAAAAATTTGAATACCAACATTATGTCATTTATGACTTGTGTGCAAAATTTGAAGTCATTCCGGCGCAAAACATAGAAGTTGAGAGATTTGTAAAGTTAAGAAATTTGGGAGTTTGGCCATGGTCAATATCGGGTCAAGATGACTTCTTTTCAGTGTTTTACGTGCGCGAGAAGGTCCGTAGCGTGTCTTATGATTGAAATTCATATATGGTTTGTGTCCAGGAGGTTTCAGATGAGTTTCGGGATGAGTTTTGAGCGAGTTCGGACATTTTAGCACTCTAATATTGTTCTGGCACTTTTGGGGGTGCGGACCGCACATTTTTGGGTACTGAGGCAAAGGAGGGGCGCGGACCGCAGCAAAATTTCGCGGCAGCGCTTGGAATTTCGCGGACCGCACAATTATGTCCGCGGCCGCGCTCCAGGAAGTTCTGCAGATCCGCTGGTCCGACTTCGGAAGCCTATATCTTTAGATCCACAAGCGATTTTGAAATGATTCAAAAGCTAAAGGTGTAGTCCTTTGTGTCTAGTTTCTAGAAAGGTAAATAAGTCATCATTTGGACATCTGTCAAGAATGTTATGGCCAAAATACAAAAGCCTGGTTGTACAGTCCCATGAATTTCGCGGACCGCACCAAATTTTCTTGACCGCGGGACCTACGGCGTGGCCGCGCTTGGAATTTTGCGGACCGTGAAGTGGGAGTTCAGAGGGTGCACTATATAAACGGGGTTTAGGGTATTATTTCACATTTTGGACCTAGGGAGCTCGGTTTGTGGCGATTGTTCGTGGGTTTTTCAAGAAATTTATCGGGGTAAGTGATTCTAATTCGGATTTGGTTGATATACATGAATATATCACTGATTTCATCATTTAATTAGTACTTTGAAATGGAAATTTAGGGGGGAAATGGTAGAAACTTCATAAACCACAAATTTAAGATTTGAAGGTCCATTTGACATTGGAATTTGATAATTTTAGTATGGTTGAACTCGTATCGGAATGGGTGATCAGATTTTGTGAAAATTATGTCGGGTTCCGAGAGGCGAGCCTCACGTTGACTTTTTTTGTCTTTTTGAAATAAATTTTTTAAGTCGACGTATTATTATCCGAAATTATTTCCGATGAATGTTAATGAAGTTATGCAATTAATTTGGATATATTTGAGCGGTCCGGAGGTCAATTCAAGCAAGAAGGTAATTTTGGAATATTAACATAACTTCAAAAGGGTAAGTGTCTTGTTTAACCTCGAGTGGGGGAATTACCCCTTAGGCATCGAGCTTTATGTGCCATTTGTGAAATGTGAAAAACTGTGTATGCGAGGTGACGAGTACGTACTCAGCTTATATGTGTAAATTTTATTGAGTTAAAGTCTTGAGCATATTGTGTGGTAAATTGAAAAATTATTAGTATATATTTAATCATCTATTTGTCGTGCCTAAATCCTTGTTGTTGTTGAATCCGTTGTTGTATGACAATTTGATGTGATTGTTACTTGATTATTTATGTAATTCCGTGACTTTGTTGGTTTGATAATTATTGAAATTTAATTTCAATATGGATTTTCCCTCTGCAAATAATTAATTAAATGAGCTTAAGAAGAGGCGTTTATATAATTATTAAAAATTTAAATTTAATGAAAACTTTGCTTTATGTTGAGTAATTTCTATCTCTATTGATTATTTTTGGGTGTTGTACACATTGTGTGGAGTTTTTGTCTATTTGTTGTGAAATTAATTGACTTGGTTGTAGCTTTGGAATTTGGTTGTGGCCATTGGACAAATTGTGATATAAATTGATTTTTTTATGTTGCCGTGATAATTTCCCTTGTAAATTGTTGTGTTGTGTTAATTATTATTTTGAGGATATAAGGGTGGCATTTCACCGTTGATATTATGTGGGTATAAGGGTGGCATTTCATTGTGGTTATGTTTGTTGGAATATTATCTGGGCGGAGCGATAAGAGTGGCTATAGGAGCGATAAGGGTGAGAATAATAGCAATAAGGGTGGCTATTGATATTGTCTGGGCGGAGCGATAAGGGTGGCTATAGGAGTGATAAGGGTGGCAATAGGAGCGATAATAGTGGCTATTGCGAGGGACGATATGTGATGATGTGAGGTTGTGGTGTTAATGATTTTCATATGATGTTGTGATTTTCTTGTGTTTATTTTTATACCTTATGCAATTTGTCTTGTTGTTGGTAAATTGATAACAACCTGATTTATGTTGAAATTGAGAGCCCGAGGCTACTGTCAGGCGGATTATAAATGAAATGTAGGTACGAGGTGCCGTGAGTAAATAATGAGGATATTTGGCACGTGAATTATCCGTGCAGTTGTGATATGAAATGTGGGCACGAGGTGCTTTTATGAAATGATAATGATATTTGGCACGTGAATTGTCCGTGCAGTTATGATATGAAATGATGGCACGCGGTGCAGGGGGAAATACGATGATTTAATTATGGGTACGAGGTGCCGTGGAAATATGAAAAATGGGCCGAGACCCGTATTTTTATGATTTTGAAATGAGGTGTCACATGGTGACTCTTTAATCAAAAGAATTATATTCTAAATATTTATTTGAAAGGATTTTTATTCTAAAAAGTATTATATGAAAGAATTGTATTTGAAAGATATTTATTCGATGAAACTATATTTGAAAAAGAGTTTTATTAGTAATAATTATATATGAAAGATATTTAATTGAAGAACTTGAGTTAACTGGGTATAATTGTATTTGTTAATTGTTAAGCGATATTAATGGTGATTTTATTGTCTTACTGTGCATATCATTTGTTGGTTTATGTTGCCTTGTTGTTATTTGTTTCCTATCATTTTGTATATTCTATTGCACAGGTTATTAGATTAGTGAGTGTCTTGACTGTACCTCGTCTCTACTCCATTGAGGTTAGTCTTGATACTTACTGGGTACTGACCGTGGTGTACTCATGCTACACTTCTGCATATTATTGTGCAGATCCAGGTATTGGAGATATCGGGCTTGATCAGAGTTAAAGCGGGACCATAAGGATTCAAGGTAGAGCTGCTTGGTCGTCGCAGTCTCTTGGAGTCTTTTCATTTCATTGTACTGTTAATTTTTAATCAAACAGTAATGTATATTCGGTCCTCGTGATCATTCCATGTATTCAGTTAGAGTTCATGACTTAGTACTACCAGTCTTGGTATGTTGTATATTTATATTTGTTTCCTGTAAGTTTTGATTACTTATATAAAAAAAAATGGCTTCAAAATATAATTAAAATCGGCTTACCTAGTCTTAGAGACTAGGTGCCATCACGACGCCTATGGTGGAATTTTGGGTCGTGACAGTCATCTACCCACTTTGCATGTAGATATTGAATTCTACACATTCCCTTTTTACTAATACCCCAATTGCTTATACAAATGTTATTACAGGCCCAATAATGAGTAAAAGTAATAGTGTTACATAACTGTGATAAGAGGCCCACAATATGCCTAATAAATGCCCAGCATTGCATGGGCCTTCAATAGCTCTTACACAACATACCTAGGCCTTCAACAAAGAGCCACATTCAATACACGACTCAGGGATCCATAGAGGAGTCCAGAACCAGTTTACTCAACCATGGCACCAAGTGTTGCATCATTTAAATCAGTCAATTCAAGTACACATCACATAACATGGGGAAGTAGAGTGAATATGAACAGTTTGAGATTGAGGGAGTGACTAAGGACCAAGCCCTAGTGTGTCAGAGTTCACAAGGTCTCAATTGGACCCTGAGCAGTGCTCACACTTGGGAGGCCAATAATAGAACTTAGGTAGCCTTGGCTTTCAGCCGGCTAAGAATGAAAAGTTCAGAATAACATAAGTTGCAAGTGAGGAAAGTGGACAGAAGTTAGGAAATACATTCATATCCTAAAGTAAACATAGCCAAATTGAGCATATAGAGTAATTAATCAAATAGGCCAGTAGGTTCAGCAGGACAGCAAAGCACCACATAGATAGACACATATTGAAAGAAATTGGGAAAAAAACACGTTTGCAAGATATACATATATTATCATTCATGACATTAAACCAATTGAGACCTAAGAGGTTCGGATTAAGCTAAGCATGCATCTTAGGGTCATGCTAATAAGTATTTAGACATTTTGATAAATATTGGAAGAGATAGGGTATCAAATGAACAAAAGACAGTCATGAAACATATTACCATGGAAGCAAGATCATAGTCCATAGAAAATGGTTTTAATACAAATTGCAACACATTGTACATGCAAGACATACATTGCAGAGATTCAGGACAGTGTGTGATGGAAAGCATATGTAGGTATTCTGGTATTGATATAATAGACTAATCTACTAGAGAAGATCTAAGTTATGTCATAAAGAAAAATAGTTCAAACACGGTAGAGAGATCAAGTTGAGATAACTGTCAAGATCTTAGTCAATCACTAATGGGGTAGGGGGTCATGCTGAGTGACAAAAGAGCAGGTGAACATGTCACAATTAACACAAGAAGGTGTAACACAAGTATGAAGCATTCACTATAGAGATTAAGGACAAAGCAAGTAAGAATGTATTAGGGAACATCCAGACACCCATACACTTAAGTGGATCAGATTATCCAAGTTGGACCTAGGCATACTCAGAACTAGTAGCATTAGGATGAAGTTAGATGCTAAAAAACTTAGAACAAAGTAGAATTAACAAAATCGTGCACAAAAGTAAACCAGAAAAACATATTAAGCCGGGAACTTCATAGGTGAGAACACATGCAAATCAAAGGCACATAGGGATGAAATTGCAAGAGTACATTAGCTTACCAGTTAACGGACAACAATAAAGAACAAAAGATCCACAAGAACCCAGAAACCTCGAAGCGTCAAAGTTCCCAAGAGCTTCGATGAACTCAGGGCAATGCTCGCACCAAGAACAGGTAACAAAATGGCAATGACCTTGGCTTTCAGCCGTCTAGTACACAATACCAAGCAAGAGAGTAGCAAATATCTCAAATTTTAGTAAGAATTGATTTTTTCTAAAGTCCCCCCCCCCCCAAGAAGGGAAAATGAGGGGGTTTATATAGCAGTAAAAAATCGAACAAACATGTAAGGAAACAGAGTAAATTAAACAACAAATAGGGAAAGAAAATAGGCAAATCAATTTGAAATCGATTTAAGAGAGAAATACGATAAACCCTAGTTTTTTAGGGAAAGTGTAAATCATCAGAAATCCAAACGAAATCGGACTCACACAATATAGTGTTGAACGTATGTAGACGAGATATGGCCAGATTCAAATGATTGAAATTGAATGGGTAGAATTAGAGAGATAGTACTTGCCATGTTTAGGCAAGTACTAAGTGATACCATGGAGGAACAACCAATAGCGAAAAAGCACAGATTTGGCAAGTAAATCAGAGGAGAATCCCATTAGGAGAGGGATTGGGAGAGAGATTTAGGGAGTGACGGCGATTTAGGGTTCTTCAGAGAAGGGGGAGGGTTCCAGGGCGGCGGGTGAGAGGGAAATGAGGATTAGGGTTTGGGGGTTGGGCCATTGATATTAGATATCAACGTCCAGGATTTAAAGAGGGATTGGGGCGGGTTAAATAGACGGGTCGCGACCGGGTTGGGTTAGAAAGGTTGTTTGATTTGGGCTGGGGTTATTGGGCTAAGGTACTGGGCTAATTTAGTCCGAAAAATCACTTAGAAATTGGGTCAGCCTATTAAACACATGTAATTTAGCAAAAGTAATTTATAAAAATATTTAGTAAATGAGTGAAATATTCTTTATGCACTAAAATGATTAAGAATATTGACTTTGTATTATAAAAATATAAAGATTTTATTTTGACATAAATAATATAAAATAAAGAGCAATTGTGTATGAATATAGGTCATTGTTACAAAATTAGATAAATAGCTTTAAAATGCTAATTTAATTATATAAAATGAAATAAAAATATTTCAGACATATATTATAGGTGCAAAATAATAATTTAGGTAACTAAGTCATCACAAAATAATTTAAAGGGAAAATTAATAAATATTTTTATAATTTAAATGCAAGAAAATTAATTTGAGAGCTCTAAAAATATAGAAAATTATAGGAAATGCTTGTATAGATTTGTAAACTAAATAATGATACATAAAATGCTATTTTGAAGGCATGTATATATTTTGAAAAATATGAGGGCAAATTTGGGTATCAATATGTGGTGCCAAGCAGGTTATTCTTGGAAATGATGGAGTCTTGAGGATGCAGGGTCGTGTTTGAGTGCCTAATGTGGATGGACTTCGTGAGTTGCTTCTTGAGGAGTCCCACAGTTCCCGGTATTCTATTCACCTGGGCACCGCCAAGACGTACCAGGACTTGCAGCAACATTATTTGTGGAGGAGGATGAAGAAGGATATAGTTGCTTATGTATCTTGGTGCTTGAATTATCAGCAAGTAAAGTATGAGCATTGGAGACTCGGGGGTTTGCTTCAACAGATAGAGATTCCTGAGTGGAAGTGGGAGCGTATCACTATGGATTTTGTTGTTGGACTCCCACGGACTTAGAGAAAGTTCGATGTCGTTTGGGTCATTATGGATAGGCTGACTAAGTTAGTGCACTTTATTCCCATGGCAGTTACTTATTCTTCAGAGCGGTTGGCAGAGATTTACATCTGTGAGATCGTTCGTCTTCACGGTGTGCCCATGTCTATCATTTCTTATCGAGGTACGCAGTTCACCTCGCACTTCTGGAGGGCAGTACAACGTGAGTTGGGTACGCGTGTTGAGTTGAGCACAACATTTCATCCTCAGACGGACGGGCAGTCTAAGCGTACTATTTAGATCTTGGAGGATATGCCCTGCGCACGTGTTATAGACTACGGAGAATTGTGGGATCAGTTCTTGTCCCTTGCAGAGTTTGCCTACAACAACAGCTACCAGTCGAGCATTCAGATGGCTCCCTTTGAGGCATTATATGGTAGGCGGTGTCGGTCTCTAGTTTTGTGGTTCGAGCCGGGGGAGGCTTGGTTGTTGGGTACTGATCTAGTACAGGATGCCTTGGATAAGGTCAAGATTATATAGGATCGACTTCGCACAGCTCAGTCCAGGCAAAAAGGTTATGCCACTATAGAGTTCATGATGTTGTATTCATGGTCAGGGAGAGAGTGTTGCTTCGGGTATCACCCATTAAAGGTGTCATGAGGTTTGGAAAGAAGGGCAAGATGAGCCTTAGATATATCAGACCTTTTGAGATTCTCGAGAGAATGGGAGAGGTGGCCTACAGGCTTGCGTTGCCTCCGGGGTTATTAATAGTTCATCTAGTGTTCCATGTATCCATGCTCCGAAAGTATCAAGGCGATCTATCCCACGTGTTAGATTTCATCTCTGTACAGTTGGAGAAGGATATGACTTATTAGGAGGAGCCAGGGGCTATTCTAGCCTGGCAGGTTCATCAGTTGAGATCAAAGAATTATCCTTTGGTCCGAGTGCAGCGGAGAGGTCAGCCCATCGAAGCAGCTACTTGGGAGTCCGAATCGGACATGCGGAGTAGATATCCCCACCTATTCACTAGTTCATGTACTTTTCTATGTCCGTTCGAGGACAAACAATTATTTTAGAGGTGGAGAATGTGATCTGTGATGACCTGATAGGTCATCTTATGATTGAAACCTAATTCTGTGATCCGAACCCTTTAAAAGTTATGTTTTAGCCTTTCTCGATTTGAGTGCATAGTCAGGGCATATTTCCGAAAAGCTTTTATGTTAAAACTGATAAAAATAAGAAATTTTGCTAAAAAACTTCATTTGAGTTGACTTCGATCAATATTTTTGGTAACGTGTCCAGATTTGTGTTTTGACGGGCCCGGTGGGTCCGTATCATGATTTGGGACTTGGGCGTATGTGCGGAATCGAAATCGGAAGTCCCTAGCCCAAGATATCGGACTATTTCAGAATTTGAAAGTTGAAAGCTTAATGAAATTGAAGTGTTTGACCAAAGTTTGAATTTTTGGATAACGAGTCCGTATTGTAATTCCGGAACCAGGTATAGGTCGAATACCATAATTATGACTTGTATGTGAGATTTGGTGATAAACAGAGTTGATTTGACGTGATTCGGACGTCCGGTTGTAAAAATAAGATTTTCAAAGTTTTCTTGAAAGTTTCATGTGATTTGAGGTTAAATCCGTAGTTCTAGGTGTTATTTTGGTGATTTGATCATGCGAGAAAGTTCATATGATGTTTTAAGACTTGTGTGCATGTTTGGTTTGGAGCCCTGAGGGCTCTGGTGAGTTTCGAATAGGCTACGGAGAGAAATTTGGACTTAGAACATAGCTGATGTTGCAATATCTAGTGCAGACCTCTGATCTTGCATTTGCGAGATCAGGCATCGCAATTGTGACCCATGTAGGTACTGCATTTGCGAACAATGGTTGGCCTCATAGTTTTCGTATTTGTGAACAAGCTCTTCGCATTTGCAAATTGGGAAGGGGGGAGGCAGTGATCGCATTTGCGAAATGATGAGGCTCGCATTTAAGAAATTTCCTTTGCAATTGCGAAGGTAGCAGGAATGGGAGACCTTCGCATTTGCGATAGGTTCTTCGCATTTGTGGGGCTCGCATTTGCGAACCCCAGGTCGCAAATGCGATACCTACAACTGATCAAAATGATTTTTGGATGGGATTTTGGTTCATTTCTCAACTTTTCGAATCCTCCCTAGAGACGATTCTTCCAAGGCCAATTCTTCCCCCAAAACTTTGGTAAGTGATCCTAACCCACTGGCTTTCAATTTTCCATCACACATCATGAATTTCCAACCCAAAATCTAGGATTTATATGGTAGAAATTGGGGGTTTGGGTAGAATTAGGGATTTTTGGGAAATTGGGATTTAGACCTCAAATTGAGGTCCGATTTCAAAACTAATTGCATAATCAGGCTCGGGGGTGAATGGGTGTCTGAACCGTGAGTTTTTGACCAAGCGGGTCCGGGGTCAATTTTTGACATTTGGGAGGAATGTATGGGAAATCAAAATTTATGCATTGTAATTGATTCCTTTAGAAATAATTGATGTTATTGAGTTAATTGTAGCTAGATACGAGTGGTTTGGAGGTGGATACTAGCGGAAAACGGTAATTGAGCATTGAGTGGCATGTGGAGCGAGGTAAGTGTTGTATCTAACTTTGACTTGAGAGATTAGGAACCCTCGACCTATTTGCTTTATGAAATTCATGTGAGCGGCATATATGTGAGATGACGAGTACTTATGCGCCGTCAAGTTATCTGTTTTGCATGTTTCTTTCCCTTTCTTCTTATATTGTTTCTTTCCCTTCCTTAACTGTTATATGCTTTACTTGTATTTCCATGCCTAATTGCTACTTGTTAGACATTGTTTCTCCTTGTTGAAGGTATTAGTTATCCTATAGCTTCATTTTCTCCTATTATTTGCTTAAGTTGTTTCATTGGTGCTTTTATGATATATTCTGGATTGGTATAGCTGAGTAGTATTACTTGTGTGAAGTTCATAGTGTACAAGTTTTCCATTTGCTTTGGTTTGAAGTTAAGTATCATGAAGGGTTTGTGTTGAATTGTGAAATTTCTGTACTTACTGAGTAATTGATACTGATTTGATGGGATCGGGTTGCACATCGCAACAAGTGAAATAAGGGTGATATATTGAGGAGGAATAAGGGTGAATTGATATTATACGGTGGGATCGGGTTGCACGCCGCAACATGTGTAATAAGGGTGAACTGTGATTGTGATTACTGTGATATGGTGGGATCGGGTTGCACGCTGCAATACTTTTATTTATATTATGATGTTTATATTATTAAGAGGAAATAAGTGAGGAATATGATATGTACGGTGAGATCGGGTTGCGCGCCATAACAATCTATATGTTTATACTTTTCCTTGAATGTGTTAGTTGTACGGTAGTCTTAATTTGCACTTAAGGATTGGTAATAGCTTAACACTGATGAAATACTTTGATTACTGTATTTACTTCTTGCGCGTTACTGTACTTTATTCTGTCTTCTTTTTTGCTTTTATTATATACCGTATGCAGATTACATTGTGAGTGTCCCGCCGTAGCCTCTTCACTCCTTCATCTAGGTTAGGCTCGGCACTTACAAGTACATGGGGTTGGTTGTACTAATACTATACTCTGCACTTCCTGTGCATATTTTGGAGCATGTTCGGGCTGATCGAGAGGTTGGTTGTAGGCTTCACTGCTAGGAGACCCAAGGTAGTCCGATTGGCATCCGCAGGCCCTGGCGTCCCCTCCTATACCCCGATACTTTACTGTCTTCCTTATTTTGCAAATAGTTGTATTTTTCTTTCGGGAAAATACTTGTAGTAGGATCTTAATATGTTCGTGAATTGTGACTCCGGATTTTGGGCAGTAATAGTATATATTCAAAGTTGTTATTTTTATATTTCCGCGTTCATTTCGACTTATTATAGTTTGTTTACTGATAATCACCTAAATGTAAGAGAATTGGATAATAAATCTCTATTGTTGGCTTGCCTAGCAAGTGTAATGTTAGGCGCCATTTCTGTCCCGACGGTGGGGATACCGGGTCGTGACACTCTGTTATTATTTGTTGTCACATCATGTTATCATTGTTTGGGCTGATTTGTATGAGATTTGTGAGCCCGAGATACTGGAGATCTTGATGACCTCCGGAGTCTGACATACTAGCAGTGAGTGCTAGTACCGATGAGTGCGAGTGTCGAGTGATTGAGAGTGTTAAGTGATTGCGCGTGCTGAGTAAGGTTGAATACTCTGAGAGCATGAGTCTAGCACTATGGTGCATTACATCTGACATGCATACTTGGCATGTAGGCATAAAGATGCATTTTCTCATGTTATACGGTATTGTGACATTTATTATTTCTCATACACATTGACATGTAGGCATAGAGATATACTTTCCTCATGCTATCTAATAATGAAGCATCATGTCTGTTGTTGAAAGTATTTGGGAAAAATTACAGTTTTTCTGACATACTCACATATTGGTGACTTCGGTGAAAGATTTGGGTTTTTACTGTTATACCTGAAAATCATACCTATTTTTCGTAACTATGAACGAGCTGAGCATCATATCTTTGATTATTACTTGTATTGTTTTTATTATATTATTACGAGTTGTTCTTGGCTGTTGTTGTTGTTGTTGTCCTCTGACCATTGTCTAAGGTCGTCACTGCTTTCAACCTAATGTTAGGTTTGCTACTTATTGAGTACATGGCTCAGTTGTACTCATACTACACTTCTGCATCTTGTGTGGGTATTTTGGATCTGATGTTGCTGTGTATGGTGGGAGCTGACATTGAAGATGAACCTATGTTTCGGTTGTAGCTGTCTCTTGTTCATGGCAACTTTAGATTTATAAAAATTTGTTTATGTATATTTCGAACGGATGATGTATTTATTTCATACTAGCTTTGTAAACTCTAAATCTTAGAAGCTCATGATTTGTATTATCGGTCCTTGGGGATTCTTTGTATAAAAGTTCAGTTATTTCATCATTTATTTTCTCAGTAGTTCTCCTTGAGTAGGATTATTGCTAAATTGGCTTACCTTGTAGGTTGAGTTAGGTGCCATCAGGACTTGTGAGATCGACTACATCAAAGTAGGATAAAGTCTTCATCTGTGGGGCTACTGTAGTGTATAGACGACCAACCAACCCATCAACAAACCTCTAAACTCGAGCTTCTTGGGTAGGCACTAAGTAAGGAGCATATCTAGCCAGATTACAAAACTTGGTGTTATATGTTGACACATCCATATCTGGAGTCCGAACCAATCTCTCAAAGTCTCTAGCATATTTGTGCCTCAAGTTGTCTAGAAGAAAATTATCCATGAAAAACATACTGAACCTGTCCCATGTCAGTGGTGTTGCTCTTGCTAGCCTTTATAGCAATACAGTTTCATACCATGTATTGGCCATGCCCTCTGGTTTGTATGTTGTGAGCTCCACGTACCTCTCACTTGAACATCCCAGAGTATGTAATGCCTTGAGTGTCCCATCCAAGAAACTTTGAGGATAAACTGAATTATCAGAACCTATGAATTTTGAGAATTTCAATTTTTGGAACTCTTGTAGGGATACCTTTTTATTCCCAAAAGTCTGAGTCTGTGCAGGTGCTTGTGTATTTAAAGTGGCCTGAGGGGAGGGAATTCCACATTGAGTAGGCACCAATGTCTCTAACAAATTCCATAACCTTTCCACTGCATCTGCAAGTAAGGTAGCAGTAGGTACAACAGTTGGCACTGGTGGTGGAGCGTCCTGAGCTCCTTGTTCTTGCACATGATCTGGCATAACAACTTGGGGTTGAACCATGTTCAGAACTTCAGGTTAAGGAGCGACCTGTCTTCTTGTCATATGAGCCCCAATTTGACCGCCAACTCGGGTAGTCTGATGAGGGTGTGCATGTCCTAGTCATCTGCGAAAGAAATACTCTAAAGTCAATCTCAAGTTATCTCAAACGCACGATCAAAGAATGAAAGAAGGAAAAACATTCCTAGATGTTTAGTAGCCTCAAGATCATAAGTATGGGCCCCGATATACCCATGAACCAGACTCTACTAAGCATTTCTCCATGACACGAGACTTAAATCCTAAGCTCTAATACAAACTTTGTCACAACGCAATTTAGGATCATGACCGGCACTTAGGAGCAAGTGTCTCAAGAAAGCCTAGTCAGTATTTTACAGAAAATCAGACAAAGTTTTCCTTGTTTTTGGACTATCTGAAAACTTTCTTGTCTCTAAATGAACAACCAAACATCCTAATACCAATCTCAATAGAAATAACTATATCAATTAACAAAAATAAATCTCAATTGTTAGTAATCCACCAACTAATATCCAGAAATACTAATTTATCTCCAAATACGATAAGAAATGGAAATACTCAACATAAGTCTATAATAACGAAGGAATACTCATGACACTAAAAGAATGACTATGGAGAGGTTCTAAGAGTTCAAAGAAAAGACCATAACAATTAATTAAACTTCTTGTCCACGTGAATAAACACGGGGCTCACCAAGAACTATCAACTTGTGCGCTTTAATTAACAAAATCCTCGTATGCGTCAACTGCTGACTTTGAAAAAAAATAGCGGGGAGTGAGTCGCTAGCTCAGTGAATAATAATACTTAACCACAACTATTTTTATTTGGGGACAAGTCAGAAGACATTCTTGTATAATAAGAATCAGAACTATCATAAAAATAAAATGCTCTCTCAAAAATAATAAATATAATCAGTTTATTCATGTGCTTCTTGTAACAGAAATTAATTTAATAATCAGTAGTAAACTCGGTAAACACTATCTCATAGGAAATATTTATATTTGGGAGGTTTATAAGAAAGGATCAATGTGTGGACCCCTTCGTAAAATGAGTCAAATATAAATCTAGGTCCCGACTAGAGGAAAAACAATAATTGTATGCTAGTTCTACCTTCCTACTAGTAAGGGCTATAATTGTAGTCAGTATTCGGTAAATACAAGGTGCACCAGGTCTAACGAACCCACCGTTAGCTTAGGGATCCTTCAAATACTCCTCTCATTTATACGTTTCTTTGTAAACAGTAAATATTCACATGGAAGCATTTTCAAAATAGTACATGGCATTTCAATTCTTATCAAATCATATAATCCAATTTCGGTAACGGCAATCATATCTCAAGAAACAGTAAAACATGTCTAGTAATAGTGAGAACTTTTTAACTAACTGTAAACATCTCAAGTAAACAATTCAATACCATATCAAGTAAATGACTTGTCCCATATACAATTTCAAATATTCGGTAACATATTTTATTTTCAAAATATAGTATAAACCATACCGGTTATGAAAATATAAATTGCGGTATGGTTACTACTTAAAGTACTCGCATCGAAATACCAAACTCGTCACCTCAAGTGATCTGCACGACTTTCTTCAATCAATCTATAATCACATCAAGATCGATCTCGTGTTAATTTTCCTTTTTAGGCAAATTCATATATAGTTTAGAATGTCCAACCCTCGGGGTTTCATATTTCACTCTTAATTCATCGAATTATATTTGCCCAACAATTTACTCTTATTCTACTTGAAATATCACGACCCATTTCAATGTCCGTACTCACTGCTATAAAAATTCCATTATAAATTTTTCAATATCACCAATATTACTAGCAATCATATTTGGTTACTAATCACTAACGAAAGGAAAAGCTTCTGTAGGAATACTTTATTATTAGTGTATATAGAAATATACAAGTTTATAATCCAAACATATAGTATATTCACCAATTCATGAAATATTCCATGGACTCCACTATTTTCTTAATATTAGTTATTCAACTAACTCTCAACCCCAACTCTATAGGCATGTAATTTATGAATCAAATCTATGAATTAAGTTTAAAAACTTACCTTCCGCTCCTTCTTCTCTATTTAATTAGTTTTCTCTATGTTGAATTATTCTTGTGCTCTTCAATGGAAGGAAAAGGGCAAACTCACGTTGTCTTTTCTTGTTTTCTAGTCGTGAGCCTTTCTCACCTTCCCTTAATCTATTTCTTTCTTTTACCTTTTTGGCCAGAGAACGGGCTTCGGCCCTTTTTGTGCTAGCTTTTTTTTGTTGACTAAATTAGTTGTTAAATGACCAATATATCATTGATTTAAAATTATGGGATGTTACACATAACTTACTAAGTGAAATACTATAATGACTGAAAAAGAGGGATAATGCTCGGGGACTCACCAATAGCTGATACGAGATGACCTAGCAAGCAGAATCATGAACCTGTAAATTGTTACCTGAATCACAAGATGCAGGCCCCGGGCAATTGAGGCATAAGTACATTTGAATTGCACTAGTATGGAAAACAACTGAAAAAGCAGTATTGTAAATACTGAAATTGAAACTGAAATGATAATTGAACTGAACAAGAAAGTAAAGATATGAGTAATATATAAATGGGGGTGGGTGCACGTGCACGTGCGCGCACAAATTGCAGCATCGGGCCCAAAGATGCATAAAGCATAAACTGCAATCTCAGGCCCAAAGACAAGTGTTGAACATTCAGGAATTAAAATTAGGAACTGAGAATCATACTGCAATACATTGTACTGAAATACTAAATGAGTTACATGATACAAGAATGCTGAATAGGACTAGACTGAGACATGTATTCATAATAAAATGATCTGTCTTAACTGAGACTCATGGGATATTGAACGAATTATGAAACCATGTCATCTAGAAAATAGAAGTTCTACAACTATTCATGGAACTGAGGCATAATTACTTTCTGAGGAAATTCGTAATAGCCATAAGAATGAGACATAGGGAGAATCATTGTCACGACCCAAAATTTCCCACTGACGGGACCGTGATGGCGCCTAACATTTTCATTGCTAGGCAAGCCAACGTTAGAGAATTATTTACCAATTTCTTATTTCCATACCGTAATTAACATTAATTAACTACAATGAAATATAACAAGTGCGGAATATCATAAATCTGTATTAACTTACCACCCGGATCTGGAGTCATAATTCACGAGCATTCTAGAATTTACAGCAAGTAATAGTCTGAAAGAAATACAACTGTCTGAACGAAAGAAAACAGTAAGACAAAAAGGATAGACGGGAACTTCAAGGTCTGTGAACGCCGACAGATCTACTTTGAGTCTCCGAACAGCGGACCAGTAGTAAATCTCGATCAACCTGATCCGGAATCAAAATCTACATAGAAAGTGCAGAGTGCAGCATCAGTACAACCGACCCCATGTACTGGTAAGTGTTGAGCCTAACATCGACGAAGTAGTGACGAGGCTACGACAAGACACTCACATATAACCTGAACAATATAATCATACTAGAGGCAACAACAATAACTAAAATAATAATGCAGAAATAATGGGAGGGGAACATGTAGTGGGGGAAATACTACATAAAGAGTAAGAATAATGAAAAGACAAAATTAAACCGGAAATATTTAAACGAAATGAGCAATCAAGACAGCAAGGAAAAATCAACACGACATCACCCTTCGTGCTTTTACTCTCAACCTCACCAAGTAATAAATAAGATTGCACGGCATCACCCTTCGTGCTTTTACTCTCTTCCTCACAATATAAATAAATCATGCACGACATCACCCTTCGTGCTTTACACTCTTCCTCACAATTCATATAATCAATAACAACGGATAAAGAGAAGTTTCACAAGAAATCAATATTTCATCAATGATTATTTTCAAAATTTTATCAACCTTGGTGGAACCGGGTACAAGTCTCCCAACATTTCAACAACAGTAAGCATGGATAACAAGATTTAAGATTAACAAATTTGCAAGAAAATGGAATTTCACTCGCATGCTATGACTCGACCACAATGTATAGATGCTCGTCACCTCAACTATACATCATATTCAACAACAAAACACGTAGCAGTTACTCACACAATACCTATTCCCTCAAGCCAAAGTTAGACACGACACATACCTCGCTCCGAAGGTCACAAAATCCTCAATCACGGCTTTTCCTTTGGAATTCACCTCCACTAAAGGAATCAATTATATTGCCCAAATTAAGTTCTTCCAACTTTTCCTCCAAAAGTCAAAAAATTGACCTCGGGCCCACTTGGTCAAAACCCGAGGTTCAGACCAAAATCATTTTACCCATTCACCCCCAAGCCCGAATATGTAATTAGTTTTGGAATCCGACCTCAAATTGAGGCATAAATCCCCAAATTCCCGAAATCCCTATTTATCCTAACCCCTAATTCTACCATAAAAACTCTAGATTTTTGGTTAATAATTCAAGGAATGTAATGGGTAATTAAAATAAAATGGTTTAGAATCACTTACCAACACTTTGGGGAGGAAAATGGCTCTTGAAAATCGCCTCTACCTGTTTGGTTCTTGAAAAATGTTGAAGAAATGGCTTAAACCCGTGTGTAGAGTTTGTTTTAAGTCACTGGACAAACCTTCATCGCGTTCGCAAGAGGCCTGTCGCGTTAGCAATGCACAAGGGCCTAAAGCCTTCGTGTTCGTGAATCTATCTACGCGTTCGTGTAAGGAAGCTACCCCCCAAGCCTTCGCGTTCGCGACCCAGTGGACGCCTTTGCATAGAAGAACATGACTCCCCTCCCCCAGGTCCCCAAGTGCTTCGCGTTCGCGATGAACAGGTCGCGTTCGCGAAGGGTAAATCCCCCCATCACTTCGCGTTCGCGACCAGGCCTTCGCGTTCGCGAAGAAGAATTCTCAGCCTCACTGTATTACTCTTCGCGTTCACGAGAGTGCCTTCGCGAATGCGAAGAAGGACATGCCAGAATATAGATTCTGCAGAAAAACCAGATTTCCAAAGTCTAAAACATCCCGTGGCCTATCCGAAACTCACCCGAGCCCTAGAGGCGCCAAACCAAATATGCACACAAGTCTAAAAATATCATACGAACTTGCTCGCGCAATTAAATCGCCAAAATAACACCTAGAATTATGATTTAGCACCAAATCAAATGAAATTCTCAAGAACACTTTAAAATCCATATCTTCTCAACTGGACGTTCGAATCACGTCAAATCAACTCCGTTTCTTACCAAATTTCACAGACAAGTCTTAAATATCATAATGAAACTGTACCGGGCTCCAGAACAAAATGCGGACCCGATACTAACAATGCCAAATATCAATCAATTCTTAAAAACAATTAATTTTCAAACTTTTAATTTTTACCAAAAATTCATATCTTGAGCTAGGGACCTTCGAATTCGATTTCGGGCATACGCCCAGGTCCCATAATTCGATACGGACCTACCGGAACTGTCAAAGCACGGATCCGGGTCCGTTTACCAAAAATGTTGACCGAAGTCAACTAAAATCAACCTTTAAGGCAAAAATTCTTATTTTTATTAATTTTCAACATAAAAGCTTTCCAGAAACTTGTCCGGACTTTGCATGCTAATCGAGGAGAGTTAAAATGCGATATTTAAGGCTTAAGAGCATAGATTCGAGTTCTAAAATATAAGATGACCATTTGGGTCATCACATTCTCCACCTCTAAAACAACCGTCCGTCCTCGAATGGACATAAAAAAAATATCTAGGCTAGTGAACAGGTGGGGATATCTACTCCGCATATCGAACTCAGACTCCCAAGTAGTTGCCTCAATAGGCTGACCTCTCCACTGCACTTGAACTGAAGGGTAACTCTTTGACCTCAACTGACGAGCCTGCCGGTCTAGAATGGCTACCGGCTCCTCCTCGTAAGTCAAATCCGTGTCCAACTGGACAGAGCTGAAATCTAACACGTGGGACGGGTTACCATGATATTTTCGGAGCATGGACACATGGAATACCGGATGAATTGAGGATAACCCTGGAGGCAATGCAAGTCGATAAACTACTTCCCCCAATCTCTCGAGGATCTCAAATGGCCTGATATACCTAGGGCTAAACTTGCCCTTCTTCCCAAATCTCATAACACCCTTCATGGGCGATACCCAAAGCAATATTCTTTCTCCAACCATGAATGCAATATCACGAACTTTACGGTCAGCATAACTCTTTTGCCTGGACTGAGCTGTACGAAGTCGATCTTGTATAATCTTGACCTTGTCCAAGCCCTCATGAACTAAATATGTACCCAATAACCGAGCCTCCCCCGGCTCGAACCACCCAAATGGCGACCTACATCGTCTACCATATAATGCCTCATAGGGAGCCAAATGCTCGACTGGTAGCTGTTATTGTAAGCAAACTCCGCTAATGGCAAAAACTGATCCCAAGAACACCCAAAGTCAATAACACAGGCGCGGAGCATATCTTCCAAGATCTGAATAGTACGCTCAGACTGCCCGTCCGTTTGAGGATGAGATGATGTGTTTAACTCAACCCGCATACCCAACTCACGCTGAACTGCCCTCCAAAAGTGCGAAGTAAACTGCGTACCTCGATCAGAAATGATAGACACAGGCACACCGTGAAGACGAACGATTTCACGAATATAAATCTCTGCCAACCGCTCCGAGGAATAGGTAACTGACACATGAATGAAATGCGCTGACTTAGTCAGTCTGTCCACAATGACCCAAACTGCATCGAACTTCCTCTGAGTCCGTGGGAGCCCAACAACAAAGTCTATAGTGATACATTCCCACATCCACTCAGGAATACCTAACCTCTGAAGTAAACCACCAAGCCTCTGATGCTCACACTTTACCTGCTGGTAATTTAGACACCGAGCTACATAAGAAACTATGTCCTTCTTCATTCGCCTCCACTAATAATGCTCCCTCAACTCCTGATACATCTTGGCGGCGCCCGGATGAATAGAATACAGGGAACTGTGGGACTCCTCAAGGATCAACTCATGAAATCCATCCACATTAGGCACACAAATACGACCATGCATCCTCAAAACTCCGTCATCTCCAACAGTAACCTACTTGGCACCACCGTGCCGCACTGTGTCTCTAAGGACAGGTAAATGAGGATCGTCATCCTACCGATCTCTGATGTGCTCAAACAAAGAAGACCGAGCAACTGTACAAGCTAGAACATGGATGGGCTCAAAAACATCTAACCTCACGAACTGGTTGGCCAAGGCCTGAACATCCAATGCAAGCGGGCTCTCGCCAACTGGAATATATGCAAGGCTACCCATACTGACTGACTTTCTACTCAAAGCATCGGCCACTACAGTGGCCTTCCCGGGATGATACAATATGGTGATATCATAGTCTTTCAATAGCTCCAACCACCTCCTCTGTCTCAAATTGAGTTCCTTCTGCTTGAACAAATATTGCAAGCTCTGATGATCAGTGAATACCTCACATGGCACACCGTAAAGATAGTGCCTCCAAATCTTCAGCGCGTGAACAATGGCTGCCAGCTCTAAATCATGAACAGGGTAATTCTTCTCGTGGACCTTCAGCTGTCGTGAAGCATATGCAATAACCTTGCCACCCTGCATCAACACCGCACCTAGACCAATACGAGATGCGTCACAATATACTGTATAAGATCCTGAACCTGTGGGTAACACCAATACCGGTGCCGTAGTCAAAGCAGTCTTGAGCTTCTGAAAGCTCGCTTTACACTCGTCTGACCACCTAAGCGAGGCACCTTTCTGGGTCAATCTGGTCAACGGGGCTGCTATGGATGAAAACCCCTCTACAAATCGATGATAATAGCCCGCCAAACCCAAGAAACTACGGATCTCTATAGCTGATGTGGGTCTAGGACAGTCCTCAACTGCCTCAATCTTCTTAGGATCCACCTGAATACCCTCTGTTGATACAACGTGACCTAAGAAAGCAACTGAACTCAATCAAAACTCGCATTTTGAGAACTTAGCATATAATTGGCTGTCTTTTAGAGTCTGAAGAACGATCCGAAGGTGTTGCTCACGCTCCTCTCGACTGTGGGAGTATATCAAGATATCATCAATAAACACAACCATAAAGGAATCCAGGTAGGGTTTGAACACCCGGTTCATCAAATCCATGAATGCTGCTGGGGCATTTGTCAGCCCAAATGACATCACTAGAAACTCATAATGCCCATACCGAGTCCGAAAAGCTGCCTTAGGAATATAGGATGCCCTAATCCTCAACTGATGGTAGTCAGATCATAAATCAATCTTTGAAAACACCTTGGCACCCTGAAGCTGATCAAATAAATCATCAATACTCGGCAATGGATATTTGTTCTTGATGGTGGCTTTGTTCAACTGTCGATAATCTATACATATCCTCATCGATCCATCTTTATTTTTCACAAACAACACAAGTGTACCCCAGGGCGAGACACTAGGTCTAATGAAGCCCTTATCAAGCAAATCTTGCAACTGCTCTTTCAATTCTTTCAACTCTAGCGGGGCCATATGATATAGCGGAATAGAAATAGGCTGAGTGCCCGGAGCCAAATCAATACAGAAATCAATATCCCTGGCGGGTGGCATCCCCCGCAGGTCTGCATGAAACACCTCTGGAAACTCACGAACAACCGGCACCGAATCTATGGAAGGAACCTCCGCACTAGAATCGCGTACATAAGCCAAATAAGCTAGACACCTTTTCTCGACTATATGCCGAGCCTTCACATAAGAAATAACCCTGCTGGCAGAATGGCCAAGATTCCCTCTCTACTCTAATCGAGGAAACCCTTGCAAGGCTAAGGTCACCATATTGGCGTGACAATTTAATATAGCATGATAAGGTGACATCCAATCCATACCTAGTATGACATCAAAATCAACCATGTCGAAAAGTAGGAGATCTACATGAGTCTCAAGACTCCCAAGGGTGACCACACACGAACGATAAACATGATCTACAAAAATAGCATCACCCACTGGTGTGGATACAAACACAGGAGCACTCAAAGAATCACGGGGCACAACTAAATAGGAAGCAAAATAGGATGACACATAAGAGTAAGTAGATCCTGGATCAAACAGAATTGAAGCATCTCTACTGTAAACTGAAACAGTACATGTGATAACAGTGTTAGATGATTCAGCCTCAGGCCTGTCTGGGAAAATATAACACTGGGGTTGGGGCCCACCACCCTGAACTACGTCCTTGGGATGACCTCTAGCTGGTTGGTCTCCACCTCTAACAGTCTAGCCTCTACCTCTGGCTGCCTGACCCCTGCCTCTGGCTAGCTGAGCAGGTGGTGTAGCAACTGGTGCCGGAACTATGGCACGAGAACTCTAATGCTGTGAGCTGCCCGTTTCCCCAGGGCAAAATCTAGCAATATGCCTCGAATCACCACAACTATAACATAACTTCGGCTGTTGTGACTGCTGATCCTGAAACTGACCATGTCGTCCTGAATAACCATCCTGATAACTCTGGAGTGGAGGTGTACTAATAGGAGCTAGTGGTGCACTGTAGGCTAGCTAGTTAGAATAATGTATCTGAGGGCCACGACCACCTAAGGCACCGTGAGATGCCTGAAGCGCTGAATGAAATGGCCTGGGAGGATGGCCTCTACCAAAAGTACTCCTGCCTCTAGGTGAGGCATCATTGAACTCACCGGAATGACGAAAAATATTGTCAGACCCCTGACCACCCTGAGTAAGAACCTGTTCGACCCGTCTGGCGACATTAGCAGCAGCCTGGAAAGAAATTTCATTCCCAATCTCCTTATCCATCTGTAATTTGATAGGCTGAGCAAGTCCATCAATAAACCTCCTCACCCTCTCTCTCTCTCTCTCTCTCTCTCTCTCGGTGGGAAGCAGAAGAATAGCATGACGAGCCAAATCCACAAAATGGGTCTCATACTGAGTAACAGTCATACCGCCCGGCTGGAGATGCTCAAACTGACGGTGACGCTCCTCCCTCAATGTGATAGGCAGAAACTTCTCTATGAAGAGCTGAGAGAACTGGTCCCAAGTAAGAGCAGGTGACTCAGCTGGTCTGGTCAACAAGTAATCTCTCCACCATTTCTTGGCGGAACCAATCATCTGAAATGCAGCAAAATCGACCCTATTGGTCTGCACTATATCCATGTTCCGTAAAACCTTGTGACAACTGTCAAGATACTCCTGGGGATCCTCTGAAGGAGCACCATTGAAGTGAACAGGAAAGAGTTTGATAAACCTGTCCAATCTCCATAAAGCCTCAGAAGACATAGCTGGCCCATCTCCGACCTGCGCCGCAATAACCGACTGAACTAATCTAACTGGCTGAGATGTTGGAGCCTGATACTGGGGAGCTATCTACTCCGGAGCGGGAGTGCTAGGAGTCTGGGCTCCTCCTCCAGCATGAGAGATTGCTGGTGCCATGGGAAATAAGCCAGTCTGGGCCACACTCTCCATAAGGCCCACCAAACAGACCAAAGCATCCTGAAGTACTGGGGTAGCAATGAACCCCTCCGGAACCTGAGCTAGCTCGACAGGAACAGTGTGGGTTGGAACCTCCTCGTCAATCTCTATCTGAGGTTCCGATGCTGGGGCTGCTGCTCTGTCTCTAAGATGAGCCTTGTTCCTGCCTTGGCCTCTGGGACGACCTCGACCTCTGCCCAGCGTAGGAGCTGTCACTGGAGGCTCTGGCTGCTGCTCAGCTGAGGAAGCGGTACATGTTCTCGCCATCTGCGAGAGAATAAGAGTAGAAAAGTTCAATCAGTATTGAGAAAGCAAAATCGCACGACAGAGCAGAATAGAAGTGAAACTTGTTCCTAAACTTCATAGCCTCTGGAAGATAAGCACATACGTCTCTGTACCGATCCTCCAGACTCTACTAAGCTTGCTCGTGAATCGTGAGATCTAGGCAACCTAGTGCTCTGATACCAACTGTCACAACCTGAAATTTCCCACCGACGGGACCATGATGGCGCCTAACATTTCCCTTGCTAGGCAAGCCAACGTTAGAGAATCATTTACCAATTTCTTATTTCCATACCGTAATTAACATTAATTAACTACAATAAAATATAACAAGTGCGGAATATCATAAATCTGTATTAACTACTACTACCCAGATCTGGAGTCACAATTCACGAGCATTCTAGAATTTACAACAAGTAATAGTCTAAAAGAAATACAACTGTCTGAACGAAAGAAAACAGTAAGACATAAAGGATAGACAAGGATTTCAAGTTCTATGAAAGTCGACAGATCTACCTTGAGTCTCCGGACAGCAGACTAGTAGCAAATCTCGATCAACCTGAGCCGGTATCAAAATCTGCACAGAAAGTGCAGAGTATAGCATCAGTACAACTGACACCCATGTACTGGTAAGTGTCGAGCCTAACCTTGGTGAAGTAGTGACGAGGCTAAGACAAGACACTCACATATAATCTGAACAGTATAATCATACTAGAAGCAACAACAATAAGTAAAATAATAATGCCGAAATAATGGGAGGGGAACATACAGTGGGGGAAATACCACATAAAGAGTGAGAATAATGAAAAGACAAAATTAAATCGCAAATTTTTAAACGAAATGATCAATCAAGACAGCAAGGAAAAATCGGCACGGCATTACCCTTCGTGCTTTTACTCTCAACCTCACCAAGTAATAAACAAGATTGCACGGCAACACCCTTCGTGCTTTTACTCTCTTCCTCACAATATAAATAAATCATGCACGGCATCACCCTTCGTGCTTTACACTCTTCCTCACAATATAAATAAATCATGCATGGCATCACCCTTCGTGCTTTACACTCTTCCTCACAATATAAGTAAATCATGCACGGCATCACCCTTCGTGCTTTACACTCTTCCTCACAATTCATAGAATCAATAACAATGGATAAAGAGAAGTTTCACAAGAAATCAGTATTTCATCAATGATTATTTTCAAAATTTTATCAACCTTGGTGGAACCAGGTACAAGTCTCCCAATATTTCAACAACAGTAAGCATGGATAACAAGATTTAAGATTAACAAATTTGCAAGAAAATGGAATTTCACTCGCATGCTATGACTCGACCACAATGTATAGATGCTCGTCACCTTAACTATACATCGTATTCAGCAACAAAACATGTAGCAGTTACTCACATAATACCTATTCCCTCAAGCCAAAGTTAGACACGACACTTACCTCGCTCCGAAGATCACTAAATCCTCAATCATGGATTTTCCTTTGGAATTCACCTCCAAACCACTCGTATCTATTCAAAAATGACTCAATAATATCAAATATTGATAAAGGAATCAATTATATTGCCTAAATTAAGTTCTTCCAATTTTTCCTCCAAAAGTCGAAAAATCGACCCCGGGCCCACTTGATCAAAACCTGAGGTTCGGACCAAAATCTTTTTACCCATTCACCCCCGAGCCCGAATATGTAATTAGTTTTAGAATCCGACCTCAAATTGAGGCATAAATCCCCAAATTCCCGAAATCCCTATTTTCTACCCTAACCCCTAATTCTACCATAAAAACTCTAGATTTATGGTTGATAATTCAAGGAATGTAATTGGTAATTGAAATAAAATGGTTTAGAATCACTTACCAACACTTTGGGGAGGAAATGGATCTTGAAAATCTCCTCTACCCATTTGGTTCTTGAAAACTGTTGAAGAAATGGCTTAAACCCGTGTTTGGAGTCTGTTTTAAGTCACTGGACAGGCCTTCATCGCGTTCGCGAGAGGTCTGTCGTGTTCACGATGCACAATGGCCTAAGGCCTTCGTGTTCGCGAGTCTATCTACGCGTTCGTGTAAGGCAGCTCCCCCCAAGCCTTCACGTTCGCGACCCAATGGACGCGTTCACATAGAAGAACATGACTCCTGTCCCCCAGGTCCCCATGTGCTTCGCGTTCGCAATGAGCAGGTCACGTTCGCGAAGGGTAAATCCCCCCATCACTTCGCGTTTGCAACCAGGACTTCGCGTTCGCGAAGAAGAATTCTCAGCCTTACTGGATTACTCTTCGCGTTTGCGAGAGTGCCTTCGCGAACACAAAGAAGGACATGCCAGAACACATATTCTGTAGAAAAACCAGATTTCCAAAGTCTAAAACATCCTGTGACCTATCCGAAACTCACCCGAGCCCTAGGGGCTCCAAACCAAACATGCACATAAGTCTAAAAATATCATACGAACTTGCTCGCGCGATCAGATCGCCAAAATAACACCTAGAACTACGAATTTAGCACCAAATCAAATGAAATTCTCAAGAACACTTTAAAATCCAAAACTTCTCAACTGGACGTCCGAATCACGTCAAATCAACTCCGTTTCTCATCAAATTTCACAGACAAGTCTTAAATATCATAATAAAATTGTACCGGGATCCGGAACCAAAATACGGATACGATACTAACAATGCCAAATATCAATCAATTCTTAAAAACTATTAATTTCCAAACTTTAAATTTTCACCAAAAATTCATATCTTGAGCTAGGGACCTCCGAATTCGATTCCAGGCATACGCCCAGGTCCCATAATTTGATACGGACCTACTAGGACCGTCAAATCATTGATCTGGGTCTGTTTACCAAAAATATTGACCAAAGTCAACTAAAATCAACTTTTAAGGCAGAAAATCTTATTTTCATTAATTTTCAACATAAAAGCTTTCCGAAAATTGCCCGGACTGCGCACGCAAATTGAGGAGAGTAAAAATGTGATATTTAAGGCTTAAGAGCGCAGATTCAAGTTCTAAAACATAAGATGACCTTTTGGGGCATCACAATCATAAACATTCCTAAACGTAGAGAGTTAGCCTCACATACCTTGACTCTGACCTATTCAAGTGTTTCACAATGGTCGTCGTCTCTTTCAACGATAAGCTATGGCAATATATGTCAAGAGGAACCAATATTAGCACTAATGCTCATATTTTAGTCACTTAGGCATTTCATCAAGCACTTGGTGGGCATAAAGCTCATAGCCTTTATTAATAGTGTTTTTACATCCCATAACCCCCTTCTCTTGCTCCTAATTAATTCTAAAATCTCAAATTGTAATAATCAGTATCATTCTTCATCACCCATAAGATAAACAATACCCTTAGTCAATAATCAACAATCAACAACCCAAACCTATAATCATTCATGCTTTTCTATCAAACCCATCAACTCATATCTCATGAACTTAAAGTCTAGAATCATTAATTCAATATTGTAATCAATTAGAGGGTGAAGATGTTACAAATTGTAGACTCAGGCCCAAAGATGCATAAAGCATAAACTGCGGCCTCAGTCCCAAAGATGAATAAATCATAAACTACAGTCTCAGGCCCAAATACGAGTGTTTAACATTGAGGAATTAAAATCAGGAACTGAGAATCATACTACAATACATGATACTGAAATACTGAATGCGTTACATGATACTAGAATGCTGAATAGGACTAGACTGAGACATGTATTCATAATAAAATGATCTGTCATAATTGAGACTCATGGGATATTGAACGAATTATTAAACCATGTCATCTAGAAAATTGAAGTTCTACAACTATTCATGGAACTGAGGCATAATTACTTTCCGAGGGAATTCGTAATTGCCATAAGAATGAGACGTAGGGAGAATCATAAACATTCCCAAACATAGAGAGTTAGCCTCACATACCTTGACTCTGACCTTTTCAAGCGTATCACAATGGTCATCGTCTCTTTCAACGATAATCTATGGAAATATATGTTAAGAGGAACCAATATTAGCACTAATGCTCGTATTTTAGTCACTTAGGTATTTCATCAAACACTTGGTGGGCATAAAGCTCATAGCCTTTATTAATAGTGTTTCTACATCCCACAACCCTTTCTCTTGCTCCTAATTAAATCTAAAATCTCAAATTGTTATAATCAATATCATTCTTTATCACCCATAAGATAAACAATACCCTTAGTCAATAGTCAACAATCAACAACCCAAATCTATAATTGTTCATGCTTTTCTATCAAACACATTAATTCATATCTCATGAACTTAAAGTATAGAATCATTAATTCAATACTATAATCAATTAGAGGTTGACGATATTACCTTGTTGAAGTTCAATCCTCTTGAATTGGAATTCTATGGTTTCCTTTCTCAACAATGATGTCTCAATCGAATATCCAACGATTTGAAGGGTTTATCCATGTAAATAAGGTGTTGGAGAATTAAAATTAACTTAGAATCACCATTATAACTTACATTGGATGGTGGAGGGACCTTAGAGGAAATTGGGTTCTTGAGAGCTTTCCTTTCAAGAGCAAATTTTCGTGTTTTATGGAGGGGATGAGGTAAGGCTTTTAAAATGACCCAATTTAGTATCACGACCAGCACTTAGGAGCTAGTGCACCAAGTAAGCCTCATCAGTATTTTACTGAAAATCGGACAAAGTTTTCCCTTTTTTGGACTATCAGAAAATTTTTCTGTCTCTAAATCAACAACCAAACATCCTAATACCAATCCCAACAATAATATCTCTATCAATTAACCAAAATAAATCTCAATCGTTAGTAATCCAGCCACTAACAGCCATAAATACTAATTTATCTCCAAATACGATAGCAAAGGGAAATACTCAATATAAGTCTATAATAACGAAGCAATACTTATGATACTAAAAGAATGGCTATGGAACGACTCTAAAAGTTCAAAGAAAAGACCATAACAATTAATTAAACTTCTTGCCCACATGAATAAATACGGGGCACACCAAGAACTATCAACATGTGCGCTTTAATTAACAAGATCCTCCTCTACGTCAACTGCTCTCTCTGGGAAAACAAATAGTGGGGAGTGAGTCACTAGCTCAGTGAGTTAATACATAACCACAATCATTTTTATTTGGGGACAAGCCGGAAGACATGCTCGTATAATAATAATCAGAACTATTATAAAACAAAAATGCCCTCTCAAAAACGGTAAATATAATCAGTTTATTCATGTGCTTCTTGCAACAAAAATCAATTTAATAAATCAGCAATAAACTCGGTAAACACTGTCTCATAGCAAATCTTTATATTTGGGAGGTTTCCAAGAAATGATCATGTAATCTGTATCAATGTGTGGACCCCTTTGTAAAAGGAGTCAAATATAACTCTAGTTCTACCTTCCCACTAGTGAAGGCTATAACTATACTCGGTAATCGGTAAATACAAGGTGCATCAGGTCTAACGAACCCACCGTTAGCTAAGGGATCCTTCAATCCTCCCATTTATACTTTTCTTTACAAACAGTAAATATTCACATGGAAGCATTTTCAAAATAGTACAGGGTATTTCAATTCTTATTAAATCATGTAATCTAATTTGGGTAACGGTAATCATATCTCAAGAAACAAAAAAAAACATGTCTAGTAACAATGAGAACCTTTTAAATAGCTATAAACATCTCAAGTAAACTATTCAGTACCATATAAAGTAAAGGACTTATCCCACATGCAATTTCAAACATTTGGTAACACATTTTATTTTTAAAATATAGTATAAACCAGTATTTTATAAGGCGTGGGAGTAAGGCGAGGAGTTCTACATATGCCTCACCAAGGTGTAAGCCCCGAGGCACGGGGCATAAGCCCCATAAGTATTTACTTTTAAATATTTCATAAAATAATATAAATACAATATATATATTTATAAATAGGTAAAATTGCATAAAATTTAAAAAAACACTTTAAATATGTGAAAAGTATATAGAGATGTGCTTCATCCCCAACAAAAACTAATCAAAATAATCATTTATACTCTACTTACAAGCACAAGTAACTTGAGTTGAAAAGATTAAAGTTTTCTAGATAATTCTAAAATCTCAAATTGTAATAATCAATATCATTCTTCATTACCTATAAGATAAACAATGGCCGGTGGGGTGGCAGCTGGTGCTGGAAGAATGGCCGGAGGACCCGGTGGAGCACGTGGAGGCTGATAAGTCTGTGGAGGTGCACCACTCCTGGCTCTGGGGCAATCTCTAACCAGGTGACGAGTGTCACCACACTCAAAACAACCTTTCGGAGGATGCGGCGACTGAGACTGACTCAGACCTGGCCTGCTGGACTGGCCGGTAATAGCACCTCGAGTAGGAGGCATACTGGATACTGGCGGTGCATAATAGGGCTCCTGAGGTCTAGGAAGAGCTGGAACACCACTGGATGTTGGAAGAGCTGAATGAACAGGGCGACTCACAAAATCCCTACCATAGCGTGCTGCTGGTGCACGAGCTCCTGAATAATGACTAGTCTCTCGAGACCTCTTGGCCTCTCTCTCCTCTCTGTCCCGGGCAAACATGCCCTCCACTCTCCTGGCAATTCTCACTGCCTGCTGATAAGTGATGTCCATCTCCAACTCCCTGGCCATACTGGTCCGAATACTGGGGTGGAGTCCTTCAATGAAGCGACGAACCCTCTTTCTGACTGTAGCAACTAGAGCTAGTGCATGGCGAGCTAACTTACTGAAACAGACTGCATACTACGATTCAGTCATAGCACCCTGACGCAACTGCTCAAACTCTACGCGCCAAGCATCCCTGAGGCTCTGAGGAACATACTTACGCAAGAACATCTCTGAAAACTGAGTACAAGTGAGTGAGGCTGCCTCGTCCGGACTACTCAGCTCATAGGCACGCCACCACTGATATGCTGCTCCCCTCAACTAGAAAGTGGTGAAGGAAACTCCACTCGTCTCCACAATGACCATAGTGCGGAGAATACAATGACACTTCTCAAGAAAACCCAGAGCATCATCTGAAGCTAGTCCGCTGAAAGTAGGTGGGGTGGTACTTCTTGTACCTCTCAAGTCTGAGCTGCTCTGCCTCAGAAGCAGCTACCCTGATCTTATGCTGAATCGGAGCCACTGGGGGCATATGAATATACTCTGGGTCCTGATCAACCTGGACCCTCAGCTCAGGAGTGCGGGCTGCGGGAGTCTGTGCTCCTCCCCCGGCCTGAGATGTAGCAGGAGCTATCGGGAATAGTCCAGCCTGAGCTAGAGTACTGGACATGCTCAAGAACTGAGCTAAAGTCTCCTGAAGGGCTGGAGTAGCAATATGGACCTCCGGTGCTGGCCCTCCAGCTGAAGCTGCTGGGGGATCCTCTGACGCAGCTCTCGCAGGTGCTCAGGCTGCACCGCGTGGTCGTCCTCAACCCCGACCCCGGCCTCTGGCGGCTCTAGTAGGGAGCTCGAGTGCCTGATCGTCGGTCCTCCCATTGCGGGTCCTCACCATCTGTGAGAAAGAATAGAATAGAATAGAATCTTAGAATTTTTTGGTGTCAATAACTCGCACGACAAGGAAATCAAAGGAATATGATTGTTCTTAACAGTTACATAGCCTCCCGAAGATAAGTACGGATGCCTCTGCACCGATTCGCGAGACTCTAATAAACCAGCTTGTGACTTGCTACTCCTATGAACCTAGTGCTCTGATACCAACTTGTCACGACCCAAACTAACCCTCCATAAGTTGTCGTGATGGCACCTAGTCTTTACGACTAGGTAAGCCTAATATTATGAAAAATATATAAAAAAAAATAACATTTTAAAGATAACCAGCATATTGTAAATAGCCAAGAATAGTACCACTCGACATATACAAAATAATTTTCCAAGACCCGGAATATCACTAAGTCACAAGCTGTTATAATCTATGTAGCTCTATACAAAAGTCCAAAGATAATAAAGAAAGTCTCTAGGCGAGGGAGTAGAAGGGGACTCCGAATATTTGCGGACGCAAGCAGAAGTACCTTGAAGTCTCCTAGAATCAACAGCACGCACTAACCCCAAGGCTGATAGCTCGTACTTGGATCTGCACACGAAAACATGTACAGGAAAGGGCATGAGTATACCACAATGGTACCTAGTAAGTGTCAAGCCTAACCTCAGTCGAGTAGTGACGAGGTCAGGTCAAGGCCCTACCGGAGTAAATATAATAAATTAAACAGTAAAAGGTATAAGTAAAATTCACGGTAACACAGTTAAAGAAACTCTCAAAAATTTAACAGTTAAGGGAGTCCTCGACTCAGAACAAGGTAAACACAGTGGGGAATCTCCCGGGATACCGTCCCGTAGTTCCAAATGAATATGCAGTACATGGGGATCTCCCGGAATACGTCCATAGTCCCAAAGTAAATATGCAGTGCTAGGGGATCTCCCGGAATACGTCCGTAGTCCCAAAGTAAATATGCAGTGCTGGGGGATCTCCCAAAATACGTCTGTAGTCCCAAAGTAAATATTCAGTACAGGAGAATCTCCCGGAATACGTCTGTAGTCCCAATTTAAATATGAAATGCAAGATAAAATGGCAGGTATGACATCGAGTTATACAGTTTATACTGAACACATATAAGGAAAGCAGGGACTTAACTAAGCATGACACACAGAATGTCAAATAGTCAGTTGGAACATGTAAGCATGCTTCTCTAACCTAAGTTTAACAAATAAACGTATTAGTGTAATTTAATAAGGAAAACACTTTGTGATTTAGAAGGTAAAAACGAGATTTTTGCAATAATAGCCTGTGTACGTACTCGTCACCTCACGTACACGACGCCCACACATCAATTAAAATCAAACATCTTAAAGGAAAGTCCCCAACACAAGGTTAGGCAAGCCACTTACCTCGAACCGCTCAAATCACCTCGATAACACGTTCTTGCCACGAGTATCCGACTCCAAATGGCCCGAATCTATTCAAATAAATTGCATAATATAAATATAATTACAAGTAACTAATTTAGCTAATTAATTCGAAGCTAAAGCGTGAATTTAGGAAAACGCCCAAAAAGTCTCCCCGGGCTCACGTCTCGGAATCGGATAAAAATTATAAATTATGAACACCCATTCACTCACGAGTTCACTCGAACAAAAATCATCTAAATCTAACGTCAAATTCCCATTCAAATCTCAGATTTTAATTGGGGAACACTTTTCCCCCATTTCCAAACTTCTACCCTCAATTTCCTTAATTAGACGAGGAAAACAACAATAGATAAATGTATAATGATCAAAATAGAGTTAGAATTAGTTACCCAATAGTTCTCCTTCAAAATCGCTCGAGAAATCGTCTCCCACTGAGCTCTAAATCGAATTTGGTATTATGAATTTTCAAACCCTCGAAATCCTCTTTTCTGCCTAGCGATTTCCGCACCTGCGGACCTAGGACTGCACCTGCGGACAATCCATCGCAGGTGCGAAGGCCACTTACTTGGGCTGGGTCCGCACTTGCACACATTAGTCCGCAGCTGCGGATGCACTTCTATGCTCAATCGTTTGCTTCTGCGGAACCTTGGGTCCTTCACAACTCCGCATCTGCGACTGCCCTTCCGCAGATGCGGCTCCGCTCCTGCAGCTCACTCGTCTCATCTGCGACCACTGACTCCCTGGCCTAAAAGCACACCTGCGATCCCATCCTCGCTTCTGCGAGGGCGCACCTGCGGACTCCCCACCGCAGGTGCGAAAACACCAGAACTAGCAACTCCAAAAATTCCTCTAAGTCCAAGTTCATTTCGTTAAGCATCCGAAACACACCCGAGGCCCTCAGGACCTCAACCAAGCATACCAACCAATCCTAAAATACCATACGAACTTAGTCGAACCTTCAAACCAGGTTGAACAACACCAAAAGCATGAATTAAGCACATATTCAAGCCTAAGAATTTAAAATTTTCCAAATTCTACACACGACGCCGAACCACATCAAATCTAGTCCGAATGACCTCAAATTTTACACACAGGCCACAAATGACATTACGAACCTATAGCCACTTTCGGAATTCCATTCCGATTTCGATATCAAAATTTCCACTATCGGCTGAAATCGCTAAAAAACTAACTTTCGCCAATTCAAGCCTAAATCTACTACAGACCTCCAAAACATATTCTGGACGCGCTCCTAACCCCAAAATCACTCAACGAAGCTAACGGAGTTGACGGAATTCCATTCCGGATCCGTCTTCACACAGTTCTGACTACGGTCCAAACTCTAAGGCTTAAACTCACAACTAGGGACTAAGTGTCCCAAAACTCCCCGAATTCCATAACCAAACACTCCGGCAAATTCCAAAAGCAGAAACAAATATGGGAAAAGCAGATATTAGGGGATCGGGGCTCAAATTCTCAAAACGACCGGCCGTATCGTTACACTCATTTACACCTAATATGAGTTTACAGAGTATTACAAGATCTAGAGATCTTCTTTAACTTTACGGTTTAACAAAAGGATTTTGGAAGGAAAAGAGCCAATCTTCTAGAAATATAAAATTTCAACGTTATCGAAAACAGAAAAGGAAAAAATGTGTTATAATTTATGTATTACTATGAGATATAACTATATTTGGTTGTGGGGGCTAAAAGTGTTAAAACTTAAAAGCCCATAAATGTAGGGGAAACCCATGACAAAAACAGGAACGGAATAACATAAAAAGATTAAGGATAAATATGGAAGTACGAAAAAACTTTGCTTATAAATTCTAGTTTTGCAGGACTAGGGCTGTGTAGATCAATTGAGAAATGCTGGGAATCGGATCTGTATCGACAGGGACTTCCGCGGAGAAGAGGCAACAACCACAAGTTGCCGCCGAGAAGAGGGAAAAAGGAGGATGCGAGAAGGGATGCGTGAAGGTGTTAACCGAGGAGATGAGGCGAAGAATGGCAGAAGGAGGAACGTCGACACTGACAGCGGCGGAGATTGAGCAAAAAGTTGCAGAAGGAGGGGGATACCTCAGGGGGTTTAAACCACCAGCCAATTACTCTTATGAAAAGTATGCCAACGATAGCGACGACGAGCTTTTGCCTGATCACGCTTTGCCCGAGCATCGCCCTGATTTTTACCATATTTGGCGTCATTATCACCACCAAGCTGCACAAACCAATGTATGTATTGTTTCCTTCCTTTCAATTTGAACTTTATAGATATATATCATGTGCTTTATTTATATAATATTTAGTGTATTATGCATCTCGACTAATTCAACCGAAGTACCTGGTCTGATTTGGGCAAACAATTACTTACATGTTGTTTAGGCCAATTTTTTCTTTATCAAAACTAAACCACCGTAGTACAGTCAAACTTTCTCTATAATAGCCTCGTTTGTTCCGATATTGTTTGGCTTCTATAGTGAAGTGACGTTATAGAGTACATATGTTATAACATAATATAAAAATCAGTTTCGAGAAAAATATGGCTTTTATAGTGATGATTGTTATATGGGATGCTGTTATATGGGATGCTGTTATATGGGATGCTGTTATATAGAGATGTGACTGTATATGTCTCACTAATTGTAAGCCAATGGAGATGTTTTTGCCCTGATAACACAAGTTTCCCCATTGCCCATGTCTCCATGAATATGATTTAGTTTTTTTCTTTGGTTATTCGAATTGGATAGAGTTTTTGTGATTTTCATGTCTTATTTATTACTCTACTGCTTTGCTTCCTTTGGACCTAAATCTTGTTAGGAATTCATGACTCTTTTGGTTCCTCTGGCATACCATTAGACCTTCAGCTGATTTCCTTGACCCCCTCTCCTCTTTAAAACTAATTGACCGTTCTGTTTCCCTATAAAAATACCAGAAAAGGTACTTTAGTTTCGTGTGGTTGGATTTTGCCCGTTGGCGCTTCACCTGACCCTCAAATTTTCCTTATTTGGTCACTTTACCACCGGCAAACTCAACCAACCAATGTTTGTTTGCTTCCTTTCATTTTAAGTTCTCTCGCCTTAACGCAGCGCTGAGGCGAGACAGCGCTGCAGCGAGACAGCATCGCTATTTTGGTCTGTTGCGTGGCGAGGAAGAAAAGGCGAGCGCCTCTGCATGTGTAGCGAGAGGCGCTGCGAGGCGTCGCTTTTTGAATAAAACGGAAGAAAAGGCAGCATTAATATTAAAACACAAAATTAGGGCTTGGGTTTCACTTTTCTCCTTCAGCGACTAGCAGCGACCTTCTTCTTCTCCTTCAGCGACTTTCGATCTTCTTCTTCTTCCATCATCAGCCATCATCACCAGGTATGTTACTTTCTTTTCTTTTCTTCTTCTTCTCCTTTTTTCTTCTACTTTCTTCTTCCTCTGTTTCAGCAGCGACTTCTTCTTCTTTTTTCTTTTTCTTCTTCTTTTTTCTTTCTTCTTTCTTCAATCATTCAATGATCAGCTCTTTCTTCTTTCTTTCTTCATTTTTCTTCTTCTTTCTTTGCTGATTTCCAGAGGCAGTAGCTTTTTTTTTGCTCTGTTTTTCTTCTTCTTTCTTTGCTGTTAGTTTCTTCATTTTTCTTCTTCTTTCTTTGCTGTTTTCCAGAGGCAGTAGCCTTTTTTTTGCTCTGTTTTTCTTCTTCTTATTAATATATTATTGTTATTGAGTTTTTAGTTATATGTATATAATATTTTATGTTTTTGTATAAATTGTCGCTTCACATCAAAAAGGCGAGCGCTTCGCTGCGCGCTTCTCGCCTCAGTGAAGCGGGCCCTCGTAGCTATTTGTCGCTGCACGCTATCCAAAACACTGTAGTTCCATATACATTTGCATGTCGGGTGCTTCTTTATTTATATATTTGTTGTGTAGCACACCAGGTACCTATTACTTCTACTACTGAGTAACACTGTCCACTAGGGTTAGGCAGATAAAAAGGAAACAAAAGCTTCTTAAAATTTTCTTTTCTCATTCATATTGCTAATTTGTGTATTAGACCTTCCAAATAACATTGATAATCGTCATGTTTTGTCTGATTCTAAAGCCTGTTATTTTTAATCCTTTGGGCAAAAAATAATTGCATGTTGTTAGTTCAAATTTTATATCGAAGCTTAGACCATTTGTAATCTGTTTCACTAATTTTAAGCCAATTCAGTTCCTAAGTTGCAGTATCAAGTACTAAATAGGAGTTGTTTTATGTTTATATGTTTCCACTGTACACGAATATGAATTTAGCTGTTACTTAAGGTATTTGAAATGTTAGAATGTACATATATTTTCTTCTCAAAAGAATGTATTTATTTAATTATGTATGGGGGATAACATGTTAATCATGTGACCTCTGAGCCTTCTCCGCTCATACTGGTACCAAGCCCTAGCCCCCCCCCCCTCACAGAAATGCAAATTATGTTGTTATTATTGTGATTTCTGTGATATATCTATTCCTACTAGTTGTAGATCTATTATTACTACTACTGTTAGGGATTGTTGATTCTTTTGGTTCCTTTGGCATTAAACCTTCAACTGATTTCCTTCGCGGTGTTGACTGGCCCCATGTTCGCTTTTAAACTAATTGACTTGTCTGTTCCCTTATAGAAAGACAAAAAGTTTTTAAATTTTGAGTGGCTGAATCTACTTCATGCTATTTTGTTAGGTTTGTCCAATTCGATTATGATCTCTCTTGTTTCTTCCAGTTTGGATGGGCTTCATCACTGTTGGCTTGTTTGACAGGGTTTTGACCTTGATGTCTATCCTGGTTGTTCTATGCTGGCTGATGTGGTGCCATTAGACAAGTCCCATACTAAGTATGGTGAGATAATGATGGAACTGACTAACCTTGCTATCCAGCAATACAATGAGAAAGAGTGCAATGTATGTATTTGTCCCCTATGCACCTTTGCTTTGTGGGATTAGTCTCCACAATCCTTCCTTTATTTTCTTCCTGGCATGTTTTCTTTTTCAACTGATAGTGGCTCTGCTTGCAGGTTTTTAAGTACAAGCTCTTGAGTATTGAGAAGGTGAACTATCGGTTGACGGGATTCGAAGAATATTTTATGACTGTTAAAGTCTTAAATCTCACTCTTGGTTCTTCTATCGAAACTTTTCAAATACATGCTGGCAGACTGATTGCTGTGGGTACCAAAAAGGTCTTTAGTTGCCTGCCAAAGGAGAGGTAAACACCTATTGACATTTAGAATTTGCCTTTTTTTAATTGTGTGTTTCTGTGTGTGCTAGCGTGGGTGAAATAAGTCCTTTTGAAATGAATTACATATTTTTTTTGTTTTCAAAGAGCTGACGAAGGGAATGGGAGAAACCTCCCCCTCCCTCCCTCCCTCCCTCCCTTCAGAAAAAGGAAAAAAAAAGGATCATATGGGCTTATAAGGAATGATTTTGTGATAAATTATGGAAGCTGGAAATGGTAATCATAGGCATTTGTTATCTGTGGAAAATGCACTTGTACTTGATAGCTAACTTAACTTTGTATTTTTGCCTCCGGACTAATTAACAGGGGTTTGCTTGATGGAGAGGGGAATGTCGCCGAAGGGAAAGAGGGATGGACCTTGGACCCTAGAAGTTATTTGATAACCCTTGGATTCTAGTTACCTTTTACTTTAATGTGTAATCTGATCTGATAATATTGTGCACCTGCACCTGGACCATGGTGTTCTAAATTTAGTAGAAGCACTTCAGTCTTTGCAACTTCGAGCTCTTTAAACTTTGAGAAGTGACCTGACTTTGTTGGATTATGAGCGCTTTAACTATGAGAAGTGTCCTTGCCTCTTTGTTATTTGAAGCATCTCATAATTTTTAGCTATCTGCTGCAGTCTTGGACGATCTGTATTCCAATATATGTGTTACAAACTTATCTTAAGGTTATAAAAACGAAGACATCTTGGTATTTTGAAGGCCTGTACTGCTCATTTACTGTCTTGGTATTTTCGCCAAGATCATAGATATGCCTATTTAACAGTCTTTTCATCTTCTCTATTGATTTCTTTCTCTTCAATAGCTTCTTTTAAGCGACTTGATTTTTCAAAAAACAAAAAAGAATGATAAAATTTTATAGTTCCTTTACCACTTCAACCCCGCTCATACTCGCATCCCTATTCTCTGTAGATCCCTTTCTTCGATCAACACCAAAAGCATCTACATTGTTTAGTGAAGAATCTGAGGAGGATCTGGCACTGGAGCTAATCCACTCCTATACACAAGTCTTAGCAAACGATGGTCTTCGAAATTATTGTAAGTGTTGTATGTTTAGCATCGTGTAGCCCGAAATATTGATTTATTGTGAATTTTGCGTTAACAAATGTATACAAATGATTTCAATAAATATTTGTGTTAAAGTAACTTTATTGTGCACCGCTTAATGTCACGTCTTTAGTCGTTAACTAAGTACACATATGACACTTGACAATTCACTCACAATCTTTTACAACTTGTTCACGTTCTTGCTTTGCCAAGTCAGCCTAGATTACTACATTCAAGAAACAGTAAAACATGTCTAGTAATAGTGAGAATTTTTTAACTAACCGTAAACAGCTCAAGTAAACTATTTAGTACCATATCAAGTAAATGACTTGTCCCACATGTAATTTCAAACATTTCGGTAACATTTTATTTTCAAAATATAGTATAAACCATACAGGTTATGAAAATACAAATTGCGGTATGGTTACTACTCACAGTACTCGTATCGAAATACCAAGGGCTAGTGTACTCGTATCAGAAATACCAAACTCCTAAGGGCTGGTGTGTAAATATTAATTGTTACACAAATCTTTAATATTTACAAGATAATGGCTTTCTCTAGAATTTTCTACAAACCTAGAAGATTCCAAGGATTTTCCGAGCAATTCTTCCATTAGAAATCTCTATATTTCTCTAGTTACTTCCCACATGTGCTAGTCTATTTCTTATGAAACTTTTCATATGGCAAAAATATATGCCAAGTGGAACCTACGTGACATGATGATGTGGCGGCCATGGCACTCTCCCCCACCCAACTTTGTGTGCCGCCCTCGGTACAAAGCAACGACAAGTATGCGCGCACCTCGCTTTGGTGTCGCCGAAAGTCTTTGTCCTTTAGCCATGATACCTTATGAAGCGGTTCGCCTTCCCATGTCACAAGATACTGGTCACATTTCTTCTTGCCCCTTTTGTACTTTGGACGACTAGCGACGATGGCCTCGATCCTCCGCTCATTTGATGTCTCTCTTTGCTCTTGGCGTGAATTTCCCCATGACTCGATCAAGTCTAGCAGCTTTTCAAGCATCGGGTCCATGCTTCCACTACCTATTTGGCTGCTCTCATTGGATTTAGTTGCTCAACTGCGGGGGTATTGGTATTATGAGTTGATTGACCTATGTTCTATGGATATGTGAAAACACTATCGGTATGCTGAATTTCGGGAGACGACGAACCCCTCCGCCCCCCCACCAAATGCATTACTATGGGCGTGTATGGAATAAGATTGAGTGGAAATTGTAATCTTATGCATTTGTTATTTGTGGAAAATGCACTTCTACTTGATAGCTAACTTTATATTTTGTTTTTTTCCTCTGAACTAATTAACAGGGGTTGGTTGCAATTGCCAAGCAGGATGGATAGGGAAGTGTCACTGAGAGAAAGACCCTTGAACTCTAGTTATTTAATAGTTTAATCGTTTACTTTAATATGTAATATGGTCTGATAATATTATGCACCTGGATCCCATAGCTTTCTTAATTTAGTAAAAACATTTCAGTTTCTGTGACTATGAGAGCTTTAACTTTGAGAAGTGACATGATTTCTTTGTTAAATTATGAGCCCTTTAACTTTGACAAGTGATCTGACTTCTTTGTTAATTGATGTATCTGATATATTTTTAGATTACATAACAAATGGCAATGTGGCCAACTAACAAAGGCAATAGGAATGTAGTATGTTCTTATTAAAAGGAGATTTTGAATTATGATAACTCTGATAAATTCTTCCTCCCTTCGTTTCAATTTAGATGGTGTAATTTGACTTGACACAAAGTTTAAGTGAAAAAAAAAGAAGGAAAAACTTTTGATCATGTGGTCCTAAAAACTTACGGGCCAAAAGCTTTGTGGGGCCATGACAATTTTGTGGCCGTAAAGACTTATCATTAAGGGTAAAATGATTAAAATGGAAAGTTTAAAGTTAGATTGTTTTCAAATATACAAAAGTGACATTCTTTTTGGAATATATTAATAAGGATAGTGTGTCAATTAAATTGAAGCAAAATGAGGGGTTGTTATTAACCTAAATCAATATGATATGGTTTTTAAGAGCTAATAATCGAGATTTTCATGTAATTACTGTATAGGTAACTTCATAGTGTAATATTTTTTTTACAGTATTAGTATATAAAATATAAACTCTTTATGATTCAATTAAAGGTAGCAGAAGCCACCATCTTTCATTTCTTAATTTCCTATCATTTCTTTTTTGTTGTTGTTGTGAACTTAGGTTTCAATTCCTACACTGTATATCTAAAGTCAAAATTCTAATATTACTTCTTAGGAGTATTAAGTTAATTAAGAATCTAGCTTGCTTGGAAGCGCATAATTGTTGTAGACATATAAAATTTATTGTATTTAATTCATACAAAATTTGGATTATATCTTAAATTTATTTGGGTTTAAGAAATTAATTTGGACTCTACAAATTAAATAAGTCCATTTATTTACAAGCCCAAGGTCTATTTCATCTTAAGGCCCAGAATTATGCCACGTGTCAAGTGACATGGTATATCCAGTCAAACTCCAGGCCAATAAGGTGACGCCACATGTTTAATGATGTGGCAATCCCAGTCCAAAATAATGACCAATCAAGAGTTGCTAAATGTCTAAAATGACATGTCTTGGCCAATCACAAGCAAGCTTATCACATAGCTTATGTGATAAGTTTGATGACTTGCATGAGCCAATCAGAATCAAGCAAGAGAGTTCATATGTAGCTGGACTGTCCATCCTCTATCACTATAAATAGAGGGGTTACATAACTCTCTGGGGACATTCAGAATTGGAGAAGAACATTCCGCAATTGGTGAGGGCATCCGCAAACAGAGAGATCAATTATCAAGTGCGAAGTTCTTCTACAAAGGAGTGGTCAACGAAGTTCTTCCCGGAGATCAACCCAAAATAACAAAGTGGTGCTCGACGTTCTTGGCGATTAAATACATCACAAGGAGGTCTACATCGTTTTGCATTCGAGAAAGACACTTCTCAAGCCCCCGAATCACGGTGAATTTCATAGAGGAGAATCAAGAGATACAAAGAATTGTACTCACAAATATTTATCAATAAAATCTCTTTTTCTTCATATTATTTTTTATTGCGGTTTATTTTTTGTCTAGAAAAATTTGTTGCGAACAAATTTTGGCACGCCTAGTGGGACTAATTCTGTCCTTCATCTCTTCTTCTTGCAAGTTAAAAACTGCAAACTTCATATCTACTGCTGCAATGGCCTTCCACAAGTGCGATGATATTTTGTGCATAAGATGCTACTGCTGCCGCATTCGCTGAGCTCAATCATGTTAGCCCAATCACTCGAAGCAAGTTCAAGGCTAGTGGCTTGGATGGATCCGAATACTTTGCCTCCTTGGAGATGGTAAAGAAGATCAGATCTCATATGATGTCCGCGACCGCAATCTCTGGGGGAAACACCTTATTCTAGCTATTTGACAAGCTTTCTCAAACAACCTCAAACCTTAGTGGATTTGAGGATTTGGTGGATTCTCCAGTTTCAACGAAAGTTAACGCCTTGATAACTGAGCACAACTAACGTGGACGGAAAGTTTGCCATGATGGAATAGACTATAGAAGTCTTAAAGAAGTCTGTTGAAGACAAAGACCTTCAAATCGCTCAACTCATGAAAAATTGGAGGCCTATGCACCTGGAGAGTCGAGCCATGTCTCTCCTCATTCACATGTCTTCACCTTGCAGAAAACGATTGGAGGAATCGCTTGCTAAGTTCAACATTTAAAAGGAAAAGAAATCCACTTCAGTTGCGGCGCTATCTGTCCAACAATTGCAAGACATGATAACAAACACCATCATAGTTCAATATGGAGGACCATCACAAAGTTCGTTGTACTACTCTAAGCCTTATACTAAGCGGGTTGATTGTCTAACTATGTCAACCAATTATCAACCACCAAAGTTGCATCAATTTGATGGCAAAGGAAACCCAAGGCAACATATTGCCCACTTTGTCGAGACTTGTAGCAATGCTGGAACGCATGGTGATCTTTTGGTAAAATAATTTGTTCGTTCTCTGAAAGGGAACACATTTTACTGGTATATTGACTTGGAGCCCGAGTCCCTTGATAGCTGGGAGAAACACTAGAGGGAATTCCTCAATCGTTTTTACAGTACCCGAAGAATTGTAAGCATGATAGAGTTGACATGCACCTAGCAAAGGAAGGACGAGCCCGTGGTGGATTACATCAATCGTTGGAGGGCGTTAAGTTTGGACTGCAAGGATCGCCTTTTAATAATATTTGCTGTGGAGATGTGCATTCAGGGAATGCACTGGTGCCTTTTGTACATCCTACAAGGGATCAAACCGTGAACTTTTTAAGAACTTGCAACACTAGCTCACGACATGGAGTAGAATCTATAGTTGTGAAAGCAACTTCTGTGAAAGTCACGACTAAGAAAAAAGTGAAGGAGGATAAGACCCCGAGTCAATATCCCAAAGAGGAGAAACGTCATCCTACTTTGAAGGAATTGGAGGCGACGGTTTATCCGTTTCCAAATTTAGACGTACCCACGATCCTTGCTGAATTGCTTGCCAAGAAAGTCATTGATCTCCCTGAATAAAAAAGGCCTGAGAAAATTGGTAAAGTTGGCGATCCAAATACTGCAAGTTTCATCGCGTTAATAGACACCCTAAAGAGAAATGCTTTGTCTTAAAGGAGAAAACCATCGCTCTTGTAAGTGAAGGGAAAATCATCATAGATATGGATGAAACAACAGAAGCAAACCATGCAAGTGTAGCGCCCAAGAAAAAGAAGCGTTCAAGGTTGCAGAACATTTCAAGCAATGCCTTAATTACAATTTGGAAGTTTCGAGCCTGTTGAAGTTGATCTTCCAAGGAAAACTCTTGAAGGTTCACTCGAGCTAGACAATCACTCCAAAGAAAATGGCGATGAGGGCTGGACTCTAGTCACTCCCAAGAAGAAAAAATATCAGGCAGTTTTGAGGCTACGAATTCCTAAGCCAAGAGCGATGATGAGCAATGTGGATAATCTACAACCACCAAGAATTATCAAATCTTCTATTAGCAAGAAGATTAACAGTGCCTTATCACTGAAGTTCCGCAAGCCCATCACATTGCATGAATTCTTTCATGGAGGTCATGTTGGTGCAACTCATATAGTTTCTAGTACTGATGAAACAAAAGAAAGAAACGATGAGCTTGATCCAATGAAACCACAAGAACATCATGATGACGGAAAAGTTATCACATGTTGTGCAACAATTTCCTTCACAGATGATGACTTGCTGGGGTTTAAGCCACATAACATACCTTTGTTCGTTGTAAGGGCCATTTGGGAACAACATCTCAATCGCATACTTGTTGATGATGGTTCAACTGCTAACATCATGCCAAAGATGATGCTAAAAGAGTTTTGGATCACGATCGATGATCTATCCAAAAGTAACCTAACAATCCAAGGTTTCAACCAAGGAGGACAACGAGCCATAGGTATGATCCGCATAGGATTATCCATTGGTGAGATGAAGTCAAGCACCCTAATTCACATCATAGATGCTAAAAAATCATACAACTTATTGCTTGGACGTCCTTGGATTCATGAGGATGGAGTGGTATCGTCTACTTTGCATCGATGTCTGAAGTACAGAAGAGATGGAGAGATAGTAAAAATTGATGCAAACATCAATTCTTTCACTAAGACAGAGTCATACTTTGCAGATGCAAAATTCTACCTGGATTCTTGTGAACCGAATGTGGAGAAACCATTATCAGTCGACGAAACTGATGTCAATTCAGAAGAATAAAATGAGGCTCAATGGACTGCCGCCAAGATGTCTAAGAAGAGAACCGAAGAAGTCTCCATTAAGCTATCATCATCTGAAGATATCAGACAAACAAAGACTGATAAGGAACATCTAGTTTTTTGCTATGTTCCGCATGAGCATCGAAAGAATGGGCAGCCTTTGTTACAGGAATGTACTCTAAGGAAGCAAATGAGTCACATAGCGATCCAAGATTTGAAGGAGCATATGATCGTCCCAATTGCACAAACCCCATACGTGAGTTGTGAGTCTGCTAAAGGCAATATCCAAGCTGATAAAAAAAAGGGCACTTTGATCCTAAGGCCTTCATACTGCTTGAAAAGTCTGATTACGACTTCTCCAATCCATCAAGACTAGGAGAACTCAAAGACGAAGTCATTGGTGAAAAGATACATGGGCTCAATGAGTCCCAAATGAAGTTGAGAAAGCAAGGGCACTACATCGCCACTCCAAAGTTTGGGTTGAGATTCAGTTTGGCAGATCCTCTTCGAATTTCATCTAAGAGAAGCAAAGAGATAGCTTTATCACAACACACCTCGGTAGAGGAGATGGAGGAAGTTAAGGACAAGAAAATAAAATAACGGGCTTCAGTGTTTGATCACATTGGAGGCTCAACCCCTCGGGTCTCGGTATTTGAAAAGCTAAGTCATAAAGGTGAACGTGTATCTTCCAAATGTCTAAATGAAGTTTCAAAAACCTCAAAGACCTCTGTTTTTTGTCTCCTGGGAACCACAAGGAAGTCACCATCTAGAAAAATACTGTCAAAACATAAAGTAGTGCTTTCCCATCACATATGAATAGGAAGTTTATTTTGTCAATATCCACAGATGGTCCACTGAAGGTGCAAAGAAGAATCATTATTTACACTTTCCAGCCTTGTAAATAAGTAGAGAAAGAGAAAGAAGCCATGCGACCATCCAAGGAAGTCAAAGAGAAAAGTCAGTCTTTGTGGAAACATCCTATCACATAACTGTGGAAGATAGCCTATGCCTTGACATTGATGATGAAGTACACGAGGCTCCCCCACAACTAGAAGATGGCGAACAATCAACCGTGGATGAGCTTAAGGAACTCAATTTAGGAACTCCGGAAGATCCACGACCTACTTTCATTAGTGCGCTTCTTACGCCTCAGGGGGCAGAGGAATACTCCAAGTTATTGAACAAAGATGTTTTCACTTGGTCGTATAAAGAAATGCCTGGTTTAGTCATAAGGTAGCCGTTCATCATTTGGGGATCAAAAGTGGAGCACACCCTGTGAAGCAGTCACAACGCATATTTCGACCCGAGCTAGATGTTACACCCCAAAGTTTCGTACATGAAAGTATGTGTTGATACCCAATTTCGCCCTCATATTTTCTCAAACCGTATATATATTTTCAAAATATCATTTTGTGTCATTACTTAGTTTACAAGAATTTTCTATAATTTTTCATAATTTTTAAAGCTCAAAAAATTAATTTCTTTCTACATTTTATTATATAAATATCTAATAATTATCCTTTAAAATTATTTTGAGATGACTTAAGTACCTAAAATTATTATTTGCATCCATAATACATATTTCAAATATTTTCACTTTATTTTGTAATTACAATAGTATTTTAAGCTATTTGCACAATCTTGTAGGCATATCCTATATTTTGCATTTTGTCATTTTGTTCAGGGTTAAAATAATATTTTACATTTTTTAATCTTCTACTATTATTTTAAAGTATTAGTTTGCATAAATAGAATTTTTATATATTTATTAATTAGTTTTATTAAATTATTTTCCTTTTAATCTCCTATTTAAAAACTAGCCCGATTCTAGAGTAATATTCGAACCAATTTTAGCCCAAATCCTAAGCCCACAGCCTCTCCCCTCTCAGCAGCCCAAACCAGCCCAACCCTTTAATGAACCCGGTCGCGACCCATTTTAAACGACCCGCCCCACTCATCTTTCAATCTTGACCGTTGATCTCAAATGATCAATGACCTATAATAATCCCCTACCTCTCCTTATAACCTCTCAACCCCAAACCCTAACTTCATTTTACCCGTCCTCCACCCCCAAATCCTCTCGAAGCTTCTCTTCTCTTCAGAATTCCTAGTCGCCTCCCCAATCTTCTCCAAATCCGAGTAAATCATAGATTCTCTCTGTGATTTATTTGCCTTTTACGCGTTATCTCGTTGTTAATTGCAAGATTATGGTGTTACTTGGTACTTGCCTAAACATGGCAAGTACTACCTTTCTGATTCTGTCTGAATGAGTCCTATTTCTTGAATCTGGAGCGTATTTCGTCTACACACGTATGATTCTACACTGTGTGAGTCCGATTTTGTTTGGATTTCTGCTGATTTAAACTTTCCCAAAAAATTAGGGTTGACTGGATTTATCTCTTAAATCGATTTCAAATTAATTTGCATGTTGTCTTCCCTTATTTGTTGCTTATTTTACTCAGTTTTCTTATGTGCTTGCTCAATTTTTTACTGCTATATAAACCCCTCCCCATCCCCCTTTGAGACTGGAATCGATACTTTCACTAAAAACTGGAGCTTTCTGATTCCCTCATTCTCTTGTTTAGTACTTCATTCCCTCGGTGCGAGCATTGCCCAGAGTTCTTTTGAAGCTCTTGGGAACTTTGACGTATTGAGATTCTGGGTTCTTGTGAAATTTTTGTTCTTTGTTGTTGTTCGTTTAACTGGTAAGTTGCTTGATCTTTTGCAATTTCATTTTTTATGTGTCTCTGATTTGCATGTGCTCTCGCTTCTGAAATCTATGTCTTAATGTATTTCTGGGCTACTTTCATGCACAACTCTGTTAGCTTTACACTCGTTTTAAATATCTCTAGAATTTAACTCCTCCTAATGTTGCTAGTTCTGAGATTGTCTATGTCTAACTTAGATAATCTAAACCCTCATAAGCTCGTTTAGCTAGTGTATTAGTGTCTGAATGTTCATGAATATGCTTACCTGCTTTGTCCTGAATCTCTGTAATGAATGCCTCACATCTGTAATAACCTATGTTAAGACTTTCACTGTTAACTATGACTTGTTTCTCTGCTATTGTGTCACTCAGCATGCTCACTTGACCTCATACCCCTTTAATGATGGCTTTAAATTTTAGAACAGTTATCCCAACTTGTTTTCCCTACCATGTTTGAACTATTTGATATTAGTATGAATCCCTGACATAACTTAGACCTTCCTTAGTTAATTAGTCTGCTGGTCAATACTTGAATGCCTATGTTTGCCATTTGATATGAGTTTATTTTCACTCTGTTCTGAATCTCTGCAATGATTATCTTGCTGATATGTAATGTGTTCTAATCTGTATTAAGATTTTTTTTCTATCAACTATGATCTTGTTTCCCTGCTAATATGTCCCCCAGCATGTCTTTGGCTCACTTAATTCCTTATCCCTTCAGTGAATACTTGACTTGTCACAATGTGTATTCCCCTATTATGTCTAAATATTGTCTTGTTCCCTGATGAGAGTTAACATGTCTGTCTTATGACACTAGGATGTATACTTAGCATAATTTTGACCTTTTAGGTTTCAATTTGTCAGTATTATGCACTTGTGCATGATAACCTTTGTCAATCTTGCAAACTTGTTTCTTCCCCAATTTCTTTCAACATGAGGCTATCTGTGTAGTACTTTGCTGTCTTGCTGAACCTACTGGCCTGCTTGATTAGTTTCTCTGTATTCTCCACTTGGTATAGTACTTAGTTCTTGTCCCTCTATCACTATCCATTCTCCTTACTTGCTACTCATGCTATTCTGAATTCTCATTCTTAGCCGGCTGAAAGCCAAGGCTATATAGGTTCTATGGTTGGCCTCCCTAGTGTGAGTACTGCTCGGGGTCCAATTGAGACCCTTGTGAACTCTGACACACTATGGCTTGGTCCTTAGTCACTCCCTCAATCTCAATATTGTTCCTATTCTCTCTATTTCCCCTATTATGTGTACTTGAATTGGTTGGTTCAAGTGGTACAACACTTGGTGTTGTGGCTCAGTGAATTGGTATGGGTTCTTCTATGGACCCATGATCATGTATTGAACGTGGCTCTTTGTTTAAGGACTAGTAAGGCCGGGTGTTTAGTTATTTTATTCGGGCCTCCTGTGGGCCTGCTCACTGTTATGTAATATTGTTACTTTACTCATTATTGGGCCTGTAATAATTATGTAATAACAATTAGGGTGATAGTGGAATTAGGAAATGGGTATCTCCTAATACTTGCATGAAAATGGGTAGAAAGCATGTTTATAGGATTTGTGTGATCTATTTGCCATCCGACCTGCTATATGTGAATCTCTTTGTGTACTACTAGAAATCATGTCATCAGGGAACCACATACTCACCTAATTAATATGCTGTCAATGCATGAGTATTCTATCTATTCTTGTGCTATGTGTTGCTAGACAACATGCCTATAGGAAATAATCTCTAATGACTGCTACTTAATCTGTTCAATAAATATCATGCCCATAGGGTTTTAACTAATTAATTCACTATTGCAATCTCATCGTCCATCTAGAAAGCATACCTATAGGAGCTAATTGAATGGGAATCAGTTCCAATCGTCGAGCTTTAGAAATCATGCCTATAGGATATCACTACTCGCTTGTCAAACGCTGTTTAATTGTTCATCCACGCGATTATTAGGAAGCATAATAATTTTAAGCATTTCTAATGCGTTTCACTATTCCTTATTATATAAATCACCTAAAAATCATGGCTATAGGTTTGTCCACTAATAATCTGTAATAAGCGACTTAACAACATCTGGCACTAACCGGGTCTATTCAATAAAGTACAAAGCGAAGAAATTCAGCGATATCTTATCAAGCTTTGTATATGTTTACAAAGTGAGGCCTAAAGATTGGTGCACATACACGGAAAACATAGTACATGCTGCATGACAGAAGGTAGCAATAGTTACGAGATTGGAAGAATTCAGACCACAAGTCGTGGTGTGAGAAAGAGGCCTAAAGGGGTGAATTCCCTGGCCATTGGGATTTATTCACAGAACAGTTGCCTAGAAGGAAAGGAGAGTACTAAAGTATTCGAAACACATATGTTATGAAAATGATAAGTACATTAGTCAATATTCGAGGACGAATGTTCCAAAAGGGGGGAATGATGTTACACCACATATTTTCGTATGTGAAAGTATGCCATAAGTAAATTGATATAAGCTCGGAAATGATATGTTACATCCCGCATTTTCGTACGTTAAAATTTTGTCATAAGTTAATCGACGCAAGCTCGGGAATGAGATTATTTTGAGGTTATAAGCATCTATGCTATTTCAAAACAAGTGATAAGTAAATTAGTGAAGGTGAGAGGGTAAGCAAATTGAAGAAAATGAGTTTCGTCGAAATTTGATATTTTGGAATAAAATATGGTCCGAGCTATAATACTCGGTATTTATAGACTAGTGCCCTACAAGGTACCACATGACGATAATAGTAAGGTGTACAAAGTGTGTTAAAAGTGAGTAGTATTTTTATTTATTTGAGATAATTCCTAATTATGTGGATAATTGGGTAATTATTCATTAAAGGGGGATTAAAAAATTAATTAAGGAATTAAGTGAATAATTATTGGATAAGGCTTGATAGCCCAACGTGGCAGCCACATATAAGGCATTTAATAGCTCTTAAATTTATGTGAAAGGTGGTATTTTAAGATATTTTAAGTGGCTAAAGTAAGCCTTATAAGTGGGCCCTACACCAGTATAAAAAGGGACCTTTCTATTTCATTTCATTCATTTTAAGAAAGAATTTCAAACGGATTTGCTTTGTCGTAATTAACGTATGTTAGAGGGATTGTCAAGAGAATTGGCTTAGGTATGTTAAGGCTATCACTTCTTTCTTTTTGACATGATCCAAGTGATACAAATGAAACAAGCAAAATACGCAACTTTCATAAATGACTATATCCATAGAAATACTAGGGATGTCTATATTCTTGATTCCCCATGTGTCTTATTATTCTATCATCTCTTTATGGGTCTCAGAAAAAAATGCAAGTTGATAAAGTTTATTTTATGATATTAATCAAAGGCATAGTAATCTTATGACATTTTGAGAAATCTTATTAACACACTTCTTATGCCTTTTATGCATTTATAGATGTACATTGACCCATGATCCGATGACATTTTCAAACGCTGTTTTATTGTTCATCCACGCGATTATTAGGAAGCGTAATAATTTTGAGCACTTCTAACGAATTTCACTTTTCCTTATTATATAAATCACCTAGAAATCATGGCTATAGGTTTGTCCACTGATAATCTGTAATAAGCCACTTAACAACATTTGGCACTTACCAACTAGTGATTTAGAAATCCTAGGTCTAAATTGGCTTGCGCATCTGAATCAGATCATCTGGAAACCATGCCTATAGAATTTAACGAGTGCAATCCCTTCGATTATGAAAACAGCCTAACATGTAAAATCTGTTTGCGTGTATTTTTTTTCCTAATTGCGGAGGCTAATGTGAGCCTTTAATTGGATTTAATTACAGTCCTATTAATTTGAATTGTCTCCTAGTTTTAACATTTTTGAGTAGCCTAAATCAAGTCTAGAACCACCCAAAAATAGAGGTTCAAATGCCTCATGGACCGTAAGCATGTGACAGGTAGTGCATGCATAAGGCACGATTTAGAATCAACTAGTGCGCTTTAGGTAATAACTTAAAGATAGTAATCGGGTAGCAGGAGATGATAGTATGTGCCCGCTGAATATTACGAGTAACACCCCATTTTGAGAGAGTTACGAAGTATTATTTATGTTTCACGGGGTGATCCTTTAGGCTAAAAAGCTTAGGACCCCCCATTTATCTTTGAATCAAGTGTTTGTATTTACTCAAAGTCTTTGATAATCAAACTTTCCAAACTTCTTATTTTCTCTGTCTTTGTTTATCTGACTAATTCATATAATTCAAGTTCAACCTTGACCCACAGTTGTGGACCTCGAAGAGTGCCTAACACCTTCTCTTCGAGGTAATTTCGAGCCCTTACCCGATCTCTAGTGATGCAAACTAGTCAAACCCGAGTCATATACAAATAGGTGCCCTAACGCACCTTAAACCGTAAGGTGGTGACTCTTTTCTTTTAATACCTCCTTTAAAAGAGTTGTCACACGTCGAGGCCCGATTTTAGAGAGAAAAAATGGGGCGCAACAGCATGGCGACTCTGCTGGGGATTTACACTTAGGCTTTTACCATAACAAACTTGGCTCATGTGAATTAGTCTTCTATGATAAACGTGTTTCCTCGTTCTTTTATTATTTTGTTGCTGCATGAATATCCCGCTCCTGTTTCCCTTTTTATTGCTGCATTTACAGCCTTTCCCTTATTCTCCCTTTATTTGAATTCGTATTAATATGCAAATCCCTTCCCTTATTTTGCTCAAATTGGCTCTAACATGTGTGTTCCTTTTTTAGTCGTACTTATTTGCTCCAAGTCGCATTCTAAATTGCTACACCATGTTTCTCCCCACCCTTACTCCCTCGCTTACTTTTTACTATTTCCACATTGCCCGAACTGACTTCTTCTTGTTTTCCTTTCTTTTCATGTCTTTTACGTTTCATTTTAATACTGCATTTACTATTTTCATCATGCAAAATATTTGACAATGTGTTGTTTATATTTGCATAAAGCATGCTCCACATCATATTCCACTCGTGCCCAATTAATACCATAGCGGTAATTGATGAGTGTTTACGCTCTTCCGAAATTACCCTTTAAATTTAGAAAGGCTTATTTGCGGTAAAACTAATCGATCAGCGGTGCAGTCGACGGTTCCGTGACTTTCCCTCTCAAGTTATCCACTTGAGGGTACCAATCTAGTCTCTTCTAGAAACCCCACTCTAATATTAACTATGCATGCATCATGTCCAAACCTAGTATGGGTTAGAATGCTGTCCACGTGATAACCCACAAAGGCAAGCCTTGTGCAAAGTCCGCCGAGATTTTCGTAATCCCAATGGATACCTTCATGATATGTGCATTATTTGAAGAAGAAATGACCGTATGCCGATCATTAATGTGTAAATAGTCAAATCCAGAAGGGGAAAGGGCTAACTTTATTTGTTTTACAGAAATGAGGCACGAAGTCCCCAGGTTCAGCATGGTTCAAAATATCCCACCTTTGATGCTAGATTGGTGGAAAAACCTCTCACCAAGTGACAAAAACCATGTAAAAAGAGTCCTCGGGAATTTACCCTATTTATTAGACATTCAGCCAAACAATGCATTAATTGAGGCCGCTACCATGTTTTGGGATGAGAAGAGAGCCGTCTTCCGTTTTGGCGACATAGAAATGACTCCTCTTTTAGAGGAAATAAGAGGCTTCACTGGACTCCCATGGGATAGACCTGGTTTGTTGGTACCGGAAAACCGTACTTCCCGAGGTTTCTTGAAAATGATGGGTTTCAAGAAAAATGATGAGTTACTCTATCTGAAGAAGTCTTATATACCATTTGAGTTCCTTTATGAGCGTTATGGGCACATCAAGTCATATCGCCTTTACCATGATGAACTTGCCATTATCTCTTTGGGTTGGACACACCACTGACTTTTCGTATTCATTGTCTATTTTCTTGGAATGCTGATATTTTCGATGAAGGGAGATAGGATCCACACTCGCCTAGCTATGGTCTCTAGGACTTTAATGGAGTGAATGGAGGGGCAAACTTACACCATTGTCCCTATGATTTTGGCTGATATGTACTGGGATTTAGATCATTGCAAAAATAGGTATGGGCACTTTGAGGGTTGCAATCTATTGCTGCAAGTATGGTTGTTAGAACACTTTCAGAGACGTGAATTAAGTTAAGAACTTCCGCGACGACCATGGAATGATCACATAGCCTATTATCATCCGAAGGGAATGCATTTTATCCCAAACAGGTTTGCACAACTAGGAAATGCTGTGAGCTGGGTACATTTCTTCAGCAATTTGACTGATGAAAAAGTGCATTGGATGTTCAAAAGGTTCCCTAGCAGCGAGTTCATCGTCAGGTCAAGACAAATTCCTCATCTAGTGCTAATCGGGTTGAGAGAGATCTACCCTTATGCTCCTATAAGGGTTATGAGTCAAGCTGGGAGGAAGAATGTTATACCTCGGGTTTCCAACATGGCCTAGTACAAAGAATACTTCAAGGGGAACACCATTCCATTCAAGTTCGAGGCACAACATATGTGGCATCAAAAAATCATTGTGGAGAAAGATACCATCGAGCCAGATCGGTATCACGCCGGTCATGTGTACTTCTACCCATCATGATTGGTAGATGATTTAGCGAGAGATGTCAAGACAGGGATTAATTTGAGGAATAGGGTCATAGACGACGCTGTTGAGGCAGAAGTCAAATACAGGATGTTGCGAAAAAGGGTTTTCGAATTTGAAGCCAGACATTTGGAACATCACAAAGTGGACATGGAAGCAATCAACGAGTGGAAAAGAATCGCTACTAAATCAATAGAGATGTTGGAATATTTGGAGCAGAGGTTGATGGAGCTTGAGGGAAATATGAGGAAACGGATCTCAGACTGTCAGAATGCGGAGGGTAACAAAGGAGCGCATCTAGCAAGGGCTTATCTGTTGTTGGACATGCGCGACCTGGGGAACCTGGTTGATGGAGCCAAGAAGGCCAAGCATGGAGAAGGTCCCTCTGGGACCAAATAGATTAGGAATAATGTTTTATTTGCTTTCTAGACTCGTTTTAGACTTTGATTGTAATAAGGCAAATGCCATTAGTAATACTTTATAATTATTATCGTTTTAGTAGAGGCTTGGTTCATTTATCACATTAATGAAATGACACAATTACTGGCATTAATATTCTCCAAATCTATATGTCGCTTAGGCCTACCTCAGGCACAATGAGGTCCCCAGAATTAGGACGCGAATTTATTTACTAATTTTGCAACACATGTTCAATATCACAAACATCTTTTTAATACTCCTTACTGACTTGGTTACTTTTTTATTTTTCTTTTCTTTTATTTATTCCCATTCCCCAAGGTTGGTTCGTGCATAATGGCATCATCAGCATATCATACCAGATCTAGAGGTCCTCCTCCACCTCCTCCTCCAAGTGATCCCAAAAACAAAGGAAAATCTAAAAGGGATGATATTAGCGGTATCAGAAAAGACAACGCTACACGTACAAAGAATGTCGAAACTTTAGATGGCCGGAGTACTCCGGCACAAAACAACTTGGTTTTACGGTTAGAACAGAAAATACTGAAGTTACAAGGAGAACTTGAGAAGGTCCAGAATTTGGCAAACCTTTCCCTCACCCTAAACGTCCCCAACCTTAACCAACAAAACACAAACGCCCAAAGCCCGGTACCTCCCCAAAACACAAAAAATCCGCAAAATCTTCCCGTACCACATAAATACGCCACATCTCCTCAAAACCCCAACCCTCCGCCAGTACCAACCCCTCCATAACATCATCATCATCCGACCCAGTATCCACAAACCACCACCTACCACACTCCTTAAAATGCACTACAACCTACTCCTGACCTGCAAAACACAACCAATGACCACTATTACCCAGATTCTCGGAGTTCACCAAAGCAATCCTTTATATATGGAAACCTTACCCCACACCCCACAATAGACCCTATACATACCCGAATCCTCCAAAAAGGACATGTTCATAAAAAACATGGCGGATTAACTCAAGAAACTTACTAGCAGAATTCAAAGTGTCGAAAGGGTCAAAGGCATTAAGGGTTTGAATTATGAAGATTTATGTATTTAGCAATATGTAGAACTGCTAGAGGGTTACAAACCTCCTAAGTTCAAAATGTTCGATGAGACTGGTGATCCGAAGGTGCACTTGAGAACGTATTTTGACAAGCTTGTAGGTGTTGGCAAGGATGAAAGCATCCGCATGAAGCTGTTCATGAGAAGACTCACTGGAGACGCCCTGTCTTGGTACATTAGTCAGAACCCAAAGAAATGTGTTAATTGGGTGAACATGGCCTCAGATTTCATGGATCGGTTCAAGTTTAACACAAAAAATGCACCAGACGTTTTATACATTCAAAATCTCAAGAAGAAGCCAACAGAAACTTTTTGCGATTATGCTACTCGGTGGAGGTCGGAAGCCGCAAAAGTAAGGCCAACACTGGAAGAAGAACATATGAATAAGTTCTTCGTCAGAGCTTAGGATCCGCAATACTACGAAAGACTGATGGTTATTGAAAACCATAAATTTTCTGACATCATCAAATTGGGAGAAAGAATAGAAGAAGGGATCAAAAGCGGAATGGTGACAAAATTTCAAGCACTCCAAGCCACAAATAAAGCTTTGCAGTCAGGAGGTATCTACAAGAAGAAAGAAGTAGGTGCGGTGATGGTAGCCCAAGGTCCAAAGTCTCCTCTTACATATCAAAAACTCCCACCCACATATTAGTCTTCACCTCCCAGATACCAACAACCTGCCGCCACTTACCATACCTATAACACCCAACCAGCATACTACCACTCACCACCAGCCCGCCAAAACTACTAAAAACCTAGACCAAATTTCGACTACAGACCACCCAGACAGTACACCCCAATTGTTAAACTCATAGACCAACTGTACGAGAGACTGAAGGCTGCCGGTTATATCACTCCCACTCCCGTTGTTGCTATGGAAAACTCTTCCCAGTGTATTATTCCAAATAAGACATGTGCCTATCACTCAGGCATGAAGGGTCATACTATTGATGAGTCTCGTACTTTGAAGGATAAGATTCAGACATTAATTGACACCAAAGTCATACATGCAAAAGAGGCTGCACCTAATGTCCGTAACAATCCTCTCCCGGATCACAGGGGCGGAGGGGTAAACGTGATATAGACCGATGAAGAATATGACTCAGAGGGTCAATTGGACTCATTGGAGAAGGGGATAATCCTGAAACATCTCCAGTCACTCTTACACCTATCACAGTATAAAGAGCTGCACCAACTCCGTTTGAGGTTGAGGTAACAACACCCTTCACTGTGATGGTAGCACCTACGTCGTCTTATAAGTCTAATGCTATACCGTGGGATTATGTTGCAGAAGCAAGAAGGAAAGAAAAGGTAAAAATGGAAGGCACAGGTGCATCGCAAGACATGACCAGAACTAATAGAATTTATACACCCGATAATTTAGGAAGAACGAGCAAAGAAGCGGCCTCTAAACCGCATGTCTGGTCTAGATGATATTTGGAGAAAGGAGAGTATTTTGTGGTTGATCATATGAACAAAACCCCTGCTCAAATATCCATCTATTGCAAAACTCTGAGGCACATAGGAATGCCCTAATGAAGGTGTTGAATGAAGCCTATGTACCCAACAACATCACCAATGGAGAGATGGCCAACATGGTAGGGCAAGTGTTGGAAAGCCATATGATCACTTTTCACGAAGACAAGATACCACCAGAAGGACTAAGTCACAACATGGCACTGCATATCACAATGCAATTTGAGGACACGTTCATTGCCAGAGTCCTGATAGATGGGGGTTCGAGTCTTAACATATGTCCACTAACTACTCTGAAAAGATTGGGTAAAGGTCTGCACGAGATACGAGCAGGAAGTATGAATGTGAAAGCGTTTGATGGGTCTCAAAGGGCCACAATTGGGGAAACCAATCTTATCCTACAGATGGCCCCAACCTGGTTTGATGTTGAGTTTCAAGTGTTGGACATATCTTCTACCTACAACCTATTGTTGGGACGACCTTGGATACATTCTGCTGGGGCCGTAGCTTCTACTCTACATCAGGTCGTGAAGTTTGAGTGGAACCATCAGGAAGTGATCATCCACGGGGACGAAAGTAATCCCATTTACACCAGTCAAACTGTTCCGGTCATCGAGAATAAAAGAAAGTTGGGTGGAGAAACATACCATCGCATCGAGTGTGTCAACGCAATTAAAAAGGATAAATGGTGGAGCAGTAAGATAGAAGGCAATATTAGCATGTATAGGGTATGATCCTGGCAATGGTCTCGGTAAGAATCTCCAGGGAATCACCAAACTGATACAGCTAAAGCGTCACGACACAACTTTTGGGCTTGGGTACGAATACACCTGGCACGAGTATCAGAATTGGTTGCCACCATGGCGTGGTCCTTATTACCCTCTAAAGAAACCAGTACCACATCTGAGCCAGTCATTTGATTAAGCCGACATGATGTGGGATCCCGAAAAAGATGAAGTTCTAGCTGGCAGGAATCTATTTCTAGATGATGAAGACATGGATTGCGGTGCGATAGTTGAGGAGAAGGAAGAGGAGGAATGCCTTATTGTTCAGACCATAGAGAAGGGAGCTATTCTCAAGAACTGGATTACTGCACCATCAAGGACCCGTCGATTTCCTGGGTTGCCTAGCAATTCGCATCATTTATTTTAAAAGTAATTTTATGAGCATTTAAGACATTTTTAGTATTTTGTTTTAAGCATGTTTTGTTTTGAAATAATTGCCCCAGTCATCGAGCCGTACTTGTTTGACGTTTTCAAGATTTATCTAATGCATTATTATTTTTAGTATTTATTATTATTAATTACATTTTTCTCTACAACATTATTATTACCTATCCCGATGAACTTATGACTGTGACATGTAATGAGACAACGCAACATAAGGATAATGAATCAGAGGATCTGGAAGAGGATATAATTCTCGAGGAAATTGTCAGAGAAGTGGAAAACTTTGAAAACAAGCCTAAGTCCAATTTGGATGAGACTGAAATAGTTAATTTGGGAGACTCCGAAACAGTCAAGGAAATGCGTGTAAGCATTCACCTATCACCGTCAGAGAAGGCAAAGTACGTCCGGTTCTTGAAGGAGTATGAGGATATTTTTTTGCATGGTCCTATGATGATATGACCGGTTTGAGCACGTCCATAGTGGCTCATAAACTACCTACCAACCCTATGTGTCCGCCTATAAAGCAGAAGCTCAGAAAGTTCAAACCAGATATGAGTCTGAATATAAAGGAGGAAGTCACCAAGTAGATCAAAGCCAAGGTTCTCAGAGTGGTTGAATATCCGAACTGGTTGGCTAACATTGTGCCAGTTCCAAAGAAATATGGGAAAGTCAGAGTGTGTGTCGACTATCAGGATTTAAACAGAGCAAGTCCCAAAGTTGATTTCCCTTTGCCCAATATACACATACTGATTGACAACTGTGCCAAGTATGAACTCCAATCCTTTGTGGATTGCTTCGCGAGATATTATCAGATCTGGATGGATGAATAGGATGCCAAAAAGACAACCTTTATTACACCATGGGGAGTATATTGCTACAAAATAATGCCGTTTGGCCTAAAGAATGCTGGAGCCATTTATATGAGGGCCATGATAACCATTTTCCACGACATGATACACAAGGAGATAGAGGTGTACGTGGATGGAGTCATCATCAAATCCAAAATAAGCACAGATCATATTGCAGATTTGAGGAAATTCTTTGATCGACTTCGAAGGTATAACCTGAAACTAAACCCCACAAAGTGTGCTTTCGGGGTCCCCGCTGGAAACCTGCTAGGGTTCATCATCAGCCATCGAGGAATTGAGCTAGACCCATCAAAGGTCAAGGCTATCCAAGACTTGCCACCTCCGAAGAACAAGAAAGATGTGATGAGTTTCTTGGGGCGTCTCAATTACATCAACCGTTTCATAGCACAATCAACTGTGATTTGTGAACCGATTTTCAAAATGTTAAAGAAAGAAGTTGCGACAAGTTGGACTAAAGAATGTTAGAAAGCCTTTGACAAGATCAAGGAATATTTAACCAAACCACCTGTTCTGGTCCCACCAGAACCTGGGAGACATCTGCTACTCTATTAATCTGTACTGGATAGGACTTTCGGCTGTGTCTTGGGACAACACGACGAGACGGGAAGAAAGGAACATGCCATATACTATCTAAGTAATAAGTTCACACCCTATGAAGCACGGTAGTCTTTGCTGGAGTGCACCTGTTGCACTTTGACGAGGATAGCTCAGAAGTTGATGCACTACTGCTGTGCCTACACCACGTATCTCATATCAAGAATGGATCCGTTAAAATACATCTTCCAGAAACCATGCCAATAGGAAAGTTGGCAAAATGGCAGATACTACTGAGTGAGTTCGACATCAATTATGTAACTCAAAAGGCGGTCAAGGGGAAGCGTTGGCAGATCACTTGGCAGAAAATTCCGTGGGTGGAGAATACGAATCACTGAAAATGTATTTTCCCGATGAAGAGGTATCATTCGTAGGAGAAGATATCACCGAAACCGATGACGGTTGGAGAATGTTCTGCGATGGAGCTACAAACTGCAAAGGAGTAGAAATTGGAGCTATTTTAGTGTCATAAATAGGTCAACACTTTCCAGTATCCGCAAAGCTTAAGTTTCCATGTACAAACAATATGGTAGAATATGAGGCCTGCATCTTGGGGCTCAAGTTGGCCATTGACATGAACGTTCTGGTAATTGGAGATTCAGACCTTTTGGTACTTCAGGTTCTAGGAGAATGGGCTACAAAGAATACCAAAATATTTCCATATTTGTACTACGTACAAGATTTGATGAAGAGGTTCACAAAAATAGAGTTCAAATATCTTCCGAGAATCCAGAATGAGTTTGCAGATACGTTGGCCACTCTATATTTCATGATACAACACCTAGACAAGAATTTCATCGATCCTATTTCAGTAGGAATCCATAATCAGCCCGCTTATTGTGCTCATGTTGACGAAGAAACTGATGGGAATCCATGGTTTCATGACATCAGAGAATACTTGGAAAAATGAGAGTACCCGTAGCACACAAATCATACTCAGAAACGCACACTCCGAAGATTGTCCAACCATTTATTCCAAAGTGGAGGAATTCTGTACAGAAGGACTCCAGACCTAGGATTATTACGGTGTGTTGACGCCAAGGAAGCTTCCAAACTGCTCGAAGAGAAGCATGGCGGAGCTTACAGACCACACATGAACGATTTCGTTTTAGTCAAGAAGATATTAAGAGCAGGATATATTTGGATGACTATGAAAATAGACTGCATCAGGTATGTTCAAAGGTGTCATCAATGCCAAATACATGCAGATATAATACGAGTGCCACCCAATGAACTCAATGCAACAAATGCACCTTGGACTTTCTACGCTTGGGGTATGGATGTCATCAGTCCAATCGAACCCTCCGCTTCAAATGGGCATAGGTTCATTCTAGTGGCCATAGATTATTTCACAAAATGGGTTGAAGCTGCATCCTACAAGGCTGTAACTAAAAAGGTCATCGCATATTTCATTAGGGATCGTATTGTTTGTCGATTCGGGGCACCGAAATCAATCATCACCGCCAACGCCGCCAACCTTAACAGTAATTTAATGAAATCCATGTGTGAAACCTTCAGCATCAAGCATAAGAATTCCACAGCATACATGCCACAAATGAATGGAGCTGTGGAAGCCACCAATAAGAACATCAGGAAGATGGTATATAATCACAAACAATGGCACGATAAGTTACCATTTGCCCTACTTGGATATTGTACCACGGTTCGCACATGAACTGGGGCAACTCCTTATTTGCTGGTCTATGGAACTGAAGCCGTCATTCCCGCCGAAGTAGAAATTCCTTCTTTGAGAATCATACAAGAGGCTGAACTCAGTGATGCGGAATAGATATGAAGTCGTTATGAGCAACTGGCTCTCTATGACGGAAAAAGAATGAACGCAGTATGTCACAGTCAACTTTACCAAAACAGAATGTCCAGAGCTTTCAACAAAAGGGTCAGGTCTAGACAATTCACACCAGGGCAGTTGGTGCTGAAGCGGATCTTCCCGCATCAAGATGAAACCAAAGGGAAATTTTCACCCAATTGGCAAGGTCCCTACATGGTTCATCGAGTATTAACAGGAGGAGCGCTCATACTCGCAAAGATGGACAGAGAAGTTTGGCCAAAACCTATCAACTCAGATGCAGTCAAGAGATACTATGTTTAGATTGTTTACATTTCTTCATTTCATGTAACTGAACTATGCTTGACCTGATTCCCATTTAAGAGGGGATACATAGGCAGCCTTGTGGGTTCGGTCACTTCTTAATAAAATCTTTATTTTGCCTTGATCAGAAAACTGTGGCATAATTTTGAAGAGGACCTGAAAATTCTAAAGCAAGTTCAGCCCATATCGTCATACACAGAATAGCCAAATGATTGCATTTAAACCCGGGCAGAAGTTTGAGGGGAACCTTCAAAATTCTAAAGCAAGGAGGGCGCAATGTCTCTAAAATATGTCACAGTCATTGGTTGATCTAACTTAGTCGATATTGCATACAACTATGTTTTAAATAACTACATTCATCAAATGCACACATTTCTTTCGAAAAACTTTATTTCTATAAATAGTTAGATGTTACCCAGGGTGACTCAAACAGGATCTCAAGATAGGAGCACATGCAAAGCAAAAGACAAAAGCGTGAACCAATCTTCCCCTGCAAAACTCACAATTTTTCTTTGGATACAGGCACAACAAGACAATAATATCTGTAGACAGATCATGTCACTACCTTCAAGATAGCAGATTATTTATCCCAAACATCTCCAGCTAAGAAACACTCTACTATCACTCATCGTTTTCCTTACATCGAGACTAAGCATTGTCTCCTATTTTTAGATGAGGCCAAGCATTGCCTCCCTAATTGCATAAGGCTAAGCACTGCCTTTCCTTGCATCAAGACTAAGCATTGTCTCTTATTTGCATGAGGCTAAGCATTTCCTCTCTAATTGCATAAGACTAAGCACTGTCTTTCCTTACACCGAGACTAAGCATTGTATCCTATTTTGCATGAGGCTAAGCCCTGCCTCCTTAACTGCATAAGGCTAAGCACTGCCTTTATTTGCATGAGACTAAGCATTGTCTCCTATTTGCACGAGGCTAAGAATCGCCTCCTTAATTGCATAAGGCTAAGAACTGCCTTTCATTGCATGAGACTAAGCGTTGTCTCCTTTCTTTGCATGAGACTAAGCATTGTCTCCTATTTACATGAGGCTAAGCATTGCCTCCCTAATTTCATAAGGCTAAGCACTGCCTTTCTTTGCATGAGGCTAAGCATTGTCTCCTATTTGCACGAGGCTAAGCATCGTCTCCTTAACTGCATAAGGCTAAACACTGCTTTTCTCTGCATGAGACTAAGCATTGTATCCTTTCTTTGCACGAGGCTAAGCATCACATCCTATTTGCACAAGGCTAAGCATTGCCTCCTTAACTGCACAAGGCTAAGCACTGCCTTCTTTGCATAAGACTAAGCATTGTCTCCTATTTGCACGAGGCTAAGCATCACCTCCTTAACTGCGTAAGGCTAAGCACTACCTTTATCTGCATGAGACTAAGTATTGTGTCCTTTCTTTGCACTAGGCTAAGCATCGCCTCCTATTTGCACAAGGCTAAGAATTGCCTCCTTAACTGCATAAGGCTAAACACTGCCTCCTTAACTGCATAAGGCTAAACACTGCCTTATTTTCATGAGACTAAGCATTGCCTCCTATTTTGCATGAAGCTAAGCACCGTTTCCCTTACTCGCATGAGACAAAGCAATGTCTCCTATTTTGCATCAGGCTAAGCCCTGCCTCCCCTTCTTGAATACGGCTAAGCATTGCCTTTTCCTCAAGATTAAATACTATCTCCATTATGCTATTTAAGACCTAGCACAGTCTTCTATTCTCCTGTGGCTAAGCATTGCCTAAGCTCTATTTCGTTTTACATATGACCTAGCATCATATATTTGCATCTCATAGTCTGAAACATCGCCGTCTTTGTCCAAAGGCATCATAGTCCGAAGACATCATCCTTATAGCCGAAAGACACCATTCCATGGCCTGCGTATCTCTCAGTATTGCACAACATTATTCAGAGGCATCATGGTTTAGAGGCACCATTTTTATGGCCTGCTAATCCCTTATCACGTGATTCATGGCCTAGGACGTCATAGTCTAATGACATCATCCTCACCATCCAAAGACAACTTTCCTGATCCTAAGGGAATTTGCATCATGTTTAAATTCTCGCAATAATCCATATATACTTGCGTGCATCGTGTTTAAGTTTTGTAGGTAATCCAGGAAGTAACTGTTCTCCTAACGGGAGTAATCTTCGCTCCAGTTTCCATTCAACATTCACATCCTGCGATTATTTCCAACGTAACCAACCACCGTCAGTTACCCACTTTTACTTGATAACTGTTCAGATACTCGTTCTGAGATACATCTATAACATTTCAGAGTCACACTCATGATTTCGCACAAATTCATCTAATATTGTCCTACCTAAAAGAACCCTTTCCGAAGCATACGACTGTTCCTATAATAACTCCATCGGTTCAGTTCACCGTTGGATCCAGAACTACATACGACCTGATTCCCATAACACCAGGGATATGTAGGCAACTCAGAAACCAGAGTCCGGCCTCCATTTTTCAAATAATCCCATTCGGTCAAAATCGGTCATCATTTCTTTACCCGACAACTCTTTCATCATTCCCGGGTAAAGATGGGCAACTGTTGTTACCCAATTTTACCCTCATATTTTCTCAAACAATATATATATTTTCAAAATATCATTTTGTGTAATTACTTAGTTTACAAGTAAATTCTATAATTTTTCATAATTTCTAAAGCTCAAAAATTAATTTCTTTCTACATTTTTATTATATAAATATCTAATAATTATCCTTTAAAATTATTTTGGGATGACTTAAGTACCTAAAATTATTATTTGCATCCATAATACATATTCCAAATATTTTCACTTTATTTTGTAATTACAATAGTATTTTAAGCAATTTGCACCATCTTGGAGGCATATCCTATATTTTGCATTTTGTTATTTTGTTTAGGGTCGAAATAATATTTTAAATTTTGTAATCTTCTACTATTATTTTAAAGTATTTATTTGCATAAATAGAATATTTATATATTTATTTAATTATTTTTATTAAATTATTTCGCTTTTAATCTCTTATTTAAAAACTAGCCCGATTCTAGGCTAATTTTCGGACCAATTTTGGCCCAAACCCTAAGCCCACACACTCTCCCCTCTCAGCAGCCCAAACCAGCCCAACCCTTTAATGAACCCGGTCGCGACCCGTTTTAAATGACCCGCCCCACCCCCTTTCGACCTTGGCCGTTGATCTCAAATGATCAATGACCCATAATAATCCCCTACCTCTCCTTATAACCCCTCAACCCCAAACCCTAACTTTATTTTACCCGTCCGCCGCCCCTAAATCCTCTCGTAGCTTCTCTTCTCTTCAGAAAGCCTAGTCGCCTCCCCAATCTTCTCCAAATCCGAGTAAATCATGGAATCCCTCTGTGAGTTATTTGTCTTTTACGCGTTATCTCATTGTTACTTGTAAGATTATGGTTTTACTTAGTACTTGCCTAAACATGGCAAGTACTACCTCTCTGATTCTACACTGTGTGAGTCTTATTTTGTTTGGATTTCTGCTCATTTACACTTTCCCTAAAAAACTAGGGTTTACTAGATTTTTCTCTTAAATCGATTTCTAATTAATTTGCATGTTGTCTTCCCTTATGTATTGCTTAATTTACTTCATTTCCTTATGTGCTTGCTCGATTTTTGACTGCTATAAAAACCCCTCCCCATCCCCCTTTGAGACTGGAATTGATACTTTCACTAAAAATTGGAGCTTTGTGATTCCCTCATTCTCTTGTTCAGTACTTCATTTTGGCCAGTCGAAAGCCACGGCCACTGATAATCTGTTATTTAAACTTTCCCTTGGTGCGAGCATTGCCCGGAGTTCTTTTGAAGCTCTTGGGAACTTTCACGCATTGAGATTCTGGGTTCTTGTAGAATTTGTGTTCTTTGTTGTTGTTCATTTAACTGGTAAGTCACTTGATCTTTTGCAATTTCATTTTTTATGTATCTCTGATTTGCATGTGCTCTCGCTTCTGAAATCTATGTCTTAATGTGTTTCTAGACTACTTTCATGCACAACTCTTTTAGCATTACACTCGTTTTAAATATCTCTAGCATTTAACTCTTCCTAATGCTGCTAGTTCTGAGATTGTTTATGTTTAACTTGGATAATATAAACCCTCCTAAGCACATTTAGCTAGTGTGTTGGTAACTGAATGTTCATGAATATGCTTACCTGCTTTGTCCTGAATCTCTGTAATGAATGCCTCACATCTGTAATAACCTATGTTAAGACCTTCACTGTTAACTATGACTTGTTTCTATGCTATTGTGTCACTCAGCATGCTCACTTTTCCTCATACCCCTTTAATGATTGCTTTAAATTTTAGAACATTTATCCCAACTTGTTTTCCCTACCATGTTTGAACTATTTTGATATTAGGATGAATCCCTGGCATAACTTAGACCATCCCTAGTTAATTGGTCTACTGGTCAATACTTGAATGCCTACGTTTGCCATTTGACATGAGTTTATTTTCACTATGTTCTGAATCTCTGTAATGATTATCTTGCTGATATGTAATGTGTTCTAATCTGTATTAAGATTTTTTTTTCTATCAACTTTGATCTTGCTTCCCTACTAATATGTCCCCCAGCATGTCTTTGGCTTACTTAATTCCTTATCCCTTCAGTGAATACTTGACTTGTCACAATGTGTATTCCCCTATCTTGTCTGAATGTTGTTTTGTTCCCTGATGAGAGTTAACATGTCTGTCTTATGACACTAGGATGTATACTTAGCATAATTTGGACCTTTTAGGTTTCAATTTGTTAGTATTATGCACTTGTGCTATTCTGAATTCTCATTCTTAGCTGGTTGAAAGCCAAGGCTATCTAGGTTATTTTGTTAGCCTCCCTAGTGTGAGCACTGCTCGGGGTCCAATTGAGACCCTTGTGAACTCTGACATACTAGGGCTTGGTCCTTAGTCACTCCCTCAATCTCAATATTGTTCCTATTCTCTCTACTTCCCATCTTATGTGCACTTGAATTGGTTGGTTCAAGTGGTGCAAAACTTGTTACTGTGGCTCACTGAATTGGTATGGGTTCTTCTATGGACCCATGATCGTGTATTGAACATGGCTCTTTGTTGAAGGTCCAGTAAAGCTGGGTGTTTAGTTATTTTATTCGGGCCTCTTATGGGTCTGCTCACTGTTATGTAATATTGTTACTTTACTCATTATTGGGCCTGTAATAATTATGTAATAACAATTAGGGTGATAGTGGAATTGGGAAATGGGTATCTCCTAATACTTGCATAAAAAAGGGTAGAAAGCATGTTTATAGGATTTGTGTGATCTATTTGCCATCCGACCTGTTATATGTGAATCTCTTTGTACACTACTAGAAATCATGTCATCAGGGAACCCCACACCCACATAATTAGTATGCTATCAATGCATGAGAATTCTATCTATTCTTGTGTTTACTACTATGTGTTTCTAGACAGGATACCTATAGGAAATAATCGCTAATGACTGCTACTTAATATGTTCAATAGATATCATGCCCATAGGGCTTTAACTAATTAATTCACTATTGCAATCTCATGGTCCATCTATAAAGCATGCCTATAGGAGTTAATTGTATGAGAATCAGTTCCAATCGCCGAGCTTTAGAAATTATGCCTATAGGATATCACTACTCGCTTGTCAAACGCTGTTTAATTGTTCATCCACGCGATTATTAGGAAGCATAATAATTTTAAGCATTTCTAATGCGTTTCACTATTCCTTATTATATAAATCACCTAAAAATCATGGCTATAGGTTTGTCCACTAATAATCTGTAATAAGCGACTTAACAACATCTGGCACTAACCGGGTCTATTCAATAAAGTACAAAGCGAAGAAATTCAGCGATATCTTATCAAGCTTTGTATATGTTTACAAAGTGAGGCCTAAAGATTGGTGCACATACACGGAAAACATAGTACATGCTGCATGACAGAAGGTAGCAATAGTTACGAGATTGGAAGAATTCAGACCACAAGTCGTGGTGTGAGAAAGAGGCCTAAAGGGGTGAATTCCCTGGCCATTGGGATTTATTCACAGAACAGTTGCCTAGAAGGAAAGGAGAGTACTAAAGTATTCGAAACACATAAGTTATGAAAATGATAAGTACATTAGTCAATATTCGAGGACGAATGTTCCAAAAGGGGGGAATGATGTTACACCACATATTTTCGTATGTGAAAGTATGCCATAAGTAAATTGATATAAGCTCGGAAATGATATGTTACATCCCGCATTTTCGTACGTTAAAATTTTGTCATAAGTTAATCGACGCAAGCTCGGGAATGAGATTATTTTGAGGTTATAAGCATCTATGCTATTTCAAAACAAGTGATAAGTAAATTAGTGAAGGTGAGAGGGTAAGCAAATTGAAGAAAATGAGTTTCGTCGAAATTTGATATTTTGGAATAAAATATGGTCCGAGCTATAATACTCGGTATTTATAGACTAGTGCCCTACAAGGTACCACATGACGATAATAGTAAGGTGTACAAAGTGTGTTAAAAGTGAGTAGTATTTTTATTTATTTGAGATAATTCCTAATTATGTGGATAATTGGGTAATTATTCATTAAAGGGGGATTAAAAAATTAATTAAGGAATTAAGTGAATAATTATTGGATAAGGCTTGATAGCCCAACGTGGCAGCCACATATAAGGCATTTAATAGCTCTTAAATTTATGTGAAAGGTGGTATTTTAAGATATTTTAAGTGGCTAAAGTAAGCCTTATAAGTGGGCCCTACACCAGTATAAAAAGGGACCTTTCTATTTCATTTCATTCATTTTAAGAAAGAATTTCAAACGGATTTGCTTTGTCGTAATTAACGTATGTTAGAGGGATTGTCAAGAGAATTGGCTTAGGTATGTTAAGGCTATCACTTCTTTCTTTTTGACATGATCCAAGTGATACAAATGAAACAAGCAAAATACGCAACTTTCATAAATGACTATATCCATAGAAATACTAGGGATGTCTATATTCTTGATTCCCCATGTGTCTTATTATTCTATCATCTCTTTATGGGTCTCAGAAAAAAATGCAAGTTGATAAAGTTTATTTTATGATATTAATCAAAGGCATAGTAATCTTATGACATTTTGAGAAATCTTATTAACACACTTCTTATGCCTTTTATGCATTTATAGATGTACATTGACCCATGATCCGATGACATTATATACGTGTATATTATATGTATATGGGATATGGGAAAAGGTTACGGCATTTTATACGCACCACCACCAGATCAGCTGGTATACGTTGATGAGTTGCCCACAGTGGTCGAGATGATATGATGGGATGCCCTCAGAGGCTTGATGATGTTATGAATACATATACCTAAGCATGGTATGATATTATACGTACATGCATGACATTGTAAATATTTGAGATTCATAGAGTTGTTCAGACTTACATGTTGATTCGTTTACTCATTGTTTCTCTCATGTCTATTATTTACTAATTTTCATTCCTTACATACTCGGGACATAATTTGTTCTGACGTACCTTTTGCCCGAGGACGCTGCGTTTCATGCCTGCAGGTCCCGATAGATAGGTCTAGAGTCCTCCAAGTAGGCTATCAGCTCAATGGAAGATGTTGGTGCGCTCCATTTACTCTGGAGTGGCTTGTTTGGTCAGTTTGATTTAGACGTGTATTGTTTGGTATGGCGAGGCCCTGTCACGACCTTTATGATAAGTACATACTCTTAGAGGCTTGGAGACAAATGTCATGTATACATATATTTGTATGGTCTTGCTGGCCTATATTTTAAATATATACTGGATCACATTGCCCTTATAGGCCCGTATGTCACAGGTATGTGTTTCTATATCAAGTTGGGTCATTCTATGTCAGGTATTCCCTCATGTTTACTCTAGTTATCTCATGATGCCCCTTCAGGCCCACTTACCTATGATGATGTAATAAGAAAGATACGTTACGTTGGTACACAATTGAGTAAGGTGCCGGGTGCCCGTTGCAGTCCATCGGTTTGGGTCCTGACAAAAGTGGTATCAGAGAAGTTCTATCCTAGGGAGTATATAAGTCGTGTCTAGTAGAATCTTGTTTATGGGTGTATTGTGCACCACACTTATAAGCAGGAGGCTACATGACATTTAGGACTATCTCTCTTTCTTCTTACTCTAGATCGTGTAGTAGAGCTCAGTTGTAAGAACTCAATTTCCTAAACTCTCTCTTAATCGTAATATGACGATGCCTACATCCAGAAAGATGGTTGGTAAGAGATATAGTTATGGAAGAGTTGATTCAGAGGAATTCGATTTTTGCATCATGTTTATGATGGATAAATATGAGGTATTCAGTATATAATGTGTGTACTAAGACATGCAAGCTTCGTGATAAGGATCCCTAAGGCAAGAATTTCTATCCACTCTTACGGTAAAAAGGAAGGAGAGAATCAGAAGGTAGATACAAGTTTCAGCAAGTAATAGAAGCAATAAAAAAAATGGTACGAGCTACCCAACTAATAAAGATTATCGCAGAGGAATATAAACCTTTTGAGTTACCTTCAACAATAACAAAGGTATGTACAATTGGCCACACCCATCTCATTTATACCCTCTGGGGGCTAACAATAGTAATATAAAAGAAGGCAGGGTATCGGGATCTAGATGGAGTTAGGGTAACCCAAAATGGTGGATGGATTGTTAGCGTTAGCTGACATTCCCGAAGGTTATTGCAAATGTTCTAATAGATCTCCTAGTGAGACACCCAGATGGTGCACTCTAAATAGTATAGCTAGATATGAATACTAGAATATTCAAAAAAGAAAATTACAAGATAGGCAATGGAAGCCTGGAAGGGATAAATATTACCTTAGTGTGGATCCCGTCCCTAGTAGAGAGAGAATGTTAGGCAACCCGAAGAGCCAGTGGATGGAGCAAGGGGAGCTAAAAGCAAAAGAATGTCTTGTTGAAGTTTTCAGAATAAAGTAATAGACCAAAATATTAGCAGGGAAATAAACAGAGAGTTAATCAAGCATTATGAGTAAGATGTGATACATAGATGATAACGATAGATTAAAAAAATGAAACAACAGTATTACAGAGTCTATAGTCAAGGGAAGGAAAAGATGAGAGGTGCCAGGCCTTGAGACAACAAAAGAGTATAGGCCATAGAGTCATATCCTCATTTCAAGAAGTAAGATCATGACTCTAACATGATTACCAGTAGGAAAAGTTAGACCCCAGAGTAATAGAAATCAGTATGGGCTGGTGAACAAAATAATCTAAACATGAATTAGGTACTGGGTGATTTGATAATAGTCGGCATCATGAGAATTTCAGAGATAGCGTTCCGGCACTAATAGAATGGATAACAGAAGAATAACCTTTAAAGTTCATTTAGGAAGACGATTCCCTAAAGCAAGCAATGTGAGCAAAGTTAATGTTAAGGGGCTGTATGTGCCAGTTACACTAAGTGTCACCCTCGAGAGTAAGAAATTTCATTATCCTTGGTATAGAAGGATTACCGCAAGGTGACTAAGGATTATCGATGATGTGGAAAGATGCCAAAGATTAGGAGGTAAAACATATGTACGTAGATCATTGTAGCACTAAATTTTAGTACTCCCCGAAAGGGGGGAATATGGAGTGATGTGACATTAAGTCAGAATTAAGTAGTTCTACTAACTATGGAATGGTAAAGGAAGAATGCGATAAAATGAGGAAGGAATGAGATTCCACTAATCAAAATCCTACATATATGCTATGATTCCAGAACATTATGCAAACCCGATGTCAAGGAAAGGAAGTAAGGGTTCCTGCCCAGGATGCTATTGATAAATAAGGTGCTAGTGCAAAAGGTAAGTTAAGACAAAGGAAATATCTAAGAAAGATTACGCGGAATATTGATATGTGGATGGGCCAACAAGCAGTTGGTAATTAATTCAGGAAAAGCCTAGTTATGGCTAGACAGGAGGTTACAGACGAGTCAGCAGATCGTGTAAGATAAACATAATACAACCCAATATAGTGAATTCAGCCTCGCAGTAATGTCATTGTAATACTTGAGAAATATTCAGATAGGAGTTGGGGTAGTTAAAGGTACCGTATGAGTGTTACAGAAATAAAAGAGAATTCCACTGGGAATACAGTCAAAATATCAGTTCAAAAGCAACCCTACAAGCACAAGGACGGGGAGGTAAGTAACTACGGATAATTATAGGCTAGGAAGGACATAAAGAATTCCATCGAGTATGCGATGTAATAAGCTCACATCTTTACAAGAGTCACAGGGTCCTCCCTAAGTAATACAATGAAAGACTAGTTGAGGAAATAAGGAAGAAGGCTTCAACCTAAGCACAGTGACCGAAAGAGTAAATGGTCTTTTAATAGCAGCCTCACAACAACATTGTATGCACTCCATAAGAAAATGGCACCTACCGTGGATAATGAATGGGAATTAAAATCAAAAGTAATATTCGAGATCATATGAGTTGCACGAAAACTCCGGCATGTGTAGGAACTAAGATAAGCTAAGTATGCACGCAACAAGACTAGGAAAAGTAATAGCTTACGTTTAAAGAAGGTAGAGAAGGAACAAAAGGAATTATTTGATCGATGATCCAGAGTGAGTTACGTTATGAATGCACTCAAGATTTTGGAGTATTATCCATGCAACATATATGTTGACAATGGTACAGCCGTAGAAGACTCCGGTATAAGTTAAAAGAAAGAATTGAGTCCAGGTCATAGACAAGGGATTGAATTGTTAAATAATGGTATCATGGATATGCCATAACGTCTATGAAAGGCTAAAGTAATAATTAGCTGCATATCGGAAGATAGCCTAAGCCTACATAAAGGCTAATCAGAAATAAGAGGAAACAAAAGAATTACATCAACGAAGTAAATTAGGAGTCTGATTATTGGACCCAGAAAATTATAGACATCATGATTGAGAACATTGCAGAATCACTCTTAATATCAAATGTATAAGAGAGATAGTACAACAACTATATTCTATAACGACTGTATGATAAAGCCATTTAGAAGAGTACAAACTTTATAAGAAGTCAATATGAAGCTCCCACCGGATTGTGTATGCACCAGAGGTTCAAGTATTATAACAGAGCTTCAAGTTATGGATGTGAATTATACGTATGTTAAAGCGAAGTAATGAAATAGATAGAAGATGTGATGCGGTATTTTAAGATAAGTAAGGTAAAGGTGAAAAACGTATGAGATACTCAATTGCAGAAGGTTGTGAATAATCCATACTGCAGATAGAAGGTTAGAAGCACTGGGATTCAGTGTCCAGGAATGATAGTGGCGCTGTCAGTGGAATACCTTCCAGCCTATGGTTTCTAGGTATCGAGAAACCTAATTAAGAGAGTAAAGAATAGTTAGAGACGATGTGATGTCTCTCTTGATGTTCTAGGATGACGAAATCTATGATGCAAGCAAGTTGAAGGAAGGTTACAGGTAGCGTAAATAGATATGTGTAGGTCGCAAGATAAAGTATGGTAAAGCGACAAGGTTTAAGGAAGACATGAGTAAGGATAAGAAAAGGCAAGTGCGAAAGTAACGAGAATGGGTATGTCCTCGAGATGAAGCCCACGCAAACAAGAGAGCTGATGGTTTCTCTAAGTTATAGAAAGTTCAGTAAAGCCCGAATGAACTCAAAGGAGTAAGACTAGTAGCATTTAGAAGAGATGAAATGCTGCCTTGGTAGTAGAATGAAGGTGTAATTGTGATAAATGAAGGATGACGTTTGAGCCTTCGATTGAGTAATGATTTGATGAATTGTATAGGATTAAAATACCCTCGTAAGGTAAATCACATTGGGATGCTATGAAATATGGTTATAGAAGTATAGTATCGCCCCAGGTGGATCAGTCTAATCACTTCCGATGAGACGTAAGCCCTAGTGATAATGTATTAAGAAAGAGGTTTCAAGTTATCAGTAATGGATTGAAGATCAACATTGAGGTGAATCAACAATGGATGGATAAAGTTACAAAGTATGAGATGAGATTAGGCAATCATTCTTAAGATGAACGGTAAGGAAGAAACATTAAAGGACTTAGATTTATACATATAGGATAAGCAACAAGAGTAACCTGGTGTTTTGTAGCAGACCTCAGTAACGATAAATCAAAGTAAGAGCGATGGTATACTTACCTACTTAGATGGATTAAATCATACAAATGGATAACCGGGTCTATTCAACAAAGTACCAAGTGAAGAAATTCAGAGATATCTTATCAAGCTCTGTATATGCTTACAAAGTGAGGCCTAAAGATTGGCTAAAAGCTAAAGGAAAAAGGAGAGAAGAGTCGCATAGGCGCACATACACGGAGAAAGCAATAAAGCTGCATGACAGAAGGTAGCAATCGTTACGAGATTAGAAGAATTTCGACCACAAGTCGTGGTATGAGAAAGAGGCCTAAAGAGGGGAATGCCCTGGCCGTTGGGATTTATTCATAGAGAAGTTGCCTAGAAGGAAAGGAGAGTACTAAAGTATTCGGAACACATAAGTTATGAAAATGATAAGTACATAAGTTAATATTCGAGGACGAATGTTCCAAAGGGGGGAATGATGTTACACCCCATGCTTTCGTACGTGAATGTATTCCATAAGTAAATTGATATAAGCTCGGAAATGATATGTTACATCCCGCATTTTCGTACGTTGAAATTTCGTCGTAAGTTAATCGACGCATGCTCGGGAATGGGATTATTTTGAGGTTATAAACATGTATGCTATTTCAAAACAAGTGATAAGTAAATTCGTGAAGGTGAGAGGGTAAGCGAATCGAATAAAATGAGTTTCGTCGAAGTTTGACATTTTGGGATAAATACGATCCGATCTATAATACCCGGTATTTGTGGACTAGTGTCATACAAGGTACCACCTGGCCACAATAGTAAGGTGTACAAAGTGTGTTTAAAGTGAGTAGTATTTTAAGTAATTTGAGATAATTCCTAATTATGTGGATAATTATGTAATTATTGGTTAATGGAGAAATAACAAATTAATTATGGAATTAAGTGGATAATTATTGGATAATGCTTGATAGCCAACGTGGCAGCCACATATAAGGCATTTAATGACTCTTAAATTTATATGAAAGGTGGCATTTTAAGAGATTTTAAGTGGAAAAAGTAAGCCTTATAAGTGGGCCCTACACCACTATAAAAAGGGACCTTTCTATTTCATTTTAAGAAAGAATGTCAAACGGATTTTCTTTGGCAAAGTAAATTGCTTCAAAAAAATTCAAGCAAAGATTTTTTAGCATCTTAGAAACGTGAGATTTTGCAATTTTAAGGAGGTACAGTGCAATCTTTCTCAATAGCATCATAAGGATTTTTCCTACTAAAATCCGCCGTTACATGTTGTCGCAATTGACGTGTGTTAGAGGGATTTTCAAGAGAATTGGCTTAGGTATGTTAAGGCTATCCCTTCTTTCCTTTTGGTATGATCCAAGTGATACAAATAAATCAAGCAAAATACGCAACTTTCATAAATGACTCTATTCATAGAAATACTAGGGATGTCTATATTCTTGATTCCCCATGTGTCTTATTATTCTATCATCTCTTCATGGGTCTCAGAAAAAAACGCATGTTGATAAAGTTTATTTCATGATATTAATCAAAGTCATAGTGATCTTATGACATTTTGAGAAATCTTATTAACGCACTTCTTATGCATTTCAGGCATTTATACATGTACATTGACCCATGACCAGATGGCGTTATATACGTGAATATTATATGTATATGGGATATGGGAAAAGGTTACAGCGTTATATACGTACCACCACCAGATCAGCAGGTATACGTTGATGAGTTGCCCACAGTGGCCGAGATGATATGATAGGATGCCCTCAGAGGCTTGATGATGTTATGAACGCATATACCTAAGCATGGTATGGCATTATACGCACATGCATGGCATTGTAAATATTAGTGATTCATAGAGTTGTTCAGACTTACATGTTGAGTAGTTTACTCCATGTTTTTCTCATGTCTATTATTTACTAATTTTCATTCCTTACATACTCGGTACATTATTTGTACTGACGTACCTTTTGCCCGAGGACGCTGTGTTTCATGCCTGCAGGTCCCGATTGACAGGTCTAGAGTCCTCCAAGTAGGCTATCATCTCAATGGAAGATGTTGGTGCGCTCCATTTACTCCGGAGTTATTTGTTTGGTCAGTATGATTTAGACGTGTATTGTTTTGTATGGCGGGGCCCTATCCCGACCTTTATGATAAGTATATACTCTTAGAGGCTTGGAGACAAATGTCAATACAGATAATTGTATGGCCTTGTTGGCCTATATTTTAAATGTATACTGGATCACATTGCCCTTATAGGCCCGTATGTCACATGTATGAGTTTCTATATCAAGTTGGGTCGTTCTATGTCAGGTATTCCATCATTTTTACTCTGGTTATCTCATGATGCCCCTTCAGGCCCACTTACCTAGGATGATGTAATAATAAAGATACGTTATGTTGGTACACGGTTGAGTAAGGTGCCGGGTGCCCATTGTGGTCCATCGGTTTGGGTCCTGACAAAAGTGGTATTAGAGCAGTTCTATCCTAGGGGGTCTACAAGCCGTGTCTAGTAGAATCTTATTTATGGGTGTGTTGTGCACCACACTTATAAGCAGGAGGCTACATGGCATTTAGGACTATCTCTCTTTCTTCTTATTCTAGATCGTGTGGTAGAGCTCAATTATAAGAACTCAATTTCCTAAACTCTATCTTATTCATAATATGACTATGCCTACATCCATAAAGATAGTTGGTAAGAGATATAGTTATGGAAGAGTTGATTCAGAGGAACTCGATTTTTGCATCATGTTTATGATGGATAAATATGAGGTATTTAGTAGATCATGTGTGTACTAAGACATGCAAGATTCTTGATAAGGATCCCTAAGGTAAGAATGTCTATCCACTCTTACGGTAAAAAGGAATGAGAGAATCAGAAGGTAGATACAAGTTTCAGCAAGTAAAAGAAGCAAGATAAAAAAGGGTACGAGCTTCCCAACTAATGAAGATTATCGCAGAGGAATATAAGCCTTTTGAGTTACCTTCAACAATAACAGAGGTATGTACAATTGGCCACACCCATCTCATTTATACCCTCTGGGGGCTAACAATAGTAATATAAGAGAAGGCAGGGTATCAGTATCTAGCTGGGGTTAGGGTAACCCAAAATGGTGGATGAATTGTTAGCGTTAGCTAGCATTCCTGAAGGTTATTGAAAATGTGCTAATATATCTCCTTGTGAGACATCCAGATGGTGCACTCTAAAATAGTATAGCTAGAAATGAATACTAGAATATTCAAAAAAGAAAATTACAAGATAGGGACTGGAATCATGGAAGGGATAAATATTATCTTAGTGTGGATCCAGTCCCTAGTAGAGAGAGAATGTTAGGAAACCCGAAGAGCCAGTGGATGGAGCAAGGGGAGCTAAAAGCAAAAGAATGTCTTGTTGAAGTTTTCAGAATAAAGTGATAGACCGAAATATTAGCAAGGAAATAAGCAGAGAGTTAATGAAGCATTATGAGTAATATGTGATACATGGATGATAACGGTAGATTAAAAAAATAAAACGACAGTATTACAGAGTCTATAGTCAAGGGAAGGAAAAGATGAGAGGTGACATGCCTTGAGACAACAAAAGAGTATAGGCCATAAAGTCATATCCTCATTTCACGAAGTAAGTTCATGACTCTAACATGATTACCAGAAGGAAAAGTTACACCCTAGAGTAATAGAAATCAGTATGGGCTGGTGAATAAAATAAACTAAACATGAATTAGGGACTGAGTGATTTGATAATAGTCGACATCATGAGAATTTTAGAGATAGCGTTCCGGCACTAATAGAATGGACATTTGAAGAATAACCTTTATAGTTCATTCAGGAAAACGCTTCCCTAAAGAAAGCAATGTGAGCAAAGTTGAGCTTAAGGGACTGTATGTGCCAGATACACTAAGTGTCACCCTCGCGAGTAAGGAATTTCATTATCGTTGGTACAGAAGGATTACTGCAAGGAGAGTAAGGATCATCCATGATGTGGAATGACGTCAAAGATGAAGAGGTAAAACATATGTACGTAGATTATCGTAGCAGTAAATCTTAGTACTCCCCTAAATGGGGGAATATGGAGTGATGTGACATTAAGTCAGAATTAAGTGGTTCTAGTAACTATGGAATGGTAAAGGAAGAATGCGATAAAATGAGGAAGGAATGAGGTTCCACTTATCCAAATCCTACCTATATGCTATGATTCCAGAACATTATGCAAATTCGATGTCAAGGATAGGAAGTAAGGGTTCCTGCCCAGGATGCTATTGATAAATAAGGAGCCAGTGCAAAAGGTAAGTTAAGACAAAGGAAATAACCCAAGAAAGATTACGCGGAACATTGATATGAGGATGGGCCAACAAGTAGTAGGAAGGTAATTCAGGAAGAGCCTAGTTATGGCTAGACAGGAAGTTACAGACGAGTCAGCAGGTCGTGTAAGATAAACATAATAAAACCAAATATAGTGAATTCAGCCTCGTAGTAATGTCATTGTAATACTTGAGAAATATTCAGATAAGAGTTGGGGTAGTTAAAGGTACCGTATGAGTGTTACGGAAATAAAAGAGAATTCCACTGGGAAGACAGTCAAAATATCAGTTCAAAAGCAACCTTATAAGCACAAGGACGAGGAGGTAAGTAACTACGGATAATTATAGGCTAGGAAGGACATAAAAAATTCCATCGAGTATGCGATGTAATAAGCTCACAGCTTTACAAGAGTCACAGGGTCCTCCCTAAGTAATACAATGAAAGACTAGCTGAGAAAATAAGGAAGAAGGCTTCAACCTTAGCACATCGACCGAAAGAGGAAATGGTCTTGTAACAACAGCCTCACAACAACATTGTATGCACTTCATAAGAAAGTGGCACCTACCGTGGATAATGAATGGGAAGTAAAATCAAAAGTAATATTCGAGATCATATGAGTTGAACGAAATCTCCGGCATACGTAGGAACTAAGATAAGATACGTATGCACGCAAGAAGGGGGCAGAAAGACCAGGAAAAGTAATAACTTACGTTTAAAGAAGGTTGAGAAGGAACAAAAGGAATTATTTGATCGATGATCAAAAGTGAGTTACGTTGTGAATGCACACAAGATTTTGGAGTATTATCCATGCAGCATATATGTTGACAATCGTACATCCATAGAAGACTCCGGTATAAGTTAAAAGAAAGAATTGAGTTCAGGTCATAGACAAGGGATTGAATTGTTAAATGATGGTATCATGGATATGCCATAACGTCTGTGAAAGGCTAAAGTAATAAATAATAACATGAGCCGCATATCGGAAGATAACTTAAGCCTACATAAAGGCTGATCAGAAATAAGAGGAAACAAAAGAATTACATCTATGAAGTAAATTAGGAGTCTGATTATTGGACCCAGAAAATTATAGACATCATGATTGAGAACATTGCAGAATCACTCTTAATATCAATGGTACAAGAGAGATAGTACAACAACCATATTCTATAACAACTCTATGATAAAGCCATTTAGAAGAGTACAAGCTTTATAAGAAGTTAATATGAAGCTCCCACCGAATTGTGTATGCACCAGAGGTGCAAGTATTATAACAGAGCTTCAAGTTATGGATGTGAATTATACATATGTTAAAGCGAAGTCATGAAAGAGATAGGATATGTGATGCGGGACTTTAAGGTAAGTAAGGTAAAGGTGAAAAACGTATGAGATACTCAATTGCAGAAGGTTGTGAATAATCCATACTGCAAATAGAAGGTTAGAAGCACTGGGATTCAGTATCCAGGAATGATAGCGGCACCGTCAGTGGCATACCTTCCAGCCTATGGTTTCTAGGTATCGAGAAGCCTAATTAAGAGAGTAAAGATTAGTTAGAGACGATGTGATGTCTCACTTGCTGTTCTAGGATGACATAATGAAATCTATGATGCAAGAAAGTTGAAGGAAGGTTACGAGTAGCGTAAATAGATATGTGTAGGTCGCAAGCTAAAGTATGGTAAAGCAACAAGGTTTTAGGAAGACATGAGTAAGGATAAGAAAAGGCAAGTGCGAAAGTGACGAGAATGGGTATGTTCTCGGGATTAAGCCCATGCAAACAAGAGAGCTGATGGTTTCTCTAAGTTATGTAAAGTTCAGTATAGCCGGAATGAACTCAAAGGAGTCTAAGACTAGTAGCATTTAGCAGAGATGAAATGCTGCCATGGTAGTAGAATGAATGTGTAATTGTGATAAATGAAGGATAATGTTTGAGTCTTCGATTGAGTAATGATTTGATGAATTGTACAGGATTAAAATACCCTCATAAGGTAAATCACATTGGGATACTATAAAATATGGTTATAGAAGTATAGTATCGCCCCCAGGTGGATCAGTCTAATCACTTCCGATGAGACGTATACCCTAGTGATAATGTATTACGTAAGAGGTTTCAAGTTATCAGTAGTGGATTGCAGATCAACATTGAGGTGAATCAACAATGGATGGATAAAGTTACAAAGTATGAGATGAGATTAGGCAATCATTCTTAAGATGAACGGTAAGGAAGAAGCATTAAAGGACTTAGATTTATCCATATAGGATAAGCAAGGAGAGTAACCTGGAGTTTGGTAGAAGACCTCAGTAACGATAAATCAAAGTAAGAGCGATGGTATACTAACCTACTTAGATGGAGTAAAGTCATACAAATGGATAACCAGGTCTATTCAACAAAGTACCAAGCGAAGAAAATTCAGAGACATCTTATCAAGCTCTGTATATGTTTACAAAGTGAGGCCTAAAGATTGGCTAAAAGCTAAAGGAAATAGGAGAGAAAAGTCGCATAGGCGCACATACACGGAAAAAGTAGTACACGCTGCATGACAGAAGGTAGCAATCGTTACGAGATTAGAAGAATTTCGACCACAAGTCAAGGTATGAGAAAGAGGCCTAAAGGGGGTAATGCCCTGGCCGTTGGGATTTATTCACAGAATAGTTGCCTTGAAGTCAAGGAGAGTACTAAAGTATTCGGAACACATAAGTTATGAAAATGATAAGTACATCAGTCAATATTCAAGGACGAATGTTCGAAATGGGGGGAATGATGTTACACCCCATATTTTCGTACGTGAAAGTATTCCATAAGTAAATTGATATAAGCTCGGAAATGATATGTTACATCCCGCATTTTCGTACGTTGAAATTTCGTCGTAAGTTAATCGACGCATGCTGGGGAATCAGGATTATTTTGAGGTTATAAGCATGTATGTTATTTCAAAATAAGTGATAAGTAAATTTGTGAAGGTGAGAGGGTAAGCGAATCAAAGAAAATGAGTTTCGTCGAAATTTGACATTTTGATATAAAATACAATCCGATCTATAATACCCTATTTTTATGGACTAGTACCATACAAGGTACCACATGACTAAAATAGTAAGGTGTATAAAGTGTGTTAAAAGTGAGTAGTATTTTAAGTAATTTGAGATAATTCCTAATTATGTGAATAATTGGGTAATTATTGGTTAATGAGGGATTAATAAATTAATTAAGGAATTAAGTGTATAATTATTGGATAAGGCTTGATAGCCCAACGTGGCAGCCACATATAAGCCATTTAAGGACTCTTAAATTTATGTGAAAGGTGGTATTTTAAGAAATTTTTATGTGGCTAGAGTAAGCCTTATAGGTGGGCCCCACACCACTATAAAAAGGGACCTTTCTAATTTATTTCATTCATTTTAAGAAAGAATGCCAAAGGGATTTTCTTTGGCAAAGTAAATTGCTTCAACAAAATTCAAGCAAAGATTTCTTAGCATCTTAGCAACATGGGATTTTGTAATTTTAAGGAGGTACGGTGCAATCCTTCTCAAGAACATCATACAGAGTTTTTCTACTACGATCCGCCGTTACTTGTTGTCGTAATTAACGTGTGTTAGAGGGATTGTCAAGAGAATTGGCTTAGGTATGTTAAGGCTATCCCTTCTTTCTTTTTGGCATGATCCAAGTGATACAAATGAAACAAGCAAAATACGCAACTTTCATAAATGACTCTATCCATAGAAATACTAGGGATGTCTATATTCTTGATTCCCCATGTGTCTTATTATTCTATCATCTCTTCATGGGTCTCAGAAAAAAATGCAAGTTGATAAAGTTTATTTCATGATATTAATCAAAGGCATAGTGATCTTATGACATTTTGAGAAATCTTATTAACGCACTTCTTATGTATTTCAGGCATTTATACATTTACATTGACCCATGACCAGATGGCATTATATACGTGTATATTATATGTATATGGGATATGGAAAAAGGTTACGGCGTTATATACGTACCACCACCAGATCAACAGGTATACATTGATGAGTTTCCCACAGTGGCCGAGATGATATGATAGGATGCCCTCAGAGGCTTGATGATGTTATGAATGCATATACCTAAGCATGATATGACATTATACGCACATGCATGACATTGTAAATATTAGTGATTCACAGAGTTGTTCAGACTTACATGTTGAGTCGTTTACTCCATGTTTATCTCATGTCTATTATTTACTAATTTGTATTCCTTACATACTCGGTACATTATTTGTACTGACGTCACTTTTTGCTTGGGGACGCTGCGTTTCATGCCCGCAGGTCCCGATAGACGGGTCTAGAGTCCTCTAAGTAGGCTATCAGCTCAAAGGAAAATGTTGGTGTGCTCCATTTACTCTGGAGTTTCTTGTTTGGTCAGTATGATTTAGACGTATATTGTTTGGTATGGCGGGGCCCTATCCCGACCTTTATAATACTTACATACTCTTAGAGGTTTGGAGACAAATGTCATGTATACTGATACTTGTATGGCCATGTCGGCCTATATTTTAAATATATAATGGATCATATTACACTTATAGGCCCGTATGTCACATGTATGAGTTTCTATATTAGGTTGGGTCATTCTATGTCGGGTATTCCCTCATGTTTACTCTAGTTATCTCATGACGCCTCTTCAGGCCCACTTACCTATGATGATGTAAAAAGAAAGATACGTTACGTTGGTACTCGGTTGAGTAAGGTGCCGGGTGCACGTTGCGGTCCATGATAGAAGGTGGCAATAGTTACGATATTGGAAGAATTTCGACCACAAGTCGTGGCGTGAGAAAGAGTCCTAAAGGAGGGAATCCCTTGGCCGTTTGGATTTATTCACAGAACAGTTGCCTAGAAGGAAAGGAGAGTACTAAAGTATTCGGAACACATAAGTTATGAAAATGATAAGTACATCAGTCAATATTCAAGGACGAATATTCGAAATGGGGGGAATGATGTTACACCCCATATTTTTGTACGTGAAAGTATGCCATAAGTAAATTGATATAAGCTCGGAAATGATATGTTACATCCCGCATTTTCGTACGTTGAAATTTCGTCATAAGTTAATCGACGCAAGATCGGGAATGTGATTATTTTGAGGTTATAAGCATGTATGTTATTTCAAAACAAGTGATAAGTAAATTCGTGAAGGTGAGAGGGTAAGCGAATCGAAGAAAATGAGTTTCGTTGAAGTTTGACATTTTGGAATAAAATACGATCCGAGCTATAATATCCGGTATTTATGGACTAGTGACATACAAGATACCACATGACCAAAATAGTAAGGTATATAAAGTGTGTTAAAAGTGAGTATTATGTTACGTGATTTGAGATAATTCCTAATTATGTGGATAATTGGGTAATTATTAATTAATGGGGGATTAACAAATTAATTAAAGAATTAAGTGGATAATTATTGGATAAGGCTTGATAGCCCAACGTGGCAGCCACATATAAGCCATTTAAGGACTCTTAAATTTATGTGAAAGGTGGTATTTTAAGTGATTTTTAAGTGGCTAAAGTAAGCCTTATAGGTGGGCCCCACACCACTATAAAAAGGGACCTTTCTATTTCATTTCATTCATTTTAAGAAAGAATGTCAAACGGATTTGCTTTGGCAAAGTAAATTGCTTCAACAAAATTCAAGCAAAGATTTTTTAGCATCTTAGCAATGTGGGATTTTGCAATTTTAAGGAGGTACAGTGCAATCTTTCTCAAGAATATCATACGAATTTTCCCTACTATGATCCGCCGTTACGTGTTGTCGCAATTGACGTGTGTTAGATGGATTGTCAAGAGAATTGGCTTAGGTATGTTAAGGCTATCCCTTCTTTCCTTTTGGCATGATCCAAGTGATACAAATAAAATAAGCAAAATACGCAACTTTCATAAATGACTCTATTCATAGAAATACTAGGGATGTCTATATTCTTGATTCCCCATGTGTCTTATTATTCTATCATCTCTTCATGGGTCTTAGAAAAATACGCAAGTTGATAAAGTTTATTTCATGATATTAATCAAAGTCATAGTGATCTTATGACATTTTGAGAAATCTTATTAATGCATTTCTTATGCATTTCATGCATTTATACATGTACATTGACCCATGACCAGATGGCGTTATATACGTGTATATTATATGTATATGGGATATGGAAAAAGGTTATGGCATTATATACGCACCACCACCAGATAAACTGGTATACATTGATGAGTTTCCCACAATGGCCGAGATGATATGATGGGATGCCCTCAGAGGCTTGATAATGTTATGAACGCATATGCCTAAGAATGGTATGACATTATACGTACATGCATGACATTGTAAATATTAGTGATTCATAGAGTTGTTCAGACTTACATGTTAAGTCGTTTACTCCATGTTTCTCTCATTTTTATTATTTACTAATTTTTATTCCTTACATACTCGGGACATTATTTGTACTGACGTACCTTTTGCCCGAGGACTCTGCGTTTCATGCCTGCAGGTCCCGATAGACAGGTCTAGAGTCCTCTAAGTAGTCTATCAGCTCAACGAAAGATGTTGGTGCGCTCCATTTACTCCGGAGTTGCTTGTTTGGTCAGTATGATTTAGACGTATATTGTTTGGTATAGCGGGGCCCTATCCCGACCTTTATAATACTTACATACTTTTAGAGGCTTGGAGACAAATGTCATGTATACTGATACTTGTATGGCCTTGTCGGCCTATATGTTAAATATATAATGGATCACATTGCCCTTATAGGCCCGTATGTCACATGTATGAGTTTCTATATCAGGTTGGGTCATTCTATGTCGGGTATTCCCTCATGTTTACTCTGGTTATCTCATGACGCCCCTTACGGACCACTTACCTATGATGATGTATGATGTTTGGCATATTTCGATATGTGTTGATGTTACTTTACCCATGTTTTAACCACTTCTTGATGTTATTTGATCTTTAAAATTCCCAACATGGTTTAATTATTGGTTTTATGACTAATTAAGTTATGTAAGACGATTTAAGGTGTTTGGAGTGCAAAATATGAAGAAAAGGTGGTCTAGCCAGAGGAAGAAGGGTTGGATGCATCGCATCCAACCTAGAAAAATATCATCTGTCGTGCACCCTTAGCAGTGAAGTCGGCCCATAGCGTCCGCCATAGCATCCGAGACTGGGAAGTAGAAGAGAAGGGTGGATGCGTCGTATCCACCCTCGCATGCAAAACTGGGAAGTAGAAGAGAAGGTGGATGCGTCGCATCCACCCTCACATGCAAAGTTAAGAAATGGAGGACGAGGTGGATGCGTCGCATCCACCTTAGCATCAACCACTGAAGCCGATTTGGACTAGGGTTAGGAGAACTCTAGCCCACGACTTTTGGTCGCAATATATAAGCTTAAAAATGCTTTTTTTACCAGGGGGAAGATATGGGAGAAGGAAGAGAAGCGATAACCAAGTTCTAAAACCACGAAATTCGTCTTGAGTTCTTATTCTCTCTTTCTTTTATCGATTCTTATGCACTCTTATGAAATTTTGGATGATTGCCTGAATATGAGTGGCTAAGAACCCTATTGTTCTAGGGTCATGGGTATACATGAATGTTGATGTTTGAAGTTTAATTTGACGACGTTGGGTTTATCATATTGGGTTGTTTATTTAATTCTGTTTTTAATTATTTCGCTGAGTAGCTAACAGTGAAATACTATCTACAAATCTAGAGTTGAACTCGAAAGTGGGAACCCTAGATTGCATATAGAAGTAAATAGAGTAAGTTCTCAAACCCGGGCATCGGGGAACGGATTCGCGATTAGGATAGACATATACCTAATTGCCTTACTCGGTTGCAATACAGGAATTGTAAATGCATTCTTGTTAAACTTAATTCCATAGACATATAGGTATTAAGTTAACTTGAATAGGCGAGTAAGAACTCGACAGATTCTTACGAGTGAAATTAACCTTGTGAATCAACAATTCAGATAAATCATTTAGTTATTTTAAACTAAGAATGCAACATGAATGTTAGATGACCCGTGACCCTGGAATATTATATCCTATTGATTGTTATTCAAAACTATTTAACTGTTGTGTTTAATTCTTAGCAATTCATTATTTGATAGTCTTTAGGTAGTAATTTAGAAAATTATATATTTTGTTAGAAATATCTTGAATCAATAAGCTATTCGAGTTTGAATTAGTCAAAAGTTAATCATAAGTCTTCGTGGGAACGATACTTTATTCACTACTTTATTACTTGACGACCACGTATACTTGCGTGAGTGTGTTTGGACCCGACAAGTTTTTGTAAGAAATATATGTTATGTTGGTACTCGGTTGAGTAAGGTGCCCGTCGCGGTCCATCGGTTTGGGTCTTGACACTATTACCAAAAATTGAAGTTAAAGTCAAGAAGCTCATCGAGGTGGGATTTATTCGAGAGGTGAAGTACCCATCATGGAAATCGAATATTGTACCTGTCAAGAAGAAGAATGGTCAAATACGTATTTCTGTTGACTTTCGAGACCTAAACAAGGCATGCCCGAAAGATAACTTTCTGCTACCAATTATTGAAATCATGGTTGATGTGACAATAGGGCATGAAGCTATGTCATTCATAGATGGGTCCTTCGGATACAATTAAATAAAAATTCTACAGGATGAAGAGTGTACTGCTTTCCGAACTACAAAAGGCATATATTGCTACAAAGTGATGCCCTTCGGTCTAAAGAATACTGGTGCCACATGCCAACACGCGATGAAAAATATCTTTGACAACATGATTCATAAGAGGGTTGAATGCTAAGTCGATGATTTGGTGGTGAAGATGAAGAGTAGGCGTTACCACCTTGAATACCTTCGAATTGTTTTTGAAATGTTAAGAAAATTCGACCTCAAGATGAATCCACTCAAGAGTGCATTTGGAGTTACCACTGGAAATTTTCTTGGCTTCATTGTGCGTCATCGTGGAATTGAAGTTGATCCCACAAATATTGACGCCATTCAGAAAATGCTCGAGCCAAAGAACTTGAGGGAGCTTCAAAGTCTCCAAGGAAACTTATCATTCATCTGGAGGTTCATATCTAATCTAGCCATGAACATTCAATTGGAGCACTAATTGTTCAAGAGAATGAGAAAGGAAAGGAACAAGCCTTGTATTACCTCAGTCTAAATCTAATAGGAGCTGAGTTGAACTATACGCCTATTGAAAAAATATGCTTAGCATTACTTTATGCGATAAAACAACTAAGGCATTATTTTGAAGCATACACCATCAAACTCATCTCTTGAGAAGATCCCATGAAGTTCGTGATGACTCGACCTATTCTTTCTGGACACCTAGCAAGGTGGTCCATATTGTTTAACCAATATGAGATCACATACACACCTCAAAAGGTTGTGAAAGGGAAAGTACTAGCCAATTTTTTAGTTGATCACCCTCTTCCGGTGGTATGTGAGCTTTCTAATGAGCTTTCAGATGAAGACGTTTTGTTCATTGAAGAATTGCCACCATGAACAATGTTTTTTGATGAATCTGCACGTCGTAACGGTTCAGGGGCAGGTGTTGTGTTAATCTTTGCAGAAATACAAGTCTTGTTTGACATTCTCCTTTGCTTTAGGTGAAACAGGCTCCAACAATACCGTAGAGTACCAAGCTTTGATTGTCGGTCTCGAAATGGCATTAGACATGAAGATTCTATAGTTGGAGATCCACGGTGACTCTAAGCGGATCATCAACCAACCTTTGGGGAGTTACGATGTAAAGAAGGAAGATAGCTTGCCATACCATCAATATGCTTCTGGTTTACTTGTAAGATTTGACCAAGTGTTCTTAAACCATGTACCACGAGAAGCAAATTGCAAGGCTGATGCTTTGGCTAACTTGGCCACGATGATGGCACTTGGAGAGAATGAGTCAACAAAGGTATATGTGTGTCATCGATGGGTTATTCCTAGACTTCTTGATCTTCAAATCAATGAAAGCCATCATACGTCTGTTCGAGTGATTAAAGAAGAAGATTGGAGGCAATCACTGATAGAGTACCTTGAACATGAAAAGTTACCTGAGGATCCATGACAAAGAACATACATCAAACGAAGAGAACCACGATTCATATTCTATAAGGGGACATTGTTTCGCCGCTCTTATGAAGGACTATTCTTCAGATGTCTTGACAAAGAAGAATCCCGCCAAGCAATGGAGGATGCACATTCTAGCTCATGTGGAGCGCATCAATATGGTCCCAAGCTCCATTTACTTTTATGCTTCAATCAAGCCTATATTCTCATTTGGGACGACAATGGTTAAGCATTGCATGGAGCATGCCAAAAGATATCAAGCGTGTCAATTTCATGCCAATTACATCCACGAACCTCCAGAGCCTCTTCATCCAATTGTAGCTTCATGGCCTTTTGATGCATGGGGACTTGACGTTGTTGGACCACTTTCAAAGTCATCAATGGGACAAATGTACATATTGGCCGCTACAGACTACTTCTCTAGATAGGCTGAAGCTCTTCCACTCAAGGAGGTGAAAGAAAATTGTTGCCGATTTTATCAAGTCATATATAATTTTAAGGTACAACATACCAAGATACATAATCACTGATAATGGAACTCCATTTGACGAAAATCTCGTGAAGAGTCTGTGCGAGAAGTTAGGTTTCAAGAAACAAAAATCTTCAATGTATAATTCACCCGCCAACAACCTTGCTGAAGCTTTTAACAAGATGCTTGGTAACCTTTTGAAGAAAGTTATTGCAAAGAACAAGAGAGACTGGCATGAGAAAAATTGGTGAAGCTCTGTGGGCATACCGGACAACCTTCAGAACTGCTACAACTCCTTACACTTTGGTATATGACGTATAAGTAGTCCTTCTGTTGGAGAAACAAATTCCATCATTGTGGATCGCAATCCTAGAAGGACTCATGTTCGAAGAAAATGCTCAACTTTGCCTAGCAGAGTTAGAGGCATTGGATGAGAAAAGATTAGAAGCGCAACAAAAATTGTAGTAATATCAAGCTCGACTAGATAGAGCCTTCAACAAGAAAGTGCGACCATGATCATTCCAAGTGGAAAACTTAGTCCTGGCTGTTCGCCGACCCATAATCCTCAACAAACACATAGGTGACAAGTTTACCTCAAAATGGGATGGGCCATATGTTGTGAAGGAAGCCTATTCAAGTGGCGCATACAAAATCGTTAATAAGGATGGTCTCAGAGTTGGTCCGATCAACGGAAAAGTTTTGAAGGAGTACTTTCCATGAAAGTCACGTATGCTAAAATCAAGCCATGATGCTACTCGACGCACGTGCCTAAATTGCAAGTCATGACGCTCCTTGACGCATGAGCCTAAACTACACGTTGTTACACTCTTGGCCTGCATGAGTCTAAATTGTGTACGGCCAAAACAAAGAGGCTGCTAGGTTGAAAACCTTGAAAGAGGCGGCCTAGGCAAAATTCAAGATAGAACAAAATGTCTGCTAGGTTGAAAACTTCGCAAGAGGCGGCCTAGGAAAAAAATTAGGACAAAAATAAAATAAAAAAACTCATCCCTCTGAACTACGTTATGACTTGATCCTCTTCATCGAGGTACGTAGGCAGCTTAGACTTTCATTCTAAGTTCAGTCGCATGAGTTTTTAAAAAATGATTTGGTGTTATGGGATCATCACATTAACTCATCCAAATGTAGAGGCATATATAAATGAGGAAAAGAAGACGAATAACATTGAAGTAAAAAAGATATTTTGTTGCTTCAATGCTACAAAATTTAATACATCCAAAAATGCAGAGACGAAAGGGATTAGAGTTATCCTATACAAAAGCTAAAGTCATGAAAATGATCGTAAACTAGGTTTGGTTGCCGATTCGTCTTGAATGCTTCTTTTAAGTCTGTATGACGTCTCCACATTTAATACATCATCCTCAATGTACGTCTCTTGCGTTCAGTAGTTTTGGTGATCTCTTGACCATGTGTCTTGTTGTTAGGCCTCGAGCATGATAGTCTACATCTCTTTTGTAAGTGTTGGTTGAAGGTCCCATACGTGAGAAGTCGTCTCTCATGAAAAAAACAACTTTCAATCACCATGGAGCCACCAATGATGAACTCCAAGAATATAAACAAATCAAGTGCTTCAGTTGGTGAAGGAGTGGCTTCGCATGACGATTTATTACAATAATTCTTTCTTTCTTATAAAGAGTTTGCTTGCGGCCTTGTTGCTCCAAAAATTCAATATATTCTTATCTTATATGACTTCTCAATCTGATATTTGAACCCTTTGAGCTCATTCGCGACCCTGAAAAAACAATAAACGAAGAGATAATATCTGTGAAGCATGGTACTTGAAGTTACTATATGCAAGAATGTAGAGTCAATTTGAAAGTAGGACAACTCAGAGAGCATAGAGTTGGAAAGCGAACTCAACACACGGCAAGATCAACTTTGGAAAACTACTGCGGTCTATCTGGAAGACTTTCTGACCCAAAAATTTTATATGTTGTAAATTTGTATGTCTAATTTCCAACAACATAAATCGTTTGCAATTTGGAGGCACCTAACGCAATATATGGTTTTTTTTGCCGGAACTACACGAATCTAAAAGTTTACTGCAGCTAGGTCGCATTTTGAGAATTTACAGTTTCCATCCTCAAAGGATTTCTGACATGAAACTTATATGTGATGCATATCTATGAGTTTACTTTCTAACGTCACAAACGGATTGCAATTTGGAGATTCCTAGCTCGAGATTAAATTTTTCCACTGGAGCACACAAAAGCTAAAAAGCAGCGAGGCAGACATCTAGACTAATTTCAAGAAATTGTTGTGGCCGTTGAGAAAGGAATTTTGCCAAGAAAGTTTTCTATTTTTAATATATCTGAATTTGCTTTTCGGTGGTGCAAATGACTTGCAAATTCAATATTCCTAGCTTAAGATATGATTTTATAGGCAAGAGTGCGCAAAGCTGAGAAGCAAGTGAGGCAGACATTAGGAGCAATTTCAAATATTATTGCAGCCAACCTGAAGGGAATTCTACTATGAAATTACCAAGTATTATATATATTGGAGGTTTCTTTCCAATGACATAGACAGCTCACGATTCGGACACTCCTAGCTTGAGATATCAATTTATCAATGAGAACATGCAGTGTTGTAAAGTCAAAATGGCAGACAATTAGATCAGCTTCAAAACTTTGTTCCCGCTTGTCCTAATAAAATTTGGCCCTAAATTTTAGCTATGTTACGGTGTATGAAGTTCTAATCCTGCAAAATTGAACAGATTACAATTGGAACGCTCCGATCTCGAGATATGGATCTTTTGGTAAGATTTCACAGTGCTGCAAAGTCAAAATACTGAACATGTGTATTTGTTTTAAGAACATACTGCAGCTAATCCTTAAAAAATATGGCCGTGATTTTTTGATATGTTGCATCTCTTCGAGTTCTGATTCTTTAGGTAGAAGCAGTTTATGATTTCATCGCTCTTGCATCGAGAAATAAATATTTTTGCATAGATGCACTAGGTGCTTGTTCGCCAAAGTTGGAAAGGCCTACTCCAGTTGTCTTCCTCGTCAACCTACAATGATGCGATGTGGTAAATATTGGCTCGCCGATGATGAAATATGGTCTGTCCAAACCTCCAAGAGTAGGGAATTTTGTTGCCAAAGTTGAAAGGATGCTTCATGTGTCTCTCTCACCTAGCCGCAACAAAGAGACAAGTGGTTTACCACCAATCATTGGGACATCTTGTGCATCTTCTTAGGAATATCAAAATCGCCGGAACTTTCTAGAAAACATGAAAAGAAAAAAAAATATTTTGGGGCCCTTGGTGCCATAGCATGGCGTTTTAGCTTCTGCGGAGATGGTGACAATGAACGTAACATAAAGTTCAGAGCCCTCTCCAATTTGGATGGTGAACACAAGTCCTCAAAAGTACAAGATAAACAACTTTACATCACAAAATCGAGCATCTTCCACTAGAGCGAGCAGGCATAACTTGTGAAGGCATCTAAAGCCTTTGTCGTCACGTCCTCGTAAGCCTGCAAAAGAAATGAGGAAGAGAGATGCGGGAGCTTACGATGCTAAGTGCACAAAGCGTTTTGGTGCTCTAGTTGATCTCTATTGAGTTTAGGGGCTGCTCTAGCGTCATACATCCTTGCTGGGGTGTTATATCTAAATGCTTCGTCGTCATTAAAAAATTGAGTTAACGGTAATATCAAGCTCTAGTGCCTGCCAACATGGCCAGTAAGGGAGTATGTCTCAAAATTTGTCTCTAAGAACAAGTACTGGACAGTATGTAAGAGGCCCCCATGCATTAATTTTGGACTTGGAAGCAGGTAAGACAAATCATATTGCAAGAATATAATATTGACTTTGGATATTTATCCATTTAGCATTACAAGAAATCAAGAGTCAATCCCTTCAAACCACACTTTGAAATAAATCTCAAGAAAATACTAGAGGTGAATTCAAAGGATTGTGTTATTCGTCGGTACTTCAACCTCGTCATCAAGACTCGACAAGTCTACACTACGACAAGGCTTGAAGTAGGGGGCATATGTAGACATATAAAATTTATTGTATTTAATCTATACAAAATTTGGATTATGTCTTAAATTTATTTGGGTTTAAAAAATTAATTTGGACTCTACAAATTAAATAAGTCCATTTTATTTACAAGCCCAAGGTCTATTTCATCTTAAGGCCCAGACGCATGCCACGTGTCAAGTGACATGGCATATCCAGTCAAACTCCAGGCCAATAAGGTGATGCCACTTGTTAAATGATGTGGCAATTCCAGTCCAAAATAATGACCAATCAGGAGTTGCCAAGCAAGCTTATCACATAGCTTTTGTGATAAGTTTGATGACTCACATGAGCCAATCAGAATGAAGCAAGAAAGTTCATATGTAGTTGGAGTGTCCATCCTCTACCATTATAAATAGAGGGGTTACATAACTCTCTGGGGACATTCAGAGTTGGAGAAGAGCATTCTGCAATTGGTGAGGGCATCCGCAAATAGAGAGATCAATCATCAAGTGCAAAGTTCTTCTACAAAAGAGTGGTCAACGGAGTTCTTCCTGGAGATCAACCCAAAACAACAAAGTGTTGCTCGATGTTCTTGGCGATTAAATATATCACAAAGAGGTCTACATAGTCCTACATTAGAGAAAGATGCTTCTCAAGCCCTCGAATCATGACAAAGGAGTGGTCAACGGAGTTTTTTCCGGAGATCAACCCAAAACAACAAAGTGTTGCTCAACGTTCTTGGTGATTAAATAAATCACAAGGAGGTCTACATCGTCCTACATTCAAGAAAGACGCTTCTCAAGCCCTCAAATCACGACAAAGTAGTGGTCAACAGAGTTCTTCTCGGAGATCAACCCAAAACAACAAAGTGCTGCTCGACGTTCTTGGCGATTAAATACATCACAAGGAGGCCTACATCATCCTACATTTGATAAAGACGCTTCTCAAACCCTCGAATCATAACAAAGGAGTGGTCAACGAAGTCCTTCCCGGGGATCAATCCAAAACAACAAAGTGCTGCTCGACGTTCTTGGCGATTAAATACATCACAAGGAGGTCTACATTATCCTACCTTTGAGATAGACACTTCTCAAACCCTCGAATCACGGAGAATTTCATAGAGGAGAATCAAGGGATACAAAGAATTGTACCCACAAATATTTATCAATAAAATCTCTTTTTCTTCATATTATTTTTTACAGTTTATTTTCCATACTACGAAAATTTGTTGCGAACAATTGTTAAATCCAAGAGCATATTCAAAGTATACGGATTTTGTTTTTCTAACCATCTTTACATACAAGCTATCTGCTCACAATTCAAAAAAGCAAAAATCAGTTAACTTGCTTTTGTTTAGAATATTGTGAAATAAATGTAAAGTTTTGAAATTTATTTTTTAGACGAAGATATGTCTGGAAACAATATAAAGTTGGACGATATTGTTAGGTTTAGAGTTTTAATAATAATCAATAATCTAAAGAAATATTGACTATTGTTATTTTGGTATATGTAGATTCGGGTGAACAACAACATTGCTAAAAGGAATAAAGATCCACTCAGCGGCTATGTATATTGAACCACTGCCTTACATGGTATATAAATTAGTCATCCTAAAAAGAAGTAAATCAATCAACACTGATCAAGATTTTCAAGTGTGCAAGTTGGAACAAATCTCGGACAGCAAACGACCATCAAGATTCAGTAGAAGCTCATGCCAAGAAAGACAACAACAATCTGCCATGATTAAAGCAATCAACCAAGATCAGCCAGGAGTATCTCCAATCAAGGAAGCAATCCATAAGGAATGAGAAATTAATCTAGCCACCATCTCAAGCTAGATTCATGAGGCAACCCTTGGGTCCTTCTCTTAGAAGTTAATGCCTCACAAAAGGAAAGGATTCCTGAAATTGCTCGCTCAATCCTAGAAATCATGGAAGCAGAAGAATCACAAAGCTATAAAGGAAGAAGCAGAGGTCATTGGAAAATACGGAACTTCACAATCTGTCTTCTAAACCATTCTAGTTCTTAGTACAAACACTGTATTCCTGAGTCTACAAGTGTCATAAAATATAGGAAGAGATAGAACACAAAGAGAGTTGTGTCAAAAGCTATTGTCGCTGAATATCGTTTGATGGTAAACGAACAAAAACCATCACCATTGTAATCCTTTTATTGAAGATCCAAGAGAACCCTTGTGACACAAGGGAAATTGGACATAAGTACCGAACCGGTATAAAAACTGTTGTGTCTTGCTATATTTCAATTTGCTTGGTTTATTTCCCTTCATATTGTTAACTGCACAGAATCTAGTCGACTAAAGCTATATCTAGTAAACTAATTTTTAATCGACCACAATTCACCCCCTCCCCCTCTTGTACTTTCAATTGGTATTGGAGAAAGGCTAACAGATTTTGTTTACCAACTAGTGAGGGAAAGATCATGGGATAAAACACAGTCCTTGGTGCATTATTTCAAGAAGGAACCTCTTAGGTACGACCTCTATATTTTAACGGAAAATACTTTTCTCACTGGAAAGTTTGTATGGAGACATACACTATGTCTTATGGCATTAAAGTTTGGCGTGTGATAAAAAAAGAGAATCTTCCAATTCTACCAAATAAAGATGAGAATGGTCAAGTCATTGTATCAACTTATCCACTCGACTTAGATGAATATACTGATGAACAATTTGTTGTCATAACTGTGAATGCTAAAGCAAAAAACCTACTGTACAATACTATCAGTGGAGAAGAGTATGAAAAAAATCTCAAACTGTGAAACTGCTAAAGAAATGTGGGATACATTGGAGGTCGCATATGAAGGAACCGACAAGGTAAAGGAAACAAGAATTAATCTTCTTGTTCGTAACTATGAGCTATTTCAAATGAAGGATGGAGAATCAGTAGAGAAAATGTTCTCAAGGTTCAGAAAAATCCTTGGAGATCTAAATTCTTTTGGTAGACCAATAAAGAGCGGAGAGCAAGTTAGAAAAATTCTTAGAAATCTACCCATAATTTGGCAGCCCAAGGTCATCGCTCTGAAATGTCAAGATCTTGACAAAATGTCCTACGATGAACTTAGAGATGATTTAATTGCCTGTGAGAAAACTCACTTGGACAAAAAAATTCAACAAGAAAAGAAGAAAACTATTTCCTTTAAAGCAACTGTAGCTTAACCAAAAAATGAAGAAGAAGAGGAAGGAGGAGAATAAGATGAAAACACAGCCATGCTCTCTCAAGTTGTAACAAGCATGATGAGGAAAAATAGAAATAGCAGAAGAGGAAAATCAAACTTCAGAAAAGAAAGGACAAATAATGAAAATGATAAGAATGATGGAAGATGCTACGAATGTGGAAAGCATGGACACATTCAAGATGATTGTCCCGAACTGAAGAAAAAGCTCAGCAGGAACCTTCAAAAGAAGAAGTCCTTTGGAGCTTGGAGTGATGAAGAAGAATCTAACCATGAAGAAATTGTAAATATGTGTTTCATGGCCATAAAAGAAGACATCAATAAGGACTCAGAAAATCGTGGGCTCATGGCAGACAACAGAACAGATGAGGAAGAAGATTCAGGTGAACTTGGTCTTATGGAAGACGAGGGAACCAGTGAGGTACGTTTTCCTATATGTCCCAACTGTTATGAACTTCAAGAATTTGTTGATATTGCTCTTGCAGATATTGAAAGTATTCTAAATGAGCTCAGGAAAATCTAAAGAGAAAAGAAAGATTGGGCCTTGAAGCTAGAAGTTTGTGAAATTGAACGTGACATGCTTCAAGATAAAGTTAATGAACTTCAACTTAATGGATTACGAAAATCCACTAGTCATAGTTCTGTCAAATCATATCAGACTGCTCATCATAATTCTTTGATTAGAAGTAGAAACTCTCATGCATGTTCTTATTGTGGTAAAAATGGTCAGTACACTAACCAATGAAGGAACATAATCAGAGCAGAAATGAGCTCTGAAAATCATAATAATCCGTCGTGTTTTTATTGTGGAAAACTTGGTCACACTTCTAGCTGTTGCAGGTTCAAGAAAAATAGGAGATTGGTCTGGCAACCTAAATCCTCTAGTCAAACTAACACTTAAAAAACTAACCATTTAGGACCCAAACATGCTTGGCTACCTAAAAACAAGTAATTTTGTTTTGCAAAAATATCTCAAGAAGAATCAAAAAGGAAAATGGTATCGTGACAGCGTGTGTTCCAGACATATGACTGGTGACAAACAATTATTCAAAACTATCATCAAATTAGACGGAGGAACAGTTACATTTGGAGATAAATCAAAAGGAAATGTAATTGGAGTTGGAAAGGTTCTTCTCAGCTCAACATGTGATGTAGATGAAGTGTGTCTGGTTGATGAACTTGGTTGCAATCTTCTCAGTATTAGTCAACTATGTGATAATGACTACGTCGTGCGTTTCCAAAAACATGGCTGGTTTATTGAAGATGAATCAGGTAAAGTTATTCTCTCTGGAAATAGGGACAAAAATCTTTATACTATCAGTAACTTAGATAGTGTTGTAATCAAATCTATCTAGCTTCCATTCTTGATGATCCCTGGGTATGGCATAGAAAACTTGGTCATGCTAGCATGCATACTATTCACAAACTTTCTAAAAATGATCTTGTATGAGTCTTCCAAAACTAGATTTTTCAAAAGATCAAATTTGTGATGCATGCTAACTAGTAAAACAAACCAGATCTTCTTTTAAAGTTAAAAACATTGTTTCTACTTCAAAACCTCTTCAACTTTTGCATATGGATCTCTTTGGGCCTGCTAGAACTGCTAGCATAGGTGGTAGAAAATATGCTTTTTGATTTTTCTAGATTCATCTGGGTTATTTTTCTAAGTCACAAGGATGAAGCATTAAGAAACTTTGAAGTCTTTTGCAAGAAAGTGCAGCGTGAAAAAGGATACTATATTTCTTCCATAAGAACTGATCACAGAGTAGAATTTGAAAGTAAAGCATTTGAGAACTTCTGCAATGGTCAAGGGATCTCACACAATTTCTCTTCCCCAAGATCGCCTCAACAAAATGGAGTGGTAGAAAGTAAAAACAGAACTCTATAAGACATGACAAGAACTATGATTGTAGAAAACTCTCTTCCACACCACTTCTGGGCAGAAGCCATAAGTACAACATGTCATATCATTAATAGATGCCTTATTCTGCCAATACTCAAGAAGACTCCTTATGAACTATGGAGAGGAAAAAGACCCAACATCAGTTACTTCCATCCTTTTGACTATAAGTGCTTTATTCACAACAACATAAAGGACAATCTTGGTAAATTTGATCCAAAAGGCGATGAAGGTATTTTTATTGGATACTCTCCCTCCAGCAGAGCGTATAAAGTTTTAAATAAATGTACTTTATCCATTGAAAAATCCATACATGTTATTTTTGTGGATACTAACCCTTATTTGAAGAATGATCATCTTCCTGAAGATGAAAAAATTTCTATAGTACCAAAATCTATTGATACAGGTGAAATTGCTTCTGAAGAAATAATTGATCAGCAAGATCATTCGACTATGCATCCTTCAGAAAACTAGGAGTCCAATTCAATTACTTCAACAAACTCTGTTGAAAAGGAGCCAACGTTAGTTGTCCCAAATGAGTGGAAGAGTGAACCCGGATATCCTCATAAGTATATCATTGGAAATTCTCAGGAAGGAATGAAAATTAGAAGATCTCTAAAGCAGACATCAACCATTTCTCTCATATCCCAATTTGAACCAAAAAAGGTGGACGAAGCACTTGGAGACAAAAGCTGCAATGAAGGAGGAGCTGATCAGTTTGAGAAAAATAAGGCATGAGAACTCATTAATAAGCCACCAAATGCATCCATTGTTGGAACAAAATGGGTGTTTAGAAATAAGCTGAACGAATCTGGACAAGTTGTGAGAAATAAAGCCAGACTAGTTGCACAAGGTTATTCACAACAAGAAAGAATTGGTTATGAGGAAACCTTCGCTTCTGTTGCCAGGTTAGAATCTATTCACATTCTATTAGCTTATGATGATCATAATTGTTTCAGACTATTTTAGATGGATATTAAAAGTGCCTTCTTGAATGGATTCATCTCTGAGGAAGTTTTTGTTAAGCAACCTCCATGATTTGTAAATAAATCCTTCCCTAATCATGTTTATATACTGTCCAAAACATTGTATGGACTAAAACAAGCTCCTAGAGCCTGGTATGAAAGGCTAAGTTCATATTTGGTTAAACACGAATTCGACAAAGGTAATATTGATACTACTCTTTTCATAAAACGATCTTCACTATGAAACTTAATTGTACAATTTTATGTAGATGGCATTATTTTTGGCAGTACTAGTATTGTTTTATGAAAGGATTTCTCTAACATCATGAAAGGAGAAATTGAAATGAGTATGATGGGAGAATTATCTTTCTTCCTTAGACTTCAAATCAAGCAAGTTCAGAAAGGAATCTTCATCAGTCAAACAAAGTACACGAAGGAACTCATAAAAAAGTTTGGTATGTCCAATACAAAGGCCATAGGAACTCATATGAGTCCATCGACTACTTTGGATGAATACAAAAACGGTAAGAGTGTTGATAAAATAATGTATTGAGGTATGATCGGGTCATTACTCTATCTTACAACTAGTCGACCATATATTATGTTCATCGTTTGTAAATGTGCTAGATATCAGTCAACTCCTAAAGAGTCTCATTTGACTGTTGTTAAACGTATCGTCAGATATTTGATAGGGACAATCGACTATGGTTTATGGTATGAAAGTTTTGAAAATTTTGATCTCAAAGGTTTTCTAGATGCAGATTTTGCAGGAGATAAACTTGATAGAAAAAGCACAAGTGGAACGTGCCAATTACTTAAAAATTTCCTTATATCATGGCACAATAAGAAACAAAGTTGTGTGGCCCTATCCACCACAGAGGCAAAGTATTTGGAAGTAGGCAACTGCTGCACACAAGTTTTGTGGATCATGCATCAATTTTTAGACTATGATTTATGTCTTAATTATGTTCCTATTATGTATGACAATACTAGTGCAATTTATTTATCAAAAAACTCTGTGCATCATTCTAGGGCTAAGCATATTGAGATCAAACATTATTTCATACTTGATCATGTTTCTAAAGGAGATATTGTGTTAGAGTTTATTAATACTGAAAATCAGTTAGCGGATATATTTACATAATGTTTGCTTGAAGAAAGATTTTGTTTCCTTCGAAATAAAACTGGTATTTGTGCAATTCCTTTATAACCGTGTTTATTGCCTTCTATAATTACTTTTATTTTATTTCCATATATGTTGATCTTTTTGCCAAAAAATCTTTTAGTACTTGATTAATCTCTTCACTTATTAATTGTGAACTGACGGCTTGGTTTTGCAGAAAGTAACTTTTCAGTTGCCTTTAATACGTCTCTTCGAAAATCGAGACGTCCTTTCTAGAGTCTTTTTAACCGTTCTCCCTCGGTTATATCTCCCATTCTCTCAGAAACCAACCTATTTCTCTCTATTTTCCTCCACTCATGGCTAAAGCAAAACCATCTCTCTCCTCATCTATTCCTAGAAGAAGCCACCGATTCAAGAAAACCAAAGATGATCCTGTTGATATCGAATCCTCTGAAAGCACAGATCACTTACTTACTGAAGAAGATTCGAGTGGATCTCAAGAAGATATTCTCATATCTCAAAGGAGGGCAGTAAAACGACCAATAGGGTCTATTCCCAAACAATCCTCTTAGAAAAAGGAAAAAACTGAAAATGTGGAATTTGGCCCTGAAGACAAGATAATTTTCTACGGTTCTGAGGAGAAGGCTAGGTTTGTGGACTACAAAGGAAAATCAATTGCTTTTGGTCACACTGTAAGTTTAAAGTCTATGCAAAACTCTCACTGTGATGTTCTGTCTATTTTTGAAAATGAGAAACTTGTTTCTCTGTTTGAAACGGTTGGTGATACTATCTATGAAGAACCTGTGCGCATGTTTTATGCAAACCTTTTTGTGAATGACAAAGACGATATGGAAACCATGGTCTTGGGAACTCGTATTATCCTTGACTCTTATCAGTTTGAAAAAATCTTTGCTACAAAGTTTGTTGGTTACAATATTTTTGTGCAACATTCCTAGTCAGATAATTTTGAAGTATCTTTTGATGAGGCCAAAAGTGTTTTGTTTTAAACCCCCCTGATATAGGCCCTAAGAACTTGAAATTTGAGCATTGTGTTCTAGCCCATATTATTTCAACCACTCTGCTACCCCGTACTGGTTCTCTAAGTACTTTGTCTCTCAGAGATATTTTTGTTCTGTATTGTTTGGTAAATGATAAAGATATAAACTGGTTTTCCTAGGTGTGTCAATACATGCTTAAAAGCATCAGGGATGTTTCCTCCTCTGCGAGCAGCCTGCCATATGGTTTACTAGCCTCTCACATTCTGAAAGTCATGAAAGTGGATCTATCTCTCTATGCTCCAAAGACTATCTCCAGCACTTATCACAAAACTGCCTTGGCCATGATGGGGTATACCTTGATTGAGGGGACTTGGCTTAAGAGGTAAAAAGAACAAGAGGTCATCCCTTCTTAGGGTAATGATGGACTCAAATCTGAAGCCAACAAATCCTCTTCTACAGACCAGCTAATGCTGATGCAACACAACATTATAGGGATCAAGGAATTAGTAACCTCTATGCAAGAGCAGGTGGACAAGATTAGAGAAGTAACCAAGGAAACCGGGGCAGACGTGGCCAGGCTTATGCTCACTCTTTAAGCCACAAGGAGGCAAGGAATCAGGGCCATGCAAGATGTCACCGAGAAGTTGACCAAAGTCACCAAGGATATTGATGCCTCTTATGAAAGTTTCTGCACCAAAGTGATCAACACCCTGAAATATTTCCTTGGAAGGAACTGAATGTTTGGAGATGCTTAAGACAATTTGTTTTGCCTTTTGTTTTGTGTGCTAGTTTAAAACTATCTCTTTTAGTTGTGTGTGGGGTGAGCACTAATCGACTATGCTCACTATAACTGCTTAGTTGTACAAATTTTATGCATGCATAGTTTCGTACTATTTCTGCAAATAGTTTCTTTTGCTCTTTTTGATTGATGTCAAAGTAAGGTTGTCCAATGGGACGGGTCGTCTCGTCCCGTCCCGACCCACTTCATTCTAAACGGGATTGGTCCATATTAAACGGTAGACGGGACGGGACGGGATGCCCATTTCGTCCCGTCCCGTCTCGCCTGTCCCGTCTGTCCCGCATGTTTTTTAATTTTGTTTTTTGAAAAGTGATCAACTAAGTTTCAAGTATTTGGAAAAATTTGTGGAGCAACTTTCAAGTTTCAAATTAATTCGTCAAGTATTTGGAGCAATTGTTTGGGAAATTTCTTCAAGTTTCAATATTTAATCACGGTGCACTCATTCCATCTCCTAATTTTAATATATAATTTTTGCGTATCATTTTAGTGCTGAATTTTTGTGTTTACTTTACATGTTCTATTTTCGTATTTCATTTGTCTGTTTATTTTTTGTGTTGACTTTTTAAATTTAATTTCGTATTTAAATTATGGCACCTAAAAATGTATTTGGCATATTTAAAAAAAGTAGTAAAAAAAAGTAGTAAAGGTGATAGTAGTAGTAATCATAATCCTTCTCCTAGAATTAGAAAACATATAGATGAAATGACTCATGTTGATAAAACTTCATTTTCCTAACCCCTGCATGTTATAATATTAATTTCGGAGAACAACTAGATCATGAAACTTTACAAAGATAATTTGGCAATGATATTTTTATTGAGGATGAAGAAAATGAGGAAGAAGAATTAGATGAAATACCCACTAGAAGAATTGGTTGTAAAAGATGTTATTAATTTATTTTCTTATCTTAATCTTAGCACTGGGAGCGATGACGACATGGAACTCATGGAACATCAATCAACATTGTCAATTCCAGAATAATGTCCGAGAGAAATTATAGATAAGTTACAACGAAGCTATATAAGAGCTTACAAATATTAGTATGATAATTTATAATTGGCTACTAAGAGGCCTAGTTCAAACAGAACCTTTCCTAGAAGGTGGCTGCGTAGATTATGTGCTCTTCAAAAGAATTATATTTGTATGTGAAATTTGAAAGTTCTATTAATAAAATAAAAGGATATAAGCCTTGAATATTTTTATGAATTGTCTTACACTCTTACTTAGTTACTTAATGGCTTGAAATTATATTAAATAAATTACAACTCTATTATAATTACTAAAATATTTCATTACAAGTCTTTTGTTTTAATATTTTATTATTATTTACTTAGTTTGCTAATTTTCTTATAATTTATTAAGTTTTAAGTTTACTAAATAAGTCAAAAAACTAGTCGTTGCAAACATTAAAAACTTAGTCATTGTCAAAAAATTAGTCGTTGTCATACTTAATGCTTAAATAATTTTATTTTTTTTAAAAATGACCCACTTATGGCCCGAGAAACCGTCTCATCCTGTCCCATCCCGTTTGTTAGCGGGATGGGATGTGCCTAATGTTTTATCCCGTTTATCCCGTCCTGCCACCGTTGGACAACTTTAATTTAATATATAAATAAGTAATGGATAATTCAATAACAATAAAAGGATAATTCGATGAATACTGTTTGATGGTAAACGAACCAAAATCATCACCATTGTAATCCTTTTATCGAACATATAAGAGAACCTTGTGATCCAAGAGAAACTGAACGTAAGTACCTCACCGATACCGAATCAGTATAAAAACGGTTGTGTCTTGCTATATTTCAGTTTGCTTGATTTATTTCGCATATATTTTCTTCTCAAAAGAATGTATATATTTAATAATGTCTGTGGGATAACATGTTAATCCAGTGACCTCCGAGCCTACTCAAAAGAGTATTTTAGTTTTGAGTGGCTGAAGTTACTTTATGTTATTTCACATAGGTTTGTCCAATTCCATTATGATCTCTCATGTTTCTTCCAGTTTTTATTGGCTTCATCACTGTTAGCTTGTTTGACATGGTTTTGACCTTGATACCTATCCTGGTTCTATTATGCTAGCTAGTTTGGCGCCCAAGAATATATCCCAAACTCCAGATGTTGAGCTAATCAAGGAACTCGCTAACCTTGCTATCCAGGAATATAATGAGAAAGAGTGTAACGTACGTACAAACCTCTTTATAACAACATCGCTATATAACAATCACTTATAATAAAAGTTGCATTTTTTATGGAATCAATTTTCATACCATGTTATAATATATATTTTCTATAATAACATTTCGCTACAACAATTAAAAAAATTCGAAACAAATAAGACTGTCATAGAAAGGTTGGTTGTGCTACAAGTGATATATAGCGACTCTCCTTGCAGGTCTTCAAGTACAAGTTTTTGAAGATTGAGAAAGTGAACTGTCGGCTGACAGCAGGGGCAGCTCAATAAATATTGAGGCCTAAAGCAAAAATTAATGAGAGGCCATTATTTTATATAAAAGAAAAAAATCATATATAATTTCATTTAAATTTTGTATTTCTAATTTTTCATATGCAAAGTTATTAATAATTTTATCTAATCCATTTAATTTCTCTTGAGATATACACGTTGTGAGACTGTATTAAAGTTTTAACCTTTTTTGATTTATGAATTAATAATCGAATCATTTCACAATTTATGGTCTAGAGAGTGATTCCCAAAAAGATATTTTTTCTCAATTTATGATCAACAATTTAATTCTATTTTTTTACTATGAAAATTTATACTTTTTCATTTAAAGCACTAAATATTCTTTTTAAAATAAATTAATATATAACTTATTAGAAAATTTTGGGCCCCAAAAATTATGAGGCCCAAAGCAGCTGGGCCGGCACTGGCTGACAGGATACGGTGAATTTTTCATGACGGTCAAAGTCCAGAATCTCACTCTTGGTACTGTTGTCGAAACTTTTCAAATACATGCTGGTGTACACATGGGTGACCGTACTAAAGAAGTCTTTTATTGCCGGCCAAAAGGAGGGGTAAACACCTACTGAAGTTTACACTTTGCCTTGTTGTTTTATTTGTGTGTGTGTGTTTCTGTGTGTGCGTGCGCTTGGTGAAATAAGTCTCCCACTTTTAAATGAATCATTTATTTCTTTTTCTGGCGTTTCTGTGGCAATTGGTTTTTTAGTTGCTCAATTGTTGGGGGTATTGGTATTATGAGATGATTGGCCTACCTATGGACAGGCTTTCTATTGGGATAACTATATGCAAACTCTAATGGTATGCTGGATTTTGGGAGAACACCCCTTCCGCCTCCCCTTCCCCACCCACCCAAATATGCATTACTGTGGGCGTGTACGGAATGATTTTGTGATTAATTATGGAATAAAATTTACTGAAAATGGTAATCATAGAGATTTGTTATCTGTGGAAAATGCACTTGTACTTGATAGCTAACTTTATTTTGTTTTTACTCTTCCAAATTAATTAACAGGAGTTGTGTAACGACCCGACTTGTCATTTTAAAAATTAACGTCCCGTTCGCTGACTTAAGGTCTCGAGCAACTTCATAATAAGTATTATGATCCCGCGGGTGTGGTCAAGTTTGGTTTTCGGAAGATTCAGAATTAAATTTAAAGAAAAATTCTCATTTTGAAGCTTAAATGGAAAGAGTTGACCAAGTTTGACTTATTAGCATTTGACCTCGGATTGAAATTCTGATGATTCCATTAGTTTCGTTAGGTGATTTTGGACTTAGGAGCGCCTCCGGAATGTAATTTGGAGGTCCGTGGTAGAATTAGGTATGAATTGGCGAAATTGGAAATTTGGTGATTTCCGGTCGGTAGTAGAAAATTTGATATCGGGGTCGGAATGGAATTCTGGAAATTGGAGTACGTTCGTAGTGTCATTTGTGACGTGTGTGCAAAATTTGAGATCATTCGAACGGGGTTTGGTTGGTTTCGGCATCGGTTGTGGAATTAATAAGTTTAAAAATTCTTACGCTTAAATCCGAGGGTAATTTGGTGTTTTGATATTGTTTTGAGGGATTCGAAGGTTCGACTAAATTCGTATGGTATTTTAGGATTTGTTGGTATGTTTGGTTGAGGTCCTAGGGCCTCGGGTGTAGGTTTGGATCATTGGTTGAGAGATTAATAAAGTTAAGAAATATGAGAATTTGGCCATGGTCAATATTGGGTCAAGACGGCCTCTTTTCAGTGTTTTGAGTGTGCGAGCAGGTCCGTAGCGTGTTTTATGATTGAAATTCATATATGGTTTGTGTCCGGGAAGTTCCAGATGAGTTTCGGGGTGAGTTTTGAGTGAGTCCGTGCATTTCGGCACTCTAATATTGTTCTGGCATTTTTGGGGGTGCGGACCGAACATTTTTGGGTGCTGAGGCGAAGGAAGGGCGCGGACCGCACATAAGAGTGTGGACCGCAGCAGAAAAATGCGGACCTAAGAGGAGGGGGTGCGGACCGTGAAATTCTGTCCGCGGCCGCACTCGAGGGAGTTCTACAAATACGCTGGTCCGACTTCGTAAGCTTATATCTTTTGATCTACAAGGAATTTAGAGATGATTCAAAAACGAAAGTTGTATCCCTTCGTGTCTAGATTTCAGAAATGTAAATAAGTCATCATTTGAACATATGTAGAGAAACTTATGGCCAAAATACTAAAGCATAGCAGTGCAGCTACCAAAAATGCGGCGGCACCAATATTTCGCGACCGCAGGACCTGGGAGGCGCGGCCACGCTCAAAATATCGCGGACCGCGAAGTGGGAGATCAGAGATGCACTATATAAACGGGATTTAGGGCATTATTTCACATTTTGGACCTAGGGAGCTCGGTTTGTGGCGATTGTTCGTGGGGTTTTCAAGAAATTTATCGGAGTAAGTGATTCTAACTCGGATTTGGTTAATATACATGAATATATCACTGATTTTATCATTTAATTAGTACTTTGAGATGGAAATTTGGGAAAAATTGTAGAAACTTCATAAACCACAAATTTAAGATTTGAAGGTCCATTTGACATCAGAATTTGATAATTTTAGTATGATTGAATTCGTATCGGAATGTGTGATCAGATTTTATGAAAATAATGCTGGATTCCGAGAGGCGAGTCTCGGGTTGGATTTTTTTTTTTTTTTTTTTACTTTTGTTGACTTTTTGGAATTAATTTTTAAGTCGACATATTATGATCCGAAATTATTTTCGATGACTTTTAATGAAGTTATACAATTAATTTGGACAGATTTGAACAGTACGGAGGTCAATTTAAGCAAGAAGGCAATTTTGGAATATCGGCATAACTTCAAAAAGGTATGTGTATTGCTTAACCTCGAGTGGGGAATTACCCCTCAGGCATCGAGTCTTTTGTGCCATTTGTGAAATATGAAAAGCCGTGTACGCGAGGTGAAGAGTACGTACTCGGCTTATACTTATAATTTTTTTTGAGTTAAAGTCTTGAGCATATTGTGTGGAAAATTGGAAAATTATTGATATATATTTAATCATCTATTTGTCGTGCCTAAATCCTTGTTGTTGTTAAATTCGTTGTTGTATGACAATTTGATGTGATTGTTACTTGATTATTTATGTAATTTTGTGAATTTGTTGGTTTGATAATTATTGAAATTTAATTTCAATATGAATTTTCCCTCTACAAATAATTAATTAAATGAGCTTAAGAAGAGGTGTTTATATAATTATTGAAAATTTAAAATTAATGAAGACTTTGCTTTATGTTGATTGATTTTTACCTCTATTGATTTTTTTGGGTGTTGTACACATTGTGTAGAGCTTTTGGCTATTTGTTGTGAAATTAATTAACTTGGTTGTATCTTTGGAATTTGGTTGTAGCCATTGGGTAAATTGTGATATGAATTAATTTTTCTATGTTGCCGTGATAATTTTCCGTGTAAATTATTGTGTTGTATTAATTATTATTTTGAGGATATAAGGGTGGCATTTCACCGTTGATATTATAAGGGTATAAGGGTAGCATTTCACTGTGGTTGTGTGTGTTGAAATATTGTATGTGCGGAGCGATAAGGGTGGCTATAGAAGCAATAAGGGTGGCAATAGGAGCCATAAGGGTGGCAATAGGAGAGATACGGGTGGCTAAAGGAGTGATAAGGGTGGCAATAGGAGCGATAAGGGTGGCTAATGTCAGGGACGTTATGTGATGATGTGGGGTTGTGGTGCTGATGATTTTCATGTGATGTTGTGATTTTTTTGTATTTATTTTTATACCTTGTGCAATCTGTCTAGTTGTTGGTAAATTGATAACAATCTGATTTATGTTGAAATTGAGAGCCTGAGGCTATTGCCAGATGGATTATAAAATGAAATGTGGGCAAGAGGTGCCGTGAGTAAATAATGAGGATATTTGGCACGTGAATTGTCCGTGCAGTTGTGATATGAAATGATTGCACGAGGTGCCGGAAAAAATATGATAATTTAATTATGGGCACGAGGTGCCATGGAAATATGAAAAATGGGTTGAGACCCATGTTTACAAAGAATATGAAAACGAACTGAAACCCGTGACTCTTTAATCAAAAGAATTATATTCAAAATATTTATTTGAAAGGATTTTTATTCATGAAGAATTACATGAAAGAATTGTATTTGAAAGATATTTATTTGCCGAAATTATATTTGAAAAAGAGTATTATTCGTAAGAATTATATGTGAAAGATATTTAATTGAAGAACTTGATTTAACTGGGTGTAATTGTATTTATTAATTGTTGAGCGATATAAAATAGTGATTTTATTGTCTTACTGTGCATATCATTGGTTGTTTTATGTTGCCTTGATGTTACTTGTTTCCTATTATTTTGTATATTATATTGCACATGTTATTAGACTAGTGAGTGTCTTGACGGTACCTCGTCTCTACTCCATTGAGGTTAGTCTTGATACTTACTGGGTACCGACCGTAGTGTACTCATACTACACTTCTGCACTTTTTTGTGTAGAGCTAGGTATTGGAGATATCGGACTTGAGCAGAGTTAAAACATGATTGTAAGGATTCAAGGTAAGGTTGCTTGGTCGTCGCAGTCACTTGGAGTCTTTTCATTTCATTTTACTGTTAACTTGTAATCAAACAGTATTGTATATTCGGTCCTCGTGATCATTCTATGTATTCAGTTAGAGTTCGTGACTCAGTACTACCAGTCTTGGGAGGTTGTATATTTTTATTTGTTCTGCTGATAGTTTTGATTACTTATTAAAAAAATGGCTTCAAAATGTAAGTAAAATCGGCTTACCTAGTCTTAGAGACTAGGTGCCATCACGATGCCTGTGGTGGGATTTTGGATCGTGACAAGTTGGTATGAGAGCTCTAGGTTCATAGGTTCTACGAGTCACGAACGAGTTTAGTAGAATCTTACGGATCGGTACGGAGACGTCTGTACTTATCTTCGAGAGGCTACAGAACTGTTAGGAAATTTCCACTTCTTTCATTCCCATCATACGGATTTGTTGATTATGGAATTTGAGCCTTTGTATCTCTATTCTCTCATAGATGGTGAGGACACGTGCTACTGGGTTAGATGAGCAGGCATCCACACATACTGCTAGGGCTGCAAGAGGCCAGAGCCGAGGTAGAGTCTGAGGTAGAGGTCGAGGTCGAGGAAGGGCACGTTCCGCGACTAGAGTACCTGTCAGAACAATAGTTGAGCAGCCACGAGTAGCTCCAGTTAGGGGACAGGTACCAGAAGCACCTGTTGTTACCCCCGGACTTCAGGAGACTTTAGCACAGTTCTTGAGTATGTTCGGTACATTAACTCAGGCGGGATTGATCTCTGTTGCACCAAATATTTCGCAGATTGGGGGAGTAACTCAGACTCTTACCACAACTCCAGAGCATCAGTATCACGACCCAAAAACCTAATCTGTCGTGATGGCGCCTATCGTGGAACTAGGCAAGCCGACTCATTTCCAAACAAACTAATATTTTTCATTTCAAAGATAATTTCAATACTAGTTAACATAAAACCTTCATTTAAGGAGTTCAAATCAAAGAAAACAGAAGTGCGGAAAAGAAAAGCTCGACATCGGGGTGTCACTAGTCATGAGCATCTACTACAATCTGTCTAACAATATCAAGGCTAACTCAGCCTGGAAAATAGCTAAATGTAACTAGAGGAAGATAAGAGGGAGAAGAGTAGGGTTGCGATCGCCAAACAACTACCTTGCTATCTCCAAGAAAATCTGTAACCAGAACACTCAATAACCACTACCCTGTCCAGCTACACCTGAATCTGCACACAAGGTGCAGGGAGTAACGTGAGTACGTCAACTCAGTAAGTAACAATAATAAATAAAGACTGAGCAGTAGTGACGAGCAATAAAGCATATAACATTCATATCAGGAAATCTCAGTAAAATACCACATACTTTTAAAATCAGGATTTGAATCAAAACATCTTGTTTAAACCCAGTTCCAGTAAAAATCATTTAAAGATATTTTTCAGCAGTTTTCAAATAGAGAAAAAATGCAAAGGTGAGCAAAAATGATGAAATCATAAACAGCCCCTCGGGCAAAACATCTCTCATATACAACCCCCCCGGGCGAACCTCACAGTCACTCGTGCCACTCGGGCATACCTCACAATCACTCTTGCCACTCGGGCATACCTCACAATCACTCATGCCTCCCAGTCACTCAGCACTCGCACTCAGTAGGTACCTGCGCTCACTGGGGTGTGTATAGACTCAGAAGGGCTCCTTCAGCCCAAGCGCTATAATCTGCACGGACAACTCACGTGCTATAATAATAAAGTATGTTGCAGGCGGGAAGCTCGATCCACACTCATCCTCACAAATCAGGACCTCGGCCTCACTCAGTCATAAATATGTTGCAGGCGGGCAGCCCCGATCCACACTCATCCTTACAAATCAGGCCATCGGCTTTACTCAGTCATAAACCTCTCAAGCCACTTGGGCATTTCAGTAAAATAAGGCATTCGGCCCACAATATTTATATGCATCACAATAGAGTCATAAAACTGAGTTATGCGGTAAACAAGTATAAACATGAGTGAGTATAGATTTTCAATCGAAAACAATGAGAGGATGGTAAGAAACAACCTCTAAGGGTCCAAACAGCTTTGGTGTAAGGCCCAAACATGGCATTCAACCTAATTTATAGAAATTCTTTCTAAAACATATAAATATCATATGGTTTCAACAAAGTATGCAACTTTACAGTTGCTACGGGACGGACCAAGTCATAAATCCCCAATAGTGCACGCCCACACGCCTGTCACCTAACATGTACGTCACTAAAAATAGTAGAATGATACAAAATTCGGGGTTTCATACCCTCAGGACCAGATTTACAATCGTTACTTACCTCAAACCGCGAAATTCTTATCCTACAATGTCCTTTCCTCGTGAATTGGTCTCCAAATGCCTCAAATCTATTCATAAATAATTCGTTTCAGTTAATAAAATTCATTGAAATTAATTCCACAAGAAAATAATGATTTTCCATAAAAATCTGAAAATTAGCTCAAAAATCACCCGTGGGGCCTACGTCTCGGAACTCGACAAAAGTTACAAAATCCGGAAACTCATTCAACCACGAGTCTAAGCATACCAATTTTACAAAAATCCGACCCCAACTCGACTCTCACATCTTCAATGTAAACCAAGAGGGTTTTCAAAGCTTTCCCAACTCAATTCACCAATTAAATGATAAAAACAACCATGGATTCTTGTAATTTAACCAATATTAAGTTAAAAACACTTATCTCATTGTTTCCTATGAAAAACACCAAAAATCGCCTCACTTACGAGCTCCAAATCGCCAAAAACTTCAGAACTTAAACTCACTGCCCAGACTTTTCTTCTTCGCGAACGCGGTCAGTGCCTCGCGTTCGCGAAGCACAAAATAGCTCCCGTCCAAATTCCTCCTTCGCGAACGCGACATCACCCTCGCGTTCACGAAGCACAAAATTCCTCTTCCTCAATGCCCTCTACGCGAACGTGATGCTTCTTTCCCCCTCACTATGCGAATGCGACACTCCCTACGTGAACGTGTAGACCAATTGCCTGGGGGTCTTCCGCTGCTTCCTCTCTTCTTCGTGAACGCGTAACACCTCTCGCGTTCGCGATGCACACCCAGTCCACCCTTCGCAAATGTGATCTTCTATTCACGAATACGAAGAGCAAAAATTGCCAGCCTCTCAGTTCCTCTTCATGAACGCGAGGCTCCACTCGCGAACGCGATGAAGGAAACCAGATAGTGCATCAGAAAAATTCCAGCAGAGTTCCAAGTCCAAAATCGAACCCGTTAACCATCCGAAACTCACCCGAGCCCCTAGGGACCTCAACCAAATATACCAAAAACTCCTAAAACATCATACAGACTTAGTCGAACCCTCAAATCACCTCAAACAACGCTAAAACTATGAATTACACCCCAATTCAAGCTTAATGAACTTTGAAATTTCTAATTTCTACAAACAACTCCAGAACCTATCAAATCACGTCCGATTGACCTCAAATTTTGCACACAAGTCATAAATGACAAAACAGAGGTATTCCAATTTTCAGAATCGGATTCCGACCCCGATATCAAAAAGTTAACCCCCGGTCAAACTTCTCAAAAATTAAACTTTTGGCATTTCAAGCCTAATTCCTCTACGGACTTCCAAATAATATTTCGGACACGCTCATAAGCCCAAATTCACCATACGGAGCTATTGGAATCATCAAAATTCAAATCCGAGGCCGTTTCCACATAGGTCCATATCCGGTCCACTTTTCTAACTTCAAATTTTTAATTATAAGACTAAGTGTCTCATTTCACTCTGAGTTCCTTCCGGACCTGAACCAACTAATCCGATATAACATAATATAGCTGAATAACACAAAAAGAAGTAGAAATGGGAAAAATGGGTCTATAACCCTCAAAACGACCGGCCGAGTCGTTACAAGCAGGTTCACGTTGGTCAGGTTCCGGTTGCAATATCGATACGGCCTGTTATTATGGTTCGGCTAGAGGTATCAAAATAAGAACAAAAAAGGCTTGAAAGGTTTAAGAGGTATAGTCCACCTACTTTTAGTGGCACAACTACTGAGAATGCCCAAGGATTTGTAGAAAATTGTCACTTATTCTCCGCACCATGGGTATCGTGGAAGTGAGCGGAGTTGCCTTTACTACTTTTCAACTGTCAGGCGCAACGTATTGGTGGTGGAAAATCTATGAAGAAGGTAGACCAGCCGATGCAACACCACCAACTTGGGCTTAATATTCGGAAATGTCCTTGAAAGAGTCTGTTCCCCAGACTCTCCGAGATGCATGGCGCACAGAGTTTGAACGGTTGCGTCAGGGCACTATGACATTGTCAGAATATGTTATCAGGTTCAGTGAGTTAACCCGTCATGCAATGATCTTGGTTCCTACAATCAGAGAGCAGGTCCGCAGATTCATTGGGGGACTCGATTATGATATTAAAATATGCATGGCTCAAGAATTGCAAACTAATACTCCATTTCAACAAGTAATGGAGATTGCAAGGAAGATTGAGGGTGTTTTAGGTGAGTAAAGGGAGTCTAAGGAGGCCAAAAGGTCTCGAAGATCTGGAAGGTTCAATTAATTTTACTCTTCATCTAGGACTCATTATAGCGGAGGCTCGAGAAGTCGGTCAGCTCAGTATGCACATCAGATTACTCAGGGTGCTTCAGTTTATAGTGCACCACCGACACGAGATTCTTACAGTGGTTATTCTAGTTATCCGGCGCAAACTCAGTATGATTCTTACAGGGGTTGTTTCGAATGTGGTGATACTAGGCATATCATGAGAGATTGTCCCAGACTTGGGAGGGGTGGATTTCATTAGAACACTCAAGCTACATGCTTTACTCCATTTAATACTCCACGTGCACAATCAGCTAGAGGTGGAGGACATGAGGGTAGTGGGCGCCTAAGAGGTGGAGGCCCGACCCATTTATATAAACGCTATGATTTGGCTGTGGCCGATACACCAGATGGTGTCGTTAGAGGTACGATCCTGATTTGTTATAAAAAAGAATATTTCCCCTTAGTTGGATTCAGATCTGAATATTGAGGTGAGTCTTCCTATTATGCTCCGCTTATGGACGAGCTTCGTAAGTTTGTGACCCACTTATATGTTTATCCTTGTTAGGAGATATGTGAGCCAGTGTCTGTCATTTTATTTTCTACACCATTGAGGACTATAAGTCCAAAAGTAATGTTTATTATTCACTACATTGGGTTTAATGTGTTTCGGAATATTTGATTCCAATTTTTATGAATTATATGCCCTACCGGTATGAGGGTTCGTTATGTGTTATGAAAAATATTTACGAAATTTATTGAAAAGAAGAAAGAAAGGAAATAATTTCAGTTGGCACAATGTGGAACATACTTGTGATTCGGAGTTGAGGACGAGATCCTCGCATTTTTATATGATGTGAAATATTTAAACAGGGTTGCAAACCGCAGTGGATGTTATGTAAGGACGAGGTCCTTGTGGTAAAATATTTATGACTTTAAATTCTCCCATTGTGAAATTTAATTTGTACAATAATATTAATAGGGAGTCATGCATGTTAGGCTTATTTGATAATTATTATATATTTTCTTTGCATATTCAGCCATTTTCGTGCTGTAAACATTGAGTTTTAGCCTATGAGATGGGTGCTCAGGTGGCGTTAAATGTGACTCATTAATCCGAGTAAGTAATCATGAGGTCTTCATGCCTCCCATTATGTTGCCAGTGTTGTGAAAATTCGAAACGAGGTGGTGGTTAATATGAGAAATAATTGATGATGTTGGAATTAATTATGAACAGCTTTTAAGACCAGAGATGTGCTAATGGGCATACATATGATGTGCTTCATGTCCTGATATCATTATGATAATGCAGTGCTTGTAATGTTGAGATTAGTGTTATTGATATCTACATTTGTGGTGCTTCGTTGTGTTGAGGATGTGTTGTTAGGAGTTATTTTGGTGTTACTCAAGCAGGTGGATAGACCCAATTATAAGGGAGACTCTGCCAAAATTTCTGAAAAATTTGGGAGTTAGAAAGATTTGGGAGATTGATATGTGCGAAAGAAGAGATAAATTATGTTATGTGTTTGAGGGCGAATGATCCTAAACGGGGGAGAATGTAACACCCCAGAAATTTTTTGAAGTACTTCAACACTATCAAGAAAGTTGATGTGTGCGTAGGCACGATTTGCTATAGCCAGTTGAGACTAATACCGTGCGTTGATGAAAATTAGACATTTTGAAAATGTTTGAAGTGTAAGAAATTGGTCTTAAAGTTTATAAATATGGATACAAGAAATAATCTCAAATGAGATGGTGTTGTCGGACTTATCTCAAATGCGGTAGCGTGGATTCAACTGTGAGTATATGTGTAAAAGTAAAATCATCAATTTGGTAACTTCAGAATAATTCTTAGAACGTTCGAGGACGAACATTTGTTTAAGAGGTGGAGAATGTAATGACCCGACTTGTCGTTTTAAGAATTAACGCCTCGTTCAGTGACTTAAGGTCTTGAGCAACTTTGTAATAAATATTATGACCCGCGGGTGTGGTCGAGTTTGGTTTTCGGAAGATTCGGAATTAAATTTAAAGAAAAATTCTCATTTTGAAGCTTAAATGGAAAGGGTTGACCAAGTTTGACTTTTTAGCATTTGACCTCGGATTGGAATTCTAATGGTTCCATTAGTTTCATTAGGTGATTTTGGACTTACGAGCGCGCCCGGAATGTAATTTGGAGATCCTTGGTATAATTAGGCTTGAATTGGCAAAATTGGAAATTTGGTGATTTTCGGTCGGCAGTGGAAAATTTGATATCGGGGTCGAAATGGAATTCCGGAAGTAGGAGTCGATTCGTAGTGTCATTTGTGATGTGTGTGCAAAATTTGAGATCATTCGGACGTGGTTTGATTGGTTTCGGCATAGATTGTGGAATTTATAAGTTTAGAAGTTCTTAGGCTTGAATCCGAGGGTAATTTGGTTTTTTGATGTTGTTTTGAGTGATTCTAAGGTTTGACTAAGTTCGTATGGTATTTTAGGATTGGTTGGTATGTTTGGTTGAGGTCCTGGGGGCCTCGGGTGTATTTTTGGATCATTGGTTGAGAGACTAATAAAGTTAAGAAATTTAAGAGTTTGGCCATGGTCAATATCGGGTCAAAACAACCTCTGTTCAATATTTTGAGTGCGCAAGCAGGTCCGTAGCTTATTTTATGACTGAAATTCATATATGGTTTGTGTCCAGGACGTTCCGGATGAGTTTCGGGGTGAGTTTTGAGCGAGTCTGGGCATTTCGGCTCTCTAATATTATTCTGGAACTTTTGGGGGAGCGGACCGCACATAAGAGTGCGGGCCGCAGCAGAAAAATGCGGACCTCAGAGGAGGGGCGCGGACCGCGAAATTCTGTCCGCGGCCGCACTCCAGGTAGTTCTGCCGATTCGTTGGTCCGACTTCGGAAGCCTATATCTTTTGATCTACAAGGAATTGTGAGATGATTCAAAAACAAAAGTTGTAGCCCTTCGTGTTTAGTTTCGAGAAAGGCAAGGAAGTAATCATTGGGATACATGTAGAGAAAGTTATGTCCAAAATACTAAAGCCTGACAATGCAGCCAGCAAAAGTGCGGCCGCACCAGTTATTCGCGACCGCGCTCAAAATTTTGCGGATCGTTAAGTGGGAGATCAGAGGTGCACTATATAAATGGGGTTTAGGGTATTATTGCACAATTTTGGACCAAGGGAGCTCAGTTTGTGGCGATCTTTCATGGGTTTTTCAAGAAATTCATCGGGGTAAGTGATTCTAACTCGGATTTGGTTAATATACATGAATATATCACCGATTTCATCATTTAATTAGTACTTTGAGATGGAAATTTGGAAAAAATTGTAGAAACTTCATAAACCACAAATTTAAGATTTGAAGGTCCATTTGACATCGAAATTTGATAATTTTAGTATGGTTGAACTCGTATCAGAATAAGTGATCAGATTTTGTGAAAATTATGCCGGATTCTAAGAGGCGGGTCCCGTGTTGACTTTTTGTTAACTTTTTGGAATAATGTTTTAAGTCGACGTATTATTATCCGAAATTATTTTTGATGAATTTTAATGAAGTTATACAATTAATTTGGACAGATATGAGCGGTCCGGAGGTCAATTCAAGCAAGAAGGAGATTTTGGAATATCGGTATAATTTCAAAAAAGTAAGTGTCTTGCTTAACCTCGAGTGGAGGAATTACCCCTCAGGCATCAAGTCTTATGTGTCATTTGTGAAATGTAAAAAGCCGTGTACGCGAGGTGACGAGTACGTACTCAGCTTATATGTGTAAATTTTATTGAGTTAAAGTCTTGAGCATATTGTGTTATAAATTGAAAAATTGTTAGTATATATTTAATCATCTGTTTGTCGTGCCTAAATCCTTGTTGTTGTTGAATCCGTTGTTGTATGGCAATTTGATGTGATTGTTACTTGATTATTAATGTAATTCCGTCAATTTGTTGGTTTGATAATTATTGAAATTTAATTTCAATATGGATTTTTCCTCTGCAAATAATTAATTAAATGAGCTTAAGAAGAGGCGTTTATATAATTATTGAAAATTTAAATTTAATGAAAACTTTGCTTTATGTTGAGTAATTTTTATCTTTATTGATTATTTTTGGGTGTTGTACACATTGTGTGGAGCTTTTGGCTATTTGTTGTGAAATTAATTGACTTGGTTGTAGCTTTGGAATTTGGTTGTGGCCATTGGACAAATTGTGATATAAATTGATTTGGTTATGTTGCCGTGATAATTTTCCTTGTAAATTATTGTGTTGTGTTAATTATTATTTTGAGGATATAAGGGTGGTATTTCACCGTTGATATTATGTGGGTATAAGGGTGGAATTTCACTGTGGTTATGTTTGTTGGAATATTGTCTGGGCGGAGCGATAAGAGTGGCTATAGGAGCGATAAGGGTGAGAATAATAGCAATAAGGGTGGCTATTGATATTTTCTGGGCGGAGCGATAAGGGTGGTTATAGGAGTGATAAGGGTGGCAATAGGAGCGATAAGGGTGGATATTGCGAGGGACGATATGTGATGATGTGAGGTTGTGGTGTTAATGATTTTCATATGATGTGATTTTCTTGTGTTTATTTTTATACCTTATGCAATTTGTCTTGTTGTTGGTAAATTGATAACAACCTAATTTATGTTGAAATTGAGAGCCCGAGGCTATTGTCAGGCGGATTATAAACTGAAATGTGGGCACGAGGTGCCGTGAGTAAATAATGAGGATATTTGACACGTGAATTGTCCGTGCAGTTGTGATATGAAATGATGGCACGAGGTGCCGGGGAAAATATGATGATTTAATTATGGAGACGAGGTGCCGTGGAAATATGAAAAATGGACTGAGACCCGTGTTTACGAAGAATATGAAAACGGGTTGAGACCCGTATTTTTATGATTTTGAAATAAGGTGTCACATGGTGACTCTTTAATCGAAAGAATTATATTCAAAATATTTATTTGAAAGGATTTTTATTCAAGAAGAATTATATGAAAGAATTGTATTTGAAAGATATTTATTTGACGAAATTATATTTGAAAAAGAGTTTTATTCGTAAGAATTATATGTGATACTTAATTGAAGAACCATATTTAACTGGGTGTAATTGTATTTATTATTTGTTGAGCGATATTAAATGATGATTTTATTGTCTTATTGTGAATATCATTAGTTGTTTTATGTTGCCTTGATGTTATTTGTTTCCTATTATTTTGTATATTATATTGCACATGTTATTAGACCAGTGAGTGCCTTGACTGTACCTCGTCTCTACTCCATTGAGCTTAGTCTTGATACTTATTGGGTACCGGCAATGGTGTACTCATACTACACTTCTGCACATTTTTGTGCAGAGCTAGGTATTGGAGATATCAGACTTGAGCATAGTTAAAGCTGGATCGTAAGGATTCAAGGTAGAGTTGCTTCGTCGTCGCAGTCCCTTGGAGTCCTTTCATTTCATTATATTGTTAACTTGTAATCAAACAATATTGTATATTCGGTCCTCGTGATCATTCTATGTATTCAGTTAGAGTTCGTGACTCAGTACTATCAGTTTTGGGAGGTTGTATATTTTTATTTGTCCCACTGATAATTTTGATTAATTATTAAATAAAATGACTTCAAAATGTAATTAAAATCGGCTTACCTAGTATTAGAGATTAGGTGTCATCACGACGCCTGTGATAGTATTTTGGATCGTAACGAGTTGGTTGCTTGATGGAGAGAGAAGTGTCACCGATGGGAAAGAGAGAGGCCCTTGGACTCTAGTTATATTATAGGTTAAGCCTTTTACTTTAATATGTAATCTGATCTGATGATATTATGCACCTGGATCATCGTGTTCTAGATTTAGTAGCAGCACTTCATTCTCTACAACTATGAGCGCTTTAACTTTGAGAAGTGACCTTGCTTCTTTGTTATTTGAAATATCTCAAAGCTGATCTTAGGGTTATAAAGTCGACGATATCTCATGTCTTTGTAGCTTACCAGTCGTGCCTTTGTTATTAGTGAATAATGGAAGTTTTGAATTTTAGTTCTTTCTAAGTTAATTAAACTTTGCTTGAAAGGGTCTGGATTATCTTGGTACTAGACTGTCTAGTAATTCTCAATGGGGTTGTCGATTAAAGCCACGAAAAACAACAACAACAACATGTATTATCCCATTGTGGGATCTGAGGATGGTGGTGTGTACGCAGATCTTGCCCCTATCTTGTGAGGATAGAGAGCTTGTTTCTATTATACTCTCGGCTCAGGAAAACATAAGCACCACATTAATAAAAATATAGGCACGAAGGGATTGTACCAAAAAACCATAAAAGCAGAATAAAAATAACAAGATAGTAAAGTGATCAACAATGAAAGAAAACAACTGTTAGTTATAAAAACCTACTACCAACAGAAAGTGAGATTGCGTGTCAATACTACTGTTATAAACACTTTAGACTACCTACTCTACTACCCTAATCTTCAACCTCCATACCTTTCTATCAAGGATCATGTCCTCGGTCAGCTGAAGCTGCGTCATATCTTGCCTAATCACCTCTTCCCACCTCTTCTTTGGCCTACCTCTATCACTCCGTACGTCCTCCAATGTCAACCTCTCACACCTCCTCACCGGGGCGTCTGTGCTCCTCCTCCTCACATGACCAAACCACCTAAGCCGCGCTTCCCGCATTTTGTTCTTAATAGGGGTCACACCCACCTTATCGCGAATAACCTAATTTCTGATTCTATCTAACGTGTCCGCACATCCATTTCAACATTCTCATATCTGCTACCTTCATCTTCTGGACATGAGTGATCTTGACTGGCCAACACTCAACTCCCTACAACATCGTTGGTCTGACCACCACTCTGTAGAACTTACCGTTAAGTTTCGGTGGTGCTTTGTTGTCACACAAAACACCGGAAGCGAGTCTTCATTTCATTTATACCGCTACAATACAATGTTTGACATCTTCGTCAATCTCCCCAATTCCCTGAATAATAGACACACGGTATTTTCGAGTAGATGCTAGCTTTACCTTTTTAACAATCTTTTCAGCTTCTCTATTGATCTCTTCTCTTCAATAGCTCATTTTGAGCGCCTTGATTTTCCAAAAAACAAAAAGAATGATAAAATTTATAGTTATTTTCCTACTTCAGCTGGAAATATAGATTTATTGTGAATAGCACGTTAACAATGTATACAAATGATTTCATTAAATATTAGTGTTTGAGTAACTTTATTGTGCACTATCCCTCTGTTTGAAGTGAGCATGATCCCTATTATGAATCCTGTAGCTGTAATCTATGTTTAGAAAAAAGATGGAATGGATAAACTTTTGTTGAATACATTGTTTACCCGAAAAATCGGATAATGTTGAATTTATGTATGGTTCTAAGGGTAAGTAGATTTCTTTGATCTGAAAATAACAATACACGTATTTATGGTGCAAAAATAGAAAATGATGAACAAAGATATTTAGTGAGCTTTAGAAAGATAAACACAATGAATTCTTAATCCCAACCAAAACTCCCTTCTATTACAATCTATCGTGCCTTTTATAGCCAAGGATCACTACTTTATCTATAACAACATGATAGAATAATATTACTAGTGGAGGACCCATGATGGTGTGTCTCCTCCTTAATTCCCGCTGACATTCTCTCCTTTGGTGCGGTTGTAACAGCTTTTTGTCTGTGAACTCGATACCGACTCGAGCTCGGTATCGGATCAGAACCTCGGCCTTGGTTTCGAGCTAGGTGATCAATTTCGGGCATCGATGTTCGAGACCTGTATCGGTCGATGTTACCTCGGTCGATTCGAACGCCCCGAGCTCGACGCCCCCATCTCAGAATTCGTTCGGGTTCTCCATGAAGATACCCCTTAATTGAAATACTATCCTCGATCGTTCTTCATGATCGAGGATCGGTTTTAACCATATACAGATAGCCCCCTCATTTCTTGGAAAGGAGATGACGAGAAACGATGTGATTTCCCTAAGGTTCGACCGAATCAATGATGACGTTTCTATCGATTTTGACTATGACGTGCGTGATAGCTGTCCCATCGATTTGGTTTTATCGAGGCATTTAACGTGTGTCAGTCGGTGGTCGGCCACCGCTAGAAACGAATCTCCATGCCTTATAAATAGTTTTCTCATATAATGTTTTCCACTTTTGTGCTTCCTCTTTTCCCAAATTCCCTTTGATTATTTTCTCTTATTTCGTTGCTTTAGTGCCGCTTATACCAGAGTTTTGGTGTTGTCCCCTCTTTCACCTTTCTTTGCGACTTTTTCTTCTCATATTGATGGCGAAAACTTCAAAAATCGTACCTCACAAGGAGAAATCTTCTTCCTCACGGCCGTGTGACGATAAGGCGCCGACCGAGTCGTCTGTTCAAGATTATATTCCCGGCCCGTGTATTTTAAGAACTGATTTTAAGGTGGAGAACCTTTCGTCCGTTTCGGGTTGGTGTGAGCACGTATCAATGTATATGTATTCTATAGCGGAGGTTCACCTCGAGGCCGTCAAAAAAGATTGCGGCTGGGGTTCTGAGGTTGTGTTACAAATCCCATCCTCCGATAAGAGCGTCACTACCTATGTGGAGGGATTTTTAAGTGTTTACACCTATCCCTTTACGTTGGGAGCTCTCGATCCCGTGATTTTTGATTTCTGCAGGAGATATCAGGTCACCCTCGGCCAAATTCATCCTTCCTTATGGCGTATAGTCATCTTATTGCGTTTCTTCTCTATCAAAGCCGGAGGGTTGGATTTTTCTCTGAACCACCTTATACGACTGTATCGGCCTCAGATTTATCGTGGACTAATTAAGCTATATCATTGGGCATCGAAGGCTTTGATGTCAAGCATCGATGAAGATAAGGATCGAGGTTGGATGGGTCGATATATTCGAGTGAGGACTCGTGATCTTATCCCGGAGGAAAATATGCCGTTTCCTAAAAAATGGAATTTCGACCGTAAGTGATCCATGTTTGCTTTTCGTGTCTTTTTCCGTATTTGTTAATATTATTTTCTGATGTCCAGCTGCACCTTGGATGCCACAAGCTGTGCCTGATCTCGAGGATTGGGTTCGAAAGTTAACCTCGTCTTCATCCTATGCCGAGCGCACTTGGCGTGATTTGGCTAAAGGTAGATAGGAGGCCAAGAATCATGGTGAGGTTTGGTTCCTGTTTCCTTCGAGGTATATTCTGCGTTCATTTCGTTATCGATTTTTTCTTTGTATATAGGTGTAACTAGGGATGCCGTTTTGCGGCCTTCGAGCGGTGATGAAGGAAACAAGCCCCCGGTCCTGGAATAGGGAAAAGAAAAGAAACGAAGGGCTTCCTCTCGGCCGGAGGACCCTAACCCCAAAACTCGAAAGGCGAGGAGAAAAATCATTTCCCTTTCGATCGACTCGGTCCAACAACTGAGGGAGGAAGAAGAAGAAGAAGATAGCTCATCGGCTTTGGTAGTCCGACCTACGGAGGCAGTCGAGGTTGCTAGAGCTGCTGAGTCGATGGCGGTCGTGCCCATTGGGGTTGGTTCTGAAGACATAAGTCTCGATCGGAGTACTCCGAGTGATTTACTCGGGGCAATGGCAATGGGTCATTCACCTTCCCTTCCGTCTTTTTCTGAGGAGGTGTTGAAGGAGGCTCGAGAGCTGAAGACTCCCGATATTGGTGCTGGATCAGGTGCAGCAGATCCTTTTAAGGATTGTTTTACTAGTGTTGATGACAGTTCCGATATCGGTGATGCTTCTCTTTTGTTAGAGGAAGCTCGGCGTTTTATTACTCGGGTAATGATTCTTCCATACTTCGCTTCTTTCTTCTTTTCCATACTTGACGGTTTCGATATCGGTGATCCTTCTTTGCTTTATTGGTGTTGATGAAAGTTTCTAACTATGCAGGCCATCGGTAGGTTTCGAGTTGATCTTAGCCAGTGTGAGGCCGAACTCCGAAAGGTCCTAGGTGAAAGAGATGACCTTCGGCTTCTTTGTAGCAAAAAGGAAGAGTCTATAAAGGATCTTCAAGCGGATTTGGCTAAGGTTCGTGAAGAAAGGGTCGAGCTTGATCAGCAGGTGAGCCTCGTTCTGTTAAAGTATGGATTCGACTCGACTGTGGAAGTTAACCCTCCGTTGTCTGAGTTTCAGCAAAAGATTGAGAAGATCGGGCTACTTCGAGAGGAGGTCGATCAAATCCGTGCCGAATGCAAAGGTGTCGGTTCAGGCTAAGAAAATCGATGAGCTTGAGATATGACTTGTTGAGGCTAAGGCGGAGGTTGAGTCGTCGAAAGTTTTGGCGGATAAGTCTATTGCTGTATATCGAGCTGATGCTGAGGCCGCTCAGGTGGAGGCCTGGGAAGCGGCGAAGATTGCCGATGCTCGAGCTCATTGGGTTGCCGAACTTGTTAAGTGTAGATCTCGGAGGGAGACCCTCGAGGAGATTCATGCTCGAGGTTTTGATCCTACCGAAGAGGTAAGAAAGGCAAAAGAGCATGAAGCGGAAGCTAAAGCCTTGGCTTCTGATAATGATGACGATGATAACGATGATGGTAGAAAAATCGGGTCTGAGGGTGGGGAAGACCCCGACCCAGAAGCTTAGAGTCTAATTCTCATTATCTATAAATTAATTACGTAGGCAATTTTATATATATGTATAACAAGGTCGATTTTGATCGATCAGATTTGGAGTGATGTTTTGCTTGTTGAGTTGATGATAATGTGGTGCTTAACGTAAACTCTGAGTAAACGTAGCTTTTTCAATGTTTCAATTTTGATTGGGTCCTTGTTCGAACTCGGTAGCCCGTAGGCTTTAATATTCGAGTGATTATTTCGAACTCGAGATAATGTGGAAGCCTGTAGGCTTAATATTCGAGTGATTATTTCGAACTCGAGATAATGTGGAAGCCCGTAGGCTTAATATTCGAGTGATTATTTCGAACTCAATGTTGAAGTAACCCATAGGCTCAACGGTCGACTGAGTATTTCGAACTTGATATAGAAGTAGCCCGTAGGCTTAATATTCGAGTGATTGTTAATTCTGGTCGCATAATAAATCTCAAGTCATTGTACATATGTTTTGGGGCAATCTAATATGAGCATGGTTCATTTTGACCATTTTGGCTCTTACAATTTTTCCTCTATTGTTGTGAGAAGACTTTGTTGCATCTGAACTCGATGTATTTGAGGCCCTGGTGCCCCCGGTATTCGAGGCCGTTCGGGCTAAGGGTCGAAAGCCTCGGATACTGTTTTGAAAGCGCAGCACGATCGATGGTTACCTCATTAAGAACCTTGCCGCAAAAAACCCATTTGGGAAAAAAAGGTCTAAGGAAGAAAGAGTGCAACACGTGCTTTTGAGTAAAAGAATACTTTTGTTCTTTGTTCGAACTTCTGTACGGGACAGTTGAATAAATATGGGAAAGGTCGGACCTTAGCAGTAGTATCGTTTTAGATGTGATACATTCCAACTGCTTGATAGTTGTTTGCCGTTTATGATGCCGAGCCTGTACGATCCTTTCCCAAAATTCTCGAGCACCTGGTATGGTCCTTCCCAATTTGGTCCTAGTTTTCCTTCATTTGGTCCAAGTGGCGAAGTTTAGTTCTTCGATTGTAATACCTTTCGATTCGTTGCTTTTGTGCGGCTAACCGGATGAGGGCAGCTTCTCATCCTTCGTCCGATAATTCAAGGCTGGTGTTCATAGCCTCGTTATTTGATTCTTCCGTCATGAATCGAAATCTGGGACTAGGAACTCCGACTTCGACTGGTATCAATGCCTCGGAGCCATATACTAAGGAGAATGGGGTCGCCCCTGTACTGGATTTCGATGTTGTTCGGTATGCCCAAAGGACTTCGGGCAGGATTTCTCTCCATTTTCCCTTAGCGTCGTTCAATCTCTTCTTCAGGTTTTGAAGAATAGTTTTGTTTGTTGATTCGGCTTGTCCGTTTCCGCTGGGGTGGTATGGGGTTGCTAGTATCCTTCTTATTTTGTGGTCTTCGAAGAATTTTGTGATTTTGTTGCCAATGAATTGCTTCCCATTATCACATACTATTTCGGATAGTATCCCGAATCGGTATATGATATGATCCCACATAAAGTCGATAACCTCTTTTTCTCTTACTTTCTCGAACGCCTGCGCTTCAACCCATTTAGAAAAATAGTCAGTAATAAACAAAATAAATCTAGCTTTACCTGGGGTCGATGGTAGGGGGCCGAGGATGTCCATTCCCCATTTCATGAATGGCCATGGCGATAGGACCAAGTGAAGTTGTTCTCCGGGCTGATAAATCATTGGAGCAAACCTTTGATATTTATCGCATTTACGAACAATTTCTTTTGCGTCTTTGCCCATATCGATCCAATAATACCCTGCTCTGATCACTTTTCGAACTAACATGTCGGCACCGGAGTGATTGCCACAAGTGCCCTCGTGTACCTCCTGTAGGATGTAATTGGTATCTCCCGGACCTATGCATACCGCCATCGGTCCATCGAATGTTCTTTGATATAACGTTCCGTCCACAGTCAAAGTAAATCGAGCAGCTTTAGTTCGAAGGGTCCTGGACTCTTTCTGGTCTGAAGGGAGCTTTCCATTTTTTAAGTATTCAATATACTTGTTTCTCCAATCCCAGGTTAAGCTAGTAGAATTTATTTCGGCGTGCCCTTCTTCGATTACAGATCTTGAAAGTTGAACGGCAGTTTCCGAGTTCAAATCATTCACCTCGACCGATGATCCCAAATTAGCAAGCGCATCGGCCTCGTTATTCTGTTCTCGTGGAACATGTCGTAGATTCCATTGTTTGAAATGGTTCAAAGTGATAAGCAGTTTGTCCAAATACCTTTGCATTCTACCTTCTCGGAATTCGAAGGTTTTGTTTACTTGACTCACCACTAGCAAAGAGTCGCAATTGGCCTCAACGACCTCTGATCCCAAAATTCTAGCTAGCTCGAGACCTGCAATTATCGCTTCATACTCAGCCTCGTTGTTAGTTAACCTGATAGTTTTAATAGCTTGCCTAATAATGTTACCCGTGGGAGATTTTAAAACTATGCCTAGCCCGGACCCCTTTACGTTTGAAGCTCCGTCCGTAAAGAGGATCCATGCCCTCGTCGATAAATTTGATTTTAACAGTAGTTCTTTTTCGACTTCTGGTACGAGGGTCGGCGTGAAATCGGCCACGAAGTCTGCTAAAATTTGAGACTTGATGGCCGTTCGAGGTCGATATTCGATATCATACCCGCTGAGTTCGATGGCCCATTTGGCCAATCGGCCCGATAGTTCAGGCCTATGTAAAATATTACGAAGTGGGCAGGTGGTTAATACGCTTATGGGGTGGCATTGGAAGTATGGTCGTAACTTCCTAGAGGCGCTAACCAGCGCAAGGGCCAATTTTTCTAAGTGCGGATATCTAGTTTCCGCTTCCCCTAAGGTCTGACTTACGTAGTAAACAGGAAATTGCGTACCTTCCTCTTCTCGAACCAGGACACTGCTTATGGCGACTTCTGATACTGCCAAGTACAGGTAAAGTTTTTCGTCGGTTTTTGGAGTGTGCAGCAGTGGTGGGTTCGATAGATATCATTTCAGTTCTTGTAACGCTAGTTGGCATTCCGGTGTCCAAGCGAAGTCGTTCTTCTTTTTGAGTAGAGAGAAAAATTTGTGGCTTCGATCTGATGATCTCAAAATGAATCGGCCTAAGGCTGTTATTCTTCCTGTTAACCTTTGTACAACTTTCATGTTGTTCACGATGGTGATGTCTTCAATGGCCTTGGTTTTTTTTGGGTTAATCTCAATTCCCCGATTTGACACCATGAAGCCGAGGAACTTACCCGAGCCGACTCCGAAAGTACATTTTTCGGGGTTGAGCCTCATGCTGTATTTCCTCAGAATATCGAATGTTTCCTGCAAATGGGTCAAATGGTCCTCTGCGCGCAGAGACTTGACTAGCATGTCATCAATATAGACTTCCATTGATTTACCTATTTATTCTTCGAACATTCTATTTACTAGGCGTTGATAAGTGGTTCCTATATTTTTTAGTCCGAAGGGCATTACGTTATAACAATATGTTCCATATCTGGTCACAAACGAAGTCTTTTCCTGGTCTTCCGGGTTTATCTGGATTTGATTATACCCGAAATAGGCATCGAGAAAAGTAAGGATCTCATGGCCGGCCGTGGCATCGATCAAGTGATCGATGTTGGGCAGTGGATAAGAATCTTTGGGGCATGCTTTGTTCAAGTCCTTGTAGTCTATACAAATTCTAAGTTTGTTTCCCTTTTTAGGCACTACGACCAAATTGGACAACCATTCGGGGTATTTTACCTCTCTAATGGATCCTATTTTGAGCAGTTTAGTTACCTCATCTTTTATGAATGCGTGCTTCACCTCCGATTGGGGTCTTCTTTTTTGCTTCACCGGTCTGAATCTAGGGGACACACTTAGTCGATGTGTCGTTATGTCCGGCGGGATTCCTGTTATATCTAAATGGGACCAAGCAAAGCAATCAATGTTATCGATAAGAAATTGAATGATTTTCTTCCTGAGTTCGGGTCTCAAACCCCTTCCCGGGTATACCTTTCGTTCGGGCCAGTGATCGATCAAAATGATTTGCTCCAATTCCTCAATAGTTGATTTGGTGGCATCGGAGTCATCGGGGGTCACGAAGGATCGAGGGATCCACTGATCATTATCTTCTTCGATGCCCTGCTTATCTGGCTGGGTCGGGGCCGATGTCTTTGGTTGCTATTTGGCGTTCCGGCCTTCGACTGTGCCATCTTTTGAACCCGATCCATTCACTGGCGAAGACCAAGATGTTGGTTTTGCTTCCTCGATGGAGAACATTTCCTTTGCGGCTGGTTGTTCTCCGTACCCTATTTTGACACCTGTCGGTGTTGGGAATTTGAGGACCTGGTGTAGGGTCAAAGGTACAACTCTCATGTTGTGGATCCACGGCCTTGCAAAAAGGGCGTTATATCTCATATCGCCTTCGATCACGTGAAACTTTGTTTCCTGAATTGTTCCGGCGACGTTTATCGGTAGGGTTATCTCACCTTTGGTGGTTTCGCATGCCATATTGAATCCGTTTAAAACCAAAGTTGCGGATACGACCCGATTTTGTAGGCCGAGCTATTTTACGACCTTCGATCTGATGATATTGGCCGACCTACCTGGATCAATTAACACACGCTTAATTTTAATTTTATTCATGAGTACGGATATTACCAGTGCATCGTTATGGGGTTGGATGATTCCCTCTGCATATTCATCATTGAACGATAAAGTCCCTGAGGGAGTGTAATCTTGAATTTGAGATCGCTTTTCCCTCACAATCGATGTTTTAGCGCGTTTGAGCATAGGTCCCTGAGGGGGATCGACGCTGCCGATGATCATGTGAATGATGTGCTGTGGTTCTTCTTCTTCGTTTTGCTTGCCGAAGTCCTTGTTTTTAAAATGGCTCTTCGCCCTATCACTCAAAAATCCCCTAAGGTGCCCTTTGTTAAACAAGCGGGCTACTTCCTCTCTTAATTGTCTGCATTCTTCCGTTTTGTGACCATGGGTGACATGATACTCGCATATTTGATTAGGATTCCTTTGGACCGGATCGGTCTGCATGGGTCGAGGCCATCTGGTATCTTTGATGCGTCCGATAGCCAATACGATGGCGGATGCATCGATGTTGAAGTTATATTCCGATAATCGAGGAACTTTTATAGGATCAGCATATTTATCAAGGCCTCTCTTGCTCATAAGTCCCCGAGAATTTTTTCCCCGATCATACCTACAGTTATTCCTAACTATCTCATGTGCCGAACCGTGGTTCACCCGATCTGTGACGTACGGCTGGTATCGATCTCTGTTTGACCTTTGTTCTCTGTTGGTTTCCTTCAGAATTTTAGTGGTTGCGCGGTTCTGATGTGTGGGTTCATACGGAAATCCCAATTGATCATCTTCGACCCTGATTTTCGATTGATACCGATTGTGTATATCCGCCCAAGTTATTGCAGGGTATTCGATCAAGATTTGTTTCAGCCGACGTGATGATGTCGAACTCAGTCCGTTCAACCCTTGGGTGAAAGCTTGTACGGCCCAGTCGTCTGTGACTGGTGGCAAATCCATGTGTTCCATTTGAAACCGGGATATGAATTCCCTCAGTATTTCGTCACCCCTTTGTTTTACTTTGAATATATCTGATTTCCTCGTTGCGACCTTTATGGCACCAGCATATGCTTTTACGAACGAATCTGCTAACATGGCAAAAGAATCGATAGAATTCGGTGGCAAGTTGTGATACCAGATCATTGCTCCTTTTGTGAGGGTCTCTCCGAACTTTTTCAATAATACATACTCGATCTCATCGTCTTCCAAATCGTTGCCTTTGATGGCCTATGTATAGGAGGTGAGATGTTCGTTAGGATCGTTCGTACTGTTATATTTGGGAATTACGGTCATACGAAATATTTTTGGGATCGGTTTCGGGGCCGCGCTCGATGGAAAAGGCTTTTGTATGAATTTCTTCGAATCCAGCCCTTTTATCATGGGCGGAGCCCTCGGGATCTGATCGATCCTAGCATCATATGTTTCAAATTTTTTGTCGTTGGCTTCGACTCGTTTTGTGAGTTCTTCGAGTAGTTTAGCAATTTTAGGAGCGGTTCCTGATTTTCGCTCGTTCGGTTTCACTGTGTCGGGCTCCGTTCTGGGAGTTACTTCTCGAAGAAGTGGATTGGAGTTTGGATTACTTTGCATATGAGTTTGGCTCTGCAACTGAGATATCTCTACTTGTTGGGCTTGTAGCATTTCGAAAATCATACGCAAGCTGACCCCGATTTCCCCCGTGCTGTGGGTGTCTCGGGCTATGGGTCGAGCGCCACCCTGGACGCTTCTTTCCTGCTCGAAATGCTGATTCGCTTCTAGAGCTATTCGTGAATTGATATCTACTGGTACATCGGCTCGAATTTCGGGTTCCTCGATTCGAGCCTCGTTGCCGTTGTTGGGTAGCCTTTCGGCCACGGGCACCAAGTTATTGGTTTCATCCTGAAGGCCGACTTCGAGGTCGATTGGCAGGGCTATTGCTGGTATGAAGTTGTAAGCTGGAGTGTACTGTATATTTGTATCAAATAATCACTTGTTATCTTTAGCCCCACGGTGGGCGCCAAACTGTTTACCCGAAAAATCGGATAACGTTGAATTTATGTATGGTTTTAAGGGTAAGTAGATTCCTTTGATCTGAAAATAACAATACACGTATTTATGGTGCAAAAATAGAAAATGATGAACAAAGATATTTAGTGATCTTTAGAAAGATAAACACAATGAATTCTTAATCCCAGCCAAAACTCCCTTCTATTACAATCTATCTTGCCTTTTATAGCCAAGGATCACTACTTTATCTATAACAACATGATGGAATAATATTACTAGTGGAGGACCCATGATGGTGTGTCTCCTCCTTAATTCCCGCCAACATTCTCTCCTTTGGTGCGGTTGTAATAGCTTTTTGTCTGTGAACTCTATACCGACTCGAGCTCGGTATCGGATCGGAACCTCGGCCTTGGTTTCGAGCTAGGTGATCACTTTCGGGCATCGATGTTCGGGACCTATATCGGTCGATGTTACCTCGGTCGATTCGAACGCCTCGAGCTCGACGCCCCTATCTCGGAATTCGTTCGCGTTCTCCATGAAGATACCCTTGACTGAAATGCCATCCTCGATCGATCTTCATGATCGAGGATCGGTTTTAACCGTATACATACATACAACTAAAATTCTTCTAGGAGCGGCATTTCACATTATTTAAAAATTTGAAACGATAACCTAAAAGTAACTCATTACCCAACTTTCAAATTAATAATCACAAAAATTATACATCAATGCGGAAGTCGATGTTCTATGTCAGATGTAACGTGAAAGTCTGAGTAGAATTCACGGCAAACTAGTCTTTTCAATGCCCAATAAGTTTGTCAAAATTTTGAAATTTCAAACAAAGATAAAAAGAATTAAGATTATTATGTTAACACAGTGATAAAGACAAAGTTGGGAATTTGGCGCACCATGACAATTCCCAACACGTTTTGGCAATATTTTAGCCAAGAATTAGATTTAGCAATTTAACCCCAAAAAAAAATGGCGTGTATAGCTAAATTCCTAGAAACTGACGAAAGATATTAGGAGAATCTAAGGATTACCATCCTAATTTCATGTCTTAAAGATATATGATATATCTCTATCAAAAAAGTAAAAACTTAGATTGAACGGGTATGAGAATTCCTTTTCTTTCCTTTTTTTTTTTTTTTTTTAAATTAAAATATATGTGTTTGAGGTGGTGTACATCTATGTATATCACCATGTATACGTGTATGTATATCATGTTGTATATCTTGATATACATTATTAGATTTGGCAATATAAGATTAAATTGGACTCAAATCGTCCAATGTTTTATAAGAGGGCGAAATATTTTTTGAATAAACTTATTTAAATTTTGTTCTAGATCAAAGAAGGAAAATAATTATTTTGATATAATATGTTTAAAGCAAGTTTTAAAATATAAAATAATAAATATAATCGTGGGAATAAATAAATTTTGGTATACATTTTAATATACAAGGGAGAAAAATAAATTTTTGGTATACACAAAGAAGGAAAATAAATTTATGATATCCATTTTGGTATACACATATTCGATGTGTCATATATTGTGATATACAAGTAATACAATTATTGTTTTTTGTAATATACATTGATATAGAGACAACAATGAAAATTAAGCAACTATATTTATAAATTTCATATTTTAGTTTTACAAAGAAGGAAAAAATAATAATATATATTTTAATATATATAAAAAAAGGAAAATAAATTATAATATACTCTTGTTGTTGTGATATGCATTTATTGGTTACGTGATGTCAATTTATAAGTAGGACTTTTATCGACCAATTATATAGGTAGGTTGTTACAGGCTAAAATCCCGAGAGTTAAGGGCGCTTCGAAGGAGTATGGCCAAGAATTTCGCCCAACTCGGTCAAGATACATCCGTCAGATCCAGCAAACCAATGTTTACTTTGTTTTAAGGACGAAAAACATAAGGGATATAGCCGTAAAATGTTTAAGGTGGATTATGATGTTTTACGGCGGCAATGAACTATTGTGATACGCTTTTCTTTGTTATTATCTAGGGTTTCTTCTTCTTCTTCTTCTTAATTGCAAAATGAGTTTATTAGATTTATTGTTATTTTGACAAATTGATTATTGAAGTTTTTATTTTTTTTAATGATATTTGGAGGCTATGTTTTAAATTTGAGATCATTTGGAGTAGATTTAGGTGTTGAATCATGTATCTTAATTCTAATTTTTTTTTTCACTTCAAACCTATTTGGCTTTAAGTGCATGAAAATATTTGTTGAAGTTCAGATTTATTTGGCCTCAAGTGCATCTTAAGTGTAATTTTTACACTATAAACTTAATTAGCCTTATGTGCATTGCACTTTAGACTTTACTTTCTTCACTTCATATCGATAAGTGTAAAATTGATCCTAAGGTGAGTAGACCTAAAACTTTTGGTACAAAATGAGTATAAGTTAAACGATACTAAAATTATGTATAGATGCAAATGCCCCAATATAGCCCGCCATTGCTTACTTACAAAATTCAGCCATAAATTATTCAAGCTCGAGACTCGAGAGTGAAAAACAGAAAGAGAAATTAATTGCTGCACAGACAATAACGACAATCACGGAATCTCCAAAGATTAACCCCAAAATTTTCTCCAGCAATTAAATAATTCTTCGGAAAGGTATTTCTACCACACTAATTTTGGCCACAATGGCCCAAATGGGGGTAGCGTAGTAAATTCATACGGGTATTGTAACGACCCAACCGATCATTTTAACTTTTAGAACCCCGTTTCCCTAAATAAAACTCCCCGTATGTGCTTTTATTAATTCATGACTTGTGGATATAGTTGCTTCGAAATTTGGAAGGGATCAGGTTGAAATCGGAACAATTGGTTCCTTGGTATGGCTTTAAAAGGCCAAGTTTGATTTCGGTCAATATTTTGAGAAAACGACCCCGGAATCGAGATTTGACGGTTCCAATAGGTTCGTATGATAATTTTGGACTTGGGCGTATGTTCGAATCGGGTTTTTGACAACCCAGGAGCGTTTCGACGCTTAATAGTAAAAATCAATTATTTTAAGGTTTAATGCTCTTTAAATTTCGGTTGTAGTAGGTTTTGGGGTAATCAAGGTCAGTTTTTGAAATTCTGAGTTTGAGAATAGTTCTGTATGGTGATTTAAGACTTGCACGTAAAATTTAGCGTCATTCCGAGTAGTATAAGTATATTTCGGCGCGTTCGGAGTAAGTTTGAAAAAAATAATTTAAAATTTCTAAGTTGAATCAATTTGGTTTGGGGTATGATTCTTAATTTTGATGTTGTTTTATACGTTCTGAGAGTTCGAGCGAGTCTGTTTTGTGATTTCAAACTTGTTGGTATGTTCGGGGGGAGGGGGGCGAGTGTTAACCGTACGAGGCTTGCACCAATTTTAGAATTTGGAGAAAGAACTGAAGTTTTCTGCTTCTGGTACGTTTGCACCTGCGCTTGGACAGCCGCAGGTGCGACCCTCGCAGATGCGAGCTTTATTCGCATAAGCGGAAAGGGAATGGGAGGCCTGCCATCACATGTGCGAAATTTTGGGCATACCTGCGAACGCGCAGGTGCGAGAAATGTGTGCAGATGCGAGGTTTGGCATGTGAAGGAAAACTCGCACCTACAAGGATTTTCCGCAGGTGCGGCACACCTTCCGCAGGTGCGAAACCACTACTGGGTAGAATGGATTAAAAATCGGAGCTTAGTCATTTTGATCCCATTGTCTTCCATGTTTGGGCGATTTTAGAGTTGTTTGAGAGGGGATTCCAACTAGCAACTTGAAGGTAAGTTAATTCTACATACTTTGGGTTAAATACATAGATTATGGGTAGATTATAACCGGCAAATCATAGAAATCAAGAGTTTAGATGAAAAAACTAGATTTGTATAAAAATGAGATTTTAACTACGAAAATGGTTCTGAAATTTGATAGAAATTATATATTTGAGTTCTTAGATTATGGGTAACGTTTTTCTCCGAATATTTTGGGAATTCGGGCACGTGGGCCCGGGATGAATTTTAGAAATTTTACCATTTTGAATAAGGTAATTTATTAAATAGATAAATTTCGGATGATTGAACATGTATTAATTATTTTATATAATTTTTGGATTGTTTCGGATGTTTCGGCATCGAGTTGAGGTTTTTACGCGATATTTTGATCGGAAAGTGAACTTTGAGACAAGGTAAGTCTCTTCTCTAATCTTGTGAGGGGGAATTTATCCCATAGGAGATTAAAATTAATAATTATTGCTAATTGCGAGGGCTACATACGCACGAGATGACGAGAGCCCGTGCGTAGCTACTATTTATGCTAAAGTCCTGGTAGTTTAGGACTCAAATCATTAATTATGTGTGTAAATTGTATTCCTTACTTAATTAAATTATTTGAACTATATTGTGAATTATTAGGGAAAGATAGTAAAGAAGGAAATCTCATATACTTAATTTTCTGTATAAATTAATTAATTGTTAAAAGAAATTGTGTATCTTCTCGAATTAATCTTATAATAAATATACTCTCATTCCGGAGGTATATAAGAAAATGTCCTCCTTTCTTGTGGAGCGGGCCGAACGCCTCGGCAGTATAGATGCATCTATGGATCGCGCTGCAAGTCCCTCGGCAGTGTACACGACACTCTGGATCGGGCCGTACGACCTCGGCAGAAATTGTGCCTAACAATAATAATAATAATAATAATTATACTATACCTGGATACATTAATTGCAACTCGTGAATTTAATTAATAGATTGAAAATTATTGTATTTGAAGGAATTTAATTATTTATGTTGGTTAAATAAAAATTATTGTTAACTCTATGAATCATGTTGATTAAATATTTTTATTTTTATTTTATTTATTATTATTGATCCTTAGTGAGTATCAAAGTCGATCTCTCGTCTCTACCTCTTCGAGATTAGGCTTGATACTTACTGGGTACACGTTGTTTACGTACTCATGCTGCACTTTTTGTGCAGGACCTCAGATAGATGATACCGTTGGACCTATCGGCGCGCACCCGCGTTATCTACAGGCTTTGTGGTGAACTACTTTTTGAGCCGTTCTGCAGCAACTGGTGCCTCTTCTGGGAATTTTATTCTGTCTATTTCATTTCAGACAATATTTAAATTTTTTGTATAATCTACTAGATGCTCATACACTTGTGATACCGGGTCTTAGCACACACATTGGTAGAATTAGGAGTTGATTATTTTTCTTGGATTTAAATTAATCGGTATCCTTTCTATTTTCTTTAATATTGCTAGTAAAAAGAATAAAATTTCTTAGAAAATTATTAAATGATTGATGTATGTTTAATTTACTGATTTGGCTGGCCTAACCGTGACGTTGGGCGCCATCACGATCTTTAGGTGGCCTAACAAGTCACTGTCATTGTTACCCTTCCCTCCCAAAGTTCATCTTTCAAAATTGCATAATCTCTCTCATCAATTCAATTTTAGTTTTTTCCCGATACATGGAGAATCTCAAAAGATGCACACATACATCATTTTCCATAAACAATCAATATTGATATGTTTTTCTCCTTTTTATTGTAAACACGTACATACAATTATACTATACATACGATTATTTTGTGAATTTATTTTTATTTTCTAATTTTAGATTGGTCAATTTGTAACCCTAGTACTTAGGAAAATCTAGGTATATCTTATAAATATGACTATTAACTAATTTTTTATTATATAAAAATATAATACATTTATACATCTTTTTTATACTTTTTTACTAAATATTTACATAAATCAGGTTGGCCGCAGCTGATGAAATACTGAAAACTATATGAATATTTATTATGCAGAAATAGAAAATAGGTATACATGTTTTCCTTAGCTATTTTACTATGTAAGAATCTGCATTTCTTAATCGGAGGTATTTTTTTGTAACTGAATTTTTTATTCAAATCTTGAAAAGTCATCAAGTTTTTCTTTTCATTTCTTTGTTGTATGCTAATATGAACATACTTGTTGTTTTTTATTACAAAATAAAGGAATAACAAAAATCATGACTTTAAATAAAAATCCTCTAGCTATAATATGATATGAAATATATAATAAACTATATGATTGTACTCTAATATTATGCGTTTAATAGTGAGAAAGTTTATTTCACTTCTAATAACTATCATGCCATACATGAGTATATTTGAAATTATTTTATCATAATTATATTGGTAAATTTTAACTAGAACTAACGTGAAAGAAATTGTTCATGATCATCTAGCAAAAACAATAAGTTAAAGCAAAGGACGTAGTGGACAAAAGAAATAATACAATAAACATAATTTTCTTTGATTCATCTCAAAATTTAACTTATTCCAAATAATATTTGAATTCACCACCTAACATAATATAATACATATTTTTATATGTAAGACTCATGCAATGGAGCTTCATATGGTTGAAGGTACCGCAGGCTAAAGAAAAACTACATTAAAATCTATATTTTTATTTATACTATATTAAATGATCTAGCTTGATATTTATATCTATATCATATTAAAAAGAGGATAGTGAATCATGAGGTTAAGCCAAGTGTCTTATTGAGAAAATACCACTTGGCACTTTTAAGACATAACCTAAATAGATTTTAGATAAATCAATCTCTCTCTCTGACACACACACACACACACATTCATTATTTTTCTTTCTATATTAACTAGAACATGGAGGAAAAATATTAATTAAAAAGTTATAATAGAAAAAAGTAAAAAATATAGAAAGACGTAGATTGAAATAGCCTATGACTATTTTTACTTTGGGATAAATTAAAAAATAAAAATAAAGTAAAAAAATTACTTATGATATTAACAATTTGATGCTTTTAAAAATTTTTAAAATACCAAACAACAAAATAAGATCTCTCATAAAATACATAAGTTATTTATAAAGTAAGAACATAATTATAGAATAATAAAATCGTATTAATTTTGACAATATATATTTACTCTTTTAATTGAAAATTGAAAATATTTAAAATTTAAATTTAAGTTTGAACTGAGAGATAAATTCAAGAGAGGTTGCAAGGCTTAGAAAGAAAATCAAGTTAGATTGAACTAACGAACATACTATTATTAGTCTCTTCTCTATTTACCAAGAAAGAAAAGTAAATGAATATACTTACAATATTAGTTTGATGAGTTTTAAAAAATTACTAAAATTTTGAGCTTGAGAATAATAAGATCTTAAATAAAATACAAATATATATATTTATAAAGTAAGACAAAAGTAAATCTATATATTATTAAAAGAATTGTAGTATGCAATGTGGTTAAGCTAAGTGGAAACTAAAACACATAGCAAATTAAGATAATATCAACCTAGGAAAATAATATCCATATATTGCTCGATCATACCATGTTTTTAAGATGGTTTTCGTCTTACCAAACACCGAAGCATGGCTTGATCATGAAAAATATTAACTTGAAAATCATTTTTCCTCGTATCAAACACACCTTAAAAAGAAAGCAATTTGCCATTAGTAATTAGCAAGAATATTAAGCCTAATGGTAAGCTAATAAAAGATATGATAATTTAATATATAAATAAGTAATGGATAATTCAATAATAATAAACAAAAAAAAGAGGAAAATATATAAAATAAAAAAATCCAGTTGTAGGTAACTGTAACGACCCGGTCGGTCGTTTTGAGAGTATTAGCCCCAAACCCCTATTTATTGCTCTCTCTAATTTATTCTGTGGTTACGTGACTCGTCGAGAGGTTTGGTTTTTGTTTTCGGAGTAAAATGGGACACATAATCCCTAAAATGGAAGCTTGAGTCATATGATTTGGCCGTAGTTTGAACTTTATGAAGACGACTCCAGAATGGAGTTTCGACGTTTCCAATAGCTTCATAGGGTACTTTTTGTCTTAGCAGCGTGTTCGGATGTTGAATCGGAGGTCCGTAGGTCATTTTAGCGTCAATTGGCGAAAGTTAGAAAATGGGATGAATTTGGAAAGTTTGACCGGGAGTGCACTTTTTGATATTGGGTTCTGATTCTAATTCTGAAAGTTGGAGTGGGTCCGTAATATCAATTATGACTTGTATGAAATATTTGAGGTCAATCAGACTTGATTTGATAGGTTTCGGCGTTAGATGTAGAAGTTTAAAGTTTGAAGTTCATTAGGCTTGAATCGATGTACAATTTATATTTTTAGCATTATTTGATGTGATTTAAAGGATCGACTAAGTCCGTATGATGTTTAGGACTTGTTGGTATGTTTGGTTGAGGTCCCAGGGAACTTGGGTGAGTTTCTGATGGTTAACAAATCAAATTTGGACTTAAGGAAAAAGTTGAGATTTTCTGCCTTCAGTTGCAATCGCACCTGCGGAACTATTCTTACAGGTGCGCAACCGCAGGTGTGGTTGGAAAGGTGTGTAAGCGGATTTGGGGTTTGTCCTGGAGCAGTGTCACAGGTGCGTGAAGGCTCCCGCATCTGCGAGCAAGGCTACGCATATGCGGAGTGAAGGGAGGGCAGCCAGTGTCGCAAAAGCGAAGAAGCGACCGCAAATGCAGGCCCGCAGGAGCGAACCTCTTGCCAACAGAAGCGAAGGGAACCGTAAAAGTGGTTGAGTTTTTTGCAAAAGCGGTACTGCAAGTGCTGTAGGTGCGGCTAAGCGGTCCGCAGAAGTAGAACCCCGAGCAGATTTTATTAATTCAATTGCTCGGGATTTTTATCATCGTTGGACATTTTGAGCTCGGGTGTTGGCGAATGTTGAGAGCATTTTCTAGGAATTTCTTGAGGTAAGTCTCTTGTACTCATTCTTGATCAATAATCTTGTTTTTTCATTGATTTTTCCACGTAGTTAGTGTGTATTTAAGGTATAATTTGGGAGTTGAGGCTAGGAATTTAGAGAGTTTGATTTGAGGATTTAAGTGGCGATTTCATGTCAAAACTTGGTAAAATTGGTATGGGTGAACTTGTGGTCGAATGGGTGTTCGTATTTTGTGACTTTTACCCGATTTCGAGACGTGGGCCGGGATCGACCTTTTGGGGTGATTTTTCAATTCTTTGCTAAAGTCATAGTTTCATTATTTAAATTAATTTCGTGTAGTCGTATTTATAGTATGTAATTATTTTTGGCTAGATTTGGGCTATTCGGAGTCGAAAACTCGAAGGAAAGGCATCCTTATCGATTGATTGAGCGAGATTTGAGATATGTGACTTGTCTAATATTGTGTGGGGGAAATTCACGTAGGATTTGATACTGTTGTAATAATTTATGATATGCGAGCACTGTGTATGCGAGGTGACAAGTGCGTACACGGGCTAATTGTGGAAATTTTGGTTCTTCCTGAGTTGTCTTCTTTTAAATTCCTTAACTGAATTGCCTTAGCATATGTAGTGATCATATGTAGCCTAGTATCGCATGTCTACTTGCCTTAACTCTTACTTGCAATTTGTGCAACATGCTTAGTTGAATTACATGCTTCCCTTGATTTGAATTACACCTTTAACTGTAAGATTTCCTGCTGTAAATTCGTTATTCCTTCGGTTATCTGCTGCATATTTACTTTGGGACTATGAGGCAGTTCCTCGAGAGATATCCATGTACTGCATATTTACTTTGGGAATACGAGGCATTTACTCAGTAGATCCCAATGTACTGCATATTTACTTTAGGACTATGAGGCAGTTCCTTAGGAGATCCCCATGTTGTAATGACCCAACCGGTCATTTTGACTTTTAGAATCCCGTTCCCCTAAATAAAACTCCCCGTATGTACTTTTATTGATTTATGACTTGCAGGGATGGTTGGTTTGGGATTTGCAAGTGTTCGGGTTGAAATTGGAACACTTGGTTCTTTAGTTTGGCTTTAAAAGGCAAAGTTTGACATCAGTCAACATTTTGAGAAAACGACCCCGGAATCGGGATTTGACGGTTCCAATAGGTTCGTATGATAATTTTGGACTTGGGCGTATAGTCGAATCGGGTTTTGGATAACCTGGGAGCATTTCGACGATTAATAGTAAAAATTAACTATTTGAAGGTTTCAAGTTCTTTAAATTTAATTTGGAGTAGGTTTTGGAGTAATCGAGGTCCGTTGGAAGTTCCGAGTTCGGGAATTATTCCGTATGGTAATTTAAGACTTGCATGCAAAATTTGGCGCCATTCCGAGTAGTATAAGTATATTTTGGCGCGTTCGGAGTAAGTTTGAAGAATTTGAAATTTCTAAGTTGAATCAATTTGGTTTGGGGTATGATTCTTAGATTTGATATTATTTTACACATTCCGAGAGTACGAGCGAGTCCGTTTTATGATTTAAAACTAGTTGGTATGTTCGGACAGGGCCCCGGGGGTCCCGAGTGTTAACCGGACGACGCTCAGACCAATTTTGAAATTTTGAAGATGCGAGTTTTTGTACGCATAAGCGGAAAGGGAAGGGGGCAATCGACCGCAGATGCGGATGTTTTTTCGCACCTGCAAACGTGCAGGTGCGAGGCAATGTGCGCAGATGCGAGAGGAGGGCAGTCAAGTGAAACTCGCACCTGCGAGGCTTTTCCGCAGGTGCGGAAGCCGCCGGTATGGTACACTTCCACAGGTGCGAAACCACTTTAGATAGGGTAATTTATTTAATAGTCTAATTTCAAATTATTAAATATGTATTAATTATTTTATATAACTTTTGGATAGTTTCGAAATTTTCAGCATCGAATTGAGGTTTTTACGCGACATTTTGATCGGAAAGTGGATTTTGAGACAAGGTAAGTCTCTTCTCTAATCTTGTAAGGAGGAATTTATCCCATAGGCGATTAAATTAATAATTATTTCTAATTGCGGGGGTTACGTACGCACGAGGTGATGAGAGTCCATGCGTAGCTACTATTTATTCTAAAGTCCAGGTAGTTTAGGACTCAAATCATGAATTACGTGTGTAAATTGTATTCCTTATTTAATTAAATTATTAGAAGATATTGTGAATTGTTTGGAAAATATATTAAAAGATGGAAATCTCATATACTTAATTTTCTGTTTAAATTAATTAATTGTTAAAGGAAATTATTCATCCTCATGAATTAATCTTATAATAAATATACTTTCATTCCGGAGGTACATAAGAAAATGTCCTCCTTTCTTGTGGAGCGGGCCGAATGCCTCAGCAGTATAGATGCATCTAAGGATCGCGTCACACGTCCCTCGGCAGTGTGCACGACACTCTGGATCGGGCCGTACGACCTCAGCAGAAATCGTGCCTAATAATAATAAAAATTACACGATACCTTGATATTTTAATTTCAGCTTGTGAATTTAATTAACAAATTGGAAATTTGTTGCATTTTAAGGAATTTAATTATTTCTGCTGGTTAAATAAAATTATTGTTAACTCTGTAAATCATGTTGATTTAAATACTTATATTTTTATTTTATTTATTATTATTGACCCTTAGTGAGTGTCAAAGTCGACCATCTCGTCTCTACCTCTTCGAGATTAGGCTTGATACTTACTGGGTATACGTTGTTTTCGTACTCATGCTATACTAGCTGCACTTTTTGTGTAGGACCCGAGACAGGTTCTATCGTTGGACCTATCTGTGTGCACCCACGATATATAGAGGCCTAATGGTGAGGTGTCCTTCTGAGCCATTCTGCACCAACCAATGCCTCTTTCTGAAATTTTTATTCTGTCTATTTTTGTTTCAAACAGTATTGGGAATCTTTGTATAATCTACTAGTTGCTCATACACTTGTGACACCAGGTCTTGGCATACACAATAGTAGAATGTTTGGATTTAATTATGTTCTCGATTAATTTAATTTACTAAATCTTTTCACATTGCCTAAATTCCTGCAAGCAAGAAAAGTTTAATTACTCGATTAATTTTAAAGAAATTGAGTATATGTTTAAATTACTAGTTGGCTTGCCTAGCTATAACGTTAGGCGCCATCACGACCTATAGGTAAAATTGGATCGTGACAATATGGTATTAGAGTACTAGGTTCACGTTGGTCTCACCAGTTAAGAGTAGTCCTAATAGAGTCTTAGGGATCGGTACAGAGACGTCTGTACTTATCTTCGAGAGGCTATAGGGTGTTAGGAAACTACCTTTCTTCATCTTGCATCATGCAATTGATGTAGAACTAAATATATTTATCTTATTCTCTCACAGATGTTGAGCTCACGGCTCATGCCAAAATAAATCATCAATAATAATTTTCCACAATAAAGAGCTCACGGCTCCCTCACAATGAGTATAAAAATATTCAGGAGTAAATAATTTAGGAAAATAATATTTTAAAATCTTTACTACGTTGCTTCAATATCAAGTTTAAAAATGTCAAATACTTCATATTAATAATATTTAATTTAAATAAAATCAACCTTCAAATAATGCACAGAATAAATGAAACCAAGTTTCAACTAAACAGGTAAAATAATTAGTAAGAAAAGATCAAACAAATTTGAAGTATATATCTCGGATTAATGATGAAGAATATAACAAGAAAAATAATTTAATAAATGCGAAACATTGATCTACACAATTTAAAAATATAATCTTTTACAATTTAGACCGTGTACACTCTCGTCATCTCGTGCACACGACTTTCAACACATTTTAATAATCACATCAATACTAATCCTAGGGGAAATTTTATTCACACAAGGTTAGACAAGTCACTTACCTCGACTTGCTCCAATTTAACAAAGTATTATGCTTTTTCCTCGAATTTCCGACTCCGATCGACTCATATCTAGTCATAATTAATTCGATACAGTCAACAAAAATTATAGTAATCACTTTCATAAGAAAATATTACATTTTCATTAAAATCCGAAATTAGCTCAAAATTTGCCCGTGGGGCCCACATCTCGGAATCCTGCGAAAGTTACAAAATCCGACAACCCATTCAATTACGAGTCCACCCATACCAATTTTACCAAAATCCGATAACAACTCGACCTCCAAATCTTAAATTTTTGTTTTTGGAAGATTTTGCAAAAATCTTGATTTCTTCCATTTAAATCCGAAATTAATGATGAATATGACCATGAATTTATGAAATATAATCACATTTGGATATATGATACTTACCCAAGTTGAAGTCTTGAAGAAATCCTCAAAATCGCCCAAGAACCGTGCTCCAAAACTCCAAAACGAAATGAAGGAAATGATCATTTTTGGTTCTTAAGTTTCTGCCCCAAAAATACTATTCTGGTCGCTAAAAGTCCAATCCCGTCGCTAAAAGTGTCATATCTGGTCGCTAAAGGTGCACACCAGGACTATTTACACCAACAGTTTTATTTCACTAAAAAGGCTCTAACTCCATCATACGAACTCGGAATTCGACGATTCTTGTTCCTATGAGTCACAAATAAAACAACGAACCCATTCATTCAATCGAAACTCAATTCGGAGCTCATTTTCTCAATGTGATACCAATTTTGCTCCTTACACAATTAACTTATATTTCGCGTTTAAAACTCAATCGCGACTTGATGAAATTAGACCAAACTTTCCAGATCACTCCTATAATTCATTATCAAAAAATGTCAAAAGTCTCGAAATCGAATTTCAATCTCTAGAACTAAAATTAGACTTTTGGATCATTACATGCTTATGTTGAAAACATCAAACTCTTCCTCGATAGCCTATAGTGTATCAATCATAACTTCTTGTACTCAACTCCACTTGCCAAACGGTTTAAAGTTATGCAAACTAGATACAAAGTACTACAACTTTCATGTTTTTTTCATCGCTCAACTCCTTATAGATTGCGAGATATAAGCTCCCAAAGTCAGCCCTGTGCAGCAGAAACTTCTGGCGATGCACACAGCTGTAGCCAAAATCTGCAGTACCAGCTTTAGTCAATCGATGATAACATTTTGTATAAATGTCAGAATGATAAATGGTTTATCATTCTGGAAACTAGAATCAAAGGGCCACAACTTTCATGTTTTGATAATGTTCAGATTCCTTATAGATTTCGATATATAAGCTTCCAAAGTCAGCTCTGCGATTGCACCGGTTGCTGTCCAAAAATAGCTTCTGCAGCAGAAATATTCCAGCAGTTCTTTTTTGTCCGAAATACATTCCGTTAACCTTCCGAAATCCACCCAAGTCCCTCGGGACCTTAACCAAATATATCAACATGTACCAAAATACAATATGAACTTAGTTGAGGCTTCAAACCATGCCAAACAACGCCGAAATTACGAATCGCGCATCGAATCGAATTATGAGTTTTCAAATCTTCCAACTTCTATATTTTACGCTGAAACATACCAAATCAATTCCGATTAACCTCAAATTTTGCACACAAGTCATAAATGACGTAATGGATTTATAAAAAAATTCAGAATCAGATTTTGACCCCGATATCAAAAAGTCACCCCCTCGGTCAAACTTCTCAAAAATTCAACATTCGGCATTTCAAGCCTAATTCCACTACGGACTTCCAAATAAAATTCCGATCACGCTCCTAAGTCCAAAATCACCATATGGAGTTGTTGGAATCATCAATATTCCGGGGTCATTTGCACATAATTAGACATCCGGTCACTATTTGAACTTAAATTTTAAATTTTTCATCAAAATTCCATATATCGGGCTAGGGACCTCGGAATTTGATTCCGGGCATACGCCTAAGTCCCAAATAACGATACGGACCTACCGGAACTATCAAAACACTTATCCGAGTCTGTTTGCTCAAAATATTGACCAAAGTCAACTCAGTTGTGTTTTAAAGCTCTAATTCACATTTTAATCCATTTTTCACCTGGAAACTTTTCTGAATTTTTTTTACGGACTGCAAACTCAAGTCGAGTAATTGTAAATAGTGCCTAGATCAGATAATTAATCATTAATTTAAAGATGACATTTTGGGTCATCACATTCTCCACCTCCAAAACAAACGTTCGCCCTCGAACGGAGTTAGAAAAAGTACCTAAGCTGGTGAATAAGTGTGGATAACAGCTGCGCATATCATGCTTGGTCTCCCAAGTCGCCTCCTCGACCGGATGACCCCTCCACTGAACCTTCCCGGAAGCAATGTTCTTTGACCTCAACTTTCGAGCATGCCTATTCAAAATAGCCATTGGTTCCTCAACATAAGATAGATTCTTGTCTAAATGAACCGAACTGAAGTCTAGCACATGAGACGTATCCCCGTGATATTTTTGAAGCATAGAAATATGGAATACCGGATGACCAGCAAAGAGACTAGGTGGTAGTGTAAGTTTGTAAGCCACCTCTCCAACTCTCTCAAGAATCTCAAAAGGCCCAATATACCTAGGGCTCAAATTGCCCTTCTTCCTGAACCTCATCACACCTTTCATAGGTGAAACCCGGAGCAATACCCGCTCACCAACCATGAATGCAACATCACGAACCTTCCGATTTGCATAACTCTTCTGTCTAGATTTGGTTGTACGAAGTCAATCCTGAATCAAGTCTGTACCCAATAGCCTAGCCTCGCCCGGTTCGAACCAAACCACTAGGGACTGGCACCACCTACCATACAAGGCCTTATACGGAGCCATCTGAATGCTTGACTGGCAACTGTTGTTGTAAGCAACTCCGCAAATGGTAAGAACTGATCCCAAGCACCCCCGAAATCTATCACACATGCACGAATCATATCCTCCAGTATCTGAATAGTGCGTTCGAACTGCTCGTCCGTATGAGGGTGAAATGTTGTACTGAACTCTACTCGAGTACCCAACACATGTTGTACATCCCTCTAGAACCGTGATGTAAACTGTGTACCCCGGTCAGAAATGATAGATATCGGTATGCCGTGAAATCTGACAATCTCGCGAATATAGATTCGAGCCAACTGCTAGGAAGAGTAGGTAGTCATCATAGGATTGCAATGAGCTGACTTGGTCAATCTATCCATAATCACCCAAGCTGCATTGAACTTCCTACGAGTCCGTAGGAGCCCAACAACGAAATCCGTAGTGATCTGCTCCCATTTCCATTCTGGAATTTCCAACTTCTGAAGCAATCCACCCGGTCGTTGATGCTCATATTTTGCAAACCTTCACAATACTGATAACTAGATGCGAGGCATGAAGACTTCATAATTATTTACCCAAATTAATGAGTTACAATTAACGTCGCCTAGGCGGGAACCTATCTCATAGGTTAAAACTCAATAATTACAACACAAAATTGGCAACTATGCATAGAGAATTTCATATAAGAATTTTCAAATAAGCCTAACATGCATGAATCCCTATTAGTACTAAAGTACAAATTTAATTTTACAAGGGAGAACTTAAACACAGGAATTTTCCTCACAAGGATCTCGTCCTTATATAACTTCCACCGCAGCTCGTAGCCCGGTTTAAACATATCAATTTATATAAAAATGTGAGGATCTCGTCCTCAGTTCTGAATCACAAGTAATATGCACATCGTGCCAATTGCAAATTTCTATTTTCTCCTTTTAAATAATTTCGGTTACACCAAATCACAACACATAATGAACCCCACACCGGTAGGGCATATAATTCATAATTTGTAATTAATTATTCAGAATTTACATCAAAATTTACTGAAATGAGTAACAAAAAGCCACATTTAGCCTCGCAGCTCTTATTACTGACCAACACGAAATGATAGGCGTACTTATCTCCATAAAATCTCCCAACAGGGGTAAACACAGAAGTAAATTATAGAATTATGAAGCTCACTCATAAGTGGAGCACAATAGGAAGACTCGTTTCGATATTGAGAACCGAATCAACTTAAGGAAATTATTCCTTTATATTAAATCGAGGTCATACTTGTAACGACACCATCTGATGTAGCGACCTCCGCCATACCGTAAAATAAATATATCAATGGTTGGGTCTCCACCTCTAGGACGCCTTCTACCCGTCTGTCCTCCACCACTAAATGGTCGTGTGGGTGGTGTAGTAACTTCAATGAGACATGTAGCCTGAGTGCTTTGATGAAATAAGTCTCTCCTAAGTTTTTGACAATTTTTCTCATTATGTGCCTAGTATCACCGTATTCATAACAACCTTTTTGCGGGTTAGGCTGCTCATATTGAGTTGGTGCCAGATAACTGGAATAACCATTGTATGAACTCATGTCGGTGGTGCATTAAAAGAACTTACTGGAGCACCCCGAGTAATCCGATGTGCGGTCTGGGCTGGACGACTGCCTTATCCCCCGCCATAATGATTAATACTTGTAGAGTAGAATCCACTGAATCCCCTAGAACCTCGAGACGTCTTGGTCTCCTTAGTTTCCCTTTTCCATACCCCGAACACATTCTAATATCTTGGCAATTTGTACAACTAGCATAAATGAAGTATCAGCTTGTAGCTCCCGAGTCATACTAAATTTTACGATTATAATTGAGTTCTTTAATGAGTCTATGGACTCGCCCTCTGGGTGTAGGAAGAAAAGTAGGAGTATGACGGGTTAACTTATTGAACTTGATGGCATATTCTGAAATTGTCAATGGTGATATGACGCAACCGTTCAAACCCTATGTGTCACGCATTACGGAGAGTCCAGAAAACAAACTCTTTCAAAAGCATTTATGAGAACTGAGCCAAGTGGGCGGTGTTGCATTGGCTGGCCTGCCCTCTTCATAGGCTTGCCATGAACACTGGTGGAGAATTATCTCTCCCAAGGCAAATTTCTTCTTTTGTTATGCTGACTCAACACTGTTGAGCTGAAACATTTCTTAACAAACTCTTCGATTCTTCTTTGGGGTAACCCTTACCCCTATTTATACACAACGATCACGAAAGTAGAGATCAATACAGACAAATCTTATCCCGAACCACATAGTCCAGACTCTCGTCAACAAGTATACTTACTCCGAAGCATCCCACAATCCGTAACAATGATGTCCAAGCTGAGTAGACCTTCTACAAATTTAGAGTTATTTCTATAGCTCCTTCGGTATTGAAGTATAGGATTATTAAGGAGGCGTACACACCGCAAGTCCTAACCTTATCCTCCACAAAATCTCTGGTCTTAAACATGTGTAAATTTTAGGGAACCTTTCAGTACCACATATATACATTTCAGGCCAAAACTGATATAATACATGACCCCGCAATCCACCCATTGGTAGTGGACGGCGTGAAGTCATAGGTCATAACATCCGATGATCCACAATAATAACCTTCACAGCTCGTATAAATCAACCAGACGCCAATGTTCGTTGCACCCCACACATGATTCACTAGGTGATCTCTCAATTTGGGCCACACCTTCAGTCGGAACCACACGTTAAGGCAATGTTTGAGCATCTCTGGCTCCATCGTAGTCCATCTGCGGCATCACGAACCGTCGATGCACAACTGATATTGAGTGCACAATGTCATACACGAGTGGATACAAAGGAATATGAGATATATGTTTCAAGCTAAATCAATGCCGCACGATAAGGAATCAAAGAAGTGAATATTTTCCTAACAGTTCCATAGCCTCCCAAAGATAAGTACATATGTCTCCGTACCGATCCACAAGACTCTACTAAACCTGCTTGTGACTCATAACACCTATGAACCTAGTGCTTTGATACCAACTTGTCACGACCCCAAACTCCCTCTGTAGGATGTTGTGATGACACCTAGTCTCTAAGACTAGGTAAGCCTATCAATGCAGAATAATAATAAATATCTAAAATAAATAAACTACAATTCCAACAATTTCAACTCCCAAAACCCGGTAGAAATAAGTCACAAGCTTCTAAGAATTTATTCTCAATGTCTCTATATGTCAAGGTCTAAATAAAATATAAGGAAGCAACATAAAATGATAAAAGGGGACTCCGGAGTCTGCGGATGCTGGCAGATATACCTCGAAGTCTCTGTGCGCAGGTAACTCACTGACGTCTAGGCTCGTAAAATATACCTGGATCTGCACAAAAAGATGTGCAGAAGCGTAGTATGAGTACACCACAGCGGTACCCAGTAAGTGCCAAGCCTAACCTCGGTAGAGTAGTGACGAGGTCAGGTGAGGCCATACTAGAATATAATAATGGCATGGTAAAATGTTTATCAATGTAGTAAAATAAAATGACGTTGGAAATGAATCAAATAGTATGTCAAATTTAATGACATCAAATAATTACAAATAATATCTCGTGGAATCAAAACAGAATTTCCTTCAACTTTATGAAAATCACAACAATTAATCGAAAGCAACTATGTCCATAAATCAATATCAACAAGGGCACTCCCGAGGTACCGCCTCGTAGTCCCAAATCATTAATAAATTCACAATATCTCATTTCCTTATATCACCGCGGGAGCCTTCACAATTTATTTAAAGAAAACATTTTTTCCCGAAATAGCATCCCGCATTTTAGCCACCCTTATCACACCGCATGACTTCTAGTAGTTCCCCTACTAGCCACGCGTATCAAACCACTCTTATCTCACCGCATGCGTTTCAACACCCAGATCTTATACCACCGCATGCGTATCAATATCACAAGATATCACAATTTGCACCTCAAGTGCTCAAATAATTTAACTTGCCAAAATAATTCAACAACAATATTTTTCCACAATAAAGAGCTCACGGCTCATGCCAAAATAATTCATCAATAATAGTTTTCCACAATAAAGAGCTCACGGCTCCCTCACAATGAGTATAAAAATATTGAGGAGTAAATAATTTAGGAAAATAATATTTCAAAATCTTTACTACGTTGCTTCAATATCAAGTTTTAAAATGTCAAATACTTCATATTAATAATATTTAATTTAAATAAAATCAACCTTCAAATAATGCACAGAATAAAAGAAACCAAGTTTCAACTAAACAGGTAAAACAATTAGTAAGAAAAGATCAAACAAATTTGAAGTATATATCTCAGATCAATGATGAAGAATATAACAAGATAAAATAATTTAATAAATGCGCAACATTGATCTAAACAATTTAAAAATATAATCTTTCGCAATTTAGACCGTGTACACACTCGTCACCTCGTGCACACGACTTTCAACACATTTCAATAATCACATCAATACCAATCCTAGGGGAAATTTCCCCACACAAGGTTAGACAAGTCACTTACCTCGACTTGCTCCAATTTAACCAAGTATTATGCTTTTTCCCTCAAATTTCCGACTCCGATCGACTCGTATCTAGTCATAATTAATTCGATACAGTCAAGAAAAATTATAGTAATCACTTTCATAAGAAAATATTACATTTTCATTAAAATCTGAAATTAGCTCAAAATTTGCCCGTGGGGCCCACATCTCGGAATCCGGCGAAACTTACGAAATCCGACAACCCATTAAATTAGGAGTCCACCCATACCAATTTTACCAAAATCCGATAACAACCCGACCTCCAAATATTAAATTTTTATTTTTGGAAGATTTTGCAAAATCTTGATTTCTTCCATTTAAATCCGAAATTAATGATGAATATGACCATGGATTTATGAAATATAATCACATTTGGATATAGGATACTTACCCAAGTTAAAGTCTTGAAGAAATCCTCAAAATCACCCAAGAACCGTGCTCCAAAACTCCAAAACGAAATGAAGGAAATGACCATTTTTGGTCCTTAAGTTTCTGCCCAAAAAATACTATTCCGGTCGCTAAAAGTTCAATCCCATCGCTAATAGTGTCACATCTGGTCGCTAAAGGTGCACACCAGGACTATTTACACCAAAAGTTTTATTTCACTAAAAAGGCTCTAACTCCATCATACGAACTCAGAATTCGACGATTCTTGTTCCTATGAGTCACAAATAAAACTACGAACCCATTCGTTTCATCGGAACTCAATTCCGAGCTCATTTTCTCAATGTGATACCAATTTCGCTCGTTAAACAATTAACTCATATTTCGCGCTTAAAACTCAATCGCGACTTGATGAAATTAGACCAAACTTTCCAGATCACTCCTATAATTCATTATCAAAATGTCGAAAGTCTCAAAATCAAATTTCGATCTTTAGAACTAAAAATGGACTTTTGGATCGTTACATGCTTATGTTGAAAACATCAAACTCTTCCTCGACAGCCTGTAGTGTATCAATCATAACTTCTTGTACTCAATTCCAACTGCCAAACGGTTTAAAGTTCTGCAAACTAGATACAAAGTACTACAACTTTCATGTTTTTTTCATCGCTCAACTCTTTATAGATTGCGAGATATAAGCTCCCAAAGTGAGCCCTGTGCAGCAGAAATTTCTGGCGATGCACACAGCTGTAGCCAAAATCTGCAGTACCAGCTTCAGTCAATCGATCATAACATTTTATATAAATGTCTGAATGGTAAATGGTTTATCATTCTGGAAACTAGAATCAAAGGTATACAACTTTCATATTTTGATAATGTTCAGATTCCTTATAGATTACGAGATATAAGCTTCCAAAGTCAGCTCTGCGATTGCACCGGTTGCTGTCCAAAAATAGCTTATGCAGCAGAAATATTCCAGCAGTTCCTTCCGATATACCTTCCGAAATCCACCCGAGGTCCTCGGGACCTTAACCAAATATACCAACATGTCCCAAAATACAATATGAACTTATTTGAGGCTTCAAACCATGCCAAACAACGCCTAAATTACGAATCGCGCATCGAATCGAATTATGAGTTTTCAAATCTTCCAACTTTTATATTTTGCGCCGAAATATATCAAATCAATTCCGATTGACCTCAAATTTTGTACACAAGTCATAAATTACGTAATGGATTTATGAAAATTTTCAGAATCGGATTTCGACCCCAATATCAAAAAGTCAACCCCCCAGTCAAACTTCTCAAAAATTCAACTATCGGCATTTCAAGCCTAATTCCGCTACGGACTTCCAAATAAAATTTCGATCACGCTCCTAAGTCTAGAATCACCATACGGAGTTGTTGGAATCATCAAGATTCTATTCCGGGGTCATTTGGAGATAATTCGACATCCGGTCACTATTTAAACTTAAACTTTAAAATTTTCATCAAAATTCCATATCTCGGGCTAGGGACCTCGGAATTTGATTCCGGGCATACGCCTAAGTCCCAAATAACGATACAGACCTACCAGAACTGTCAAAACACTTATCCGAGTCCGTTTGCTCAATATGTTGACCAAAGTCAACTCAGTTGAGTTTTAAAGCTCTAATTCACATTTTAATCCATTTTTCACCTGAAAACTTTTCCGAATTTTTTTTACGTAATGCACACTCAAGTCGAGTAATGGTAAATAGTGCCTAGATTACATAATTAATTATTAATTTAAAGCTGACATTTTGGGTCATCACAAATGAGGCTCTAGATAAGGCAAGAGCTACTCCCCCAGTTGCTAGAGGCTGAGGGAGGGCTTCATCCTGTGGTAGGGGACGAGGACGTCCCAGGACCGTTCCAGTTATGCCGCCAGTGGATCCAGCAGAGAATCCCATTATTGAGGAACAGGGTGAGGTGTCTGTGGCAGAGCCAACTCCGGTGGATTTCACATTTGCACCGGGGTTCCAAGATGTCATGGGTCGTATGATGTGGTTCATGGACACTATGACTCAGACCGGTTTATTTCCGGCAGACCCAGCCATATCTCAGGCGGGCGGGGGAGCATAGACTCTGACTGCACAGGCTCATGGGCAGGCAACTGTGGTATATCAGACCCAGGGTGCACTACCTGTGGGTGGAGCCCAGCCAATGGCAGTAGCTACACCTGAACCCAGGCCAGCTGCAATCGCCGATCCGCATAAACTATTGGACAAATAGACTAGACTACATCCTCCTGTTTTTTGGGGTGAGCGACATGAGGATCCCCACCACTTCATTGATCGGTGCAGGGATAGACTGTGCAACATGAGGATATTGGAGTCTCATGGGGTTGACTTTGCTATTTTTCAGCTAGAGGGCAGGGCCCGTAGATGGTGGAAGTCTTATCTTCTTGGCAAACCAGCAGATTCTCCTCCCACGATTTGGGACAGGTTCAACCGTATTTTCCTGGACATGTATATTCCACCCTCCCAAAGGGAAGAGTTGAGGTTTCATTTTGAGCAGCTCTAGCAGGGTCAGATGTCAGTGACCGATTATGAGGCGAGGTTCTCTGAGTTATCTCGCCATGCACTTATGATACTCCCTACTGAGGCGGAGAGAGTGCAGAGGTTTGTTGCGGGTTTACATACTGGCATTTGGGCCATTATGGCCCGAGAGGTTGATATGGGTACTTCTTATGAGGATTGAGGGTGTGCGTCAGCGTAGCAGAGAGCAGGTTATGAGAGATAAACGATTTAGATATTATGGAGAGTTCAGAGGTGCTCCGTCTGGGGGCAGAGGTCAGTTCATGAGAGGGCAGTCTAGCAGGCCCCCATATCCAACACCACTGCCTCCTTGGGGTGCTCTAGTGCGACCTTATTTTAGTGTTATACCAAAGAGTTCTTATCGCCCACCAGCTATTCAGGGTTCTTCCAGTGGGTATTCAAGTTCCCAGGGTCACACTTCTAGTCAGCAACCCATCACACCGAGAATTTGTTACGAGTGTGGGGATCCCAGTCACATACGGAGATTCTACCCCAGTCTTCAGGGTAGACTAGTGCAGCAGGGTCAGCAACCTATGATTACCCCACCAGTTGCTCCACCAATTGTCCGACCACCAAGAAGTGGAGGACAAGTGGGTAAAGGTCGTCCTAGATATGGCGGCCACCCAGTTGGCGCTCCAACTCAGTTCTATACTTTTCGGGCCAGACCAGATGCAGAGGCCTCAGATGCCGTGATTACATGTATTATTTCTGTTTGCGGCAAAGATTCCTCAGTATTAATTAATCCAGGATCTACGTATTCGTATGTGTCATCTCTATTTGCTCATTTCCTGGGTGTTTCTAGTGAGTCATTGAGTACTCCTATTTATGTGTCCACTCTTGTGGACGATTTGGTTGTTGTGAATCGGATCTACCGGTCCTATATAATTACATTCTGTGGTTATGAAACTAGAGCAGAGCTCCTATTGCTTGAGATAACCGACTTCAAAATCATCATTGGCATGGACTGGTTATCGTCATATCATGTTATTCTAGATTATCATGCTAAGACTGTTACCTTGGCTATTCTAGCATTTCCTAGGCTGGAGTGGAAGAGTTCGTCTGTTAGTGCATCTAATCGGGTTATTTCTTTTATGAAGGCTCAACACATGGTTGAGAAAGGTTGTTTAGCTTATCTAGTCTATGTTCGGGATACTACTGCAGAGACTCCGACTATTGATTTAGTGCATGTAGTTTGGGAGTTCTCTGATGTATTTCCTTCCAATCTTCCAGGTATGCCACCTGATCGTGATATTGATTTATGTATTGACCTGACTCCAGATACGCAGCCTATATCTCTCCCACTGTATCAGATGGCTCCAAAAGAATTGAAGGAATTGAAAGAACAACTTGAGGAGTTACTTGCCAAAGGGTTCATCAGACCAAGTGTATCGCCTTGGGGTGCACCGGTCTTATTTGTGAAGAAGAAGGATGGTACTATGCGAATGCGTATTGATTATCGTCAATTGAAAAAAGTCACTATTAAGAACAAGTACCCATTGTTGTGTATTGATGATCTATTTGACTCTTTGCAGGGTGCTAGGGTGTTCTCTAAGATCGACTTGAGGTCGGGGTACCATCAGTTGAAGATTCAGGATTCAGATGTTCTGAAAACTACTTTTCGGACAAGATATGGTCATTATGAGTTTCTTGTGATGTCCTTCGGTTTGACTAGAGCCCTTGCAGCGTTTATGGATTTGATGAACAGGGTATTCAAACCATATATTCATTCGTTTGTCATTGTCTTCATTGATGATATTTCAATATACTCGCGCAGTAAGGAAGAGCACGAGCAGGATATGAGAGTAGTGCTTCAGACGTTGCGGGAACAAAAGCTATATGCTAAGTTCTCCAAATGTGAATTCTCTCTAGATTCTGTAGCATTTTTGGGGAATATTGTATTGGGTGAGGGTATGAAAATTGATCCCAAAAAGAGCGAGGCAGTTCAGAATTGGCATCGTCCCACTTCGGCGACTGAGATCAAGAATTTCCTAGGTTTAGCAGGTTATTATCGTCGGTTTGTGGAGGGTTTTCATCTATTACAGCACCTTTGACCAAATTAACCCAAAAGGGTGCTCCGTTCCGATGGTCTGATGATTGTGAGGTGAGCTTTCAGAAGCTTAAGACAACATTGACTACAATACCAGTGTTAGTGTTGCCTTCCCGTTTGGGGATGTATACAGTGTATTGTGATGCTTCACGTGTTAGTTTTGGTTGTGTATTAATGCAGGAAGGCCGAGTTATTGCATATGCTTCACGTTAGCTAAAACCCCACAAGAAGAATTATCTCGTGCTTGAGTTGGAGTAAGCTGCGATTGTTCACCCTCTTAAGATTTGGATGCATTATCTTTATGGGGTGTCTTGTGAAGTATACACTGACCATCACAGGTTTCAGCATTTGTTCAAGCAGAGGGACCTAAATTTGAGACAACACAGATGGATTGAGTTACTAAAAGATTATGATATTACTGTCATGTATCATCCGAGTATAGCAAATGTGGTTGTCGACACTTTGAGTAGAAAGGCGGAGAGTATGGGGAGTTTGGCTTTCATTTCAGCAGAAGAGAGGCCATTAGCTTTGGATATTCAGTACTTGGCTAACAGACTTGTGCGACTGGATATTTCAGAGCCCAGCCGAGTTCTTACATGTGCTGTGGCCCAGTCTTCACTATTTTAGAAGATCAAGGCTCACCAGTAAGATGATCCATACTTAATGGTTCTTCGAGAAACGGTACTACGGGGTGGTGCCAAGGAAGTTACTATTGGTGAGGATGGTGTTCTTCTTATAACACTTCTCCTTCCTACCTGATCGTCTATGTGTTCCTAATGTGGATGGACTGAGGAAAAAGATCCTAGAGGAGGCACACAGTTCTCAGTATTCTATTCATCCAGGCGCTACGAAGATGTATCGTGACTTGAGGCAGCATTATTGGTGGCGGCGAATGAAAAAGGACATAGTTGAGTATGTAGCTAGGTGTCTAAATTGCCAGCAAGATAAATATGATCACCAGAGGCCAGGTGGCCTACCTCGGCAGATGACTATACCGGTGTGGAAATGGGAACGCATTACTATGGACGTTGTAGTTGGGTTGCCGCTGACCTTAAGTAAGTTTGATTCAGTTTGGGTCATTGTGGATAGGTTGACCAAGTCGACACACTTTATTCCGATTGTGACTACGTATACTTCAGATAGGTTGGCACATATATATATTCAAGATATAGTTCGGTTGTATGGTGTTCCAATTTCCATCATATCAGATAGAGGCCCTTGGTTTACTTCGCATTTGTGGAGAGCAGTACAGAGTGAATTGGGGACCCATGTAGAGCTCAGCACAACCTTTCATCCGCAGACCGACGGGCAGTCAGAGCGGACAATTCAGATTTTGGAGGATATGTTCAGGGCATGTATGATTGAGTTTGGAGGTTAGTGGGATCGTTTCTTGCCTTTGGCCAAGTATTCTTATAACAACAGTTACCAATCCAGCATCGAGATGGCTCCATTTGAGGCTTTATATGGTCGGCGATGTCGTTTGCCCATCGGATGGTTTGAGCCCAGTGAGGCTAAGTTATATGGTACTGATTTGGTGAAAGATGCCTTGGAAAAGGTAAAGTTGATTCGGGAGCGATTTCGTACAATATAGTCCAGGTAGAAGAGTTACGCAGATCAGAAAGCGCGTGATTTATCATTTATGGTGGGTGAAAGAGTTCTCTTGAAAATTTTGCCGATGAAGGGAATCATGAGATATGGGAATAAGGGGAAATTGAGCCCAAGGTTTATAGGACCATTTGAGGTGTTGAGACGAGTTGGGGAGGTTGCTTACGAGCTTGCCTTGCCTCCCAGTCTATTAGGAGTTCATCCGGTTTTCCATGTATCTATGCTCCAAAAGTATCATGCCGACCTATCACATGTGTTGGACTTCAACACAGTTCAGCTAGATAATAGCTTGGGTTATGAAGAGGAGCCAATTGCCATTATTGATAAATAGGTTCGCTAGTTTAGGTCGAAGAGGATTTCTGCAGTAAAAGTTCAGTGGAGGGGCCAATCGGTCGAGTAAGTGACTTGGGAGGCCGAGGAAAACATGCGGAGTAGACATTCACACTTATTCAGCACTCTAGGTACAATTCTAAACCTATTGGAGGACGAACGTTTGTTTAAGAGGTGGAGAATGTAATGACCTAGTCAGTCATTTTTACTTTTAGAACCCCGCTCCCCTAAATAAAACTCCTTGTATGTGCTTTTATTGATTTATGACTTGTGGGGATGGTTGGTTTGGGATTTGCAAGTGTTCGGGTTGAAATCGGAACACTTGGTTCCATAGTTTGGCTTTAAAAGGCAAAGTTATGACTTCGGTCAATATTTTGAGAAAATGACCCCGTAAACGGGATTTGATGGTCTCAATAGGTTCGTATGATGATTTCGAACTTGGGCATATGTTCGAATCAGGTTTTGGATAACTTGGGAGCGTTTCAGCGATTAATAATGAAAATCAACTATTTGAAGGTTTAAAGTTCTTTAAATTTGCTTTGGAGTAGGTTTTGGAGTAATCGAGGTCCTTTTGAAATTCCGAGTTCGAAAATAGTTCCGTATGGTGATTTACGACTTGCACACAAAATTTGGTGTCATTCTGAGTAGTATAAGTATGTTTCGGTGCGTTCGGGGTAAGTTTTAAGAATTTGAAATTTCTAAGTTGAATCAATTTGGTTTGGGGTATGATTCTTAGATTTGATGTTATTTTACTTGTTCCTAGAGTTCGAGAGAGTCCTTTTTATGATTTCAAACTGGTTGGTATGTTCGAGCGGCGCCCCGAGTGTTAACCGGACGAGGCTCGGACCAAATTTGAAAATGAACTGAAGCTTTCTGCTTATGGTACGTTCGCACTTGCGCTTGGACAGCCGCACATGTGACCCTCGTAGGTGCGAATTTTTGTATGCAAAAGCGGAAAGGGAAGGGGCAATCGACCGCAGATGCAGATGTTTTTGCGCACCTGCGAACGTGTCACAACCCAAAATCCCACCACAGGTGTCGTGATGACACCTAGTATCTAAGACTAGGTAAGCCGATTTTCATTACACTTCGAAGCCATATTTTTTGTATTTTAACATATAATTGATTTAAATACTAATAGCGGAAATAATTACAACAACCTCCCAAGACTGGTAGTACTGAGTCACGAACTCTAACTGAATACATAAAAAATATCTCAAAGAATGAATACTCAATACTGTTTGAATGATAAATAACAGTACAATAAATTGGAAAGACTCTAAGGAACTGAACTGCGACGACCAAGCAACTCTACTTTGAATCCTTGCGATCCCACTCTAACCCTGTCCGAGTCTAATATCTCCAATACCTGGCTCTGCAAAAAAAATGTGCAAAAGTGTAGTACGAGCACACCACGATCTGTACCCAGTAAGTATCAAGACTAACCTTAGTGGAGTAGAGACGAGGTACAGTCAAGACACTCACTAGTCTAATACCCTGTGCAATATGATATACAAAATAATAGGAAACAAATAACAATAATGATGACACTAATCAACCAGTAAACTGCACAGCAAGACAACAAGAACACCATTAACATCGCTCAACAAATAATAAATACAAGTACACCCAATTAAATCAAGTTCTTCAAATAAATGTCTTTCACATATAATTCTTCCAAATAACTCTCTTTCAAATATAATTTTCTCAAATAAATATCTTTCGAATATAAAATTCTTTCAATAAATCTCTTCGAATATAATTTCCTCAAATAAATATCTTTCAAATACAATTCTTTCATATAATACTTTTTGAATAAAAATCCTTCCAAGTAAATATTTTGAATATAATTCTTTCAATTAAAAAGTCACTACGTGACACCTCATTTCATAATCATAAACATATGGGTCTCAGCCCATTTTCATATTTTCACGGCACTTCGTGCCCATAATTAAATCATCATATTTTCCCGGTACCGCGTGCCCACATTTCATTTTATAATCCGCTTGGCATTAGCCACAGGCTCCCAATTTCATCATAAATCAGATTGTTATCGATTTACCAACAACAAGACAAATTGCACAAGGTATAAAATAGACACAAGGAAAATCACAACATCACATGAAAATCACCAACTCAATAACTCCACATCATCACATATCATCTCTGACAATAGCCACTCTTATCTCTCCTATAGCTACCCTTATCCCTCCGCCCTGACAATATCAGTAGCCACTTTTATCGCTCCTATAGCCACCCTTTATCGATCCTATAGACACCCTTATCACTCTTATAGCCGCCATTATCACTCCTATAGCCATCATTATCGCTCTTATAGCCCCCCTTATCACTCCGCCCAGACAATATCCCAACACACATAACAACAGTAAAATGCCACCCTTATGCTCACATAATATCAACAGTGGAATGCCACCTTTATATCCTCAAAATAACAACTCACACAACACAACAATTTACGCGGGAACTTATCACGGCAACATAACAAAATCAATTCATATCACAATTTTTCCAATGGCCACAAACAATTTCAAAGATACAACCAAGTCAATTAATTTCATAACAAATAGCCCAAGGCTCCACACAATGTATATAAAACCTCAAAAGCAATCAACAGAGATAGAAAATAATCAGCATAGGGCAACACCTTCATTAGTCCAAATTTAGATAATTATATTAACACTTCTTTTTAAACTTGCTTAATTAATTATTTACATAGAGAAAATTCATAATGAAATTAAATTCCAAGAAATTCCAAATCAGCAATACTCACGAAATTTCATAAAATTTAAAGTAACAATCACATCAAATTGCCATATAAAACCAAATTCAACAACAAGAATTTAGGCATGGCAAATAGATGATTTAATAAATGCCAACAATTATCCAATTTACTACACAATAATGCCTAAGACTTTAATTCAATAAATTTGCACATATAGCCAGAGTACGTACTCGTCACCTCGCGTACACGACTTTTCACATTTCACAAATGGCACATAAGACTTGATGTCTAAGGGGTAATTCCCCCACTCGAGGTTAGGCATGAATCTTGCCTTTTTGAAGTTAGGCCGATATTTCAAAATAGCCTTCTTGCTTTAATTGACCTCCGGATAGATCAAATCTATCCAGATTATTTGTATAACTTCATTAATATTCATCGGAAACAATTCCAGATAATAAAATGTCTAATTAAAAATTTATTCCAAAAAGTCAACAAAAGTCAATGCGGGGCCCGACCCTTGGAACCCGACATAATTTCCATGAAATCCGAATACCCATTCCGATACGAGTTCAACCATACCAATGTTATCCAAATCCGACTCCGAATCGGTATTCAAATCCCAAAAATTTGTTTTTATGAAATTTCTACAATTTTCTCCAAACTTCCATCTCAAAATACTGATTAAATGATGAAATCAATAATATATTCATGTATGCTAACCAAATCTGAGTTAGAATCACTTACCCCGATGAATTTCATGAAAATCCCACGAACAATCGCCACAAACCGAGCTCCCAAAGTCCAAATGTGAAATAATACCCAAACCCTCTGTTTTATAATAAGTAATCTCAACCCTTATTGTTCTGACCGCACCATTTTTGTGCGGTCTGCACATTCTAGGTGTTGCGGTCGCACTCCAAATTGTGCGGCGACGCTTCAACACTTTGCATTACCAAGATTCAGTAAAATGCCGATAACTTTCTTTACAAATGTTCAAATGATTTTGACTATACCTTTATGGAAACTAGATTCAAAGGGATACAACTTTTGTTTTTGAATCATCTCCATATTCGTTGTAGATTAAAAGATATAAGCCTCCGAAGTTGGACTATCGAACCTGCAGATCCCCTGATGTGCCGCACACAAAATTGTGTTGTCCGCACTTTTCCTCTGAAGTGCCGATTTGTCCTATCTCGCTCAAAACTCACCCCAAAACTCATCCGGAACCTGCCGACCATAAACCTTATATGAATTGCAATCATAAAACACGCTACGGACCTGCTCGCGCACTCAAAACACTGAAAAAGGTTGCCTTGACCCGATATTGACCGTGGTCAAACTCCTAAATTTCTTAACTTTACTAATCTCTCAACTAATGACCAAAAAATACACCCAAGCCCCTCGGGGCCTCAACCAAATATACCAACACATTCCAAAATACAATACGAACTTAGTCGAGGCTTCAAACCACGTCAAACAACACCGAAATTACGAATCGCGCATCGAATCGAATTATAAAATTTCAAATCTTCCAACTTCTAAATCTTGCGCCGAAACGTATCAAATCAATACGGAATGACTTTAAATTTTTCACACAAGTCATAATTGACGTGATGGAGATATTCCCATTTTCGGAATCAAAATTCGACCTCATTATCAAAATTTCAACCTTCGTTCAGACTTTCCAAAAATCTTCTATTTTCCAACTTTCACCAAAATGCGTCGAATTGTCCTACGGACTTCCAAATACAAATTCAAACATACGCCTAAATCCAAAATCATCATATGAATCTATTGCCATCATCGAAATTCCATTCTGGGATCGTTTTCTCAAAGTCAACTCTCTAGTAAACTCTTTTCATTGAAGTTTCTAAATAAGAATTGCTCTTTTAATTTTATTTCGAATCTTCAGTAAATCAAAGTCGACCACACCCGCGGGTCATAATACATATTGTGAAGCTGTTCGAGACCTTAAATCACTAAATGAGACGTAAATTCTTAAAACGACAAGTCGGGTCATTACATTCTCCACCTCTTAAACAAACGTTCATCCTCAAACGTCCTAAGAATTATTCTGAAGTTACCAAATTAATGATTTTACTTTTACACATATACTCACGGTTGATCCCACATTACCGCATTTGAGATAAGCCCGACAACACCATCTCATTTGAGATTATTTCTTTTATTCATATTTGTAAACTTTAAGACCAATTTCTTACGCTCCAAACATTTTCAAAATGACTTATTTTCACCACAACGCACGGTATTAGTCTCAACTGGATATGGCAACTCGTGCCTATGCACACATCAACATTCTTGATAGTGTTGAAGTACTTTAAAATTTATCTGGGGTGTATTCTTTCCCGCTTAGGATCATTCGCCCTCAAACACATAACATAATTTATATCTTCTTTTGTACGTCTCAATCCTCCAAATTTTACTAACTCCCAAATTTTCCAGAATTTTCGGCAGAGTCTCCCCTGTAATTGGGCCTATCCACCTGCAAGAGTAACACCAAAACAACTCCTAGAAACACATCCACAACCCAACAAAACAACACAAGGTATATATCAATAACAATACTCTCATCATTACAAGCACTGCATTATCAGAATGATATCATGACATGAAGCACATCATATGTATGCCCATCACCACATTTCTGGTCTTTAAAGTTGTTCATAATCGATTACTACATCGTCAATTAACCTCATATTAACAAAAGCCTCGTTTCAAATTTTCACAACACTGATAACAAAATGTGAGGCATGGAGACCTCATAACTATTTACCCGAATTAACGATTCACATTTAACGCCACCTGGGCACTTACCTCATAGGCTAAAACTCAATATTTACAACACGAAAATGGCTAAATATGCACAGAAAATATACAAGAATTATCAAATAAGCCTAACAGGCACGACTCCCTATTAATACTATTGTACAAATTAAATTTCACAAAAAGGAGAATTTTAAACTCATAAATATTTTACCACAAGGAACTCGTCCTTATATAACTTTCACCACGGCTTGTAGCCCGGTTTAAACATTTCACGTCATATAAAAATGCGAGGATCTCATCCTCAACTCCGAATTGCAAATATTTTGCACATTGTGCCAACTGAAATTTCAATTTCCTTTCTTTCTTCTTTTCAATAAATTTTGTAAATATCTTTCATAACACATCACGAACCATCATACCGGTAGGGCGTATAATTCATAAAATTGGAATTAAATACTCTGAAATACATTAAACCCATTGTGATGAATAATAAAACATACTTTTGGACTTATAGCCTTCAATGGTGCACAAAAAATAAAAATAAAAATGACAGACACGGGCTCACATCTTCAAATCTCTCAACAGGGATAAACATATAAGTGGGTCACAAAACTACGAAGCTCACCCATAAGCGGAGCATAATAGGAGGACTCACCTCAATATTTAGAACCGAATCAAATTAAGGGAAATTATCCTTTTATAACAAAATTAGGATCGTACCTGTAACGACACCATCTGGTGCATTGGCCTCAGCCAAAACATAGCGATTATATCAACGGGTCAGGCCTCCACCTCTTTGGCGCCCACTACCCGCCTGTCCTCCAACCCTAATTGGATGTGCACGTAGGGTAGTAGCTGCACTGGGGTCCATAGTATGAAAGTTCTGATAAAATCCACCCCTCCCAAGTCTGGGACAATCTCTCATGGTATGCCTAATATCACCACACTAATAACAACCTCTTTGTAGGTTTGGATGCTCATACTAAGTCAATGCCAGATAACTAGACTAAACATTATAGGAACCCTGTGTCGGTGGTGCATTAAAAGAACTTACTATAGCACCCCGAGTATTGTAACCCGACTGATACTAAAATTAGAATTATTAAGGACGCGGGAATACCACAAGCCCCAGAATAATCACATACAAATATCACATCTTAATCATATACAAGTTTTGAAGAATCTTTCAATACCATATAAATACATCTCAGGCCAAAACTGATATAACACATGACCTCGCAATCTAATCGTTGATAGTGGACTGAACGATTGGCGTGAAGCCATATGACACCCATGAAATTTCCATGAAATCCAAACACCCATTCCGATACGAGTTCAACCATACCGATTTTATCCAAATCGGACTCCGATACGGTATTCAAATCCTAAAAATTCGTTTTTATGAAATTTCTACAATTTCCCCAAATTTCCATCTCAAAATACTTATCAACTGATGAAAGCAATGATATATTCATGTATGTTAACCAAATCTGAGTTAGAATCACTTACCCCGATGAATTTCTTGAAACTCCCATGAAACATCGCTACAAATCGAGCTCCCCAAGTCCAAATGTGAAATAATACCCAAACCCACGGTTTTATAATACGCAATCTAACTCCTCATTGTGCTGACCACACCATTTTTGTGCGGTCCGCACATTCCAGATGTTGCAGTCGCACTCCAAATTGTGCAGTTGCACTTCAACACTCTGCATTACCAGGATTCAGTAAAATGCCCAAAACTGTCTGTACAAATGTCAAAATGATTCGTGCTATACCTTTCTGGAAACTTGATTCAAAGGGCTACAACTTTCGTGTTTGAATCATCTCCAAATTCGTTATAGATTGAACGATGTAAGCCTCTGAAGTCGAACCATCAAACCTGTAGAACCTCTGATGTGCGGCCGCACACAAAATTGTGCGGTCCGCACTTGTCCTCTGCGGTCCACATTTTTCCTCTGAAGTTCCGAAATGTCCTATCTCGCTTAAAACTCACCCCGAAACTCATCCGGAACCTAACGAACACAAACCATATATAAATTTCAATCATAAAACACGTTGCGGACCTTCTCGCACACTCAAAACACTGAAAAAGGTCTCCTTGACCCGATATTGACCATGGTCAAACTCCTAAATTTCTTAACTTTACTAATCTCTCAACCAGTGACCCAAAAATACACCCAAGCCCCTCCGGACCTCAACCAAATATACCAACATGTTCCAAATTACAATACGAACTTAGTCGAGGCTTCAAACCACGTCAAATAACGCCGAAATTACAAATCGTGCATTGAATTGAATTATAAATTATCAAATCTTCCAACTTCTATATCTTGCGCCGAAACGTATCAAATCAATACGGAATGACTTCAAATTTTGAACACAAGTCATAATTGACGTAATGGAGCTATTCCCATTTACGAAATTGAAATCCGATCTCATTATCAAAATTTCAACCTTCTGTCGGGCTTTCCAAAAATTTTCTATTTTCCAACTTTCGCCAAAATGCATCGAATTGTCCTACGGACTTCCAAATCCATATACGAACATACACCTAAATCCGAAATCATCATACGAAGCTATTGCCATCATCAAAATTCCATCCCGGGGTCGTTTGCTCAAAAATCAACTCTCTGCTCAACTCTTTCCATTGAATTTTTTAAATAAGAGTTGCTCTTTTAATTCAATTCTGAATCTTCAGTAATTCAAACTCGACTATCCCGCGGGTCATAATACATATTGCGAAGCTGTTCTAGACCTTAAATCACTCAACTGGCATAAAATTTTAAAACGACAAGTCGGGTCGTTACAGTACGCACAGGTGCGAGGCAATACACGCAGATGCAAGAGGGGGGTAGTCAAGTGAAACTCGCACCTGCGAGGCTTTTCCGCATGTGTGGTACACCTCTATAGGTGCAAAACTACTGCTTGGCAGAATGGTTAAAAATCGGGGATCAGACAATTTTTAGCCCATTTTCTCCATTTTCTGGCAATTTCAGAGCTATTGAGAGGGGATTTCAACTAGGAACTTGAAGGTAAGTTAATCCTACACACTTTGAGTTAAATACATAGATTATGGGTAGATTATAACCGGTAAATCTTAGAAATTATGGGTTTACATGAAAAACCTAGATTTTTATAAAAATGAGATTTTAACCACGAAAATGGTTCTGAAATTTGATAGAAATTATATATTTGAGTTCTTGAGATTATGGGTAACGTTTTCCTCCGAAAATTTCCGGAATCCGAGCATGTGGGCCCGGATGAATTTTAGAAATTTTACCATTTTAGATAGGGTAATTTATTTAATAGTCTAATTTCAAATTATCGAACATGTGTTAATTATTTTATATAACTTTTGGATAATTTTGGATTTTTCGGCATCGAATTGAGGTTTTTACGCGACATTTTGATCGGAAAGTGGACTTTGAGACAAGGTAAGTCTCTTGTATAATCTTGTGAGGAGGAATTTACCCCATAGGTGATTAAATTAATAATTATTGATAATTGTAGGTGTCACGACCCAATTCCACCTATAGACTGTGATGGCGCCCAACACTACAGCTAGGCAAGCCAACTAATAAATTAAACATATATTGATTAAACTTTTAATCCAAAAATATAATAAAATACCAAAATTCTGTCAATCTGTGTGCCAAGACCTGGTGTCACAAGTGTATGAGTATTAAATAGATTATACAAAACTCTAAATACTGTCTGAAATGAAATAGACAGAAATGTAAATATAAGAAGAGACACTGGTAGTTGCAGAATGGCTCAGAAAGGTAGCTCACCACTATGCCTCGGGGTGACGTGGATATGTGATGATAGGTCCTCCACTAGTACCAGTCTCAGATCCTGCACAAAAAGTGAAGCAAGTGTAGTATGAGTACGTAAATAACGTGTACCCAGTAAGTATCAAGCCTAATATCGAAATGGTAGAGATGAGATGGCAGACTATGACACTCACTATGGGTCAATAATAATATTTGAAATAAAACTAGAATTTCTAAATCAGTATAATTCACAGAATTTAACAATAATTTATTTAACCAGCAGAAATAATTAAATTCTTCTAATTTCAACAACTTCCAAACCATTAATCAAATCCTTTCAATTCCAATAAATTTCCAGTTTATCAATCAGCTTCACATGCTCCAGTAAACTATCAAAGTATCATATAATTATTATTATTAGGCACGATTTCTACCGAGGTCGTACGACCCGATCCAGAATTTCGTGTACACTGCCGAGGGACGAGCGGCATGATTCATAGATGCATCTATCCTGCCGAAGCATTCAGCCCGATCTAGAAGAAAAGAGGACATTGTCTTATGTACCTCTGGAATAAGATTATTTTTGTAAAATTTATTCGAGAGAATCACAATTTATCTCAACAATTAATTAATCTAAACAAAAATTAAGCATATGAAAATTTCATCTTTTACTACCTTTCATAACAATTCACAATATATACATCGAATAATTTAATTAATAAAGAATATAATTTACACAAGTAATTCATGCTTTGAGTCCTAAAATACCCGGACTTTATCATTAATAGTAGCTACGCACGGACTCTCGTCACCTCGTGCATACGTAGCCCCCGCAATTAGCAACAATTATTTAATTTAATATCTATGGTGTAATTTCCTCCTCACAAGATTAGACAAGAGACTTACCTCAATTTGCTCTAATTTAATCAACTAGAAGGCTTTTTCCACAATTATCCAACTCTGTCTGGTTCGAATCTTGCCAAAATAATTCGATACAATCACTACAAATTAAAGGAATCAATTCTATAAGAAAATACTACATTTTTCAATAAAAATTTGAAATTAATTCAAAAAATATTTATGGGGGCCACATCTCGGAATCCGGCGAAAGTTACGAAATATAAATGCCCATTCAACAACGAGTCTACCCATACCAAAATTACTAAATTCCGATAACAATTCGGCCCTCAAATTCTCAAATCTATCCAAGAGGGTTTTCAAACTCTTCCAACTTAATTCACCAATTAAATGATAAAAACAGTGACAGATTCGGGTAATTTAACCAATATTGAGTTAAGAACACTTACCCCGTTGTTTTCTCTGAAAATCTCCCAAATATCGCTTCAATCTGAGCTCCAAATCGTAAAAATGTCAGAACTTAAACTATGTGCCCAGTGATTTCTTCTACGCGATCGCGGACCAACTCATGCGATCGCGTAACAAAAATTATTCTGCCCAGAAAATAACCCTACGCGATCGCGGAAAATCCCACGCGATTGTGTAGCACAGTCTACGCAAGCCTACACGATCGCGAGTCTCCTCACGCGACCGCGAAGCATCAAGCGCGTGGTCCAACTTCTGCTTCATTTCCTCTTCGCGAACGCGGCCTTAGCCACGTGTTCGCATAGTACATCTCGCCCCAACCTATGCGATCGCGGACTTGCCCATGCGATCACATAGAACAAATTCTCAGCTGCCGTATAAGGAAATCAGAAACAAATTCCAGCAGCTATAAAAAATGTTCCAAAAGCCAAAAATGATCGGTTAGCTGTCCAAAACTCACCCGAGCCCCTCGGGACCTCAACCAATTATACAAACAAGTCCTAAAACATCATACGAACTTAGTCGGAACCTCAAATCACATCAAACAATGCTAAAACCACGAATCATCCTCGAATTTGAGCTTAATGAAACTTAAAATTTCCAACTTCTACTTTCGGCACCGAAACCTTTCAAATCAAGTCTGTTTAACTTCAAAATTTGCACACAAGTCATAAATGACATATCGGAGCTATGAAAATTTTTGGAATTTGATTCCGACCTCGATATCAAAAAGTCAACTCCCCGGCCAAACTTCAAAACTTAAATTCTTATTTTAGCCATTTTAAACCTAACTTAACTACGGACTTCCAAAACAAAATTCCGAACACGCTCCTAAATCCAAAATTACCATACAAAGCTATTGAAACCGTCAAATCCCAGTTTCGGGGTCGTTTTCTTAATATATTGACCGAAGTCAAACTTAGCACTTTAAGGCCAACTTAAGGAACCATGTGTTCCGATTTCAACCTAAACACTTCCAAATCCCGAACCAACCATCCCCACAAGTCATAAATTATTAAAAGAACATACGGGGAGTTTTATTTTAGGGAACATGGTTCTAAAAGTAAAAATGACCGGTTGGGTCATTACATTCTCCACCTCTTAAACAAACGTTCGTCCTTGAAAAGGTTTAGAATAAAACCTGTAGTGCTGAATAAGTGTGGATACTTGCTCCGCATATCCTCCTCGGCCTCCCAAGTCACTTCCTCGACTGGTTGGCCCCTCCACTGGACTTTTACTGTAGAAGTCCTCTTTGACCTCCACTGGAGAACCTGTTTATCAATAATGGCAACTAGGTCCTCTTCATAACCCAAACTCCTATCTCGCTGAACTGTGCTAAAATCCAACACATGTGACAGGTCGGTATGATACTTCTGGAGCATAGATACATGGAAAATTGGATGAACTCCCGATAGATTGGGAGGCAATGCAAGATCATAAGAAACCTCCCCAACTCGTCTCAACACCTCAAATGGAACTATAAACCTTGGGCTCAATTTCCCCTTTTTCCCAAATCTCATGATTCCCTTCATCGGCGAAACTTTCAAGAGAACTTTTTCATCAACCATAAATGATAAATCACGTATTTTCTGATCCGTGTAACTCTTTTGTCTGGACTGTGCTGTACGAAGTCATTCCTGAATCAACTTTACCTTTTCCAAGACATCCTTCACCAAATCAGTACCATATAACTTAGCCTCACCGGGCTCAAACCATCCAATGGGCGAACGACATCGCTGGCCATATAAAGCCTCAAACGGAGCCATCTCGATGCTGGATTGGTAAATGTTATTATAAGCAAACTCGGCCAAAGACAAGAAACGATCCCACTGACCTCCAAAGTCAATCACACAAGCCCTGAGCATATCCTCCAAAATCTAAACTATCCGCTCTGACTATCTGTCGGTCTACGGATAAAAAGTTGTGCTGATCTCTACACGGGTTCCTAATTCGCTCGGTACTGCTCTCTAGAAATGTAAAGTAAATTGGGGGACTCTATCCGATATGATGGAAATTGGCACACCTTGCAACCGAACTATCTCCTGAATATAAATCTGGGCTAACCTCTCTGAAGTATACGTAGTCACAACCGGAATAAAGTGTGCCGACTTGGTCAACCTCTCAACAATCACCCAAACTGCATCAAACTTCCTCAAGTTTCGTGGCAACCCAACTACAAAGTCCATAGCAATGCGTTCCTATTTCCACTCCGGTATAGTCATTTGCTGAAGTAGGCCACCTGGCCTCTGGTGCTCATATTTAACCTGCTGACAATTTAGACACCTAGCTACATACTCAACTATGTCCTTTTCCATTCGTCGCCACCAATAATTCTACCTTAGATCATGATACATCTTCATAGTACCCGGATGAGTAGAATACCTGGAACTGTGTGCCTCATCTAGGATCTTTTTCCTCATTCCATCCATATTAGGAACACATAGATGACCCTAGAGTCGCAGAACACCATCTGCACCCATAGTAACTTCCTTGGCACCACCTCGTAGTACCGTTTCTCGAAGAACTATCAAGTGTGGGTCATCATACTAGCGAGCCTTGATTTTCTCAAATAGTGAAGATTGGGCCACAACACATTCAAGAACTCGACTGGGCTCTGAAATATCTAGCCTCAGAAGTCAGTTGGCCAAAAACTGAATATCCGAAGCTATTGGCCTTTCCTCTTCTGAAATGAAGGCCAAACTACCCACACTTTCCGCCTTCCTACTCAAGGCGTCTGCAACCACGTTTGCTTTGCCCGGATGATACAGGATAGTAATATTATAATCTTTTAGTAACTCAAGCCATCTGCGCTGCCTCAAATTTAGGTCCCTCTGCTTGAACAAATTCTGCAAACTGCGATGATCAGTATAAACTTCACAGGACACCCCATAAAGATAATGCCTCCAAATTTTAAGAGCGTGAACAATCGCAGCTAACTCCAAATCATGTACTAGATAATTTTCTTGTGGGGCTTCAACTGACGTGAAGCATATGCAGTAACTAGTCTTTATTGCATTAATACATAACCCAAACCAATGCATGAAGCGTCACAATACATTGTATACATCCCCGAACCGGAAGACAACACTAACACTGGTGTTGTAGTCAATGATGTCTTGAGCTTCTGAAAGCTCACTTAGAAATCATCGGACCATCGGAATAGAGAACCCTCCTAGGTTAATTTGGTTAAAGGCGCTGCAATAGATGAAAAACCTTCCACGAATCGACGATAATAACCTGCTAAACCCAGAAAACTCCTGATCTCAGTCGACAAAGTAGGACGATGCCAATTCTAAACTACCTCAATCATTTTGGGATCAACCTTAATACCCTTGTCCGATACAATATGCCCCAAATATTCTACAGACTCTAGCCAGAACTCACATTTGGGGAACTTAGCATATAGTTGTTGTTCCCGAAATATCTGAAGCACCACTCTCATATGATGCTCATGCTCCTCCTTACTGCGTGAGCAGATCAAAATGTCATCAATAAAGACAATGACAAATGAATCAATATATGGCGGGAATACCATGTTCATCAAATCCATGAATGTTGTCGGGGCATTAGTTAAACCAAAAGACATCACCAGAAACTCATAATGACCATATCTAGTACAAAAAGAAATCTTTGGAACATCCGAATCCCGAATCTTCAACGGATGGTACCCCGACCTCAAGTTGATCTTAGAGAACACCCTAGCACCCTGCAACTGGTCAAATAGATCATCAATACGCGGCAACGGGTACTTATTCTTAATAGTGACTTTGTTCAATTGGCGATAATCAATACACATTCACATTGTTCCATCCTTCTTCTTCACAAATAATACCGGTGCACCCTAAGGTGATACACTCGGTCTAACGAACCTTTTGGCTAGTAACTCTTCAAGTTGTTCTTTCAATTATTTCGGAGCCATGCGATACGGTGGGATAGATATATGTTGGGTATCTAGAGACAAGTCAATACAGAAATTAATATCAAGATCAGGTGGCATACCTAGAAGAAATGAAGGAAATACATCGGAGAACTCCCGAACTACAGGCACTGAATCAATAGTTGGAGTCTCCGCAGTAGTATCCAGAACATAGGCTAGATAAGCCAAACAACCCTTCTTAACCATGTGTCGAGCCTTTATAAAAGAAATAACCCGATTAAAGGAACTAACAGACGAACCCTTCCACTCCAGCTTAGGCAATGCTGGAATTGCCAAGGTAACAGTCTTGGCATGACAATCTAGAATTGCATGATATGGAGATAACCAGTCCATACCCAAAATCATTTCAAAATCGGTCATCTCAAGCAATAAGAGATCTGCTCTAGTTTCATATCCACAGAATGTATTAATACAAGACCGGTAGATCCAGTTCACAATAATAGAATCGTCCACAGGAGTGGACACATAGACAGGAGTACTCAAGGACTCACGAGAAACACCAGGCATGGAGTAAATAGAGATGACACATATGAATACGTGGATCCTGGATCAAATAATACTGAGGCATCTTTCCCGCAAATATAAATAATACCTGTAATCACAGCATCTGAGGCCTCTGCATCTGGTCTAGCCGGAAAAGCATAGAATCAAGCTGGAAAGCCAACTGGCTGGCCTCCACCTCTAAAACGACCTCTACCCACCTGTCCTTTACCTCTTGGTGGTCGGATGACTGGTGGAGAAACTGGTGCGGTAATCATAGGTTGTTGACCCTGCTATACTGGCTTACCCCACAACTGGTACAGAATCTCCGTATATGACTGGGATCCCCGCACTCATAACAACTCTGCGGTGCAATAAGCCGATGACTAGAAGTCTGGCCCTGGGGACCTAAATACCCACTGGAAGAACCCTGAATAGATGGTGGGCAATAAGAACTCTCTGGTATAGCACTGAAATAAGGTCGTACTGGAGCACCTCGAGGAGGCGGTGGTGCTGGATATGGGGGCCTGCTGGACTGCCCTCTCATGAACTGACCTTTGCCCCCAGACGGAGCACCTATGAACTCTCCAGAATACCTGAACCGCTTATCTCTCACAACCTCCTCTCGGCTCTGCTGACATACACCCTCAATCCTCCAGGCTATCTCCACGACTAGCTCATAAGAAGTATTTATATCAACATCTCGAGCCATAGTGGCCTGAATGCCAGTATGTAAACCAGCTACAAACCTATGTACTCTCTCCGCCTCAGTAGGGAGTATCATAAGTGCATGGCGAGATAACTCAGAGAACCTCGCCTCATAGTCGGTCACTGACATCTGACCCTGCTAGAGCTGCTCAAACTGAAACTCTTCCCCATGGGAGGGTAGAATATACCTGTCCAGGAATATACGCGTGAATCTATCCCAAGTTATGGGAGGAGAATCTGCTGGTCTGCCAAGCACATAAGACTGTCACCATCTACGGGCCCTGCCCTCTAGATGAAAAGTAGCAAAGTCAACCCCATGAGGCTCCAATATTCTCATAGTGTGCAGTCTGTCCCACCGATCAATGAAGTCCCCGGGATCCTCATGTCGCTCACCCCCAAAGACAGGTTGATGTAGTCTAGTCCATCTGTCCAATAGTTTCTAAGGATCAACGGCTGCAGCTGGCCTGGGCTCAGGTGTAGCTGCTACCACTAGCTGGGCTCCACCTACGGGTAGTGCACCCTTGATCTGATATACTGCAGTTGCCTGTGAATGAGCCTGTGCAGTCGGAGTTTGTGCTCCCCCGCCCGCCTGAGATGTTGCTGGGTCTACCGAAAATAAACTGGACTGAGTCATAGTGTCCATGAATCGCAGCATACGACCCATAACATCCTGAAATCCTGGTGCAGATGTGAACTCCACCGGAGCTGGTTCTGCTACAGGCACTTCAACCTGCTCCTCAATAATGGGATCCTATGCTGGACCCACTGGTGGAATAACTGGAACAGTCCTGGGACATCCTCTACCTCTACCACGGTTTGGAGCCCTCCCTCGACCTTTGCCTCGGCCTCTAGCAACTGGGGGAGTAGCTCTTCCCTGGTCCGGAACCTCATCTGAGTGCATTCTCACCATCTGTGAGAGAGTAAGAGAAGGATACTTAGTATTACATCAATTGCACGATGGAAGATGAAGAAAGGTAGTTTCCTAACACCCTATAGCCTCTCGAAGATAAGTACAGACGTCTCTGTACCGATTCGCAAGACTCTATTAGGCCTACTCGTAACTTGTGAAACCTACGTGAACCTAGTGCTTTGATACCATGTTGTCACGACCCAATTCCACCTATAGGTCGTGATGGTGCCCAATACTACAGCTAGGCAAGCCAACTAATAAATTAAACATATATTGATTAAACTTTTAATCCAAGAATATAATAAAATACCACAAATCTGCCAATGTCAGTGCCAAGACCTGGTGTCACAAGTGTATGAGCATATAGTAGATTATACAAAACTCAAAATACAGTCTGAAATGAAATAGACAGAATGTAAATATAAGAAGAGACATTGGTAGCTGCAGAACGGCTCAGAAAGGCAGTTCACCACTATGCCTCGGGATGACGTGGATATGCGATGATAGGTCCTCCACTAGTACATGTCTCAGATCCTATACAAAAAGGCAGCAAGTGTAGTATGAGTACGTAAACAACGTGTACCCAGTAAGTATCAAGCCTAATCTCGAAGTGGTAGAGATGAGATGACAGACTATGACACTCACTATGGGTCAATAATAATATTTTAAATAAAACTAGAATTTCTAAATCAGTATAATTCACAGAATTTAACAATAATTTATTTAACCAGCATAAATAATTAAATTCTTCTAATTTCAACAACTTCCAAACCATTAATTAAATCCCTTCGATTCCAATAAATTTCCAATTTATCAATCATCTTCACAGGCTGCAGTAAACTATCAAAGTATCGTGTAATTATTATTATTAGGCACAATTTCTGCTGAGGTCGTACGGCCTGATCCAGAATGTCGTGTACACTGCTGAGGGATGAGCGGCAAGATCCATAGATGCATCTATCATGTCGATGCATTCGACCCGATCCACAAGAAAGGAGCACATTGTCTTATGTACCTCCGGAATAAGATTATTTATTGTAAAATTTATTCGAGACAATGACATTTTATTTCAACAATTAATTAATCTAAACAAAAATTAAGCATATGAAAATTTCATCTTTTACTACCTTTCATAAAAATTCACAATATATACAACGAATAATTTAGTTAATAAAGAATATAATTTACACAAGTAATTCATGCTTTGAGTCCTAAACTACCCGGACCTTCGCAGTAATAGTAGCTACGCACGGACTCTCGTCACCTCGTGTGTACGTAGCCCCCGCAATTAGCAACAATTATTTAATTTAATCCCTATTGGGTAATTTTCCCCTCACAAGATTAGACAGGAGAATTACTTCAATTTGCTCAAATGTAATCCACTAGAATACCTTTTCCACGATTATCCATCTCTGTCTGGCTCGAATCTAGCTAAAGTAATTCGATACAATCACTACAAATTAAAGGAATCAATTCTATAAGAAAATACTATATTTTTCAATAAACATCCTAAATTAATTCAAATATCGTTCGTGGGGCCCACGTCTCAGAATCCGGAAAAAGTTACGAAATATGAACGACCATTCAACCATGAGTCTACCCATACCAAAATTACTAAATTCCGATAACAATTCGACCCTCAAATCCTCAAATCTATCCAAAAGGGTTTTCAAAAATTTTCGACTTAATTCACCAATAAAATGATACAAACAGTGATGGATTCGGGTAATTTAACCAATATTGAGTTAAGAACACTTACCCCATTGTTTTCTCTGAAAATCTCCCAAATATCGCCTAAATCCGAGCTCCAAATCATTAAAAATGATCAGAACTTAAACTTTCTGCCCAGTGATTTCTTCTATGCGATTGCGGACCAACTCACGCGATCGCGTAGCACAAATTTTTCTGCCCAGAAAATAACCCTATGCGATCGTGTAGCATAGTCTCCACAAGCCTACGTGATCGCGAGCCTCCTCACACGATCGCGAAGCATTAAGCACGTGGTTCAGCTTCTGCTTCGTTTCCTCTTCGCGAAAGCGACCTTAGCCACGCGTTCGCATAGCACAGCTCGCCCCAACCTACACGACCGCAGACTTGCCCACGCGGTCGTATAGAACAAATTCTCAAATGCCCAATTAAGCCTACGCGATTGCAATCCAATTCACGTGATCGCATATAAGGAAATCAGAAGAAAATTCCAGCAGCTATCAGAAATGTTCCTAAAGCCAAAAATGATCCGTTAGCCGTCCGAAACTCACCTGAGCCCCTCGGGACTTTAACCAAATATACCAACAAGTCCTAAAACATCATACGAACTTAGTCAAAATCTCAAATCACATCAAACAACGCTAAAATCATGAATCATCCTCCAATTTGAGCTTAATGAAACTTAAAATTTCCAACTTCTACATTCGGCACCGAAACATATCAAATCAAGTCCGATTCACCTCAAATTTTGCAAACAAGTCATAAATGACATAACAGAGCTATGAAAATTTTTGATACTGGATTCCGACCCCGATATCAAAAAGTCAACTCCCTAGTCAAACTTCAAAACTTAAATTCTTGTTTTAGCCATTTCAAGCCTAACTTAACTACAGACTTCCAAAAAACAATTCCGAACACACTCCTAAGTCCAAAATCACCATATGGAGCTATTGGAACCGTCAAATCACGGTTCTGGGGTCATTTTCTCAAAATGTTGACCGAACTTAAACTTAGCACTTTAAGACCAACTTAAGGAACCAAGTATTCCGATTTCAAACCAAACACTTTCAAATCCCAAACCAACCACCCCTGCAAGTCATAAATCATGAAAAACACGTACGAGGAGTTTTATTTTCGGGAACGGGGTTCTAAAAGTAAAAATAACTGGTTGGGTCATCACAGTGGGGGCTATGTACTCACGAGGTGATGAGAGTCCGTGCGTAGCTACTATTTATGCTAAAGTCCGGGTAGTTTAGGACTCAAATCATGAATTACGTGTGTCAATTGTATTCCTTATCTAATTAAATTATTAGAATATATTGTGAATTTTTAGGGAAAGATATTAAAAGATATAAATCTCACATACTTAATTTTCTATTTATATTAATTAATTGTTAAAGGAAATTGCTCATCCTCTCGAATTAATCTTATAATAAATATACTCTCATTCTGGAGATACATAAGAAAATATCCTCCTTTCTTGTGGAGCGGGCCGAACACCTCGGCAGTGTAGATGCATCTATATATCATGTCGCACGTCCCTCGACAGTATACACGATACTCTGGATCGAGTCATACGACCTCGGCAGAAATCGTGCCTAATAATAATAAATATTACATGATACCTTGATAGTTTAATTTCAACTTGTGAATTTAATTAACAGATTGGAGATTTGTTGCATTTGAAGGAATTTAATTATTTTTGCTGGTTAAATAAAATTATTGTTAACTCTGTGAATCATGTTGATTTAAATACTTCTATTTTTATTTTATTTATTATTATTGACCCTTAGTGAGTGTCAAAGCCGACCATCTCGTCTCTACCTCTTCGAGATTAGGCTTGATACTTACTGGGTACACGTTGTTTACGTACTTATGCTACACTTGCTACACTTTTGGTGCAGGACCTGAGACATGTGCTATCGTTGGACCTATAAGTGCGCACCCACGATATCCAGAGGCCTAGTGGTGAGTTTCCCTTCTGAGCCATTCTGCATCAACCAATGCCTCTTCCAGAAATTTTTATTCTATCTATTTTCTTTCAGACAGTATTTGGAATCTTTGTATAATCTACTAGATGCTCATACACTTGTGACACTAGGTCTTGGCACATACACTAGTAGAATGTTTGGATTTAATTATGTTCTTAATTATTTTAATTTACTAAATCTTTTCACATTGCCTAAATTCCTAAAAGTAAGAAGAGTTTAATTACTCGACTAATTTTAAAGAAATTGAATATGTATTTAAATTATTAGTTGGCTTGCCTAACTGTAGCGTTGGGCGCCATCACGACTTATAGGTGAAATTGGGTCGTGATACATGTACTACATATTTACTTTGGGACTACGAGGCGGTACCTCGAGAGATCCCCTTGTCTTGCATTTTTACTTTGGAACTATGAGACGGTACCTCGGGAGATCCCCCATGTTGTGCATATTTATATTTGGAGGCGGTACCTCGGGAGCGCCCCTGTTGTTACCTCTAATTGTTGAGCTGTTATTTTCTGAAGTTTTTCGTTGTTTAAATTTTTAGTCATTTCAAATATTATTATATTTTATGCCTTACTTTTCTTTTAAACAAGTAGGGCCCTGACTTGACCTCGTCACTATTATACCGAGGTTAGGCTTGGCACTTACTGGGTACCGTTGTGGTGTACTCATACTACACTTCTGCATATTTTTTTGTGCAGATCTAGGTTCTTCCCACCAGACCAGATACCGGTGAGTTGGACCGCACATGGAGACTTTAAGGTATATATGCCAGCGTCCGCAGACCTTGGAGTCCCCCCTCTATCCTTATTATGTTGTTTCACTTATTCTCTTAAGACTTGATGTAGAGAGACACTTAGTATTTTCTCTTAGAAGCTTGTGACTTATTTCTATCGGGTTTTGGGAGATATAATTATTAAATCGCAGTTTCTATCTATATATCATGTGTTGAGATTGGACTTCAGTTTATTATTATGTTATTCCGTAAATTACAAGGCTTACCTAGTCGTAGAGACTAGGTGCCATCACGACATCCTACAGAGGGTGATGTCACGACCCAAAATCCCACCACAACCATCGTGATGGCACCTAGTTTCTAAGACTAGGTAAGCCGATTTCAACTACCTTTTGAAGCTATTTTTTTAATTAAATAAATAATCAAAACTGACAGCGGAACAAATATGAATATACATCCTCCCAAGACTAGTAGTACTGAGTCACGAACTCTAACTGAATACATAGAATGATCACGATGACCGAATATACAATACTGTTTGATTACAAGTTAACAGTACAATGAAATGAAAAGACTCCAAGGGACTGCGACGGCCAAATAGCTCTACCTTGAATCCTTATGATCCCGCTTTAACTCTGCTCAAGTCCGTTATCTTCAATACCTGGCTCTGCACAAAATGTGCAGAAGTGTAGAGTGAGCACACCACATCGGTGCCCAGTAAGTATCAAGACTAACCTCAATGGAGTAGAGACGAGGTACAGTCAAGACACTCACTAGTCTAATAACCTGTGCAATATGATATATAGAATAATAGGAAACAAATAATAATAAAGGCAGGATAAAACAATCAGTGATATGCACAACAGACAACAAGAATACCATTAATATCACTCAAAAATTAAAAAACACAATTACACCCAATTAAATCATGCCCTTCAAATAAATGTCTTTCACATAGTTCTTCCACGTAACTCTCTTTCAAATATAATTTTCTCAAATAATTATTTTTCAAATATAATTCTTTCAATAAATCTTTTCAAATTCAATTTCCTCAAATAAATATCTTTAATATAATTCTTTCAATTAAAAAGTCACCATATGACACCTTATTTCATAATCGTCAAAATACGGGTCTCAGCCCATTTTATATTTTTCGTAAACACGGGTCTCAACCCATTTTCATATTTCTACGGCACCTCATGCCCATAATTAAATCATCATATTTTCCCGGCACCTCGTGCCCTCATTTCATATCACAACTGCACGGACAATTCACGTGCCAAATATCATTATCATTTCATCACAGCACCTCGTGCCCACATTTTATATCACAACTGCACGGACAATTCACGTGCCAATATACCCATTTCATATCACAATTCACGGCACCTCATGCCCACATTTCATTTTATAAATCGCCTGGCAATAGCCACTGGCTCCCAATTTCAACATAAATCAGATTATTATCAATTTACTAACAACAAGACATGTTGCACAAGGTATAAAAATAAACACAAAAAAATCACAACATCTAATAAAAATTGTCAACACCACAACCCCACATCATCACATATCGTCCCTGACAATAGCCACCCTTATCGCTCATATTGCCACCCTTATCGCTCCTATAGCCACCCTTATCACTCATATTGCCACCCTTATCGCTCCTATAGCCACCCTTATCGCTCCGCCTAGACAATATCAATAGCCATCTTATCACTCCTATTGCCACCCTTATCGCTCCGCCTAGACAATATCAATAGCCAAGAAACACAACAGTGAAATACCACCCTTATAATCACATAATATAAACGGTGAAATGCCACCCTTATCACTCCGCCCAGGCAATATCAATAGTCACCTTACCGCTCCTATTGCCACCCTTATCGCACCGCCAAGACAATATCAATAGCCAACAAACACAACAGTGAAATGCCACCCTTATAACCACATAATATCAACGGTGAAATGCCACCCTTATCTACCCAAAATAACAATTCACACAACACAACATTTTACACGGTAAATTATCACAACAACATAACAAAAATCAATTCATATCACAATTTTCCCAATGGCCACAACCAAATTTCAAAGCTACAACCAAGTCAATTAATTTTACAACAAATAGAAAAATGAAAGTCTTCATAAAGCAATCAATAGAGATAGAAATTATTCAATAGAGATATCAATAACTCCACACAATGTGTACAACACCCAAAAATAATCAATAGAGATAGAAATTATTCAACATAAAGCAAAGTCTTCATAAAAGATCAAATTTTCAATAATTATATAAACCCCTCTTCTTAAACTCATTTAATTAATTATCTGCATAGGGGAAAATCCAAAATGAAAGTAAATTCCAATAATTATCAAACCAGCAAATTCACAAAATTTTATAAATAATCAAATAACAATCACATCACATTGTCATATAACAACAGAGTCAACAACAAGGGTTTAGGAACGACAAGTAGATGATTAAATATATGCCAATAATTATTCAATTTACTACACAATATGCTCAAGACTTTAACTCAATAAAATTTGCACATATAAACCAAGTACGTACTCATCTCCTCGCGTACATGGTTTTCAATTACCCAAGTTGCACATAAGACTCAATGCCTAAGGGGAATTTCCCCCACTTGAGGTTAAGCAAGACACTTACCTCTTTGAAGTTATGCCGATATTCCAAAATCGCCTTCTTGCTTGAATTGACCTCCTGACAGCTCAAATATATCCAAATTAATTGTATAACTTCATTAAACTTCATCGGGAACAATTTCGGATAATAATACGTCGACTTAAAAATTTAATTTAAAAAGTCAACGCGGGACCCGCCTCTCGAAACCCGACATAATTTTCATGAAATCGGAACACCCATTCATATACGAGTTCTACCATACCAATTTTATCGAATTCCAATAACAACTTGACTTCCAAATCTTAAATTTTTATTTTTGGAAGATTTTACAAAAAACATGAATTTTCCTCCATTAAATCCAAATTAAATGATGGATTCAAAGACATAATCATGGAAATTAATCAAAAATGGATAAGAATCACTTACCCCAAACACCCACGTAGGAATCTCTCCACAAATCGCCTTCTACTGAGCTCCAAATTAGATTTTGAGTTATGAACTCAAACCCCAGTTTTTGGGACTTTTAATTCTGCCCAGAAAGGCCTTCTTCGCGTTGGCGTTACCAGCGTCGCATTCGCGAAGGCCTGCCATGCATATCATCGCGTTTGTGTTCGCGATGCACTCAGGTCCTACTGCTTCACATTCGCGATTGAAGCTTCACGTTCGCGAAGGCTGATGACTTCAGGCTCAGTCCCCTCCTTCCTTCTACGCGTTCGCGACTGGCCCCTCGCGTTCGCGTAGGTTCTTCAGGCATACCTTCGCGTTCGCGAGACCTCCTTCGCATTCACGAAGGCTAAATCCCAGCATCCTAAAAAATCTTCTTCGCGTTCACGTGACTCTCTTCGCGTTCATGAAGAAGGAAGTCACATACCAGATACAGCAGTTCTGAAACAACCCAAAATGATCTGAAACCACCCCAAAACACACCCGAGGCCCCCGGGACCTCAACCAAATACACCAAGAAGTCCTAAAACATCATACGAACTTATCCAAGTTCTCAAATCACCTCAAACAACATCAAAACGATGAATTGCACTCCAAATCAAAATCTATGAACTTTGAACTTTCAAATTCTATAACTTGTGTCGAAACACATCAAATCAATCCGGAATGACTTTAAATTTGCACACAAGTCATAATTGACATTATGGACCTACTCCAACTTCCGAAATCAAATTCCAACCCCGATATCAATAAGTCCACTTCCGATCCAATTCTCCAAAAATTTGACTTTCGCCATTTCAAGCCTAAATTGGCTACAGACCTCAGATTCACAGTTCGAACACGCTCCTATATCCAAAATCACTCAACAGAGCTAACGGAACCGACAAAACTCTATTCTGGAGTTGTCTTCACACAGTCCGACTATGGTAAAAATAATTCTAAGACTTAAGCTTCCATCTCAGGGACTAAGTGTCCCAAATCTCTCTGAATCATCCGTAAATAAAACTTGACCATACACGCGGGTCATAATACATATTTTGTGGATTCTCGAGATATTAAGTCACTGAACGGGGCGTTATTGCTTAAAATAACAAGTCGGGTTGTTACAGGTGAATTGGGCTCGTGATCGTAACATAGAAGTATAACGTTGATTTAAATTTAAAATGAGAAAATTATTTGAATTCTAAAAATAAAAGTCATAGTATTGTATATGGATCGATCACATAAATAAAGCCAAACAAATATTTAAAATATACGAATTTCAAGCAGCATATTAAAACTATAAAAATATAATTAAACTTCATATATGTAATCTCAACAACTAAACTAAAACTTGATATGTTTTTTTTGGGGGTTGGGGGGAAATAAGGAAAACGTAATTGCTTATTACATATGACAAATATACTAATTTTGAAATATATTAGTTTTAGAATAAATATACATATTCATTTAAGTATAATATATTCTTATTTATTTTGCATTAGGTATATTTTTAGTTTTTTATAGTATAAATTTGTATTTGTATATTTGAGTTTTATCCAAAATAAATTCGTAAGTAGGATTTAATTCTTTTAACTTCATAGAGTTTTTCCAATTGAGTACCTTTCAATAAAAAATAAGATGATACCTGAAAAAGCCGGATCACAATTTGACATGATTTTTATTCTTTTATATTCTTCGTGCATCACGTGTGTTCTAATATTTGTTATATTAAAAGGAGGATAATTGTAACGACCCGACCGGTTGTTTTGAGCCCTAACATGTTGTTCGATGGTTTGAGGCCCTGAGTAGCTTCACTTAAGGTATTATGACTTGTACGCATGGTCGGAATTTACTTTCGGGAAGTTCGGAGTTGATTTGGAAAGAAAATGCTCTTTTCGAAAGCTTTAAGTTGGAAGAATTCACTAAGGTTGGATATTTTGAGTAAACGACCTAAGAATTAGTATTTGAAGGTTCCAACAGGTTCGTATGATGATTTTGGACTTGGGCGTATGTCCGGAACAAGTTTTGGATGACCCGGGAGCGTTTCGACACCTATTATGGAAGTTGGCATTTTGGAAGGATTTCATAAATTTGAGTTGAAGTGCATTTCAATGTCATCGATGTATGTTTAGGATTCTGAGTTTGGGAATAACTCTGTATGGTAATTCTGGTATTGGAAGTGCATCCGGATATGGATTTGGAGGTCCGTAGGTCACTTCGGCGTTAATTAGCGAAAGTTAGAAATTTGGATGATTTTGAGAAGTTTGACCGGGAGTGGACTTTTTGATATCGGGGTCGAATTTTGAATCTGGAAGTTGGAGTAGGTCCGTAATGTCGAATGTGGACTGTGTGCAAAATTTGAGGTCAATCAGACGTGATTTGATAGGTTTCGGCATCGATATATAGAAGTTTGAAGTTTTAAAGTTCATTAAGCTTGAATTGGAGTGCGATTCATGGTTTTAGCATTGTTTGATGTGATTTGAAGGCTCGACTAAGTTAGTAATGTGTTTTGGGACATGTTTGTATATTTGGTTAAGCTCCAGGGGGCCTCGGGTGTGTCCTCGATGGTTAATGGATCAAGCTTTGGGGTTAAGGAATTGCTGAAGTGAATCAGTTCTGGTGTAATCGCACCTGCACAAGTTTAACCGCAAGTGCGTGACCGCAGGAGCGAGGAAATGGTCGCAAGTGCGGTTTGGGAAAAGCTAAGCAGAAACCGCAGATGTGAAAGGAAGTCCGCACCTACGAGGTCGTAGATGCGAAGAGGGGTCGCAGGTGTGAGAAAGGGAGAGGAAGCCTGGGGGCGCAGGTGCGGAAGTTTACCCGCATCTACGGGTGCGCATCTGCGCATTGGAGACTTCAAATGTGAAAATTGACTTGAAGTCCTGGATCGCAGAAGCAATGGGAAATCCGCAGAAGCGGGAGCGCAAATGCAGCCAAAGGATCCGCAGAAGCGAGAACTGGGCAGAACATAAGGGGATCGAACTTTGTCATTTCTTCATTTTCATTTCGGATTTTGGAGCTCGGTTTGGGCGATTTTGGAGAGGAATTTTTCCACACAACTTGGGGTAAGTGTTCTTGACTTATTTGTAATTTTATTTCTTGAATTAATCTTCATTTTGGTGTCTGGTTATCAAAATTTCAAGAGAAATCGAGTTTTGAATGCCGATTCAGAGTCGGATTTGAGTGAAATTAGTATGGTTGAACTCGTAAGTGGATGGGTTGTCGGATTTTGTGAGTTTTGCCGGGTTATGAGATGTAGGCCCCACTGCCAAAAGTTTCGAGCGAAATTGGAGATTTGTTGAAATTGATTAATTATGGGCATTATAACACATTTTCATTGGTTTGCCTTGTTTGCATAGTTTTGGATCGACAAGCATCGGTTTGAGGTATTAAAGTGGCGTTGGAGCCAACTTTGGAGCTTCGGAACGAGATAAGTCTCTTGTCTAAACTCGTGAGGGGGAAATTTCCCCATAAGTGATTAAATTAATAATTGTTGCTAATTGTGGGGGCTACGTACGCACGAGGTGACGAGAGTCCGTTCGTAGCTACTATCTATGCTAAAGTCCGGGTACTTTAGGACTCAAATCATAAATTACGCGTGTAAATTATATCTTTTATTTAATTAAATTATTTGGACTATATTGTAAATTTTTAAGAGGAAAATTTGTAAAGATTCTGAAAGTTTACATACTTGAATTTTTGTGAAAAAATCTTTAACTGTTAATTGAAATTTGTTCATCCTTTCGATAAATCTTATAATAAATATACTCTCATTCCATATATACATAAGAAAATGTCATCCTTTCCTGTGGAGCGGGTTGAATGCCTCTGCAGTATATATGCATCTATGGATCGCGTTGCATGTGCCTCGACAGTATACACAACACTCTAGATCGGGCCGTAAGATCTCGACAGAAATCGTGCCTAATAATAATAATTACACGATACATTGATATGTTATTGCAGTTTGTGAAGTAAATTAATAAATTGGGATTTGTCGCATTTAAGGGAATTTAATTATTTCTGTTGGTTGAAGAAAATTATTGTAAATTCTATAAATCATGTCGATTTCGATATTGCTATTTTTATTTTATTCATTATTATTGACCCTTAGGGAGTGTCAAAATCGACCTCTCGTTACTACCTCTTTGAGGTGAGGCGTGATACTTACCGGGTACACGTTTTTTACGTACTCATGCTACACTTGCTGCACATTTTTATTATGCAGGTACAGATATGTCTAGCTGCCTTGTGGGCGCAGAGGTGTGGTTAAAATGCGGGGACTTAGGTGAGTTGCATTCTATATTACGATCTGCAACCCACAGAGTCTCCTTCAGAGTTATTTATATTTTTTCTGTCTAATTTGTATTCTGGACAGATGCTGTATTTTATGTTTAACTCCCTAGTAAATCCTCATGCACTTGTGACACCGGGTTTTGGGAATGGTTATGAATTGTTTAGAAATTTAGTTGCTAAAAATATTTATCACTTACTCTATGAGTTCTATCATTACTATTTCATTAAAGAAATTCTGATTTAAAATAAAATATTTAAATGGGTAATTAAGTTAAGTATGTATTGTTGGCTTTCCTGATAGCGGTGTCCGGCGCCATCACAACCTTTAATTGAATTTTGGGTCGTGACAATATGGTATCAGAGCACTAGGTTCACTTAGGTCTCATGAGTCATGAGCGAGTCTAGTAGAGTCTTGCGGATCGGTACAGAAACATCTGTGCTTATCTTCGAGAGGCTACACGGCTGTTAGGAGCATTTTGCTTCTTGATTCCTCATCGTGCGATTCGATTCCTTTGAAGCTTATGCCTTCATGTCCTTCCTATTCAATCCTATGCGACGTGAAGCGCTTGTTATAAATTGGAGATCGAGGAAAATTTTAATGGTACTACAGATGTAGTGCAGGATGCTTCTCCCTGCGTATTTAATTGGGCTATTGTCGTCGCCTTGCAGAAGGCCGCTCTGTCGTTTCAGTTCAGTATCAGTATTACCAAAGGTTTTGAGATTTGGCATTTTGTTATTGTGACGATTCGTGTGTTGCTATCGCACAGTATTTGTATAATGGTAGGGTGCTTGTCTATGCGTCGAGGCAGAGAATGACTTGGAAGTAGGTTGTGCTCGGTGCATGATTCAGAGATTCGGTATTTTATTTCCAGTGGATGAAAGGTAATTAGACTAAGAATGTTCAGGTTTGGGTTGATGGAGTAACGAGATTTGGTATTTTCGATCATGGTGGAATTTTCATCTATGATGTGTTAACGGCATCCATGATTGAATGTGTTAAGTTCGTCGGTGTTATGATCTCCTTTGATTTTTCATTTGGGGCAGGATATTGTGAAATGATGTCGGGGAAGCAACTGTAAGAGACCGCGAGGTGCAGTGGTTTCAGACCAAAGCGATGTTCCAAGTATTGACGGCTCCAGGAAGATGATCTTCCAGGAGGATTAAGGCTGGTAGCAATTTGTTAGTCCAGGTGTTACAGAAATAGATTTTGATTTGATACAATATTTGGGCAGCGAAGGATGAGGAAGGACATGTGGGAGGTGTCTTGCGGTGGTTAAAATTCTAGAAGGCCAAGTGTGAGAAATAAAAGTCGTGTAGTTGCTTAAAGGAGAGGGTTTGGCTAAAGTGAGGGAGTGGGGGAAGGACATTTGGGATTCATGATGGACAGTGACTAGGTCTACAGACTTAATTTGGAATGTTAGTTGTTATACTGGGGGAAGATTGGATGCGACAGAAATGAGTTTGCCTTATATGAAGAGGAATTCAACATGACTTCGGGTTGGGATGTATCGTCGCACCGGTAGTTGATATCAACGGGTATTGAACAGACTTGTACAGCTGGTGAACGAGCACGAGCTCAGGATGGTTTATTGGTTTCGTGGTAATAGTACTCAGTGCAGCATTGTTGGAGGATGGCGGCATGGAATTTCCACAGGTGGGATATCTCCTGTAAGCAGATTAGCAGTTTCGGGGTGCTGATAGAGCTTCTACGAAGAATTTTACTGACTATCCAGTAACAGGTCAAGTATGTGAATATGGCTAGTGATTCAGAATGTTCATGAAATGTTTAACATAAGAATTTCGAGGAATTTGGTGGGTCGATTATACGAGATTGTGTCAATTGGGGATAAGGAGTCTTGGTGGGTTCCAGAGTTATGTAATTGTAGATTTAAGCTAAGTGGGAGAGCCCCACCATCTACAATTAGATTGCATGGTTGTCTATTTGTGAGATTTCTAGTTATCGATGTATTAGTGGGTCATTTCAACTAAGGAAAGAAACCATCAATGGTAATTTGAGCAAATAATTTGGGGAATGTGTGCCATATTTGGACTTATCGATGCATGTTCAGGCTTTGGGAAGACTCAGAGTCTATGTTGCGTGTTGATGTGATGTACAAGGAAGGTGATTCGGCCGGGTGCTTCTTTGAGAGAGTGTTCAATTGCTAGCAGAGCCTTGGAGTTGATTATATTCGGGACCAGGTCGGAATGGGTGACTCTCAACAATGGTCCTAGTGGATTCAAAACGTTAAAGTATGGTGCCTAAGGAGTTCGAGTCTGTAGTATGGTTAAGTATCGAGCTTTTGTAGCAGATTATGAAAAGGGGTTTGGAGTGTTCTATGTTATCTTCGGTCTGCTGTGTAGCATTGGAGGAATGGGAGAAAAATGACTACGGATTCATAAAGGAAATATCGGAATAAGAGTATCAGTTGAAGATGCGAATGTGTGCACAATGAGGTTATGCGATGGTTTGTGGATTTTAGGACAATGTGGGCTCGTGAAATGCAGTCACTCGGGGCAAGTGCAGATTGATCTCGATATAATTGGAATGAAGCTATTGTTATTTCTAAAGAAAATTTAGGGTAAACTTAGAAGTAGTTGGATCGGTTAGCAGTGTTTGAATTGGCATGATTGTTAGCAATGTTTGAATTGGCATGTGATTTGTGGCGGTACGTACGAGGCGTGACGACCGCCGTAATTGATTTTAATTGGAGGCATTCGAGCATTATGGTCTGTTATGTGTAGATGGATCCCAGAAGAGTTATTGTCACGACCCAATTTCGCCTAAAAGTCGTGATGGCGCCCAACACTACAGCTAGGCAAGCCAACTATTAAATTAAACATATATTGATTAGATTTAAATCCAAGAAAATAATAAAACCTCAAATTCTACCAATGTGTGTGCCAAGACCTAGTGTCACAAGTGTATGAGTATCTAGTAGATTATACAAAACTCCCAAAATACTATATGAAATGAAATAGACAGAAATATAAATATAAGAAGAGACACTGGTAGCTGCAGAATGGCTCAGGAAGGCAGCTCACCACTATGCCTCGGGATGATGTGGATATATAATGATAGGTACTCCACTAGTACCAGTCTCAGATCTTGCACAAAAAGTGCATCAAGTGTAGTATGAATACATAAACAACGTATATCCAGTAAGTATCAAACCTAATCTCGAAGTGGTAGAGACGAGATAGTCGACTTTGACACTTACTAAGGGTCAAAAATAATAAATAGGATGAAATAGAATTTATTTAATTCAGCATGACTCACAGAGTTAACAATAATTTTTACTAAATCTGCAGAAGTAATTAAATTCTTCCAAATGAAACAATTCCCGATGAATTAATTGAATTCCTTCAAGTCCAATAATTTACAATTTATCAATTAGCTTCACAAGCTGCTATAAACTATCAAACTATCGTGTATTTATTATTATTAAATACAATTTCTGCCAAGGACGTACGGCCCGATCCAGAGTGTCGTGTACACTGCCGAGGGACGTGCGGCACAATCTATAGATGCATCTATCCTGCCGAGGCGTTCGGCCCGATCCACAAGAAATGAGGACATTTTCTTATGTACCTCCGGAATGAGAGTATTTATTGCAGGATTTATTCGAGAGGATAAACAATTTATTTCAACAATTAATTAATTTAAACAAATATTAAGCATATGAAAACTTCACCTTTTAACATCTTCCCTAACAATTCACAAAATATATATATATATATATATATATATATCAACAATTTAATTAAATAAAGAATATATTTTACATAAATAATTCATGCTTTGAGTCCTAAACTACCCGGACTTTAACATTTATAGTAGCTACGCACGGACTCTCGTCACCTCATGCGTACGTAGCCCCCGCAATTAGCAATAATTATTAATTCAATTACCTATAGGGTAATTTTCCCATCACAAGATTAGACAAGAGACTTACCTTGTCTCAAAGTCCACTTTCCGATTACTGCGTCGCGTAAAATTCTCGACCCGACGCCGAAAAATCCGAAACTATCCAAATATTATACAAATAATTAATATATGCTCAATAACTCGAAATTCATCTATTAACTAAATTACCTTATCCAACATGGTAAAAGTCCTAAAATTCACCCTGGGCCTACGCTCCCGGATTCTGGAAAGTTTTGGATGAAAACGTCACTCATAATCTCAAGAACTCAAATATATAATTTCTATCCAATTCCATAACCATTTTCGTGGTAAAAATCTCATTTTTATAAAAATCTAGTTTTTTCACCTAAACCCTTGATTTCTAAGATTTACTAGTTATAATCTACCCATAATCTATGTATTTAACTCAAGGGGTGCGGAATTAACTTACCTTCAAATTGCTAGTTGAAATCCTCCTCTCAAAAGCTGAGAAATCACCTAACAATGGATGAAAAATAGAAAGAAATGGACTCAGCTTCGTCCATTTTGAAGGTTCTGTCCAGCAGTGATTTTCGCACTTGCGGAGCTATGACCGCATATGTCGTCCCGCTTCAGCGGCTAAGCCCATCGCACCTGCTCCCTTTCCGCTTCTGCGGTCATGGTCTTCGCACCTGCGGGCTCGCAAGTGCGCTTCCTTGGTCGCTTTTGCGGTCAGCGCCAGCCTTTCCCTTTTTCACATCTGCGGCTTGGAGCTCGCTTCTGCGAGCTCGCATCTACGGCTTCCCAAGCGCAGATACGTTTGCAGCAGAAACTGGAAGCTTTGGTTTTTGGCTCCAAATTTCCAACTTGGTCCGAGCCTTGTCCTGTTAACACTCGGGGCCCCACCCAAACATACCAACAAATTTGAAATCATAAAGCGGACTCGCTCGAATTCTCGGAATGTGTAAAACAAAATCAAATCTAAGAATCATACCCCAAACCAAATTGATTCAAACTAAATAACTTGAAGTTCTTCAATTTACTTCCAATGCGCCGAAACATACTTAAACTACTCTGAATGGCACGAAAGTTTACGTGCAAGTCTTAGATCAAAATACGGAACTATTCATAAACTAAGAATTCCAGATAGACTTCAATTACTTAAAAACCTACTCCAAACCAAATGTAAAGAATTTTAAATCTATTGGAACCTTCAAATCACGATTCCGGGTCATTTTCTCAAAATGTCTAACGGCCCGACTTGTCGTTTTAAGCATTTACGCCCCGTTTAGTGACTTAAGGTCTTGAGCAGCCTCGCAATATGTATTATGACACGTGTGTGTGGTCGAGTTCGATTTACGGATGATTCGGAGAGATTTGGGACACTTAGTCCCTGATATGGAAGCTTAAGTCCTAAGATTTTTACCGTAGTTAGAAGTGTGTGAAGACAACTCCGAAATAGAGTTTTGTCGGTTCCGTTAGCTCCGTTGGGTGATTTTGGACTCAGGAGCATGCTCGGACTGTGAATCTTAGGTCTGTAGCCAATTTAGGCTTGAAATGGCGAAAGTCGAATTTTTGGGAAGTTTGACCGGGGGGTTGACTTTTTGATATCGGGGTCGAAATATGATTCCGAGAGTTGGAACAACTCCGTTATGTTATTTGGGACTTGCTTGCACAATTTGACGTCATTCCGGGTTGGTTTGATAAGTTTCGGCACGAGTTTTAGAAGTTGGAAGTTTTGAAAGTTCATAATTCGATTCGATACGCGATTCGTAATTTTGGCATTGTTTGATGTGGTTTGAAGTCTCGACTAAGTTCATATGATGTTTTGGGACTTGATAGTACGTTTGGTTGAGGTCCCAAGGGGCTCGGGTGTGTTTCGGGGGTGGTTTCTGACCAAATTGGAGTTGTTTGGACTGTTGTTGCTGAAGTCTGGTTTCCTTCTTCGCGAACTCGAAGGGAGTCCCGTGTTCGCGAAGAGGAATTTGAGGGACTGAAGGTTTGGCCTTCGCGAACTCGAAGGGAGTCCCGTGTTCGCGAAGAGGAATTTGAGGGACTGAAGGTTTGGCCTTCGCGAACGCAAAGAAGGAGCAGGGCAAGCCTTCGCGAACGCGGCCCAGGCAACGCGAATGCAAAAAAGAAAGGAAGATTGGGGCCTGGGGTCGTTTGGCCTTCGCGAACGCGAAGCGTGGAACGTGAACACGAAGGAATTGGTCATCTGATCATCGTGAACGCGACAAGGAGTTCGCGAACGCGAAGAGGAAATGATGAGGCATAAACAATTGGCCTTCGCGAACGCGACGAGGAGGTCACGAACGCGATGAAGGAATTGAGGCAGTTGGGTTTTGGCCTTCGCGAACACGGAGAAGGCCTATCTTGGCAGAATTAAAAGTCCCAAAAATGGGGGGTTGAGTTCATAACTCAAAATCTAATTTGGAGCTCGGTAGAAGACAATTTTTGGAGAGATTCTTGCGTGGGTGTTTGGGGTAAGTGATTCTTATACAGTTTTGATTAATTTCCATGATTATGTGTTTGAATCCATCATTTAATTTGGATTTAATGGAGGAAAAATCAAGATTTTTGTAAAATCTTCCAAAAATGAAAATGTAAGATTTGGAAGTCGAGTTGTTATTGGAATTCGATAAAATTAGTATGGTTGAACTCGTATCGGAATGGGTATTCGGATTTCATGAAAATTATGTCGGGTTCCGAGAGGCGGGTCCCGCGTTGACTTTTGTTAACTTTTTGGAATAAAATTTTAAGTCGACGTATTATTATCCGGAATTATTTTTGATGAATTTTAATGAAGTTATACAATTAATTAAGATAGATTTGAACGGCCTGGAGGCCAATTCAAGCAAGAAGGCGATTTTGGAATATCGGCATAACTTCAAAGAGGTAAGTGTCTTGCTTAACCTCGAGTGGGGTAAATTCCCTTAGGCATTGAGTCTTATGTGCAACTTGGGTAATTGAAAATCATGTATGCGAGATGACGAGTACCTACTTGGTTTATATGTGCAAATTTTATTGAGTTAAAGTCTTGAGCATATTGTGTAGTAAATTGGATAATTGTAGGCATATATTTAATTATCTACTTGTCGTGCCTAAACCATTGTTGTTGACTATGTTGTTATATGACAATGTGATGTGATTGTTATTTGATTATTTATGAAATTTCATGAATTTGCTGGTTTGATAATTATTGGAATTTAATTTCATTTTGGATTTTTTCCTCTGCAAATAATTAATTAAATGAGCTTAAGAAGAGGTGTTTATATGATTATTGAAAATTTGATCTTTTATGAAGACTTTGCTTTATGTTGAGTAATTTCTATCTCTATTGATTATTTTTGGGTGTTGTACACATTGTGTGGAGCATTTGGCTATTTGCTGTGAAATTAATTGACTTGGTTGTAGCTTTGAAATTTGGTTGTGGCCATTGGGCAAATTGTGATATGAATTGATTTTTGTTATGTTGTTGTAATAATTTCCCGTGTAAATTATTGTGTTGTGTGAGTTGTTATTTTGGGGAGATAAGGGTGGCATCTCACCGTTGATATTATGTGGTTATAAGGGTGGCATTTCACTATTGTGTTTGTTGGCTATTGATATTGTCTGGGCGGAGCGATAAGGGTGGCTATAGGAGCGATAAGGGTGGCAATAGGAGTGATAAGGGTGGCTATTGATATTGTCTGGGCGGAGCGATAAGGGTGGCTATTGTCAGGGAAGATTTGTGATGATGTGGGGTTGTGGTATTGACAATTTTCATGTGATGTTATGATTTTTTTGTGTTTATTTTTATACCTTGAGCAACTTGTCTTGTTGTTAATAAATATATAATAATCTGATTTATGTTTAAATTGGGAGCATTTGGCTATTGCCAGACGATTTATAAAATGAAATGTGGGCACGAGATGACGTGAATTGTAATATGAAATGGGGATATTGGCACGTGAATTGTCCGTGCAGTTGTGATGTAAAATATGGGCATAAGGTACTGTGATGAAAAGATAATGATATTTGGCACGTGAATTGTTCGTGCAGTTGTGATATGAAATGAAGTCACGAGGTGCCGGGCAAATATGATGATTTAATTATGGCACGAGGTGCTGTGAAAATATGAAAATGGGCTGAGACCCGTATTTACGAAAAATATGAAAATGGGCTGAGACCCGTATTTTGATGATTTTGAAATGAGGTGTCACATTGTGACTTTTTAATTGAAATAATTATATTCAAAATATTTATTTGGAAGGATTTTTACTTAGAAAGTATTATATAAAAGAATTGTATTTTGAAACATATTTATTTATGGAAATTGTATTTGAAAAGATTTATTGAAAGAATTATATTTGAAAAATAATTATTTGAGAAAATTATATTTGAAAGAGAGTTATCTGGAAGAACTATGTGAAAGACATTTATTTGAAGGGCTTGATTTAATTGGGTATAATTGTGTTATTAATTATTGAGTGATATTAATGGTATTCTTGTTGTCTGTTGTGTATATCACTGGTTGTTTTATCATGCCTTTATTATTATTTGGTTCCTATTATTTTGTATATTATATTGCACAGGTTATTAGACTAGTGAGTGTCTTGACTGCACCTCGTCTCTACTCCATTGAGGTTAGTCTTGATACTTACTAGGCACCACTGTGGTGTGCTCACTATACACTTCTGCACATTTTTGTGCAGAGCCAAGTATTGAAGATAACGGACTTGAGCAGAGTTAAAGCGGGATCGTAAGGATTCAAGGTAGAACTGTTTGGTCGTCACAGTCCCTTGGAGTCTTTTCATTTCATTGTACTGTTAATTTGTAATTAAACAGTATTGTATATTCGGTCCTCGTGATCATTCTATGTATTCAGTTAGAGTTCATTACTCAGTACTACCAGTCTTGGGAGGTTGTACATTCATATTTTTTCCGCTGTTAGTTTTGTTTACTTATTTTTTTTAAAATGGCTCCAAAAATGTAATTGAAATCGGCTTACCTAGTCCTATAGACTAGGTTCCATCACGACGCATATGGTGGGATTTTGGGTCGTGACAAGTTGGTATCAGAGCTCTAGGTTCATAGGTTCTACGAGTCATGAACGAGTCTAGTAGAGTCTTGTGGATCGATACAGAGACGTATGTGCTTATCTTCGAGAGGCTACAGAACTGTTAGGAAATTTCCATTTCTTTCATTCATGTCGTACATAATTTGTTGAATTTGAAATTTGAGCCTTTGTATCTCTATTCTCTCACAGATGGTGAGGACACGTGCTACCAGGTTAGCTGAGCAGGAATCCGCTCATACTGCTAGGGCTGCAAGAGGCCGGGGCCGATATAGAGGGTGAGGTAGAGGTCGAGGAAGGGCACGTGCTGCGACTAGAGCACCTGTCAGAACAACAGTTGAGGAGCCACTAGTAGCTCCAGTTGGGGGACAGATATCGGAAGCACCTATTGTTACCCCCGGACATCAGGAGACCTTAGCACAGTTCTTGAGTTTGTTTGGTATATTAACTCATGCGGGATTGATCTCTGTTGCACTAAATATTTCGTAGATTGGGGGTGTAGCTCAAACTCCTACAACAACTCCAGAGCAGCAAGTTCACTTTGGTCAGATTTTGGGTATAGTACCGGTACAACCTGTTATTCCGGTTCGGCCTGAGGTCAGGCCCGAGGCATCAGAAGAAGAACAAACGAGACTTGAAAGGTTTAAGAAATATGATCCACTAACTTTCTGTGGCACAACTACAGAGAATACCCAAGAATTTAGAGAAAATTATCACTGTATTCTCCGCACCATGGGTATTATGAAGTGAGCGGAGTTGCCTTTACTACATTTCAACTGTCAGGCGCGGCATATCGGTGGTGGAAAATCTATGAAGAAGGTAGACCAGCCGATGCCACACCACCAACTTGGGCTTAATTTCCGGAAATATTCTTGAAAGAGTTTATTCCCCAGACTCTCAGAGATGCGTGGCGCACAGAGTTTCAACAGTTGCGTCAGGGTACTATGACGGTGTCAGAATATGCTATCAGGTTCAGTGAGTTAGCCCGTCATGCACCTATCTTAGTTCCGACAATCAGAGAACGGATCCACAGATTCATTGAGGGGCTCGATTATGATATTAAAATATGTATGGCACGAGAGTTTCAAACTGATGCTCCATTTCAACAAGTTGTGGAAATTGCAAGGAAGATTGAGGGCGTTTTAGGCGAGGAAAGGGAGTCTAAGGAGGCCAAAAGGTCTCGAAGATCTGGAGGGTTCAGTGGATTTTACTGTTCACCTAGAACCCATTATAGCGGAGACTCGAGCAGTCGGTCAGCTCAGTCCGCACATCATATTACTCGGAGTGCTCCAGTTTATAGTGCACCACCGACACGAGATTCTTACAGTGGTTATTCAAGTTATCCAGCACAGACTCAGTACGAGCAACCGCGACCTCAGGTTTTTTTTATGAGTGTGGTGATACTAGGCATATCATGAGAGATTGTCCCAGACTTGGGAAGGGTGGATTTCATCAGAACACTCCAGCTACAAGCTTTATTCCAGCTGATACTCCACGTGCACGGTTAGCTAGAGGTGGAGGACAGGCGGGTAGTGGGCGCCTAAGAGGTGGAGGCTCGACCCATTGATTTAATCACTATGATTTGGTTGAGGCCAATACACCAGATGGTGCCGTTACAGGTACGATCTTGATTTCTATTATAAAAGGATATTTCCCTTAATTTGATTCGGTTCTGAATATTGAGGTGAGTCCTCTTATTATGCTTCAGTTATGGGTGAGTTAAGTAAATTTGTAACCCATTTATATGTTTATCCCTATTGGGATATTTGGGGTGTGAGCATATGTCTGTCATTTATTTTTGTACACCATTCAGGGCTATAAGTCCAAAATTAATTTTTATTATTCATTACAATGGGTTTAATGTGTTTCAAAATAATTGATTCCAATTTTTATGAATTATATGCCCAACCGGTATGAGGGTTCTTTATGTGTTGTAAAAACTGTCTACGAAATTTATTGAAAAGAAAAAAGAAAGAAAATTGAAATTTTAGTTGGCATAATGTGCAAAATACTTGTGATTCAGAGTTGAGGACGAGATCCTCGCATTTTTATATGATGTGAAATATTTGAACCGGACTATAAGTCACGGTGGAAGTTATATAAGGACGAGGTCCTTGTGGTGAAATATTTATGACTTTAAATTTTTCGTGTGTGAAATTTAATTTGTACAATAATATTAATAGGGAGTCATGCCTGTTAGGCTTATTTGATAATGCTTGTATATTTTGTGATCATATTCATCCATTTTTGTGTTGTAAATATTGAGTTTTAGCCTATGAGGTGAGTGCCCAGGTGGTGTTAAATGTGACTCATTAATCTGAGTAAGTAATCATGAGGTCTTCATTCCTTACGTTCTGTTGTCAGTGTTGTGAAAATTCGAAACAAAGTGATGATTAATATGAGATTAATTGATGATGTTGGAATTAATTATGAACAACTTTTAAGACCAGAGTTGTGGTGATGAGCATACATATGATGTGCTTCATGTCCTGATATCATTATGATCAGGCAATGCTTAGATTAATATTATTGATATATATCCTGTGGTATTTTGTTGGGTTGTGGATATGTTGTTAAGAGTTGTTTGGGTGTTACTCTGGCAGGTGGATAGGCCCAATTACATGGGAGACTCCGCCGAAATTTTCTGAAAAATTTGGGAGTTAGTAAAATTTGAAGGATTGAGAATTGAAAAACAAGAGACAAATTATGTTATGTGTTTGAGGGCGAATAATCCTAAGCGGGGAATAATGCAGCACCCCAAAGAATGTTTTGAATTACTTCAACACTATCGAGAAAATTGATGTGTGCATAGGCACGAGTTGGTATAGCCAGTTGAGACTAATATTGTGCGTTGTGAGAAATCAGGCCTTTTGAAAATATTGGAGTATAAGAAAATGGCCTTAAAGTTTACATATATGGATAAAACAAATAATCTCAAGTGAGATGATGTTGTTGGGCTTATCTAAAATGCGGTAACGTGGAATCAACCGTTAGTTTATGTCTAAAAGTAAAATTATCAATTCGGTAACCTCAGAATAATTCTTAGAACGTTCGAGGACGAAAGTTTATTTAAGAGGTGGAGAATGTAACGACCCGACTTGTCGTTTTAAGAATTTATGCCTCGTTCAGTTACTTAAGGTCTTGAGCAGCCTCGCAATATATATTATGACCCGCGTGTGTGGTCGAGTTTGATTTACGGATGATTCGGAGAGATTTAGGAAACTTAGTCTCTGAGATGGAAGCTTAAGTCCTAGAATTTTTACCGTAGTCGGAACTTTATGAAGACGACTCCAGAATAGAGTTCTGTCAATTACGTTAGCTCCGTTGTGTAAATTTGGACTTAGGAGCATGTTCGGACTGTGAATCAAAGGTTTGTAGCCAATTTAGGCTTGAAATGGCGAAAGTCGAATTTTCGAAAAGTTTGACCGGGGGTTGACTTTTTGATATCGGGGTCGGAATGTGATTTTGAGAGTTGGAACAACTCCGTTATGTTTTGTGGAACTTGCCTGCACAATTTGGCCTCATTCCGGGTTGGTTTGATAGGTTTCGGCACGAGTTTTAGAAGTTGGAAGTTTTGGAAGTTCATAATTCGATTCGATGCGCGATTCATAATTTTGGCGTTGTTTGATGTGGTTTGAAGCCTCGACTAAGTTCTTATGATGTTTTGGGACTTGATGGTACATTTGGTTGAGGTCCCTAGGGGCTCAAGTGTGTTTCGGGGGTGGTTTCGGGCCAAATTGAAGCTGTTTGAACTGTTGTTGCTGAAGTCTGGTTTCCTTCTTCGCGAACGTGAAGGGAGTCCCGCGTTCGCGAAGACGAATTTGAGGGACTCAAGGTTTGGCCTTCGCGAACGCGAAGCTGTGGACGCGAATGCGAAAAAAGGAGCAGGGCAAGCCTTCACGAACGTGGCCCAGGCAACTTGAACGCGAAGAAGAAAGGAAGATTGGGGCCTGGGGTCGTTTGGCCTTCGCGAACGCGAAGAGTGGAACTCGAACGCGAAGGAGTTGGTCAGCTGGTCATCGTGAACGTGACAAGGAGTTCGCGAACGCAAAGAGGAAACGATGAGGTAGATACAGTTGGCCTTCGCGAACGCGGCGAGGAGGTTGCGAACGCGATGAAGGATTTAAGGCAGTTGGGTTTTGGCCTTCGCGAACGCGAAGCAATGGTCGCGAACGCGAAGAAGGCCTATCTGGGCAGAATTAAAAGTCCAAAAAACGGGGGTTTGAGTTCATAACTCAAAATCTAATTTGAAGCTCGGTAGAAGGCAATTTGTGGAGAGATTCTTGCATGAGTGTTTGGGGTAATTATCCAGTTTTGATTAATTTCCATGATTATATATTTGAATCCATCATTTAATTTGGATTTAATGGAGTAAAAATCAAGATTTTTTTAAAATCTTCCAAAACCAAAAATATAAGATTTGGAAATCGAGTTGTTATTGTAATTCGATAAAATTGGTATGGTTGAACTCGTATCGGAATGGGTGTTCGAATTTCATGAAAGTTATGTCGGGTTCTGAGAGGAGGGTCTCGCGTTGAATTTTGTTGACTTTTTGGAATAAATTTTTAAGTCGACGTATTATTATCCAGAATTATTTTTGATGAATTTTAATGAAGTTATACAATTAATTTGGATATATTTGAACGGCCCGGAGGTCAATTCAAGCAAGAAGGCGATTTTGGAATATCGGCATAACTTCAAAGAGGTAAGTGTCTTGCTTTCCCTCGAGTGGGGGAAATTCCCTTAGGCATTGAGTCTTATGTGAAACTTGGGTAATTGAAAACCATGTACGCGAGGTGACGAGTAAGTACTTGATTTATATGTACAAATTTTATTGAGTTAAAGTCTAGAGCATATTGTGTAGTAAATTGGATAATTTTTGGCATATATTTAATTATCTACTTGTCGTGCCTAAACCCTTGTTGTTGACTCTGTTGTTATATGACAATGTGATGTGATTGTTATTTGATTATTTATGAAATTTCGTAAATTTGCTGGTTTGATAATTATTGGAATTTAATTTCATTTTGGATTTTTCCCTCTGCAAATAATTAATTAAATGAGCTTAAGAAGAGGTGTTTATATGATTATTGAAAATTTGATCTTTTATGAAGACTTTGCTTTATGTTGAGTAATTTCTATCTCTATTAATTGTTTTTGGGCGTTGTACACATTGTGTGGAGCATTTGGCTATCTGGTGTGAAATTAATTGACTTGGTTGTAGCTTTGAAATTTGGTTGTGGTCATTGGACAAATTGTGATATGAATTGATTTTTGTTATGTTGTTGTGATAATTTCCCGTGTAAATTATTGTGTTATGTGAATTGTTATTTTGGGGAGATAAGGGTGGCATTTCACCCAAAGGATTCAATGTAGAGTATTTTGGTCGTCGCAGTCCCTTGGAGTCTTTTCATTTCATTGTACTGTTAACTTGTAATCAAATAGTATTGTATATTCGGTCCTCGTGATCATTCTATGTATTCAGTTAGAGTTCGTGACTCAGTACTACCAGTCTTGGGTGGTTATACATTCATATTTGTTCCACTGTTAGTTTTGGTTATTTATTTAAAACAAAATGTCTCCAAAAATGTAATTGAAATTGGCTTACCTAGTCTTAGAGACTAGGTGACATCATGACGCATGTGGTGGGATTTTGGGTCATGACAAAATATTGACCGAAGTCAAACCTGGCCTTTTAGGCTAACTCAAGGAACCAAGTGTTCCGATTTCAACCCAAACACTTCCAAATTTCGAACCAACCATCCCCGCAAGTCATAAATCATTAAAAGCACATACGGGGAGTCTTATTTTAGGGAACGGGGATCTAAAAGTTAAAATGACCGTTGGGTCATTACATTCTCCACCACTTAAACAAACGTTCGTCCTCAAATGGGTTTAGAATAATACCTGGAGTGCTAAATAAGTGTGGATATTTGCTCTGCATGTCCTCCTCGGCCTCCCAAGTCACTTCCTCGACTAGTTGTCCCCTCCAATGGACTTTTACTGCTGAAATGTTCTTGGACCTCAACTAGAGAACCTGTTTATCAACAATGGCAAATGGATCCTCTTCATAACCCAAACTCTTATCTAGTTGAACCATGCTAAAGTCCAATACATGTGACTAGTCGGCATGATACTTCCAGAGCATGGATACATGGAAAACCGGATGAACTCCCGATAGATTGGGAGGCAATGAAAGCTCATAAGCAACCTCCCCAACTCGTCTCAACACCTCAAATAGTCCTATAAACCTCGGGCTCAATTTTCCCTTTTTCCCAAATCTCATGATTCCCTTCATTGGCGAAACTTTCAAGAGAACTTTTTCACCTATATTAAATGATAAATCACGCGCTTTCTGATCCGTGTAACTCTTCTGTCTGGACTGTACTGTACAAAGTCACTCCTAAATCGACTTCACCTTTTCAAAGGCATCCTTCACTAAATCAGTACCGAACGACATCGCCGACCATATAAAGCCTCAAATAGAGTCATCTCGATGCTGGATTGGTAACTGTTATTATAAGCAAACTCGGCCAAAGGCAAGAAATGATCCCACTGACCTCCAAAGTCAATCACACATGCCCTGAGCATATCCTCCAAAATTTGAATTGTCCGCTCTGATTGGCCGTCGGTCTGCGGATGAAAGGTTGTACTAAGCTCTACACGGGTCCCCAATTCACTTTGTACTGCTCTCCAGAAATGTGAAGTAAACTAAAGACCTCGATCTTATATGATAGAAATTGGCACACCGTGCAACCGAACTATCTCCTGAATATAAATCTAGGCCAACCTCTCCGAAGTATATGTAGTCACAATAGGAATAAAATGTGCCGACTTGGTCAACCTGTCAACAATGACCCAAACTGCATCAAACTTCTGCAAGGTCCGCGACAACCCAACTACAAAGTCCATAGTGATACGTTCCCATTTCCACTCTGGTATAGTCATCTACTGAAGTAGGCCACCTGGCCTCTGGTGCTCATATTTAACTTGCTGGCAATTCAGACACCTAGCTACATACTCAACTATATCCTTTTTCATTCGCCGCCACCAATAATGTTGCCTCAAGTCACGATACATCTTTGTAGCTCCCAGATGAATAGAATACCTAGAACTGTGTGCTTCTTCTAGAATCTTTTTCCTTAGTCCATCCACATTAGGAATACATAGACGATCCTGGAGTCATAGAACACCATCTGCTCCAATAGTAACTTCCTTGGCACCACCTCGTAGTACCGTTTCTCGAAGAAACATTAAGTTTGGATCATCATACTGGCGAGCCTTGACCTGCTCAAATAGTGAAGACTGAGCCACAACACATGCAAGAACTCGGTTGGGCTCTAAAATATCCATCCTCACAAGTCTGTTAGCTAAGGATTGAATATCCAAAGCTAATGGACTTTCCTCTGTTGAAATGAAAGCCAAACTACCCATACTTTCCGCCTTTTCTACTCAAGGCGTCTACAACCATATTTTCATTGCCCGGATGGTACAGGATAGTAATATCATAATCCTTTAGTAACTTCAGCCATCTGCTCTGCCTCAAATTTAGGTCCCTCTGCTTGAACAAATGTTGCAAATCACGATGATCAATATAAACTTCACAGGACACCCCATAAAGATAATGCCTTCATATCTTAAGGGCGTGAATAATCGCAGCTAACTCCAAATCATGTACCGAATAATTCTTCTAGTGGGGATTCAGCTAGGGCTGCTTATCGGGCGGATTGGGCGGTTAATTACTCTTAACGGTTTGTCTTAACGGTTATCGGATTTTAAATGTATTAATCCGCTAGCCACCCGATAAGATATCGGGCGGATTGGTAACGGTTTAGCTCTTATCGGGCAGTTATTGGGCGGTTTATCGGCCTAATTCAATCTATATTGTGTTCATTAATTGTTTGTTGACCGCCTAGCATACAAATTCAGAATAGGAAATTACACATTGAGTCCAGACATACATGTCTGTTAACGCCTACATAAGAATGATGTAGTGTGTCATGTGTTGTAGAGTGAAAAAAGTTGTGGCACAACACTGTTGTTCTTCTATTAAACATAGACAACATGCATTAGTTTTAAAAAAACAAAAGCAGAGGTGAACCATAGACAACATCTTAAACAATCTTGTTGTACGGTGGGAGAATAAGCTAAGCTAAGCCAAGCCTGGGATTTTCTGATGCATAGTACGTAAGGGTTCTGATTATTTAGGAATTAGGCGTTAGAACTTAGAGATGGAGTACTGGAAGAAGTGAAAGGGTTTTTGATATTTAATATATATATATATATATATATATATATATATTCTTAACGGGTGAACGGATTATCCGTTAAGAAAATTGAATAATCCGCCCCCAAACCGATAAGCCGTTAATAAAAATATTTCAATCCGTTCCCCGTCCGTTAAACCGTTAACCCGATACCAATAAGCCATTAAGCTTCGGTTTCGATTCGGTTTTCGATTTCGGTTCGGTTTTGAACACCCCTAGATTCAGCTGACGTGAAGCATATGCAATAACTTGCTTTTCCTGCATCAATACACAACCTAAACCAACGCGTGAAGAGTCACAATACACTGTATACATCCCCGAACTGGAAGGCAACACTAACACTGGTTTTGTAGTCAATGTTGTCTTGAGCTTCTAAAAACTCACCTCACAATCATCGGACCATCAGAACAGAGCAGCCTTCTCGGTCAATTTGGTCAAAGGTGCTGCAATAGATGAAAAACCTTTCACAAATCAACGATAATAACCTGCTAAACCTTGAAAACTCCTGATCTCAGTCGCCGAAGTGGGACGATAACAATTCTGAACTACCTCAATCTTTTTGGGATCAACCTTAATGCCCTCGCCCGATACAATATGCCCCAAGATTGCTACAGACTCTCGCCAGAATTCACATTTGGAGAACTTAGCATATAGCTTCTGTTCCCGCAACCTCTGAAGCACTACTCTCATATGCTTCTCGTGCTTCTTCTTACTGCGTGAGTAGATAGAAATGGCATCAATGAAGACAATGACAAATGAATCAATATATGGCCTGAATACCATGTTCATCGAATCCATAAATGTTATCGGGCATTGGTTGAACCTAAAGACATCACCAGAAACTCATAATGACCATATCTAGTACGGAAAGCAGTCTTCGGAACATCCGAATCACGAATCTTCAGTTGATGGTACACCGACCTCAAGTCGATCTAGAGAACACCCTAGCACCCTGCAACTGGTCAAATAGATCATCAATACGCGGCAACGTGTACTTGTTTTGAATAGTGACTTTGTTCAATTAACGATAATCAATACACATTCGCATTGTTCCATCCTTCTTCTTCACAAATAATACCGGTGCACCCCAAGGCGATACACTCGGTCTAACGAACCCTTTGGCTAGTAGCTCCTCAAGCTGTTATTTCAATTCTTTCGGAGCCATGCGATACAGTGGGATAGATATAGGCTGAGTATCTGTTGCCAAGTCAATACAAAAATCAATATCACGATCAGGTGGCATACCTGGAAGATCTGAAGGAAATACATCGGAGAACTCCCGAACTACAAGCACTGAATCAATAGCCGAAGTCTCTGCGGTAGTATCCCGAACATAATCTAGATAAGCTAAACAACCCTTCTCAACCATGCGTTGAGCCTTTATAAAAGAAATAACCTGATTAAATGAACTAACAGATGAACCCTTCCACTCCAGCCTAGGCAAAGATGGAATAGCCAAGGTAACAGTTTTGACATGACAATCTAGAATAGCATGATATGGAGATAACCATTCCATACCTAGAATAATTTCAAATTCGATCATCTCGAGCAATAAGAGATCTGCTCTAGTTTCATAACCACAGAATATAATAATACAAGACCAGTAGATACGGTTCACAATAACAGAATCTCCCACAAGAGTGGACACATAAATAGGAGTACTCAAGGACTCACGAGAAACACCTAAGAATGGAGCAAATAAAGATGACACATATGAATACGTAGATCCTGGATCAAATAATACTGAGGCATCTTTGCCGCAAACGGAAATAATACTTGTAATCACAGCATCTGAGGCATCTGCATCTGACCTGGCCGGTAAAGCATAGAACCGAGCTGGAGCGCCAACTGGCTGGCCTCCACCTAGCTGACCTCCTCCTCTAGGACGACCTCTACCCATCTATCCTCCACCTCTTGGTGTTCGGATGACTGGTGGAGCAACTGGTCCGGTAATCATAAGTTGCTGACCCTGCTGTATGGGTCTACCCCGCATCCTGGGACAGAATCTCCGTATGTGACAAGGATCCCCGCACTCGTAACAACCTTACGGTACAATAAGCCGCTGACTAGAAGTCTAGCCCAAAGGACCTGAATACCCACTGGAAGAACCCTGAATAGCCGGTGGGCGGTAAGAACTCTCTGGTATAGCACTACGATAAGGTCGAACTGGAGCACCTCGAGGAGGCGGTGGTACTGGATATGGGGGTCTGCTGGACTGCCATCTCACGAACTGACCTCTGCCCCCAGAAGAAGCACCTTTGAACTCTACAGAATACCTGAACCGATTATCTCTCATAACTTGCTCTTGAATCATCTGATGTACACCCTCAATCCTTCGAGCTATCTCCATGACTAGCTCGTAAGAAGTACCCATGTTAACCTCTCGAGCCATAGTGGCCTGAATGCCAGCATGTAAACCAGCTACAAACCTCCGCACTCTCTCCACCTCAGTAGGTAGAATCATAAGTGCATGGCGAGATAACTGAGATAACCTCGCCTCATAATTGGTCACTGACATCTGACCCTGCTGGAGTTGTTCAAACTGAAACCGCAACTCTTCCCTCTGAGAGGGCGGAATATACATGTCCAGGAAGATACGGGTGAACCTGTCCCAAGTCATGGGAGGAGAATCTGTCGGTCTGCCAAGAACATAAAACTGCCACCATCCACGGGCCCTGTCTTCTAGCTGAAAAGTAGCAAAGTCAACCCCATGAGATTCCAATATCCTCATGTTGTGCAGTCTGTCCCTACACTGATCAATGAAATCCTGGGGATCCTCATGTCGCTCACCCCCAAAGACAGGAGGATGTAGTCTAGTCCATCTGTCCAATAGATTCTGCGGACCAGCGGCTAGAGCTTGCCTTGGCTCAGGTGTAGCTGCTGCCACTGGCTGGGCTCCACCCACGGGTAGTGCACCCTGGGTCTGGCATACAGTAGTTGGTTGCCCATGAGCTTGTGCGGTAGGGGTCTATGCTCCCCCGCCCGCATGAGATGTGGCTGGGTCTACCGGAAATAAACCGGCCTGAGTCATAGTGTCCATGAATCGCAGCATACAATTCATAACATCCTGAAATCCCGGTGCAGATGTGAAATCCACCGGAGCTGGCTATGCTAGAGGCACTTTACCCTGGTCCTCAATAATGGGGTCCTCTGCTGGACCCACTGGTTTAATAACTGGAATAGTCCTGGGACGTCCTCTACCTCTAACACGGGCTGGAGCTCTCCCTCGACCTCTAACAACTGGGGGGGTAGCTCTTCCCTGGTCTAGAGCCTCATTAGAGCACGTTCTCACCATCTGTGAGAGAGTAAGGTAAAGATATTTAGTACTGCATCAATTGCACGATGGAAGATGAAGAAAGGTAGTTTCCTAACACCCTATAGCCCCTCGAAGATAAGTACAGACGTCTCCGTACCGATCTGCATGACTCTATTAGGCCTGCTCATAACTTGTGAGACCTACGTGAACCTAGTGCTCTGATACCATGTTGTCATGAACCAATTTCGCCTAAAGGTCGTGATGGCGCCCAACACTGCAGCTAGGCAAGCCAACCAATAAATTAAACATATATTGATTAGATTTAAATTCAAAAAAATAATAAAACCTCAAATTCTACCAATGTGTGTGCCAAGACCTGGTGTCACAAGTGGATGAACATCTAATAGATTATACAAAACTCCCAAAATACTATCTGAAATAAAATAGACAAAAATGTAAATATAAGAAGAGACACCGGTAGCTGCAGAACGGCTCAGGAAGGCAGCTCACCACTATACCTCGGGATGACGTGGATATGTAATGATAGGTCCTCCACTAGTACTTATCTCAGATCCTGCACAAAAAGTGTAGCAAGTGTAGTATGAGTACGTAAACAACGTTTACCCAGTAAGTATTAATCCTAATCTCGAAGTGGTAGAGACGAGATAGTCGACTTTGACACTTACTAAGGGTCAAAAATAATAAATAGGATGAGATAGAATTTATTTAATTCAGCAATAATTATCCGGAGAAGTTAACAATAATTATCCGGAGAAGTTAACTAGATAGTCGACTTTGACACTCACAGAGTTAACAATAATTATTACTAAATCAGCATAAGTAATTACATTCTTCCAAATGCAACAATTCTCGATGTATTAATTAAATTCCTTCAAGTCCAATAATTTTTAATTTATCAATTAGCTTCACAATCTGCAATAAACTATCAAAGTATCGTGTATTTATTATTATTATTATTATTATTAAGCACGATTTCTGTCGAGGACGTACGGCCCGATCCAGAGTGTCGTGTACACTACCGAGGGACGTGCGGAACGATCCATAGATGCATTTATGCTGCCGAGGCGTTCGTCCCGATCCACAAGAAAGGAGAATATTTTCTTATGTACCTCCGGAATGAAAGTATTTATTGCAGGATTTATTCGAGAGGATAAACAATTTATTTCAACAATTAATTAATTTAAACAAAAATTAACATATGAAAACTTCATCTTTTAACATCTTCCCTAACAATTCACAGCGTAGCTACTATATATGTTAAAGTCCGGGTAGTTTAGGACTCAATTCATGCTTTAAGTCCTAAACTACCCGGACTTTAACATTTATAGTAGTTACGCACGGACTCTCGTCACCTCGTGCGTATGTAGCCCCCGAAATTAGAAATAATTATTAATTCAATTATCTATGGGGTAATTTCTCCCTCACAAGATTAGACAAGAGACTTACCTTATCTCAAAGTCCACTTTTCGATTACCGCGTCGTGTAAAATTGTCGATTCGGTGCCGAAAAATTCCAAACTATCCAAATATTATACAAATAATTAATGTATGCTCAATATCTCAAAATTCATCTATTAAATAAATTACCCTATCAGCAATGGTAAAATTCCTAAAATTCACCCCGAGCTCACGCGCCCGGATTTCGAAAATTTTCATATGAAAACGTCACTCATAATCTCAAGAACTCAAATATATAATTTCTATCCAATTCCATAACCATTTTTGTGGTAAAAATCTCTTTTTTTTAATTAAAAAACTAGGATTTTCACCTAAACCCTTGATTTCTAAGATTTACTAGTTATAATCTACCCATAATCTATGTATTTAACTAAAGGGGTGTGGAATTAACTACCTTCAAATTGCTTGTTGAAATCCCCCTCTCAAAAGCTCTGAAATCGCCCAACAATGGATGAAAAATAGAAAGAAATAGACTGAGCTTCGTCCATTTTAAGGTTCTGGCCAGCAGTGATTTTCGCACCTGCGGAGCTATGACCACATATGCGGTCCCGCTTCTGCATCTAAGCCCATCGCACCTGCACCGTTTCCACTTCTGCAGTCATGGTCTTCGCACTTGCGGGTTCGCAGGTGCGCTTCCTTGGTCGCTTCTGCGGTCAGCGCTATCCTTTCCCTTCCTCGCATGTGCGGCTTGGAGCTCGTTTCTGAGAGCTTGCATCTGCTGCTTCCCAAGTGCAGATGCGGTTGCAGCAGAAGCTGGAAGATTCAGTTTTTGGTTCCAAATTTCTAACTTGGTCCGAGCCTCGTCCGGTTAACACTCGGGGCTCCCGGGGCCCCGCCCGAACATACCAACAAGTTTGAAATAATAAAGCGGACTCGCTCGAATTCTTAAAACGTGTAAAACAACATCAAATCTAAGACTCATACCCCAAACCAAATTGATTCAAACTTAATAACTTCAAGTTCTTCAATTTACTTACAATGCGCTGAAACATACTTAAACTACTCGGAATGACACGAAATTTTGCGTGCAAGTCTTAAATCATAATACGGAACTATTCCAAAACTCGGAATTAGAATCGAACTTCAATTACTCAAAAACCTACTCCAAACCAAATTTAAAGAACTTTAAACCTTCAAATAGTTGATTTTTCATTATTAAGCGCCAAAATGTTCCCGAGTTATCCAAAACCCGATTCGAACATACGCCCAAGTCCGAAATCATCATACAAATCTATTCGAACCGTGAAATCATGATTTCGGGGTCATTTTCTCAAAATGTTGACCGAAATATAACCTGGCCTTTTTAGGCTAACTCAAGGAACCAAGTGTTCCGATTCCAACCCAAACATTTCCGAATCCCGAACCAACCATCCCCGCAAGTCATAAATCATTAAAAGAACATACTGGGATTCTTATTTTATGGAACGGAGTTCTAAAAGTTAAAATGACCGGTTGGGTCATTACAGTTATGGTGGTTTAGACCACTACTTAAGGAGTTTATTTCCTGCGATTATGGGAATTCAGTAGCGTGTTGCAATGGTTCTCCTGAATTGAGTTAAGCAAAAGGTTGTTATATGATTAAGTGTTTGGTCTATTAGTGGTTCAAGAGTTATGATGGAATTTTTGTACCCTCGTGTATTGGCATGCTAATTGCGGTGAGAGCTATGGAATTGGAAGTTGAGGATCGAGGTTGCGGTTCAGTTTTGACAAGAATGACACAAGCTCGGACGAGAAGAAAAAGATTTAGAGGTTTAAAGCAAGCTGGTATTGTCTTCAGCTTCACCTGAGATCGGTGTCATGTGTAAGAGGCTTTGTGTATTTATTTGCAGTTCCTTGATTCGCTTTTCAACATTTGTATGGCCGATGGTATGGATGTGCAGACTTGTGGTCTTGTACGGTAGGTTGTGGGAGCGTATTCCACGGAAAGATTGTATAAGTATGACCTGTAGTCACTTAATTGATCAGAGATTGCGACCAGTATGGAGATTGTGGTACTATCACTAATTTGAGAAATTATGCCTGAAGGTCGCTCTATCCAATTGGTTAAGAATTGTGAAAGTTTGTTTTGAATTCGATGGTTGTTCTTGCGTGTCATAGGAAAAGGGTCATTGTGGATCCTTGAGAGATTATTTACCCAAGCGTGGTATGATCAGAATCAGTTTGAGGTCTGTTGATGTGTCCAAATGTGGATGTGTACTTTACACTAGCCTGGATGTGTCATTCAGCATAACATTCCTTATGGAAGAATATTCGGGTGTGGGATGTTAATTTCGTCGCCAGCTATTTCAGGTGATACTTTATTGTGCCATATGGACTGTGAGACAACTTGATTATCGGTACAATGTGCTGAGGTCCTGCACATCGGTGGTATTATGTGAACAGGATGGCTCTCGAGATGCAGATCATATATCGCACCTTAGTTGTGCTTGAGTTTTATATCGTATGACGCTACCCGTCTCCCCAGGATTTGCATTATGCACTTGGCGTGCTTATAGTTAATAGTCAGACATTAGTGATTATAAGAATTACAGTTCGATGTGTGTTTTCCTTAGATTATTAAGCATGGATCGGATGGCACGCTGCCATGGGTATCGTATGTGAATTGGGTTGCACGCCGAAATAGCGTGATGTTGAGCACAATTCCCTATATTTATTCCTGTGTGTTTTGTCCGCATTTTCTAAGAAAGATTCATGACATTTTCTTTCTTTTCAGTTGTTAAATTAGTTACGCGGGTTGAGTAGTTCTTTCGAGAGTTCATTTTTCCTTATGTATCACATTCGAGTTTGTAGCATGTTGGCGCATTGTTGGCGTCACATGAGATCTTGGTTAGGGTTTGAGGTGGCTTATTTTCCGTGTAGTTTATATTGTGTGAGACGAGACCATTGGACCTAAAATTAGTGCAATCAGATTTATATAAGGTATAACAAAGAATAAATATCGCTATTCAGTTCAGAATGAGGTAATGGTCCTTTTCAGAAGGAGAAGCTCAATAATTTGTTGACTCGACAGTTGGTTATAAATTCTACACATTTCTTCCATCGTGGAAGCATTGCAAGAGTTGGAACAGGACTTATATGTATCATGAGATGTGTTGTGGACATCAGATCCGTGGAATCTCGATTATTGTTATCGGGGAATGTTATTATGGGCATGTGAATGGTGCGGTACATGGTCTAAATTCAACAGAGTTATGCAATCTTGTTTAGGTCCATCGTGTAGTGATTGATACGGTGTTCGTTGGTTGGAAACAGGCATGGTGGAGAATTCTGGATGTTAGAATTTGGCTCTAAGGCCTATTTGCCTAAATAAAGGGGGGATCTTCAAATTGGCTCGAGCTAATGTGCTCAACTAAGTTATGGTAGCACAGGTAAGTGCACGATGTGTTAAACAATGATTTCAGACAACTCTATAGCAGATTTTAGCACGTTCGAGGAAGAATGTATGTTTAAGTGGGAGAGAATGTAACAACCTGACCGGTCGTTTTGAGCCCTAGCGCGTCATTCGACATTTTGAGGCCCTGAGCAGCTTCACTTCAGGTATTATGACATGTCGAAATTTAATTTCGGGAAGTTCGGAGTTGATTTGAAAATAAAATTCTCTTTTCGAAAGTTTTAAGTTGGAAGAATTGACTAAGGTTGGATTTTTTGAGTAAACGACCTCAGAATCGGGATTTGAAGGTTCCAACAGATTCGTATGATGATTTTAGACATGGGCGTATGTCCGAAACCAGTTTTGGATGATCCAGGAGCGTTTCGACGCCTATTATAGAAGTTGGCATTTTGGAAGGATTTCATAAATTTGAGTTGAAGTGCATTTCAATATCATCGATGTCCATTTGGGATTCCGAGTTTGGGAATAGCTCTGTATTCCAGTATTGGGAGCGCGTCTGGATATGGATTTGGAGGTCCGCATGTCACTTCGGCGTTAATTAGCGAAAGTTGGAAATTTGGATAATTTTGAGAAGTTTGAACGGGAGTGGACTTTTTAATATCGGGGTCAGATTTTGATTCCTAAAGTTGGAGTAGGTCTATAATGTCGAACGTGACTTGTGTGCAAAATTTGAGGTCAATCGGACGCGATTTGATAGGTTTCTGCATCGAATATAGAAGTTTGATGTTTTAAAGTTCATTAATCTTGAATTGGAGTGTGATTAATGGTTTTAGCGTTATTTGATGTGATTTAAAGGATCGACTAGGTTCGTAATGTATTTTGGGGCAGGTTGGTATATTTGGTTAACGTCCAGGGGGCCTCGGGTGGGTCCCGGATGGTTAACGAAACAAGCTTTGGACTTAAGGAATGGCTGAAGTGCAGCAGTTCTAGTGTAATCATACCTGCGCAAGTTTGACCGCATGAGCGAGGAAATGATCGCAGGTGCGGTTTGGGCAAAGCTAGGCAGCGACCGCAGATGCGAAGGGAAGTCTACACCTACGAGGTCGCAGATGCGGAGAGAGGTCACAAGTGCGAGAAAGGGAGAGGAAGCCTGGGGACGCAGGTGCGGAAGTTTACCCGCAGATACGGGTACGTATCTGTGCATTGGAGACCGCAGATGCGAAAATGGACTTGAAGTATGGATCGCAGAAGCGATGGGAAATCCGCATAAGCGGGAGCGCAAATGCGGCCAAAGGATCCGCAGAAGCGAGAACTGGGCAGAACATAAGGGGATCGAACTTGGTCATTTCTTCATTTTCATTTCAGATTTTGGAGCCCGGCTTGGGCGATTTTGGAGAGGAATGTTGCTACACAACTTGGGGTATGTGTTCTTGACTTGTTTATAATTTTATTTCTTGAATTAATCTTCATTTTGGTGTATGATTATCGAAACTTCAAGAGAAATCGAAGGAAATTTCTATAAATTCATAAAAATAAATTTTCGAGTTTTGAATGCCGATTCGGAGTCGGATTTGAGTGAAATTAGTATAGTTGAACTCGTAAGTGGATGGGTTGTCAAATTTTGTAAGTTTCGTCGGGTTCTGAGATATGGGTCCCACTAGCAAAATTTTTGAGCGGAATTGGAGATTTATTGAAATTGATTAATTATGGGCATTATAACACATTTTGATTTGTTTCCACCTTGTTTGCATAGTTTTGGATCGACAAGCATCGGTTTGAGGTATTAAAGTGGCATTGGAGCCAGCTATGGAGCTTCAGAACGAGGTAAGTCTCTTGTCTAACCTCGTGAGGGGGAAATTTTCCCATAAGTAATTTAAATTAATAACTGTTGCTAATTGTGGGGGCTATGTACGTACGAGGTGACTAGAGTCCGTACATAGCTACTTTCTATGCTAAAGTCCGAATAGTTTAGGACTCAAATCATGAATTATGTGTGTAAATAGTATCTTTTATTTAATTAAGTTATTTGGACTATATTGTAAATTGGTAAGAGGAAAATTTGTAAAGATTCTGAAAGTTTATATACTTGAATATTTGTGAAAAACTCTTTAACTGTTAATTGAAATTTGTTCATCCTCTCGAATAAATCTTATAATAAATATATTCTCATTACGGAGGTACATAAGAAAATGTCCTCCTTTCTTGCGGAGCGGGCCGAATGCCTCGGTTGTATAGATGCATCTATGGATAGAGCCGCACGTCCCTCGGCAGTGTACACGATACTCTAGATTGGGTTGTATGACCTCGACAGAAATCGTACGTAATAATAATAATAATTACATGATACTTTGATATGTTATTGCAGTTTGTGAAGTTAATTAATAAACTGAAAATTATCGCATTTGAAGAAATTTAATTATTTCTATTGGTTAAAGAAAATTATTGTTAATTCTATAAATCATGTCAATTTAGATATTGCTATTTTTATTTTATTTATTATTATTGACCCTTAGTGAGTGTAAAAGTCGACCTCTCGTCACTACCTATTTGAGGTTAGGCTTGATACTTACTGGGTACACGTTGTTTACATACTCATGCTACACTTATTGCACAGTTTTATTGTGCAGGTACAGATATGTCTAGCGGCCTAGTGGGCGCAGAGGTGTGGTTAAAATGCGAGGACTTAGGTGAGCTGCATTCTATATTACGATCTACAGCCCACAGAGTCTCCTTCGGAGTTATTTTTATTTTTCTGTCTAATTTGTATTCTGGACAGATGTTGTATTTTATTTTTAACTCCCTAGTAAATGCTCATGCACTCGTGACACCGGATTTTGGGAATGGTTATGAATTGTTTAGAAATTTAGTTGCTAAAAATATTTATCACTTACTCTATGAGTTATATCTTTATTATTTCATTAAAAAAAAATTGATTTCAAAAAAATAAAATACTAAAATAAGTAATTAAGTTAAGTACGTATTGTTGATTTGCCGGACAGTGGTGTCCGGCGCCATCACGATCTTTAATGGATTTTTGGGTCATGACAATAATGGAGTATAATATTAAGCCAAGTGGTGTATTGAGAACAAGTCAGTTGATACTTTAAGGTAAAAATCTAATAAACTATAGGATAAAATCTAATAAGGACTATCAATACAAATTTTGTATATATATATATATATATATATATATATATGAAGAAGAAAGTAGTTTGCAATGCAAATAATATCTCCAACATAATCTACACATTTTTAAAAAAAGAATTGAAACTGTGTGGTTTGAGTTGATGCATTATTCGTTTAAATAAATCGATGTGAGAAGTATTATAAGCTTAAGAGTTTATGTAATAAGGTACCTACTACTAAGTCTGAGGCAATTGGCCTTCTTTTCAATGATTGAAGGTACCGCATGCCAAAGAAAAAATACAGTAAAAATTTATATTTATATTTATGTTATATTAAAATTAGGGTAGTCAAGCTTGAAATTAAGTGGCGTATTGACAAAAGTCACTTGATACTTTTAGGATAAAGCCTAATTTTCTTTTGAAAAATCTAATAAGAATTAACAAAATATGATCCAATTTATTAAGGATTAAGAAAAATTTAGACAAATTAATTATGATTGATTCCTATTTATATAGTAAATAGCTTCTGAAAGCTTCTAAAAGATTAGACTCTTATTTTAAAAGTTATGACTTACTACATGACCCGTTTTCTTTCATTTCACAACTTTATTTTCATTTTTGGAAACACTAGATAGAAAAACAAAAAATTAGTCGGAGCTTTGTTGCAACATTATATATAATGTGTTCAGAAAAATAAGAAAATAGTTTTTATGATTAATATCGTAATTGGGAGTCGCTAGTTTAAGTTTAAAAGTATAAAATAGTTTTTTGAAAATGGGGTCCAATTTAAAAATAGAAGGATAAGACTGAATTTGAGATGATATTTTTCTCTTTTGAAATATAATAAGAAAAATTATATTTTGGATATGAGTAATAGAGTCAAAGTTATTATTAAAATAATTTTATTTTATTTGTAATATTAAAACGAGTATGGTAGAATAAATTTTAAATTCAAACAAGCTAATGTTTCTTGCACCGCCAAAGTTATTTGGTTTGAATTCATGTTTAGCTTAAGGAGAAAAAAAATAAAAGGTTTGTTTTGTTGTTGATGTGATCAACTGTTGATTGTTGGTTTGAATTCATATTGAATATACCATATTTTTTTTTTTTATTTATTAAATAAAGTATATAATTATTTTAATTAAATAAACTGTAGAATTTGTTATACACATAAAATACACAAAATATGTAGAGATATTTCAACTTCATCGGTATGAAAATATGGATCAATTTTAGTTGCTTATTCTGTTTTGGGAATAGGAATAGGTTCTGCATTTATTAGAATGTTTTGGAGGGAAAAGTGTTGGGAAAATATTGCAAAATTCGAATAAGGTTATGATAGTCTTTTCATAGGTGTGGCCACATTTGGGCCAAATTGGTGTGGTCGTTTAGCAGCTCTCATATTATTATTCTCCTGGAGATAGTATATCGAATGCATTTAATAGCGAATTGAATAGTAATATTGAGAAAAGTTAGGTATAATTTTGAAAGTTAGGGAGATTGAGATTTGACCACGACTAATATAATTGATATTGTTAATTAATATTTTGCATAGATTGAGGTTGTTTGGTTAGTGTTCTAGACATTTAAGGTTGAATAACTTCACGTTAGCGAGGTGAGTGAGACTTTAAGTTTTGATACTTATTTTTCTCCAAAATACGTTTTGAAAATGTGTTTCGTCTGTCTGGTTCATGTGTTGGAACAAGCGTGTACTTGGCAGAATCAGTGGTCTTTCAATAGTCGTGAATATATTATTTTATGAAAAAAAGACTAAAATTATTTTATAAGTTATTTGATGATGTGATACGGATGTGAGCGATGATGTTGGGTTTGATACGGATATGAGCGATGATGTTGGGTTTGATACGGATGTGAGCGATGATGTTGGGTTTGATACGGCTGTGAGACATGATGTTGGAGTATTGTTGTCACGACCCGAAATTCCCACCTTCGGAACCGTGATGGCGCATAACATTTCACTTGCTAGGCAAGCCAACGTTAGAATAATATTAGCCATTTTTAAAAAATTTAAATTAATTAATAACAAAGAAACCAATGCGGAAGTAAAATTTGAAATGTAGTGATTAATCCATAAAAATAACGATGTCTAAATACCATCCCAGAATTTGGTGTCACAAGTACACGAGCTTCTAGAATAATACAAATACAGGTCTGAATAAAATAAAGTTGTCTGAAAGCAAACACACAGCTAAAATAAGGTAGACGGGGACTTCGGAACTGCGGACGTTGTGCAGTTATACCTCAAGTCTCCTCAGAATAGCTGAAATCCGAGCAAGTCTATGGTACGCCGCTGGGAACAACTCTGATATCTGCACAAGAAGTGCAAGGTGTAGTATCAGTACAACCGACCCCATGTATTGGTAATTGCCGAGCCTAACCTCGACGAAGTAGTGACGAGACTAAGGCGAGTCACTTACATTAACCTTTACACAATAATAGTAATAACCACAATAATAGAAATAAATCAGGTAACTCATTTTAATAGTTGAAGCCAACTCAGCAGTCATATTCAATTATTATTTTAATCAATTTCCATTGCAGCGTGTAACCCGCCCCACAATATATTCATGTTCAATTATGTTGCGGTGTGCAACCCGCTCCCACAATATATTCATATTCAATTCTGTTGTGGCGTGCAACCCGATCCCCCAATATAGACTTTTAATAAGTCTGTTGCGGCGTGCAACCTGATCCTCCAATATAGACTTTTAATAAGTTTGTTGCAGCGTGCAACCCGATCCCCCAATATGGACTTCTAATAAGTCTGTTGTTGTGTGCAACCCGATTCCACAATATGGACTTTTAATAAGTATGTTGCGGCGTGCAACCCGATCCTCCAATATGGACTTTTAATAAGTCTGTTGCGGTGTGCAACCCGATTCCACAATATGAACTTTTAATAAGTATGTTGCGGCGTGCAACCCGATCCTCCAATATGGACTTTTAATAAGTCTGTTGCGGTGTGCAACCCGATTCCCCAATATATTCATTTCAATCAATTCTGTAAAAAGAAATTTCCCCAATAAATACAACAATTAATATGAAATTATAAGATAACAAGCACACAATAATTATGAAGCAAACAATGACAAATAGCAATTTATTATGAAAGTTAGGGTGAAAATAGGCAGTTTAATATTTAATAGGCTACATGTTAAGTAGCAATTAAGACACATAAATCAAACAAGCATGTAACAATTTTTGCAAGAATTCAAGAATTAATAGTTGATAAAGAATAGGAGAGAAACAATTATTATAAAAATAAATTCGTGTCTTAAAATAATTTAAGATGTTTAAATAATTGAGCAACCAATTAAATTGACAAAGTATAGGCACTCGTCACCTTGCCTATATATCGTTGCAGAAAAAATTCGCATAGCAAATAATTCAGGGGTTCTATTCCCTCAAATCAAGGTTAACCACGACACTTACCTCGCTTTGCAAATTTCAATAAATTACTTGACCATAGATTTTCCTTTTGAATTAGTCTCCAAAAGTTTCAAATCTATTCACAAACAATTTGGTATACTCAATATGAATCATACGAATAAATTCCATATGAATTTACTAATTTTCCGGATAAAAATCCGAAATTCATTTTAAAAATTGACAGTGGGGCCCACATATCAAATCTCGAAAAAACTTACGAAATCCGAACACCCATTCCAAGACGAGTCCAACCATATAAAATTTATCAAATTCCGATGTCAAATGGACCTTCAAATCTTAAATTTTCGTTTTTGGAAGAGTTTTTAAAAATCTAATTTTTCTCCTATAATTTCACGGATTCGTGATGTAATTGAGTATGGAATCATGAAATATAATCAATATAGGATAAGAAACACTTACCTCCAATGAATTTCTTGAAAACTCACGAAATATCGTCACAACCGAGCTACCAAAGTCCCAAAATGTGAAATAATAACCTAAGGCTCGGTTATATAGTACATTCTCTAAACTCACATGTGCGGTCCGAACAATTCCAAGTGCGGTCGCACATCTCATCTCCTGCGGTCGCACAAAAATGGTTATTCCAGTTATCTGGCACACACTCAGTATAAGAAGCCAAACCCGCAAAGGGGTTGTTATGAATGCGGTGATACTAGGCGCCATCACGGTCCCAAAGATGGGAATTTCGGGTCGTGGCAGTTGGTATCAGAGCACTAGGTTACATAGGTCTCATGAGTCGCGAGCAAGCTTAGTAGAGTCTGAAGGATCGGTATGGAGATATTTGTACTTAACTCTCAGAGGCTATGAAGTTTAGGAACAATATCACTTTTATCATTCCTTATCGTGCGACATTGATTTAGCTTGAAACATATATCTCGTATTCCTTTGTATCTACTCGTGTATGACATTGTGCACTCGGTATCAGTTGTGCGTCGACGGTACGTGATGTCGCAGATGGAGTACGAGGGAGCTAGAGATGCTCAAACATTTCCTCAACGTGTGGTTCCGACTGAAGATATGAACACATTGAGAGACCACCCAGTGAATCATGTGGGGGGAGGGGTGCAACGGACCTTGGCATCTAGTTGATTTATATGATCTATGAAGGTTAATATTATGGATCATCGGACGTGGTGAACTATGACTCCGCGTCGAGTGTGGGGAGTCCACCATCAATGGATGGATTGCAAGGTCATGTGTTATATCAATTTTGGCCTGAAATGTATATATGTGGTACTGAAAGGTTCTCCAAATATTTATACATTTTTAAGGCCTAAGATTTTGTAGAGGATAAGGTGGGACTTGCGGTATGTCCGCCTACTTAATAATCCTATACTTCAGTATCAAAGGAGTTAGAGAAACAACTTTAAATTTACAGAAGGTTTACTCAGTGTGGACGTTATGGTTGCGGATTTTGGGGTGCTTCGGAGGAAGTACAGTGGTTGACGAGATTCTGGACTAAGAATTGTCTGTATAGAGCTCTACTTTTGTAATTATAGTATATAAATAGGGGTAAAGGTTACCCCAAAGAAGAATCAAAAAGTATGTTAAGAAATGGGTCAGCTCAACAGTGTTGAGTCAGCATAACAGAAGAAGGAATTGGCCTTGGGAGAGATAATTCTCCACAGATGTCCGTGGCAAGCTTATGAAGAGGGCAGACCAGCCAATACAACACCGCCCACTTGGCTCGGTTCTCATAAATACTTTTGAAAGAGTTTGTTTTCCGGACTCTCCGTAATACGTGGCGCATAGGGTTCGAACGGTTGTGTCATGTCACCATGACAGTGTCAGAATATGCCACCAGGTTCAATAAGTTAGCCCGTCATATTCCTACTTTGCTTCCTACAGCCTGGGAGCGAGTCCAAAGACTCATTAAAGGACTCAATTATGATTGTAAAATTTTGTACGACTTGGGAGCTACATGCTGATACTTCATTTCCACCTGTGGTAGAAATTTTCAAGATATTAGAACGTGTTCGGGTAAGGAAAATGAAAACTAAGGATACCAAGACGTCTCGAGGTTTTGGGAAATTCAGTGGATTCTACTTTGCGAGCATAAATTATTATGGCGGGGGCTCGGACAGTCGGCCAGCCCAGTTCGTACAACGGATTACTTGGGGTGCTCCAGTAAGTTATTTTAATGCACCACCGACATGAGTTTCCTACAATAGTTATTCCCGTTACTATCACACACTCAATATGAGAAGCCAAACCCGCAAAGGGGTTGTTATGAATGCGGTGATACTAGGCGCCATCACGGTCCTGAAGGTGAAAATTTTGGGTCATGACAATTGTGTACTTTGGGGCATTGTGTATGCTCCGTTACATATTTGAGGCATTGTGATATCGTCGTAGACTTGCCGGGATGTTGGTTAATTTTCTTCACTGTCGTTTATGACAAGTTCTTAGTGTGAATGGTATTGAGATATATAATGTTTCCTATTAAATATTGGTTTATACTTTATTGAGTATTATATTGTAAAATAATTTTTGTGCATATTATTTTTGTGCTCGTTGTGTGTTCGTATTTCCTAACACTTGTTCCATGAGTATTTAAAGTGGCACGTAGAGGATCTTACTGGGTTATATTCACATATAACTCACTCCTTACATGCCTGGCTATGCAAATAATATTGGTGAATACAGAGCTAGTAGCTGATGAGTTCACTAGAGTTGATCCAGTTATTGAGGTGAGTCACTGCATTGTTCGTGAAGGCTGCCAAAAGAGTCTTTATCATTTATTCATATGATGTCTTTTGTAATCCTCTTAGATACTCCATGGTCTAGTGTGGGATTTGGGCTAGAGTATTTTTCCTTCGTTTTGGTTATTATGATTTATAAATATTTATGGAACAATTGGATTAGTAATCATTCGCATTATTATTTCAGTTGAGTTTTTAAAAAAATGTTTAAGTGTGTGGTATAGGTTGGTTCGCCTGGTGGGTAGTATTAGATGGGTGCCAGTCACGTCTAGGGTATTCTGAGACGTGGCATTTTCACTGTTTTAAAATACCTAACCCAACATATTCGCCTAACTACTGCCACGCAAAGGCGTATTTAGGATTTGATGGTTACGGGTGCCACTTTTTAATGCAACCTACCGTTGGTGAATGAGATTGAATTAGGATGGTTTGGTCCATTTTGAACTAATTTGGTTCGGTTCGATCTATTTTGAATTAATTCGGTTCGATTTCCAAGATTTTTGGTGCATAAATAAATATATGGCCATCAAACCGAATAAATTTTGTCCAATTCGATTTAATTCTCTAGCTCTATTGAATGATGTGATTAGATGCATGAAATTAAATAAAATCTTAAGTTAGCAAATACATCCCTTATATGTCTATTGATGCCATCATTATGAAAAATTTTCAAAATCATGGAAACAATAAAATTATATGGATAAAAAAATAATAAAAAAATCACATTCACATAAAATATTGAAGATCAACGCAAAGAAAAGAGAAGCAAATATAATATTAAATAAATAATAAAATAGTTGTACTAAGAGAGGAAATCAAAAGATAAAGAAATCAAGAAATTTAGATAAGAAGAAGAAGAAAGTAAAGAAAGAAAAGCTAAATGCAGGGATTTGATACTGCATCTAGCATCTGAAATGTTGGCTTTGAACCATGGAACCTAGAGCAAACATATAACTCTGGGTGCCATCCGTCTAATATATAATTTCTTTGTAAAATATCAACAGATACACACAAAAAGTTTTACTCGAGCGACCGGATGGCGTGCCACCTCAACTCTCTACATAGATCCGCCCCTGATGCCAAGTTATTGTTTAAGAACCTTTTTAAATATATATATATATATATATATATATATATGCTTTGCACAAAGATTTGGAATTTGCATTTCTTTAAGTAGAGAAGCAATACGAAAACTTTTCTGGGAATTTAGTTTCTTCTTAGACCCCATTAGTGCTAAATGCTTCAGTTAAACTCCCTCCTTTATCATCCAACAATGACTAGTGTTGAATTAACTTGGAAAATCGACGGATTCGATTACACAAATATTCGATTTGGAGAAGAGATCTGAGGATTATAAGCAAGAATTAATTAGGGAACACTTAATTAACACTAAAAATGTATAAAAGTGTTAATTTATTTATGAATTTGTAATTAAGTTAAAATCTCAATAGTGAAGATAAATAAATTTCAAAATAAGTATAGATAAGTAAAAATCCCTAAACTTTATGATATGCATGTTGCATAATGCATATTTAACATATTATAAAATTATCACACAAGAAACAATATATAACTTATCACGTTTTTAGAAATAATCGAACCCTTAAGAGGTCAATTGGAATAAGTAACAGAATTAAGTGGCAACTGGCAAGCTCTAATTAAGATCATAAAGAATATTAAGGATACCTAAACCCTATTATCATTTATTCATTTTAAAGTGGTGCGCCCTCGGCAGCCTTAACTATTTTATTATTCATTTTAAAGTGCTTTGCGTTCTAATTAAATATTAGGTAAAATAGACAAGTTTCTCCAATCAAATGTATTCTTATCATCATAAAGTAGCACTTGGTTGCTTCAGTGAGTATCTGAACTTAGGCATTTTATTTCCTTTCTAAGATTTTATCTCTATCCGTAACAATATTGATTCCTTTTCGTCACTATTAGAATTTTCCACCTTTTATTCGTAGTATTTTTGTAATATTAAATATCATTATACTTTAATGATTTAAAGAAAGCTTAAGTTTTGGATCCTAGCTTGCAATTCTCTGGCTTCCAATAAAGAGTTAACTTATATGCACCTATAACATATTTATATATTGTAGTAGGTAAGTTGTCTTATTTTTAAGATTATAAATCAACTTTTACGTAGGATAACTTATAAATATCTTTTAGGTGACATAATAATTTCTTTACAAGAAGGTATATGTGAGTTTAACTCGTTACAAAAAAAAAACTTTAACTTACATATACCGATATACATGCAATATAAAAAAATTACCTAACAATACAATTTAGCGGAAATATGTAGCATGTTATTGTATTTTTCAAGTTAATTTACCGCATACACTTGCTATGAAATCTTACCTATTAACAATTATTGTAGATTAAAACAATCTATACCCTGTTGTACATAACTTAAACTATTCTAAAAATAACACGTGTCATGCCATTGTAACTAGTTTTAACCTGAGCAACATAAAAATGATCAGATGGAATCATATATATAACTTTCCTTTCTACTTTGACATCTTCTTCCGTCACGTGGTAAAAACTGATCAAGAAAATAAATAATCCGTTTTAGTACTATGTCGGATCGAATCATATACCTATTATTTCCACTGGAATATCTTCTTCTTTTCTTTTCTTCACGTTGTAAAACTGATAAAAGAAAATAGTTAAAGCTCCAAAAAATATTTTCAGTTCTAAGTTAGCGTTTGGATATAGATTTGGTTGAAACTTGAAAAAATAGTTTTTTAGTTGTGTTGAAAAAAAAAATTGGAAGTTGAAGTTATGTTTGAACATGCATTTTATTTAAGAAAAAAGTTGAAGCTTTGTTAGTGAAAAAAATAACCTTCACCCAAAAACTGCCCTAAACCAGTTTTTGGGAACTTGATATTTTTTTTTTTTTTTTCAAAAACTGATTGAAAAAAAAAAGTAGCCAAAATCTATGGCCAAACGGGAGCTTAAGTTTAGATTAACGCGTACCGTTGTATACCAGTAATACAACGGATAAAAATTTACCTGCATCAGATGTTTACATCAAATCAATAAATGCATGTTATATATTTGACAAGGTGTCTTGAAACTTCCTTAATGTTGTGCTTAAAAAAATGAGTTTTGCTGATTAGTTCATTAATATGGTTCAAAGATTAATTACTAATGTCTGGTACTGAGTGTTAATTAATGGTATTAGATATGACTTCTTTCCCTCTTCTAGAGGCTTAAAGTAAGGAGATCTATTGTCTCCCAGTCTGCTTATTATTGCTGTCGAGGCTTTATCCAAAACTCTTAATCATCTTCAAAACAAGAAAAAGTATATTGGTTTCTCAATGAATACTAGAGGTCCTAAAATTAGTCATCTCGCATATGCAGATAACCTGGTTATCTTTACTTCTGATAACAAATATAACATCAAACATGTGATGAAGATCCTAAATCAATATGAGAAAGCCTCTAGTAAGGAGATTAACAGAGGAAAATATTTCTACTTAATCTCTAATTATATATCTGATCAGAGAAAAAATATGTTGAGCAGGATCACAGGTTATATTATTTTGCTGATATAGCCAAGAAGGTCATGAATAAAATCAGTGGCTGCCAGAGACACCTTTTGTGTATAGGTGGCAGGGTTATCTTGATCAAGGATGTGTTACAATCTTAGGCCATACATACATTAACAACAATCTCTCCACCCAAAGTATAGATATGATGTACATAATTTGGCAAAATTAGATATATATATTTGATGGAACCCGTGGTAAAAAGAGACAAAGTGGTGCACCGGTTTTGGTCTCTTATTTCCAATAACCTAAGGTTAGGGGATCAAATCCCCTACTAACTTTTTTGTTTAATTTAAAAATAAAAAGTAATGGTGCACCCATCCTCCGAAAATCCTAGATCCGCCTCTATGTAATATGGAGGATCACATGCCTACAATCATTGGCAAAGCAATATGGTGGGGTAGGCCTCCTGATGGGTGGATAAAAATTAATATAGATGAAAGTATCAATAAAACTATGAAGACGGCGGGCATAGGCAGTGTTGTTAGAAACAGAAATGGAGAGCTTATCACCGCATTTGCTAAAGCTCTACAATTTTACACTAACAACCAATCTGAAGTTCAAGCAGCTTTACATGCTTTGCAATGGTGTAAGAATAATAACATTCACAATGTTATCTTGGAGATGGACTCTTTGATGGTTGTGAACATCATTAAGGATATTTACAATACTCCCTGGGAATTGGTTGACGACATAAGAAGTATGAGACACATCATTCACTCTCAAAGTATTACAGTCCAACACTGCTATATATAGAGAGGGAAATGAAGTTGTTGATACACTAACTAAGTATGGGGCGGGTTACAACTTTTGTTAGAAGCTGAGACCTTTTACCATGTTAGGGAGTTACCCCCTTCGGCTAGAGGTACTTTCATAATGGAAAAGGACCAACTTTCTGTCACGACCCAAAATTTCCCACCGACGGGACTGTGATGGCGCATAACATTTCACTTGCTAAGCAAGCCAACGTTAGAGAATTATTAACCAATTTCTTATTTTCATTCAGTAATTAACAATAGTTAACTAAGATGAAATATAATAAGTGCGGACTATCATAAAACTGTATTAATTACTACCACCCGGATCTGAATTCACAATTCACGAGCATTCTAGAATTTACTACAAGTAATAATCTGAAAGAAATACAACTATCTGAATGAAAGAAACAATAGAACATAAAAAGATAGGCGGGGACTTCAAGGTCTGTGAACGCCGACAGATCTACCTTGAGTCTCCGGACAACGGACTAATAGCAAAATTTCGATCAACCTGAATCGGTATCAAAGTCTACACAGAAAGTGCAGAGTACAGCATCAGTACAACCGGTCCCATGTACTGGTAAGTGTCGAGCCTAACCTCGTCGAAGTAGTGACGAGGCTAGGACAAGACACCCACATATAACCTAAACAGTTTAATCATGCTAGTGGCAACAACAGTAAATAAAAAAATAACGCAAAAATAATGGGAAGGGAACATGCAGTGGGAGAATACAACATAAAGACTTAGAATAATGAAAAGACAGAATTAAACCGAAAATTCTTAAACGAATTGAGCAATAAAAACAGCAAGGAAAACTTCACGGCATCACCCTTCGTGTTTTTACTCTCAACCTCACCAAATATATAAATAGAACGACACGACATCACCCTCCGTGCATTAAACATCTCATATACACGGCATCACCCTTCGTGCTTTAAATCTCTCATAATATACACGGAATCACCCTTCGTACTTTACACTTTTCCTCACAATATAAATAAATCACGCACGGCATCACCCTTCGTGCTTTACACTCTTCCTCACAATTCATAGAATCAAATACAACGGATAGAGAGAAGTTTCACAAAGAAATCAATATTTCATCAATGATTACTTTCACAATTTAACCTCTCAACCTCGAATCAATATTCATAATTTTATCAACCTTGGTGAAACCGGATACAAGTCTCCCAACATTTCAACAACAACAATAAGCATGGATAACAAGATTTAAGACTACAAATTTGTAAGAATGAAATTTCACTCGCATGCTATGATTCGACCCCAACGCATAGATGATCGTCACCTCAACTATACATTGTTTTCAACAACAAAACACGCAGCAAATACTCACACAATACCTATTCCCTCAAGCCAAAGTTAGACACAATACTTACCTCGTTCCGAAGGCCACTTAATTCTCGATCACAACTTTTCCTCTAGAATTCACCTCCAAACCACTCGTATCTATTAAAAATGACTCAATAATATCAAATATTTCTAAAGAAATCAATTACATTGCATAAATTTAGATTTTCCAAATTTTCCTCCAAAAAGTCGAAAATCGACCCCATGTCCGCTTGGTCAAAACCTGAGGTTCGGACCAAAATCCATTTACTCATTCACCCCCGAGCCCGAATATATAATTGGTTTTGGAATCAGACCTCAAATTGCGGTCTAAATCCCCAAATTTCTGAAATCCCTAGTTTCTACCCCAAAACCCCTAATTCTACCATGAAAACCTTAGATTTTAGGTTGAAATCTTGTAAACTATAGTGAAAGATTGAAAGAAACCAGTTTAGAACCACTTACCTATGATTTGGGGAAGAAATGGTCTTTGAAAAATCGCCTCTTGTGTTTTAGGTCTTGAAAATTTGGGAAATGAATGAAAATTCCCGTCCAAAAGTCATTTTGATCAGCTGCATATGTCGTATTTGCGACCTGAAATTCGCAAATGCGAAAGAGTCATCGCAAATGCGAAGCCCTTCACACTTCTGTTGCCTTCGCAAATGCGAAGATAAGTTCGCAAATGCGACCTTGAATCTTCGCAAATGCGACTAAATGATCGCATTTGCGATCACTGCCCTTCCCCGACTCCCTTCGCAAATGCGAAAACTATTGGCCCAGCTTCTCTTCGCATTTGCGATGAGAAGCGTGCAAATGCGAACCTCTCAAAGGTTGTAATTGTGATGCTTGATCTCACAAATGCGAAGAGAAGAACGGCCTGCAAAAATATCAGATGCCCAAAAATATTTTCCAAGCCAAATCTCACTCCGTAGCCTATCCGAAACTCACCCGAGCCCTTGGGGCTCCAAACCAAACATGCACACAAGTCTAAAAACATCATACAAACTTGCTCGCGCGATCAAATCACCAAAATAACACCTAGAACTATGAATTTAGCACCAAATCAAATGGAATTCTCAAGAACACTTTAAAATTTCCATCTTCTCAACTGGACGTCCGAATCACGTCAAATCAACCCCATTTCTCACCAAATTTCACAGGCAGGTCTTAAATATCATAACGAACCAGTACTGGGTTCCAGAACCAAAATACGGACCCGATACTAACAATGCCAAACGTCAATCAATTCTTAAAAATAAATAATTTCCAGACTTTTAATTTTCATCAAAAATTCATAACTCAAGCTAGTGACCTCCGAATTCAATTCCGGGCATAAGGCCAGGTCCCATAATTCAATACGGATCTATCGGGACTGTCAAAGTATGGATCCGGGCCCGTTTACCAAAAATATTGACCGAAGTCAACAAAAATCAACTTTTAAGGTACAAATTCTTATTTTCAATAGTTTTCAACATAAAAGCTTCCCGGAAACCTGCCCGGACTGAGCGCGCAAATCGATGAGGGTAAAAATAAGATTTGTAAGGCTTAAGAGCTCAGATTCGAGTTCTAAAACATAAGATGACCTTTTGGGTCATCACATTCTCCACCTCTAAAACAACCGCTCTAAAACTTGTCGGGCTAGAATTGCCACCGGCTCCTCATCGTAAGTCAAATCCTTGTCCAACTGGACAGAGCTAAAATCTAACACATGGGATAGATCGCCGTGATACTTTTGAAGCATGGAAATATGGAATACCGGATGAACAGTTGCTAAACTAGGTGGCAACGCAAGCCTGTAAGTTACCTCCCTCACTCTCTCGAGGATCTCAAATGGCCCGATATACCTAGGGATCAACTTGACCTTCTTCCCAAATCTCATAACACCCTTCATGGGCGATACCCAGAGTAATACCCTCTCTCCGACCATGAATGCCACATCACGAACTCTACGGTCGACATAACTCTTTTGCTTGGACTGAGCTGTACGAAGTCGATCCTGTATAATCTTGACCTTGTCCAAGGCCTCCTGAACTAGTCTGTACCCAATAGCTGAGCCTCTCCCGGTTCAAACCAACCAACTGACGATCGGTATCGCCTTCCGTATAATGCCTCATATGGAGCCATCTGAATGCTCGAATGGTATCTATTATTATAAGCAAACTCAGCAAGTGGTAAGAAATGATCCCAAGAACCTCCAAAGTCTATAACACAAGAGCGGAGCATATCTTTCAATATTTGAATAGTGCGTTTTGACTGTCCGTCTGTCTGTGGATGAAATGTTGTACTCAACTCCACTCGCGTGCCTAACTCACTTTGTACAGCCCTCCAGAAGTGTGAGGTAAACTGCGTACCTCGATCTAAAATAATAGACACGGGCACACCGTGAAGGCGGACAATCTCACTAATGTAAATTTCAGCTAACCTTTCTGAAGAATAGGTAACTGCCACTGGAATGAAATGTGCTGATTTAGTTAACCTATCCACAATGACCCAAACTGCGTCAAATTTTCTCTGAATCTGTGGGAGTCCAACAACAAAATCCATAGTGATACGCTCCCATTTCCATTCAGGAATTTCTAACTTCTGAAGCAAACAACCAGATCTCTGATGCTCGTACTTAACTTGCTGACAATTCAGACACCGAGCTACATATGCAACTATATCCTTTTTCATTCTCCTCCACTAATAATGTTGTCGCAAATCTTGATACATTTTGGCGGTACCTAGATGAAGAGAATTAACTGGAACTGTGTGCTTCTTCAAGAATTAATTCACGAAGCCCATCCACATTAGGCACACAAATATGACCCTGCATTCGCAGAACCCCATCTTCCCCCACAGCAACCTGTTTGGCATCACCGTGCCGCATTGTGTCCTTAAGGACAAGTAAATGGGGATCATCATATTGCCTCTCTCTGATGCGCTCATATAAAGAAGACCGAGTGACTGTGCAAGCTAGAACCCGACTGGGTTCTGAAATATCTAATCTCACGAACTGATTAGCCAAAGTCTGAACATCTGCAACTAATGGCCTCTCACCAACCGGTATATACGCAAGACTGGCCATACTCATAGCCTTTCTACTCAAAGCATCGGCCACCACATTGGCCTTTCCGGGGTGATACAAAATGGTGATATCATAGTCTTTCAACAACTTCAACCATCTTCTCTGCCTCAAATTAATATCCTTTTGTTTGAACAAATACTGAAGGCTACGATGATTAGTAAATACCTCACACGAGACACCGTAGCGGTAATGCCTCCAAATCTTCAGCGCATGAACAATGGCTGCCAATTCTAAGTCGTGAACATGATAATTCTTCTCGTGAACTTTCAATTACCGTGACGCATATGCAATTACCTTGCCATCTTGCATTAATACTGCACCAAGCCCAATGTGAGAGGCGTCACAATATACTGTATACGATCCTGAACCTATGGGTAATACCAACACTAGCGTTGTAGTCAAAGCGGCCTAGAGCTTCTGAAAGCTCAACTTACCCTCGTCTGACTATCTAAATGGGGAACACCTTATGGGTCAATCTGGTCTTAATAGTTGTTCATAATCAATTACAGAATCGTCAATTAACTTCATATTAACAAAAATCTCGTTTCAAACCTTCACAATACTAATAACGAGATGCGAGGTATGAAGACCTCATAATTATTCACCCGAATTAACGAGTTACATTTAATGCCACCTGGGCGGGCACCTACCTCGTAGGTTACAACTCAATATTACAACACGATTTTGGCAAGTATGTATAGAGAATTTCATACAATTTGTTTTTCTTTTCAAATAAGCCTAGGAGGCATGACTCCCTATTAGTAATATAATACAAATTTAATTTCACAATGGAGAATTTAAACACAAAATTTTTTATCACAAGGATCTCGTCCTTATATAACTTCCACCGTAGCTCATAGCCCGATTTAAACATATCAATTTATTTTAAAATATGAGGACCTCGGCCTCAGTTCTGAATCACAAGTAATATGCACATCTTGCCAATCTAAACTTTCTATTTTCTCCTTTTAAATAACTTTCATTAAACAAAATCACAACACATAATGAACCCCACACCGGTAGGGTATATAATTCACAATTTGTAAATAAATTATCCCGAAATACATCAAAACATACCGAAATAAGTACAAGAAAGGCACCTTTAGCTTCACAGATCTTATTAGAGTCCATCATGGAATGATAGGTGTAGTTATCTCCATAAAACCTCTCAATAGAAGTAAACACATAAGCAGGTTATAGAATTACGAAGCTCACTCATAAGTGAAGCACAATATGAGGACTCGTCTTGATACTCAGAACCGAATCAAGTTAAGGAAATTATTCCTTTATTTTAAATCGAGGTCGTACCTATAACGACACCATCTGATGTAACGACATCCACCATACCATAAAACAAATATAATAACGGCTGGGTCTCCACCTCTAGGACGCCTTCTACCCGCCTGTCCTACACCCTTAACTGATCGTGTGGGTGGTGTAGTAACTGCAATGGGGAACATAGCCTGAGTGCTTTGATGAATTATGCCTCTCCCAAGTTTGGGACAATTTTCTCATGATGTGCCTAGTCTCGCCGTATTCATAACAAACAGTTTGCGGGTTTAGATGCTCATATTGAGTCTGTGCGAGATAACTGGAATAACCGTTGTAGGAAACTCATGTCAGTGGTGCATTAAAAGAACTTACTGGGGCACCTCGATTAATCCGATGTGCGAACTGGGCTGGCTGACTACCCGACCCCCCATTGTAATGATTTATACTCGCAGAGTAGAATCTACTGAATCCCCCAGAACCTCGAGACATCTTGGTCTCCTTGGTCTCTTCGTCCTGGTCACCCCGAACACGTTCTAATATCTTGGCAATTTCTACCACTATTAGAAACGAAGTATCAGTCTGTAGCTCCCGAATCATACAAATTTTTACGATCATAATTAAGTCCTTTAATGAGTCTACCGACTCGCTCTCTGGTTGTAGGACACAAAGTAGGAATATGACGGGCTAACTGATTGAACCTGATGGCATATTATGACACCGTCATGGTGACCTGACGCAATCGCTCAAACCCTATGCGCCATGCATTTCGGAGAGTCCGGGAAAAAAACTCTTTCAAAAATATTTCTGAGAACCGAGCCAAGTGGGCGGTGTTGTATTGGCTGGTCTGCCCTCTTCATAGGCTTGCCACGAACACATGTGGAGAATTATATCTCCCAAGGCCAATTTCTTCTTTTATTATGCGGACTCAACACTGTTGAGCTGGCCCATTTCTTAACATACTCTTCGATTCTTCTCAGAGGTAACCCTTACCCCTATTTATATTAATAATCACAAAAGTAAAGCTCCATACAGATAATTCTTAGTCCAGAATCTCGTCAACCACTGTACTTCTTCCGAAGCACCCCAAAATCCGCAACCGTGACGTCCATGCTGAGTAGACCTTCTGTAAATTTAATGTTGTTTCTCTAACTTCTTTGGTACTGAAGTATAAGATTATTACGGAGGCGTACATACCGTAAGTCCAACCTTATCCTCTACAAAATCTCAGGCCTTAAACACATGTAAATTTTGGGAGAACCTTTCAGTACCACATATATACATTTTAGGCCAAAACTGATATAACACATGACTCGCAATCCATTCATTGATAGTGGACTCCCCCACTCGGCGCGTAGTCATAGTTCACCACGTCCGATGGTCCATAATATTAACCTTCACAACTCGTATAAATCAACCAGATGCTAAGGTACGTTGCACCCCCCACATTATTCACAGAGTGATCTCTTTATACGTCCGCATCTTCAGTCGAAATCATACATTTAGGCAATGTTTGAGCATCTCTGGCTCCCTCGTAGTTCATCTACGACATCACGAACCATCGACGCAAAATTGATACTGAGTGCGCAATGTCATACACGAGTAGATACAAAGGAATGTGAGATATAGGTTTCAAGCAAAATCAATATCGCACGATAAGGAATGAAAGAGGTGATATTATTCCTAAACTTCATAGCCTCTGATAGATAAGTACAGACGTCTCCGTACCGATCCTTCAGACTCTACTAAGCTTGCTCATGACTCGTGAGACCTATGTAACCTAGTGCTTTGATACCAACAGTCACGACCCGAAATTTCCCACCGACGGGACCGTGATGGCGCCTAATATTTCACTTGCTAGGCAAGCCAACGTTAGAGAATCATTAACCAATTCCTTATTTTCATTCAGTAATTAACAATAGTTAATTAAGATGAAATATAATAAATGCAGACTATCATAAAACTGTATTAATTACTACCACCCGGATTTGGAGTCACAATTCACGAGCATTCTAGAATTTACTACAAGTAATAATCTGAAATAAATACAACTGTCTGAATGACAGAAACAGTAGAACAGAAAAGATAGGCGGGGACTTCAAGGTCTGTGAACGCTGATAGATCTATCTTGAGTCTCCGTATAGCGGACCAATAGCAAAATTTTGATCAACCCGAACCGGTATCAAAGTCTGCACAAAAAGTGCAGAGTGCAGCATCTGTACAACCGACCCCATGTACTGGTAAGTGGCGAGCCTAACCTTGGCGAAGTAGTGACGAGGCTAGGACAAGACACCCACATATAACCTTAATAGTATAATCATGCACGACAAAATTAAACCGAAAATTCTTAAAGGAATTGAGCAATTAAAATAACAAGAAAAACTGCACGACATCACCCTTCGTGCTTTTACTCTTAACCTCACCAAATAAATAAATAGAACGGCACGACATCACCCTTCGTGCATTAAACCTCTCATAATATACACGGTATCACCCTTCGTGCTTTAAACCTCTCATAATATACACGACATCACCCTTCGTTCTTTAAACCTTTCATAATATACACGACATCACCCTTCGTGCTTTAAACCTCTCATAATATACACGGCATCACCCTTTGTGCTTTACACTCTTCCTCACAATATAAATAAATCACACACGGCATCACCCTTCGTGCTTTACACTCTTCCTCATAATTTACAGAATCAATAACAACGGATAGAGAGAAGTTTCATGAAGAAATCAATATTTCATCAATGATTACTTTCACAATTTAACATCTCAACCTCGAATCAATATTCACAATTTTATCAACCTTGGTGAAACCGAATACAAGTCTCCCAATATTTCAACAACAACAATAGGCATGGATAACAAGCTTTAAGACTACAAATTTGCAAGAATGAAATTTCACTCGTATGCTATGACTCGACCCCAATGCATAGATGCTCGTCATCTCAACTCTACATCGTTTTCAATAACAAAACACGTAGCAAATACTCACACAATACCTACTCATTTAAGCCAAAGTTAGACACAACACTTACCTCGCTCCGAAGGCCACTTAATTCTCAATCACAACGTTTTCTCTAGAATTCACCTCCAAACCACTCGTATCTATTCAAAAATGACGAAATAATATCAAATATTGCTAAAGAAATCAATTACATTGCATAAATTTAGATTTTTCAAATTTTCCTCCAAAAAGTCGAAAATCGACCCCGGGTCCGCTTGGTCAAAACCCAAGGTTCGGATCAAAATATATTTACTCATTCACCCCCGATCCCGAATATATAATTGCTTTTGGAATCCGACCTCAAATTGAGGTCTAAATCCCCAAATTTCCGAATTCCCTAGTTTCTACCCCAAAACCCCTAATTCTACCATGAAAACCTTAGATTTTGGGTTGAAATCTTGTAAAATGTAGTGAAAGATTGAAATAAACCAGTTTAGAATCACTTACCTATGATTTGGGGGAAGAAATGGTCTTTGGAAAATCGTTTATTGTGTTTTAGGTCTTAAATATTTGGGAAATGAATGAAAATTCCCGTCCAAAAGTCATTTTGATCAGCTGCAGATGTCACATTTGCGACCTGAGCTTCGCAAATGCGAAGGAGTCATCGCAAATTCTAAGCCCTTCACACTTTTGCTGCCTTCGCAAATGCGAAGATAAGTTCGCAAATGCGACCTTGAATCTTCGCAAATGCGACTAAATGATTGCATTTGTGATCACTGCCCTTCCCCGACTCCCTTCGCAAATGAAAAAGAAAACTCGCAAATGCAAAAACTATTGGCCCAGCTTCTCTTCGCATTTGCAATGAGAAGCTCGCAAATGCGAACCTCTCAGAGGTCGCAATTGCGATGCCTGATCTCGCAAATGCGAGATCATAGGCCTCCAATAATATCAGATGCCCAACAATGTTTTCCAAGTCAAATCTCACTCTGTAGCCTATCCGAAACTCACCCGAGCCCTCAGGGTTCCAAACCAAACATGCACACAAGTCTAAAAATATCATACGAATTTCAAAATAACACCTAAAACTACGAATTTAGCACAAAATCAAATGAAATTCTCAAAAATACTTTAAAATTTCTATCTTCTCAACTGGACGTCCGAATCACATCAAATCAACCTTGTTTCTCACCAAATTTCACAGACAGGTCTTAAATATCATAACGTACCTGTACCGGATTCCGGAACTAAAATACGAACCTGATGCTAACAATATCAAATATCAATCAATTCTTAAAAACAAATAATTTTTAGACTTTTAATTTTCATCAAAAAATCATAACTCAAGCTAGGGACCTCCGAATTCAATTGTGGGCATACGCCCAGGTCCCATAATTCGATACGAACTTATCGGGACCGTTAAAGTACGGATCCGGGCCCGTTTATCAAAAATGTTGGTCGAAGTCAACAAAAATCAACTTTTAAGGCACACATTCTTATTTTCAATAGTTTTCAACATAAAAACTTTTCGGAAACCTGCCCGTACTGTTCACGTAAATCGAAGAGTAAAAAAATAAGATTTGTAAGGTTTAAGAGCTCAAATTCGAATTCTAAAACATACGATAACATTTTGGATCGTCACACTCCCATGCTTCAGAATCAGACAAATCAAGAGGAGCCATGATATTACCCGTGAATAATTATGTAATTATCTTTTTTGTTATATTTATCCTAACAAACCTTAACTAGACAGATTCCCTTCTCCGTATATCTCTAACTAATCAAGCTACTGATTGGGCACAATGTAACTTTTGCAAGCCTCACATGAATTTAAAGTTGGTGATATCCAACTAACATATGTACTTGGGAGAGGTTAGGCATCATGCCCCCTGCTTCATGTGTTTACTTTTTGGATTTTGGTAATATACAGGTTGAGGGTCATGCCTTAACCCTCACACCACCATGGTGGCTTTTATTATTAAAAAAAAGATAATTAATGTATATTCTTATATCATAATTAAATCACTTAATCATGATAAGCTGGTATAATTTGGTGTAAACTCAAGAGGAGTAAGTTCTTAATCCTGTACTAGAACACATAAAGTCTTGTTCACTGCTAGAAATCGGGTGATTTCCGTCCAAAGCTTTCCGACCGAAATCGGTCGAAAATAAGAGTATTTGGTCGCAAAAGTCAACGAAAATTTTCTGACAGCAAAAAAATAAAAATTCCGACCGATTTCGGTCGGAAATTGGTCAAATATTTGGTCATACTTGTATATACTGTACAAAAATAATTATTTATCTATATCTCTCTCTCTCTCTCTCTCTCTATCTATATATATATATATATATAGATATCTTAATATAGCTAATGTAATATCGAATATAGCTTATATACTATACACTTAGTATATATATATTATACTATACTATATATACAACAACAACAACAACCCAGTGAAATCCCACTAGTGAGGTTTGGGAGGGTAGTGTGTACGCAGACCTTTCCCTACCCCGAAGAGGTAAAGAGGCTGTGTCCGAAAGACCCTCGGCTCAAGAGAACAAAAAGACAAAATAAGACAATATCAATATCATCACATAAATCATAGGAAAAATAGGAACAACATGAAATCTAGAAGAAAGATGCAAAGCAAAAACAAAAAAAGCAAAAACAAAAACGATAGCTACTAAATAGGTCTGACACTGAAACGCAGAATAGTAAGACACGACATTGCCTCGAGCTAGTTTAGACAAAAACTCTACCAGACTAGTCTCACAACGGTACGAAATAAGACAAGACTCAATTACTTCCTAAACTACAACTCTAATACTATACTATATATACATCTTATACTATATTATATATAGAGAGAGAGAGACATCTTAATATAGCTAATATTTTATCGAATATATATATATATATATATATATACACACATCTTAATATAGCTAATGTTATATCGAATATAGCTTATATACTATACACATCTTAATATAGCTAATGTTATATCGAATATAACTTATATACTATACACTTAGTATATATATTATACTATACTATATATTTGTGTGTGTAAATAATAAAGAGCTTTTATATATATATATATAAATATACACATCTTAATATAGCTAATGTTATATCGAATATAACTTATATACTATACACTTAGTATATATATTATACTATACTATATATTTGTGTGTGTAAATAATAATGAGCTTTTATATATATATATACACACATCTTAATATAGCTAATGTTATATCGAATATAGCTTATATACTATACACTTAGTATATATATTATACTATACTATATATTTGTGTGTGTAAATAATATTGAGCTTTTAAATAAATAATATTTAATACTTATATATATATATATAAAACTTATATATATATAACTTATAATAAATAATAAGTAGTTAACTAATTATTAAATATTAACTAAACATTTCCGACCGATTTCGGTCGGAAATGGCATGGTCAAACGGTCAAATGTCACTTAATATTTCCGATCGAATTTTCCGACCGATTTCGGTCGGAAATTTTCAATTTAGATCTGCCAGGAACGGGCTTCTTCCCCATTTTCCCATTTTCTCTATCTCTCTTCCATTTCTCATCATCTCCTTTCTAGTTGCATTTTCACCCAAAATCAACTCTTGTCTCCCTCCTCACCCAAAATCAAAGCCCCCCATCGTCTCCCTCCCCTCCCCCGCCATTGTTCGGCCGCCGGCTGCCACCACTGCTTCCTCCGCTGCCACCACCCACTGCTTTTAGCACCCAAAATCAAACCCCCTCTCTTCTCTTTCAAGGTTAGTTATCTACATTTTTTAATTTAAGTAATTTTAATTCTTCTATTGTATAAACTAGAGTTTAGTTAATGATTAATTAGATTTAGGGTTTACCCATATTGATTATGTTTATGATAGCATTATCTATGTTAGAAGATTATTATTATTTTAGGGATATATATGAACTTTTAAATTAATAAGCACTCAAATTATTTAAATTAATTATATTGTAACTAAAGTTTATTATATAACTTAATTCTATAAATTAATTTGAACTATGATTAATATAATTTATTCATTCTTTATGTAGATGGAATATCGTAGTTGGATGTATAATAGGAATTATCCTAATCATCGGTTTTCAAGGAAGTAATTTATAGAAGGGGTTAAAGAATTTATTACGCATGCAATGTCACTTGAACCGTTTCGGATTGGAGGGTTGATTATTTGTCCTGGTGTGAAGTGCAAGTGTTTGCAATTTTTTGGATCGGAGGATGTTAAGGCTCATCTTTATAAAAAAGGATTTATGGATAATTATTTTGTGTGGACTAGTCATGGAGAGATTGATGGTAGTGATGGTGTATTTCATAATGTAGTTGTTGGTGAAAGTAGTAGGTCGGTGGAGAATAACGTTCAACATCCTAGATACCATGAAATGGTTGCGGATGCTTTTGGGATGCACTTCGATTTTGAAACCCATGAAAGTGTTGAACAATCTCCTAACGAAGAGGTAAAATATTTTTATGAACAGTTAGAGGCCGTTAGTCATCCACTAAGGGAAGGGAATAGCTACTCTTGTTTATTTAAGAATCGACGATGAAGGTTCTAGGAATGAAGATGGAGATGATGCTAGATAAAAAACTGATTGAATGGTGTGTATTGCTAAACAAAGTATTGAACTTGTCAATATTTAGTTGAGACTAGTTTTGAATGATGATTATATTATTATTTTGTTATTGAACATTTTAGTAGTTCTTGTTGTGGTTGTTATTAGTTGTTGTTGTTGTTAGCTAATGGTTGATAGTGTAGTTAATAGTTTTTGTTAGTTAATTGTTATTGTTGTTGTTAGTATATTCATTGTTGTTGATTAATTATGGTTGAATGGAAGCAATGTAATGCTGCCATATATTGGTTGTAATTGGCAGGTGGTGTAGCTCAAAAATAGGCAATTTTGCCCAGTTTTACCCAGATTTCCGACCGAATTCGGTCGGAAATTATGAATTTATATTTATTTTTATAAATAAATTAATAATTTATTACAATTTACAACTAATTATTTAATTAAATAAAATTATTATTATTTTAAATTTCCGACTGAATTCTGTCGGCAAATGAAAATGAAAAATAATAATAATAATAATAGTTTCCGACCGATTTCGGTCGGAAATTTGAAAATTAAAAAAAAATATATTTAATTATTTCAGACCGATTTCGGTCAGAAATTAAAGTTTGACAGTCAGTCAACGCTTTGACGTTTTCGACCGAATTCGATCGGTACACGTTTGCGACCATTGTTTTCCCGACCAATTAAAATCGGTCGGAATTCGGTCAGAAATTATTAATTTCCGACTGATTTTGGTCGGAAATAGCGGACGGAATTACACTCTTTTTTAGTAGTGGTTGCTCGGTCATGTAAGCCGCTACAACAAGTTGCTAAATCATGGTGGTACTTTGTTAGCAGATAATCAACTAAAAGGCTAAGACAAAAGGCACATATTATAATTAAATAATGCCACTAGGTTTGTATCTTCTCCAACATTTTAAAGTCTCATCACATACATTGTCCAAAAGAAAGACTACAGGATAGAAATATAATAAGACTCGAACAAGTAAAGCGTGTTGTTTACAGAGTTAATTAAAGTTCATCTTAATTAAGGTCAATTCATCTTTTTATTTAGTTAGGCAGAGAGCCTCAAGACTTTAATGTTGGGACATTGTTCTGTCCCTTTTTCACATGCTCAATTTGCTTTTATATTTTAATTAATATTGACAATTCATAGTCATATGTAAGGTTAATTCTTTGTTTGGAACTTAAGAAGCTAAAGTTGATTTCACTCATAATACTGAAGTTTATCGATGGAAGGTCTAAAATTACTTTTTCATATTAAAATAACTTTACTCACTATAATATAGTAAATTAAGGTTACGAAACTAATTTTTATCAGCGCTTAGCACTATATAAATTCCACGTCAAAAACTAAAAAACTCCACTGTGTAAATATTTTTTAACTGCCCATATCTTATCAAACAAAAGACATTTAAGAAAATATTTAAATGACACAAAGAAAAGAAGAAAAATTACAGTATAGAAGTCGTTTAGTGATTGGTGAGATTTGAAATATGTACTTAAAAATCGCAATTCGCAACTATTAGGCCAACACCAAACTCGTTCATAAAGTACTCTCCGAATCCAATATTGTTACTAAAATAGAGAAGAAAGGGGCCAGCCGGCCAAGACTGTTGAATCCCCACCAAACAAAGCAGAGCATTTTCTTGTTTTTCACCACTCTCTTATCATCTTTTATTCTCTATATATATTACACACTCATATTTTGGTGTGGCCAATAGTATACTTTGTCTTTTGCTTAAAGAAGACAATGAAGAGCAAGTTCTTCCTTTGTTTTCGTCCCATTGTTGAGGACTCTGTTCTTCACAACCACACTATTGATCGGTCTTCTCCAATTATTACAAAAAGATGTGGCAAAAATGATCCACTGGTTAGTAGTCTTTCTTGTGAATCTAAAAGTCTTTCCAATTGTCTTTTTCCATTTTTGATGTTAGACTATCCAAACTCCAGGATATATATGTGAGTGTATCAATTTTGTAAATATTATTGCTGTCGAAGTGTGTAATCATTCAATCAGTGATACACTTATATTTACTTAATTATATTTTTAATATGTCTCTTGCCGACCTGATATTTTCTTCATGGTGAAGCACATGAATTTTTTTTTTGATTGTTGGTGGTATTAAGACTCAAACTCATGATTTTTAGCTGCTTTGTTATTGTTAGATATATGGCTCTTTTATTTACTGAATTACGTCTTCAACAGTCGCCAAGTAATAGCTAGAGTCACGACGAGTGCAACCTTCAATTTTGCAGTTTGAATCAAGAAGTAATTACAGGCGAAATAGAAGGGACAAGTTACTCAAAGCATTACATGGTGATCACTCAAGGAATCAAGAAACGCTAGTTTTGAAGGGTAATCATAACCAGCAAAGGGAAATTACTTCAATTGGCAATTTATCTAAGGGAAAACAGTCATCAAGGCCATATTCATACAACCACAGAAATGCCATAAGTGCTTCAGCAGCAACAAGTGATGATATCAAGAAATCTAGCTCAAGTGTTTATTTGATTATTTTCGCCTTATTTGCGACCATCTATTTTGGTAGGGTTTATGCAATAGTCTTAACATCGTTATGGCTTCTATTGTTCTCTTTGGTACCGAAGTCAATTTGCAGGATACTTGATAAATTCTTTATAGTCGGATATAGAGTACAAAAACAAAGCTATAATGGATCATGATGTTGAAATGAGACGGATGTAAAAAAACACGCGATCTAAGGGCGGAGCTAAGGGGCACAAAGAGGTCCATCCGAATTCTCATTCGCCTAGAAATTATACTGTATATATTAAGGAAGATTATTTATTATAGTATATAGTAGATGTTGAATCCCATTTACATAACCCAAGAACTATTCATGTGTTTACTTCCTTATATTTTGAATTTCCTTAGTGCGATCGTATCTCCATTACCGCACATGATACACATACTTCAACATTAAGGGTCTGTTTGGAAAGCCACCAGGTAATTGAAATTGGTATAATTAGTAGGGTAGTAATTACACAACCTAGTAATTATACTTTATTATAATTACGACGACATGTTTGTTTGTCATAATGTAATTACAGTGTAATTACAAGTGTACTGTTTGGTTGCACAAGTGTAATTGTTAAATAAAAAAATTTAATATAAAGATAATTATCAAACATTAAAAGTTAAATATTTAACAAATATATACCTTTATAAATGATATTAAATTTGACACTTAAGATACATATTGTTTCATGAAAATATATTACTTACTAATCATATATTTGTAACTAATATTGTAAAAATAATTGACATATATTTTTTAAGTTAATAATGTTTTACTTTAATTAATTATAAAAACTAAAAGTACATATTTTCTAAGAACATCATGGACTGCATGTTTGATAAAAAGATTAAGATTTATAAATATAATTCCATAACATTACTCATATATTTTACGAAAAAATAATCTATATATCAACTCTAACTGAAAAATGGATGGCATACAATTTGAATTAATAATCAATACTACTAAAGCAAATAAAATGGAACCGAAATTAAAATATAAATTTAAAATTTTAAAAAAAACATAATACTCTTATGTTAATTACAACATAACATAAAATAAGTTTCAACATAATAAGTAAATATAATTCAAAAGAAAAGGAAAATATAAGTCTATAACCTTATTCAAGAATGAGATTCTACTTTAATGACATCACTCGTTATATATCAAATTTATTAATGACTCATTATTTTTAATATTAGTAGGTGTGTAGTTTTAAAACTAGAATAATAGCACAATTATGTTAAATGAAGGAAATAAAATAAAATAAAAAATATGAGCAAGTACATGGAATCACAAAAAATAACAGTTGAAAAATGAGAATACTAGTTAAATATTAATAAGTAATATATCATATTTTTTTTTGGTAACTAACTTATTTTATTAATCACCAAGAATCAATTACAAAACCATAGCAAAGCTAACACAACTTGCTATCAAATCTCCGGACAAAGGCCATACTCTACTCCCTAGAAACACAAACTATGCAAAAAAGACTTGTTCCTAGGAGTTACTCGAACACTACAAACATAGGCTACTTCATTCGCAATCTTCTCCCACACTCGATTGTTTTGTTCAAAGATTCGTATGTTCCTTTCAATCCATATTTGATGAACTGCTTCTGCATACACAACTTTGAACATCTGTACCCGTTGGGATTTTCCTCTAGAACATTGAATTGCCCATTGTGTGAATTGTTGCCAATCCAGAGCTCCCAAATATTGTGTCTGTATTCATTGACATAGCTTGTTCCAGATATGCTTTGTGTATTCACACTGTATAAACAAATGATCTTTCGTTTCCTCTTGCATTCTGCAAAGCACACATTGAGGATCTACAGTATTTCCCCATTTGCTTAGTCTATCACAAGTCAGCAATCTTCCCTACAGCATTAGCCACATTGTGAATCTTGCTCTTGGTCTTGCTGCATTGTTGAACATTAAGCTCTTCCATTCCACTCGACTATAGTCAGCAAGAAAATATAGGTAGATTTGTCTGATCAAGCTTCTTTTGTGTGATTGTTCAAAGTATCTTTTTCCAGTATCTCTTTAGCCTCTATCACTTTCCTCACCATCTAGCAAGCTTGTTATGGTATTGGCATGTTAGTGATATGTTTCCCTTTGATGTCATATGTGAATCCATAATTTGTCATGTTTGTGTGCTAAGTCCTAGCAAGTCTTTGTTATTGCTGCTTTGTTCCAAATCTTCAAGTTGGTGAGGTTAAGGCCACCCCCAGCTTTGGGTAAGCTAACTTTGTCCCACGCAACCAATGTCTTCTTTGTAATTTCATTGACCCCCGACTATATGTAGGACCTGCACAATCCCTCAATAAGTTTGATCACTTTTGTTGGTATTACACATAATTGTGCCCAGAAAGCTTGTATACCAAACAAAACACTCTGAACTAATTGAGTCATCCCAGCATAAGACAAAATCTTAGCAGTCCAAGAAGTAATTTTGGCAGTCATTTTTTCAATGAGAGGTTGCCACTAAAGAACAGTTATTTATGATCTCAGGCAACCCCTCCAAAGTAGGCCTCACTCTTGTTGAGTTTTGCTTGTAGCCCAGAAGCTTGAGTGAACTGGTAGAACTTCTGTTGAATTGCATGTATTGATTTCAGATCCCCTATAGCAAATAGTAGCAAATCATCAGCAAAACTTAAGTGTGTGATCAAATATGAGAAATTATGCAGAAACACGTGAAGTGAAGGTTGAGAAATGAGAAATAAGAAAATAAAAGATAAATAATGTAAAAGGAATAATATTTGAAAAAAAAGAATTTAGAAAGTTAAAATAAAAATTAAATTTGAGAGAAAATAAGAATAGAGTAAATTTAAAATAAATTAAAAAATATTCAAAAATAACCTTGTAAACACCATAATGCGTTGAAACACGTTCGAGTCACCCCGGACCTCAATCAAATGTGTGTACATGTAATGACCCGACTTATCGTTTTCAGTATTAGCATCCCGTTCAGCGGCTTAAGATTTCGAGCAACCTCGTAATACGTATTATGACTTACGTATGTGGTTGAGTTTGGTTTGCAGACGATTTGGGATCAAATTGGGAGAACAATCCTTATTTTTGAAGTTTAAATGAAAAGAGTTTATCGGAGTTTGACTTTTGAGCAAGCGAATCCGGAATAGGATTTTGATGATGTCAATAACTTCGTATGGTGATTGCGGACTTAGGCGTATGTCCGAATTTGGATTTAAAAGTCCATAGGATAATTTGACGCATTTTGGTGAATGTTGGAAAATGGAAGATTTTTAGAAAATTTGATCGGGATTTGACTTTATTGATATCGGGGTCAAAATTTGATTCCAAAAATTTATACAACTCCATTATGTCATTTAGGACTCGTGTGCAAAATTTAGGGTCATTCCGGATTGATTTGATATGTTTCGGCACAAGTTATAGAATTTTGAAATTTCATAAACTCATAAGTTTGATTCGAGGTGCGATTCGTAGTTTCGGTATGGCTGATGTGATTTGAGGCCTCGACTAAGTTCGTATTATATTTTAGGACTTGTTTCTATATTTGATTAAGGCCCCGAGGGCCTCAGATGAGTTTCGAATTGTTAAACGGATCAAATTTGGACTTGAGCAATTCTGAAATTTTTCCAGTTCTGGTGTAATCGCACATGTGATGGAAATGGTCGCAGGCGCGCGACTGCAAAAGAGACAAAATGGTCGCAGATACGGCATGGACTAGGAAGGGCAGTGGCCGAAGATGCGCACTCCTTACCGCAGAAGCGGAAAAGGGAAAGGCCAAGCCTCATCGCAGAAGCGGACAATTTCTTCGCAGAAGCGGATTGTTGTCTGCAGAAGCATCTCATACCGTTGACGCGTGAAGGCCCTGGCATCTGCGAGACCGCAGATACGGCTAAGTGCATCGTATATGCAAAAAATGTCTGGGGAGAATATAAACGAAGGGTCCAAAAGTTTTTCTCATATTTTGACATTTCAAACACGGGTTGAGGCGATGTTTGAGCGAGAATTCACGGAAAATCTTGAGGTAAGTCACTTCTAATCATTGTTAGTCAATAATATTGGATTATCATTGAGTATTTCGACTAGATTACATGTTTTTGAGGTGAAATTTGAGAATTTGGGCCTAGGGATTTCAAAATAAGAATTTGAGATTTGGAGGTCTAGTTGAAGTCAGAATTTGGTAAATTTTATATGGTTGGACTCGTGGTTGAATGGGAGTTCATATTTTGTAACTTTTGTCGGGTACCGAAACGTGGGCCACGGAGCGATTTTTGAGTGCAATTTCAGATTTTGTTAGAAAATTTGTATTTTCATATGGAATTAATTCCTATAATCTATATTGACTTAATCGCATTAATTTGGATATACTTGAGCTGTCCGGAGGTCAATTTAAGCAAGAAGACTATTTTGAAATATTGACATAACTTCAAAAAAGGTTAGTATCTTTTCTAACCTTGAGTGAGGGAATTACCCCTTAGGCATTGAGTCTTATGTGAAAATTATGTGATTGGAAGCTATGTACGTGAGCTGACGAGTATGTACGGCTTATATGTGTAAATTTTATTGGTTTAAAGTTTTAGGCATTTTTATGTATTTAATTGGATAATTGTTGATATTTGGTAAATCCTTGAATTGTCATGCCTCATTACTTATTTGTCGAGTTTATATTTTATATGATAATTTAGTATTATTGTCACTTGGATTTTATGTGAATTCTATATATTTGTTGATTTGATATTTTTCTTGAAATCCTTATCTGGAAATAATTATTATGTAAGTTTAAAATGAGGCATTAATTTATATTTATTAAAAATTTGGAATAAAGAAGTTGGTGTCCTATGCTGAGTTACTTTTCCATCTATGTTGTTGTTTTTGAGGTTTTATATACGTTTTGTGGAGCCTTGGGCTATTTGTTGAGAAATTTATTGATTTTACTACATCTTTGGAATTTGGTTGTGGTGAGTGGGAAAATTGTGATATGAATTGTTGTATTGTGTTATCGTTTAAACACTCTCCTTGATGTTATTTATGCTTCCTACCTTGCTTGTTAATGATATACATGTGCTTGGTAAGGAAGAGTGTAAAGCGCGAAAGGTGATCACGTACCATTTGAGAGTGTAAAGAACGAAGGGTGATGCCGTGCCATTTGAATTATATTATCATGTGAGGGAGAGTATAAATCACAAAGTGTGGTACCGTGTCATTTGAGAGTGTAAAACACGAAGGGTAATGCCGTGCCAATTGAGAGTGTAAAGCACGAAGGGTGATGTGCCATTGAGAGTGTAAAGTACGAAGGGTGATGCCGTGCCATTATTTTTATATTATTATATGTTCATGGCACGAAGGGTGTTTTCGTGCAGGCGAGGACGAGAGACATACATTATATTGTGATATCTTTTCGTTGTGTATACATTCACGCCTTTATCTTGAGATGTTATTATGCCCCTATGTTTTCTATGTGACTTGTAGTCGTTGTTGCTTCTTGTGTGCCTCCCATTTTATTTTTTTTTATTATTATTGACATTTCTCCCACCTAGTTGGTATTGTTATATGTATGCACAGTGAGAAAGAGATAAATGCATGAAGGGTGTTGCCATGCCAATTGATTTGATCTACATATATATATCGGGTGAGAATGAGTATATATATATATATATATATATATATATATATATATATATATATATATATATATATATATATATATATATATATATCGGGTGAGAATGAGACAAGTGCACGAAGGTATTATCGTGCCATTTGATGTGATATATTGAATATATTTCTCACACCAGAAAAGTTAAATGAGGTGTCACATGGTGACTTTTACTTGAAAGAATTATATTCGAAAGGTATTTACTTTAAAGAATTATATTCGAAAGATATTTACTTGAAAGAATTATATTTGAAGATATTTATTTGAAAGAATTATATTCGTAAGATATTTATTTGGAGGAAGTATATTCGAGATACATTTAATTATACGGATTACATTCTAAAGATTTTTATTTGAAAAAATTATAGATAAAAGATGTATATTTTGAAGGACTTGGTTAATTAGATGTACTTGTGTTTATTATTCGTTTGAGAAATATTTATGGTGTTCTTGTTACCTTGCTGTTTACAAAACTAGTTGATTATGGTTGCTATCACTCCTATTTGTTTCCTATTATTTTTGTATAATATATTGTGATGACCCAAAGTGTCATCCTTAAATTTAATAATAAATTTTGTATTCTAAGACATCGAAAAGCACTATTTATCACTCTTCGACTGACGTGCGCAGTACGTAAAACTTTTTGAAAAGTTTTTATGTGAAAAATAGATTAAAATATAAAATAGAGCTTTAAAACTCAATTGAGTTGACTTTGATCAACATTTTGAGCAAACCGACTTGGGCGTATCGTGATTTGGGACTTGAGCGTATGCCCAAAATTTAATTTGGAGATCCCTAGCTCAAGTTATGACCATTTAACATAAACTAGTAATTTAAAGGCTAAAGATTTCCAAGTTTGACCAAAGGATTAACTTTTTGATATCGGAGTCGAAATTCAATTCTGGAAATTGAAATAGCTCAGTTATATCATTTAGGACTTGTGTGCAAAATTTGAAGTCATTCTGGATTCATTTAATATATTTTGGCACGAGATTTGCAAATTGGAAAGTTTAAAACTCAAAAGTTTCAATCGGGGTGTGAATTGTAATTTCAACGATGTTTGATGTGATATTAATAAAAAATCTGATATTTGGCCTTTTGGTGTAATCGCACCTGCGGATTTTGGACCGTAGGTGTGAGCTCCCAGAAGCGGCTTGGGCAAGCTGGGCAAAAGTCCGCAGGTGCGGAAACTTGCACGCACTCGCGCGTCCACAGAAGCGAACTCAACGATCGCATAAGCGGAAGGCAACACAGGTGTGCATTTTTCCTCCGCAGATGCGAGGCCTCGCCTGGCAGTCCCATTTCGCAGATGCGAGATTGTTTTCGCAAATGCGAGCCCAGGCACCGCAGGTGCAGAAATGCTTGGGCAGTGTATAAATCGAAGAGTACGCGAGTTTTACTCATTTTGGTCATTTTGAGCTCGGGTAAGGCGAATTCTTGGGCGATTTTCACGGAAAAAATTGGGATAAGTGTTCCTTATTCTATATTGATTATATTTTATGATTCCATACTCATTTACATCATGAATCCATGAGTTTATGGAAGAAAAATCAGATTTTTATAAAATCTTTCAAAAACGAAAATTTAAGATTTGAAGGTCCATTTGACATCGGAATTAGATAAGTTTTGTATGGTTGAACTCGTATCGGAAAGGGTGTTTGAATTTTGAGATTTTTTTCGGGATTTGAGACGTGGGTCTCACAGTCGAATATTTAAATGAATTTCATATTTTTATCCGAAAAATTAGTAAATTCATATGAAATTATTTCCTATGATTCGTATTGAGTATATCGAATTGTTTGTGAATAGATTTGATGCTTTTGGAGACAAATTCAAAAGGGAAAGCTGTGGTCGAATAATTTATTGGAATTTACAAAGCGAGGTAAGTGTCGTGGTTAACCTTGACTTGAGGGAATAGAACATTTAAATTATTAGTTATGTGAAATGCATGTGAACGATGTATAGGCGAGGTGACGAGTGTCTATACGTCATCAAATTAATTGTTTTCATAATTATTTAAAAATCCTAAATTTGTTTTAATACACGAATTAATTGTTATAAAAATTATTTCTCTCCTATGCTTTGTCAAATATTAGTTCTTGAATTACTGCAATAATTGCTACATGCTTATTTGATTTATGTTCATTAATTGCTACTTGATATTTAGCATATTAAATATTAAACCTTCTATTTTCTTCCTGATTTCCATGATAAATTGTTATTTGTCATTGTTTGTTTCATAATTAAATCATAATTATTGCACGCCGCAACAGACTTATTTAAAAGTCAATATTGGGAGATCGGATTGCACGCCACAACAGACTTATTTAAAAGTCAATATTGGGGGATCATATCCGCAATAAACTTATTTAAAAGTCTATATATACTTGATTAAAATAAATATATAAGAAGATTGAAATGAATATATTGTAGGAGCAGTTTGCACGCTCTAACAGAAATTGGTTGAAATAATAATGGGTTATGACTGCTGAGTTGGTTTCAATTATTATAAATGAGTTATCTAATTTATTTCTATTATTTGTTATTGTTACTAATATTGCGTACAAGTTAATGTAAGTGACCCGCCTTAACCTCGTCACTACTTCGTCGAGGTTAGGCTCAATACTTACCAGTACATGGGGTCGGTTGTACTGATACTACACTCTGTACTTCTTGTTCATATTTCAGAGTGGGTCCCTGGGGCGTACCATAAACATGCTCAGATTTCAGCTACTCAGATGAGACTTGAGGTATAATTGCACAGCGTCCGCAGTTTTGAAGTCCCCGTCTACTTTACTTTATTTGTGTGTTTGTTTCCAGATAATTTTATTTTATTCAGACCTTTATTTGTATTATTCTAGAAGCTTGTGCACTTGAGACCAATTCTGGGATGGTATTTAGACACCGTTATTTGTATGGATTAATCACTATATTTTAGATTTTACTTCCGCATTTGTTTCAATTATTATTAATAAATTTAAAAATTATTTTAAAATGGATAATATTATTCTAACGTTGGCTTGCCTAGCAAGTGAAATGTTAGGTCGTGACATATATTGCACAGGTTATTATACTAGTGAGTGTCTTGACTGTACCTCGTCACTACTCCACCGAGGTTAGTCTTGATACTTACTGGGTATTGACCGTGGTGTACTCATACTACACTTCTGCATATTTTTATGCAGAGCCAGGTATTAGAGATATCAGATTTGGACTGAGGTTAGAGTGTGATCACAAAGATTTAAGGTAGAGCTGCTTGGCCGTCGCAGTCTCTTGGAGTCTTTCCATTTTTATTATACTGTCAACTCTTATTCGAACAGTATTGTATATTCGATCCTTGAGATAATTCCATGTATTCAGTTAGAGTTCGTGACTCAGTATTACCTGTCTTGGGAGATAATGTAATTGTAATCGTCTTACTTAGTCTTAGATACTAAGTGTCATCACGATGTCTGTGGTGGGATTTTGGGTCGTGAGAGTACAAATCCAAAAATATCATACGAACTTACCGGAATTGTCAAAATACTGATCCGAAATCGTTTACTCAAAATGTTGACAGTGGTCAACTCTAGCCTCATTTTTCAAAAAATTCATTTTCTTAAAAAATTCACATAAAAGTTAGTGATTCTCAGCCTCCCCTTGAGAATTGGAGAGTGTTATTACAACTCCTTAATTACACCCAATTACTTGTTGACCAAGTAATTATTGGTCAAATAAACATGCCAAAACTGTATAATTACACTCAAATTCAATTACACGGTGGCTTTTCAAATAGGCCATAATAATTCTTTTTAGGAGTTTTTTTTTTCCGCTAGTTATTTTAACATACTACTCCCTCTAGTCAATAATAAGTGATTTTTTTTTTATTTTGTTCTAAAGTAAGTGACCTTTTATATTATCAAGAAGGAATTAACTTTGTTAATCCAAAATTTGCTATTATTTCTTTTAAATTCCGTTGGATAAGAGATGTTGAAACTGCATAGATTATTTGTATTGTACCTATTATCATCAACCAAGGAGAAAATATAGAATGAGCATGGGGTAATAATTCCATATTGATTCGAATTAATCCATACGCTCCTTCTTTGCATTCTCCGATGCCGACTGGGCTGACTGTCCCGATAGCAGACGGTCCACTACTTGCTTTTACAGTGTGATACATTTCCAATATATTACCTAGCCAAACCCGCCCCCTCATGTACCAAAGTCAAATGGTTGTTCTTCCTTCTCTGCTCCTTCTTTTTCTACATATGCGACGACATTAGAGAAGAGGGGACAACTTCTTTCTCCTTTGCCTTACGTGTTTCAGAATACGGTTAACTAACATGTTAACTAATCGATTATGATAAATTGGATCGGATTTTGCTTTTTCTTTTTTTTTCTGCAGTACCTTGACGTGACATGAACGTGAAAGGGGTTCAAGAATTAATTTTCTTTTTATAAGGTCCTCGGTCGAAATTATCCAACATAAAATTGTATAAGACCTTAGTGATTAACCCAGAGTGTGGGATCCCTACTTCCATAATAGAATAATTAATTTTATTTTGGTCATAAACTGGTATCTTTAAAAAGGATGAAACTAAGGATATTGCGTAGCTATCACGCACCAAGGATGCCGGCTTTCGTAAAACTCTATTATGAGGAATAGTACCTTGTGAGGGTACCTTATTTACATATCTCAATGTATCAAATTAACAATATGTAAATTTTAATTATGGTATTTAGTCAAAATACCTATTTTTTCTAGGAGTTAATATTTTCATAAGAAGTGTGTCAAAGGTCAAAAGGCCAAAAATTACCGATAAGTAACATAGCTATATTTAGGCAAAAATACTTTCGCTTAAGGGTGTGTTTGGTATAACGGAAAAACTTTTCCGTGAAAAATATTTTCTTGGAAAACAAGAAGTAATCTTATTTATTTTTCGGTGTTTGGTACGCAAATTAAGGAAATAATTTCTCAAGAGTATTCATAAATAATTTAGATACAATAAATATGAAGTCATAAACTTTCGAACCAACTACCTTTCAAACCCACAAATTTCATAAACTTCTGAACCGCTAAACTTTCGAAACTGCAAAATTTTGAACCCATAAACTTTATTATTTCTAAACCCATAAACTTCGAAACACATAAACCTCTGAATTCATAACTTTGGAACTTGTAAAATTTCAAATCTGTAAACCGAAAGATGAAAAAACTAAAACTAAAAATATATAAAAAATATTTTTTTTTTCCCGGGGGAGGGGGGGACAGATAAACGCAGGAAAAAAAAATAGAAATTTGAAATTACAAAAAAAAAGTTTAAAAAACCTTTTTTTGTGCGGGGTGAGGGCAGTGGGGTGGGGGGAGGCTGAGAGTGGGGAAGATTGAGAAGGAGTTTTGGAAAATGTTTTTCCTTCTTTTGCTAAGGAAAATATTTTTCTCCAATTGGAGAAAAATATATTAAGAAAAATATTTTCCAAAATATTTAAACCAATCAAACATGTGAAAACTCCGTGCCAAGCACACCCTATATCTTTATGATATATCTCACCTAAAAAACTGTACATAGTTTGGCAGAGGAGGGAGCGATGAGATTGCGTCGATGTTTAATTTGTTCGCTTGGTTACTTGAATTTTATATTATTAAATTCAATTAATTATTATAGAGTATTTATTTAGGTCACGTGATATTCCGAAAGTAAGTTCAAATGTTTGATTGAGTTGTAATGATTGGAACACCACATATTAGTCATAGAAATATGGCGAAATACGTAACTATTCCAAAATTGAATACGTTTTATTTGGCGTCATTTAAATTATATATATATTAAATATATATATAGTATAGTATATATATTAAATGTATATATAATATATATATATATATATATATATATATAAGCTATATTCGATAAGCTATATATACATCTTATATACTATATATAAGATGTATATATAGTGTAGTATATATATTAAATGTATATATAGTATATATATAAGATGTGTATATATATTGTACAAATAATATCTAAGTCTAAAGACAAAAATATTGTAAAGAGATATGCCTTGTAATTTTATTATAGCATTAAAAAATATGGCAATATCTTTCTTAATCTTCATCCCCCTATGGAATGAGCACAACAAGGTGCTAATACCACCATTTAGAAGAAAAAGAAACTAATCAAGATGTGCCAAAATATAAGTTACATAATACATACTAATTTTTGTTCATACAAGTTACATGGTATCTCTTACAAACTTCATAAATCTATCAAGATCCGGAGGAATTTCCGTTGGTCGTGGCGGAAAAGTTGCTTGGTCATCGCCACTTCCGGGCGAAGCAACATCCTCCGCAAGTTCAGCTAGCATTTCTTCGTAAGCTTGAGCACTACATTCGTCACTCTTGGATTTTCCCTTATTTTTACCAATTTTTTTTTTAAAAGGAAGTCATCTTAATTAATAAAGTAATAGAAAATAAATAAACACAAATAAAATTATAATATTAAAACTTAAGAGTTGGAACGAGTTTACCGAATTGACGAACAATTTGTTGGAAATTGATTATCGTTGAAGACTTCAATTCACCAACTTCACAATTGTTTCACAAATTGTAACAATAAAGTAAGCAATAGTAGCAATTATAGAAGAAAATTAGAGAGAGATTATGATATATTGATGATTTTGTAAGAAATAATGAAAGAATAATGGGGTATTTATAGTTGAAAATAGAGAAAAAGCATAATTATAAAAAGTTTGGGATTAAAACAAAGTAGGAGGGGTTAAATGACTATTTTATAAATAGCCAACGGCTATTTTTGACAGCCCAACAACTATATATATATTTATTTTAAAATAGCCGTTGGGACCATTTGGCCCGCTAAGGGACCAGGCCGGTTCCAGACCCTGACGGAGTAAACGGTCCCGGGCCTAACGAGCCCAAATCATAGAACCGGCCCAAGCTCGCTAAAACCGGACCAAACAATCCTGACCCGTTTAGCCCGCGGTCCCGGGCCGGTCCAGTTTACACTTGACTATTTGTTATCCTTTACCTCTTGACCAGTCCTCACCATGGAGGTGAGAACCATGTGTTGCCATGTGAATTTTGTCCGTATGACATTTTTTTAAAAATAAAATATTTTTTTTTACCTTTTAGTTATTAGTTTCTAGAATAAACTTTTTTGAGCGGAAATGTAAAGTATTAAGCGCCCGGTTGGCCATAAATGAGGGGAGGCCTGAGGGTGGGGAAGATTGAGAAGGAGTTTTGGAAAATGTTTTTCCTTCTTTTGCTAAGGAAAATATTTTTCTCCAATTGGAGAAAAATATATTAAGAAAAATATTTTCCAAAATATTTAAACCAATCAAACATGGAAAAATTTTGTACCAAGCACACCCTAAATCTTTATGATATATCTCACCTAAAAAACTGTACATAGTTTGGCAGAGGAGGGAGCGATGAGATTGCGTCGATGTTTAATTTGTTCGCTTTGTTACTTGAATTTTATATTATTAAATTCAATTAATTATTATAGAGTATTTATTTAGGTCACGTGATATTCCGAAAGTAAGTTCAAATGTTTGATTGAGTTGTAATGATTGGAACACCACATATTAGTCATAGAAATATGGCGAAATACGTAACTATTCCAAAATTGAATACGTTTTATTTGGCGTCATTTAAATTTTGCGTTGTTTTAATTACCTTTACACTTGACTATTTGTTATCCAATACCTCTTGACCAGTCCTCACCATGGAGGTGAGAGCCATGTGTTGCCATGTGAATTTTTTCCGTATGATATTTTTTTTAAAATAAAATATATTCTTTTACCTTTTAGTTATTAGTTTCTAGAATAAACTTTTTTGAGCGGAAATGTAAAGTATTAAGCGCCCGGTTGGCCATAAATATTTATTTACTTTTTTTTTGAAAAATTTGTACTTTATTTCGAAATCGGTGTTTGGCCATGAAATTTTCAAATTTCACTTGAAATTGAATTTTGAAATTTTTTGAAAATTTAAAAATCTCCAAAAAATTATTTTTCAAAATTTTCACTTCAAATCACTCACAAAAATTCAAAAATAGCTCCAAAATATATTTATGTCCAAACACAACTCTCATCTTCAAATATCATTTTTACTTGAATTTTTTTTTTTTTTCGGAATTTCACAATTCTTTTGTCCTAACGTCAGACAATAGTGGTTTGCTCTAGTGGTGATCACCCTCCACTTCCAACCAAGAGGTTGTGAGTTCGAGTCACACCAAGAGCAATGTAAAGAGTTCTTGGAGGAAGGGAGTCGAGGGTCTATCGGAAACAACTTCTCTACCCCAGGGTAGGGATAAAATCTACGTACAAATTACTCTCCCTAGACCCTACTAGTAAGATTATACTCGATTGTTATTATTGTTGTTTATGTCCTAACGTCACTAAGTTATGTTGTTGGACATACATGGCGACGAAATACAAGTAAACTAAAAACCTGAATATAGTAGTACGTACTCCCTAGTGGTCTAGGATCCCACTTTCCGAGAAAATATATTGAATGGGTCACCCAAAGCTGTGGAGATAAGTGGATGAGTAGTGCCCATCACTTGTCTCTCTGTGCCATGTACGAAGGAGGAGATAGATTTTTTGGGTGCTAAGATGCAAAGGCGAGAAGGAAACAACTCAGATTGTATACTAACGTCCTTAAGCAAGTCACGACTGATCTTGAACTGGCCAAAAAGCTTTCTATTTGAACGGAATATCACAATTGCATAAAGTTACCATAAACAACAAAAGATGGAGAGGACGAGGAAATTGAAAATTAACATCAAAATATATCTGTTAGCAAGATTATAGGAGTATCAACATGATTGTAGTAAACCATGATTATAGGGATCAATAATGATTGTAGTACCATGATTAGAGGGATCCATAATTAGTGAATATATCTTGTTATCTTGTATGTATAGTTTTTCTAGAATAGATAGAAGTTATACTATAGATACATGTATATATATGTACCTCACGATGAGAAATACAAAAGAAGAATTTATTCACCAAACCAATTCTTTCGGCGCAATATGGTATCAGAGAACTCGTTAAATCAAAACGAAATCCAAATCCAACTTTTCTTTACAGTGCGAGACCAGACATCTTCTGTCATTTCCACTACCTCAAACAACCTACCACCGTCTATCATAGTCCATCATGATAACTCAGTCTTCCCTACCAGTATTGTTCTTGATGAGACGAATTTTCCCTTATGGTCACAATTAATGGAGATGCGCATTGGAGGACGGAACAAAATCGGATACCTAATAAGTGAAAACGCGAAACCAATAACTAATGATCCTAACTATGTGACATGGATTACTGAAAATAGCATAGTTAAAAGCTAGCTCATTGATTCAATGTGCCCACATCTTATGCATCGATTTATCCGACTGATCACAGCCAAAGAAATATGCTTGTTTATTTGAGTTAAATCAAAAGTCTTTCACCACCAAACAGAATGGTCGACTTTGTCTACTTTCTATAACGAACTGGTCGCAATCTTTCAGGAAATCGATCATCGGATGGTCGCACAAGAGGAAGCAGTTGCTGGAGTGGTACATATGATTCCATGATGGCTAGGTTGCGGGTTCATATATTTCTCACTGGACTTGATGCAGAATTTGATCAGGTTCGTGGTGAGTTTCTACGAAATGATCCAAAGCTGGATCTTGAAAGCACATATGCATATGTCCGGTGAGAATTTCAGTAGAGGCTGACCATTTCTGTCATGGCGATTCATCGAAACAAAGGGCGCAGTAACCCATCGTCAGGAAAATCTAATGATTTTGTTTATAATCATTGTGGCGAGAAATGACACCCGAAACAATGCTGTTTTGAGATTATCGGATACCCGGACTAGTGGGATTTCTCAGAAAAAGCCTAGAAAAAATATCAATGGTAACGCAACAGTAGCTATGCAAGGAGACCACAGATCAATCCAAGAAGCAAAAACTCAACCTATTACTAATATTGCTCACCCAAGTATTTCTGGTAAGGTTGATGTACTTTCTGTCACTACTAAGAATAGTACTTGGATTCTTGATATCGGGGCAACAGATCATATGAACAATGATTCCACCAAGCTACATGTTTTTAAATTATCATCTCAATCTGACATCTTCACTGCAAATGGTAGCCTCCTATTACTGGAGAGGGATCAATTGTTCTATCCAATACTCTAACACTTGATACTGTCCTAGTGGTCCCCACACTTTCTTATAGTCTTTTTTCAGTCAGCAAAATTACCTCATCTCTCAATTGCACTGTAACCTTTAGGCCTTTATTCTGTGTTTTTCAGGACATTCTGAGCCGGAGGACTCTTGATTATGGTGTTAAACTAAATGAGTTGTACTATTTGGAGTTGACTGAAGATGGGAAGCAATAATGTTATCATGCATTTCATATAAGTGCAGTTGAAAAGACTCGTGATAATATTTGGTTATAGCATAGGCGACTAGGTCACATTTCCTTTCGCTACCTTAAAAAATTTCGGCCAAATTTATTTTCTGGTTTAGATGTTTCAGATTTTAAATGTCATGTATGCGAATTGGCGAAAAACCATCGCGCCCCGTATTTACCTAGTTTAAATAAATGCTCACGACCTTTTGCTGTTATACATTCTGATATTTGGGGATCTGCAAAGGTTTCACCTCTCTCAAAGGTTCGTTATTTTATAACTTTCATAGATTAATGCACTAGGTTTACATGGGTCTCTTTGCTTCATAAGAGAAGTGATGCATGTATGGCATTTAAGGAGTTCTACAACATGGTCCATATCCAATATAAACACTGGCAGTCCAAGAATGCAATGGAATTTGTTGATGCTTCATTTGGAGAATATTTTAGCCAGTTGAGCTACATCATGCTTCTTGTACGTACACACCGCAACGGAATGGGTTGGCCGAAAGGAACAATAGGCAAATTATGGAGGTGGTATGTGCATCTCTCTTTGGGATGAACATGCCGCGATTTTTTTGGGGGGAGGCGGTCAAATCTGGTGTGTATCTTATCAATCAAGTTCCTTCCCGAGTTATTGGCTTTCAAACCCCCGCAAAAGAAGTTCCAATCCTTTGCTCTATATCTCGTTTGCCAAATCTCGAACCTAGAGTTTTTGTGTAACGACCTGACCGGTAGTTTTGAGTATTACAGTCCTGTTTTCCTATTTACTTCTTAATTTATACTTTACAGTTATTATATGACTTGCCGGGGTAATTGGTACGGGTCCGGTGAGGTTTTGAAATAAATTGAGATACTTAGTCTCCAAAATAAAAACTTAAGTTTGGAAGTTTGACCGGGGAGTTGACTTTTTGATATTGGGGTCGGTATTCGATTCTGGAAATTGGAATAGGTCCGTTATGTTATTTATGACTTGTGTGCAAAATTTGAGGACAATCGGATTTGAATTGATAGGTTTCGACATTTAATGTAGAAGTTGGAAATTGTTACTTTTCATTAGGCTTGAATTGGAGTGCGATATATGTTTTTGAGGGCTCGACTATGTTTGTATCGTGTTATAGGACTTGTTGGTACATTTGGACGAGGTCCCTAGTAGTTCGGGTGTGTTTCGAGGTGAGTTTTGAGCGAGTCTAGACATTTCGGTACTGTGATGTTGTTCTGGAACTTATAAAGTGCGAGGGGGGGGAGGGGGGAAGGGGGGTACATTTTGGAGTACTGAGAAAATGTAAAAGTGCGAACCGTAGAGGAAAAGTGCGGACCGCAGAATGTCTCTCGCGGCCGCACAATTGAGATTCTGCAGATTTGATGGTTTGACTTCGAGAGCTTATATCTTTTAAACTACAAGGAATTTGGAGATGATTCAAAAATAAAAGTTGTAGCTCTTTGAATATAGTTTTTAGAAAGACAAACCAATCATTATTTGGACATTTCTACAGTAAGTTATAGGCAATGTACCGAAGCCTGGTATAGCAGCCACAATTGAAGTGCGACGACACAATTTGGACTTGCGGCCGCGGGACCTGGGATGTGTGGTCGCACAAAATAATGTGCGGTCACTAGAATGAGGGGTCAAATTCTTGTACTATATGAACGAGGGTTATTATTTCATATTTAGACTTTGGGAGCTCGGTTTGTGGCGATTCTTCATGGGATATTCAATAAATTTATCGGGATAAGTGATTCTAACTCGGATTTGGTTAATATACATGAATATATCATTGTTTTCATCATTTAATCAGTATTTTAAGATGGAAATTTGGGAGAAATTGTATAAATTTCATAAAAATAATTTTTTGGGATTTAAATGTTGATTCGAAGTCGGATTTGAGTGAAACTAGTATGGTTAGACTCGTAATTGAATGGGTTATTGGATTTTGTGAGTTTCGTCAGATTTCGAGATGTGGGCCTTACGGGCGACTTTTTGATGCAATTTCAGATGTTGTTGGAAAAATTAGTAATATCATATGGAATTAATTCCTATAAATTGTATTGACTGAATCGAATTATTTGTGACTAGATTCGAGGCGTTTGGAGGCCGATTCGCGAGGCAAAGGCATTGCTGAATAAAGAATTTTACGGTTTGAGATAAGTAACCATTCTAAATTTGGTCCTGAGGGTATGAAACCACAGATTATGTCTTATGTGATTGGTTTTGAGCTAACGCACATGCTAGGTGATGGCCGTGTGGGCTTGCATCATAGGAATTATGACTTGGTCAATTCCATGGATATGTGTAGTCGAATTAATTGTTGTTACCCTTACATTTTTCCACGTATTAAAAAATCGAAATATGAATCATGTTTAAACCATGTGTTGACATTGTTCGGACCCACATAGGTCTTGTATATATTGAATTATCTGTTAAATTATTGTGTTGTACTCAGTCACGGGTTTACTTACATATTACATCTCATTCCCTATTGTTCATTATTGATGCATCATATCATTGTTGTTTGGGCTACTTATAATGATTTTTGAGTGCCCGAGAGACTAGAGAGGTTGATGACTAAGTGAGGCCGAGGGCCTGATTGTGAGGATAATTATGGGATCGGGATGCACACCGCAACATGTTTAATTGATTTATGCCATGATTGACTTGTTATAGCGCTTGGGCTTAAGGAGCCCCTCCGGATTCTGTACATCCCCCCCCCCCAATGAGCGCATGTACCTACTGAGTGCGAGTGCCGAGTGATTGAGAGGAATGAGTGATTGTGAGGAATGAGTGAATGGGAGGACTGAGTGATTGTTGCTCTGAGAGTATGAATTGATTCATTATTGTTGCACTTCAGCTATCATATATAACTGTTATGGAAATTTCTGAAAGATATTATCTTCTTTTTCAGTCGAACTTGATATGAAATTACTGTTAAGTTTTAAATGTTAAACATGAAAGCATGCCTACCTTTTTTTGTTGGAAAATAATGTAATTGGACTTAGCCGTAAAGCTCATCACTATCTTCATGTCTATATTTAGTATTGTTACTTACTGAGTTGGTTGTACTCATACTACACCCTGCACTTCGTGTGCAGATCCAGGTCTTCCCGAACATAGTGGGTGTTGATTCCTTCGCACAGTTGATGTTTCGGAGATTCCGAGGTAGATGTTGTGTTTCGAAGACCTTGTCTCTCCTTCCTTATCTTCTTGTTTACTGTATTTGGTCTCAGATTATTATAGATTGTGTTTTCCAGATTTGTGATGTATAGATGCTCATGTAGTCTGTGACACCTCGATAGTTAGAAATTTCACGTTATGTATTGGGTTTTCTATCTCATCTATGAGAACGTTTGCTATTAAATCTGTTTTAATTCATTCTTGTTAAAAGTGTTGGAAATATTTGTGAGAAGTTGGCTTGCCTAGTACCACGTTAGGCTCCATCATAACATGTTAGGATTTCGGGTGGTGACAAGTTGGTATCAGAGCCTAGGTTACATATGTCCCATGAGTTATGTGCAGGTTTAGTAGAGTCTTGCAGATCGGTACAGAGACATCTGTACTTATCTTCGAGAGGTTGCCGAACCATTAGGAAAATTTTATTTTCTTGCATTTTGTTGTGCGAATTTGTTGATTCCGGAAACTAAATTTTTGTTATTCTATTCTTTCACAGATGGCGAGGACACGTACTACTGGATCGGACGATCAACCACTAATTAGGTCCGTGAGAGGCCGGGGTCGTGGTAGCGGCCGGGGCCGAGGTAGAGATTGAGGTGTAGCTTGTACAACAGTTGGATCAGTACCTGTAGCACCAACAGGTTCTCCAGCTCAGGAGAAGATTCGAGATATAGCTGAGCCGACAAGACCAGCTGAGACACCAGCTGTGCCCATTGTGATTCCAGGCCTTCAGGAGGCTTTGGCCCAGATATTGACAATTTGCACTAGCCTTGCTCAGGTGGTTTTGGTTCAGGCCGCACCTGCCACTTCTCAGGGCGGGGGAGGTACTCATACCCCTGTTGTCCGTACTCCAGAGCAGGTAGTGTAGGGACTTCAAATACCTGGGGCACTACCAGCCCAACCAGTTACAGCTTCTCAGGCCCATGTGGTCCCCGTTATGGAAGATGATGAGAAGAGGAGACTTGAGAGATTTGGGATAGTTCGACCTCCATTATTTAGCGGTGCTGAGTCAGAAGATGCTTAGAGTTTTCTAGATAAGTTCCAGCGGATGCTTCGGATAGGGAGAGGATCAAGAGGTTTATTTATGGCCTCACATATCAACTACGGTTACTTATAACTAAGGAGATGATATCTGGTGCTACTTTTGACGAGGTGGTTGACATTGCTTGGTAGATAGAGAAGGTCCATAGCCAGGAGCGTGGAGAGAGGGAGGCCAGGAGGCCTCGTGGACTGGGTGGTTTCTGTGGTGTTCCTTTAAGGGGTCAGTTTTACCACGGCAGGGGTCGTCCTTACAGGTACGCTCAGACGGGTCGTCCAGTTCACCGTGGTGCATCATCCAGCCATGGTTCATACAGTTCTCATCAGGGTCAGTCATCTCTCAGTGATTTTCTAGCCCAGAGTTCGTTCCGTGCCCCTTCAGTTTAGGGTTCATTTGCACCAGGTGCTTATAGTGGTTATTTTGGTTCTCGGAGCCCGATTCAGTCCTCACCACCACGAGTACTGGGAGTTGATTTGAGTGCGGGGAGTTTGGGCATATGTGGAGGTAGTGTCCTCATCGCCCGGGAGGTCCAGTGCAGCAGAGGAGTCAGACTATGACTTCAGCACCAGTTACTTAGCCACCCGCCCAGCCAGCTCGGGGTGGGGCTCAGTCAGCTAGGGGACATCCAAGAGGGGGAGGCTGATCAGGTGGCGGTCAGGCCCGATTCTATGTTTTTCCTGCCAGACCAGATGATGTTGCTTCAGATGCAGTGATCACAAGTAATGTCTTAGTGTGCCACATGGAAGCTTCTATATTATTTGACCCTGGTTCCACTTATTCGTATGTATCATCGTACTTTACGCATTATCTGGATATTCACCGTGCGTCCATAGTTTCACATGTTCGTGTATCTACGCCAGTGAGCCATACCATTATTGTGGACCGTGTATATCGATCGTGTGTGGTAACTATTGAGGGAATGGAGACTAGAGTTGGTCTTTTATTGCTTAGTATCGTTGATTTCGATGTAATCCTAGGTATGGATTGGTTGTCTCCATGTCATGCTATTCTATACTATTACGCAAAAACCGTGACGTTGGCAATGTCGGGGCTGCCAAAGATCGAATGGAGAAGTTCTCTAGATTATGTTTCCAACAGGGTAATTTCTTATTTGAAGGCCAAACGTATGGTTGGTAAGGGGTGCTTGTCCTACTTGGCCTTTGTAAGAGATGTTGATGCAGATACTCCTACTATTGATTCAGTATCGGTAGTGCGAGACTTTCCAGATGTATTTCCTGCAGACCTGTCGGGTATGCCACCCGACAAGGATATTGATTTCGGTATTGACTTGGTGCCAGGCACTCAGCCTATTTCTATTCCTTCGTATCGTATGGCACCAGGTGAGTTGAAAGAATTGAAAGATCACCTTCAGGAACTTCTTGATAAAGGGGTTTATTAGGCCTAGTGTGTCACGTTGGGGTGCGTCGGTTCTGTTCGTGAAAATAAAAGATGGTACTATGCGTATGTGCATCGACTACAGGAAGTTGAACAAAGTTATAATCAAGAATAAGTATCCTTTGCCGCGTATTGATAATTTATTTGACCAGCTTCAGGGAGGGAAGGTGTTCTCCAAAATCGATTTGAGATCTGGGTATCACCAGTTGAAAATTTAGGATTCGGATATTCTAAATACGGTATTCGGGACTCGTTATGGTCACTATATATTTCTCATGATGTCTTTTGGGCTGACCAATGCCTCAGCAACATTCATGCACTTGATGAATAGAGTATTCCAGCCATATCTTGATTCGTTTTTTGTAGTATTTATTGATGATATCCTGGTGTACTCACGTATCTATGAGGAGAATTCACAACACTTGGGTATTATATTATAGAGGCTGAGAGAGGAGAGACATTATGCCAAATTCTCTAAGTGTGAGTTCTGGCTTAGTTCAGTGGCATTCTTAGGACACATAGTGTCCAGTAAAGGAATTAAGGTGGATCCAAAGACGATAAAAGTAGTTCAGAGTTGGCACATACCATCTTCAGCTACTTAGATTCAAGAGTTTTCTCGGCTTGGACGGTTATTATCATCGCTTTGTGGAAGGATTCTCTTCTATTGCATCACCTTTAACTAAATTGACCTAGAAAGGTGCTCTATTCAGGTGGTCAGATGAGTGTGAAGAGGGCTTTCAGAAGCTCAAGACTACCTTGACCATAACTCCAGTTCTGGTTTTGCCTTCAGCTTCAGGTCTTACACAGTGTATTGTGATGCTTCTCGGATTGGTATTGGGTATGTCTTAATGTAGGAGGGTAAAGTGATTGCTTATGCTTCACGTCAGTTGAAGCCACATGAAAAGAACTACCATGTTCATGATTTAGAATTGGCAGCTATTGTTCATGCATTGAAGATTTGGAGGCACTATCTCTATGGTGTGTTGTGTGAGGTATTTACAGATCATCGGAGTCCTTAACACTTATTCAAACAGGAGGATCTAAATTTGAGGCAGCGGAGATGGTTGGAGCTGCTGAAAGATTATGATATTACTATTCTGTATCATCCCACGAAAGTCAATGTGGTGGCCAATGCCTTGAGTAGGAAGACGGTGAGTATTGGTAGCCTTGCATTCATTCCTGTTGGTGAAAGGACTCTGACAGTTGATGTTCAGGCCTTGGCTAACCAGTTCGTGAGATTGGATGTTTCGGAGCCCGGTCGGGTTCTAGCTTATGTGGTTTCTCGGTCTTCTTTATATGACCGTATCAGAGAGCGCTAGTATGATGATTCCCATTTGTTTGTCCTTAAGGACACAGTTCAGTACGGTGATGCCAGCGATGTTACTATTAGGGATGATAGGGTATTGTGGATGCAGGGTCAGATTTATGTGCCTAATGTGGATGGGCTGCGTGAATTGATTCTTGAGGAAGCCCACAGTTCACGGTATTCTATTCATCTGGGTGTCGCTAAGATGTACCATGACTTGAGGCAGCACTATTAGTGGAGAAAAATGAAGAAAGATATAGTTGGGTTTGTAGCTCGGTGTTTGAATTGACAACAGGTAAAGTACGAGCATCAGAGACCAGGCGGATTGCTTCAGAGACTTGAAATTCTAGAGTGGAAGTGGGAACACATTACCATGGACTTCATAGTTGGACTTCCACATACTTTGAGGAAGTTTGATTTAGTTTGGGTGATTGTAGATCGGTTGACCAGGTTCGCGCATTTTATTCTAGTTGGTACTACTTATTCTTTGGAGAGGTTGGATGAGATTTATATCCACGAGATTGTTCACCTTCACGGTGTTCCAGTGTCTATCATTTTAGTTTGGGGTACGCAGTTTACATCACAGTTTTGGAGAGCAATGCAACGAGAATTGGGCACACAGGTTCAGTTGAGTACAACATTTCACCTTCAGACGGACGGACAGTCCAAGCACACTATTAAGATATTGGAGGAAATGCTACGCGCTTGTGCTATTGATTTTGGGGGTTCTTGGGATCAATTTCTGCCACCGGCAGAGTTTGCTTATAATAACAGCTACCAATTGAGCATTCAAATGGCTCCGTATGAGGCTTTATATGGGAGACGGTGTCGGTCTCTGGTGGGTTGGTTTGAGCCGGGTGAGGCTAGGCTATTGGGTCTTGATTTGGTTCAGGATACTTTGGAGAAGGTTAAATTAATTTAGGAGCGGCTTCGCACGACGCAGTCTAGACATAAGAGTTATGCCGACAAGAAGGTTCGCGATGTTGATTACATGGTAGGAGAGAAGGTATTACTATGAGTTTTATCTATGAATGGTGTTATGAGGTTTGAAAATTGGAATATGATTCTGGAAATTAGAATAGGTCTGTTATGTCATTTATGACTTGTGTGCAAAATTTGAGGTCAATCGGACTTGAATTGGAGTACGATTTGTATTTTTGATGTTGTTTGATGTGATTTGAGGGATCGACTAAGTTCGTATCGTGTTATAGGACTTGTTGGTACATTCGGACGGGGTCCCGAGTGGCTCGGGTGTGTTTCGGGATGAGTTTTGAACGAGTCTGGGCATTTCGGTACTGTGATGTTGTTCTGGAACTTTTAAAGTGCGGGGGGGGGGGGGGGGGCAACTTTGGAGTGTTGAGGAAATGTAAAAGTTCGGACCGCACAATTTCTTTCGCGGCCGTAGAATTGAGATTCTGCAGATTTAATGGTCCGACTTCGGAAGCTTATATCTTTTAATCTAAAGGGAATTTGGAGATGATTCAAAATTGTATCCCTTTGAATCTAGTTTTCAGAAAGGTAAACCAATCATCATTTGGACATTTGAATAGAAGGTTATGGTCAATTTACTGAAGCGTGGTATTGCACCACAGTTGAAGCGTGACCGCACAATTTGGACTTGCGGCCGTGGGACCTGGGATGTACGGCCGCACAAAAAACATTGCGGTCAGCAGAATGAGGGATAAGATTCTTGTACTATATGAATGAGGGTTAGAGTATTATTTCATATTTGGACTTTGGGAGCTCGATTTGTGGCGATATTTCGTGATATTTTCAAGAAATTCATCGGGGTAAGTGATTCTAATTCGTATTTGGTTAATATACATGAATATATCATTGTTTTCATCATTTAATCATATTTTGAGTTGGAAATTAGGGGGAAATTGTAGAAATTTTATAAAAATGAATTTTTGGGACTTGAATGTCGATTCGAAGTCGGATTTGAGTGAAACTAGTATGGTTGAACTCGTAATTGAATGAGTTGTCGGATTTTGTGTGTTTCGTCGGATTCCATGAAGTGGGCCTCACGTGCGACATTTGGGTGCAATTTCGGATTTTGTTGGAAAAATTAGTATTTTCATATGGAATTAATTCCTATAAATTGTATGGATTGAATCAAATTATTTGTGACTAGATTCGAGGCATTTGGAGGCTGATTCTCCAGGCAAAGGCATTGATGAATAAAGAATTACACGGTTTTAGGTAAGTAACAATTCTAAATTTGGTCCTAAGGGAATGAAACCTTGGATTATGTATTATGTGATTGGTTTTGAGGTGACACACATGCTATGTGACGGGCGTGCACCGTAGGAATTATGACTTAGTCAATTCCATGGATATGTGTAGTCGAACTATATGTTGTTACCCGTATATTTTGTCATGTATTAGAGAAAGCGAACTATAAATCATGTTTAAACCATGTGTTGACACTATTGGGACCCACAGAGGTCGTGTTCATTTTAAATTATTTGTCAAACTAGTGTTCTGTATTCAGTCACGGTTTTACTTGCATATTACATCTCAGTCTCTATTGTTGATTATTGATGCATCATATCATTGCTGTTTGGGTTGCTTATCATGATTTTTGAGAGCCCGAGAGACTGGAGAGATTGATGACTGAGTGAGGCCGAGGGTCTGATTATGAGGATATCTATGGGATCGGGCTGCACGCCGCATCATATTTTATTGATTTATGCGATGATTGGCTTGTTATAGCGCTTAGGTTGAAAGAGCCCCTCCGGAGTCTGTACACACCCTAGTGAGCGCAGGTACCTACTGAGTGTGAGTGCCGAGTGATGAGTGATTGAGAAGAGTGAGTGACTGTGAGGAAAGAGTGATTGTGAGGTTGGAGTGAATGAGAGGACTGAGTGACTGTTGCTCTGAGAGGATGCATTGATTTCGTTATTGTTGCACTTCAGCTGTCATATATCACTATTATGGAAATTTTTGAAAGATATTATCTTCTTTTTCAGTCAAACTTGATATGAAATTACTATTGAGTTTTAAATGTTGAACATGAAAGCATGCCTACCTTCTTATGTTGGAAATTACTCTAATTGGACTTAGCCGTGAATAGGGGTGGCAAGTGGGCCGGGCCCGATCCTAAGTGGGCTTCGCGGGCCCGGTCCTAAGTGGGCCGGCTCTAAGTGGGTCGGTCCTATACGGTCCGGTCCTAAACGGTCCTGGGCCTCGCGGGCTTATTACTGTAACCGGCCCGGGACCAGGACCATGAACTAACGGGCCTGGGTTTAGTGGACCGGTCCCGGGCCCAAACGGGCCTAAACGGGCCCAACATAAACTTTCTATTTTAAAAATTTTTTTTATAGAAGTTAGAGAAAAAAAATAGTAATAAAGATATATAAGCTATATTCGATTTATATACTATATATACATCTTAATATATATATATATATATATATAGTAAGATATAAAAAAAATATATATATATATATACACATAGTATACATCTTAAAATATACTATATATACATCTTAAGATATACTATATATATATAGTATAGTATAGTAGATCTTAATATATATATACATCTTAAGATATATAAGCTATATATATATATATAGTATATCTTAATATATATCTAGTATACTATGTATATATAGTATATCTTAAGATGTATATGTAGTATAGTATATATAGTATATCTTAAGATGTATATATAGTATAGTATATATATATATCTTAATATGTATATATAGTATATACTATAGTATAGTAAAAATATAAGCTTTTATATATATATATATATATATATATATATACTATATATATATATATATATATATATATATATATATATATATATATGTATACTATACTATATGTATAGTTTAAGATATACTTTATATACATGTATATCTACTATATATATCTAGTATATGTAGTATACTATGTATATCTTAAGATGTATATGTAGTATAGTATATATAGTATATCTTAATATGTATATATAGTATAGTAGATCTTAATATGTATATATAGTATAGTAGATCTTAATATGTATATATAGTATAGTATATATAGTATATCTTAAGATGTATATATAGTATATCGAATATAGTTTATATATCTTATGAGATGTATATATTGTATAGACTATAGTATAGTAAAAATATAAGCTTATATATATATATGTATACTATACTATATGTATAGTTTAAGATATACTTTATATACATGTATATCTACTATATATATCTAGTATATGTAGTATACTATGTATATATAGTATATGTTAAGATGTATATGTAGTATAGTATATATAGTATATCTTAATATGTATATATAGTATAGTAGATCTTAATATGTATATATAGTATAGTAGATCTTAATATGTATATATAGTATAGTATATATAGTATATCTTAAGATGTATATATAGTATATCGAATATAGTTTATATATCTTATGAGATGTATATATAGTATAGACTATAGTATAGTATAAATATAAGCTTATATATATATATATATATATATATATATATATGTATACTATACTATATTATACAATATGTATAGCTTAAGATATACTATATATACATGTATATCTATTATATATATCTAGTATATCTAGTATACTATGTATATATAGTATATTTTAAGATGTATATGTAGTATAGTATATATAGTATATCTTAATATGTATAGTATATATAGTATATCTTAAAATGTATATATAGTATATCGAATATAGTTTATATATCTTATTAGATGTATATATAGTATAGACTATAGTATAGTATAAATATAAGCTTATATATATATATATATATATGTATACTATACTATATTATACAATATGTATAGCTTAAGATATACTATATATAAATGTATGTCTATTATATATATCTAGTATATCTAGTATACTATGTATATATAGTATATGTTAAGATGTATATGTCGTATAGTATATATAGTATATCTTAATATGTATATATAGTATAGTAGATCTTAATATGTATATATAGTATAGTAGATCTTAATATGTATATATAGTATAGTATATATAGTATATCTTAAGATGTATATATAGTATATCGAATATAGTTTATATATCTTATGAGATGTATATATAGTATAGACTATAGTATAGTATAAATATAAGCTTATATATATATATATATATATATATATATATATGTATACAATATGTATAGCTTAAGATATACTATATATCCATGTATATCTATTATATATATCTAGTATATCTAGTATACTATGTATATATAGTATATTTTAAGATGTATATGTAGTATAGTATATATAGTATATCTTAATATGTATAGTATATATAGTATATCTTAAGATGTATATATAGTATATCGAATATAGTTTATATATCTTATTAGATGTATATATAGTATATATATATATAGTAAAAATATAATATATATATATATATATATATATATATATATATATATATATGTATACTATACTATATGTATAGTTTAAGATATACTTTATATACATGTATATCTACTATATATATCTAGTATATGTAGTATACTATGTATATGTTAAGATGTATATGTAGTATAGTATATATAGTATATCTTAATATGTATATATAGTATAGTAGATCTTAATATGTATATATAGTATAGTAGATCTTAATATGTATATATAGTTTAGTATATATAGTATATCTTAAGATGTATATATAGTATATCGAATATAGTTTATATATCTTATGAGATGTATATATAGTATAGACTATAGTATAGTATAAATATAAGCTTATATATATATATATATGTATACTATACTATATTATACAATATGTATAGCTTAAGATATACTATATATACATGTATATCTATTATATATATCTAGTATATCTAGTATACTATGTATATATAGTATATTTTAAGATGTATATGTAGTATAGTATATATAGTATATCTTAATATGTATAGTATATATAGTATATCTTAAGATGTATATATAGTATATCGAATATAGTTTATATATCTTATTAGATGTATATATAGTATATACTATAGTATAGTAAAAATATAAGCTTTTATATATATATATATATATATATATGTATACTATACTATATGTATAGTTTAAGATATACTTTATATACATGTATATCTACTATATATATCTAGTATATGTAGTATACTATGTATATATAGTATATCTTAAGATGTATATGTAGTATAGTATATATAGTATATCTTAATATGTATATATAGTATAGTAGATCTTAATATGTATGTATAGTATAGTAGATCTTAATATGTATATATAGTATAGTATATATTGTATATCTTAAGATGTATATATAGTATATCGAATATAGTTTATATATCTTATGAGATGTATATATAGTATAGACTATAGTATAGTATAAATATAAGCTTATATATATATATATATATATATATATATATATATATATATTATACAATATACTATATGTATAGTTTAAGATATACTTTATATACATGTATATCTACTATATCTAGTATACTATGTATATATAGTATATTTTAAGATGTATATGTAGTATAGTATATATAGTATATCTTAATATGTATATATAGTATAGTAGATCTTAATATGTATATATAGTATAGTAGATTTTAAGATGTATATATAGTATAGTATATATAGTATATCTTAAGATGTATATATAGTATATCGAATAAAATTTATATATCTTATTAGATGTATATATAGTATATACTATAGTATAGTATAAATATAAGCTTATATATATATATATATATTATAGTATAGTATAGTATATACTATATATACATCTTAAGATATACTATATATACATGTATATCTACTATATATATCTAGTATATCTAGTATACTATGTATATATAGTATATCTTAAGATGTATATATAGTATAGTATATATAGTATATCTTAAGATGTATATATAGTATATCGAATATAGTTTATATATCTTATGAGATGTATATATAGTATAGACTATAGTATAGTATAAATATAAGCTTATATATATATATATATATATATATATATATATATGTATACTATACTATATTATACTACATGTATAGCTTAAGATATACTATATATACATGTATATCTACTATATATGTCTAGTATATCTAGTATACTATGTATATATAGTATAGCTTAAGATGTATATATAGTATATCGAATATAGTTTATATATCTTATTAGATGCATATATAGTATATACTATATGTAGTATATCGAAAATATATCTAGTATACTATGTATATATACTATATTATACTATATGTATAGCTTAAGATATAAAAGAACAAAAATATTGTAAAGAGATATTCAAATCAATGCGTTATATTTTTATTATAGCATTAAAAATCATGGCAATATCTTTCTTAGTCTTCCTCCCCCTATGGAATGAGCACAACAAGGTGCTAATACCACCATTGAGAAGAAAAAGAAACTAATCAAGATGTGCCAAAATACAAGTTACATATTAATTTATAAAAAGTTTGAGATTAAAACAAAGTTGAGGGGTTAAATGGCTATTTCATAAATAGCCAACGGCTATTTTTTACAGTCAAACGTTTAAAAAAAAAAAAAAATTATAAAAAATTAGTCGTTGGGCCCGCTAGGCCCGCTAAGGGGACCGGGCCGGTCCCGGGCCTGGCGGGCCAAATCATAAGACCGGCCCACGAGACCGGACCAGGCCCACTAAAACCGGACCAAACGGTCCTGGCCCGTTTAGCCGTTTGGCCCGTCTGGCCCGCGGTCCTGGGCCGGTCCCGGGCCTGGACCGGCCCACTTGCCAGGCTTAGCCGTGAAGCTCGTCACTATTTTCAGCTCTTTATTTAGTATTGTTACTTACTGAGTTAGTTGTACTCATACTACACCCTGTACTTTGTGTGCAAATTCAGGTGTTCCCGGACATAATGGGTGTTGATTCCTTCGCACAGTTAATTTTTCGGAGATTTCGAGGTAGCTGTCGTGTTTCGCAAACCTTGTCTTTCCTTCCATATCTTCTTGTTTACTTTCTTTGGTCTCATATTATTATAGATTGTGTTTTTTCAGACTTGTGATGTATAGATGTTCATGTACTCTCTGACACCCCGATAGTTGGGAATTTCACATTATGTATTGGGTTTTCTATCACGTTTATGAGAACTTTTGCTATTAAATCTGTTTTAATTCATTCTTATGAAAAGTGTTGTAAATATTTGTGAGAAGTCGACTTGCCTAGTACCATATTTGGAGCCATCACGACATGTTAGGATTTTGGGTCGTGACATTTTGGGTGTACTGTATATGTTTATATTCCCAAAGTCTTGCGAAGCAAATTGGATCCTTGTGCCACATGATGTATTTTTGTTGGATATTCAGATTTCCAAAAAGGATAGAGATTATGATCCGTGCACTAAGAAATTACAAGTATCTTTGGATGTATCCTTCCATGAAACAAAACCATACTACACAGGGGAGATTCGAGCTCATCTCCTCAGGGGGAGAACTCGAGTGATGAGATTGAGATACATGGCAGAAATAATGGAACTTCAAAACGTGAGATTATATTTTAAGAATTAGAGGTCATTGGAGAAGAATTAAGTAAACATCAACCCAAATTAATCAGCCTGATTTAGAGACTCCAAGTTTGCAGACCCCAAGTATGCCTAACTTATTTGTGAATGATAATGATGAAGTTCCATCAGAAGAGCTTATGTTAACACCATCAACCGAGGAGCCTCCTTTTCAGAAAAATCAAGCAAATGTTGAACCTCAGGTAACTACTGAATCCCAATCGGATGATCCTTTACCCTCTCGTTTATCACAAAGAAACAATATGAACCCAGTCTTAAAGTAAAAGCCCAATATCTTATCAATAATTATACCTCTACTCCTAAATCAATGGATTTATGTGCCCTAAATGTTGATCAATTGTCCCAAGTGTCTATTCCTAATATTGTGCAGGAAGCATTAGCAGATCCAAGGTGGACTAAAGCAATGAATGAAGAAGTGGAGGCTCTTAAAAAGTACTCAACTTGGAAGCTAGTGCCGTTGCCTGAAGGAAAGAAACCAGTTGGATGCAAATGGGTATACACCATAAAACTTAAAGCCGATGGAAGTATCGATAGGTATAAAGCAAGGCTAGTAGAAAAAGGTTACACACAAAAGTATGGAGTTGATGATCAAGAAACGTTTATCACCAGTAGCTAAGCTTAATATTGTTTGGATCCTCATATCAGTTGCATCAAATCGAAATTGGCCATTACGACAGTTTGACGTAAAGAACGCTTTCCTGAATGGAGACATGGAGGAATAAATATATATGGAGAAGCCACCTGATGTTAACTATAGATATGTACCTAAAGGTAATGTATGTAAATTGAAGAGATCATTGTATAGGCTTAAACAATCACCTACATCCTGGTTTGGGAGATACATCATCAATGAAGTTGGTTGGTTACAGGCAACGTAACTCTCACCATACTTTATTTATTAAAACCAAATGAGGAAAGATCACAACATTGATAGTGTATGCAGATGATATGGTCTTGACTGGTAATGACACTGAAGAAATAGAGAAGCTACAGAAGTATTTGGCCACCATGTTTGAAATGAAAGACCTCGGACAACTACAATATTTTCTCGGTATTGAAGTGTCACGATCAAATCTGGGAATTTCTCTATGCCAACGAAAGTATGTGCTGGATTTGCTGACTGAAACTGGGATGTTAACCTGCAAACTAATTGAAACACACCAATGGAGATGCACCATTTGCTTGAAATTTATTTTGACCAAAGTCTGGTAGATATAGGTCGCTATCAACGGCCATATATTGCATATGTTGTGAGCATGGTAAGGAAATTTATGCGTGCTCCAAATGAAGAACACATAAGAGCGGTCTATCGAATCTTGAGATATCTGAAAGATGCACCTGGAAAAGGGTTGTTGTACTCAAATAATGAAGCCTCTACCATTGAAGGTTACACCCACGTTGATTGGGCAGGAGATCGTTCAACCAAAAAATCTACTTCAGGATATTTTATGTTTGTAGAAGGCAATCTTGTCATCCGGAGAAGCAAGAAACAAAAGGTTGTTGCTCAGACAAGTGCGGAAGCAGAGTTTCGAGGTATGGCACATGGTTTGTGCGAATTGTTATGAATTAAAGGTGTGCTATGGGATCTTGGAATTGAGTGTTCAAGGCCTATAATTTTATTTTGTGATAACAAAGCTGCAATCCAGATTGCTCGAAACCCAGTGCAACATGTTCGCACTAAACACGTCGAAATTGACGTCATATTATCAAAGAGAAGATGGATCAAAAGATTATTCAGTTTCCATTTGTCAAGTCAGAAGGACAACTTGCAGACATCCTTACAAAACAGTCTCGTGACGGATATTTCATGGAGTTATTGACAAGTTGTGCATGATAGATATCCATGCAACAACTTGATGGAAAGTGTTAGCGGGGTTATATGAGTATCAACGTGATTGTAGTAAACCATGATTATAGGAATTCATAAAGATTGCAGTACAATAATTAGAGGGATCCATAATTAGTGAATATATATATCTAATTACCTTGTATGTACAGGTTTTCTTGAATAGATAGAAGTTCTGCTATGCAGATATATATATATATATATATATATATATATATATATATATATGTATGTACCTGATCGCGATGAGAAATACATAAGAAAGAATTCATTCACCAAACTAATTCTTTCGGCTCAACAATATCCATCAAATAAGCTGAACATGATTAATGCTTGCCGAATTGCCAGATGGATGAGATGTCTTTCAAGAGACACTTCAATCTGTTCTGCATCACATCACATCACAAAGTTACACAAACCTTTCTGGGAAATGCATTATTAAGCCAAATAAAGTTCATTTGCTATTGGTATATATAGTTGTAGTACTCACACAAAAACCATATCTGACTTTCTCATTTGCTCCACTCATCTTTTTTCCTTGGGACCCTCTTTGATAGCATGACTCTTTAGCATCACAGGAATCTTCTCTTCCCATCTTTTCATACCTCTTCTGCTTATTTTTTCGACGAAACAAACGGGAAAATGGCAATCCTATCCTTCTTGTCCATCTCCTTTTCTGTAACAAATATAACTCATAGTATAATTCGGGAAAATGGAGCGGATATAGACAAGACATAGCAGGGTCGACAAAATTCATCGTGTCTTGCTCAAACTATATATGTTTGTGCGGAAAAAAAAAGGGATTTTTTACACAAAAGCCGACTAGATTCGTTGTTTACATTTTCTAGTCGGTATACATAAACTATATAAACTATATACTGGTTATATATATATCCACCGTCTATTTTTACTTTAACCAACTATTTAGGTTAATTTTTTAGGGAAAAAAAAGGTGGCACGTGTATAAAAAGCAGAATATAGTGACTCTAAATTCTCAATAGGCTACTGCTTCTCTTCATATACATAACGATTAATTGGTTATTACTAACTTTTCATGATAAATCAAAATGGGAGATTGAATTACGTACCTTTTGCTTTTGTTTTGAATTATCGGACGTACATCGAGGGTATGTAGAATTGGTATGCCTTAACTCATGAGCATAGGCCAAGAGTTGTGCTCGACGATCGTACCCTCCTTTTTTTGCTGTTCTTTTCAATGGATCAGATCTATATTGTGAATCTGTGGTTGATAAAGATTCGACATAAACACTGATAATCACTCCTTTTTCTTCCATCCTCATTTCAAGATAATCAATAAATTACGTTCTAAGAAAAAGATCGAAATATAAATCTCACAAAGATCATCAATCTCGTAAAATCCTCTCTGGCCGTGTTTTGTCGCTCTTTTTATTTTATGTTTTCATCAACTATATATTCAGCATTTCGCACGCAATCTCAGTCTACGAACAAGAAAAGAAATTATAACTTGAACTATGGAGTAGGTGAAAACTACAACTTTATGCCTAATTGTAACTACCAAACCACTCCACTAAGCTCCATGTCAACTGACATGATGTAACATTATATGCCTACAAAGTCCGATGACAACTAAATTCGGTCGTTTCTAGTGAGTCTTGACTAATGAAAAAAATAAGAATTTGTTTCCGTATACGGGTGAAATCAAGCTTGTGGTGCATTCTAGCCTCTGACAAAATAAGTCAGGCTCGAGACATGACAACAAGGGACCAAAATCGAGCCAAAGTCCCACCGGGCCAGAACCCGAGGGCATGACGCACATCTTCAAGAATATCGAGACCATGGTCCTGGAATCGGTCCTAGCCTCGAACGACTTCGATGAACATTGTTAGATAATCCAGTATAGCCAATAGAAGGATCGGCACGTATTGATAAGGAACCGACAATCAGTGAATCAAAAGATTTTTTACCTTTTATAGAGTCGTACCTAAAATAAGACTTCCTTACTATATAAAGGGGGTCTGATAGTTCATGAAGCGGATTGTAACACACTTTCAAAAGTAATATATTATTATTTCCTCTCACTTTAGCTCTTGTACTTTTTTCAACGATTTACTGGTCGTGACGAGCCCGGCTCGAGAGCGGCTATTTCACTAAGGTTGCAACTATTCAACTCGTGTGGTTTGAATTTAGTTTATCTTTATTTATTCTATAGTAACTTAATTTGTCGCTTTGTATCAAGTTAATCCGCATATCCTTAAAACCACTTACAAATTTAATTGTTATCCGATTTTGAGGATAAATAGTTTGGCGCCCACCGTGGGGCTAAGGATAATAGAGGCAATTTGATACAAATTCCCGTACCACACCCTATTTTACACTTGTTCTTTGAAGTGTCTTTGATTCCAGGTTAAAAATCAAAATGTCAAACCCTATCGACGCCAGTTCACATGTGGCCATCAACACAAATTTTCCAACCGATCATGAGAACAACGTGCATAGGGAAGTCTGATCGATTGCCCAGAATAAGCACAGCGGTGAAAATGATGAGATCAATTTGCAGGTAATCTTCGAAATGTTACAGGCTCAACAAGCAGCGATAGTCCAGTTGCAGAACCAAAGTCGAGCGCCGAGCAGGGTTGAACCTGAGCCATCCCGGGAAGTCACCCGCAAAAATAAACCGATCACGAAGAGGCCGAATGAAAATTAATCGGGGACCAACCCCGAGATCATGAAGATGCTCGAGGAATTGACAAAACGAATAGAATCAGGGGAGAAGAAAATTGAAGCCAATGAGAAAAAGGTGAAAACCTACAACTCTAGGGTTAACCAAATCACATGAGCACTTCTGATACTGAAGGGCCTGAATTCCAAGAAGTTTGTTCAAACACCTTTTCCCTCGAGCGCAACCCCGAAGCCGATCCCAAAGAAGTTCTGCATGCCCGAGATTCCTAAGTACAACAGAATAACCGACTCAAATGAGTATGTGACTTCCTACACATGCGCCATTAAAGGGAATGATTTGGAGTATGATGAGATCGAGTATGTCCTGCTGAAAAAGTTCGGGGAAACTCTGTCCAAAGGAGCTATGACATGGTATCACAACCTACCTCCCAATTCTATCGATGCGTTTTCTATGCTTATAGATTCCTTCGTAAAAGCACACCAGGAAGTCATACCTTTTCAAAGTGAAGCAGAGGGATAATGAGATGCTCAGGGAATTCGTGTCCCTGTTTCAAATGGAATGGATGGACTTGCCTCCGATCACGGACGATTGGGCCATTCAAGCCTTTACCCAAGGACTCAATGCTTGAAGCTCGTTGGCTTCACAGTAGTTAAAACAAAATCTGGTAGAGTACCAAGTTGTCACTTAGGCTGACGTGCATAACCGGTATCAATCAAAAATCAGGGTCGAAGATAATCAACTTGGGGCCCTTTCCGGGTCCGTTTACCTTGTCAGAGCCATCGACAGAGTCAGGAGAGACGTTGATCGTGAACCAAGGATCGATATTAGCCATACAATGGAGACCGAAGAGGTAGTAGATCTGGGCGAAACCCAATGCAAAATGAAAGAAGGAGTAATTGAGGTCAAAACAACCGGGCACTCATGAGCAAAAATAATTTCGATAGGCCCATCGGGCATAAGGAGGTGCCAAGGCTATCAGAGTACAACTTTAACATCGACGCCGCAACCATCGTATCCACCATTGGACGCATCAAAGACACCAAATGGCCTCGACCTCTACAGTCTCATCCAGCCCAAAGGGATCCTAACCTGATGTGAAAATATCATGGCACTCATAATCATAGAACAGAAGATTGCCGATAATTAAGAGAGGAGGTAGCTTAGCTATTCCACAACGGACACCTCCGAGAGTTCCTGAGCGATCGAGCCAAAAACCACTTTAGGAACAGAGATTATAGTAAACATATCGAGCATGAGGAACCTCATCACGTTATTAACATGATCATCGGTAGGGACGATGCTGAAGCGCACCAAAGTACCCATCACAAGGGAAAAACGGACTCGAAATTATGTGCCGGAGGGAACCTTGTCCTTCAACGACGAAGACGCTGAGGGGATCGTGCAGCCCCACAATGATGCACTAGTAATATCAGTACTTATAAATAAATCTCGAGCTAAGCATGTGTTAATTGATCCAGGTAGCTCGGCCAACATCATCAGATCGTGCTTGCGGTTTGAGTCATAAACGGGTTCAACATGGCATGTGAGACCACTAAAGGGGGAATAACATTACCGGTAAATACCGCCGTGACCGTTTAGGAAACAAAGTTCTATGTGATCGAAGGGGACATGAGGTTCAATGCTTTGTTTGGGAGACCATGAATTCACAACTTGAGGGCGATACCCTCGACTCTGCACCAGGTGTTGAAGTTCCCTACACCGTAAGGAATAAAAATAGTTTAGGAGAACAACCGGCCGCAAAAGAGTTATTTGCGGTCGACGAGGTAGTCCCGATATCCACACTTTCGACACTGAAGTAGTTGGGTTTGGTCACCAAGGGAGAAACCAAATAGCAACTACTGACACCAACCCCGTCCCAACCGGATAAGCAGGAGATGGTAGACGACGACTACGGGGTTTCCAGGTCTTTCATCGAACACTTGCCTGATCAAAAGGTATACCTGGGCACAAGGTTGAATCCCGAGCTCAGGAAAAAACTCATTCAATTCTTATAGCTAACGAATATTGTTTCACTTGGTCCCACCTTGATATGACAAGGATCCCGTCGGAAATAACCACTCTCAGGAAAGGCATGGACCCGAAGTTCCACCTGGTCAAGCAGAAGAGGAGACCCCAGTCCGAGGTCAAACATGCTTTCATCAAGGAGGAGGTATCTAAACTCTGTCCATCCGGGAGGTTAAATACCCGAATTGGTTAGCAAACTTAGTAGTAGTCCCCCCAAAAGGGAACAAATTAAGAATGTGTGTAGACTATAAAGACTTGAATAAAGCATGTCCCAAGGACTCTTTCCCTTTGCCTAACATTGATCATATGATCGATGTAACTGCCGACCACGAGATCCTCAATTATCTCGACGCTTATTCCGGGTACAACCAAATTGGTATGAACCCTGGCGATAAGGAAAAAACTTCCTTCATCACCAAGTACGACACCTACTACTATAACGTGATGCCGTTCAGATTAAAATATGCCGGCGCCACTTACCAATACCTAGTAAATCGGATGTTCGAAGAACAAATAGGAAAATTAATGGAAGTTTACATAGACGATATGTTGGTTAAGTCCCTGCGAGCATAGGACCAATTGAAACATTTGTAGGAAACCTTCAGCATATTGAAGAAATACAATGTGAAGCTGAACCCAGAGAAATGTACATTTGGATTCGGGTATGGTAAATTCCTCGGTCATGGTATCCAACCGGAGAATCAAGATCAACCCCGATAAGATCAAGGCCATCGAAGATATCACTATTGTGGACAATGTAAAGGTCTTACAAAGATTAATTGGACGCATAGCCGCCTTGGGATGATTTATTTCGCAGTCCTCCGACAGAAGCCACCGGTTCTTCTCACTGTTGCAGAGAAAGAGTAACTTCTCATGGACCCCAGATTGATAACAAGCCTTGGAGGAGCTCAAGCAATATCTATCGAGCACATCGCTGCTTCACACACTGAAGACAGATAAACAACTATACCTATACTTGACAATATCGTAGATAGAGGTAAGTGGAGTCCTAGTCCGGGAAGAGAAAGGTAGGGAATTTCCAATTTACTATGTTAGTAGGACTTTAGGTGAGGCCGAAACTAGATACCCTCACCTAGAAAAATTGGCGCTCGCTTTGCTAAGCGCCTCTAGGAAGCTGAAACCGTACTTTCAATGTCACCGCATATGTGTCGTAACCACTTACCCATTAAGGAATGTAATGCATAAAACCGAACTCTCGGTACAGTTGGCTAAATGGGTCGTAGAGATCAACGGGTATGATATCGAATATGAATCTTGGAGCGCCATTAAATCTCAAATTTTGGCACACTTTGTAGCCGACTTTACGCTGGTCGTAAGACCCGAGGTGGAGAAAGGGTTGTTGTTAAGCTCAGGGACTTCTTCGGGAATTTGGACCCTCTTTACGGATGGTGCCTCGAATGCAAAGGGGTACGGACTTGGAATTATATTGAAACCACCAGCAGGTAGTGTAGTTAGACAATCTATTAGGAATGTAAAATTAACTAACAATGAGTCCGAGTATAAGCTAAGTGTGACTCCCTCCTTGTAGTGAACCAAGTTAATGAGACGTTCGAAATCAGGGAGGAACGAATGCAAAGTTACCTGGATAATCTGCAGGTAACATTATATCGGTTTAAGGAGTGGACTCTATAACATGTGCCTCGGGATCAAAACAGCGAGGCTGATGCCCTTGCTAAATTGGGATTGTCGTTCGACAATGATGAGTTCAACTCAGGGGAAGTCGTACAACTCATAAGAGCAGTAGTGGAAGAAGGTCACGCCGAGATAAACTCAACAAGCCTAACTTGGGATATGAGAAACAAATATATAGAATATCTTAAGATCGGAAAATTGCCTTCGGACCTTATAGAATCGAGGACTTTGTGTACGAAGGCGTCCCGGTTCAGCTCGTCCGAAGACGATTCATTATTTTGGAGAATTTTCGACGGCCCACCCACAATATGTTTAGGATCCGGAGACACCGAGTATGTTCTAAAGGAAATCCATGAAGGCACCTGCGGAAATTATTTGGGCACCGAATCATTAGTTCAGAAAATAATCAGAGTCGGCTACTATTGGATCGACATGGAAAAGGACGCGAAGGAGTTCGTGTAAAAATGTGACGGATGTCAAAGGCATGCTTTGATGATTCATCATCCCAGGGAGCTACTACATTCATTCTTGTCGCCCTGGCTATTGATCATGTCCAAATGCACATATCTAAATAAGGTATGAAATGGTCGATTGCAATTATAGTAATCCAACAAAGAGTCGGGGTCGAATCCACAGGGAGTTAGGGGTATATGTTCTAATGCGTGAAATTGAATTATCTTAATTTGAACTTCCACAAAAAGGGTTTTGTTTCTATTTCTAATTTTACACTAAAGTTTGCAGAATAAAGAAATAAGACTAGGATAGTTGTTTTTGATGTTTTTCAAATTGGTAAAAAGACTAAGGTTGTGACCATTATCTAGGTGTTTGTATAATGGGATAAAGACCTTAATGCTTATTTTGTTGAACGGGGTGTGTTATAGCTACCAACATTTACTTATCCATTCAATACCTCTCGGTTAGAGAGTGGTTTCTCCCAATTTGGCTTTCTCAAGACCAAATGGGTATCACACAAAAGAATTGTTAAAAGTTCAAGTCAAGTTATTACTATCTCTAGGTTGAACACTTTAATTGAATTAATCAATCTCTCGATTGACCCAATTCCTTGTTAGCCAAGTTTTCCTAGACTACGTCTCTCTTTCTAAAGTAAAGACTAAGTCAAATAGGCATGAACCAATGTTTGCTACCATTAATTCCATAAATTAAAGAATGAACAAGGATAAATAACAAACATCCAATCATAAACAAGTACTAATTTAATTACCCATAAGGTTAACACACTAGGGTTGGGTCACAACCCTAGTAAAAATCTAGCTACTCATGCTTGGGTTTGAAGAGGATGAATAAGAAACACAAATTAAACTCATAATGTAAGCTTAAAGTAATAAAATCTATTGTAAAATACACCAAAATATTGTAAACTTCCAAAAGAGGCAAAGAAAAAGGGCTATAGTACTTGCGGATGTCAAAACTTGACCTAATTTCATGAAACTCTTCTATTTATACAAGTATGAAAATCTCGAACAAAAATGCCCCTCGGGGAGTTCTACGGCCGCACAATTCCATGTGCGGTCCGCAGATGTCTTCATCTTGAAGAAACTGGGATTCTACGGCCACACAATTCTGAACTGCGGCCGCGAGGCAATATTTCTATGGTTCGCAGATTTAGCACTGCGGCCGCAAGGCACTCTTTTACGGTTCGCAATAGTATGATTGCAGCCGCAAGATAAACTTCTGCAGCCGCACAAATCTTGTGTGGACCGCAATTCGAGGAAACTCTGGACTTGTCTCTCTAATCTTGGATCCTAACCCAGCTTTTACGGCCGCATAATTCATGTGTGGTCCGCAATTTCATCAGAAGTCTGCTGAGTTTTTATTCCTTGATTTCGGCCGCATATGGAATTTTGTAGACCGCACAGTGTAAGCTTCTGTGCGTTTTATTTCCTTGCCCTTAGACTACTCCTTTTTTAGTCGGATTTCATCTCGGGAGTCCAACATGCAGCATTCCTGTAATTTTGCAAATTTCATTAGTTTCGGGAATACAATTTCAATGCTTTTAGACTAAAACAAAAGCTAAAAGGCGCTAATAATTAGTTAAAATCCCCACTTATCAACTCCCCTAAACTTAAGTCTTTGCTTGTTCTCAATCAAACAAAATAGTTTCCACATCCACAAGTTAAGGGTCATTTCACTCGATCAAAGGCGAGCCATTCATGCATCAGTTGGGACCAATAATTACCCGCACTACGTATGTATTATCAACAAGGAGACAAGTAAAACATTCATACACATATAGTTCTAATGTGACACTTGAGCATCATGAGTTGACTTTATTCATCAAGGAAGCTCGCTCTCTCATGTATGTCATTATGGATCCCAAACTCCTCCTCCTCTACTCTCCGTTTGCATAGCTCACTTAAGAATTTAAGCACTCAATCCAAAGATTTGTGAAAGGTTCACTCATATCTCTTAAGAGAATGTCGCAAGTATGACTTCAAGTACTATTGGCTTGCTCCTCATGTAGATCGCCACTAATGTAAGCTCACTCGGCTTAAAATCAAGTAGGGCTTCTTTTAGGATCTAATGAAGCCTTTTGGATTAGGGTCGGATACACTATGGTTGAGTGGGTTCACTTTTCATTAAGCATTCCATTTTTGATATTCTCGGCTCACACTTTGCCAAATATTGAGGAACTTGTTTTTCTTGGGGAACTAGAGAGACTTAACATCACTCTTTTTTTTATCATGACATTCATTTTCTCCCACTTTGATTTCTCCATATTTTGGATCATTACCTCTCTTTGAATCTCTTCAATTCTTCCACTTATTCATGTTTGTTTTTTGCATTTTTCTTTTTGTTCTTTTCTTTTCTTGCCTTTCCTTTTCATCATTTCTTTTTCTCTGTTTGTGCCTTGAAACCTCTTTCAAGTTCCTCGTCTCTCCCCCAAACTTACGTTTGTAGCCAGTTATTTCACAAGAGTGTTAAGGAAAGCTCGGGTACCAAGAGAGGGTCACGACAAAATAGGTAAAGGCTTGTAACATGGTTATCAAGTTAGAAAGGCTCGAGGCTCAAATAGGTTGACTAGGGATAACAACATTGGTAGGTAATGGAAAATTCAAACAAGCCAAGGAAAGCCTACAATCACTTTTCAAGCCAAGCAAATCTTAAGATTTCGCCTTGAAACATATTCGGGGCAAGTTCTAGACCTTTCGCATGGGTACTTAGACTAGCAACAAAGCATCTCACCCCTCACACAACTGGATTGTTAAAGAGGATACAGTCGAGGGCCCACAACGACAACATTCAAGATTGAAAATCACCATGGTTTGATTAAACCACTTGACGGTTGCCTAAGTCAACACAAGAGTCACAAAGTCACTTATTAGAGCTATTTAATTCAAAAACCTTATTTCTAACCATAAGCACGTAGTTAAGTGTGTTGGTACCAAATGAAGCACGGTTGACTCTTTGAGCATGACTCAATTAGGTCTTTTTATCCACTACTCCTACTATTATTACCTAAACACCAAATAGACTCATTCTCTTAAGAAGGTTGTCACACCATCCATTATTGGGGATAGTCACCCGGTTCACAGAAAAACTACCCTTGGAAATAATCGTGACATTAAGAAAACCAAAGGTTTATTATGTACTAAAACCTAAAAAGAATCTACTAAATTAAACACTAACCAATAAGAAAATAAACATAAAGAAGCTATAGAGTAAAAGGTATCAAAAGTATAATGAATATACCTAATGAGGGAGAAGGAGAAGATATATACATAATGAAAGAAGAAGAAGAAAATAGTATCAAGTTATTACAAGCCAAATGTATCAGAATCAACAAATAAGATCAAATAAACTCCACCCCCTGAAAAAAATAAGCATTGTCCCCAATGCTTAACAAAATAAGAGTAAAGGAAGAGTAAGAGTGAAAAAGACTCCCTATGGCTCATTGGACATCTATGTATCCCCAGCAATATCACCACCATTAGTCTCTTCCAACTGGATCCTGTCATCCTCAACTCTGGGAGTGATTGGGTTTGTGAACATCTGACGCCTTGCCTCGGCAGTGTTGGCAGCAGAGTCTGGCTCCTCAGACTGGCTTGGTACCATTGGTGATGTTGGTGCTATAGGATCTGGGCCCGGGTGGTGTGGGTCAATCAGCATGTCAAATGGAATATCTCTAACTACAAGAAGCTTGGTAACCTATCTTCGGATCTTGTCCACTCACTTCTTGGAGGCCTGAGACTTTCTCATATTCTTTACTTTTTTGCCCAGCTCTTCGATCACTGACCTGTGCTATACCAAAGTAGCCATGATCATGTTCTGGTTCTCCAGGAGCTTCTTCAATGTCTCTTCAACTTATGGGGGCATCTGAGGTGCCGGAATAGATGACTGTACTGCAATAGTACTGGATAAGTCATACAGCTTTGCAGTGGTTGTCTGCATCTAGTTGTTGAGGCTCGCAACGCAGAAAGTAGAGCAGTAGGCATGGGCACCGGCTTCAAAGCTGAGGTGGAACCTATGATAGGAACTGTTGTAGGAACTGAGGATGGTGGTGGAGGCATGGCTGCAACACTAGATGAAGGCTCGGCCAAAATGGATGGAACATCAACTACCTCTGCAACTACCACTGATGGTTCGTCAGACTAGCCCGTGCTGGTAGACGGCTGACCCTTTCTCTTAGGGTTGTGTGCATCCATCAATGAGTACCATGAGAAAGGCTTATTTGCCCGCACCTTTGTATCAAAGTCCCTCGGCTCTACCCTCACTTCCGTGAGATACTCTGTAATGGTGTTGGGATACAGGTAGGATGTGTCAGCTTGTCGGGCAACCACAGAGATAGTGTCCGGGTACCCGGTCATGATGGAAGCAACTAAAACTGCCAGAGGGATCGAAAGATATGTTTCATTTTGGTACGGGTCTAGTCTGTTGCATACAAAGGTTTGCCACCCCTTTGCCTCGAAGCTTAGAGTGCTCCTATGAATAAAAGTACTCTCTAAGTACTCTGTAGGCTCTACATCATCAAATCCCAAGTAGGTATTCAATGTGTACTGAGCAAATCGCACCTTGAGGTTTCTCACTTTTGACACCTTTATCCCTTTCTTGATATGCGTCATATTGGCATAGATTTCCCAGACAAGGTACTCATTAGCATCCACCACGCTCTGGGTAAACCACATCCACCATTTGCTCTCTCTAAAATGTCTCAATACTGCAGGGTTATACCTCTCCAGAATTTTTAACTGAAACTGTCGCTCAAGAGTGAGCGACCTTACTGGCCACCATTCATGGAAACTGGAGAAAGAAACCAAGCTGACAAACCGATCCTCACATACCTCTTTCTTCTTCGACCGCTCAAGACCGGCAGATGTAGCATCTCCCCCTCTGCCATCATCGGGGATGTCCTGAACTGATGTCTTTGGTGCCTGAGGGACAGGTATGGTGGAAGGCTCAGAAGCCTGACTAGCACTTTTCGAACCCTCGGAAGTGCTATGGGATGTGGATAATTCGTCCCTGAGCTGATACCTTTATGGCGGCCTCGACTGGACAGTCGGCTGCTCATGTATAGAGGCTGAGTTGCCCTCTGATGCTTCCCTAGATGGGGCATAAGAACTGGTCTCAGAAAGGTCTGCATCTCTCCCTCTGCCGGCTACTGTTTTCTTTCTGATTTCATGTTGTTGGGCACTAGTTAAGGGTCTTTTCCCTCGTCCCCGAGAAAGGTCACCCCTTCCTTTCGAAGTGTCGCCTCTACCTCTAGATAGCACCATTTTCTGTACCAAGCAAAGGTGATTATTAGTTTTAGTTCAAGTTCAAACATGCAATGAGATTTGTAAGGAAACATCAGAAGGCACAGGGAAGAAACACAGTTGGAACTGCGGTCCGCACATTTTTCATTATGGTCGTAGAAAGGGCCATGCGGACCGCACAGTTTTCTTTTGCAGTCGCATATTTGGATTCCGGTCCGCACATTTTTTCTTGTGGCCGCAACTGAGATATCACAAATATGTCAACTCTCTAATAATAGAGAATTGGCTGTTTTACAGCCGCAACCTATTTTCTGCGGTCCGCACAATTTTATTGCGTCCACACATTGAATCACAAATAGCACCCTTCTCTAAAGACAGGAAAAAAACTATTTTGCGGCTGCAATGGAAATTCTGCGGTCCGCACAATTTTCCTTGTGACCGCAGACTCATGCTCATTTAAATTGTTTTTGATGTTTTTCAAATTGGTAAAAATACTAGGGTTGTGACCATTATCTAGGTGTTTGTCTAATGGAATAAAGACCTTAATGCTTGTTTTGTTGATCGGGGTGTGTTATAGTGTGATGACCCAAAATGTCATCTTTAAATTTAATAATTAATTTTGTATTCTAAGACCTCAAAAAGCACTATTTATCATTCCTTGACTTGCGTGCGAAGTCTGTAAAATTTTCTGAAAAGTTTTCAGGTGAAAAATGAATTAAAAATGTGAATTAGAGCTTTAAAACTCAACTGAGTTGACTTTGGTCAACATTTTGAGCAAACAGACTCGGATCAGTGTTTTAATAGTTTTGGTAGGTCCGTATCGTGATTTGGGACTTAGACGTATGCCCGGAATCAAATTCTGAGGTCCCTAGCCCGAGATATGGAATTCTGATGAAAAATTAAAACTTTAAATTCAAATAGTGATCGGATGTCAAATTATGTGCAAACAATCCCAAAATAGAATTTTGATGATTTCAACAACTCCGTATAGTGATTTTAGACTTAAGAGCGTGATCGGAATTTTATTTGAAAGTCCGTAGTGGAATTAGGCTTGAAATGCCGAAAGTTAAATTTTTGGGAAGTTTGACTGAGGGGTTGCCTTTTTGATATCGGGGTTGAAATCCGATTCTGAAAATTTTCATAGCTCAGTTATGTCATTTATGACTTGTGTGCCAAATTTGAAGTCATTCCGAATTGATTTGATGTGTTTCAACACAAGATATAGAATTTAAAAGTTCAAAGTTCATTGATTTTTGATTTGAGGTGCGATTCGTCGTTTTAATGTTGTTTGATGTAGTTTGAAGCCTCGACTAAGTTCGTATGATATTTTGGGACATGTTGGAATAATTGGTTAAGGTCCCGAGGGTCTCGGTTGGATTTCGGAAGGTAAACGGAATGGATTTCGGACAAAGAGTGCTGGAAATTTCTGTTGCAGAAATTTCTGGTGTAGAAATTTCGTGCGTGGAGCCAAATTTGGAAGCTTATATCTCGCAATTCATAAGGAATTAGAACATTTTTGCAAAACATGAAAGTTGTAGTCGTTTGATTATAGTTTCCAGAAAGTTAAACCATTATTTGGACATTTGTACAGAAAGTTATGACGGATTAAATGAAGACTGGTAGAGCAGTTTCGCTAGAAATTTCTGATGCGTGGAGCCAACTTTAAAAACTTATATCTCGCAATTCATAAGGAATCAGAACATTTTCAAAACATGAAAGTTGTAGTCGTTTGATTATTGTTTCCATAAAGTTAAACCATTTATTTTTTTGATATTTGTACAGAAAGTTATGATGGATTTAATAAAGGCTGGTAGAGCAGTTTCACCAGAAATTTCGCCAGAAATTTCTGATGCATGGAGCCGACCTTGGAAGCTTATATCTCGCAATTCATAAGGAATCAGAATAATTTCAAAACATAAAAGTTGTAGTAGCTGGACTATAGTTTCCAGAAAGTTAAACCATTTATCATTTGGACATTGGTACATAAAGTTATGATCAATTGAAGGAAGGCTGGTAGAGCAGTTTCTGGTGGACTTTTAGTGACGGAAAATGAACTTTTAGTGACGGAAAATGGACTTTTAGTAACGGATTGGCAGAAACTTAAGGACCAAAAATGGTCATTTCATTAATTTCGTTTTGGATTTTTGGAGCACGGTTCTTGGGCGATTTTCACGGGAAAATATTGGGGAAAGTGTTCTTTATCCTATATTGATTATATTTCATGATTCCATACTCATTTACATCATGAATCCGTGAATTTATGGAAGAAAAATCAAGATTTTTGCAAAATCTTCCAAAAACGAAAATTTAAGATTTGGAGGTCGAATTTTTATCGGATTTTGGTAAAATTGGTATGGGTGGACTCGTAATTGAATGGGTTGTCGGATTTTATAAGTTTCGCCGGATTCCGAGATGTAGGCCCCACGGGCAAATTTTGAGCTAATTTCGGATTTTAATGAAAATGTAATATTTTCTTATGAAATTGATTACTATAATTTTTGTTGACTGTATTGAATTAATTATGACTAGATACGAGTCGATCGGAGTCGGAAAAGCGAGGAAAAAGTATAATACTTGATTAAATTGGAGCAAGTCGAGGTAAGTGACTTGTCTAACCTTATGTGGGGGAAATTTCCCCTAGAATTGATATTAATGTGATTATTGAAATATATTGAAAGTCGTGTACATGAGGTGACGAGTGTGTACATGGGCTATTCTGTGCATTATTTGAAGGTTGATTTTCTTTAAATTAAATAATATTAATATGAAGTATTTGACATTTTTAAACTTGATATTGAAGCAACGTAGTAAAGATTTTGAAATATTATTTTCCTAAATTATTTACTCCTGAATATTTTTATACTCGTTGTGAGGGAGTCGTGAGCTCTTTATTGTGGAAGAATATTATTGTTGAATTATTTTGACATGAGCCGTGAGCTCTTTATTGTGAAAAAATATTATTGTTGAATTATTTTGACATGAGCCGTGAGCTCTTTATTGTGGAAAAATATTATTGATGAATTATTTTGACATGAGCCGTGAGCTCTTTATTGTGAAAAATTATTATTGATGATTTATTTTGGCATGATCCGTGAGCTCTTTATTGTGAAAAAATATTGTTGTTGAATTATTTTGGCAAGTTAAATTATTTGAACACTTGAGGTGCAAATTGTGATATATTGTGATATTGATACGCATGCGGTGATATAAGGTCTGGGTGTTGAAACGCATGCGGTGAGATAAGGGTGGCTTGATACGCGTGGCTAGTAGGGGAACTACTAGTAGTCATGTGGTGTGATAAGGATGGCTAAAACGCGGGATGCTATTTCGGAAAAAATATTTTCTTTAAAATAAATTGTGAAAGCTCCCGCGGTGATATAAGGAAATGAAATTTTGTGAAATTATTTATAACTTGGGACTATGAGGCGGTACCTCGGTAGTGCCCTTGTTGATATTGATTTATGGACGATTAATTGTTGTGATTTTCATAAAGTTGAAGGAAATTCTGTTTTGATTCCACGAGATATTATTTGCGATTATTTGGTGTCATTAAATGTGACATACTATTTAATTCATTTCCAATGTCATTTTATTTTACTACATTGATAAACATTTTACCATGCCATTATTATATTCCAGTAGAGCCTTACCTGACCTCGTCACTACTCTACCGAGGTTAGGCTTGGTACTTACTGGGTACCGTTGTGGTGTACTCATACTACGCTTCTGCACATCTTTTTGTGCAGATCCAGGTACATTTTACCAGCCTAGACGTTAGTGAGTTACCTGTGCACGGAGACTTCGAGGTATATCTGCCAGTGTCCGCAGACTCTGGAGTCCCCTTCTATCATTTTATGTTGCTTCCTTATATTTTATTTAGACCTTGACATATAGTGACATTGAGAATAAATTCTTAGAAGCTTGTGACTTATTTCTACCGAGTTTTGGGAGTTGTAATCATTTGAATTGTCGATTACTTATTTTCAGATATTTATGATTATTCCGCATTGATAGGCTTACCTAGTCTTAGAGACTAGGTGTCATTACGACACCCTACAGAGGGAAATTTGGGGTCGTGACAAGTTGGTATCAGAGCACGAGGTTCATAGGTGTCATGAGTCACAAGCAGGTTTAGTAGAGTCTTGCAGATCAGTACGGAGACGTCTGTACTTATCTTCGAGAGGCTATGGAACTGTTAGGAAATATTCACTTCTTTGATTCCTTATCGTGCGGCATTGATTTTTCTTAAAACATATATCTTATATTCTTTTGTATTCACTCATGTAGAACATTGCGCACTCGGTATCAGTTGCGTGTTGATGGTTCGTGATGCCGCATATGGACTATAAGGGAGCCAGAGATACTCAAACATTGCCTCAATGCGTGGTTCCGACTAAAGATGAGGGCGTATTGAGAGATCACCTAGTGAATCATGTGGGGAGCAACAGACGTTGGTGTCTGGTTGATTTATACAAGCTGTGAAGGTTATTATTGAGGATCATTGGACGTTCTGACCTATTACTTCGCGCCGAGTGAGGGGAGTCCATTACCAATGGGTGAATTGCGGGGTCATGTATTATATCAGTTTTGGCCTGAAATGTATATATGTGGTACTAAAAGGTTCCCTAAAATTTACCAATGTTTAAGACCTGAGATTTTGTAGAGGATAAGGTTGGGGCTTACGGTATGTCCGCCTCCTTAATAATCCTATACTTCAATACCAAAGGAGTTATAGAAACAACTCAAAATTTATAGAAGGTCTACTCAGCGTGGAAGTCACGGTTGCGGATTTTGGGGTGCTTCGGAGGAAGTACACTTGTTGACGAGAGTCTGGACTATGTGGTTCGTGACAAGATTTGTCTGTATGGAGCTCTACTTTTGTGATAGTTGTGTATAAATAGGGGTAAGGGTTACCCCAAAGAAGAATCTAGGAGTATGTTAGGAAATTGGTCAGCTCAACAGTGTTGAGTCAGCATAACAAAAGAAGAAATTTGCCTTGGGAGAGATAATTCTCCACCGGTGTTCGTGGAAAGCCTATGAAGAGGGCAGACCAGCTAATGCAACACCGCCCACTTGGCTCAGTTCTCAGAAACGCTTTTGAAAGAGTTTGTTTCCTGGACTCTCTGTAATACGTGGCGCATAGGGTATGAACGGTTGCGTCAGGTCATCATTGACGGTGTCAGAATATGCCATCAAGTTCAACAAGTTAGCATGTCATACTCCTACTTTCTTCCTACGGCCAGAGGGTGAGTCCACTGACTCATTAAAGGACTCAATTATGATCGTAAAATTTTGTACGATTCGGGAGCTACAAGCTGATACTTCATTTCTGCTAGTTATACAAATTACCAAGATATTAGAATGTGTTCGGGGTGAGGAAAAAGGAAACTATGGAGACCAAGACGTCTCGAGGTTCTGGGGATTTAGTGGATTCTACTCTATAAGTATAAATCATTATGGCGGGGGCTCGGGCAGTCGGCCAGCCCAGTCCGCACATCAGATTACTCGGGGTGCTCCAGTAAGTTCTTTTAATGCACTACAGACATGAGTTCATACAATGGTTATTCCAGTTATCTGGCACAGACTCAATATGAGTAGCCTAACCCGCAAAAAGGTTGTTATGAATACGGTGATACTAGGCACATCATGAGAAAAATCGTCAAAAACTTGGGAGAGACTTATTTCATCAAAGCACTCAGGCTATGTGCCCCATTACAGTTACTATACCACCCACACGACTAGTTAGGGGTGGAGGACAGACGGGTAAAAGACGCCCTAGAGGTGGAGACCCAGCCGTTGATATATTTGTTTTACGGTATGGTGGAGGTCGCTACATCAGATGGTGTCATTGCAGGTATGACCTCGATTTAATATAAAGGAATAATTTCCTTAAGTTGATTCGGTTCTCAATATCGAAACGAGTCTTCCTATTGTGCTCCACTTATGAGTGAGCTTCATAATTCTATAATCTACTTATGTGTTTACCCCTGTTGGGAGATTTTATGGAGATAACTATGCCTATCATTTCGCGTTGGTCACTAATAAGAGCTGCGAGGTGGCTTTCTGTTACTCATTTCAGAAAATTTTGATGTAAATTCTAAATAATTAATTGCAAATTATGAATTATATGCCCCACCGGTGTGGGGTTCATTATGTATTGTGATTTGGTGTAACCGAAGTTATTTAAAAGGAGAAAATGGAAATTTTCAATTGGCACGATGTGCATATTACTTGTGATTCAGAACTGAGGACGAGATCCTCACATTTTTATGTAAATTGATATGTTTAAACCGGGCTACGAGCTGTGGTGGAAGTTATATAAGGACGAGATCCTTGTGAGGAAAATTCTTGTGTTTAAGTTCTCCCTTGTGAAATTAAATTTGTACTATAGTACTAATAGGGAGTCATGCCTGTTAGGCTTATTTGAAAATTCTTATATGAAATTCTCTGTGCATAGTTGTCAAATTCGTGTTGTAATTATTAGTTTTTAACCTACTAGGTAGGTGCCCGTCTAGGTGGCGTTAAATGTGACTCGTTAATTTGGGTAAATAATTATGATGTCTTCATGTCTCGCATCTAGTTATTAGTATTGTGAAGGTTTGCAACGAGATTTTTGTTAACATGAGGTTAAATGATGATTCTGTAATTGATTATGAACAACTATTAAGACCAAATTGATCCAAGAGGGTGCCCCATTTATAGGGTCAGACGAGTGTGAGTTAAGCTTTCAGAAGCTCAAGATTACTTTGACTCTGACACACGCGTTGGTATTACTTACATATTCAAGGTCTTATACTGTATATTATGACGTGTCGCGTATTGGTCTCGGTGCGATGTTGATACAAGACGGTAGGGTGATTGCCTATGCATCTAGACAGTTAAAGGTACATGAGGAAAAAAAAAATTAGTCCACGGCCTTGAGTTAGAAGCTATTGTTCGTGCCTTGAAGAATTTGGCGGCATTATTTGTACGGTGTCCATTGTGAGGTCTACATCGATCACCGAAGTCTACAACATCTGTTTAAACAGAAGGATCTTAATTTGCGGCAGCGAAGATGGTTGGAGTTTCTTAAGGATTATGATATCACCATTATCTATCATATTGGGAAGGCCAATGTAGTGGTCGATGCCTTGAGTCGTAAAGCGGAGAGTTTGGGTAGCTTAGCATGTTTACCGGTAGCAGAGAGGCCTTTGGCCTTGGATATTCAGGCCTTGGCCAACCAGTTTGTCAGATTGGATGTTTTCGAACCGAGTCGAGTTTTGGCTTGTGTGGTTTCTCAGTCTTCTCTTTATGATTGTATCAGGGACCGTCAGTATGATGACCCCCATTTGCTTGTCCTTAAGGATACAGTTCAGCACAGTGATGCCAAAGAAGTCGCAATTGGAGATGACGATGTATTACGGATGCAGGGTAGGCTATGTGTGCCTAATGTAGATGGTTTTCATGAGTTGATTCTCCATGAGGCTCACAGTTCGTGGTACTCCATATATCCGGATGTTGCGAAGATGTAGCAGGACTTGAGACAACATTATTGGTGGAGGAAGATAAAGAAAGACATAGTGGAGTATGTAGCTCGGTGTCTAAATTATCAACAAGTGAATTATGAGCATTAACGATCGAGTGGATTACTTCAAAAGTTAGTGATTCTAGAATGGAAATGGGAGAGGATCACTATGGATTTCGTTGTTGGGCTCTCACGGACTCAGAGGAAGTCCCGTGCAGCTTGGGTGATTATGGATAGATTGACAAAGTCAGCTCATTGCAATCCTATGATGACTACCTACACTTCCGAGCAGTTGGTTCGAATCTATATTCACGAGATTGTCACATTTCATGGCATAATGGTATCTATCATCTCTAGCCGGGGTATGCAGTTTACATTGCGGTTCTGGACGGCAATACAACGTGAGTTGGGTACTCGGGTAGAGTTGAGTACAACATTTCACCCTCAGACGGACGGGCAGTCTGAACGCACTATTCAGATACTGGAGGATATGTTTCGTGTGTGTGTGATAGATTTTGGGGGTGCTTGGGATCAGTTCTTACTACTTGCGGAGTTTGCTTACAACAACAGTTGCCAGTCAAGCATTCAGATGGTTCTGTACGAGGACTTGTATGGTAGGTGGTGCCAGTCCCCAGTGGGTTGGTTCGAATCGGGCGAGGCTAGGCTATTGGGTACAGACTTGGTTCAGGATGCCTTGGAAAAGGTTAAGTTGATTCAGGATTGACTTCGTACATCCCAATCTAGACAAAAGAGTTATGCGAATCGGAAGGTTCGTGATGTTGTATTCATGGTTGGTGAGCAATTTGAGCCCTAGGTATATAAGGCCTTTTGAGATTCCTGAGAGAGTTGGTGAGGTGGCTTACAAACTTGCACTACCACCTAGTCTCTTTGTCGGTCATCCGGTATTCTATGTTTCCATGCTTCGAAAATATCACGGCGATCCGTCTCATGTGTTAGACTTCAGTTCGGTTCAGTTGCACAAGAATCTATCTTATGTTGAGGGACCAATGGCTATTTTGGATAGGCATGTTCGAAAGTTGAGGTCAAAGAACATTTCTTCCGTGAAGGTTCAGTGGAGGGGTCATCCGGTCGAGGAGGCGACTTGGGAGATCGAGCATGATATGCGCAGCTATTATCCACACTTATTCACCAGCTTAGGTACTTTTTCTAACTTCGTTCGAGGACGAACGTATATTTTAGAGGTGGAGAATGTGATGACCCAAAATGTCATCTTTAAATTTAATAATTAATTTTGTATTCTAAGACCTCAAAAAGTACTATTTATCATTCCTCGACTTGCGTGCGCAGTCCGTAAAATTTTTCGGAAAGTTTTCAGGTAAAAAATGAATTAAAATGTGAATTAGAGCATTAAAACTCAACTGAGTTGACTTTGGTCAATATATTGAGCAAACGGACTCGGATCAGTGTTTTGATAGTTTTGGTAGGTCCGTATCGTGATTTGGGACTTAAATTCCGAGGTCCCTAGCCCGAGATATGGAATTTTGATGAAAAATTAAAAGTTTAAATTCAAATAGTAATCGGATGTCAAATTATGTGCAAACGACCCCGGAATAGAATTTTGATGATTCCAACAGCTCTGTATGGTGATTTTACACTTAGGAGCGTGATCGGAATTTTATTTGGAAGTGCGTAGTGGAATTAGGCTTGAAATGCCGAAAGTTAAATTTTTGAGAAGTTTGACCGAGGGGTTGACTTTTTGATATCGGGGTTGAAATCTGATTTTGAAAATTTTCATAGCTCAATTATGTCATTTATGACTTGTGTGCAAAATTTGAAGTCATTCCAAATTGATTTGATGTGTTTCGACACAAAATATAGAATTTGAAAGTTCAAATTTCATTGATTTTTGATTTGAGGTGCGATTCGTCGTTTTGATGTTGTTTGAAGCCTCGACTAAGTTTGTATGGTATTTTGGGACATGATAGAATAATTGTTTAAGGTCCCGAGGGTCTCGGGTTGATTTCGGAAGGTAAACGGAATGAATTTCGGACAAAGAGTGCTGGAAATTTCTGGTGCAGAAATTTCGTGCGTGGAGCCAACTTTGAAAGCTTATATCTCTCAACTCATAAGGAATCAGAACATTTTTGCAAAACACGAAAGTTGTAGTTGTTTGATTATAGTTTCCAGAAAGTTAAACCATTCATTATTTTGACATTTGTACAGAAAGTTATTACGGATTGAATGAAGGCTGGTAGAGCAGTTTTGCCAGAAATTTCTGATGCGTGGAGCCGACTTTAGAAGCTTATATCTCGCAATTCATAAGGAATCAGAATATTTTCAAAACATGAAAGTTGTAGTCGTTGGATTATAGTTTCCAGAAAATTAAACCATTTATCATTTGGACATTTGTACATGAAGTTATGATCAATTGAAGGAAGGTTGGTAGAGCAATTTCTGGTGGAATTTTAGTGACGAAAAATGGACTTTTAGTGACGGAAAATGGACTTTTAGTGACGGATTGGCAGAAACTTAAGGACCAAAAATGGTCATTTCATTCATTTTGTTTTGGATTTTTGGAGCACGGTGATACTTATCCCATATTGATTATATTTCATGATTCCATACTCATTTACATCATGAATCCGTGAATTTATGGAGTGAATTTATGGAAGAAAAATCAAGATTTTTGCAAAATCTTTCAAAAACGAAAATTTAAGATTTGGAGGTCGAGTTGTTATCGGATTTTGGTAAAATTGGTATGGGTGGACTCGTAATTGAATGGGTTATCGGATTTTATAAGTTTCGCCGGATTCCGAGATGTGGACCCCACGGGCAAATTTTGAGCTAATTTCGAATTTTAATGAAAATATAATATTTTCTTATGAAATTGATTACTATAATTTTTATTGACTGTATTGAATTAATTATGACTAGATACGAGTCGATCGGAGTCGGAAAATAGAGGAAAAAGTATAATGCTTGATTAAATTGGAGCAAGTCGAGGTAAGTGACTTGTCTAACCTTGTGTGGGGGAAATTTTCCCTAGAATTGATATTAATGTGATTATTGAAATATGTTGAAAGTAGTGTACACGAGGTGACGAGTGTGTACACGGGCTAATTTTGAAAGATTATATTTTTAAATTGTGTAGATCACTGTTGCGCATTTATTAAATTATTTTATCTTGTTATATTCTTCATCATTGATCTGAGATATATACTTCAAATTTGTTTGATCTTTTCTTACTAATTGTTTTACCTGTTTAGTTGAAACTTGGTTTCTTTTATTCTGTGCATTATTTGAAGGTTGATTTTTTTAAAATTAAATATTATTAATATGAAGTATTTGACATTTTTAAACTTGATATTGAAGCAACGTAGTAAAGATTTTGAAATATTATTTTTCTAAATTATTTACTCTTGAATATTTTTATACTCATTGTGAGGGAGCCATGGGCTCTTTATTATGGAAGAATATTATTGTTGAATTATTTTGACATGAGCCGTGAGCTCTTTATTGTGAAAAAATATTATTGTTGAATTATTTTGACATAAGCCGTGAGCTCTTTATTGTTGAAAAATATTATTGATGAATTATTTTGACATGAGCCGTGAGCTCATTATTGTGAAAAACTATTATTGATGATTTATTTTGGCATGAGCCGTGAGCTCTTTATTGTGGAAAAATATTGTTGTTGAATTATTTTGGCAAGTTAAATTATTTGAGCACTTGAGGTACAAATTATGATATATTGTGATATTGATACGCATGCGGTGATATAAGGTCTGGGTGTTGAAATGCATGCGGTGAGATAAGGGTGGCTTGATACGCGTGGCTAGTAGGGGAACTACTAGAAGTCATGTGGTGTGATAAGGATGGCTAAAACGCGGGATGCTATTTCGGAAAAAATGTTTTCTTTAAAATAAATTGTGAAGGCTCCCGCGGTGATATAAGGAAATGAGATATTATGAAATTATTTATAACTTGGGACTACGAGGCGGTACCTCGGTAGTGCCCTTGTTGATATTGATTTATGGCCATAGTTGCTTTCGATTAATTGTTGTGATTTTCATAAAGTTGAAGGAAATTCTGTTTTGATTCCACGAGATATTATTTGCAATTATTTGGTGTCATTAAATGTGACATACTATTTAATTCATTTCCAATGTCATTTTATTTTACTACATTGATAAACATTTTATCATGCCATTATTATATTCCAGTAGAGCCTTACCTAACCTCGTCACTACTCTACCGAGGTTAGGCTTGGCACATACTGGGTACCGCTGTGGTGTACTCATACTACGCTTCTGCACATCTTTTTGTGCAGATCCAGGTACATTTTACCAGCCTAGACGTTAGTGAGTTACCTGCGCACGGAGACTTCGAGGTATATATGCCGGCGTCCGCAGACTCTGGAGTCCCCTTCTATCATTTTATGTTGCTTCCTTATATTTTATTTAGACCTTGACATATAGTGACATTGAGAATAAATTATTAAAAGCTTATGACTTATTTCTATCGGGTTTTGGGAGTTGTAATCATTTGAATTGTAGATTACTTATTTTCAGATATTTATGATTATTCCGCATTGATATGCTTACCTAGTCTTAGAGACTAGGTGTCATCACGACACCCTACGGAGGCAAATTTGGGGTCATGACATATAGCTATCAACCTTTACTTATCCATTCAATACCTCTCGGTCAGAGAGTGGTTTTACCCAATTTGGCTTTCTCAAGACCAAGTGGGTATCACACAAAACAGTTGATAAAAGCTCAAGTCGGGTTATTAGTATCTGTAGGTTGAAGCCTTTAATTGGTTAATCAATCTCTCGATTGACCCAATTCCTTGTTAGCCAATTTTTCCTAGACGAAGTCTCTCTTTCTCAAGTAGAGACTAAGTCAAATAGGCATGAACCAATGCTTGCTACCATTAATTCCATAAATTAAAGCATGAACTAGGTTAAATAACAAACACCCAATCATAAACAAGTACTAATTTAATTATCTATAAGGTTAATACATTAGGGTTGGGTCACAACCCTAGTAAGAATCTAGATACTCATGCTTATGTTTGAAGAAGAGGAAGAAGAAACACTAATTAAACTCATAATGTAAGCTTAAAATAATAAAATCTATTATAAAATACACCAAAATATACTAAACTTTCAAGGCAAAGAAAAACGGCTACAGTACTTGCTAATGTCAAAACTTGACCTAATTTCGTGAAATTATTCTATTTATACAAGTCGCAAATCTCGGACAAAAATGCCCCTCGGGAGGATGTGCACCCGCACAATTCCATGTGCGGTCCGCATATGTCGTTATCTTGCAGGAGCTGGGATTTTGCGGCCGCACAATTCTGAACTGCGGTTGTGAAATAATATTTCTGCGGTCTGCAGATTTTGCACTGCGGCCGCAAGGCACTCTTTTGCGGTCTGTAATAGTATGATTGCGTCCGCAAGATGAAATTCTACGGCCGTACAAATCTTGTGCGGGGCACAATTCGAGGAAACTCTAGACTTGGCTTTTTGCCAACTCTCTGATCTTGGATCCTAACCCAACTTTTTTGGCCGCACAATTCATGTGTAGTCCGCAATTTGCTCAGAACTCTGCTAAGTTGTTATTCCTTGATTGTGGTCGCAGATGGAATTCTGTGGACCGCACAGTGTAAGCCTCTGTGCCTTTTATTGCCTTGTGTTTAGACTACTTACTTTTTAGTCGGATTTTATCTCGGGAGTCCAACATCCATCATTCCTTCAATTTTGCACATTTATTTAGTTTCGGGAACACAATTTCAATGCTTTTAGACTAAAACAAAAGCTAAAAGGCACTAATAAGTAGTAAAAATCTTCACTTATCAGCCTTTCATGAAATGGGGGATGGACATCGCCAGCCCCCTTCCATGGGCACCTGGTAAGGCTCAATTCATATTGTTTATGACTGAATTTGTTTCTAAATTGGTGGAATCCCAAGCGTTTGAGAAAGTCTGGGAGAAGGAAGTCATTGATTTTATCTGGGACCACATAATATGTGGGTTCAGAATGTCGGCCGAGATCGTGTGTGACAATGGGAAACAGTTCATCGACAGCAAGGTAAGCAAGTTTCTCGAAGGTCATAAGATCAAAAGAATCCTGTCAACACCCTATCACCCTAGTGGGAACGGGCAAGCACATTCCATGAACAAAACCATACTCGAAAACCTCATAAAGATATTAACCGACGCCAAAGGAAAATGGAAAGAAATCTTGCCCGGAGTCCTATGGGCTTACTGTACCACCTCGAAGTCCAGCACCGGGGCCACCCCGTTCTCGTTGGTTTACGGCGTCGAAGCTCTAATACCGAACGAAGTCGGAGAACCGAGTCTCAGGTTTCGATATGCAACCGAAGAATCAAACAACGAGACCATGAATATAAACCTGGAACTGCTAGATGAAAGGCATGAAGTCTCCCTCGTCCGGATGGCCGCCCAAAAACAACGGATCGAGAGGTATTACAATCGAAGAGCCAACCTTCGATACTTCAATGTCGGGGACTTAGTGTTGAGGAATGCCACATTCAACACCCGGAACCTGAATGTAGGAAAGTTGGTGCCGAACTGGGAAGGTCCGTATCAAATTATCGAGATCACTGGAAAGGGATCGTACAAAATCGAAGCAATGAACAGTGAGCGACGAACAACTAGAACATAACTCACTTGAAGTGATATTACTACTAAGGTACGACCCCGTTTACTTCTTTTATTAATTTAGATTTTGGACTAATACTTGCAGGTAACCGTCAAAGAACGATACAATTTTTTAGGCCTCAAAGAACGCGTTGCACTCTTTTTCCATTGAACCGTTTTTGTCCCAAATTGGTTTTCTGGCAAGGTTTTTAACGAGAAAATAGTGGATCGTGCTAAATTAGAATCGAAGACCGGTAGGATTTACTGTAAGGGCCAAACAGCCTAATGAACTGTGCCCACATAAACCGCCCGAGCCCGGACACAAAGCTTGAACACATGTGTAACCTTAAAAAAAATTCTTTCTTACATTTGATCCCCTAAAGACATCGAGCCCAAGGGCCACCTCACTCGGGGACTGTCGCCCAAGGCAGGTTCGGACGGCCCGGAATAATGAAGCCCGGGGGCACAAATCTTATTAGGTAGTGTCCAAACTTTAAAGGCTATGCCACCCCCATTCGGGGATGGTTATCTCGGTTAAGATAGGATGACTCGGGGTAACAAGACCACTAGTCAACACCCGAAATAGAAAGTCGACAACGGTATTAAAATGGCTCGGAGACGTCCGAGACTCGTTCAAAAGGCTACCCTTGACAAATTATAATCTAAAAAATTCTATGTACTTTGGGGAAAGCTTCCAGTCATACCGATCTCCCCACGAGTATTAAACAAAATAGTATCGAGAGCAAGGAATGTTCGAACCTCAGAACAAGACCTAATTATTACGTGATAAGGCATTCTTTACAATCATAGAGAAAAAAGCGAAAAGAAACAAGCTTAAAACTGTCGAAGGGAAAAAGATCCTTATATATATATAATGATCTTTACAAGGGCCAAACGGTCTCGACAAAAAGGTACAAAAGTACAAAAATAAGGAAAAGACTACAAGGCATTTAAATGGCTTGGTATCCACCGGAGCCCGCCTCATCACTGGGACCATCGAAAGTTTCTCCGCTTCCGAATCCGCCTGAACCCTCGTATTCTTCTTTGTCCTTGGGATACGCCAATTTCTTGGCCTCAACCTTGAGCCACTTAGTACTTTAGACCTCGGCCGACAAATCAAAACCCTTAGCATGAACTTCCTTGAGGGCCTCCCTTCGGGACTACCACTTCACGTATTCGACAATATCTTTCAGGCGGTCCTAGGATGCCTCGGCATAAGCTTTATACTGGTCCACTATCTCATCGGCTTTGGTTACTTCAACCACCGACTTGGCCACTTTAAGCTCCTTCGCAAGATTCTCTCGATCGGCAATAACCGAGTTTAGCTGAGACAAGAGCTACTTAATATTTTGGGACTGTGCCTCAGCCTTCTCCCTCGTCGCTCGAAGTTGGGCCTCCGCCGAGGTCAAATGCACTCGGGCAGTTTCCTTTTTCGAGACCAAGTAGTCCATCTTACCTCTCCACTCTTCGACCTCGACCTTGACTGCATCCATCTCAACTCGGAGTTGGTCGATCCGATCAATATTCTGTTGGACATGTGGGTCCGACCATTAGTCATTGTGTCTAGCTCATCATCACTAACTTCAAAGATTTTTACCTGCTCAACCAGCTCAACTCCGATCCACTTCCAACTCAGCTCGAAGGCTCTTAGCCTCTCCTTCACGCTGCTCGCTGAGAAGTTTGTACGTGTCTCTCTTCTCTGTAAGCTCTATGACTTCGGCTTCGAGTTGTTTAACTCATCTCGATACCAGAGGAAAGTTTCGTTGTGAAGCACTAAGGGTTACAAATATGAAGAAAAATATTAGGATTATCAATGAGTTAGTGCAAGTATAAGAGGAGAAATTGAAATCATCGAGAGTTATCTAGAGTTACCCGGTTCAGTGCCTATTGTGCTTCATTGAACAGGCATGGTGTGTCTACCTCATTCATTTTAGCCTGGTCTTCTTCGGTCACCAGGTACCGGAGATAACTAGACAACCCTACGGGGGAGGAAAAAACTCGTGCATCCTCCAGAACGGTAATGATAATGGACCGCTTCCGATCAGGATCAACACTCAGGGCAGGGAACCGGTTGATCAGTTTCGGTCTTGGTTTAGGAACACCTGCCCCTATAGATAGACTCTTCCTAAGTACCTCTAAGTCACCCAATCCAGCGACGTCCTCCATGGCGGTGGAATCTACGCCATCAAAAACGTAGCAGAGGGGGTCGTCTGCTCCATGGCCCCCCTCGGTGGGGCGCTCTTTCACTATTTGGGCCTCATTGTATATGGACTCAGTAAACGACTGAGAAACGATACCCTCGACCAACTCCTTGAGTCGAAGGACACCATTTGGGACCCGAGTGATGGTTGCATCATCACAAAGCACCGATAAGGAAAAGAGAAGTAAATAATAAATCGACATTCAAAGGTAAGTTAATCTTATGTGACGTGTTCCACTTCTCGAAAAATGGCCTGCACTCAGCTGGGATCAAGTCTGAAGTCCTCACTCAGAAAAAATAGCCTTGCCAGCCCCAATCCCGGTCATCATCAATACTTGATAATGGGGCTTTACTTGCCCGACGTACAAGCTTTATCAATCCTTCCCTCCCCCAAAAGATTCAGGCACTGTATTAGCGGAGTAGATGATCGATGGTGAACTAGAACCCATCGATTTTGTTCACAAAGAACCAGAGGAGGATCACGATCTTCTAGAGTAATGGATGAATCTGGCCTAGGCACACGTTGTACCTCCTGCAGAAATCCTAAATAACCGGATCCACCTGGCCCAATGTAAAGGGATAAGTGTAAATACTTAAATATCCCTCGACATAGGTGGTGATGGCCTCTTCGGGGTCAAAGACCACTATGTCTTTATCAACCCAGTTGTAGTCTTTTCGGACCATAGGGAGGACCTCCTCGGTAATCGAGTACATGTATCTTGAAACCTCCTCGCACCGACCATGTACGGAGGAAGGATTTCAACCTTGAAATCGATGTTGACCGAAATTCCCCCAGGGATGAACATTTTTAAAGGGGGTTCGGGCATTGGTTCATCAACGGCCGCACGCTGAGCGGTCTCCTCGACCGCAGTAGCCGGCCGCGAAGTAGAAAGAGCTTCTTTCTGGGGAACATTTTTGGAAGTCTTTGCCATTTCTTTAGAAAATGAAGATTGGGTGAAAAAGATGAAGAAAGAAAGGAAGTTGAAGGATTAGACTTGTTGGCTTGAGATAAAGATGGGTAAATATTCATGCAAGGACCTTGAATAACCGGGGTAAAAATGCTAAAGAGTATTGAAATCCTAAAGGTACGAGGGTAAAGTAAAAATGAACGGGGGGGGGGGGTGTATTTATAGTAGTTTAGCGGCGTTTCACATCCAGGGATGGCCGACCGGCGGCTGACATGCATTTAATGCCATTATGACTCAATTGACGAGACGTTACTATTGTTATGTCATTTCTACCACGATGTTTCGAAGTAATAATCGGAAGATCATGTCATTTCTCGTCGTTTACTCTCCAAAATATGAGGGGACTATGTGTATACGGGTGAAACCCGCTCGTGGTACATTCTAGCCTCCGACAAAATAAGTCTGGCTTGAGACATGAAAACAAAGGACCAAAATCGAACCAAAGTCCCACCGGGCCAGAACCCATGGGCGTGACGCCTGCCTTCGAGAATATCGAGGCTATGGTCCCGGAATCGGTTCTAGCATCGAACGACTTCGAAGAACATTGTCAGACAATCCAGCATAGCCAATAGAAGGCCGAAATATCCGTGACTGGCCGAATATTACGGCGGGGATCTCAGCACGTATCGATAAGGAATCGGCAATCAGTGAATCATAATATTTTTTACCTTTTACAGAGTTGTACCTAAAACAGGACTCCCCTATTGTATAAAGAGGGTCTGATAGATCATAAAGCAGATTGTAACATGCATTCAAAAGCAATATATTATTATTTTCTTAGTCTTTAGCTCTTGTTCTTTTTTCAACGGGTTACCGGTCGTGGCGAGCCCGGCTCGAGAGCGGCTATTTCACTAAGGCTGAAACTATTCAACTCGTGTGGTTTGAATTTGTTTTATCTTTATTTATTCTATAGCAACTTAATTTATCGCTTTGTATCAAGTTAATTCGCGTATCCTTAAAACCACTTAAAATTTAATTGTTATCCAATTTTGAGGATAAAGAGTTTCTAATCTATCTATCGAGAATATAGCTTAAAACGAAATAGGAAAAGTTTACATATTCTCTGCGAATGTTACTACGTAATAAAAGATTATTCATTTCACTTAATCCGCCTTCGGATACGATTCAGTAATGTTTTTATCCATTAAAAGTTCTCTATTTCATCATCATCAATTCAATTTTATATGTATTTATCTGATTATTATTATTATTATTATTATTATTATTATTATTATTATTATTATCTAATTAGTTCAAGTACCCCTTTTTAATTTGGGAGGTTGGTCTATTTTCATTCTTATAAAACAACAACAACAACAATAACAATTCAGTATAATCTCACTAGTGGGGTCTGGGGGTAGTGTGTACGCAAACCTTATCCCTATCCTGGGATAGAGAGGTTATTTCCGATAGACCCTCGGCTCCTTTCCTCCAAGAACTCCCCACCTTGCTCTTGGGGTGACTCGAACTCACAACCTTTTGGTTGGAAGCGGAGGGTGTTTACCACATAGCAACTCACTCTTGTCTGTTCTTATAAACACTGACAAGATAATATATTGTTGTGTTTCCTAAATGGGTTCAATACCTGTGTTTCCTAAATGGGTTCAATGAAATCGGGCTGATAGAATGGGCTTAGCCCTCAGACAGTTAACTATTGGGCCCATTGTAGTCAATCGGTCGTTATAAAAGGGCCCGAAACACAGAACAGTAGAGCAAAAATGGCTTCTGCTTGTTCAAGGAAATTAATTCCTTCTGTTCATAAATACGTTATACGGCAGAGCTCTTAAAAACCACATTCATCACCCAATTTTTCTTCTTTAATTTTTACTTAGGCACATTTTGATTTTTCACGCCCTTAAAAAATAATAAATTAAGTGTATAATTTATCATGATACCCATATTAATTTATTCATATTTTATTGGATTTGAGAAAATGATTTGAAATGAGTAATAAATACTATGGGTATAACAGGAAATTTTTTTTGTCTTCTCTTGATATTTGTAAAGTAACAAGTAAAATTGAAAATCTATTTTTAGTATACAAGTTAAGTAAAAGTGAACGGAGAGAATACGAAATAATTTCTCTCTTCTTCCTCTTATTCTAATTATAGTAACTATCTTCTAGAACCTTCTAGTTCTATTTCCAAACCATTTCACTTTGAACTTTCTAGAACCTTCTTTCACGAACGTCTCTTCCTGAAGAGCGCTCTCAAAGCCCTGCCGCTATTGATTATTACGTCTAATGAGAACTTCTGATTGTTCAATAAGATTGTAGCGTTCAGAGATGGTATAATAGATATTAAATGTGAAAAAGAATGCATGTTCAGAATGTTTGAAATTATTAAAAATCTAATAAAAGAAAGAATGAAAATGTAATTTTACTGATATGATGAGCTGGATCCTGAATTAAATGTTAAAGCTCTTAACTATGTTATACTAAAATAATCTATGCTAGAAAATTCTTATTTTGTTTGTATGTCCCATCCGAGTCATTCATAATTATTCTATACTAAAATATTATTGTGTACAATAGTATTTTAAAATGACTCGGATGGGGCATACAAACAAAATAAGAATTTTCTAGCATAAATTATTTTAGTATAGAATAATTATGAATGACTCGGATGGGCATATAAACAAAATAAGAATTTCTAGCATAGATTATTTTAGTATATAATAACTATGAATGCGCTGCAATAGAAAAAGCAAAACTTTGTAGTATAGGATAATCTTTTTAAACTAATGTGAAATTAATTTTTTTTTTTATCGAAACTCATTTGGATTATGGATCAAATCACATTAAAGGATAAATGGATCTAAAATGGGTATGACCCAGATTAGCTTATGTGCATTTATTTTTGAATTTTTATCATAAATTTAATGCCATGTCATATTTATGGTAGGGGTTTGCGGCAAAATAATTTTTAAGTGAAAATGATAAAGTTTAGTTACTTTTAAGTGACAAAAAATAATTATATGACTTTAGTGAAATTGAAAGATAGTTCAATGACCATCAGTAAAATTAACCCATAGTTTGTGTCTTATGTAAACTCTCACTGGTTACTTCTTTACGAAACTAAATTTCAAATAATCAGTGCTTAATTAGCACATAGCTTTTTCTAATATCTAAATTTGAACGGTTTGTGCGTTCTGTATGCTATTTCTAAGTATTGTTGGTCTTTATCTAATTAAATAAAGAAGTGTGAATGAGAAATTAAGGGAAAACAATTTGGACGGAAACAAAAAGTTTTGAAGTAAAGCACTTTGTCCCTCATCAATAAAATGGAAAAGAAATTTTTATGCTTATATAGAGAAGCACATTTTGTAACTCTTAAAAGAGTTGAGAAGAAGTAGTGTCTTGCTCCATCATCTTCGTCGCTCGCTCGGCTTCGGCTTCTGACGAACAAACACCATTTCAAACGAACAAGTATCTTGGCACCTATTTAAACCCAAGTCGTTCGCTATAAATACACAGGAGTAGCCTCATTTTCAAGACCGAAAATGTGAAAACTCTCCACTCTCTCTTCTGCATTATTGTTCAATGCAAATTAAAACGTAAGCATTTGTGTGGTCTGCTACTGTTTTTTGAGTTAGACGAAATCTGTGTTTTTCATTGTCGGTATTACAAAATAGTTGTTCCGTTCTATCCTGGGAGAATTTAATCCAATAACCTTGAACAACACTGAGGGAATTAAATTCCTTAAGGAAACAATTTTCTGTTGGGCTCGAAATTTTTAGTTCTTCTGTTTATGTTTTTGTTTTATTTTTGCTGAAATTATTTTCGATCACAAATCAATAGCATGCTTAAGGACTTTAATATTTATTTTGTGTTCATCTTATATTATTTTTTGGAAGATTAAAAATCCTAGTGATTTTCTACTTTTATACTTTGAGATTAAAATTTTCGGATTTTCTACTCCATGTTTATATTAAATTTGACGATATAAAAACTTTACCAATTTATTAATTTTGGTTGGGTCAATTTCTTTTACAGAAAAATGACAACAAATACAGAACATCAAAATGATTCTATTACAGTGACTAATAATGAGACAAATACTGTTGCTATGACTTTTGAGTCTTGAAGTCGCACAATGCATGCACCGACGATGGCACAACCTATAGTTTTTTCACATAATATCTCATAATTTAGGTATTTTTATGGATCTATTATTAAAATTATTTTAACTGAATCCATGCATCATATTCGTACTTGGATTTGTATTCCCGAATCTTATAATTTAGATTACGAAAAATTCGATCTCTAGAGATCCACACCGGATTAGATATTTGCACCCGAGTCTGAATAACGTAAGTGCTAATTGACGGAACTAGCGGGGGGCAGACCTAAAATTTGACATGTGGAGAAATAATTTACACATAAAAGGTTTTGCGAATAAACGAAGTTGGAAGTAAGATTAGACGGAATATTAGTGCCTAAATACAGGGAATTTAGATATCTATACTCAATGTTTTAGGAAAATGGTATAATAGAGTGAAGATGTAACATATATATTCAAAATAAGGTGACTGAAGTAGAGAAGTGGTGTGGGATTGCTATTTGATAGGAAGATATTCAATAGAGTGAGACAAATTTTATAGAGTGATTGTGAAATGAGAATTTTTATATGGGAGTGATGTTGGTAATCAAAATCCCCCAATATGGATATCGTAAAAATACAAATATTAAGATGAATGTGTAATCATACAAAATAAGGTAAAAATTGAAATGTGAGAAAAGCATGAAAGAGTTTCATGGTGTGACATAAAATGAGAGAATGAAAGAGTATTTAGTCATGTCCTACATAGATTTCAAACTTACAAATAGGTTCATTGGTGCACTACAAGAAAAGGCTCAATTTGTACCGGTTTATCTATGGGTTTTTTAGAAACCCCCACTATTATTTTATTTTGTGACGTTTATTATAACCCCCACAAAATAATTCTATTTGTGACAGTTTTATTTTGGAGGTTTGCAAATCGCTGCAATATCTACAATTTGCGGCGGTTACTAAGCCCCACAATTTTGTAATTTCCGTTGTTAACTTTAGAAATTATATTTTTTATAATATTTTCTTTTTTTAATACATATACACACACACACACTCCATATATTACAAAACAAAACTCTTTTGAGAAAAATTAAACAATGAAAATATTATTTAAAATAGATTACACGATCAAATTATGTAGCAGTCCACAAAATTGAAGATTCAAATCCAATTGAGGAACAATTCTACATTCCTTATTTAAGGAATTGTTTGTTTTGCAAATAAATTCTGCCAAAATTATAATGTGGAGATTATACTTGAGGTATAAATAATGATTGAAATTAGTTAATTGTAAAAACAAATATCATGAAATTAGCGAAAGGATTATATTAGCGACAATTAGCATGGAATTAATATTTACCTTGTTATGAATTTTTTCTTTTTATTTGGTGTGGGATATATTTCCCGCTAATCTCTCACTAAACTTTTGGCGCAAAGTTAAAATTTTCAGAAATTTCAAGCGCCTTTTTTCGTTGTTGTGAAATTTAACTTAACAAAAAGAGAAAAAGAAGCACTCTTCTTACGACTTAGGTTTTCCCCAAATCAAATACTCCCAAAGGTTAGCTATTTCGCCAAATCAAATACTCCCAGAACCCCCAAATCGCCGGCAATGTCCCCTCAACGTACTCCGGCAAGTTAATATATTCTCATTAGTTTGTTGTTCTATGAATCTATGTCTCTTCGTAGCTATTACGGGAAGGAATTCTGATTTGTGCTTCCGCTCACGCTGCAGAGCAGATCTTTTTTTCTTTATGTTCTGTAGTAGTATAATTTTTCATATACGTCAGAGGGAGTGAGACGACTAACAGTGGCTGATCTCATCAGTGCCGTAGAGAATATTTAGCTGAGAATCAGAAGACCGGTAAGTATTGACTCTTATGTCGTTTCTTCCGCAGTTCTCCTCTAACAACCCTAATTTTTTTATTTCTCAACTCTATAAATTTCTTCCATTTCAGTTAATGGGTTTAATTTATATGTATCTTTATGGATTTATTACTCGCATTTGTCATTGATTATTGTATTGTACTATCTGTGACGTGAGCAAACTTATCTTTACAACGACGGTTGATTGTGATGAAATATATGAAATCTTAGGATTATGGTGGTGATTCAGTTGAAAAAATCGTAGAAGTTAAGAATATCTCCCCGATTTATGCTCTCCGATAAGCTAGGGCTCAATCTTATCAAAGCTTATTTTATTGTTTGGCGTCTACTACATGCATGTAGTTTGGATAGTTTTTCAATAGTCAGCATCCAAGGAGAGTTGAAATCCTAAGGTTGATTATATTGTTTTAGTTAAGAGAAGCCTCATAACTTCAAGACATTCTCAAAAAGCATTCCAATGATAGAGGTTCATAATGAGTTCATCTACAACTAAAATTCTAGCCAAACCAACTAAAATTGATAAATGCAAGAAAAGGTAGAATATTGGTTCATTGCTAGAGCTCACTTGGCCATGATTCAAAATCTAACTTTAGTAGGTTCTTTATAAACTTTCCTTCTTCATCTTACTGTTTGCTATTCCAATGATTCTCTTATTAATTGATGTTTCCCTCATTTATTTTATATTAGTTTATTTTGGAGCACGAGTTAGGAAAAAGGAAGCACCAGCAGATTGAGTGCATATTTGCTGGTTTAAGGAAGTCTTGTTTGAAATAATATGACATAAATTTTGCATCCAACTATCACCTAAATCAATTTTTAGGTAGCTAGTATAGGTTCACTTCTTGGGGGTGATATTGGTGCTATTCAATTTATTCTTGCTTACTGATAGATATATAACTCTAAAAGGCATATAAGTTTAATTGCAGAGCTTTGTGTCCTAATAAAATGAGGAATAGAGAGACAAAATGAGCTTTTGATTTCAAGGTATGTGAGTATTGAAATATCTTGAATAAAGTACTTTTTATAAAGTATTATTTTACAAAATTTTCCTCAACTTATTTGTGTTGAGATAGTGACAAACTGGTCAGGTTATAATATACTAACTTTTTAGTTGTTTTGATTTTTAAAAAAATATATAATTTCCCAGTATTGCTGGGTGCGTGTGTTGTATAATCTTTAGGAAGGAGGGGAAGATTGCCTTACCTCCAAGATTACAACACTATGGAGTCCACCCTAACCAAAATAAATAAAAAACACAGTGAGGTGTGAAACATCCTCTTGTCCCCAAAATTACAAGACGATAGGACTGGAGGCTTAACTCACAAAGAAATTTGCCTTATTATACTTTGTTCTAATGCTAGGTACTTGAAATTTATATAAAATGAAAGTTCCCTTGATTTCCCTAGGCAAAAGGTAGAAAGACATGTACATCTTACTCTCCTATGTGTTGGAAGCTATCTTTTCCCAGTAATCCGCTACTTGGTTAGCTTCTCTATAGCAATGCACATGAGTGATATTGGCTTGGTTCATACACTATAAGATATCATCTATCGTGTTCTTCATTTTATAATTGTCATCCATGTTACCATAATGGTTTCAGGGATGGGTTATAGTCTGACCATATCATCACAGTACTTGATCCAAGGCAATGCCAACTTGCATTTTGGAAAGGACCGTTGTACAGCAGCCATAACATTCCAAATGATCTGTTTATGCATGTTGTATAAGTTGAACTTCTTTTGATCTCCACATTTACACGAGCATCTATTCTTCCAAATTTCCCAACAGGTGATGATTGGAATTATCTGCAAAGCTTGTTTGTGAACAATAATTTTAGACCTTTATTGCCACCCGTGGTTGAGCCACCCGCGAATAGGTATGTGTACATGCTTAATTCCGAGGGGAGCACCTATCGCTTTCCAGATAAACCTTGCTGCATCACTTTCTATAAACACATGTTAGATAGACTCACTGACATAGTACAACAAACTCATGTAGAAATAATTTGTCTACCAAAGTTAAGTAGTACTTCATCAAAAGGAAGTTTTGACAGCCATAATCTCCGTTAGAAAGGAAATTTTAAAAAGAATGCTAGAATGCCATACCTTACTAAGGAATTGATCCTTAGTTTTAATAGCTCTGAACATGTTCTGAGTTGTTTTGACTTCATACTGTGATTTATGAGGTATGTGAGGTAATTGTGCGATACTTTTTATCTACAGGATCTTAATGAGATACTGCATAGTAGCTTACTCATTATGCTACTAAGTGAGGATTGCAATTTTGATTGCAATTTTGTGAAGGATGCTTGCAAAATGAAAACATCAATTTGATGTTAATCCATGAAAAATTATTAGCACCAAGGAGCATGATAACAAGTTTTTTTATTGTCACTCTATTCAAGTTCAACTATGATTATTGTTTGTTTGCGCTTCTAGTTTTCCTTTTAATTTCGATTATCCCCAATTTTGAAGTTTTTTTTAAAAGTGTGGATGGAAATTTTAATATTTAAAGCATCATCAGTTATTAACAATGGTAGCATGCATTACCATCTTTTCTTTTTCTTATTTTTGAAGCAGCAACATGTTGTGTTTCTTTTCCTATATGAATAGTACTTTTCAATAAAGTGTTCCTTTTGATCAATATATACAATGATATATGTATATCAGTGATGTTTTCTAATTATGTATAAGGTTTTTCATTGTTTCAGCCCAAGGATTGGGAGAGTTAGCTTACTTCACTGTGAATGGAAGATAATGGGGTGGCAGCAACTCGAATCAGCAAGCAAATCTTTTGTACAATTTTTTTATGTTTATTTAATGTGCAACTACATATTTTTATGAATTTAAGGTGTAATGTTCAAATTACCATACACGAGTTCTCATTCCTTTAGTTTGATATGATTTTGAATTTGTGATGCTTGTTACGACATATTTGTTTAATGAAATTTGATTTACATTAAATGTGTTATATAATAAAATTGTTTATTTGCATGATTATTTAGGCTCGATGTAATTTGAATTCTAAATTTTAAAATAGCAATTTGTGGCGGTCATAACACATCCAAGAATTAAATTTATATAAATATTTATCTGTGGCGGTTTTATACCTACACAAATTTAATTTTTTAAGACATTGAGATCATAGTGTTGAGGTTTTAAATCGTCACAAATTGACATTAAAACCGTCACAAATTAAAGTCATTTTGTGGCGGTCGTCGTGGAGGTTCTAAAAAACCATCGCAAATATGCTTGTGGCGAACGTAAGTGTGGCATTTTTCAAAACCGTCGCAATTCATATTGTGGGGGTCAAAAAATGCCACAAAGTAACAAAATAACCCCCACAAATTGAGCCTTTTTTTGTAGTGGTGTGACGTTATAATGGTTAAATACATTAATAAGGGATATGATAGACCTAAGTCTTAAATGACCATTAACCTCTAGAAATCAATGTTGACTTAGCGAAAACAGAAATGGAAGTAAAAGATTTAATATAAGATATACCAACTAGTTGCTATCAAGAGTTAGTTGTGTTGGCACAATTACATCGGGGTTGTGTGTTTGCCAAGACATCTAGTTAGTTGGGGACTTGTTTGTGGCACAAATTATTTAGTATTGTAACAACAGGGTTTAGATGAAGAGAATGAATATTGATTATTCATATAATCGACCTCGAACTAGTTTAGAATTGATATGTAACTTCCCAGCCATGTTGCAAAGTGCAGAACTATGAACACAAAATTTTATAGTACATAAAAGCTGAAACTTCATAATTATTAAAGGAAGTCCAGTACTTCTATTTGTGTATCAGAAGTGAGGAGAAATGGAGAATCATCCAAAAGGAAATGGGCAATGCATTGCCAACGTCAAGGAAGGTCAAATTGGATTTTTGTCTCTCATTGCTTTTGGGTCATAATCACAGATAATGAAATCAAAGTGATGGTCATCCAAAGATGAATATACAAGCAATAAATATCCTCTTGGGTGTTTAATGAAGGCCACACCTTAGCCACAAATACTAAAGTTATTTCATTCCCAATTCTCTCTCAGCTGTTTTGATTTGTTTTAGTTTTCGGGTTTAACCTCCCCTTATTCGAAATCTACAAGTCCAACTAATCTAAGTACAAATAGACTCACTGAAGAGGTAAAACTCTCTCTATCAAAAGGTTAGTTCTTTTCATTGTTATTTCTTCTATTTTTGAACATCTTCTTATCACTCAATCAATTCTTTTTACCATGTCCTAGAACAAGTATTTATTTATCCTCCAAAAAACTCTTCATTCTTATGTCTTTTCCTTACATTATTCTTGTGTGCATCCGGTAAAACGACAACCCTGTGGGATGGAAAAAACCCCATGGTCACCAGTCTCCGAGCTTTCTCTACCGCATGTATTATACTCCATTGATTCTCATTAATTAGTAAACTAAGTAGCATTTAAATAATCATCGAAACATCTCAATAATGTCTCTCCAATACAAGTTGGGAGTCAAGAAAAAGAAGTTGAGAATAACGAATATAAAAAAAGAAACACACATAAAGGCAGCGCAGGACTATAATATATGTATCCGTGTAGTGTACATAGATATATCATCATAAGATGTATATTACGAGTCGTTTCTACTAATATTATACTATAGTATTGAAAGTGCAACGGGTTGTCATATCTCTTTTTTACTCTCACAAAAAAAGATATGTACGTTATTGATTGTGGTTAAAGAGTTTTTTCAATTAAAGTGACAAATTTGAGTAGAGATTATTTTATTTACAGAGTCGTCATTTGAAATTGATTTTTGGGTGTTCCAAGTCACCATTTATTTGAATCCCTAGTCAAAGAAAGGTTGGACTCTATTTTTATCGGTCCGCGAAAATATAGTTCGGTTAACGAATTCTGTTGACCGGGGAGAACATGCAAGGCATTCCCCGAGTCTAGTGGTTCTAGTGCGGTCGCTTTATTCACTTAAAAATTGGCTTGAATCAATTTTGGACAAAATGTGATTTATATGATTTTTATGTTTTACCTAACCGCTTTTAATGCTTGATTATTAAAAAAATAATTTGGATAATATTATATTTTTTATAACCATGCTACGCAAGCTAATGTGTGATCGAATAAAAAAATTAATTAACTTATAATTGCGCTTCGCAAGCGAATCCAAAAACATGACAAACAATTATTTATAGTACTTTGAAGAAATTACTACATTTGAAAAAAGTTAATTCATGAAAATTATTTAAAGTCAACTATCGCGCTACGCAAGCGAATCCGCGATTTTAGCAAAAGATTAATTTAAATTAAAATTAATTAAAATTATCGGATATGGTATAAAATTAATGAATTAACTAAATATTAAATATCACGCTACGCAAGCGAGCTCGTGAAGTTAAAGCACGCCTACTAATTGCCTAACGTTTAAATTAATTAAATAATTAAGTTCTTAATTCAAAATATGATATTTTCTCTTGAAGTACCAAAACAAATGTTGAAAAAGTCCAAGCCCAATTAATTTATATGACCTAGCAACACAAATACAAGTGAATATTCCATGTTCAATTGTTTATGGTCTCAATTATAAAAAAGTGAAAAGTGGCTAGACTTTTAAGGAGAATTCACCAAAACAGCAAGTATATTTATTAAAATAGTATAGTAGTATAAAATAGACTTTTTTAAGAGCAAATAATTTCTTGATCTTCAATCTTGGAAACAAAGATGAATTCTTTTTAAAATTCTACATATATCACCTACATGTTAAACGCAAAGACCAACAAGAGTTTACTAATAAAAATTTCTGCACTAAAAAAATCCACCATTAGAGTATGATAAAGCTCACTGGAATCAAATAAAAATTCTCCTACCGTATCCCTCCATTTTTGGTCTTGAGATTCAATAGAAATAAAGTTTCTCGGAACAATTACACAGCTTTTATACATTCGTTATTTAGGCCTATAAGAAGGCAAGTTCATGCAAATGGATTTCAACATTTAAACATACACTTTATCTGTCACTTAAAGCATGTTTCAAACAGTCAAAACAGATTTAGACAGCTAAGACAAACGCATGTTTCATAACTTCATTCAAAATGTATACTCTTAAAGGTAAATGGGAGTACCTAATGTGGAAAAACGAGAAGAACCAACGAGAAAACCTTTGATACCAAAGCTACTTGAAATCAACAAATAGAACCAGGACTGACGGTGACAGAAACAACAACAAAGCAGTGCTTGAAACCTAGAGGAACAACAGATTTTTTAAAAGAAAAGCCACCCCCCCCCTCAAAAGCTCTAATTGGTCTCTTATTTATCTGAAACGATTTTACATTCAAGATACGCTCCCCTCCCAAGCTCACAATTTCAGCTTAGTATATATGTTCAGCTAATGGGTTTTTTACTCTTTTCTTTCTCCCCTTTTCGTGTGTAGGTCCGAGAAAAAAATAGAAAAGGAGATGAGGAATGCTCATTTTTTATGGGGGGAGGGGGGGTTATGTCCTTCTTTTAGGGAATTGGGGAGATATGGGGGGTTATGAGTGGGGGACAAGGGAGAGTGGAGTGGGGACAAAGTGTAGTATTGGTAAGATAAGTGGGCGAAAATTCAAGCACAGTAAAAAAATTGATGCTCACAGCATGCCCCTCTTTGCTTAGAAATATGAAGAGTTTTCAAGCAAAGAAAAGATGAGCGATATGACTAATTTTTTGCCATACCATTATTCAAAAGGGATGAGATAAGAGAAAAGAGTGCGACTGAGTCTTGGTTATGGACAACCTACATATCTCGGGTTATAAGAAAAGTACATCGCGTGTAGTTCAAGGAAAAAGATGGAATGCTGAGTTGGAGAGTCGAATGAGGTTCCGTCGAGGCTCCAGTCTGTAGCCCAGTAATTACATCAAAAATCAAAAAGAAACTAAACAAACCTATCAGCTACGAGTTACAAGATTCCTATCTATAAGTCTTCTAAAACTTGATCTTGAATCTTGACTAATTCTTCACGGAGACTCTGATCTAAACCTTGATTCTTGCTAGTTTCAGGTGCTAGTTTATTCTTCTACGGCTTCTTCTGATCAAAACGGGAAATGTAAAGCGCTTAACTTCAGTCATGTCTTGAGTAATCCATATCCTTTCCATTTGCTTCTACATTTGGATTCACTTCTTTTCCTTTTCTTTTCTTTATTCTGGATTGAGAAATCTTCTTTTGGTCATCTTGAACCATGCGCCTCGAGGTAAAACCTACTCAGATACAAAAACAAACAAACGAACGAAATTTTTCTGCCCCAGGTTTTATTAGGAAAATTTCGTGAGTTACTGTAACAAAACTACTTTTTTATTGAAAGCATTAAAAGATCGGGAATGGTGTACCCTGAAAAGGTCATGATGATTTTTTTATTTGGATAGTGTCCTTTATTTTTGCAAAAGAATGTCTCAATTAAGGATTGGTGTTCCTTATGTTGGGAAAATGTGGTGAGGGAATGGGATAACCAATATTGGCAATGATATCACGGAATTGTGTATCGTGCATTTAAGATCAAATCAACTAGGGAGTGGTGTACCCTATGTTGGAGAACACAGTTAGGAATTGGTGTACCCTATACTGGTAAGGAAATGTAAATAGGGGATGGCGCCCTGTATTACTGGGAAGGAAATGTAATCAGGGGTTGGCTCCCTGTATTATTGAAAAGGAAATGTAATCACGGGTTGCCACCCTGTATTACTGAAAAGGAAATGTAACCAGTGGTTGGCGCCCTGTATTACTCAAAAGGAAATGTAACCAGGGGTTAGCGCCTTGTATTACTAAAAAGGAAATGTAATCAGGGGTTGACGTCATGTATTACTGAAAAGGAAATGTAACTAGGAGTTGGCGCCCTGTATTACTAAAAAAGAAATGTAACCAGGGGTTGGTGCCTTGTATTACTGAAAAGGAAATGTAACCAGGGGTTGGCGCCCTGTATTACTAAAAAAGAAATGTAACCAGGGGTTGGCGCCCTGTATTACTGAAAAGGAAATATAACCAGGGTTGACTCCCTGTATTACTGAAAAGGAAATGTAACTAGGGGTTGACGCCTTGTATTACTGAAAAGGAAATGTAACCAGGGGTTGGCGCCCTGTATTTCTGAAAAGGAAATATAACCAGGGGTTGGCGCACTATATTACTAAAAAAAAATGTAACTAGGGGTTGACGCCCTTTATTACTGAAAAAGGAAATGTAACCAGGGGTTGGCGCCCTATATTACTGAAGAACAAATGCTGAATCGCCTTGGTGAAAAGGTTCTACCTGGGTTAAGCTACGTAAAACAACTTATGCGAAGAGTACTTCTACTCGAAATGAGCTGGATCCCCCTAGGTGAAAAGGTTCTACCCGGGTTAAGCTTCATAAAATAACCTGAGCAAAAAGAACTTCTACCCGAAATTATGACATGGATCCCCTTAGGCGAAATGGTTCTACCTGAGTTAAGTTATGTATAAAAACCTGAGCGAAAAGTATTTCTACCCGAAAATATGAGTTGGATCCCCCTAGGCAAAATGGTTCTACCTGAGTTACGCTATGTATAAACATCCTGAGCGAAAAGTACTTTTACCCAGAACTATGAGCTAGATCCCCCTAGGTGAAAAGGTTCTACCAGGGTTAAGCTACGAAAACCAACCTGAGCAAAAAGTACTTCTACCCGGAACTATGAGCTGGATCCTCCTAGGTGAAATAGTTCTACCTGGGTTAATCTACGAAAAATATCCTGAGCGAAGAGTACTACTACCCAGAACTATGAGTTGGATGCCCCTAAGAAAAAAGGTTCTACCTGGGTTAAGCTACGTAAAACATCCTGAGCGAAGAGTACTTCTACCCGAAACTATGAGCTGAATCCACCTAGGCCAAAATGGTTCTACCTGGGTTAAGCTACGTAAAACATCATGAGCGAAGAGTACTTCTACCCATAACTATGAGCTGGATCCCCTTAGGCAAAAAGGTTCTACCTGGGTTAAGCTACAAAAAAGCAAGCTTGGGCGAATGGTAGTTCTACCCAGAACTATGTGTTGGATCCCCCTAGGAGAAATGGTTCTACCTGAGTTAAGCTACGTAAAACATCCTGAGCAAAGAGTACTTCTACCTGGAACGATGAGCTAGATCCCCCAGGTAAAATGGTTCTACCTGAGTTAAGCTACATAAAACAACCTGAGCGAAGAGTACTTCTACCCGGAACTATGAGTTGGATCCCCCTAGGCAAAACGGTGCTACCTGCGTTAAGCTACGAAAATGGTAGTGTGGACAATAGTGATGCATGCTGAAAATAAAAGAAAATGGAGATTTTAAGTTGCTTACGTTTGGTGGCATTCATCCTTTGAGAACCGCCATTCTGCACTGCTTTGTTCCTGCTTCAAACAAAGAAAATTTATGAGTTTTTAAAATGTAGGTCGGTTTGTGGCCTTGATGCATTGAGGAGTTTGAGTTCACGGCCACCCCGTTGTTGAAAGACTGATTTTATTAGAGTGGTACCGAGATGCTCAGATACTTTGTATCATTTTCTGGAGATTTTGTCTTCTTAACGTTTCCCCTGGTTGTTTCACACCTGGATGTCCACGGTACCGCTAACCCTTATCCCTAAGGCAAAGCAATTTTCCTTTAAAATCAAACTTAGTTGTCTTGCACTCAAAACCAATTTGTGTCCATTGTGCTTATCAACGTTTCCCATGAAGCAAGTCTTACTTTGGCGACCTTTTCAGTTTCTTTGAGACACTTTGCCCGCCTTATCAAAAGATATCACAGATGGATTCCTTCCTTCGTCAATGCAGTAATATGCTCCAAAATGTGCTCGGTACTACGGGAAAACTATAGCCAGTTTTGCAGCCATTTCTTTGCTTCACTTTTGATGCAAGATTAGACCAAAAGGGACTCAAATAAAATTATGGGTAACATATAAGAGTAATTGAAAGTAAAAAGGAATTGTGACTAAACAAAAGATGTCTATTTGGGGGAGAGTAATAGGAAGACTTATCTGGAGGTGTGTGCTGACTTCAATGAATCATGACATGCATTTTGGACTGGACGCCTGATCCGTCTGAGCTATCTAATTCTAAAACTCCGTCGCAAATGTTCATCTTGAAACTGTCTTGGTTGTGCTCATGCCGGAGCATCGAAGACCCTCATTGCTCATTGTCGCCTTACAGTGCCCATACGGGTTTTCACCGATAAGACTCTTTCTTATGTTTATTATTTTCTTTTCTCTTTGCATGGGGACTTCAAACATTCTCAAAGATCGATCAGAAGTTCCTAATAGGGAAAAGGTGAAAAGAACCTCGAACTGAATTACAGCTTTTGGAAATATTTATATAGAAAAACCCGTAAAATAAAACAAACTCCTGCCCTAGTTTTGGAGTATGGGAATATGGATTTTTTTTTGTTTTGATGGGACCGAACCCATGGTAAGGCTGCTTACGTATCCTTTCGGAATTAGGTCGGACGTAGTTCACTAAAATCAGAAGGTTTGTTATATGATTTATTTTTATTTATTTCTTTACAAATACACGGGTTCCAAAAGAAGGAAAATGAGGAAGACAAATACGGCTCAAAGGGGTTAACAAAAGGGTGACACCTATTTGGGACAGAGACCAATAATAGCCTTCGCCATCTCAATTTGAGAAAATAATGCGTGAAAGTTATGCAGTGGGTATATATCAAACATAATATCTTTTGATTGCATCTGCATTAATCTTCATGTCTGGTACCCGTCCTTCTTCATCTACCAAGTGCAAGGCCCCCTTTGGTAACACTTTCTTGATGATGTAGGGTCCTTGCCAGTTCGGGGAGAAATTTTCTTTAGCTTCTACTTGGTGTGGAAGAATGCGTTTCAAAACGAGTTGGCCTACCTTAAAGTGTCGTGGACGCACTTTCTTATTGTAAGCGCGTGCCATTCTTTGCTGGTATAATTGGCCAAAACATATTGCTGCTAGCCGTTATTCATCAATCAACATTAGTTGTTCTAAACGGGTCTTTACCCATTATGTATCTTCAATCTCCGATTCCACAACGATCTAGAGAGAGGGAATTTTGACTTCGATCGGTATTACAGCTTTCGTTCCATATACCTGCAGATAAGGAATTTCCCTAACAGATGTGCGAGCAGTCCTACGGTATCCCAAAAGAGCAAAAGGCAATTTTCCATGCCATTGTCTAGAACCTTAGATCATCTTTATAAAAATCTTCTTGATGTTCTTGGTTGTCACTTTAACAACTCCATTGGCTTTTGGACGGTAAGGGGTAGAATGGCGATGCACAATTTTAAATTGCTCGCATACCTCCTTCATCAAATGACTATTTAGATTGGATGCATTGTCAGTGATAATGGTTTTTGGAATACCAAAGCGACAGATGATGTTGGAATGAACAAAGTCTACCACTGCTTTCTTAGTGACTGCTTTGAAAGTAACGGCCTCCACCCACTTGGTGAAATAATCAATTGCAACCAAACTGAATCTATGCCCATTTGAAGCCTTTGGCTTGATTGGCCCAATAACGTCCATTCCCCAAGAAACTAAAGGCCAAGGAGAGGACATGGGCTGCAACTCTGAAGGAGGCAGGTGAATCAGGTCACCATGAATCTGGCATTGGTGACACTTGCGAACAAAACTGAAGCAATCTAGCTCCATTGTAAGCCAATAATACCCTGCCCTCAGAATCTTCTTCGCCAAAACATATCCATTAATATGAGGTCTGCATACCCCCGAATGTACTTCACTCATGATCCACTCAGCTTCTGTGGCATCTACACATCTCAACAAGTTCAAATATGGGGTCCTTTTGTATAAAATTTCCCCATTCAGGAAGAAACCATCGGCGAGCCGCCTTATAGTTCTTTTTTGATCTCCCTTGGCATGCTCTGGATATTCTCTTGTTTTAAGGAATCGTTTTATGTCATGATACCATGGTTCACCATCTGGTTCTGCCTCAATTGTATTGTAGTAACCGTGTTGATTCCGAACTTGGATTTCTAGTGGCTCGATATGAGTGTTTCTCGGATAAGGGAGCATCGAGGCTAAAGTAGCCAAAGCATCATCTAGCTCGTAGTGAAACCTGGGAATATACCTGAACTCGATGGATTTGAATCTTTTGCTCAAGTCATGCACACATTGTTTGTATGGAATAATCTTGATGTCTCGAGTCTCCCATTCGCCTTGGGCTTGTCGAATAAGCAAGTCAGAATCTCTCATAATCAATAGTTCATGCACATCTAGATCGAGGGCCATTTTCAAACCCATGATACAGGCTTCGTATTCTGCCGTATTATTAGTACATAAGAATTGAATTCGGTTTGTTGCAGGGTAATACTGTCCAATAGGTGAGATGAGGATTTCCTCGATCCTAACTAATTTGATATTGGCAGCTCCATCAAAGTACATTTTCCATACAGGGTTATCGTCTGGAACTACTTCCTCTATTGAGTTGACCTCTTCATATGGGAAGTATATGGTAAGTGGCATGTACTCATCATCAACTGGATTCTCTGCCAAATGATCGGCCAAAGCCTGTGCTTTCATCGCGGTGCGAGTGACATAGACGATAACGAACTCTGTGAGCCAGATTTGCCATTTTGGGAGCCTGCCAGTGGGCATTGGCTTTTGGAAGATGTAATTCAGAGGATCCATTCTGGATATGAGGTGAGTAATGTAGGCCAAAAGATAATGTCTCAACTTCGGAGCGACCCAAGTCAAGGCACAACATGTCCTTTCTAAAAGGGTGTACTTAACCTCATAATTGGTGAACTTCTTGCTCAAATAATAGATTGCGTGTTCCTTTTTGCATGTTAGATCATGTTTCCCCAGAACGCATCCAAAGGAATTATCCATCACTGATAGATATAAAAACAAAGGCCTACCAGGTTTAGGTGGGACCAGTACAAGGGATTTTAACAAATAATCTTTGATCTTGTCAAAAGCATTTTGGCAATCGTCCCTCCACTTGATAGCAACATCCCTTTTCAGCAACTTAAAAATGGGCTCGCACGTGGTTGCGAGCTGAGCAATGAACCTACTGATGTAGTTCAACTTCCCGAGCAAACTCATGACTTCATTTTTGTTCTTCGGGGGTGGCACATCTCAAATGGACTTTATCTTAGATGGATCCAATTTGATGCCTCTGCAGCTGACTATAAAACCGAAGAGTTTCCCAGATGGAACCCCAAATGCACATTTGGCTAGATTAAGCTTAAGGTCATACCTCCGAAGCCGTTCAAAGAACTTTTTCAAATAGCGTACATGATCAGCTTGTGTCTTTGATTTTATGATGACATCATCGACATATACTTCAATCTCTTTGTGCATCATGTCGTGGAAAATAGTAGTCATGGCCCTCATGTAAGTTGCCATTGCATTCTTCAAACCGAATGGCATGACCCTGTAATAATAAGTACCACATGGAGTGGTGAAAGCGGTCTTTTGTGCATCATCCTCATCCATTAGAATCTGGTGGTACCCAGCCTTGTAATCTATCAACGACTGTATCTCATGCTTTGCGCAATTATCTACAAGAATGTGGATGTTTGGCAAAGGAAAATTATCCTTCGGACTTTCTTTGTTCAGGTCTCTGTAGTCAACACTGACTCTAGTTTTTCCATCCTTCTTTGGCACAGACACAACATTTGCCACCCAGGTGGTGTATCGAACAACTCTGACCATATTGGCGCTTAGTTGCTTCATTATTTCCTCTTTGATTTTGTCACTCATATCCATTTTAAATTTTTGTTACTTTTGTTGGACTGGTGGAAAATCAGGATACGTGGGAAGTTTATGAACTACTAGATCAGCACTTAAACCCGGCATATCATCATAAGACCAAGCAAACACATCTCCGTATTCAAATAAAAGTTGAATCAAGGAGTCTCTGGTTTTTTGTTCAGTGTGAATGCTTATCTTTATTTCTCTAACTGCTTCCTGACTTCCAATATTAATTGGCTCAGTTTCATTGAGGTTGGGCTTAGGCCTGTTTTCAAATTGTTCCAACTCTCCTTTTGTTTTCTCAACAGCCTTTTCTTCATCATACTCAACCTGGGTGTGAATTCTGCATACATGTCATGTTATTAAAGCTGGCATTAACAAAACTGAAATGGAAACAAAATGAAAGGAATTAGGAAAAAGAAAAGATACAAAACTTAATACAAAATTGAACTGCATTTCATTGAATTTGAAAGGATAGAAGGGTTAACAACAAAAACAATCATACTGAGATGTTTGGATTACAATCCTGAAAGTAACCCAAAGTACAAAAATGAAGCTGCAAAAGCAAACTACAAAGACTTCTTCCTTGTGGGGAGAGAAGTTGTTTCCCAGTTGTTGAGCATGGTATCTGGGCCAATTAGTTGCATATCAGTACGACTAGTGCCTTTACCAGCTTAAATCATATTCACTTCAGAAAACATCCGGCTGAGGCCATGGCAAATTTCATCAATGGTTGCCTGCGCCGAGGAATTTTGACCTTCTTTGAGTCGTGGCTTGACAAAAGTGTGGAAAATGTTAGGGATAGGTTGCTGCAAGACCCACCCATGCTTTTGGCGGTGCTTGACTTTGTCTTTGTCTGTTTGTGTTGGCCTGAATCCCAAACCAAAAGTACCCTTGTTACTGAACGGAGAAATGGGTTCTGAAATTCCTTGCAATGATGCCCCCAAGCCTTTTCCTGGCTCATAACCTTGTCTCATCATAAGTGCATCCATTATTACAGATGTGGCGGAATTACAAGGATGAAAAATGGTCTTTCCTTCCTCAACATAGTCCACAACAACCACCTCAAAAGCATGATAGAAAATAGACTCACATCCTTCCTTGGCCTCAATACACGGAATTAACAGGTCTTTATAAATGGATGGCTCGTCTTTTTCGTGAACAATAATTTCTTACTTGTCGTATTTGAATTTGAGCATCTGATACAAGGTGGATGGCACAGCTTTGGCCGTATAGATCCATGGCCTTCCTAGGAGAAAGTTATAAGAAATTTCTATGTCCACTAGTTAGAAGACAATTTCAAAATCAACCTGCCCAATCGTCATGGTGAGGTTGATCTTCCCAATATGCAAGGTAGAGAGAGGGCATACATCTACACTCGAGCCTCCATCAACCATGACTCACTTTACATTATGCCTCTCACATTTGAAAATCAGGTGCAAAGCCCTATTGTGCCCGGCTCCCTCCTCGGGAAGTTCATCATCAGTAAAGGAGATTATGTTCACCTCAAAAAATCTGTTGGTCATCTTCTCTAACTGATTCATGGTGGTCTTCTCTGAGATATGTGCCTCGTTCAGGATTTTGACTAGTACACGAGCATGTTCTTCTGAGTGTATGAGCAAAGATAACAGAGAAATTTGGGCAGGAGTCTTTCTCAACTGGTCAATGATTGAGTAATCCTGAACTTTTATCTTTTTCAAAAACTCCTCCGCCTCTTCTTCTGTGATCGGTTTGTTTATTGGCATTTGGCATTCTCTGATTTGCTTGGCTTTCCCCAACTCTTCTGGAGAGTAACACCTCCCTGATCGAGTCAAACCTCCAGTTTCCCCCACTTCTTTTATGATTTCCTTGCCTTTGTAGGTTACTACAATTTTGTTGTAGTTCCAAGGAATGGTTTTCGTATTTGTCACATGGGGTTGTATGGAATTCTCAATTATGATCGGCTCTGTTATACCCTTCGTACCGCCCTGAGTCTGCTTTGTGATGGGGTGACCTCCAAGGACATACAACTTTGGGCTTGGAACATTGGACGAACTTCCAACATCGAAATTTTTGGAACAAATAAAGTTGCCTTCCCTGAGCTCTTGGTGCCTTTCACAATCAATGGCACATCTTAGCTTGGACTTACTTCCAGTCATGTTCCTTATTGAATCGTTCCCACTGTAATTTCTGCTCGGCCAACCGACTTGTATTCTTGATCTCGGCCGATCATTCCCACAAAATGAACGTCGTTGTGTGCTAGCAACGGGTTGTTTGTAACATTAGGAGGGTCTTCGCCATTTGTTACCACAATCAAATTTTCTGCGATGAGTCTTTCTATGGCTCTTTTCAGAGTCCAATAGTCATCAGTGCTATGCCCTAGGGCACCTGAATGATATTCACATCTAGTATTTGCTTGAAATCCATGTGAATCGAGATGCATATGGTGAGGAGAAATGGGTCCAATCACTCCCATCTGCTTTAGCTTATGGAATAGACTAGAGTATGATTCAGTCAATGGAGTGAATTTTTCCACCGGCCTCTGCTCTCGACCATAATCCTGCCTGGGACGAGCATTGTAGGGTGCCCGAAAATTTTGCTGTTGAGGTCGGGGGATCCTTGGAATTGGTGCTCGTACCTGTTGATTGGGAGGCCGAGCATATGATTGAGAATTAAACACTGTATATTGTGGTGGGCCCACAAAGTACTGAGTAATTGGCGGGGGATAATAATGTTGAGGGTAGTTGGATTGCCCTGCTGAACTTGCGCAGAAGGGTGCGATGCCCTTCTTTGAACTTCCCTGGATCCCAAAGTCATCATGGACTCTTCATCTCTCTTCTTTCTATTTGCCAAACTTCCCGACCCATTTTGGATAGCTTGGGTGGTGGCTTTGAGAGCAGCTTGACTTATAATTCTGCCAGTCTTGAGGCCATTTTTGACCATCTCTCCTATTTTGATCGCTTCCGCAAAAGGTCTACCCATCGCGAACATCATGTTTTGAAAGTAATCAGGCTCTTGAGCCTCCAGAAAAATAGTGATTAACTCGTGGTTATCCATGGGTGGCTTAACTCTAGCAGCTTGCTCCCTCTATTTGATTGCATACTCCCTAAAGCTTTCAGTCAACTTTTTCTTCATATTGGACAGTGAATTGCGATCCGACACAATATCAATGTTGTATTGAAATTGTTTGACGAATTCCTGGGCCATGTTATCCCATACATGCCAGTGAGAGATATCTTGGTCAATGAACCATTCGGAGGCTACTCCCACAAGACTTTCCCCAAAATAAGCCATCAGTAATTCTTTTTTTCCACCTGCACCCTCAGTTGGTTGCAGTACCTTTTCAAGTGGGCGATAGGATCACCGTGTCCATCATATTTCTCAAATTTTGGGGTCTTGAACCCTGGTGGAAAATGGATATGAGGGAACATACAAAGATCAGTGAATGAAATGCTTTTGTGACCACCTACTCCACGTATGTTCTTTATGTTCTGTTCAAGACTTTTCATTTTCCTGGCCATCTCATCCGGCTCAAACGTCTTGGCATCCTTTTCATTTTCCACTAGTGACTCGTACTGAGGAGTCTGATTGTATGGAGTTGAGACATTGAAAGCTACATTTGGAGAGTAGTATTGGCCATAATAAGCATGAGATGGTGGCTCGTTATTCGGCCTAGTCACAGGAGGTGGTGGCGGGATTATATATATCGGTGCGCCAGACATGACGAGAGGAGCGTTCCTGACCGGTGTGAATGGAGGTCGCACATTAGAGGTACCAAGGGCAGCATGGAGGTTGTAGTTTGGCACATACCCTGTGGTAGATTGTGATTACTCGTTGCATGTGGTTGAATAGCCAATAGTACGGTGGAAGATCCTTCTGAGGGACCTCGGGGTGGATGCTGACCGGAAACCCAAGCTTGATATACATCAGACAATTGTTGTCTCAATTTTCTTATTTCTTCCGAATTTTGCTCAACTGACTGAAATTGGGGGTCATCACTGACCAGCTCGATCTCATCATTGTCAGCTATCGGTACCTCTCCTTTAGATCTGGTGAAGTAATAATGTGTTTCCAGTTTCTCCACAAACCAACCACCTTAGGGTTAAGCATTTTATAAATATGAATCACACGTAATATACCATGCTTCTAACATTATCACCATTTCTAACATGTTTTTGGAAGGCTTCATTTTTCATTCCGCTTATCAGATTGCTTCTTATTGACGCTTTTAGTTTCTTCTCTCCCTTTTTTTCATTTCACTCATGCCTCATTTGATCCCTCCTCTTAGATCGTTGAAAAATATTTTGATCGAACCTTTTGTGGGTTGCCTACGTATCATGTCGCTGCATGAATCAGATCATTACGTAGTTTAGGTACATGGCAATTGTTTTTTAATACAAGACCTAAAAATAAAAATTACATAAAGACGACCTCTAAACAAGACCAGACTCGACTAAAAATCATTTTTTAAGACGAAAAGCAAAATAACAAGACTCAACACACCAAAAGACTCTTACATACCCAATGACAACAAATGAACAATCAAAATGGACTGCCAAGTAAAAGAGTCTCTGATCTTTGCAGGAGAATCCAACGGCATCACTGTATTCAAGGCACTTATTCCTACGGCAGACCCCCAACATCACGATATATCCTCTCTAAGTCTACAGATATATTACGGGAGATGTTCATTGATACCTCTCCAAACCGCTCAGGCGTCATTCCCTGGAAATTCCTGCATGCTCGGGAGGTGTATGTGGCTACCTCGAGGATCTTTCCCTTAATATGTTCCTGAGACAAATGCAACTCTTGATTTCGCTAACCACGAGTCTCAGCTAGATCTAACATATCATGCTCGCGCTCTAAGGCCATATCTCTTTGGCGCCGAATTTCTAGTGACTCTCCCTCCAATCGATTGATCATACTTTGGTAGTGATGTCTTTCTATTTCAAACTCCGTGATCTGGCACTCCTTGTTTGACTCAACTCCCCTTATCTGATCCCTTGGACCTTGGATTAATGGAGAAAAACCGCTACGCTTTCTTCATGTTGTACTACGGTAGTGATCAGATTTTCTGTCTAAATTGAGCTTTGAGTGCTCGCCTCTCTTGTGCCCACTGAGCCTTTTCTCGCTCGAAATCAGCCCGTTGTTTGTCCATGGATTTTTTCAGAATGCCCTTATCTTCTTGTAAAATGTAAATACGGGATTGGTACTCTTGTTCTGGTTTCTCTAACTCTGTCCTTGATCTCTTCCTCCCAATCAAATGCGTTCTGTATGGCTCTTTCTGCCCTTTGCTCTGGGATAGCCTGGTTGTGAAACCACTCAAGGTATGCGGAGCTTACCTCTCCGACGTTCACGATCAGCTACCATCTCGTCCAAGTTTTGTGCATTTGTCTCCCTTAAAAGTTCCTCTCCCTTAAATTCCCACACAAACGGATGCATGTCTTCAACCGGGGGCCTCTTTTGCTCTCTCCCCAGCTGACGCTTGACACGCAGGGGTGCGTAGGGTTGGAAGCCTCTGAAACCCATGAGTATAAAGAACAGGCGATACGTCGACATATGCATAACGCTAGCAGAAGAGAACCAATAAAAGTTCCAAGTGATTCTATCAGCACCTAATGAACCAAGTAATGTTTGTCAGGCCCTCACCCCCTCTGGAAGATTACAATTCGCGGCCTTATCCTGGTGACATCCAATGTAATTTAGCCAATTATCATTCAAATTTACTACAATTGGATGATGATAAAGGTGCTCTATGAACCACATCTGCAGTAGAATGTTGCATCCCTCGAAGTAATCTATACCCTTATGGTAACGGGTCAAAGCTCAAAATATATCTCCCAAAATCATGGGAAGAATGGTAGGATCCTCTCTATTTTGCAAATACGAGACTATCACAGCCAATCGAATTCTGATGCGCCCACCACGCTCTAGAAAAACCATGGTCCTTAGAAATGATTTCATGAACACGAAGATTCTCAACTCCGTCCATTCGTCGTAACTCAATTGGTTGACGAATTATGCGCCCGAGAAGTTCTCAAACCCTTTCTCGTCCCCAAATCTATCATAGAAATATTCCAATGGAACCCAACCTTTGTCCAAACAACCCATTGGAATTCGACGGAGGCAAAACGTTTTCAAAAAGTGTTCACACCAACGTTTCTCAGAGCAGCGTGTTTTTTTCCCACGAAGGTATCTCCCCAATCCGGTAAACCAACCTAATTCTTCCAATATAGGCGTCATTTCACAATCTTTGAACTAAGACATTGTTTTCGGGGTCCCAAAAACCCACTAGGGACTCGATTAAATCTATGTTAGGCTTAATTCCCATGATGTTTAAGAGGAACCTAAGGTGCTTAAATACTTGATTCTGTTCCCATATAGAGAAATCAAGCCACTAATTACGGATACTACTCGGTGTCTTATCTCTGATCAAGAACATAGGAGGTGTCTCGTCCCTTACCCTTTTCTGACTGCGTCTTTGTGGAGAATTCATGGTGAACCTAAGAATAAGACAAAAGGGGTGATGACTTACCTAAACTATATGAAAAAGATAAAAAAGGATTTAAGGCTCGATTTGTTTTTTGTAAAAATAAAATAAAATTAGCCAACACAAAAGGTGAAATGATAAAAGTAGGGAAAATGGCTATTATTACGAAAACAACCCTCTGATACTTCCACGGAAGGCTTAAAGGATGTATCGGCAAAACCAGTCAAATATAGGGACAAAATGATAAAAAGTAGACAAAATAAATTAAAAGGTAATTTTTACGAAATCGTCCCTTCGTTACTCCCAAGAGAGGTTCAAATGTTGTCTTGGCAAAACGGCCGGAATACGAGAGACAAAATAGTAAAAGGTGACAAAAATAGCCTTTTTCTTTTTTGAAAAATGTGGGCTGAACCCGATGGAGGTTGCCTACGTATCTCACATTCAGTGAGAATCAAACTCGCGTAGTTCGATGAAACCGAGTATTTTTTTCTTTTTATTTTTATGAAAATTAATCTTTACACCTTACGTCATACTACTACTAAAATCTCATTTTAAAAACAAGGATTATTTGTACTAAACTAGAAGAATGAATTTTTGTGTTTTTAATTATTCAGCCCAACTAATTTTCTAAAACCGGTAAACAATGCAAGCAAGCCTTCCAAATGATGTAACAAGTAGCACATAAGTGAACGTGATGGTCTCAAAGAGGATACATGTCTTATACAGACCCGACCCTTGTGCCGAGCTTCACTAATTCAAATGCATGTGATGCAAATAAAGCGAACCTACTAGGGATCTAACATAAGGCTTGTTCTTCTAGGTTTAAATCCTGGTGGAAAAGGTATCTAGACTGGCTTACTCGAGCGTACAACTCGAGCCGAGGAGGGTCAGCGTACCAGTAGCATTGCTTTCCAGCTTAGCTGGTGGTGCTCCCCGCCTAAAATATATGTGACTAAAATCCTTCACCGGTGACAAGCACCTCGGCTATCTCAAAGAAAACGGGCTATGTCAAGCAAATGCCCAATTTAAATTCAAGAAGACTTAGAGGGGTGCGAGAGAAGACAGTTTATATGTACAGTTCAACAATATCAAAGCGGTAAAAAGCGAACATGTAGCACATTAGGCACAAATAAATCGCATTATATACAAAATTAATAAAGCCAAATAAAAAGTCAACATGTGCAAGCTCGAATTCTCGTTGTCCCCAACAGAGTCGCCAGAGCTGTCACACCTCCTTTTTACCCCCACAAAAAAAGATATGTATGTTATTGATTGTGGGTTAAAGAGTATTTTCAATTAAAGTGACAAATTTGAGTAGGAATTATTTTATTTACAGAGTCGCCACTTGGAATTGATTTTTGGGTGTTCCAAGTCACCATTTATTTGAATCCCTAGTCAAAGGAAGGTTTGACTCTATTTTTATTGGTCTGCGAAAATAAAGTTCGGGTAAGAAATTCTGTTGAGCGGGGAGAAGGTGCAAGGTATTCCCCGAGTCCCGTGGTTCTAGCACGGTCGCTTTATTGACTTAAAACTTGGCTTGAATCAATTTTGGACAAACTGTGATTTATATGATTTTTATGTTTTACCTATTCGCTTTTAATGCTTGATTATTAAAAAAAATTATTTGGATAATATTATATTTTTCATAACCACGCTACGCAAGTGAATACGTGATCGAATAAAAAAATTAATTAACTTATCATAATTGCACCTCGCAAGCGAATCCAAAATCATGACATTCAATTATTTATAGTACTTTTGAGAAATTACTATATTTGAAAAAAGTTAATTCTTGAAAATTATTTAAAGTCAACTATCGCGCTACGCAAGCGAATCCGCGATTTTAGCAAAGGATTAATTAAATTGAAATTAATTAAAGTTATCGGATATGGTATAAAATTAATGAATTAATGAAATATTAAATATCACGCTACGCAAGTGATTCCATGAAGTTAAAGTGCACCTAATAATTGCCTAACGTTTAAATTAATTAAATAATTAAGTTCTTAATTCAAAACATGATATTTTCTCTTCAAGTACCAAAAAACATGTTGAAAAAGTCCAACCCCATTTAATTTATATGACCTAGCAACATAAGTGAATATTCCATGTTCCGGATAAGTGTCTGATTTGCCCCTCTACTATCATAAATAGGTCTTATTTACCTTCCGTTTAATTTTTCTATCAAAAACATCCTTACCGTTATACATTAGGTTCATATTTACTCCTTAAACGTTTAATAGAGTTACATTTGCCCCTTCGTTATACTTTAGGATCATATTTACCCCTCTACTCTTCGAAAAGGGTTACATTTTCCCTTCGTTATACTTTCTTGACATATTTATCCTTATAATTATCCGTGTCAACTCGTCACCCCACCCACACCCCCACTCGTCCATCTCTTTTATCCGTGTCAGCTCCATGTTTTTCGGAGAGCAAGAAAATTTTGAACAGTGAGTGAACGAAACTATAGTGTTATCTCTAATTGATTTATTTAATTAATTCACCTTTGTCTATGTTAATTTGTTTTCCTTTAATACTCAGGAGTTAGGAGACATGAATCACTCAATGATATTTTAAAGTGTTTGTAGAGATACAAGAAGTAGCACAACAATGGAGTTAATGAAGTCTTATTTAAATTGGGTGGGCGGGTTAAATTATCTTAAATAGGTGACCATATTTAAATTTAAAGAAATAGAAATCCACATAGGCCCCATGTAGGAAAATAAAGGTGGGACATGACGATCTACCAGATGAGGGTAAATGTAGGATATAATTGTAAGGATAAATATATCAAGAAAGTATAATGAAGGGCAAATGTAATCCTTTTTGAAGAGTAGAGGGGTAAATGTGATCTTACAGTATAACGAAGAGCAAATGTAACCCATTTTAACGCGTTAGGGTAAATATGAACCTAATGTATAACTGTAGAAATATTTTTGATAAAAACCGTAAACGGAGGATAAATAAGGCTTATTTATGAGAGTAGAGGGCAAATCAGACCCTTATCCGTTCCATGCTCAGTTGTTTATGGTCTCAATTATAAAAAAAAAGTGAAAACTTGCTAGACTTTTAAGGAGAATCCATCAAAACAGCAAGTATATTTATTAAAATAGTATAGTAGTAAAAAATAGAATTTTTTAAGAGCAAACAGTTTCTTCAGATCTTAAATCTTGGAAACAAAGATGAATTCTTTTTAAATTTCTACATCTATCACCTACATGTTAAACACAAAAACCAACAAGAGTTTACTAATAAAAAAATTTGCGCTAAAAAAATCCACCATTAGAGTATGATAAAGCTCACTGGAATCAAATAAAAATTCCCCTACCGTATCCCTCCCTTTTTGCTCTTGAGATTCAATAGAAATAAAGTTTCTCGGAACAATTACACAGCTTCTATACCTTCGTTATTTAGGCCTATAAGAAGGCAAGTTCATGCAAATGGATTTTATCATTTAAACATACACTTTATCAGTCACTTAAAGCATGTTTCAAACAGTCAAAAAAGATTTAGACAGCTAAGCCAAACGCATGTTTCATAACTTCATTCAAAATTTATACTCTTAAAGGGAAAATGGAGTATCTAAAATGGAAAATCGAGAAGAACCAATGAGAAAATCTTTGATACCAAAGCTACTTGAAATCAACAAATAGAACCAGCACTGACGGTGACAGAAACAATAGCAAAGCAGTGCGTGAAACCCAGAGGAACAACATATTTTTTGAAAGAGAAGCCACCCCACTCAAAAGCTCTAACTGTTCTCCTATTTATCTAAACCGATTTTACTCTCAAGATACGCCCCCTCCTAAGCTCACAATTTCAGCTTAGTATATATGTTCAACTAATGATTTTCTTACTCTTTTCGTTCTCCCCTTTTCGTGTGTAGGTCCGAGAAAAAAGTGGAAAAGGAAATGAGGAAGGCTCCCTTTTTTAGGAAGGGGTATGTCCTTATTTTAGGGAATTGGAGAGATGCGCGAGGGACAAGCATGTGGGACAAACATGGAGGGAAAGGGAAAGTGGAGTGGGGACAAGTGTGGTATTGGTGAGATGAGTGAGCGAAAATTCAAGCACGGTCAAAATTTAGGTGCCCACAGGGGGTGAATTATAATTTTTCTTTTCTTTTTTGAGATAGTCGACTAATTTGAGTTCTAGTCGACTGGATTTCTCAGGAATAGAATGTAAAAGATAAATTGCAGAAATTAAATGACACAATATGTTTTTATACTTGTTCGGATGAGTTGATGTTGTTATACACCAACAACTTATGTCACCCGTTCTTCTCTCTATAATTGATTCAATGCTTCACCAGTATTCTTTTCTCTCTCTCTCTCTTCTCTTCTTTGTTACACAAGGAATTTAAAGCAGCTACAATATTTTGTTTGAAGTAGAACAAAGAGATTGAAGTTGATTTGATCAAAGTATGTCATTCCAAAGCTAGTGCAGTAGGTATTTATACTTCTCGAGGCCATCAAGTCTTGTACATCTTTTGAGAGATTGCGAACCCAAGGGAGTTATATTCAGACGGATTCGTAGATTGATTCTTTCCAAGATTGATTCTTCTGCTAACTTGTCTTGACTCGCGAGCTTGAGTGATTGCTTCCTTAAATGAGAGAATATTCTCGTTTCCAAATCCCTTGATTGATGCCTTCGATTGACGTCATTATGTGGGAGAATATTTAGCGGATGATTTCGTGCCCGTAATCTCATTTGAATTTGATCCTTCCTATAATAACTTTTTAATTGATTTTGCCATCTTCTTTGGTTGATTTGTCCGCTTCTCTTTTCTTTTTCAGTGGATTTATTTCCTCAATTTTATTGCTCAGAATCTTTTCCTGCACATAGGGAGTAATTGGTTATTTTGCATACCGTTGAATACCGTATGATGTACTTGTAAGTTGAAAACATAGCACAAAACACAGAAACATGGAATACATAGAACCACAGGTAGTCTTAAGCTTGCTTACTATTTCTCCCCTTTGTCATCAACAAAAACAAAATAAAAGCAGGGAAATAAAAAGTATTTATCCTAAGAGTACACCTCATAACTGAAACATTAGTCGCAAAAACAAAGCAAAAAGAAAATTGTCTTAAACAACCAAACATCAGCTACGCTGTAAGTAGGTAAGGGTGTTGCAAACTGCCACCTTGAGGCGATCAAAGCTAGCATTCAATGTGACAAAGACTCCATCAATTCTATCGTGCATCTCTTTGAAGGACCTTAATGCTTTTTCTGCAGTCTTGAGAATCTGCACTCGAATCTTGGACACGTCGGACCCTGTCTCCTTTGACATTCTTGATGACAGGCGGTATTTCATTGATGGAGACAAACTTTTCTGAGAGGTTAGAATCACTTGTACTAAGGTGAGACACAAGAGCTTTTGCCTTGGAATCGGAGGGGACATTCTTGGTTTCACCTTCTTGTTTCTTGACCCCGACACCCTTTACAGAAATATAACCTATGCTAGCAAATCCCCTGTAATTGTAAGACTTGGTGACATTGATGTAGGGATGGTCAACAAGGGATATGTTGTTGGCTTCTAACATATGGGTGATAACCATACCATAAGGAAGACTTGTGGGATCGTCGACACTTTCTATCATGAAATTGATGACCCAAAAGGACAGCTTGACCTTATGCTTGGTTAGAAGACAGTAAACTAAGAAGATATCACGCTGGGAGAAGGTAGAGAAGGATCCTGTTCTTGGAAGAAGAGTGGTTGCTACAATATGTGCTAAGACACGAGTTTCAAAGAAAATATCATAAAGTCCTAGTTGATTAGGGAGAGAGTTAGAGGGTGATTCAGTTATACACCTTTTAGCTTGATCAAAAGAGATTTCAAAATCCTCAGGACATGTATTCTTAAAGAGCATAGAAAAACCAGAACAACTACATTGAAAAATAGTATCAAACAGAGCACAGTCCAGAACAATGCGTTTGTCAAGAACCAAAGTTTCTAATTTATCAGGTTTGCTATAGTGCAGATTAGTATAAAACATTCTAACAAGGGGTTCATATACCATTGGAGGAGGCAAGAAGAGAAAATTTTTCCAACCCTGAAAGTTAAAAATTTCTTTCACTTTGCAATTGAGGATGTCCATGACATTTAAGTCGACAACTCTGCTATGAGCGATGGGCTTGTTTATTAAATCAATGAAGGCATCCCTGTTTAGAGTATCCCAGAAATTTAGGTCAGACTCAAGAGAACTGGAAAGATCAGTTTTGGGCTTTTTGGAAGTGAAGGTTTCAGGAAGGTCTGCCATGGGCCGTTTTCCTAGGGCCTTCTCGTTTAGGGTCGTTTTCTTGCACATAGGGAGTAATTGGTTATTTTGCATCATTGAAATTTACTGAGATCTAACAAGTATAACTAGGTAATATTAACCTTCATTTCATGTTATGTATGTATAGGGGGAGATCGGTTTATGGTATATTAAAAATATTATTTTAGTTTTACCATCCTTTTCACATAATATCTATAAAATATAAAGTAGGAGATTTGCACTACTAGAAATCCGGTAAAAATCGACCAAAAAAACCGACCAACTTTGGTCGGTAATGGCCAATAACCGTCCAAAACGCGACTATTTATGTGTGGACGGTATTTTAGGGGTCGGAAAGGCATACCGACCAAAGTTGGTCAGAAATTACCGACCAACTTTGGCCGGTCAATTAAATTCAAAAAAGAAAATATTGCAAAAAAAAAAAAAACGACCAAAGTTTGTCGGTTTTTAATTATGTAATCAAAAGATTCACCATCTGAAAATCGAATCGAGGTATGTAATGTGGCAGGATAATGTTCTACAACTAGACCATTTGTGCATTTTGTTTTAAGACTGTCTTTTATTTGATTTATACTCTTTAATTGTATTTTCGCACGAAAATAACCGACCAAAGTTGGTCGGTTTTATTAAAAAATAAAATTACCGACCAAAGTTGGTCGCTTTTTAAAAATGACCGGCCGAATTAACAGACCAAAATATTATTTTTTATTTATTTTAATTGAAAAATCGACCAAAGTTGGTCGGTTTCTTGAAAAATAAATTTCGCGGGACTCAAAAATAGTTTCCCATATTTTTGCGCCAAAGAAAACAGACCAAAGTTGGTCGATTTCGTAAAAAATAATTAAAAAATAAAATATTTTGAAAAACCGACCAACTTTGGTCAGTTTTTTGGCCGATTTTTTGACCGACCAATGTTGGTCGATCGACATTGGTCAATTTTTACCGAATTTCTAGTAGTGTGATAAATATAATATATACATCTTTGTATGGTCATCTTTTTCCATTCAAATTATAACTAACCATAGGAGATCATTTGATTTCATATACTCAATTCACAGGATAATTAACATCAACTCAATGGAGAAGGAATGTGTTAACAAAGGAATGGTCTCTTTCTAATTTTTCCTCAAAAGTCAAAACTAGATGGTCTACATGTCAGACTTTTCTTTTGATGCAAGTGCCGGAGGATAAGTATATTCGCTTAAAAAATTCAAAAGACATGAGTTGGATCGGAAACTAATCTAATTTGTGGCCTATAATCGAGTATAACAATCTCCAGATATTTACATAGTAAATTAAAAATTTTAAAACCTCGAAAATATCTCGAATAAAATAATGAAATATAAAAAGGATATGTTTGGAAACTAAAGCCGGTTTTGAATATCGTTGTCACTACCTATGTAGCCAAAGCTCGGCCATTCATATTCCAAGTTGAATCTTAACCACTATGTTTAATTTTTTTTTGTTAGTCGCGGAATCTAAATGAAGTTTATTGCTCTTAAATATTATTTTTTAAGATTTAATTTATGTGAACCTATTTTTTTTTGGTCCGTTAAAAAAATGATTATTTTTTAAATTTGAAAATAATTTTGCTTAAACTTATAATTCTATCCTTAATGAGAAGCTTTTATAATCACACAAATACTCTGGATCCCTTTTTGAATTGTTTAGGACTACAAATTTCAAAAATTTTCATTTTTTCTTACACTCAGTCCTCAGTCAAACATGTTCACATAAATTAAAACGGAAGGAGTATCATTTTGGCATAAATTAATTTAATTCCTGGGCATACAATTAAATATATACTTAATATAACTTTTAATACGAAAATAGAATTTATGCAAAATCTATTGGATTCGTTCGATTCGGAGTTAATATTACACCTCCGCTCCTGCTCCTTTCGGATGAGGTGCTGACCACCATTTTAGTCAAGACATTACGTGCACCAACTTAAGTTACTGAAAATAATAGGTAACTGTTTATAAGAAACATAATTTGATACTTAAAATTTTTAAGTTAAAATTATTACTTATGATAATAAATTAAATTATATTTAAACAATTACAACAAAAGGTGGCAATCAGAACCAAGGAAATGTGCTGCTTGTTCTAAAAGTAGAGGTGAACAGGCAGTTGAAACGAGTGATGAAACCAACAACTCCTTAACAAAACCACTCATGCATTTCTTGTGGAACTCTAGAGGCAGAGAGCTAGGCCCCATCATCCTATTCAGTTTTTGTGGATGCAATGCTTGTCTCCATTTAAATACTACTACTTCATAGACAGTATATATACCCCACAAGTGCATGCGACTTTAGAGTTTAGACTGAATTAAGAGGGCACTAATGCTTATTAATTCTCATTTATTGGACCCGATTAATTGCTGCAACGTCCCATAAATTGATATCTATTAAAGGCGATTCTATTCTTAGTATTGAACATGAAATTTTTAGTTAAAAATAGAGGAATATTTACTATCAAACAACAATCTTTAGCGATACTAATGCTTATTCCTTCTAATTCTAAAATATGTTAGGTCGATTAAACTATCCTTCTTATATTTTATCAAAGTTTTGATCAAAACAAATTGTATGAAAACCCTTAAAAATGTTAAAGACCTTATTGCAAATTATCCATTACATTTTTTGGTAATGATTATCTATTACTTTTGATATACAACACACACAAGGAAAACTAAAACGTACATCAGGATCGTTTAGTACAATGATAGGAATATCATATGAGTTAGTTATCCTATTTTTTTTATATGGGATAACTAATCTATCATTTTAGTATAAAATTATTTAAAAATTAACTAATACCTCAAATTAAATATAGAATAAAATTAATTTTAAATTTTATTTCAAAATTATTATCCTTATCTCACGTACCATATGATATCTAATAAACAAAAGAAACTGCTCGTTCTGATCCTTTATAAAGATTATTGTCTTAAAATGCTTAGAAACCTTGAAATTTTCTTGAAATACATGGAAAAGGAAGGCAGCTAACTGTGCCAGGTATTCCTTAACATTATCCAAATTAAACTACACAAAGTAAAAAGTACATTTGTCAAACCGTCTAAAGATTGAGTAGAATAAATCAAATCTTATCCTAATCATATTACGAAATTCACCGACTACAAGATTTGGATAAGTAAAAGTAGAAATGACTTTCTGTAATTACAAGTCAAGAAAAAAAAATAGAAATGACGTGGTGGTGTTAGCCCAACAGAAGCGTCAAATCAGTGGTTAATCGGACGGCTACGAAGCCCCTGATCATTCCAGATCAACGCCTACAGTATTCTCGTTGAGTCTATCGATCTCGGCGATTACTGCACTGGATTTCTTCTCACGCCGATTAATTCTCCCGATAAATTCCATCATCCCCGAACATCCAGTAGTTTCAACCCGACCCGTCAAGCTCCCTTCAGTTCTCTGGATCTTCAAAGGCTTTCGCATCCTCGTTGAGGACGCCGCCGCCGCTTCGTCGCCGTCACGCTTCTCCGACGGCGGCAGTTCACCAACTTCCCGATGAGATGTTGAAGTTCCACTATCATCCTATTATCATAAAAAGGACCAATTATTTAGGATTTAATGCCATAAATTATAAGAAACAAAGAGGAAATTACTCTCTTTCTAATTTATTTCACAACATTTTTTCGTCTGTTCCAAAATACGATACTAATTTTTAATATTTTAAAATTATTTAATTTTTTTTAATTAAAGCAAGAGTTAAAATTAAAGTACATACATTATCTTCACGCCTTCGCTTCAAAGAAGAATATTTATAGCTATTCAACGACTCGTCGCTGCTGGATGAACTAGCCGGCGGCGGGGGAGGAGTTGATGACCACGGAACAACCTGAATATCCTCCAAATCAATCTCCTCCGCATCTTCACCTTCTTCACCATTTCTTTCAACGTTCACGCACCGCTCACACACAGAGATTGTCCGGCCAACCTTCGCTCCGGCGGCCGACCAAGCCGTCGGCGATTGGCATACGTGGCACAACAACGACCTCGAGTGCCTCGCTACCAGAAAATTCGCAGAGTGTACCTTCGCATCACAATCCCAACACAAATTCGCCTGGTCCGATTCGCAGTAAATCCTGGCTAATCCATTGCAAAGCTCACAATTTTTCATCGTTAACAGTTTCTTGAAACTTCTCTAAACTGAAAAAAAAAAAGTTCTTTCTGAGAGAAAATATAGAAGGAATTATAGGGCAAGAATTTCGAAGTACTAATCTGTTTGGAAAATGCGAAAATCGAGAGCAGTGAATGTGAGAAAAAGAGGAATCAACTTGCAGTGGGAGATGAAGCAACCTCAATTTTGAATTAAATCCCAAAATTACCACGGTACTTTTGATTTAAGGAGAAGGGTATTAATGTAATCTCGAATAAAAGAATACAAAAATTGACAAACCGTAAGAGCTGTTTCCTTTGGTTCAAACAGGATATTTTTTGGTTTGGGTGGATGACGTGGCAGAATGAGTTTTGAAGAAGAATCTGATTTGCTGACGTGGATTCATTTGGACCTAGTTTAAATGGCTGCGGGCCACGTGAAATGCGCCTGAATCAAGCAACTAATGGTTGGTGTGTTTGTTGGGCCCACGAGCATCATTGGCTGAATAATCTGCCCGTTGAGAAAAAGATTAAGATAATGCAAATATGTTTGGGGATGGGGTGTGATGGCACGAGAATCTCTCCGACATATTTCTAGTTCAAGCTTTAAGACTGAAAAATAAAAGATTATTTATTTATATTATATTAAAAGATGAGTAATTAAGTTTGAGGTTAAGCAAATTAGAGAAAAAGTTAATTAACTCTTTTAGGACAAAATCTAACTCGGACAACAGATGTCATTTGAAGTAAATATTATCTTGGCTTTATTAATTCATTAAATTTTAAAATATTTACATGTATGTTAAATTCTACCATTAATAAGTTATTAAATTTTGACCAAAAAAAATTGAAAATTGATAACATCAAACTAAATTTTATCAATTTATTGGTGATTACGAATATTAAATTACATAATAGTTCTTTAAATGAAAACTCATAAAAAAATATTATTCTTAAGATATTATAAGCCATTAAAATGTGCCGACAGTAATGAAGCCTATGACATTAACAAAATAGTAAAAGATTAATTTATTTAAATAAATATTGTTAGTTTTTTAATTTATTTTAGATTGAAATAGAAATCATGTGGTTAGAGTTAATGAAGTGATAAAAATATTTATTACTATATAGTAATAAACGCTACTTGTCCAAACATTTTAAATTAATTAACGCTCTGCAAGAAACAATTTAAACCCAAGAGGCGAAAAGAATGTGATTTATTAGATTGGCATCTTTAGCCGCGTCAACTAGGGGTGGGCATCATATCGGCCGAACCATGAATTTTGATTTTTCGGTTTCGATTTAATCGATTTTTCGGTCGATGCACGATTTTTAAATTATTAATTTTCGATTTTTCGGTGCGGTTTACGATTTTGGTATTTCGGTTTAACCGAAATTTTGGGTAGTAGTTATTACCCATTTTAGGCTGAAGCCCAATATCTATTTGAATTTTGAAGCCCAATTTAGTTTACCCAAGCCCAAACTTATTGATAGTCTGTCTAATACCCAAAGTCCAAATATATCGGTTACAACTGACTAATACACATTACACTTAGTCACTTCCCATTTCCCATTTCCCAAACCTAAATAAAGAATTAGATTTAGGGTTCTCAAACCTACATCAATTGAAAAGTTCGCCTCTTCGGTTCTTCCTTCTTCCTGTGCGACTACTGCGACTGCGACTGCTGCGACTCGTCGTCGCTGACTGCTGCGACTTCTTTTGAGTTCCTGTGAGTTCTGCACCTTCTTCCTCAGCTCAACTGTGATGCCTTCTTCCTCAGCTCGTCGCTCATCCTTCATCCTCAGGTTAGTGCGAGTTCTTCTGTGTTATGAAGAAAGAAAATGTCTTAATCTTTTGTGTATGTTGACTTTCAATTAGTCTCACTGTTAGTCTTTTGTTTATGTTGATTTTCAATTAGTCTCACTGTTATTCTTTTGTGTATGAAGAAAGAAAATGTCTCACTGTCTTAGTCTTTCACTTCAGTATATTTCAAAATCAGGTCTAACGTATGGACAACTTTACTTTAGTATTACGCACCACAATTTCTCTCAAAATTTCAAAAAGTAATCAAGTACACCAATAAAATAATAAGGTGCTTGGATGTTTCTGCCAAAGGAGGTTTATGGCCAACCGAGAAAGCAAAGGATTTGCTTTACATACCACTATAATAAATAAGTATTGTAAATAAACTCTAAAGTTAAAAGAGAAAGGTGCTTGGATGTTTCTGCCAAATGAGGTTTCTAGGTAGATGGTCAACCTAAAAAGCAAAGGATTTGCTTTACATACCACTACAATAAATAAGTAATGTAAATAAACTCTAAAGTTAAAAGAGAAAGGTACATATTAAACATGTTTTCACTTATGAACATAGAAAAATTAGTATCTACGCATAATCGTTTGATAAATGTTTGAACAACTGGTAAGTTTAAAGATTTGCTTGTTTTATGATATTATTTTGTTATTTATAATTAAAAATATTTTATTAACTTGTGAAATTTTCTAATTTTTCTTTGTAGGTTCAACTATGTCTCGTGGTCCTAAAGCTAGATCGCCTATTTGGGAACATTTTGAGCTAGTTAAAGTAAATGAAGAAGCCCGCAAAGCAAAGTGCCTTCATTGTGTCATCCAAAGTATTATGGCACTTATGGCTTAGTGAAGCATATTAAGAAGTGTCTCATGCCTCATCCAGTGATTCGTATTTAAGGCTTTAAGTATCATTTTCTAGACTTACTTTGTGGCTTGTGGCTTGTGACTAGTTTACCACTGTTTTATTGTTTGGTGATGGTATTTCTAGACTTATTTTGGACTTTGGTAGCTGCTAGATTTACCACTGTGTTAAACTATTTTGGACTAGTTTGCCACTGCTGAACTGTGTGGTATTTTGCTACTTAGGTGTTCTGTTTGCACTTATGCCACTGAAGGCCTCCCTGCTCTCTGTGTGCTTGTTCTCTATAGTCTATTCTCGGTTTCATTTAAAGTGTAGTTTCAAATTAGAGTGTTATTGTCAGCAAAACTTGTGTTAGACTGCCGTCTGCCACTGTCTTTCTCTCTTGCTGGGCTGGACGAACAGCAACTAAATGACAATTTACTGGGCTGTCTTTCTCAAAAGTCAAAATGACAATTTGCTGTTGGGCTGGACGAAAAGCAAATAAATTTCAGCCTTGTTTATTGATGTTCCTACAAACCGTAAATACTTGTTGTTCCTACAACCGTTTAAAATCGAAAAAATAAACCGGAAATAACCGAACCGAACTTTGAAAAAATCGTACCAAACCGTAAAAACTTTGGTTTGATTTGGTTATTAATATTACAAACCGAAAACCGATAAACCGAACCGTACTTTCATAATAACCGACCGAACCGACTGACGCCCACCCCTAGCGTCAACTCAACCATATTAACAAACTGATGTCTGACCGTCACACTTTTGTAACAAAAGAAACGCATAAATGCCCTGACATTTGGCAAATATACAAATTTGGTATTCTCCAAGAAACGTCACATTATTTGTGTAAAAGAGATTTTAAAAAGCACGCTTAGCCTTAAAATGAGTAACAATTAGATTTCTACGCGGTTTAAAAAAAATGTGATTTAATTTAACACGATTAATTTATGAACATAAATTAATTAAAGTAAAGGGAAGTAAAATAATCAAACTAAACGTGATGAACAATCAAGACTGGCCTTTAGAAGAATACCAAAAATTGACCCCGGTCGAGCCTTCGAGACTGGCTCGGTTGTAACCGAATAATTAAGAAGCTGAAGAGCACAATGAATAGTAGTTAGAGAATGAAAATGGACTTTTATTGCTTTGATATGCGTGCCAATAATGGTTTAAATTAAAAAATTCTCTCATTTATATAGTAGGGGAGTTTCAATCCTAGTACAAGTCTAAATAAGGTAAAAATCATCTTTTTCGATAAATATTGATCTACAGTTGATATCGGGCGGGATTTGCACCGTAATATCCGGTTGAGGGCGGATACTACGACTCTCCGTTTATCGTGCTTAACCGTTTTCTCTTTTTCTTTAGTCTCGAACCTTCACTCTGCTCGGACTCGATGATCAGCCATGTCCGATCCCAGATGTACCGTTCGTCCTCCCCCGGCTCCGAAACGAGGAACCCTCCGGCTTTACTCGAGGTTGCGTCAGACCATGCTTCCCTCTCGTTTCTTTATCGTGAAATCGGGGGTAACATTATATCCGATTTTACCTGTACACAGATAGTCCCCTCATTTTTCGAAGAGCAAATTTATTGAAGCGACGAGAAGTGATTAATTGACCTTGGTTCCTTCCTCCATATGCTACAATTGGATCGATGAGTCAGTGAAACGTCCTATCAGTTATGTCATTCTGACTTCGGACACGTGTCAGCCGCCGGTTGACCGTCCTCGAATGCGAAACGTCACGCATTAATTACCTCTATTAAATTTAAAATTTTAATAATGTTCAATAATCTAAAAAAAAGCATTGACTAATGACATCTCATTATGTGCATATTTGGAGAGCAACAGCATTGATGAAAGGAAAGAAGATCATACTCAACGACTATCTATTTTGAACTTTGCATCAAATAGAAAAAGAATCAATCTATCAAAGAACAAAGAAGGAAGGTCAATCAATTAGCCTTGCCAAAGATCCTCAAGCGTGAAAGAACGGAAAGAGAACTAATCACGGCTAGAGACCAAATCAAGAACAATCTGCGGAAGCTCTAATCAAGGAGAAATGGAGGAACCAATTCGTCAAGATTAAGGACGAATCTAGTTACCCTTTCAAGCTAGATTCATGAGGTAACCCTTGGGTCTTACTCTTAGATGTCTATGCCTCACAAGGAAAGGTCTCCAATAATTACTACCATACAATCCCAGAAGACAAGGAAACAAAAGACTCATCAAGCTATAAAGGAAGAAGTAGAAGGATATTGAAAGACACACAACTACATCATCTGTTTCTACACCTTTCTAGTTCTTAGTACAAATACTGTATTCTTGAGTCTACAAGTGTCACAGAATATAGGAAGAGTTAGAAAACAAAACGAGAGTTGTGTCAACATTAGAAAGAAAAATTATTGTTGTATATCGTTGGCGGTGAACGTACTAAAATCATCATTGTTGTAAACTCTTACTGAATATCTAAGAGAACCCCTATGATCCAAGGGAACTGGACGTAGGTACCAAACTGGTAATGAACCAGTATAAATATTATTGTGCCTCCTTTACTTTTTTGTCTGCTCAGTTTATTTATGTTGTGATCAATCACTGTGAAAAGCCTAGTCGACTAATTTACTACATAGTCAACTAAGATTTTCAAATCGGTTATAATTCATCCCCCCCATACTTTCAATTGGTATCAGAGCAGGACTCACGAACAGTGCTTAACAACAAGTGAGGAAAAGATTATGGCATCAAACACAGTCATTGGAATATTATTTTAAGAAGGAACCTCTCGGGTAAGACCCCCTTACTTCAGTGGCCAACACTTCTCTCATTGGAAAGTGCGCATGGAGATCTACACTATGTCATATGACATTAAGGTTTGGCGTGTGATCAAAAAGGGAAATCTTTCAATTATGCCAAAGAAGGATAAATACGGTGAAATCATAGTATCATTTGATCCTCTTGATTTAGATGATTACACTGAAGAACAATCAGTTGTTATTCAAGTGAATGCCAAGCCAAAAAATCTGCTGTACAATGCTATAATCGGGAAGAATACGAAAAGATATCCAATTGTGAACTGCAAAGAAAATATGGGACATGTTAGAAGTCACATATGAAGGAACCAACAAGGTGAAAGAGACAAGGATCAATATCCTAGTTCGAGATTATGAATTTTTTCAAATGAAGGATGGAGAATTAGTGGAGGAAGAGTTTTCTAGGTTCAGCAAAATCCTTAGAGACTTGAAATCCTTTAGTAGACCAATCAAAAGTGGAGAACAAATCAAAAAATATTCGAGAAGTTTCCCAACAATTTGGCAACCCAAATTCACTGTTTTGGAATGTCAGGATCTTGACAAAATGTCATATGATGAACTCAGAGATGATCTAATCATGTTTGAGAAAACACATTTAGACAAGCAAGTTCAACAAGAAAAAAAAAGACAGATGCATTCAAATCAATTGTGGTTGAATCAGAAAATGAAGAAGAACAAGGATGAGGAGGAGAACAAGATGAGAATATAGCTATGCTCTCCAAAGTTGTAACAAGCATGATGAGGAAAAACAGAAGAGGTAAATCAAATTTTAGAAAAGGGAAGTTGAATAATGAAAATGACAAAAATGATGGAAGATGCTACGAGTGTGGAAACATGGACACATTCAAGCCGAATGACCTGACCTGAAAACGAAACTAAGCAGGAATTTCCGAAAGAAGAAATCCTTTGGAGCTTCGAGTGATGAATAAGAATCTGATCATGAGGAAATTGCCAACGTGTGTTTCATGTCCATCAAAGAAGATAGCGATGAAGACTCAGGTGAGCTTGGTCTCATGGCAGACGAAGGAACAAGTGAGGTAAGTCTTCCTACATGTCCTAACTGCCATGAACTCCAATAATTTATTGATATTGCTCTTGCAGATATTGAGAAAGTTCTGAATGAACTTCGAAAAATCCAAAGAGAAAAGAAAGACTAGGCTCTGAAATTGGAAGTATGTGAAATTGAGAGAGATATGCTTCAAGATGAAGTTAATGAACTTCAACTTCAACTGAATAGATTATGAAAATCCACCAGTCATAGTTCAGTTAGATCAAATCAGTTTGCTCTTCATAACTCACCAACTAGAACTAGAAATCTCTCTACATGCACTCATTGTGGCAAAAATGGTCAAAGCTCTAACCACTGCAGGCTTAGAATCAGAGGAGAAAAAGTCTTTGAAAATTCTAATAACCCTTCCTGTTTTTATTATGGAAAACTCGGTCATACCTCTAATCATTGCAGGTTTAAGAACAACAGGAGATGGGTCTGGCGACCCAAGACCTCTAGTCATGCTAATTCTCAGAACACTAACCATTCAGGACCCAAGCATGCTTGGGTACCTAAAAATAAGTAATCTATTTTTGTAGGAAAACTACAAGAAAAATCGAAACGGGAAATGGTACCTTGATACCGCGTGTTCCAGATATATGGCTTATGAGAAACAACTGTTCAAAACTGTCGCCAAACTAGATAGAGGAACAGTCACTTTTGGAGACAAATCAAAATGAAATGTAATTGGAGTTGGAAGAGTTTCTCGCAGCTCAACATGTGATGTAGACGAAGTGTACCTAGTTGATGAACTTGGCTTCAACCTCCTCAGTATCAGTCAACTATGTGACAATGACTTTGAGGTTCATTTTAAAAAGCATGGTTGGTTTATTGAAGACGAATCAGGTAAAGTTATTCTTTATGGAAATAGAGACAGGAATGTCTATTCCATCAGTAACATAGATAGTATTGGTAATCAAATTTGTCTAGCCTCTATGATTGATGATCCTTGGGCATGGCATAGAAACCTTGGTCATGGAAGCATGCATACTATTCATAAACTTTCCAAAAATGATCTTGTCATTGGTCTTCCGAAACTAGAATTTTTCAAAAGATCAAATTTATGATGCATGTCAATTAGGAAAACAAAGAGGTCCTCTTTCAAAGTTAAAAACATTGTTTCTACTACAAAGCCTCTTCAACTCTTGCATATGGACGTTTTTGGTCTAACTAGAACTGCAAACATAGGTGGTAGAAAATATGCCTTTGTTATAGTAGATGATTTTTCTCGATTTACCTGGGTTATTTTTCTAAGTCATAAAGCTGAGGCATTAATCAACTTTGAAGTCTTCTACAAGAAGGTACATCGGAAAAAAGGAAGGCTACTACATATCTTTTATAAGAAGTGATCATGAAGGAGAATCTGAAAGTAAAGCATTTGAGAACTTCTGCAATGATCAAGGGATCTCCCATAATTTTTCATCTCCAAGATAACTGCAACAAAATGGAGTGGTAGAACGCAAAAATAGAACTTTGTAAGATATGGCAAGAACTATGATTGTGAAAAATTCACTTCCACACCACTTCTGGGCAGAAGCTGTAAGCATACCATGTCACATCATAAACAAATGCTTAATTCGACCTAGTCTCAAGAAAACTCCATATGAACTATGGAGAGGTAAAAGACCCAACATCAGTTATTTTCATCCTTTTGGTTGCAAATGCTTCATTCACAACAATGGAAAAGACAATCTTGGTAAGTTTGATCACAAAAGCGATGAACGTATTTTTCTCAGATACTCTCTCTCTAGTAGAGCATATAGAGTTTTTAATAAGCGTACTATTTCTATTGAACAATCCATACATGTTGTTTTTGTGGACACTAACCCTCGCTTAAGGAATGAAAAACTTCTTGAAGATGAGGAAATTTCCATAGTTCCAAAGTCTATCAATACAGGTGAAAATGCTTGTGATGAGATAACTGGTTAGAGAGATCAGTCGACTAACAGTCCTATAGACAATCAGGAACTTCTACAATTGAACAATCAAATCCTGTTGAAAAGGATCAAGTATCAGTTGTTCCAAATAAATGGAAAAGTGAGCCTGAATATCCACATAAGTACATTATTAGAGATCCTTAGGAAGGAAGGAAACTATAAGATCACTAAAGCAGACATCAAATATTCCTCTCATATCCCAGTTTGAACCAAAAAGGGTAGAAGAGGCCCTTGAGGACGAAAGATGGATAAATGCAATGAAGGAAGAGCTTGATCAATTTGAGAAAAATAAGGTATGGGAACTTATTCCTAAACCTCCAAATGCATCCATTGTTGGAACAAAATAGGTGTACAGAAATAAGTTGAATGAGTATGGACAAGTAGTATGGAATAAAGCTAGACTGGTCGCTCAAGGCTATTCACAGCAAGAAGGAATTGATTACGATGAGACCTTCTCCCCTGTTGCCAGGTTAGAATCTATTCGCATCCTATTTGCCTAGGCTGCTCACAAATGTTTCAGACTATTTCAAATGGATGTGAAAAGTGCTTTCTTAAATGAGTTCATCTCTAAGGAAGTATTTGTTAAGCAACTTACAGGATTTGTAAATGAATCATTTCCAAATCATGTCTACAAACTGTCTAAAACACTGTACGGTCTAAAGCAAGTTCCTAGAGCTTGGTATGAAAGGCCGAGTTCATTTCTAATCAAACATGGGTTTGACAGATGTAATATTGATACTACTCTTTTTATCAAACGATCGATTGAAGGTAATTTAATAGTACAAATCTACGTAGATGATATTATTTTTGGCATTACTAATCCTGTTTTATGCAAGGACTTTTCCAACATCATGAAAGGGGAATTTGAAATGTGTATGATGGGAGAATTAACCTTCTTCATTGGGCTTCAAATCAAGCAACTACAGAAAGAGATTTTTGTTAGTCAAACAAAGTACACAAAAGAGCTCATAAAAAAATTTGGCATATCTAATGCAAAGGCCATATGGTCACCTATGAGTCCGTCAACTATCTTGGATGAAGATAAAGATGGTAAGAGTGTCGATGAAATAATATATCGAGGTATGATTGGTTCTCTACTTTATCTTACAGCTAGTCGACCAGATATTATATTCAGTATTTACAAATGTGCAAGATATTAGTCAGCTCCTAAAGGGTCCCACTTGACTGTTATTAAATGTATTATAAGATATTTGATAGGGATAGTCAACTATGGATTATGGTACGAAAGTTTAGATATCTTTGATCACAAAGGTTTTTCAGATGCAGACTTTGCAGGAGATAAAATTGACAGGAAAAACACGAGTAGAACGTGCCAATTACTTGAAAAATCTCTTATATCCTGGCACAAAAAGAAACAAAGATGTGTAGGCCTATCTACTACTGAAGCGGAATATTTGGCTGTAGGCAACTGATGCACACAAGTTCTATGGATTATGCATCAACTGTTAGATTATGATTTATGCTTTAACTGCGTTCCTATTATGTGTGATAACACTAGTGCTGTTTGTCTATCAAAACATTCTGTGCATCATTCTAGGGCTAAGTATATTGAGATTAAGCATCATTTTATACGTGATCATGTTGCTAGAGGCAATATTATGTTAGAATTTGTCAATACTGAAAATCAGTTAACAAATATTTTTACAAAAGCCATTTCTTGAAGAAAGATTATGTTTCCTTCGTAGCAAAATTGGTATTTGTATAATTCTCGTCTAACTTTGCTAAGTGTTTTCTATAATTGTCTAAGTTTATAATTTTTTTCCATAAATATTCTTCATAATTTTCGCCAAAAAAAAAACTTTTAGTACTAGATTAGTCTGTACATACTTTAATTGCTGAACTGACGACGGGCTTGTAGAAGGCAACTTTTCAATTGCTCTTCACACGTCTCTCTGAGAATCGAGGCATCCATTCAAACTCCTTTTAACCCCCTCCCCCTTGATCATATTCCCCATTCTCTCAAAGAAACTCACTCTCTCTCTTTCCCTCTCTCTCTCTCTCTCTCTCTCTCTATTCTCTTTCACTCATGGCCAAAACCAAACCCTCTCCTTCCCCCTCCATGCCCAGAAGAAGCCATCGCTTCCAGAAAAAGCATCAAACTAATGATCCTGTTGATGTAGAATCCTCAGAAAGCACAGACCGTCTATTTACCGAGGATGATTCCAGTGATTCTCAAGAAGATATTCTCATCTCCCATAAGAGGGCTGGAAAGCGCCCGCTGGAGTCCATCCCCAAACAATCTTCTCAAAAAAGAGGGAAAACTAAAAGTATAGAGTTTGGCCCTAACGACAAGATGAATTTCTATGGCCCCGAAGAGAAGGCTAGGTTTATTGCTTTCAAAGGAAAGTTGATTGCTTATAGGCGCACTGTAAGTTTGAAATCTATGCAAAACTCTCACAGTGATGTTATCTCTGTGTTTGAAACTCAGAACCTTATCTCTCTATTTGCTATTATTGGTGATACTGTCTATGAAGAGCCTATGCATATATTTTATGCAAATCTAAAATCTTTGCAACAAAGTTTGTTGGGTATAGTCTATTTGTGCAAAATTCTTGGCCTGATAATTTTGAAGTGTCGTTTGAGGTAGCCAAAAGTGTGTTGTCTGAAACCCCCCGATATTGGTCCAAAAAGTTTGAAATTTGAACATCGTGTACTAGCCCACATTATTGCTACCCCGTACTGGTTCACTTAGCACCATATCTCTTAGAGATGTGTTTATTTTGTACTGTCTGGTAAATGGGAAGGATATTAATTGGTTTGCCTAGATACATCAGTAGCATCGGGGATGTTTCATCCTCTATGAATAATTTGTCCTATGGTTTACTAACCTCTCACATCTTGAAAGTTATGAAAGTGGATCTGCCTCTCTATGCTCCTAAAACCATCTCCAACACATATGACAAGACTGCCTTTGCCATGATAAGATATACCTTGATTGAGGGAGTGTGGCTTAAGAAAGACAAGGCACCTGAATTCATCCCTCAACAGGGCACTGGAGGGATTAAATCTGTAGCCAACAAATCGTCTTCCTCAGATCAGCTGTTGCTAATGCAGCAAAACATTACAGGTATCAAGGAATTGCTAACCTTATGCAGGAACATGTGGACAAGATCAGGGCTGTAACCAAGGAAACTGGATCAGATGTGACTAGGCTAAGGATCACTCTCCAAGACACAAAGAGGCAAGGAATCAGAGCTATGCAGGATGTAACTGAGAAGTTGACCAAAGTCACCAAAGATATTGATGCCTCCTATGACAGTTTCTGCATCAAAGTGATCAACACCCTGAAGTATTTCCTTGGAAGGAATTAAGTGTCTGGGCTGTTTAGACAATCCTTTTATTTTGTTTTATGTGGTGGATGTTAAAACTATTTCATTTGGTTGTGTCTAGATGGGCATGTCAGTCCACTATGCCCAGTATAACTGCTAGCTGTATATATTTTTTGCCTGCTTAACTAGTACTATTATTATCTATTGTTCTTCGTGCTCTTTTTGATTGATGTCAAAGGGGGAGAGGAAAAAGAGTACAAAGACAGGGGGAGCAACAAACAAGGAAGAGCTCCAAGACAGGGGGAGCAGAAGTACACTCGTAAAAGGGAAGTTACCCCTAAATCAGTCGTACTCTTTTTAGATTAATGTCATCATCAAAAAGGGAGAGATTATTATGTTTAGAATTTTAATAATATTTAATAATCTAAAAAAATACTTGAATAATGATATCTCATTGTGTGCATATTTGTAGAGCAACGACATTGATGAAAGGAAAGAAGATCATACTCAACGACTATGTATTTCGAACTTTGCATCAAATGAAAAAAGAATCAATCAATCAAATAACAAATAAGGAAAATCAATCAATCAACCTTGACAAAGATCCTCAAGCACACAAGAATAGAAAGAGAGCTAATCACGGCTAGAGACCAAATCAAGAACAATATGCGGAAGCTCTAATCAAGGAGAAATGGAGGAACCAATTCGTCAAGATTAAGGATGAATCTAATTACCCTTTCAAGCTAGATTCATGAGGCTACCCTTGGGTCTCATTCTTAGATATCTATGTCTCACGAGGAAAGGTCTCCAATAATTACTGCCATACAATCCCAGAAGACAAGGAAACAAAAGACACATCAAGCTACAAAGGCAGAAGTAGAAGGACATTAAAAGACTCACAACTACATCATCTGTTTCTACACCTTTCTAGTTCTTAGTATAAATACTGTATTCTTGAGTCTACAAGTGTCGCAGAAGATAGGAAGAGTTAGAAAATAAAATGAGAGTTGTGTCAACATTAGAAAAAAACATTGTTGTTGTATATCATTGGCGGTAAACGTACTAAAATCATCATTGTTGTAAACTCTTACTGAATATCTAAGAGAACCCCTGTGATCTAAGGTAACTGGATGTAGGTACCGCACCAGTAATGAACCAGTATAAATATTGTTGTGCCTCCTTTACTTTTTTGTCTGCTCAGTTTATTTATGCTGCGATCAATCACTGTGAAAAGTCTAGTCGACTAATTTCCTACATAGTCAACTAAGATTTTCAAATCAGCTACAATTCACCCCCCCTCTTGTACTTTTAATTGATATTAGAGCAGGACTCACTAACGTTGCTTAACAGCAAGTGAGGAAAAGATCATGGCATCAAACACAGTTGTTAGAGCACTATTTCAAGAAGGAACCTCTTAGGTACGACCCCCTTACTTCAATGGCCATCACTTCTCTCATTGGAAAGTGCGCATGGAGACCTACACTATGTCATATGACATTAAGGTCTGGCGTGTGATAAAAAAAGAAAATCTTCTAATTCCGCCAAAGAAGGATAAAGATAGTGAAATCATAGTATCATCTAATCCTCTTGATTTAGATGATTACACTGAAGAACAATCAGCTGTTATTCAAGTGAATGCCAATGCAAAATATTTGCTGTACATTGCTATAATCGGGGAAGAATACGAAAAGATATTTAGGTGTGAAATTGCAAAGGAAATGTGGGATAAGTTAGAAGTCACATATGAAAGAACCAACAAGGTGAACGAGACAATGATTAATCTCCTAGTTTGAGATTATGAATTATTTCAAATGAAGGATGGAGGATCAGTGGAGGAAATGTTTTCTAGGTTCAGCAAAATACTTGGAGACTTGAAATCATTTGGTAGACAAATCAAAAGTGGAGAACAAGTCAGAAAAATTCTGAAAAGTCTCCCCACAATTTGGCAAACCAAATTCATTGCTTTGGAAAGTCAAGTTCTTGATAAAATGTCCTATGATGAACTCAGAGGTGATCTAATTGCATTTGAGAATTCACATTTAAACAGGCAAGTTCAACAAGAAAAAAAGAAGACAATAACATTCAAAGCAACTGTGGCTGAATCATAAAATTAAGAAGAAGAAGTAGAATGAGGAGGAGAACAAAATGAGAATATAGCTATGCTCTCCAAAGTTGTAACAAGCATGATGAGGAAAACCAGAAATAGCTGAAGAGGTAAATCAAATTTCAGAAAAGGGAAGATATATAATGAAAATGACAAAAATAATGGAAGATGCTACGAGTGTGGAAAACATGGACACATTCAAGCCGAATGCCCTGAACTAAAAAAGAAACTAAGCAGAAATTTCCAAAAGAAGAAATCCTTTGGAGCTTGGAGTAATGAAGAAGAATATGATCACTAGGAAATTGCCAACATATATTTCATGGCCATCAAAGAAGATAGTGATAAAGACTCAGGTGAGCATGGTCTCATGGCAGACGAAGGAACAAGTGAGGTACGTCTTCCTACATGTCCTAACTGTCATGAAATCTAAGAATTTATTGATATTGCTCTTGCAGATATTGAGAAAGTTATGAATGAACTTCGAAAAATCCAAAGAGAAAAGAAAGGCTGGGCTCTGAAATTGGAAGTTTGTGAAATTAAGAGAGATATGCTTCGAGCTGAAGTCGATGAACTTCAACTTCAACTGAGTGGATTGTGAAAATCCACCAGTCATAGTTCAGTTAGATTAAATCAGTTTGCTCCTCATAACTCACCAACTAGAACTAGAAATCTCTCTACATGCACTCATGGTGGCAAAACTTGTCACAACTCTAACCACTGTAGGCTTACAATCGGAGGAGAAAAAGTCTCTGAAAATTCTAATAACCACTCCTATTTTTATTGTGGAAAACTCGGTCATACCTATAATCATTGTAAGTTTAAGAACAACAGGAGATGGGTCTGGTGACCCAAGCCCTCTAGTCAAACTAATACTCATAACACTAACCATTCAGGACCCAAGCATGCTTGGGTACATAAGAACAAGTAATCTGTTTTGGAGGAATACCTAAAGAAGAATCAAAAAGGGAAATTGTCACGACCCTAAATTCCCTCTGTAGGATGCGGGATGGCACATAGTCTCTAAGACTAGGTAAGCCTATCAATGCAGAATAATAATAAATATCTGAAATAAATAAACTACAATTCAAACAATTTTAACTCCCAAAATCTGGTAGAAATAAGTCACAAGCTTCTAAGAATTTATTCTCTATGTCTCTATACATCAGAGTTTAAAGCAAATAAGGAAGACAACATAGTAAGATAGAAGGGGACTCCGGAGTCTGCGGACGCTGGCAGATATACCTCGAAATCTTCTTGTACAACTAGTTTACTGATGCGTGGTCTGATAAGATGTACCTGGATCTGCATAAAAAGATGTGCAGAAGCGTAGTATGAGTACACCACAACGGTACCCAGTAAGTGCCAGGCCTAATCTTGGTAGAGTAGGGACGAGGTCAGGTCAGGCCCTACTGGAGAATAAATAATGGCATGGTAAAATGTTTAAACAATATTATAAGATAAAATGATAATGGAAATGAATCAAGTAGTATGTCACATTTAATTACATCAAATAATGGCAAATAAATACCTCGTGAAAACAAAACAGAATTCTTTTCAACTTTAAGAAAATCACAACAATAATCAAAGGCAACTGCAACCATAAATCAATATCAACAAGGGCACTCCCGAGGTACCGCCTCGTAGTCCCAAATCATAAACAAATTCACAATATCTCATTTCCTTATCTCACCGCGGGAGCCTTCATAATTTATTTGAAAGAAAATATTTTTTCCGAAATAGCATCCCGCATTTTAGCCATCCTTATCACACCGCATGACTTCTAGTAGTTCTCCCTACTAGCCACGCATATCAAGCCACCCTTATCTCACCGCATGCATTTCAATACCCAGACCTTATACCACCGCATGCGTATCAATATCACAATATATCACAATTTGCACCTCAAGTGCTCAAATAATTTAACATGCCAAAATAATTCAACAACAATATTTTTCCATAATAAAGAGCTCACGGCTCATGCCAAAATAAATCATCAATAATATTTTTTCACAATAAAGAACTCACGGCTCATATCAAAATAATTCAACAATAATATTTTTCCACAATAAAGAGCTCACGGCTCATGTCAAAATAATTCAACAATAATATTTTTTCACAATAAAGAGTTCACTGCTCCATCACAATGAGTATGAAAATATTACAAAAATATTCAGGAGTAAATAATTCAGGAAAATAATATTTCAAAATCTTTTATACGTTGTTTCAATATCGAGTTTAAAAATATCAAATACTTCATATTAATAATATTTAATTTAAATAAAATCAACCTTTAAATAATGCATAGAATAAAAGAAACCAAGTTTCAACTAAATAGATAAAATAATTAGCAGAAAAAGGTCAAGCAAATTTAAAAATATAAACATTAAATCAATAATGAAGAATATAACAAAATAAAATAATTTAATTAATGCGCAACAGTGATCTACACAATTTAAAATATAATCTTTCACATTTAGCCCGTGTACACACTCGTCACCTTGTGTACACGACTTTTCACACATTATAATTATCAATCCTAGGGGAATTTCCCCCACACAAGGTTAGACAAGTCACTTACCTCGACTTGCTCCAATTTAACCAAGTATTATGCCTTTTCCTCGATTTTTTCGACTCCGATCGACTCTTATCTAGTCATAATTTATTCGATAAAGTCAACAAAAATTATAGTAATCAATTTCATAAGAAAATATTATATTTTTCAATAAAATCCGAAATTAGCTCAAAATTTACCCGTGGGGCCCACATCGAAATCCAGCAAAACTTACAAAATCCGATAACCCATTCAATTACGAGTCCACCCATACCTATCTTATCAAATTCTGATAACATCTCGACCTCCAAATCTTAAATTTTTATTTTTGGAAGATTTTACAAAAATCTTGATTTTTCTTCCATAAATTCACGGATTCATGATGTAAATGAGTATGGAATCATGAAATATAAACAATATAGGATAAGGAACACTTACCCCAATGTTTTCCCGTGAAAATCGCCTAAAAATCGCCAAAGAACCGTGCTCCAAAAATCCAAAACGAAATGAAGGAAATGACCATTTTTGGTCCTTAAGTTTCTGCCCATCCGTTACTAAAAGTCCATTTTCCGTCACTAAAAGTCCATTTACCTTCACTAAAAGTCCACCAGAAACTTCTCTACCAGCCTTCCTTCAATCAATCATAACTTTATGTACAAATGTCCAAATGATGAATGGTTTAACTTTCTGGAAACTAGAATCAAATGACTACAACTTTCATGTTTTGAAACGTTTCCGAATCCTTATGAATGGTGAGATATAAGCTTTCAAAGTCGGCTCCATGCATCAAAAATTTCTGGCGAAACTGCTCTACCAACCTTCATTCAATCCGTCATAACTTTCTGTATAAATGTCCAAATGATGCATGGTTTAACTTTTTGAAAACTAGAATCGCACTACTACAATTTTTATGTTTTACAAGATTTTTGATTCTTTATGAAATACGAGATATAAGCTTCCAAAGTTATCTCCACGCGGAGAAATTTCTACAACAGAAATTTCCAGCACTCTTTGTCCGAAATCCATTCCGTTTACCTTCCGAAATCCACCTGAGACCCTCGAGACCTTAACCAATTATTCCAACATATCCCAAAATACCATACGAACTTAGTCGAGGCTTCAAACCATATTAAACAATATCAAAACGACGAATCACACCTCAAATCAAAATCTATGAACTTTGAACTTTCAAATTCTATATCTTATGCCGAAATACATCAAATCAATTCAGAATGACTTCAAATTTTGCACACAAGTCATAAATGACATAACAGACCTATTCCAATTTCCAGAATCAGATTCCAACCTCGATATCAAAAAGTCAACCCCCCGGTCAAACTTCCCAAAAAATCAACTTTTGGCATTTCAAGCCTAATTCCACTATGGATTTCCAAATAAAATTCCGATTATGCTCCTAAGTCCAAAATCACCATACAGAGCTGTTGGAATCATCAAAATTCTATTCCGGGGGTCGTTTGCACATAATTTGACATCCGATCACTATTTAAACTTAAACTTTTAATTTTTTATCAAAATTCCATATCTCGGGCTAGGGACCTCGGAATTTAATTCCGGGCATACACCTAAGTCCCAAATTACAATACGGACCTACCGAAACTGTCAAAACACTAATCCGAGTCTGTTTGCTCAAAATATTGACCAAAGACAACTCAGTTGAGTTTTAAAGCTCTAATTCACATTTAATCCATTTTTCATCTGAAAACTTTCTGGAAAATTTTACGAAATGCGCATGCAAGTCGAGGAATGATAAATAGTGCTTTTTGAGGTATTAGAACACAAAATCAATTATTAAATTTAAAGATGACATTTTGGGTCATCACATTCTCCACATCTAAAACAAACGTTCGTCCTCGAACGGAGTTAGAAAAAGTACCTAAGCTGGTGAATAAGTGTGGATAACAGTTGGGCATATCATGCTCGGTCTCCCAAGTCGCCTCCTTGACCGGATGACCCCTCCACTTAATCTTCACGGAAGCAATATTCTTTGACCTCAGCTTTAGAACATGCCTATCCAAAATAGCCACTGGTTCCTCAACATAAGATATATCCTTGTCCCACTGAACCGAACTGAAGTCTAACACATGAGATGGATCGCCGTGATATTTTCGAAGCATGGAAACATGGAATACCGGATGAACTGCAAAGAGACTAGGTGGTAGTGCAAGTTTGTAAGCCACCTCTCCAACTCTCTCAAGAATCTCAAAAGGCCCAATATACCTAGGGCTCAACTTGCCCTTCTTCCCGAACCTCATCACACCCTTCATAGGCGAAACCCGGAGCAATACCCGCTCACCAACCATGAATGCAACATCACGAACCTTCCGATTCACATAACTCTTCTGTCTAGATTGGGTTGTACGAAGTCAATCCTGTATCAACTTAACCTTTTCCAAGGCATCCTGAACCAAGTCTGTACCCAATGACCTAGCCTCGCCCGGTTCGAACCAACCCACTGGCGACCGGCACCGCCTACCATACAAGGCCTCATACAGAGCCATCTGAATGCTTGACTGGCAACTGTTAATGTAAGAAAACTCTGCAAGTGGTAAGAACTGATCCCAAGAACCCCCAAAATCTATCACACACGCACGAAGCATATCCTCCAGTATCTGAATAGTGCGCTCCGACTGCCCGTCCGTCTGAAGGTGAAATGTTGTACTCAACTCCACACGAGTACCCAACTCTCGATGTACTGCCCTCCAAACTATGAGGTAAACTGTGTACCCCGGTCAGAGAAGATAGATACCGGTACATCGTGAAGTCTGATAATCTCGCGAATATATACCTGAGCCAGCTGCTTTGAAGAGTAAGTAGTAATCACAGTAATGAAATGAGCTGACTTGGTCAATCTATCCACAATCACCCAAACTACATCGAACTTCCTCCGAGTCCGTGGGAGCCCAACAATGAAATCCATATTGATCCGCTCTTATTTCCATTTTGGAATTTCCAACTTCTAAAGAAATCCACCCGGTCGTTGATGCTTATATTTCACCTGCTGACAATTTAGGCACCGAGCTACATATTCCACTATGTCTTTCTTCATCCACCTCCACCAATAGTGCTGTCTCAAGTCTTGATACATCTTTGCAGCACCTGGATGAATGGAATACCGCGAACTGTGAGCCTCCTGGAAAATCAAGTCGCGCAAACCATCTACATTTGGCACATAACCTGCCCTGCATCCGTAATACATCTTCATCTCCAATAGTGACTTCCTTGGCATCGCCGTGCTGAACTGTGTCCTTAAGGACAAGTAGATGGGGGTCATCATACTTACGTTCCCTGATACGGTCATAAAGAGAAGACTGAGAAACCACACAAGCCAAAACTCAGCTCGGCTCGGAAACATCCAGTCTAACAAACTGGTTGGCCAAGGCTTGAACATCCAAGGCTAAAGGCCTCTCTGCTACCGGTAAATATTCTAAGCTACCTAAACTCTCCGCCTTACGACTCAAGGCATCGGTCACTACATTGGCCTTCCCAAGATGATAGAGAATGGTGATATCATAATCCTTAAGCAACTCCAACCATCTCCGATGCCGCAAATTAAGATCCTTCTGTTTAAACAGATGTTGTAGACTTCGGTGATCGGTGTAGACCTCGCAATGGACACCGTACAAATAATGCCGCCAAATATTTAAGGCATGAACAATAGGTGCTAACTCAAGGTTGTGTACATGATAATTCTTATCATGCACCTTTAGCTGTCTAGACACGTAGGCAATCACCCTACCGTCTTGCATCAACACTGCACCGAGGTCAATACGCGATGTATCACAATACACAATATAAGACCCTGAACCTATAGGTAATACCAACATTGGGGCTGTAGTTAAAGCTGTCTTGAGCTTTTGGAAGCTCTCCTCACATTCCTCGGCCCATGTGAACGGAGCACCATTCTGGGACAATCTGGTCTTAATAGTTGTTCATAATCAATTACAAAATTGTTAATTAACTTCATGTTAACAAAAATCTCATTTTAAACCTTCACAATACTGATAACGAGATACGAGGCATGAAGACCTCATAATTATTTATCCGAATTAATGAGTCACATTTAACGTCACCTAGGCGGGAACCTACCTCGTAGGTTAAAACTCAATAATTACAATACAAAATTGGCAAGTATGCATAAAGAATTTCATATAGAATTTTCAAATAAGCCTAACAGGCATGACTCCCTATTAGTACTATAGTACAAATTTGATTTCACAAGGGAGAACTTAAACACAAGAATTTTTCTCACAAGGATCTCGTCCTTATATAACTTCCACCGCAGCTCGTAGCCCGATTTAAACATATCAGTTTATATAAAAATGTGAGGATCCCGTCCTCAGTTCTGAATCATAAGTCATATGCACATCGTGCCAATTGAAACTTATCATTTGCTCCTTCTAAATAATTTCTGTTAAAAAAGAAAATCACAACACATAATGAACCCCACACCGGTAGGGCATATAATTCATAATATATAATTAATTATCCGTAAATTACATCAAAACTTACCAAAATGAGTAACAGAAACCCACATTTAGCCTCACAGGTCTTATTAGTGACCAACATGGAATGATAGGCGTAGTTATCTCCATGGAATCTCCCAACAGGAATAAACACATAAGTAGATTATAGAATTATGAAACTCACTCATAAGTGGAGTACAATAGGAGGACTCGTCTCGATACTCAGAACTGAATCAAGTTAAAGAAAATATTCCTTTATATTATATCAAGGTCGTACCTGTAACGACACCACTGATTTAGCGACCTCCGCCATACCATAAAACAAATATATCAACGGTTGGGTCTCCACCTCTAGGACGCCTTCTACCCGTCTGTCCTCTACCCCTAACTGGTCGTGTGGTTGGTGTAGTAACTGCAATAGGGAACGTAGCCTGAGTGCTTTGATGAAATAAGTCTCTCCCAAGGTTGGGACAATTTTCTCATGATGTGCCTAGTATCACCATATTCATAACAACCCCTTTGCGGGTTAGGCTGCTCATATTGAGTCTGTGCCAGATAACTGGAATAACCATTGTAGGAACTCATGTCGGTGGTGCATTAAAAGAACTTACTGGAGCACCCCAAGTAATCCGATGTGCGAACTGGGCTGGCCGACTGCCCGAGCCCCGGCCATAATGATTTATACTTGCAGAGTAGAATCTACTGACTCCCCCAGAACCTCGAGACGTCTTAGTCTCCTTAGTTTCCTTTTTCCTCACCCCGAACACATTCTAATATCTTGGTAATTTGTACAACTAGCAGAAATGAAGTATCAGTTTATAGCTCCCGAGTCGTACAAAATTTTACGATGATAACTGAGCCCTTTAATGAGTTTGTGGACTCTCCCTCTGGCTGTAGGAAGTAAAGTAGGAGTATGACGGGCTAACTTATTGAACTTGATGGTATATTCTGACACCGTCAATGGTGACATGACGCAACCGTTCAAACCCTATGCGCCACGCATTACGGAGAGTCCGGGAAACAAACTCTTTCAAAAGCGTTTCTGAGAATTGAGCCAAGTGGGCGGTGTTGCATTGGCTGGTCTGCCCTCTTCATAGGCTTGCCACAAACATTGGTAGAGAATTATCTCTCCCAAGGCAAATTTCTTCTTTTGTTATGCTGACTCAACACTGTTGAGCTGACCAATTTCTTAACATACTCTTCGATTCTTCTTTGGGGTAACCCTTACCCCTATTTATACACAACGATTACAAAAGTAGAGCTCCATACAGACAAATTTTGTCACGAACCACATAGTCCAGACTCTCGTCAACAAGTGTACTTCCTCCGAAGCACCCCAAAATCCGCAACAGTGACGTCCATGCTGAGTAGACCTTAGACAAATTTAGAGTTGTTTCTATAACTCCTATGGTATTGAAGTATAGGATTATTAAGGAGGCGGACATACCGCAAGTCCCAACCTTATCCTTTACAAAATCTCAGGTCTTAAACATGTGTAAATTTTAGGGAACCTTTCAGTATCACATATATACATTTCAGGCCAAAATTGATATAATACATGACCCCACAATCCACCCATTGGTAGTGTACTCCCCCCACTCGGCGCGAAGTCATAGGTCACAATGTTCGATGATACACAATAATAACCTTCACAGCTTGTATAAATCAACCAGACGCCAACGTCCGTTGCACCCCCACATGATTGACCAGGTGATCTCTCAATATGCCCACATCTTCAGTCGGAACAACACATTGAGGCAATGTTTGAGCATCTCTGGCTCTCTTATAGTCTATATGCGGCATCACGAACCGTCGACGCACAACTGATACCAAGTGTGTAATGTCATACACGAGTGGATACAAAGGAATATAAGATATATGTTTCAAGCTAAATCAATGTCGCACGATAATGAGTCAAAGAAATGAATATTTACTAACAGTTCCATAACCTCTCGAACATAAGTACAGACGTCTCCGTACCGATCCGCCAGATTCTACTAAACCTGCTTGTGACTCATGACACCTATGAACCTAGAGCTCTGATACTAACTTGTCACGACCCCAAATTCCCTCCGTAGAATGTCGTGATGGCACCTGGTCTCTAAGACTATGTAAGTCTATCAATGCAGAATAATAATAAATATCTGAAATAAATAAACTACAATTCAAACAATTTCAACTCCCAAAACCCGGTAGAAATAAGTCACAAGTTTCTAAGAATTTATTCTCTATGTCTCTATACATCAGAGTCTAAAGCAAATAAGGAAGACAACATAGTAAGATAGAAGGGGACTCCGGAGTCTGCGGACGCTGGCAGATATACCTCGAAGTCTCCTCGTACAACTAGTTTACTGATGCGTGGTCTGATAAGATGTACCTGGATCTGCACAAAAAGATGTGCAGAAGCGTAGTATAAGTACACCACAGCGGTACCCAGTAAGTGCCAAGCCTAACCTCGGTAGAGTAGTGACGAGGTCAGGTTAGGCCCTACTGGAGAATAAATGATGGCATGGTAATATGTTTAAACGATATTATAAGATAAAATGACAATGGAAATGAATCAAGTAGTATGTCACATTTAATTACATCAAATAATAGCAAATAAATACCTCGTGGAAGCAAAACAGAATTCTTTTCAACTTTAAGAAAATCACAACAATAATCAAAGGTAACTGCGGCATAAATCAATAACAACAAGGGCACTCCCGAGGTACCGCCTCATAGTCCCAAATCATAAACAAATTCACAATATCTCATTTCCTTATCTCACCGTGGGAGCCTTCACAATTTATTTGAAAGAAAATATATTTCCCGAAATAGCATCCCGCGTTTTAGCCATCCTTATCACACCGCATGACTTCTAGTAGTTCCCCTACTAGCCACGCGTATCAAGCCACCATTATCTCACCGCATGCATTTCAATACCCAGACCTTATACCACCGCATGCGTATCAATATCACAATATATCATAATTTGTACCTCAAGTGCTCAAATAATTTAATTTGCCAAAATAATTCAACAATAATATTTTTCTACAATAAAGAGCTCACGACTCATGCCATCAATAATATTTTTCCATAATAAAGAGCTCACGGTTCATGTCAAAATAATTCAACAATAATATTTTTTCACAATAAAGAGTTCACTGCTCCATCACAATGAGTACGAAAATCTTACAAAAATATTCAGGAGTAAATAATTCAGGAAAATAATATTTCAAAATATTTAATACGTTACTTCAATATCAAGTTTAAAAATGTCAAATACTTCATATTAATAATATTTAATTTAAATAAAATCAACCTTCAAATAATGCACAAAATAAAAGAAATCAAGTTCCAACTAAACAGATAAAATAATTAGCAGAAAAAGGTCAAGCAAATTTAAAAATATAAACATTAAATCAATAATGAAGAATATAACAAAATAAAATAATTTAATTAATGCGCAACAATGATCTATACAATTTAAAACATAATCTTTCACATTTCGCCTGTGTACACACTCATCGCCTCATGTACACGACTTTCCATATATTACAATTTTCAATCCTGGGTGAATTTTCCCCACACAAGGTTAGACAAGTCACTTACCTCGACTTGCTCCAATTTAACCAAGTATTATGCATTTTTCTCGATTTTTCCGACTCCGATCGACTCGTATCTAGTCATAATTAATTCGATACAGTCAACAAAAATTATAGTAATCAATTTCATAAGAAAATATTACATTTTTCAATACAATCCAAAATTAGCTCAAAATTTGCCCGTGGGGCCCACATATCGGAATCCAGCGAAACTTACAAAATCCGATAACCCATTCAATTATGAGTCCACCCATACCTATTTTATCAAATTCCGATAACAACTCGACCTCCAAATCTTAAATTTTTATTTTTGGAAAATTTTGCAAAAATCTTGATTTTTCTTCCATAAATTCACATATTCATGATGTAAATGAGTATTGAATCATGAAATATAAACAATATAGGATAAGGAACACTTACCCCAATATTTTCCCGTAAAAATTGCCTAAAAATCGCCCAAGAACCGTGCTCCAAAAATCCAAAACGAAATGAAGGAAATGGCCATTTTTGGTCCTTAAGTTTCTGCCCATCCGTCGCTAAAAGTCCATTTTCCGTCACTAAAAGTCCACCAGAAACTGCTCTACCAACCTTCCTTCAATCGATCATAACTTTATGTACAAATGTTCAAATGATGAATGGTTTAAGTTTGTGGAAACTAGAATCAAACGACTACAACTTTCATGTTTTGAAACTTTTCTGAATCCTTATGAATTGCGAGATATAAGCTTATAAAGTCGGCTCCACGCATCAAAAATTTCTAGCGAAACTGCTCTACGAGCCTTTATTCAATTCGTCATAACTTTCTGTACAAATGTCCAAATGATAAATGGTTTAACTTTCTGGAAACTAAAATCAAACGACTACAACTTTCATGTTTTGCAAACTTTCTAATACTTATGTAATGCAAGATATAAGCTTCTAAAGTTGGCTCCATGCACCAGGCGAAAATTCTGCAACAGAAATTTCCAGCACTCTTTGTCCGAAATCCATTCCGTTTACCTTTCGAAATCCACCTTAACCAATTATTCCAACATATCCCAAAATACCATACGAACTTAGTCGAGGCTTCAAACCCTATCAAACAACATCAAAACAACGAATCGCACCTCAAATCAAAATCTATGAACTTTGAACTTTCAAATTTTATATCTTGTGCCGAAACACATCAAATCAATTCGGAATGACTTCAAATTTTGCACACAAGTCATAAATGACATAACAGACCTATTTTAATTTCTAGAATCAGATTTTAACCTCGATATCAAAAAGTCAACCCCCCGGTCAAACTTCCCAAAAAATCAACTTTTGACATTTTAAGCCTAATTCCACTACGGATTTTCAAATAAAATTCTGATCATACTCCTAAGTCTAAAATCACCATACAGAGATGTTGGAATCATCAAAATTCTATTCTAGGGTCGTTTGCACATAATTTGACATCCGGTCACTATTTGAACTTAAACTTTTAATTTTTTCATCAAAATTCCATATCTCGGGCTAGGGACCTCGGAATTTGATTCCGGGCATACGCCTAAGTCCCAAATCACATTATGGACCTACCGAAACTGTCAAAATATTGATCCGAGTCCGTTTGCGCAAAATGTTGACCAAAGTCAACTCAGTTGAGTTTTAAAGCTCTAATTCATATTTAATCCATTTTTCACCTGAAAACTTTCTGAAAAATTTTACGAACTGTGCACGCAAGTCGTGGAATAATAAATAGTGCCTTTTGAGGTCTTAGAACACAAAATTAATTATTTAATTTAAAGATGACATTTTGGGTCATCACAGAAATGGTACCTTGATAGCGCGTGTTCCAGACTTATGACTTATGACAAATAACTATTGAAAACTGTCTACAAACTAGATGGAGGAACAATCATTTTTGGAGACAAATCAAAAGGAAATTTAATTGGAGTTAGAAGAGTTCCTCGCAACTCAACATGTGATGTAGACGAAGTGTACCTGGTTGATGAACTTGACTATAACCTCCCCAGTATCAGTCAAGTATGTGAGAATGACTATGAGTTTTTATTTTATTTTAAAAAGCATGGTGGGTGTATTGAAGACGAATCAGGTAAAGTTATTCTTTCTAAAAATAGAGACATGAATGTCTATACCATCAGTAACATAGATAGACTTGGTTATCAAATTTGTATAGCCTCTATGATTGATGATCCTTGGGTATGGCATAGAAAAATTGGTCATGGTCCAAAAATGATCATGTCATTGGTCTTCCAAAACTAGAATTTTTCAAAAGATCAAATCTGTGATGTATGTCAACTAGGAAAACAAATCGGGTCCTCTTTTAAAATTAAAAACATTGTTTCTACTACAAAGCCTATTCAACTCTTACATGTGGACATATTTGGTCCAACTAGAACTGCTAGCATAGGTGGTAGAAAATATGTCTTTGTTATAGTAGATGATTTTTCTCGATTTACTTGGGTAATTTTTCTAAGTCATAAAGATGAGGCATTAAGGAACTTTGAAGTCTTCTGCAAGAAGGTACAATGGGAAAAAGGTTACTACATATATTCTATAAGAAGTGATCATGGAGGAGAATTTGAAAGCAAATCATTTGAGAACTTCTGCAATGATCAAGGGATCTCCCACAAATTTTCATTTGCAAGATCACCGCAATAAAATGGAGTGGTAGAACGCAAAAATAGAACCTTGCAAGATACGGCAAGAACTATGATTGTGGAAAATTCACTTTCAAACCACTTCTGGACAGAAGCTGTAAGCACAACATGTCACATCATCAACAAATGCTTAATTCGACCTATTCTCAAGAAGACTCCATATGGACTATGGAGAGGTAAAAGACCCAGCATCAGTTATTTTCATCCTTTTTGTTGCAAATGCTTCATTGACAATAATGGAAAAGACAATCTTGATAAGTTTGATCCCAAAAGTGATGAAGGTATTTTTTTTTGGATACTCTCTCTCTAGTAGAGCATATAGAGTTTTTAATAAGCGTACTCTTTCTATTGAAGAATCCATACATGTTATTTTTGTGGACACTAACCCTCGCTTAAGGAATGAAAAACTTTTTGAAGATGAGGAAATTTTCATAGTTCCAAAGTCTATCAATACAGGTGAAAACACTCGTGATGAGGTGACTGATCAACAAGATCAGTCGACTAACAGTCTTATAGACAATCAGGAACCTTCTACAATTGAACAGTCAAATCCCATTGAAAAGGAGCCAGTATCAGTTGTTTCAAATAAATGGAAAAGTGAGCCTGGATATCCACATAAGTACATCATCAGAGATCCTCACGAAAATATGAAAACTAGAAGATCACTAAAGGAGACATCAAATATTCCTCTCATATCCCAGTGCGAACCAAAAAAGGTGGATGACGCCCTTGAGAACGAAATCTGGATAACTGCAATGAAAGAAGAGCTTGATTAATTTGAGAAAAATAAGGTATGGGAACTCATTCCTAAACCTCCAAATGCATCCATTGTTAGAACAAAATGGGTGTACACAAATAAGTTGAATGAGTTTGGACAAGTAGTACGAAATATAGCTAGACTGGTCGCTCAAGGCTATTCACAACAAGAAGGAATTGATTACGAGGAGACCTTCGCCCCTGCTGCCAGGTTAGAATCTATTCTCATCCTATTAGCCAATGCTGCTCACAAATGTTTCAGACTATTTTAGATGGATGTGAAAAGTGCTTTCTTAAATAGGTTCATCTCTGAGGAAGTATATGTTAAGCAACCTCCGGGATTTGTATATGAATCCATTCCAAATCGTGTCTACAAACCGTCTAAAGCATTGTACAGTCTAAAGCAAGCTTCTAGAGCTTGGTATAAAAGGCTGAGTTCATTTCTAGTCAAACATGGGTTTAACAGAGGTAATATGTATACTACTCTTTTTATCAAACGATCGACTGAAGGTAATTTAATAGTACAAATCTTAGTAGATGATATTATTTTTGACAGCACTAATCCTGTTTTATGCAATGACTTTTCAAATATCATGAAAGGGAAATTTGAAATGAGTATGATGGGAGAATTAACTTTCTTCCTTGGGCTTCAAATCAAGTAAGTACAGGAAGAGATTTTCGTTAGTCAAACAGAGTACACAAAAGAGCTCATCAAATAATTTTTCATGTCTAATGCAAAGGCCATAGGTACGCCTATGAGTCCGTCAACTACATTGGATGAAGATAAAGATGGTAAGAGTGTCGATGAAATAATGTATCGACGTGTTCTCTACATTATCTTACAGCTAGTCGACCAGATATTATGTTCAGTGTTTGTAAATGTGCAAGATACAGTCAGCTCCTAAAGAATCCCACCTGACTGTTGTTAAACGTATTATCAGATATTTGATAGGGACAATCAACTATGGATTATGGTACGAAAGTTGAGATATCTTTGATCTCAAAGGTTTTTCAGATGCAGACTTTGCAGGAGATAAAATTGATAGGAAAAGCACGTGTGGAACATGCCAATTACTTGGAAAATCTCCTATATCCTAGCACAACAAGAAACAAAGTTGTGTAGCCCTATCTACTTCTGAAGCGGAATATTTGGTTGTAGGCAACTACTGCACACAAGTTTTATGGATTATGCATCAATTGTTATATTATGATTTACGCCTTAATTGCGTTCCTATTGTGTGTGATAACACTAGTGCTATCTGTCTATCAAAAAATTCGGTGCATGATTCTAGGGCTAAGCATATTGAGATTAAGCATCATTTTATACGTGATTATGTTGCTAAAGGCGATATTGTGTTAGAATTTGTCAATACTGAAAATCAGTTAGCATATATTTTTACAATACCATTGCTTGAAGAAAGATTTCGTTTCCTTCGTAACAAAATTGGTATTTGTACAATTCCCATCTAACTGTGCTAAGTGTTTTCTATAAATGTCTAAGTTTATAATTTTTTTCCATAAATATTCTTCATAATTTTCACCAAAAAAAATCTTTTAGAACTTGATTAGTCTGTACATGCTTTAATTGTTGAACTGGCGGCGGGCTTGCAGATGGCAGCTTTTCAGTTGCTCTTCACACGTCTCTCCGAGAATCGACGCATCCATTCAAACTCCTTTTAAACCATTCCCCCTCGATCATATCTCCCATTCTCTCAAAGAAACTCAATCTCTCTCATTGTTTTATTTTACTCATGGAAAAAACCAAACCCTCTCATTCCTCCTCCATGCCTAGAAGAAGCTATCACTTCAAGAAAAACCATCAAACTGATGATCCTGTTGATGTAGAATCCTCAGAAAGCACAAACCGTCTATTGACTGAGGATGATTCCAGTGATTCTCAAGAAGATATTTTCATCTCCCAAAAGAGGCTTGGAAAGCGTCCAATGGAGTCCATCCCCAAACAATCTTCTCAAAAAAGAGGGAGAACGGAAAGTATAGAGTTTGGCCCTGAAGACAAGATGAATTTCTATGGCCCCGAAGGGAAAGCTAGGTTTGTTGCTTTCAAAGGAAAGTCGATTACTTATGGTCGCACTGTAAGTTTGAAATCTATGCAAAACTCTCACAGTGATGTTATCTTTGTGTTTGAAACTTTGAAACTTGTCTCTCTATTTTCTACTGTTGGTGATACTGTCTATGAAGAGCATGTGCGTATGTTTTATGCAACTCTGTTTGTGAATGATAAGGATGATCTAGAATCCATGGTTTTAGGAACTCGTATTATTCTTGACACTTATCAGTTTCAGAAATCTTTGCAGCAAAGTTTGTTGGGTATAGTCTATTTGTGCAACATTCTTGGCCTGATAATTTTGATGTGTTGTTTGAGGTAGCCAAAGGTGTGTTGTCTGAAAACCCCCCCTGATATTGCTCCAAAAAGTTTGAAATTTGAACATCATGTACTAGCATTAATTGGTTTTCCTGGGTACGTCTGTACATGCTTGAAAGCATTAGGGATGTTTCATCCTCTGCGAATAGTTTGCCCTATGGTTTACTAATCTCTCATATCTTAAAAGTTATGAAAGTGGATATGTCTCTCTATGCTCCTAAACCCATCTCCAGTACATATGATAAGACTACCTTTTGTGAGAGATTAGTAAACCATAAAAGAATGGTCATGTTTATGATTCCTGCGGATACCCGGGTGCTGTCCGGACCGGTTGGCATTGCCAACTACCTTTGCTGCTTGGTGACCGAAGAGGATTAAGCGAAGATGAACGAGGTGGATGCATCGAGCCTTTTCAACGAGGCACAACAGGCACTGAACAGGGTATGCTTTTCTTTCATTGTATATCTTGAAAGGTTTATTTAACCCTAGCATATTCTTATGATCTCATCATTTTTGTGTTTTATGTCTCGGTGCTTCATCACGAGAGCTTCCATCGGTCTTAGATGGAGGTGAGCCAGCTCGAGTTCGAGCTCAAGGAACAGGTCTAGCAGAAGGCCATGTACAAAGCTCTTAGCGAGCAAAAATACGAGGCCCTCAAGGACCTCCCTATCTTCCAAGCTGAGCTGGAAAAAGCTCAAAAGGAGGCATTGTCAGTGAAATAGGAGCATGCAGTTTTGTTCAAAAAGGTAAGGGTATTTGAGATTAATACTGAGAGGCTAAGTGCAGCTGCTAACGCTGCAACCTCACAGATCCAAGAGAAAATAGACCTGATTGACCAGCTCTGGGCTGAGATAAACGAGATCAAAGCCTCGACCGAGTCATTGAGCAACAAGATGGATCTTCTGGCCTCGGAAAAGGAGGCTACTAAAGAGGATTTGGCATCGACCAAGGACCAGCTTTGGGTGATGAAGGATAAAGACAACAAGTGGTCTCGACTGAATGATGAGCTCCGAACACTACTAGACTCGGCCGTCTCGGAACGGGATGCCCTCGGCAAGTACACCACGTTGAATTCCAAGTTGGAGGCAGCTTCGAATGAGTCCGCCGAGGTCCACGATATGCTAGACCAATACAAGAATGACGTGGAGGTGGTCGAGGCATGTATAATAACAAAGGCCAAATATGTAAAGTGGCTATTCCGAAGGGAAACCCTTGAGGAGATTCATGCTTGGGGGTTCGATATATCGGCCTAAATTGAAGAGGCAAAGAGGCCGAGGCCAATGAGATATACGAGACCCAGGGTTCAGGCAGTGAATTGGGTTGTGGTGAAGACTAGGCAAAAATGCCTTAGTTTATTTTTTGTTTTCTTTTGTACATTTTTTATTTATTTTGGGACCGATTTACAGTGACTCTATAAATACTTTTGACATATTTAAAAATTATCCCTTAGGCTATATTGTGTCCTTTACTTTTCAGCATCCGCTTACAACTCTTTGTTTGAAATATGTCATAGAATGATATAATTTAGACTGTTTGTTCCCCAAAGCTCGAATGGGGCCTGATTTATGTAACAACTCCGAGTTGCTTTGGCTTTAGAATATTTGATAAAAAATAAAGTCTATAAAATACTTGAATGTTTCAACCGGACACGATGATGTTTTGCCAAAGGTGGCTCTTTTTATAACTAGGTAGTATTTTTTTCATAGGTTTTAATCATGTGTAAGGACCTTACTTTTACGGACTTAGACGTCTCCGAGCCATTTTAAGTTGGCTGTAATCTTTCATATTCGGGCCCTGCCTAATAGGCTCGGTGCCTCCGGGATTCGATAGCCCGAGTTGTCCGATCTTATTATCGAACAACAGTCCCCGACTCGAGGAGGCCCGTGGGCTCTAGGGTTTTGAACCCATTATTTATTCTAAGTAACTTAACGATAATAACATTGGTGCAAATGTGAAATGATGAAATATAGAGGGCAAATTTCTTTTATTACTTTGCATGTAGAGTACATGATCGAAGACATAAAAGCTTTCTGCCATGGCAAGAATGAGCTACACGGGCACGGTTCGTTTGACCCTTACAATTAATTCTGATATTCAAGCCTTGTCTTTTAACATCAAATAAAAAATGCCTTCTAAAGACCCTGAGTTTTGAATACTATCGATCCAGTACAAGTGTTTAGCAATCCCGGCCTCAAGCCAGTCTTCATAACTTTGGTAGCACATTTTACTGTTGCCTCGTTAAAAATCTTGCTGTAAAACCCACTTCAAAAAAATTGGTCCAAGGAAAAAAGAGTGCAACACGTGCTTTCAGACCTAATCGTCATATTTAACCTCGACCGAATACATGCATGGGTTATTTCAAAGCATAACAAACTTCAAAGGAAATTGTGTTCGTACCTTGGCAGTAGTACCACTTTAAGTGTGCCACATTCCAGTTGTTTGGTAGTTGTACACCGTTCCCTGACCTTGATCTTATATGAGCATTTCCCAATTATACCAGTAACTCTATACGGACCTTCCCAGTTCGGGCCTAATTTCCCGTCATTTGGGTTCTTAGTGTGTAGCGCAACTTTCCTTAATACCAAGTCCCCGACTTGGAAGTGTCGAAAGTTAGCCCTTCGGTTATAGTATCTCCTCATTCGCTGCTTTTGGGCCGCTAACCGGACCAGGGCGGCTTCTCGCCTTTCGTCCGATAAGTTTAAGCTTGTAGTCATGGCCTCATCATTTGACGTCTCGGTAGTGTACTAGAATCTTATGATCAGTTTTCCTACTCCGACCAGGATCAAAGCTTCTACGCCATAGACTAAAGAGAACGGGGTCGCACCGGTGCTTGACTTCAAAGTCAATCGGTATGCCTACAAGACCTTGGGTAAAATTTCTTTTCACTTTCCCTTTGAATCAGTCAATCTCTTCTTCAAGTTTTGGAGTATAGTATTATTTGTTGACTCCTCTTGGACATTCCCACTAGGGTGGTAGGGTGTTTACAAGATCTTTTTAATTTTGTGATCTTCGAGAAACTTACTAACCTTGTCGCCGATGAAGTGCTTCCCGTTTTCGCAAGCGATCTCGGCCGATATCCCGAATCGGCATATTATATGGTCTCAGAAGAAGTCGATGACTTCTTTCTCCTGAACCTTCTCGAATGCATGTGCTTCGACCCACTTGGAGAAATAATCGGTCATGAGAAATATGTATTGGGATTTACCAGGTTCGCATGGTAAGGGACCGACGATGTCCATCCCCCATTTCATAAACGGCCATGGCGATAGGATCAGTTGAAGAATTTCCCCCGGTTGATAAATCACCGGGCATAGGTTTGGCATTCGTTATATTTTCGAACGAAGTCTTTCGCATCCTTCTTCATCTCTTTCCAGTAATAACCGGCTCTGATCAATTTCCGAACCAAGGATTCCGCTCATGTATAGTTTACACAAGTACCCTCGTGTATTTCCCTCATTGCGTAGTCGGTCTCCCCCAGACACAAACACCTAGCTAGTGGCCCGAAAATAGATCTTCTGTATAATTTTCCTTCGACCAAGCTTAACTTGGCAGCTTTAGTACGTAGGGCCCTCGATTCCTTTAGATCCAACGGCAATTTACCCTTTTGAAGGTAGTCTATGTATTTGTTTCTCCAGTCCCAAGTCAAACTTGTCGAGTTCACCTCGGCGTGACCTTCTTCTACAATCGAGTTTATCAATTGCACTACTGCTCCGGAGTCAAATTTGTCAGAGTCGACTGACGACCCTAAATTGGCCAACGCATCAGCCTCGTTATTTTGTTCTCGAGGTACGTGTTGTAGAGTCCATTCCTTGAATTAGTGTAATGCCACCTAGAAGTTATCCAAGAATCGCCACATTTGTTCCTCTTTTCATTCAAACGTCCCGTTGACTTGGTTGACGATGAGGAGGGAGTCACATTTGGCCTCGATTACCTTGTCCCCCAGCCTCTTAGCTAGTTCTAGACATGCAATCATAGCCTCATATTCGGTTTCATTTTTAGTCAATGTTATAGTTCTAATAGGCTGCCTTATTACATTACCCGTAGGTGGTTTTAATACGATGCCCATCTCAGACCCCTTTACGTTTGAAACATCGTCCGTGAATAGGGTCCAGATCCCCGAGCTAGTCCCCCAAGGTGAGCAATAATTCCTTCTCAACCTCGAGGATTAAGACCGGCATAAAGTCGGCCAAGAAGTCCGCCAAAATATGAGATTTTATGGCGGTATAGGTTTGCACTCGATATCGTACCCGTTAATCTCTATGGACCATTTGGAAAGCTATCCCGAGAGCTCGAGTTTTTGCATAACATTCCTCAACGGGTAAGAGGTCACGACACATATGGGGTGAAACTGAAAGTACGATTTTAATTTCCTAGAAGCGCTCAATATTGTTAACGCTAATTTTTCTAAGTGTGGATACCTTATTTCGGCATCGCCTAGGGTTCTACTAACATAATAATAGGAATTTGCATACATTCTTCCCAAACTAGGACACCACTTAACGCTACCTCGAAAACTGCCAAGTAGAGGTACAATTGTTTGTTTGCCTTCGGAGGAGGGCTCGATAGGTACATTTTGAGTTCTTCTAAAGCTCGCTGGAACTACGGGGTCCAAGAGAAGTCTTTCTTCTTTATTAGTAATGAGAAAAACCGGTAGCTCTTGTCTGAAGACTTCAAAATAAACCAGCCCAATGCGGTTATCCGCCCTGCCAGTCTTTGTACTGCCTTAACGTTGTCAACTACGGTGATATCTTCTATAGCTTTTATCTTGTCCGGGTTGATATCTATTCCCCGGTTGGATACCATGAACCGGAGGAACTTGCCCGACCTGACCCCGAAAGCACACTTTTGCGGGTTTAGCTTCATGTTGTATTTACTCAATATGTCAAAGGTTTCCTGTAAATGCTTTAAATGGTCCTATGCTCATAGGGACATAACCAACATATCGTCAATATAAACCTCCATTGATTTCCCTTCAAACATCCGGTTAACTAGGCGTTGATACATGGCACCAGCATTTTTTAACCCAAACGACATTACGTTATAACAGTAGGTGCCGAATTTGGTTATGAAAGAAGTCTTTTTTTGGTCGCCCTGGTCTATCTAAATATAGTTGTACCCGGAATAGGCATCGATAAAACTCAGTATCTCGTGTCCGACCGTCGCGTTGATCATTCGATCGATGTTAGGAAAACGGAATGAATCCTTCGGACACAGCTTGTTTAGGTCCTTATAATCTACACACATTCTAAGTTTGTTTCAATTTTTAGGTACGACAACTATGTTAGCCAACAAATCCAGGTACTTAACATCCCGTATGGAACCTATTTTCAAAAGTTTAGATACCTCGTCTTTAATGAATGCGTGTTTGATCTCGGATTGCGGCCTTCTCTTTTGTTTGACCGGTTAGAACTTTGGATCCAGGCTTAATTTGTGAGTTGTCACCTACGGTGGGATCCCTATCATATCTAAGAGGGACCAGGCAAAACAACCGGCATTATCTTTAAGGAAATCAATAAGTTTTATCCTGAGCTGGGAGTTAGCCTCGTGCCTCGGTATACCTATCGATCCGATAGGTGTTCAATCAATATAACCTTCTCCAATTCCTTGATTGTTGATTTAGTGGCATAGGTGTCATCGGGTGCTATAAAAGATCTCGAGACACCATAATCATCCTCTTTGTTTGATGTGCGCTCCTCCTATTTTTCCGGCTCGATCGACCACGGGATCATTGATTGCTATTTGGTTTCCTTTTCTTCGACCAGTCCCTTATTTTTTTATGTCGAAATCGCGGACACCGGGATCACTTCATCGATAGCGAACATCTCCTTTGCGGCCGGATGTTCCTGTAGACTGTTTTGACTCCTCCCCGAGTGGGAAATTTCAACGCCTGATATAAGGTTGAAGGCACCGCCCTCATGCTGTGAACCCATGGCCTTCCGAACAAGGCATTGTATGTCTTTTCCCCTTCGATCGTGTAGAACATTGTTTCCTGGGTGGTCTCGACAGTGTTCACTGGTAGGGTTGTTTCACCATTCGCCGTCTCGCACGCCATGTTGAATCCGTTCAACACTCGGACTGCCGGTATGATTCGGTCCAATAATCCCAGCTGTTCTACGACCCTCCTCGGATGATGTTGGTCGAGCTACCTGGATCAATTAACACACATTTAACTCGAGATTTATTGATAAGTACGGATATTACCAGTGCATCATTATGAGGCTTGATACCCCCTATTTCACGGTAAAGAAACGAGAGGGGAGCATGATCTGACGCAACCTCGAGTAAAGCCGAAGGGTTCCTCAGTTCAGAGCCCTAGGAGGACGAACGGTCCATCCGGGATCGGACACGGCTAAATATTGGGTCCGAGTAGAGTGAAGGTTCGAGACTAAGGGAAAAGAGAAACGATTAAGCATGATAAGCAGGGAGCCGTAATATCCGCCCTCAACCGGATATTACGGCACAAATCCCGCCCGAAATCAACTGCATATCAACAGTTATCTAAAAAGAGGATTTTTACCTTATTTAGACTTGCACTAGGATTAAAACTCTCCTACTATATAAAGGGGAAATGTTTTTGATTTTAAACCACTGTCAGCACGCATATCAAAGCAATAAAAGTCCATTTTCATTCTTTAGCTACTGTTCATTGTGTTCTTCAGTTGCTTAATTATTCGGTTATAACCGAGCCAGTCTCGAGGGCTCGACCGAGGTCAATTTTCAGTGTTCTTCTAAAAGGCCAGTCTGGATTGTTCATCACGTTTAGTTTGATAATTTTACTTCCCTTTATCTTAATTAATTTCTGTTCATAGATCATTTGTGTTAAATTAAATCACGTATCCTTTAACAACTTACAGATTTAATTGTTAATCATTTTAAGGGTAAACAATTTGGTGTCCTGACGAGCGCAAAATACAACACGAAATTAATGCTCGCTAATCAAAGATAGTATAGTAAAATATCATCTCTACAGAAATTAGATTTAAACAATGTTCGAGTAATTTCTGGCTTAATTGCTATTCAGGAGGATCAACACTTGAGTTAAATGATTACGAACTACGATTAACTACTAAAATAAAGCAATTGACAATTGACTGTAAAGAATTAGAGAATCGCAGAGTTGATTTATTATCAATGTAAAAAATAATGGTTTTGATAGGATAGGTGCAAGATATCTATTTGGGATTTAATTCTAGTTTAATTCACTCTAATATTCTAATGATTCTCACGAATTCACTCGATGATTAGTTCAAACGTGTAGTCAAGACTCCATTTTCGATTAAATCTTAACTCTACGTGGTGAACTAATATAAGCACTGTAAAAATATGCAAGCATGCTAAGGGAAACTAAACAAACTCTTTCGATTACTTAAGAGAATCACTGCATTAAACTAAACAAAATAATGCAAAGATAGTCACAAAAATATTCCTATTTCGATTAAATAATCCGGTGAATAAAGTTACAACAATTCAAAGCTCCATACACGAATTCAAGCAAAGAACTAGAGTTAAAATCCACAAATATTTATCAAAATACCATATCCGTCAAACCCTAAGGGAAACTACTCCATAATCATGGAGGAAGTCATCACAAATATAATTGAGTAAGGAAGCATCAATCTAACGTTACAATCCAAACTCCCGTATTGAATTGATCGAAAGATGATGAATCCTATGTCTTGTAGCCTCCAATGCTCTCCTAAAGCTTTCAAGGTCAAAAGTCCCTTCAAAAATGTCTTTTTAGTATATTTATACCATGTAGGAGTGGACGCGGGCTAAACTACCTTTTCCAAACCGAAACAGCAAAATACTCAGGCCAGCACGGTGAAAACAATAACGTGGTACCCAACAATGATGTACCCCTATTAATCCCAGTGGTGTCCCAATCGCAGACCCAATCGATGCTAACTCATAGGTTGCCATCAAATCAACCTGCCTACTGAACCCAAAAACAACATTCGCGGGGCACCCGGTCATCAGCTCGATAAGCACCCAAAGGGGAAGGTGATGGAGTTATCTTGCGATTTATTTTCGAATTGTTGCATGCTTAGCAAGTGGAAATAACACAGTTGTAGACCCTAAGTCATGTCCCTAACAGGATCGAGCCCGAGTGGGTCAGAGAAAATACTCGAAGGGATGAACAAATTACCGTGGAATCGGTTGAGTTCGGGCCCGGGGAAACTTCCGAGGTGATGAGAATGCTCAAAGCACTAACAAAGCAGGTGGATTCTGGTGAGAAAAATATGGAGGCAAACGACAAGAAGGTGGAAAGTTATAATTCCAGGTTCGATCAGATCCTGGGAGCATCTCCAATATTGAAGGGGCCGGATTCCAAAAATTTCATTTAGAAGCCTTTCCCCCCGAGTGCCGCGCCGAAGCCAATCTCGAAGTAATTCCAAATGCCCGACATTCTCAAGTATAATGGGACCACAGATCCAAATGAGTATGTAACCTCCTATACGTGTGCAATCAAGGGGAATGACCTAGAAGATGACGAGATCGAATCCGGTGTTATTGAGGAAATTTAGGGAAACCTTGTCCAAAGGAGCGATGATATGGAATCACAACTTACCTCCGAATTCTATTGATTCATTTGCTATGCTTGCGGATGCTTTCGTAAAAGCCCATGCCAGTGTCATCAAGGTCGAGACGAGAAAATCAGACCTTTTCAAAGTCAAGCAGAGAGATAACGAGATGCTTAGGGAGTTCGTGTCGAGGTACCAGATGGAGCGAATGGACCTGCCCCCAGTCGCAGATGATTGGTTTGTTCAGGCATTCATTCAAGGAATCAACCCCCGAAGTTTCGTTGCTTCTCAACAATTGAAGCAAAACTTGGTGGAGTACCCATCGGTCACTTGGGCCGACGTCTATAATAGGTATCAGTCGAAGATTAGAGTCGAGGACAACCAGCTAGGAGCCCCCTCGGGGTCTGTTTACCGCAACAGAGAGAATGACAAATCCAAGAGGATTGTGGACCAGGAGCCAAGGCCGGTCTGAGATCGGTATCAGCCGTACGGCTCGGACAGAATAGGAAACGGATCCGGTTGCCACCCAACCAGGAACGACAGGAGAAATGATAAAGAACTGAGCAACCGGGTACTGATGAGTAAAAATGATTTTGACAGATCGCGCGAGGGTAGGGAAGCACCGAGATTATCAGAGTACAATTTCAACGTGGATGTTGCAAGTATAGTGTCGACCATTGGTCTTATCAAAGAGACCAAGTGGCATAGACAACTTCAGTCTGATTCCGCACAGAGGGATCACAACTTGGCATGTACGTACCACGGTACTCACGGTCATAGGACAGAAGATTGTCGACAGCTAAGGGAAGAAGTGGCTCGACTATTCAACAGCGGACATCTTCGGGAATTCCTAAGTGAACGGGCCAAAAATTATTTCAAAAACAGGGACACCAACAAACAGATTGAACAAGAGGAGCCCCAACACGTGATCAACACGATCATTGAGATGTCCCCCAAGAGCCAATGATAAAACACACCAAAGTTTCTATCACAAGGTAAAAACGCACCCGGGATCACGTCCCGGAAGGGGCCATCTCGTTCAGCGACGAGAATGCCGAGAGCATCACATTACCCCTGATTTTACCCGTACACAAAGCATTTTTTTGGAAAAAAATTCTCGAAACTTTGCCAAGGTTGATACTGTTTCTCAAAAAAAAAATTACATCGCCAACCAATACAGCTATATATTGTATACTTGGTGGTGTTGGTGTTGATAATTTGTTTTACTTAATGCACAAAATTTTGATCATCAAGTTAAAGCCTAGTGGTGCTCATTCAATTCCCGGACTGGTAGCGATTCGAAATTATATGTGGCACAACCAAGAACAATCGGTTTAAAGTAAGAGTCGCATGAAATATGCAAACCAAAACTTTCATAATACTTCAAATATAAGGGAAGAGAAATTTTTCAATATTGAAGACAATAAATTTTATGAATTCCTATATATATGCACCTTTGGTAACTGAAAGAGACGTACAAGAAAACCTAAGATTGACACTAATGATAGAACTTGATAAAAACTCATCACCAAAGGGGGAAAATGTCAATCAATTAAAAATCAATTAATGTTTGGACTCTCTCTTTTTTTTTTTTTTTTTTTGTTGTTGTTGTTGTTGTTGTTTTGGTTGGGTTTACCCCCACCAGTATCCAGTACTTGCATGCGTCGCGCAAAGCCTATTTAAGGGGGAAGTGTTCCTTAACAAAAAAAATTCTCGTACGCATGGCTCGAATCAGAGATATCTGGTTAAGGATGAAGGGATCTTATTCATCCCATCATGACCCGTATTGGTTAATGTTTGATTTCTCTCGATTTTGTAAAAGGATGTCAGGCAGGCCGCGAATATCTTTGAGAATCAAAACTTGATACGTAGCTCCCATATTATCGGCCTTGTTCAATTGTAATAGTTAGCCCATTCTTGGTAGAGGAAGTTATAGATTCACTAGAAATAGTAGTTCTTGCCACAAAAGCTGGATGATTAGGTCTTGGAAGAATCATGCTTTCACCCCCAAGCATTACTATGACGTTGGACATACTTGGACGTCCACAAGGGTTTTCTTGTACGCATAAGAGACCAATGTTAATGCATTTTATTGCTTCATCTATGTTACATGTTTCAAGCAGCGATTCATCCACCAAATTGATTGCATTATCTTCATTCCACAATCTCCAAGCCTGCGATTTGCATCATTAGTTACCAAAATAATATACTATACTCAGGCGGAGGGAGAGCTAGTTAGGGACCCATTAACTTTTGTTCAAACCCTATATTTTTTTTATATAATCTATTACATATGTATAATATTTAATTGTGAACCCACCAACTAAGAGAGTTATGGGTTTGGTAGCAATTCAGAATCCATAAACTCTAAATTCTAGCTCCGTCTCTGTATATACTCCGTCTGCTTCATGTTATGTGATGCACTTTGGCTTAGGAAAGAAAGAAAGACTAATTTTTGAAACTTGTGGTATAAAATAAGTCATAGAGACTTGTTTGGCTAGAAACTTTTGAAACTTGTATGGCTAGAATCATCTTATTAAGCGTAAAATAGAATTTTAAAGTTCAATTATTTCTAAATACAGAAAGATATTGTTCTTTTTGGAACTATTAAAAAGGAAAGTTTATCACACTAATTTAGATAGATCGAGGGGGTAATGAAAAAATCTTTATTGAAAAAATAAACACCAAAACCTTAAATTGCAATTTTTTCACTCACATATTCGATTAGGTTCCTTGCCTCTTCGCATTGATAAAACCCGGTGTTTCTTCTGCCGCTTAGAATCTCAAGTATAATTACTCCAAAGCTAAAAACATCTGACTTGGTTGAGAATGATCCATTCAACGCATACTCCGGAGACATATAGCCACTGAAATGAGAACGAGTAATCACATAATGTAAGTAGATATGTTTGTATCATATCCTAAAATATAGAAAATAATGTTTTAAACTTACTAGGTTCCGACAATTTTTTTCGTATTTGCTTGTGTAAAATCTCCTTGAACAATCCTTGCTAAGCCAAAGTCTGAAATCTTGGGGTCCATTTCTTCGTCTAGTAAAATATTACTAGTTTTAAGGTCTCTATGAATGATCGTCAGCCTTGAATCATGGTGTAGATAAGACATTCCACGGGCAATTCCAAGTATAATATCAAACCGTTTTTTCCAGTCCAGCAATGAGCGATTTTGTTGATCTTTTATGGAAAAAATTAGTGTCAATTAATCATGATAGCTACTAGTTATGAGGAAATTAAATAAATAAAACTAGCAAGAGAAGCTAACCAAATATGAAGGTGTCCAAGCTCTTATTTAACATGTACTCGTAAAGTACAATCTTTTCATTTCCCTTTACACAATACCCCAAAAGTCTAACTAGATTCCTGTGTTGAACTCTCGCGATTAATAGCACTTCATTCGTAAATTCTTCTATGCCTTGTCGAGATTGAGTTGATAATCTTTTAACTGCAATTTCTCTTCCTCCTAGAAATTTACCCTGATGAACATTTATATATCAATATATAGTGAGCTCAAAAATAATATATAAAGGCAAAGGGCAATCCGGTGCACGAGGCATCCCGCGTTCACGTAGGATTCGGGGAATGGCCGCACCCTAAGGGTATGACGTAGACAGCCTAACCTAATGCAAGCATTAATGACTGCTTCCACAGCTCGAATCCGTGATCATAGATCACACAGGGAGACAACTTTACCGTGGCTCCAAGTATCCCCTTCTTTAATAATAATATATATAGTATAGAAAAATCTAGTTCACACACATACATCATACACACAAGTCAGAGAATATATATTTGAGGAAAGATCAAGATTTGAATGACCTTATAAACGGGACCAAACCCTCCTCTGCCCAGCATGTTTGCCTCTGAGAATTGATCTGTAGCAGCTAGTATGCTTTCGAAACTAAAAATACGAGCATCCATTGTATTATCATCATCTTCATTAGTCAAATCGTTAGGGTTTACTCTACTCTTCAAATGATCCAAAAGATTCCTTTGACCTAAAGAAGGTGATAGAAATTAATGAGTTAGAATATGCTATTTAGATAAAGCCGTAAAACATTGGCTGTGTTTGGTCTTATTCGACTTTACCTTTTCTATTTGCCATCCTTCTTCTATAATAAAAGTAGGTAAAGGCGCAGCATACTAATAGAATTGTCACAAATGCTGTTGTAAGAATAATCGTGACTTTGAGCCTTGCGGTTGATTGCTTCTGCTTCGTTGCTGCTTAATTCGAAATGAAGTAGATATACTTAGAAAATTTGAGAAATGAAATATCAATTGTTAGAATAGAGAATTTCAACGAAACTACAACAATGTGCCGTCTAGTTATGTGGTTTTGAAGGTTAATTTATCACCGAAGAAAGAACCTCTAAATTAAAATGGTTGCACCAATGATAGAGTGCATGGCATATTGAGATAGTATAGTTTTTAGAGTAAATAAGTTTGACTAGTGTAAGGACTAGTAACTAGCAAGACCTACCCGCTTTATTGAGCATTTTCATTCACTAAAGCAACTTGAACAAAATAAAAGTAAAAAAAAAAAAAAAATTCATTGACTACTAAAAGGAGGTCAATTAAATGAGTACTAACTCTTTTCTATTACTTTAAAAGTGATGCAAGAACGTATTCTTTTCTATCTAAGCTTCTTCCTTGTACATTAGCTCCCCCATCGTAGATGGTTCAGCACGACGGTGCCACAAAATGATTGATAACTGCGACGGAGTCGAAATAAATTTTGTTCTTTGTATTCAATAAGTATTGCATGTCCGAATAATTCAAAGAAGGGCGGACTGCCGGGAGGGTCGATTACGTACCTTGGTCACTTGGAAAATCAGAAGCAGCAAGTTTGATAAACAGATTTCTTCCTCTTTGATCATCTTGAGACAGTTGTTGCAGATTTAGGACCTCTTTAGCCCAAGTTAAACATTCACCGCCGTCATAAGTATAAGCAGTACAAGAACAATTTTTGAGACAAGTAGATTCACATTCTGCTCTTGTACCTTTGACTGTTTGATAGTGTTTTGGTAATGTCACATGGGACATCTTCCAAAACCTGTCCTTAAAGGGAGCACTGGAATTACCACAGCTCAAATTTGTTTCCCTAACACAACCTTGAGAAAAAATATCCAAATCCCAATCCGCATCAAATCTGGGAACAAAACCAGGGAAACAACTGCATACCGAACTTGAGCTTGGATTGCAAGTACCAAATGCCCCACAATAAGCATACACATCACAGGGTTGTGTTGGTTGAAGGAAAATCACATTCCATTGACGAGAGCTATCCAACCATGTGAATTGCTTCATTATTCCGGTGACATCAATAACAAATCTTGATGTGACTAAAGGACTAAAGAAAGTATGCGCATAATAAACCTCATTATCATTGTTGATATACGTATAGTTAACTGTTGTGTTGGGAATGTTATATGGCACATTACTAAATCTATCTCCATCCCAAGTACCACTATTCCAGTATTCCTCAGTTCTATTCCACATTGCCCTAATCTGGCCATTTGTTGGATTAATTTCAACAGTGTAAGGCCCTGGATTAGGATCTTCTAAACTCCTCCAAGATGTAATGTATTGCATGGCTTTGGTATGTTTGTTGTAACTAAGCTTCGAACCAGGCATATAAGTATTGCTAGGGTTGTCGAAACTTTGCCAGAGTAGCGGAGATGTTGAATTCGACCCATTTCTCAAAACAAAATTTCCGTCATTACCAAGAACAGCTATGACAGAATCAGGCTTTGTGTAGTACTTGATATTTGTTCCCCATATTGGTTGTCGGAACCCATTCAAGAGCACCAAGTTGCCATTCCTAACTGTGAATTCTGCATTAGCCATTTCAGGAAAAGAAAGTTTATTTTCCCTATTTGCTACCCAAACGATTGTTTGCGGGCTTATGTTTTTGTACCATATGCCAATGTAATAACTGGAGCCGTTGTCTGGTGTGAAGAAGCCCAACTCAAAGTTTTCACCCGAAGAGACAATAGTAACACCGATAATAATGGATTTGTTTGCGCCAATTCTATCTCCAATGGAAAATTCCTCTTTTCCAAAAGAAAGTGAAGAATTGAGGGAAAGGAAAGTGAAGAGCAAGAAAAGCATCAGAAATGAAGTACTAGTAATTATTTGGATCACCATAGTTAGCTGCTGCTGCTGCTGCAGCAGCACAAAACTATATATATGGTTATCAAAGAGAAGGTAGATATATATACTAGGAGATGATCATTTGAGTGTTTTTCTCTCTGTATTTATACGTCATAGGAAGTTTGGAATAGAGGGAATATGTTGCTTCGTACGTTAGCCGCCAGTGAGTTGGGACTTACACAGACACAGAGAATCTGAAATGTCATTTTGTCTGCAGGCCTCATGGAAAAATAGTTGGATAGACAATAGAAAAAGAGCTACTGTCTGTACGGCGTCAGACCACTATATTAGAACTAATCTTTCGCCTTTTACTTAAGAATACTGTGCGCGCTGCACTCAGTAGCATACACCCATTTTTGGAGGGGTTCTCGGGGTAAAGAAAAGTTCGAGCCTTAAAAATACAACAACAAGTATAATTTTACTAGTGTGGTCTGAGAAAGGTAGTTTGTACGCAGACCTTATATCTATCATGGGGTAGAGAGTCTGTTTCCGATAAACCATCGGCTCCATTCCTCCAAGAACTCTTCACTCTGATCTTAGGATAACTCTAAAAATGAAGTGCGCTCACCAATAAAGCAACTCACTCGTGTAATCGAACTTTTTTGTAAGAGCGGTTTAACTCCTTAGTGGGCTGCCTGGTGCCATTAAATTAGATTGGTTAGTGGGTATTGGATACTAGATGATAAAAAATAAAAAGAAAATTTATTGTGGATCAAGAATTAATTTTTTTTTTTTTTTGATAAACAAGAATTTAAGAGACCGTTTGGACATAAGAAATTTTTTTATTTTTTTAAAAAAATTTACTTTTTTCCGAAATTAGCGTTTGTTCATAAATTTTTCAATTTTCACTTGAAGATGCATTTTGAAATTTTTCGAAATTTTGAAAAATTCCAAAAAGTTGTTTTTCTAAATTTTCACTCAGATTACTCATAAAACTTCAAAAACAACCCAAAATTATATTCATGTCCAAACACAACTCTAATTTTCAAATACTATTTTCACTTGAAATTTTTTTTTCACTTTTTTTTAGAATTTTATAATTCTTATGTCCAAACGCCCACTAAATTTGTTTGACCCATATTTTTTCATTTTTGTTACTTTGTTCTGAGTTTTAAGTATGAATTAGAAGTCAAGAAGGAAAAAGACACAATTGCATTCTTATTGTTTTTTAGATATAATTGCAACAACAATAATAATGCAATGACATTTCACAAGTGTGATCTGAAAAATTAGTGTGTACGCAGATCTTATCCCTATCTTTATCTTGTGAAGGCAGAGATTGTTTTCGGCAGATGCAAAAAGAAGCAGCAATTCAGATAGCGTTTTTTTCATAAGAATAAATATCTTTTTACAAATGCCAAAAACAACACCACACGAAAAAACAGAACTTAAAACTAGCTTGTTTCATGTTACCTGACGTACAGACCATTGTACTTAAACAAAAAGTATACTAAACTCGTGTAATCCTTTTAAAATGTACATCTATAGTTTCAGGGACTTCCTGTCGGACTTAGCTAGTCTGTTTATTTTTCTTTGCTTTGCTAATAAAAGGAATTATATTAAAACTTAACCAGGGTCGTTACAGAGGGGAACTGAACGTCGTGTTTCAGCCTGTTGACATTTGCAAAGTCACACACATTGGAAACAAATTGTGTATGAGAATGGAGATATAAACGGCAAAGGCCAAATATACCCTTCTATTTTTAAAAATGGTCTAACAATACACTCTGTTATACTATTAGGTTATATATACATCTGCAGTTATACTTTGGGTTCAAATATACCCTTCATTTGAACGGAGGGACACGTATCATCGTCTTGTTGGTCAATTCTAAATATTTCCTATTTAATTAAAAAGACTCATTACCCATATTCGAAAAGTAATTTTTTAAAGCAATTTTTTTTTGTAAAAACTGAAATTATTTTTTCTAAAAACTGAAAAAACGAAAATATTTTTTTTTCCAGTTTTTACAAAACAAACTGCTTTAGAAAAAATTGAAAAATATTTTCTAAAATAAAGTTTTTGTAAAAAAAGTCCAGTTTTTTTTTCTTCAGTTTTTAGTAAAAAAAAGTCCAGTTTTGCTTCAGTTTTCTTCTTCGGTTTTCTTAAGTTTTTAGTAAAACAATATTTTTAGATGCTGAAAAATATTTTCTAAAACTACTTTGTAAAAGCTGAAAAGAAATTTTCTAAAGCAATTTTTTTTGTAAAAACTGAAAAACAAATTGAATTTTTTTTTACTAAAAACTGAAGAAAACAAAACTGGACCTTTTTTACAAAAATATTATTTTAGAAAATATTTTGTAGTTTTTTTAAAGCAGTTTTTTTTTTCTTCCAGTTTTTACAAAAAAAAAAAATGCTTTATAAAATTGCTTTTTGGGTATGAGTAATGGGTCTTTTTAGGTAATTAGGAGATATTTAGAATTGACCAACAAGACGATGACATGTGTCCCTCCGTTTAAATGAGGGGTATATTTGAACTCAAAATATGACTGCAAGGGTATAGATAACTCAATAGTATAACGAGGGGTATTCTTAGACCATTTTCGAAAGTAAATGGATATATTTGACCATTTACCGAGATATATATTAAGTCATATATATACATAGTAAGTACAAAAAATTCTTTACACTATCAGGTTACTTAAATAATAATAACAGATAAGCCAACCTGCTTAAAATCATGTGATATTTGTAATCTTAAAACTAAGACATGTTACTCGTTAGTCGTTACAACAGGTAAAGATGGAATGTAAAAGATCCTTATATTGACCGTAGAGTATAGTGATACTTTTATTATTTTCGTGAAGATATATAGCTTTTTAAATGCCACGACACTCCATTCTTTTAACATCTCTTAGTTCTCATATGTTACGACTCGGTCGGTCGTTTTGAAAATTTTAGTCCTGAACCTCTATTTATTGCTCCCTCTATTTCATTTTTGGGCTTCCTGACTCGGCGGAAGGTTTGGTTTTTGCATTCGGAGAGAAATAGGACACAAAGTCCCTAAATTGCGAGTTTAAGTTCTAGGAATTTACCGTAGTTTAAATTATGTGAAGAGGACTCCGGAATGGAGTTTCGACGGCTCCAATAGCTCTGTAGGGTGATTTTGATCTTAGGAGCGTGTTTGGATATTGAATTGGAAGTCCGTAGGTCATTTTAGCGTCAATTGGCGAAAGTTGGAAAATTGGATGATTTTTGGGAAATTGACGGGGAGTGGACTTTTTGATATCGGGATCAAATTTTAATTCTGAAAGTTGTAGTAGGTTTATAATATCAATTATGACTTGTGTGTAAAATTTAAAGTCAATCGGACTTGATTTATTAGGTTTCGGCGTCGGATGTAGAAGTTTAAAGTTTTAAAATTCATTAGGCTTGAATGGATGTGCAATTCGTATTTTTAGCGTTGTTTGATATGATTTAAAGGCTTGACTAAGTTCGTATGATATTTTAGGACTTTTTGGTATGCTTAGTTGAGGTTCCTGGGACCTCGGATTGATTTCGGATGGTTAACGGATCGAAAATGGGACTTAATGCATTGCTGAAGCTGGGACTCTTCTGGTGTGATCGTACCTGCGAGGGGTTGGCCGCAGGTGCGACTGAGATTGCACAGATGCGGAGCTAGGGGTGGCCTGGGGTGGACGCAGGTGCGAAGGGAAATTCGCATCTACGAACCCGCATGTGCGAGAAGGGCTACGCATATGCGGCGTAGTGAGGCGAAGGCCGTTTCACAGAAGCGGAGTAGTAAGACGAAGGCCGTTTCGCAGAAGCGGGCCGCAGAAGCGCGTCCGCAAGCGCGGAACCTGGAGCGCAGGTGCGGGCCCTGGGGGACTTAAATGATTTTTACAGAAGCGGAGGATTTTACCGTAAAAGCAGTTCCGCAGGTGCGGTTAGTTGGCTGCAGGTGCGAAAAGTCTCGGCATATTATATTAAATCGAATGTTTGTTATTTTCTTCATATTTTGAGATATAGAGCTCTGATTGAGGCAAAATTTCGAGAGTTTTCAAAGAAAATATTTGGGTAAGGATTCTTGACTTGTTTTTGATTAATCTCCAGTAATATATCATTTATTCTTCATTTAATTAAGTATTTGGGTTGAGAAATTTGTGAAAAAGGTGGAATTTTGAAGTTTTGATCGAGAATTTTGTATCGGATTTGAGTAATATTGGTATGGGTGAACTCGATATCGAATGGGTGTTCGTATTTTGTGACTTTTACTCGACTCTAAGACGTGAGCCTGAATCGACCTTTTAGGACGATGTTTTTATTCTTTGCTAAAGTCGTAGATTTATTTTCTGAAGTTATAATTATTTGAATCACAGTTTTATATATATTTCATATATTGAGGTTTGAGTTCAATTTATATTTTGTTATTCCGCATAAATATTAGGCTTACTTAGTCATAGAGACTAGGTGTCATCATGACGTCTTACAGAGGGAAATTTGGGTCATGACAAGTTGGTATCAGAGCTCTAAATTCATAGGTATTATGAGTCACAAACACGTTTAGTAGAGTCTCGCGGATCGGTATGGAGACATATGTACTTATCTTCGGGAGGCTAAGGAACTGTGAGGAAAAGCTTCACTTCTTTGATTCCTTATCATACGAAATTTTGACTTCGGATTCTAAATTCATGTCTTTCTTTCCTCTCACAGAAGGTGATGACACGTACATCGGGATCATATGACCAGACATACTAGAGCCGCGAGAGCCCAGGGCCGGGGTAGAGGTCGAGGATGTCCATGTGGTGCAGTCATAGAACTCGCAAGAGCTACTATAGAGGAGCCACCACTAGCTCCAGTTAGAGGGAAGACACCTGAGACGCATGCTACTGCACCAGCCCTCTAGAAGACTCTCGCCTAGTTTCTGAGCATGTTTAGCACCTTGGCTCCAGTTTTTGAAAAACATGCTCCACCTGAGCATGTTTTTGATACCACTTTCTCCTGCCACATCTCAGGCCGGGGGAGGAGTAAAGACTCCCGCCGCTCGTACCCCATATCAGCGGATCCAGGTCGACCAAGTTCCTGAGGTCCTACCGATGCATTCGGTAGCTCCAGTTCAGCCCGAAGTTAGGGCAGCAGTTTCTGAGGGGGAGCAGCTCAGACTCGAGAGGTACAAGAAGTACCACCCTCCTACTTTCAGTGGCTTGGCATCAGAGGATGCCCGGGGTTTTCTTGAGGAGTGACATTGTATCCTCCGTACTCTGGGTGTTGCGGAGTCTAGTGGGGTTTCTTTCAATACGTTCCAACATAGAGGAGCAACTTATCGGTGGTGGTGAACATATGAGTTGGGTAGTCCAGATGAGGCAACTTCACTCACTTGGACTCAGTTCTCATATATGTTCTTGAGGGAGTATGTTCCCTAGAGTCTCATATATGCATAACGCGCAAAGTTTCAGCAGTTGCACTGGGGTTCTATGACCGTGTCAGAGTGTGTGGTCCGGTTAAGTGATTTGTCCAAGTATGCACCAGCATTAGTTGCTATTGTTCGGGAGCGGATGCGTCGATTTATTGAGGGTACCAACCCCAATATCATATTTAGCATGGCCCGAGAGTTAGATATAGACATCGCATATCAACAGGTGATGGGGTTCACTAGGAGATTTGAGGGTATGCTGACTCGGGAGAAAGAGGAGAGGGAGGCCAATAGGTCTTGAGAGTCTGGCACATATAGTGGTACTCGTGCCCCAGCTGCAGCTCGTCACAGTATGGGCTGTGGGGGTCACCCTGTTCATTCTGCACTTCCAGCCGCCAGCGGTGCTCCGACCACTTATATGCCCCAGGCTTTTTATTATACACCACCATTGTCTGGTGGACCTCCTGCATGGGGTACTTTCAGTAGCCAGGCTAGCCGATCAAGCCCGAGCCAATCACAGTAGCCAGATCCTCCGAGGGCTTATTTTGAGTGTGGTGACACTCGACATGTGGTTAGGGATTGCCCTAGACTCTGGAGGGGTGCACCTCCGCAGACCACTCAAGTACCGCGTGCTCCACCGGGTCCTCAAGATATGGTTACAACACCATCTACCACTCCACTAGCACAACCAGCTCGAGGTAGAGGTCAGACTGGTAGAGGTCGCCCTAGAGGGGGAGGCCAGGCCACATATTATGCCCTTCCTGCTAGGACGCATGCAGTTTCATCCGATACGGTCATCACATGTATTTTTCTAGTCTATCATAGAGATGCATCAGTCTTATTTGATCCATGTTCCACTTATTCCTATATGTCATCTTTTTTTCCCCATATTTGGGTGTATCTCGTGATTCTCTGAGTTTTCCTATCTATGTGTCTACACCCGTAGGTGATTATATTATTGTTGACCGTGTGTATCGGTCGTGTTTGATTGTTATAGTGATTTTGAGACTAGAGCCGATTTATTATTGCTCAGTATGGTGAATTTCGACCATGGACTGACCTTCGTCCTATAATGCTATCCTTGACAGTCACTCCAAGACGGTGACGTTGGCTATGCCAGGTCCACCGTGGCTAAAGTAGAGAAAACCGTAGATCATATTCCTAGCAGGGTTGTCTCATTTCTTAAGGCTCAACGAATAGTTGAGAAGGTTATGATGCATATCTGGCATAAGTGAGGGATGTTAGTATTGATACTCCTACCGTTGAGTTAGTTCCAGTAGTAAGGGACTATTCAGATGTATTCCCGACGGATCTTCCAGGCATGCCGCTCGACAGGGATATTAACTTCGGTATTGATTTATTACCAGCCACTCAGCCCATTTCTAATCTATCTTATGTTATGGCACTAGCAGAGTTGAAATAATTAAAGGAACAGTTGCAAGAATTGCTCGATAAGGGCTTTATTCGGCCCAATGTGTCGCCTTGGGGTGCTTCTGTCTTGTTTGTAAAGAAGAAGGATGGTTATATGCGAATGTGTATTGAGTATCGCAAGTTGAACAAGGTTACAGTGAAGAACAAGTACATATTTGATCAGCTTCAGGGTGCCAGAGTGTTCTCTAAGATCGACTTGCGTTTAGGCTATCATCAGTTGAAGATTCGGGAGCTAGATATCTTGAAGACTGCTTTCAGGACTCGGTATGGTCATTAGAGTTCCTTGTAATGTCTTCTAGGATGACCAACACCCCAACAACATTCATGCACTTGATGAACATTGTATTTCTGCCCTATATTAACTCTTTCATCATTGTGTTTATTGACGGCATTCTGGTGTGCTCCCGGAGTCGGTAGGATCATGAGCAGCACCTAAGAACTGTGTTTTAGACTTTGAGGGAAAAACGTTATATGCAAATTTTTTAAGTGTGAATTCTGGCTAGAGTCAGTGGCATTTTTGGTAGATCCGAAGAAGTTGGAAGCAGTGCAGAGTTGGCCCAGACTGTCCTCAGCTATGGACATCCGGAGTTTTCTTGGCTTGGCGGGGTATTACCATCTATTTGTAGAGGGTTTATCGTCTATTTCTACACCTATGACTAGATTGACCCAGAAGGGTGCTCTGTTCATGTGGACCGAGGAGTGTAAGGGGAGCTTTCAAAATCTCAAGACTGCTTTGACTATAGCCTCAGTGTTAGTGTTACCTACTGGATCAGGGTCCTATACGGTATATTGTGATGCGTCGCACATTGATCTCGATGCGATGTTGATGCAGGACGGTAGGGTGATTGCCTACACGTTTAAACAGTCGAAGGTACATGAGAAGAACTATCTGGTCCGCGACCTCGAGTTAGCAACTATTGTTCATGCATTGAATATTTAGCGGTATTATTTGTACGGTGTCCCTTATGAGGTTTACACCGATCACCAAAGTCTACAATATTTATTTAAACAGAAGGATCTTAACTTGCGGAAACAGAGATGGTCGGAGCTTCTTAAGGATTATGACATCAACATTCTCTATTATCGGGGGAAAGCCAATGTGGTGGTGGATGCCTTGATCGCAAGGGGGGAGTTTGGGCAGTTTAGAATATCTACCAGTAGCAGTGAGGCCTTTAGCCTTGGATGTTCATTCCTTGGCCAACCAGTTTGTCAGATTGTATGTTTTTTAGACGATCAAGGTTTTGGCTTGTGTGGTTTCTCAATCTTCTCTTTATGATCGTATCAAAGAACGTCAGTATGATGACCCTTTTTCTACTTGTCCTTGAGGACACGGTTCGGCACGGTGATGCCAAAGAAGTCACTATTAGAGATGACGGTGTATTACGGATGGAGGGCAGGATATGTGTGCCTAATGTAGATGGTTTGCGTGAGTTGATTCTCCAGGAGGCTCACAGTTCGTGAACCTCCATTCATCCAAGTGTCGCAAAGATGTATCAGGACCCAAGGAAACATTATTGGTGGAGGCATATAAAGATAGACATAATGGAATATGTTGCTCAGTGCCTAAATTATCAGTAGGTTATGTATGAGCATCAGTGGCCAGGTGAATTGCTTCATAAGCTAGAGATTCCAGAGTGGAAATAGGAGCGGATCACTATGGATTTCGTTGTTGGGCTCCAACGGACTTAGAGGAAGTTCTATGCAGTTTGGGTGATTATGGATAGATTGACCAAGTCAACTCATTTCATTCTTGTGGTTACTACTTACTCTTCGGAGCAACTAGCTTAGGTTTATATCCGCGAGATATTCATGCTTCAAGGTGTGCCGGTATCTCTAATCTCTGACCGAGGTACGCAGTTTACATCGCGGTTCTGGAAAGCCGTACAGGATGAGTTGGGTACTCGGGTGGAGTTGAGTACAACATTTCACCCTCAGACGGACAGACAGTCTGAGCGCACTATTAAGATATTGGAGGATATGCTTCGTGCGTGTATGAAAGATTTTGGGGGGCTTGGGATCAGTTCTTGCCACTTGCGGAGTTTGACTACAATAACAGTTATCAGTCGAGCATTCAGATGTCACTATATGAGGCTTTGTATGGTAGGCGGTGCCGGTCTCTAATGGGTTGGTATGAGTCAGGTGAGGCTAGTATATTGGGTATAGACTTGGTTCAAGATGCTTTGGAAAAAGGTTAATTTGATTCAGGATCGTCTTCGTACAGGCCAGTCTAGGCAGAAGAGTTATGCAGATCGGAAGGTTCAATGTTGCATTCATGGTTGGGGGGCAGGTCTTGCTCCAGGTTTCGCCCATGAAGCGTGTTATGAGGTTCGAAAGGAAGGGCAAGTTGAGCCCTACGTATATCGGACCTTTCGGGATCCTTGATAGGGTTGGTGAGGTCGCTTAGAGACTTGCATTACCACCTAGTCTCAATGCAGTTCATCCAGTATTCCATGTTTCCATGATCCGGAAGTATCACGGCGATACGTATCATATGTTAGACTTCAGCTCAATCCAGTTGGACAAGGATCTATTTTATGTTGAGGAGCCGGTGGCCATTTTGGACAGGAATGTTCGAAAGTCGAGGTCGAAGAAAATCACTTCAATGAAGGTCCAGTGGAGGGGTCATAAGGTCAAGGAGATGACTTGGGAGACCGAACATGATATACGCAGTAGTTATCCTCATCCTTTTACCTCTTCAGGTATGTCTCTATACTCGTTCGAGGTTGAATGTTTGTTTTAAGAGGGGGGATGTAACGATCCGACTAGTTTTTTTTTAGAGTATTAGGCACGAACCCCTATTTATTGCTCCCTCTATTTCATTTTTGGGTTTCGTGACTTGACGGGGGGTTTGGTTTTTTGTTTTGGAGTGAAATGGGACACATAGTCCCTAAATTGAGAGTTTAAGTTCTAGGAATTGACCGTAGTTTGAATTGTATGAAGATGACTCATGAATGGAGTTTTGACTGTTCCAATATCTCCGTATGATGATTTTTGTCTTAGGATCATGTTCGGATGTTGAATTGGAGGTCCATAGGTCATTTTAGCATCAATTGGCGAAAGTTGGAAAATTGGATGATTTTTGGAAAAGTTTGACTGGGAGTGGACTTTATGATATCGAGGTCGGATTCCGATATCAAAAGTTAGAGTATGTCTGTAATGTCAATTATGACTTGTGTGCAAAATTTGAAGTCAATTGGACTTGATTTGATAGGTTTCGGCGTCAGATGTAGAAGTTTGAAGTTTTAAAGTTCATTAGGCTTGAATCGATGTGCAATTCGTATTTTTAGCATTGTTTGATATGATTTAAAGGCTCGCCTAAGTCTGTATGATGTTTTAATACATGTTGTTATGTATGATTGAGGTCCCGGGGGCCTCGGTTTGATTTCGGATGGTTAACCGATCGAAAATGGGCCTTAGTGCATTGCTGAAGCTCGGACTCTTCTAGTGTGTGATCGCACCTGCGAGGGGGTGGCCGCAGGTGCGGCTGGGATTGCGCAGATGCGGAGATGGGGGTGGCTTGGGGTGGACGCAATTGCGAAGGGAAATCCACATCCACGAGCCCAGATGTGCAAGAAGGGCTACGCAGATGCGGAGTAGTGAGGCAAAGGTTGTTTCCGCAAAAGCAGATCACGGGCCACAGAAGCGCGTCCGCAGGTGCGAAACCTGGAGTGCAGGTGCGGGCCCTAGGGGACTTAAGTGATTTCCGCAAAGGCGGAGGATTTTACCACAAAAACGATTCCGCATGTGCGAAAAGCCTAGGCAAATTATATTAAATCGAGGGTTTGCCATGTTCTTCATATTTTGAGAAAAAACAATCTCGGATTGAGGCGAAATTACGAGGGAGTTTTAAAGGAAATATTTGGGTAAGGATTATTGACTTGTTTTTTTTTAATCTCCACTAAGATATCATTTATTCTTCATTTAATTAAGGATTTGGGTTGAGAAATGTTTGGAAAAATGGACAAACTCCTTAAGCCGAATTTTGAGGTTTTGATCAAGCATTTTGTATTGAATTTGAGTAATTTTTGTATGGGTAAACTCGATATCGAATGTGTGTTTACATTTTGTGACTTTTATCCGATTATGAGATGTGGGCCTGGATCGACTTTTTGGGAAGATTTTTCGATTCTTTGCTAAAGGCATAGATTTATTATTTAAATTTATTTCTTGTAGTTGGATTTATAGTTTGTAATTTCTTTTGGATAGATTTAGGCCGTTCGGAGTCGAAAAGGCGAGGGAAAGGCATTCTTGTCGACTGATTGAGCTTGGTTTGAGTTAAGTGACTTGTCTAACCTTGTTCGGGAGAAATGCCCCTTATGTTTTGGTACTGTTATGGTATTTTCAATACGTGAAGGCCGTGTACGCAAGGTGACGAGTGCGTACTCAAGTTATACATGGAAAAATATGGTTCTTGATGAGTAGTTTTCTTTTAACTCCTTAATAGAGTTCCTCTAGCTTGTTTAGTCATCATGTTTAGTCTAATGTCGCATATCGACGTGTCGTAACTCTTACTTGCAATTTGTGCAACATGCATAGTTGAATTACCTGCTTCCTTGATCTTGTATTCAGTCTTTAACTGTAGGATTCCTTGTTGTAAATTCGTTGTTCCATAGGTTATAAGTTGTGTATTTACATTTGGGACTACGAAGCGATACCACGGGAGCTCCCCCTTTTGTGTATTTACTTTTGGGACTACGAGGCGTACCTCGGGAGCTCCCTCTATTGTGTATTTACTTTTAGGACTACGAGGCGGTACCTCAGGAGCGCCCCCTGTTGCATATTTACTTTTGGGACTACAAGACGGTACCTCGGGAGCGCCCCTCTTGCATATTTACTTTTGGGACTACGAGGCGGTACCTTGTGAGCTCCCCTTGATGTGTATTTATATTTGGGACTACGAGGCAGTACCAGCGGCCTCGCACTTGTGACTCCTCCTTCCGCAGGTGCGAAAATAGTAGTAGCAGCAGCTTCAGCTGCATTTTTCAACTTTGACAAATCCGTTAACCACCCGGAATCACCCCGAGGCCCTCGGGACCTCAACAAAAAATACCAACAAGTCATATATTAACATACCAACTTAGTCGAACCATCGAATCACTCAAAACAACATCCAATGATCAAATTTCCCTCGGATTCAAGTCTAAGAACTTCTAAATTTCCAAATTCGGCAACTGATGCCGAAACTAACCAAACCACGTTCGAATGACCTCAAATTTTGCACACGTGTCACAAATGACACTACGAACCTATTCCAACTTCCAAAATTCCGTTCCGGCCCTGATATCAAATTTTTCATTGCCGACCAAAATCGCCAAATTTTCAACTTCACCAATTCAAGCCTAATTGTACCACGAACCTCCAAATTTCATTCCGGATACACTCCTAAGTCCAAAATCATCTAACAGAGCTAAAAGAACCATCGTAATTCAAATCTAAGATCGTTTATATATAGGTAAATATCCAGTTGACTTTTCCAACTTAAGGGTCTAAATAAAAGATTAAGTGTCTCATTCCACTCCGAAACCACTCCGGGCCCAAACCAACTAACCTGGTATATCATAATATAGCTTAAGAGCATAAAGGAAACAGAAATGGGGGAAACGAGGCTATAACTTCCGAAACAACCGACCGGGTCGTTATATCCCCCCCCCCCACTTAAATATACGTTCGTCCTCGAACGTGCCGAGAGTTATTCCAAAAGCCAAGAAATGGCTGTGTAACTTTCCCACGCACATACCCGTGGGTGATCCCACTTCACCCTATCCCATACAGGTCTGATAGCACAGCATAACTAAAATTCCTCAATTCAACCTAGCCCACAAGCCTTCGAATCAAATTTTCGACATCCGAAATTTCTTATAAGATCAGAAGTTCGCATCTACATACCGTATAAGTGTGAACAAGCTGTACCAAAAGCCGTAACCATAATTCAAATACTTAAATTCAAATACCGCATAGCTCGAATGCTCGAAGCAATGATTTCAAATCACAGTATCGATTCAAATCAACCCAGTGCTGGTAATAAACCTCATGTCAGATAAAACCTCGTTCTAAAATCTTCGTACACTACCGATGATGAAAGAAACATACCGAATTCATAACCATTCATTTGACCAACATGTCATGGAGCTCTCGTTCCTTCTACAAGAACTATAGCCAATTTCACAGCCGACTTCCGATATTATCCTCCCAATTATACCACAATCAAATCTGATAGCATCCATTCTAGGCCCAATGACCTCGTCTCAAAGAACATGACACATCAATACAATCTAAAGCCACAACTTGTGCAATCTGTGCACCAGATATCAACATTCTAAATATACCCAATCGTAATAATGACCCAAACAAGAGAACCGTTCCGCAAGCTCGACGAGTACCACCCCGACGCAATGCTAAGAACCCATCACACACGGCAGAATCATAACACACGAATCTTACACGAGGGATCATATTTCCACATAACTCTGCTGCAATACGTGACCCTATCCAAATATTGGTCCATATGAAACACCTCAAGCCACCCTGCTAAAATCAATAACCATGCGCAATTCGACATGAAGTACCCCAAGTGCATTACCATAACCACGGAGAAGCAAACGACACCATGCCACATAAAACCCGAAAGAACATAACCAATATGTCATCAACCAAGCAATATCCAATACTATTCTCGCTCAAATTCCTCTATAAGGCCACAATAGAACCGCATCATATGTGCATCTAACAAACGAATCACAACTCCTCGTAGCATAGAAGAGTAACTCACAGATCATTTCATAACACGAATAAGCTTCATATCAACTGAATGACACATCCTTCAACAATAGCAGTATGAAGCCAATCAATCCGGCTCGGTGTAGAATACACATCCTAATTGGGTCTATCAATGGGCCCCAAATCAATTATGGTCAGCCACCAATAGATAAACAACCTCCGAAAGTCCACAATGAAGGAATCATAATACCTTCTATCATCTCGCTAGCTCCGGCCACAACTTTACAGTCCACAACCATGAAACAATCTGCTCCTGAGAACTCTTAATCTCCAATTCCATAGAACACATGAATCACCATATTTGATTCCACCTCCACCACCCGAATTCCTAACACCTCTCCCATACACAATCATCCCACGAGAAATACTTTCAAAAAAAATTCTTTAGTGCCACCTCGCAAAAAATTGAATATCAACCAGGAGAGTGTCGCAATACCAGCGAAGTACCCATAAATCAAAATACACTGCCCCTTCTCAAATGTACACTCTCATCAAGCTATACGAAATAGTAATATCATTTACCTAGTCATCGAAAACCGTTCATGTTGCCTAAGAATTTATGTCATTCCCTTCAAAACTAAATTGTGACCTTGTACAGGTTAATCCTATTCTCGCACAACACACCACATCTATTATGCCATCATGTGACAAGCATAAGAATTCCATTATCAACTTTGATTCACTAGCAAATTACATACCTTATTAGTCAGAAACCTCTTTCTTGCTTCTTTCTAGGAGAAAATCATAACACACAACACGTTTCGTACATTGGTAGGAAATATCTTGTTCAAACCATGGTAGAACCCATCATGAACACTTTGAAATCTATTTGCACATAACCAAGCTATCTGAACTGAATTCCTCTAACTCCACCAAGCCACACAGGTTGTCAAATTCGAGAGCATTGCCACGAAACACCTGTAGATACTAGCCACATCATAAGTACCCAAAGAACCGATCATACCCATTACTGTGCTAACCTAACCTACTACCAAGCTGTCCTGTTTCTCCAAGTTCTTTCTAAATTGCCTTCAATTTGCTACTTTTTCCCTTGTTAGAACACTACTATCCTTAACTAAAACTTACCCCACGAACTCTAGCATGGAATCACGCCGCCCTAAAGCTTATAAGCCGCTGAATTCCCTTTGTATGTATCCCAAAGGTTGCACAACCAAAAATGCTTACTTCGAAGAGACTTTATGTGACCCTAACATTGTTTCCTTCACCTTCTTGATACTGAAATGCATAATTCACAATGATATAAGATACCACGAGTCTCAACACCATTCAATGCAACTCCCAATTTTCTAGCCATCTTTATAAATCTTGAATCTATTGGAACCATTCTCGAAAGTCATCCACTCTACTCAATTCTCGAATTAACCAACCAAATGGACTGAAACGACATGTGCCCCATTAGCACACCAACACCCAAGGACATAAAGAGCAACCTACACTCATACGTAAGCGAGCAAATTCCCGCTCCATGTACACTACATTCTCTGTGAATAACCACTCAATTATTTTATGGTCCTCCTATAACCATAGAGTGTAATAACCCTTATGTCCAAAAAGTTCTTTACCCGAGTCATCCTCGATCTCGATCTCGACCTCTGCAAGTCATAACTTATTCACCGGTATACCCCGAACCAAAACTAATATGACCCATAACCGTGAAATCAACTCGTCGATAGCAGACTCCCCCACTTAGCCTTAAGCTGCAATTATATAAAATTAGAACCCATAGGGATTTCTCCTTCTCAATTACCAAGGTCTCGCACTGTTAACCTGCCAGACTTCTCGAAGTCTTTTATTAAGCCTTTCATGAACATTCTGAATCTCTAGCCAAAATAACATACGCGACCTCCTATCGGGTAACAAGTAATATTCCTCGCAAAATCTTCATCAACATCACGCCACCATTAGCTGCACATAAGAGATAACTCAATTGTGGAATTCCTTACCGACATCTTCCAATGACACTGCAGTGAGTGTAACAACCACTAAATCCGTAAATTCTCCTGAGTTCATGCTCGCCCACCATTTGTATAAGTCTGCACTTTCCCTATTGACATCAATTGTATGTCAACAATACCTTCCGAACTCAAGTCATATTGCACCTGACACGATAATCAGATCTTCACGCCTCTATTCATTTCATACACACTCATTTCTGCCATATTCAATTTTCCTTTGTACACTAACCATCACTCCAAATACAGTCTGCATGCTGATTCACATACTAACACGATTCCAAACCATTCTACACTTTCTCAAGGCGCACGACTACCCTATTAGTGAATTCATATGCTAATTTGCCACTCTTACTTCGGTTAAATCATCTCCTTTAAGAAACTTCTCAACCTCTACTTCTCCTACTTGACCTGCTAGTACTTCAACCACTGCGAAACACTTCCCGACATGTATTCCTTCATACTTTTCTACCCAATTGTTGCATCAAATCAAAATGTATCTCTGTCGTACCTGAACCAATAAAATGTTACCGACTGTAAGTCTCTTCGAAGATCATGTTTCTTGAGCCATCAACATAAAAAATACCCGTTCGTAACCACAATTACTACACAATAACTTACTCTTCTTGAGTCCAAACTCTTTGACAAGACATGACAATTTAAATTGCCCCAAAATTTAACAACGTGAAAGATCCTTCAAAATATTCACACTCGAGAGCGTACGTCACATCAAAACGAAAATCAAGCGCCCAATGGCCTTCCTTTACATTTCAAGGAAACACTTCTCGTCACATTCAAATTGTCTTAACACATCCCGCAGTCACATCATACTCGTCACAAAGCCATTCCACCGCTCATCGAGCCACGAATTCCACTCGTAGGGGCATTACCATACATATGAGTCCAAATGTACAGGTTACAACTGAAGCTACCGAGCCAAAACTACGGTTTAAACCCGGACTAAAGTCCTCTAGACTAGCCCATCACCAAAACACATAATACATACCTCAAACCTCATTCATAGAATCACAAGCCGGCGATGCACAACTGATACCGAGTGCTCATGTGCGCATACAAATGCGTGGACGAAATTCAAAGAGTTATGTTTCAAGCTGAATTAATTTCGCATGATAGAATACGAGAAAGTGAAATTTTCCTAAGGGTTCAGCAGCCTCTCGAAGATAAGTACAAACGTCTCTCTACCGATCCATAAGACTCTACTAAACCCGCTCATGACTCGTGAGACCTATGTAACCTACGCTTTGATACCAATCTATCACGACCCAAATAAATCCAGTCGTGATAGCGCCTATCGTGGAACTAAGCAAGCCAACTCATTTCCAAAACAAACTGATATTTTCATTTCAAAGATAATTTCAATGCTATTTAACATAAAAACCTTCACAAAAGAGTTCAAATCAAAACAAAAGTGAGGAAAAGAAAATCCCAATATCGGGGTGTCACTAGTCATGAGCATCTACTGCAATCTGTCTAACAATATCAAGGCTTACTCAGCCTGAAAAATAGCTAAATACAACTAGTGAAAGATAAGAGGGAGTAGAGCAGGGGATGCAATCACCAAGCAGCTACCTTACTATCCCCGAGAAAATTTGCAACCAAAATAATCAACAACCGCTACCGTGACTAGCTACACCTCGATCTGCTCACAAGGTGTAGGGAATAACGTGAGTACGCTAACTCAGTAAGTAACAACAATAAATAAAAACTGAGCAGCAATGACGAGCAATAAGGCATATAACATTCATATCGGGAAATTTCAGTAGAATACCACATGCTTTAAAAATTAGGATTTGAATCAAAACATCTCATTTAAACCCAGTTCCAGTAAAAATCATTTAAAGATTTCAACAGTTTTCAAACATAGGAAAAATGCAAAGGTGAGCAAAAATGATGAAATCATAAACAACCCCTCGAGTAAAACATCACTCATATACAACCCATCGGGCAAACATCACAGTCACTCGTGCCACTCGGGCATACCTCACAATCACTCTTGCCACTTGGGCATACCACACAATCACTCATGCCTTCCAGTCACTCGGCACTCGCAATCAGTAGGTACCTGTACTCACTAGGGGTTTGTACAGTCTACGAAGGGGCTCCTTCAGCTCAAGCTCTATAATCTGCACGGACAACTCACGTGCTGCATAGACAACTCACGTGCTATAATAATAAAGTATGTTGCAGGCGGGCAATCTTGATCCACACTCATCCTCACAATCGGGCACTCGACCGATATCAAACATGTTGCGGCGTGCAGCCCAATCCCATAAATATCCTCACAAATTAGGTCCTCGGCCTCACTCAGTCATAAACCACTCAAGCAACTTGGGCATTTCAGTAAAAACAGTGCATTCGGCCCAAAACAACATTTATATACATCAAAATAGAGTCATAAAACTGAGTTATACAGTAAACAAGTATAACCATGACTGAGTGTAGATTTTCAATTGAAAATAATGAGAGGATAGTAAGAAAAGGCCCTTAAGGGTCCAAACAGCACTGGCACAAGGCCCAAACATGACAATCAGCCCAATTTACAGAAACTCTTTCTAAAACATATAAGTATCATATAGTTTCAACAAAATATGCAACTTTACAGTTGCTACGAGACGGACCAAGTCACAATCCCCAACAGTGCATGCCCACACGCCCGTCACCTAGCATGTGCATCACTAAAAATAGTAGAATGATACAAAATTCGGGGTTTCGTACCCTCAGGACTAGATTTACAATCGTTACTTACCTCAAACCGGTCAAATCTCTACCCCGCAGTGCTCGGGCCTCTGGACTCGGCTCCAAATGCTCCGAATCTATTCACAATCAGTACAATACCATCAATACGCGCTAATGGAATGAGTTCCACAAGAAAAGCTACAAAATTATACCAAAACCCAAAATTGGCTCAACCCCGTCCCCCGGGCCCACGTCTCGAAATCCAACAAAAATTACAAAACTAGAAAGCTCATTCACTCGCAAGCCTAACCATACCAAATTGATCAAAATCCGACATCGTTTGGTCCTTCAAATCCTTAAATTACTCTCCAACAATTCCAAGTCCTAACCCTTCATTTTCACTAATTACATGATTAAACAACATGAAATCACCATATATACGAGTATTAGGGTTCAAGAAACTTACCTCACTGATAGCCCTTGAATCACCCTTCAAAAATCACTCCAAAAGCTCCAAAAACCGACTTGAAAATGAACCAAAATCGCGAAGGGTTCTTTTTACAGTTTCTACCCAGGTTTTTCGCACCTGTAGAAACTTGCACGCTTCTGCACCACCGCACTTACGGAAAACTCCATCCTGCCCAGCATCCCCCTTTCCGCATTTGCGCCCTAGGTTTCGCACCTGCGGACATTCAGATGTGACCTCCAGCTCATACCTGCGCATTATGCCTAGCCCAATATTTCTCGCACCTGCGCACTCCCCACGTGCACCAGCGGCCTCGCACCTGCGACTTCTCCTTCAGCAAGTGCGAAAATAGCAGTAGCATCAGCTTCAACTGCATTTTCCAACTTTGACAAATCCGATAACCACCCGGAATCACCCCGAGGCCCTAGGGACCTCAACCAAAAATACCAACGAGTCATATATTAGCATACCAACTTAGTCGAACCTTTGAATCACTCAAAATAACATCAAATCATCAAATTTCCCTCGGATCCAAGCCTAAGAACTTCTAAATTTCTAAATTCGGCAACCGACGCCGAAACCAACCAAACCACGTCCGAATTATCTCAAATTTTGAACACGCATAAAAAATGACACCACGAATCTATTCCAACTTCCGAAATTCCGTTTCGATCCCGGTATCAAATTTTCCACTGCCGACCAAAATCGCTAAATTTCCAACTTTGCCAATTCAAGCCTAATTTTACCACGAACCTCCAAATTTTATTCTGGACGTACTCCTAAGTCTAAAATTACCTAACGAAGCTAACGGAACCAACGTAATTCAAATCCGAGATCGTTTACATATAGGTCAACATATGGTTGTCTTTTCCAACTTAAGGGTCTAAATAAGAGACTAAGTGTCTCATTCTACTCCGAAACCAATCCGGACCCGAACCAACTAAACCGGTATATCATAATATAGATTAAGAGAATAAAGGAAACATAAATGGGGGAAACGGGGCTATGACTTCCGAAACGACCGGTCGGGTCGTTACACTACCCTAAGAAGAATTTGTGACGCCGTGACCTATCGTTTTGTGTAATTATGCCACGTTTCTTCTGTTGATGCTTCACTATGTGTTTATGATTTTATGACCTACGGGGTTGATTCTTCACCGTGTTTTTATGACTTTATGACCTACGAGGTTGATTAGTTTTATTCCGGAAAGATTTCGGGTTGATTTGGACCCTTAGGTTCTTGGCTTAGAAGCCTAAATTAGAATTGTTAACCAAACTTTGAATTTTGTGAAAATGACCCCAAAACGGTATTTTGATGGCTCCGATAGCTTAATATCATGATTGTTTACTTGGTCATATGCCCGTAATTGAATTCGGGAGTCTGTAGGTTGTTATGTGTTTTTTTGCCGAAATTTGGCAATTTGAAATTGAAAACTTTGACATATGTTTATTTTTAGCTATCGAGTTCAAAACTTGATTTTGGGACTTGGAATACGTCCGTTATGCTATTTAGAACTTGTCTGCAAAATTTGGTATCATTTGGATTTGAATTGAAAGGATTCGGATGCTTAATTGCACTTCTAGCAGTTCTTGAACTTTACTTTGAAATTCATACGTTTTAGAGTTCGATTTGTTGTTCTAGATGTTATTTTTGTATTTTGATCATGCGAGCTAGTTCGTATGATGTTATTAGACGTATGGATGTTTGGTTGGGATCCCCGGGGATTAGATGAGTTTCAGACATGTTTCGCAATGGATTGAATTGAAAATGAATTATTGGTGCTATGTTATCGTAATTGCGAGCACCAGTCTCGCAATTGCGAAGGTCACAGTGGTGGATATAATGTTGCAAAGTTGACTTCTCCTTTGCATTTGCGAAGCTAGTAGGCCTGAGGTCTAGTTCGCAATTGCGACCATTTGGTAACATTTGCGATATTGACCAGCTTCGCATCGCAATTGCGACTTATCTTAAGGTTGTCAGGGTTCGCAAATGTGACCTCTGATTCGCAATTGCGAGGGTTCACAAATGCAAAACTTTTGTCACTAATGACATTTGCAGGTGATCATAAGGGTTGGGGGACAGGTTTTTAACATATTCTCTTATTTTAAAACCCTAGACTCGGTAGGAGGCGATTTGGATAGGGGGGGTTTCATCTACAAACTTTTGGTAAATGATTCTAGTCTATTTCCAACTATATTTCATCAATATATCTTAGATTCTAACATCAAAATCATATGAATCAAATTAAAAAATTTGTGAAACCTTGTCAAGTTTTTGAAAAATAAGAAATTGGGTTTTGAGAGTCGATTTGGACTCAGATTAAAAAATTAATTACATATATGAACTCGTGGGATTATGGGTAGTTGGAATCTACCTTTGGACCCGTGTTTTGACCCGATGGGCCCCGGATTGACTTTTATTAACCTTTTGGAAAAAGTATAAATTAAAGATCATAGCTTTATCTATCGTAATTATTTTTCCTTGTATTGTTTGATGATATTAAGCAAATTTTGGTTAGAGCGTGTGGAGGCGAATTTAAGGGGGAAAGCTATTTTCGAGAGTTGAGTTGGCCTGGTTGAGGTAAGTATTTTTTCTAACTTTGTGTAGGGGAACTGCCCTTTAGGATTTGGGATTAATTGCATCATTGTGTTATGTGAAAGCCGTGTACGCAAGGTGACAAGTGGGTATACGGGTTATATGTGGTACTTAGACTCTTTCTATGCTTTAATTGTATTTCCATATCATGTTCTATATTCTCATGATCAATCTACTCTTACTTGTGTTAGTCTATCCTTACATGCCTTAATGACCTTGTTAACACTTGTTCTACGTCTTACTTGATTTTTTGCTCTTATGATTTAGTTCCCTCTTTCATTGTTACATGTTATCTCTTCCATTGTTGATTATAATTATTTGAAGTCATCATTACATGTTTTCTCTTCCATTGTTGATTTATCATTATTTGAAGTTATTGTTACATGTTATATTTTTCATTATTGATTATCATTATTTGAAATCATTGTTATATGTTATCTCTTTCATTGTTGATTATCAATATTTGAAGTCATTGTTGTAAGTTATCTCTTTCATTGTTGATTATCCTTATTTGAAGTCATCAATATATGTTATCTCTTCCACTGTGAGTTATTCTTATGTAGTATCGTGGTTGCACATTATCTTTCTCATTATTTAGTTATTGGTGTTGAAATTGTGAAAGTCGTTATCACATTGAGGCGAAGTGTTAATTGTTGATATATCTTTCTTGTTGACAAACTTAAATTCATTGTTATTGTTGATCTTCTTGTACACAATGCGATTGAGCCATAGGCTATTGTTGTGATATATGAGAACTTGTGGTGCGAGTTGTTATTATGATATGATATTGATATGCATGCATCGGTATAAGGATATGGGTTATTGTGCATGCAGAAACATAATGTGGGACTTATGTGTGTGTTGCTTGTAAGAGAACTACTTGGAGCCACGCGGCGTAATAAGGTAGGCTAAAGTGCATGTAGCTATTTCGGGAAAATATTTTCAAGGCTATCTATATGTAAGGCTCACACGGCGGTATAAGGAAAGATTGTGATTGAAATTGAAAAATATGAGTATGAGGCGGTACCTCGGTTGTGATTCTTGTTGTATACGAGGCGGTCTCGGTTGCGATTCTTGTTGTGTACGAGGCGGTACCTCGTCCGTGATTCTTGTTGTTTATCTCATGTTGTAAAGAGTTATTGGTGAAATACTCCTTGTTACTTTTATTCTTCCTTGTCTTATCAGTTTGGATCTGTATTTGACTTTGGTAGTTCCGTTTAATTGCTTCCTTTATGTTATCTCTATGTTTATAAATTTCGGTATTAGCTTATGTTATTAACTTGTTTCGTATCAGATATTTCTCTGCCTTCCATTATTTATCGTTATTATATTTTTATACTATTTATTATGTCCTAGTAAGTGTCTTGACCTGGACTCGTCACTACTCTACCTAGTTTAGGCTTGATACTTACTGGGTACCATTGTGGTGTACTCATACTACGCGTTTGCACATCTTTTGTTCAGATCTAGGTATGTCTGTCCATGCTGGACGCTAGAGGTTGATTGTGTAGCTGCTTTTGGAGACTTCAAGGTATTCTTACTCGACATCCACATGTGTCACAACCCAAAATCCAATGAGTCGTGATGGCACCTAACCCGACCCGTTAGGTAAGCCAACTACCAATTATCCAATTCCAATGAAATTAATTAAAAGAAATATCGAAAACCAATATAGTTCCCCAAGAACTAGTAGTACAAATCATGAGTTTCTAAGAATAGAGTTTACAAAGAGGGTATGGAATAAATACATCATCTATTTGAAAAGTACATAAATAGAGTTTTATGAATCTAAGACTACCATGAACAAGAGGCAACTACAACCGGAACGCAAATACATCTTCAAATCCAGCTCCCATCTAACATAGCAACATCAGCAGCCAACATCTGCACGCAAGGTGCAGAAGTGTAGTATCACTACAACTGACCCATATACCAAGTAAGTAACAAACATAACCTTATGTTGAAAGCAGTGACGAGATTTTACCAAGGTCGGGTCCAAAACCAATAGTCCACAACAATATTCAGAAAACAAATCTCATAACAACAAAATTGAGGGAGCACAATGAATAACTCAGTAATAGAATGCTCAGTTCGTTCACAGTTCCGGAAAAAAATAAACATTTTTCTTTTCAAATATAACAGTATAACTCAATTCTTTTCACTAAAATCATCAAAATATGAGTAAGTCTGAAAACTGTGATTTTCCCAAAATCCTTTCAATAATAAATAAGATGTTTAATTTTTCCTTCCGGATAACCCGTGTAAAACAAATGCATCACTATGCCCATATGTCAAAAATGTGTGAGAAATCATGAATGATGTGATGTTGTACAGCATGAGGAAAATACATCTCTATGCTTGTATCTCATGTGTGCATGCCAATGCGATGCAACTCAGTGATAAAATAATAAACATTCCCTCGGGCAGAACATCACTCATATACAGCCCCTCGGGCAAACCTCACAGTCACTAGTGCCACTCGGTCATACCTCACAATCCCTCATGCCTCCCTATCACTCAGCACTCGCACTCAGTAGGTACCTGCGCACACTGGGGGTGTGTACAGACTCCGGAGAGGCTCCTTCAGCCCAAGCACTATAATCAACACGGACAACTCATGCGCTGCATGGACAATCCACGTGCTATAATATCATATCAGAATCCGCACGGACAACTTATGTGCCATAATAATAAAGTATGCTGCAGGCGGACAGCCCCGATCCATACTCATCCTCATAATCAGGCCCCCGGCCTCACTCATTCATTAATCTCTCCATTCTCTCGGGCTCACAATGTCATAAAAAATAGCCCAATAACAATGATATGATGCATCAACAATATATAAGAGAGTCTGAAGTATGATATGAAATGAATAAACATGACTGAGTGAACAATTATAATTTGAACGTATTATTCAACCACAAAAATGACCCAAATGGGTACCATCAATAACAACATATGCCTAAGCATGATTTTTAATATGAGTCTCAGCTCAATTTTCTCTAACACATAGAGAATGTACGGATATCAACAGATTATTCAACTATACATTCCCATGGAATTTGACCAAGTCACAATTCCTACGGTGCACGCCCACATGCATGTCACCTAGCATGTGCGTCACCTCCAAACAATTCACATAATACGTATATTCAGGGTTCATACCCTCACCTCCAAGATTAAAAGAGTTACTTACCTCGAACAAGCCAAATCCAATGTCGAGCAAGCTAAACAATGCTCCAAAAATCTCATTATGCGTGTATCAACTCCCGAACGGCTCGAATTTACCATAATTAATTTGATTTAGTCAACCCAAATCATAGGAATTAATTCCATATCAAAATACTAATTTTTCCACAAAATTCGAAATTACACTAAAAAATCGCCCGTGCGGCCCACGTCTAGGAACCCGACAAAAGTTACAAAATATTAATTCTCATCCAACCACGAGTCCAACCATACAAATTTCACCAAATTACGACATCAACTCGACCCTCAAATCTTCAATTAAAGTCTAAAGATTTCTACCATTTTCAACCCAATCTTTACCCATTTGAACTTAACAATCTTTTCACAACCTTATTTGTATGTATACATAATACTCTTATGCCCAAGAATCATACTATTAATCACCCATTTTTACTCCAAACCCGAAATTGAAAAATTGAGGAAAGAAATTCTTACCTCTTTGAATCCCTAGCAAGATCCTTGTGAAATCTTCGAACCTTGAACAAGAATTGATGGATAAATGACTAAGTCTTCACTTTCTCTCTCTAAAATGCTCTCACCTCTCTCTAAAATATCATATGAAACCCTTCAAAATGACCCCCAATAGTGTTTTATAAGAATAGGGTCGGGTTTATAAAACCAGAAAAATAAAGCTACAGAACAGATTTTGCGGTCACATATGCGACCGCATATCAATCGCATAATCGGTATCCAATACTGGCAAATATCTGTCTGTGTATGCAGTCACTATACCGCCCGCATACCTGTTCTGCGGTCGCATAGTCGACCGCAGATTTCATCCAAACTGACCCTCTTCTGCCTCACTTCTGCGGCCATTATGCGGCCCGCAGAGTGATTATGCGGTCGCATAATGGACCACAGAAATGTGTTTTTCCGCCAAAATTTTTCTTTACTTCCCGGTGATCTACCTCGACACCACAAAACCTTAATTTCCTTAGAAAAAATTCTCCGGGTCACTACACATACGTCAACATTTGGTCAACCTTTTCAACTTAAGTTTTAAACCTTGGAACTAAGTGTTCCAATTTATTCCAAAACCTCACCAAACCCGAACCAATTACCCCGGCAAGTCACACAACAATTGTAAAGCCCAAATTGAGTAGTAAAGGGGGAAATGTAGCTGTGATACTCAAAACGATCGGTCGGGTCATTACAGCAGGCTTCGGAGTCACCTTCTATTTTAGACATTCTACTATTTATTTCTTGTTTCAAACAATATTGTATCTTGAGACTATTAGTACTTTCTTGTAGAGCTTATGACTCCGTTCCACCAAGTTTTGGGGAAGGTGTTGGCTATTGTATTGTTGAGTTTATTATCATAGTGTGAAGGTTTTATTTGAAGTTTTAGTAGTATTTTCGTTATTTCTCTATGCATGTTAGGCTAACCTAGTCGTAAAGAGTAGGTGTCATCACGATATCCTACGGAGGAAAATTGGGATCGTGACAAAATTGTTTTAAAGGCCTTTTGAAAACTTGATTGAAGAAAATAACCTCCATTTTTCTTTTTCACTTATTTGTAGACCCAAAAATTACTAACACGTGGTTTAATGACTTTAGGGGTGGTCGGGGGCCAATTAATTAATGTTATCAAAATTTGGGGATTAGGTATTAAAGTTAGAAAAACTTCATTTTCCAGCACTTCATCTCTCTTTCTCTCCCACCCCTCAAGAACTTCACCGTGGACCCACTTTACCAGGTCAATTTCGGGGCGTCAAACATTGATTTCGGACCAAAAGCAGGCCACGACTGACTCTCTCGTATCTATATAGACCCCAGTGTAGTTTTTTCAATTTAAATAATTTTTAGGTAACTTCAACTTCGTCTTTTATTTTTTCTTAGAAGTGTGATTTTGGGTTTAAGAATTGGTTCTTTGAAGTAAAATGTATGCGTTGCTGCTAAGTGTAATTTGTTTTGTAAAATCAGATGTTCTATAGCGAGGTGAATAATGGTCCTAGTTGATCTATTTTGGGGCAATGTATTTTCAATTACCGTAATTATCGCGACCTAAGTTCTATAATAAACTTGCGGTCGATTATTGTCTATTTTTAAATGCTCCCCTATTAATCTACTGATCGAGTTGTTTGCTTGTTGTAACAACTTGAGTCTATATACCTACTGTTTATAATCAACCCCTTTATATGTCCACTAAATATCATATTTTATTGCTCTACCACGTACGAGTATATAGACAATCATTGATTTAGTTGGTTATGTTGGTGTAATAAATATGGACACTCTTTGCTTCCTTTGCATTAATTAAAAGTTCGATGTAAACACAATAAATTTTATGAGTTGATAAGAAAATTCAAAATCCTTGAGAAGTTTGAGAGCTTTAATTAATAAACTTCCTTGGTAAATATTTTGTCGTGTAATAAACATCTTTCTTGGTTGACGATCAATTCATAATTCCATCTGATAGTTATAACCTCCTATCACAGGTTATTGCATACAAAATTATTATAGACGTCCTTTTCTGCCTATAAGTAACACTTGGCCTATAAGAGTTTATTTTTTAAATTCACCAGGTCTAGCCAAAATCAAATATTAGCTTTCACAATATCGGACTCACCGCAACGGTCAGTGTCACCTCGTAATGATGTCCCCAGATGCTATTGCGAAAAGCGTGCAATTTTAAGGCATTCATGGGACCCCTCCATTTCTGATCGCAGACGTTGGATCTGCAAATACTATGTGAGTAATGAATATACAGATTCATATTTTATTATTTTTATAAGTTGTCTAACAGTTGATGCACTCATTGTCATTTGTTTTTATGTATATGATGAAGATCAATGTAGTTTTGAAGAGTGGTTTGATGAACCCTATCAGTAGGAATAATACAAAGCAATAACGTGGGATCTTTGAAAATGTACCAGAGAGTATGAAATGAAGATCTGGAAACTCGAGGAGAAATGTTATTCTGTGAAAAAGGTGGTTGAGTCATTGAAGGAGAAATTTAAAGAAGTTTCGGAAGAGAATAGTAAGTTGCAGAAGAAATTCAATTGGTTGAAGCACGTAAGAATTGGAGAAAATGACTGAAGAATCAAGTAACTGGGCAAAGACGAGATTAGTGTTGTTTCTTTTGTTGTTGACCTTTGTGGCATATTGAAAAATAACGTAGTTGTGTGTTGAAGAACTTATTTTTAGTTTGATGTAGTTCATGTTTATGAATTTTATGTATCTAAACAATCAGGTGTTCTTGTTTATAATCTTCTAGATTTGATACAAAGCGTTGGTCATTTGTACACACTGATTATGGACGCTTAATTTAGCCGAGTATCAGCTATTTGTCGAGTATGCAAAAATATTTATGAGCAATATGAAAATAACGAGTTTAAAATAAATAGGAGTTGTAGTGATTATAGACTCCCAATTTAGTCGAATGTCAACTATTTGTCGAGTACACAAAAACTTATGAGCAATATGAAAATAACAAGTTTAAAATAAATAGGAGTTATAGATACATGAGATGGGGGGAAATGACGAATTCACAGGAGTTGATTACAGCATATACGAGTTTACAAAGTAGACGAATTTATAGAATATGAGCATTTAGGGAAGATTAATCTTAAAAATATTCCTATTCGCCACCACTAGTTGCAATGAATTTCCTACTTGGTATATGAACCCTGAACCCTAATCAATATACATTCTTGATAGTTGATCATAAATTGTGGGTATCATACACAACTAATATTGGAGTCGAGTAGAAACTATTGACCGTGTAGTAATAAAATTAAAGGTTAACCGTAAGTTAACCATGAAATTATTGTATTAACTGATGTTATTAATCAGGTTATAACATCGAAACTTTTGGGAATGGACAAATTCATAAAATCACTAAGCATCTAGTTATTCTAGAACGTGCAATGACTTAAATTATGAAAATGGTCCGACTAGTCTAATTGAATGCGTTGTTTGATAGTTTGTATAGATTAAGGCAGTTGGAGGCTGTTTGAGAAGTGATTTGGACATCGAACACTTGGGAGACTTACCAGTTTCGAGATAAGTGATATCTTTAACCTTTTAAGTACTTTTTTTCTAAAAGCATCATTTGGAACTAGCATAAATCTTTGAAATAACCTAGTACGTTAAGGGGCGAGCGCGTACTAGGACATCTATATTAATTTTGCTTATAGCACGTACTAGACATCTATATCAATTTTGCTTATATACTATATTATACTCCTTTATGATTATAACATGATACCTATGAGTTTATAAAGTATACTTTACATCTGATTTGATAAACTGAGTATGGCATGCTAGTTTGCATTGATAGGAAGCATGTTATGATATATTTTATTTATATATGTGCTCGTGATTCATGATATAACTTAATTATACGAATCAATTAATGTTGTATGACTTGCAATATATATCTATAAGTTTTTGTAACGACCCGACCGGTTGTTTTGAGCTCTACCACGTCGTTCGGCGGTTTTAGGCCCTGAGTAGCTTCACTTCATGTTTTATGACTTGTACGCGTAGTCAGAATTAAATTTCGAGAAGTTTAGAGTTGATTCGAATAGAAAAATCTCAAGTCGGAAGCTTTAAGTTGGAAGAGTTGACTAAGGCTTGACTTTTGAGTAAATGACCTCGGAATCGAGATTTGAAAGTTCCAATAGGTTCGTATGATGATTTCGCACTTGGGCGCATTTTTCGGTTGAGTATCGGGTGATCCGGAAATATTTCGACGCTTATTATGGAAAGTGGGCATTTTGAAAGTTTAAGAATTCCTTAAATTTGATTTGAAGTGGAATTTGGTGTTGTCGACGTCCGTTTGGGGTTCCGAGCCTTGAAATAAGTTCGTGTCGTGTTTTGTAACTTGTGCGTAAAGTTTGGCGTCATTCCGAAATATTTAAGTATGAATCAGACGCGTTCGTCGAAGTTTGAATGTTTGAAAGTTGAGAGGAAGATTTCGATCGTCAATTCATAGTTTTGATATTGTTTGGAGTGATTTGAAGCCTCGAGCAGGTTCGTGTTATATTTTTAGACTGATTGGTGTGATTGGATGGGGTCCCGGGGACCTCGGGTGTGATTCAGAGTGGTTTCAGACCATATTTTCTTGTTTTAGAACTGCTGGCGTTGGTGTCTAGTTTTGTTCATCACGAACGCGAAGGGTCTCTCGCGTGCGCGGAGAATGAGTTTTGGGCTACTGGATTTTGCTCATCACGAATGCGACATAAAGGTCGCGAACAAGACATGGAGGTCGCGAACGCAAAGAAGGCTGGGTGGTTGTGAGGCAGAAGGCCTTCGCGGACGCGACGGGCAAAGCGCAAACGTGAAGGGCAGGGGCAGCTGGGCATCGCGAATGCGGTCGGGTGGCCGCAAACGCGATGAAGGACGAGCCTAGGCAGAATTGTTTTAAATCGGGATTTTTGCTCATTTCACTCATTCCTCTCTTGCTTGAGCGATTTTTAGAGCGATTTGGAGGAGTCATTTTCATCATCAATCTTGAGGTAAGAGATTTCTACACATTGTGAGTTAAATACATGACTTATATATGGATTTAAATATGAAAATTAGTAGAAATTGTGAGATTTTAATAGAAAATTTAGAATTTGATATTTTTTTTATTTTGACCATGAAATTGGACATGGAATTAGGAATAAATTATATAATTGAGTTTGTGGTGTTATGGGTAATGATAATCTTCAAGAATTTTCGTAATCCGGGCACGTGGGCCAGAGGGTTGACTTTGTTGACTTTTCGAGCGGAGTTGAGAATCATTATAAATTATTAAATTATATGCATTGGAGTATATTTTAATTGATTTGCACATTGTTTGACTAGTTTCGGATCGATGTGAATTGGTTTGAGATGTTAGAGAGGTGTGGGAGCCGGTTGTGGAACTTCAGAGCGAGGTAAGTCTCATGTCTAACCTTGTGAGGGGGAAGCTACCCCCTAGGTGGTGTAATTGCTATGTACTACTAGTTGTAGGTGCTACATACGTACGAGGTGACGAGAGTCTGTACGTAGCTAAAGCATGTTTATGTCCGGATAGACTTCGGCTTTTATCATGTAATATTTGAATTGTTTGGACTTATTTTGCTAGCTTAGTTGATTGAAATTATAATTGAAATTGATTTGGAAACATATATATATTAGGGTGAGCTTTATCACTATGAGTTGTTGCCAAGATATTTGATAAACGTAAAGGGGTATATTCACTATTATGCACCTGTACCTGTGTTGTAAGCACGTGACTCGTAATTCGATAAGTTTCTTCCTTTCTTGTGGAGTGGGACGTACACCTCGATAGTATAATAGATGCATCTATGGTTCATGTCGATCGATCCTCGATAGTGTACATATTATTCTGGATCGGATCGTATGACCTCGTCATAATCGTGCGTTATATCGCTAGCAGTCCGAATATTTACGAGATTATCCTTCCAGTGATGCCTGGAATTTTAATTTATATGGTATTCCTTATCTATTTGATACTGGAATTTGATAGATCTGAGTTGTTGAGATAGAATAAGAGACTGAGGAATTTATACCTTTAAAAGAATTTTTGGAAGATTGTGTAACTTACAGTTTTACCCCATTATTACTTTTGTGCTACACATCTGCTATGATTTATCATATTGCTTTATTAGACCTCTAGTAAGTGTCTATGTCGACCCCTCGTCACTACTTCTCTGGAGTTGGCGAAGCTCCTGATGAGACTTTATGGTGAGCTGCATTCCAAGCTACGTATCACAACCCACAGAGCCTCCATCGTACTATTTACTTTATCCCGTCTTATTTACATTCCAGACAGATATTGTGTTATTATTGCACTCCTTATTAAATGCTCATGCACTGGTAACACCAGGTTTTAGGATGTTTCTAGAATTTATTTATGGTTTGCTTAACCTCGATACACTTTTACTCGCATATTATTTAAATTGTATTTATTTACAACCTTAACATATTTATGTCTCTGCCTAACAAGATTTATGATTTTAAAATTAATAAAATGAATTATTAAATTGATAATTCACCGTTGGCTTGTCTAACGGCGACGTTGGGCGCTGTGAGCACCTAATTTTTGTCTATATTTAAATGTTTACCACCTTCTACTATATAAATATTTTTTCAAATTTAATATATATTTTTTTTAGTTTTGTTAAATTTCTTTTATATAGGGTAAGAATTAAAAATAATTTAAAAGGTCAAATTATTACTATTAGTATTATTTTTATTTTTTATCTTTATTTTAAAATAAAATAAATTTAAAAAAATGAAAAGATTTTTTTTTTAATTTTCGGATAGGAATAAAATAATAGAAAAATTAAAAGTATGGAATAAAAAATTAAAAGTAAAAGTAGGTGGAAATTATTTTTTTTAAAATAAAAGAGAGTGGAAAATTAAAAAAATAAAAGTAAAAGAATGTGGAAATTTAAAAAAATGAAAAGTAAAAGAAATAAAAAAAATTAAAAAATAAAAGTAAAGGTAGCTGAAAAATTTTAAAAAAAAACTAAAAGAAAGAGGAAATTTAAAAAAGTAAAGTAAAATAAGTGGAAATTACAAAAAGAAAAGTAAAATAAGTGGAAAATAAAAATAAATAAAGTAAAAAAAGTGAGAAATTTAAAAATAAAAGTAAAGGAAAGTGGGAAATTTATTTCTTTTTAAAAAAGAAGAAAAATGGGAAGTGAAAATTTTTTTAATTAAAAAATAATAAAATAATAAAAATAATAAAATAATAAAATCATAAATAAATAAATCTGAAAAAATTCTGAATTTTTTTTCTATAAATAGAAGAGAAATGTGAGGAGAAAGGGGGGAGGAGGATAAAAAAAGAAGGGAGGAGGGAATTGAGAGAAATTGTTTTTTCTTCTTCTACGCTAAGGGAATTTCTACTCGTGTCATTCTTTCTTCGTCTCTTCTTTTCAAAAAATCTAGCTATTCATCAACCAAAACCCAACAAAAATACTTCATAACTTTTCTTTTTACACGCCAAAAAGTGAAGTCAATAGTCGAGATTGAGGATTTCGTTGGAGCTCCGTTCACTTGTTTTGATGTTCTTCTTCGCTTATACTTGTTCGACATTCATATGAGTTACTGTACATGTTCTTGGAAACTCATTTAATTAGAAATTTTGCATTTAAGGTTTATTCTTTCCTCTATTCTTTTAATCTTATTTCATGTGATTTTATTTATTTGCCTTTAAACTTTATAAATAATAATGTAAATTAGTCTTTAAATGCTATATACTTAATTATGTTTCTCGAAATATGGTATTCAAACTTGCTTTAAAGTTGGAAAGATTTGGACCCTAATAAATTTGGGCTTCAATTGTTGGATTGTAGGGTATTGGTAGATTATGGTTTATTTATTCAAATATCTAAAATCATACATTTCTTCCATAAGTAATTACACAATTCATGACCTTACAATAATCTCAAAAATATAGGAAGAATAATGAACACCGGTAGAGTACTTTAGGCACGCCTTAAATTAGTTTATCGCGATTATGTATAAGTTTGCGTGGCATAATTGTGATTTTCAAAAAATAAAACCGAAGTATGTGTTAACTTTGGCCAAAATAATCTTAATAATAAAATGCTATTAATTGTGTACACGTATGCGTGACAAGATTTTGACATAATAAACAAAATGGATTTACACACGTGATTCGTTTCAAAGATAATTTCATATTTGAATAATTAAAAGCGGATAGATATAACATGAAAATTAATAAATCACAGTTTATCCAAAATTAATTCAAGTCAGGTTGTAGTCAATAAAATGGTTGTGCTGGAACCACGGGACTTGGGGAATGCCTTATACCTTCTTCTCGGTCAACAGAATTCCTTACCCGGATTTTATTTTTGCAGACCAATAATAAAAGAGTCAAATCTCTTCCTTTGAATAGGGATTCAAATAAAAGGTAACTTGGAACACCCAAAAAATTAATTTCAAATGGCGGCTCTGTAAATAAAATAATCCTTACTCAAATTTTTCACTGGAGCTCCCTGCACTCACTGGAGTGCATTCTCATTAATCCTCTGACACCATCCAGCATCGAGCTCCCTGCCTAGCATGAAACTCCTTTTTGATAGTCCTTTTTGCACTATCGGTTGGTTTTGTCACGAAAAGGTCCTTTATTGTCGTGTATAGTTTGTTCTTAGAGAAGCTAAAGGGGACACATTACTATCCCTCTAAGGCACCATCTTGGACACAACTTGTAACACGTCTCTCTCTTTCTTTCACTCTCTGTTCTCTCTCAAAGAACACTTACAAGAAATACAGCGCTTACAGATAAACTTTATTTAGCTCTTGCCTCGTTATTCATTGATGTAATTCTAGTCCTTATCTTCATATGTATCACATTGATTTAACTACAAGGCAAAGGGTTTGGATCGATCACGATTTACTTGTCTTTAACCCCTTCATTTTTATCAAATAACTGCTAATGCGAATAATTATTTTTTTCATCTATGGAGATATTTGGAGGCTAGTGGTGTACCTGTCGCATACACTAGCATGATTAACAACATGTACGATGGAGCTAATGTAACGACCTGATAGATCGTTTTGAGTACTAGCTCTCTTTTCTATGTTTTGAGACTTTTTATAGCTCAATTTAAGGATTTATGACTTGCGTGTGTTGTCTGTGTCAATTTTCAAAAAGTTTATATTTGAAAATTTGAAGAAAATGTGATTTTTTACTTTAAAAATGACTAGAATCTACCATGGTCAATATTTTTAGTAAATGACCTCATATCAGTATTTTGACAATTTTGGTAGATTCGTATAATAATTTTGGACTTGTACATATATTTGGTTAGGGTCCCGAGTGACCCAAGGCCGTTTCGGCGCTTTATGTGAAAAAATAGAAAATTGAGTTTAAACTTTGAAAATCTTGAGTTTTAATGACCGATTCTTGATATTTGATGTTATTTTGATTATTTGAACTTGCGAGCGAGTTTGTATGATGCTAATACACTTGTTCGAATGTTTGCGAAGCTTGGTCCCCATTCGTTATGAAGGGCCCTTCGCTGCGAATGTAGAGTCGCATTCACGACAAATGAAGGACTCAGACACTACTCGCTTTTGCAAACATTGCAATTGCGAATAAGAGTTCGCAATTGCGATATCTGCAACTCGGTAAAATGTGCGTAAAATTCACAAAGCCTGTTTTGACTTGTTTGAATAATATTTGACTAGATTCGATTGGTTTAGAAGCTTGTTCTAAAGGGAAAGCTGTGTTAGGTTGTTGATTGTATTCTGAAAAAAGGTAAGGGTCTTGGTTAACATTTATTTGAGGAAAATAGGGTAGGATCAAGTCTATTTGCTGTTTGATCTATGTGTTGGAGGTGGCGTATATGCAAGGTGACGGGTGTATGTCCATTGGCCATGGGATAAGTATGCGGGTAAAAATAGCCTTATTTGCTCCATATTATTTGTGTATTACGTCTTTCATGCTTTAGATAGATTGTATAATTCTTTAATTTCTCTTATTAATGTTATTTTATATGTTGAGATTATCTAGATATTACGTGTTGAGATCGTTGAATTGTTAATTGGTTGTTAGTACTAATTGTTGAAAGATTCTCATATGATGAGTTGTGTTCAAATACTATTGTTGATGTTGAATTTGCTTTCCACCTTGCTTGGTAATGTATTGTACGTGATTTCTTGGCGAGGAAGAGTGAAATGCACGAAGGGTATTGTTGTACTTGTGAGGAAAAGTGAAATGCACGAAGGGTGTTGTCGTGCTTGTGAGGAAGAATGATTGTCCATGAAGGATGTTTCCGTGCCTTATTTATATATTGATATTATTGCTTGAGTGAACGTGAAGATATGCACGAAGGGTATTTTCGTGCTTATTTTTATATTATGATGTGAGGATGAGAGTAAAAGCGCGAAGGGTGATGTCGTGCAGTTTTGTTGATTTAATTTATTGCTCCTAACTTTAATATTTGGAATATGGACTTGACTTTGTGGCTTCGTTATTTACCTTTGAAAGAGGCTCACTCAATGACACTTTACTTTATGTTTCCGGTTTATGCCCCTTTACTTGTGTACTTGTTATCTCTTTCACTTGTCATTATTTTGTTATTATAATTTGATACTCTATCTGTTATTTCGTTACTTTTTTATATATAACTGCACAAGCTCATTGTAGGTGTCTTATCTTAGCCTTGTCACTACCTCGTTAGAGTTAGGCTTGAAACTTACTGAGTATATTGGGTCGGTTGTACTCATACTACGCTTCTGCACTTCTTATGTATATCCAGATATCGGTACCAGCGGAGTCTCATAAGGTGCTTAGTGGATACCGGACAGGTGATTCGAGGTAGAGCTACATTTCGTTCGCATACCTCAGAGTCATCTTCTTATTTCTATTGTACTCCTTCTATATTTCAAACAGTATTGCACTTCTTTCAAAACAATGTATTTAGTAACTCGAGAAGCTCATGTACTTATGACTCCACGTCTTGGGGTGGTTACGTTAAATGTTGATTATATATTTATTATGTTTATCTTCGAATTGCTTTTACGCTATATTATTATCTTGTTAGCTACAGACATCAGACAATTCTATCATTCTATGTTACAATTTTGCACGCATTTACGATTGTTTTGGTTTAAAGAATGTTCAAATTCAACGGGTAGTATGCTACGAATAATATTATCCAGTGTCTAAATTCTAAGCATAGTAAGATGGCTTCGATTACTTTATTTTTCTGGTTGTGGTTACTGCTTCTCTGTACATGGTTCTTCTCTTTATATGCCTTTCTTGAGCTGAGAGTTTATTGGAGACAGTCTCATTACCGACAGCATCTCTACCTTCACAAGGTAGGGATAAGATTTGCGTACACATTACCCTTCCCAAATTTTACTTGTGGGACCACTCTAGGTATGTTGTTGTTGTCGTTATTGTTGACGTACATTTTCCCATTATTATAGTTCCCTTACTTTGTCCCGAGCTTCAAGTTTCTATTTCTTAGGTGGAAAATATTTGTGTAATTGATTAATCCTTTAATGCTTGAAAGTCAACTCAAAAATAACATTTAATAACTTTTCTTACTTCAATATAGAACTAGTAATAAGAAAATATAAAGCCTAATAACGTGCATGATAAATTAGAAGTCAAGAAGGAAGAAACACATGCAACTGCATTCTTATTCATTTTTCTGGATATGCAACTTGTTTCAAAATACATCTAAATCAAAAGAAAATTTTGCCACTTGCCACAAACAACTGTACGCGTTATTATCTCTTCTCAAATCTGGAAAACAAAACTTAGAACTCACTATGTTTCATGTTACCTGATGTACAGACCATTAATGTAAACTTAGAACTCACTGTGTTTTATGTTATCTCATATCGTATCATCTGAAAGTGTACATCTATATCTTCAATAATTTTCTGTCGGGCTCAGCTAGCATGTTGACATTTTGCAAAGTCAAATTCATAAATACTTGGAAAGAATTAATTAGAGTATATTGGGTCATCGTTACTTGCTTAAATCAATGGGAGTGAAGGTTTTTTTTTCCCATTTTTTTGTTAAGGGATGTTGTACTAGTATTGTGCAAATAATTACATGAAACAATTTTTTCTTTCCTTTTTCTCTTTTGTGAATATTGCATGATACAACGCCTTTTGTTTTGGAAGGGGATGATCACGCATGAAGTATAGTTATGTTTTTAAAAAAAGGAAGGAACATAGGCTTTTTTAAAGTTTAAAAAGATAACATTATATAAACTTATTAACCGTTGTTACAAAAACTAGATTTCATTGCCGATGTCTGTTACAGTGATTGCTAGCAGGAGCAGATCTATATATGGAATTGGAGGTAGCATACCACCCGATTACTAAAAATAAAATTTTATATATATATTAGTATTTTCCTAAAAACTTTACATAATAAGCGAGTGCTACCCAAGTGACAAAATGACTATATGTGCCATTGTCTCAAGCGTTTGAAGTCCCAGAAGGACCCAGGATCGAGATTCTTTGGAATTTTGGTCCTAGTTTTTCCTTTTGTTACCTTTTTCCCTTTCCTTTCTTTTCTTTATGCTCCTTTTGTTAGTTTCTCTTATTTTCTTCATCTTTGTTATTTACTTTTTTGGTACAACTTATTTTTATTATTTATTTATATTATATATTTGCTTTGCTTCGCCTTTTTCTGGATCTTTAAATTTTATTTGTATGTAATTTTAATTATTTCTCTTGTAATCCATCTAATGGTTTTATGAGAGTGATGCATCAAAGATATAATATAATATTAATCAGCTAAATGTAGATTGAAGGAATGTATAACATATTCGTTTATGCATAAAATAAATTTAAATTGAATTAAATAAATTTAAAATGGATCGAACCAAACCGAAATAATCCAAAACGGAATAGACTAATTATACACTTTAATTTAATCTTGTTCACTAGTGATCGATTTGCATTAAAATAATGACACTCACAGCCATCAAATCTTAGATTTGTATTTGCTAGGATTGGTAGTGAAAATATTTCTAACAAAAGGAGTTCCCAACATATCTAGCCAGACAGCCTTGCATGCAAATATTGGAGGATCACTACCTTATTATGTTCCCTATAATAGTACTGTCTTATCTCAGGGCCTCCGATCCTAACTCCCTCGTCAAGTACCTGCATTCATTTAAAATGACAATATATGCTTTGAATGACAAGTCCACGCGTTGTGAGCTCTCAAATCTCAAAATTGAAAAACATCTACAACTCGTTATGTTTCATGTTAGTACAGAAAGTATATACTAAATCAGTATGCTTGGCTCTTTTAGAGGAATTAATACTAAATTTTAATTAACATTGATATGCGTATCACATTATTAGTTCTACACTGTTTGCTTCGTTTTATTTATCATTATTTTGCAAAGAATCCAGGGGAGAAAGAGGGTGGTGGAGAACTTCCTCAGATATTGATTAGAACAACGTTGGCTGTCAGTACGATGTCGGAGTACTTTAACCTTCCACGCAGCGGTGGAGCTTGCATGAAAAATACGGGTTCAATAAAATCTAATAACTTTGGTTTAAAATTTAGTATATTAATTTATTCAGAAGTTCACTAAATATGTATAAATAATAAACTTCGGTACACATAGAATTCAAATCATGGTCTGTAGGTCCACATCAAGGCACATATTGAGATACATATGTGAAATATTCATAATGTCACGACCCGGAATTCCCACCGTTAGGACCGTGATGGCGCCTAACATTTCACTTGCTAGGCAAGCCAACGATAGAAATTATTAAGCCAAATTCTTATACATTTCAATAATTAACAGTAATAAGCTATAACGAGTTAACATGAAAGCGGAAGTTCATAACAGCCTCAATATATATTCTACTACCCGGATCTGGAGTCACAATTCACGAACTTCTAAGATTTCACTACAAGTAATGTCTGAAGGAAATACAATTATTTTCGATGAAAGAAACAGTAAAACAGAAAAGATATACGGGGACTTCAAGGTCTGTGAACGCCGACATATCTACCTTGAGTCTCCGGATAGCGGGTCCAACAGCTAAAATCTCGATCAACCCGAGCCGGTACCAAAATCTGCACAGAAAGTACAGAGTGCAGTATAAGTACAACCAACCCCATGTACTGTAAGTGTCGAGTCTATCCTCGGCGAAGTAGTGACGAGGCTAGGACAAGACACCTACAAATAAACCTTTGCAATATATATATATATATATATATATATCAATATATACAACAATAACAACAACTAAAGAAGCAAGGCAAGAAATATTGGGAAGAGGACATGTTGAGGGGATTACATGGCAAGGAATCACAACAGGAATGAGAACATGATCAATCGATATATCTGAAATAGAAAGAAATAAGTAAACACAGTAAAGGAAAGTGCATGGCATCACCATTCGTGTTTTTACTCTCAACCTCACCATAAGAAACAATAAAAACGGCATGGCATCACCCTTCGTGCTTTTACTCTCAACCTCACCATAATAGAAATGGTACGAGATCATCCTTCGTGCATTAACATTTCTCTCATAACATGACACGGCATCACCCTTCGTGCATTAACACTCACTCACAAAACGTTGCATGGCATCACCCTTCGTACTTTAACACTCTTCCTCACCAAGACAATGAACAATAACAACAGCAAGATAGAAATATTAAGAACAAGTCTTACTTCAACATTCAATTCCACGTTACTAACCTCAACTTTGATTCAATACCCAATCAATACTAATTTCCGTGAAACATAATAAGAGTTGTTCAACATATATTACGAATACCTAGTCTAATCATGAACAATATGATCAAGGAATACCACGATTACAATAATAAGACTCACTCGCATGTTATGACTCGACAACAACGTATAGGTACTCGTCACTTCACCTATACGTTATACTCAACATACAAACACGTAGCAAATAAGCGAATAATACCTAATCCCTCAAGCCAAGGTTAAGCGCGACACTTACCTTACTCCGAAGGCCACTGAATACTCAATCACAGCTTTTTCTCTAGAATCCACCTCCAAACCACTCGTATTTATTTTAAAATGACTCAATAATATCAAATATTGCTAAAGGAATCAATTACATCGCATATTTATAGATTTTCCAAACTTTTCCCCAAAAAGTCAGAAACCGACCCCAAGCCCGCTTGGTCAAAACCCGAGGTTCGGACCAAAATTTATCTACCCACTCACCCCCGAGCCCGGATATATAATTAGTTTTGGAATCCGACCTCAATTTAAGGTCTAAATCCCCAAATTTCGAAATCCATAATTTCTACCCAAAAACCCCCAACTCCACCACGAAAACCTTAGATTTTAGGTTAAAATTTCATAAAATGTCCTGGGTAATTCAAAGAATGTGGTTTAGAATCACTTACTAATACTTTGGGGAAGAAAATGACTTTTGAAAATCTCCTCTAGGCTGTCTAGCTTTTGAAAATGTAAAAGAATGGCTTAAGTCCCGTTTTGGGACTGTTTTATGAACTGGGTGACAATGTTCATCGCGTACGCGAGGACACTGTCGCGTTCGCGAAAAGCTTCCCTACTAGGCTTACGCGATCACAAAACCCTTACCGCATTCGCAAAAACTATGCCCCCTGGCCTTCGTGTCCGTGAGCCCGTGCACGCGTTCGCGTAGAAGGAAAGTCTGACCCCTCCCCCATGTCCCAATAATGCTACGCGTTCGCGATGAGCCGGTCACATTCACGAAGGGTAAAGTCCCCATCACTCCACGTTCACGACAAGGCCTTCGCATTCGTGAAGAGGAAAAACTCACCCTAACCAGTTTACCCTTCGCGTTCGCGAGAGGAAATTCGCGTATACGAAGAAGAACACACCATAACAGCACCTGCAGCAAAAATACCAGATTTTCTAAGTCCAAACATCTATAGCCTATCTGAAACTCACCTGAACCCTCGGGGCTTCAAACCAAACATGCACACAAGTCCTAAAACATCATACGAACTTGCTCGCGTGATCAAATCGCCGATATAACACCTAAAACTACGAATTGAACACCAAATCGAATGAAGTTTTCAAGAAAGCTTTAAAACCTCTATTTTTTCAACCGGACGTCCGAATCATGTCAAACCAACTCCGTTTCTCACCAAATTTCGCAGACAAGTCTTAAATATTATAATGAACATGTACCGGGCTCCGGAACTAAAATACAGACCCGATATACACAAGGCCAAATATAAACCAAATTCTTAAAACCATTAGATTTTTAGTCTTTCAATTTTCAAGAAAAATTTATATCTCGAGCTAGGGATATCGGAATTCGATTTTGGGCATACGCCCAAGTCCCATATTTCATTACGAACCCATCGGGACCGTCAAAACACGGGTCCGGTCCGTTTGCTAAAAATGCTTGCCGAAGTCAACTTAAATTGATTTTTAAGGCAAAAATTCTCATTTTATCAGTTATTAACATATAAGCCTTCTGGGAGAACACTCGGACTGCGCACACAAATCGAGGAAGGCTAAGATGAGGTTTTTGCGACCTCGAAATGTAGAATTTGGTTCTAAAATATAAGATGACCTATCGGGTCATCACATTCTCCACCTCTAAAACAACCGTTCGTCCTCGAATGGACATAGAAAAGTACTTGGGCTGGTGAAAAGATGTGGATATCTACTCCGCATGTCCGACTTAGACTCCTAAGTAGCTGCCTCGACGGGCTGACCTCTCCACTGCACTCGAACTGAAGGATAACTCTTTGATCTCAACTGGCGAACCTGCCGGGCTAGAATAGCCACTGGCTCTTCCTCGTAAATCAAATCCTTGTCCAACTGGACAGAGCTAAAATCTAACACATGGGACGGATCGCCGTGATACTTTCGAAGCATGGAACACCGGATGAACTGATGATAACCCCGGTGGCAACGCAAGCCTGTAAGCTACCTCTCCCACTCTCTCCAGAATCTCTAAAGGTCCGATATACCTAAGGCTCAACTTGCCCTTCTTTCCGAACCCCATTACATCCTTCATGGGTGATACCCGAAGCAACACTCTCTCTACGACCATGAATACAACATCACGAACTCTACGGTCGGCATAACTCTTCTTCCTGGACTAAGCTGTGTGAAGTCGATCCTGAATAATCTTGACCTTATCTAAGGCATCCTGTACTAAGTCTATGCCCAACAATCGAGCCTCCCCCGGCTCGAACCACCCAACTGGTGACCGGCACCGCCTACCTTAGAATGCCTCATAGGGAACTATCTGAATGCTCGACTGGTAGCTGCAGTTGTAGGTGAACTCTGCAAGGGGCAAGAACTGATCCCACAATCCTCCGAAGTATATGACACATACATAGAGTATATCCTCCAAGATCTGAATAGTGCGCTCGGACTGTCCGTCTATTTGAGGATGAAACGATGTGCTCAACTCAACCCGCGTGCCCAACTCATGTTGTATTGCTTTCCAGAACTGCGTACCTCAATCAGAAATGATAGACACGGGCACACCATGAAGACGGACGATCTTGTGGATGTAAATCTCTGCCAACCACTCCGAAGAATAGGTAACTGCCACAGGAATGAAATGCGCTAACTTAGTCAGCATGTCCACAATGACCCAAACGGCATCGAACTTCCTCTGAGTCTGTGGGAATCCAATAACGAAATCCATAGTGATATGCTCCCACTTCCACTCAGGAATCTCTATCTTCTGAAGCAAACCACCAGGTCTTTGATGCTCATACTTGACTTGCTGACAATTTAGACATCGAGCTACATATGCAACTATATCCTTCTTCATCCTTATCTACCAATAATGCTGCCACAAGTCCTGATACATCTTGGCGGCACCCGGATGAATAGAATACCGAGAACTGTGGGCCTCCTCAAGAATCAAATCACGAAGTCCATCCACATTAGGCACACAAACATGACCCTGCATCCTCAAAACTCCATCATCTCCGATCGTAACCTGCTTGGCATCACCGTGCCGCACTGTGCCGACTGGAATATATGCAAGGCTGCCCATACTCACTTACTTCCTACTTAAGGCATCGGCCACCACGTTGGCCTTCCTGGGATGATACAAGATGGTGATATCATAATCTTTCAATAGCTCTAACCACCTCCTCTGCCTCAAATTGAGCTCCTTTTGTTTGAACAAGTACTGTAAACTCCGACGGTCCGTGAAAACCTCACATGACATGCTGTAGAGATAGTACCTCCAAATCTTCAGCGCATGAATAATGGTTTCCAACTCTATATCATGAACAGGTTAATTCTTCTCGTGAACCTTTAGTTGCCGTGAAGCATATGCAATAACCTTGCCACCTTGCATCAATACCGTACCCAGACCAATACGAGATATGTCACAATATACTGTATAAGATCCTGAACCTGAGGGTAACACCAATACCGGTGTCGTAGTCAAAGTAGTCTTGAGCTTCCGAAAGCTCGCCTCACACTCGTCCGACCATCTGAACGGGGCACCTTTCTGGGTTAACCTGGTCAACGGGGTTGCTATAGATGAGAACCCCTCCACAAACCAACGGTAATAACCCGCCAATCCCAAGAAACTATGGATCTCTGTAGGTTATGTGAGTCCAGGCCAGTTCTGAACTGCCTCAATCTTCTTAGGATCCACCTAAATTCCCTCTGCTGATACAAAGTGACCCAAGAAAGCAACTGAACTCAACCAAAACTCGCATTTTGAGAACTTAGCATATAACTGGCTGTCTCTTAGAGTCTGAAGAACGATCCGAAAGTGCTGCTCATGCTCCTCTCGGTTGTGGGAGTAGATCAAGATATCATCAATAAACACAATCACTAAGGAATCCAAGTAGGGCTTGAACACCTAGTTCATCAAATCTATGAATGTTGCTGGGGCATTTGTCAACCCAAATGACATCACTAGAAACTCATAATGCCCATCTCGAGTCCGAAAAGTTGTCTTAGGGACATCGGATTCCCTAATCCTCAACTGATGGTATCTAGATCGCAAATCAATCTTCAAAAACACCTTGGCACCCTGAAGCTGCTTAAATAAATCATTAATCCTCGTCAATGAATATTTGTTCTTGATGGTGACCTTGTTCAACTGTCGATAATCTATACACATCATCATCGATCCATATTTCTTCTTTACAAACAAAACAGGTACACCCCAGGGCGAGACGCTATGTCTAATAAAGCCCTTATCAAGCAGATCTTGCAACTGTTCCTATAATTCTTTCAACTCTGGCGGGGCCATGCGGTATGGCGGAATAAAAATGGGTTGAGTGCCCGGAGCCAAATCAATGCGGAAATCAATATCTTTGTCGGGTGCCATCCCCGAAAGATCTGCAGGAAACACCTCTGGAAACTCACGAACAACCAGCACTGAATCCATGGAAGGAACTTCCGCACTAGAATCGCTGACATAACCCAAATAAGCTAGACACCCCTTCTCGGCCATATGTCGAGACTTCCCATAAGAGATAACCCTTCTGGTAGAATGTCCAGAAGTACCTCTCCACTCTAATCGAGGCAACCCCGGCAAGTCTAAGGTCACCGTCTTGACGTGATAATCTAATATAGCATGATAAGGTGACAGGCAATCCATACCCAGAATGACGTCAAAATTAACCATGTCGAGAAGTAGAAGATCTACATAAGTCTCAAGGCTCCCAATGGTGACCACACACGAACGATAAACACGATCTACAACAATAGCATCTCCCACTGGTGTGGACACATACACAGGAGCACTCAAAGAATCACGAGGCACGACCAAATAGGAAGCAAAATAGGATGACACATAGGAGTAAGTAGATCCCCGATCAAATAGAACTGAAGCACCCTTACTGCAAACTGAAATAGTACCTGTAATAACGGCTTCAGATGACTCAGCCTCAGGCCTAGATGGAAAAGCATAACACCGGGACTGGGCCCCACCACCCTAAACTACGTCCTTGGGACACCCTCTAGCTTGCTGATGTCCACCTCTAACGGCCTGACCTCCACCTCTAACAGTCTGGCCCCTACCTCTAGCTGCCTGACCCCTTCCTCTGGTTGGCTGAGCAGGTGGTTCCGCAACTTGTGCCGGAACCATGGCACAAGAACCCTAATGTTATGAGTTGCCCGATGTCCGAGGGAAAAATCTAGCAATCTGCCTCGTATCACCACAAGTATAGCAAGACCTCGACTGTTGTGACTGCTGGCCGTGAAATTGACCCTGTCGACCTGAGTAACCACCCTGAAAACTCTGGAGCGGAGGTGCACCAATAGAGGCTGGTGGTGCACTGTAGGCTAGCTAGTCGAAATAATGCATCTGAGGGCCACGACCACCTAAGGCACTGTAGGATGCCTGGAGTGCTGAATGAAACGGCCTGGGAGGAGGGTTGATCTGGTCCAAGGCTGCACTACTATTGAGTAGCGAGGATGGTCGATGCAGGTTTACCCAACAAGGTCGGGATCGAATCCACATGGAGTTAATTGATTTGGGATTAGGTTTATATCTAAGTCTAGATGCGTGTTTTGTTCCTAATTACGCTTTCATACATTTTGGTTTTGATTCTAGTTCTAATTCTATTCTATTGTATGCAATGATTAAGGCTAAGTACAATATTTTTTTGATGTTGGTTTTCAAGTGTTTAAAAGGACTAGGGTAGTGAATTCCGCCTATGTGGATATCTAACGGGTAGCAAGAATCAAGGGCAAGCTTAATTAATTTGGGGACGTAATATAGCTATCACACCTAAGTACTCACTCTATACCTCTCGATAGTTTGAGTGATTTTGCCCAATTTGGCTTTCTCAAGTCCAAATGGGTATTCATGCAAGTCACGTGATATTAGCTCAAGTCGGGTATTACTATCTCTAGGTTTAACCCTTTAATTGAGTTTACCCCAATTCCTTGTTAGCCTAGTTTTTATAGACTTAGTCCCTCTTTCTCAAAAAGTGACTAAGTCATAAAGGCATGAATAAGTGTTTGCAACCACTAATTCTATAATTCTAGCAAGAACTAGGCTAAATATCACTAACCCATAAACATTCAAGCCTTAAAATTCAGTACCCATTAAATACCCACACTAGTGTTGAGTCACAACCCTAGCTATGGGTCTAGCTACTCTTAGAAATAGCTTAAATCAAAGATGAAAAGAAGATAAAATTCATAATACTAGATTAAAAGATGAAAATCTAATGTTATAAGGTGAATCTAATATAAAATTGCCCAAAAGGGAAGTTCCAGCCATCTCACGTGCTCAGCAAATACACCACATAACATAAAAATGACAAAAAGTTCTATTTATACTAAGCTACAATTTTTGGACAAAAATATCCCTGCGGAGGTTACGCGGCCGCGTAATTCTGACCGCGGCCGCACTCTTGCTTTGGCAGCTGCGTAATTTTGATCGCGGTCCACATTCTTCACTTCTGGATCTGGGTTAAGCATGGTTTCGCGGATCGCGTAATTTCCATCGCGGTCGCGTAGGAGACTTCCACGGCCGCATAATCTTGACGCGGACCGCACTTCTTGTTTTTGCTTAAAATGTAAGCTCTCTGAACCTCAGTAACCACGGTCCGCATAATTCCAATCGTGACCGCGGAGGTAATTTTGCGGCCGCACCTTTCTGATGCAGTCCGCGCTCATGTTTTAGCCCAAAATCCATCTATTTGAATCTTCCTTTCGCGAACCTCAAAATAGTGCTCGCGATTGTGCTGTAGCTTTCGCGGCCGCACAATTTTTGTGCGGTCCGGGTTTCACATCTTTTGGCCCAATCTTGATTTTTGTTCAAGTTTTGACTCCTTTATGAGTTGATTATGACTCCTTTGGATTATTTTGAACAATCCACGCAAGCAAGCATATTATATTAGTTTCTGGGAATACCTTCACACATTTTTGGCCCTAAACACAAGTAAAAGAGAGCAAATAATAGGTTAAAATCCCTACTTATCACCTCCCCCAAACTTAAGCTTTTACTTGTCCTCGAGCAAATAGGGTAATTCCCACCTCCACAAGAAAAAGAAAAGGATATTTTAGCTGGCCTAAGGTGACTCCATCAAGCATCAATTGGGACAAACAATTACCCTTAACATGAATGAATTATCAACAAATGTTATGACCTTTTGAGTACTATAGTTCTAATGTGATACTAGAGCATCAAGAGTTGACTCAATTCATCAAGGAAGCTCGCTCTATCATGTAGGTCATTATGGATCCTAAACTCCTCCTCCTCCTCTACTCTCCATGGGCAAATCTCACTTTTTAGAATGTACCACTCAAAACAAGGATTGTGTAGAAGCGCGCTCAACACACTCAAAAGAAGGCCACAAGTCCGGCTCTAAGTACCATAATCTTGCCCCTTATGTAAATCACCACTAATGTAAGCTCACTCAACTTGAAATCATATAGGGCTTTAATGGGATGTAATGAGGGATTTTGGATCAAGGTAGGACTTATCGAACTATGATGGTTTCATCTTTCCTTAAGCTCTCCATTTTCTTATTTCGGCTCATACTTTCTTGACTCTTTGAGTCATTTTCTTATTCTTTAGGGGAACTAGAGAGAGACACCGTCACTCTTTCTTACTCATGAAAATCATTTTTCTCTTTTTTCTCATCATTCCATATCTCTCATCATTGCGTTCTTTGAATCCCTTCAACCTTCACTTTCTTTTTGACGTATTTCTTTTTGGCTTTTATTCCTTTTCTTTGCCTTTCCTTTTCATCAATTCTTTTTCTTCTTTGAACCTTTTATCACTTTCAAATTCCTTGTCTCTCCCCCAGACTTATGCTTTTGCCAATTGTTCATCATGAATGCTAAGGAAAGATTGGGTGCCAAGAGAGGGTCATTATAGAACGGATAAAGGCTTCTAATGTGGCTATTGAATGAAAAAGGCTTAGGCTCAAAGGGGTTGACTAGGGATATCATATTGGTAGGCTACGGAAGCTTTCAAAGTTCAAATTGGACCAAGGATAGCCTACAATCATTTCTCAAGTCGAGCTATGCTTAGAATTTTGCCTAGACAAATATTCAGGGCAAGTTCTAGACTTATTGGCACGAGACTTGGACTTGCAATTCAATATCTCACCTCTCAAGCTGCTAGATTGTTAAAGAGAACAGAGTCGAGGGCCCACAACAATCCTAGCTAAGATTGAAAATCACAAATGGCTCAAGGAAACCACTCGATGATTGTTTTAGTCAACTCAAGAGTCTAAAGGTCACAAGTAGAGCTAATCTTTGCCAATCAACTTGTCTCTAACCATGAGGTCAAAGGTAAATATGTTAGTACCAAGTGAAGCCTGCTTGAGATACTTTTATTCATTACTACTGTTATATACACCAAAATAAAAATAAAATATACTCGATCCCTTAAGAAGGTTGTCACGCCATCCATCGTTAGGAAGAGCCACCCTGTTCACACAACATCCACCTTTGAAAAGAACCGTGGCATTAAAAAAATAAAAAGCTTATTGTTCACACAAAATGTAAAAAGAAGCTACTAGAGGAAATAAGAAGCTAAGCTATTAAGGAAAAATAATGAAAGAAGTTATGAAGTAAACTACGAAAAGTAATCTGAATATGTACAAAATGGAGTAAACGAATATATACATAATGGAAATGAATATATACATCGAATGGTAAAATTATATACATACCAAAAGTAAAAATAACGGTAAATAAAGATAAAAGAAAAATAGTGTCATAGTTATTACATACCAAATGTCATCACAAATCAAATCAAAATGGACTACCCCCCAAATAAAAAATAGCATTGTCCTCAATGGTAATATCAAAATAAGATCAGGGAAAGGTTAGAGAGTTAAGAGAACTCCTTATGTGGTCTCTGTCTGCATTGGGTCAGGAACATGAGTGGGGTCCTCAGACTGCATAGGATCATCAGCTCCCTCCATGTCCTCTAACTGGATCTCCACATCCTTTGACTGGGGGACCACGAGGTTGTTGAGCATCCGGATCATCTCCTCAGTAATATGTGTAGTGGCAGCCGACTCCTCAGACTGGCCAGCTGCTGCATCTGATGCCTCATGCTCTGCTGCCTGTGCTACTGGGGCTGTCTCCTCCATGAGCAGGTCTAGTGGGATATCTCCAGCAGAGGCAATCTTCTCTACCTTATTTTTCAGCATCTCCACTTACTCCATTTCTCTTCCTCATCTTCTTCACCTGCTTGCCCAGATCCTTGATAACCTTACCATGTGCATCCAAAGTCTCCAGGATCTTCTTCTGGTTGTCCAGGAGCTTTTTCTGGTTGCCTAGAAGCTCCTTCAATAAATCCTCCACCGATGGAGGTACCTAAAGCTATGCTGGGGCTGACTGTGCTGCTATTGCACTGGATAGGACAGTCAGCTTTATGGTAGCTACCTGCATCCAGTTGTTGAGGTTGGATAGTGTTTGTGAAACCCGCAGTGCAGTCTGAGGGTAGGTGAAAGATGAAGGCACAAATAATGGCACTGTGATGGATGGCCCGGAGGAAGGAGGAGGCATGGCAGCTGAAGAACCTTCTGCTGTGGAAGGCTCTGACCCGGTGGCCACTAACCTTGGCTCTTCAGACTGGCCAGTGGAGGTAGTGGCTTTACCCTTGGCTTTAGGGTTGTCCGCTCCTTAGAGGCTATACCAGGAGAAAGGCTTTTTAGGCCTCATCTTCACATCAAAATGCCTCTTTTCTACCCCTTGGTCTTCGAGATACTTAGTGATCAAGTTGGGGTAAGGATATGATCTTTCTTCTTTGCCAACCGCCTTGGAGATATGGTAAGACATCAGGTTCCCCACATTAGTTGGATACCCCGCCATGATGGAAGCTATCAAGACTGCCCGGGTGAGTGAGAGGACATTATCATGCTGGCAAGGGTCAAGCCGGCTGCACACAAATGTGGACCACCATTTGGCTTCAAAGCTAAGGGTGTTTCTAACTATTGGGACTCCAGTTGTGAGCCATGCCGGTGTTGTCCCTGGAATAGCTAATACCTTCACTAGCCATGGACGAGCTTCTTCATCCAAGGCCAGCTTCTCCAAGTACTGCACTGACTCCATATCCTCAAATTCGGCATATGAGTTTAGAGTGTGGCCATCAAACCGGATCTTCAAGTTCTAGACCTTTGTCACTGTGGTACCCTTTTTGATGTGGGCAACATTCGTGTAGAACTCCTTGACAAGGGACTCATTTGCATCCACCACTTTGCCGGTGAAGTACTTCCACCCTTTTCTCTCCTCAAATTGTTTTAGGACATTTGGATTGTGGTGAAGAAGGTCTCTTGTTATGAATTGTCGCTCAAGTGTGAGCGATCTTTGGGGCCACCATTCCCGGAATTTTGCATAGGCCTTCTCACTCACGAATAGATCCGCCCACACCTCGGGCTTCCTTGACCTGGCCAAACCTCCCACATTAGTATCACCCCCTCTCCCGTCATTCGGGACCTCATCATCATCATCAAATTTATTGGGGCAGTTATTGAGGTAGGTGTTGTAGCAGGTAGGGAAGATGGCTCTGATGCTTGACTACCTCCCTCTGAGCCATCAGACGACCCAGAAGAGGAGGTAGGTTCATTGACCAATAAGAATGATTTTGATTGAGCCTCCGGTTATTGTTATGCAGATTCCCCCTCGGAAGTCTCTCGAGATGGGAGGTATTCACTTGTGTCCGAGGAGTCGGCAAGAGGTCTAAAGAGGGTAGCCTTTTTGCCTACTACTCTTTGGGCTGCTAAGGGCAAGGTTTGCTTTCCTTTACCCCGTCCTCGGGAGGATTCTGCCCTCCCCTTTGAAGTGTCTCCTCTCCCACGAGAATGCTCCATTTTCTACAACACACAAGTAGTGAAAGATAGTTAGAATTGGGGTTCAATCATGTGTTAAAGTAGTACAGATGAAATGAAAAACAATGCTTCTCAGAACAGGGCATCGCGGAACGCACAAAAATGAGTGCAGCCGCGAACTGCCCATCACGGACCGCGTAAAAGTGAATGCGGTCGTGAAGAGGCAGACTCACACTACTAGCTCTCTGAACTTGATCAACTGCAGACCGCACAAAAATAAGTGCGACCGCGAAAGACCAATCGCAGACCGCATAAAAATGAACGCGGCCACAAAGGCAAATCATAGAGTCTCTGAAGTTCAAACGCGCGGACCGCGAAAAATTGGGTGCGGTCGCGAAAGACCAATCGCGGACCGTAAAAAAGTGATCGCGGCCATGAATTCTAAACAACCATCAGTTCCTTGAAGCTAGGGTATCGCAGACCGCATAAATTTGGACGCGGCCGCATACCCTATCGCGGACTGCGAAAAAATGACCGCGGCCGCGGAATTCAAAATAAATCGACACTGATGAACAACTAAAACTAAGGTTTTCACTAATTACCCAAGAATTGTAGCAATTAAACATGCACAGTTACTAACTCCAACCCCCATTATGCATACAAACACTACCCATATGTTGTTAATCAAAAATTAAGCATTAATTTAACATTATGGCATGATTCTAGCCGTATCTAAAAAGAAAAATTGAAACAAAGAGAAAAGAAAAGAAAAATATAAAATCAAATTATTAAAATGAACATACTAGTTGTAAAATGTTGTAGGAAATCGACAATTGATGAGAATAGGATGAGTTTGAAACCAAGTAAGGATGCACAGTGCATTAGGTAAGTCTGAGAGGTTAGGGTTCGTAAAGTATAAAAAATTTCAAGAACTCCTAGTTATACTTAGAACCCAGTGACCCCACCACCTTACCTGAGTGCGGCCGCGAAATTTTGTCGCAGTTCGCACTCCTTACCTTTCTATAGATCTGTCTCAGATGCATGGGCACGGTCCGCGAAAAACTGGTCGCGGCCGCACAATTTGTGCAGACCGCAAAAATTTGACCGCGGCCACGAAGTATGAAGGAATTTTAACAGGCCAACTTTAGAGAGATGGCATTTTGCCCATTTCAGCTACGCGACCGCGTGCAAAATTGTGCGGCCGCGAAGTGCTCATGCGGTCTGCAAAATTTTGAGCGCGGTCCGCAAAAGTTCACCACTTAGCCAAATTCTTTCCTTGTCAATTTACTGCACTGCACAACCAATTCCTACATACACTTCACAACCAGTTAGTCCAAAACAATATCTAATCTACGAAGAAAATCAAAAGAAAGAAAAACACATGGGTTGCCTCCCAAGAAGCGCCTGATTTAACATCGCGGCATGATGCATGTTACCATTATCATTTGAAATGGATCAATGCCACAACGTGGCTATCATCAATCTTGCCAAGATAATGCTTCAGTTGGTTCCCATTGACTTTAAATATCTCACCATTCTTGTTTTTCAAATCTAGAGCACTGAAAGGAGTCACATGTACCACTTCGAAAGGACCACTCCACTTCGACTTGAGCTTTCCCGGAAACATCCGTAATTGAGAGTTGAATAGAAGAACCAAGTCACCTTCCTTGAATTCTTTGTTACGGATATACTTATCATGTAAGTACTTCATCTTGTCCTTATACAAGGACGAGCTGGAATAATTATGGAACCGGAACTCATCATGTTCATTTAGTTGTTCTGCCCGGAGATTGGCAGCTATATCCCATTCAAGGTTCAATTTCTTCAGCGCCCACATGGACTTGTGCTCTAATTCAATCGGAAGATGACATGCTTTCCCAAATACCAACCGGTACGGAGACATACCAATTGGAGTCTTGTAAGTTGTTCTATAGGCCCATAAAGCATCGTCTAGTTTCCTTGACCAATCTATCTGATTTGCATTGACAGTCTTAGATAGAATGCTCTTGATATCCCTGTTAGAGACTTCAACATGTCCACTTTCCTGGGGATGATAGGGGGCTGATACCTTATGATTGACACCATACTTGGAAAGTAAAGTGTCAAAGGCTTTGTTGCAAAAATGAGAACCCCCATCACTAATGATAGCCCTTAGGGTGCCGAACCTTGTGAAGATATTTTTCTTTAAGAAATCCACCACACTCTGTGCCTCATTGTTGGGCAAAACCACAGCTTCAACACATTTGGAAACATAATCTACAGCAACAAGAATATAAGTGTTCCCACATGAACTCACAAATGGTCCCATAAAGTCGATGTCCCATACGTCGAAAATATCAATATCAAGGATGGTGGTGAGAGGCATTTCATTCTTCTTGGAAATTCCACCGGCTCTTTGGCACTCATCACAACGCCTAACGAGCTTGCTAGCATCTTTGTACAAGGTAGGCCAATGGAATCCATAGCTTAGGACCTTTGTAGTAGTTCTCGCCCCACCATGGTGACCACCATAGGGCGAGGAATGGCAAGCTTCAAGAATACTCAATTGCTCTTCTTCCGGAACACATCTCCGGATAACACCATCATTGCAAATTTTGAAAAGATATGGCTCGTCCTAATAATAATCCAAGCAGTCCCATTTGAGCTTCTTCCTTTAGTTAGAAGAGAGCTCATTCGGGACAATTCCGATCACAAGAAAGTTAGCCACATCGGCGAACCAAGGTATCCCAGTCAAAGACACGGAGAGAAGTTGTTCATCCGGAAATGAATCATTAATCTCGAGGCCATCATGGGGCCTCCCCTCTTCTTCCAAGCGGGACAAGTGGTCCGTCACTTGATTCTCACTCCCTTTTCGGTGTATGATTTCAAGGTAAAACTCTTGTAGAAGAAGAACCCATCTCATCAACCTAGCCTTAGAGTCCTTTTTACTCATCAAATAACGAAGTGCAGCATGATCGGTGTGCACAATCACTTTGGTACCCATGAGGTACAGGCGGAACTTTTCCATGGTGAAGACAATGGCTAATAGCTCTTTCTCGGTCACTGTATAGTTGACTTGGGCATCGTTCATTGTTTTGCTTGCATAATAGACCGAATGAAATATCTTGTTGATTCTTTGCCCCAGTATCGCTCCTACCGCAATGTCGCTAGCACCGCACATGAGCTCAAATGGTAAGCTCCAATTGGGTGCGGTAATGATGGGAGTGGTAGTCAACCTATACTTGAGTAGCTCAAAAGCTTTCATGCAATCATCATTGAACACAAACTTGGCATCTTTTTCCAACAACTTGCACAAGGGGTTCACCACTTTTGAGAAATCCTTGATGAACCTATGGTAAAACCCCGTGTGACCAAGAAAGCTCCTCACTCCCTTGATGGAAGTCGGAGGAGGGAGTTTTGATATCACTTCAATTTTTTCTTTGTCCACTTTAATACCGTTCTTGGAGATTTTATGGCCGAGGACAATGCCCCTTCTCAACCATAAAGTGGCACTTCTCCCAATTAAGCACTAAGTTAGTCTCTTCACATCGAGCCAACACTTTATCAAGATTATCCAAGCATTCTTAAGAGGAATCCCCCACAACACTGAAATCATCCATGAACACCTCGAAGAAGTCCTCCACCATATCCGTAAATATTGCCATCATACACTGCTAAAAAGTAGTCGGTGCATTACACAAACCAAACGGCATCCTTGAGAACGCAAATGTGCCATACAGACAAGTGAAGGTGGTTTTCTCTTGGTCTTCAGGTGCAATGAGAATCTGGTTATATCCGAAATACCCATTCAAAAAGCAATAATAAGCACGTCCGGCAAGTCTATCCTACATTTGGTTAAGAAATGGCAATGGAAAATGGTCTTTTCGGGTCACTTTGTTCAGCTTCCTATAATCCATGCATACCCTCCAATCGGTGACAGTTGTTGTGGGGATCAATTCATTTCTATCATTTGTGATCACAGTCTTGCCCCCTTCTTTTGGGACACATTGTACCGGCGAAGTCCATGAACTATCAGAAATGGGGTACACAACCCCTGCATCTAGCCACTTGATGATCTCTTTCTTGACTACCTTTTGCATGGCCTCATTCAACCTCCTTTGATGTTCCACGGAGGGTTTGGCATCTTCTTCCAATATGATTTTGTGCATGCAAAAGGCGGGGCTTATACCCCGAATATCCACCAATGTCCAACTTATTGCCTTCTTCCTTCTTTGAAGCACCGTAGGGGTGGAATCTACCTGTATGTTAGTTAAGCACAAAGAAAGAATAACAGGTAATGTGGAACAAGGGCCTAAGAACTCATACCTGAGGTGTGAAGGGAAGGGCTTCAACTCTAATATGGGTGGCTCCTCGATTGAGGGCTTTGTTGGTGGAGTCTTCCGGTTCTCAAGGTCCAAGGAAAGATTTCGGGGTCCATATGTGTAGGATCCCATTCCTTGCAAAGCATATGCACAAACTAACAAGCCTTCCTTCTCATCCTCATCATGATTCAACAACACAGCTTCCAAAGGGTCTTCCACACTAATCATAGCACCTGTGTCATCAACAATCACCTCAGTCACAAGATCCACAAACGAACATAATTCGTTGCTATTAGGTTGCCTCATTGGCTTGCACACGTGGAACACAACCTTTTCATCGCCCACCCGGAAGGTGAGCTCCCCAACTTCCACATCAACTAAGTCCTTCCCTGTAGCTAGGAAAGGTCTTCCTAATATGATTGGCACTTCATAGTCAATCTCACAGTCCAGTATCACAAAATCTGCGGGAAGTATGAACTTGTCGACCCGAACTAGCACATCATCAATTATCCCCAATGGCTTCTTCATTATTCGGTCCTCCATTTGCAACCTCATGGAAATAGGTCTTGGTTGCCCAATCCCCAATGGAATCAAGCTACAAGTCTCGATCTATATGAAACGCACTGGGTTTTTTTCTTTCGGTTTCATTGATAATAGAAAAGACTTACTCTAAAGGGGCACTAGCGCTTGACTAATAACATATCAAAGGGGATTCTTGAACACATAATATGGCATCAAATTAATGCTCGCTCCCAAATCACACAAGGCTTTCGCTAAATCGGCACTACCAATAGTGTATGGAATTGTAAAGGCACCGGGATCTTCTAGCTTTGGAGCCATGGAATGCATAATGGCACTCACTTAATGTGTCATTTTGATCGTCTCACAGTTCATTGACCACTTCTTTGTTACCAAGTCCTTCATGAACTTGGCATATCCCGGCATTTGTTCTAGAGCTTCAACCAAAGGCACATTTATGGACAAACGTTTCATCATATCAATGAATTTCTTGAATTGGTTCTCGTTGTTTTGCTTTGCTATCCTTTGAGGATATGGTGGAGGAGGCCTTGGCAAAGGATCCTTGGCTTTGGGAACTACCGGATCTGGTATGTCTATCATGTGTTCCCTAGACGGGTTCACATCATCTTGAGTATCCTCCACGTTTTCGTCAATGTCTATCCTCACTTCATCGTTCACTTTCTCATCATTTCTTGGCTCATCCTCTTCTTGCACAATCACATCATCATTCACGATCTTTCTTGGATTGGGGGTACTAGCAACTCCACCTCTACCACTTCTTGTAGTCACCACCATAGCATGGCCCGTATTGTTTCCACCCTTCGGGTTTACTACCATATCATTTAGTAGTGCCCCCTTAGGACAAGTATTCAAGGCTTGAGAAATCTGATCCATTTGGACTTCCAAGTTGCGGATAGAAGTGTTGCGGTCGTAATATAGCTATCACACCCCAGTACACATTCTATACCTCTCGATAGTTTGAGTGCTTTTGCCCAATTTGGATTTCTCAAGTCCAAATGGGTATTCATGCAAGTCACGTGATATTAGCTCAAGTCGGATATTACTATCTCTAGGTTTAACCCTTTAATTGGGGCTATCAATTTCTTGAGTTCACCCCAATTCCTTGTTAGCCTAGTTTTCCTAGACTTAGTCCCTCTTTCTCAAGAAGAGACTAAGTCATAAAGGCAGGAATCAGTGTTTGCAACCACTAATTCTACAATTCTAGCAAGAACTAGGCCAAATATCACTAACCCAAAAACATTCAAGCCCTAAAATTCAGTACCCATTAAATACCCATACTAGGGTTGGGTCACAACCCTACTCATAGAAATAGCAGAAATCAAAGATGAAAAGAAGATAAAATGCATAATATTAGATTAAAAGATGAAAATCTAATGTTATAGGGTGAATCTAATATAAAATTTCCCAAAAGGGAAGTTCCAGCCGTCTCACGTGCTCAGCAAATACACCACATAACCTAAAAACGATAAAAAGTTTTATTTATACTAAGCTAAAATTTCTGGACAAAAATACCCCTGCGGAGGTTACGCGGCCTCGTAAGTCTGACCACGGCCACACTCTTGCTTTAGCGGCCGCGTAATTCTGATCGCGGACCGCGTAATTTCCATCGCGGTCACGTAGGAGACTTCCGTGGCCGCATAATCTTGACGCGGACCGCACTTCTTATTTTTGCTTAAAATGTAAGCTCTCTGAACCTCAGCAACCGTGGTCCGCATAATTCCAATCGCGGCCGCGCATGTACTTTCGCGGCCGCACCTTTCTGACGCGGTCCGCGTTCATGTTTTAGCCCAAAACTCCATCTCTCTAAATCTTCCTTTCGCGGACCTCGAAATAGTGCTCGCGACCATGTTGTAACTTTCGCGGCCGCACAATATTTGTGCGGTCCGCGTTTCACATCTTTTGGCCCAGTCTTGGTTTTCGTTCAAGTTTTGACTCTTTTATGAGTTGATTATGACTCCTTTGGCTCATTTTGAACAATCCCTGCAAGCAATCATATTACATTTGTTTCCGGGAATACCTTCACGCATTTTTGGCCCTAAACACAAGTAAAAGAGAGCAAATAATAGGTTAAAATCCCTACTTATCCAGGGTCTCTGCCATAAGTACCCCAGCCTCCAGATGAGGCTCCATTGAATCCACCTGAGTGACGAGGCCTCTTGTCAGACCCTTGACCACTCCCCTGAGCTAAAACCATCTCGACTCGCCTGGAAACATTGGCAGTTGCCTGAAAAGAAATCTCACTCCCAGTCTCCTTAGCCATCTGCAATCTGATAGGCTGAGCAAGTCCATCAATAAACCTCCTCACCCTCTCTCTCTTGGTTGGAAGTAGAATAAGAGCATGATAGGCCAAATCCACTAAACGGGTCTCATACTGAGTAACAGTCATACTGCTCTGCTGGAGACGCTCAAACTGACGACGATGCTCCTCTCTCAATGTGATAGGGAGAAACTTCTCTAGGAAGAGCTGAGAAAATTGGTCCGATGTAAGAGCAGGCGGCCCAGCTGGTCTGGTCAACAGATAATCTCTCCACCATTTCTTGGTGGAACCATTCATCTGAAATGCAGTAAAATCGACCCCGTTGGTCTCCACTATATTCATGTTTCGTAGAACCTCGTGACAGTTGTCGAGACACTCCTGGGGATCCTCTGAAGGAGCACCACTGAAGTGATCTGGAAAGAGTTTGGTGAACTTGTCCAATCTCCATAAAGCCTCAGAAAACATAGCTGACCCATCTTTGGCATATGCCGCAACAACTGGCTGAACTACTCTGACTGGTTGAGCTGCTGGAGCCTGATACTGGGGAGCTATCTACTCTGGAGCGGGAGTAGTGGGAGTCTGGGCTCCTCCTCCAGCCTGAGAGACGGTTGGTGCCATGGGAAATGCGCCAGTCTGGGCCACACTCTCCATAAGGCCCACCAAACGGACCAAAGCGTCCTGAAGTAGTGGAGTGGCAATGAACCCCTCCGGAACCTGAGCTGATCCGGCAGGAAAAGTCTGGGCTGGAACCTCCTCGCCCAACTCTACCTGAGGCTCCACTGCTGGTACTATTGCACGAGCTCTAGGCTGAGCCCTGCCCCCGCCTCGGCCTCGGCCTCGACCTTTGCCCCTCGTAGGAGCTGCAACTGGGGGCTCTGGCTACAGCTCAACTGAGGCAGCGGTACGTGTTCTCGCCATCTGCGAGAGAATAAGAGTAGAAGAGTTCAATCAGTATTGAGAAAACAAAATTGCACAACAGAGAAGAATAGAAGTGAAATTTGTTCCTAAACTCCATAGCCTCTGGAAGATAAGCACAGACGTCTCCGTATCGATCCTCCAGACTCTATTAAGCTCGCTCGTGAATCGTGAGACCTAAGCAATCTAGTGCTCTGATACTAACTTGTCACGACCCGGAATTCTCACCTTCAGGACCGTGATGGCGCCTAACATTTCACTTGCTAGGCAAGCTAATGATAGAGACTATTAAGCCAAACTCTTATACATTTCGATAATTAACAGTAATAAGCTATAACGAGTTAACATGAAAGCGAAATTTCATAACAGCCTCAATATATATTCTACTACCCGGATCTGGAGTCACAATTCATAAACTTCTAAGATTTCACTACAAGTAATGTCTGAAGGAAATACAACTGTTTTCGATGAAAGAAAGAGTAAAATAGAAATGATAGAAGGGGACTTCAAGGTCTGTGAATGCCGACAGATCTACCTTGATTCTCCGGATAGCGGGTCCAACAGCTAAAAAATTGATCAACCCGAGCCGGTACCAAAATCTACACAGAAAGTACAGAGTGCAGTATCAGTTCAACCGACCCCATGTACTGGTAAGTGTCGAGTCTAACCTCGGTGAAGTAGTGACGAGGTTAGGACAAGACATCTACAAATAAACCTGTGCAATATATATCAATATGTACAATAATAACAACAACTAAAGAAGCAAGGCAAGAAATATTGGGAAGGGGACATGCTGAGGGGATTACATGGCAAGGAATCATAACAGGAATGAGAACATGATCAATCGATATATCTTAAACAGAAAAAAAAAAAAAAGTAAACACAGTAAAGGAAAGTGCACGACATCACCCTTCGTGCTTTTACTCTCAACCTCACCATAAGAAATAATAGAAACGGCACGGCATCACCCTTCGTACTTTTACTCTCAACCTCACCATAAGAAACAATAAAAATGACACGGCATCACCATCCGTGCATTAACTTTCTCTCATAACATGGCACGACATCACCCTTCGTGCATTAATACTCACTCACAAAATATTGCACGGCATCACCCTTCGTGCTTTAATATTCTTCCTCACCAAGACAATGAACAATAATAACAGGGAGATAGAAATATCAAGAACAAGTCTTACTTCAACATTCAATTCCATATTACTAACCTCAACTTTGAGTCAATACCCAATCAATACCAATTTCCATGAAACATAATAAGAGTTGTTCAACATAACGAATAGCTAGTCTAATCATGAACAATATGATCAAGGAATACCACGATTATAATAATAAGACTCACTCACATGTTATGACTCGACCACAACGTATAGGTACTCGTCACCTCACATATACGTTGTACTCAAGATACAAACACGTAGCAAATAAGCGAATAATACCTAATCTCTCAAGCTAAGGTTAATCACAATACTTACCTCGCTCTGAAGGCCACTCAATACTCAATCACATCTTTTCCTCTAGAATCCACCTCTTAACCACTCGTATTTATTTAAAAACGACTCAATAAAATCAAATATTACTAAAGGAATCAATTACATTACATAAATTAATATTTTCCAAACTTTTTCCCAAAAAGTCAAAAATCGACCCCGGGCCCGCTTGGTCAAAACCGAGGTTCGGACCAAAATCCATTTACCCACTCATCCCCGAGCCAGAATATATAATTGGTTTTGGAATCCGACCTCAATTTGAGGTCTAAATCACCAAATTTTAAAATCCCTAGTTTCTACCCAAAAAACCCCAACTCCACCATGAAACCTTAGATTTTAGGTTGATAATTCATAAAACGTAATGGGTAATTGAAAGAATGTGGTTTAGAATCACTTACTAACACTTTGAGGAAGAAAATATCTTTTGAAAATCGCCTCTAGGCCATCTAGCTTTTGAAAATGTGAAAGAATGGCTTAAGTCCCGTTATGGGACTGTTTTATGAACTGGGCGACAGTGTTCATCGCGTTCGCGAGGACACTGTCGCTTTTGAGAAAAGTTGCCCTGCTAGGCTTACGCGATCGCGAAACCCTCACCGCGTTCGGGAAGGCTATACCCCCTGGCCTTCGCGTTCACGAGCTCGTGCACACGTTCGCGTAGAAGGAAAGTCTGACCCCTCCCCCATGTCCCAAATGCTATGCATTCGCGAAAGGTAAAGCCCTCATCACTCCGCATTCGCGAAGAGGAAAAACTCACCCTGACCAGCTTACTCTTCGCATTCGCGAGAGTATCTTCGCGAACGCAAAGAAGAACACACCAGAACAGTTGCTGCAACAAAAATACCAGATTTTCTAAGTCCAAACATCCCGTAGCCTATCCGAAACTAACCCGAGCCCTCGGGACTTCAAACCAAACATGCATACAAGTCCTAAAACATCATATGAACTTGCTCGCACGATCAAATCGCCAATATAACACCTAAAACTACGAATTGAATACCAAATCGAATGAAGTTTTTAAGAAAGCTTTAAAACCTCTATTTTCACAACCGGACGTCCGAATCACGTCAAACTAACTTCGTTTCTCACCAAATTTCACAAACAAGTCTTAAATATTATAATAAACTTGTACCGGGTTCCAAAACTAAAATACGGACCCGATATCCACAAGGCCAAACATAAACCAAATTCTTAAAACCATTAGATTTTTAATCTTTCAATTTTCAACAAAAATTCATATCTCGAGTTAGCAACCTCGGAATTCTATTTTGGGCATATGCCCCAAGTCCCATATTTTATTACGGACCCACCGAGACCGTCAAAATACGGGTCCGGGTCCGTTTGCTTAAACTTTTGACCGAAGTCAACTTAAATTGATTTTTAAGGTAAAAATTCTCTTTTTATCAGTTTTTAACATATAAGCCTTCCGGGAGAACGCTCGGACTGTGCACGCAAATCGAGAAAGGCTAAGATGAGGTTTTTGAGACCTCAAAATACAAAATTAGGTTCTAAAATATAAGATGACATATTGGGTCATCACACATAAATTTTAATCCACGTGGATATAAGTTAAATCACACACAAGGCCCGGCGTGCAAAACATCTCACGTTCGTATAGGATTCGAGGGGCCGCACCTCAAGGGTGTGATGCAGGATGATAAATCCTACATCCATATGCATATTTAAGAAGATTTAAACTATTTACACCATAGGTTATAATAATAATAATAACAACAACAACAACAACAACAACAACAACAACAACAACAACAACAACAATAATAATAATAATAATAATAATAATAATAATAATAATAATAATAATAATAATTCACTTGCCGTGTAATTTAATCACTTATAATAAGACATATATTATTTTTCTAGGTTATCAATTAATAATATTTATCACGGAAAATTATGTGTAAATTGTCTTTTAAAAAACTTAATTATACAAATATCTTTCACATTGTTAGAGTGTATTACTTGAGTTCTATTTACAGGAAGAAAATATGGTAATTAACTTGGCCAAATCATTAAAGTATTGTCTTAGTCATGAAAAGAGTAAAAGAAAAATAACAAATTAAATATACAGGGCTACGTATGTATATGTTTAAGAACAGAAGTTATGTTAATTAATGAACGAAGGAACTCATTAATGAAGCTGATCTAAATTTAGATCTTGTTTTAAAAAATCAAATCAAATTTACTCATATGTCCCAATCTCAAACAACATCCCAACCGTTCTAATTTTGCACTTCTCAATCTTTATACAGATTACAATTTATTTATTTCACCAGCAAATCCATCAGTAAAGAAATAAGCAATGCAAACCATGTTATACAAGGGATTCAATTCAATTAACTTCGTCAAAACTTTTAGATCAGTTAATATAGTGAATGAGTCCTCAGGTGACTAGAGAGATTCGAGCAAATTAACTTATGGCATGTAACATTCTCAAAGGTATCATCAAATTTGAATATGGTCAATTTAACTTATGCAAAGCAATTACAATTGTCTCTCTATCATCTTTTAATATTAAAGTTGGTAAAAGGGCCCCGAGTTCATGCCTATATATGTGTATTAGGGTTGCAAAATTATACCAAGAAATATAATTTTTAATTTGAGTGCTCCTTAGGATTTGTCTAACGTCCTTCTTTAGTTATGTACGCAGTAATGTAAAGACTATAAGTAATGAACACAAGATTTAATGTTCAAATTAGTTGGATTCAATATAATCTCACAATTTATGTTTCAATGTGTTCAACGGAGGGTCCCGTCAGTAACCTGTAAACCTACTCCTATTTTGCTCCAATTTGTTATGAGAATTTTTTTTTATAAGTATAACTTGTTAAAAACAATTTCCTACTTGACTACTTTTTTTCTATTATGGTCACATGATTAATTTCACAGGTTTGCTTTAGATTATAAGTTTCATAAATCTTTTTTTTTCCTCATAAAATACAGAATGTTGATCAATTTTCCAACACAGAATGTTGTTAGAAGTATATCTTCATACTTCTACGATAATTTTATTCCTTCTTGAAAAGATATTTTCTTTTTTAATTTACATCTAGGTAAGTTACGAATGAAAGACAATTGGTTCCTTCTTAAAAAGATATTTTTCACTTTTATTTGTGTTAGGAAATTTTGAATTGAAAGAATTTTATCCCTTCTTGATCTTTTATTTATCTTAGATTTTAGGAATTATAAACAATTTGATTCCTTCTCGAAAATCTATTTTCCATTTATTTATCTTAGAAATATTATGAATATTTTTTTATTTGAATAGAAGTGTAATGCACTTAAAGCCAATTAAGTCTAAAGTGCAAAAATTGCACTTAAGACCAAATAGCTCTGAAGTGCAACAAATATTTCCATGCACTTAAAGCCAAATAGGTCAACTAATGTTTTCATGCACTTAAGGCCAAGTAGGTATGAAGTGCAAATTGCCTAGAAACAGAAACTTTTTCTTCGAATTTTAACAATCTAATACACGATTTAACACCTAAATTTACTCCAAATGGGCTCAAATTTGAATCCTAACTTCCAAATATCATCAAGAACAAACCCCAATCATTAATTGTAAAAACATAAATAAATCTAATAAATCTAATAAATCTATTTTGTAATCATTATTATTATTAGAAGAAGAAGAAGAAGAGAAAAAAAACTGAAATTATCTATACTTTGGGTACTAGTTAAAAAAAAAAAAAAAGGTTAAATGGGGACGATCAAATAGGGCGCCCCATGAAATTTTTACGAGAGTATGATGTTTGTTAGAATTTGGGCCGGACCAGTTTTAAGTCCTAAAACCATCAGACTCTATTATTCACGAGCTTGATACGCAATGTTAGACATTGATTCTTGTCCAAATTTAAAATACGCCCCTACTGAAAAAAGCTCTTCAAAAGGTAAAGAATGAATACACAAAGATCTCCCACACTCAAAAGCTTTGATTGGCTAAATGATCTGCTAAGGAATTGCCTTCTCAATACACATGAAGAAATTGAACCTGGCAGCTCCCTTTCAATTCTGGCGTATCACCTCAACAATGTGGGATATTTATTTAAGGAACCTCTTCCATATATCTTCCAAAGATTATTCTTCATCACCAATTATTCTGTTTCCACAACGGCTCAAGCAAAATTCTAGAGAACAAAATATTTCATAGCTTCTATAATTGTCATAGCCTCCGCCTTAATATTTGTAGTCTCATGCATTCCACTAGCTCGTGCATAGTGGTAGCAAAATGGTTAAAAGAAAACAGTTATTCACCCATATTATTTATTAAAAATTAGATTAGATAGTGAACTTTTAAAAACGGATCAAATATAGATAAGAACCATATTATTCACTTAGAAAATGGATAATAACTAATGGGTTTAACTTTTACATTTGTAAAGCCACAAATTGGAGGTTCCTCAAGTTTGGGATATTAGCAATTCTCCCAAAAGTGATCATATTCAATAAGCAATGGATAATATGGATATCCATATTATGCGCAGGTTAACCCACTTTTTATCAGTATTAAATATGGGTCGGGTCAGATAATTTATCCGTTTTTGCATTACCCGTTTTCGACTCGTCTCATATCTGACCCGCCCGTTTGCCACCCCTGCTTGTGCATAAATAAGATCACCAAATAAATCGTGAAAATAGCACGGGCTAGCTAGTTTTCGGATTGGTAATTGAAAAATAGCCAGCATTTGCAAAGTCATTGAAAAATAGCCACTATTTTACTGCAACATGGGAAGTTTCAGCATAATATACTAGAGATTGGAGCACTTGTGTATGAACTTTCAGCATATTATGCTGGACCAGTATATTATGCTAGAAGTTCACGTGTAAAATATTCGAACTCAAGTATATTATGGTGGAATATTTTTCGAATTTTGAACAATGTTGTCGTTCAGATTTATCTTTACATGAAAAGTGGCTAAATTTCATTTACTTTCGAAACTATGACCATTTTTCAATTATTACTTGTAAATCTGACTATTTTTTAATTTCACCCAAATAAATCACGTAAGTAATATCCATAAGAACTTCTCCCCGGGTTACCCCTACTAGCGCTATCCGTATTGCATTTCACTAAAGGAGGGGGGGAAAGGACCAACATACTTTGTAGACATGACTTTAGGTCGATAATATTTCAGAAGTTGAATCAAATCAAGCTAATGAAAAGGAGCATTGTACAACCAAGGCCATCTAAAAACGGGTGAAATTCAAAAACAACCAGATTTACAAGTGGTAATTGAAAAATAGCCACATTTTCAAAAGTAATCGAAATTTAGCCACTTTTTATGTAAAGATAAATCTAAACAAAAACAATGTTCAAAATACGAAAAATATTCCAGCATAATATACTGGAGTTCCAGCATAATATGCTGGAAGTTCATACGCAGGTGCTCCAATCTCCAGTATATTATGCTGGAACTTTCCGTGTGCTGGAGTTCCAGCATAATATGCTGGAAGTTCATACACAGGTGCAACAATCTCCAGTATATTATGTTGGAAATTTTCGTGTTGCAGTAAAATAGTGACTATTTTTCAATAACTTTACAAACGCTGGCTATTTTTAATTATCAGTCCAAAAACTTAGTAGCCCGTGCTATTTTCACTCTAAAAACGGGCAACCACATTTGTTGTTAATAGGCCCTCAGAACGCAGACACCAGAGGCCCACAAGTTGAGTATTAGCCCAATTCCCTTTGTTCATGATAGAATATCTTTAAAAACTGGGGAAAATAAAAAATATCCTAATTCACAATTGGTAACGGAAAAATGACCACAATTTTAAAAATAATCAATATATAGCCACTTTTTCAGTGTAAAGATAAAATCTGAACCAAAATACCATTAAAAATTCGAAACAATTCTAGCATAATATGTTGGAATTTGAGTTTTTTACATATGAGATTCAATTTCATAATATGATGGAGTTCCAACATAATATGCTGAAAGTTTATACGCATGAGCTCCATAATCCAACATATTATGCTGGATTTGTGTTCCAGCTCAAATAGTGGCTATTTTTCAATTACTTTGCAAACGCCAGCTATTTTTTAATTACCAGTCCGAAATCTGGCTAGCCCATGCTATTTTCACTAAAACAAAACTCTCTAAACTTAGCACGAGTTATTAGTTGCACACCTAAATTATTTGTAGTTTTATTTACCCTTTTGACCTGGATATTTGATAGCCGGGACAATCTTATCCAAGGGAAATGACAGACATGTTTGTCCCGGGCATGTTTTAAAATAAAAAATTTCTTTTACCTTCTCAATTTTTTAAATTTTTAGATAAATGTTTTCTTGTCAAATTAGTTTTAAAAAAATACTAGAGCTCCACTATTAGGCTAAAAATATTATTTGACTAAAATAATTAGATTTTAGCCAAATTTTTTACAAATTTGACCCAAGATATTATACATTTGAAATAAATAATCTTTGAATCTAACGATAAAAGAATACACAATTGAAAGTTGATTATTCTTGCTAAAACTTTTATCTGGCTAAAAATGCAGCCCTAACCTAGCACTTTCTACGGATTTGGTCCGATAAAGAAAAAGTATATAGTTAGAATAAATAGCTATTGCATTTAAAGTAAAATAAAAATGAAGTACACAATTGCAACTCCATTATTTTGACTCTAGCCATTTTTTTTTAAACTGAATTGCCTCGAAGAGTAAATATACATTTAAAACAAATGGTTATTACATCTAATGAAGAAATAAAAGAAATACACAATTGATATATACTCTCCTATTTTGCCTAAAACTAATTCTATTTGGCAAAAATGATAGAGTTCTGATGATAGGCTATAATTGCGTATTTTAGTCGCTTATTACACTCTAATTTACTGCACTTTAATTGAGTCTGAACTTTAATCGCTAGTGTTTTGCACTAATTGTGTGTTTTATGCCATGTAGGAGTGATTCCGAGCTATGTAATTGTTATGAAATGAATTCAAGCGATTTGTAGCTTTGAAGTCTGAGTAAATGCCCAAGGAATTAAGCCGGGATCGTGTTCGGGGATCAACGGATGATAGTTAAGAACGAACGAAGAATCGAATAGGCATATTGCGCACTGTCTAATAAACTGCACATAACTTTTCGCTAAGAACTCCACTTGAACTCCACAATATATGGTTGGAAAGCTAATTCAAAGGGCTACAACTTTCATGTTTTACGTTTTTCCAATTTCCACACAGAACAGGGTGCAAAATGCGCAACAATTGCGCGGCCGCACACTGGCCGCGGATGTGAGGCAGAGTGTGGCCAAAATCCGCGGCCAAATCCGCGGTTGAATCTGCGGCCGCGGACGTCCTGACCTGGAAAAGTGTCCTTTTTCGCGTAGGAGAAGGTATAATTATTTGGGCCCGACCCTACTTGGTATATATACATGAAAAAATGGTATTTTGAGTACTTTTGACATAATTTAGACCTAAGGAGGCTAAGGAGACTAGGGATTCGACCTAAGGAGGCAAGAACACACTAGCAGCAAGGCGGGGAATTCTTCTACGAGTTTTTCACTTCCTTCTTCCTATTTCCATTATTGGTTATGAATTCTAATATTGTAGTTATGCATACTATTATGAATAGCTAATTTGTTATCTAGGGTTTTGATGGAACCTCTTGGAGGATGAATTCTTATTATGTTTTAATATAATTTAGCATTTGAATTTATCTATTTGTTCAACTACGTGCTTATTTCAGTTGATTGAATGACCATCGATTGACTGTGCCTATTTATTATGTGTTTCTTGAGAAAAGATACATATTTAAGTGGTCGTTGAACAACGTCACTCCTAACGTATGTGAGAAATCAATACAGTGGGTTTAAAGATAGGTTTAGAAATAACAAAGTCTTGACGTGGTCATAATGAGCGGTTAGATAAAGCCAACTAGCGTAGTTCGAGAGAATATGTCTTGTAAATTATTGTGGTTTCTCGAGAGAGAAATACGACAGCTAAAGTGCTCACGATCAGTAGAGAATACATATGCGAAATTGTAGGGAACATAGCGGGAAGGATTCCAACATTTGGGGAAATCATAACTCTAGACCTCCTAAATTTAATCTCCAACCCTTGGTATATTTAGTTATTAATTTACTACTTTAGTTTCTTAGTTAATTAGTTAGATATAAGAATCTTAATCTTTATAACTTAGAAATTTATTCGAACCTGTCTTCTTAGCGATATTGAACAATTATGGCGAAATCTTAGTTCTCTGTGGGATTCGACTCTGGACTCTTAGACCGGATTATATTTGCAGTGACCGCTTATCCTTTTTAGGACTAGAGTTGGGCGTGATCAAATTTTGGCGTCATTGCCGGAGAACTAACGGTGTAGCTGTAGGTGTACATATTGCTAGGTTTCAAGTTTGAACTTTTATTTTTATTTTCTGTATTTGTTTTTTTTATTTTTGTTTTACTTGTTAATTTTAAAAAAACATGGCATTTTGGAATTATAAGAGTTTTGGTGTTGGTAATTCTACTTTTAACCCTCCTTATGCATATTGTGGAGAAAACCACCTAGGGCAAAATTATCAAAATATTTCCGAGAGCGAGTTATGTGCACCAACTCAATCTTATGTGTGGAATGTATGTGATATGTGTGGTGGTAAAGATGGTCACTTTCATGGTTGTGCTTATATTTCTTATCTTCCCCTAAGCCCTTACTTTGATGGTTCTTCTTTTTCTTGTGAAGTTAATAGGAATAAGGAACCCAGGGATGATGACCTGAAAGAGATCACGGATATGCTAAGGTGCCTTGTGGAATAAAATAATGAGAAACAACTGCATATACAAAGGCAAGAGGCTACTATTCGCAACCTGGAGGCACAAGTGAGTCAATTAGTTGAAGCATTTAATGCTCAACAAGCCAATATTGAGGATAGTAGTCAAGAAGAGTACGAATTAGACACTGAAATTGAGGTGCTAATGGAGGAGGTCAGAGTAGAACATCAACAATCTATCCAACTAGAATTTGAGGATGTCGATGTTGAAGAAGTAACACTAGAGTCAACCAAGGACACTGAAGACACAAATTTAGTTGACTCTAGTGTGATTGGTATTGAGGAGGTCAAAAATCTTGAAGTTCGTGTATTTGAGCGCGTTGGACCTCATTCCAAACACTTCTCTACATTATGTTCGGATGGTGAAATGGGAATGGATCTTTACAAGCATAAAAAGGAGTCCATGGAAGAGGTAGATGAGCCTTATATTTTGAACATTTCAAGTCCGTCTAGGCAAGATGACACTCCTCGGTGGAGAGCCAAAAAGTGTAAGAGACTTTATCTAATTTTTGGTTCGCAAGAATTTGTGCCGCCCCAAGAGCATAATCATAAGCTTGAAGCAAAACTTGGGGTCCAATTCATAAGTTCAAAGTGGAAGTAAAAAGTAATTCTCGTCGTGCCGCGACATTAAATCAAGCGCTTGTTGGGAGGTAACCCAACTTTAGTTTTATTTATTTATTTATTTATTTTTATTATTGTATTATTCTTGTAGTGTCGATTTTTTACTTTTAGGAGCATGGAACGTAAAGCCATTGGACGGATGCAATAGCAAACCAGATGGTTGGAACTAAGTGTGAGGTACTCGTACGAAGGACCAGGCCTGGGAGAAGTCTGAGTACCCCATGAGATGCTAGTGCTTCGGTCTTTGGCCTACCATGGAGTTTCTTTTAGCCTCTTGTATATATAGGTGTGTATTGGGAACAATGCACAATTTTAAGTGTGGGGTGAGGAGATTGTCTGGGTGACTTTCTATGCTATTTTAGTTGTATTAGTTTAATTGAATAATATATTTTAAAAAAATAGAAAAGATTGGACTTTTCCCGACGATGGATTTATTAGTCAATTTTCTTGAGGGATTTAAGTCTAAAGAAAAAAAAAGATTTTCTTTGTAGGAAGTGTAGTAATTTCCCCTTGATTTTTATTTGTGCCACGGTTCTTTTCTAAGAATTTTATTTGAATCGGATGTAGTTAGTTTTATTTTTTTAGGAGTAGGAGCTAGTGTGAGATGAATTGAATTGAACCAATATCTCTTGACTTTGTTAAGCCTTGAGAATAGTGAGTACTTTGGTTGTGACGCTTAGGCTCATTTTTTGACTCTTGTATAAGTACCTTAAATTATATAAGCTTAACTTTGCTTAACTGCTTTGACTATAGTGTCTTGATGAAACCAATCCTGGGTGAGTTATGTGTCATGTGTGTGTGAGGTTTGGGTGTTATTATGTGCATTGCATTTGATGCCTAGAACTTGCCCCGCGTGTTTGCAAAGCAAAATAGTAGTTTTGTTCAGTCTTTGAAGTGATATAGGCGTTTCTTTGTTGAGCCATATATATATTTTACCCGCCTAATTGTTATGTATCGTAGTTAACCCCTTTGAGCATGTAATCCTGTTTCTTTGGCAACCACATTACAAGTCTTACCCATTTGTTTGAATTAACCATCTATTTGAACCTTCTAACCTCTTATGAGCACTTGAATTGTTATGAACTGTGTAAAAGTTAAAGTGTGGGGTGGTTGGTTTGGCTTTTGAGTGGAACTAATGTAATAAGGTAAAAGGTGCACTGTTTTGAAAAAGTAAGAGCCACTTGAATTGAAAAAGAAAGAAAAGGAAAAAATAGTTGTATTGTTATGAAAAAAAATATATTCCTTGATAAGTGGTGACTCTTGATGTAATTGCGCTTAAAGAAGTATGGGGTAATATACATTGATGTGAAGGTGGAGTTTGGTTTGACATAAGTATGGGGTTTGAATGTTAAAATATATGTATTAAAGTACTTAGGGAGGTGTAGTCACTCTTATATCTAAATGTATCCTACCCGTCCCGCAGCCTATATTACAACCAGATAAAGTCCTACTTGATCCTAGACTGAATGAGCTCGATTAGTACACTACGGGCAAGCCTAGGGTGCATCTTTTGTGGCATATGAATGTTATTTCTGAGAGTGAGTGAATTCTTTCTATCTTGAGTTCCTAAGTGTTCTTAAATTTTATTGTGTGGAACTACTCTCTTTTGTTGTGTGAGAGCACTTGATTCGTGAAGGAAAGGTAATATCAGTGACCTCTACGTTAGGGAAAATTGTGAGTTATGAATAATGTGTGGTACTTGTAAGTCAAATCTTGAGGCGAAGATGTTACGCTTTTGTGCTTAAGTCTATTTTAAGCATTCTTGGTGTGATGAGTTAGGAGAATTGTTTAAAAAGGTCGCGTCTATATAAAGTGTAGTTTAATTACTCGAGGACGAGCAATGGTTTAAGTGTGGGGTGTTAATGATAGGCTATAATTGCGTATTTTAGTCGCTTTTACACTCTAATTTACTGCACTTTAATTGAGTTTGAGCTTTAATCGCTAGTGTTTTGCACTAATTGTGTGTTTTATGCCTTGTATGAGTGATTCCGAGCTATGTAGATGTTATGAAATGAATTCAAGTGATTTGGAGCTTTGAAGTCTAAGTAAAAGCCCAAGAAATTAAGCCGGGATCGTGTTCGGGGATCAACGGATGATAGTTAAGAACGAACGAAGAATCGAGTAGGCATATTGCGCACTGTCTAATAAAATGCACATAACTTTTCTCTCATAACTCCACTTGAGCTCCACAATATATGGTTGGAAAGCTAATTCAAAGGACTACAACTTTCATGTTTTATATTTTTCCACATTCCATACAGAACAGGGTGAAAAATGCGCGACAGTTGCGCGGCCGCGCACTGGCCGCGGATGTGAGGCAAAAACTGGCCAAAATCCGTGGCCAAATCCGCGGTTGAATCCGCGGCCACGGACGTCCTGACCTGGAAAAGTGTCCTTTTTCACGTATGAGAAGGTATAATTATTAGGGCCCGACCCTACTTGGTATATATACATGGAAAAACGATATTTTGAGTACTTTTGACATAATTTAGACCTAAGGAGGCTAAGGAGACTAGGGATTCGATCTAAGGAGGCAAGAACACACTAGCAGCAAGGCGGGGAATTCTTCTACGAGTTTTTCACTTCCTTCTTCCTATTTTCATTATTGGTTATGAATTCTAATATTGTAGTTATGCATACTATTATGAATAGCTAATTTATTATCTAGGGTTTTGATGGAACCTATTGGATGATGAATTCTTGTTATGTTTTAATATAATTTAGCCTTTGAATTTGTCTATTTGTTCAACTACGTGCTTATTTCAGTTGATTGAATGACCATCGATTGACTGTGCCTATTTATTATGTGTTTCTTGAGAAAAGATACATATTTAAGTGGTCGTTGAACAACGTCACTCCTAACGTATGTGAGAAATCAATACAGTGGGTTTAAAGGTAGGTTTAGAAATAACAAAGCCTTGACGTGGTTATAATGAGTGGTTAGATAAAGCCAACTAGCATAGTTCGAGAGAATATATCTAGTAAATTGTTGTAGTTTCTCGAGAGAGAATTACGACAGCTAAAGTGCTCACGATCAGTAGAGAATACATAGGCGAAATTATAGGGAAGATAGCGGGAAGGATTCAAACATTTGGGTAAATCATAACTCTAGACCTCCTAAATTTAATCTCCAACCCTTGGTATCTTTAGTTGTTAATTTACTGCTTTAGTTTCTTAGTTAATTAGTTAGATATAAGAATCTTAATCTTTATAACTTAGAAATTTATTCGAGCTTGTCTTCTTAGCGATATTGAACAATTATGGCGAAATCTTAGTTCTTTGTGGGATTCGACTCCGAATTCTTAGACCGGATTATATTTGCAGCGACCGCTTATCATTTTTAGAACTAGAGTTGGGCATGATCAAGTTCCTAGTCAATTCTTTTTTTTTCTTTTTTTTTAAAAAAACAAATTTGGCTATGAAAAAAAAAAAAGAAATGTGCAGTTAACATAAATAGCCATTGTATCTAAAGAAGAAATTAAAAAACATATAGTTGGGTAAAATATTGTATAAAGGAAAAGGAAGAGATACACAATTAAAACAAATAAACCACCGTACCGCACTATGTGCCAATTAACGATTGAAAAGTATCTCATTTGGAAGTTGATTTTTTAATTTTAGTACTCCACGCCCCTAAAGGATAGTTTTCTGCATTTTGGGAAAGTTTTTGGGATATTCTGCCTATTATATTTTGTACTTGTATCAATTATTATAACCTTTAATATAGCTCAATATATTTTTATATAGCTCATAATTTAGTATTATATATAGGTTTGTTGTCACCATCCAAGCCTTTGTGGAATGCGGAGACGTCTTCCATCATTCCTATCCCGCGTACAGACAGTGTACGAAGGTACCTGCAGGCATCTTGCTTAATTATTTCCTATATTTTAAGTACATAATGTAGTAGTATTATTGTGTTTTTTTTTAATCAATCTAGAATTCTTCAAGAAATAGATCGTTATTGTTTCAAAAATCGTGATACCTAGTGAAGTCAATCTTCTTTTTTGTTTCTCTCGCTCTCGCTGATTTTCAAATAGTGCAATAAGTATTTGAAAACGAGAGAGTTAACAGTAGCATGATAGAGATAATTTTTGAAATAGTTATGGCAATTGACCACAGCAAAATAAAGTAAACAAGAGGATATTATAACCCGATGGAACAAAAAACCTAGTGGCTGGCCAAGAATTTTAATATTATGGGTGCTTTATTATCTTAAACGTACTAAATAAAAATTTACGTGCACTCGATATTTTTATCAAATTAATATACTTTTGGAAGTGGAGTTGAAGTATTATATATGAGTTCGGCCAAACTCAACAATTTTTGTATAAACCTTGTATTTGTATTAAAATATTCATTGAATATTCGTATAAATATATGTAACTGTGAACCCAATAATCAAATAAGTTATAAGTTTGGTGGAAAATTAAAATCAATAAACTTTAAATCCTACTTCCGCCTCGTAAGTGGATGGGAGGATGGCTTCGTTTATGGGTTATTCGGAAGAGAAAAAGGAAAACGAAAACAAAAGAAATGATAAGGTCAAAAACGAAAATAAAATGATAACAAAGAGAAAAGTAAAAATTACATCAATTTTCTACGTGGAGTACATCTGCGCATGTCTTATAACGTACATCATTTACCTATTTTGTATGTTTTCGGGAGGTTTCTTTTTATCTTTCGAAAGAGAAACTAAGCATCAAAAGAAAATTAGTTGGTACAAATTAAACTCCAATAATATCTCATGCAATATTATGTACAAACATATGCCATTCAAAAAGAATCTCTTGACTAAAGGCCAAAAAGAAGCTAACCCATCAGTATCGAATTAGCCTCCATGTAAATATGAGCAATAGAAACCACCCAATTCCTAATTAAGAGGTGATGAATGAGATCGATAACATCACCATATTAGAGTGATAATTCTCTTCTTTTTTTTCGTTGTAAATTAAGTTGTGATTCAATCAAATATCTGGAAGTACTCTTAAGTAAATTCACTAGAATCAGATTAGTTACTAAACTACTTGATCAATACAAATCAAAATAACTTGAAATACTTTTTGTTATTTATGAATATTATTGTTAAATAAGAGCTACTGGATTGGAGACAGAGATTTATTGCTTAATCAGCAATTAATTATTCTCGCCGTACAAATCTCTAAGTCGTTTCGTTTCTTTAATACGATTTTGGTCAACTCCAAGAAAAGACAATTTTTACGAAAAGTAGAAAAGACAAAAGAAGTGATGAAAAGAAAAAGGACAAAAGAAGCATATACCCAATGCTAAGATGCTGCGATTGGAGAGTGTATTATATGATCAATGATAGGGAATTATTTTACAAAAGGGGGAGACTTTTGAAAAGAGAATGGTTAATGTCATTATTTGGATTACGAGGGAGCAACATAATGTCGTTATCTGTATTACGAAGAAGAGTAATAGAGTACTATTGTTATATGATATTATTGTTATTGTTATCGCTATTATTATTATTATTATTATTATTATTATTATTGCTATTTTTAAGAGTAAGCACTCTCAATGTAGTATAGGAAGGTAGAAATCTCTTTAAAATAAATTATATACACAAATTATTTTTGGAAAGTCAACTCACCTGTTACCCATATTTTTAAACCCACTTCTCCATTACCCAATTACCCATTTTTAATTATCATCCCAATAAATTACAACCACCATTGTTCTATAACAAAATTGATAAGGTAGCCAAAAAATAAACCCCATTAGTATACTTCATATATTTAATTATTGTAGAACAATGGTGGGTGTAATTTATTGGGAAATTTACACTGTATGTTCTTTGGAAACCGCAGTTACCATTAAATATTTATCTTTCACTATATACCCATTTTGTATTTTTTTTAATTCATTTTTGTATTGAAAATATTTTTTATATAAGAAAATGTGATTTTATATGTTAATGTTAGCTTACCTATACTAGTTACCAAATTTAGTAAGTGCTTCAGTACAATAAATCTCAATGAACACCCTATAGATATATGACAACTACAGTATCATTTTAGTTCCTGCAAAGTATTTCTTAGATTTAGAAACGTACTTCTCTCTCTCTCTCTCTCTCTCTATATATATATATATATATATATATATATATATATATATATATATATATAACGTCCTCTTGTTTACTTTTGCTGTGACCAATTGCCACAACTTTTCCCAAAATAAAAATAAAAATCGATCTTGCAAATGTCAACTCTTTCGTTTTCGTAGTAAATAAGAAAATCATGTGTATCCCGAAAAAAAATTGTCAGCCTCCAGTTATTACAATTATATAAAAATAACGAGACTGAGAGACTTTACAGTGCGTGATCATCTCATCTAAAAATTTAAGTTATTAAATAAAATATACCTTTATTAACTTAGTTATGTCTGAACATGCTCCTTCACGTGTAATCCTGATTCTTTTTTACAAGCTAATAATCATCTTATTTAAAAGTTTAAATGAAAAAATATATTTTTATTTATTTAATTATATCTTATTAGTCAGTGAAAAAGAAAATTGACTTCCGTGCAACCATGATATGACAACTTTAATTTCTTGAAGAATTCAAAGGTCAGACTTATAGAAAAAAAACCACAATAATGCTACTCAATTATTTGTTTATAATACATGAAATGATTAAGAAAGATGCGTGTAAAGAAAGGAAAGGTTGAAGGGAGCACGACAGATTATTTAAACTTTATAGGTTTAATATTAAAATTTTTTAGTAGCGAATTTATTATATTATAAATATAATAATATCAAAATTCAATACTTCTTTTGTGCCATTCTATGTGTCTTTTTAATTTTGACCGATGAATTGGCAAATATAATCTTTAAATGTCTTAAAATAAAATTTAAATATTTAAAAACTACATCAAAAGTATTATAAATCACAATAATTAATAATTTAAATATTTAAAAGACATAAAAAATTACAACAAAAAAATTCGTTTGTTTCTTAAAATTCGATTATAACCACATAAATTGGAACGGAAAAATACTTTTTAAAATTATATATATATACATATATATTGAGTAAAAAATAGAGAGTTCGTTTGAACCCAGCCCCCCATGTGCCTCTGGAAAGGAGTGGAAGGGGGAGGGTTGACATGTCTACAGGCGCTAAAACGTAGTATAACCTATAGTACACATGGGTGTATATACGTCATTCATATAAATATATTGGAATTATTCGAGATGCCTTCACAAAGGCTTTGATAGTGATAACAACCTAAGTATATAATTACTCAATTGTGAGGGATTATATAACTAAGAAGAACAACACTTCCTTCGTTTAAAATATAATTTTTAATTTATCTAAAAAAAGAATATCATATTTTCTTGTTTAGATACTTCAACTTTAATTTTTTTCATTTTATTCTTATTGAGATGATTTATAGTCACACAAATCAGTTAAACACAGGTAATATAATTTGATACAGATGGAGTATGAGCTATATTAAAGGTTATAATAATTGCTGCAATTATATTAGGGAAAAGGGGAATCGGGGCTGGTATTCAACTTTGAGTGCCTATATAAAGAGCTAAGTGGCCACTGGCGAATGAAAGATAAAGAGAAGCCGTTAAGAGAATAGAAATGGCGAGCTCAGATAGTGAACGTCACACAGAAGAGGCTGCAGAAAACAAGAGCAATAAACAGCTCAAAGATCGCAAATTCTCATGGGCAAAGTTACATCGTGTTGATTCCCTCAATTTGGAAGCTGGAAAAGTTTCAAACTCTGCAGCAGCACACGGCTCTAAGGTATATATTTCACATTTATATACTGATTGTGTAAAAACAATGTCGACAAAATTAGATCACCGAAAAGTAAAATGGCAGCCCGGTGCACAAAGCATCCCGCGTTTATGCAAGGTCTGGGGAAGGGCCGCACCCGTGTGATATAGACAGTCTACCTTAATGCAAGTATTAGTGGCTGCTTCCACGGCTCGAACCCCTAACATATATGTCACATGGAAACAACTTTACCGTTGCTCTAAGGCTCCCCTTCATATCACCGAAAAGTACAACTAACAAATAACCTTGTAAATTTACATTGATAGTCAATGGTAGATGCAACTTATTATGTATTGGTTCAACTGAACTTGTATCTCGTCAAGGAACATGGATCTAATATATATATATATATATATATATATATATATATATATATATATAGTAAATCACTAAAATTTTAATAAATATTATATTCTGAATCTAAAATTTCAAATGTATACTAAAGTCGGTGCTAAGAATTTTGAAGGTCAAATCTATTAAGTTTAAATCATGAATCCACAATAAATTGATAGTGTATACTCCACTTATTGTAACATGATTACAATGAACATTTGCAACTGCAGGCTGATTGGAGGACGATATTGAGTCTAGCATTTCAGTCCGTAGGAGTTATCTATGGAGACATAGGGACTTCACCTCTCTACGTTTATGCAAGTACTTTTACTGATAAAATTGGACACAAAGATGACATTCTAGGGGTGTTGTCCCTCATCATATATACCATAATCCTCGTACCTATGACTAAGTATGTCTTCATTGTCTTATGGGCCAACGACAATGGCGATGGTAAGTTACAATACGTCTCCTCTCTGTGATCGACTATTTCCGTTTCATTTTATGTGATACTATTTCATTCTGTTAAAAGAAGAACGACACCAATTTATATTTTAAACCTCTTTATCTTTAATTTTTTTATTTTACGCTCTTATAATCATAAAGATATCATGACATATTTAATACGACAACTTTCAAAGGTACTTTTGGGATGTACCCAGAGGCGGGCTTCTTAGTATATGGGTTTTAGATTCAAGAAAAATGTAGCTTGCAGGGTTATTAATTATTTATATATATTAAGTGAAATTTAACACAAATACAAGGGTATGATAAAAAACTATTGGGTTCTGCCGAACCTACAAGTAATATGCTAGTCCCTCCCCTGGATGTACTAAATTTTTTCCTCAGCCTAAACTTCATGCCCAGTCAAGATCATAAGGAATTAGTTAATTTGTTCTTTTAAGTATCTCCTCTTTACATATTTTATTTGCTTCTTTAATTTGCATGCAGGGGGAGCATTTGCGTTGTATTCTTTAGTATGTCGATATGCAAAAGTGAGTCTCATCCCAAACCAAGAGCCAGAGGACAGAGAACTTTCACATTACAATCTAGAGCTACCATCTAATCAATTTAGACGAGCTCAGAAGATCAGACATAATTTGGAAAAGAGTAAATTTGCAAAAATATTTCTTGTCTTCGTCGCCATTCTCGGAACTTCTATGGTCATTGGTGATGGAGTTCTCACTCCTTGCATCTCAGGTCTCTAATTAAATACTTACTGAACATATACTTCATCATATATACTCGTAGATTTATTATCATTTCAAGCTATATATGATCGATAGAGTTTAATGTGGTGCTTTCTCATGCAGTTCTCTCTGCCGTAAGTGGAATAAAGCCCCTAGGCCAAGGTAATTAATACTCCCTTTTGTTTCAACTTATTTGAACCTTTTTAGAGTAGGAGGGTCAAATTGACCAATTTTCGTATAAATCCAAACATAGATTCTTTAGGTTTATTAAATAAATAAAATTTAATTAGAAACTACATAAAAAGTACTATGGGTTATAACAATTAACAATTCAAAATATTTAAAAACTATTTGCAAAAAACATGATCAACAAAAACTTAATTTGATTCCCCAAATAGTAATAGGTCCATTCTTTGTTAAATGGAGGGAATAATCTGTTACAAAATTTTGCAACGTCCGTCTTTTTTGGCGACCCCCTAATCGCCTGTCTATTGTACTTCAATTTTGTCGCAAACAGAATTTCCGGATGGAGTTGTCAATCACAAATATAGCAATGTTTTGTATGTAACGGTATTCTAAAGAATTATTCCCTTCGTTTATTTAATGTGACACTATTTTTTTATTCATCCATTAAAAAATACTTATTAGTATATATTTAAAAATAATTAAGTTTGAACTTCTCATTTATCCTTAATGGCATTATAGTATGAAAAATCTCATGATATATTTAAGACCATAAGTGTTAAAATCTTTCTTTTTTAAACTTCGTGTCTAATCAAACTATGCCACAAAAATTGAAACCAAAGGAGTATTTTTCTCTCCCTCTCTCCTTTTTTTTTTTTTTTTTTTTTTGGTTTTGATGATTGAACAACTAATGGATAAAGATTTATTACAGAGGCTATTGTGGGTGTTTCCATTGCAATACTGGTAGCCCTTTTCTGTGTTCAACGATTGGGTACAGACAAGGTGGGATATACATTTGCTCCAGCCATTTGCATTTGGTTTTTGTTTATAAGTGGCATTGGTCTCTACAATTTGTTCAAGTATGATGTGAGCGTTTTACGTGCCTTTAATCCCAAGTACATTATTGACTACTTCAAAAGAAACGGTACAAAAGGATGGATGTCTCTTGGTGGAGTTTTCCTCTGCATTACAGGTTACAATTCTATTTACACTATCAGTATAATTTAATTTAGCTAGTTATTGAATGTATTTGTCATATTTGAGATTACAAATCTGCACTTATTTTCATCTGTTTAATGACTTCTTTTCAAACTCTGCAGGATCCGAAGCTATGTTTGCTGATTTGGGTCACTTCAGTGTGCGTTCTATTCAAGTAAGTCTTGTTCAATTTTTTATTTATTTTCTTCTTTCCAACTCTAGCTTCCTGACAGTAACATCCTTAGTATTTCAACAATCTTTTGTCATGATTCGACTTGTACACAAATTTTGATATTAAACTGTCGAGTTTTAAGGCTCTACTTTCTATTTATGTCTACAAAAGTATTAAGATTACTCGTGTAATTTATAACATAGTCTATGTAACATTAGTTGATTAAGAAATTTCCTAATGGAAAACATGGACAAATAAGATTTGTATATGGACAGTAACCCAAAGTTGGACAAGTGAAACCTCCATAATTGAAGAAATTTAATTTTTGTTTAATGAGGATGTTTGAGATGGATGTGTGAGCATACTAGAAAAGACAGGATTAGGAATAAAGTTATTAAGGACAAGGTAGGTATGGCATCTGTGTAGGACAAGTTGCGAGAATCAAGGCTGAGGTGGTTCGGGCATGTGAGGAGGAGAGACATGGATGCTCCAGTGAGGAGGTGTGAGAGGTTGTCCATGGCTGGTCTGAGGAAGGGAAGGGGTAGGCCTAAGAAGTATTGGAGTGAGGTAATTAGGCAGGACATGTCATTGCTTCAGCTTACCGAAGACATGACCCACGATAGGAAGGTGTGGAGGTCGAGGATTAGGGTTGTAGGTTGACAGATTAGTAGTGTGTTCCTCCTAGACCATTCAATAGTACTAGGACTATTTTTGTAATTTCCTATTTACGATTCTTTATTTCGCATGTTGCGGCATTCGCACACGTTACTATGTTACACTGTTACTAACATTCTTTGCTACTTGGTGCTTCATTTTCATTATTTCTTGAGCCGATGGTCTATCGGAAACAACTTCTCTATCTCTCTGAGGTAGGGGTAAGGTCTGCATACACATGACCCTCCCCAGACCCCATTTATAAGATCAAACTGGGTTTTTTTTTTTTTGTTGTTTTATTTGTTATTCTTTTTATATCTTGTTGTCAATCGAAGTGAACTCACCATGTATATGTAATGCAGTTAAGCTTCAGTTGCCTCGTATTTCCAGCATTGCTCTCAGCTTACAGTGGACAGGCTGCTTACCTCTCAAAATTCCCTGAAGATGTTGAGAATACTTTCTATGCCTCCATTCCAGGCAAGTAGAAATTTATTAACCCTTTCAACTTTAATATAGTCGACGACAAAGAAATCTTGAGAACAGAGGAGCAGTATACGATTATATACCATCCCAATATTAACTACTTTGTATATATAACACTTTATATCACAAGTTATTTACTTTTTTTCCAAATTGAAAAGCATTTACTTCCTCTATTCCAATATTTGTGACACTATTTCTTTATATAAAATGATAAAATCCTATATTTGAAAATATCTAACTTAAATTTTTTATTTTACCCTTAATGAAAAACTTTTTTCGCCACACAAATTTATAGCATGTTTAATAAAGATTACAAGTTTCAAAAGTCTTCTATTCTTTCTTAAATTCCATATCCAATCAAACTACGTCACATAAATTATAACAAAGGTATTGATAGTTGTTATGGCAAGTCAATTTTTAACCTGATGGTGTAAAAAAATTAGTATGCACTACTATCAGTGCAGAAAAACTAAACTCATAGGGTTCGTTTGGGACGAGGGATAAGGGATAATTAATTTCGGAATTAAATTTGAAATGAGTTTATCCCATGTTTGGTTGGGATGAAATTGCAGTATAACTAATCTGGGTTTATAGTATTTTTTTATCCCTATGGGATGGTGGAATAACTTGTTTCCAACCAAAAGACCCCATAGAAATTATGTTCTTAAGTGATAGAGCAAGCCACATATAACGTAACACCACTCATTATTTGGTTTGTTGGTGCTACTTACAGATCCTTTGTACTGGCCAACATTTGTAGTGGCTGTTGCTGCAGCCATTATTGCAAGTCAAGCAATGATATCTGGAACCTTTTCTATTGTGGCTCAGGCCCAAGGTCTAGGCTGTTTCCCAAGGGTGAAGGTAATTCACACATCTGCCAAACATGAGGGTCAAGTTTACATCCCAGAGTTGAACTACTTCCTCATGATCGCATGTGTTCTAGTTACTCTCAGCTTCAAAACCACAGAAAAATTGGGACATGCTTATGGTATAGCTGTGGTTATTGCTGAGATTATAACCACAAATATGGTGACACTAGTAATGCTTGTTATATGGAAAATCAGCATATGGTGGATTACCCTATTCTACGTGGTGTACTTTTCCATAGAATCTACATATTTTTCCGCCCAGCTGACAAAATTCACGCAAGGTGGTTATCTACCCTTAGCCTTTTCAGCCGTGCTCGTGATCATTATGGGAACTTGGCACTATGCTCAAAAACTTCGATACCAATTCGAGCTCAATAACAAGGTGTCAAGTGAGTACGTCAGGGACTTGGCTAATAATCCTGACATCAAAAGAGTACCTGGAATAGGATTACTCTACTCTGAACTAGTGCAGGGAATTCCACCTATATTTCCTCATTTTGTCAACAATATTCCGTCAGTCCATTCAGTCATAGTCCTGGTGTCGATAAAATCCATTCCCATCAGTAAAGTAGCACTACAGGAACGTTTCTTGTTCCGACACGTTGAGCCAAGAGAATACAATGTGTTCCGCTGTGTAGTTAGGTTGGGATACAAAGATCAACTTGGGGATACAGAGGACTTTGAAAACCAATTGGTGGAACAATTGAATGAGTTCATTAGACATGAACATTACATTCTTGCAGCAGATCAACAAGTAATAACAGATGGAGAGATTGTACCACCAGTATCTGGACAATTAGTGTCCGGAAAATCATCCAGGGTCCACATGGAGGAAGACTTACAGCGACAAGTGGATTCTAGAGTTTCGTCAACTGGTTCAATTCGATCAATGAACACTCCAGCAGCACAGTCCAATCGTTCATCAAGTAGAATACAAATGGTGTCCCCAAATTTGGAAGAAGAAGAGATGCAATTTGTGAAAAAGGCAAAGGGACAAGGAGTGTTCTATCTCCTGGGAGAAGCAGAGGTGGTGGCTAGACAAGATGCTTCATTCTTGAAGAAAGCATTTGTCAACTATGGCTATAATTTCTTGCGCAAGAACTTCAGGCAAGGGGACAAAGCTATGGCTATTCCTCAAACTAGGCTGCTAAGGGTCGGCATGACTTATGAATTATAATTGTGACCTAGCTACTCCAAAATCATTCAGTGAAAGTGTGCTATCAAATACTCGCATAACAAACAAAGTGATTTACATGATTTCTTGCAGTTTGTATATCTTTACATTTTTATCCTGTTTGCAAGCTTTCAGTTTGAGTTTGAGTAATTTAACTGTATTGTTTCAAACTTGTTTGGAAATGTATTACATACTCCTTCTCTACCCTCGATTCCAAGTTCCAACTTGTTTGACACTAAATTTATCTGATGAGATCAAACATTTTTCTACTATTACAACTTTATCAATAGCAGAAAGAATGACCTAAGTCGCTCGAAACTCCTTCAAAAGCAAACACCTAACAGTATAATTAAGCACTACTGGAAAAGCAAATTTTCATCAGTGTTATAAAAGAGACATGCACACTTAGAACTCCATATAAAGAGACTAAGAGTAACCAGTCCTTCCCATGAATCATAAAGCCAAGAGTTCGTTTTATCTCCCAAATTTCGTCTAACAATGGAACCTAAACCAAGAACTTATGGTGCTCGCACTGCTTGTAAAGAAATTTAAAGCTGAATCATCATAGGATTGTCCTGACGTTGAAGGAGGAAACTAAATCAGGAAATGAATTCACATGAATCATCTTTTCAGCATCATATAGAGTCAAGTAAATCAAATTTATTAGGCTGCTCATGTTCATGTCCAAAGTAGTAGAAGAAAACGTAGAAAAGGGGAGAGATTTCAGTGAACAGAAAATAATGATGAATGACATAAGCAGGATGTATTCTAGACATCAAATAAGGAGGGAAAAAAAAGCAAAACAAATTGAGAAAATAGACAAGTGTAGAGGAAGAAAATGATAGACAAAGGAGGAAAGGAAAGAGATTCAAGAAAATAAATAGATGATAATAATGCTGAATAACATAAATAGGATATAATTAATGTTGTTGCAAATTTTGTAGACATCAAATTAGGAGGAAAAGAAAAAGCAACAAAATGAGAAAATAGATAAATGTAGTTGAAGAAAACGGTAGACAAAGGAGTAAAGGGGAGAGATTTCAGGAAAAGAAATAAATGATACCCCTAATGAGCAATGACATAAATAGGATGTATTTAATTTGTGCAGATTTTCTAGACATCAAATTAGGAGAAAAAGCAAAGTAATGAGGGAAAAGTATTTAAGTACTATTTTATCTAAGTTCAATGATCTGCACATTTTAGTCTTTTCCTTTTCCATGTCTTTACATATTCCAAGTTAATTAAAAGAGGGAAAACTATTAAATCCTGACCTTTGATTTACATATATATAAGATTTAGATTACATAGATTAGAGATTAGATTATAGTTTCTGCAAGTACAAAGTATTAGGGATGAAGGGAATTTGGGCTAGTGTCTGAGTTTTCTGAAGGCTTATAAAGAGCAAAACTGGTGACTGGCAAAGCAAAAACAAAGAGAAAAGAAGCCCTTTTGTGAATCGAAATGGCGAGCGCAGATAGTGATCTTCATACAGATGAGGTTGCAGAAAACAAGAGCAACAACGGGCAGCTAAAAGGTCGCAAAGTCTCACGGGCGAAGTTATACCGTGTGGACTCCCTCAACTTGGAAGCTGGAAAAGTTTCAAATTCTCTGGCTGGACATGCCTCTAAGGTATGGATTTGTAATTGGTGGAATTTTAATAAGGGAATTCAAGAAAATACAAGAATTTCACAAAAGAAATTCAAACTTGTGACCTAAAGCAGTTTTCGAGCCACCTTTGCCACTTCAGTGCACTACAAAAAAAAATCAGCTAAAAAATTTGTTGGTAACTATTGTTAAATAACCGTAGTTAACAGGTTTTTTGCATCGCTGATCCGTCGTTAAATAAGATTAGCGATGACAGATTAGCAATGGATTTATACTGTTTAGCGATAGAATGTGTCCATCGCTAATTCCTGTTATTTTATAGTGTAATAAGTTCTCCTTATATCAAGAGGATTTAAAAAAATTATTTATATATAAAGAAATTGTTTGCACTATTTAGACATTAAAATTTTGTGATAAAGAGCATTCAATTGAACCACTTCCTTTTAATATAGTTTTGTCTCTGATTAGTGCATCTTAACTCATTATAACATGTCATTTACTTTATTTTCTGTATTATTAATTCAGGCATATTATAGAGAATCATACATCTTAACCTGATGCTGGAAAAAATTAGAAACTATCCACGCAAAAAAATTAAACTACCAAGGCATATACTTAAGTTTTATATAGTTCTGACTTTGTCAATTCAAGATTAATACAATTAGGTCATTAGAAATGTGATTATAAGTAACTGTCTATATTAAATACTATGAATTAGTAGTCTAAAAAAATGATCCGAGGGTCTATCGGAAACAGCCTCTCTATCGCTATAAGGTAGGGGTAAGGTCTGCGTAAACACTACCCTCCCAAGACCCCATTTATGGGAATACGCTGGGTTTGTTGTTGTTGTTGTTTAGTAGTCTGAAAAATAAGCTATGTAGTAACTTTGTAAATTTGTAGCAATCTGAAAAATATGGTAAGTAATAACTTTGTAAATTTGTACTGATATTATAAAGATAATCTGTAGTGTCAAATGTATAAATCAATGTTTTGTACTATAGCTATTAGCTAGGTATATAGATAATCGATGATCATTGATGATTATACATGTGATATTGTGCATTAACTGCAGGATGATTGGAAGACGATACTGAGTTTAGCATTTCAGTCTGTAGGAGTTATCTACGGAGACTTAGGGACTTCCCCTCTCTATACTATTCAAAGTACATTTACTGAAAAAATTGGAGATAAGAATGACATTCTGGGCGTGTTGTCCCTCATCATATATACCATATTCCTCGTACCTATGACTAAGTATGTCTTCACTGTCTTATGGGCAAACGACAATGGCAATGGTGAGTTATAAGATGTCCCTCACTGCCATCTCAGTAGTAGTTTAATTTTTCTGTCCCATTTTATGTAACGCTATCATTATATGGAGAGTCAAACAGTTTGTCTTTGATTAAAATTGTCAAACTCTTCTTTAATATTTTGAATTAGTAGTTATGTTGTCTTACGACTAGCACTTTTGAAGTAGTTTCATATATGTAAATTTTATTTCAAAAAAATTGAAGAATTTATGCCCGAGCTCACACAAAAAATTAAGTGCTATGATTGTTAACCCCAACATGTTTAATTATTTGCTTCTTTTGCACACAGGGGGAGCATTTGCGTTGTATTCCTTAATATGTCGACATGCAAAAGTGAGTCTCATCCCAAACCAGGAGCCAGAGGATAGAGAGCTTTCCCGCTACGGTCTGGACATACCATCAAATCAATTTAGAAGGGCTCAGAATATCAAACATAAGTTGGAAAACACTAAATTTGCAAGATTGTTTCTTGTCTTCCTTGCGATCCTTGGAACATCGATGGTCATTGGCGATGGAATTATCACTCCTTCCATCTCAGGTCTCTAAATATCAATATACACTCTCTATCCCATCCCTTGATCATCATATCAAACTAGTACTGCCGAAATTAGCTCATAAAGATATAAACTGTCCAACCTGCTGAGTATATTTAAATGACGAGTCAATTTGGGCACATCCCAAGTCAGCGCATCTAAAGGTTGGGCTGGTCTTGAGGTATAAATATGTAACCCAAATTGAGCCATAATATCACTTATCAAAATACTTCTAAATTTTTTTTAATTAGATATGTAAGATATAGTCATACTCCCTCAGTTCTATATACACTACTAACAACAACAACGACCTAGTAAAATCCCACAATTGGGGTCTGGGCAGAGCAGTGTGTACGCACACCTTACCCATTATACACTAACAATAAAAGAATTTTTATACTATCAAGTCACCCAAAAGAAAACTATAAGTAATTGTCAATAATAAGTAGTACAAATAAAAAAGACGGAAAACCTGCTACAACAGAAAAAATAACACAAATAATAATTATATAAGATAAATCATTATTTAATCTGGTGTGTTTCATGTGCAGTTCTCTCTGCCGTAAGTGGGATCAAGCCTCTAGGCCAAGGTATAGAAATTAAAAGGATGCTAATGAATTCTTCTTTTTCTCTTATTCAATTTCAATGATCAAACAACTGAAAAAAATGGATAATGATCCTTGCAGAAGCGATTGTGGGTGTTTCCGTTGCAATACTGGTAGCCCTCTTCTGTTTTCAATGTTTTGGTACAGACAAAGTGGGATACTCATTTGCTCCAGCCATATGCATTTGGTTTTGTTTAATAAGTGGTACCGGTATGTACAACTTGTTCAAGCATGATGTGAGTGTCTTACGTGCCTTTAATCCCAAATACATTTTTAACTACTTCAAAAGAAATGGTAAAAAAGGATGGCTTTCTCTTGGTGGAGTTATCCTCTGCATTACAGGTTAGAATTTTATTTACAGTATCCGTATAATTAAACGGTTATACCATGCTACTTCACGTCTGTGTTCTTATCTGGTGAAAGACTATTTTATGAAACTATTACAGGATCCGAAGCTATGTTTGCTGATTTGGGTCACTTTAGTGTGCGCTCTGTTCAAGTAAGTCTTCTGCATTTTTTATTTTCTTCTTTGCCCTAAGTAATCAAAAAGATGTACTTCCTCTTCCCTTTTTATGTGGCACACTTTTCGTTTTAAATTGTCCTTTATTATATTTGATATTTGTTTCTAGTTTTTGGTCAATCTAAGTGAACTCACCATGTATATATATTGCAGATAAGCTTCAGTTGCTTAGTATTTCCATCTATCCTCTCTGCTTATATTGGGCAAGCTGCTTACCTTACAAAATTCCCAGAAAATGTGGGGAATGCTTTTTATGCCTCTGTTCCAGGCAAGTCTCCTATATATATGTGACAAATTTGTTAACTTTTTCCATATTCGTTATATAGATATTGAGGCCTTTTGGGTTAAAGCCCAATGGGAAAACACTGTGAGGCACCAAAAATCGGACCAAAGTGGACAATATTTTGGCAGTTGAGCCTGGGTCGTGAAAGATAAACTAATCATAAAATTATTTACTTTATAAATACCATGCATAATATTGATTTTGTTGGTGTTGCTTACAGATCCACTTTACTGGCCAACATTTGTAGTGGCTGTTGTTGCGGCCATTATTGCAAGTCAAGCAATGATATCTGGAGCTTTTTCTATTGTGGCTCAGGCCCAAAGTCTAGGTTGTTTCCCAAGGGTGAAGGTAATTCACACATCTGCAAAGCACGAGGGTCAGGTTTACATTCCCGAGTTGAATTACTTCCTCATGGTTGCATGTGTTGTAGTTACTCTCAGCTTCAAAACCACAGGAAATTTGGGGAATGCTTATGGAATTTGTGTGGTTAGTGCTGAGCTCATAACCACAAATATGGTGACATTAGTAATGCTTCTTATATGGAAAATTAGCATATGGCGGATTATCTTATTCTACGTGGTGTACGTTACCATAGAATCTACATATCTATCCGCTCAGCTGACAAAGTTCGTGCAAGGTGGTTTTCTACCTTTGGCTTTCTCATTTGTGCTCGTGATCATTATGGGGATTTGGCACTATGTTCAAAAACATAGATATGAATTCGAGCTCAAGAACAAGGTTTCAAGTGACTACATTACGGACTTAGCCAAAAATCCAGACATCAAAAGAGTACCTGGAATAGGACTACTCTACTCTGAATTAGTACAGGGGATTCCACCAATATTTCCCCACTTTGTCTCCAATATTCCGTCGGTCCATTCTATTATAGTTCTGGTGTCAATTAAATCCATTCCTATAAACAAAGTAGCGCTGGAGGAACGGTTCTTGTTCAGACATGTTCAGCCTAGAGAATACAAGGTGTTCCGATGTGTAGTTAGGTTAGGGTACAATGATCAACTTGGGAAACCAGAGGAATTTGAAAACCAATTGGTGGAACATTTGAAAGAGTTCATTCGAGATGAATACTATATTCTTGCAGCACATGCTGATCAAGTTGCAGATAGAGAAATTGAACCTGCAGTATCTGGCCAACTAGTGGCTGGAAATTCATCTCGGGTCTACACGGAGGAAGAGCTGGAGCAACAAGTAGATTCTAGAGTTTCATCAGCTGGTTCGATTCGATCAATGAACACTTCAGCAGCTCAGTCGAATCATTCATCAAATAGAATACAAATGGTCCCACCAAGTTTGGAAGAAGTAGAAGTGATGCAGTTTGTGGAAAAAGCAAAGGAGCAAGGAGTGTTCTATCTCCTGGGAGAAGCAGAGGTGGTCACTAAACAAGATTCTTCATTCTTGAAGAAATTTGTCGTCAACTATGCCTATAATTTCTTGCGCAAGAACTTCAGGCAAGGGGAGAAAGTTATGGCCATTCCCAGGACTAGGCTGCTAAGGGTCGGCATGACTTATGAATTATAATTGTGACGTATCAGACAGTAATAAACTTACTACCAAATACTCTCATAACAAACAAACAGAGCAAAAGATCTCTGCATTTTTCGTAAAACTTTATTTTTATCCTTTAATACTGTGTGCAAGCTTTCAATTTGAGTTAATGTACTATTAAAACCTGTTTGGAAATGTTTACTCCCTCTATCCTCTCTATCCCATGTTCTAACTTTGTTTGCCCCTATTAATATTGATGACTTTCTACTATTAAAAAACACTCCTTAAATAGCTCTAATTTGGAAGAAGTCTAGTCTAGTACTTCGGTATGACCTTTCTATATGTATGTAATAAGTATAATTTCAACGGATTAATGAGTAAACGTAGAAATTCACGCTGAAAACATATATTTACCAAGGTGTTTCGACCTTGAAGTAGAATGAGAAACAAGAAAAGGAACAAAATTAGTCTGATCAGCTTCTCTTCCCGATAGAGCCTTATCCCCACCAATAAGATTTGATCAGCATATATAACACTAAATTTGTATCTGTCCTGAACCATTTACATTCAGCAGAGCAAACATTGGACTAAAATCTTAGAGAGTTCATGCTAATAGCATGAAGCACAATACTACAATATTGCATTTCATTTTCAAAAAATATTTTCTGAACCATAGAAAACTAGAAGAACATCAGTAACAAGGTAATACCTGGATTTTTGAGCTGTCAAATATAAAACCATTTAGGGCATATGTTTTGCCACTGAAAAGTACACAAAAGCAAATTGACCATGAGTCCATGATTTACCAAACGAACTACACAGATCTGAACAGAAAAAGAAAGCATACGAAAGAGAGCATTAGCAAGTCAAAATTAACTCCGAAAGAAGCACTTCATGAAACATCCCAAAATATACTCCAATTGATTTATTACACTTATTATCAGGACAATCAACACATAGTTCCTTAATTCCCTATTACATTTCATGATTACAACAAATAAAAAAAAAAAATTTAAAAAAGTAGCATTGTGTAAAGGAATCAGTACAAAGTTCACCTACAAAATAAAGAGAAGAAAGCAAACAATCTCTAACGAGCAAAGTCACAGAGACTTACCGGTAGAACGACGGTTGCGAAAGCAAGGAGAAGCGGAGAGGCAAGTCTAGCCTCTTTCCAGTCACTGATCAGCATGGGCGAAGTAGCCGTCGATCGAGAGAAAAAATGACAAAGGCTAATTGGTTTTTAATTTGGGTTGGAATCGTTTTTTTTTCTTTTCCATTTATTTTGTTAGTTTAAATACTATATTTTTTAATTGTTATTGTTTTAAATGTGGGTTATGATAAGGTGGATTTTCTTTTTAAAATTTTATGACGTGGCGTGTATACGGTGGCAAAATGATGACATACATATTATTTTCCCGATAGTTTGTATTTTCTTTTCATAGTTTGTATTTTCTGTGTAATGATCACATAGTTTAGTGATTTTGTTGTTATAGTTCTATAGTTTTGTTGTTATAGAATATTTAGCGTAATATGGCATTAAGGAAAGAGTCGATCGAGGTGGACCAGGATGCAGCAAAGACATTGGCCGAGGTGTCAACCACGAGCCGTAGACGAGAGCCGACGAGAGCCATAATCGAGATGTCGATAAGGGTCGAGGTCGAGGCTGAATATTGATGATAGGAGCTGTAACGACTAGTTTGTCAGGGTAGAATATTAAAAGGGAATATTCTAGTGGATATTCTCTATACTTGTACTACTAAGGTTTCTTAGAAAATATCTCATATATATAGAAAGAAGAGATAATGATAGGGGCATGTAAGATTCATTTGATAAAAACACATTTCAGCAAGAGATTCTCTCCCACATATAAAGACACAAAGATTGTCTTTTGGCAAAGATTCTTGCTCATATTATCCCACATCTTCCCACCAGATCCGAGAATTGTTCAAAGAAATCTTGGACCTTTCTGTCACTCATCATTGTCAGGAGAAATATTCGCTCAATTCATCCATTATTTGGTGAATCTTAATGGATGTTATGATCTCCATTTATGGATCTTTCTCCTTATTTACTTGAATGCCATTTATTGCTATTTATTGTTAGTTACATCTCCATTATTGCTCATACTTTAAGAATACTTTGCACTTGTTGTCATCAATCATTTGCGGGATCTGTCCCCATCTTCCGCACATTTATAAGATTTACATCTAGAGTTATTATCTTTGACTAAATTTAACCCATCACTATATAAATTTAATAGTTTAACCGAAAGTTACACTTTTTGGTCAAACAATTTGACGCCGTCTGTGGGGACCTTCTAGCTAAGTCTTTTACTTTCTTCTATATCTACAATCGACACTAGTTACTAACGTAAACAAAAACAAACACAAGAGCCTTTTTCTCTCTGCGTGCATAGATGTAATATGGCAGGTAACATAGAAGAAAGAACGAGAATAATGAGTGACCTCCTAACCAACCTCATAAACATCATCCACGAAAGCTCAGAAGTAGTGGACGAGGACACCACGCCCAATACCTCTCCTAGGCTAGGTGGATCATCCTCTCCCCACTGCAGCATCACAAAATCTCTTGGTAAGACAGCCTCCACATCCGTGGGAGAGGAGGCAACGCCAGCGATAAAGAAGCTCCTTGAGGCCTGGCTAACTGATACACTGATCAGTGTCCTCCATAAGCCCATTCTGGATGCGGCCGCAGTAAACGCGAGAACTTGTGCTACACCACCGGTGGACGAGCAACATGATCAACCTCATCCTCCTCCCACGACGACAGGTATCACTCACAATGTTGTTAACAATGCAGGCGACGACGCTCTCACGGCCATTCTGAAAAGGATGGAAGAAATGGAAAACGAGAATAAGGCACTTTGGGACCAAATAAGAGAACACCAAGAAAGGGTCAATAAAATACCGTGTGATCCAAAGTTATTGTCAAAGAGAGATGTCGATCGGTTCGTCGAGCAGTCATACCGTGATAGCACTGCCCCACATGCCATACCAAAGACCTTTAAAATGCCATCTTATCTGAAAATATACGATGGCACAACTGACCCCGAGGATCATGTGACCCATTATGTCACCGTCGTGAAAGGCAATGACCTCGCTAAGGAACAAATATCCTCTATTCTGCTAAAGAAATTCGGCGAAACCCTCACAGAAGGTGCATTAACCTAGTATTCGCAACTGCCTGCACGTTCCATCGAAACCTCTGAGGAAATGGCTGATAAGTTCGTGACGGCCTATGCCGGGGCCAAGAAGGCTGAGGCAAGAGTAAATGACATCTTTTCTATCAAATAGTCTCCGGGATAGGGGCTGAGGGACTTCCTCGCCCGTTTTAACCGAGTAAGAATGACCTTGCCCAATGTACCGGAAGGAATGGCGGTAGCTGCTTTTCAAAATTGGCTGAGCAGAAATGGTTCAAGGGCGACAAGAAAATTATTAAGTCGGCTTATGAAATATCCACTAACGAATTGGGACGAAATACACAACGCGTATTGTGCCGAAGTGCGAGTAGACGAGGACGACCTCAATGGGCCAACCCATCGACTAACCTCTATCACGACCCAACTGGAGGGTCATGACTAGCACCCGGGCCATACTTGCCGAGCACGAACGTACATTTTACCTAACCTTCCTTATTATCTTTAAGGGCTGACGAGATCAATATAAATGGTAGACATGGATTATGAACAACCAACAATGAAAGATAATGGCATGAACATACATAACATAGAACGACAAGGCTGTCAAGAAACTATATATAAGGTACGAGCTACCACGCTGCCATGAAAGACTATACAACAAAAATCAGTCGACAAGGCATTCCAAACCATACATGAGTCGACACCTGTCTATGAGCGTCTAAAGGAACATAAGTACTGTAACATTGCCGGAACAGGGCTCCGACATACCCATAATGTATATAACAAAAATGCATACCAAGACCACAGCAAGTCCGGAGATGGGATCTCGCCAATAACCGATAAACTGGCAGCCTACTGTGGTGGGGGAGCTACGTCTACCCATCTATCAGGACCTGCAGCACGACATGCAGTATCCACAAATAAAAAGGACGTCAGTACGAATAAAGTACTGAGTATGTAAGGCAGGAAAGCATAAGTAAGAACAGTAATATAAACATGGATAGAAAATATACAACCTGTGACATCTGGGTACCTCTAAGGGCTACTGACATGAAATACATGATACATACATATATATACATAAGCTTTTAAAACATATGCCTCTGTGGGATCATCATCATCATATCGTACCCGGCCGTAATAGGCTCGATAAAACGTACCCGGCTATCATAAGGCTCGGTAGAATCGTACCCGACCACATGGAGCTTGGTAAAACCCAACTGATCAGTGGTTTCACACTAGGTGTCGTACCCGGCCGAATATAGCATGGCTCGGTAGAGTAGAACAGATACACATATATATGATGAGTGTTGGACTCATTGGAATCACATTTTGAACCTTTCGGGGTGACGTAAGGTCGGTATCCTCCGTACACGTTATTAGGATTAATTATTCATCAAGAATCTTATAAGAATCAGAAAGTACCAACAACATTGATAACATAAGAATAAGAGAAGTAACATCAACATCAATCATTCCATAAGAAGGGCAACAATATAAGTACTGCTAGCTTCTAAGAGTAGAGTATCTTTGGAAGCTCGTTCATTACATTATGTACAATCGGAGTCGTGAAAAAGAATGAAGGGGATAGACTCACATACCTTGTATATACTTCCCAACCTCAAGCTATGCAAATGTCACGACTCCATAGTCTACAATAAGAGAAATGACACTATCGTTATCGTTTAAGCGTCGTAACTATTATGTATCGACTGCAGCCTATTTTACGATGAAACGGACAGCACCTCCCCTATTTATATGACTTCCCAAAAGTCAATACAATCACCAAACAGCCCAAACAATATCAACAATAATCATATTGAGCCTCCCAAAACAGTCCACCAACCGACAATATTACTACCAAGCCTTTCGATAAATATTTCACAAGTTCTAGCTTCAACGACTTAGCCGCAACTTGAATAATCTTAAATACATGTAGAGTAAGATGTTCCTTACCTTTAAACGGAAGAACAACTCCAATTTGACCTTAATTGTCCACGAAATATCCCTCCAATTCTACCACAAGAACAAGGAAGCAAAACTAGCAATCAATTCGGGTTTTTCAGCACTAGAATTACTTTAGAAGACATGAAATTACCTAGGGTTGATATTAAAAACTTGAGAGAGTATTTATAGAACATAAAACACTTAAAACAACCTCCCAACGAGCTGGAATGACACAAAAATCAGCAACAACAAGAAGAACAAGAAACTTACTAGCGCCACGGGATTTCCGACACTTGATTTGTGTTGCTTGCCCTTTGTTTGGGTCTTGGTTCATGAGAGAAACTTGAGAGAGTGTTTTTAGGGTTCTAATATCTGAATATACTGAAAAATAATGACTTAAAATGGGGTTGAGGCATCTTATATATATCCATATGTCTTAAACTGCCTATGTGGGCCCCATAGAGCTGCTTGGCGCAGTCTCGCAAAAATATAAATATCTCTCTATTCCGAGATCGTATCGATAAACGGTTTAATGCATTGAAAACTATACTCATAGATCTTAAATTTGGTGGTTAGATCACCCCGTAATTCCAATTACATTGGGAGAAAAATGTAATAACATTTGACCTAAAGTTTAAGTAAAATTATAAACGTAAGTTGCGACAACTTTTGTCGACTTTTGTTTCATAACTCGCTTGACTTCAAGACTTATAATACAAATATTATATAATTAAAATACATTAAAACATGACCTCTTGGGACAATTAAGCACCTCTAGTTTTACCCAAAAATACTGGTTATAGGTGGTAGACTATGGAAGCTTGTTCCGGTTATGATGGATGTTCTTATGTGTTATGGGAAAAAAGGGGTTATTATGGACCCTTGAGAGGTTATTATCCTGGTACGGTGCAATCAGAATCATCTTGAGGTCCATGAAAGGATTTAAATATGAATATGGGCTCTGTATCAGGCTGGATGTGTTCATTTCAGCATAGTGCTCCTTATGGAGGAGTATTCGGACGTTGGATGTCATTTCGCCGTTGGCTTTTTCATGTGTGTTGAGGTTCCGCGCAGCGATGGTGTTATGTTAGCAGGATGGCTCTCGAGATGCAGATCATATATCGCACCTTAGTTGTGTTTGGGTTTTATAGCGTATGGCACTATCTGTCTCCACAGGGATGGTATTATGCACTTAGCGTGCTTGTGGCCGATATTCAAGTATTTTGTACTAATGAGAATTCTAGCTCGGTAAGTATCTCCTTATATAGATTTTATGTGTGGATCGGGTGGCACGCCGCCACAGATATGTTGTTTGGATCGCCGCAACAGTGTGATGTTGAGTGCAGTCCACTATGTCTATTTTCATGTGTTTTGTTTCCCATTTTCTGAGGAAGGTTCGTAACACCTTTTCGGTTGTCTAGTTAGTTACATGGGTTGAGTAGTTCTTTCCAGAGTTCACTTTCCTTATGTATCACATTCAAGTTTGTAGTTTGTCGGCACATTGTGGCATCATATGAGATTTTTGGCAGAGACTGAGGTGGCTTATTGCCTGGGCAGCTTATGCTGAGAGAGACAGGATTATTGGACCTGGGGTCAGTGTGATCAGATCGGTATGAGGCATAGTTAAAGAGTAAATATCAGTATTCAGTTCAGAATGAGGTAATGGTTCTTGTCAAGGGGAGAAACTCAATGAATGGTTGACTCGGCAGTTGGTTGTAAATTTTTACGCATCTTTTCCGCTGCTGCAGCATTTCAAGAGTTGGAGCAGGACATGTATGCGGCATGAGGTGTGTTGTGGACATCAGGTTCGTGGAATTTTGGCTATTGTTATCAGAGGATCTTATTATGGTCATGTGAATTATGCGGTGCATGGTGTGAATTCAGCAAAGGTATGCAGTCATGTTTTGGTACATCGGGTGGTGATTTATACGGTGATCGTATGTTGGAAACAAGCCTGGTAGAAGATTCCGGATGTTGGATTTGGCTCTAAGGCAAATTTGACTAAATAAAAGGGGAATCTTCAGATTTACTCGAGCCAGTGTGCTCAACTGAGTTGTGGCATGGGTAGGTGCAAAAGGTGCTAAACAGTGATTTCGGACAACTCCAGTGCAGTTCTTAGCACGTTCGAGGACGAACGTATGTTTAAGTGGGAGAGAATATAACGATCCGACCGGTTGTTTTGAGCTCTAGTACGTCGTTCAGTGGTTTGAGGTCATGAACAGCTTCACTTCAGGTATTATGACTTGTACGCGTGGTCGAAATTGAAAGTTCAGAAGTTCAGAGTTGAATTGGAAAGAAAATTCTCATTTCAAAAGCTTTAAGTTGGAAGAATTGACTAAGATTGGATTTTAGAGTAAACGGCCTCAGAATCGGGATTTGAAGGTTCCAGCAAGTTCGTATGATGATTTCGAACTTGGGCGTATGTTCGGATCGGATTTTGGATACCCAGGGAGCGTTTCGGCACCTATTGTGGAGGTTAGCATTTTGGAAGAATTCCATAAATTTGGGTTGAAGTGCATTTCAATGTTATCGATGTCCGTTTGGAATTCCAAGTCTGAGAATAGCTCCGTATGGTGATTCCAGTATTGGGAGCGCGTCCAGAAGTGATTTTGGAGGTCCGTAGATCATTTTGGAGTCGTTTGGCGAAAGTTAGGAATTTGAAGGTTTTAAGAAGTTTGACCGGAAGTGGAATTTTTGATATCGGGGTTGGATTCTGATTTCGAAAGTTGGAGTAGGTCCGTAATGTCAATTATGACATGCGTGCAAAATTTGAGGTCAATCGGACGCGGTTTGATAGGTTTCGGCATAGAATGTAGAAGTTTGAAATTCTAAAGTTCTTTAGGCTTGGAATGGGGTGCGATTCATGAATTCGACGTTATTTGATATGATTTGAAGGCTCGACTAAGTTTGTAATGTGTTTTGGGACATGTTGGTATAATTGGTTAAGGTCCCGAGGGCCCCGGTGGATTCCGGGTGGTTAACAGATCGAATTTGAAATTTGAAGAAGAGTTGAGGTAGCTGATATCTGGTGTGATCACACCTGCGCAAAAAAGGTCGTGGGTGCGAAGCCGCAGGTGAGAAAAATCCATAGCAGGCGCAAAGCCGCAGGCCCGAAAATTTTTGACCGCAGGTGCGAAAAATCCATCGCAGGCGTGAAGAATTTTGCCGCGGGTGTGAAGCCGCAGGTGCGAAACAATCCATCGCAGGCGCGAAGGAGTTTGCCGAGGGTGCAAAGGATTTTGCCGCGGGAGCGATGATCGCTGGGCAGTGAGTGTTTAAAGCGGGGATTTGAGCATTTTTGCTCATTTCTTTATTCTTGGACGATCTTTGGAGCTTCTTGAGAGGAGCATTCACCTAGCAACTTGGATTATGTGAACGGTTGCAAGCTCAATATTTTGAAGTAAGTAAGTACTTCTTTTATAATTAAAAAAACTCCGAATTTATCTCCCATTATTTAACAATTTAGCTCAGGTCGAGGAGGCGATATCTTTAAATATAATCCATACTTAATTATATCATTGATATCCTATTTATAGCCCATAGTAAGTGTCCGAGTCGACCCCTCGTCACTACTTCTTCGAGATTAGGCGGGATACTTACTGGTTACGTATTGATTTACGTACTCATGCTACACTTGCTGCATATTTTTGTGCAGGTATACATATGTTTAGCGGCCTTGTGGGAGAAGAGGCGCGATTATGGCGGGGACTTAGGTGAGTTGCATTCTATACGACGCTCCGCAGTCAACAAAGTCTCCTTCAGATTACTTACATTTTTCCTGTCCAATTTGTATTCCGGACAAATGTTGTATTTTATTTTACATTCTTAGTAAATGCTCATGCACTTGTGACACCGGGTTTTGGGGATGATTATGGGTTGCATTGTATTGGAAATTTTTAAAGATATTATTACGTATTTTGTATACTCCACTTTCTGCTATTTAATTGAGGGGAACAACTATGATTTCAAAAATATTAAAATGAGAATTTATTAACTATTTAGTGTTGGCTTGCTTGACAGTGGTGTCCGGCGTCATCACGACCTTTAACGGATTTTGGGTCGTGACACAACCTATGGCCTTACAAGACTATACAAAGCATTATGGATATGTACATTATCTACTTATCACCATTTTGTATTTAAAAGAGTATTCACAAGCTATTGCTTACCTCATAGAGTCGTTTCACCTTCTAATGCGTCCTACTTTCCCCCGGCATCCTCGTTATCTTCAATCTTGAATAAGGGTGTTTAGACTTCATCTCCTCTTCTGCTTCCCATGTCATTTCTTTTGTATTCTTGTTCCTCCACAATAATTTGACGGAAGCTACATCTTTTGTTCTCAGCTTGCGGACTTGTCGATCTAATATAGCCATTAGCACTTCTTCATATGATAGATCCTCTGTAACTTGCACATATTTGATAGGGACAACCCGAGAAGGGTCTCCAATACATTTCCTCAACATAGATACATGGAATATCGGGTGGACAAATTCCAATTCTGATGGCAAATTCTAACTCATAAGCAACATGTCCAATTCGTCGAAGAATTTTGTACGACCCAATATACCGCTGACTCAGCTTACCCTTCTTCCCAAAATGCATAACACCCTTCATCAGCGAGATCTTCAGGAAAACCCAATCACCAACCTCAAATTCCAGATCACGACGTCGGACATCGGAATAAGACTTTTTCATGCTTTGTGCCGTCCTCAGTCGCTCTTGTATCACTTTCACCTTCTTAATGGCTTGGTGAATTAAATTTGGCCCATATAATTCTGTCTCACCGACTTCGAACCATCAAACTGGTGATCTACATCTCCTCCCATACAGTGCCTCGTACGGGGCCATTTTAATACTGGAATGGTAGCTATTATTGTAGGCGAATTCTATGAGTGCCAGATGGTCATCCCAATTCCCCTTGAAGTCTAGAACACATGCTCGTAGCATATCTTCAAGCGTCTGAATAGTACGTTCATCCTGTCCGTTAGTCTACAGATGGAATGTAGTGCTGAGATTCACTTGTATGCCTAAACCCTTCTGAAAAGACCTCCAAAAGTTAGCCGTAAATTGAGCTCCTCGATCTGATATAATAGATACCGGCACACCATGAAGCCTAACAATCTCCTTGATATACAACTTCGCATAATCTTCAGCCGTGTAAGTTGTCTTAACTGGTAGAAAATGGGCAGATTTTGTAAGTCGATCAACTATCACCTAGATGGATTCAAACTTATGATAAGAGCGAGTTAATCCAATAATAAAGTCCATATTAATCACCTCCCATTTCCAGGTCAGAATCTCTATATTCTGAATCAATCCACCGGGTTTCTAATGCTCGATCTTTACTTGTTGACAATTAGGACACTGGGCTACAAATTCTGTAATAGACTTCTTCATGTTATCCCACCAATACTGCTCCTTAACGTCATGATACATCTTTGTCGAGTCAGGATGGATAGAATATCAGGAGTGATGAATCTCAATCATAATCTTCTCTCGCAACCTTGCCACACTAGGCACACATAATAGGCCCCGGTATCTCAGTGCCCCATCTCCTCCGATCTCGAATCTTACATTGCTGAATGCCCCTATCTCAATCTTACTAAGGTAGGATCTTCATATTGCCGTGCTTTTACCTCAGCTACCAAAGATGATTCTGCTGTATTCTGTACAGTAACACCTCCGTCATCAGAGTCTAACAATCTGATTCTCATATTGGCCAGCTGGTGAAGCTCTTTGGTCAACCTTTGTCTACCTGCCTTAATATGTATTAAGCTTCCCATTAACTTATGACTGAGAGTGTCTGCCACAACATTGGCTTTACCGGGATGGTACAATATTTCGACGTCGTAGTCTTTCAGTAATTCAAGCCACCTATGCTGCCTCAAATTCAACTCCTTCTGCTTGGAGATGTATTGTAAACTCTTGTGATATGTGTAGATTTCAACATGGACATCGTATAAGTAGTGCCGCCATATCTTCAAAGCATATATTACTGCAGCCAATTCCAAATCATGAGTCGGGTAATTCTTTTCATGTTTCTTCAATTGTCTTGATGCATAAGCAATCACCTTCCCACGTTGTATCAATACGCACCCCAAACTATACCCGAGGCATCACAATATATCACATAACCTTCTGTTCCTCCTGTGAGAGTGAGCACTAGCGCGGATGTCAATCGATTCTTTAGCTCCTGAAAACTACGTTCACAAGCGTCAGACCACTGGAACTTGGTAGTTTTCTGTGTTAACTTAATCAATGGTGCTGATATAGAGGAAAACCCTTCTACAAACTGCCTATAATATCCTGCTAGCCCCAGGAAGCTGCGGACTTCTGACGGTGTTGTAGGTCTTGTCCAATTCTTTACTGCATCGATCTTCTGAGTGTCGATACTAATACACTCGTCATATATCACATGGACAAGGAATGCTACTAAGTTTAGCCAAAATTCACATTTGGAGAGCTTAGCATATAACTTATGATCCTGAAGGGTCTATAATACTATCCGCATGTTCCCCCTCCGAACGAAAATACACCAAAATGTCATCAATGAATACGATCACGAACACATCAAAATAGGGCCTGAATACACTATTCATGATATCCATAAAAGCTACTGGGGCATTTGTTAGCCCGAAGGACATCACCAAGAACTCAAAGTGCCCATATCTTGTCCGGAAGGCCATCTTTGGAATATCATTCTCCTTAACCCTCACCTTATGATTCCCTGAACGTAAGTCAATCTTGGAGAAATACTTGGCACCCTGGAGTTGGTCAAACAGGCTGTCAATCCTTGGAAGTGGATACTTGTTCTTTATAGTAAACTTATTTAACTGTCGATAATCGATACACATCCTTAACGACCCATCTTTCTTTCGCACGAACAAGACTGATGCACCCCAAGGTGAAGTGCTAGGCCTAATGAAACCCTTATCCAGCAAGTCCTTCAACTGCCCTTCAACTTTTGCAACTCTTCCGGGGCCATCATGTATGGAGGGATAGAGATCGGTTGAGTGTCAGGTAATACATCAATGCTAAACTCAATCGCCCTTTCAAGAGGAAGGCCTGGGAGTTCATCTGGGAAAACATCTGGAAATTCATTGACCACGGGGATTGATTGTAGAGTAGGCACTTTCACCTCCGCATCCCTAACGTGAACAAGATGATAAATGTAACCTTTTGAGATCATTTTCCTTGCCTTAAGATAGGAAATAAATCTGCCTTTCAGCGTAGCAATGTTTCCCTTCCATTCAATGATGGGTTCACCAGGAAACTAAAACCTAACCATCTTTGTACGACAATCAATATTTGCATAGCATAAGGCCAACCAGTCCATTCCCATTATCACATCGAAATCAACCATTTCTAACTCAAATAAATTTTCCTAGGTCTGACGACTACAAATCATCACAGTGCAACCTCTATATACCCTTCTAGCAATCACAGAATCTCCTATCGGAGTGGATACTGCAAGTGGTTTACTTATCAATTCAGGTTCAACGCCAAACTTATTAGCCACAAAGGGTGTAACATATGATAATATAGATCCCGGGTCAATCAGCGCATATACATCATAAGAAAACACAAACAATATACCTGTAACAATATCCGGAGATGACTCGATATCTTGTCGACCTACTAGAGCATAGGTTCGATTTTGAGCACCACTCGAACTCGGCACTGCAACTCTACCTCTACCACGACATGTCGACTGTTAAAAACCATGTGCTGGAGGTCGAACTCATGAGGAAGAACCAGACACAGATCCAGTCAGCTGAGCCATACCACCACCCTCTCTGTTAGGACAATCCCGCATCATATGGCCAGGCTGTCCGCAAGAATAGCACGCAACAGAACCTCGACGGCACAGTCCAAAGTGGGCCTTGCCGCACTGATCACAACGAGGTGTTGGGGGTCTCGTCTGACTAGTATCCCTATGATATTGTGAGTCTGATGCCCTCAAACTTTGACTTGAACCAGAATAGGTAAATCGATCATACCGAGGCCTATGAAACTGTGGAGGAGCATTAGCTACAGGTGGCGCGGAACTCCTCAAAGACTGGACCCTGATACTGCCTCTGAAGTTATCAGAAACCCTGCAAATCTCGCCCTCTTATGCTGGCCCCTATCCTGCTCCCTATCTGCCCTTTGATGGCGCATACGATTTTCTAGGGTCTGGGCATAAGCCTGAATACGGGAAATATCCATGCCCTCTACCAAGGAGGTTGTCATGCACTCATTTATCAGATGTGGTCCCAACCCGTTCATGAACAGGTGCACCCTATCGCTCATCTCGGCCACCATATGGGGAGCATACCTTGATAAAGAATCAAACTGCATACTGTACTCTCGTACCCTCATATTACCCTGTCGAAGGTTCAAGAACTTATCAGCTCTAGCTCGCCGTATCTCAACTGGCAAGTAGTGACGAAGAAAGGCCTTAGAAAATTCCTTCCACACAGCTGGAGGAGCGTTCAAACCCCTAGATCTCTCCCAACTATCATACCAAAAAATTGCTAAATCCTGTAACCGATAAGAAGCCAACTCTACTGCCTCCGTATCACTAGCATGCATAACCCGCAATGTATGATGAACTTGATCAATAAAAGTCTGCAGGTCCTCCTTGGGGTCTGATCCGGCAAACACTGTACAGTCTAGATTAATAAAATCATAAACTCTCGAACTAACTGGTTTATCAGCAGCACTGATATTCTGCCTCTGAGCCTGAGCAGCTACCAAGCTAGTCAACAACTGCACTGCACTGTGCATATCGTGGTCTGTAGTGCCAGATGGAGGAACTGGAGGTACTAGGTGCCTCCTAATATCCTCTGGAGGAGACGGAGAGGTATGAGACAACATCTTACTCTCAGCCTCATTTTGGCCTGCTCTGGCTGGAGGCACCTGAATGATACCCTCTCCCCCAGATATATCAAGCCGTTTACTAATCGCTTGCTTCCTAGTCGAAGGCATCGCTGAAAGGAGGTCGTAAACATGTTGCGACAGGGACACCTCAAAGAATTGTTGAGCGATCGGGGAAGGACCAACTTTGCTAGAGGACGTGAACAACATCAAGGGCGGCTAAAACCGCCCTCGCCAGCCCGCACTATCCACATGATCATCGGAGGCGGGGATGCCGCCGCCATCAACAATGTAAAGTTCACCACAACCCACAAGCTCAAGAGATCAAACACCCATGAACGATATGATGAACTCGAAGAAAGTATCATCTTCGATAAGTTAGATACCAACGGTTTATTTTTCCCTCACTATGACGCTCTCGTTATTACTTTACGAATATTAGATACCGACGTAAGACGAATTATGGTAGACGATGGGAGCGACTGGTGTATTATCCATCCTTGAGTACTTGCACAAATGAAACTCGAGGACAAGATAGTGCCACGCTGCATCACACTAACAAGCTTTAACAATGCAGTTGAGCATCTAGCGAGATCACACTCCCCGTCCTGGCGGGGGGCATCACTCTGGAGACCACATTCCACATCATGGATCAGGACACGACATACAATGCCATAATGGGGTGACCATGGATACACACCATGAGAGCTATCCCCTTCAACTTGTATCAAGTCATTAAATTCCCAACTCCACGGAGCATATTCAGTATACGAGAGGAGCAATGCACATCCCAGGAATGCTACCGCATCGCCCTAGATTGCACGGCCACCCAACAACCAAAGGATAAAGAAAAAGAGGCATAGCAATCAACAGGGTTGGGGTCGGTATGCGATGACAGCGAGGACGTCATCAGGGACCCCGATATGGTCGATGCCGCATGATCGACCATAGAGGACCTCGACCCCGTTCAATTAGACATCAACGACCATGGCAAGAAAGCTTACATCGACTACAAACTTTAGGAACCGGGTAAGTTTCGTGAATTTTTAACTGCTAACGCGGACTTGTTTGATTTTAGTCACGCAAATATGCCAGGTATCCCAAAGGAGATCGTCTCGCACAAATTGAACGTCAATCCACTCTACCCCTTATTGAGGAAGGTTAGGCATAAGTTCAACTCCGCAATTAATGAGGCAGTGCGCGAAGAAGTGGAAATATTGTTGGAAAATGGCTCCGTCAAAGAGTCGAAGTACCCCCAATGGGTCGCCAATGTAGTCATGGTTAAAAAGAAGAATGACAAGTGGCGGATGTGCGTAGATTTCACTGACCTGAACAAAGCTTGCCCCAAGGATTCATTTTCATTACCTCATATTGTCCAACTCATCGACACAACGGCCGGACATGAGCTATTAAGTTTCTTGGACGCCTATTCGGGCTATAATCAGATCCTCATGGAGGAGGACCACCAGAAAAAGACCACCTTCATCACCCACCAAGGGATGTACTATTACAAGGTCTTGCCTTTCGGACTGAAAAATGTGGGGGAAACTTACCAAAGGTTGGTGACGAAGATGTTCAAAGAAAAACTCGGAAAAACGATGGAAGTCTACATCGATGACATGTTGGTCAAATCCAAAAGGAAAGAAGATCACATCGACCACCTGAGAGAAGCCTTCGGCATACTCATGCAATACGGTATGAAACGGAACCCCAAAAAATGTGCATTCGGCGTGAAGGGATACCAAAGCACTTGACTACCAAAAAGCAGGTCCAGAGGTTGAATGTCCGTATCACCGCCCTTTTGAGGTTCATCTCACGATCCTCCGATAGGTGCCATAAGTTCTTCGACGAGCTAAAAAAGGAGAACGGTCTCCAATAGACCCCTGAGTGTGTCCAAGCCCTGAAGGAGTTAAAGGTGTACCTGTCCTCGCCATCGTTGCTCTAAAAACCAGAACCGGGACAACCCCTCTTTGTCTACCTCGCCGTGTACGAAGTAGCTATGAGCGCAGTCCTGGTCCAAGAAAATAAAGGTACGTAATCCCCCATCTATTACATTAGCAAAATACTAATCGATGCCGAGACAAGATACCCCCATCTTGAAAAACTGGCTCTGGCCTTAGTCGTAGCTTCACGAAATCTTAGATCGTATTTCCAACGCCACCCCATCTCAGTCGTCACGACCTTTCCTTTAAGAAGCATTTTACATAAACCCAAGCTATCATGCAGGTTGGCCAAATGGTCCATCGAACTAAGCGAGCACGACATTACATATTGGCCATGAACGACGATAAAGTCACAGGTCCTCGCAAGCTACGTCGCTGACTTCAGTGCAAAAATAATGCCCGAAGTCAAAAAAGAAGCCGTCCACGCTTCTCCCCAACACGAGACCTCTAGTTCCTGTACACCAATGGTGCATCTAACGCATCAGGATCTGGGCTGGGACTCGTACTCGATGTCCCAATAGGCGAAGTGATTCTCCAGTACATAAGATTGCGATGCGATTCTCAACTCGTGGTCAACCAAGTCACAAGGGCGTTTCAAATTAAGGAGCAAAGGTTACAAAAATACCAGACCGAAATCTGCAAACTACTACCCGAGTTCGATGAATGTCAGCTCGACCATATCCCCCGAGCACAGAACACCTAGGCGGACGGCCTCGCCAAGTTAGCTGCAGCCACAAAATACATTACAACCGGAGAAAGAAATGTGGTCCATCTCCTCAACTCGTTGATAGACCAAATCGAGGTAAGAACCATAAACCTAACTTGGGACTGGCGCAACCGTATTATTACATATTTGCAGGACATCATACTCCCTAACGATAAAAAAGAGGCCAAAAAGTTGCGAATGCAAGCAACCAGATACATCATTATCCACAACGACCTGTTCAAAAGGACATACGCCGACCCTCTGGCGAATTGCTTAGGCCCAAATCAGACGATGTGCGTCCTTGAAAAAGTACACGAAGTCCACTGTAGAGCTCACTCCGGCAATCGAGCTCTAGTAAGATGCCTCATACGAGCAGGGTGTTACTGGCCCACCATGAAAAAGGAGGCCACAGACTTCATGAAAAAATGCGAGCAATGCCAGAAGTACGCCTCAATGATCCACCAAGAAGGCGAACACCTACACTCAGTAACTTCCCCTTGGCTGTTCATCAAATGGGGAATGGACATCGTGGGTCCCCTCCCGACAGGACGAGGTAACGTACGATTCCTCTTGGTTTTAACTGACTATTTCTCTAAATGAGTGAAAGCAGAAGCATTCGACCAAATACGCGAACAAGAAGTGATCACCTTCATATGGAAAAACATCATATGCCATTTCGGTCTCTCCAAAGAAATCAGCTGCGACAACAGACCCCAATTTGCAGGAAAGAATGTCGCCGACTTTTTTGAAAAATGGCACATCAAAAGGATACTCTCAACTCCTTACCACCCCATGGGTAACGGGTAAGCGGAATCCTCTAACAAGTCAATACTAAACATCATGAAGAAGAAACTCGAAGACGCCAAGGGACTGTGGCCGGAAATATTACCAGAAGTACTCTGGGCCTACCGAACAACGCCAAAGACAAGCACAAGAGAAACGCCAAACTCGTTAGTCTATGGGACTGATGTAGTAATACCGGTCGAGGTCGGGGAGCCCAGCCTAAGATACTCTCGTGAAAGAGGACCCCAGAACGATGATAGTAGAATGCAGGAACTCGACGTAGAGATATGGCCTACATGAGAATGGCCGCCCAAAAGCAACAAGCAGAATGCTATTATAACAAAAAGGCAAAGATCAGACCACTCAAAGTCAGGGACTATGTGCTTAAAGCCAAAACACAAGCAAGCAAAGACCTGCGGGAAGGCAAACTAGGAACAAACTGGGATGACCCCTACAAAATCACGGCAACAACAAACAAAGGGTCGTTCACAGTAGAAACAATGGAAGGAAAACAACTACCAAACAACTGGAATATTACACACCTCAAGTACTTCAACTTTTAAAGGATGGGGTCCCCAAAGCCGCACTCTTTTTCCCTCACTCGAGTTTTGTCCCAATTGGGGATACTACAAGATTGAAGTACGTACAGACGAAGGCACTGGAGGGTTAGTTCATTGCTCGATCTCTCACTATTTTTCCATTTCGACAATGAAGGGGCTAGATAGACCGGGACTGGGACTGAATTGCCAGCCAGTGCCCGAAAAATATGTAAATCTCTCCAAGTATATGAACAAAGCATAAATTCATGAAGTTTATTGATGCTCTCCCCAAGTACAGGTTACATTCGACCTCGTTCAAATTAACACCTACTCGGCCCACGGCCTTAACTAAATGAAGGTTACATTCGACCTCGTTCGAATTAATACCTACTCGGCCCACGACCTTAACTAAATGAAGGATACATTCGACCTCGTTCGAATTAACACCTACTCGGCCCACGACTTTAACTAAATGAAGGTTACATTCGATCTCGTTCAAATTAACACCTAATATGCCCACGGTCTTAACTAAATGAAGGTTAAATTCAACCTCGCTCGAATTAATACCTACTCGGCCCACGGCCTTAAATAAACATGTGATGATTTTGACCTCATTCAAACCAATACCTACTAGCCCTCGTCCATAATCAAACCTAGGCTTTGTTTCCACCTCGTTCAACCTACTTGAACAAAGTTGTTATGACCAAGGCTACCAGGCAACAAAATCAAAAAAGCATACAAACTCGAACAGAAAAAAAAGAAAAAGAATCAGGTACGAATAATAGAACTAACATTTCATACTTAGAATATGTTTTACAAAGGCTCAAATACACGCCTACAAAAAATACACACAAGTCTGTGACCAAACAAAAAAAAAAGAAGGAAAAGCAACTAATCGTCGCCTGGCCCAACAGCACCACCAGCTTGATCGCCCAGGCCATCTCTATCTACCTGTTTGCCATCACCATCGCCATCGGGATACTCATCCTCGTAACAGGCATTCTGGTCTATCCGATCCACACCCGCATCCTCTTCGTCGTCACTGGCCTCCGGTGTAGCGGGATTATAACCACAAGCAAACCGAGTTGTACGTGCCTTAGCACGAGCATCCTCGAAGTCGGCCTCTGAAACAGCTCCCACACCCTATTAGATCCCTAAATATATCTAGCTGGGCCTCGATGTGAATCCATTCGTTATACAAATCCCGCAAAATATTAGGAAAAATAGAAGTACGGGAAGAGGATGACTGAGCCGATAACTGTGCCTTCTCGGCCTCGAGAGCGGTAACTCGATCATAAAGGCCCGAATCCTCTTTTTCCAGCTCCCTTATCTGCTCATCGAGTCGGTCCTCTCTGAGACAGACCATCTCCAAAGCACTCTCCCGCTCAAAATGGAGAACGCGGATCACGACCTCCAAAGCCTCCGCTTTCCTCACAGCCGACAACAAGTCTAACTCCGCCTTCTCTAAACCCGCTACCTTCTCAGCAACCTCGCCACTCAAAGTGTTCGCTTTGAGTTGACACTCCTCGAGCTCGACGCACAATGAGACCATTTGGGCTTGAAGGTCGGCACATTGGGCCTCGACCCCCCTGTTCACCTCAAGCTCCTCCTTTTTTCCCTTAATGCCCCCTCAAGAACGCTATATTTTCTGATGACTCTTACCAACTCATCATCCTTCTCCTTCAGTTCATCTCAGAGAGCCCGAAAGTTGCCGCTCTCACCAAACCGCCTGCAGATCTCGCGATGCTTGTTACAGTTTTCGCGATATTTTCGCTCCATCTTCTGAAAAATAGCCTTATGCCTCTCCTCTCGTCGGGCTCTCTCATCTCCAAAATTAGAGTTTGAAAGAAAGAGAAACAGAAAACGAAGAGTAAGAACGAAACTCTGAAATTGCCATACAAAAACGAAGAGGGATTGAAAAACTTACCCTAAAAGCAAGGCCGGGTATGCTCCTGGACAGAGTGGCATCCTTTAACGTTTCGACGGTTTTTCCCTCCACATCAGAACAAAGGGGACCAAGAGAAGAGACCACGTCCTCCGTGTCCACCAGCAAATCCCGATCCATGGGGATCGCAATAGTCCGCATGGTCCCCTCCAACCTCACCTCGAGTCGAGTAAGTCCTTCCCCATCATCCTCACCTCCTCGATATCCATGTCGGAGCCCATCTCGTAACCTTCCTCGGCTATGTATTTTACTTTTAAGTTAGTCCTTGAAGAAATATCCTCGGCCGATGGCTCGTCCTGCCGCAAGTCGTCAGGGACTCTCACCGATGGACCTTCAAATCCTATCACGGTCTCAGGGAGAGAAGTACCCTCTTCGGCTTCAGACGAGGGAGGAATCACGAGCGGTAATTCGGCATCACCTTTAAGCTCTATGGTCGTCGTCTCTCAGATGACTAAATCCTCCGTCACTGATCTCTTCTTGCGGGGAAGCAAGTTACCTCCACTCGATGACGATTACCCTTCATCGTCCTCGTCTATTAGATTATGCAAAGGGGAAGTTGGAAGTTCTGCTGCAGGTGTAGTTGATAACCGGGCAGACCTAGCCACGGCAGAGGAAGGAACAGAAGCGGAAAATCGGGCGGGTCTGGTCGCGGTCATAATGGAAACAGACCCCGAAGAAGAAGCTGCCTTCTCTTACGAAATGCAGGAGGAGGGGCCTTCGGTCTATTCGAAGGTCATCGGGCTTAAAAAGGAAAGAGTAAAAGATTGTCACTTACTACATAAAACTATAATGAGCAAGCGACCGTGAGGTCAAAACAATATAGATGAAAAGATGTATAGGTGAACTCACCGGTCGCGGAAGGCGTAGGCCCGAACTTCTTGAGAGAGGCCGACCATTCACAAACCCCCACTGTGTAAGGCAGAATCCGGCTGACCTAGTAATGAATGTCCCCGACCAAAGAAGGGGGCGTAGTCTTGGCTGGATGAAGAAGGGATGGAATGTCAGACCACGACTAAAACAAGCAAAACAAACGCTTGACTAAAAAAGAGATACTTACGGGCGAAATTCCAAGTCTCAGGGAATCCGCTCGCGTTAGCCACCACGTCCTCGGTTTTGACAAAAAAGTAGTTAAGCCAAAACTGGTGATTTGCCTTATCATCCATCTTTACCACCAGGCATTTACTTCTTTGGTGACGAAGATGCAATATCGTCCCCCTATAGAAACTAGGGACAAAGAGATGCATCAGGTGGCGAAGTGTGACCTCGACTCCGGCCAGTTCCGCAAATTTTGTTAACATGCGGATGAGCTTGTATATGTATGGAGAAAGTTGGGTCAGGCAAACACCATAAAAACGACAAAATTCCTCCGCCAATGGGAGAAGAGGGAAGGAATAGCCAACATAGAAAGGATACGTGTAGAACGCGCAATAACTGGGGCATTGTACTTGTACCACATCGCGCTCCGCTGGGATCAGATCGATATGGGCAGGAATCTTGAACCTCGCCCTAAACTCAGCAAGATCGATCTCTTTCATCGTTGATTCTGGGACCTCAGGGTCGTCCTCGAGCATCTTCGAAAAGTCGGACCTAATTTTTTCAGTACGAGGGATTATTTCCTCCACCACAGGAAAATTTCTATCTTCAATGGCAATAGAAACACCATCATCATGAGGAGGCATACGCACCGCCAACGGGATAGGGTCAGATGTCGCACCGGAACCAGAAGGTACGTTAACCATACTTTCGAGAAAAGATGTTTTAAGTACGGAAGGTTTAGGAGCAACTGGAATTACCAGAATCAGGGGAGTGGATACACAACAATGAAGCAGAAAGAAGACAGGGATATAATGTGAAGAATAGAGAAGAAGACACAGGGATTCGATATTAAGAGTATGAAAAACACAAATGAGCGGTCTCACATCCTTATTTATAAGAGTTCAAGCGCTAGGACCGAGAAATCAGGCCATCATTACCCAGCACAAGTATCGAAATGGTAGAGGCACGAGAAGCGATGCAAAGCATCAGAAAAATGTGCCATTAGTTACGCATGATGTCATGACATCATTCTGAAACGATGTGACCCTAAAGGTTGTGGCTCACAAAAGGTCATATCGTCACCTCGTCTGAAACGCCACTACTCGACTTGCTCGCCCGTTTTTGTGAACCACGATAAATAGAGTCCGCTCATCAATGCCTCATGGGATTGGCCTTAATAAGCAGAGGGACTAACTGTATCGGCCAAAATCTGCCCTAAGAATATTTAGCGTAATATGGCATTAAGAAAAGAGTCGGTCGAGGTGGACCAGGATGCAACAAAGCCATTGGCCGAGGTGTTAACCACAAGCCGTAGTCGAAAGCCGACGAGAGCCATAATCGAAATGTCGATAAGGGTCGAGGTCGAGGCTGAATATTGACGATAAGAGCTGTAACGGCTAGTTTGTCAGGGCAGGATATTAAAAGAAAATATTCTAGTGGATATTCTCTGCACTTGTACTACTAGGTTTTCTTAGGAAAATGTATCATATATATAGAGAGAAGAGATAATGATAGGGGCATGTAAGATTCATTTGGTACGAATACTTTTCAGCAGGAGATTCTCTCCCACGTATAAAAATACAAAGATTGCCTTTTGACAAAGATTCTTGCTCTTATTATCCCACATCTTCCCGCTAGATCCGAGGATTGTCCAAACAAATCTTGGACCTTTTTGTCACTCATCATTGTCAGAAGATATATTCTCTCAATTCATCAACTATTGGGTGAATCATTCACCTTATTTACTTGAATGCCATTTATTGCTATTTATTGTCAGTTACGTCTCCTTTATTGCTCATACTTTAAGTATACTTTGCACTTGTTGTCATCAATCATTTGCGGGATCTGTCTCGACCTTCCGCACATTTATAAGATTTACATCTAGAGTTATTATCCTTAACTAGATTTAACTTATCACTATATAAATTTAATAGTTTAACTGAAAGTTACACTTTTTGGTCAAACAATAGCGTAATTTTGTGATTTTAGTATTACAAATAATAAGTTTAATAACCACACACGAAAATTACCAAGGAAGAATAGAAAAAATGAACTTTATTGTATTACCACTGAAAACATTAGCTGCAAATCTTATCGGAAAATTTTCAGTGTTAAATTAGTATTTTCTCTTAAATTAGCTGTAGAATTCATAATTTCATAACTAGAGTTTAGCAGGACCATTAGCTAATTTCCTAATTGACTAGTTCCGACCATAAATGTTGCTAAACTTTCAAACAACAAAAATAGTTAGGGATTTGACTTTTCTAGCTAAGTCTCAAGATAATTGCATGTTTTGTTGTAGTGAATATCAGGTTGCAGTAAAAAGCTGCCAAAGAGAGAATTAGTAAAAAGCTGCAAGTGAAATGTAATTAGGTGCGTAAACAAATACTTAACGGGTAGTTTGGTTGGAAATAAGTTATCTGAGGATTAATTATCCCGAAATTAGTTATTTCACTCTCTCACAGGGATAAAAAATACTATAATACCTCGATTTATCCTAATCAAACATGAAATAAACTCATTTCAAATTTAATCCCGAGATTAATTATTCCCCATCTCTCGTACCAAATGAGCCCTAAAAGGTTTAAAATCCTAAATTTTTTTACTTAGATGACAGACTAAAACTAGTTTCTAGTCTTTACTGCACTAATATAAAATTTTGAATTAAATTAATTACATATAGTCATATACAATATATATTACTCCCTATGTATGTCTCTACCTTTAAGGTTTTTGTCCTTTTAAACAACCATTGAACTTCGAAGATAATTAATTTGTATGCTACATTCTCAATTCGGTTAATAGGATGAAGACTTTGAAAGAGTTCTCACTATTGTCGAAGTCATAATTCTCCACCGTATTTAAGTCGGAGTTGAATAAATCGTAATTACCGATATCGCGTAAACCGGAAAAAAATTAAAATATCAAATTAAGTAAAAATATAATATTTAAAAATAATTACTGAACCGAAACTTTCAAAACTATATCGTACCATGAATACCCCTAAGTCCTTGATACGATGGGCACACGAAATATATAGAATATCTGTTGGGAGTGTGTGAATAAAGTCTCACATGAAAAGTAGAAAAAAAAAAGTTATTTATAAGGAGTTGGATACTCTTAATGGTGTGAGACTTTTTGGGAAAAATCGTACGGGCTTAGCCTAAAGCAGACAATATCATATCATGTTAAGTCTTTGGGCGATTTTAGCCCAACAACTGGTACCAGAGCCAATGGTTTGGCGAGGCGAGCATGGAGATGGCAAAGTGATGTCGTAGGGCCTGACTTAGTGCCTTTGCCCGTCTATAGACTGGTTCACTACATTTACCATCTATGGGTCGTTATTTATCCGATTTTTTACGGAATGGAGGCGGATATGAGCAAGATAGTATGTTTAAATAAGAGTAATTATAATGTTTGGAGAAGAAAGATGAAAGATTTGTGATTCGTGAAGAAGATGCATCCACTAGTTTTTGCAGCTCATAAACCCGAGACTATATCCGATGAAGATTGGGATTTCGAACACCAACAAGTATGTGGATATATACGACAATGGGTTGAAGATAATGTTCGCAACCATATTATGAGTGAGACACATGCGAGATCATTGTGGGAAAAGCTAGAAACTCTTTATGATTCAAAAACTAGGAACAACTTCAACCATATTATGAACAAGTTATTCCTACTAATGCAATTGATGACCTTTAAATATAAGGAGAGCAATCCTATCTTTGATCATATAAATGATGTGTCCTTGACCAGCTGTATGGAATGTGAGTTAATTTTCATGATGAGATACAAAGACTTTGACTTCTTAATACTCTGCCAGACTCTTGGAAAACTCTTTGTGTTTCTTTAACAAGTTCAGCCCTTGGTGGTAAGGTGACCATGGAATATATCAAGAGTGGTGTGTTTAACGAGGAAGTAAGGAGAGAATCTCAAAGTTCGTCCTCACAAGCAGATATCTTGGTTATAGAAGATCGGGTGAGAGATAGAATAAGAGGTTCGAGGAATAGAGGTAAAAACATAAGTAAGTCAAGGTCCAAATACCATAATATCACGTGCAACTATTGTGGCAAGAAAGGACATATCAAAAAATTCTTCCACAAGTTGAAGCAAGACACGAGAGAAGGAAAGAAAGTTGAAAATAACGAGAACAATGCTGTTGCTATTGTTCGAGATGACCTTCTTTTTACATATGATGAAAACGTCATCAATTTGGTATCCCATGAGACAAGCTGGATAGTTGATTCTGGAGCTACCTCACATGTCACACCAAGAAAAGGTTTTTCTCATCTTATATTCATGTTGACTCTGGAGTGTTAAAGATGGGCAACGCCAGTGACATTAACGTGTTTGGTATTGGCATAGTTTATTTGAAAACTAATAATGGTTCAACATTAGTTCTTCAGAATGTCAAGATCTGCAGGAAGACTAGATGATGCAGGTTACCATAATGCCCTTTTTAATGGCCAATGGAAGCTCACCAAAGGCTCATTAGTAGTGGCTCGACGAGTCAAGTCTTCTCATTTATATGAGATACATGGTTCTATTCTTAATGACTCCATAAATTTGGTGAAAAGTGACACTTTATCAGAATTGTTACTCAGAAGACTGAGTCATATGAGCGAGATGGGGCTTATGTGTTTGGCTAAAATTCTAGAGTGAAACAAGCAAAGCTGAAAAGGTATATCCATTGTTTAATTGGAAAATAGAATAGGGTTTCATTTCATAGCCATCTTCCTTCAAGAAAGCCTGAATTATTGGAGCTAGTACACTCTGATTTATGTGGTCCATTTAAAGTAAAGTCAAAAGGTGGTGCACTTTACTTTGTGACCTTCATTGATGATCATTCTTGCAAGCTCTGGGTGTATCCTTTGAAATCCAAAGATCAATCACTTAGCGTGTTTAAGGAATTTCAGGCCTTAGTTGAGAGATAGACGGGAAAAAAATTAAAATGCATTCGCACTGACAATGGTGGTGAATATTATGGTCCATTTTATAACTATTGCAAAGAACAAGGAATTCGACATCAGAAAACTCCATCCAAGACCCCTCAATTGAATGGTTTGGCAGAGAGGATAAATAGAACTCTAGTTGAGAGAGTTAGATGTTTGCTTTTAGAGGCTAAACTTTCAAATACATTTTGGGCGGAAACACTTAACATTGTTGCTTATGTTATCAATTTGTCTCTTGTTGTTGCTTTGGATAGTGATGTCCCAGAGTTTGGCTTGCCAAAGATGTTTCTTATGATTACCTGAGAGTGTTTGGGTGTAAAACATATGTGCATGTTCCTAAAGATGAGAGATCAAAACTGGATATCAAAACTAAGCAGTGCATCTTTATCGGTTATGGTCAATATGAGTTTAGGTATTGTTTTTATGATCCAGTTGACGATAAACTTATTAGAAGTCATGATGCAATATTCTTTGAAGACCAGACTATTGAAGATATTGACAAAGTTAAGAAGATAGATTCTCAGAGTAATGAGAGCTTGGTTGATATTGATCCAGTTTCTATTGCTAAGGCACCTATTGCACTTGAAGTAACCCAAGACAGTAATGAAGATAGTGATCAAGATCAAAATGATCATCATGGTGTAGATGTTATGGATGCTCCAATTTATGAAGTTGTGGTTGATCAGCAACCAATTCCTTCTCAGGTAACTACTTCAAATGCTCCTAAAACCTCTCTTAGAAGATCTATAAGGGAGAAGCAAAAATTGAAGCGCTATCCTCCTCATGAATATGTACTTTTGACTGACATGGGAGAACCTGAGAGTTATGATAAAGCCATGCAAGATACTCACAAAGATCAGTGGATAGAAGCCATGGAAGATGAGATGAAGTCACTCTATGAGAATGGCACATATGTGTTAGTGAAATTTTCGAAAGGTAAGAGAGATTTATCAAACAAATGAATATTCAGAATAAAGCAAGATAACCATACCTCTACGCTTAGGTACAAGGTAAGGTTAGTTGTTAAAGGTTTTATCCAGAAGAAGGGAGTTGACTTTGATGAAATTTTCTCCCATGTTGTGAAGATATCTTATATTTGTATGGTTCTAGGCTTAGTAGAGAATCTAGATTTAGAGGTTGAGCAGATGGATGTAAAGACTGATTTTCTTCATGGTAATTTAGACGAGGGGATTTATATAGAGCAGCCTGAGGATTTCGTAGTTAAGCATGAGTTTTGCAGAAAATTGGCAGGCATGAAGCCTGTCAATAGTTCCTCTACTTGAAGACATATTTGGCCCCTTGGATGAAGGGGGAGTTTGTCGGGCCCATGCTCATGTTGTCCAACCAAAGGCCTAATGTCCTAATTCTATTCTCTTTTGGTTTTCATTCCTATTCGGAATTAGATAAGGTTTTTATTCCTATTTAGAGTTGATTTTGGCTTTAAGAGAAAGCACCACTCATTATATATAAATAGAGCAACCTTGGAGAATTGTTCTATGCTCATTAGTATAAGTATTTGAAAGACTTAAATACATAAGAGTAGTTTTTGAGAAAGCTTTCATCAAGATAGAAGAGAGAAGAAAAAATGTTTGTTTTGTTGCAGATTTTGTTCTGACCAGCCAACTTCAAATCATATTTTTTAATTCGTTAACTGTTGGATCAGGCTTAACTTGTGAAGGAATATTTCTAACATCTTGATCTTTGATTTGAACAGTGAAGATCGTATTTGAATACCCGTAGCATCCGATTTTTAACCCCGAATAACAGCTCCATTTTGTGACTTCTCCTCTTTCTTCAATTGATTTGTTATTGCTCTTGTTGCTAATCAGTATTTGGCACTTATTGTGTAGCCAATTTGGAGAAATTTTGTAATCCTCTTATTATTATAGTGAAGTTTTTGGATCTTTATGATCCCGTAGTTTTTACTTTCGATTTGAAGGGTTTTCAACGTTAAAATTTGTTATTCTTTATCTTCTTTATTTTCGGGTTTGCCTCTTCCTCGACATAACAACAGTATCAGAACCAATAATTTGGTGAGGTGAGTATGGAGATGTTAAAGTGATGTTTTATACTTCTTGTGGTGTCTAATTTTCGCGTGCACTGATTATAGAAGGACCTGGTTCTTCTATGTGTTCCTTATACTACTATTGCAAAAATAGTAAAAGCGGAAAGTAAAGAACACAAGTATTTTTACGTGGAAAATACTCGGCTCAAAAGGTGAAAAAAAACCATGACCTACTACTCAGTAGAATTTTTCCCAACACTTCACTAAATCACTGAGCCAAAACAGCATTTACAAAACTCTTTGTAAACCTAAGGACTACCTCTAATCCCATTGTGGCAACCAACCTCTAACTGTTGCGACAACTTCAAGTTAACTCTAACTTGAATACTCAGAGTACCTAATGCAATTGCCTCTAGATAAAGCTGAAAGGTAGAATTTGAAAACACCTACAACAATGAAACTATAATAAAAGATAGACACTTGGAACTGGTTCTTCTATCAGATTCATGTAGCTTCAGGTTCACACACTTGAATCACACAAGAAGTGCTTGCAAAATACCTTGCTATTTTCCTCTCAACTCAAGTTTAACTTCAGCATTTGTGCATCACCTGTAAATGAGAACACAACTGGTATATATAAAGTTAGTAAATAAAGATTAACTAGAGTTCTAATGCTTTACTCTTCCTTGGTGGAAGAGTTCTAGTTATCTTCAACTTCTAACTCCTCCCTTATCTTGGATAAAGTTCTCTTCGAGTAAGGAGTTCTTCTCCTTATCATTTATGTAACCTTTTCGATCAGGAGATATCAGATATAACAACTTAAACTTATCTCTCTCACGTGCATCCCTTATGCTCCAATTTTTCCCTGTCTGTGTACACTGTGTATGGACCTGGTTCATGCTTAAGTTCCTTTGTCAATCATCAAAACACACTTCACTTGGGCCAAAATATTTCCCATTTTTGATGATGACAAACTCTGTGCTTTTCATAATCATAAGCCCTATTTTAACTCAACTCAACATCAACACAAAGTTAGAACACTTTTCATTTTAAAGTCACTAATAATCAAGGACCAGGTTCATTAGGTTATAAACATCACTGTCCAAAGTAAAAAGCACAACCCTATCTTCCCCCTTTTGGCATCATTAAAAAGTTGCATAATTATGTTAGATAACCATATTTTAATAGAAATTACTCATGGCCACTGGGGCTACTTCAAATGCAATCATAGAGTCAATCATCATTTATCAATCTAATGATATTAGCCATCTAAGAAGCATCAACAAACAGTTAGAGCACAAAACCAGTTGATTATCATTGATATTAGTCATCCACAAAGCATAAAGAGAAATAAAAATACTGGATCATGAGCAAAAATATGAAAAAGAAATCCCATTCGGGTCACTGGTTTGTCTAACTAGGCTAGGAAGGTTTTAAGGCTGGGAAGGACCAGGTTCTTGGTTCATGGCTTGAAGAAGTTTCAGCATATCATGAAGAATGCCATCATTCTTCTCCTTCTCCTTTGCAATCTCAGCTCTGAGAGCATCTCTCTCAGTTTCTACTTCTGCCAACCTCTTCTTCAGCCTTTCAATTTCAGCATCCTTAGCCCCACTCTCTTATACCAAGGCTCGCACTTTGCTGTTCACAGGTACCTTTTTGGATGAACCAGGTTCTTTGGGAGTGGTGTGGACTTCATAGTCACAAACAGTCAAAGTTCTTGCCCCAAAGAGATCCTTGCTTGTACCAACTTCCCATTTCTTGATAAGTATCTTGAAGTGTGCAAGTACAGGCGTGAGAATGAAACCATAGGGTATGACGTAAGTTTTGGTGCCAGTCAGAACCCTATCGAGAAACTGGATGATAAATCCAGGACAATTGATTTTCCTTCCACTGTCCAGACATTCCATAAGGACCAGGTCCATGAATGTGGCAATGTGCCTCCTTTCCTGCCTAGGCAGCATAACTTTGTTAACAAATTCGAACAACACTTTGTGGGGTGGCTTCATCTCACTTTTGTATAAAGCCTTGGGCTGAAGCTCTTCTTCATTGTCACCAAACTTCCTTGTTATAGCAAGGGAGGTAGGGAGATTCTCTAGACTTGGCCATTTGAGTTTCTTATAATCATTGTACCCTTCAGCAGGTACACCTAAGATCTCTCACAGTTCCTTGTCATCAAAACTCACTGTCACCCATTCACCACACAGGTGACTCTGCCATTTTTGATCTCACAATTTGCCATGAACTCCACAATCTCAGTTATGGCAAGCTTTCCATCCATCTGAAGGACCATGTCCTTCCAACCATGCAGTTGTAACTTTTCCAAACTGAACTCCACAATCTTAGTTATGGCAAGCTTTCAAGATGGTTCTTTTCCCAAACTTAACCATCTTGTCCTTCTCTGCATCAGATTCTTCTTCTTCTTCTTCTTCTTCTTCTTCTTCTTCTTCTTCTTCACTCTTTTCCTCTTCCAACATTTTCACTTTTCTAGATTTCAAGGCAGACCTGGTTCTTTTAGCGAAGGTAGAGGGCTTTGCGGATTTTGTCTTTAAAACAGACTTCTTTGTGGAAGTATTAATTTTCTTTGCCTTTGGAGTCACAACCTCCATTTCTTCTACCTTCGCTTCATCACGAAGAACCAGGTCCATCTCCTCAATTTCAACTGCCTCAATAGGATCAACCACCTTCTTCTTTCCCTTTGCAGCAGCTTCTCTCTTACTTTTTTCTAGGACCTTTTCCAGTTCATCCTCACTCTATTTCTTCTGACTCCTTATAGCTCTTTCTCTTGTAGGAGGAGTCTCTACAGGGATAGAAGAGGCAACCTTTCTCTTCTTGTTTGCCCTAGCAGTACCAGGGACTTTAACTCCTGAACCCTTTTTTTTTAGGATTGTAACTGTCAGACACTTTACTCAGTAGGTCCTCGAGGGATTCCTGCACAGATGGAACATGTTCTTGAATATTCTTCCCCAATCTAACCAAACCCTCAGCAGATTCTCCAGACCCACTTCCTCTTTTTTCTTTCACACTTTCTTCTTCTCTAGCAGATTCCTCTCTCCATACTACCATAGCTCCTGTTTCTTCAGTCAAACCAACAAGAGTGGGTGAAGATTCAGCCACTCCTTTTCTCATTCCCCTCCCATCGCCTTGAGCACCCTCACTCTATTTTTATTTATTCTTTTTATTTTTACCACCCAATTTCCTAGACTCAGTTGTTTCAACCCCAGCCATGGTTCCTACCAACACAAACCTATTTTCCAGATTTTCAGCAACTTCAGAGATAGTTTCGGATGTAATTTTTGGTCCAGATGTTATCTACTTTGTTTCAGATGAAACAGTTTCTTCCCCCTCAATTGCAAACTTGAAGGAATCTTCAGATTTTTGGGGTTCATCTGCCTGACTTGCCTTTAGTTGCTCATTGATTTTCTTGATTTGTTCTCCTCCAACAACTACTTTTCGAGCAATCATCTTAAATCTACCTTTCTTATAAATAGGTGTCGTTGACGGTGTGGTTGAAGGAGTGGGTGTGGATTCTTTGGGTGGTGATGAGGGATTTTCAGAAGTGTTAGCCATTGATGGTTAGAGGATGAGAGAAGATGATTATGTGTGTTTGGAAGATGAGAGAAAATTAGAGAGAATTGTATGGCGGTTGTGAATTAGAAGTGAAGAAATGACTTAGGCCAAATCAATTTAAAGAGAGATACTTTGATTGGGTAATGGCAACTTTTTCAGAAGTTCAGGAGTCTAATCAAACTGGGAGTCAGTTTGAAGAGACGTTGAGGACTCTCCCTAGAATCTTGGCACTTATTGCGTTTTGGGGACTCTATTTGGATGAAAGTGGTTCATTTCGTAAAGGATAAGTTCAAAGAGGTTAGGATTAAATAGGATTCTCATTTTGATCCTAATCCAAATATAATTATTTCAAAATATGCAGGGTGGAGAGTATGTACCATGTAATCTTGATGAACCAGGTTCTTCACTGAGAAATCTCTTGTGTAAGTCTGAATTTTCCAAGAAAATAAAGATAATATCATTAGAGATTAATGAGATATTTTAGCACATAGCACAGAAGTATACTGATGAAAGTATGAGATTGAGCAAAATCTAATCTAATTATATACAAAAATTCATAAATTTCCCAACCAAAATTTATGAATTAGAACTAGTTCCTTTTAGGTGATCTTAATCATCTCTAATTCTAACATGTTTATTTCAAAGTGATCTCTACTTAGAGCTTTTGTGAAGATGTCAGCTATTTGCTTATCAGTAGCACAGAATTCCACAGTGATCAAACCATTTTCATAGTTGTCCCTCAAAAAGTGATGCCTATCATCTATGTGCTTAGTTCTCTTGTGAAGAACCGGGTTCTTGTTAATCCTAATTGCACTAGTATTATCACAAAAGATGGGGATATAACCTACATCAATTTCAAAGTCCATTAAATATTATCTGATCCACAACAATTGAGCACAACATGAGGCAACAACAATATACTCAACTTCAGCAGTAGATAAGGCCACAAAATTTTACTTTTTGGTGGCCTAAGACACAAGACATGAGCCAAGAAAATGCGCCATACCTGAGGTGCTCTTTCTATCCACAAGAAAACCTGCATAATCAGTATCATCATATCCCACTAAGTTGAAATTACTACATTTTGGATACCATAGACAAAAGTCAGTGGTGCCTTTTAGGTATCTCAAAATCCCCTTGACATCAGTCAAGTGAGAGTCCTTTGGATTTGCCTGAAATCTAGCATAAAGGTCTATACCGAAAACAATGTCAAGTCTGCTAGTAGTGAGATATAACAAAGAGTCAAACATTCCCCTATACAACTTCTGATCAACCGATGAACCAGGTCATCTACATCTAATTTTGTGGTTGTTGCTATAGGAGTATCAATTTCTTTGGAATCTTCCATTTTAAACCATTTAAGCAACTTTTTTATATACTTATGCGGATGGATTATAGTTCCATATAAATTTTGTTTAATTTGTAAGCCTAAAAAGAAATTAAGCTTACCCATCATACTCATTTCAAATTCACTCCCCATTAGTTTAGAAAATTCTTTACTTAACTTATCAGTGGTTGCTCCAAAGATTATATTATCAAATATATCTGAACTACTAAGAGATCTTTACCTTTCTCTTTCAAGAATAAAGTATTGTCAATTTTACCTCTCTTGTAGCCATGCTCAAGCAAATCTTTTTATAATCTTTCATATCATGCTCTTGGAGCCTGCTTGAGCCCATAAATTATCTTGTCAAGCTTGTACACATGATCAGGACATTCCTTTCTTTCAAAGCCCGTAGGTTTCTTGACAAACACTCCTTCCTTTAGATAGCCATTGAGGAAGGCACTCTTGACATCCATCTGATAGAGAGTGAATTCCATGTGAGCAACAAATGCTCTAAGGAGTCTAATTGCTTCCAATCTTGCAACTGGAGCAAAGGTCTCATCATAGTCTATGCCCTCCCCTTGACTATATCCTTGAACCACCAATCTTGCCTTGTTCCTTGTAACTGTTTCATCTTCATCAAGATTATTTCTGAAGACTCACTTTGTGCCAATTACTGATTTGTCCTTGGGTCTTTATACCAGATGCCAAACTTGACTTCTCTCAAATAGGTTGAGTTCATCTTGCATTTCATTTACCCATTCTACATTCTGCAAAGCCTCAACAACATTTTTAGGTTCAATAAGAGATAAAAAAGCATCAAAAGCATAAAGATTCTTCAAAGAAGATCTGGTTTTGATTCCAGAGGTTAGATCATTAATTATGTTCTCAATGGGATGAGAACTTTGATACTTGTAAGGTTTCACAACCAGCTGGTTTCCCTTAGATGTTCCTTAAATATTTTGTTGATGAGGAATAGGTTCCCTCGAGGTTTGAGGATCAGTTCCTCCTGTCAAGTTGCCCTGGGTGGAAGGATCTGTTCCATCACCTGTTCCTTCCTCTGGTGCAGCTTCAGTCTGGGCTGTGGTTTTATTTGAGTTTCTTACCAGCCCAATTGCTTCATCATCATGTTCCGCCCTCTCAGAAAGAATGTTAGTTTCATAAAAAAAAACTACATGTACACTTCTTCTACATACATAGTTCTTTTGTTATAAATCTTATAAGCTTTACTATGTAAAGAAAATCTCAAGAATACTCCCTCATCACTTCTAGGATCAAACTTACCTAGAGAGTCTTTACCTTTATTGTGCACAAAGCACTTATATCCAAATGCCCTAAGATGGGATATATTTGGCTTTCTCCCTTTAAGTAACTCATATGGAGTCTTCTCAATAAGAGGTCTAGCCATGCACCTATTTATGATGTAGCATGCAGTGTTTACAGCTTCTGCCCAGAAACTATGGGGCAGTTTACTAGAAAGAAGCATAGTCCTAGCCATTTCCTCCAATGTCCTATTCTTTCTTTCAACCACTCCATTTTGCTGTGGAGTTTTAGGAGCAGAAAAATTATGATCTATGCCATGCTCATCACAAAATTCAGCAAATTTAGCATTTTCAAATTCAGTACCATGATCAAACCTAATTGATGTAAGTTTATTACCTAGTTGTTTCTGATTTTTTCTAACAAAAGAAGTGAACATGTCAATTACTTCATCTTTAGATGTTAGAAACAGTGTCCAAGTAAACATAGAGTAATTATCAACAAGCACCATAACATATCTCTAACCACCTCTGCTCAATATTCTCATTGGTCCACAAAGATCCATATGGACCAGTTCCATCATCCTGGTGGTACTTACCATTTTCTTGCTTTTGAAAGAGGATCTTACCTTCTTCCCCTTTCCACAAACCTCACAAACTTTATCTTCCTTGAACTTAATGTTAGGCAGTCCTATCACCAAATCCTTGGAGACTAGTTTATTGAGTTGACTTAGACTGACATCCAAGTCTCTTGTGCCAAAGGAGGGGATCATTATCCAACACACTTAAGCAAGTGAGTTCATTATCTGAAATTGTGGATAGATCTACAATATATATATTGTTTACTCTTTTTCTCTGCAAAACTATCTTGTCAGTGATAAGATTAATTACAAAGCATTCTGTAGAGGTGAATGCTACCATGTTACCTCTATCACACAATTGTGATACATTTTTAGACTGTACTTCAGTCCATTCATCAAGTAGACGTTCTCAATGGAGTGAGAATCAGTCTTACCTACTTTTCCAACCCTAATGATCTCACCTTTTTTCCTATTTCCAAAGGAGACATTACCTCCTTTAAGGTCCTCAAGTGAAAGGAACTGGTTCTTGCTTCCTGTTATGTGCTTTGAGAAGCCACTATCTATGTGCCATATTTGGCTGCTCCCCTTCACTTGGACCTGCAAAAGGAAATCAGGGGTTAGTCTTAGGAACCAAATTAGTTTGGTCCCTTTCTATAGGCAAAAAGATGAATCAGATTCTTTTTAGCCCAACTTGGTAGCCTATTCGTCCCTTGAACAAATTCTTTGTTCTTTTGACTTTCCTTTTCTTTTGCAGTGCATTCACTTTTATAGTGACCTATTTTACCATAGTGTGTGCAAATCTTATTTTCAGGAAGTGTGAGATACTTGCTTTTAGGATCCCACTTAGGTGTCGGGTCCCCAAAGCCAAGTCCTCTTCTATTGCTACTATGGTGTTCTTGTAGCCATGAAAGTGCATCAGAGGATGTGTTCCATTTACAGGATCCGTTTAGATCATGCTTGACCTTGCTTAGATCCTCTTTTAGAATTCTTACCTGTTCATCTCTCTTGTACAACTCATCTTTTATTTTTCCTATATTTTCCTCTAAAGTGAGTTGTGTGTGATCAACTGTCTTTTTACATGTTCCTAATTTCAATTTTAGATTTTTGGATCTAAGCTCTAGGACAGTCGAGTCAAGTGCATGAACCTGATTCTTCAATACAATATTTTCACTTCGTTTCACTAACTCTAAGTTCCAAGTTTTTTCACTTAGCCTTCAAAATCACACATTATTTAGACAACTGTTCCTTTTCGTTGTTTACATCCTCAGATTCATCAATTAGTTCTAATAGTAACTCATATAACCTTTCTTTAGACAACAATTTAATCTTGTCTTTGAGATGAATTACACTTACCTCAGTTTCTTCATCAGATTCTCAAATGGCCATAAGTGCTTGTTCATCCTCCTCCTCATCATCTGAGCTTTCATCTGAGCTTTTTCCCCGAACAACGACCATAGCCTTGGTTAAACCTTTGTTGTTGATTTTCTTGGGTTGAACCTGTTCCTTCTTCCTGTTCCTTCGTTCGGCTCTTTCATTCTTCCATTCAATTTTCCACAAAGGACAGTTCTTGATGTGATGATCAGTCTTTCCACACTTATAGCAACCATAATTAGTTTGCTTCTCAGGAGCTTTTGGCTTGCTATAGCTTCCACTTCTTGAAGAACTATTTCCTCTCCTTAGGTACTTCTTGAAGTCCTTGGTGATCATAGCCATTTTATCATCTTCTAGATCAGAACCTTCAGTGATTCTGAGTGTTAAGCTCCTTCCTTTCTTAAGCACATCCATCTTCATGGTTTGTCTCCTAAGTTCATAAGCAGTGAGATTTTCAATTAATTCATCTAGTGGAAGAGTGAAAATATTCTTTGATTCCTAGATGGCAGTGATCTTACTCTTCCAAGTGATAGGCAAAACCCTAGTCAGTATCTTCTCGACTCTATCTTCTTTAGGAATAATCCTTCCAAGAGATTTTAGCTCATTTGTCAGTGTAGTGAACCTTGTGTACATTTATTGAATGGTTTCTCCTTCCTTCATAACAAAGTTCTCATACTGAGATTATAGTAGAGTTCCTCTGGATCTCTTCACCTGAGGTGTTCCTTCGTGATCCACTTACAGTATGTTCCAAATTTGCTTAGCAGTGGTACAACTTTGGATTCCACTGTACTCATATGTACCAAGTCCACAAACAAGCCATTTCTTGGCTTTAGTATTCTTCTCCCACTTTTTCAAGTCCTCAGCAGTGCAATCCGGTCTTGTCTTTGGCACATATACTCCTTCAATATTTTTCTTCAAGGTAGCCAGTGGACCACTGGTGACAATATCCCATCGCTCATAGCACTCTTCTATAATGTGATCTTTCATCCTGTTTTTCCACCAAGAGTAGTATTGTCCATTAAAGAGTGGTGGCCTAGCAGTGAATTGCCCTTCCCAGTTTCCAGGTGGTGCATTCATCTTGATCTTTTCCTAAGGTGTTAGCCTCTTCAAGGATAACCTGCTCTGATACCAATTGATAATTTGTACTTCAATGCCACACAAGAAGGGGTGGGGGGAGGATAATTTGTGTGGTGTCCAATTTTCACGTGAACTGATTGTAGAAGCACCTGGTTCTTCGATGAGTTCCTTATACTACTATTGCGAAAATAGTAAATGCGAAAAGTAAAGAACACAAGTATTTTTACGTAAAAAATACCGGGCTCAAAAGGTGAAAAAAATACGACCTACTACTTAGTAGGATTTTCTCTAATACTTCACTAAATCACTGAGCCAAAATAATATTTACAAAACTCTTTGTAAACCTAAGGATTACTTCTAATCCCGTTGTGGAAACCAGCCTCTAACTGTTGCGACAACTTCAAGTTAACTCTAACTTGAATACTTAGAATACCTAAAACAATTGCCTCTAGATAAAGCTGAAAGGTAAAATTTTAAAACACCTACAACAATGAAACTAGAATAAAAGACAGACACTTGAAACTGATTCTTCTATCAGGTTCAAGTAGCTTCAGGTTCGCACACTTGAATCACACAAGAATTGCTTGCAAATGCCTTGCTATTTCGCTCTCAACTCAAGTTTAACTTCAGCGTTTATGCGTCACCTGTAAATGAGAACACAACTGATATATATATATAGAGTTAGTAAATAAAGATTAACTAGAGTTCTAATGCTTTACTCTTCCTTGGTGGAAGAGTTCTAGTTATCTTCAACTTCTAACTCCTCCCTTATCTTGGATAAAGTTCTCTTCGAGTAAGGAGTCCTTCTCCTTATCATTTATGCAACCTTTTCGATCAGGAGATATCAGATATAATAACTTAAGCTTATCTCCTTCACATGCATCCCTTATGCTCGAATTTGCCCGTGTCTGTGTATACTGTGTATGGACCTGGTTCATGCTTGAGTTCCTTTGTCAATCATCAAATCATTTGGGCCAACACGAAGTGATGTCATAAGGCCCAGCTTCGTGCCTTTGCCCGTCTATGGGCCGATTCACTACGTTTACCCATAGCTTCAAAGACGCATACACAGCCTCTCCTTGGGCTTTGGTGACCGTAAATACTCGGACCAGGTGGGTGACACATAGTTAATCTCCAAATTAGCCCATAAACGGTGATGAGTCATGTGAAACTTAGTTGAAGTGGGAGATTATTGGGAGTGTGTGAACAAAGTCGCACATGAAAAGTAGAAAAGAAAAATAAACTACTTATAAGGAGTTTGATACTCTTAATGATGTAAAGCCTTTTCGAAAAAATCGTGCGGACTTGGTCCAAAGCGGACAATATCATACCATGTTAAGAGTATCTTTGGACCGTTTTAGCACAACAATATCCACAGAAAATCCCAAATACATGCAATTGAAAAATAGTATGAGTACTCCTTTTAGTCTTTTGTTTAAGATTATTAGGATTTGTTTCCTTATGATGAATTCAATTGGTTGGATAAAAGAGTAATGCTGTAACAACATTGCTGGATAAATTATTCATTTGTCGGCCTTTTTTTTTCCTTAGGTAATAAAATGTAACCTGCACCTTATATACAGGTACAATTGTTATGATATCTTATTAATAGTACAATTTGTCAGCTGTAAGAAAAGACAAAGGGGTATGTACATATTGCTAAATCAAGCCAAACATTCTCATTTTGTTAAAATTATTTGGTTCGTCGATTAACAACCGGCAACTTTATAAGAGAATTAGCAATTATATTGCCTTGTCCTAATGCTAGAAATTTTACTATTTAACGTTATAAAAGATCACACACCAAATGTTGCATTTTTTCGAGTGGTGGAAGATTCAAATCGAGTCAGATTTTGGGGATAATTTACTATTTTACTATTTAATGTTTTATGAAAGATTCGTTTCTGATTTTGAATCTATTTTTTTTTATGACCAGAGAAGTTTTAACTGTAATTACAAAAGTTAGAAAAAAGGTTGCTTTTATCATCATGACTAGAAAATAATACGCATAAAGCATTAACTTCATATCTGCATTTATTATTAAAGGTTATAATAATTGTTGCTAAGTACAAAATATTAAGGAAAAAAGGGAATATTCTAAGGGTGCATGTGAGTTTTGAGGGCCTATATATATAAAGAGCAAAGGTGGGGACTGGCAAAGCAAAAAGAAGAAGGCCTCGTGAATGGAAAACAAGAAAATATACCGTGTAGACTCTCTGAACTTGGAAGCTGGAAAAGTTTCTTTCACTCCAGCTGGACATTCCTCTAAGGTACGGATTTAACTTATTATATATAGTGAAAGTCTAATAAAATTTTAAATTATTTATATAGCCTAACCAGTGTAGCAAGTTGCAGTCCACCTAATTTAGTTTTTCGAGTATATAATTATCTTTAGGTGACAGTGAATTTAGTTTATATATGTTGAAATTGTTGATATTGTCACTGCAGGCTGATTGGAAGACAATACTGAGTTTAGCATTTCAGTCAGTAGGAGTTATCTACGGAGACATAGGAACTTCCCCTCTCTACGTTTTTGCAAGTACTTTTACTGATAAAATTGGACACAAGGATGACATTCTCGGAGTGTTGTCCCTCATCATATATACCATAATCCTCGTACCTATGACTAAGTATGTCTTCATTGTCTTATGGGCCAACGACAATGGCGATGGTAAGTTATAATATGTCCGTCACTACTATTTACTACTCTCATTCGACTCAATTTATTTGGCACCATTTGACCGAATAACGAATGCAGGGGGAGCATTTGCCTTGTATTCTTTAATATGTCGATATGCAAAAGTGAGTCTCATCCCAAATCAAGAACCAGAGGACAGAGAGCTTTCACACTATAAGCTAGAGATACCATCCAATAAATTTAGACGAGCTCAAAAGATCAGACATAATTTGGAGAAGAGTAAATTTGCAAAAATATTTCTTGTCTTCGTCGCCATCCTTGGAACTTCTATGGTAATTGGTGATGGAGTTCTTACTCCTTGCATCTCAGGTTACTAATTAAATATTAGTAAAAACATATATACTCCATCATACTCATAGATTTATTGTCAATTTCAAGCTATATGATCGACACTATTTTTGTTTAATGTGGTGCTTTCTCATGCAGTTCTCTCTGCCGTAAGTGGAATAAAGCCTCTAGGCCAAGGTGATAATCAGCTAGAAAATATTTGCTACGCCTGTTTTGTGACAGTCTGTTGCAAAGTAGATTTCTTGACGTATTAATTTGTCTGTCACAAATATCCAAAAAAAGAATTACTCTTGCAATTTATGTATCTTTTTTATTTATCCATTTAATAAAGAATACCATATTTATATATTTAGTAAATAATTAATATTCTGATCACAAGATTCAAAAGAGGATTATTGATATTATATTTTATATATGCGGATACGCTTTTAATTTAAGACTACAAGTATTCGTTGCATTCTTAAATTTGGTAACCTGGTCAAGCTAAGACATATAAATGAAACGGGAGGGAGTACTATTTTTCTCTCTCCAATTTCTTTGTTTTCGATTTTACTGATTGAAACAACTGATGGTAAAGATTTATTGCAGAGGCTGTTGTGGGTGTTTCCATTGCAACACTGGTAGCCCTTTTCTGTGTTCAAAGTTTTGGTACAGATAAAGTGGGATATACATTTGCTCCAGCCATTTGCATTTGGTTTTTGTTTATAAGTGGCATTGGTCTCTACAACTTGTTCAAGTATGATGTGAGCGTCTTACGTGCCTTTAATCCCAAATACATTATTGATTACTTCAAAAGAAACGGTACAAAAGGATGGCTTTCCCTTGGCGGAGTTTTCCTCTGCATTACAGGTTAAAATTTTATTTACAGTATTCGTGTAATTTAATCGGTTATACCATGTTACTTATCATATTTTCAAGTTACAAATACTTTTATCTGTTGAAAGTTTTATGAAACAATTACAGGATCCGAAGCTATGTTTGCTGATTTGGGTCACTTCAGTGTGCGGTCTGTTCAAGTAAGTCTCCTTCATTTTACATTTTTTATTTTGCCGCTCTATTATTGTAGGTTAGTAAGCAATGTTATTAAATAGAGTTAACTTGCAATTACCTCTGACCTAATTGTTGTAAATATTACGATTGTACATATATGCATCGCAGATAAGCTTCAGTTGTGTCGTATTTCCAGCATTGCTCTCAGCTTACAGTGGTCAAGCTGCTTATCTCTCAAAATTCCCCGAACATGTTGAGAATACTTTCTATGAATCAGTTCCAGGCAAGTCTCCCGCGTGCATATATCATATTCCTTAACTATAATAATTCGTTAACTTTTTTCACTTTTGCAGTGCAAATTTCACCTACATAGATAAATAAATTATGTTTTGATGTGATATGGATGAAACCATTTTGAAGTTGGTGCTATTTACAGGTCCACTTTACTGGCCAACATTTGTAGTGGCGGTTGCTGCAGCCATTATTGCAAGTCAAGCAATGATATCTGGAGCTTTTTCTATTGTGGCTCAGGCCCAAAGTGTAGGTTGTTTCCCAAGGGTGAAAGTAATTCACACATCTGCGAAGCACGAGGGTCAAGTTTACATCCCTGAACTCAATTATTTCCTCATGGTTGCTTGCGTTCTAGTTACTTTCTGCTTCAAAACCACAGAAAAATTGGGGCATGCTTATGGTATCGCTGTGGTTACTGCTGAGATTATAACCACAAATATGGTCACATTAATAATGCTTCTTATATGGAAAATCAGCATATGGTGGATTATCCTATTCTACGTGGTGTACGTTACCATAGAATCTACATATCTCTTCGCTCAGCTGACAAAATTCGCGCAAGGTGGTTTTCTACCTGTGTCTTTTTCATTTGTGCTTGTGATCATTATGGGAATTTGGCACTATGTTCAAAAACGTAGGTACGAATTCGAGCTCAATAACAAGGTTTCGAGTGACTACATTAGGGACTTAGCCAAGAATCCAGACATCAAAAGAGTACCTGGAATAGGACTACTCTACTCTGAATTAGTACAGGGGATTCCACCTATATTTCCTCACTTTGTCTCAAACATTCCGTGCATCCATTCTATCGTAGTTTTGGTGTCAATTGAATCCATTCCTATAAGTAAAGTAGCGCTAGAGGAACATTTCTTGTTCCGACATGTTGAGCCAAGAGAATACAAGGTGTTAAGATGTGTAGTTAGGTTAGGGTACAATGATCAACTTGGGAAACCAGAGGAATTTGAAAACCAATTAGTGGAACATTTGAAAGAATTCATTCGACACGAACATTATATTCTTGCAGCACATGATCATCAAGTTGAAGACAGAGAAATTAGTGAACCAGTATCAACTGGTTCAATTATGTCATTAGTCAATAGTTCAGTAGCTCAGTCAACTCATTCTTTATCAAGTACTAGAACACAAATGGTCATGTCCCCTAGACTTGAGGAAGAAGAAGAGATTCAATTTGTGGAAAAAGCAAAGGAACAAGGAGTGTTCTATCTCTTGGGAGAAGCACAAGTGGTGGCTAAACAAGATGCTTCATTCTTGAAGAAATTTGTTGTCAACTATGCATATCATTTCTTGCGCAAGAACTTCAGGCAAGGGGAGAAAGTTATGGCTATTCCTCAGACTAGGCTGCTAAGGGTCGGCATGACTTATGAATTATAATTGTGTGTTGTGTTTACGCAGCTAAAATGTACTACCAAATACTCGCATAAAATTGGGGAGGGTTATTTGTTTTTTAGATTGCCACATATCCTTCGGTCTAAATTACAGGCAAATGTAATAGTATAACGGTAGGGACCAGATACTCAAATAGTACAAGGGTATTGCTGCACTTCATATATCTTCACTTTTCTTATCCTTTAAAAGCTTTCAGCTTGAGTAACCTATCAAATGCTTTCAAACTTGTCCAAGAACACAAATTTCTAATTTTTTTTTAATTTTGTGCTGATTCAAACTACTTATTTGAATAACAGTATATTTGTATAAAACGAGTTTTTCTCAAAACCGATTATTATGTTATGTTATAATATATATCCTTTATAGCAACACTTCACTATAGCGTCAAAAAATATGCTGTCATAAAGAGGTTTGACACATAAATTGTAGCACAAGGAGAGGTATTACAAATGTTCATGGTCTAATAAAAAGGAAACATGCAAATTTAGCTTGAAAACTCCTCAATTGGCATTTTAACCACTACTTCCCTGTTCCTAAGACCTAACACCCTAACTTTCTCATACAAAATATTCCAAATCGATTAAAAGAAAGTTTCCTGAAACAGTGAACTATATCCTAATCCTAACTTAATATTCACATATTTTCTTTCCAAAAAGACCCCCCGACCCCCCCCCCCCCCAAAAAAAAAAGAAGAGAAAAAAGAAAAGAAAATAAACCTCAACTTTGATCTTCATCTCTCTTTCTAGTGACTCTAATATAGCAATAAACAGCAGCAAAAATGACAGTAACAAGTCCACCAATAATGACCCCTCCTCCAGCAACAGACTTATCAGAATGATGAATATGATGCTCCATTTTCAGAATACTCTCCGGAGCTTCACCAATGGCGGGTCCTTTACCACTTTCATCTTCTCCTTCTTCAAATGACTCTGCTACTGTATTCTCTGAAATTGGTGGATCGGCTATTCTACTCTCTGTTTGATCAGTTTCTACTCTCAGCTTTCGAGGGAATGGCCGTGAAATTCCTGACCCTTCCGCCATTGCTTGAAAAAACAAGATTCCAAGTAACAAATAGAAACAGAACATGAATCTAAATCGACCGGCCATTTTGGAAATAGAAGCAAAAGAATCTTGAATGAGGCTTTGGGAATTTTAAAAGTAAATGGTTGTGCGTGTGTTTGATGAGATACTAAGAGAATCTTTGTGGTTACAAGACATACGAAGATATCATGAGCTGTGAGCTTACGAGATGGTTGGTTGTGTATAAATAGTGTGTGTGGCTCGTAGGTCGAGAGAAGCTTCAGGGATGGAGACCACACTTTGGGGAAGTGGGATCTATGTGGGGGTGCTTTATTGCTTTTCACTCAATATGAACCTTAATCACCAAGTAGTGCAGTAGAAACTACAAATTAAACATTCTTTTTTTGTTCTAGTCTGGTATCTGTATTCACATTGGGGTCCGATTATATTCGTATTTGCGCCGGAAAGTCTCACATTGAGGGTAAAATACTCTCTATAACAAAGACGACTTCATATCCAGGGACTCGAACCCGAGACCTCTGGTTAAGAATGAATGAATACTTACCACTCCACTACAACTCTTGTTGGTAGAAAGTAAACATTGCATGGTCGTAGCAATAGTTATACTTGAATAACTTAAGTTTGAACCCGTACAGTAACCGAGCCGTTGTCTCCTAACTAAATTTTTACAGTATCACTATTATGTAATTAACATTTCTTTGGCTACATTTATTTTTATTAAAATTAAGATGTGTGCATTCTAGCACATATTTGAATATTAAGATTTTGTATTTAAATCGGATAAAAATAATATACACTCCCAATGTTGCTTTAAAAAGCAAATTTCTCTTTTCAAATTTGAATGATAGACATTTTTCCCGAACTTAGAAGATTTCCGACTATTAGTTTTTAGAAGAGAAAACAAAAGGTAATGCACTATGTAGACAAACAGTGATTTTGACTTTGTATGAGGTGTTGTTTTGATTCTAATATTCAAAAGTCCGAGACGATTGAGTGAGTGGTTTCGCACATGAGAGACCTGAGATCAATTCATCTCATCAGCAGCTTTGTCGCACGGGCGTGCCTAGTACAATTTTCATCTCCTGTGTGATTATGGATTATGATTTATGCCTAAAATTTCTTAGGACCTCTACATCCAGATTGTGATTGTGATGCAGTAACCACTTCTAGAATGAAGTAACATCCTATACTCAACTGGAGCTTGGTGCAGGGGTAAAGTATTAGGTAAATAAGCCCAATAGCTTTTATTTCGACTCGACATTATATTAAAAATTCATCAAAATACATTTAGATATTTAATTACAAACTCAAAATGAACTACATAATTTGGTGGTAAATTCAGAATATATGAAATTCAATTCCTAGCTTTGCCTTTGACCAGAGCAAAGCCTGTTAATACCTTTGTTCATTTAAGTATCTTATAGCCTGTTTGATCAAGTTGCAAAAATCAGTTTATTTTGAAAAACGTTTTTATCTAAAAATATTTTTTCCAAAAGTACTTTTGGTGAGAAACAATTTATGTTTGACTAATTAATTTGAAAAACACTTCTGAGCAGCAATTAGTGTTTGGCCAAACTTTAAAAAACTGCTTCTAAGTGTATTTTTCTCAAAAATGCTTTTCAAAAAAATACTTTTAGGGAGAAGCTATTTTTTTCTGCTTTTCCAAAACTGTTTCTGTTTCTCCTCAAAAGCACTTTTTTCCCTTTCAAAAACTTGGCAAAACACTTTAATTTTAGAAAAAAATGCTTTTCCCTCAAAAGAAAATTGGCCAAGCAGGCTAGGGGTGTTCAAAACCGAACCGAAACCGAAAACCGAACCGAAACCGAAGCTTAATGGCTTATTGGTATCGGGTTAACGGTTTAACGGATGGGGAACGGATTGAAATTTTTTTATTAACGGGTTATCGGTTTGGGGGCGGATTATTCAATTTTCTTAACGGATAATCCGTTAACCCATTAAGAATATATATATATATATATATTAAATATAAAAAATCCTTCCACTTCTTCGAGGTATTAGCTTAGCTTATTCTCCCACCCTACAACAAGATTGTTTAAACTGTTATCTATGGTTCACCTCTACTTTTATTTTTTTAAACTAATGCATGTTGTCTATGTTTAATAGAAGAACAGTAGTGTTGTGCCACAACTTTTATCCCACAATATTGATGATAGTACTGTCTTGAATTATGTTCTGGGGAAAGAGCGCATTTGCGTTTCCTGTAAATTGTTTACTGCTTATAATCCATCCCTATTTCTATACATAACTGCCTTTTGCTCGGTATTGTTTGTATGGTTAATGATATAGCGTGAAATGCCTGGTTGAGAGTTTAAGTTAGAAATTTGAAGTTGTTGTTTGAACTTTGAAGCTGCAGAAATTCAAGCACTGTTAGGCGTTAGCTGCAGGCCAAACATTTCTGTATAGACTGCTCACTTATGGATTAATCATTTTGAAATATGTATTCTGGACTCACTTTGAATATAGACTGGAATTCCCTATTCTGAATTAATATGCTAGGCGTTAACAGACATATGTATGTCTCGACTCATGTAATGTAGTCTGCTTTGGGATTTAATGGTAAGCGTTAACAGATATGTATGTCTGGACTCATATGTAGTCTGCTTTGGGATGTAATGTAGCCTACAATATGTTATGTTTTTTTCACTCTACAACACATGACACACTACATCATTCTTATGTAGGCGTTAACAGGCATGTATGTCTGAACTCAATGTGTAATTTTCTATTTTGAATTTGTATGCTAGGCGGTCATCAAACAATTAATGCGCGTAATATAGATTGCATTAGGCCGATAAACCGCCCAATAACCGCCCGATAAGAGCCAAACCGATACCAATCCGCCCGATATCTTAGCGGGTGGCTAGCAGATTAATACATTTAAAAACCGATAACCGTTAAGCCAAACCGTTAAGAGTAATTAACCGCCCAATCCGCCCGATAAGCAGCCCTAAAGCAGGCTATTAGTCTGTAGAGCTAAGCTATACATTTAGATTACATACCATTTTTTTTTAACTATTATATGCAGATCTAGTTAGGGTCCATGGTTTTTAACAACTTGAACGATCACGTTCGTCATAGCCTAAGTATACACCGAGTCCAGCTACTACAAATTTACTTTTCTGGATTCATTGGCATGCCAAACTTGGAGTTGAATGGGTTAACTTAATGATAACTCTAAAATTCAAGCCCACATTTATAATAGTAGACTTGTTTAAAAACGAATCAGTTATAAAAATAAATTATTTATTATGGAGATGTCAAGATTAGTTTGAGTGCGCACCAACTATTTCACTGAGTACATACTACTATGTACCGAGTAATATCTTAAAAATATAGGACGCTGAGAGTGTAAAAGTTTTCATATTTTTTGTATATGTAACTTAAATATAAAAAGAAGAAGATGAAGAAGAAGAAAGGATTGAAGAACAACATTTACCCTTCATCTTGCATTCCTTTGGTTTTGGAAGTTCAATAATGTTTTTGGTGAAGTTCTACAACAAAGAGAGTCTCTTACTTTAATTTTATGCCCTTTGATTGATTAAAGTTTTGTACTGCTCACTACTTCAATTTCCCAATATACTCTCGTCCTAACATGTTAGCAGCAATTTAAGTAGATCAGGGCTAAGCGAAAAATAAAAGCAGACTAAAGTGGGAGATCACAAATAAAACTCAAATTTTAAGATCAATCATGTCATGTGTTCTTGCTTAATTGTATACTTTCACCGCTTCATAATAAGTGATTTTTTTAGCCTATGACACATCCCTTAAAAAATACTAACTCCTAGAAAAGAATTAGTATTTTGACTAAATTACCCTCAATTAAAATTTACTTATTGTTAACTTGACACGTTGAGATATGTAAATAAGGTCAAATTTAAAAATATGAAGTTAATCAGTTCTTGATTAGGTAAAAAAAATACTTATTTTAGACTAACATAAAAAGTTCAAAAGATCACATATTATGGACCGAAGGATGTATTAAATTATTGGTTGCATGCAGCTGCAGATTACAATCGAGACTAGTTGACCAAAACCGGGTTTGGTTTTGTTAATAGTTAGTACTAGTATACTATTAACTTGTAGGACTAATGGGTACAACATCAACAATCCAGTATAATCTTATTAGTGGGGTATGTAGAGGGTAGTGTGTACGCAGACCTTATCCCTTCCCTGGGGTAGAGAGGCTGTTTCCGATAGACCCTTGGTTCCCTCCCTCCAAGAACTCTCACCTTGCACTTGGAGTGACTCGAACTCACAATTTCTTGATTGGAAGTGGAGGGTACTTACTTACCCCTAACCTACCCTGTAGGACTAATGTGTACTTGAAAGTAAATAACAAAAGGACACTCCACTGGCTCAACAATTTATTTGGAAATAACTATGGCAGGTAAAATTCATTTAAGTCTGCAGCTTAAGAGAATAATTCAACAATTTGTTGGGAAATAACTATGGCAGGTAGAATGCATTTAATTCTGCAGCTTAAGAGAAATAAAAGTCACTTGGAAAAAAAATAAATAGAATAAGTCAACTTGACTTGGAAAAGGTCAATACAACTCATTTCTTCCTTTCTGATTTTCTTTCTTGTGGATATGTATTATTAGAGAGTCGGCAAAACTTCATATCTTGTATTTGTGTTAAAGAATTTATTAAATATATATAAATATATATTTATTAAGCTGTCATGTCTTAAAATCTAAAACCGATAAACTTAAAATGATCAAACACGTGCATTGAACCTTCATTTGACAAGGATGTGATTAGGACTGGCAAATGGGCCGGTTCCGGACCTAAACGGGCCAAGTGGGCTGGTTCCAAATTAAACGGGCCCGGACAAACAGGCTTTTGTAGAAATCGGCCCGGGACCGTTTGGTCCCGATCTAAACGGTCCCGGCCCGCGGGCTAAACGGGCTAAGTGGGCCCAACATATTTTTTAAAAAAAATAAAAATTAAATAGATATTAGAGACAAAAGAATGTTTAAAAAAATATCTAAGACAATGCTTTATAAATTTTATTATAGAATTGTGACCTAAATTTTAATATTCAATATTTAATATCGAATATATATAGTATATAAGATGTATATATAGTATATATATATATATAAGCTATATTCGATAAGCTATATATACATCTTATATACTATATATAAGATGTATATATAGTATAGTATATATATATAAGCTATATATTCATCTTATATATATATATATATATATATATATATATATATATATATATATATATATATATATATATATATATATTCGGTAAGCTATATATACATCTTATATACTATATGTAAGATGTATATATAGTATAGTATATATATTAAATGTATAATATATATATATATATATATATATATATATATATATATATATATATATATCGATATAAGATGTATATATAGTATATAGTATAGTATATAAGATGTATATATAAGATGTATATATAGTATAGTATAGTATAGTATATATATTAAATGTATAATATATATATATATATATATATATGATATAAGTAATAAGCTATATTCGATAAGCTATATATACATCTTATATACTATATATAAGATGTATATTAGAAAAAAATGAAAGAATGATGAGATATTTATAGTTGAAAATAGGGAAAAAGTGTAATTATAAAAAGTTTGGGATTAAAACAAAGTTGGGGGGTTAAATGACTATTTTATAAATAGCCAACGACTATTTTTGACAGCCCAACGGCTATATTTTTTTTTTAAAAATAGCCGTTGGGACCGTTTGGCCCGCTAAGGGACCGGTCCGGCCCCGGACCCTGGCGGGCTAAATGGTCTCGGCCCTGACGGGCCCAAATCATAGAATCGGTCCATAAGACCGACTCAGGCCCACTAAAATCGGGCCAAACGGTCCTGGCCCATTTAGCCCGTTTGGCCCGCGGTCCCGGGTCTGGATCGGCCCACTTGCCATCTTTAGATGTGATAGATAAGCTTTCATATGAAAATATCTTTTTATAAGTAAATAATTAAAAATCAATATGGGTTAAAAAATTATTTTGGTCGGTGATGGACTTTTGACCAAATTCTTGTAGGTGTCAAATTCGAGATCTGTAAAACTCTCAACTCTTTTTCTTTCTCCAATTTTTGCCTCTTAAAATATTTCCTTGGACCATAAAATGCTGTTTTTTTTTATTATCTTCTTTTTCTTGAGTTGCAGCGCTGATGAATTGGACTACAACTAATTGCGTAGTCCAAACTAACCCTAGCACATTTTGTTCTAAATAAATTTTAGACAGACCAAACCATATACTATGACTCATTAATTGGTTTAGTGTTATGAATCAGCCGCATCCTAATAAGGATACAAACAAGAATGTCACGGTTATGAATACATTGAATTTGTGGATGTCCAACAACTTATCCATGAACCATTTTGGATTATACATGAAGATGTTTATTACACTTATTTAATATCTTGTAACCTTCAAATATATTGTGCACTATATATACAGTGTTTCTGATTCTGCAAAAAATATCAATAAGATAAACTTGAATACAACTTGATAGAAGAAAAGTTTTTTCTATATTTCTAAGCTTATATTGCTATAATTTTATAATACGTTATCAACACGAGGTTCTAACCAACTGAGATTGTCTGCTTCATCCGAATTTTATCTTCTTCCAAAAAGAGGTAGTTAATTTTTTTTTTCCCGATTCAGGTATGCATTCTTATCTTTATAACGTTTCTATTAGGATCTTCTTTAACCTGCAATTTAATTGCCATATACATAACTTGTTTTGAATATGATTATAACAATTGCCTTGGTATGAAAATAATAAGTTTCGATTAAATTGTTATTAAATTATATAAACTACGAAGAAGTTTAAACCTACACATAAATAGATAATTATTAAATTATAATAATTAGAGTAATTAAGCCCACATCCAAATAGCCTAACAGAATATGCATTTAGAAGGAATTCTTGCAAAATTTTCAAAAGGTTTAAACGTGTCTTCAATGAATTTATCACCTAAGTGTACAAACTAATTAATGACTTTAAAATTAATGACTAAACTATTAGATGAATCGTATTCAATGTTGAAACTTGACATATTTGATATCATCTAATTTTATGCCTACTTAACTTATTGAAACGTCTTCTAAATAGAACAAAATATACTAGTACCTATTATTGAGATTACTTCAACTTATTTAATCTTTGAAAATATACTTACATGTCTAAATTTCCTTTGTATAATATTAACCACTAAATTATCATCGCACTACACATAATTGTTTGTTCTAACAATTATATATCGAGAATATTAATACACGATTATATTTTGCATTGAATTTTTTTCATTGATAATAATTCTTATCCTTCTAATTCACTTATTTTCTATGATAGTTTCCACTATGTCGAATTTGTCAAAATTTGAATTTGTGGCACTTGACATCTCTAGGAATAACTATTTGTCATGGGTACTTGATGTTGAAATTCACCTTGACGCTAAAGGTCTTAGTGACATTATTAAAGAAGAAAATGAAGCATCAAGTCAGGATAAGGCGAAAGCCATGATTTTCCTTCGTCATCATCTTGATGAAGGGTTAAAAAGTGCATATTTATCCTTGAAAGATCCATTTCAATTATGGACTAGTTTGAAGGAATGATATGACCACCTAAAGTCCACGACATTGCCAAGAGCTCGTCGTGAGTGGGTGCATTTACGACTACAAGATTATAAAATCATAAGTGAATATAATTCTTTTGTATATAGAATAATTTCCCAACTAAAATTATGCGAGGAATCTATGAATGATGAGGACTTGTTGGAAAAAATTCTTTCCACTTTTCATGCCTCAAATATGGTGTTACAACAGCAATACCGTGAAAAGGGCTTTAAGAAATATTCTGATTTAATTTCATGCTTTTTGGTGGCTGAACAACATAATTCCCTTTTAATGAAAAATCACAAAGCCCGCCCTACTGGATCAGCTCTATTTCCATAAGCGAATGTGGTAGCGATAGATTCAAAATCTGAAAGAAGACAAAATAATTATCGTGACCGTATTAATATACGTGGGCGTGGTAAGGGATGAAATAATAATCGACATGATGGTGGTCGTTATAAAAAAAAGAACAATAAGGATTCTTAGAATAATCCTTCAAAAGGTAAAGGTAATATTTTTCACCGATATGGTATGAAAAATCATTAGGCATGAATTTGTCGTACGCCTGAATATTTTGTCAAGCTTTATCAAGCCTCTATAAAAGGGAAACAAAATGATGTTAAGACTCATTTGACTTTCAAAATGATGTTGAGGCGGGTCTTATGAATAATCATGATAGAGTTGAAGCAAACCTTGCCTATAAAGATGATATTTTTGAAGGTGTTGCAGATATTACTCATTTAGAAGGTGGAGACTTCTTTGAGCATCATAACAGAAGACTATTATTGGGAAAAATTATAAGAGTAAATATTATTTTTTAATGAATTTCATATTTTGAATAAAAATTATGTTGTGAGTATTTACTTTCCTAAATATAGTTTCTTTTGTTCTTAAATTTTTTAATATTACTTATGATTATTTTTTTTCTCTTTATGAAGAATATGAAAACTTTCCAATCTTCAGTTGGCCGTATGAATAATAAAGAAAAAATATTCCTTCTTGATATTGCTACGACGCACACCATATTAAAAGATAAGAGATATTTCACTTATTTAATTATGAAAGAAGCCAATATCATAATAATATGTGGTAGTACAAAATTAATTTAGAGCTCTGGAAGAGTGATTGTATTACTACCGGGAGGAACTATATTGGCTATTAAGGATGCATTATATTGTAGTAGGTCTCAAAGAAACTTGTTGAGTTTCAAAGATATTCGCCAAAATGGCTATCATGTTAAGACCACCAATGAAAGAAAGGTTGAATACCTTTATATTACTATAATAAAAATAAAAAAAGAAGTTTGTGCTTGAAAAGCTTTCTGTATTTTCCTCCTGATTATACTACACTAGTATTAGTGTAGTTCAATCACATGTCATAGCAAACAAAGGGTTTACTGATAATTTTATTATTTGACATGACTGGTTGGGCCATCCCGGTTACAATATGATGCGCAAAATAATTGAGAATTCACGTAGTCATTCATTGAAGAACCAAAAGATTCATCAAACTAAAGAATTCTTTTGTGATGCATGTTCTCAAGGCAAACTGATTATCAGACCATCAATAATGAAAGTTAGAGTTGAATCTCTTGCATTTTTGGAATGTATATAGGGTGATATATGTGGGCTCATACATCCTCTATGTGGATCATTCAGATATTATATGGTTTTGATAGATGCATCTACAAGATGGCCACATGTGCTTGTTATCAACCCGCAATTTGTCCTTTGTATGATTACTGCTTAATTAATAAGATTAAAAGCACAATTTCCAGATTATGCAACTAAGATACTTCATCTTGATAATGCTGGTGAATTTACGTCCCAGACCTTTAATGATTATTGTATATCAACTGAGATAACATCTGAGCATCCAGTTGCTCATGTTCATATTAAAATGGTCTAGTAAAATCACTGATCAAACGCCTCCAATTAATTTCTAGATCAACGCTTATGATAACAAAACTTTCCATTTCGATATGAGGTCATGCTATTTTACAAGCAACAGCTCTTGTGCGGATCAGGCCCACAAGTTATCGTAAAATCTCCCCAATATAATTAGCTTTTGGCCAGGAGCCAAATATTTTCCATCTTAGAATATTTGGATGTGCGGTATATATTCCAATTGCTCTACCACAATGCATAAAAATAGGTCCCCAAAGAAGCTTGGGGATATATATTGGGTATGAATATCCTTCTATTATAAAATATTTGAAACTTACAACTGGAGATTTATTTACTGCAAGATTTGTTGATTGCCATTTTGATGAATCAGTATACCTAACATTAAGGGGAAAAAATAAGCAGTTGGAAAAACAGATAGATTGAAATGCATTATCACTATGTCATTTAGATCCTCGAATAAATCAATGTGAACACGGAGTTCTAAAGATAATTTATTTATAAAATATTACAAATTAACTGTCACATGCATGCAATGACCTACCTAGGGTAACTAACTCACAAATTTCAGCTGCTAATTCTCTTATTCGAATTGATGTCCCATCTGGACAATCTATAAATACAAATGAATCTAAGCCATACTTGAAACGTGGTAGACCAATATGCTCCAAAGATAAAAATTCTCGAAAGAGAAAAGGAGCAAATGATCTAGGGGATCATAATATGGAGGCAATTTCTCAAAAAGAGCTACGTGACATAACAAATGATAAGACTTCAGTGGAGGTCCAGTACTTGAAAATAGTAAGAATAAAGAGATCTCAATATATTATGTCTCTACAGAAAAAAAAGTGGAACCGAAATAATATTATTGTCGATAATGATTTTGCTTATAATGTTGTTGTTGAAATAATGCAACAAGATGAGGATCTAGAACCAAGATCAGTCGATGAATATAGACAAAGAAATGATTGGTCAAAATAAAAAGATGCTATCCATGTAGAATTAATTTCACTTGAAAAACGTGAAGTATTCAGACGTATAGTTCGAACATTTGAAGGAATAAAGCCAGTGGGTTATAAATCGATTTTTGTGCGAAAATAAAATTATAAAAATAAAATCGTTAGATAGAAAGCACGACTTGTGGCACAAGGATTTTCACAAAGGCCTGTCATTGCTTATATGGAGACATATTCTCCTGTGGTGGATGCAATCACCTTCAAGTATCTTATAAATCTAGCAGTCCATGAAAAAGTTGATATGCGTATGATGGATGTTGTCATAGCCTATTTGTATGGCACATTAGACAATGAAATTTATATGAAAATTCCTGAAGGGTTTAAAGTGCCTGAAGCTTATAAAAGTTTATGAAAAACTTGTTCAATAAAGCTTCAAAAATCCTTATATGGATTGAAATAATCAGGATGAATATGGTATAATCGCTTGTGTAAGTACTTGATGAAAGAAGGGTATAAAAATGATTCAGTTTGTCCTTGTATCTTTATAAAAAGGTCTGGATCTGAATTCTTTATATGTGTCTGTTGATGATCTAAATATTATTGGAACTCCTGTGGAACTTCCAAAAGCAGTAGACTGTTTGAAATCAAAGATTTTGAAAAGATAAAATTTTGTTTTGGTCTACAAATTGAGCATATGAAAGATGAAATTTTTGTCCATCAACCAACTTATAGAAAAGATCCTAAAGTATTTTTATATGGATAAAGTACATCCATTGAGTACCCCAATGATTGTGAGATCATTCGATATAAATAAAGATCCATCCCGACCTCATGAAAATGATGAAGAACTTCTTGGTGATGAAACTCCATATCTTAGTGCAATTGGGGCACTATGTATCTTGCAAATAATACTCGACCAAATACTTTTTGCAGTAAGTTTATTAGCAAGATTTAGTTCCTTTCCAACAACAAGACACTGAAATGGTGTTAAGTATATTTTCAGATACCTCTGAGGGACTATTGATATGAGATTATTTTATTCTTATGAATCTAATTCACAAATGATTGGTTATGTAGATGCATGTTATTTGTCTGATCCACATAAAGGCTGATATCAAACAGATTATCTATTTACTTATGGAGGTACAACTATATCATGTTGTTCAACAAAATAAACTTTAGCTGCTACATCGTCCAATCATGCAGAAATAATAGCTATTCATGAAGCTAGTCAAGAATGTGTATGGTTGAGATCAGTGACTTAACACATTCAACAATTGTGTGGTCTTTCTTTAAAGATGAATATTCCAACGATATTGTATAAAAACAATGCTGCTTGCATAGCTCAACTTAAAGAAAGATATATCAAAGGAGATAGAACAAAGCACATTTCACCAAAGTTCTTTTTCACACATGATCTTCAACAAAATGGTGATATAGATGTTCAACAAATCCGTTCAAGTGATAATCTAGCAGATTTGTTCACTAAGGCATTACCAACATCAACATTTGAGAAGCTGAGATATAAGATTGGAATGCATCGTCTTTGAGATATCAAATAAAGTTTTTATTAGGGGGAGTATAATACGCGTTGTACTCTTTTTCTCTTAACTAAGGTTTTGTCCTAATAAGGTTTTCTTGGTAAGGTTTTTAATGAGGCAACACTCAATGCATATTACAAGATGTATGTACTCTTTTTCCTTCACTAGGCTTTATTCCATCGGGTTTTTCCTAGTACTGTTTAATGAGGCACATTATCTATGGACATCCAAGAGGGATTTTTATGAATACAATGAATTTGTAGATGTCCAACAACTCATCCATAAACCATTTTGGATTGTATATGAATATGTTTATTACACTCATTAATATTTTGTAACCTTCAAGTAAAGTGTACAATATATATACGGTGTTTCTGATTCTACAAAAGATATCAATAAGATAGACTTGAATACAACTAGATAGAAGAAAAGTTTTGTGTATATTTCTTGGCTTATATTGCTATAATTTTATAACAGTCACACAAATAAATATTGGGTCAAGAAAAAGAAATAGTGGTAGCCTTTATTTTCGTCTTAGGGCTAGCCCTTCATAAAGGTTAATTCGGGATTAAAGGAACTTGGTATTGTGTTAAATAACATAGGGAGTGCCTATCAGAGGAAGTCGTGAATTGTGCATCAAGGTAATTCTGTGTTTCTCATCTCCAATTCTTCTAGCAATTATGTCATGACCCCAATTTTCTACTTTAGGACGTCGTGATGGCACCTAGTCTTTAAGACTAGGTAAGCCTACTACATGTTGATTATTAATAGAATTTAACTAACTTAACTACAATACATTAAGCAATATCTTATACAACATAGCTGAGACAACGTCAATCATACAATTCCAAAACTGGTAGTACAAGTCATAAGCTTTTTCAAGAGTCACCAGAATTAACAATACATCATTGTCCCGAAATAATAGGAAATAATGGAAATGAAATACAACAGAAGGTGACTTCGGAACCTGCGAACGTCAAGCAGGTATACCTTGAAGTCTCTAGCCGCGCAGACATAAGTCTCAAACTAGCTCGATCATAAGTATCTGGATCTGCACAAAAATATGGAGAAGTGTAGCATGAGTATACCACAGCGGTACCCAATAAGTATCAAGCCTAACCTCGGTAAAGTAGTGACGAGGACAGTTCAAGACACCTACCAAACATGTAAACCTATGCAGGATATAACTTAAACCTAACAATGGAAAGAACTTCATTGTAAGACCAACAATAGAAGGATCACAAATTTACAATCAACAATGAAAATAATAAAAGCACGAATAACAATAAGAAATAATAGCTGAGACAACGTCAATCATACAATTTACATGTTGATTTACATGTTGATTATTAATAGAATTTAACTAACTTAACTACAATACATTAAGCAATATCTTATACAACATAGCTGAGACAACGTCAATCATACAATTCCAAAACTGGTAGTACAAGTCATAAGCTTTTTCAAGAGTCACCAGAATTAACAATACATCATTGTCCCGAAATAATAGGAAATAATGGAAATGAAATACAACAGAAGGTGACTTCGGAACCTGCGAACGTCAAGCAGGTATACCTTGAAGTCTCTAGCCGCGCAGACATAAGTCTCAAACTAGCTCGATCATAAGTATCTGGATCTGCACAAAAATATGGAGAAGTGTAGCATGAGTATACCACAACGGTACCCAATAAGTATCAAGCCTAACCTCGGTAAAGTAGTGACGAGGACAGTTCAAGACACCTACCAAACATGTAAACCTATGCAGGATATAACTTAAACCTAACAATGGAAAGAACTTCATTGTAAGACCAACAATAGAAGGATCACAAATTTACAATCAACAATGAAAATAATAAAAGCATGAATAACAATAAGAAAAAAATGAGTAATAAAGAAACGAGTGACAACTCAATCAATCAAATCGTTCCTAATGCACAATTTACAACAAGAATTACCTGAGGTACCACTCCTCATAATCTCAAATCATAAGTCACAACTTTCAAATCTTACACGTATGGCACCCTGTGCACATATTTTTTCCAAATCACTTTCGCACTGCAAAACTCACGCGCACCATGTACATTGTATCCGTGTCAAATGCTAATTAAAATGTTCAAGAGATTTATTTATATACGATAAGGCATAATAACAACCTTGAATAAAGTAGAGAATCAAATGAGAAAATGAGTTTATTTTAGAAATCATTTGGGTGAAGAAAATAATATTTTCAAATAAAATAAAGCATCAGATAAGCTACTGAATTAAATATAAATTTTTTTAAATTAAAACATAATATCTATTTTTTAAGTAAAGCAAAAACATCAGATAGGGTAGGGAGTTTAAGTTGAGAAATCAATTAAAGTGAAAAATGACAATTATTAAGAATAGTAATGTACCGAATGAAACGACGAGTTTTAACTTAAGAGTCATATAAGGTAAGCACGTTAAAAACTCTTTTATTTAAAACCGCTATATTACCAACAACTCAACATGATGTAAGATAATAACTTTGGCAGTGAATTCATCTTAAAAATCAATTCACCAAGTAACCACAGAAGCACAGATTGACACCTTGAAGTAATACAACAGTTCATGTAGGATGAATGACTAACTCAAGACATAATAACAACAACAAGTATAACACACACAATCCGTTGTGGCGCGCAACCCGATCCCACCGTATCATCATTTATCAATATCATAATCCTCCCATATTCCACCATTGTATCAATAAGCAATATCAAGTATCACGTATACAAACCGTTGCGGCGCACATCCTGATCCCACTTTATCATTATTTATCAATATCACAATCCTCTCTTATTTCACCCATTGCGGCGTGCAACACGATCCCACTGTATCATCATTTATCAATATCACTATCCTCCCTTATTTTACTTGTTGTGGCGTGCAACCCGATCCCACCGTATAATCATTTATCAATATCACAATCCTTCCTTATTTCACCTATTGCGGCGTGCAACCCGATCCACAAGCAATTTAAATTAACAATAACAATCCAATGACTCAATTTACAAGAATTTCTACAGTCAAAGGGTATGAGTACACAACAATAAAAGAACCACGTAATAATTAAATAAATGCAACAAATATTATAAAAATAACAGAACAAGCAAAGCAAGTGATGACTAATGGGTGCAAGTAAAACAGTTAAGACAAGTAGCAAAAAGGCACGGAGTCACGGAAGGGATGAACAATTCAATGTTTTTACAACAAATTGCCCATGACTCAACCACAATGTGTACAAGAATTTCAAAAATAACAAAATGAATAGGAATACTCAACAAGGAAAGGTAACAAGACAATAAGGATTGCAATAACTTCAACTAAAGCATATAAGAGTAAAATAACAAGTAAGAGGTAGAACAAGTGCTAACAACGTCAAGTAGAGCATGTAAGAGTAGATTAACAATGAGAGATATCACATGTTATGAAAATTCAATTAAAGGCATGAAAAGAGTCTAGATAACCTAAATTGGTCAAATACCACATATAGGACGTGTACCCACTCGTCACCTTGTGTACATGGCTTTCACATAACAAGAATAGCACAATTAACCCATATCCTAAGGGGTAGTTCCCCCACACAAAGTTAGGCAACATACTTACCTCAAAGAAGCTAAACCGATAATCTAAAATGACCTTCTCGCATGAAACAACCTCCAGACGGCTCAAATCTAGCCAAAACATCTTCATATCATAAATAAAAACCATAGGAAACAATTCCGAATAATAAAGCTTCGATCTTTAAAGAAAACTAAAAAGTCAACCCCGGGCCCGCACCTCGAAACCCGAAACAAATTCACAAAATCCGAATACCCAGTCCGATATGAGTCCAACCATACCAAAATTATCAAATTCCGACATCAAATCGACCTTTAAATCCTCATTTTTCATTTTTGAAAGCTTTTTACAAAAATTCTCATTTTCTCTCATTCAATTCACTAATTTAATGATAAAAATAATTATGGAATCATGAAATATAATCAATCCGGATAAAGAACACTTACCCCGATCCCACACGTGAAAATCCCCTCCAAAATCGCCAAAATCCGAGCTTTCTAAGAACAAAACCTTCAGTTGCCAAATCGTGTTTCGCGAACGTGACACAAAGGTCGCGAACACGGTGACCAAGTTCTTCAGACTCTATGCGAACGCGTCTGTATACTAGCGAACGCGAAGAGAAATAATGTCTAATGCCTTTCTCGCCTTACCTCTGTGATTGCGGACCACTGCATGCGAACGCGAAGACAAAAGTCATCCAACCTTCGCGAACGCGATCTCCTATTCGGAAACGTGAAGAACAATTACTGCATGCCTCCAATTTACACTACACGAACGCGGTACCATTGACGCGAACATGATGAAGAAAACTATATAACAGAACCAGCATTTCAAAACATGAGAAAATGGTCCGTAGCCCATCCGAAACACACCCGAGGTCCCCGGGACCCATCGAAATATACCAACAAGTTCCATAACATAACACGGACCTACTCGAGGCCTCAAATCACATCAGACAACTTCAAAACTACGAATCACACCTCAAATCGAACTTAATGAACTTATGAACTTCACTTATACAACTCACGCCGAATCATATCAAATCAACCCGGAATGACGTCAAATTTTGCATGTAAGATCTAAATGACACAATGGAGATATACCAACTTTCAAAATTGAAATCCAAACCCGATATCAATAAAGTCAACTCCCGGTCAAACCTCTCAATCTTCCAAACCTTCGACTTTCCAATTTTCGCCAAAATGCATCAACTCAACCTACGGACCTCCAGATCGAGACATACGCCCAAGTCCAAAATTACCAGAATGAGCTATTGGAATCATCAAAACACCATCCCAGAGTTGTCTGCACAAAAGTCAAATTCTGATAAACTCTTACAATTTAAGCTCCTGAAGTAAGAATCATCCTTCCAAATTAATCCCGAATCATCCGAAAATCGAACTCGGCCACACATGCAAGTCATAATACATAATACAAAGCTGCTAGAGACCTTAAGCCACCGAACGGGACGCTAATTCTCAAAGAAATCGGTCGGGTCGTTACATTCTCCCCTCTTAAACAAATGTTCATCCTCGAACATGCCAGGAACCGTTCCGAAGTCAACAAATCACTGCATGAACTCTCCATACATACACCCGAGGGTGATTCCCTATCACTCCAATCCATGTAGGCCCGACAACACCATCTTAACTAAAAATTATTCCTTCCACCCACACTAATAAGCCTTATAACCAATTGTTTCCCCATCCGAATCTTCCCAAAGACATAATTCCCGCATAAACACATTGTATCATCCTCAACCAGCTGTAACAGATCATGCATACGACTATAAGGTACGACCAACCAACGTAATACATTGCCCGTATGCCCATAACAACATCTCTGACCACCATAGCTGCCTATAATCAAATCCAACACTAGCAATTAACCTCATACCAGAACCCTGTTCCAGACCGTCACAACACTGACAACGATGCAAGAAACATGAATATCCCATTCCCATTCACTCGAATAAATAAGTCACATCTAATACTACCTGGGCACACACCTCGCAAGCTAAAGTCCAATAAGCATAACGCGAATATGACTGATTATGCAAAGAGAAACGCATGAGAGAACTATCAAACAAGCCCGACAGGCATAACTCCCTATCGGTATCATACTACCAATCCATTCTACAAGGGAAAATTAAATCATATGAACTAATCACAAGGATATTGTCACGACCCGAAATTTCCACCTTCGGGACCGTGATAGCGCCTAACATTTCACTTGTTATGCAAGCCAACGTTAGAAAAATTTAAACCATTTTTTAACTATTCATTTTAATTAAATAATAAAGAATCCAACAAACGAAATAATATCTGAATTTAAATATGCAAACAAAAAATAATACGATGTCTAAATACCATCCCAGAATTGGAGTCACAAGTGCACGAACTTTTAGAATAATACAAACAAGGTTCTGAATAAAATAAAATTGTTTGAAAGAAAGCACACAACTAAGATAAAGTAGAAGGGGACTTCAGAGCCGCGAACACCGAGCAACTATACCTCAAGTCTCCTCTGATAGTTGAATCCGAGAAAATCTACAGTACGCCGATGGGACTAACTCCGGTATCTGCACAAAAAGTGCAGAGTGTAGTATGAGTACAACCGACCCCATGTACTCTGTAAGTGCCGAGCCTAACCTCGACGAAGTAGTGACGAAGCTAAGGCAAGTCGCTTACATTAATAATAATAATAATAATAATAATAATAATAATAATAATAATAATAATAATTACAGGAATAGAGGTAAGACCGTTAAATCATATCAATAAGTGAAGTCAATTCAGCAGTCATAGCCAATTATTTCTTTTATCATTCTGTTGCGGCATGCAGCCCGTTCCAACAATATAATCCTTCAATTAATTTCCGTTGCGGCGTGCAACCCGCTCCAATAATATAAACTTAGAATAAAATCTGTTGCGGCGTGCAACCCGATCCAACAATATAATCTTCCAATTAAATTCCGTTGCGGCGTGCAACCCGCTCCACTAATATAAACTTAAAATAAAACCTGTTGCGGCGTGCAACCCGCTCCAATAATATAAACTTAAAATAAAACCCGTTGCGACGTGCAACCCGTTCCAACAATATAATTTAACAACTCTTAAATGTAAAAATATTCTAATAAATACCACGTTTAATAAGAAGTTATTAGGCAACAAGGCATACAAGAATTATGATTTATCTAGGAAACAAGTAATGACAAGTAGCAATTAATTGTGGAAACATAGAGAAAATAGGTAATTTAATATTTAATATGCTAAATGTCAAGTGGAAGTTAAGACACATAAGTCAAATAAGCATGTAGCAATTACAACATGAATTCAAGACATAATATTCGACAAAAAGAAATAATTAATTCATGATTTAAAATGATTTATGATTTTCAGATAAATATGCAAATAATTAATTTGACAACGTATAGGCACTCGTCACCTCGCCTATACGTCGTTACACATGAAATTCACGTAACAAATAATTCAAGGGTTCTATTCCCTCAAGCCAAGGTTAATCACGACACTTACCCCGTTTTGCAATTTCAAGTGATCACCATACCATAGCTTTTCCTTTCGAATTAGTCTCCAAACCAATCAAACCCATCAAATTATTGGCTCAATTTTTGGAACCCGACGAAAAATCATGGAATGCAGACACCCGTTCCGATACGAGTTCAACCATACTAAACTTATCGAATTCCGACATTGGATTGTCTTTCAAATCCTAAATTTTCGTTTTTTGGAAAGTTTTACAAAAATTCTAATTTCTTCCATATAAATCAGAAATAAACGATGAATATAAACATGAATTTATGAAATATAATCACTTTCGGATATAGAACACTTACACAAGTCAAAGTTGTGAAAACCCCCTTTGAAATCGTCCAAATCCGAGACTCAAAACTCAAAAATGAGTAAAAATGGCTAACACCCAATTTTATGTATTCTGTCCAGCATTTTTCGCATCTGCGGGCAAATATCCGCATCTTCGAGCTCGCATTTGCGAGAATAATCTCGCATCTACGAAAAGAGCTGAGCAAACATGTGTTCGCATCTGCGGAAAATGGGTCGCATTTGTGGCTGCGCAGAAGCGCATGAAGGAGCCGCAAAAGCGGTTTCTTCGTATTTGCGGTCGCCTAGCTGCAAAAGCGATGGCCGCATCTGCGGTCATTTGCTCACAGAAGCGAGACGGCTGCCCAGGCACCCAAATTTGCAGAAGCGACAAGGTCTCCGCAAAAGCGGGGCCGCACCTGCGCTCCTAAATTCGCATGTGCGAAACACCAGAACCAGACCTGCAAATGTTTTACCAAAATGGTCTGAAACACGTCTGAAACTCACCCGAGCCATTCGGGACCTCGTCCAATTACACCAACCAGTCCCGTAACATAACGCGGACTTACTCAGGGTCTCAAATCACGTCAAATAACATCGAAATTACAAATCACACCTCGATTCGGACTTATGAGTTTCAAACTTTTCACTTTACAAAACCCGTGCCGAAACGTATTAAATGAATCCGTAATGATTTCAATTTGACACGCAAGTCATAAACGACATAACAGAGCTATTCCAACTCTCGGAATATCAATCCGAGTCCAATATCGATAAAGTCAAATTTACGGTCAAAATTTGGAAATCTTAAACTTTTAAGTTTCTAGTTTTCGTTATATGGCGATAATTCGAGCTAGAGAAATTCGAGCTAGAGACCTCCGAGTTCGATTCTGGGCATATGCCCAAGTCCCAAATCGCGATACGGACCTACCGAAACTGTCAAAATACTGATTCGAGTCTTTTTGCTCAAAACGTTGACCAAAGTCAACTCAAATGAGTTTTCAAGCTCCATTTCACATTTAAATCAATTTTTTACATAAAAACTTTTCGGAAAAATTTACGGACTGGGCACGCAAGTCAAGGAATGCTGAAAGGTGCTAATCGAGGTCTCAGAATATAGAAATAAATATCTAAAATTAAATATGACATATTGGGTCATCACAAATTCCATCCTAATATAACTCCATCGCCGCACGCAGCCCCGTTCAAACATATCAAGCCGCACGCGAGGATCCCATCCTCAGCTCTGAATCACAAGTAGTATACACATCATACCAACCAAAACCATCCGCTAATTCAATTTTGCAAAACAAAATCACAACACGTAACGAACTCCCCGTACCGGTAGAGCATCTAAATCACCAATTGTAAACGAAACATCCAGAAATCACATCAAATCTACCATAATGAGTAGCAAAAAGTCACTTCTAGTCTCATGGATCTCAATAGTGAACAAAACAAAATGATAGACACGGGCTACCATTATAGAATCTCCCGACATGGGTAAACACATAAGCAGAGTACAAAATCACGAAACTCATCCATATGAAGCAAGGTAGGAGGACTCACCCCGATAAGCAGAACCGAATCAAAATAAGAATGACGCTCCTCTGTAAAAAAAATCGAAATCATACATGTAATGACACCATCTGGTGAAGCGGCCTCAGCCCTACCTTGATAAGCATATCAACAGGTCGCGCCTCCCCCTCTAGGACACCCTCTACCCGCATGTCCTCTACCCCTAGCTGGTTGTGCAGGTGGAGTAGCAACTGAAATGGAGCTTGTAGCCTGAGTGCTCTGATGAAATCCGCTCCTCCCGAGTCTGGTACAATCTCTCATGATGTGCCTAGTATCACCACACTCTTAACAACCCCTCTGCGGGCGTGGCTGCTCGTACTGAGTCCGTGCCGAATAACTGGAATAACCATTGTAGGAACCTTGTATCGGTGAGGCACTAAAAGATGACTGCCACACATGAGTACCCTGACTAATTGGAGCACCACAAGTAGTTTGAAGTGCAGACTGGACTGGCCGACTGCCTGAGCCTTTTCCCTGATGGGCCATAACTGAAGAGTAGAATCCAATGAATCCTCCAGAACCTTGAGACCTCTTGGCCTCTTGTCCTCCCTCTCCTCACCCCAAATACGCTCTAATCTTCTGGCAATCTCCACAATATGCTGAAATGGAGTATCAGTCTCCAGATCCCAAGCCATATTAAATCTAAGGCTGTAACTGAGCCCCTCAGTGAATTTGCAGACTCGCTCTCTAACTGTAGGAACCAAAGTAGGTGAATGAAGGGATAATACATTGAAATTGACGGCGTACACTGCCACCGTCATGGTGCCCTGACGCAACCGCTCGAACTCTGTGCGCCACGTATTCTAGAGGGTCTAGGGAACAGACTCCCTCAAAAACATCTCTAAAAATGTGACCAAGAGAGTGGTGCTGCATCCGCTGGTCTACCCTCCTCATAAACCTGCCACCATTGATATGTTGCCCCCGATAGCTGAAATGTAGTAAAAGCAACTCCTCTCACCTCCACCATGCCCATGGTGCAGAGAATACGGTGACACTTCTCTAGAAGTCCTTATCGGTACACAATGATCCCAAAACCAAAGCTCTATGCATAAGATCCTAGCCCGAACCACGTAGTCCAGAAGCTCATAAACCACTGTATTTCCTCTGAAGCACCCTATAATGTTGCAACCGAGATACCCACTCTGAAGAGACCTTCTATGATTCTGATGTTGTTTCTCTAATCTCTCTAATACTGAAGGGTAGAATTATTAATGATGTAGAAATACTGCAAGTCCCAACATTATCACATACAAATCTCAGATCTTAATCATATACAGATTTCGGGGAACCATTCAATACCACATATACATTGCAGGATAGAACTGATATAACACATGACCCTGCAATATGATCATCAATAATGGACTCCCACACTTGGCGCGAATCCATAAGACACAACATACGATGATCCACAATACCAACCCTCATAGCTTGTACAACACAAATTATGATATACCTCAAATCATCTACTAAATGCATGTCCATCCTCGTGACCGTCAAGCTCGCTTCTTCCAGTGCCTTGAATAATAATATGTACCTTTCACTGAGTAGAAATCCCATACGAACCACATAGTCTCTAATACCACCCACTATCCTCAAATCACCATCCACCTCATGACCCTACCATGATCGCGACGATTAAGCAACCAATTAAATCTTTCCAAGTTCGTACTTATCAACCAGATTCCAGAATCCGCTTCACCCCTACGTGAACAACTGACTGGTCTCTCATACATCCACATCCTCAGTCTGGACGACACGTTGAGATAATGTTTGAGCATCCCTGGCTCCCTCATAGCATATCTACAATATCACGAACCGTCGGTGCATAGCTGATAATGAGTGCGAAATATCATACACGAGTGGCTGCAAAGGAATATAATATATATGCTTCCAGATGAATCAACGCGGCATAATAAGGAATGAAAGAAGTGGAATTTCCTAATAGTTCTGTAGCTTCTCGAAGATCAGTATAGACGTCTCTGTACCGATTCGCAAGACTTTATTAAACCTACTTATGACTTCTAACACCTATGAACCTAGAGCTCTGATACCAACTTATCACAACCTTGATTTTCCACCTTAGGACGTCGTGATGGCACCTAGTCTTTAAGACTAGGTAATCCTAACACATGCTGATTATTAATGGAATTTAACTAACTTAACTACAATACATTAAGTAATATCTGATACAACATAGCTGAGTCAACGTCAATCATACAATCCCAATCGATTGTCACGAACCAAAACCAACTATCGTGATGGCGCCTATCGTGGAACTAGGTGATAACATCAATGACAAGGATAGAGTTTTGGAAGCTCCAAGGCCATTTACAAGATCTCAAGGAAAAGAGTTGTAGACTAAGGTTGGTAGACTTCAATGACAAATAAAGAAGCTTTTAGTTGTAGAGGAAGAGATCAAGCCCAAAGTAGATGAATTATCCAAATTTTATAATTATTTGGTGATCCAAATTGAAGTTCAAGAGGAGGAAGATTGGGCTACCAAATCAGTCCTTGAAGTCCACCAAATGGGCTCAAAATGAGCTTAAAAGAGGTCCAAAAGGGGGTGTTTCAAAAGGATCCCAATTGGAGTCTAAACCAATGGCCCAAACTAGTAGTTTTAAGGTCCAAATCTGCCCCAAAGGGATTTGGCCGCCCCCACCTAATTTTAGTGACTTTTCTTACTCCCTAGCAACTACCCTACCTAATTGTATTAACTTTTTGATGCCTTAGCAGCCACCCTACCTAAATTTAAGGACTTTTTATGCCTTAGTACTTCTATAAATAAGGAGTTCTTCTCATTTATTGAGACACTTCATTATTGATTAAGTATATTATACTTTGAGAGTTCTTTTGAACCTTTGTTACTTGTGCTTTGAGATTTATCTTTCAACCTTTACTAGTTCATAGTTCAAGGTAGTAAGATTACTTCTCTATTGTGATATCTTTGATTCCTTTGTGGTATTCTTAGAAGGCAATTTACTAGTTATTAATAATTATTTCAAGTTACTCGTAAAGCGGTTAAGATCCGAATCTATTGTTTTGATTTGCTTTTAAGTAAAGGCATTTGATTTCTTCAATAAATCAAGACGTTGTTGCTTTGATCTTGTCAAGGTTATAGAACTTGCGTTCTTGGAAGTTCTTGGAATTCTTTTCTTGAATTTTTCCATATCCTTTATTTTCTACTGTTTAGTTCTAGTTGTTCAATTCCTTATTGTTATTGCTTCCGCATTTACTTTTCAAATTCTTACTCTAGTTTAGAATCCCTAACGAGTCGTTATCACGAGGCAAGACACTACTCAATCATTTCAACACAGTAAAAGCTTTGGAAATATATACGGAAGCAATTTATATTAAAGAAAATCCTTTTTGAAACAGAAATAAATCCGCAACACAATACAATCTATCCCAAAATCGGGGTTTCACCAAGTACATGAGCACCTATACCGGGATACAGTCTACTACAATGTCTAAAGAATAAGAACATAAATACAAATAAAGATAATGAATGAGAGTTAAGGCATGCGAATGCCATGCAACTACCTCAATAGTCTCCGAGATCTCAACTCCTCACTCAGCAGTCGCCGTGATCGGAAGTACCTGGATCTACACACGAGGTGCAGGGTGTAGCGTGAGTACAACAAACTCAATAAGTAATAAGTCCAAACTTTGGACTGAAAGTAGTGAAGAACTCAACTGGCACGGTTAAATATAGAAGTAACTGTGCAGAAACGTACGCGTGCTTTCAAGTTTAGCAAATAAACACAAAACAGAAAAAGAGATCAAATTTGAATGATAAGAAGAATATAACTTCTCTACTCTTACTTGCCAATGCACATGCTATATGTGATGCACCATGCTGTCAGCCTCATGTGCTCACACTCTCATTTTCTCAATCACTCAGTATTGTATATGGCTAACCCGGCCCAGGGAAGATCCATTCCGAAATATATACATCGACTGACTATCAGTCACCCAGTACTGAGTAGGGCCAATCCATCCCGTGGAGAAGATCCATCTCCAGGTATATAATGCTTCAGACAAGATCCATCCCTTAATATAATCAGTCGCGCTCACTAGGGCTGTGTGCAGACTTCGAAGGGGATCCTTCTGCCCAAGCGATATCATAATGAGTATAACCGTTGCGGCGTGCAGACTGATCCCATAAATGTCACTCATAATCAGGCCCTCGGCCTCACTCAGTCATCAATCTCTCCAGTCTATCTCTCACGGGATCACAGTGTCATGATACTAGCCGAAAATAATGATATGATGTATCAATAAATAACAACAGAGACTGAGATATGATATGAAATGAATGAATATGACTGAGTACGAAATATCAATGAAATTAGTAAGACAGCAACAAGAAACGACCACTATGGGCCCCAACAGTACCAGCATAAAGCCTAACATGATATCTAGCATGAGTGACAACTCAATTACTTTATCACATTATGAGAACACATATATCAACAGGATAGAACCACTATACAGTGCCATGGAATCGACCAGGTCATAATTCTCACGGTGCACGCCCGCACGCCCGTCACTTTGCATATGCGTCACCTCAATACCAATCACATAACACATAAGTTCGGGGTTTTCAACCCTCAGAACTAAGTTTAGAAGTGTTACTTACCTCAATCCGAGCAAATCCCTACTCCAATACTCCTTTGCCTCATAAATCGGCTTCCAAATAACCCGAATCTAGCCACAAATAGTACAATACAGTCAATACGGGCTAAAGGAATCAATTCTTCAAGAAATTACTAAGTTATAACTGAAAATCCAAAATTGGTTCAAAACTGCCCCCGGGCCCACATCTCAGAATCCAACAAAACTCATAAAATTCAAAAGTCCATTCACTCACGAGTCTAGTCATACCAAATTCATCAAAATCTGACACCACTTGGACATTCAAATACCCAATATCAACTCTCCAAATCCCTAGCCTTAAACCCCCAAATTACACCTCAAAAGCACACCATCTAGGTGGAAAATCAATGGGGAAACATAATTATTGAAGAAAGATGAACACAAGGAACTTACCTCAAGAATCCCCTGGAAAATCCTCTTAAAAACCTCCAAAATCCGAGCTCAAAACATTAGAAAATGAAGAAAAGCGTGAACCCGTATGTTTATTTGTTCTGCCTAGTCAAATCGCACTTGCGGTCCTAAAATACGCTTCTGCGGTCCCGCTCTTGTGGTGAAATCTCCGCATATGCGGAATTTACTTACCCAGTGTGCCTTCACTTCTGTAATGCCCAGTCCGCTTCTGCAGACACACTTTTGTGAAGGGTCGTCCGCTTCTGTGAAGCTGCCTCACCAAGCGCCCATGCGCTTCTACGATCCAACACCCGTATCTGCAGATACGCAGGTGCAGAAAGGACCACGCACTTGCAACCTCTACCAGCTTCCTTCTTGACCGCTTCCGCGGCCCCTTCCTTGCTTCTGCAAGCTCGCATCTGCGGTTCCTAATCCGCAGGTGCGATTATACCAGCTGTTGTAAATCTTCAACAATTCTTCAACTTCAAACCTTAGTCCGTTAACCACCCGAAATCAACCTGAGGCTCCCGAGACCTCGACCAAACATACCAACAAGTTTTAAAACATCATGAAAACTTAGTCAAACCATCAAATCCCCTCAAACAACATCAAAAACACAAATCGCACATAGATTCAATCCTAATGAACTTTGAATATCCAAATTTGTACAAACGACACCGAAACCTATCAAATCATGTTCGATTGATCTCAAACTTTGCACACAAGTCACAAATGACACCACGAACCTACACCTACTTCCGAAAATTCAATCCGACCCTGATATCAAAAAGTTAATTCCTGGTCAAACTTTTCAAAATTCCAACTTTCGCCATTTGAAGCTTAATTCTACTACAGGCCTCCAAATCACAATCCAGACATGCTTCTAAGTCCAAAATCACCTAACGGAGCTAACGGAACCATAAAAATGCAAATCCGGGATCGTTTACACATAAGTCAATATCCGGTCAACTTTTCCAACTTAAGCTTTTCATTATGAGACTAAGTGTCACAATTCATTCTGAAATCTCTCCGGACCCGAACCAACTAACCCGATAAGTCAAAGCACAAAAGGAGCAGTAAATGGGGAGACGGGGCTATAACTCTCGAAATGACCGGCCGGGTCGTTACATTCTCCCACTCTTAAACAAACGTTCATCCTCGAACGGGTCTAGAAATATACTTGGAGTCTCAAATAGGTGTGGATATCTACTCTGCATCTCCCGCTCGGTCTCCCAAGTAGCCTCCTTAACGAGCTGACCTCTCCACTGCAACTTCACTGAAGCTATATCCTTTGACCTCAACTTTCGAACCTGCCGATCCAAAATGGCCACCGGCTTCACATCATAGTCAAATCACCATCCAACTGTACCGTGCTGAAATCCAAAACATAAGACGGATTGCCGATATACTTCCGGAGCATGGAAACATAAAATATTGGATGCACACTAGACAAACTGTGTGGCAATCTCGTAAGCCATCTCTCCAATTCTCCGAAGCACTTCAGACGACCCGATAAACCGAGGGCTCAACTTGCCCTTCTTCCCAAATCTCATAACACCCTTCATGGGTCAAACCTTTAGCTGAACCTTCTCCCAACCATGTAAGCAACATCACAGACCTTTCTGTCGGTATAACTCTTCTGTCTGGACTACGTCGTGCGAAGAAGCTCCTGTATCAATTTAACCTTGTCCAATGCATCTTGAACCAAGTCAGTATCCAATAGCCTAGCCTCCCCGACTCTAACCAATCCACCAGAGATCTACACCGTCTCCCATACAAAGCCTCATGCGGAGCCATCTGAATGCCCGCCGGGTAGCTGTTGTTGTAGGCAAACTCCGTGAGTGGAAGAAACTGATCCCAAGAACCCCCAAAATCAATGACACATGCACGTAGCATGTTGAGTGCACAACTCTTGTTATACTGCTCTCCAGAACTGTGATGTAAACTGCGTGCCTCGATCTGAGATAATGGACACAGGCACACCATGAAGGCGGTCAATCTCTCAGATGTAAATCTCAGCCAACCGCTCTGAAGAATAGGTAGTACCAACTGGAATGAAGTACGCGAACTTGGTGAGCAGATCCACAATCACCCAAATTGTATCGAACTTCCTCGAAGTCCATGGGAGCCCAACTACGAAATCCGTGGTGATCCACTCCCATTTTCACTCTGGAATCTCTAACCTATGAAGTAATCCACTCGGTCTTTGATGCTCATACTTCACATGCTGACAGTTAAGGCACTGAGCTACAAATCCCACTATTTCCTTCTTCATTCTTCTCCACTAATAATGCTGCCAAAAGTCCTGATACATCTTCGCGGCACATGGATGGATGGAATACCGCGAACTGTGGGCCTCCTCAAGAATCAACTCACGTAGCCCATCCACATTTGGCACACAAATCTGATCCTGCATCCTCAATACCTCGTCATCCCCAATAGTCACATCTCTGGCATCACCGTGCTGAAACCTGTTCTTGAGGACACGCAAATAAGGATCCTCATACTAGAGCTCTCTGATGCGATCAAATAAGGAAGACCGAGAAACCACACAAGCTAGGACCCGACTAGACTCTGAATTATCCAATCTCACAAACTGGTTGGCCAAGGCCTGAACATCAACTGCAAGAGGTCTCTCTCCAATGGGAATGAATGCGAGACTACCCATACTTACCGCCTTTCTACTCAAGGCATCGACCACCTTATTGGCCTTCCCGGGATGATACAGAATTGTGATATCATAGTCCTTGAGCAGCTCCAACCATTTTCGCTTCCTCAAATTTAGATCCTTTTGTTTGAACAAGTGGTGGAAACTCCGATGATCCATAAACACCTCACAAGACACACCGTAGAGATAATGCCTCCAAATCTTCAATGCATGAACAATGGCAGCTAACTCCAAATCATGAACAGGGTAGTTCCTCTCGTGAGGCTTCAACTGACGTGAAGCATAAGTGATCACTCTACCCTCATGCATCAACACACACCTAATGTCGATCTGAGAAGCATCATAATATACTGTATAAGAGCCTGAAGTTATAGGCAAAATTAGAACTAGAGTTATGGTCAAGACAGTCTTGAGCTTCTGAAATCTCTCCTCACACTCATCTGACCACCTAAAAGGAACAACTTTTTGGGTCAAGCCGAGAAAGCTCCTAATCTCCGTAGCTGAGGACGGTATGGGCCAACTCTGAACCGCCTCGATCTTCTTCGGATCCACCTGAATACCCTCACTGGACACCACGTGTCGTAAGAATGCCATTGAGCTGAGCCAAAACTCACTCTTGGAGAACTTGGCATAAAGCTTCTCCTCCCTCAACCGCTGCAACACAATCCTCAAATGTTGGGCATGCTCCTCCTAGCTACGAGAGTACACCAGGATATCTTCAATGAACACCATAACAAACGAGTCAAGATAAGGCTAAAACACACTGTTCATTAAGTGCATAAACGTTGTTGGGGCATTAGTCAGCCCATAAGACATCATAAGGAACTCATAATGACCATAACGAGTCCTGAAGGATGTCTTTAGAATATCCGAGTCCTGAATCTTTAACTGGTGTTACCCAGACCTCAAATCAATCTTGGAGAACACCCTCGCTCCCTGAAGCTGGTCAAACAGATCATCAATACGCATCAAAGGATACTTGTTCTTGATTATAACTTTTTTCAACTACCTATAATCAATGCACATCCTCATAGTACCATCCTTCTTATTCACAAACAAAACTGGTGCACCCCAAGGTGACACGCTAGGCCGAATAAACCCCTTATCAAGGAGTTCCTGAAGCTGCTCCTTCAATTCCTTCAACTCAGCTAGTTCCATGTGATATGGTAGAATAGAAATAGGCTGAGTGCCCGGCACCAAGTCGATACCGAAGTCAATATCCCTGTCGGGCGACATGCCCGACAAGTCTACACGAAATACGTTCGGAAACTCGTACACCACAGGAACAGAATCAATAGTGGTAGTATCAACACTAACATCCCTCACAAAGTCCAAATGAGATAAAGAACCCTTCCCAACCATCCGTTGGGCCATCAAATATGAAATCACTCTGTTGGGAACGTAGTCTATAGAACCTCTCCACTCAATGTGTGAAAACCCCGGCATCGCCAACATCACAGTCTTAGGTGTGACAATCTAGAACAACATGACATGGAGACAACCAATCCATACCCAAGATCACGTCAAAATCAGCCATACTAAGCAACAAGAGATCAACTCTAGTCTCTAGTCTCCCAATGGTCACTACACATGACCGATATACACGGTCCACAATAATAGTATCACCCACTGGCGTAGAGACATGAACAGATAAAATTAAGGACTCATGAGGCATATCCAAATGATGAACAAAATATGACGATACATATGAATAAGTGGAACCAGAGTCAAATAGTACAGAGGCCTCCCTGTGGCAAACTGAGACAATACTTGTGATCACTGCGTCTGAAGCAACATTATCTAGTCTGGCACGAATAGCATAGAATCGGGCCTAACCGCCACCTGATCAGCCTCCCCCTCTAGGGTGACCCCTAGCTGACTAAGCTCCACCTCAGGCTGGCTAGGCGGGTGGTGAAGTAACGGGTGTCGAAGTTACAGGGTGACTCCTCTGCTGAGATGTACCTCCCATAAGGCGGGGACAATACCTATTGATATGACCCATATCCCACACTCGTAACAACCCCTCCCTGCAATGATGGTGGGGGTTGGAGGGAGCCCCGAGAACCAGAATACCCGCTAGAAGAACCCGGTGTCGACGAGCTCTGAACTGAAGGTGCATGGGACGAACTATGAGCTGGAAGGGCACTAAGAGATGACTGCCCCTGATGTGTACTGTATGAACCATGGTCGGATGATGCACCACGGTGAACTGGACAAGCTATCTGAGCCTGACTATAAGGACGACCCTTGCCGTGGTTGAACTGACCTCCAGAAGGAACACCACTAAAACCTCCTGACCCCCGAGGCCTTTTGGACTCACTCTCACCCCGCTCCTGACTGCGGACCATCTCTATCTGCCGAGCAATATCTACAACCTCATCAAAAGTAGCACCAGATACCCTCTCCCTAGTCATAATCAACCGCAACTAATATGTGAGGCCATCGATGAACCTCCAATTCCTCTCCCTATTAAAGGGAACCAGCCAAACTGTGTGACGAGCAAACTCCAAAAACCTCATCTAACTGCGTCACGGACATGACATCCTGACAAAGCTTCTCAAACTTTCTACGCAGCTCCTCTCTGCGAGACTGCGACACCAACTTCTCCAAGAAGAGAATGGAGAACTCCTGCCATGTAAGTGGTGCTACACCAACGGGCCTACGCTTCTCATAAACCTCCCACCATCTGAAGGCGGCCCCAAAAAATTGAAAAGTAGTGAACGAGACCCCACTAGTCTCCAGAATACCCATTGTCTGAAGCATCCGCTCGCACTTATCCAGAACTCCCTGAGCATCCTCTGACTCAGCACCTCTAAATGATGGAGGTTGTAGCTTCCCAAATCTCTCAAGTCTCCTCTGCTCTTCATCAGCCATAACGGGGACTATCGTGGCTTGAGCAGCTGCAGCCGGCTGGGCTGGTAGTGTCCCCGGTATCTGAAGTTCCTGCACTACCTGCTCTAGAGTACAAGCAACAAAGGTATGAGTACCTCCCCCGGCCTGAGAAGCCTCCTGACGGCCTGGAATCACAATGGGCACAACTGGTGCCTGAGCTGGCCCCATTGGCTCAACTGTATCAAGTACCTGCTCCTAGGCTGGAGCGACTGGTGGGTCTGCAGGTGCTGCCCTAGCTGCTGTAAGAGCTGCACCCCTGCCCCTATGGTGACCTTGGCCTATCGCGGTCCTAGCTGGTGGTACTGGTGACAGTCCATCCTGCCCAGTAGTATGTGTCCTCACCATTTGTGAGAGAATAAAATAACATAAGTTTAGTTACCAGAATCAACAGATTCGCATGACAAGAATTCAAGAATGTAAAGTTTCCTAATGTTTCGGCAGCCTCTCGAAGATAAGTACAGACATCTCCATACTGATCCGCAAGACTCTACTAAACGTGCTCATGACTCGTCAGACCTATGTAACCTAGGCTCTGATACCAACTTGTCACGACCCAAAACCAACCGTCGTGATGCTGCTTATCGTGGAACTAGGAAATCCACTACACAATCATTTCAACACAGTAAAAGCTTTGGAAATATATACGAAAGCAATTTATATTAAAGAAAATCCTATTTGAAACAGAATTAAATCCGCAACACAATATAATCTATCCCAAAAGCGGGGTGTCACCAAGTACATGAGCATCTATACCGGGATACAGTCTACTACAATGTCTAGGCAATAAGAACTGAAATACAAATAAAGACAATGAAGGAGAATCAAAGACTGCGAATGCCATGCAGCTACCTCGATAGTCTCCGAGATCTCAACTCCTCACTCAGCAACCGCCGTGATCGGAAGCACCTGGATCTGCACACGAGGTACAGGGTGTAGGGTGAGTACAACAAACTCAATAAGTAACAAATCCAAACTTTAGACTAAAAGTAGTAACAGCTATAAAGCACAAAAGGAGTAATAAATAGGAGAACAGGGCTACAACTCTCGAAACGACCGGTCGGGTCGTTACACCGGTAGTACAAGTCATAAACCTTTCTAAGAGTCACTAGAATCAACAAGACATCATTGTCCCGGAATAATAGGAAACAATGGAAATAAAATATAATAGAAGGTGACTTCGGAGCCTGCGAACGTCAAGCAAGTCTACCTTGAAGTCTCTAGTCGCGTAGACATAAGTCTAAAACTAGCTCGATCATAAGTACCTAGATCTGCACAAAAATATGCAGAAGCATAGCATGAGTACACCACAGTGGTGCCCAGTAAGTATCAAGCCTAACCTCGGTAGAGTAGTGATGAGGCCAAGTCAAGACACCTACCAGACATGTAAACCTGTGTAGGATATAACTTAAAGCTAACAATGAAAGAACGACAATGTAAGACCAACATCAGAAGGATCACGAATTTACAATCAATAGCAAAAATAATAAAAGTACGAATAGCAACAAGAAATAAATGAGTAATAAAGAAACGAGTGACAACTCAATCGATCAAATCGTTCTTAATGCACAATTTACAATAAGAATTACCTGAGGTACCGCTCCTCATAATCTTAAATCATAATTCACAACTTTCAAATCTTACACGTATGGCACCCTGTGCCCATATTATTTCCAAATCACTTTCGCACGGCGAAACTCACGCGTACCATGTACATTGTATCCGTGTCAAATGCTAATTAAAAAGCTTAAGAGATTTATTTATATACGATAAGGAATAATAACAACCTTGAATAAAGTAGGGAATCAAATGTAAAAATGAGTTTATTTTAGAAATCATTTGGGTGAAGAAAATAATATTTTCAAATAAAATAAAGCATCAGATAAGCTATTGAATTAAATATAGAATTTGTTAAATTAAAACATAATATCCATTTTTAAGTAAAGTAAAAACATCAAATATGGTAAGGAGTTTAAGTTGAGAAATCAATTAAAGTAAAATATGACAACTACGACGTATATCAGATGTGATAAACACTTTATAATCTAAGTAAAAAAATACACAGCGAATATACTGAAGATATTTAGTTTGAAATTTAAAAACTTCATTTCTAATTGTGGTCTTAGAAAAACCATAAAAAGTAGGATTATAAGTTTCTTGTATATAAAGCACAAAAGCAGGGTGAGAAGGAAAAGTAAAAGGTAAGCCACAGATCTCGACCATTTTTGCTAAATTTTCACGATCTCTATCTTTGTTATAGGGACGTATAATACTATCAGAAGCAGGGTGAAGTTGTTGTTGTAAAAAGTTAGAACCCTCTCTATATCTACTAGGAGCGCCAATACTGCTACTAGGATCTGGAATTTTTACGGCATCTATTTGAGCTTGTATCCATAAAGATTTGTGTTCCTTAACTAAGTGCCTAGTTAAAGCCCCACCTGATTTGCCATGTACAAATTGTGCCTTACATTTTTCACATATAGTAAGTTCATTGACTTTATCATGTTTGAAAAAATTCCATACAACTGATGTTTTGGTATGTTCAACCTTAAGCTTACCCCTTACAGGAGGTAAAGCTCTAGACCGAGATTGACTCTGAGTTGGAGCTTGTGTTGCTGGACTACTGGGTGTTTCATCTAATTCTTCTTCCTAAATAAAAATAACATTGACAAATTATCTTTGTAAAGTTTCATGATCTAGTTGTTCTCCCAAAATAATATTCTAACATGCATGGGGTTAGGAAAATAAAGTTTCATCAACATGAGTCATTTCATCTATATGTTTTTTAATTCAAGGAGAAGGATTATGATTAGGATTAGGATTAGGATTACTACCACTAACACCTCTGCTACTATTTTTACTACTTTTTTTTAATATATCAAATACACTTTTAGGAGCCATAATTTAAATATGAAATTAAATTAGAAAAGTTAACACAAATATTAAACACACAAATAAAATACGAAAATAGAACACGTAAAGTAAACACAAAAATTAAGCACTAAAATGATACGCAAAAATTAAATATTAAAATTAGGAGATGGAACAAGTGCATCGTGATTAAATATTAAAATTTGAAGAAATTGCCCAAAAATTTGCTCCAAATACTTGACGAATTAATTTGAAGCTTGAACGTTGCTCCAAGAATTTGCCCAAATACTTGAAACGTAGTTGATGGTGAGAAAATTGAGAGAATAATATAGATAGAATATAAAAGATATAAGAGAGAATGATTGAATTTTGTGGAAAAAATAAAGAAGGATGGGGGTATTTATAGTTGAAAATAGGGTCAAAATATAATTTAATAAACTTAAGGGTTAAATTAAAAGTTAGGTGTAGGGGGTGTTTTGGAGGGATGGGGGCCAAAATGGTCGTTTATAGCTGTTGGAAACGACTAATTTTGCAAAGAATGTCGTTGCCCAATGGCTCTTTTTCTAAAGAAACAAAATTAAACAAAATTTCACGCGGGCTGGTGGGACAGGCGGGACGGAATAAACGGGACGAAATGGGCAGCCCGTCCCATCTTGTGTCTGGTTAATATGGGCCCAGTCCTCTTTAAGACTAAGTGGGCCGGGATGGGTCGGGACCGGGATGGGCCGGGCTGACCCCCTCTTCTAAATGGTGAACCACCTGTTTATCTGAATAAATAAACTATGTCCTCGGGCCCAATTTATATGTGCACAAGCTATGGCCTCAGGCTCAAGTATACATATACAAAACTACGGCCTCAGGCCCAAATATGCATAAAGCATAAACTACGGCCCCAAACCCAAACACGGATGTTCAACATTCAGGGATATAGAATCGGGAAATGAGAATCATACTGCATTATATGATACTGAAATACTGAACCATGCTGAGTTATATGATACTGGAATGCTCAATAGAACTAGACTGAGACATGTATTCATAATGAACTGATTTGTCATAACTGAGACTCATAGGATATTGAACGAATTATGAAACTATGCCATCTAGAGAATAGAAGTTATACAACTATTCATGGAACTGAGGCATAATTACTTTCTAATAAAATTCGTAATAGTCATAAATAATGAGACGTATGGAGAATCATAAACATTCCCAAATCTAAAGAGAGTAAGGCTCACATACCTTAACTCTGTCCTTTTAAGCGTGTCACAATTATCGTCACCTCTTTCAACGATAATTTATGGCTATATATATATATATATATATATATATATATATATATATATATATATATCAAGAGGAACTAATATTAGCACTAATGCTCATGTTTTAGTTACTTAGGTACTTTATCAAACACCTTATCGGCGTAAAGCCCCATAACCCTCATTAATGGTGTTTCTATACCCAACAACCCATTCTCTTGCTCCTAGATAAATTCTAATATCTCAAATTATTATAATCAATATCTTTCTTCATCACCCATAAGATAAATAACACCCTTAATCAATAATCAACAACCCAAACATATAACCATTTATGCTTTTCTATCAAACCTATCAACTCATATCTCATGAACTAGAGTCTATAATCATTAATGCAATACAATAATCAATTAGAGGGTGAAGATATTACCTTTTTGATGCTCATACTCTTGAATTCGAGTTTTAGAGTTTCTTTTCTCAACAATGATGTCTCAATCGAATATATAATGAGTTGAAGGGCTTACCCATATTAATAAGGTGTTGGAGAATTGAAATTAACTTAGAATCACCATTAGAACTTACGTTGGATGGTGGAGGGACCTTGGAGGAAGTTAGTTTCTTGATAGCTTCCCTTTCCAGAGCAAGTGTTTGTGTTTTGGAGTGTGGGGGACGAAGTAGGACTTTTAAAATGACCCCCCGGGTGCGCTCCCACGCATATGAAGGCCCAAACGCGCACCCAAACACATAGCAAGGGCAGTAGCACTGCCACACATGGGACAACTGGGCGCACACTTGGGCGCATATACTGCACAATTTTCAGTAAAACACACATAGGCTTTTGTACAACGATCCGTTTGGCTCCACAATATATCATTGGAAAGGTGTTTCTAATGGCTACAACTTTGATGAGTTTTCTCAAATTCCTAACAGATATTTACAAAATCTGGTTGGAAGACAGACCTTTCATAAACTTAGTCGGTTTTATCGAATCTTATGCACCTCACTCTCTGTCTTGATTCCAAAATAACCATTTCCACCCATACTCATCTTGATAAGACTTCACATGTCTAAAATGTCATAGTAATATTCATTTAACATGTTCACACCTAATCCAAATTTATGGAGTGTTGCATTATCTCCCCCTTGGGATTATTCTTCCTCGAATGGTTGTCCTTTATGTAACCACGGCTAACTCTGGACCTTAAATGGGTCTGATGGAAACATATGAACACTGAACTATCATGAACACATACATACTAAACTGAATGAATACATGATTACTGAACTGAACTTCTGAGATAATAAACTGAATGACTATTGAACTGACTGAATATTGAGCTCACTAAATACTAAAAGACATGGATATTATAATATATGGTATAAGTGAAAAGGTTAATTACCTTCTACATTTTCTATTTGTTCTTCAAAGAGATGGGGATATCTGGACTTCATGTCCTCTTCGGCTTCCCACGTAGCCTTTTTGGCCTTCTTATTCCTCCAAAGCACATTCATTGAAGAAATTTCCTTAGTTCTGAGCTTGCGTATTTGACGATCAAGAATAGCCACCGGAATTTCTTCATAAGTCAGGCTATCTTTAACCCCTATAATCTTTGTAGGACCCACAAGAGACGGGTCTCCCATGAATTTCTTTAACATAGACACTTGAAACACTGAGTGTATAACAGCTAATTCTTGTGGCAATTCTAACTCATAAGCCACCTGCTCGATCCTTCGCAGGATTCTATATGGCCTAATATTGCTAGGACTAAGCTTCCCTTCTTCCCAAATCTCATAACGCCTTTCATAGGTGAAACTTTCATAAATACCCAATCATTAACGTAGAACTCTAAGTCTCTATGCCGCACGTCCGAATATGACTTTTGACGAATCTGAGACGTCTTCAAACACTCTTGAGTCAACTTGACTTTCTCCATAGCCTAATAGACCAAATCGGGTCCTAGGAACTCCACTTCGCCAACTTCGAACCAACCAATTGGTGATCTACACCTTCGCCCATACAGAGCTCTGTATGGTGCCATCTTGATACTAGAGGAGTAGTTGTTATTATAAGCAAACTCAATGAGGGGTAGATGATCATCACAATTACCGTTAAAATCGATACCATACGCCCTCAACATATCCTCAAGAGCCTGAATGGTCTTCTTGGCCATCTGTCTAAGGATGAAAAGTTGTGCTGAGATTCACCTTTGTGCCCAATCCTTTCTAAAAGGATTTACAAAAGTTCTATATGAACTGAGTGCCACGATCTGAGATGATGGAAAAAGGAGTCCCATGCAATCGGACAATTTCCTGATATACAACTGTCATGACCCAAAATCCGCTAAAGGTCATGATGACACCTAACACCGCCGTCAGGCAAGCCTACGATGATCTATGAACTTTCTTACTCATTTTAGCAATTTTAAAATCATAATTTTCATTAATTAAATAGTATGGAAGAGAATTTACAGGGTGAGTGATAATATTGACACGAACTACGATGATGAACAACCTACAGGAACCCCAAAACCAGTGTCACAAGTGCATGTGCATCAACTAGAAAATATAATAAAATGCACTATTTGTCTGGAATACAAATTAGACAGAAGTATAACAATAACTCTGATGGAGACTCTGCAGACTGTGGATCGTAACATGAAATGCAACTCACTATAAAGTCCCAGCAATAGCCGCGCCTCTGTACCCAAAAGACCACCAGACATATACATACCTGCACAATATGTGCAACAAGTGTAGCATGAGTACGTAAATCAACGCGTAACCAGTAAGTATCTAGCCTAACCCCAGAGAAGTAGTGACGAGGGGTTGACATCGACACATACTAGTGGTCCAATAAGACAGATACAGTAGAGGAAAATAGATGTGAGTCTGAGTAAATAAACGAAATAACAAGTATAAGTACATGGTGAAATTTTCCTCTCAACAATGACTCAAGCTCTCAACTAGTAGTTACCTCCTCCATCGGGGTATATATATAATGGACCTCACCAGATAGGTCGTCACAGTTCAAATCAGGAAAAACTCACAAATATACTGGCTTCTTGCCAATTATTACGCACCATTTCATAAGAGTATTTTTATAGAAATGCCTAGGCGTATGACCCGATCCATCATAATATTGTCGAACCATAGATACATCTATTGTATTGCCGAGGTGAATGACCCACTCCCATGAGAGTGTGAAACATAATCCTGCCAAGACGAACGGCCCGCTCCACTTAGAATAAGAAGCTTTGATGGGTCCTTGACCCCACTCACGAATAACGAGTGAGTTATAAAGTTTAAGGGAAACCTTTCGATGATAATGCATAACGCGGGAGAAATTCGTAAGAGAAGTACAATTATTTTGCGGCTATTCATGAAGCCCGTCAAATCTCTCTACAATAGCAAGTCTATCACTCTGCACAAGTCTAGTCTTAAGTCACAATGAAAAATAAAGGAATTTAATAGGCAAGAGACAACTCAAATAGTACAGTTATAGCATGGCGGGAACCTAAGTCTACCTGGACATAACATGAATCTAGCTACGTACGGACTCTCGTCACCTCATGCGTACATAGCCCCCGCAACAAGTAGCACATAACAAATAAATCACCTAGGCGTAGTTTCCTGCTCACAGAGTAAGACATGAGACTTACCTCGCTCTGAAGTTCCATAACCGGCTCTAAAAACCTCAAATCGATGCCCGTCTCTCCATAAATATATACTTTATTACCCATAATTAATTAATTTATAACAATTTGCAACTCTACTCGAAAAGTTCATAGAGTCAACCCTCGGGCTCACGTGCTCGGATTCTGAAATTTTTGAAGATAAACTTTATCCATAACACCACGAACTCAAATATATAATTTATTCTTAATTTAATGTCCAATTTCGTGGTCAAAATCCAAAAATACCAAATTCTAGGTTTTTCTACCAAAATCCCACAAATTCCATAATCTTTCATGTATTTACAAGCCCACATTTGTTTATTTAACTCACAACTTGTAGAAATTACTTACCTCATGAGGCTCGATGAAAACCCCCTCAAAATAGCTTCTCAACTTCGGCCAATCCAAGAGAAAATGAGAGAAATCAGAGTTAGGTCTCAATTAAAAAGCACCACTGCCCATCGATCATCGCACCTGCGGCCTCGCATGTGCAGTCTAACCATCGCATCTACGAATACCCCACTACCTCCAGCACTTCACTTTTGCGGACAAGGTTCTGCTTCTACGAGTCTGCTTTTGCGGATTTTCTCCGCTTTTGTAGATTTTACTCCGCTTTTGCGCGTCTTCATCCAGGGCTCCTTTCCACTTCTGCGCTTCACTGCCCTCACCTGTGAGCTCGCAGGTGCGGTAAATTCCTCGCACTTGCAGATCCAGCCATCCTCACCCCTCCGCTTTTGCGACCCTTTTGGCCGCTTCTATGGGCACGCACCTGCGGCCCTTTCTATGTAGGTGTGATTGTACCACATCTCGGTTGCCTCGGCTATCCTTCCAAGTCCAATCTCGATCCATTTCCAACCCGATTAGCACCTGAGGCCCCCGGGATCCCATCCAAGCATACCAACACATTCCAAAACACGATACAGACTTAGTCGAAGACTCAAACCACGTAAAACAACATCAAAAACATGAATCGGCGATTAAATCCTCCTTTTAACTTTCAAACATCCAAACTTCATTGAACGCGTCCGAATCACGCTTAAACTTTCTGGAATGACGCCAAACTTTATGCACAAGTCATAAATCATAATATGAACCTATCCCAACGCTCAGAAACTCAAACGGACATCGATAACACCAAAGTCCACTTCAAATCAAACTCAAGAAATTCTAAAACCTTCGAATTGCCAACTTTCCACAATAGGTGCTGAAATGCTTCAGAACCACCCGATACTCAACCTAAACATACACCCAAGTCCGAAATTATCATACAAACCTATTGAAATCTTCAAATACCGATTCCGAGTCCGTTTACTCAAAAGTCAAACGTTAGTCAATTCTTCCAACTTAAAGCTTTCGAAATTAGAATTTTCTTTCCAAATCAATTCTGAACTTCCCGAACTTAAATTCAGACCACTCATACAAGTCATAATACCTGAAGTGAAGCTACTCAAGGCCTCAAACCGCCGAACGACAGGCTAAAGCTCAAAATGACCGGTCGGGTCGTTACATTCTCCCCCACTTAAATATGCGTTTGTCCTCGAACGTGCTAAGAATTGCTCCGAAGTTGTCCAAAATCACTGTGCAACACCTTGTGCACCTACCCGTGCCACCATAACCCAGTTGAGCACATTAGCTCGAGCCATACTGAAGCCCCTCCCTTTTATTTAGTCTATAAGCCTTAGAACTGAATTCCAACTTCTACAAACTGCTCAGGCAATAAGCAATCTAAAATACTGCCTAAATCTCATATGACGTCAACAATGCGCCAACACGTTACAACTCGAATGTGATGCATAAATAAAAATGAACCCTGAAAAAGAACTACCCGGCCCGCGTAACGAATAAAATAACCGAACAGACTCTATGAACCATTCTCAGAGAATGAGAAATGAAATACACGAGAATAGATATAGGGAACCGTACTCAACATCTCACTGTTGTAGCGAGCAACCCGATCCACACATGATACCATTGCGGCATGCAACCCGATCTAAACATGATACCGTTGCGATGTGCAACCCGAACCAAACAATGTACCCATGGTGGCGTGCTACCTGATCCACACATAACGATAAATAAGGAGGTTCCCATTAAGCCATAATGCTTATACCTACGAAATAACGAATATCAATCAGAAGCACGCCAAGTGCAAAAATACCACCCTAGGGAGACAGATAGCGTCATACGCTACAAAACCCAAGCACTGCTAAGGTGCAATAAATGACCTGCATCTCGAGAGCCATCCTACTCATTTAATACCACAAGCTACATGGGATCACAACACATGTTCGAATAATCAAGCCATCTCAATCCGGAACAACTCCGACAGTTCACAACCAAAGGAATAGAGTGTCTTCCATGCATAAACTCTCACATTAACGATATTACCAAAAATCCCCGTGCTTGGTTTCAATCTTTAACAATCGAGTGACCAAAATGTCACACTTATACAATTTTCCCGTGGGATACGCTACCACAACCTTCTGCTCCAGGTAGCAAGGTCTGCACCTCCATACCACCAATAGTACTAATTTTGTAACGCCAATCAAGAGTCCACAAATCAATACACAAAGCCTCTTACACAGGACACCGTTCTCAGGTGACCTTAAAGGAAATGCCAGCCTATTATGAACATCTAAATTCTCTCTTGATCATCCAAGCTCGTGACATTCCTGTCAACACTGAACCGCAACCTTGATCCTCAACTTTCAAATTCACATGCCGCTCACTGCACCTATCATGCCACTACGAGAGAATACAAGAACGCATCATAACCCCTGAATTACCAGTAGAATAAACACTTCATTGGCTAGAAACCTTTCACTCAGCTCATTTCAGAAAAGCCAATACAACACGCAACTGAATTCCCAAACCGCAGAAAATACAAACCTCAAGTCATGATCAAAACTGCCATGACTCCTCGGAGTCCATTTACACCACAAGGCCATTTGAATCAAATACCTCCTAAATCAATCAAGTTGTGGTGGCTGTCAAGCATGCGCGTACAACCACAAACCACATGTATAACTTCACACGCTGAAGGAACTGATCTTTTCCACAATCATACTGATTCAGCCTTAACTAACCGACCAAACTTCTTCCAATTTACTCTCGACTTGCCTTAGAAATAATAATATCTCCATTAAAAACGTAACGAACCAAATCCGCACTCATGTCGAGTGACCTGCATCATGAGACCACATCGTCTCAATACTCATGAACCATCTCATACTCTACTTATGCGCATAATAGCATCTCCAACTGGTACACCCATTCTGCAAGACCTTCTGCGAATCCGAAGCTATTTCTTCCTTTTTTCCAATACTGCACCGCATACCCGATGATAACATTGAACATACCAAGTCTGTGAAAACTCGATCCTTAACCACACAACAGATGTGAAATCCTTTGGCACTGCACTTAGATTCTTGAACCCACTAGGACCGTTGTTGAGAGTCATCCACTCTGACCTGATCCCGAATACAACCAAACGTCAACGCTCTGCTAGCATATGAACACCCTATTAAAGAAGCAACCGACTGAATTATATTTTTTTTGTTCATTACATCCACAAGAAGCATAAACTCTGAGTCTTCCCAAAACCTGCACCTCAATCGATAAGGTGAAGTATAGCAAAGATTCATCAAGTTTCTTGCTCGAATTACTCCTGATATGTTTTTTTCTTAGTCATATATAATCCACCAATATACCGATAACCAGAAACCGCACAAGCAGATACCCACACGATCCAATCATAGACGGTGGGGGTCCCTCACTTAGCTTTAAGTTACCATTACATAAGGTAGAGCCCACAAAGATTCCTCCTCCTCAATTACCATGATCTTGTACCATTAACCCGCCAAATTTCTCGAAGTCTTTGGTTAAGCCTTTCATGAACATTCTGAATCATCCGTTACAATCACATATTCGACCTCTCACCAGGTAACAAGTAGTATTATTCGAATAAGCTTCATCAACTGTAAGGCCCCGTGAAAACATTTCCTAAAAACCGAGGTTTTATGATGTTGGGGCAGGCGTAGAGGTTAATAATTGCGGTTCGGACTTTTTGGATTGAACAGTGCGCTGGGGAGTTAAAGAAAATGTTGGGCAGAAGTAGACATTTTTGCGGCCCATTCTGTGGCTGCAGAACCACTCTGCGGACCGCAGACTGGTCGCAGAGTGGGGCAACTTTTTGGGTCATCTTGATGTCAATTTCGTGGCTATTATGCAACCGCATAACCGTTTCGCGGGCCGTACTATTGTCGCATATCTAGCCTTGTGATTTTTCGGAGGGAGGTTCTGCGGTGCATTATGCGACCGCAGAACCGTTTTGCGGTGCACTATGCGACCACAGTACCATTCTGCGGTGCATTATGCGACCGTAGAACAGGTCTGCGGGCTGCATAGTGACCGCGGACCAGGTCAGTTTTCTTCCAGTTCTGGCACCCCAATTTTGCGGTCGGTTCGCGGACCGCATAACCATTATGCGGTCGCATATGCGACCGTAGAACCTATTCTGGAGCTTCATTTTGGGGCTTTTTAAACCCAACCCAATTCCGTTAAAACACATCCCAGAGACTATTTTTGAGTAAAATCTGATACCTTAGAGTGAGTGAGAGAGTCCTAGAGGGAGAAAGTGATCTTCATCAAGTTACTATTCAATTCTTGCATAAACCCTTGAAGATTATCAAGAGAAGCACCCTAGGTCTTCATCCTAAGAGGTAATGTTCTATCACCAAACTCTTAATTTTGAAAGGTAACTAGAATGGGTAATTATTCAGGTAGTTCATGGGGATGGGGGTGCTTACCTTGCATGCATGTATTCTTGAAGTATGTGGAAAGGTTGTGAGCTAAAAAATGGTATAGAATGGGTTGGGAAATGATGGAATCTTCCACAAAAGGGCCGTAGAACCTTAATGCACACCTAGTGTTTGATAAAATACTCAAATGAGCTAGAACCATAATTATCTTCCTAATTTTGATTCAATTTGTTACATTTTCAAAATAGATTGAAGTTGCTAAGATTTCCGGAATATTTTGAGTGTAAGGAAGCTCAATTGAGGTATGTTGGCTAAAATTTCTCTCTTAAAATCGAGTTCCATATTGTTTTCGTAAGATCAAGTATGATTGGCTCAGGATTCCTAACTTATATATTCCAGGTTATTCCCTATAAACTTGTTCATTCCGAATGAGCCTTATGTCTAAAGATAGATGTTCAAAGTATGGTTTGCGTATTAAAATGTTGTGGCTTTGAGTCATGTTTTAAATGAAAACTAGTATACCAATTGGCTGAGAAAAACACGATATGCCTAAGACTCATAATTGCTTATATGTGTACCTAAAGTCTTGATTGGAAGTGTCGTGTTGTTGCTATTCTTTAATGATGCTTGAAAATAAAATAAGCGAATTGAAGAAATAGAGTGTGGCCAACGTGCCAAGAATTTAAGTTATGACTGTGGCTAGTAGTGCAAATGATTTGAGAGAATGTGACAAAGAATATGAAATGAGTCTCGACTCAATTGTTTAAAAACGATTTCGAAAATAGAAGTGCCTAGAGGCTTTTGTACTCAATTCATGCCCATAAGTGGATGTTTTAACCAATGCTTTGCTTTATAAATATATCCACTGTGATTCGAGTTCTTACATACTCAGGTATTGAAATTGTATATTGTCATTTCTGGGAAGGAGTATTTCAAGAATAAATGGTGTATTGATTGCTTATGATTTTGATGTGTACTTGTATTGTTGGTCGGTATGCCCCATTATTTGGGAAGGAACCTTGTGTGTTTAAAGTTTGCATTACTAATAAATTTGAGGTATATGATTCCTGAAATATTCCATATGTTGATATTTGATGGTGACCTTTGAAATTGAAAGAGGTGAAAGTGTGGAATATGAAATATGGCCACCGTGCCTGGAATAAAGAATCTTGTGAATAGCCAAATGAGCCAAGAAAATATTGTTGTTGTGAGTGACTGAAAATACTAATAAGAATTTATACAATGTGAAAGATGTTGAGGTGAGTACAATTGTGGTTATGTTACCTTTTTATGCAAATCAAATCAAGAAAAATATTTTTGGGAGCATCATTAGCAAAACCGAGGAAGGGTGGGTCATAAGGCCCACACCTGAAACTACACGTGCCGGTGTAGGGTTGGATTGTAATTATTCCCCTTATTTGGGATGAAATTGAAATATTGGAGAGATTGTGATATTATTCCCCTTAATTGGGATGAAACTGGTAACAAATGTGGATTGGAAAAGTCAACCCACGCGGCATATGTAGGAAGCGGCCTAGCTGATCGGGTGGAGATCGGATGCCATGTTGCACACAATATGGTACTACTCTTGGTAACAACTTTCTTTCGCATCACTTGTCAAACCACATTGTTCGTGGGGAGATGGCCTAGCCTATCAGGCATGATCGGACTCTGTACTAACAAAGACGGTGGTATATCGGTGCTAATGATCTTCCAACCAAAAATTGTATATGAAGTTCATATTTTGAAAATTATTATATTTTTACTGAACATTTGGATATTGTTGATTGTGACTTGCCATTTATATGCGTTGTCTTTTCTTAAATGGTCATTTTATTTTGAAAGAGGACTCTTAGCTTTACATACTAGTACTATTTAACAGTACTAACGTCCCTTTTTGCCGGGGGCACTACATCTTTAATGGATGCAGGTAGTTCTACAGCAGGTGACATTGATCAGCGATAGCAGTACACTCTTTTCAGCTGATTTGGTGAGCCCCACTTCATTTCGGAGTCATGTAACTTTCGTTTCTCATGTACTGTGTTTTGAGGTATAGCCGGAGCCTTATTGCCGGCATTTCCATATTACTCTTCTATTGTACTTCGAGGCTCCATAGACAGGTTGTGGGTTGTGGTTGATGTTGGGAAATAAATTAGAAATGTTGGTATTTAGAAATCATGTTTTACATTAATTCTATAAACTCATAATATTTTGTAAGTTATGAATGAAGCTATTAATGGGAATAAAAAGGTAGTTGCTAATAGAATCTTTTCAGTGTTTGAGTAATGGAGTATATTTCTTCTTTATTCATAGATGAGTTTGGGTAGAAGGTAATCTAACAGGCTTACTCGGCCGGGTTCTCTCGGTTGAGCACCGGTCGCGCTCCCCGAGTTTGGGGCGTGACATCAACATCGCGCAACCGCTAACCTGCTCACAAGAGATAACCCACCTGTGGAATTCCATGCCGACATCTTCCAACGGTGCTACTCTGGTTATAACTACTATGAAATTAGTAAACCCCCATGAGCTCGTGCTCATCCGCCAGCTGTACAAGTCCGTTCATTCCCCATTGACATCAACTGAAAGTTCAACAATAACTTCCAAACTCAAGTCATGTTGCATCTGAAACGATTATCAAATCTTCACCCCTTCTTCATTTCAAGTAAACTCCTTTCTGCCATATTAAATCTTTCTTCGTAGAGTAACCACCATTCCAAATAAAATCCGTAGACCAAATCACCTTCCATCATGATTCCCAAACCGTTCTACACTTTCACAAGACACGCGGCTATCCTACCACAGAATCCATATGCTAATCTTCCACTCTTACTTCGGTTAAACCATCTCCTTTAAGAAACTTCTCGACCTCTGTTGTTCATACTTGACTTGCTAGTATTTCAACCACCGCGAGGCACTTCCCTCCATGTCCTCTCTCATACTTTGCTGCCCAACTGTTGCCCTATACCAAATCCATACATGTAGCACCTGAACTAATGAATTGCTACCAACTCTAAACCTCCTGGAAGATTATCTTTCTCGAGCCATCAACATTAAAATCACCAATTCAATTCAGAACCGCTACACACCACTATCTCTGACAACCGTGTCTTAGGCACCATTTCACAACACCCTGCCCCGAAGGAAAAATCAAAGAAGACTATAATACCAGCGGACTTTAATGAGTTCCAACAAGGACGACGACGCCACATCAAAAATGAGAATTCTACCACGCTCGAAAATATCAAGCCTCGTTACTCCATCAACCCAAGCCTGAAATCCATAGTCCGTTTGCCCTTCCTTTGCTGGAATTAAATGCTGAACCTCTAAATCATGCACTGAAAAATCCTCTCTTTAAGGCATTCACTGTCTCGACACATAGACCGGTACCCTACCATTACACCAACATTGTGCGATAACAACACAAGAACATCATAGCAATCCATGCATAGCCTAAAAATCGTAGGAAGTACAGATACTGAACTGAAATAACAAAACACCCTTCCACAGGTAACGATAATAGCATGCCCGAACAAGCAGGGAAAAACATCCTGCACCATGTCTGCAGTACCAATACAACTACTCGACGCCCAATTTATAACAAGCGTTTCACGTCGCATAAGATTGATTAGGAAGGAAATAAAGGCACAAGCCTCAATGGGATCAAACCGCACGATGAGGAAATCAAGAAGGGAAGTGCTCCTAACAGCCTTGTAGCCTCTCGAAGATAAGTACAGACGTCTCCGTACCGATCCACAAGACTCTAGTAGACTTGTTCATGATTCGTGAGACCCAAGTGAACCTAACGCTCTAATACCAAACTGTCACGACCCAAAATCCGCTAAAGGTCGTGATGGCACCTAATACCGCCATCAGGCAATCCAACGGTGATCTATCAACTTACTTACTCATTTTAGCAATTTTAAAATCATAATTTTAATTAATTAAATAGTATGAAATATAATTTACAGGGAGAATGATAATATTGGCACGAACTACGATGATGAACAACCTACAAGAACCCCCAAAATTCGGTGTCACAAATGCATGAGCATCAACTAGGAAATATAATAAAATGCAACATATGTGTGGAATACAAATTAGATAGGAGTATATAAATAACTCTGAAGGAGACTCTGCAGGATGCAGATCATAACATGAAATGCAACGCACGGTAAAGCACCAGCAATAGCCGCGCCTTTGCGCCCAAAAGACCACCAGACATATATGTACCTACACAATAAGTGCAGCAAGTGTAGCATGAGTACTTAAATCAAAGAGTACCCAATAAGTATCTAGTTTAACCCCATAAAAGTAGTGACGAGGGATCGACATTGACACATACTAGCGGTCCAATAAGACAAATACAGTAGAAGTAAAGATATGCGAGTTAGAGTAAATAAACGAAATAACAAGTATAAGTACGTGGTAAAATATTCCTCTCAACAATGACTCAAGCTCTCAGCTAGTAGTTACCTCCTCCATCGGGGTATATATATAATGGACCTCACCAGTTAGGTCGTCACAGTTCAAATCAGGAAAAACTCATAGATATACTGGCTTCTTGCCAATTATTACGCACGATTTCATAAGAGTATTTTTTATAAAAATGTCGAGGCATACGACCCGATCCATCATAATATTGCCGAACCATTGATACATATATTGTATTGCCGAGGCGAACGACTTTCTCCCATGAAAGTGTGATACATAATCCTACCGAGGCGAACGACCTGATCCCATCATAATATGCGTATTACCGAGGGTCAAACGGCATAAACCATAGATGTATCTATTATACTGCCGAGACGAACAGCTCGATCCCATTAAAATAAGAAGCTTTGACGTGTCCTTGACCCCACTCACGAATAGACGTGTGAGTTATAAATTTTAAGGGAAACCTTTCGATGAGAACGCATAACGCGTGAGAAATTCGTAAGAGGAGTACAATTATTTCGCGGCTAATCATGAAGCCCGTCAAATATCTACAATAGCAAGTCTATCACTTTGCACAAGTCTAGTCTTAAGTCGCAATGAATAATAAAGGAATTTAATAGACAAGAGACAACTCAAATAGTACAGTTATAGCATGGCGGGAACCTAGGTCTACCTGGACATAACATGAATCTAGCTACGTACGGACTCTCGTCACCTCGTGCGTACGTAGCCCCCGTAACAAGTAGCACATAACAAATATATCATCTAGGGGTAGTTTCCCCCTCACAGAGTTAGACAAAAGACTTACCTCACTCTAAAGTTCCATAACCGGCTCCAACACCTAAAATCGATGCTCGTCTCTCCAAAACTAGTCAAACAAATGTGCAAATCCATAAATATATACTCTATTACCCATAATTAATCAATTTACAACAATTTCCAACTCTACTCGAAAAGTTCATAAAGTTAACCCTTGGGCTCGCGTGGCCGGATTCTGAAATTTTTGAAGATAAACTTTACCCATAACACCACGAACTCAAATATATAATTTATTCCTAATTCCATGTCTAATTTCGTGGTCAAAATTCAAAAATACCAAATTCTAGGTTTTTCTACCAAAATCTCACAAATTCCATAATCTTTCATGTATTTACAAGCCCACATTCGTATATTTAATTCATAACTTGTAGAAATTACTTAACTCACGAGGCTCGATGAAAACTCCCTCACAATAGCTCCTCAACTTCCCCCAATCCAAGAGAAAATTAGAGAAATGAGATCTAGGTCTCGATTAAAAAGCACCACTGCCCATCGATCATCGCACCTGCGGACACTTGACCGCACATGTGGCCACTTGACCGCATCTGCGGTCTCGCGGGTGCAGTCCAACCATCACATCTGCGAACACCCCACTGCCTCCAATGCTTCACTTTTGCGGACAAGGTTTCGCTTTTGCAGATTTTTCTCTGCTTCTGCGCGTCTTCATCCCAGGCTCCACTGCCCGCACCTGCAAGCTCGTAGGTACGGTAAATTCCTCGCACCTGAAGATCTACCCAACCTCACCCCCCTTCACTTCTGCGACCCTTTTGGCCGCTTCTGCGGACACGCACTTGCGACCCTTTCTATGCAGGTGTGATTGTACCACATCTCGGTTGCCTCGGCTATCCTTCCAAGTCCAATCTCGATCTGTTTCCAACCCGATTCGCACCTGAGGCCCCCGGGATCCCATCCAAGCATACCAACATATTCCAAAACACGATACAGACTTAGTCGAAGACTCAAACCACGTAAAACAACATCAAAAACATGAATCGGCGATTAAATCCTCCTTTTAACTTTCAAACATCCAAACTTCATTGAACGCGTCCGAATCATACTTAAACTTTTCGGAATGACGCCAAACTTTATGCACAAGTCATAAATCATAATATGAACCTATCCCAACACTCAAAAACTCAAACGGACATCGATAACACCAAAGTCCACTTCAAATCAAACTTAAGAAATTCTAAAACCTTCGAATTGCCATCTTTCCACAGTAGGTGCCGAAATGCTTCAGAACCACCCGATACTCAACCTGAACATACAGCCAAGTCCGGAATTATCATACAAATCTATTGAAATCTTCAAATCCCGATTCCGAGGCCGTTTACTTAAAAGTCAAACGTTAGTCAATTCTTCCAACTTAAAGCTTCCAAAATTAGAATTTTCTTTCCAAATCAACTCCGAATTTCCCAAACTTAAATCCCGACCACACGTACAAGTCATAATACCTGAAGTGAATCTACTCAAGGACTAAAATCGTCGAATAATCCGCTAGAGCTCAAAACGACTGGTCGGGTCGTTACAACAACTTGGCATAATCCTTTGTTGAATATGTAGTATTCACTAACAAGAAGTGAGCTGACTTGGTAAGTCGGTCTATAATAACCCAAATCGACTCATGCTTCCGAAACGAGCAAGGTAGACCTGTTATGAAGTCCATATTTATCATCTCCCATTTCCAAACGGGAATTTCTATACTCTTAGTCAAACCACCAGGCCTCTGGTGTTTGACTTTCACCTGTTGACAATTTGGAGACTTAGCCACAAAATTTGCTACGTTCTTTTCATGTCGTTCCACCAATAAATTTCCTTCAGAGCATGATACATCTTTGTGGAACCTGGGTGAATAGAATACCTAGAATTATGGGCTTCTGACATAATCCGCTCTCTGAGCCCATCTATGTCTGGAATGCATAGTTTGCCTCTATACCTCAAAGTACCATCATCTCCCCCTTGTTCAAAAGTCGTAGTCTTGTGTTTGTGAATCCCCTCATTCAGCTGCAATAAGTAGGGATCACTGAACTTCTTTTCCTTCACTTTGGCTACTAAGAAGGATTCAACCTTGTTCTGAAGAATAACGCCACCATCATCAGAGTCCAAAAGTCAAACTCCTAGACATGCTAAAGGGTGGACTTCCTTCGTCATAGTTCTCTTGTCTGCTTTAACATGAGCTAAGCTCCCATATAATGCCGACTGAGAGCATCAGCTATAATATTTTCTTTCCCCCAATGATAGATGATATCAACATCATAATCCTTGAGCAACTCGAGCCACCTTCTCTGACGAAGATTCAATTATTTGTATTTGAATATGTACTGGTGACTCTTGTGATCTGTGAAAATATCAACATGCACCCCATACAAATAATGGCGCCAGATCTTTAGCACAAATACCACGGCTGCTAACTCAAGATCATGAGTCGGATAATTCTTCTCGTGAGCCTTGAGTTTCCTAGATGCATAGGCTGTGACTTTACCGTGCAGCATTAACACACACCTAAGACCAACCCCTGAAGCATCACAATAAACAACAAACCCTTCGATTCCTTCCAGTGGTGTCAAGACTGGAACTGAAGTCAACCTCTTATTCAACTCCTCAAAACTTTTCTCGAAAGAATCTGACGACTAAACCTAGACCTTCTGTTGAATCGGTCTAGTCAAAGGGGACGAGATAGAGGAAAATCCCTCTAGGAAATGCCTATAATAGCCTGCTGAACCCAAGAAACTTCTTATATCATATACTAAGGTGGGTCTAGGCCAATTCTTCACTGCCTCTATTTTATAAAATCCACCTTCACGCCTTCACCTAAGATAACATGGCCCAAAAACGCTACTGATTTGAACCAAAAGTTACACTTAGAAAATGTCGCATATAGCTTTTGACTATGCAGTGTCTGCAATACAATTTTGAGATGTTCTGCATGGTCTGTCTCGCTACAGGAATAAATCAAGATGTCATCAATAAACACAATAACGAACAAATATAAGGCTTGAATACCCTATTCATATGGTTTATGGAAAGTGTTGGTGCATTTGTTACGCCAAACAACATTACCAAAAATTCAAAATGCCCATATCGAGTCTTGTAAGTTGTTTTAGGAATATCAACTTCATTAACCTTCAATTGATGGTACCCCTATCTGAGGTCAATCTTGGAATACCACTGGGCACCGCGAAGTTAATCGAATAAATCATCTATTTTGGAAAAAAGAGTACTTGTTCCCAATGGTGACTTTATTCAACTGACGATAGTCAATGCACATGCGCAAAGACACATCCTTCTTTCGGACAAACAAGACCGTTGCGCCCCAAGGTGAGACACTTGGCCTTATAAATCCCTTATCTAGAAGATTTTTCAACTGAACTTTTAGCTCTTTTAACTCTGTTGGAGTCATTCTATAAGGAGGAATAGATATCGACTTAGTGTCGAGGAGTAGATCAATTCCAAAGTCAATCTCTCTATCATAAGGGACTTCAGGAAGATCTTCGGAAAACACTTCTGGGAACTCATTTACAATTGGTACTGACTGAAGAATGGGAATCTTAGCATCTTCATCCCTAACTCGAACCAAGTGATAGATATACCTTTTAGAGATCATCTTTCTGGCTTTAAGATAGGAAATAAACCTACCCCTAGGTGCTACTACATCACCTTTCCATTCTAAGACTGGTTCACCGGGAAATTCAAAACTTACTATTTTGGTTCTAAAACCCACTATGGCATAACATGACTCTAACCAATCCATGTCCATGATTACTTCGAGCCTACCATCTCATATTCTACTAAGTCTGCTACAGTAAGGCAATGATACACTTTGGCTGGACATTCCCTATAGATACGTCTAGCGATAACTGATTCTCAACTAGAGTGGACACTTCAAAGGGTTCAGACAACTTTTCTGGTTATATCCCAAATTTCTTAGCAATATTTGAGGTTACATAAGATAGGGTAGATCCCGAATCCATAATTACGTAAACATCAAAGGTGAAGACTATTAGCATACATGTGACGACATCTCCACGAGCCTCTGTATCTTGACGGCCTGCCATCAGATACAAGCAATTCCGATCATCGCCTGTATTATCGGACTTTGCTGCATCACGCCCTTATTGGGTATGAAAGTTATGAGTGGCTGTTGAATTAGTGAACTGAGCTATATTGCCTCCATTGTTCTGCTTTGCTGATGGATAATTCCTTAAGAAGTGGCCCTGCTGACCACACCCAAAGCAATCATTTGTTCCCGAACGACACACCTCTGGGTGCACGTAGGGTACTCAAGGGATCTTTAGCCCATACTAGCATGTGATTGTGAGCATGCTGCTATGGAATTCTGGCTTTTCTTGTTAAACTTGGACCTCTAAATTGGTGCACTAACTGAAGTTAGAGCAGGTCTTGATTTTTGTTTCCTGAAGAACTGACGATTACCACCTCCTTGAAATCCCCATGGCTAAATTTTCCTGCAGACTTTGCTCTCTTGTTGAATTCCATATCCTTCTCTCTCAGTAGATGTTCTTCTTCCTTCAAATTGTCTTTATTCCCTTGAACAAAGGCAACCATCTTGGTAATGGTTATGTCATTGTTCTAAGCAGCTATATTAGCATCAGTAAATAAGCCATTTGAAAGCCCCAACACAAACCGCCTAACTTTGGCCCTCATATCACGTACCATTTCCGGAGCATACTTGGCTAGAGAGACGAACTTGAGGAAGTACTCATTCACACTAATCTCATTTTGTTTGAGTCTCTCAAACTCTAAAGCCTTAGCTTCCAAGACCTCAATGGGTAGAACATGCTCAAGAAACTCATATGTAATTTCCTTCCAAGTTGCGGGAGCTCCATCCTCCCCTCGGGACTCTTCCCATATTTTATATCAAGTGTTAGAAATATCCTTCAGCTGGTACGCAGCAAGCTCTGCTGCCTCAATGTCTGTAGCATGCATCACTCAAAATATCTTCTGAACATCATCAATGAAGTTTTGCGGATCCTCATCCTTTGTGGACCTTCTGAAAACTGGAGGTTTCATTTTGAGGAATTCCCTGGATCTGGAACTACCCGTCTTATCAACAACACTTGTTCCCTGACTTTGAGCCTGAGTAGTAACAATCTGGGTGAGCAACTGGATAGATCCCCTGACATCTATGTCCGAAGCACTGGGCACTGAGCCCGATATAACTCTCTGGGCCGGAGTGTCCTCCTCCTGAGCACCATTAGTTGTAGTCCCCTAGCTAGTAGTTGAGGCCCTTTTGGTGTACTTTCTTTTTACAGGCATTTTATGAAATACGTAATACGCAGGATTCCTAAAAGCATAGTTCTAACTGCACTATCTAGAGTATGAAAAAAATGAAACAATCCTAGATGTCTTGGTGGTCAACTGCTTACAGATGTAGCGCGCATACACACATAAAAGTGACCCCACTGGCCACGGCTTCATAGACTCCCTAGGACTCTTGAACCTAGGCTCTAATACCAAGCTTTGTCATGCCCCGAACAATGGCTTGGGGATAACACGACATTTGGTTACTAACTACATGTGACCGTGCGAACCAACTGGATGGATGGATCAACATGTGATATAACTATAAGCTGAATATAAACATGCAACATGATGATCTACTAAGGAGTCTGACTGAAATATCATAAATGCAGAAAGTAATTAAAAGTCTTTAAGGATAAACGAGTAGCCAACAAAGCTAACACATAAAAGTCTGCTAACATCTGACTGACTGGATAATAGTCTACGAAGCCTCTACAGAATACTGAAATGTTAATTGTTTACCGGGTCTTCCCGGCATACCTTACTAACTGAAATACTACAAAGACTGAAAAGGAGGGATAATGCCCCGAAAGACTGGGGCTCACCAATAGCTGATACGAGATCTCTTAGCAAGTAGAATCATTAACCTATAAATCTCTACATGCATCGCGAGATGCAGGCCCTGGGCAAAAGGGGCGTCAGTACATTTGAATTGCATTGGTATGTAAAATAACTAAAAGAAAGAACTGTACATACTGAAACTGAACTAATAACTGATAACTGATAACTGATAGCTGATAAACAGATAACTGAACAAGGAAGTAAGGATATGAATATTCTCTCTTTTAAATGATGAACCACATGTTTATCTGAATAAATAAACTATGGCCTCGGGCCCAATTTAAATGTGCACAAGCTATGGCCCCAGTCCCAAGTATATGTATACAAAACTACGGCCTCAGGCCGAAAGATGCATAAAGCATAAACTACGGCCTCAGGCCCAAATATACATAAAACATAAAATACGGCCTCTGGCCCAAATATGCGCATAAATTACGGCCTCAGGCCCAAATACATGTGTTCAACATTCAGGGATATAGAATCAGGAGCTGAGAATCATACTGCAATACATGATACTGAAATACTGAACCATATTGAGTTACATGATACTGGAATGCTGAATAGAACTAGACTGAGACATGTATTCATAATGAACTAATTTGTTATAGCTGAGACTCATAGGATATTGAATGAATTATGAAACTATTGCCATCTAGAGAATAGAAGTTCTACAACTATTCATAATACTGAGGCATAATTACTTTCTGAGAAAATTCGTAATAGTCATAAATAATGAGACGTAGGGAGAATCATAAATATTCCCAAACGTAAATAGAGTTAGCCTCACATACCTTAACTCTGGCCCTTTAGGCGTATCAAAATATTCGTCGCCTCATTCAATAATAATAATAATAATATATATATATATATATATATATCAAGAGGAATCAATAATAGCACTAATGCTCATGTTTTGGTCACTTGGGCATTTTATCAAACACCTTATGGGCGTAAAGCCTCATAACCCTCGTTAATGGTGTTTGTACACCTAACAACCCATTCTCTTGCTCCTAGATAAATTCTAAAATCTCAATTTGTTATAATCAATATCGTTCTTCATCACTCATAAGATAAACAACACCCTTAATCAATAATCAATAATCAATAATCAATAATTATCAATCAACAACCCAAACCTATAACCATTTATGCTTTTCTATCAAACTCATCTACTCATACCTCATGAACTTAGAGTGTATAATCATTAATCCAATGCTATAATCAATTAGAGGGCAAAGATATTACCCTTTTGATGTTCATCCTCTTAAATTCGAGCTCTAGAGTTTCTTTGCTCAACAATGATGTCCCAATCGAATATCTAATGATTTGAAGGGTTTACTCATGTTAATAAGGTATTGGAGAATAAAATTAACTTAGAATCACCATTAGAACTTACCTTGGATGGTGGAGGGACCTTGGAGGAAGTTAGGTTCTTGAGAGCTTCCTTTTTCAGAGCAAGTTTTTGTGTTTTGGAGTGTGGGGGACGAAGTAGGGCTTCTAAAACGATCCCTCGGGTGCGCTCCCACGCAGCTAAAGGCCCAAACATGCACCTGAACGCGCAGCAAGGGCAATAGCCCTGCCACAAGTGCGTTGCCACGCACGGGATAGCTAGGCGCACACCTGGGCACGCATATTGCACATTGTTCAGTAAAACGCACATAACCTTTTGTATAGAGATTCGTTTGGGCTCCACAATTTATCATTGGAAAGGTATTTCAAATGGCTACAACTTTGATGAGTTTTCTCAAATTCCTAACAGATATTTACGAAATCAGGCTGGAAGACCTTTCATAAACGTAGTCGATTTTATCGAATCTTATGCACCTCACTCTCCGTCTTGATTCCAAAACAACTATTACCTCTCATAATCATCCCGATAGGACTTCACATGTTTAAAATATTATACTAATATTCATTTAACACGTTCACACCTAATCCAAATTTACGAAGTGTTACAAGTTGCCTACCTAAACTATTACCTGTCCCCGAAAACCCCCTGAACTATATTTTCCTTCATAATAAAATCCCCTCGTCATATTCTTACTAGTGCGTATAATACACTCTCCAAATTATTTTTAAAATCTGTCATGTGGCAATCTACGTGGATATTTATTTAGCTTAATCTAAAAAAAGACTCAATTAAGATTTATTACACAAATTATGCCACCTAAGCGATGAAAGGGTTTTATTATGAACGGGGATATAGTTCAGGGGTTTTCAGGGACAAGCGATAGTTTAGGTAGAAAACTGACAAAAGTTGTATAATTTAGGCGGGTTTTAGGGTATTAACTCATTTTTATATGAAAATTTGTATGGAAGTTTAAAATACTTTGTTCAAATATTTAATTAATCATGATTATAAATAAATAAAAGAATAACACATAATTAACAAAGTCAATGCATTACGTAGGTTGGCCCCCTCTCTCACATACACACTGTAAGTCTATATATATCAGTCTTAAAAGTTATCTGTTCTAAGATCAAAAAACATAATTTAAAATTTATTGTGACCAAAGAAGTATCTGCCGAACTTCGGTGCATGTTGGGCGCGGCGGCGCCACGATGACGCCAACTGCGGAAACCGCTGCCCGAACTCTCTTTCCGCATCAGGAGAGGTCAAGGCTAAAGCCAAAGAACACTAAAAAATGGAGACCTTCACTACGTGTTATAGCAGAAGATAGAGTGACTTGTGACGTTGATCAAAGAAATTCCAAAGGCAAAACGGCTGTTAAAGTCAAAGCTAAATCTACAGTTAGAAAACTTTCTATACCATCTTCCATGCATGGCTAAATTTTCTGGTAATACTATTTAACTTGGTGCATTGTTTGGTACGACTTACTAGTATTTTCTTAAAAATATATTTTTCTAAACAACCTAAGTATGGTGTTTGAGAATTCTCATTTTGAAGTTATTTATTTATTAAAGATTTATTTGAGTCGATACCGATGGTCACAAGATAGGGCAAGATTTGCGAGCACACTATCCTCTTCTGACCTTACTTGTGAGAATATTCTGGGTACGTTGTTGTATTTGAATCGATAAATTTTTGGAGTGTTAAATAAAATCTTAGTATTGTTAAAGTGATGATATCAAACAAAGAGTTAAAATAGTTGTGGATGAAAATAAACTCCACTAAAGGTGAGATAAGTCATTCTTCAAATTTGGAGAAAAATATTTTCCTTCAAAAACGTTTTCTAGCAAATTAATTAACAAACTTATATTTTCAAGAAATATTATTCAAAAATATATTTTCCGTCATTCTAAACACACTTATGACTTCTTTTTTTTCTTGTTATTTTTTTGAAACAGTGTGTTTTATTTTTTCCATATTACTTGTGAACATATTGTAGAAATGAGTGAGCTGAAGTTTGTGGCTTTTATGTTAGGCAGGAAATTACGTCCCTGATCTGATCATGACAGTATCTACGTTTTCTTCGACGTCGTTTGTAATTTGATTTTTCTGTTTCCTGGTCACTGTAAAATTTAAACACTGTAAAATTCGAACTAAGAGAGTGTGTTTGAAATGCACGTCAACCTCTATTGATAATTTGATATTATTACTTTTTCCCACACATACATATTTATATAGGTTCAAAAAACATTTGCACGCAGAATTATTCGATCCACCGCTATGAAGTTTAGATTCAAATAAGTCAATTCTATTACACTTAAGTTTTAACGATGACACTAATCTAATTTATTCTAATTGATTACAGGAAATCGGGGAGGCAATGCTATCAAAAGGAAATAAGATCAAGTGCAACTGATATGGGGAAGTCAATTCATAAATTAAGGAGAGTTCATGTAGAAAGAGATGAGAAGATTTTGATGATAGATCAATCAAATCGAGTCGCAAATCACTCCTATATATCAAGAACGCAAGAAGGAAAGAAGATCATTGAATTTAGTCCTTCTTGTAAGCTAGATTCAGAGGCAACCCTTGGGTCAAATCTCTTAGAATATTTTTGCCTCAATCAATGGTCAATATGCAACGGCTAGTTCAAAAGAAAATTACAAGACCTCAAGACATTCCTATAAGAAGGTTGGAAGACGGAAGAAAAAGTTACACAACTTAATGTACATGTTTCTATATCTTTCTAGTTCTTAGTACAAATATTGTATTCTTGAGTTTACAAGGGTCACAAAAGATAGGAAAAGTTAGAAAACAAAACAAGAGTTGTGTCAAGCATAGACAAACATTGTTGCTGAATATCGTTAGTGGTGAACGAACTAAAACCACAACTATTGTAATGACTCATTATTGAAGATCTAAGAGAACCCTTGTGATCCAAGGGAACTGGATGTAGGTACCACACCGGTGCTGAACCAGTATAAAACTTATGTGTCTTTATTGTTTTTACTTCTGCACAATTTACTTCTGTTGTGATCGAACCTGCTGGAAAAGTTTAGTCGACTATTCCCTTCTCTAGTCAACTGAGTTTTTAAATTGGTCACAATTCACCCCTCCCCTCTTGTGTTTCAATTAGTATCAGAGCAAGGACTCACAAGTATTGCCTAACAGTAAGTGCGAAAAATATCATGGGATCAAACACAGTCGTTTGAGCACTATTCCAAGAAGGAACCTCTCAAGTAAGACCACCCTACTTCAACGGTCAGCACTTTTACACTGGAAAGTGCGAATGAAAACCTACACTATATCATATGATAGTAAAATATGGCATGTGATAAAAAAGGGAAATATTCCAATTCCACCAAGGAAGGTTAAAGACGGTGAGATCATAGTATCATATGGCTCTCTCGATTTAGATGATTACACTGAAGAACAAGCAGTCCTTATTCAAGTGAATGTTAAGGCAAAGAATCTCCTATGCAATGCCATAAGCGGAGAAGAGTATGAAAGATATCAAGTTGTGAAACTGTGAAAAAAATGTGGGACAAGTTAGAAGTCACATATAAAGGAACAAATAAAGTTAAAGAAACAAGGATTAATCTCCTAGTTCGTGACTATGAATTATTCCAAATGAAAGACGGAGAATCAGTGGAAGAAATGTTCTCACAATTCAGCAAAATTATTGGAGATTTAAAATCCTTTGGTAAACCAATCAGAAGTAGAGAGCATGTTAGAAAACTACTAAGAAGCCTATCCACCATTTGGCAACCCAAAATTATTACACTGGAATGTCAGGATCCTGACAAGATGTCATATGATGAACTTAGAGGTGATCTAATTGCCTTTAAAAAAACTCATTTAGACAGGCAAGTACAGCAAGAAAAAAAAATACAATCGCATTTAAAGCAACCGTGGCTGAGTCTGAAGAAAAATCTGAAGAAGAAGAAGAAGGAGGAGGAGGAGGAGGATGAGAAGAAGAAGAAGAAGAAGAAGAAGAAGAAGGAGAAGGAGAAGGAAAAGAAGGAGAAGGATAAGGAGAAGGGGAAGGATAAGAAGGAGGAGCAAAAGAAGAAAAAAGAGGAGCAGAAGAAGAAGGAGAAGGAGCAGAAGAAGAACCAGGAGGAGGAGAAGAAGAAGAAGAAGAAGAAGCAGGAGAAGAAGGAGGAGGAGGAGGAGGAGAAGAAGAAGAAGAAGAAGAAGGAGGAGGAGGAGAAGCAAAAGAAGAAGAAGAAGAAGAAGAAGAAGAAGAAGAAGAAGAAGAAAAAGAAGGAGAAGAAGAAGAAGGAGAAGGAGGGGGAGGGGAAGGAGGAGGAGGAGGATAAAAAGAACAAGATGAATATATAGCTATGCTCTCTAAAGTTGTAACAAGCATGATGAGTGAAAACAGAAATAGTAGAAGAGGTAAACAAAATTTCAGAAAAGAAAAAATGGGAAATGAGAATAACAAAAATGATGGAAGGTGCTATGAATGTGAAAAATACGGACACATTCAAGTAGAATACCCGCAGAAATTTCCAAAAGAAGAAGTCATTTGGAGCATGGAGTGATGATGAAGAATCTGATCTTGAGGAAATTGCCAACATTTATTTTATGGCCATCAAAGAATATAGTGATGAAGATTCAGGTGAGCTTGGCTTCATGGCAGATGAAGGAACAAGTGAGGTACGTTTACCTATGTGTCCTAAATGTAATGAACTTTAAGAATCTATTGATATTGCTCTTGTAGACATTGAGAAAGTTCTACATGAACTTCGAAAGATTCAAAGAGAAAAGAAAGACTGGTCACTGAAACTAGAAATATGTGAAATTGAAAGAGACATGCTTCAAGAAGAAGTTCATGAACTTCAACTTCAACTGAATGAATTGCAAAAATCCACCAGTCACAGTTCCATCAAATCAAACCAGTCAACTTCTCATGAAAACTCTTCTAGGACAAGACATCTTTCTGCATGCATTCATTGTGGCAAAGATAGTCACAAATCTAACCATTGCAGGTTTAGAAAAGGCAGAGAAAAGGTCTCTGCAAATTTTAGTGATCCATCTTGTTTTTAGTGGAAAACCTAACCATACATCTAACCATTGCAGGTTTAAGAACAATAGAAGGTGGGGTCGGTGACCCAAGGCCTCAAATCAGGCTAACAATCAGAATACTAACCATCCGGGACCAAGCAAGCTTGGGTACCTAATAACAAGTAATTTGTTTTTACCGGAACACCGCAAGAAAAATCGAAAAGGAAAATATTATCTCGATAGCGTGTGTTCCAGACACATGATAGGTGACAAACAACTACTCAAAACTGTCACTAAACTAGATGGTGGATCAGTCACCTTTGGAGACAAATAAAAAAGAAACACAATTGGAGTTGAAAAAGTCCCCATCAGCTCATCATGTGATGTAGACAAAGTCTACTTGGTAGATGAACTTGGTTACAACTTACTCAGCATCAGTCAACTATGCGACAATGACTATGATGTTTATTTTAAAAAAGCATGGATGGCTCATTGAAGACGAATAAGGTAAAATCATTCTATCCGGGAATAGTGATAGGAATGTCTATACTCTCAGTAATATTGATAGCCTAGGAAATAAAATTTGTCTAGCTTCTATGTTGATGATCCCGGGGTATGGCATAGAAAACTTGGTCATGCTAGCATGCATACAATTCAAAAACTTTCCAAATGCGATCTTGTCATTGGTCTTCCAAAACTAGATATTTTAAAAGATCAAATTTGTGATGCATGTCAATTAGGAAAACAAATTCGTTCTTCTTTTAAAGTCAAAAACATAGTTTGTACTACAAAACTTCTTCCACTTTTGCATATGAACCTCTTTGGTCCAACCAGAACTGCTAGCATTGGTGGTAGAAAATATATTTTTGTTATAGTAGATAATTTTTTTCGATTTACTTGGGTTATTTTTCTAAGTCATAAAGATGAAGCATTAAGGAATTTTGAAGTCTTCTGCGAGAAGGTACAACGAAAAAAGGGATATTACATCTCTGCCATAAGGAGTGATCACGGAGGAGAATTTGAAAGCAGAGCATTCGAAAATTTATGCAATGATCAAGGAATTTCTCACAACTTCTCTTCCCCAAGACCACCTCAATAAAATGGAGTGGTAGAACACAAAAATAGAACCTTGTAAGATATGGCAAGAATTATGATTGTAGAAAACTCTTTTCAACACCACTTCTGGGCAGAAGTTGCATGTACCGCATGTCACATCATTAACAGATGCTTGATTCGACCTATTCTAAAAAAGACTCCATATGAGCTATGAAAAGGTAAAAGACCCAACGTCAGTTACTTTCATCTATTTGGCTGCAAATGCTTTATTCACAAAAATGAAAAAGGCAACCTTGGAAAGTTTGATCCAAAGAGCGACGAAGGTATTTCTCTTGGATACTATCCCTCATGTAGAGCATATAGAGTTTTTAATAAACGAACTTTATCTATTGAAGAATCCATACATGTTGTATTTGTGGATACTAACCCTCGCTCAAGGAATGAAAAACTTCATAAATATGATAAAATTTTCATAGTTCCAAAATATGTTCATACAAGTACGGACATTCACGATGAGGTGACTAATCAGTAGCATCAGTCGACTGACAGTCACATGAAAAATTAGGAATCACCTACAACTGAACAATCAATTCCCATCGAAAAGGAGTCAGCCTCAGTTGTCCCAAATAAATGAAAAAGTGAACCTCAATATCCTCATAAGTTCATCATAGGAAATCCACAGTAAGGCATTAGCACCAAAACATCTCAGAAGTTGAACTCTCACATGATCCTAATATCTCAAATTGAGCCAAAGAAAGTTGACAAAGCTCTCAAGGCTGACAACTGGGTCATAGCCATGAAATAAGAACTTGAACAATTTGAAAGAAATAAGGTATGGAACTTAGTTCCAAAACCTTCTGATGCATCAATTGTAGGAACAAAATGGGTATTCAAAAATAAGTTGAATGAGTCTGGTCAAGTAGTTCGCAATAAAGCAAGACTAGTCGCTCAAAGTTACTCATAGCAAGTGGGAATTGACTATGAAGAAACCTTCGCCCCTTTGGCAAGGTTGGAATCTATTTAAATATTGCTTTCCTTTGCTGCTTATAAAGGGTTCAGACTATTTCAGATGGATGCAAAAATACTTTCTTAAATGGATATATTTCTGAATAAGTGTATGTGAAACAACCTCATGGGTTTGTAGACAACATTCTCCCAAATAATGTCTTCAAGATAGCAAAGGCCTTATACGGTCTCAAACAAGCCCCCCGAGCCTGGTATGGGAGACTAAACTCTTTTATGTTAAATCATGGCTTCAACTGAGGTAATAGTGATACAACTTTGTTTATTAAGCTTTCAAAATCAGGTAATCTCATTACTCAAATTTATGTAGATGATATTATTTTTGAAAGTTCTAACTCTGTGTTATGTGAGGAATTTGCTCATACTATGAAAGGAGAATTTGAAATGAGCATGATGGGAGAGCTGACTTTCTTTTCTTGGGTTACATATTAAGAAATCCTCCAAAGGAATCTTCATTAGCCAAATCAAGTACACAAAAGAGCTTATTAAAAGGTTTAGTATGGAAAATACAAAGCCTAGTGGAACTCCTATGAGTTCGTCAATAATTTTTGAAGAAGACAACGACGGGAAAAGTGTTGATGAAACCATGTACAGGGAAATGATTGGATCCCTTTTATATCTTACGGATGGTCGACCAGATATAATGTTCAGTGCTTGTAAGTGTGTAAGATTTCATTCGGCTCCAAAAGAATCACATATGACTGCGGTAAAATGTATCATTAGATATCTTATTGGGACTACTAAATTGGGTGTATGGTATCCTTATTCTAACAATTTTGATCTAAAAGGATTTTCAGATGCAAATTTTGCATGTGATAGAAGTGACAGGAAAAGCACAAGTGAAACTTGCCAAAAATTGGGAAATGCACTAATTTCCTAGCATACCAAGAAATAAAATTGTGTTGCATTGTCGACTACTGAAGCAGAGTATTTAGCTGTTGGAAGTTGTTGCACTCAAATTCTTTGGATTATAAATCAACTTATCGACTATGATCTCAATCTTACTTCTACTTCTATTTTGTGTGATAACATCAATACTATCTATTTATCAAAATATTATGTGCATCATTCCAGGGCAAAGTATATAGAAATTAAGCATAATTTTATTCGTGATCATGTTGCTAAAGGTGATATAGTATTAGAATATATTAATACTAAGTCTCAACTTACTGATATTTTTATAAAATCTCTTTTGGAAGAACGGTTTGCCTACTGCGTAGTAATATTGGAATTTTGTTTTATTGCATGAAAAGATCTTTTAATATTTACAAAATATTTTACTTTCTTTTATATGTTTGCCAAAGTGATTGCCTTCATTAATTTGATGTGAGTGTAATTATTACTTTCCATTGGTGCCGCCGAAGCAACTCCTCAGAAATATAACTCCGATCTGTTACTAACATTTCCTCTAACCAATGCAACCCTTCAATCTACCAAACGGCTAAATAAGTACCCCATTTTATCTCATTCTCCCCCACTTCTCACCAAACTTCTCTACCATGGCTAAGAAAAATCTCTCCTCCTCCACTGTCACAAGATGAAGCAGACAGTTCCAAAAGACTTAAAATCTTGAAGAAACTATCAACCTTGAGTTATCTCTTGATTCAGATGCTCTCAAAACTGATAATGAGAGTAGTAACTCATCGAAGGATCAAGCACTAAGCCAAAAAAGAGCCGGCAAGAGACCCATGGATCAAACCCCCCAAAAGGCCTGCATGCAAAAAGGGAAAAGTGGAAAGCACTAATTTTGGGCCTGAGGACAAATTAAACTTCTACAGTCCAACTGAGAAAACAAGGTTTGAATCCTAAAGTCAAAATCTATGACTTATGGGAGCATTATAAGTGTCTCTCTTATGAAGTATGTTCATTGTGATGTTGTTTAAACTTTTGACTTTCAGCGCCTTTCTCCTCTGTTTGATACTATTGGAAAGACTGTGTATGAAAAACATGTGCGAATGTTCTATGCAAATCTGTTTGTGAATGACAAAGATGACTTGGAGTCAATGGTCCTAGGTGCTCGTATTGTGCTTGATGCATATCAATTTGAGAAATATTTTTCTGCTAAGTTTTATGGTTATGATGTGTTTGTTCAGAATTTATGGCCAAAAGATTTCGAAGTGACCTTAGAAGAGGCAAAAGCTACCATGTCTGAAAACCCCCTTGATATTGGTTCCAAAAGTCTTAAATTTGAACGTTGTGTATTAGCTCACATGATTGCAATCACTCTTCTTACTAGGACTGGATCTTTCAGCACTTTAACCACTAGGGATATTTTTGTTCTTATTGTCATATGAACAACAAAAGACTTGACTGGTTTGTGTAGATTCGTCAGTATATACTTGAAAGTATTAGAGATATATCATCCTCTGATGCTTGTTTATCCCATGGTCTGCTTATCTCCGACATTCTAAAAGTAATGAAGGTTGATTTGGGACCTTTTTCTCGAAATAATAATAACTACATGTATTATACTGCACAATATGATAATCGAGAATGAACGTGATCTTAATGCACCAATTCAAGATGATTGAGAATGTCCACCTCCAAGGGTACAAATGATAGTAGATGAAAATCACCGATTTGAATAATTTTTAGCTCGACACAAAAGAATTGAGGACAAAGATGCTCATTTTGTACTTCGTAACGCATTAACAAATCATTTATGGGAGCATACTAGAGGAAGTTGAATATTTATGTAGTATTTAATCTGAATTTTACCATAATGTAATATGTATTTAATTATCTTGTATCTCAACGATTTTACTTTTATTTGAATTATTCATTAATATATATAATCTATAATATTTGCTTACAAATTATATTATTTCAAAATATATGGTATAAAATAATTTTATATTAAATGGTTATATAAGAAAGGAATATAAATTATATGTGATGAATATGTAAAAAAGAAAAAAATTCTTTAATAGAAATAAGAAAATAAAATTTTAAATAAAAAATAAGAATATAATATTAAAGAAAGGGAAGAATATAAAATAAAATATTATATTTTGGAGTAAAAAATAAAGTAATAATTGAAGTAATTTTACTCAATTTTAGAATTTACTCTATTTTGGTAGAGAAAATGGAGGCAAAGAGGGCCTAAATGAGGAGAAACATAAAAGCAGCAATTTACTGCCACCGAATATCATCATCAGGCTGATTCGTTTGAGGCAGAAAAGTCTGTCTAAGAAGACAGTTTTCACACTATTAAATTTAAATGCCAAATAGAATGAAAAAGTGGCTGCTTGCATGTTTTACTGTCTAGTCCTGTCGTTAACTGGCTTTTGAGTAGAGGATATTTTTGAAAAATTCAAACAATATAGATTAGTTTTTATAAATAAATAAACCATCGACCATCTGGTATCCGGGATTCTAATCCAAATCTAGAGCTGCATAGGTTCCATTTAATGGGAAACGGAAAATATTCTCTCTTAGCAGTTTTATTATTCACAGTGTTAGAATTTAAAATTTCTAATTAATGTTCGAAAGATCTCATTATAATCCAGTGTGTTCCTCGAGAAATTGCCTTTCGTTTTCTTTTAACATTATGATGGAAGTATTTCGACAAAACTGAAATATTTTTAACGCCAGAAGCAAAGATAGACAACATGCAATCTTCTGAAATTGAACCAGCACTTAAAGATATGTTAAACAAGTTTTTTCAATTTTATATTCCTATTTCATATTAAAATTGAAATAATTGACAAAATAGTAAATATATACTGATTGAAACACTAGTTTACTAGTTGCAAATAATATTTGGTTTGAAAAATTGTATACTATTAAACTTCGGATTGAGCTAAAGGAAAATAGGATAGCTCGTAGATCGAAGATTAAGCTAGAACGTTAATAGGTAGTTCAACGATTTTACCCTTTTCTGTTGGAGAGCATTATGATTTTAGTTTAGAACACCTTATTTACTCCCTCTTCTATTATTATTATTATTATTATTTAATCTTCAATTTTATTACTATTGTTGTATCTTTTATATACATTGTTACTTTTTACTATTTTTGCTGGCAATACTTTTTTTTTATTTAGTATTTTCATCATAGATTTTAATTCTTGTATTTTTCAAACATATTTAAAAAATTTATTTTTTTTAATAGTCGAAAATCTATCGGTAACAACTTCTCTAACATTTGGGTATATTTTTACTTTCCTAAATCCACATGTGGGATCACACGGTATATTATTGTTGATGTACTGAGCAAAAGGACATTTTTTAGTCACTCGCCGATTTACCTTTTGACTGTGCTGGATGACTTTTTTTATACCCAACTTTTCTTGGTTCCCCACTAAAAGAGAATCCTAGATAAGAAAAACAAAACAGAAGAAAAGAGGCAAAAATAAAAATAGAATTGTATTGTCACAAGAATCTTTCCGTAGAATCAGCCATCATCCAACTGTCTCCTATAAAGCTACAAATATCCACTATCAGTAAAAATCCAATTTCAAACTATTATTAAGCTCACTACTTGGTAGTGTAGTCCATTATTTAACTATCCCTTCTTTTGCAATATATCTTGTTTTACTCATTTTCACACGATAGAAATAGAGAGGTTCAACTCTCAGTCAGTCACTCTTTTCCTTGTTATTCTTTAAAGGTCTTTGAAGTTCAAGAAAAAATGGCAAAGGTATTTGGAATTTTTGCATGTTTAGTAATTGTGGCTTTAGATGCTGTAGCTGGACTTCTTGGAATTAAAGCCGAAGGAGCTCAAAACCAGGTATATCTCTTCCAATGCCAATCTCATTATTGTACCAAACATTGCAAAAAATTTTTTTTTAATAATAATAATAATTATTATTATTATTTTATTATATGGCTTCCTTCAAATCCTCCCAGAAATCTGTTATGTCTGATGACATTTAATTCTTTGCTGACATTGTAACAACTAGTTTAATATGTGACTGTAGCTTAGTGAATTATCATTTTTATAAGGTTAACAATTACTAATGTTTATCGTACAAAAATTTACTTGACCTTAATTACCGTAAGTAGTTTTTACACAGTCTAATGCACAAAACTTAAATGTTTTTTTTTTCCTTTTCGATTTAAGTTATATGCGTTGATAGTGTAATAGCTAAGTTTAATATGTTATTGTAGGTTAATAAGCTACATTTTTATCAGGTTAATAATTATAAATTTTTATTACACAGAAATTTACTTGACCTTACTGTAAGTAGTTTTTAAACTTAAATCTTTCTTTTATTTTTTGTGGTTTGGAAGGAAAAACACATGAAACTATGGTTGTTCGAGTGTAAAGAGCCAAGCCATGATGCATTTATACTAGGTTTAGCTGCAGCAGGTCTTTTAGGAGCAGCTCATATTCTTGCCAACCTCGTCGGAGGGTGCAGCCTCTACTGTACTAGCGATGAGATTCAGAAAGCACCCCCAAGCAGACAATTATCACTCGCTTGTCTTCTTTTCACTTGGTATGTGATAAATTATATACTCTTTCATTTCAAAAAAAAAATGACCATATTTCCTTATTAGTCAATATTTCTTTACTATTAAGCATTTATAATCACACAAATGTTATCGACAGATTTAAGATAACAATTTTCAAAAGTTGTACGGCTAACAAATATTGTATAACTTATTTAAGACTACATATCTCACGTCGTCCCTTATTTATTGAAGGAGGGGACTGGGGCATTTTAATTAACGATTTATTATTATAAATCTAGCAGGAGTTCTAAGTTTGTGAGTGTTTCAAATCTTACATGTCTCTTCTAGTGGGTTAAAATATTTTGTTATCGGACTATCTATTAACAGTCTTAATAGATGATACTAATTACTGTTCTTGTTTGTTTAAATTTTCAAATTTTATTTATTTTGAAAGTACTTTTTATCTTAAGTGTTTCTTCGAAAAAGTGCTTTTGGAGAATATTTTGTGTTGGATTAATCTAACTTGAAAAGCACCTTTGCTAGATTATTATTGGGATTCTTATTATGTGATAATATTTGTATCTTTGGTAGATGATTACAGGTTCGATCAGATCGAATAACTTTGATTTAAATCATGTATTTATTTTTAAAAAAATAAAAAAATCCATCTTTCACCACAATAATAGAAGAAGAAAAAATAAAGTGAAAGACAGATATCTAATTCATCTTTCGTATCCACAATCTATCCGGTGGGTTCAGAACAAATTATATCGGGTTACGTTCACCACCATAAAGTAAACTTCATCGAGTTTTCTTCGAGCCCCACACCATTTTTGGAATGGGGTAAAGGGAATTGCTCCAATCAAGTAGTTTGTCCATGATTTGAGGCGACACTTCTTGGTGTGACCGGAAAAAAAGAAGAGAACAATTGGTCCATTTCTCTCATTTACCATATGAGATTATTATACAATTTAGAAAGTGAGATTATTATACAATTTAGAAAGTTAAATAATAATCTATCACAAATTTTTTTTATATATATATATATATATATATATATATATATATATCACTGATTTTACTTTTTTTTATTCAGATGAAAATATTTTAAAAAGAACTTGGTTCTTCCAAAATTTTCAAAGGAGACAAAAGAAAAGATCTCTAATCTTTAAACTTCATTGAAAACAAATTGATTACTTTGAATGGTTTGAATCTTATCTTGAATATCACTAATTAGAATTTTCTTTTTCTAAGTTGGTTAACGTTTCAAAAGTTTGAAAACTTCCACGGGAAATGAAGTGATCACCTCTGAACTCCCTCCGACACAAGGATTTTCAACAAATTATAGAAATACTTCAGTAGTAGCTAATCCTTTCAAATTAAAAATCGAAAATGAAGCTATTACTGGCAAAGATATTAAAAATATTTTTGAACAAAATAGTTATACAAATAAATATTTACAATCTCTTGGTGAATATTTGATTACAAAACCACCTTCAGCATCTACTAGTTCTAAGCCAGCAGAAACCTCCATTTCTTCAATCCCTTTATTTAAACCTTATGAGATCCCTAGAACTTTCTCTATAGAACTTCGGATTCACCAAGCTAAAGACTCTCCTCGGCTTTCTGACCTTCAACGTAGGATCCTAGAAATTGAGAAAACCTTGATAGCTCAGAACACCCTAACTAACGATTCTATTATACTGGTTCTCCGAGAAGTAGATATTGCCAAGAAACCAATTCATTGTTAGAGCAATTTCATGACAATCCTTCCCTAGAAATATTTTCGGTTAGAACGGGATCTTTCAACTGGTATCAACCTCAAAGACTCTATTATTCTAGAGCTACCCACTCTGATATAGCCTTAGAAGAAAGACCAAACATTATTCAAAATAATTATAATGCCAATAACATCTATGAGTGAAACATAGATGGTTTTTCCAAATATAATATTCTGGCCAAGTTACAGCAGATGACTATGGTAGTCATTGCATATCGGACTTCTCATAACTGTTCTGACTAGCTTACTACCTATGTTTTAGTAGCAGGTTTTACAAGTCAACTTAAAGGATGGTGGGATACTCATCTTAGCGAGGAAGATAAGAACTAAATTCTTTTAACTGTCCGAGTTGATTCAACGAGAGAACCAACCCTTAAGGATGGCTATACATCGGGAGAACCAACCCGATTCAACCAACACCCTAATTTATACTATAATCAAAACATTCATAGGTAGTGTATGTATCTTTAGGGAAAGATCTTCTAAGATACTTAACAATCTTAAGTGTAAAACCCTTTCTGATTTTAGATGATAGAGATTCCTTTCTTATCCGAATCTATGAAAAACCATATAGAAACCTCCCATATTGGAAAGAAAATTTCCTAGATGGCCTATCTAAGTCTCTTAGAGATTTAGTTAAAGAGGAACTCTAAAATCAGTATACTGGTGATATTGTTCCTTACGAATAAATCACCTATGGCCAACTTACCAATTTCATTCAATATTTTGCTCTCAAAATATGTCGACATGATAAGATATTGAGACAATTAGCTAAAGATAGAACGCAGACTTACCGAGATCTAGGTAGTTTCTGTGAACAATTTGGGCTTACCTCCTTGTAGTAAAAGGCCTCATAAGAGACGAACATCTAAAGATAAGGAGATTACAAAATATAGATCTTTTGTGAAGACTAAATTCTACAAGGAGGTAAGCCAAATTGTTCGCAGAAACTACCTAGATCTCGGTGAGTCTGTGTTCTATCTTTAGTTAATTGTCTCAATATCTTATCATGTCGACAGAACTTGAGAGCAAAATGTTGAATGAGACTGGTAAGTTGGCCATAGGTGATTTATTTCTAAGGAATAATATCAACAGTATAGATTTTGGAGTTCCTTTTTAACTAAATCTCTAAGAGACTTAGGTAGGCCATCGAGGAGTTTTTCTTTCCAATATGGGAGGTTTCCATATGTTTTTTCATAGATTCGGGTAAGAAAGGAATCTTTATATCATCTGACATCAGAAAGGGTTTTACATTTTAGGTTGTTAAGTATCTCAGAAGATCTTTCCCTAAAGATAGATGCACTACTTATGAATGTTTTGATAATAGAATAAATTAGGGTGTTGGTTGAATCGGGAATGGTATGACCAACCTTAAGGATTTTTTTCTTCCGTTGAATCAACTCGAATACTTAAGAGAATTTGGTTCTTATCTTCCTCGCTAAGATGAGTATCCCACCATCCTTTAAGCTGACATGTAAAACCTACTACTAAGACATGAGTAGTAAGCTGGTCAGAACAGTTATGAGAAGTCCGGTATGCAGTGGCTACCATAGTCATCTGCTGTAATTTGGCCAGAATATTATATTCAGAACAACCATCTGTATTTCACTCATAGATATTTTTGGCATTATAATTGTTTTGCATAAAGTTAGGTCCTTCTTATAAGGCTCCATCAGTATGGGTAGATCTAGAATAATAGAGTCTTTGAGGTTGACGCCAGTTGAAAGATCATGTTCTAATAGCGGAGAATTGTCATGAAAGTGCTCGGGCTGTGAATGGGTTTGTTGGTCAGTATCTACTTCTCGGAGAACAGATACATAAGAAGTGTTATCTTTAGTTGGGGTGTCCTGAGCTATCAGAGTTTTCTCATATTTTAGGATCCTACACTGAAGGTTAGAAACCTGAGAAAATTCTTTAGCTTGGTGAATTTGAAGTTCTGTAGCGAACGTTCTAAGGATCTCATTAGGGCTAAATAAGGGGATTGGAGAAGTGGAGATTTCTGTTGGCTTAGAACTAGTGGATGCTGTGAAGATGGTTTTGTTATCAAATATTCACTAAGAGTTTGTAAATATTTCTTTGTATAGTTATTTTGTTCAAATTGTTTTTAATATCTTTGCCTGTATAACTTCATTTTCAATCTTTAATTTGAAAGGATTAACCGAAGAGAGCCTTGACATAACTGGTAAAGTTGTTGTCACGTGATCAGGAGTTCGAGCCGTAAAAACAGCCTCCTACAGAAATATAGGAAAGACTTCGTACAATAGACCCTTGTGATCCGACTCTTCTCCGGACCCGCAATGTGTACCGGACTACCCTTTAATTTGAAAGGTTTAGATACTAATGAATTATTTCTATAATTTGTTTAAAATCTATGTGAAAGAGGAAATTCAGAGGTGACTTCTCCGGGGGAAGTTTTCCAAACCTTTGAAATGTTAGTTTCTTTCAGAAAAGAGAGATTCTATTTGGTGATATTCAATATAAGCTTCAAACCACTCAAAAGAAGTTATGAAGTTGGGCTGGAGTAGCTTCTTGCAATAACCAGTTTATGAAGTGTTTTCATGTTCCAGAATTAAAGGCTGATTCTATAAATGATAGCAACTGGGAGAGATCCAGTTCTGGTTTTATAATTGGTTGTTTTGACATTGAGTGTCAAGGAATACACTATATTCGTGTTTAAAGGGTACTGTAAAATTGGAAAAGCAATCAAAGTAAATTGGACCACTACAAAGGCTGATTTCTACCATTCTTAGGAGGTAATCGTTGAATTCCAGAAATCTAGAGTCTCTAAGGCAGAGGAGAAGAGATGTGTATAAACCTTCTTTTGAAAGAGATTTAGCTGCAATTTGTACCGAACGAAAATGGAGGTAATTATATTTTCGTCTATACTTTTCTATAGACATAGAATTTAAAAGTTTGATATTTTCATAGGAGGAGAATTTTCTTTTGTAATCTATATGTATAAATAATAAATAAAATTTAAATATTCAGTAAAATACAAAAAATGACATCGTTTGTCGTTACAGTAATTTATTCATTTGTTCACTTCTTTAAAATTGATATCGCTTACGAAAATTCCGCTTACTCTACTTGGTATCTTCATGATCTGACTCAAGATGAATGGTTTGTTCTATGGTTGAGACGTGATAGTCACTTGTCAAAGCCCATCTTGAAGATTTAAGATGGTGGATTGGGGATGTTTATGAATTTTCCAGACAGTAATTGATTGCTGCAAATCAGCAAAGCTAACGTCTTCTTCGAGTTTACAATTTGAGGAGGAAGAAGAGGATGTAAAGGTAGACGAGGAAGGAAAAGAGTTTCGCGGTCGTAATTTATACTACTTTTGTCTTGCTTTTAACGTCTTCTTGCTTTTAATTGTAAACATTTTATTTTAAAAAGAGTAAAAAACGATATCTAAATTATGATATAGGGAGTATGTAACACCGCCGTAGTTGCTGTGGGGTCAACATATTAATCTCTAACTAATAGCAAAAACATTTAGGAGGGAACTTATTGTCTTTATTTCACATTTTTTCTAAGTGCGTGACATACCTCACCATTTGCTAATGTGTTCGAATTCTGTGGTTTTAGGATTATACTGGCAGGAGGAATGGGAATGCTAGTGATTGGGACAATGGCAAACAACAGGTCGAGAGCTTCCTGTGGGTTCGGGCATCGTCATTTTTTCTCAATTGGTGGAATTTTGTGTTTCGTACATGCCATTTTTTCTGTTGCCTACTACGCCACATCTACTATGACTCTTGCATAGTCCAATACCATGCACTTATTCCTCTCGGCGGCAAACTCAGGATTTTACTTCTATGGTTCAAGACTCTGTTTTAACAACCAAAAGCATCACCTTTTTATGTTATGGGTTCACAGTTCAGTATTTTCAGCAATTCCAGTGGATTTGACACACGAAAATCAAAGTCTAGGTTAAAAGTTATGGATTCAAATAAACCTAGATCAGTAGTTTTAGATCCACCCCTGCTTCCTCTTGTTTTCTCCTCATAATTTCTTGCTATGAAGTAACCTTGTAGTTTACTCTACGAGGTTTTCAATTTTTCACTTCTCTCTTTCTTTGTTTGATCATTTAGAGGTTGGTGATATACTGATAGAGTAACTGTCATCTGGCGTAACTTCTGATTATAGATCATAGTTATGACAATTAGTTTTGGCTGGGATATGACTTATGGATGCTCCAAGGTTGATGAAGTGTTTTTGATGATTTGTTTTAAACCGACGACAATTGCATATTTATTTTTGAGAAGCTTATTACAGGACCTTTTATGTTATTGTTATTGCTTGTTTCCATTGTTCTTTTATCTTCTTGAGCCCTAGGTGCACACTACCCTCCCAAATCTCACTTGTGGACCACCACTAGGTTTGTTGTTGTTTTTGTTATTAGATGACCTATGTGTGCAGTAGCGTACGCATGAATTTTGTAAGCGGTGTCAATATTTGAAGAAGTAAACAAATAAATAAATCGCTATAACGACAAGCGATATCATTTTTATATTTATATGAAAACTTTCGAAAAAGTCTTCCATCAAATTTTATGTTCAAACGGGAACTAACCTAGAAAGTCAGCTTAAACTTGTTAGTCTTGTAAGTATTCATGAAATTAACAATTTGGCCAGCTACGTTGAATAGTGAAACAACTTATTCGTCCGCAATTTCAACTCTACCATGAATTCAAATATTTCAACTAATTAAAGCACACGAAAATAAATCATTTGAAGAAGTACAGTATTTTGGAATGCCTATATTGTTGGAAGAAACGGAGTGTCTCTTATTGACAAGGAAGAGCTCCATTTTTCACTTTATAAAGAATTGTCTTCTCGAGGGCTGCAACCCCATAAGAATTTGGGTCAGTAACTTTTGCTCAAATAGTATATTTTGTATCAAAAATTCATTGAGCATGTATAAATATGAAATGTAAAACCCAATCATTAGTACTTGAAGCTGCAAACAACGAGCATGTTGGACTGCTATAGTTAATGCATGGCTAGTAAATAAAATAATAAGCTTCACTGAATATAAAAAGAAAGCTTTTTGAGTTTTGCCAAGAGAAGTAATTGCAAATTACACAAACAAAAGACAAGCATTCGACTTAAGCAGATCGATATTATTCGAAGAAGTTAATCAATGCTTCAAGACATGCACTCAACTAAGTGCCCTGATATTCAAAGACTTTAATTTCCGACTAGCATGAGGCCAAATTCAAGCATCTAATGACTGAAAAGTATTCAAGTACGTAGCAAGAAAACGAAAAATCTTATGTTAAGGAGTTGAAGTACAAAACTGTGCATCAAAGAATCGATCAATGCTTATTGGCAACGTACTCATTGAGGTTAATGTAAACTAAAATCAGAAATAATAAAGTTATGAAGAGGTAGCTCGGATGAACAGTAAGAATAAAAAGACCATTTCTATCACAACCATAAAGTTAAAACGAAAGAATTTTATCAAAGGGGATGTAGCTCAGATGGTAGAGCGCTCGCTTAGCATGCGAGAGGTACGGGGATCGATACCCCGCATCTCCATTCTTATTTTTCTCAGTTTATTTAATTATGAAAGACGCATTTCACGATTTTAGGCCACAAAAAGGTAAGTAATAGCAGAAGAAGTGTTTTTTACTTTTTTTTCTCAAATCAACTGGTTAGGTAATTAATTTTTTGAATCCAAACTTAGGCATTCTTCTGCTCTATCAAGTTCAGATTCTGAGTCAATTATTATGTCTTTCTGTGAAGAAATAGATTGCACATTGAGTATTTAGAAGTTATACAGAGGCAAGTTTACGCAAGTGGGGGAAAAATTGCTCTTTTTTGTGAGGTTGAATGAGCCCTAGTGTGCATGGGTCCTTTGCTTGCACGATTGGAATTTACTGCAACCTTAACTGAGTAAAAAAAAAAAACAGAAAAATAGGTTTGTGATGCTAGAAATTACATTAGACCAATGGGTTGAAAGTTCTTCTTTCCAATTACTCATTTACATTATATGGTTTTAATGCTATTTCTAGGATGAGACTCCTCTCTATTTTCATGTCTCTCCATTTCTCTAAGTTCCTATTTGGATTAGAGCCAAATGTCATAGTTAAAAATTGAAGGTTGAGATTTAATTACCAAAGCAAGGTCTTAACTATGATTAGATTAATAAATATTTAATTTATTTGTTCTCCAAATTTTCTTAATCCCATGATTCTAGCTAAAATATTAACTAATCCATATATATTTGAATAAAAAGAATTTCCTAGTATGCTCACTAGGAATTGCACATCCATATGCTCAATATATACTGAATATGTTAAATAGATCTCTCGTGATACACAAGATTGAGTAAAATCATGATACAAAATAGAATTGAAACAATTAAAAAAAAAGAGGACATCTCGGATGATAGATTTCACTTAAAGAATGAACGTCATCGTAACAACAAAGCCAAATCCCACAGTAGAACCAGCAATGACGCCAATTTTATTAGCTGATGACGGCTGAGATGGCGTCGGAACAGAAGCACCAGAAGGAGGCAATGCAGGAGCGTCAACAGTAGGGGATGATGGATTACTAACAGGGGAAATTTTAGGTGCAATTTTTGGCGACGGCGCTGAAGATTTGGGAGATGGTGATGAAGCAGGGGACTTAGTAGGGGAACTGATCACTGGGGTGGTGGAAGGTGTCGATGCTGGTGGCAGAACCGGAGGTGCGGCTGCAGGCGGTGGAGAAGCTGTGGCAATTGTGTTGACTTCAAGTTTCATTCCTGAGGCACAATGTCCACCAGTTCCACAAATGAAGTATCTTCTGCCTAGAGAAGATAGAGCAATGACAGTCATCCCACCACCATTTGTTGATATTGCATTTGTTGTCGCGCAAGAATCATAATTAGCTTTTGTAACTTCAAGCACATCGTGGCTTAGACCATACGAAAATACTGTCAATAAGATAAACAAAAATAGAAGATGTTAGTTAGTTTGAGAACGAGAGGGGTTCGACTTATTTGTAAATTTTGTAATTCACTTCCACATTAACAATAGGTTAGAGGTTTTGAGTCCCATTGAAAATAATTAACAAAACATGCACGGTTGATCCCTTGAATGATAGGGTCTCCCACCAGAGACAAGGTAAGATTTGAAATTTATAAATTCAAAATTTTAGTCCACTTAAATTATTAGGTTTCAAGTTAATAATTTGTATATTATCAATAAATTTTGTAAGACACATATAGAATCTGGACAAAAACTATTGGTTCCGTTGAACCCATAATCCATATTCTAGCTCTGCCCCTACCTCCCACCAACGACAGGAACCTCAAGATGACAAAGACTTGCCCTCTTCATGAAAACGAAAAATGAATGAGGATCAAGACGGGGATATTAGCCCTTCCTCAATACCAAGAAAGGTGGGTTCTATAAGACTTACACCAACTAACATTTTGACTCTAAAAGTGAGAGTTGGTGTCAATCTTGCACCTTTTTATCAAATAATAAAGTAGATTTCGCTCTAGAACCCTACACAACCCGAGCTCCCCCTAAGGGGAAGTAGACCAAGAGCAAGCAACCCCGGCACAAAATGAAAAGAAAGAACTTTTAAGATTAGATTTAGACGGAATGTCATTCAAACGACCTTAAAACAATCATAAAAACCAATGTATACCCTAGCATGAGAAAGAAAAAATATAGTGCTAAGAGGCATAAGTTTTATTGGGTGAATTATGGGATGGGAATGGCTTACTCAAATTATCACCAACTAAGAAAGTTTCGGATGCAGCCCATGTTTTATAATCAGCGCCCTGACTCCATCCACCATTACCTCCCACTGTGTGATTTGCGGCCATGGCTGAATTAAGCACCATGGCTATGGCTGCCAAGCTCAATAATGTTCTTAGCATTGCCATTTTTAATTAGCAAATTATACAATTGGGTTGTATAAACTGCTAAAATATTTGCTAGTATTGAAAATTTATGTCTTCTTTCTTTCAAGATTCTGCTATTTATAGGTAACACTGTTGAATGAGGACAGAATAGTTTGACTATGATTGTCATATTTTATAATCCAAACGCGCCACTGACGATGGTTTCTCAAAATAACCATTTTCCTTTTCTCCCAACGTCCTTTTATTCGTTTTCTTTTTTTACTTTCATTTTATGATTCGTTTTTTTTATAATGGTGGTGCTCGAGCCAATCTAAATATTATACTTTTAAACTATCGAATATATAATATATGGATAATATGAGTATAACTGTGTATAATTTATATACACTGACTAGGAAAAGTAAATATTGAATCTGATCGGCTATATATTTGTGTAACAATCCCGTTATATATATACACACATTACATGTCAGCTATTTTTAGTTTAAGAGATTAAGTGAGCGGTTATTTGAATTAATTCTTCGTCCACTATTCTACTAGATACCTATATGGTTGTACCACTTAGCACAGCTGCACAAGTATCGAGAAATTTGTCCACCAAAGTTTAGGCAAATTAAAAATAATAATATAGTAATATTTTTTTGTAACTTTAGTTTTTATAATTTTCTTCCATTTTATTGATAGCTGAACCGCACCCCTTGATACGCTTACTTTCATTTTATGATTCAAGTTGTTTTAGCAAATTGCATTTTTTTTTACATATCATAAATTAGTCTCGACTCGGTAAGAGCTGACTTGATTTTGATTTGTATATTGAATTGAGTACAATTACACGTTATTGACTCTTTATGAAGTCTAGTATAACACAAGAACATGCTACAGTGTGGTGCATTATTGTAAAGCGTTTGTCAACACTTCATTCATGTAAAGAATCTGAAATGAATTCTCGTTGTATGTGATATACAAATTGAGATGTCTCTTCAAAGGACAGCTATTTTTTTTATTATTAGTAAGTTCAAAGCTTATGCCCCCTCCCACTGAAAGAGGAAATAATTCAGATAATTAACCTATTCAATTTGTTGACCAAGAAGCAATGCATACGTGCGGTGATATATTGAAGCTTATACTAACTAGTGTGGTTCATCGAAACCGTAAACACTTGCCCGGATTAGGTGTTTATAGTAAATCATATCAAGTACTTATTATATTTAAGTAATTCAACGAGGCAACCCGGTGTAGAGACTATCCGAGTTCGCGTAGGGTTCGGGGAAGGGACGCATCTCAGAAGGTGTGATGTGAGCAGTCTACCCTGATACTAGGGGTGGCAAGTGGGTCGGGCCCGGTCCTAAGTGGGCTTCGCGGGCCCGGTCCTAAGTGGGCCGGTCCTATGCGGTCCGGTCCTAAACGGTCCTGGGCTTCGCGGGCTTATTGCTGGAACCGGCTCAGGACCGGGACCACGAAATAACGGGCCCAGGTTTAGTGGGCCGGTCCCGGGCCCAAACGGGCCCAATATAAACTTTCTCTTTTTTTTTTATATATTTTTTTTTATAGAAGTTAGAGAAAACAATAGCAATAAAGATATATAAGCTATATTCGATTTATATACTATATATACATCATATATATATATATATATATTTATATACTATATATACATCTTAAAATATATATATATATATATATATATATACTATATTATATATACATAGTATACATCTTAAAATATACTATATATACATCTTAAGATATACTATATATATATATAGTATAGTAGATCTTAAGATATATATACATATATATACATCTTAAGATATATAAGCTATATATATATATATATAGTAAGATGTATATATAGTATATCTTAAAATGTATACTATCGAATATGACTTATAAACTATGTATATATATTATAGTATATATAGTATATTATAGTGTATATATACATTTTAAGATATATATATATAATTATATACACACTATACTATATATACATAGTATATTCGATATACTATACAATATATACATATATATATAAGCTTATATATATATATATACTATACTATACTATATATACATCTTAAGATATATAAGCTATATTCGATTTATATACTATATATACATCTTAAGATATATAAGCTATATTCGATTTATATACTATATATACATAAATATAGTAAGATGCATATATATTTTAGTATAGTATAGTATATATATACTATATATACAACTTAAGATATACTATAATATATATACATCTTACTATATATAAGCTATATTCGATTTATATACTATATATACATCTTAAGATATACTATATATAGTATAGTATATATAGTATATCTTAAGATGTATATATAGTATAGTATATATAGTATATCTTAAGATGTATATATAGTAAAGTATATATAGGATATCTTAAGATGTATATGTAGTATAGTATATATAGTTTATATATCTTATGAGATGTATATATAGTATAGACTATAGTATAGTATATATATAAGCTTATATGTATACTAAACTATACTATAATATATATACATCTTACTATATATAAGCTATATTCGATTTATATACTATATATACATCATAAGATATACTATATATAAATGTATATCTACTATATATATCTAGTATACATCTTAAAAAATATATATACTATATTATATATACATAGTGTACATCTTAAAATATACTATATATACATCATAAGATATACTATATATACATGTATATCTACTATATATATCTAGTATACATCTTAAAATATATATATACTATATTATATATACATAGTATACATCTTAAAATATACTATATATACATCTTAAGATATACTATATATATATATATATATATATATATATATATATATAGAGTATAGTATAGTATAGTATAGTATAGTAAATCTTAAGATATATAAGCTATATATATATATATATAGTAAGATGTATATATAGTATATCTTAAAATGTATACTATCGAGTATGACTTATAAACTATGTATATATATTATAGTATATATAGTATATTATAGTGTATATATATATATATATATATATATATATATATATATATATATATATAGTTATATACACACTATACTATATATACATAGTATATTCGATATACTATACAATATATACATATATATATAAGCTTATATATATATATATACTATACTATACTATATATACATCTTAAGATATATAAGCTATATTCGATTTATATACTATATATACATATATATAGTAAGATGTATATATATTTTAGTATAGTATAGTATATATACTATATATACAACTTAAGATATACTATAATATATATACATCTTACTATATATAAGCTATATTCGATTTATATACTATATATACATCTTAAGATATACTATATATACATGTATATATACTATATATATCTAGTATATCTAGTATACTATGTATATATAGTATATCTTAAGATGTATATGTAGTATAGTATATATAGTATATCTTAAGATGTATATAGTATAGTATATATAGTATATCTTAAGATGTATATATAGTAAAGTATATATAGTATATCTTAAGATGTATATGTAGTATAGTATATATAGTTTATATATCTTATGAGATGTATATATAGTATAGACTATATTATAGTATATATATAAGCTTATATGTATACTAAATTATAGTATAATATATATACATCTTACTATATATAAGCTATATTCGATTTATATACTATATATACATCATAAGATATACTATATATACATGTATATATAGTATATCTTAAGATGTATATATAGTATAGTATATCTTAAGATGTATATATAGTATATCGAATATAGTTTATATATCTTATGAGATGTATATATAGTATAGACTATAGTATAGTATAAATATAAGCTTATATGTATACTATACTATATGTATAGCTTAAGATATAAAAGAACAAAAATATTGTAAAGAGATATTCAAATCAATGCGTTATATTTTTATTATAGCATTAAAAATCATGGTAATATCTTTCTTAGTCTTCCTCCCTCCTATGGAATGAGCCAACGACTATTTTTGACAGCCCAACGACTATTTTTTACAGTCCAACGTTTTTTTTAAAAAATAAAATAAAAAAAATTCAAAAAATCAGCCGTTGGGCCCGCTAGGCCCGCTAAGGGGACCGGGCCGATCCGGTTCCGGGCCCTGGCCGGCCAAACGGTCCCGGGCCTGGCCGGCCCAATCATAGGACCGGCCCACAAGACCAGACCAGGCCCGCTAAAACCGGACCAAACGCTCCTGGCCCGTTTAGCCGTTTGGCCCGTCTGACCCGCGATCCTGGGCCGGTCCCGGGCCTGGACCGGCCCACTTGACAGGCCTACCTGATACAAGCATCAGTGATTGATTCCATTACTCGAACTTGTGACCTATAAAAATAATGCATCATTATGTGATCAAAGTTCATGGGTAAAAATGCTAGTATATATCTTATTGGTTCGGTATTAATATAGGTGCGGGTTAATTTTTATTGCAACAGATCATGTCTACTAGAAAATTCTTTTTACCTGATGGCTATGACCAAATCATTTTAGGTTGTAAGCCATCAATGTCTCAATTATGAAAATTAAAAAGAGCATAAATTTGGAGGCTACTCGTATAGGCGGATGCACGTTCCAGGTCTAATTGGTGCTATTTAAAAATTGACTACTAGTTAATGGAATTGTTCAAATTTTTTTTTAAAAATAATTCAGATTGTACTTTTTCTAAGAAATTATTTATTTATTACTGGTTTACTTGGCCCTTTTCCCTTTTGAAGGTCGTAGTTGGATTTTGAAAAGACCAACTCTTAGTTGGATTTTGAAAAGACCAACTCAAATTCACAACATATACTCCAAACAATTTTTAGGACTAAAAATACATATGACGAATTCATCATTTGATGCACGTAAGAAATACAAATAAGGAGCCTAAAGCATAAGTACCAAACAAGGACATAAAGCCTGCTTATTATTATTGTTCTGAAATTTTTATAATTTTAGCCTTTACTTTCAAAAGAATAATTATCATCTTTTAGGTTTAGGATTTCTTAATCTAATGTGATAGAATTATAAAATAGTACTTTTTTAGTGTGAATATTTCAACCTTACAACAAATAACTCTAAAAGATAATTAAAGGCAAAAAAATTCCCCTTTACTACTTAAAGTATATAAGTTCATTTGAAATTTATTAATAAAATTAAGTTCTAATTTTAAGTCTAAGAATAAAGAAGTTTAGTATGCATCGTAAACTAAACCTATATTTTTACCTGCCACTAAGTTTACAATCTTTTATTATAAATATCTATAAATAATTATGAGTAAACATAATATCTATAATTAAGTATGCAAATGACAGGACTAAGTTTTGAATTATAATTTACGATTATATTAAATAATATAATGTACTTTACTGTTACTAAAATGTATACATCGAAATTAATAGAAATAAATTATATTTTCTTTATAAGAAATTTCAGGTAATTATAAGTTTTTGTTGTATCGGTTATATTGACTTTTAACACAAATGATATTATTTAGGTTTATAATTTAGACATTAGGAAATATATATATATATAAAATGCTATTTTAGATAAATATTATTACATAAAATATATGGGATTGTTGGGTCGGGTCCAACAGTCGGACCAATTACGGGTCTTCTCCTAATTCGATTTTTCTTTTTGTATTTTACTTTTGCAATAGTACTTTATTCTTTTTTTTATTTGCCGGAGATAATTTATATAGTATTTCTTATTGATTAAAAAAATAGAACAACTTGCATTTTGCTTGAGAGGAAGAAAATAAATTATCTTATGTTAGTTACGTGTTCCAGAATGAACTTTAAAAAAATGATGAACTTGAAAATAGCTTTCCAAGAAAATTCAGAAATGCTTTTAAATTTTCAAAGGTTGTATTTTCTTGCTCTTAATATTCATGTGATTTTTAGGAAAATATTATTCACCGAGATGGATACATGCACAACACACGTATACTAAGATTAGTAAACAGAAAATATGATATATAAGTTCTGAGGTATAAATCAACGGGCCAATTATTTGAATGAGTTGTCCAAATATTGCAATATAAAGAGAATTAATAAATTTGCTTGTGTTGGTTACTATAAACGAAGAGGGTAATTCCAAATAAAAGAGCATAGACAAACTAGTTATTCAATATATGCATATTTTTGCTTGTGAAGTATATATTTTATAGGGTAAAAAGACCGAACATTATTTTATGTTGGAGCTTCATAATTTATAATAGTATAGATTTATGTGATTTTTAAATTATTTATATTAATTGATACAAGATACACATGTAAAGCATGCAATTAGAAAAATAATTACTTAATGAGAAGGGTAAAGTTAGAAAATTTAATAAATTTTATCCCGACTAGCTAAAGTGGACAAGTAAACAACATTGTTTTTAAGTATATGGAGTACAAGTTAAAAAGAAACGGGAAGAGTAGTATCTATTGCAAAGGTTAGATGCTAAAGAGAAAAGTTTTCAACTATAAATAAAAGAAAATACAAATTATGAGTTTTTGAGAGTTTCGACTTTTATAACAGATTAACAATATAGGTTAAGTATTTTCTAAAAAGTTTATATTGATTAAAACAAGATGCATGTGACACGCACGTGTTCAAGAAATTCAAGAACTCAAGAATTTCATATAGGACTACAAGCAAATATTTCAGACTTCTTGCATGTATTAACCACATCACTATTCCCTTCTGTGTTATTGTATACAGTCAAAACTGGTTTCGACCTTCGTATGATTAGTCAAGATTGGAACATAATGGATCGAAGGTCATCTTCATAATATCGAGTATGAGATCCGAAGCCAGGTTACCAAGCTCAAGTTTCGGGGACCAATTAAGTACCGAGCTCGAAGTCAATACCAAGCTCGATTCCAAATCGAACTATGATGTGAGGCGGCGTTATCGAGCTTAAAAGCCAGAGACCGACCAATACCGAGCCAAAGTCAATACCGGGTCCCGAGCCAATATCGAGCTTGAACCAATATTGAGCTCTAAACTTGGAAATCGACCAATACCAAATCCGAACAAGATCGAGCCAAGAGACAAGAGCCGTTACAGCTGCACTAAGGGAGATAATCTCGACGGAAATTAGAGAAAAGCTAGTTTATCATGGGTTCCCACTGTGTATTTTTAATTATATCCAAAGTAGGATCCATCCACTATAAGAGGGATGACTATTATTTATGTAAAGGAGATCAAGGCATTGATACACTCTCATATTATTGATATTCACATAGAAAAACATACTGATATTCATATAGAGATTATCCCTTTCTGGGCTCAGTATATTGATTCATCTTGCTTGTTCATAAAATATTTTCCACTCAGTTTGGTTTGTATTTCATTCTTTATACAGTCAATACCTACTATATTTTTACTTACTTTCCGATTTGTGCCAAGTTGTACCACGTATCCTTAGAACTACGTATAAATTCAACTTTATCCATTTTTCGGGTAAACAGTTTAGCACCCACCATGTGGCTAAGGATAACAGTGGCTGTTTGGTACGAACCTCTACAAAACACAACATTTTACACTTGCTCTTGGAAGTATCTTTGATTTCAGGTTGAAAACGACGAATTCTCAAGTAATGGCCCTACCTATCAACAATAGAGCTAGCCTTCAAGATGAGAACACCAACTTAACCCCTGGGGTGGAAGGCTACTCGTCGATCCCGTTGGAGCTCGGGTCAAAGAGCCAATATACGTCAATTCACATGCGGCTATCGAGGCAAACCAACGTTCCGACCCTGAAAACAACATTCATGGTAGAACTCGGTCTGCAGCTCGAAATACCCAAAACGCTAAGGAAAACGTAATCAACTTGCGTATGATCTTCGAGATGTTGCAAGCTCAACAAGTAGCAACAGCCTAGTTGCAGAGCCAAACCCAGGAACCGACCAGACTCGAGCCCAGTCCACCCTAAGAAGTCACCCACAAAACGGGTCCAACTATAGTAAGGTCAAATGAGCAAGAATCGGGGACTAATCCCGAAATCGTTAAGATGCTCGAAGAACTGACAAAACGAATAGAGTGAAGAGAAAAGAGGATCGAGGCAAACGATAAAAAATAGAAACATATAACTCCAGGGTTGATCAGATCCTGGGGGAACCACCAATATAGAAGGGCTTAGATTCCAAAAAATTCATACAAAAGCCTTTCCCCCCGAGTGCGGCTCCTAAACCGATCCTAAAGAAGTTTTGCGTGCCCGAGATTCCTAAATATAATGGAACGACCGACCCCAACGAACATGTCACCTCTTATATATGTGCTATCAAAGGGAATGATCTAGAGGACGATGAAATCGAATCTGTATTATTAAAAAAATTCGGTGAAACCCTGTCAAAGGGAGCAATGATATGGTATCATAATTTACCGTCTAACTCTATTTGTAACGATCCGATCGGTCATTTTGAGCCCTAGCGCATCGTTCGACGGTTGAGGCCCTGAGCAGCTTCACTTCAGGTATTATGACTTGTACGCTTGGTTGGAATTTAATTTCGGGAAGTTCGGAGTTGATTTGGGAAGAAAATTCTCATTTCAAAAGCTTTAGTTGGAAGAATTGACTAAGGTTGGATTTTTGAGAAAACGACCTCAAAATCAGGATTTGAAGGTTCTAGCAGGTTCGTATTTTAATAAGTGTAAGAGTCATATTATAAGTGATATGAGGTCCAAGGAGAGCCCTAAGTCTAAGTCAAGTTGGAAAGTACATGATAGACTAAAGTTCCAAATGAGTACAGACAAAACCTAATTTTGGACGAGCATGCCTTTATATATATATATATATATATAAAGGATTTATATGGTGGACAACCTATCAAATAAAAGATCTTTGAGTCTAGTTTCTAACGCTTTACACCGTTCATCATTTGGATATTTTTACAAGGAGTTATGGACGTTTTAGTAAAAGGTGTCCAGCAGGGAAAAACTTGTAATACGAGGTACAACCTGCACAGCTCAAGGTATAACTCGCTGAAGCACCTATGCCTATATAAGGCAGTCACGGGCAGCAGTCATTTTTGGGGATTTTCTTGAGCTAGGGATTAGTTCTTTCATGGTGGATTCGACCTTGGGGACTACTTAAGAATACAAGGTGAGTTTTTTTTGGATATTTTAAATTAATAACATCCTATTAACACTAGTTGGAGCATGACTTATGTGTCATGAGGTGTGTTGTGGGCAGCGAATTTATGGAATTTTGGCTATTGTTATCAGAGGATGTTATTATGGTCATGTGAATTATGCAGTACATGGTGTGGATTTAGCAAAGGTATGCAACCATGTATTGGTGCATCGTGTAGTGATTGATACGGTGTTCGGATGATGGAAACGGGCTTGGCGGAGAATTTCGAATGTTGGAATTGGGCTCTAAGGCTTATTTGACTAAAAAAAGGAGAATCTTCAGACTAGCTCGAGCAAGTGAGCTCAACTAAGTTATGGTAGCACGGGTAGGTGCACAATGTGTTAAACAATGATTTCAGATAACTCCAGAGTATTTCTTAGCATATTCGAGGACGAACGTATGTTTAAGTGGGAGAAAATGTAACGACCCGACCGGTCGTTTTGAGCCCTAGCACGTCGTTCGACGATTTGAGGCCCTAAGCAGCTTCACTTCAGGTATTATGACTTGTACGCGTGGTCATAATTTAATTTCGGGAAGTTCAGAGTTGATTTGGAAAGAAAATTCTCATTTCAAAAGCTTTAAGTTGGAATAATTGACTAAGGTTGGATTTTTTAGAAAACAACCTTGGAATCGGGATATGAAGGTTCCAGCAGGTTCGTATGTTAATAAGTGTAAGAGTCATATTATAAGTGATGTGGGGTCTAAGGAGAGCCCTAAGTTTAAGTAAAGTTGGAAAGTACATGATAGACTAAAGTTCCAAATGAGTACACATAAAATCTAACTTTGGACGAGCATGCATATATATGTGGATTTATATGGTAGACAACCTATCAAATGAAAGATCTTCGAGTCTAGTTTCTAACGCTTTAAACCGTTCGTCATTTGGATATTTCTACAAGGAGTTATGGACGTTTTAGTAAAAGGTGTCCAGCAGGAGAAAACTTGTAATACGAGGTACAACCTGCACAACGCAAAGTACAACTCACTGAAGCACATGTGCCTATGTAAGGCAGTCACAGGAAGCATCCATTTTTGGGAATTTGCTTGAGCTAGGGATTGGTTCTTTCATGGTGGATTCGACCTTGGGGACTACTTAAGAATACAAGGTGGGTGTTTTTGGATATTTTAAGTTAATAACATCCTATTAACACTAGTATTAACCTCCTTCAATCTTTGAAATCCCTAAAAATCTTTCAAGTTGTTCAAGAACACCAAATTTCCCAAACATTGGAATTTTATGGAAAAACTTCAAGAAGGTAATACTAATGCTTCAAGCTCATTTCTTATGAGTCGGTGAGAGTAATTCTAATATTTGTTTCAAGTTGTTATGGTTGGATAATTGATTTCATAAACCCTAGTTCATGGCATGAATAGTGTTCTTGAGAAAATGAGGGAAAGATAAATAGTGTTCTTAGAAATGAAATTAAAGGATGCAATGAACCTATGGAATCATTTTCTAGCTTAGTTGGAAGTGCTCAACTAAGTAATCACCAAATTGAATGTTTTGAAAATGTTGGTTAAGGAAGATGATGAATAGTAATTTGGCGGTGTTGGAGAATTAATGTAGTATCATTGATGACTTCAAATGAGTATTAAATGATAAGAGTGGAGTTGAATGTGCTAGTAAGTGAACCTATTGGACGATTTGAGTTAGAGGCTTGTTGCCAACTTGTGAGCCATAAATAGATATTGTTAAATTGAGTCATATTTTGATTGTAATTGGGATTGTAATTGTAGATATCAATTTGTTGGTGGCGTACGAGCATTTTACTCAATGTTACGATGTCGTAGGAGGATTAAAAGTTTGTGAATGTTAATAAAGCGAAAGCGAGATTTGGAGCGTTGGGCATCGGTCGAGTTATTTGAAAGGCTTGGGAGCCGGCTATGGAACTTCGAAGCGAGGTAAGTCTCTTGTCTAACCTTATAAGAGGGAATTTACCCCTAGTTGATTTAAATTAATAATTGTTGCTAATTTTAGGGGCTACGTACGCACGAGGTGACGAGAGTCTGTACGTAGCTACTAATATTGCTAAGTTCGGGTAGTTTAGGACTCAAATCATGAATTACTTGTGATAATTGTATCTTTCTGTTAATTGAAATATTGGAATTTTTGTTGTAAATTGTTAGAGGAAATAATAAGAGACTGAAATTTCACATACTTGAATTTTTGCTCAAATTATTTAACTATTGCTATAAACTATACCTCTTGGTGTGTAAATCTTAGTAAATATAAATATATTCTAATTCCGGAGGTACATAAGAAAATGTCCTCCTTTCTTGTGGATCGGGCCGAATGCCTCGGCAGTATAGATGCATCTATGGATCGCGCTGCACGTCCCTCGACAGTGTACACGACACTCTAGATCATGCCGAACGACCTCGGCAGACATCGTGCCTAATAATAATAATTACATGATGCTTTGCTATTTATTGCAGCTTGTGAAATTAATTAATAAATTGGAAATGGTCGCATTTGAAGGAATTTAATTATTTTTGCTGGTTAAAGAAAATTATTCTTAATCCTATAAATCATGTTGATTTAATATTTCTATTTTTAATATTATATACCCTTAGTGAGTGTCAAAGTCGACCTCTCGTCACAACTTCTTCGAAATTAGGCTTGATACTTACTGGGTACACGTTGTTTACGTACTCATGCTACACTTGCTGAACATTTTTGTGCAGGTACGTATATGTCTAGCGGCCGTGTGGGCGTAGAGGTGTGGTTAATGCGAAGACTTAGGTAAGCTGCATTCTATATTACGATCCGCAGCCAGTAGAGTCTCCTTCAGAGTTATTTATATTTTTTCTGTCTAATTTGTATTCCGGACAGTTGTTGTGTTTTATTTTATATTCCTAGTAAATGCTCATGCACTTGTGACACCGGGTTTTGGGAGGATTATGGGTTGTTCTGTATTGAATTTGTTAAAAGTATTATTATTTACTCTGTAAATCCCCATTCTTTACTATGTATATTAAAGGAAAATATGATTTCAAAAGTTATAAAAATGAGAACCCAATTTAGTATTCTTTGTTAGCTTGCCTGACAGTGGTGTCTGGCGCCATCATGACCTTAATGGAATTTGGGTCGTGACAAAATGGTATCAGAGCACTAGGTTCACTTAGGTCTCATGAGTCATGTGCAGGTCTAGTAGAGTGTTGTGGATCGGTACGGAGACGTCTGTACCTATCTTCGAGAGGCTACAGGGCTGTTAGGAGCACTTTCCTTCTTGAATCCTCATCGTGCGATTTAATTCTTTTAAGGCTTATGCCTTTGTTTCTTTCCTATTCAATCTTGTGCGACGTGAAATGCTTGTTATAAATCGGGAATTGAGGAATTGTAATGGTACTACAGATGTGGTGTAGGATGTTTCTCCCTGCGTAATTGATTGGGCTATTGTCGTTGCCTTGCAAAATGATGTTTTGTCATTTCAGCTCTGTAGCTATATTTCGTATGGTTCTGAGGCTATGCACAGGTTGCTATGATGTTCATGAGTTATTATCTCACAGAATTGATGTAATGGCAGGGTGCTCATTTATGTGTCGATGCAGTGAACAACTTGAAAGAAGGTTTTTCTCAGTACATGATGTAGAGGTACGATGTTTAATCCCAGCAAAGGAAAGGTAATCGTACTATGAATATTCAGGTTTGTGGTTGATGGAGTAATGAGGCTTGATATTTTCGAGCGTGGTAGAGTTCTCAATTGGGATGTGGTGTCATCTCCTTGTTAAATGCGTTAAGGTTCGCCGGTGTTATGGTTTTCTTCAACTCGCCTTCACGACGGGGTGTTAGGAATTGGTGTCGGGGAAGCAGTTGTTAGAAATCACGGTGTGCAGTGGTTCAGGATCGAATCGATGTTCCTATTGTTGATGGCTCGAGAAGGATGATCTTCAGAGAGGGTTAAAGCTGGTAGCGATCTATTGGTTCAAGTTCTACAGAGACGAATTTTGAGTTAAGGCAACAACTGGGCAGCGGAGGATGAGGAAGGACATGTGGGAGGTGTCTCGTGGTGGTTAAGTTCCTAGAAGGCCAAGTTTGAGAAACAGAAGTCGAGTAATTACTTAAAGGAGAGGGTTTGACCAAAGTGGGAGAGTGGTAAGGTAGCGTATGGGTTACAGGGTAGGATAACTACACGTCTTAAGGAAAGTTTGGAGTGATTTGGGATTCATGGTGGACAGTGACTAGGTCTACAGACTTAATTTGGAATTTTGGCTATTATACTGGGGGAAGATTGGATGCGACAGAAATGAGTTTTCCTGATATGAAAAGGAATGCAACATGACTTCGGGTTGGGATGTATCGTCGTACCTGTAGTTGATGTCATCGGGGAGTGAACGGACTTGTACAGCTGGTGAACGAGCATGAGCTCAGGATGGTTTATTGGTTTCGTGGTAGTAGTACTCGGTGTAGCATTGTTGGAGGATGTCAGCATGGAATTTCCACAGGTGGGATATCTCCCGTAAGCAGATTAGCGGATTGCGGGGTGTTGATGGAGCTCCTACGAAGAATTTTACTAACTATCCATTAAGAGGTCAAGTATGTGAATGTGGCTAGTGATTCAGAATATTCATGAAATGTTTAACATAAGGATTTCAAGGAATTTGATGGGTCGATTATGCGAGATTGTGTCAATGAGGAATAAGGAGTCTTGGTGGGTTCCAGAGTTATGTAATTGTACCTTCAAGCTATGTGGGAGAGCCCCACCGTCTACAATTGGATTACATGGTTGTCCATATGTGAGGTTTCTGGTTATCGGTGTATTGGTGGGTCATTACAACTAAGGAAAGAAATTATCATTGGTAATTTGAGCAAAGGATTTGGGGAATGTGTGCCATATTTGGCCTTATCGATTCATGTTCAGGCTTTAGGAAGACTCAGAGTCTATGCTTCGTGTTGATGTGATGTACAAGGAAGGTGATTCAGTCGAGTGCTTCTTTGAGAGAGTGTTTAATTGCTAGCAGAGCCTTGGAGTTGATTATATTCGGGACCAGGTCGGAATGGGTGACTCTCAACAATGGTCCTAGTGGATTCAAAACGTTAAAGTGTGGTGCCTAAGTATTTCGAGCATGTAGTATGGTTAAGTATCGAGCTTTTGCAGCAGATTATGAAAAAGGTTTGGGATGTTCTATGTTATCTTCGGTTTGCGGTGTAGCATTGGAGGAATGGGAGAAAATGACTTCGAATTCATAAAGGAAATATCTGAATGGGCGTATCAGTTGAAGATGTGAATGTGCGCACAAGGAGGGTCTGAGATGGTTTGTGGGTTTTAAGACAGTATGGTCTCGTGAAATGGGGTCACTCAGGACGAGTGCGGATTTGGTTTGTTACGTTGGAATGGAGCTATTGTTACTATTTCTAAGGCAAGTACAGAATAAATTGAAAGAAGCGGGGTCAGTTAGTAATGGTTGAATCAACATGGTTGTGGCAGTGATCAGTTTCTTTAGTGTGAAGTTATACATGTAGTTTGTAGTTATACACTTGGGATTGAGTGCCACCACCACTTGGTTGATTTGGGAGGTATCTGATTCGAATGGCTTTAGTGTGTAAATGGATCCCGGAAGAGTTATGGCGGCTTAGATCATGACTTGAGGTTTGTATTTTTTTCGGATTAAGAATTTAATTACGTGTTGCAATAGTTCTCTTGAAACGAGTAAAGTGAAAGGTTTCTATATGATGAAGTTGTGTATCCTATTAGTGGTTCAGGAGTTATGATGAAATTTTGGGTTTTTTCGTGTTGGTAAGGTGGGTGCGGTGAGCGGCACAAAATTTGAAAATTGAGGATCAAGGTTGCAGTTCAGTGTTGACAGGGATGTCACGAGCTCGGACGAGCAGGGAATGATTCAAATGTTTAGAGTAAGCTGGTATTGTTTTTAGCATCACTTGAGATCGGTGTTTTGTGTGAGAGGCTTTGTGTATTTATTTGCAGATTTTCGATTTTGCTCTACAACATTTATGTGGCCGGCGGTATGGATGTGCAGACTTGGTGCCTGGTACAGAAGGTCGTGGGAGCACATCCCACAGAAAGATTGTATAAGTGTGACATGTAGTCACCTGATTGAATAAAGATTTAAAACCAAGTATGGAGATTGTGGTACTATCAATCATGTGAGAATTTATGCATGAATGGCGCTCAATTCATTTGGTTGTGGTTGTGGAAGTTTATTCCGGATTCGACGGTTGTTCTTACGTGCCATGGAAAAAGGGTCATTGTGGATCCTTGAGAGATTATTTACCTAAGCATGGTATGATCAGAATCAGTTTGAGGTCCATTGATGGGTCCAAATGTGGATGTGTACTCTATACCAGCCTGAGTGTGTTCATTCGGCATAACATTCCTTATGGAAGAATATTCAGGTGTGGGATGTTAATTTCGTCGCCAGCTATTTTGTGTGATACTTTATAGTGCCGTATGGGCTGTGAGATGACTTGATTATTTGTACAATATGTTGAGGTCCCGCACATCGGTGGTGTAATGTGAGCAAGATGGCTCTCGAGATGCAGATCATATATTGCACCTTAGTTGTGCTCGAGTTTTATAGCGCATGACGCTACTTGTCTCCCCAGGATTTGCATTATGCACTTGGCATGCTTATGGTTGATATTCGGACATTAATGAGTATAAGCATTACGGTTCGATGTGTGTTTTCCTTAGGTTATTAAGCGTGGATTGGGTTGCACACCACAACGGTATCATATACGAATTAGGTTGCACGCCGAAGTAGCGTGATGCTGAGCACAGTTCCCTATATCTATTCCTGTGTGCTTTGTTCGCATTTTCTGAGAAAGATTCATGACATCTTTTCAGTTGTTAAATTAGTTACGCGGGTTGAGTAGTTCTTTCCAGAGTTCATTTTTCCTTATGTATCACATTTGAGTTTGTAGCCTGTTGGCGCATTGTTGGCGTCATACGAGATCTTGGTCAGTGTTTGAGGTGGCTTATTGCCTGTGTAGCTTATATTGGGTGAGACGAGACTACTGGACCTCAAATCAGTGCAATCAGATTTATATAAGGTATGTTAAAAAAAAATATCGCTATTCAGTTCAGAATGTGGTGATGGTCCTTGTGAGGAGTAGAGACTCCATGATTAGTTAATTCATCAATTGGTTATGAATTTCTACACATCTCTTCCGTCGTGGCAGCATTTCAAGAGTTGGAGCATGACTTATGTGTCATGAGGTGTGTTATGGGCAGCGAATTTATGGAATTTTGGCTATTGTTATCAGTGGATGTTATTATGGTTATGTGAATTATGCGGTGCATGGTGTGGATTTAGCAAAGGTATGCAACCATGTATTGGTGCATCGTGTAGTGATTGATACGGTGTTCGGATGATGGAAACGGGCTTGGCGGAGAATTTCGGATGTTAGAATTGGGCTCTAAGGCTTATTTGACTAAAAAAAGGAGAATCTTCAGACTAGCTTGAGCAAGTGAGCTCAACTAAGTTATGGTAGCACGGGTAGGTGCACAATGTGTTAAATAATGATTTCAGATAACTCCAGAGTATTTCTTAGCACATTCGAGGACGAACGTATGTTTAAGTGGGAGAAAATGTAACGACCCGACCGATCGTTTTGAGCCCTAGCACGTCGTTCAACGATTTGAGGCCCTAAGCAGCTTCACTTCAGGTATTATGACTTGTACGCGTGGTCAGAATTTAATTTCGGGAAGTTCAGAGTTGATTTGGAAAGAAAATTCTCATTTCAAAAGCTTTAAGTTGGAAGAATTGACTAAGGTTGGATTTTTTAGAAAAGAACCTTGGAATCGAGATATGAAGGTTCCAGCAAGTTCGTATGTTAATAAGTGTAAGAGTCATATTATAAGTGATGTGGGGTCTAAGGAGAGCCCTAAGTCTAAGTAAAGTTGGAAAGTACATGATAGACTAAAGTTCCAAATGAGTACACACAAAATCTAACTTTGGACGAGCATGCATATATATATGGATTTATATGGTAGACAACCTATCAAATGAAAGATCTTCGAGTCTAGTTTCTAACGCTTTAAACCGTTCGTCATTTGGATATTTCTACAAGGAGTTATGGACGTTTTAGTAAAAGGTGTCCAGCAGGAGAAAACTTGTAATACGAGGTAGAACCTGCACAACGCAAGGTACAACTCGCTGAAGCACATGTGCCTATGTAAGGCAGTCACAGGAAGCATCCATTTTTGGGGATTTGCTTGAGCTAGAGATTGGTTCTTTCATGGTGGATTCGACCTTGGGGACTACTTAAGAATACAAGGTGGGTGTTTTTGGATATTTTAAGTTAATAACATCCTATTAACACTAGTATTAACCTCCTTCAATCTTTGAAATCCCTAAAAATCTTTCAAGTTGTTCAAGAACACCAAATTTCCCAAACATTGGAATTTTATGGAAAAACTTCAAGAAGGTAATACTAATGCTTCAAGCTCATTTCTTATGAGTCGGTGAGAGTAATTCTAATATTTGTTTCAAGTTGTTATGGTTGGATAATTGATTTCATAAACCCTAGTTCATGGCATGAATAGTGTTCTTGAGAAAATGAGGGAAAGATAAATAGTGTTCTTAGAAATGAAATTAAAGAATGCAATGAACCTATGGAATCATTTTCTAGCTTAGTTGGAAGTGTTCAACTAAGTAATCACCAAATTGAATGTTTTGAAAATGTTGGTTAAGGAAGATGATGAATAGTAATTTGGCGGTGTTGGAGAATTAATGTAGTATCATTGATGACTTCAAATGAGTATTAAATGATAAGAGTGGAGTTGAATGTGCTAGTAAGTGAACCTATTGGACGATTTGAGTTAGAGGCTTGTAGCCAACTTGTGAGCCATAAATAGATATTGATAAATTGAGTCATATTTTGATTGTAATTGGGATTGTAATTGTAGAGATCAATTTGTTGGTGGTGTACAAGAATCTTACTCAATGTTACGATGTCGTAGGAGGATTAAAAACTTGTGAATGTTAATAAAGCGAAAGCGAGTTTTGGAGCGTTGGGTATTGATCGAGTTGTTAGAAAGGCTTGGGAGCCAGCTATGGAACTTCAGAGCGAGGTAAGTCTCTTGTCTAACCTTGTAAGAGGGAATTTACCCCTAGGTGATTTAAATTAATAATTGTTGCTAATTGTGGGGGCTACGTACGCACGAGGTGACGAGAGTCTGTGCGTAGCTACTAATATTACTAAGTCCGGGTAGTTTAGGACTCAAATCATGAATTACTTGTGATAATTGCATCTTTTAGTTAATTGAAATATTGGAATTTTTATTGTAAATTTTTAGAGGAAATAATAAGAGACTGAAATTTCACACACTTGAATTTTTGCTCAAATTATTTAACTATTGCTATAAACTGTACCTCCTGGTGTATAAATCTTAGTAAATATAAATATATTCTCATTCCGGAGGTACATAAGAAAATGTCCTCCTTTTTTGTAGAGCGGGCCGAACGCCTCGACAGTATAGATGCATCTATGGATCGCGTTGCGTATCCCTCGGCAGTGTACACAACACTCTACATCGTGCCGAACGACCTCGACAGACATCGTGCCTAATAATAATAATTACACGATTCTTTGCTATTTATTGCAACTTGTGAAATTAATTAATAAATTGGAAATGGTCGCATTTGAAGGAATTTAATTATTTTTGCTGGTTAAAGAAAATTATTGTTAATCCTATAAATCATGTTGATTTAATATTTATATTTTAAATATTATTGACCCTTAGTGAGTGTCAAAGTCGACCTCTCGTCCCAACCTTTTCGAGATTAAGCTTGATACTTACTGGGTACATGTTGTTTACGTACTCATGCTACACTTGCTGCACTTTTTTGTGCAGTTACGTATATGTCCAGCGGCCTTATGGGCGTAGAGGAGTGGTTAATGCAGAGACTTAGGTGTGCTGCATTCTATATTACGATCCGCAGCCAGTAGAGTCTCCTTCAGAGTTATTTATATTTTTCCTGTCTAATTTGTATTCCGGACAGTTGTTGTATTTTATTTTATATTCCTAGTAAATACTCATGCACTTGTGACACCGGGTTTTGGGAGGATTATGGGTTGTTCTGTATTGAATTTGTTAAAAGTATTATTATTTACTATGTAAATCCCCATTCTTTACTATGTATATTAAAGGAAAATATGATTTCAAAAGTAATAAAAATGATAACCCATTTAGTATTTATTGTTGGCTTGCCTGACAGCGGTGTCCGGCGCCATCACGACCTTAATGGATTTTGGGTCGTGACACTATTGATTCTTTTGCTATGCTTGCAGATTCTTTCGTAAAAGCGCACTGGGGTCATAAAGGTCGAGACGAGGAAGTCAGACTTATTCAAGGTAAGACAAAAGGATAACGAGATGCTAAGAGAATTCGTATCTCGTTTCCAAATAGAGCGAATGGATCTACCACCAGTAACAGACGATTGGGCTGTTCAAGCTTTCACTCTGGCTTCACGGTGGCTGAAGCATAACCTGATCGAGTACCCAGCTATTACTTAGGCTGATGTGCACAATCAGTATCAATCCAAAATAAGAGTCGAAGACGACCAGTTGGGTTATGGATCCAATATTAAAAGGGATATCTACCGAGAACCAAGGTCAAACAAGGATCGATACCAGCCGTATAACGTAGATCGTAGGGGTACCAAACCTTCACGCAACCCCGTACGAGGCAAAAAGAGAAATGATCGAGGCCAAGGGTCTCGGGGGATGATGAACATGAATGGGTTCGACAGGCATACCGGACCTAAGGAAGCACCTCGGTTATCGGAGTATAACTTCAGCATCGATGCATCCGCTATCGTATCGGCTATCGGACGCATCCAAGATACTAATTGGCGTCGACCTATGCAGACTAATCCTGCACAAAGGAATCCCAATCAAATGTGTGAATATCATGGCACTCATGACCATAGAACGGAAGATTGCAGGCAACTAAGAGAGGAGGTAGCTCGGTTATTCAACAAAGGGCACCTTCGAGAATTTTTAAGTGACAGGGCCAAAAACCATTTCAAAAACAGGAATTTTAATAGACAAAACAAACAAGAAGAGCCACAACACGTCATACACATGATCATTGGTGGGATCAATACCCCCAGGGGTCGGTGCTTAAATGCACTAAGATGTCAGTTGTAAGAGAAAAGCGATCCCGAACTCGGGATTACACCCCTGAAGGAACCTTGTCCTTTAATAACGAAGACGCGGAAGGAATCATGCAACCACATAACGATGCACTCGTAATATCGGTACTTCTGAATAAAACTCAAGTTAAACGTGTGTTAATTGATCCAGGTAGTTCGTCCAACATCATTCGATCGAGGGTCGTAGAGCAACTCGGTCTACAAGACTAGGGCGTGCCCGCGACCTTGGTACTAAACGGATTCAATATGGCATGTGAGACTACTAAGGGCGAAATAATCTTTCCAGTTAAGGTGGCCGGAACCATCCAAGAAACGAAGTTCCACATGATCGAAGGCGATATGAGATACAACGCCCTATTCGGAAGGCCGTGGATCCACAATATGAGGGTAGTACCCTCGACCCTCCACCAGGTTTTGAAGTTCCCAACATCGGAGGGAATCAAAACGGTCTATGGGGAGCAACCAACCGTAAAAGAAATGTCTGTCGTCGATGAAGTGATTCCGATGTCATCATTATCATCAACAAAAGGATCGGATTCGAAGGAGGAACAAAATACCAAATAGCAATTACAAACGTCAGCTTCGACCCAATTAGAGAATCAAAAGACTGACGAAGATAATGAACATAGGATCCCTCGATCTTTTGTGGTTCCCGATGATTCTGACGCCACCCAATCAACAATCTAAGAACTAGTGCAAGTCATACTAATCGAATATCTGCCCGAACGAAAGGTATACCTGGGCACGGGATTAGATCCCGAGCTTAGGAGAAAGTTTATTCAATTTCTTATAGCTAACATAGACTGTTTCGCTTAGTCCCATGTTGACATGACAGGGATCCCATCGGGAATCACCACTCATAAGCTAAGGTTGGACCCAAAATTCCACTCGGTAAAACAAAAAAGAAGGCTCCAGTCTGAGGTCAAACACTCCTTCATCAAAGATGAGGTAACCAAACTTCTTAAAATATGGTCCATTCGGGAAGTAAAGTACCCCGAATGGCTAGCAAATGCGGTGGTAGCCCTAAAAAGGGGAACAAACTTAGAATGTGTATAGATTATAAAGACCTAAATAAAGCATGCCCTAAGGACTCTTTTCCTTTGCATAATATCGACTGTATGATCGATGCCACGGCCGGCCACGAGACTCTCAGTTTTCTCGATGCCTATTCCGGGTACAACCAAATACAGATGAACCCGAAGGATCAGGAAAATACCTCATTTATCACTAAGTACGGGACCTACTATTATAATGTAATGCCATTTGGCCTAAAAAATGATAGTACAACTTACCAACGCCTAGTAAACAGAATGTTTGAAAAGCAAATAGGAAAATCAATGGAAGATTATATTGATGACATGTTGGTTAAATCCCTGCGAGCAGAGGACCATTTAAAGCATTTGCAGGAAATTTTCGACATACTAAGGGAGTACAATATGAAGCTCAATCCCGAAAAATGTGCTTTCGGGGCTGGCTCGGAAAGTTTCTCGGTTTCATGGTGTCCAATCGAGGAATCGAGATTAACTCCGATAAAATCAAAGCAATCGAAGACATCACAGTGGTAGATAATGTAAAGGCCGTGCAAAGGCTAACGATACAGATAGCCTCCCTGGGACGATTCATTTCGAGATCCTCGGATAGGAGCCACCGATTTTTCTCTTTCCTTAAAAAGAAAAGTAATTTTTCATGGATTTCGAAATGTCAGCAGGCTTTTGAAGAGCTAAAACGGTATCTATCGAGCCCTCCGTTGCTTCATTCCCCGAAGGCAGACGAACAACTTTACCTGTATCTAGCTGTCTCAGAGGTAGCGGTAAGTGGAGTCCTATTTCGAGAAGAACGAGGTACGCAATTCCCTATTTATTATGTCAGTCGAACTCTAGGCGAGGCCGAAACTAGATATCCATACTTAGAAAAATTAGCGCTTGCTTTAATAAATGTCTCTAGGAAGTTAAAACCATATTTTCAGTGCCATCTGATACATGTTGTAACAACTTATCCTCTACGAAATATTTTACACATCGAGTATCGACCTCGAACCGCTATTAAATCCCAAATCTTAGCGAACTTCGTGGTTGACTTTACGCCGACCTTCGTACCTAAGATCTAAGAGGAATTACTGATAAAATTGGGTACCTCTTTGGGAATCCGGACCCTCTTTACGAACGGTGCCTCGAACGCAAATGGGTCCGGACTGGGCATCGTACAAAAATCGCCCACACGTAATATATTTAGACAGTCTATTAAAACTATAAAATTAACTAACAATGAGGCCGAGTATGAGGCTGTGATTGCAGGTCTCGAACTAGCAAGAAGCTTGGGAGCTGAGGTCATGGAGGCTAAATGTGATTCCCTCCTCGTGGTAAATCAAGTCAATGGGACTTTTGAAGTCCGGGAAGATCGAATGTAGAGGTACTTGGATAAATTGCAAGTGACTCTTCATCGATTTAAGGAATGGACATCGTCGTCCCCCTCCCATCGGTCTCGGGTAAGGCTCAGTTTATTTTGTTTATGATTGATTATTTCTCTAAATGGGTTGAAGCACAGGCTTTCGAGAAAGTCAGAAAAAAGGAGGTGATAGACTTCATTTGGGACCAGATCATATGTCGGTTCGGGATGCCATCCGAGATTGTATGTGACAATGGAAAGCATTTCATCGGAAGCAAAGTAACAAAATTTCTCGAAGATCACAAAATCAAAAGGATCCTATCAATACCTTATCATCCCAGCGGGAACGGACAGGCCGAATCGACCAACAAAACCATCATCCAAAATATTAAGAAAAGATTAACCAACGCTATGGGCAACATCGAAATCGAGTACCAGAGCGACACCATTCTCGTTGGTTTATGGCGCCGAAGCTCTTATCCCGATTGAGGTCAGAGAACCTAGCATCAGGTTTCGATATGCAACAAATGAGTCGAATAACGAGACAATGAACATGAGCCTTGAATTATTGGACGAAAAATAAGAAGCGTCCCTCATTCGATTAGCCGCTCAAAAACAATGGATCGAAAGGTATTATAATCGAAGAACCAATCTTCAATATTTTAAAATAGGGGACATAGTACTAAGGAAAGTTACCCTCAACACCAGAAATCCAAATGAAGTAAAACTGGGTCCTAACCGGGAAGGACCGTATCAGATTCTCGAAATCGTCGATAAAGGATCCTACAAGCTCGGTGTGATAAACGACAAATAACTACCAAGCAATTGGAATGTGTCGCACCTAAAATGATACTACTACTAAGGTACGACTCTCCCATGTTCATTTATATTTTGAAACTAACCCTTGCAGGAGTTCAACCAGGAACAAGGATGGATTAGGCAACCCGAAGCCTTCAGTCCCGAAAGCACACGTTGCACTCTTTTTCTCTTAGACCGGTTTTATCCTAAATGGGTTTTTCGACAAGGTTTTTAATGAGGCAACCATTGATCGTGCTAACTTAGAACAATTTGACAGTATCCAAGGCCTCTTTACAATTAACCTCAGATATTGTGGGCATTACCATCGAATATAGCAAGTTATATTAAGTTTGATCATCAAGTTCGATGCAAAGAAGTTACTTCATGACAACAGGGTTTCGATAGGAACAATTGTATGAGCCAAATGGTCAAAACGAACCATGCTCGTGTAGTTAGCTCGATCCCTAGAACAAAAATATGAACACATGTATAATGACAAAGAGAAAATTCTCCTTTACCGATATCTCATATCTCAAAATCCATCCCCTATTTCGTGATATATTATGCAAACAGGCTCAAGGACCGACCATTACCCCATAAATCGGGGACTTCCAAACCGAAAAATCAACGAGATCAAGCCCCACATAAAGCCTACGGGATACATCACTTCTAGTTCGAGAAATGACTCACTCGACTACTAAGCCTAACGGCTAATCTTATTTCGAATTCGAGCAATCACTCACTAGACCATAAAGCCTACGGGTTACATCACTTCGAGTTCGAGCAATCACTCACTCGACTACTAAGCCTAAGGGCTAATATTATATCGAGTTCCAGAAATCACTCACTCGACCATAAAGCCTACAAGATACATCACTTCAAGTTCGAGAAATCACTCACTCGACCATAAAGCCTACGAGCTACATCACTTCGAGTTCGAGCAATCACTCACTCAACTACTAAGGTTAAGGGCAAAGCTTATTTCAAGTTTGAGCAATCACTCACTCGACCATAAAGCCTATGGGATACATCACTTTGAGTTCGAGAAATCACTCACTCGACTACTAAGCCTAAGGGCTAATCTTATTTCAAGTTCGAGCAATCACTCACTCGACCATAAAGCCTACGGGCTACATCACTTCGAGTTCGAGCAATCACTCACTCGACTACTAAGCCTAAGGGCTAATCTTATTTCGAGTTTGAGCAATCACTCACTTGACCATAAAGCCTACGGGCTACATCACTTCGAGTTTGAGCAGTAACTCACCGACTACTAAGCCTAACGGGCTAATATTATTTCGAGTTCGAGCAATCAGTCACTCGACCATAAAGCCTATAGGCTACATCACTTCGAGTTCGAGAAATCACTCACTCGAATTACTAAGCCTAAGGGCTAATCTTATTTCGAGTTTGAGCAATCACTCACTCGACCATAAAGCCTACGGGCTACATCACTTCGAGTTCGATCAATCACTCGCTCGACCATAAAGCCTGCGGGCTACATCACTTCGAGTTCGAGCAATCACTCACTCAACTACTAAGCCTAAGAGCTAATCCTATTTCGAGTTCGAGCAATCACTCGACCATAAAGCCTACGAGCTACATCACTTCGAGTTCGAGCAATCACTCACTCGACCATAAAGCCTACGAGATACATCACTTTAAGTTCGAACAATCACTCACTCGACTACTAAGCCTAAGGGCTAATCTTATTTTGAGTTCGAGCAATCACTCACTCAACCATAAAGCCTACGGGCTACATCACTTCGAGTTCGAGCAATCACTCACTCGACTACTAATCCTAAGGGCTAATCTCGAGTTCGAGCAGTCACTCACTCGACCATAACGCCTACGGGCTACATCACTTCGAGTTCAAGCAATCACTCACTCAACCATAAAGCCTACGGGCTACAACACTTTGAGTTCAAACAATCACTTACTCGACTACTAAGCCTAAGGGATAATCTTATTTTGAGTTCGAGCAATCGCTCACTCAACCATAAAGCCTACGGGCTACATCACTTCGAGTTCGAGCAATCACTCACTCGACCATAAAGCCCACGAGCTACATCACTTTAAGTTCGAGCAATACTCACTCGAATATAAAGCCTAAGGTCTACCCCAACTCGAGTTCGAGCAACCATTCTTACTCGGGGACTATCTACGAAGCCCAAGGGCTTCCTTATTTCGAGTTCGAGTAAACACTCACTCGACTACTAAGCTTACGGGCTACATTACTTCAAGTTTGAATAAGCAATCGCTCGACTATTAAGCTTAAGGTCTACTCTTACTTCGAGCTCGAGCTAACACACACTCAGTTATAAAGACTACAAGGTACGACTTCGATCAAATTGCCTAAGGCCTCGAACTTATGAAACCTTTCATAAGGCATGAATGAAACAAAATCTTCACAAGGCAGAGAATAAAATAGAGACAAGTCGGGAAAGGAAAAGATCTTTATATATATATAAGAGTATTTACAACGTCCGATCAGGAACTTACACAAAAAATCAAAATGGAAAAAACCCTAAGTTTCCTGGTTATCTTCGGGGGAAGTCTCTTCTCCATCGGGCTCCTCCCCGATCTCAGACCCACTCTTGCTCCCATCATCATCATTATCATCATCATCGGAAGCCAAGGCTCTGGCATCAGCTTTATGCTCTTTAGCGTATTTTATCTTCTCGGTAAGATTGAAACCTCGAGCACGGATCTCCTCAAGGGTTTACCTCCAAGATTGGCTTTTGGCAAGTTCAGCAACCCAAAATGCTCGAGTTTGAGCGGTCTCAGCTACATTTTTTGCTTGTACTTGAGCTGCTTCAACATCGGCCCGATAGACGGCCACGAATGCATCCGCCTCAGCCTTTGATTTTTCGGCTTCAGATATGGCCTTGGCAAGTACGGAATCCAACCGAGCCTCGAGCTCCTCTATTTTTCTTTGTTGAACCGAGCTCTTCTCCTTCATGACTTGAAGTTGACTTTCGGTTGATGATAATTGGGCTCGAGCAGTCTCTTTTGCTGCAGCAAGGCGGTCCATGCCTTCTTTCCACCCCAAGGTCTCCGCCCTTATCGTATCGACCTCCTCACAAAGCAACCCGATCACCTCAAGCTTTCGCTGCAGCTGTGAGATAGAAATATTAGCCACTGTTCCCGAATCTAGCCCATGAGTTTTTAAGATTATCTTTGATTTATTCCTATTTCTGCCCATTAAGAAGTTTGAGGGCATTTCTCTCTGCCAAAAGCCCTCGGAAGTAGGCCTCACGTCCGCTCAGTTCCGTTCGAGACTTGGAAAACTCCTCTTGATGAGGAGCTAAAGCCTATACAAAAAAGAGAAAAAGTTAGGCAGAAAATAGAAAAATATGACATCGACAAAGGGAATCGAGACTTACCCGATTCAGGGTTTGTTGAACCTCGAATAAAAGACCCGACGCGTCACTTGGGCCGGTAGCAACCTCAATACCGGTAAACAAATCACGGAAGGGATCCTCTCCGATTACTATTGCCCCAAGTGAGTCTTTTGGGGCGTTCTCCTCAGTTCTAAGATCTTCAGGGCCGGGCCCTTCAGATATACCCACCGTTTGTTGAATTCGGTGGGAGGCATCCTCGATCTCCAACGACTTGGGGACTTTTCTCGAGTCCTTCTCCGACATCCCCTCAGCTCGAGATGGGCCCTCATCAAACGCCATCGACCCCGCTGCCTTTGGGGCATCGATGGTTTTCTTTACTCGGGCCACCAGTATGGACCCGTCATTTTCTTCTTTCTCTTTGTCTTCATCCCTTAGACGCCGAACTGATTCTTCGGTCAAAGGGATGGTGTTCTTCTTCTGCTTACTAGCCGTCTTTGTCTTAAGTGTTGGATCCTCGATGGTAGATGCCCTTTTTCTTTTGTTGTCCTTTGCCGGTTCCAGAACCGGGGCCAAAAGCTTTTTCTCGTCAGACGGGGGCCTCATAACCGCATCTTTGCCCAGGTCTACACACAAAAAATTGGTTAAGTATACGAAATGCATTTTGTTTGAATCATCAAAACATGGAAAAGAGTATTACCATGATTTTTGGCCTCTAAATCGAGCCACGAGCGATCGGCATATGTAGAGGTCGAAGCCAGGTCTCGTATCCAGATTTTAAGGTTAGGAACTGCAACGGGCATCCAAGCAACCACTGCATCGCAAAAATGATATCGGTGAGAAAGAAACGAAGGAGCAAAACAATAGGAGCTAACAGTAGAATTATACTTACGCTTCATGTTCCATTCCTCGTAAAATGGCATCTTTTCGGCCGAGATTAGGTCCAAAGTCTTCACTCGAATGAACACGCCCATTTAGCCTCGGTTCTTGTCCTCGTCTATGCTTGAGAACATCACTTTGGTAGCCCGGCACTGGATTTTTATTAACCCACCTCAATAGAGGCGGTGCTGTACAATCTAATGATATGGTCGAGGGTGAAAGGCATCCCCTCGACTTTGTTCACGAAGAAGCGGATCAGAATAACGATCCGCCAAAAAGAAGGGTGGATTTGGCCTAGAGTTACTTGGTATTGGCAGAAAAAATTGATGACAACAGGGTCGAGGGGGCCCAACGTGAAAGGGTAAGTGTACACACTTAAAAATCCTTTCACATGGGTAGTAATATCTTCTCCAGGAGCCGGGATTATCACTTCTTTGTTCTCCTAGTCACAATCTTTCCTTAACCGTTCAAGGTGTCCCTCAGTTATCGAGCACATATACCTCGATACTGGTTCACTTCAACTGGGAACCGACGAGGCTTTATCGATCTTAAAATTTGAAGTAAGAACACACCCCCCGGGAACCTACTCCTCCGGTCGTGGCTCCACCGGTGTTTTGTTGCCGGTAGGACGCGAAGAAGAAACACTTTCTTTTTAGGGAATGGTTTTTGATGTTTTTGCTATTTGTGTTTAAAGATTGAAAATAGAAGGAGATGATGAAGTTTTAGTGTTTTAAAGAGAGATTTTGCAGTAAAAATCACAGATTTACAGATGAAGAACTCAGAAGACGCAAAAAAGAACTAAGAAGATTTGGAAATTGAAGATGTAAAAGTAAAAAATGATAAAAGAGGAGTTATTTATAGGGTTGGCAATGGCGGTTCAATGTCAGCAATGGCCGACCATCGCTTGACATGTATTTAATGCCTTGGTTATTGAACCGACGGGACATCTACTACGTACGTCATGGTTGGGCTCGATGCAAACGTCAGTGTATATCGAGTCATACCGCTTGAAAATCATGTCGTTTCTCGCCACATTCTTAACGAGAAATAAGGGGAATATCTGTATACGGTCAAAACTAGATTCGACCTTTGTATGATTAGTCAAGATTGGAACATAATGGATCGAAGGTCATCTTCATAATATCGGGTATGAGATCCGAAGCCAGGTTACCAAGCTCAAGTTTCTGGGACCAATTAAGTACCGAGCTCGAAGTCAATATAGAGATCGATTCCAAATCGAACTATGATGTGAGGCAGTGTTATCGAGCTTAAAAGCTAGATACCGACCAACACCGAGCCAAAGTCAATACCGGGTCCCGAGCCAATATCGAGCTCGAACCAATATTGAGCTCTAAACCTGAAAATCGACCAATACCAAGTCCGATCAAGATCGAGCCAAAAGACAAGAGTCGTTACAGCCGCACTAAGGGAGAGAATCTCGGCAAAAATTAGGGAAAACTAATCTATCATGGGTTCCCACTATGCATTTTTAATTATATCCAAAGTAGGATCCCTCCACTATAAGAGGGATGGCTATTATTTCTGTAAAGGAGATCAAGGCATTGATACACTCTCATATTATTGATATTCACAGAGAAAAACATACTGATATTCATATAGAGATTATCGCTTTTTGGGCTCCGTAAATTGATTCATCTTGCTTGTTGATACAACATTTTTCACTCAGTTTGATTTGTATTTCATTCTTTATACAGTCAATACCCAGTATATTTCTACTTACTTTTCGATTTGTGTCAATTTGAACTACGTATCCTTAGAACTACGTATAAATTCAACATTATCCATTTTTCGGGTAAACAGTTATTGCTAATAATAACCACTTCAGCTCCCCATTTTTGGACGTCTCAACACTTAATTCTGAGACATTTGGATTGCCAAGCACACATGTCATGTATAATCACTTTCTCCTTTGGATGCCTAGTCACGATTTCTTTTCTAAAATTCTATTCAACCTCGTTCGTCAGCCAAAAAAAGCACACATCGAAGGAACGTGATTGCAAAAGAATTGATAGAAAAATAGAGATCTTGTAGCCAGTAGCTACCACCAAAACCTTGGTATATATGTTCACTAAATGCGGCAACCCTGTGAAATGAACTTGCTAAACGCATAAGTGGCTAAGAGGATTTGCCACCAGGGATTTTGAAAATTACCAACAGCGCCTATCAGCATCATGTGATATTTTTTTCATCCGAAATTATGCCAAGAGCATGTCATTCAAAGAAGGGTGAAAGGTCCCCCGAACTTGATAACTAAAGCATGGCCCGATAGAGATGTAATCTTCACTGGACCATGCCTCATTGTTAATCATGAAATGATTATTGGCGTTGTAATGGCCAATGTAAACCAAAATTCTGGTTGTTTTATCAATTTTGAACCAATATCATTGTTGTAAGATTTGGTTTCAGGATAATATAGCAATCATCAAGGTTATGAAACCCAAAGAAGCACTAATGCTGCCCGTCCAAGGAAATAATGAGCCTTCTTAAGAAAATTGTAATGAAAATGACAAATAAAATAGAATGCAGCATATAAAGATATGCAGAGAAGTGAGAATTATAGAAGTAACACAAATAATTGTTGGATATGTGTAGTCTCTTTCACTCCGTCAAGATTAAAGCATAAACGAGCTATGCTATAGAAATTGAAAAGCTGTTATGAATCCCACTAAGTGCTCGAAGTAAGGATGTAACCATATTCTTGACTGGATAGGAACCCAAGACCATCCTAAACAATTCATTGTGGGAAAGAAAATCACATGCAAACATGCTTTACTTCGATATCAAAGCAAGAATGTTGCTAATGGAAAACATAGTAGCTTTTTCTCTTGCGTACGGGAAAACTCCAATTTCTAGGAGGATTTCCCACTAGAGATTTCGTGAAATCATCGACATCTGCCAACATCATATGATTTTCCCCATCCAAAATTATTCCAATGCCATGTTATTCAGAGAAGGGTGAAGGGCTAATCCTTCCTAAAAATTCCAGTTTCGATTTTACCCTCAAAATTTGTAATGTAAAGCACGCAAATGAGAAGGGTAAAGTTAGAAAAAATAATTAATTCTACCCGACTAGTTAAAGTGGACAAGTAAACAACATTTTTAAGTATATATGTTGGGATTTTAAGCTTCTATAGCTTAAAAAGGGTGAATGAGAAATGAAGGGAAAATAAAATATTTGAGTTTCCCTTGGGAAAGGGACATTGTCCCATATCGGATGAAGAAAAGGCTTTTGATGGGTATATATATAATTGCTCTTCTTATAGCTCTTAAAGAGTTAAGAAGAAGGCATGCCTCGCGCCGTCGTCATCGTCGCTCGGCTCGGCTTCGGCATTGATTGATTAATATTTTTGGACAAAATTCCTTTCAATTATTTAATAAATTAATTAAATAATTAACGAAAAATTCAATCCGGAATAACTCATGACCCGTATTCTTTCCCGGATTATTTTAAATACATTTTTCCCACAATATTTCAAACACCCCTTTTCCAACAGCCATGGCTGTTCTTCAAAGGTTGCTAACCTTTTCAGAAATAATGCGAGCAACTCTATAAATAGAGTTTGAATCCCAGAATCTTTTCTTACGAAATTTTATGTTCTTGTTCTTCTTCTTCTTCTTCTTCTTCTTCTTCTGCACAATACTTTCCCGTGTGTTTTATGACCATTGAGTGGTTCGCAGTTCATCAGAGTTTTTGGTACCAATACACTGGTGAGTTAACTCGTTCTATCCTGGGAGGATATATTCCAGCACCTCGGGTACTTGAGGGAAATAATTTCCCTAAGGACACACTGTGTATTCAGTGGGCTCGATTTATTCCTATACTGTTTTTCCAGAATTTATTTCGTTAAACAAGTATTACTAACTTTCTATTTTTTTTACCAGAAAGTTTAATTGTTTATTACCACAATACAAAATTATAACATTCTTAAGGAATTTTGTTTTTTTTATATTCTGTATTTTGTTTGTGGAGATTAAAACTTGTGTGGTTTTCTACTCCTTCTGAATTTTGCTATTCTGATTTGAAGATATAAAAACTTTATCAGAGTATTGAAATTCGTAAAACGATTTGAAGAACATAAAAACTTCATCGTTTTTCTATGAAACAGTATATAAAAACTTCGGTTTATTTATTATACATATTGTTTTTGTTAATAACAGTATTGTTTACTGTTCTGATTTTGCCATTAATTGAACTCTTCTATTGTTTACAGTGAGAAATGGCAATTGATAACGGAAATTCTTCTGCGACTATTGCGGCAACGACGATAGCCTCGTCAAGCTGGACTGCTGTTCCACCGGCAGAGAAACCGGGGAAAATTTCCGGAGCCAACTTCAAAGGATGGAAGCAAAGGGTGTTCTTCTGGCTTACCACACTTGGTATGCAGAAATTCACTAGTGAAGAACCTCCAGTGCCTGCTGCGGGCATGCCGGACAATGAGAAATTCATGATTGTTGAGGCATGGAAGCAGGCAGATTTTCTTTGCAAAGGCTATATCTTAAGCGCTTTAGAGGATGACTTGTACAATGTGTACAGTGCGATGAATACTTCGAAATAATTATGGGACGCACTTGAGAAGAAGTACAAGACGGAAGATGCATGCTTGAAGAAGTTCGTGGTTGCCAAGTTTCTAGACTATAAAATGATAGACAGTAAAACTGTTGGAACCCAAGTTCAGGAGCTTCAACTTATTTTTCATGACCTTATTGTTGAAGGTATGGTCGTGAATGAAGCATTTCAAGTGGCTGCAAAAAATTGCCTCCTTCATGGAGAGATTTTAAGAACTATCTTAAGCACAAGCGCAAAGAAATGAAGTTGGAAGATCTTGTGATTCGTCTCAAGATTGAGGAAGACAACAAAACAGCTGAGAAGAAGTCTCGTGGAAATTCAACGATTATGGGAGCTAATATCGTTGAGGAGACTGCTCCAAAAAATAAGAAGAGAAAGAGGTCTTCTGGACAGACTAAGGAGCAGAACAAAAAGAAATTCAAGGGCAACTGCTACAATTGTGGAAAAACCGGTCACAAAGCCCCTGATTGTCTTCTCCCAAAAAAGTATAAGAAGAAGGGACATGCCAACATAGTGGAGAAGAATGATGACATTGATGATCTGTGTGCAATGCTTTCAGAATGCAACCTAGTTGGGAATTCGAATGAATGGTGGATTGACTCTGGAGCCACTCGACATGTTTGTGCTGTCAAGGAAGCATTTGCGACTTACTCTACTGCTGGTCCCGAAGAAGAGCTTTCCATGGGAAATACTGCAACAATCAAGATTGAAGGTTATGGGAAGATATTCCTGAAGATGACTTCCGGCAAGGTGTTAACGCTCAACAACGTTCTTCATGTTCCTACTATTAGGAAGAATTTAGTTTCTACTTCTTTGCTTGTTAAGAATGGATTCAAATATGTATTTGTTTATGATAAAGTTGTTGTAAGCAAGAATGAAATATATGTTGGAAAGGGCTACCTCATAGAGGGCCTCTTCAAACGAAATGTAATGGTTGTTGACAGTATGAATAAAATTGCAGCTTCTTCTTATTTATTGGAGTCAAATGATTTATGGCATATTCGTTTAGAACATGTCAATTATAAAACCTTGCGGAAGTTAATTAATTTAGAAGTGTTGCCTAAATTCGAGTGTAATAAATCAAAATGTCATATATGTGTTGAGTCTAAGTTTGTAAAACATCCTTATAAGTCTATTGAAAGGAATTCAATACCTTTAGACTTAATTCATACTGACATTTGTGATATGAAGTCGACACCATCTCGAGGTGGGAAAAATTATTTTATTACTTTTATTGACGACTGCACTCGATATTGTTATGTTTATTTGTTTAATAGTAAGGATGAAGCAATTGAAGCATTTAAGCAATACAAGAATGAAGTGGAGAATCAATTGAATAAAAAGATCAAAATGATTAGAAGTGATAGGGGTGGAGAATATGAATTTCCATTTGCAGAAATATGTTCGGAATATGGAATTATCCATCAAACTACTGCACCTTACACACCTAAATCCAATGGAATTGTGGAAAGAAAACATCGAACATTAAAGGAAATGATGAATTCTTTATTAATAAGTTCCGGATTACCGCAGAGTTTGTGGGGCGAAGCTATCCTTACAGCTAACCGAATACTCAACAGAGTACCCCACTGCAAAACGCAATCTATTCCATATGAAAAATGGAAAGGAAGAAAACCCAACTTGAAATATTTCAAAGTGTGGGGGTGTCTAGCAAAGGTACAAGTTTCTTTACCTAAAAGGGTTAAAATCAGACCAAAAATTATTGATTGCGTTTTCATTGGATATGCTACAAACAGTAAAGCATGTCGGTTTTTGGTTCATAAATCCGATAATCCCGAAATTCACGTTAATACGGTAATGGAATCAGATAATGCTGAATTCTTTGAAAGCATCTTTCCGTATAAAACTGAATGTGAGTTGTTAAGTGAAAGACCTAAACGACCTCGAGAAGAACCAAAGAAAAATACTCCAAGTATAGAATATCCAAGGCGTAGCAAACGTCAAAGAACATCTACTTCCTTTAGACCAGATTTTGTGACATTCTTGCTTGAAAATGGGCCTCAAACTTTTAAAGCAGCTATGTCATCTTCTGATTCAGCATTTTAGAAAGAGGCAGTCAATAGTGAGATTCAATCAACTTTGGATAACCATACATGGAAATTGGTAGATCTTCCTCCGGGAAATAAGCCTTTAGGTTCGAAATGGATCTTTAAACGGAAAGTGAAAGCTGATGGCACTATTGACAAATATAAGGCAAGACTTGTTGTCAAAGGTTATAGACAAAAGGAAGGTCTTGATTACTTTGACACTTACTCGCCAGTAACGAGTATAACATCTATTAGGGTGTTAGTGGCACTAGCGGCCGTGTATGGTCTTGAAATCCATCAAATGGATGTTAAAATAGCCTTCTTAAATGGAGAATTAGAGGAAGAGATTTACATGGAACAACCCGAGGGTTTTGTGGTAACTGGTAAAGAAATGAAAGTGTGCAAACTTGTTAAGTCACTTTATGGACTAAAACAAGCACCCAAACAATGGCATGCCAAATTTGACCAAACAATGTTGGCAAGTGGATTTAAAATCAACGAGTGCGACAAATGAGTTTACATTAAAAACACTCCAGGTCATGAAGTCATTGTTTGTTTATATGTTGATGACATGTTGATAATGAGCAAAAACATGGCAGATATAAATGCTACTAAGCACATGTTGGCTAGCAAATTCGATATGAAAGACTTAGGAGTTGCTGATGTGATCTTAGGAATCAGAATTCACAAGACTCCACAAGGTCTAGCATTATCACAGTCTCACTATATTGAAAAGGTACTTGACAAGTTCAAGTATTTGGATTTCAAAATTGCCAAGACTCCAATTGACGTGAGTTATGCACTTCAAAAGAATAAAGGTGAAAGTGACTCACAACTGGATTATGCAAGAGTATTGGAAGTTTGATATATATCATAAATTGTACACGACCAACTATAGCATGTGCTATTAGTAAACTGAGTCGGTTTACAAGTAATCCCAATCACATACATTGGATGGCAATGAAACGAGTTTTGGGATATCTCAAACATACCCAAAATTATGCTTTGCATTATATCAAATATCCCCGTGATCGAGGGATATAGTGATGCAAATTGGATCACTGGATCATCTGAAGTTAAATCCACGAGTGGATATGTTTTCACAATTGGGGGTGGAGCAGTGTCTTGGAAATCATCCAAACAAACGTGCATCGCCCGTTCTACATTGGAATCTGAATTCATAGCTTTAGATAAGGCTGGTGAAGAAGCTGAATGGCTCCGGAATTTCTTGGAATATGTTACATTTTGGCCCAACCCTTTGGCACCTATTTGTATACATTGTGATAGTCAAGCGGCAATAGGCAGGGCAAGAAGCGTTATGTATAACGAAAAATCTCGTCATATACGACGGAGACACAATACCATTAGAAAACTACACTCTAGTGGTGTTATCACAATTGACTACATAAAGTCACGAGATAACATGTCGGATCCACTTACAAAAGGCCTATCTAGAGAGGCAGTTGAAAGATCATCAAAGGGAATGGGGTTAAGGTCTAGGACAAATAATTATGACGGTAACTCTACCTAGCAGAATGGAGATCCCACGAGCTAGGTTCAAAGAGATCAAACAAAGTTATGAATGACGGTTCAACATTGGCAAATAACTCAACACATTCTCGTGATGAAAACAATGTTCAGAAATCGAGGTAAAGCATTAAGCCTTTTTAATGAGTCAACAAAGCTTAAAGGTTTTTTAATGATTTGCTAAGTCTGGCAGGATATGACCAGATAGTGTGTCTATAGGATTACATGTTTAGAAATCACCTATGTGAGTGTGAAATGTAAGCCGCTTCAAGGGGAATGAAAGTAAAGGCCCATTCTCTAAGCACTCATGAATCCAGGCATTATTCATGGCTGAAACGAACACAACCGTGAGAACCATAGATGGTTAAGGATTGATTGTGTGACTTATGTTGTCTAAGTATACAACAAAGCTCGACGGTTCAAAGATATCAAATCTACCGATTGACCGAGTATATCCGATATAAGTTCACTACGAAAAGTTCAAAGGGAAACCTACTTATCCAGATGCAATTAATTCTTGCATGTAAAACACACACGCGTCCTTGCATTCCTTTATTTTATAGCCATTCCCCATTCATGTGGGGATTGTTGGGATTTTAAGCTTGTGTAGCTTAAAGAGTGTGAATGAGAACTAGAGGAAAAATGAAATATTTGAGTTTCCATTAGAAAAGGGACATTGTCTCATATCGGAGGAAGAAAAGGCTTTTGATGGGTATATATATAACTGCTCTTCTTCTAGCTCTTAAAGAGTTAAGAAGAAGGCAAGCCTCGCGCCGTCGTCATCGTCGCTCGCTCGGCTTGGCTTCGGCTTCAGATTCGGATTTGGATTTGGATTTGGTCAAAGATCGATTGATTGATTAATCTTTTTGGACAAAATTCCTTTCAATTATTTAATTAATTAAATAAATAATTAACGAAAAATCCAATCCGGAATAACCCATGACCTGCAACCCGCGACCCGGTTCGGTCAAGCCTATTTTCTTTCCCGGATTATTTTAAATAATATTTTTCCCGCAATATTTCAAACACCCCTTTTCCAATAGCCATGACTATTTCTGAAAGGTTTCAAACCTTTTCAGAAACAATGCCAGCAACTCTATAAATAGAGTTTGAATCCCAGAATCTTTCCATACGAAATTTTCTAAGCTTCTTCTTCTTCTTCTGCACAATATTTTCCAGTGTATTTTACGACCATTGATTGGTTCGCAGTTCATCAGAGTTTTTGGTACCAATACACTGGTGAGTTAAATCGTTCTATCTTGGGAGGATATATTCCAGTACCTCGGGTACTTGAGGGGAATAATTTCCTTAAGGACACACTGTGTATTCAGTGGGCTCGATTTATTCCTATACTATTTTTTCAGAATTTATTTCATTAAACAAGTATTACTAACTTTCTATTTTATTTTTCCAGAAAGTTTAGGGGTGGCTAGTGGGCCGGTTAGGACCGGCCCAGGACCGCAAGCCTACATGGGCGGTGGGCCTAAACGATCCTAACCGGATAGGACCGGGACCGTGGGGTGGTGGGTCGGGTAGTGGGCCGGTCTCATAGGGGAGGCCCGCGAGACCGGGACCGGCTCATAAGTGGGCCGGCTCAGAAGTGGGCCGGTTCAAGCGGTCCTAAATGGGCCCAACAGATAATTATTTTTTTAAAACAAATTTGACCGTTTGGCCATTTAAAAACTAGCTGTTTGGTCTGCCAAAATAGTCGTTGGCTATTTGCAAAATAGTCATTTAACCCCCCAAATTTTGTTTTAACCCCAAACTTTTTATAATTACACTTTTTCCCTATTTTCAAATATAAATACCCCCTCATTCTTTTATTTTTCTAAAAAAATCATCAATCTCTCTCTAATATTCTTCTATAATTGCTTACTTAATTGTTACAATTTATGCAAAATTATGAAGTTGGTGAATTGAAGTCTTCAAGTCTTCAACAATAATTATTTTTCAACAAGTTGTTCGTCAATTCGGTAAACTCGTTCCAACTCTTAAGTTTTAATATTATAGTTTTGTTTGTTTTATTTACTTTGCTTGATTAATTAAGACGGCTTATTCCTTAAAAATATATTTAGTAAAAATAAGTGAAAATCCAAGAGTGGTGAATCTTGTGGCCAATCTATTCCTCCTCCACTTCCCCCGGCTCCCCGGCCGAAACCTGTTACCCATCCTACACCTGCTATTCTTGATAGCGATAATATTTTATTATAATTTACCGAGAGTAAATTTTGCCATAATATTGCACCCGGTGAACAATTAAACCATAAATATATGAATGCTCTTTATGGTAATCCAACTATTGATGAAAATGATGATGAAGAAATAGATTTTGATGAAACGCAACCGGATGACGATACACCCACTAGTCTTGCTCCTGAAGTTAACCCAACTAATAATAATCCAAATGATCCCCCGTCTGACCCCTCCTGTTACTGCCCCTACTTTTTCTAGACAACCTTCTAAACGGGCAGAAACATCTCTTGTTTGGCCATTTTTTACTCAACTAAGAGAAACAAATAGGGCTAAGTGTAAAACTTGTAGCAAAGAGTTAGTTTTTAAATATGTTGGAAGTCGGGGGGCGGGAAGTTTGACTAGACACATATTGCTACACCCTCAAGATAAAGCTAGATATTTTCGTATGAAAGCTTTGGCCGAGGGGACAAGTGCACCTAGTATGGCTGACCTTAGTACCGGGTCAAATCAATTTCAACCGGGAATTAACATTGTTACCGGTGGTATTTTATATTATAATCCAAAAAAAGATCGGGAAGAATTGGAAAAAATGGTTACTGTTATGTGCTTACCCTATGGTTTTCCTTCTAACCCTCACTTTGTGCATTATATTAGAAAAGTTTATAATCTTACTTATAAAGGTTTTCCTCGCACAACCGTAAAGAGTGATATTTATAAATATAAACATGAATATGAACAATATTTGCGCTATTTATTTACTCATATAAATTATCGTGTTGCTATTACAACTGATATTGGTAGAAGTGGTAATGACTGTGATTACCTTACTGTTACCAGTCATTGGAGTGATGAGGATTGGAAATGCAAAAGCGCATTATTGCTTATAGAATAATTAATTCACGTCACACAGGGCAGTTTATTTCTAGCACGATTACGGATATTTGTAGATATTTTTGCATTAGTAATAAAATAATGTCAGTTTCAATGGATAATGCTACTAGTAACACAAATGTTGTAGCCCTGCTTACCACTACACTAAGTCCTCTATTTAGTAACATTTTTCAAGTTAGATGTATTTGTCATATTTACCATTTAATTGTGGGTGATGGCATGCGAATTTTAAATGTTGAAATTAAAAAGGTTAAAATGGCTCTTAATTGACTTTTTTATTCAAACCGTAGAAGTAGACTTAGAGAATATTTTAAAAGATGCGATGAATTTGGCCTAAGAGAAAGAAAGGTTCCTAAACCTTTTCCAGTTACATGTATGAAAGTTTAGTTGTTGCATATGAATATAGTAACTCCATAAACTCAACGTTTAATTCTCATGTAAGTGATGATGATGAGCACCTTACAAATGCGAATTGGGCTAATGTTAAAATGCTTGTAGAATTTTTAGAAAAACTTCATATTGCTACAAATGAATTTTCTGGGCAATATTATCCTACTATTTCTAACTGTTTAGTTTATATTGCAGAACTTGCAAATTTGTTTGATCATTTTTCAGAGGGTGGGAAAATTTATCAACTTGCTATTAATTCCATGAGAAAAAAATTAAAAAATATTTTTTCCCTATTCCCCCTATTTATGGTGTTGCTGCATTGTTAAATCCTACTATGAAATTAGGAGGTCCTCAATTTTGGTATAAAATTGTTTATAATGGTTTAGCACTTGAAGATGAGGAGTTGTCTACACTTGAGGACGCAATAGCCTCAATTAAAATAAATGTTCAAACTATTTATATTGCTTATCAAGTTGCATTAGATCATGCTAGACCAATGTTCCAACTCCTTCTTCTTCTAGTTCTCAATCATCTAAAAGAACTGCGGGAGTAAGAGCACTTAGTGCTTGGGCAGGTTTCAGGGGTTCTCAAAGTTCTAGTACTAGTGATTTTTCACAACTAAATAAGCTTGAAGTTTATTTGTCATAGGGAATTGAGGAAGTGAATCCCGACGGCTCCTTTAATTTTTTGGAATGGTGGAAGGACAAAGAAAAATACTTTCCGATTCTTTCAAGGATGGCCCGAGATATTTTAACTATTCAAGCTTCAACAGTGGCATCAGAGAGCGCTTTCAGTCAAGCAAGACTTCAACTCGGTGATTATAGAGCGTCTATGAGGGAGAGCTTGGAAAAATCAGCACTTTTCAGAGATTGGATCCGTTCGAAAATAAGAAATTTTGGACTTGCTGAATCACAACCAGAGGTAGACGAAGCTTATGAAGAAATACTAGCTGAACTTGCGGAGGATGATGCTTCGCCTGGAAGCGGTGATGACCAAGCTTCATATCCGCCACCACCAACGGAAATTTCTCCGGATCTTGAAGGATTTATGAAATTTGTAAGAGATACCATGTAAATTAATATGTAACTTGTATTTTGGCACATCTTGATTAGTTTCTTTTTCTTCTCAATGGTGGTATTAGCATCTTGTTGTGCTCATTCCATAGGAGGGAGGAAGACTAAGAAAGATATTGCCATAATTTTTAATGCTATAATAAAAATATAACGCATTGCTTTGAATATCTCTTTACAATATTTTTGTCTCTTTATATACCTTAAGCTATACATATAGTATAATATAGCATATACTATACTCTCTCTCTCTCTCTCTCTCTATATATATATATATATATAGTATAATATAGTATATACATACACATCTTACTATATACATAGTATATAAGCCATATTCGATAGTATACATCTTACGATATACTATATATACATCTTAATATAGTATATATATAGTAATGTATAAATCTTAAGTATATAAATCGAATATTAATGTATAAATATTAAGATGTATATATAGTAAATCGAATATAGCTTATATATCTTAAGATGTATATATAGTATAGTATAGTATATATATTATAAAGCATTGCTTTGAATATCTCTTTACAATATTTTTGTCTTTAAATTTGAATTAAAATATTTAGGTGACAATTCTATAATATAATTTACTAGGAAATGCCTTAGATATTTTTATTACCATTTTTTTTCTCTAACTTGTATAAAAATAATTTAAAAAATAGAAAGTTTTCTTTGGGCCCACTTGGACCCGCTTAGGACCGTTTGGTCCCGCTTAGGCCCCGGACCGGCCCACTTAACACGGGACAGCTAGTTCGTGGTCCCGGACCGGTTCCAACGAGAAGCCCGCGAAGCCCGTGATCGCTTAGGACCGGACCTGCGAAGCCCACTTAGGACCGGGCTCGGCCCACATGCCACCCTTAAGAAAGTTTAATTATTTATTACAACAATACAAAATTATAACATTCTTAAGGAATTTTGTTTTTTTTATATTCTGTATTTTGTTTGTGGAGATTAAAACTTGTGTGGTTTTCTACTCCTTCTGAATTTTACTATTCTGATTTGAAGATATAAAAACTTTATCAGAGTATTGAAATTCGTAAAACGATTTGAAGAACATAAAAACTTCATCGTTTTTCTATGAAACAGTATATAAAAACTTCGGTTTATTTATTATACATACTGTTTTTGTTAATAACAGTATTGTTTACTGTTCTGATTTTGCCATTAATTGAACTCTTCTATTGTTTACAGTGAGAAATGGCAATTGATAACGGAAATTCTTCTGCGACTATTGCGGCAACGACGATAGCCTCGTCAAGCTGGACTGTTGTTCCACCGGCAGAGAAACCGGGGAAAATTTCCGGAGCCAACTTCAAAGGATGGCAGCAAAGGGTGTTCTTCTGGCTTACCACACTTGGTATGCAGAAATTCACTAGTGAAGAACCTCCAGTGCCTGCTGCGGGCATGCCGGACAATGAGAAATTCATGATTGTTGAGGCATGGAAGCAAGCAGATTTTCTTTGCAAAGGCTATATCTTAAGCGCTTTAGAGGATGACTTGTACAATGTGTACAGTGCGATGAATACTTCGAAATAATTATGGGACGCACTTGAGAAGAAGTACAAGACTGAAGATGCATGCTTGAAGAAGTTCGTGGTTGCCAAGTTTCTAGACTATAAAATGATAGACAGTAAAACTGTTGGAACCCAAGTGCAGGAGCTTCAACTTATTTTTCATGACATTATTGTTGAAGGTATGGTCGTGAATGAAGCATTTCAAGTGGCTGGGAAAAATTGCCTCCTTCATGGAGAGATTTTAAGAACTATCTTAAGCACAAGCACAAAGAAATGAAGTTGGAAGATCTTGTGATTCGTCTCAAGATTGAGGAAGACAACAAAACAGCTGAGAAGAAGTCTCGTGGAAATTCAACGATTATGGGAGCTAATATCGTTGAGGAGACTGCTCCAAAAAATAAGAAGAGAAAGAGGTCTTCTGGACAGACTAAGGAGCAGAACAAAAAGAAATTCAAGGGCAACTGCTACAATTGTGGAAAAACCGGTCACAAAGCCCCTGATTGTCTTCTCCCAAAAAAGTATAAGAAGAAGGGACATGCCAACATAGTGGAGAAGAATGATGACATTGATGATCTGTGTGCAATTCTTTCAGAATGCAACCTAGTTAGGAATTCGAATGAATGGTGGATTGACTCTGGAGCCACTCGACATGTTTGTGCTGTCAAGGAAGCATTTGCGACTTACTCTACTGCTGGTCCCGAAGAAGAGCTTTCCATGGGAAATACTGCAACAATCAAGATTGAAGGTTATGGGAAGATATTCCTGAAGATGACTTCCGGCAAGGTGTTAACGCTCAACAACGTTCTTCATGTTCCTACTATTAGGAAGAATTTAGTTTCTACTTATTTGCTTGTTAAGAATGGATTCAAATATGTATTTGTTTATGATAAAGTTGTTGTAAGCAAGAATGAAATGTATGTTGGAAAGGGCTACCTCACAGAGGGCCTCTTCAAATGAAATGTAATGGTTGTTGACAGTATGAATAAAATTGCAGCTTCTTCTTATTTATTGGAGTCAAATGATTTATGGCATCTTCGTTTAGAAATGTCAATTATAAAACCTTGTGGAAGTTAATTAATTTAGAAGTGTTGCCTAAATTCGAGTGTAATAAATCAAAATGTCATATATGTGTTGAGTCTAAGTTTGTAAAACATCCTTATAAGTCTATTGAAAGGAATTCAATACCTTTAGACTTAATTCATACTGACATTTGTGATATGAAGTCGACACCATCTCGAGGTGGGAAAAATTATTTTATTACTTTTATTGACGACTGCACTCGATATTGTTATGTTTATTTGTTTAATAGTAAGGATGAAGCAATTGAAGCATTTAAGCAATACAAGAATGAAGTGGAGAATCAATTGAATAAAAAGATCAAAATGATTAGAAGTGATAGGGGTGGAGAATATGAATTTCCATTTGCAGAAATATGTTCGGAATGTGGAATTATCCATCAAACTACTGCACCTTACACACCTAAATCCAATGGAATTGTGGAAAGAAAATATCGAACATTAAAGGAAATGCTGAATTCTTTATTAATAAGTTCCGGATTACCGCAGAGTTTGTGGGGCGAAGCTATCCTTACAGCTAACCGAATACTCAACAGAGTACCCCACTGCAAAACGCAATCTATTCCATATGAAAAATGGAAAGGAAGAAAACCCAACTTGAAATATTTCAAAGTGTGGGGGTGTCTAGCAAATGTACAAGTTTCTTTACCTAAAAGGGTTAAAATCAGACCAAAAATTATTGATTGCGTTTTCATTGGATATGCTACAAATAGTAAAGCATGTCGGTTTTTGGTTCATAAATCCGATAATCCCGAAATTCACGTTAATACGGTAATGGAATCAGATAATGCTGAATTCTTTGAAAGCATCTATCCGTATAAAAATGAATGTGAGTTGTTAAGTGAAAGACCTAAACGACCTCGAGAAGAACCAAAGAAAAATACTCCAAGTATAGAATATCCAAGGCGTAGCAAACGTCAAAGACCATCTACTTCCTTTGGACCAGATTTTGTGACATTCTTGCTTGAAAGTGAGCCTCAAACTTTTAAAGCAGCTATGTCATCTTCTGATTCAGCATTTTGGAAAGAGGCAGTCAATAGTGAGATTCAATCAACTTTGGATAACCATACATGGAAATTGGTAGATCTTCCTCCGGGAAATAAGCCTTTAGGTTCGAAATGGATCTTTAAACGGAAAGTGAAAGCTGATGGCACTATTGACAAATATAAGGCAAGACTTGTTGTCAAAGGTTATAGACAAAAGGAAGGTCTTGATTACTTTGACACTTACTCGCTAGTAACGAGTATAACATCTATTAGGGTGTTAGTGGCACTAGCGGCCGTGTATGGTCTTGAAATCCATCAAATGGATATTAAAATAACTTTCTTAAATGGAGAATTAGAGGAAGAGATTTACATGGAACAACCTGAGGGTTTTGTGGTAACTGGTAAAGAAAAGAAAGTGTACAAACTTGTTAAGTCACTTTATGGACTTAAACAAGCACCCATACAATGGCATGCCAAATTTAACCAAACAATGTTGGCAAGTAGGTTTAAAATCAACGAGTGCGACAAATGTGTTTACATTAAAAACACTCTAGGTCATGAAGTCATTGTTTGTTTATATGTTGATGACATGTTGATAATGAGCAAAAACATGGCAGATATAAATGCTACTAAGTGCATGTTGGCTAGCAAATTCGATATGAAAGACTTAGGAGTTGCTGATGTGATCTTAGGAATCAGAATTCACAAGACTCCACAAGGTCTAGCATTATCACAGCCTCACTACATTGAAAAGGTACTTGACAAGTTCAAGTATTTGGATTTCAAAATTGCCAAGACTCCAATTGACGTGAGTTATGCACTTCAAAAGAATGAAGGTGAAAGTGACTCACAATTGGATTACGCAAGAGTATTGAGAAGTTTGATGTATATCATGAATTGTACACGACCAGATATAGCATGTGCTATTAGTAAACTGAGTCGGTTTACAAGTAATCCCAATCACATACATTGGATGGCAATGAAACAAGTTTTGGGGTATCTCAAACATACCCAAAATTATGCTTTGCATTATAACAAATATCCCTCCGTGATTGAGGGATATAGTGATGCAAATTGGATCACTGGATCATCTGAAGTTAAATCCACGAGTGGATATGTTTTCACAATTAGGGGTGGAGCAGTGTCTTGGAAATCATCCAAACAAACGTGCATCGCCCGTTCTACATTGGAATCTGAATTCATAGCTTTAGATAAGGCCGGTGAAGAAGCTGAATGGCTCCGGAATTTCTTGGAAGATATTCCATTTTGGCCCAAACATTTGGCACCTATTTGTATACATTGTGATAGTCAAGCGACAATAGGCAGGGCAGGGAGCGTTATTTATAACGGAAAATCTCGTCATATACGACGGAGACACAATACCGTTAGACAACTTCTCTCTAGTGATGTTATCACAATTGACTACATAAAGACAAGAGATAACGTGTCAGAACCACTTACAAAAGGCCTATCTAGAGAGGCAGTTGAAAGATCATCAAAGGGAATGGGGTTAAGGTCTAGGACAAATCATCATGACGGTAACTCTACCTAGCAGACTGGAGATCCCACGAGCTAGGTTCAAAGATATCAAACAAAGTTATGAATGACGGTTCAACATTGTCAAATAACTCAACCCAATCTCGTGATGAAGACAATGTTCAGAAATAGAGGTAAAGCATTAAGGTTTTTTGATGATTCAACAAAGCTTAAAGGTTTTTTAATGATTTTCTAAGTCTGGCAGGATATTACCAGATAATGTGTCTATAGGATTACACGTTTAGAAATCACCTATGTGAGTGTGAAGTGTAAGCCGCTTCAAGGGGAATGAAAGTAAAGGCCCATTCTCTAAGCACTCATGAAACCAGGCGGTGTTCATGGCTGAAACGAACACAATCGTGAGAACCATAGATGGTTAAGGATTGATTGTATGACTTATGTTGTCTAAGTATACAACAAAGCTCGACGGCTCAAAGATATCAAATCTACCGATTGACCGAGTATATCCGATATAAGTTCACTACGGAAAGTTCAAAGTGAAACCTACTTATCTAGATGTAATTAATTCTTGCATGTAAAACACACACGCGTCCGTGCATTCCTTTATTTTATAGCCATTCCCCATTCATGTGGGGGATTGTTAGATTTTAAGCTTGTGTAGATTAAAGAGGGTGAATGAGAAATGGAGGGAAAATGAAATATTTGAGCTTTCCTTGGGAATGGGACATTGTCCCATATCGGAGGAAGAAAAGACTTTTGATGGGTATATATATAATTGCTCTTCCTTTAGCTCTTAAAGAGTTAAGAAGAAGGCAAGCCTCGCGCCGTCGTCATCGTCGCTCGCTCGGCTCGGCTTCGGATTCGGATTTTGATTTTGATTTGGATTTGGATTTGGTCAAAGATCGATTGATTGAATAATCTTTTTGGACCAAATTCCTTTCAATTATTTAATTAATTAATTAAATAATTAACGAAAAATTCAATTTGGAATAACCCATGACCCGCGACCCGGTTCGGTCAGGCCCGCTTTCTTTCCCGGATTATTTTAAATTTATTTTCCCTGAATATTTCAAACACCCCTTTTCCAACAGCCATGGTTGTTTCTAAAAGGTTGCAAACCTTTTCAGAAACAATGCCAGCAACTCTATTTATAGAGTTTGAATCCCAGAATCTTTTCTTACGATATGTGGGCCGGGGGGCCGAGTTTTGGCCTAATTTTGTAGTTTTTCTTGTGGAATTCATTCCATTAGCGCATATTGATGGTATTGTACTGTTTTGAATAGATTCGGGCCATTTAGAGTCGGATACTCGTGGCAAGAACATGATATCGAGTTGGCTTGAGCGGTTCGAGGTAAGTGGCTTGCCTAACCTTGTGTTGGAGACTTCCCTCTTAGGATATCTTGATATTATTTGGTGTGTGGGCGCCGTGTACGTGATGTGATGAGTACGTACACGGGCTATTGTTACAAAAAATCCTGTTTAACCTTTTTAAATCATAAATTACTTCTCTTATTAAGTTGTACTAATATGTTTAATTGTGTAGTTTAGACTAGAAAAGTATGTTTACGTGTTTTAACTGCCTAATTGACATTTTTTGCATCATGTTTAGCTAAGTCCTTATTTGCCTTACCTGTGTCCAGTATAAACTGTATAACTCGATGTCATACCTGTCATTTCATCTGGGGTTGCGTATTTACTTTGGGACTTCGGACGTATTCCGGGAGATCCCCTTGTACTGCATATTTACTTCGGGACTACGGACGTTTCCGGGAGATCCCCCAGCACTGCATATTTACTTTGGGACTACGGACGTATTCCGGGAGATTCCCATGTATTGCATATTTACTTTGGGACTACAGACATATTCCGGGAGATCCCCCAATACTGCATATTTACTTTGGGACTACGGACGTATTCTGGGAGATCCCCATGTACTGCATATTCATTTGAAACTATGGTACGGTATCCTGAGAGATTTTCCACTGTGTTTACCTTATTTTGAGCCGAGGGCTCCCTTAACTATTAAATTTTCGAGAAGGGCCTTGACATGACCTCGTCACTACTCGATCGAGGTTAGGCTTGACACTTACTGGGTACCATTGTGGTATACTCATGCCCTTTCCTGCATATGTTTTCGTGTGCAGATCCAGGTACGAGCTATCAGCCTTGGGTTTAGTGCGTGCTGCTGATTCTAGGAGACTTCAAGGTACTTCTGCTTGTGTCCGCAAATCTTCGGAGTCCCCTTCTACTCTCTCGTCTAGAGACTTTCCTTATTATCTTCAGACTTTTGTATAGAGCTACATAGATTATAGCAGCTTATGACTTAGTGATATTCCGGGTCTTGGGAAACTATTTTGTATATGCCGAGTGGTGCTACTCTTGGCTATTTATAATATGCTATTTGTCTTTAAAATGTTGTGTTTTCTTTATATTTTTTAAAATATTAGGCTTACCTAGTCGTAAAGACTATGCGCCATCACGACCCCTTACGGAGGGATAATTTGGGTCGTGAAAAGTGGGTATTAGAGCACTAGGTTCGTAGGAGTCACGAGTCACAAGCCGGTTTATTAGAGTCTCGCGGATCGGTGCGAAGACGTCTGTACTTATCTTTGGGAGGCTATGTAACTGTTAAGAACAATCATATTTCTTTGATTTCCTTGTCGTGCGAGTTATTGACACAAAAACAAATTCTAAGATTCTATTCTATTCTTTCACACAGATGGTGATGACCCGCAATGGGAGGACCAACGATCAGGCACCCGAACTCCCTGCCAGAGCCGCCAGAGGCCGGGGTCGGGGTAGAGGATGACCACGCGGTGTAGCCCGAGCACCTGCGAGAGCTGCGTCATAGGAGCCCCCAGCAGCTCCAGCTGGAGGGCTAACGCCGGAGATCCCTATTGCTACTCCAGCCCTCCAGGAGACTTTAGCTCAGTTCTTGAGCATGTTCAGCACTCTGGCTCAGGCTGGACTATTTCCGATAGCTCCCGCTACATCTTAGGCCGGGGGAGGGGCACAGACTCCCGCAACACGCACTCTTGAGCATAAGGTCCAGGTTGATAAGGCCCTAGAGTATATTCCTATGCCCCCAGTGGCTCCGGTTCAGCATGATATCAGGGTAGCTGCTTCTGAGGCAGAGCAGCTCAAACTTGAGAGGTACAAGAAGTACCGCCCACCTACTTTCAGTGGACTAGCTTCAGATGATGCTCTAGGTTTTCTTGAGGAGTGTCATCGTATTCTCTGCACTATGGGCATTGTGGAGACCAGTGGGGTTTCTTTCACCACTTTCCTGCTGAGGGGAGAAACATATCAGTTGTGGCGTGCCTATGAGCTGAGTAGTCCAGACGAGGTAGCCTCACTCACTTGGACTCAGTTTTCAGAGATATTCTTGCGTGAGTATGTTCCTCAGAGCCTCAGGGATGCTTGGCGCACAGAGTTTGAGCAGTTGCGTCAGGGTTCTATGGTTGTGTCGGAGTATGCAGTCCGTTTTAGTGGGTTAGCTCTCCATGCACCGGCTCTGGTTGCTACAGTCAGAGAGAGGGTTCGTCGCTTCATTGAGGGACTCCACCCCAGTATTCGGACCAGTATGGCCCGGGAGTTGGAGATGGACATCACTTATCAGCAGGAATTGAGCATTGCCAGGAGAGTGGAGGGCATGTTTGCCTAGGACAGATAGGAGAGAGAGGCCAAGAGGTCTTGAGAGACTGGTCATTATTCAGGAGCTCGTGTGCCAGCAGCACGCTATGGTAGGGGTTTTGTGAGTCGCCCAATTCATTCAGCTCTTCCAGCAGCCAGCGGTGTCCCAGCCCCTCCTAGACCTCAGGAGCCCTATTATGCACCGCCAGTATCCAGTATGCCTCTTACTCGAGGTGCTATTACCGACCAGTCCAGCAGGCCAGGTCCGAGTCAATATCAGCCGCCACGTCCTCCGAGAGGTTGTTTTGAGTGTGGTGACACTCGTCACCGGGTTAGAGATTGCCCTAGAGCCAGGAAGGGTGCACCTCCACATACTTATCAGCCTCCACGTGCTCCACCGGGTCCTCCGGCCATTCTTCCAGCACCAGCTGCTACCCCACTTCCTCAGCCATCTCAAGGTGGAGGTCGGGGAGGTTGAGGTCTCCCTAGAGGGGGAGGCCAGGATAGGTATTATGCCCTTCCAGCCTGTTCAGAGGCCGTTGCTTCAGATTTTGTTATCACAGGTATCGTCCCTGTCTGTCATAGGGATGCATCAGTATTATTTGACCCAGGCTCTGTGTATTCATATGTGTCTTCTTATTTTGCTCCACATTTGGGGATATATCGGGATTCCTTGAGTTCCCATATTTATGTATCTACTCTAGTGGGAGATTCTCTTGTTGTGGATCGCGTATATTGGTCGTGTTTGATTGCTCTTAGTGGTTTTGAGACCAGAGCCTATTTTTTATTACTCATATGGTAGATTTTGATGTTATCTTGGGTATGGACTGGTTGTCGCCTTATTATGATATTCTTGATTGTCAAGCTAAGACCGTGATGCTAGCTATGCTAGGTTTGCCAAGATTAGAGTGGAGAGGTACCTTAGAGTATACTCCCCACAGGGTCATTTCATTTCTTAAGGCTCACTGAATGGTTGAGAAAGGGTGTGATGTGTATTTGGCCTATGTGAGACATGTCAGTATTGATACCCCTACATTTGAGTCAGTTCCAATAGTGAGGGACTTCCCAGATGTATTTCCAGCTGATCTTCCGGGCATGCCGCCCGACAGAGATATTGATTTTGGCATTAATTTATTGCCAGGCACTCAGCCCATCTCTATTCCTCCATATCGTATGGCTCCTCCTGAATTAAAGGAGTTGAAGGAGCAGTTGCAGAAGTTGCTTGATAAGGGCTTCATTCGGCCCAGTGTGTCACCTTGGGGTGCTCCGGTCTTATTTGTAAGGAAGAAGGATGGTTCTATGCGTATGTGTTAATGACTTATTTATCGGCAGCTGAACAAGGTTACAGTGAAGAACATATATCCATTGCCTCGTATTAATGACTTATTTGACTAGTTACATGGTGCCAGGGTGTTTTCCAAGATTGACTTGCGTTCTGGCTATCATCAGTTGAAGATTCGGGTGCCGGATATCCCAAAGACTGCTTTCAGAACCAGATATGATCACTATGAGTTTCTTGTCATATCATTTGGGATGACCAATGCACCAGCAACTTTTATGCATTTGTTGCACAGTGTATTCCGGCCTTATCTTAATTCTTTCGTCATTGTGTTTATTGACGACATCCTAATATATTCCCAGTCTCGGGAAGATCATGAGCAGCACCTGAGGACCGTGCTTCAAACCTTGAGGGAGAAGATGTTATATGCAAAAATTTCTAAGTGTGAATTCTGGCTTGATTCAGTGGCATTCTTGGGCCACATAGTGTCTTGTGATGGGATCAAGGTAGATCCGAAGAAGGTGGAGGCAGTGCAGAGTTGGCCTAGACCGTCATCAGCTACGAAGATCCGCAGTTTCCTTGGTTTGGCGGGATATTACTGTCGCTTTGTGGAGGGATTTTCATCCATTGCAGCACCTATGACCAAGTTGACCAAGAATGGTGCTCCGTTCAGGTAGACCGAGGAGTGTGAGCAGAGCTTTCAGAAGCTCAAGACAGCTTTGACTAAAGCCCCAGTATTAGTATTGCCTACAGGTTCGGGGTCCTACACTGTCTATTATGATGCCTCAAGGATTGGCCTTAGAGCGGTATTGATGCAGGATGGTAGGGTGATTGCCTACGCGCCTAGACAGTTGAAGGTGCATGACAAGAATTATCCGGTTCATTATCTCGAGATAGCAGCTATTGTTCACGCCCTGAAGATCTGGTGCCATTATTTGTACGGTGTTCCGTGTGAGATTTACACTGATCACCGGAGTTTGTAGTACTTGTCCAGGCAGAAGGACCTTAATTTGCATCAATGGAGGTGGTTGGAACTACTTAAAGACTATGATATCACTATATTATACCACCTGGGGAAGGACAATGTAGTGGCCGACGCCTTGAGTCGTCGGGCAGAGAGTTTGGGGAGCTTGGTATATCTTCCGACAGCTGAGAGGCCCTTAGCCTTGGATGTTCAGGCCTTAGCCAGTCAGTTCGTGAGATTGGATATTTCAGAGCCTAGACGGGTATTATCTTGTGTGGTTGCTCGGTCTTATTTTTATGACCGTATCAGGAAGCGCCAGTATGATGATCCTCATCTTCTAGTTCTCCAGGACACGGTTTGGCGAGGTGATGCCAGAGATGTGACTATTGGTGATAACGGTGTGATGAGGATGCAGGGCCGAATCTATGTGCCCAATGTAGATGGGCTTCGGAAGTTGATTCTTGAGGAGGCCCATAGCTCGCGGTACTCCATTCATCCAGGTGCCGGGAAGATGTACCGGGACTTGAGGAAGCACTATTAGTGGAGAAGAATAAAAAGGATATAGTTGGGTTTGTGGCCAGGTGTCTAAACTGTCAGCAGGTTAAATATGAGCATTAGAGACCAGGTGGATTACTTCAGAGGTTAGAGATCCCATAGTGGAAGTGGGAGCGGATCGCCATGGACTTTGTGGTTGGACTTCCTCGGACTTTGAGAAAGTTCGTTGCTATTTGGGTGATCGTGGATCGGCTGACCAAGTCAGCCCATTTCATTCTGGTGTTGACTACATACTCTTCAGAGAGATTGGCTGAGATTTATATCAGAGAGATTGTCTGCCTTCATGGTATTCCAGTATCCATCATTTCAGACAGAGGTACACAGTTCACATCCCAGTTTTGGAGAGCCGTACAACAGGAGTTGGATACTAGGGTAAAGCTGATCACAACCTTTCACCCTAAGACAGACGGGCAGTCCGAGCGCACAATTCAAATTCTTAAGGATATGCTCTGTGCCTGTGTGATGGAGTTCAGAGGGTCATGGGACAAATACTTTCCACTTGCAGAGTTCGCTTACAGCAACAGTTATAAGTCCAGCATTCAGATGGCACCATATGAGGCTTTGTATGGTAGGCGGTATCGGTCCACTGTAGGATGGTTTGAGCCTGTCAAGGCCCGATTGTTGGGTACAGATTTGGTCCAGGATGACCTGGATAAGGTGAAGGTGATTCAGGAGAGACTTCGCACATCCCAGTCCAGGCAGAAGAGTTACGCAGACCATAAGGTTTGTGATTTGGCATTTATGGTGGGTGAACGAGTCTTGCTTCGGGTATCGCCTATGAAGGGTGTCATGAGGTTCGAGAAGAAGGGCAAGCTAAGACCGAGTTTCATTGGTCCTTTAGAGATATTGCGGCGAGTTGGGGAGGTTGCTTATGAGCTTGCCTTGCCTCCTAGCCTAGCAGGAGTTCACCCGGTATTCCATGTGTCTATGCTCCGGAAGTATCACGGTGATCCGACTCATGTATCGGATTTCAGTTCAGTCCAGTTGGACAAAGATCTATTTTATGTTGAGGATCCAGTAGCCATTTTGGACAGGCAGGTCAGAAAGCTCAGGTCAAAGAATATTGCTTCAGTAAAAGTCCAGTGGAGGGGTCAGCCGGTCGAGGAGGCGACTTGGGAGACCGATCAAGATATGCGCAGCTAGTACTCTCATCTTTTCATAGTTTCAAGTATGTCTTTATACTCGTTCGAGGACGAATGATTGTTTTAAGAGGGGGAGGATGTAACGACCCGGCCGGTCGTTTTGAGAATTTGAGCCATGATCCCCTAATATCTGCTTTCCCCATATTTGTTTCTGCTTTTGGGATTTGCCGGAGTGTTTGGTTATGGAATTCGGGGAGTTTTGGGACACTTAGTCCCTAGTTGTGAGTTTATGCCTTAGAGTTTGGACGGTAGTCCGAACTATGTGAAGACGGATCCGGAATGGAATTCCGTCGACTCTGTTAGCTCCGTTGAGTGATTTTGGGGTTAGGAGCACATCCGGAATGTGTTTTGGAGGCCTGTAGTAGATTTAGGCTTGAATTGGAGAAAGTTAGTTTTTCGGCGATTTCGGCCGATAATGGAAATTTTGATATCGAGCTTGGAATGGAATTCCGAAAGTAGTTGAAGGTTTGTAGTGTCATTTGTGACATGTGTGTATAATTTGAGGTCATTCAGACTAGAATTGATATGGTTCGACGTTGTTTGTAAAATTTGGAAAATTTTAAATTCTTAGGCTTGAATTCGTGCTTAATTAATGATTTTGGTGTTGTTTGATGTGGTTTGAAGGCTCGACTAAGTTTGTATGGTGTTTTAGGATTGGTTGGCATATTTGGTTGAGGTCTCGGGGGCCTCAGGTGTGTTTCAGATGCTTAACGGGAAGAAATTTGGACTTAGGAAAATCTGGTGCCTTTGCTGGTTCTGGTGTTTCGCACCTGCGGAAAAACGACTGCAGGTGCGCGAGCCGCACATGTGAAGATGGAAGCGCAGATGCGAGAAGTCGAGAGTTCACCTGGGGTCGCAGGTGCGAGGAAGTTCTGCATCTGCGATGCCCATAAATGCGCAAGATTGTTCGCAAATGCGCAGAAGCGGAAGGGACGTCCGCAGGCGCGATTGCACAGGTGCGGCTCTTTCGTCGCAGGTGCGAATGCAAATAGAGAAAGTGAATTGCGTAGATGCGCACATTTTCCGCACAAGCGCACCCGCAGGTGCGAGCCCAGGTTCCGCAGGTGCAGAAATACCTGGGCAGTGGTTAAAACCGAAGGGCTTCGCTATTTTTGTCCTTTTTGGGTTTGCAAACTCGTGTTAGGGCAATTTCTGAGAGCATTTTCGAGGCATTTCTTGAGGTAAGTTCCTTGAGCTTAGTTTTGGTCAATAACATTGCCTTGCCATGTATTTTCCCACCTAGTTAATGTGTATTTAAAATGGAAATTAGAAGTTGGAGGCTAGGGATTTGGAAGTTTGAATTGTGGATTGGAGGACCATTTGGTGTCGGCTTTTTGTTAAGTTAATATGGTTAGACTCGTGAGTGAATGAGCTTTCTAGATTCGTAAATTTTGTCGGGTTTCGAGACGTGAGCCCGGGGACCAGGTTTGGGATTTCGGGTTTTGGCCTAATTTTGTAGTTTTTCTTGTGGGATTCATTCCATTAGCGCGTATTGATGGTATTGTACCGTTTTGAATAGATTCAGGCAAGAATGTGATATCGAGTTGATTTGAGCGGTTAGAGGTAAGTGGCTTGCCTAACCTTGTGTTGGGGACTTCCCCCTTAGGATATCTTGATATTATTTGGTGTGTGGGCGCCGTGTACGTGAGGTGACGAGTACGTAAACGGGCTATTATTGCAAAAAATTATGTTTAAACATTTTAAATCATAAATTGCTTCTCTTATTAAGTTGTACTAATATGTTTAATTGTGTAGTTTAGAGTAGAAAAGCATGCTTACGTGTTTTAACTACCTAATTGACATTTTGTGCGTCATGTTTAGCTAAGTTCTTATTTGCCTTATCTATGTCCAGTATAAAATGTACAACTCGATGTCATACCTGTCATTTCATCTTGCGTTGCATATTTACTTTGGGACTACGGACGTATTCCGGGAGATCCCCTTGTACTGCATATTTACTTTGGGACTACAGACATATTTAGGGAGATCCCCCAGCACTGCATATTTACTTTGGGACTATGGAAGTATTCCGGAAGATCCTCCAGCACTGCATATTTACTTTGGGACTACGGACGTATTCCGGGAGATCCCCATGTACTGCATATTTACTTTGGGACTACGGACGTATTCCGGGAGATCCCTCAGCATTGCATATTTACTTTGGGACTACGGACGTATTCCGGGAGATCCCCTAGTACAACATATTCATTTGAAACTACGGGACGGTATCCCGAGTGATTTCCCACTATGTTTACCTTGTTTTGAGCCGAGGGGTGCCTTAACAGTTAAATTTTCGAGAATTACTTTAACTGTGTTACCGTAAATTCTACTTATATCTTTTATTGTTTAATTTATTATATTTACTCCGGTAGGGCCTTGACCTGACCTCGTCACTACTCGACCAAGGTTAGTCTTGGCACTTACTTGCTACCATTGTGGTGTACTCATGCCCTTTCCTGCACAAATTTTCTTTTGCAGATCCAGGTACGAGCTATCAGCCTTGGGGTTAGTGCGTGCTGCTGATTCTAGGAGACTTCAAGGTACTTCTGCTTGCGTCCGCAGATCTTCGGAGTCCCCTTCTACTCTCTCGTCTATAGACTTTCCTTATTATCTTCAGCCTTTTGTATAAAGCTACATAGATTATAGCAGCTTGTGACTTAGTGATATTCCGGGTCTTGGAAATCTATTTTGTATATGCCGAGTGGTGCTACTCTTGGCTATTTATAATATGTTGTTTATCTTTAAAATGTTGTATTTTCTTTATATTTTTCAAAATATTAGGCTTACCTAGTCGTAAAGACTAGGTGCCATCACGACCCCTTACGGAGGGATAATTTGGGTCGTGACAGGTAATCGGGTTTAGGTCCGAATTTCGGGTTTGGACCAAGCGGGCCTGGGAGTTGTCTTTTGTTGACTTTTTCAATAATGACCTAAATTGAACCTCTTTCATTCACGGGTAGTTCCTAAGGCTTATTTGAATCGTTTGGTTGATAACTTGCTAGATTTGGTTAGTTCGAAGGCTTATTCGAAAGGCAAAGTTGTGGTTGAGCTTTGAGTCAATTTTGGAGCGAGATAAGTGTCGTGGTTAACCTTGAATTGAGGGATTAGGACTTGTTTGTTTATTTTCTACATGTTTAAATATTGGGTACAATGTATATGTGAGGTAACGAGTACTTATACGTTGTTATTGAGTTAAAGCATGCAGGTGGGACTTGTTTCTTGTAATTTACTTCCTTCTTTGATCATGATATCCATGCTTAGACTAGTTTATTACTAAATTAATAGTTCTTTCCGCATTTATAGGCTATTTGTGATAATTGAGTATTGTTGTTTTGAAGTTGATGTTGGTATTGTGGAACCATTGTTGACGTAAGGTTTATTCTTGCTTATTCTATCTCCCAATTGTTATATGTTCATTGCCACATGGACGGGAGAGTGTTAAAGCACGAAGGGTGATGTTGTGCCAATCGTTGTTGTAATTATTGATCGATACATAGTGAAGAAGAGAGTTAAAGCACGAAGGGTGATGCCGTGCCGTATTTATTGTTTCATGATGATATTAAGAGTAAAAGCATGAAGGGTTATGTCGTGTCGTATTTATCATTTTATGGAGAGATTGAGAGTAAAAATACGAAGGGTGATGTCGTGCCATTATTACTGTTTCATGGTAAGGTTGAAAGTAAAAGCACGAAGGGTGATGTTGTGTAGTTTTTATTCATTACATTCATCTGTTTCATTGGATGAAGGTTTATTGACTGTTTCATGTTGTCATTTCCTGTCGTAGTTAGCATATCTTCTACCCCCTTTTGCATGTCCCATCCCAATAGTACATGTTTAATATTTATTTGTTGTTATGTTGTACGTATATTTTCGTCTATACAGGTTTAATTACGTGGGTGTCCTGTCATAGCTCTACACTACCTCGTCGAGGTTAGGCTCGACACTTACGGAGTACATTTGGTCAGTTGTGCTCATTCTATACACTACACTTCTTGTGCAGATTTTGGTACTGGTCCCAGCTACACGTGAGGTGAAAAAGCTCGGATTAGCATTTGGAGACTTGAGGTAGATCTGCTGGCGTCCACAAACCTTAAAGTCCCCGTCCTCTTTCCCTATTTATTGTTCCTATCATTCGAGATAGTTGTACTTATTTCAGACCTTACTTATATAACCTCTAGAAGCTCTTGTACTTGTGACTCCAGATCCGGGTTGTACTAGATGATTGGGTTATTATGCTACTTGTACTTCATTTATGTTTGATTGGTTAAATTGTTCAAAGTGTTTAACATTGGTAAAAGAATTACTCTAACATTTACTTGCCTAGAAAGTGAAATGTTAGGTGCCATTACGGTCTCAAAGGTGGGAATTCTGGGTCGTGACAAGTTGGTATCAGAGCACTAGGTTGCCTAGGTCTCATGAGTCACGGGTAGGCTTAGTAGAGTCTGAAGGATTGGAACAGAGACGTCTGTACTTATCTTCCAGAGGCTATGGAGTTTAGGAGCAAATTTCACTTATATTCTTCTCTATCGTGTGATTTTATTCTATCATTGATGATTGAACTTTTCTATTCTTGTTCTTTCGTAGATGGCTAGAACACGTACTGCATCTTTAGCTAGACAACAGCCGGAGCTGCTAGTGGTAGCTCCTACTAGGGGCAGAGGATGAGGTAGAGCTCAGCCTAGAGCTCGAGCAGCAGCACCAATAGTAGAGCCTCAGGTGGATTTTGATGAGGAGGTTCCAGCTCAAACTGTACATGTTGGACCAGCTCAGGTTCCGGAGGGGTTCATCGCCACCCCATTGCTTCAGGATACTCTAGTCTGTTTGGTGGGCCTTATTGAGAGTGTGTCCCAGACCGGTACATTTTCTGTGGCACCAACCGTCTCTTAAGCTGGGGGAGGAGCATAGACTCCCGCCACTCACTCCGGAGCATATGGCTCCCCAGTATCAAACTCCAACAGCCCCGCCAGCTGGGGTAGTTCAGCCAGTTGTTGCAGCACAGGTCGGTGATAGGCCCGCCATGTCTTCTGAGGGCTTATTGAGATTGGACAAGTTTACAAAGCTCTTCCCATTTCACTTCAATGGTGCACCTTCTGAGGACCCATAGAATTATCTTGACTACTGCCATGAGGCGCTGCGGAACATGGGTATAGTTGAGACCAATGTGGTCGATTTTGCTGTGTTTCAGATGATGGGTTCCACCAAAAGGTGGTGGAAGGATTAAGTGTCGACCAGACTAGCGGGGCCGCCTGCTCTTACTTCGGACTAGTTCTCTCAGCTATTTCTAAATAATTTCCTTCCTATCACACTGAGAGAGGATTACCGCATGCAGTTTGAGCATCTCTAGTAGGGCAATATGATTGTTACTCAGTACGAGACCCGTTTGTGGATCTAGCCCGTCATGCTCTTCTTTTTCTTCCTACTGAGAGAGAGATGGTAAGGAGGTTTATTGATGGACTCACTCACCCTATCAGGATACAGATGGACAAGGAGATCGGGGTGAGATTTTCTTTTAGACGGCTACTAATGTCGCCAGACGGATCGAGATGGTTCTTGCACAGGAGAGAGGGTAGGGGTATGATAAGAGGCCTCGCCATGTCGGTGGGTTCAGTAGTGCCTCGTCTGGAGGAAATGGGACTTTTGGTACATGCCATCCTCCCTAGCCATTTCACTTAGCGCTCTAGGCATCCCACAACGCTTCAGGTGATCGCGACCCTCATATGTCTCATTTCGACCAGCTAGCCTACAGTACACCACCAGCTCCTATTAGTGCACCACCGCTCCAGAGCTTTCAGGGTGGTTAACTAGGTCGACAGGGTTAGTTTCAGGGTCAGCAGTCACAGCAACCGAGATCCTGTTATACTTGTGGTGATTCGAGGTACATTGCTAGATTTTGCCCTCGGGCACTGGGCAGCTCACAGCAGCAAGGTTCTCGTGCCATGATCCCGGTACTGGTTGCCTCACCGCCCGCTCAACCAGCTAGAGGTAGGGGTCAGGCAGCTAGAGGTGGAGGTCAGGCCATTAGAGGTGGAGGTCAGTCCGTTAGATGTGGAGGCCATCCAGCTAGAGCTCGTCCTAGAGATGTAGTTCAGAGTGGTGGGGCTCAGCCTCGATTTTATGCTTTTCCAGTTAGGCCTGAGGCTGAGTCATCTGACGCTGCTATCACATGTATTGTTCTAGTTTGCCATAGAGATGCTTCAGTTCTATTGATTCGGGCTCTACTTATTCCTACGTGTCATCCTATTTTTAACTTTATCTGATTTTCCGGGTAAATAATTATTATTATTCTGAAATTTTTATAATTTTAGCCTTTACTTTCAAAAGAATAATTATCGTCTTTTAGGTTTAGGATTTCTTAATCTAATGTGATAGAATTATAAAATAGTACTTTTTTAGTGTGAATATTTCAAAGGGTATTCATCCACCTTACAACAAATAACTCTAAAAGATAATTAAAGGCAAAACAAATCCCCCTTTACTACTTAAAGTATATAAGTTCATTTGAAATTTATTAATAAAATTAAGTTCTAATTTTAACTCTTAGAATAAAGAAATTTAGTATGCATCGTAAACTAAACCTATATTTTTACATGCCACTAAGTTTACAATTTTTTATTATAAATATCTATAAATAATTATGAGTAAACATAATATCTATAATTAAGTATGCAAATGACATGACTAAGTTTTGAATTATAATTTACGATTATAATAAATAATATAATGTACTTTACTATTACTAAAATGTATATATCGAAATTAACAGAAATAAATTGTATTTTCTTTATAAGAAATTTAAGGTAATTATAAATTTTTGTTGTATCGGTTATAATGACTTTTAATGCTCTCGCTCGCCGCTACTAACGGGTCTCGGTTGATTTCTCTTCCTTTAACTACTAAGATGTTTCAGTTCGCTAAGTTTGAAAAGTCCAAGGAAATATACGGGCATATTGGGTAAGATATTAACATAGCATAATATATATATATATATATTATGCTATGTTAGATAAACATTATTACATGAAATATACGGGCATATTGGGTCGGGTCCAACAGTCGGACCAATTACGGGTCATCTCCTAATTCGATTTTTCTTTGTTGATACATTTATTATTTTCTTTTAAGTACCTATAAATTTCTATTATTATTATATATCCCTCCATCTTATTATCATATAATTATAAAAGCCAAAAACTCCAACGCAAAATGATGATAGATTGTCATATCTTTAAAAGTTGACTTCACAATAAATAAAGTTGTCATTTAATTATATTTCTCAACTATGAAATCAACTAACATTTATGGTTTAAAATGGAGTTGTTGTATTTTACTTTTACAATAGTACTTTATTCTTTTCTTATTTGCCGGAGATAATTCATATAGTATTTCTTATTGATTAAAAAAATAGAACAACTTGCATTTTGCTTGAGATGAAGAAAATAAATTATCTTATGTTAGTTACCTGGCAATATTTGTGTCTTCCAGAATGAACTTTAAAAAAAGGATGAACTTGAATATAGCTTTCCAAGAAAATTCAGAAATGCTTTTAAATTTTCAAAGGTTGTATTTTCTTGCTCTTAATATTCATATGATTTTTTGGAAAAAATTATTTATCGAGATGGATACATGCGTAATGCATGTATACTAAAACTAGTAAGCAAAAAAGATGATATATAAGTTCTGAGGTATAATTCAACGGGTCAATTATTTGAATGAGTTACCCAAATATTTATTGTAATATAAAGAGAATTAATAAATTTGCTTGTGTTGGCTACTATAAACGAAGAGGGTAATTCCAAATAAAATAGCATAGACTAACTAGTTATTCGATATATGCATATTTTTGCTTGTGAAGTATATATGTTATAGGGTAAAAAGACCGAACATCATTTTATGTTGGAGCTTCATACTTTATAATAGTATAGATTTATGTGATTTTTAAATTATTTATATTAATTGACACAAGATACACATGTAAAGCATGCAATTAGAAAAATAATTACTTAATGAGAAGGGTAAAGTTAGAAAATTTAATAAATTTTATCCCGACTAGCTAAAGTGGACAAGTAAACAATATTTTTTAAGTATATGGAGTACAAGTTAAAAAGAAACGGGAAGAGTAGTATCTATTGCAAAGGTTACGTGCTAAAGAGAGAAGTTTTCTATAAATAGAAGAAAATACAAATTATGAGTTTTTGAGAGTTTCTGACTTTTATAACAGATTAACAATATAGGTTAAGTGTTTTCTAAAAAGTTTATATTGATTGAAAAAAGATGCACGTGATACGCACGTGCTCAAGAAATTCAAGAATTCAAGAATTTCATATAGGACTACAAGCAAATATTTCAGACTTCTTGCATGTATTAACCACATCACTATTCCCTTCTATGTTATTGCTAATAATAACCACTTCAGCTCCCCATGTTTTGGACGTCTCAACACTTAATTTTGAGACATTTGGATGGCCAAGCACACATGTATAATCACTTTCTCCTTTGGATTCCCAGTCACGATTTCTTTTCTAAAATGTTCGTCAGCCAAAAAAAGCACACATCGAAGAAACATGATTGCAAAAGAATTGATAGAAAAATAGAGATCTTGTAGCCAGTAGCTACCACCAAAACCTTGGTGTATATGTTCACTAAATAAGGCAACCCTGTGAAATGAACTTGCCGAACGCATAACTGGCTAAGAGGATTTGCCACCAGGATTTTGAAAATTACCAACAGCGCCTATCAGCAACATGTGATATTTTTTCCAGCCAAAATTATGCCAAGAGCATGTCATTCAAAGAAGGGTGAAAGGTCCCCCGAACTTGATAACTAAAGCATGGCCCGATAGAGATGTAATCTTCACTGGACCATGCCTCATTGTTAATCATGAAATGATTATTGGCATTGTAATGGCCAATGTAAATCATAATTCTGGTTGTTTTATCAATTTTGAACCAATATCATTGTTGTAAGATTTGGTTTCAGGATAATATAGCAATCATCAAGGTTATGAAAACCCAAAGAAGCACTAATGCTGCCCGTCCAAGGAAATAATGAGCCATCTTAAGAAAATTGTAATGAAAATGATAAATAAAATAGAATGCAGCATATGAAGATATGCAGAGAAGTGAAAGAATTATAGAAGTAACACAAATAATTGCTGAAGATGTGTAGTCTCTTTCACTCCGTCAAGATTAAAGCATAAACGAGTTATGCTATAGAAATTGAAAAGCTGTTATGAATCCCACTAAGTGCTCGAAGTAAGGATGTAACCATATTCTTGATTGGATAGGAACCCAAGATCATTCTAAACAACTCATTGTGGGAAAGAAAATCACTCGCAGACATGTTTTACTTCGATATCAAAGCAAGAATGTTGCTAATGGAAAACATAGTAGCTTTTTCTCTTGCTTACGGAAAAAGTCCAATTTCTAGAAGGATTTCCCACTAGAGATTTCGTGAAATCATCAACATCTGCCAACATCTATCATATGACTTTCCCCATCCAAAATTATTCCAATGCCATGCTATTTAGAGAAGGGTGAAGGGCTAATCCTTCCTAAAAATTCTAGCTTCGATTTTACCCTCAAAATTTGTAATGTAAAGCACGCTATTAAAAATTAAGTACTTAATGAGAAAGGTAAAGTTAGAAAAAATAATTAATTCTGCCCGACTAGCTACAGTGGACAAGTAAACAGGATTTATTTTTGAGTATATGGCGTACAAGTTAAAAAGAAACGGGAGTAGTAGTATCTATGGCAAAGATTACATACTAAAGAGAGTAGTTTTCAACTATAAATAGAAGAAAATACAAATTATGAGTCTTTAGTAGTTTCGTACAATAATAAATGAACTCAAGAATCTCATATAGGACCACTAGCGGAAATTCCCGACTTTTTGCATGTATCAACCATATCCCTACTCCCTTCCGTGTTATTGCTTATAATAACCACTTCAACTCCCCATTTCTTGGACGTCCCAACACTTAATTATGAGACATTAGGATGGCCAAGCATACATGTCATGTATAATCACTTTTTTCTTTGGATGCCTAGTCACAGTTTCTTTTATTTCTTTTCCAAAATTCTATTCAACCCCATTCATCAGCCAAAGAAAGCACACGTGAAATAACATGGTTGCAAAAGAATTGATAGAAAAACAGAGATCATGTAGCCAGTAGCTACCCTCAAAACCTTATTGTGTATGTTCACTTAATATGGCAACCTTACGAAATGAACATGCCGAACGCATAAGTGGCTAAGAGGATTTGCCACTAGGGATTTTGTGAAATTACCAGCAGTACCTATTAACATCATGTGATATGTTTTTCATCCGAAATTATGCCAAAGTCATGTCATTAAAAGAAGGGTGAAAGGCTGATCCTTCTCAAAAAACTTGCTTTGATTACACCCTCGAACATGATAACTAAAGCATGGCCATATAGAGATATGATCTTCACCGGACCATGCCTCACTGAACAATGAACTAATTATTGGCGCTGTAATGGCCAATGTAAATCAGAATTCTGGTTGTTTTATCAATTTTGAACCAATGCCAGTGTTGTAAGATTTGGTTTCAGGATCGTATAGCAATCATCAAGGTTATGAAAACTCAAAGAAGCACTAATGTTGTCCATCCAAGAAAACAATGAGTCCTCTTAAAGAAATTGTAATAAAAATAACGGATGAGATGTGTCACACCTCCTTTTTCCCGAGGGGATAGGAGAGTTTTTTTCAATTAAAGTGACATTATTCGAAATAAGATTATTTATTTAATCATAGTCGCCACTTGGAATAGTTTATGGTTTCTCAAGTCACCGGTTTATTTTAAAATCCCAAATCGAGGAAATTTGACTCTGTTTTAAAGTCTTTGAAACCAGAAGACCGAGTAAGGAATTCTGTTAACCCGAAAGAAGGTATTAGGCATTCCCGGATTCCGTGATTTTAGCACGGTCGCTTTAATCATACCTGACTTAATTAATTTGTTTAATTACTTAGATTTAGAACCTATGTACATTTACCTTTTACCGCTTTTAATCATTGAATTATCGAATTATCCTGAAACGAGTCACGCGTACGTGTACATAATTAATAATATTTTATTATTATTTAAGATTATTTGGCTAAAGCCGCGCGAACGCGTACCTTGGTTTTAATTTTAAAAATCATAACTATGTCACACGAACGTGTACGTAATCACGATAATTGATTTATTAATACGTTCTTAAAGCATACTAGCGATTTTTGAGTTATTGTTGTCCCAAAACTAATTTGAGATTGTTGTGAGAACTTGAGTTATGGAAATGAAGTTGTGGGGAATCATTAGCCCCTTAAATTATTAACAAACTAGTATGAATTACTTACAACTTAACGAGTTCTTACTATTCTATTTCAGGGATTCGTTGCTACTTATAGATGAAACAAAAGAAGTTAAAACAAGAAAATATCTACAAGAAAAAGCAGACAAATATACTAAACAAAATTAATTAATATTACCATCTCAAAAATATTTGTATTAAAACAGTAGGTATTCAAAATGGACCTCATAACTTTACATAATCTTCCCTTTTTATCGGACAAAATATGGCACACCTACTCAACTTGACGCAATTAAGGACCCGTTTGGCCATAAATTTTGCCAAAATAAACTTGAGTTTTATTTAGAAAACACATATTTGGCCATAGATTTTGCCTACATTTTAGCCAAATCCCAAATCTCAAATTCCAAATCCCAAAACCAGCTCAATAGTTAGTTTTGGGCCAAAATATCACTATTATATTTTTTAAAAATTGCCTCAAACTTTTGTATTTTATAAAAGAGTCCACCATTTATTATTTTGTAACGATGTTGCTTCGTCTTCTCGGTCATCTGATAGTGTATCATGTAGTTCATTATAAAAATGATAATTTTGTATCAAATTTATTTATGTTCAGGACTATGGTTTGCGATATTATAATGAATGTTATTGATAATGGTATTGTTGAGTATTTGTGATAGTTTTTAGAACTTGTGAGTATAAGTCATGTTTCATGTTTTTTCAAACCATACTTCACTCAAAACAGATGTCGAAATACATTTTCATCTTCAAACCAAACTTCACTCAAATCATATTTTTCAGAATAAATTTGAGAATATATGGCCAAACGCTAGCTAAATCACAAATTTGGCATTGAAAGCCCATAACACAAATTTCAAAAAAGAAGAAAACCATATCCATTCTATTTATCCTGAGCCCAAACCTAGTAGCTAACAATTAATGGCCCACTGACACTAATGAGAGTATCATATTCCATGGCTTCATGTAGTTCAACAATTCAAACAAGCATTCAAGATTTTTAACTAAAATAAAGCAATTAAATAATTTATCAGAAGCAAACAAACATAATATTCAACTAATCCATAGTAAAGAAAAATTAGAATGGACCTCAACTGAAGCAACGATTTTCTATTGAACAAAGCTTCCAGCAAAATTCATATAACGACTACTCATCACAGATCCTAGACCCAAAATCGACTTTAGACTGAAACCTCGAACCAGAGCTTCTCGACGACAAATTCGATGGAAAACCTAATTGTTTCGAGAACCTATGGGCGTGTTTGTGTGAGATGTTCTGGGATGGGTTAAGGCGTGAAACAATGTTGTTTTAGCTAGTTTAAGTGTGGTGTTGATGGGAGCTTTTAGTAGCTGTTTGGACTGGTTTTCAGCTTGTTTCACTACTGGCTTTCATGGCTGATTTTGCTGAGCTTCGGCTGGAAAACAGAGCTGCTTTTTGCTGGGTTTTAGACCTAATTTTTGAGAGATTTTTTAGTTGGGTTAGGTGTTGATATTCGGGCTATTTTTTGGTAGAAAAAGAGGCTATTTATTGCTGCATTTTTTGGGGCTTTAGAGGTGCATTTAAGTGGTGTTAATGAAAGAAATTTGGTGCATTTTAATGGAGGAAAACAGAGGTCCTTGGATGGAGGAAGAAATGCTCCGTTAATGACTAAAGCCAAGGGAAGGAAGATCAAATTTATGGGTTATAAATCATAAAGAAAAAGAGAAGGCAGCGGCCCCAATTTTGTTCCTTTCTTTTCCAAATCTCTTTTTCCTCTCCTTTTTTTTCGGTTCTCCTCGTGTGTATTATATAGCTGGATGAAAGTGCTAATGTGTGTGTCCGTCTTTTGTGCGTGTATTTGTCTTGGATGCCAATTCTAAAGAATAACAATATTGTGCATGTGATGTGTATTATAATTTGCCAAGAAAGTGAGTGAGTGGGAGATAGTTACTAGAGATAAAATGAAATTTTTTGGCATTTAGCAATTTTTCATTGGCTCTCTTTTTTATATAAAAAAAAGTAATCTAAAATTAAAAATACTACACTAATATTAAAATTATAAAAATATAAGAAACTATTAAGGAAAAAATTATAAAATTGCTAGTCTTACACAAATTAGAAGAAAAAAAATATTTTTTGTGAATTTATTTTCTTTTGTAAATAAAACACAACTATTGTCTAAAATGAGATTCTTTTTGTATGACTTTTAATTTTATCACAAAAACCTACTAAAAAGTGAAATAAAGGTTAAAATATTAAGAATAAACTTAACAAATATTTAAACACTAAAAGGTGATAAAAATTCAAAGAATGTTAAAAAAATTAGGTGCTCGCGAGATAGAATACAACATTTGATTTCATCTAACATTTTTTTTTGAAGCAGCGTAACCACATGGTGGATGTCTCTTTTCCGATAATGATTCAGTGAGTTTAGAAACTTGGAACTTTTGACTTGAAATTAATTTGTACCTAGTTTTAGTTATTATGAATGAATCAGTTTTAATTCCAATAATTATTTTCATAAATCATGGCTTTCACAACAGTCTCAAAGTAGTTTAGGAAAAATAATTCATGAAGATCATAGTTTGTTTTCGGCGCGATTAATAAATTATCGTGGCCATGTGTATGATTCCCGTGGCATGGTCACGATACGTAAATCCTAACTTGATTGCGCATTTCACGCGACTTGACCACAACTTCAAATAAATAATAATAAAATTAACATGTTGTAGATCGTGGGTACGGTTTCCGTGACACGATTCGCAATATGTACAAAAACAAACGAGTGCACGACATTGCGACTTGTTCAAACAAACTCCATAAATAATTAAAAGCGGCTAGAAAGTTTAAAAATGCACAATAGATTTTAGATATGTAATAAATAAGATAATTAGGCCAATTATTAATAGTTGAGCGACCGTGATAAAACCACGGAACGCGGGAGTGTCTCACACCTTCTCCCGGGTTAACAGAATTCCTTACCCGGTCTTCTGTGTTCGCAGACCATAAATAAGAGTTAATTTCCTCGATTTGGGATTCTAAAATAAATCGGTGACTTGGGACACTATATAATTATCCCAAGTGACGATTCTGAAATTAAATAAATAATTCCATTTCGATTATTGTCACTTTAATTGGAAAAACTCTCTATCCCCTCGGGAAAAATGGGGTGTGACAATTAGTATTTGGCCAAGCTTTTAAAAAAGATTTTTAAGTATATCTTTCTCAAAAGTTGTTCTCAAAAAAGTGCTTTTAGAGAAGCTACTTTTTTCAGCTTCTCAAAAACTGATTATGTTTCTTTTCGAAAGTACTTTTTTTCTTTCTAAAAATTGCCCAAACACCTTAATTTTTGAAAAAGAAAAACACTTTTAGCCACAAAAAATCCTGGCCAAACATGCTATTAATTGGATTTGGATAATTTGTCTTCTTATGGCTTTTCGGTAAATAGTCAACTTTTGAGGTTAAATTTGGCTGTAAAGATATCACACTCCACATAAATTTTAGAGTAGTACTCCAAGCAAGTCATCTTATTGCATGGATAAATATAACGAAGGAAATTCTGTCCATATGATATTCTCACTGATTTGTCAACAGCAAGCGGATATGGTTTGTCAACAGCAAGTGCAGGTGATTATCAACCGTATTCAATTCAAAAGAATATATACACATACAATTGAAAATTTTGAGAAAGATATACATTATAATAAATCTGCATTCATTGTCGCAAAGAGATAGTTAATATTATAATTTCTCTAAGACTAACTATTAATTTCTCCCAAGTGCTCTTCGCAATATCATCAATTATTCGTAAAGTAATTCCCATTTTGATTACATCATACAGTAAGTTTTAACTTATAAGTTGTTAAGAATTGGATCAGATAAAAGAATAAATATTAAAACTAGAGAGAGATCATTTGCCTTTAGAATTTAATGGATTAGTTGACCAATAAATGTTCGCAGACTCAGTGCGATGGTGGCTGAAGTTCTGTCATTATAATAAGTTGTAGGAGTAATATAAATGTTATTCCCGCCGTCCTACTCTATGCGAAACGATTGAAAGTACGTAAGTTAAATTATTTTATTTATGGTGTAAATTTGAACATAAAATGTTTAAATTTATTAAAATACAATTTATATATTTAACACTATAAGAATATATATGTATTAACTGGATCCTTCATAGGTAGCATATTACAATATCAATTTGTGACCATATCTTAATTTATATATTGTGACATCTTCTACTTAATTAGTATTAACAAAAGGATAGATTTCATATCTAAAGTTACAGCTTCCCCCGACAACTCTTCCACCTTCTTTTCCATCACAACAGCTTGGAATTTCAGTAATAATACCCTCGAGACATTTTTTGCAGTCTTCACTAGAAAGATCCCTTGTGCATTGAACCAATCCATACAATTTCTCATACTGATCTCCAATTAGCTCCATATCTCCACTTGCATATAAATTCTGCTTTTTATAAGCCGTTTCAACTAAACTTCCCAACAATTCTTTAGTCTTTGCATTAAAAGATTCTGGCTTATTCACAACACGAACATTCCACATGTAAAACTTGTACGTATTATCAATTTTTCCTAGAAAATCATTGTACGAATATTTAAGAAGGCAATTATCGTACCATATGATCGCTTCTTTATCGTAAGGACAACGTTTACCAAGTTCTTCACTTGCATCTACTACACAGGACTTACAATTAGTGCTTGAAACATCGCCGCGACATAAAGAAAGTCCATAAGTTTGATCGGGAGTTTGCCCGATTGAACTAGTTGAGAACCCTGTTGGGGGTGTTTTTAAGTAAAGATCACCTAAGAGATTTTTCAAGTTTTTTGCATAGTAACTATTGGCTGTGAAGTTTCCAGATTTTGAACAAAAATGGAAGAGTGGATCAGTGGAAACCACCGTCTGTACAAGAATTGCAATATACGAAAGGAAATATAGAGAAGAGATTATTCTTGAGGAAGCCATTTTTGTTAGGAAAAATGAGATGGTATAAAACTTCATTTAGTGCACCATTTTATATAGTACTCCAAGAAGAATATAGAACTAGCTAGCTTGCAATTTGCAACTAGGGAAAATGGGCCATTGTTGTTAAAACGGTAGACTCTTTCTTTCTTTTTGCTTTTTGCATCTGTTTTATTTTATGTGTTTTGGGTGGGAAGTTGACTATTTCCTCTTTGACCTGCGTTTCTTCTAATCGGAGTTTTGAATAGTATGCAGTTGGAAAAATCATTAATTGTAAAATGAGCATGACTATGTATTCTCATAGACGGGTATATCTATGTAGATCTTGTTAGGATCGAAATAGTCAGGTATCATGCGAAAACTATCAAAGCAAACCTTGAACGACGATAATGTGGTTCAGTCAATTGCCCTACGTTCACAGGCGAAGATTAGCAATTCACTATATAAAAGAGATACAAAATATCGAGAGAATAACCCTACAAAGAGGCAAACACAAGTGGTAGGCTAACACTTGTCCCGAAATTCTCCCCCTAAACAAGACTCTCCAATATGGCTACATTGCGGATATTGTTGAATGAGAAGGAAGGATCCTCAATTTATAAAAGTCTGAAATATTTTCCTCCAAGAAAAAGGACTAGCAAAACATAGAAAAATTATATTTTCCTTTTCATAAAAAAAAAAAACAATTATGGTTAATATGTTGTCCCTCCTTCAAGAAATAAGATCAATGGCGGATTCAAAATTTATAGGTCGTGAGTGTTTCACTGATTTTAATGTCGGTGTGATCATAGTGGTGCTCATGATCAATTATTTAAATTTTTAAAATTATTATTTATGCATTTGGCCAAAGCCAATGGGTGCTCGGCAACCATACCTCAAAACTTAAATTTGCCACTGAATAAGATAACCATTTATGGGGGGGAAAAATCAAGACAACATCTAACACATTGGTTGGTTCTAACTCGAACTATATACACATTTATACACTATAGCTAAATTTGTTTTAGAAAGATATACATTTTTATTGAGTTGACATGGAGAAATAGTGCGCATGATAGTACTTTGCACTCACTGACTTAAATTTAACTATATCTATCTCTAACTATTCCCCTAAGTGCTCTTTCACAATATAGTTAATTATTCATAAAGTAACTCTCATTTTGATTGCATCATTAAGTTAAACAAATTTCTGATGTATAAAAAAAAAAGATGGGTTCGTGAACCTAAATACAAGTTTGTAATGGCTGCAAAACCAATACCCGTATGATTAAAAATTACCTAAAGTCACGTTAACCAGATCAGATTAAATAACCTAAAGCGAAAGGAGAGAGACAGAAACCGATCATTTGCCGTAATATTTAATGGATGGGATGACCAATAACTGTGCGCTAAGACTCAGTGCACTATGGAGTTTGAATTTCTGTGAGCGTAAAACGTTGAATATAATAATGGTATGTGTTACAAAATGTTCCACTTTGATACTCGTACAGTCTTTTGACATTTACAAAAAAACCATTCCGACCAAAGTTGGTCGCTATTTTAATTATGTAATCAAAAGATTCACCATCTGAAAATCAAATCAGGGTCTGTATTGTGGCAGGATACTATTCTACCAGTAGACCATTATTGTATTTTGTTTTAAGACTATCTTTTATTTGATTTATACTCTTTAATTGTATTTTCGCACGAAAATAACCGACCAAAGTTGGTCGATTTTATTAAAAAATAAAATTACCAACCAAAGTTGGTCGGTTTTTTAAAATGACCGGCCGAATTAACCGACCAACTTTGGTCGGTTTTTTTAATATTAATATTTATTAATTTTAATTGAAAAACCGACCAAAGTTGGTCGGTTTCTTGAAAAATAAATTTCGCTGGACTCAAAAATAGTTTCCCGCATTTTTGCGCCAAAGAAAACCGACCAAAGTTGGTCGGTTTCATAAAAAAGAATTAAAAAATAAAATATTTTGAAAAACCGACCAACTTTGATCGGTTTTTTGGCCGGTTTATTGACCGACCAAAGTTGATCAGTCGACCTTGGTCGTTTTTGTCGAATTTCTAGTACTGTAAAGGAAACTTGATTTTGTGGCTATTTACAAATTTATTTTTTAGTTTTACCATCCTACATTTTTTTTTTACACATGAGAGATTTACTTTTACACGTAAGAGATCTGTCTTTTATAATAAGAGATTTTAAAATATTACTTTCTTAAATTATAAATTATAAAGGGACATGATGTACAAATAACACGTAAAAGAGAGAAAGAAACTAATCATTTACCTTTTATATTTGATTGGTGGTGTAATGACCCCATAGGTCATCTAGAGTTTTAAACTTTAATCTGTGTTTCGAAGCCTCATATAGCTTCTTTAATCCTTTCTCGATTTGCGTGCGCATTCCGTCTTTTTTCGGAAGGAATTTATGCAAAAATTGATAAAAATGTGATTTTGTGCCTTAAAAATTTATTTGAGTTGACTTCGGTTAACGTTTTGAGCAAACAGATCCTGATCCGTATTTTGATGATCTCGGTGGGTTCGTATCGTGATTTGGGACCTGGGACTATGCCCGGAATCGAATTTAGAGGTCCCTAACTCGGGTTATCGTATTTTGTCGAACATTTGAAGTTTAAAGGTTTAATGAAGTTAAATATTTTACCAATGTTTGACTTTATTGCTACCGGGTTCGGATTTTGGTTTCGGAGCTTGGTATATGTTCACTACTATATTTATGACTTGTTTGAAAAACTTGGTGAAAAATGGGATTGGTTTAATGTGATTCGGACGTCCGATTGTTAAAATAGAAATTCTTAAGTTTCATTGAAAATTTCATTCGATTTGGTGTCTGATTCGTAGTTCTAGGTGTTAATTTGGAGTTTTGATCGCGCGAGCGAGTTCATATGAGGTTTTTGGACATGTGTGCATGTTTGATTTGGAGCCCCGAGGGCTCGGGTGAGTTTCGGATAGGTTACGGAAGAATTTTGGACTTAGAATCATAGGTGATGCATTGGGTTTATGGTGTCTGACGTAGATCTCGCATTTGCGAAGAAACTTTTGCATTTGCGAGTCTAGGCATGGTTGGGGGTTCCTCGCATTTGCGAGCTAAAGTTTGCAATTGCAAACTTGTCATTTTTTGCTTTTGCGAAGGCAGAGTCGCATTTGAAACTCAACACATTATTGATAATCTTCACATTTGCGAAGAAAGGGTCTGCATTTGCGAGGGAATCAGGGTTCACATTTGTGACAAATTTATCGCAATTGCGATTACTGGGATTCTGAGAGGAGTTCACAATTGCGACCTCTTTTTCGCAATTGCGAGCAGGATATCATAATTGCGACATCTGCAATTGGGTAAAAGCTGAGTTAGATGAGATTTTTCTCATACTTTCAAATTTTCAAACCTAGAAACCTTAGAGGCGATTTTTCCAAGAGGTTTTTCTTCCCAAATTCGTTGGTAAGTGATTCTAACCTACTTTCTTTTAATCACTCATTACATTTCGTAGTTCTAGGTGTTATTTTGGAGTTTTTATTGCGCGAGCGAGTTCGTATGAGTTTTTTGGACTTGTGTGCATGTTTGGTTTGGAGCCCCGAGGTCTCGGGTAAGTTTCGGATAGGCTACGGAAGGATTTTGGACTTAGAATCATAGCTGATGCATTGAGCTTCTGGTGTCTGCTGCAAATCACGCATTTGTGAGACTGGGCATGGCTAGAGGGTCATCGCATTTGCGAGGTAAAGTTCGCAATGGCGAACTTTCCATTTTCGCTTTTGCGAAGGCAGAGTCGCATTTGCAACTTAGCACATTATTGATGATCTTCACATTTGCGAAGAAAGGGTCCGCATTTGCGAGGGCATCGGGGTTCGCATTTGCGACCATTTTATTGCAATTGCGATTACTGGGATTCTGAGGGGAGTTCGCAATTGCGACATCTGCAGCTGGGTAAAAGCTGAGTTAGACGGGATTTTTATCATTATTTCAAATTTTCAAACCTAGAAACCTTAGAGGCGATTTTTCCAAAGCTTTTCTTTCCCAATTCGTTGGTAAGTGATTTTAACCTACTTTCTTTCAATTACCCATTACATTTCATAAGAGTTAAACCTAAAATCTAGGATTTTCATGTCGAAATTGGGGATTTGGGTAGAATTAGGGATTTTTGTAAAATTTTAATTTAGACCTCAAATTGAGGTTAGATTTCGAAACAAATTACATAACTGGGCTCGGGGATGAATGGGTAATGTAACGACCCGACTGGTCGTTTTGAGAATTTGAGCCCTGATCCCTAATATCTGCTTTCCCCATATTTGTTTCTGCTTTTGGGATTTGCCGGAGTATTTGGTTATAGAATTCGGGGAGTTTTGGGACACTTAGTCCCTAGTTGTGAGTTTAAGCCTTAGAGTTTGGATGGTAGTCAGAACTATGTGAAGATGGATCTGGAATGGAATTCCGTCGACTCCGTTAGCTCCGTTGAGTGATTTTGGGGTTCGGAGCGCATCCGAAATGTGTTTTGGAGGTCTGTAGTAGATTTAGGCTTGAATTAGCGAAGTTAGTTTTTCAGCTATTTCGGCCGATAATGAAAATTTTGATATCGAGCTCGAAATGGAATTCTGAAAGTGGCTGTAGGTTCGTAGTGTTATTTGTGACATGTGTGTAAAATTTGAGGTCATTCGGACTAGAATTGATGTGGTTCGGCGTCGTTTGTAGAATTTGGAAAATTTTAAATTCTTAGGCTTAAATCCGTGCTTAATTCATGATTTTGGTGTTGTTCGATATGGTTTGAAGGCTCGACTAAGTTCGTATGGTGTTTTAGGATTTGTTGGCATGTTTGGTCGAGGTCTCGTGGGCCTCAGGTGTGTTTCGGATACTTAACGGGAAGAAATTTGGACTTAGGATAATCTGGTGCCTTTGCTGGTTCTGGTGTTTCGCACCTGCGGAAAATAGACCGCATGTGAGCGAGCCGCACATGCGAAGATGGAAGCGCAGATGCGAGAAGTCGAGAGTTGGCATGGGGTCGCAGGTGCGACGAAGTTCCGCATCTGCGATGCTCGCAAATGCGCAAGATTGTTCGCAAATGCGCAAGATGCGCAGAAGCGGAAGGGACGTCCGCAGGCGCGAGTGTGCATGTGTGGCCCTTTCGTCGCAGGTGCGAAGGCAAAAGGGGCAAGTGAGTTGCGCAGATGCGCATGTTTTTCGCACAAGCGCACCCACAAGTGCGAGCCCAGGTTCCGCAGGTGCAGAAATACTTGGGCAGTGGTTAAAACTGAAGGGCTTCGCGATTTTTGTCATTTTTGTCTTTGCAAACTTGGGTTAGGGCAATTTTTGAGAGCATTTTCGAGGCATTTCTTGAGGTAAGTTCCTTGAGCTTATTTTTGGTTAATAATCTTGCCTTGCCTTGTATTTTCCCACCTAGTTTATGTGTATTTAAGTTGAAAATTGAAAGTTGGAGGCTAGCGATTTGGAAGTTTGAATTGTGGATTGGAGGACCATTTGGTGTCGGATTTTTAAAAAGTTAAAATGGTTAGACTCGTAAGTGAATGAGCCTTCTAGTTTTGTGAATTTTGTCGGGTTTCGAGAATGGGCCCGGGGGGCGGGTATGAGCCAATTTCGGGTTTTGGCCTAGTTTTGTAGTTTTTCTTGTGGGATTCATTCCATTAGCGCATATTGATGGTATTGTACTGTTTTGAATAGATTCGAGCCATTTGGAATCGGATACTCGTGGCAAGAACGTGATCTCGAGTTGATTTGAGTGATTCTAGGTAAGTGGCTTGCCTAACCTTGTGTTGGGGACTTCCCCCTTAGGATATCTTGATATTATTTGGTGTGTGGGCGCCGTGTACAGGAGGTGATGAGTACGTACACGGGCTATTATTGCAAGAAATCATGTTTAACCTTTTTAAATCATAAATTTCTTCTCTTAATAAGTTGTATTAATATGTTTAATTGTGTAGTTTAGACTAAAAAATCATGCTTACGTGTTTTAACTGCCTAATTGACATTCTGTGCGTCATGTTTAGCTAAGTCCTTATTTGCCTTATCTGTATCCAGTATAAACTGTATAACTCGATGTCATACCGGTCATTTCATCTTGCGTTGCATATTTATTTTGGGACTATGGACGTATTCCGGGAGATCCCCCTCTTTTGTATATTTACTTTAGGACTACTGACGTATTCTGGGAGATCCCCCAGCACTGCATATTTACTTTGGGACTACGGACGTATTCCGGGAAATCCCCCAGCACTGCATATTTACTTTGGGACTACGAACGTATTTCGGGAGATCCCCCAGCACTGCATATTTACTTTGGGACTACGGATGTATTCCGGGAGATCCCCCAGCACTGCATATTTACTTTGGGACTATAGACGTATTTTGGAAGATCCCCCTGTACTGCATATTCATTTAAAACTACACGACGGTATCCCGAGAGATTTCCCACTGTGTTTACCTTGTTTTGAGCCGAGGGCTCCCTTAACTGTCAAAATTTTCGAGAATTTCTTTAACTGTGTTACCGTAAATTCTACTTATATCTTTTACTGTTTAATTTATTATATTTACTCTGGTAGGGCCTTGACATGACCTCGTCACTACTCGACCGAGGTTAGGCTTGACACTTATTGGGTACCATTGTGGTGTACTCATGCCCTTTTCTGCACATGTTTTCGTGTGCGGATCCAGGTATGAGCTATCAGCCTTGGGGTTAGTGCGTACTGCTGATTCTAGGAGACTTCAAGGTACTTCTGCTTGCGTCCGCAGATATTCGGAGTCCCCTTCTACTCCCTCGTCTAGAAACTTTCCTTATTATCTTCAGACTTTTGTATAGAGCTACATAGATTATAGCAGTTTGTGACTTAGTGATATTCCGAGTCTTGGGAAACTATTTTGTATATGACGAGTGGTTCTACTCTTGGCTATTTATAATATGCTGTTTATCTTTAAAATGTTGTGTTTTCTTTATATTTTTCGAAATATTAGGATTACCTAGTCATAAAAACTAGGTGCCATCACGACCCCTTACGGAGGAATAATTTGGGTCGTGACAAGTTGGTATCAGAGCACTAGGTTCGTAGGAGTCGCGAGCCACAAGCCGGTTTATTAGAGTTTTGCGGATCGGTGCGGAGACGTACGTACTTATCTTCGGGAGGCTATGTAACTGTTAAGAACAATCATATTTCTTTGATTTCCTTGTCGTGCGAGTTATTGACACACAAAAAAATATTCTAAGATTCTATTCTATTCTTTCTCAAAGATGGTGAGGACTCGCAATGGGAGGACCGACGATCAGGCACCCGAGCCCCTTGCCAGAGCCGCTAGAGGCCGGGGTCGGGGTAGAGGATGACCACGCAGTGCAACCCGAGCACCTGCGAGAGCTGCATTAGAGGAGCCCCCAGCAGCTCTCGCTGGAGGGCCAGCGCCGGAGATCCTTATTGCTACTCCAGCCCTCCAGGAGACTTTAGCTTAGTTCTTGAGCATGTTCATCACTCTGGCTCAGGCTGGACTATTTCTGATAGCTCCCGCTACATCTCAGGCCGGGGGAGGGGTACAGACTCCCGTAGCACGCACTCCTGAGCAGAGGGTCCAGGTTGATCAGGCCCCAGAGTATATTCCTATGCCCCTAGTGGCTCCGGTTCAGCATGAGATCAGGGTAGCTGCATCTGAGGCAGAGCAGCTCAGACTTGAGAGGTACAAGAAGTACCACCCACCTACTTTCAGCGGACTAGCTTCAGATGATGCTCTGGGTTTTCTTAAGGAGTGTCATCGTATTATCCGCACTATGGGTATTGTGGAGACGAGTGGGGTTTCTTTCATCGCTTTCCAGCTGAGGGGAGCAGCATATCAGTGGTGGCGTGCCTATGAGCTAAGTAGTTCGGATGAGGCAGGCTCACTCACTTGGACTCAATTTTCAGAGATGTTCTTGCGTGAGTATGTTCCACAGAGCTTCATGGATGTTTGGCGCGCAGAGTTTGAGCAGTTGCGTCAGGGTTCTATGACTGTGTCGGAGTATGCAGTCAGTTTCAGTGGGTTAGCTCGCCATGCACCGGCTCTGGTTGCTACAGTCAGAGAGAGGGTTCGTCGCTTCATTGAGGGACTCCACCCCAGTATTCGGACCAGTATGGCCAGGGAGTTGGAGATGGACATCACTTATCAGTAGGCAGTGAGCATTGTCAGGAGAGTGGAGGGCATGTTCGCCCGGGACAGAAAGGAGAGAGAGGCCAAGATATCTCGAGAGACTGGTCATTATTCAAGAGTTCGTGCGCTAGTAGCACGCTATGGTAGGGGTTTTGTGAGTCGCCCTGTTCATTATGCTATTCTTTATTATCACGCTAAGATCGTGACGCTGGCTATGCCAGGTTTGCCGAGATTAGAGTGGAGAGGTACCTTAGAGTATACTCCCTGCAGGTCATTTCATTTCTTAAGGCTCAATGAATGGTTGAGAAGGGGTGTGATGCGTATTTGGCCTATGTGAGAGATGTTAGTATTGATACCCCTACAGTTGAGTCAGTTCTAGTGATAAGGGACTTCCCAGATGTATTTCCAGCTGATCCTCCGGGCATGCCACCCGACAGAGATAGTGTTTTTGGCATGGATTTGTTGCCAGGCACTCAGCCCATCTCTATTCCTCCATATCCTATGGATCCTCCTAAATTAAAGGAGTTAAAGGAGCAGTTGCAGGAGTTGCTTGATAAGGGCTTCATTCGGCCCAGTGTGTCACCTTGGGGGTGCTTCGGTCTTATTTGTTAGGAAGAAGGATGGTTCTATGCGTATGTGTATTGATTATCGGCAGCTAAATAAGGTTACAGTGAAGAATAGGCACTCATTGCCTCGTATTAATGACTTATTTGACCAGTTACAGGGTGCCAGGATGTTTTCCAAGATTGACTTGCGTTCTGGCTATCATCAGTTGAAGATTCGAGAGCCGGATACCCCGAAGACTGCTTTTAGGACTAGATATGGTCACTATGAGTTTATTGTCATGTCATTTAGGCTGACCAATGCACCAGCAACCTTTATGAATTTGATGCATAGTGTATTCCGGCCTTATCTTGATTTCTTTGTCATTGTGTTTATTGACGACATCCTGGTATATTTTCGGTCTCGGGAAGATTATGAGCAGCACCTGAGGACCGTGCTTCAGACCTTGAGGGAGAAGAGGTTATATGCAAAATTTTCTAAGTGTGAATTCTGGCTTGATTCAGTGGCATTCTTGGGCCACATAGTGTCTTGTGATGGGATCAAGGTAGATCCGAAGAAGGTGGAGGCAGTGCAGAGTTGGCCTAGACCGTCATCATCTACGGAGATCCGCAGTTTCCTTGGTTTGGCGAGATATAATCGTCACTTTGTGGAGGGATTTTCATCCATTGCAGCACCTATGACCAAGTTGACCCTAGAAAGGTGCTCCGTTCAAGAGGATCGAGGAGTGTGAGCAGAGCTTTCAGAAGCTCAAGACAACTTTGACTACAGTCCTAGTATTAGTATTGCCTACAGGTTCGGGGTCCTACATTGTCTATTGTGATGCCTCGAGGATTGGCCTCGGAGCGGTATTGATGCATGACGGTAGGGTGATTTCCTACGCGTCTAGAGGTGGAGGCCATCCAGCTAGAGCCCGTCCTAGAGGTGTAGTTCAGAGTGGTGGGACTCAGCCTCGATTTTATGCTTTTCCAACTAGGCTTGAGGCTGAGTCATCTGACGCTGCTATCACAGGTATTGTTCTAGTTTTCCATAGAGATGTTTTAGTTCTATTTGATTCGGGCTCTACTTATTCCTACGTGTCATCCTATTTTTAACTTTATCTGATTTTTCGGGTAAACAATTATTATTATTCTAAAAAATTTATAATTTTTGCCTTTACTTTCAAAAGAATAATTATCGTGTTTTAGGTTTAGGATTTCTTAATCTAATGTGATAGAATTAATATCGCCCCCATTTAACCCATACCCATTTTTTTAATTTTTTTTTAACTTGTACCCATTGTTTAAACAACTTCAGCTCCTCCTTCGTTTTCTGAATGCTGAAGAATTCTAATTTTAATTGCTACTGAAACACGAAAGCACGAGTTGATTCCCGGTGCTTTTACTAATGGTCTTGTTTTATATGAGTATTGCTTTTCAAATTTCCAGATAATTCCATTATTCTAAGGCTAAAATATATAATAAATAGTAGTTAGCAACTGGATCTTAATGACAACTTGTCATTGTTGTTTTAGAACTTCAGCTCTAAGAATGATGAAGTTCAGCAAATAGTATAAACAAAAACTTCAGCTCCTAAAATGCTGAAATTCAGCAAATACAAAATAAACTTCAGCCTTGAAGTTCATCACAAACATAACAAAGCTTCAGCTAAAACATGCTGAAGTTCAGCAAATATAGAACAAAACTTCAGCTAAAACATGCTTAAGTTCAGCAAATACAGATAAAGCTTCAGCTAAAACATGCTGAAGTTCAGCAAATACATAACGTAACTTCAGCTACTAGAATGCTTAAGTTCAGCAACACATGATGTTGTTTTATTGAACTGAAATTTGTCATTTGCACTATGAACTGAAGTTTGCGTGATTGACTTTTGCAAGTCAGGCCAAACTTCATGCAAAAATATTTGAAGTTTTGCTACACTTCAGGTAAAAAATTTTGCTACTTCAGGCCCGTCTGCCTGAAGTTAAGTAAAAAATGGGTACGCTTGTAATTTCTTTTGCAAAGTGGATATAAGTTAAAACGTGACCCAAAAAGCGGGTATAGATGCAAATGCCATGTTGATTTCTGTACTATTTTCATTAAATATTTTCCTCTTTTCGCTTCGAATTAATTTGCAAATAAACTGGACTAAAATAAGATCAATTTAAGAGTCTCTTGATATTTTTAGTTGGAAGACCTCTAGTGTCATGGCTTTGGACAATATTGTTTTAGATCAACTCATAAGTACCAACTATGTGTTTCAATAGCACTAGACTCGATCATGCCACATCGTGAAAAATTTGACGGCTATTCACTCATATTTGGGACAATTGAAACCGAAGGGTACAGTAATAGTATATATTTTTTTCTATAATTGAAAAATCATAGCAAAATAAATACATCTAAGGGGACATGAAAAGCACTTTGTCGATGTGCATGATATATCGTAAATTTGTCTACGTCTAAAAAGAAAATCCCGTCACAGATAATTTAAATGCATGACATGTACCTGGTTGAAATTAGCATGAAGAGTACAAAATTGTAACATAAAACTGCAGCGGTCATTTACATCTCTTATGTCACGACCCAAAATCCATTTAAGGTCGTGATGGAGCCGGACACCACTGTCAGAAAAGCCAACCATAATCAATTAACTTAATTACCCATTTTAATATTTTTTGAAATCAAAATTTCTTCAATGAAAAAAAATAAAGATAGAACTCATACAGTAAATGATAATTATTTTTAGCAACTAAATTTCTAAACAATTCACGACCATTCCCAAAACCCGCTGTCACAAGTGCATGAGCATTTACTATGGAATTTAAAAATAAAATACAACATCTGTCCAGAATACAAATTAGACAGAAAAAATATAATAATTCTGAAGGAGACTCTGTTAGATGCGGATCGTAATACAGAATGCAGCTCACTTAAGTCCCCGCATTTTAATCACATCTTTGCGCCAACAAGGCCGCTAAACATATATAAACTTGCACAATAAAATGTGCAGCAAGTGCAGCATGAGTACAAAAATAACGTGTACTCAGTAAGTATCAAGCCTAATCTTGAAGAGGTAGAGAGGAGACGACCGACTTTGACACTCACTAAGAGTCAATAATAATAAATAAAAATAGCTATATCTAGATCGACATGATTTATAGAATTTACAATAATTTTCTTTAACCAACATAAATAATTAAATTCCTTCAATTCCAATAAATTTCCAATTTATCAATTAGCCTCATTTACAGGAATAACAATAATTTCCTTAACAAGCAGAGATAATAATTAATTCTTTCAAATTTCAATAATTTCTAATTTATCAGTTAGCTTCACGAGCTGCAATAAAATATCAATCCGGTTAGACAATTATTACTTTAATTACATATGTGGTAATTTCTCCCTCACAAGATTAGACAAAGACACTTAACTTGTCTCAATGCCCACTTCCGATCACGATGTCGTGTAAAAATCCCAATCCGGCGCCGAAAATCCGAAACTATCCAAAAGTTATATGAAATAATTAATACATGTTCAAAAATTGAAATTAGGCTATTAAATTAATTACCCAACTCAAAATGGTAAAATTTTCAAAATTCACCCCGGGCCCACGTGCCCGGATTTCGAAACAATTCGGAGGAAATCGTTACCCATAGCCTCAAGAACTCAAATATACCATTTTCATCCAATTCCATAGCCATTTTCGTGGTTAAAATCCAAAAATACCAATTTCTAGGTTTTTCTTCAAAATCGCAAATTTCTACTAATGTTCATGAATTCTCACGCCTAAATCCGTATATAAACCAAGTATTTAACTTGCAATAGGTAGGAATCACTTACCTTGACATAAATAATGAAGATGGAGCTCCAAAATCGCTCCTAGGTCGGCTCCCATGAAGGAAATGAGATGAAATGAGCCAAACCCATTTTTTCAAACTTATATACTGCCTAGGCGACCTTTCACCGTATTCGCGAGACCCCCATCGCGTTCGCGATGAACAAAATTGTAAGAACCCAAATTCGTGTACCTTAGATCACGCCGTAAGTTAGTCGACGTAAATCCAAGAAGAGATTATCTTTGAGATGATAAGAAGTTAATCATATTGGTCTTAAACGATACAAGGGTATATAAGAGTGGTTAACAAGTATTAGAAGTTAAACGAATCAAGAATGTTGTAACCCGTATTTTTGGGTAACACTAGAGGTGATTAATTATCCCAAGAGGTCATGTTTTAATGTATTTGAATCATATAATATCCGTATCATAAGTCTTGAAGTCAAGCGAGTTATGAAATAAAAGTCGATAAAGGTTGTCGCAACTTACATTTATAATTTTACTTAAACTTTAGGTCAAATGTTACTACATTTTTATCCCAATGTACTTGGAATTATGGGGTGATATGCCTATCAAATGTAAGATCTATGAGTCTAGTTTCCAACGCATTAAACCGTTTGTCAATACGATCTCGAAATAGAGAGATATTTGCGTTTTCGCGAGAGTGCGCCAAGTAGCTCTCTATGGGGCCCACATAGGCGGTTTAAGACATATGGACATATATAAGATACCTCAACCCCGTTTTAAGTCATTATTTTTCAGTATATTCAGACCTTAGAACCCTAAAAACACTCTCTTAAGGATCTCTCATGATCCAATACCCAAACAAAGGGCAAACAACACAAATCAAGTGTCGGAAATCCCGTGGCGCTAGTAAGTTTCTTGTTCTTCTTGTTGTTGCTGATTTTTGTATTGTTCCAGATCGTGTGAGAGGTTGTTTTAAGTGTTTTATGTTCTGTAAATACTCCTTCAAGTTTTTAATATCAACCCTAGGTGATTTCAAGTCTTCTAAAGTAATTCTAGTGCCGAAAAACCCGAATTAATTGCTAGTTTCACTTCCTTGTTCTTGTGGCAGAATTGGAGGGATATTTCATGAAAGATTAAGGTCAAATTGGAGTTGTTCTTTCTGTTTAAAGTTAAGGAACCTCTTACTCTATATATATTTAAGATTATCCAAGTTGCGGCTAAGTCGTTGAAGCTAGAACTTGTGAAATATATATCGAAAGGCTTGGTAGTAATGTTGTTGGTTGGTGGACTATTTTGGGAGGCTCAATATGATTATTAATGATGTTGTTTGGGCTGTTTGGTGATTGTATTGACTTGTGGGAAGTCATATAAATAGGGGAGGTGCTGTCCGTTTCATCGTAAAATAGGTTGCGGTCGATACATAATAGTTACGACGCTTAAACGATAATGATAGTGTCATTTCTCTTATTGTAGACTAAGGAGTCGTGACATTTGCATAGCTTGAGGTTGGGCAGTATATACAAGGTATGTGAGGCTATCCCCTTCATTCTTTTGCACGACTCCAATTGTACATAATGTAATGAACGAGCTCCCAAAGATACTCTACTCTTAGAAGCTAGCAGTACTTACATTGCTGCCCTTCTTATGAAACGATTGATATTGATGTTACTTCTCTTATTCTTATATTATCAATGTTGTTGGTAGTTCCTGATTCTTATAAGATTCTTGATGAAGAGTTAATCCTAATAACGTGTACGAAGGATACCGACCTTACGTCACTCCGAAAGGTTCAAAATGTGATTCCAATGAGTCCAGCATGCATCATATATATGTATCTATTTTACTCTACCGAGCCGCGCTATAGTCGGCCGGGTATGGCACCTATTGTGCAACCACTGATCAGTTGGGTTTTACCGAGCTCCACGTGGCCGGGTACGATTCTACCGAGCCCTATGATGGCCGGGTACGTTTTACCGAGCCTATTACGGCTGGGTACGATATGATGATGGTGATGCCCACAAAGGCGTATGTTTTAAAAGTTTATGTATATATATGTATGTATCATGTATTTCATGTCAGTAGCCCTAAGAGGTACCGAGATGTCACAGGTTGTATATTCTCTATCCCTGTTTATATTACTGTTCTTACTTATGCTTTCCTGCCTTACATACTCAGTACTTTATTCGTACTGACGTCCCATTTATTTGTGGACGCTGCATGTCGTGCTGCAGGTCCTGATAGACAGGTAGACGCAGCTCTCCCACCACAGTAGGCTGTCCAGTGTTCAGCGGTTATTGGCGAGATCCCTTCTCCGGACTTGCCGTGGTCTTGGTATGCATTTTTGTTATAGACATTATGGGTATGTCGGGGCCCTGTTCCAGCAATGTTGTAGCACTTATGTTCCTTTAGAGGCTCATAGACAGGTGTCGACTTATGTATGGTTTGGAATGCCTTGTCGGCTGATTTTTGTTGTATAGTCTTTCATGGCAGCATGGTAGCTCGTACCTTATATATAGTTTCTTGATAGCCTTGTCGTCCCATGTTATGTATGTTCATGACATTATCTTTCATTGTTGGATGTTCATGATCCATGTCTACAATTTATATTGATCTTGTCGGCCCTTAAAGATAATAAGGAAGGTTAGATAAAATATACGTTGGTGCTCGGCAAGTATGGCCCGGGTGCTAGTCATGACCCTCCAGTTGGGTCGTGACAAACTTGGTATCAGAGCAAGTCTGTCCTAGGGGTTGTCTATGAGCCGTGTCTAGTAGAGTTTTGATTATGGATGTGTAGCGCGCCACATTTATAATCAGGAGGCTACGTGACATCTAGGGTTGTTATCTTCTTCCTGAATCTAGATCGTGCGTAGAGTTGAGTCGTATCTAATATTCACCTTGTTTTCTTTCAGCGATGACTTTGACTAGGAAGCAAGCGATTAGTAAACGGCTTGATACAACTGTGGGAGAGGGTAACATTCAGGTGCCTCCAACCAGAGCAGGCAAAGTGAGGCTCAGAGTGAGATGCCATCACATACCTCTCCGTCTCCTCCATAGGATATTAGGGGGCACCCAGTACATCCAGTTCCACCGTCTGGCACTACAGACCACGATATGCGCAGTGCAGTGAACTTGTTGACTAGCTTGGTAGCTGCTCAGGCTTAGAGGCAGAATACTGGTGTTGCTGATAAACTGGTTAGTGCGAGAGTTCGTGATTTTATTAATCTAGACCCTCCAGTGTTTACTAGATCAGACCCCAAGGAGGACCCGCAAACATTTATTGATTAGGTTCATCGTACATTGCGGGTTATACATGCTAGTGATACAGAGGCAGTAGAGTTGGCTTCTTATCGGTTACGGGATTTAGCGGTTTTCTGGTATGATAGTTGGGAGAGATCTAGAGGTCCGAACGCTCCTCCAGCCGTGTGGAAGGAATTTTCTGAGGCCTTTCTTCGTCACTACTTGCCAGTTAAGACAACTTACACGGCTGAAGATTATGCGAAGTTGTATATCAAGGAGATTGTTAGGATTCATGGTGTGCCGGTATCTATTATATCAGACCGAGGAACTCAATTTACGGCTAACTTTTGGAGGTCTTTTCAGAAGGGTTTTGGCACACAAGTAAATCTCAGCACTGCATTCCATCCGCAGACTGACGGACAGGCTGAACGTACCATTCGGACGCTTGAAGATATGCTACGATCATGTGTTATAGATTTCAAGGGGAATTGGGATGACCATCTGGCACTTATAAAATTTGCCTACAATAATAACTACCATTCTAGTATTAAAATGGCCCCGTATGAGGCACTGTACGGGAGGAGATGTAGATCACCAGTTGGATGGTTCGAAGTCGATGAGACAGAATTATATGGGCCAGATTTGATTCACTAAGTCATTGAGAAGGTGAAAGTGATACAAGATCGACTGAGGACGGCACAAAGCAGGCAAAAGTCTTATTCCGATGTCCGACGTCGTGATCTGGATTTTGAGGTTGGTGATTGGGTTTTCCTAAAAATCTCGCCGATGAAGGGTGTTATGCATTTTGGGAAAAAGAGTAAGTTGAGTCCGCGGTATATTGGGCCGTACAAAATTCTTCGACGAATTAGACAGGTTGCTTATGAGTTAGAATTGCCATCCAAATTGGAATTTGTCCACCCGGTATTCCATGTATCTATGTTGAGGAAATGTATTGGAGACCCTTCTCGGGTCGTCCCTATCAAAGATGTACAAGTTACAAAGGATCTATTATATGATGAAGTGCCAGTGGCTATATTAGATCGACAAGTCCGCAAGCTGAGAACAAAGGATGTAGCTTCCATTAATGTATTATGGAGGAACAAGAATATAGAAGAAATGACATGGGAAGTAGAAGAGGAGATGAAGTCTAAATACCCTTACCTATTCCAGAGTGAAGATAACGAGGATGCCGGGGGAAAGAAGGACACATTATAAGGTGAAACGGCTCTATGAGGTAAGCAATAGCTTGTGAATACTCTTTTTTAATACAAAATGGTGATATGCAGATAATGTACATATCCATAATGCTTTGTATAGTCTTGTAAGGCCATAGGTTGGGTTTAACTGCTTGCAAGTTTGGCTAGTGTCCATTTTATAGGGAAAACTCGGCCGGAAATATCCGTCGGAATCCACGATGAGTTAGACACCCAATAAACCATTACATTCTAGGACGAATGTTCTTAAGGGGGGGAGAGTGTTACAACCCAAATTCGCGTACCTTAGATCACGCCGTAAGTTAGTCGACGTAAATCCAAGAAAAGATTATCTTTAAGATGATAAGAAGTTAATCCTATTGGTCTTAAACAATACAATGGTGTATAAGAGTGGTTAACAAGTATTAGAAATTAAACGAATGAAGGATGTTGTAACCCGTATTTTCGAGTAACACTAGAGGTAATTAATTGTCCCAAGAGGTCATGTTTTAATGTATTTGAATCATATAATATCCGTATCATAAGTCTTGAAGTCAAGCGAGTTATGAAACAAAAGTCGATAAAAGTTATCGCAACTTATATTTATAATTTTACTTAAACTTTAGGTCAAATGTTACTACATTTTTCTCCCAATGTACTTGGAATTATGGGGTGATCTGCCTATCAAATGGAATATATATGAGTCTAGTTTCCAACGCATTAAACCGTATGTCAATACGATCTCGAAATAGAGAGATATTTGCGTTTTCGCGAGAGTGCGCCAAGTAGCTCTCTATGGGGCCCACATAGGCGGTTTAAGACATATGGACATATATAAGATACCTCAACCCCGTTTTAAGTCATTATTTTTCAGTATATTCAGACCTTAGAACCCTAAAAACACTCTCTTAAGGATCTCTCATGATCCAATACCCAAACAAAGGGCAAACAACACAAATCAAGTGTCGGGAATCCCGTGGCGCTAGTAAGTTTCTTGTTCTTCTTGTAGTTGCTGATTTTTGTATTGTTCCAGATCGTGTGGGAGGTTGTTTTAAGTGTTTTATGTTCTGTAAATACTCCTTCAAGTTTTTAATATCAACCCTAGGTGATTTCAAGTCTTCTAAAGTAATTCTAGTGCCGAAAAACCCGAATTAATTGCTAATTTCACTTCCTTGTTCTTGTGGCAGAATTGGAGGGATATTTCATGAAAAATTAAGGTCAAATTGGAGTTGTTCTTTCTGTTTAAAGTTAAGGAACCTCTTACTCTATATATATTTAAGATTATCCAAGTTGCGGCTAAGTCGTTGAAGCTAGAACTTGTGAAATATATATCGAAAGGCTTGGTAGTAATGTTGTTGGTTGGTGGACTATTTTGGGAGGCTCAGTATGATTATTAGTGATATTGTTTGGGATGTTTGGTGATTGTATTGACTTGTGGGAAGTCATATAAATAGGGGAGGTGCTGTCCGTTTCATCGTAAAATAGGTTGTGGTCGATACATAATAGTTACGACGCTTAAACGATAATGATAGTGTCATTTCTCTTATTGTAGACTAAGGAGTCGTGACAATTGCATAGCTTGAGGTTGGGCAGTATATACAAGGTATGTGAGGCTATCCCCTTCATTCTTTTGCATGACTCCGATTGTACATAATGTAATGAACGAGCTCCCAAAGATACTCTACTCTTAGAAGCTAGCAGTACTTACATTGCTGCCCTTCTTATGAAACGATTGATATTGATGTTACTTCTCTTATTCTTATATTATCAATGTTGTTGGTAGTTCCTGATTCTTATAAGATTCTTGATGAAGAGTTAATCCTAATAACGTGTACGAAGGATACCAACCTTATGTCACTCCGAAAGGTTCAAAATGTGATTCCAATGAGTCCAGCATGCATCATATATATGTATCTATTTTACTCTACCGAGCCGCGCTATAGTCGGCCGGGTACGGCACCTATTGTGCAACCACTGATCAGTTGGGTTTTACCGAGCTCCACGTGGCCGGGTACGATTCTACCGAGCCCTATGATGGCCGGGTACGTTTTACCGAGCCTATTATGGCCGGGTACGATATGATGATGGTGATGCCCACAAAGGCGTATGTTTTAAAAGTTTATGTATATATATGTATGTATCATGTATTTCATGTCAGTAGCCCTAAGAGGTACCCAGATGTCACAGGTTGTATATTCTCTATCCCTATTTATATTACTGTTCTTACTTATGCTTTCCTGCCTCACATACTCAGTACTTTATTCGTACTGACGTACTTTTTATTTGTGGACGATGCATGTCGTGCTGCAGGTCCTGATAGACTGGTAGATGCAACTCCCCCACCACAGTAGGCTGTCCAATTCATCGGTTATTGGCGAGATCCCTTCTCCGGACTTGCCGTGGTCTTGGTATGCATTTTTGTTATAGACATTATGGGTATGTCGGGGCCCTGTTCCAGCAATGTTGTAGCACTTATGTTCCTTTAGAGGCTCATAGACAGGTGTCGACTTATGTATGGTTTGGAATGCCTTGTCGGCTGATTTTTGTTGTATAGTCTTTCATGGCAGCATGGTAGCTCGTACCTTATATATAGTTTCTTGACAGCCTTGTCGTCCCATGTTATGTATGTTCATGACATTATCTTTCATTGTTGGATGTTCATGATCCATGTCTACTATTTATATTGATCTTGTCGGCCCTTAAAGATAATAAGGAAGGTTAGATAAAATATACGTTGGTGCTCGGCAAGTATGGACCGGGTGCTAGTCATGACCCTCTAGTTGGGTCGTGACAAAAATTCTCAGAAGCCATTTTCAAACTCTTCTGAGACAGCCTCTAGTAATTTTTGATCATCATTGAATTTTTACCCACTTATCTCACCAATACCTCACTTCTCACTCCACTTTCCCTTGCTCCCACTCTTTGTCCTCTCACTTTACCTTGTCCCCATGCTTGTCCACACTGACAACCTCCCAATAGGGGTGGTAAGTGGGCCGGGTCCGGTCCTTAGTGGGCTGGTCCTAAGTGGGCCGGTCCTATACGGTCCGGCCCTAAATGGTCCAGGGCCTCGTGGGCATATTGCTGGAACCGGCCCGGGACCGGGACCATGAACTAACGGGCCTGGGTTTAGTGGGCCGGTCCCGGTCCGGTTCCGGGCCTAAACGGGCCCAACAGAAACTTTCTATTTTTAATTTTTTTTTTATAGAAGTTAGAGAAAAAAATAGTAATAAAGATATATAAGCTATATTCGATTTATATACTATATATACATCTTAAAATATATATATATATATATATATATATATATATATATATATACATCTTAAAATATACTATATATATATCTTAAGATATACTATATATATATAGTATAGTATAGTAGATCTTAATATATATATACATCTTAAGATATATAAGTTATATATATATATATATAGTAAGATGTATATATAGTATATCTTAATATATATCTACTATATATATCTAGTATATCTAGTATACTATGTATATATAGTATATCTTAAGATGTATATGTAGTATAGTATATATAGTATATCTTAAGATGTATATATAGTATAGTATATATAGTATATCTTAATATGTATATATAGTATATCGAATATAGTTTATATATCTTATGAGATGTATATATAGTATAGACTATAGTATAGTATAAATATAAGCTTATATATATATATATGTGTGTGTGTGTGTGTGTGTTTATACTATACTATATTATACTATATGTATAGCTTAAGATATACTATATATACATGTATATATATTATATATATCTAGTATACTATGTATATATAGTATATTTTAAGATGTATATGTAGTATACTATATATAGTATATCTTAAGATCTATATATATCTAGTATACTTAGTATATCTTAAGATGTATATCTAGTATACTATGTATATATAGTATATCTTAAGATGTATATATAGTATAGTATATATAGTATATCTTAAGATGTATATATAGTATAGTATATATACTATATCTTAAGATGTATATGTAGTATAGTATATATAGTATATCTTAAGATATATATATAGTATATCTTAGTATATCTAGTATAGACTATAGTATAGTATAGTATATATATATATATATATATATATATATATATATATATATACTATATATAGATCTTAAGATATACTATATATACATGTATATCTACTATATATATCTAGTATACTTAGTATATCTTAAGATGTATATATAGTATAGTATATATAGTATATCTTAAGATGTATATATAGTATAGTATATATAGTATATTTTAAGATGTATATGTATTATAGTATATCTACTATATATATCTAGTATACTATGTATATATAGTATATCTTAAGATGTATATATAGTATAGTATATATAGTATATCTTAAGATATATATATAGTATATCTTAAGATGTATATATAGTATAGTATATATACTATATCTTAAGATGTATATGTAGTATAGTATATATAGTATACCTTAAGATGTATATATAGTATACTTAGTATATCTAGTATAGACTATAGTATAGTATATATATATATATATATGTATAATATATATAAGCTATATTCGATTTATATACTATATATACGTCTTAAGATATACTATATATACATGTATATCTACTATATATATCTAGTATATCTTAAGATGTATATGTAGTAAAGTGTATCTTAAGATGTATATATAGTACAATACCCAAACAAAGGGCAAACAACACAAATCAAGTGTCAGGAATCCCGTGGCGCTAGTAAGTTTCTTGTTCTTCTTGTTGTTGCTGATTTTTGTATTGTTCCAGATCGTGTGGGAGGTTGTTTTAAGTGTTTTATGTTCTGTAAATACTCCTTCAAGTTTTTAATATCAACCCTGGGTGATTTCAAGTCTTCTAAAGTAATTCTAGTGCCGAAAAACCCGAATTAATTGCTAGTTTCACTTCCTTGTTCTTGTGGCAGAATTGGAGGGATATTTCATGAAAAATTAAGGTCAAATTGGAGTTGTTATTTCTGTTTAAAGTTAAGGAACCTCTTACTCTATATATATTTAAGATTATCCAAGTTGCGGCTAAGTCGTTGAAGCTAGAACTTGTGAATTATATATCGAAAGGCTTGGTAGTAATGTTGTTGGTTGGTGGACTATTTTGGGAGGCTCAGTATGATTATTAGTGATATTGTTTGGGATGTTTGGTGATTGTATTGACTTGTGGGAAGTCATATAAATAGGGGAGGTTCTGTACGTTTCATCGTAAAATAGGTTGTGGTCGATACATAATAGTTACGACGCTTAAACGATAATGATAGTGTCATTTCTCTTATTGTAGACTAAGGAGTCGTGACAATTGCATAGCTTGAGGTTGGGCAGTATATACAAGGTATGTGAGGATATCCCCTTCATTCTTTTGCATGACTCCGATTCTACATAATGTAATGAACGAGCTCCCAAAGATACTCTACTCTTAGAAGCTAGCAGTACTTACATTGCTGCCCTTCTTATGAAACGATTGATATTGATGTTACTTCTCTTATTCTTATATTATCAATGTTGTTGGCAGTTCTTGATTCTTATAAGATTCTTGATAAAGAGTTAATCCTAATAACGTGTACGAAGGATACCGACCTTATGTCACTCCAAAAGGATCAAAATGTGATTCCAATGAGTCCAACATGCATAATATATATATATCTATTTTACTCTACCGAGCCGCGCTATAGTCGGCCGGGTACGACACCTATTGTGCAACCACTGATCAGTTGGATTTTACTGAGCTCCACGTGGCCGGGTATTATTCTACCGAGCCCTGTGATGGCCGGGTACATTTTACCGAACCTATTACGGCCGGGTACGATATGATGATGGTGATGCCCACAAAGGCGTATGTGTTTAAAAGTTTATGTATATATATGTATGTATCATGTATTTCATGTCAGTAGCCCTAAGAGGTACCGAGATGTCACATGTTGTATATTCTCTATCCCTGTTTATATTACTGTTCTTACTTATGCTTTCCTGCCTTACATACTCAGTACTTTATTCGTACTGACGTCCCTTTTTTTTGTGGACGATGCATGTCGTGCTGCAGGTCCTGATAGACAGGTAGATGCAACTCCCCCACCATAGTAGGCTGTCCAATTCATCGGTTATTGGCGAGATCCCTTCTCCGGACTTGCCGTGGTCTTGGTATGCATTTTTGTTATAGACATTATGGGTATGTCGGGGCCCTGTTCCAGCAATGTTGTAGCACTTATGTTCCTTTAGAGGCTCACAGACAGGTGTCGACTTATGTATGGTTTGTAATGCCTTGTCGGTTGATTTTTGTTGTATAGTCTTTCATGGCAGCATGGTAGCTCGTACCTTATATATAGTTTCTTGACAGCCTTGTCGTCCCATGTTATGTATGTTCATGACATTATCTTTCATTGTTGGATGTTCATGATCCATGTCTACTATTTATATTGATCTTGTCGGCCCTTAAAGATAATAAGGAAGGTTAGATAAAATATACGTTGGTGCTCGGCAAGTATGGCCCGGGTGCTAGTCATGACCCTCCAGTTGGGTCGTGACAAAAATTCTCAGAAGCCATTTTCAAACTCTTCTGAGAGAGCCTCTAGTAATTTTTGATCATCATTGAATTTTTACCCACTAATCTCACCAATACCTAACTTCTCACTCCACTTTTCCTTGCTCCCACTCTTTGTCCTCTCACTTTACCTTGTCCCCATGCTTGTCCACACCGACAACCTCCCAATAGGGGTGGCAAGTGGGCCGGGCCCGGTCCTAAGTGGGCTTCGCGGGCCCGGTCCTTAGTGGGCTGGTCCTAAGTGGGCCGGTCCTATACAGTCCGGCCCTAAACGTTCCAGGGCCTCGTGGGCATATTGCTGGAACCGGCCCGGGACTGGGACCATGACCTAACGGGCCTGGGTTTAGTGGGCCGGTCCCGGTCCGGTTCCGGGCCCAAACGGGCCTAAACGGGCCCAACAGAAACTTTCTATTTTTACTTTTTTTTATATAGAAGTTAGCGAAAAAAATAGTAATAAAGATATATAAGCTATATTCGATTTATATACTATATATACATCTTAAAATATATATATATATACATAGTATGCATCTTAAGATATACTATATATATATATAGTATAGTATAGTATAGTAGATCTTAATATATATATACATCTTAAGATATATAAGTTATATATATATATAGTAAGATGTATATATAGTATATCTAAATATATATCTACTATATATATCTAGTATATCTAGTATACTATGTATATATAGTATATCTTAAGATGTATATATAGTATAGTATATATAGTATATCTTAATATGTATATATAGTATATCGATATATCTTATGAGATGTATATATAATATAGTATAAATATAAGCTTATATATATATATAGTAAGATGTATATATAGTATATCTAAATATATATCTACTATATATATCTAGAATATCTAGTATACTATGTATATATAGTATATCTTAAGATGTATATATAGTATAGTATATATAGTATATCTTAATATGTATATATAGTATATCGAATATAGTTTATATATCTTATGAGATGTATATATAGTATAGACTATAGTATAGTATAAATATAAGCTTATATATATATATATATATGTGTGTGTGTGTGTGTTTATACTATACTATATTATACTATATGTATAGCTTAAGATATACTATATATACATGTATATATATTATATATATCTAGTATACTATGTATATATAGTATATTTTAAGATGTATATGTACGAAGGATACCGACCTTATGTCACTCCGAAAGGATCAAAATGTGATTCTAATGATTCCAACATGCATAATATATATGTATCTATTTTACTCTACCGAGCCGCGCTATAGTCGGCCGGGTACGACACCTATTGTGCAACCACTGATCAGTTGGATTTTTCCGAGCTCCACATGGCCGGGTATTATTCTACCGAGCCCTGTGATGGCCGGGTATATTTTACCGAACCTATTACGGCCGGGTACGATATGATGATGGTGATACCCACAAAGGCGTATGTGTTTAAAAGTTTATGTATATATATGTATGTATCATGTATTTCATGTCAGTAGCTCTAAGAGGTACCGAGATGTCACAGGATGTATATTCTCTATCCCTGTTTATATTACTGTTCTTACTTATGCTTTCCTGCCTTACATACTCAGTACTTTATTCGTACTGACGTCCCATTTATTTGTGGACGCTGCATGTCGTGCTGCAGGTCCTGATAGACAGGTAGATGCAACTCCCCCACCACAGTAGGCTGTCCAATTCATCGGTTATTGGCGAGATCCCTTCTCCGGACTTGCCGTGGTCTTGGTATGCATTTTTGTTATAGACATTATGGGTATGTCGGGGCCCTGTTCCAGCAATGTTGTAGCACTTATGTTCCTTTAGAGGCTCATAGACAGGTGTCGACTTATGTATGGTTTGGAATGCCTTGTCGGCTGATTTTTGTTGTATAGTCTTTCATGGCAGCATGGTAGCTCGTACCTTATATATAGTTTCTTGACAGCCTTGTCGTCCCATGTTATGTATGTTCATGACATTATCTTTCATTGTTGGATGTTCATGATCCATGTCTACTATTTATATTGATCTTGTCGGCCCTTAAAGATAATAAGGAAGGTTAGATAAAATATACGTTGGTGCTCGGCAAGTATGGCCCGGGTGCTAGTCATGACCCTCCAGTTGGGTCGTGACAAAAATTCTCAGAAGCCATTTTCAAACTCTTCTGAGACAACCTCTAGTAATTTTTGATCATCATTGAATTTTTACCCACTTATCTCACCAATACCTCACTTCTCACTCCACTTTCCCTTGCTCCCACTCTTTGTCCTCTCACTTTACCTTGTCCCCATGCTTGTCCACACCGACAACCTCCCAATAGGGGTGGCAAGTGGGCCGGGCCCGGTCCTAAGTGGGCTTCGCGGGCCCGGTCCTTAGTGGGCTGGTCCTAAGTGGGCCGGTCCTATACGGTCCGGCCCTAAACGGTCCAGGGCATCGTGGGCATATTGCTGGAACCGGCCCGGGACCGGGACCATGAACTAACGGGCCTGGGTTTAGTGGGCTGGTCCCGGTCCGGTTCCGGGCCCAAACGGGCCTAAACGGGCCCAACATAAACTTTCTATTTTTACTTTTGTTTTATATAGAAGTTAGAGAAAAAAATAGTAATAAAGATATATAAGCTATATTCGATTTATATACTATATATACATCTTAAAAAATATATATATATATACATAGTATACATCTTAAAATATACTATATATACATCTTAAGATATACTATATATATATAGTATAGTATAGTAGATCTTATATAGTATACTAGATATACTAGATATATATAGTAGATATATATTAAGATATACTATATATACATCTTACTATATATATATATATATAACTTATATATCTTAAGATGTATATATATATTAAGATCTACTATACTATACTATATGTATAGCTTAAGATATACTATATATACATGTATATCTATTATATATATCTAGTATACTATGTATATATAGTATATTTTAAGATGTATATGTAGTATAGTATATATAGTATATCTTAAGATGTATATATAGTATAGTATATATAGTATATCTTAAGATGTATATATAGTATATCGAATATAGTTTATATATCTTATGAGATGTATATATAGTATAGACTATAGTATAGTATAAATATAAGCTTATATGTATACTATACTATACTATAATATATATACATCTTACTATATATAAGCTATATTCGATTTATATACTATATATACATCTTAAGATATACTATATATACATGTATATCTACTATATATATCTAGTATATCTAGTATACTATGTATATATAGTATATCTTATAGTATATCTTAAGATGTATATATAGTACAGTATATATAGTATATCTTAAGATGTATATATAGTATATCGAATATAGTTTATATATCTTATGAGATGTATATATAGTATAGACTATAGTATAGTATAAATATAAGCTTATATATATATATATATATATATATATATATATATATATATATATATATATATACTATACTATATTATACTATATGTATATCTATTATATATATCTAGTATACTATGTATATATAGTATATTTTAATATGTATATGTAGTATAGTATATATAGTATATCTTAAGATGTATATATAGTATAGTATATATAGTATATCTTAAGATGTATATATAGTATATCGAATATAGTTTATATATCTTATTAGATGTATATATAGTATATACTATAGTATAGTATAAATATAAACTTATATATATATATATATATATATATATATATATATATATAGTATGTATACTATACTATATATATAGTTTAAGATATACTTTATATACATGTATATCTACTATATATATCTAGCATATCTAGTATACTATGTATATATAGTATATCTTAAGATGTATATGTAGTATAGTATTTATAGTATATCTTAATATGTATATATAGTATATCTTAAGATGTATATATAGTATAGTATATATAGTATATCTTAAGATGTATATATAGTATAGTATATATAGTATATTTTAAGATGTATATGTAGTATAGTATATATAGTATATCTTAATATGTATATATAGTATATCTTAGTATACTTAGTATATCTTAGTATACTTAGTATATCTTAGTATATCTTGTATAAACTATAGTATAGTATATATATATATATATATATATGCATACTATATATAAGCAACATTCGATTTATATACTATATATACATCTTAAGATATACTATATATACATGTATATCTACTATATATATCTAGTATATCTAGTATACTTAGTATATCTAGATGTATATATAGTATAGTATATATAGTATATCTTAAGATGTATATATAGTATAGTATATATAGTATATCTTAAGATGTATATGTAGTATAGTATATATAGTATATCTTAAGATGTATATATAGTATAGTATATATAGTATATCTTAAGATGTATATGTAGTATAGTATATCTACTATATATATCTAGTATACTATGTATATATAGTATATCTTAAGATGTATATATAGTATAGTATATATAGTATATCTTAAGATGTATATATAGTTTAGTATATATAGTATATCTTAAGATGTATATATAGTATAGTATATATAGTATATCTTAAGATGTATATATAGTATAGTATATATACTATATCTTAAGATGTATATGTAGTATAGTATATATAATATATCTTAAGATGTATATATAGTATATCTTAGTATATCTAGTATAGACTATAGTATAGTATATATATATAAGCTATATTTGATTTATATACTATATATAGATCTTAAGATATACTATATATAAGCTATATTTGATTTATATACTATATATAGATCTTAAGATATATTATATATACATGTATATCTACTATATATACATCTTAAGATATACTATATATATAGTATATCTTACTATATATCTAGTATATATACATGTATATCTACTATATATATCTAGTATATCTTAAGATGTATATGTAGTAAAGTGTATCTTAAGATGTATATGTAGTCCAACGTTTTTTTTTTTAAAAAAAAAACAAAATTTGTTTTTAAAAAAAAAAAGCCGTTTGGCCCGCTAGGCCCGATAAGGGGACCGGGCCGTCCCCGGGCCTGACGGGCCAAATCATAAAACCGGCCCATGAGACCGGACCAGGCCTGCTAAAACCGAACCCTCAACTCTGAATCACAAGCCGAATAAACATTATACCAATTGAAATCTTCCACTAACTCAATTGTACCAATAAAATCGCAACACTTATTGAACTCTCACCCCGGTAGAGTATCAAATAGCAAATCGTAACCAAATTACTCAGGAATCACATCAAATCTGCCATAATAGACAACATGAATTCACTTCTAGTCTCGTAACTTTCAATAATGAATTAAAAGAATGATTGACATGGCTATCACTCATAGAATCTCCCAACAGGGGAAAAAACATAAACATAATACTAGGTCATGGACTCACCCATAGTTGGGACAACAAATAGGGGAACTCACCCCGATAAGCAAAATCGAATCAAAATACGAATGGTGCCCCTCTGTAACAAATCAAAAGCGTACTTGTATGACATCATCTTGCGTAGTGGCCTCAAGCCTACTATATGAAACACATAAACAGACTGGGCCTTCCCCTCTTGGGCGCCCTCTACTTGCCTGAATACTCTGCTGTGACACATCTGTCCTGAGTCTTGGACAATATCTCACCCTGTGGCTGGTATCTCCACACTCGAACCAACCTCTCTGTTGATATGGTTGTGGGAACTGTGCGGTATGGGTACTCTGAGATCAATGAGCACCTGAAACACTGTGCGAAGCCTGAAGTGCAAACTGAACTAGCTGACCCACAAAACCTCTACCATGTCGTACTCTACCTCCAAAATAAGGCCCAATAGATCTCTCGGGTCTATGAGGCCTCCTCGCCTCCCTATCTTCTCTCTCCTGAACTCGCATGTCCTCTATCTCCAGATCCCACATGCCCTCTACTCGGCGAGTGATCCCTACCACCTTCTGAAACGGAACATCCGACTCTAACTCCCGAGCCATGCTGAACCGAATATCAAAATTGAGCCCCTCAATGAATCTACGGACATGCTCTCTAACTGTAGCGACCAAAGCAGGTGTATGTCTGGCCAAATCACTGAATTTAATGGCATACTCTGAAACTGACATAGTGCCCTGGCGCAGCTGCTCAAACTCCGCGCTCCATGCATCTCGAAGGGACTGAGGTACAAACTCTCTCAGGAACATCTCTGAAAACTAAACCCATGTAAGTGAAGCTGACTCGGCTGGAATACCCACCTCATACGCCCGCCACCACTGATAAGCCGCTCCCCTGAGTCGGAACGTAGTAAAAGCAACCCCGCTTGTCTCTAGAATACCCATAGTATGGAGAATGCGATGCCACTCCTCCAGAAAACTGTCACGCCCCAACCTAGGGGGGCGTGACTGGCACCCGGTGTCGTGCTGGCCCGAGCGAACCACTTTGTAACTCATGATCATTCGGCCAAAACTAGAACATACATAGGTCGAGTTTGCTGAACTCATTACTTTTGTAACTATCATGGGCCAACATGGTCACAACTCATAATGTATAACTATAAGTGGGCAAACGATGTATCAATGAACTTTCGTTCTTAAAACATGTATACATATGGGCCGTCAAGGCCTCTGACATACTATACAAAATGAACCTCTGTCTACAAAGCCTCTAAGATTATTTGACATCAAATGGGATAGGGTATCAGCCTACCCATAAGTCTGTAGCAAAACTCTGATATGATGACTCAAAGACTCGACTGCATTCCGAATGAGGTGGAGTCTTACTGATCCTTCGCTAAATGCTAACCTCGTCTACTATAAGGGCTCGTCAAACTGATTATCTATACATGCAGGCATGAATGCAGCGTCCCCAACAAAAGGATGTCAGTACGAATAATATACCGAGTATGTAAGGCAGAACTGAAATATAACAATAAGTCAACATTAATTAAAGACATATAAGAATCAACCTGAATCTCTGAAGTGCCACCGTATATACATACTTAGTATACTTATATATATAATGCTTCTCTTTGAGACTATTATCCATATCGTATTATGCATGACTGCCCAACTGATCAGTGGTAACTTCATGATCGGCCGTAGCGCGGTGGTAAATGCATGACTGCCCGACTGGCCGTAACTCGATGGTAAATATATAACTGCCCAACTGGCCGTAGCTCGGTGGTAAATACATTACTGCCCAACCGGTCGTAGCAAGATGGTAAATGAAGATGCATGTCTGCCCAACCGGCCGTAGTACGGTGGTAAATGAAGATGCATGTCTGCTCAACCGGTCGTAGCACGGTGGTAAATGAATATGAATGTTTGCCCAACCGGCCGTAACACGGTGGTAAATGCATAAAGATACATGTATCACTATTTTATAAGTATTAACATCTTTATCAAATACTTCAATATGGAACTTAGGAACGCACTTAGACATACTTGAATATAATTTTACCGGAATGAATAAGATAGATATCCTTAACTGCTAAGAGTAGAACCATTTATGGAATAACATTTCGTTTACGTATAGTTACTTGGATCATGCCAAAAGAAAAGAAGGGATAGCCTTAACATATCTGAGTCGATTCTCATAACAATCCCTCTGACCCACATCTTTTGCGAAAAATACGTAACGACGGATTGAAGTAGGAAAAACATCCGTATGATATTCTTGAGAAAGATTGTATCGTGCTCTCTTAAAATTTCATCACATGTTGCTGTAGCTTTATGAAGTTTCCTATGGACTCATTTTTGAAAATTCCTCCAGCACTTAGCAAATCTTAGCATCATCAATGGAGGAACAAATGTAGGAAAATAAAATTAATACAACACTCGATAGATATCCATTGACTAGTTAAGTCACTCCCTTTCGTTGATGGCACGGCCGTTGAAAGTAGATTTTTTACATCCTTAAAGATTTTGTTTAATCTCTCAATAACAGAACCGGAGACAATGTTACCAAAGAAAACATTCCATATGAAGAAGTATATAACTTTTATGCATGCACTCCTCTTCCTGCCACTACGAGAGATAGAGCCCTCCATTTTAGAAAATATCATCATACTTTTAACAAGATAATTAGACCTCTTAAATTTATAACTTGTGGGGCCCACTTTGTGGCTTAGCTGGCCAGAGAAGTTTCCAAATTTTCCACCTAGTCTCATGGACCAAGAGTCACCATTAGACTTTTGAGTCCTTCTTTCACTTGCTGCCACGTGGGGGGGGGAGAGGGTGATGTCCCCACCTAATAATTATCCACAATTTCCTAGTTAGCTAGTTAATCTCCCTCCAAACCAATAATTAACCAATTACCCACATAATTAAGAATTATTTTAAATTACTTAAACTACTAATCACTTTTAACACACTTTATATACCTTACTATCATGGTCATGTGGTACCATATAAAATCAATACATACACTATTATTTCATTAAAACATTAGTGTAAAAATATATATATTTTCTCAACTTCTAATTTTCCTAATCTCATATAAAGAGTACAAATTTTCGTACGCTTAATTATTAAAATGGTAAAAGATAACCTTCTTTTCTTGTGAGAAAATACTTTCTATCTTTACAATAAAGAAAATTTCATAAACTTTCTTATATTATGTGTATAATTTAAAGCATGTTCGAAAGTAGTAATAGTAATAACTATATAAAATCATATTTTTCAAACTTTTTATTTTATAAAAAATGTTCCACTCAAAATACCATATCAAATGTATATAACGATATCAAGGTTGTTAAACTTACGGGGTTTTACAATAACATAGTCACAAATCCTCTATAATCTCACGAATGGTCTTAATCCCTTCAAGCTCATATGGATTACTACGACTCATCCTAGTATTAAAGTACGGGATGTAACATCCCCCCTCCCTCCTTTAGAAACATTCGTCCTCGAATGTTAACTCTTTAGAGATTTACAAAACTTTTGCTAGGGTCTCCTCTGCAAACTAAACTAAAATCCAACCTCTATCTGAAGTCTTGACTATTCATAATATTTTGTACCTCAGTATCTCGTATCTTCTTCACCTTTACCTTATTTACCTTTCAATCTCGCATCGTATCTTCTATTTCTTTCATAATCTCCCTTCAACATAGGTGGAAATTACGCCGTAAAGCTCTACTATAATACCTGCACCTCTGGTGCATACAAAATCTAGCGAAAGCTTCATACTGACTTTTTACGATTCAGCTCTTGGCACGATCTGGAAACAAAAGAAGGGTAATATTTCCTAAATGCCCTATAACCTCTCAATTATAAATGTGGTGTGCAACACACCCATAACTGAGACCCTACTAGGTACGTCTTTGTAGACTCACTAGGATATGGCTTGATCTGATACCACTTTGTCACGCCCCAACCTGGGGAGGCGTGGCTGGCACCCGGTGTCGTGCTGGCTCGATCGAACCACTCTGAAATTCATGATCATTCGACCAAAACTAGAACATACATAGGTCGAGTTAGCTGAACTCATTCCTTTTGTAACTATCATGGGCCAACATGGTCACAACTCATAATGTATAACTATAAGTGGGAAAACGTTGTTATCAATGAACTATCGCTCTTAAAACTTGTATTCATATGGGCCGTCAAAGCCTCTGACATACTATACAAAATGAACCTCTGTCTACAAAGCCTCTAATATTATTTGACATCTAATGGGACATGGTACCGGCCTACCCATAAGTCTGTAGCAAAACTTTGATACGATGACTCATAGACTCGACTGCACTCCAAATGAGGTGGAGTCTTACCAATCCTTCGTTGAATGCTAACCTCGTCCACTATGAGGGCTTGTCAAACTGATTATCTATACCTACAGGAATGAATGCAGTGTCCCCAACAAAAGGACATCAGTACGAATAATGTACGGAGTATGTAAGGCGGAACTGAAATATAACAATAAGTCAACATTAATTAAAGACATATAAGAATCAACTTGGATCTCTGAAGTGCCACCGTATATACATACTTATTATGCTTATATATATATAATGCTTCTCTTTGAGACTATTATCCATATCGTATGATGTATGGCTGCCCAACTGATCAGTGGTAACTGCCCGACCAGATGTAGCGTGGTGGTAAATGCATGACTGCCCGTAGCTCGCATGACTGCCCGTAGCTCGGTGGTAAATATATAACTGCCCAACCGGTTGTAGATCGGTGGTAAATGCATGACTTCCTAACCGGCCGTAGCACGGTGGTAAATGAAGATGTATGTCTACTCAACCGGTCGTAGCACGGTGGTAAATGAAGATGCATGTCTGCCCAACCGGCCGTAGCACGGTAGTAAATGAATGAAGATGCATATATCACTATTTTATAAACATTAACATCTTTATCAAATACTTCAATAGGGAACTTAGGAACGCACTTAGACATACTTGAATATAATTTTACCGGAATGAATAACATAGACATCCTTAACTTCTAAGAGTAGAACCATTTATAGAATAACATTACGTTGACGTATCGTTACTTGGATCATGCCAAAAGAAAAGAAGGGATAGCCTTAACATACCTGAGTCGATTCTCTTAACAATCCCTCTGACCCACGTCTTTTGTGAAAAATACGTAACAACGGATTGAAGTAGGGAAAAAATCCGTATGATATTCTTGAGAAAGATTGTACCGTGCTCTCTTAGAATTTCATCACATGTTGCTGTAGCTTTATGAAGTTTCCTATGGACTCATTTTTGAAAATTCCTCCAGCACTTAGCAAATCTTAGCATCATCAATGGAGGAACAAATGTAGGAAAATAAAATTAATACAACACTCGGTAGATATCCATTGACTAGTTAAGTCACTCCCTTTCGTTGATGGCACAGCCGTTGAAAGTAGATTGTTTACATCCTTAAAGATTTTGTTTAATCTCTCAATAACAGAACCGGAGACAATGTTACCAAAGAAAACATTCCATATGAAGAAGTATATAACTTTTATGCATGCACTCCTCTTCCTGCCACTACGAGAGATAGAGCCCTCCATTTTAGAAAATATCATCATACTTTTAACAAGATAATTAGACCTCTTAAATTTATAACTTGTGGGGCCCACTTTGTGGCTTAGCTGGCCAGAGAATTTTCCAAATTTTCCACCTAGTCTCATGGACCAAGAGTCACCATTAGACTTTTGAGTCCTTCTTTCACTTGCTGCCACGTGGGGGGGGGAGGGGGTGATGTCCCCACCTAATAATTATCCACAATTTCCTAATTATCTAGTTAATCTTCCACCAAACCAATAATTAACCAATTACTCACATAATTAAGAAATATCTCAAATTACTTAAAATACTAATCACTTTTAACACACTTTATATACCTTACAATCATGGTCATGTGGTACCATATAAAATCAATACATACACTATTATTTCATTAAAACATCCGTGTAAAAATATATATATATTCTCAATTTCTAATTTTCCTAATCTCATATAAAAAGTACAAATTTTCGTATGCTTAAATCTTAAAATGGTAAAAGATAACCTTCTTTTCTTGTGAGAAAATAATTTCTATCTTTACAATAAAGAAAATTTCATAAACGTTCTCATTTTATGTGTATAATTTAAAGCATGTTCGAAAGTAGTAATAGTAATAACTATATAAAATCATATTTTTCAAACTTTTTATTTTATAAAAATTGTTCCACTCAAAATACCATATCGAATGTATATAACGGTATCAAGGTTGTTAAACTTACAGGGTCTTACAATAACATAGTCACAAATCCTCTATAATCTCACGAATGGTCTTAATCCCTTCAAACTCATATGGATTACTACGAATCATCCTTGAATTAAAGTACGGAATGTAACAAAAACCATGTGCATCATCTGTCGTTAATCCACTGAAGAGTAGATAAATACCATAAAGGTTGGGATAGTCCCGCCATACTAATCAATACATATCCAAATCATACTTACCAAATAAGCAACTCCGTAGCAAATGGAGCGCACCAACACCTTCCACTGAGTTAATAGCCTACTTGGAGGACTCTCAACCTGTCTATCGGGACCCGCGGGCATGAAACACAGCATCCCCAAGCAAAAGGGACGTCAGTACAAATAATGTACCGAGTATGTAAGGAATAAAAATCATTAAATAAAAGACATGAGAGAAACATGGAGTAAAATACACAACATTTAAGTCCGAATAGATCTGTGTATCATTTCATATTTATAATGTCATGCATATGCGTATAAATGTCATACCATGCATAGGTATATGTGTACATAACATCATCAAGCTTTGAGGGCATCCCATCATATCATCTCGGCCACTGTGGGCAAATCGTCAACGTATACCAGCTGATCAGGTGGTGGTGCATATATAACGTCATAACCTTTTCCCATATCCCATATACATATAATATACGCATATATAACGCCATCTGGTCGCGGGTCAATGTATATATATAAATGAATGAAATGCATAAGAAATACGTTAGTAAGATTTCTTGGAATGTTATAAGATTAATATACCTTTCGGATAACTTTATCAGCTACGTAATTCACATGGTAATGATAATTCACATGGTAAATCAAAACATAGGCACCCCTAGTAGTTCTATAAATAGAATCATTTATGAAAGTTGTGCATTTGCTCATTTCGTTTGTATCGTATGAATCATGCCAAAAAAAAGAAGGATAGCCTTAACATACCTGAGTCGATTCTCTTAACAATACCTCTAACACATGCTAATCGCAATAAAACAAGTAACGGCAAGATCGGAGTAGGAAAAATCCGTATGATATTCGTGAGAAAGATTGCATTGTACTCCCTTAAAATTGCAAAATCTCACATTGCTAAGATGCTAAGAAATCTTGTTTTGAATTTGTTGAAGATTTGTACTTACAATTTTGATATATGCACCTCTCTTTGAATTAGAGAGGTCTTATACTTGAATGGGTGTGGGGCCCACTTCATGTGGTGAGTTAGCCACATAACCCTCTAACTTTGCCACCTTACCATATAAGTTTAAGAGTCACTAATTTGGGGTAGTTTGTTGCCACGTTTGGGGGGGGGGGGGAATTAGGCTTATCCAAAATTTATGATTAATTAGCTAATATCCCATAAAACAAATCATTTATTACCCAATTATCTACATAATTAAGAATTATCTCAAATTACTTAAAATACTACTCATTTTTAATACACTTTATGTACCCTACTATCATGATCATGTGGTACCTTGTATGGCACTAGTCCATAAATACCGGGTATTATAGCTTGGGATGTATTTTATCCCAAATTGACAACCTTCAACGAAACTCATTTTCTTTGATTCGTTTACCCTCTAACCTTCACGGCACTTACTTATCACCTATTATAAATAGCATAAATGCTTATAACCTCAAAAATAATCTTATTCACGAATCTACGTCGATTAACTTACGACGAAACTTTAACGTAAGAAAACGCGAAATGTAACACATAATACTTATAACCTCAAAATAATCTTGTCCTTGAACTGATGTCAATTATCTTACGACAATTACAACGTACACTACTACGGGGTGTAACATCGTCGTAATACTGTGAGGTGTAACATTATTCTCCCCTTTGGAACATTCGTCCTCGAATATTGACTGAGGCACTTATCTGACTTATAACCGGATAGCTCTTACGAATGGTTTTAATGATGTCCTTTCCATCCAGGCAACTGTTCTATGAATAAATCCAAAGTCCAGGGCATTCCCACCTTTAGGCCCTTTCCTCACACCACAGCATGTGGTCGGAATTCTTCCAACTCGTAACTGTTGCTACCTTCTATCATGCAGCATGTATGACTTTTTTCCTTGTATGTGCACCTATGTGACTTTTCTCTCCAAATTTTAGCCAATTTCTAGGCCTCACTTTGTGAACATATGCATAATTATGACAAGTTGCCCCTTTGGGAACCTATAGGTGTACTGGAGCTCTTCGTTCGGTACTTTGTTGAACTTACGAATATTGTTATATCTTATTTCATAGACCCGATTATCTATCTGTATGATTTTACTGCATCTAGGTAGGTCACACTGTACCATAACTCTTACTTTGATTTATCGCTACTGAGGTTTCCTACCAAACTCCAGGTTAATCTTGTTGCTTATCCTATATGTATAAATCTAAGTCATGTAACGCTTCTTCAAATCATTACTCAATCGAAGGCCCAAACATCATCCTTTATCTATCACAATTACACCCTTATTCTGCTACTAGGGCAGCATTCCATCTCTTTTAAATGTTATTAGTCTTAGACTTCTTTGAGTTCATTCAGGCTATACTGAGCTTTCTATATCTTAGATAAACCATTAGTTCTCTTTTTTTCATGGGCATAATCCTGAGGACTTATCCATTCTCGTCACTTTCTCACTCACCCATTCTTATCCTTACTCATGTCTTTCTAAAACCTTGTCGCTTCCATACTTTAGCTTGCGACCTACACATATCTATTTATACTACTCGTAACCTTCCTTTAACTTGCTTGTACCATAGATTTCCTTATGTCATTCTGGAACATCAAGCGAGACATCACATTGCCTCTAACTCTTCTTTATTCTCTTAACTAGACCTCTCGATACCTAGAAACCATAGGCTGTAAGATATGCCACTGATGACGCTAGTATCATTCCTGGATACTGAATCCACGTGCTTCTAGCCTTCTATCCGAAGTATGGACTATACATAACTTTCCACATGTGAGTATCTCGTACGTTGTTCATCTTTACCTTACTTACTTTAAAATCTCGCATCACATCTTCTATCTCTTTCATGACCTCTCTTCCACATAGGTATAATTTACATCCACGACTTGGAGCTCTATTATAATACTTGCACCTCTGGTGCATACACAATCTGGTGGGAGCTTCATACTGACTTCTTATAAGGCTGGTACTCTTCTAACTTCTTTCTCGTAGAGCCATTATATAATATGGTTGTTGTACTATCTCTCTTGTACCTCTGATATTAAGAGTGATCCTGCAATGTTCTCAATCACGATTTCTATAATTTTCTGGGTCCAATAATCAGACTCTTGATTTACTTGGTTGATGTAACTCTTTAGTTTCCTCTTCCTTCTGATCAGCCTTTATGTAGGCTTAATCTATCTTCTGATCTGCGGCTCCTGGTATTAGTTATTACTTTAGCCTTTTATGGGCGATATTGAATATCCATGATACAATCTTCTAACTATTCAATCCTTTGTCTATGACCGAGACTCAATTCTTTCTTTTAACCTATACCAGAGTCTTCTACGACTGTATGATTGTCAGCATATATGCTGTATGGATAATACTCTAAAATCTTATGTGCGTTCATAACGTAACTAACTCTAGATCATTGATCGAATAATTCCTTTCGTTCCTTCTCATCCTTCTTTAAACGTAAGCTATTACTTTTCCTAGTCTTTATGCCCCTTGTTGTGTGCATACTTAGCTTATCTTAGTTCCCACGCATGCCGGAATTTTCATGCAACTCATATGATCTCGAGTATTACTTTTGATTTTACTTCCCATTCACTAGCCACAGTAGGTGCCACTTTCTTATGGAGTGCATACAATATTATAGTGAGACTGTTTTTACATGGCCATTTATTCTTCAAGTTACTATGCTTAGGTTGAAGCCTTCTTCCTTATTTCCTTAGCTAGTCTTTCATTGTAGTACTTAGGGAGTATCTTCTGACTCTTGTAAAGCTACGAGCTTATTATATCGTATACTCGATGGAATTTTTGATGTCCTTCCTCGCCTATAATTATTCGTAGTTACTTACCTCCACACCCTTGTGCTTGTAGGGTTACTTCTGAACTGATATTTTGATAGTTTCCCAGTGGCACTCTCTTTTATTTTCGTAACACGTATATGACAACTTTAACCACCCCAACTCTTATATGAATATATCTCAAGTATTACAATGTCATAACTGTGAGGCTGAATTTACTATATTGGGTTTTACTATCTTTATCTTGCATGATATGTTGATGTGTTTGTATCCTCTTGTCTAGCCATGACTAGGCTCTTCCTGAATCAACTAATAACTACTCGTTGACCCATTCTCATATCAATATTCCGCGTAATCTTCATTAGGTTATTTTCTTTGTCTTAACCTACATCTCCCATTGGCTCCTTATTTATCAATAACAACTCAGGCAGGAACCCTTACTTCCTCTCCTTTACGTCGTGTTTGCATAATATTCTGAAATTGTAGCATATCTGTAGGATTTGGATAAGTGCAATCTCATACATTTCTTATTTTTATTGCATTCTTCCTTTATCATTCCATAGTTACTAGAACCACTTAACTCTGACTTAATACCACATCATTCCATATCCCCCCCAGGAGAGTACTAAGATTTAGTGTTACTGTGATTTACGTATAGATGTTTAACCTCTTCATCTTTGGAGTCTTTTCACATCATCGATGGCCCTTACATGCCTTGCGTAAATCCTTATGTATCAAGGATAACAAAATTCCTTACTCACGAGAGTGACACCTAGTATTACTGGCACACATAGTCCCTTAAGCTTAACTTTGCTCACATTGCTTGCTTTAGGGAAGTGTTTTCCTGAATGACCTTTAAAGGTTATTCTTCTGTCGTCCATTCTATTATCGCCAGAATGCAATCTCTGAAATTCTCATGATGCCGACAATTATCAAATCACTCAATCCCTAAATCATGTTTAGTTTATCTTATTCACCACTCCATACTGATTTCTATTACTCTGGGGTCTAACTTTTCCTTCTGGTAATCATGTTAGAGTCAGGAACTTGTTTGTCAAAATGAGGATATGACTTTATTGCCTATACTATTTTGTTGTCTCAAGGCCTGTCACCTCTCATCTTTTCCTTCCCTTGACTATAGACTCTATAATACTGTCATCATTTTTTTTATCTACCGTTGTCATCCATGTATCACATCTTACTCATCATAAGTATGATGCAAAATCGAGTTCCTGTAACTCAACTCTTCCACCACCACATGCAATATCTTACCAACTGTCCTTTGGATGTAGGTATCGTCTTATTACGAATAAAATAGAATTCAGGGGTTTGAATTCTTACAAGTGAGCTCTACTAGGGCTGTTCATTTGGATCGGATATTCGAAATCCAAACCGATCTGCTCAATTTCGGATTTCGAATATTTGGATCGGATTTCGAATTGTGTTTATTAAAATTTTGGATATTCGGATCGGATTTGGATTGGTATAATTGTAACCCGATCCGATCCGAAATCCGAAATTATTAGGGCATGTATAAATATTAAACTTTAAATTCGGATAGTCAGTACTTTCTTTATATCTTCCTCCAAGTTATTACCTTTACAATTGCTGGATTTAGCTATATTGGCACCATAATACTCTCATAATTGCATAAACATGAATTTTTTTTACCGTATTGCCTCTTTTACAAAGAAAATATACATATGAGTTTGCAACTTTGAGGCATAATAATCCGATCCGAAATCTGAAAATCCGATCCGATCCAAACTTTAAAATTCAAAAAATCGGATTGCATCTTGTAGAATCCGAATATGAAATTGTAACAACCTGGCCGGTCGTTTTGAGAGTTATAATCCCTTTCCCCATTCCTACTTCTTTTTGTGTTATTCAGCTATATTATGTTATATTGGGTTAGTTGGTTCGAGTCCGGAAGGAACTCGGAGTGAAATGAGACACTTAGTCTCATAATTGAAAATCTTAAGTTAGAAAAGTGGATCAGATATGGATCTATATGTAAACGACCTCAGATTTGAATTTTGATGATTCCAATAGCTCCGTATGGTGATTTTGGGCTTAGGAGTGTGTCCGAAATATTATTTGGAAATCCGTAGAGGAATTAGGCTTGAAATGCCGAAAGTTTTATTTTTGAGAAGTTTGACCGGGGGGTTGAATTTTTGATATCGGGGTCGGAATCTGATTCTAAAAATTGGAATACCTTTGTTATGTCATTTAGGACTTGTGTGCAAAATTTGAGGTCAATCGGACGTGATTTGATAGGTTCCGGAGTTATTTGTAGAAATTAGAAATTTCAAAGTTCATTAGGCTTGAATTGGTGTGTAATTCATGGTTTTAGCGTTGTTTGAGGAGATTTGAGGATGCGACTAAGTTCATATGATGTTTTAGGACTTGTTGGTATATTTGGTTGAGGTCCCGAGGGCCTCGTGTGAGTTTCGGATGGTTAACAGATCAAAATTTGAACTAGAACAGTTGCTGCAATTTCCTTCTGTTGGAAATTGCTTCTGCCCAGAAATCGAGCTCAGGGTCGAGGGCCACGATCAAAGCCCAGATCGAGCTCAAGGTCGAGGGCCACGATCGAAGCCTAGATCGAGCTCAGGGTCAAGGGCCATGATCGAAGCCATGATCGAGCTCAAAGTCGAGGGCCACGATCGAAGCCATGATCGAGCTCAGGGTCGAGGGGCACGATCGAAGGCATGATCGAGCTCAAGGTCAAGGGGCACGATCGAATCCATGATCGAGCCCAAGATCGAGAACCAGGATCGAAGTCCAAGATCAAGGGCCAAGATCGCGGCAGAACCGAGGATGTCTGGGCAGAATTATAAAAACAGGGACTTCGTCCCATTTGCCATTTTTGACAAATTGGAGCTTGGGGAGAGGCGATTTTTGATATATTTTCAAGGAAAATTTGAGGTAAGTCCCTTGTGATCATTTATACTCTATAATATTGAATTATCATCGAGTAATCCGACTAGATTACATGATTTTGAGGTATAAATCGGAGATTGGAACTTAGAAATTTGGAAATAAGATTTGTAGAGTTGAGGGTCGAGTTGAGGTCGGATTTTGGTAAAATTGATATGGGTAGACTCGTTGTTGAATGGGCTTTCGGTTTTTTATAACTTTTGTCAGGTTCCGAAACGTGGGCCCTACAGGCAATTTTGAGCCAATTTCGTGTTTTGGTCTAATTTTGAAGCTTTTCTTGTGGAATTCATTCCATTAGCGTATATTGATGGTATTATACTGATTGTGAATAGATTTGGAGCATTTGGAGGAAGCTTCCAGAGGCAAGGGCATTGCGGGGTAGAGATTTGACCGGTTTGAGGTAAGTAACGATTGTAAATCTAATCCTGAGGGTATGAAACCCCGGATTTCGTATCATTCTATTATTTTGAGGTGATGCACATGCTAGGTGACGGGCGTGTGGACTTGCACTGTTGGGTATTTATGACTTGGTCCGTCCCGAAGCAACTGTAAAGTTGCATACCTTGTTGAAACCATTTGATTTCTGTAAATTGGGTTGAATGCCATGTTTGGGCCTTGCGCCAATGCTGTTTGGACCCTTAGGGGCTGTTTCTTACCATCCTCTCATTGTTTTCGATTGAAAATCTATACTCAGTCATGTTTATACTTGTTTACCGCATAACTCAGTTTTATGACTCTATTTTGATGCATATAAATGTTTTGGGCCGAATGCCCTGTTTTACTGAAATGCCCGAGTGGCTTGATTTGTGAGGATGAGTGTGGATCGGGGCTGCCCGTCTGCAGCATACTTGTGACTGAGTGAGGCCGAGGGTCTGATTGGTGAGGATGAGTGTGGATCGGGGCTGCCCGCATGCATCATACTTTATTATTATCGCACGTGAGTTGTCCGTACAGATTATAGTGCTTGGACTGAAAGAGCCCCTCCGGAGTCTATACACACCCCCAGTGAGCGCAGGTACCTACTGAGTGCGAGTGCCGAGTACCGGGTGCTAAGTGACTGGGAGGCAAGAGTGATTGTAAGGTATGCCCAAGTGGCAAGAGTGATTGTGAGGTATGCCCGAGTGGCAAGAGTCATTGTGAGGTATGCCCGAGTGGCACGAGTTACTGTGAGGTTTGCCCGAGGGGCTGTATATGAGTGATGTTTTACCTGAGGGGTTGTTTTTTATTTCATCATTTTTCTCACCTTTGCATTGAGCCTTTGTTTGAAAAAGTATTGGAAAGATGTCTTTAAATGATTTTCTTTTTACTAGAACTGGGTTTAAACGAGATATTTGATTCAAATCCTGACTTTTAGAAGCATGTGGTATTTTACTGAGATTTACTGATATGAAAGTTATATGCTTTATTGCTCGTCACTACTGCTCAGTCTTTATTTATTGTTGTTACTTACTGAGTTGGCGTACTCACATTACTCCCTGCACCTTGTGTGCAGATCCAGGTGTGGCTGGACACGGTAGCGGTTATTGAGTGTTCTGGTTGCAGATTTTCTTGGAGATAGCAAGGTAGCTGTTTGGCGATCGCAGCCCCTACTCTTCTCCCTCTTATCTTCCTCTAGTAGTATTTAGCTATTTTCCAGGCTGAGTTAGCCTTGATATTGTTAGACAGATTATAGTAGATGCTCATGACTAGTGACACCCCGATGTCAGCGCTTCTATTTTTCTTTGATTTGAACTCTTTAAATGGAGGTTTTATGTTAAATAACCTTGAAATTATCTTTGATATCAAAATATCGTTTTGTTTTGGAAATGAGTCGGCTTGCCTAGTTCCACGATAGGCGCCATCACAATAGGGGTTAGTTTTGGGTCGTGAAAGATTGGTATCGGAGCCTAGGTTACATAGGTCTCATGAGTTATGAGCGGGTTTAGTAGAGTCTTGCAGATCGGTATGGAGACGTCTGTACTTATCTTCAGGAGGCTGCATAACCTTTAGGAAACTTCACTTTCGTGTATTCTATCGTCCGAAAATGATTCAGCTTGAGACATAACTCTTTGAATTCCTTCCACGCACCTCGTATGCGCACATGAGCACTCGGTATCTGTTGTGCATCGCCGGTTTATGATTCTATGAATGAGGTTCGAGATGTGTATTATGTGTTTTGGTGATGGGCTAGTCTGGAGGACTTGAGGCCATGGTTATATCACATCTTAGGCTCGGTAGCTTCAGTTGTAACCTATACATTTGGACTCATATGTCCGATAATGTCCCTACGAGTTGAATTGTGGCTCGATGAGCAGTGGAATGGCTTTATGGTGAGTATGACGTAACTACAGGAAGTGTTAAGACTATGTGAATGTGACGAGAAGTGTTTTCTTGAAATGTAAAGGAAGGCCATTGGGTGCTTGATTTTTGTTTTGATGCAACATACCGTCTCGAGTGTGAATGTTTTGAAGGATCTTTCACATTGTTAAATTTTGGGGCAAATTAAATTCTCATGTCTGTCAATGAGTTTGAACTCAAGAAGTGTAAGTGGTTGTGTAGTAATGGTGGTTGCGAATGGGTATTTTGATGTTGATGGCTTAGGAAAGATAATCTTTGAAGAGACTTAGAGTCGGTAACATTTTATTGGTTCAGGTGCGACAGAAATACATTTCGATTTGATACAGCAGTTGGGTAGCAAAGTATGAGGGAAGACATGGCGGGAAGTGTTCGCGGTGGTTAAAGTACTAGCAGGTCAAGTAGGAGAAGTAGAGGTTGAGAAGTTTCTTAAAGGGGATGGTTTAACCGAAGTAAGAATGACAGATTAGCATATGAATTCACTAGTAGGGTAGGCGTGCGCCTTCAAAAAGTGTAGAATGGTTTGAAATCGTGTTAATATGTGAATCATCCTGCATACTCTAAATTGAATATGGCAGAAAGGAGTGTGTTTGAAATGAATAGAGGCGTGAAGATCTAATTATTGTGTTAGATGCAATATGACTTGAGTTCGGAAGGTATTGTTGACGTACAGTTGATGTCAATAGGGAAAGTGTAGACTTATATAAATGGTGGGCGAGCATGAACTCAGGGGAAATTACGAATTTCGTGGTTGTTACACTTAGTGTAGTGTCATTGGGAGATGTCGGTAAGGAATTCTACATGTGGGTTATCTCCTGTGTGCAGCTAGAGGTGGCGTGATGTTGATGAATCTTTTGTGAGGAATTTTACTAGCTACCAAGTAGGAGGTCGCGTGTGTAATTTTGACTGGAGATTTAGAATGTTCATGAAAGGCTTAATAAAAGACTTCGAGAAGTTTGGCAGGTTAACGGTGCGAGATATTGGTAATTGAGAAGGAGAAATCCTTACGGGTTCTAATTTTATATAATTGCAGCTTAAGGCTAAGTTGGGGAGTCTGCTATCTGCGAGTTGATTGCACGGTTATGGGTCGTATTAGTTTCGGTTCGAGGTATACCGGTGAATCAGTTATGACTTGGAGAGGTCGAGATCGAGGATGACTCGGGTAAAGGAATTTCTGGACACAAGTTGTATTACACTCTATGGTTATAGGAAGACCATAAAATAATTGGGTGTTTATTCACAGAGAATGTAGTGTACATGGAGCGGAATTTGCTCGGTTGTATAAGAGTGAGGGTTACTCTTTATTTCCCTTGGGTGTTGATGTGCTAATGGGGCACATGTCGTTTCGGTCCGTTTGGTCGGTTAATTTGAGAATGGTTACAATGGATTCAAGATTTATAAATATTGCTAGAAAACTGGGAGTCGCATTGAACGGTGTTGAGACTCGTTGCATCTCATATCATTGTGAATTATGCATTTCAGTATCAAGAAGGTGAAGGAAACAGTTTTAGGTTCCTATAAAGTCTCTTCGGAGTAAGCATGTTTGGTTGTTGAACCTTTGGAATACAAAAAAAAGGGTATTCGGCAGCTTATAAGCCTTAGGGCGGTGCGATTCTATGCTAGAGTTCGTGGGGCAAGTTTTAGTTAAGGATAGTAGTGTTCTAATAAGAAAAGAAAATAACAATTTGAAGGCAATTTGGAAATGACTTGGGGAAATAGGATAGTTTGGAAGTAGGTTGGGGTAGCACAATAGTGGGTATGATCGGTTATTTGTGTACTTATGACGTGGCTAGTATCTACAGGTGCTTCGTGGCAATGCTCCCGGAGTTGGCAACCTATGTGGCTTGGTGAAGTTATAGGAATTCGGTTCAGATAGATTGATTATGTGCAAATGGATTTCAAAGTGCTCTTGATGGGTTCTACCATGGTTTAAACCGGATAATTTCTACCGATGTACAGAGCGTGTTGTGTGTTATGATTTTCTCCTAGAAAGAAGCAAGAAAGAGGTTTCTGACTAATAAGGTATGTAATTGCTAGTGACTCAGAGTTGATAATGGAATTCTTATGCTTGTCACATGATGACATAATAGATGTGGTGTGTTGTGCGGGAATAGGATTTACATGTACCGGGTCACAGTTCAGTTTTGAAGGGAAGGACATAAATTCTTAGGCAGCATGAACGTTTCCCATGACTAGGTAAATGGTATTACTATCTGGTATAGCTTGATGAGAGTGTACATTTCAGAAGGGGCAGTGTGTTTTGATTTATGGGTACTTCACTGGTATTGCGACACTCTCTTGGTTGATCGACTGTCGATATTCAAATTTTTCTAGGTGGCACGGAAGAAGTTTCAAAGTATTTCTCGTGGGAGGATTGTGTATGAGAGAGGTGTTAGGCATTCGAGCGGGGGAGGTGGAATCAAATAGGGTGATTCATGTGTTCTATGGAATTGAAGATTGGGAGTTCTCATGAGCAGATTGTTTCATGGTGGTGGACTGTGAAGTTGTGGCCGGAGCTAGCCAGATGATAGAAGGTGTTATGATTTCGTCATTGTGGACTTTCGGAGGTTGTTTATCTATTGGTGGCTGACCATAGTTGATTCAGGGCCCATTGGTAGGCCCAATTAGGATGCGTATTCTACACCGAGCCGAATTGATTGGCTCCATACTGCAATTGTTGAAGGATGTGCCATTCGGTTGATGTGAATCTTATTCGTGCTCTGAAATGATCGGTGAGTTACTCTTCTATATTACGAGAGTTGGGTACTCAAGTTGAGTTAACCACAACTTTTCACCCTCAGACGGACGGGCAGCCCGAGCGCACTATTTAGATATTGAAGGACATGTTGCGTGCTTGTGTCATTGATTTTGGGGGTTCATGGGACCAGTTTCTGCCACTCGCGGAGTTTGCATATAACAACAGTTATCAGTCGAGTATTTAGATGGCTCCGTACGAGGCTTTGTATGGGAGGAGGTGTAGATCTCTGGTTGGATGGTTTGAGCCGGGTGAGGCTAGGCTCTTAGGTACAGACTTGGTCCAGGACGCATTAGATAAGGTGAAATTGATTCAGGAGCGGCTTCGCACGGCGCAGTCTAGGCAGAAGAGCTACACGGATATGAAGGTCCATGATGTGTCTTTTATGGTTGGGGAGAAGGTTTTGCTGAAGGTATCACCCATGAAGGGTGTTATGAGGTTTGGGAAGAGGGGCAAGTTGAGCCCCCAGTTCATTGGGCCTTTTGAGGTGCTTCAGAGGATAGGAGAGGTGGCTTATAAGCTTGCCTTGCCACCCAGCTTGTCGAGTGTGCATCCAGTGTTTCATGTTTCCATGCTCCGGAAGTATATTAGAGATCCGTCCCATGTTTTGGATTTCAGCACGGTTCAGTTAGAGGGTGATATGACTTATGATGTGGAGCCGATGGCTATTTTGGATCGGCAGCTTCGAAGGTTGAGGTCAAAGGATATAGCTTCAGTGAAGGTGCAATGGAGAGGTCAGCCTATGGAGGAGGCTACTTGGGAGACCGAGTGGGAGATGCAGAGCAGATATCCACGCCTATTCGAGACTCCAGGTATGTTTCTAGACCCGTTCGAGGACGAACGGATGTTTAAGAGGGGGGGATGTAACGACCCGGCCGGTCATTTCGAGAGTTATAACCCTATTTTCCCCATTCTTACTTCTTTTTGTGTTATTCAGCTATATTATGTTATATCGGTTTAGTTGGTTCGAGTCCGGAAGGAACTTGGAGTGAAATGAGGCACTTAGTCTCATAATTGAAAATTTTAAGTTAGAAAATTAGACCGGATATGGACCAATATGTAAAAGACCTCGGATTTGAATTTTGATGATTCCAATAGCTCCGTATGGTGATTTTGGGCTTTGGAGCTTGTCCGGAATATTATTTGGAAGTCCGTAGAGGAATTAGGCTTGAAATGCCGAAAGTTTTATTTTTGAGAAGTTTGACCGGGGGGTTGACTTTTTGATATCGGGGTCGGAATCTGATTCTAAAAATTGGAATAGCTCTGTTATGTCATTTACGACTTGTGTACAAAATTTGAGGTCAATCGGACGTGATTTGATAGGTTCCGGAGTTGTTTGTATAGATTAGAAATTTCAAAGTTCATTAGGCTTGAATTAGGGTGTAATTCATAGTTTTAGCATTTTTGAGGTGATTTGAGGATGCGACTAAGTTCGTATGATATTTTAGGACTTGTTGGTATATTTGGTTGAGGTCTCGAGGGCCTTGGATGAGTTTCGGATGGTTAACAGATCAAAAATTGAACTAGAACAGTTGATGCAATTTCCTTCTATTGGAAATTGCTTCTGCCTAGAAATCGAGCCCAGATCGAGCTCAGGGTCGAGGGCAACGATCAAAGCCCAGATCGAGCTCAAGGTCGAGGGCCACGATCGAAGCCTAGATCGAGCTCATGGTCGAGGGCCATGATCGAAGCCATGATCGAGCTCAAAGTCGAGGGCCACGATCGAAGCCATGATCGAGCTCAGGGTCGAGGGGCACGATCGAAGGCATGATCGAGCTCAAGGTCGAGGGGCAGGATCGAATCCATGATCGAGCCCAGGATCGAGAACCAGGATCGAAGGCCAAGATCAAGGGCCAAGATCGCGGCAGAACCTAGGATGTCTGGGCAGAATTATAAAAACAGGGACTTCGTCCCATTTGCCATTTTTGACAAATTGGAGCTTGGGGAGAGGCGATTTTTGATATATTTTCAAGGAAAATTTGAGGTAAGTCCCTTGTGATCATTTATACTCTATAATATTGAATTATCATCGAGTAATCCGACTAGATTACATGATTTTGAGGTGTAAATCGGAGATTGGAACTTAGAAATTTGGAAATAAGATTTGTAGAGTTGAGGGTCGAGTTGAGGTCGGATTTTGGTAAAATTGATATGGGTAGACTCGTTGTTGAATGGGCTTTCGGTTTTTTATAACTTTTGTCAGGTTCCGAAACGTGGGCCCTACAGGCAATTTTGAGCCAATTTCGTGTTTTGGTCTAATTTTGAAGCTTTTCTTGTGGAATTCATTCCATTAGCGTATATTGATGGTATTATACTGATTGTGAATAGATTTGGAGCATTTGGAGGAAGCTTCTAGAGGCAAGAGCATTGCGGGGTAGAGATTTGACCGGTTTGAGGTAAGTAACGATTGTAAATCTAATCCTGAGGGTATGAAACCCCGGATTTCGTATCATTCTATTATTTTGAGGTGATGCACATGCTAGGTGACGGGCGTGTGGGCGTACACTCTTGGGGATTTGTGAATTGGTCCGTCCCGAAGCAACTGTAAAGTTGCATACCTTGTTGAAACCATTTGATACTTATATGTTTTAGAAAGAAATTTCAGTAAAGTAGGTTGAATGCCATGTTTGGGCCTTGCGCCAATGCTGTTTGGACCCTTAGGGACTGTTTCGTATCATCCTCTCATTGTTTTCGATTGAAAATCTATACTCAGTCATGTTTATACTTGTTTACCGTATAACTCAGTTTTATGACTCTATTTTGATGCATATAAATATTTTGGGCTGAATGCCCTGTTTTACTGAAATGCCCGAGTGGATTGATTTGGGAGGATGAGTGTGGATAGGGGCTGGCCGCCTGCAACATACTTTATTATTATCTCATGTGAGTTGTCCGTGCAGATTATAGTGCTTGGGCTGAAGGAGCCCCTCCGGAGTCTGTACACACACCCAGTGAGCGCAGGTACCTACTGAGTGCGAGTGCCGAGTGCTGAGGACAGGGATGCAAGAGTGATTGTGAGGTATGCTCGAGTGGCAAGAGTTATTATGAGGTATGCCCGAGTGGGAAGAGTGATTGCGAGGAATGCCCGAGTGGCATGAGTTATTGTGAGGTTTGCCCGAGGGGCTGCATATGAGTGGTGTTTTACCCGAGGGGTTGTTTATGATTTTATCATTTTGCTCACCTTTGCATTGAGCCTTTGTTTGAAAAACTATTGGAAAGATGTCTTTAAATGATTTTCTTTTTACTGGAACTGGGTTTAAACGAGATGTTTGATTCAAATCCTGACTTTTAAAAGCATGTGTTATTTTATTGAGATTTCCTGATATGAACGTTATATGCTTTATTGCTCGTCACTGCTGCTCAGTCTTTATTTATTGTTGTTACTTATTGAGTTGGCGTACTCACGTTACTCCCTGCACCTTGTGTGCAGATCCAGGTGTAGCTGGATACGGTAGCGGTTATTGAGTGTTCTGGTTGCAGATTTTCTTGGAGATAGCAAGGTATCTGTTTGGCGATCGCAGCCCCTGCTCTTCTCCCTCTTATCTTCCTCTAGTAGTATTTAGCTATTTTTCAAGTTGAGTTAGCCTTGATATTGTTAGACTAATTATAGTAGATGCTCATGACTAGTGACACCCCGATGTCGGGCTTTTCTTTTCCGCACTTCTATTTTTTCTTGGATTTGAACTCTTTTAATGGAGGTTTTATGTTAAATAACCTTGAAATTATCTTTGAAATGAAAATATCGTTTTGTTTTGGAAATGATTCGGCTTGCCTAGTTCCACGATAGGCGCCATCAGGACAGGGGTTAGTTTTGGGTCGTGATAGAAATGTGCTAAATCCGATCTGATCTGATCCATGAACAACCCTAAGCTCTACCACACGATCTAGAGTAAGAAGTAAGAGTGACAGTCCTAAATACCCTGTAGCCTCCTGCTTATAAGTATGGTGCACAACACACCCATAAACAAGACTCTACTAGACACGACTTGTAGACTCCCTAGGACGGAACTTCCCTGATACCACTTTTGTCACGACTTAAACTGATGGGCCGCGAAGGGCACCCGGTACCTTACTCAACCAAGTACCAACGTAACGTATATTGTGTATCATACTATCATAGTTAAATGAGCCGTAAAGGCAGGTCGTGAGATAAATAGAATAAAACACAAGAAAATACTCGACATATGATGGCCCAACATGATGTACTGACTTATACATATGACATACGAGCCTATAAGACCAAAATGATCACTCGTACACTGTGGGTAAATCATCAACGTATACCAGCTGATCAGGTGGTGGTGCGTATATAACATCGTAACCTTTTTTCTATATCCCATATACATATAATATACACGTATATAACGCCATCTGGTCGTGGGTCAATGTACATGTATAAATGAATGAAATACATAAGAAATATGTTAGTAAGAAATACGCCTCTAACACATGCTAATCGCAACAAAACACGTAACGGTAAGATCGGAGTAGGAATATATCTGCATGATATTCTTGAGAAAGATTGCACCGTACTCCCTTAAAATTATAAAATCTCACGTTGCTAAGATGCTAAAAAATCTTGTTTTGAATTTGTTGAAGATCCGTACTTACAATTTTGATATATGCACCTCTCTTTGAATTATAGAGGTCTTATACTTGAATGGGTGTGGGCCCAACTTCATGTGGTGACTTAGCCACATAACCCTCTAACTTTGCCACCTAACCATATAAGTTTAAGACTCACTAATTTGGGGTAGTTTACTGCTACCACGTTGGGGGGGGGGGATTAGGCTTATCCAAAATTTATGATTAATTAGCTAATCTCCCACAAAAAAAATCATTAATTATCCAATTATCCACATAATTAAGAATTATCTCAAATTAATTAAAATACTACTCACTTTTAACACACTTTATGTACCCTACTATTATGGTCATGTGGTACCTTGTATGACACTAGTCCATAAATATCGGGTATTACAGCTCGGACCGTATTTTATCCCAAATTGACAACCTTCAACGAAACTCATTTTCTTTGATTCGTTTACCCTCTAACCTTCACGGCACTTACTTATCGCCTATTATAAATAGCATAAATGCTTATAACCTCAAAAATAATCTTATTCCTGAATCTACGTCAATTAACTTACGACGAAACTTTAACGTACGAAAATGTGAAATGTAACACATAATACTTATAACCTCAAAATAATCTTGTCCTTGAACTGATGTCAATTATCTTACGGCAATTCCAACGTACACTACTACGGAGTGTAACATCGTCCTAATACTGTGAGATGTAACAATTTGATTGGCCAGAACATGTCACTTGCACATGTGGCGCAGTTTTATTGGCCATTTAATTTAACATGGCACGCCTTGTCATTTTGACACGTGGCATGATCATGATCCTATTGGCTCTTCCGTTTGATTTGGCGTGCCACGTCATTTTACACGTGGCAACAAACTGGACCTCTAGGAAGATGATATACTGGGAATGAAGTGGGCTCATCATTCGTCAATTAGATGGGCTAACCCAAATGAAGTTCAACTTTTATTTAAATCCATATCTTAGACTTAAATAATTTAATATAGACTTATGCTAATATTTTATGAATTTAAGAATCAAGTCCAAATTTTGTATGGACTAAATTCAATAAAATTCATGTATCTACAAATGCCCCTACTTCAAATTTTGTCGAGTTGTAAATTTGATCAACTATAAAGACTAGGCTTGAAGTATCCGTAAATACATTAATTTTGGACCCTTGGATGAGGATCTTCCGCACTTCAATAGTAGCATCTTCGCAAAGGAGCACATTACTGAAGCCCAAAATTAACACAATTATGTCATTCTTTAATAGGGCTATTTAGCTAGTAATAACATTTCAGTTAGCACTTGACTTTTCCCCCAAATAGGATTATGTCCTATCCCTATTCAAATTGAACAACATGAGACAAATTTACTCACATTTGGACTTTAGCATCAGGTAAGCAATCCTCACATATGACAACCACCAAATTTCTCTAGGGGTCTTGTCTCTCGTTGTTTAATTGAAATTGGATACACAATCCAACTCTAATTCAAATGTGATTCTACAGGCTTCACCGACTTCTAAACTCTATTTAAGCTTCAAAAAATAAAGTCGTATCTTGGAATCAAGTCCAAATTTTGTATGGACTAAATTCAATAAAATTCATGTATCTACAAATGCCCCCTACTTCAAATCTTGTCGAGTTGTAAATTTGATCAACTATAAAGATTAGGCATGAAGTATCCATAAATACATTAATTCTGGATCATTGGATGAGGAGCTTCCGCACTTCAATAGTAGCATCTTCGCAAAGGAGCCCGTTACTGAAGCCCAAAATTAACACAATTATGTTATTCTTTAATAGGGCTATTTAGCTAGTAACAGCACTTGACTTTCCCCCCAAATAGGATTATGTCCTATCCCTACTCAAATTGAACAACATGAGACAACTTTATTCACACTTGGACTTTAGCATCAGGTAAGCAATGCTCACATATAACAACCACAAAATTTCTCTAGGAGTCTTGTCTCGCGTGGTTTAAGTGAAATTGGACACACAATCCAACTCTAATTCAAATGTGATTCAACAGGCTTCACCCACTTCTAAACTCTATTTAAGTTTTAAAAAAGTCATATCTTGACGTGGGCTTGTCAGATCACGAGCCATTTGCAACGATGTAAAGTAGACTCATAGGGCTACAACTCCTATAATGATTGCGTTATTCATTGTCGTACATCATTGGAATTGGTCACGAGGAAAGCCAGGCTGCTTTTCAGCTTTACACTCTCTGGCCAGAAAATCCATATCTCGAGGCAGGAGACTATGAACAATGATCCTCTTGATTCGGTAGAAACATCAAGCACGACTTCAAGGGGAACGAACATATCAAAAATCAGAGATAAAAACCTTCTGGATATAGCAAAATCAATTTTTTTTAAGTTGACAGTGAATCTGTCCAGTTTGATTTTCTGAGGTTGCACGTCTTCGCGAGAAAATTCATATCTTAAGATAGATGAGTCTGAATCTCATGCTTCTTAATTCTGTAGAACCTAGACTCAAGGAAAATTGACATATACAAAAATTGGAAGCAACCTCTTCGTAGACTGTCTAGAATCAGTTGTTGTTGCAACAATCTCTACATTACAATTTTTAACGACATGCTCTATGAGCCCCTTTACTATTGTTCTTTTTTGTAGGTATTGACATTGTGGAGAGAAGCAACATCCTTGTACAAAGTGTTAGGAAGCGTGTCAGTCTAATAGATGGGAAAGAATATTTAAAAGAGAATAGCAATAAATTGCACAAGACAAGACAAGACAAGATTTACGTGGTTCGATAATTTTTTTAAACTCCACGGCCACATAGAGAATAGCTCTTTATTAATTGAAGAGAAATAAGAAGTTGAGGGGATGATCTGTAAATGAAAATGTAGACTCCTTATATAGGCATTTTAATGTCCTTCCTACATAAGCGCTTACGTCATAAGGATGTCGACGTAAGGGCTTACATCATAAGAAAAAATTCAAAGATGAATTCTTCCGCCTATCATTTTTCTTCTCTCTTTGACTTTTATTTATTTTATTTTATCTACGTTTCTTTCTTCCACATACAACAACATATTTTCTCCTATCAATCTCCTCCTTAAACCTATATTACATCAAGAAAGATATTAAAAATAAAATTGCTATTCTCTGGTGGCGCCTTCATGTATCAGTCTTGAAGGCTAACTAAGGTAGTGCACAACCTCAGTTTGTCAACACTGACAACTGTGGTCAACATGTCTGACGGGTTCTTTGATCCTGGTATCTTCTGCAGGAAAATAGTTCCTTCACTTATCAACTCTCGGATATGATGATACCTCAATTGGATGTGCTTTGATCTTGCATGAAATACTGGATTCTTGGCAAGATGAATTGCACTCTCGCTATCGCTGAAAAGCTCATAATTTTCCTCCTCTTTACCTGGCTCTTTAAGAAAATTCTTAAGGCAAATCATCTCTTTTTCAGCTTCTGAGATTGCCATGTACTCTGGTTCAGTGGTAGATAGAGCAACACTTTTCTGAAGTCTGGACATCCAGCTAACAGCAGTACCACCCAAGGTGAACATGTAGCCTGTGGTACTTTTTCGACTATCTAGATCGTCGCCTAAATTTGCATCAACAAAACCTTGTAAGATAATATTGTTCTTTTTAAAACAAAGTTCCATACCTGAGGTGCCTTTGAGATGTCACAATATTCATTTTACACCTTCCTAATGCTCCTTTCCTGGATCTAACATGTATCTACTGACAACTCCAACTGCATGGGCTATGTCAAATCTAGTGCAAACCATAACATACATCAAACTTCCTACTGCTGAGGCATATGGAACTTTGGACATGTACTTCCTTCCATTATATGTCTTAGGTTATTGGTTCTTCGACAAATTAAGATGGCTTTCGAGTGGAGTGCTTCTGGTCTTTACATCATGAAGACTGAACCTGCTTAGTACATTCTGTACGTACTTTTCTTGAGATAATTTTAAAGTTCCTTCGGACCTATTTCTGTTAATCCTCATCCCAAGCATTTGCTTAGTTGGTCCTAAATCTTTCATTTCAAACTCCTCTGCCAGTTATTGCTTAACCATGTTGATCTCATTTATGCTAGATCCTGCAATTAGCATATCATCAACGTACAACAGTAAAATGATATAGGATTCATCAAGATTTTTGATATAACAACAATGGTTCATCTCACATCTTGTGAAACTATTGTTATACATGAATCCATCAAATTTCTTGTACCATTGTCGAGGAGCTTGTTTCAAACTATACAAAGTCTTCTTCAACTTACGCACAAGGTTTTCTTTACCAGAAACTTGAAAAACTTTAGGTTGCTTCATGTAGATGTCTTCTTCAAGGTCACCATACAAGAAAGCCGTTTTAACATCTAGATGCTCCAAATAAAAATTTTCTACAGCTACGATACTTAGCACCAACCTGATAGTAGTTAATTTGACTACATGAGAGAAGATCTCAGTGTAGTCAATTCCTTCCTTCTGCTGAAATCCTTTTACTACTAATTGTGTTTTGTATCTCTTCTTACCATCATGCTCTTCTTTGACTCTGTACACCCACTTGTTCTGCAATGCCTTCTTTCCTTTTGGTAACTTAAGTATCCATGTTTTATTCATTTGAAGAGAAGTCATCTCTTCTTTCATGGCTAGATTCCACTTATCAGAGTTTACCACTTGCATTACTTCAACAAAATGCTCTAGTTCTCCAACATCAGTTAAAAGTAAATAGTGGAGAGAGAGAGAGAGAGAGAGAGTTAACCTATCTGGATCATTCGTGACTCTTTTAGATCTCCTTAAAGTAGTTTCAAGAGTAATTGATCCCAAATTTGATTCAAGTCCTGACTCCAGATTTGGTTCTGTATCTGATTTTATCTCTGGTTCTGGTTCCAGTTCTTATCTAGATTCGGCTTCAGGTTCTTCATCTTCAATTTAAGAATCAATTGTAATCCATCTAGCCACTTCATTTTCTTAGATTTCTTCTAACTCAACTATTTCAGATGTTTGTTTGTTGGTGCTGATTGGTTCTACTTCAAGCTTGTCTTTGTACATCACATGTTCATTAAATGTGACATTCTTGTGTCTTAGGATCTTTCTATTCTGATAATCCCAAAATCGATAAACAAAATTACCATCACCATAGACAATAAGGAAATATTTCTTGGCTTTAGGATAAAGATTATCTCTATCATTATAGTTTACGAACATGAGCAACACAACCGAAAAATTTCGGATGTGAGAAAGTTACCTCCTTTTCTGTCCATACCTCCTCGGGAATTTCAAAATTCAGCGGTACAGAGGGTCCGATGTTTATGAGGTAAGTTTCCGTGTTAACAGTATCGGCCCAAAAGTACTTCGGCAATCGTGAATGCATTCTCATACTTCTTGCTCGTTCATTTAGGGTTCTGTTCATCCTCTCAACAATGCCATTATCGACTGCAGCTCATGTTCAAGATTTTGTTTTGGTTCCCGCAAAAGCAATTATTGCAGTCTCAACTGGATAAATGAATAGCTTCGCATCTATTTTCTATTGTAATGACAAAGGTTTTTCTACTTATCCAGTGTTAGATAATTGGGATCCGGTATTCCAGGAACTGTCTTGATCATTCTGATCCCATTCTCAGAGCATAATGCTTTAAACTCTTGACTATCATACTCTCCTCCATTGTCAGACATCAGACATTTTAACTTTAGACTTGACTGATTTTCAACTTTAGCTTTCCATCTTTTAAAGGTAACAAACACATCAGATTTGTTTTCAGAAAATAAACCCATACCTTTCTTGTGGAATCATCAATAAAGGTGATATAATAGCGTTAGCCTCCTAGAAAAGTTACATGAGCTGGTCCCCACACATCTGTATGCACTAGTTCGAGCTTATCTTTCTTTGGCGTCCTTCCCGCCTTTGAGAAACTAACTCTCTTTTATTTCACGTAAACGCCATCTTCGCACAAACCTAATTTAACATGTTTTAGGCTAGACAACCTTTCTTTGGATGCCAACAACTTCATTCCCTTCTCACTCTTATGCCCGAGCCACTGGTGCCACAATGTTGTAGCACGATCATGATTAATTATTGCTATAGTATCTCTCTGTATTGCAGTTGCATATAGTGTTCCTTTCTTGAAGCCTCGTGCCACAACCAAATTTCCTTTGGTTATATTCCACGATCTATTACCGAATGTTGTTGTGTATCCTTCACTGTCAATTACCGAATGTTGTTGTGTATCCTTCACTGTCAATCTGACCCATAGACATCAGATTTTTTTCTTGTGGCCAAGAACATGTCAGACATTTTGCAATTTCCATACCAAGCCTTGTGAAGTCTTTATATAAACTTCACCTTTCCCGACAATGTCCAGAGGTTCGCCGTCTGCTAGATAAACTTTCCCGAATATTTCAGCAATATAACTATGCAATAATTCTTTGCATGATGTAGAGTGAAAGGATGCACCTCAGTCCAGAATCTAAGATTCGATTGGACTGTCTGCACAACAAATTAGTGCATCACCGACTTGTTCAGCAATTACATTTACTGAATTTTCTTCCTTCTTCTTCTTTGATTCTCTACATTGACTACTGTAGTGACCCTATTAATCGCAATTCCAACAAGTAATGTCCTTATGATTTTTGGATTGCCCTCTCCTCCTTGACTTTGATCTACCATGACCATGACTTTGTCCTCTTTGCTTGCTTCTCCCTCTGCTTTAGATATTAAAAGCAGATCCTGGGGAATCACTTCATTCTCTTCGGCGAATATCTTCGCTTAGAACCAAGTCTCTAATATCATTCAATTTGAATTTGGTATTTATCGATGAACTGCTAACTGCAGTTAACGTTGCAGACCAACTCTCCGGTAGAGATAATAGTAGAATCAATGCCCTGAATTCGTCATCAAATGTTATATTAATTGAACTCAACTAAGTTAATATTATATTAAACTCATTGATATGTTCCGTGACAGATCCACCTTCTTCCATCTTTAAGTTGAACAATCGACGCATCAAATAGATTTTATTTGAAGCAGATGGCTTCTCGTATATATTTGATAACACCTTCATCATGCCTGCAGTGGTCTTCTCGTTAATGATGTTAAATGCCACATTTCGTGTTAGCGTCAAATGAATTATACCAAGAGTTTGGTGATCTAATAGATCCCAATCCGCTTTGGCCATATTCTCTGATTTTTCTTTGATCATAGGTAAATGTAATTTGTTTTAGTACAAATAAACCTCTATTTGTATTTTCCAGAATCCAAAATATTTGCCATTGAACTTGTCAATCTTAACCTTCCCTTATTCCGATGCCATTTTTCACAAAAGAAATTTATGTAAATAGTGCATGGACCAATACCGTACTTTTCTACCAGAATTACATTGTATGTGCTTTGATACTAGTTGTTGGGAAGCGTGATAGGCTAATAGAAGAGAAAAAATATTTAAAAGAGAAAAGCAATAAAGTGCACAAGACAAGACTAGACAAGATTTACGTGGTTCAGAAATTTTTGCCTACTCCACGGCCACACAAAGAATAACTCTTTATTAATTGAAGGGAAAGAAGAAATTGAGGGGATGATCTACAAATGAAAATGCAGACCCCCTTTATAGGCATTTGAATACTCCTGTCATCGTAAGCGCTTACGTCGTAAGAATGTTGATGTAAGCGCTTACATCATAAGAAAAGAATTCAAAGATGAATTCTTCCGCCTATCATTTTTCTTCTCTATTTGACTTTTCTTTCTTTTGTTTTGTCAATTTTTCTTTCTTTCACATAGAACAACAGGTTTGCTCCTATCACAAAGAAGAACCATGTGAAGTTTGTCCATCAGTGACATGCAAGGATCCGCTACTCAGAGCATTCTCCTACGACATCAAGGAAAAAACACTAGGTGCGCCCCTTTTGAAGAATTGCGGTTTCGTCAAGTTTCTATTTTTTTGAGTGCCCCCTTTCTTAGCTTGCCGCTTTGTTAAACAACCAGTTGACGCGTCCACTTATCGGGTCGAGGCTTCGGCAAACAAGCACTTACACTACTAGAAAACTGCCTAAAACCGTCTAGAAATACTGACCGAAATCGGTCGAAAATTTAAAAAAATCGATCGATTTTCGACCGACTTTAATCGGTCGAAAATATGTTGGTCGATAAAAAATAGCGACCAAAGTCGGTCGGAATTTCTGACCGATTTCGCTTGGTAAATTAATTTTCATAAACGACCCAAAAAAAATAATCTGCTGAAAAAATATTTTCCGACCGAATTCGGTCGGTATTTTGAATTATGCAATTAAAAATGTAACGTCTGGGACTCGAACCAGGGTCTGTACTGTGGCATGATACTATTCTGCCACTAGACTATTGGTACATTTTGGTTTAAGACATTTTTTAAATTTATTTGTACTCCTTAATTTCATTTTCGCGCGAAAATAACCGACCGATTTTGATCGGTTTTATGAAAAATATAAAATTACCGACCGAAGTCGGTCGGTTTCTTAAAATGACTAACTGAAATAACCGACCGATTTCGGCCAGTATTTTTAATATTATTTTTAATTTATTTTATATGAAAACCGTCCGATTTCGGTCGGTTTCTTAAAAAATAAATTTCACGGGATTCTAAAATAGTTTCCCGCATTTGTGCGTCAAAAAAATCGATCGAAGTTGGTCAGTTTCACAAAAAAAATTAAGAATTAAAATATTTTGGAAAACCGACCGACTTCGGTTGTCTGGAGTCGGTTTTGGCCGAATTTCTAGTAGTGTTACCGCATCCACCTTTCTGATCGGTGAACAACCACTTGGAATTTCTTTTCTTTCAGGTCACGACTCTGGCTAAAGAGACTATGAGCACCCCTTCCTTACGGCACCGAGCAAGTACGTGGAGCATCCCTCACCTTTGCAACTTTAGCGAGAGAGACTTGAAGCACTCCTTCATAACGACGACGAGCAAGTACACAAAGACCCTTTTATTACAACTTTGTGAAAGAATCACATGATGCACCTTATTCTTCCAGCTTGGAGAAGACGCTCATGACAATTATTTGTCTCAACTTTGGCAAAGAAGTACATGAAACATCCCCTCTTTGCAGCTTGGCGAGAAAAGCACATGAATTATCCCCTTTCTTCAAATCTTGGCATCTTAAAGGGCGTTCTCTCATCAAGTCTAGAAATACATGGCGTTTTGTTATCCTCATAGCATTTTGGTGGAGAAGCACATTGAGTGCCTTATATCTCAATCATTTTTGCCGTGGAGCAATTTCTTTTTTGGCAGCTTTAGCTAGAGGCAACTAGTGGAGTTCTCATCCTTGTGCGTTGATTGGAGAAAGAAGCGCATGGAGCATTATATCCTTGTAGTTTGGCGAAGACGTACACGACGAGTTCTCCATTCCAGATTTGGTGAAGAAGTAGATGAAGTATCCTAACCTTGTGCGTTGGCGAAAGAAGTACATGAAGCATCCCCTGCTTGCAGCTTGACGAACACTTTGAGACTCCTTACGCAACCTTGGTGAACAAGAATAAGGAGAATCTCTGTTATGAATCAGCCCCAATCTAATGTCATACAACTAGCTATTGGGCTGAGAAGAGCTATTAGGTTGAGAACAAATAATTGGGCCAGGTTAATTTGGGATCCATGTGGATTAGTGGGCGTAATGGTTCTATTAAAAGGGACGGTAGTCTGAGATTTTGGAGATAGGCCTATTGTTGAAGAAGAAAATGTTTGTTCCTCTCATCCCCTTCTCTGAGTCTAAGCTTCTCATCTCCCTTCTTCTCTCTGTGTATCTTCTCTTATATACACAACTATCTTATATTCAGTATTTTTATTGTTAGCCTGCAATTTGAGAGTTGGTTGTTCGGCTACTAGTAATTGTAATAGACCTTTAGTTCTTATCAATATACTTTGAGATAGTAGTATTCGTTACAATCTCTTTGGCAAGAATAAGGATCATCTCTTTTACCAAGCTTTGGCGTGAAACAACCCCTTATTGCAACTTGACCTGGAAGTTCATGGAGCATCACATCGTTCAAAATTTGGCTTGAAACAACCGTCACTTGTGACTTGGCAAAGAAGTTCATGGAGCATCTTAACCTTTAAATTTAGTTTATGTCGATGCTTTGCATATTTTTGGCCAAAATATTGATGTCCTGAACTAGAGGCGTTCAAACTTCAAGATGCTTATTCATACAGAATCACAACTCAAATCTTTAGAACATATAAAATTTTAGAGCGAAATTTCTTCGCGATTGGCCGAAATTATTTCTTTGAATCTGATAGAAAAGTTTGTTGTGTCGACCTCACAGCATTGCGCGCTCTCACTAAAAAATTCACACCTTGAGTTAGGAGTGTCTAGATCGCAAGCCGTCTATGCCACTCGAAAGCAGCTTGAATACCTGCAACATATGCAAATTTCAAGATGGAAATCCTTATAGATTTGCCGCAGTAATATTTTGAAGTTTGTCGAGATATCTATCATGCTTAATTTTCAGCTTTGCACAGTCTTGCCGAAAAAGTTATATCTTGAGATAGGAGCCTGTACATCACACACGGTTTATATTGTCGAAAACTAGACATCCATAGCTTAAATATATTCAAATTTCATAGTAGAATTCATTCTAGATAGACTGGTGCAATTTTTCAAAGTTGGTCCAGACGTCTGCCCAGCTAGCTTTCCAGCTTTGCGCACCTTCGCTGCAAATATCATATCTCGAGATAGGAGTGTCCAAATCACAAGCCGTTTGCGATGTTGGAAAGAAGCCTCTGAGATACAAAGCATACATAAAAATCAGAGCTCCACCATTTTCGATTCAGTCACAGATTTATTTTTTGAATCAAGCGCTGAAATCGGGAGAATTGTTCGGGTAACGTATTTTTATGTTTTTTTGCAGCTTTCGCGGAGATGGTCATGGTGAGTTCTCTATCACAAATTAGTTGAAGAAGAATATGATCACCATCCACATCTTGGAGGTGAAAAGGTATACGATCCCATCAATCGAGACTTGGCTTGGACGACCTTTTCTTGCAATTTGTTGAAGAAGTTCTTGGAGCATCCCAACCTTCAAGCTCTGGCGAGGCACAACCCCTTCTTGCAACTTGGTAAAGAAGTGCATGGAACGTCCTTCTCACGACTTGATGAAAGGATACGTATAGTGCTCCATTTTTTTGAGCTGTGGAGGAAAGCATCACCAGCTTCTCTTTGCCATCATGATAAAGAGACTTTCCTTTATGTGACTGAACTCAGAATGAAGCTTTAAGTTGCCTACATATCCGGCGGGGAGGATCAAGTCATTACGTAATTCAGGAAAAAAATATATTTTTATGCAGTTTATACTGGTGAAACAAGGAGTAATGTGCAGTTTAAACTCGTGTATCAAGAAGCTTTGCAAGAAGACTTTGCTCGAATTTAAGAAGCTTTACAACTTGAAGACTTGATCGAATTTGAAGAGCTTTGAAACTTGAAGATTTGGCTCAAGTTTGATTAGCTTTGTGACTTGAAGAAATGGGTCGGATTTGATGAACTTTATGACATGAATATTTGGCTCGAATTTGATGAGTTTTATCACTTGAAGATTCGGCTCGAATTTGATGAGCTTTGCAACTTGAAGATTTGGCTCACTTTGTGACTTGAAGATTTTGGCTCGAATTTTGTGAGCTTGTGATTTGAAGATTTGGGTCAAATTTGATGAGCTTTATGGCATGAATATTTGGTTCTAATTTGATGAGCTTTGTGACGTGTAGTTTAGGCTCATGTATCAAGGAGCCTTATAACTTGCAGTTTAAGCTCGTGCGTTGAGGAGCATTATAACTTGTAGTTTACGCTCGTGCGTTGAGGAGCACAGTGACATGCATAGACTCTTCAATTTCATTCTCGTATGATAACTTACCCACATCCTCGCCTTCTTGTTCTTCTTCTTCGTCGTAAGGCCCAAAGACAGGTAGCTCTTGGTCTCCACTTGGGGCCATACTTAGTTCTATGTCATGAGCACGAGTTGCTAGTTCTTCGAATATTTTAAGCTTTATGCCTTGTAAGATATAGCGAAGACTCCAATGCATGCCTTGAATACATATTCGCTAAGACGATATTTGCATTTGAGGCTTAAGTTCCTCCAGCGGTTGATAAAGTCAATAACTGGTTCATCATTTCGTTGAAGAGTGTTTGTAAGTTCGATCATACTTAAGATGCGTCTTGTTCTATAGAAACGATTGAGAAACTCATGTTCTAACTGCTCCCAATTATCGATGGGACCAGATTCAAGATCTATGTACCAATCGAATGCATTACCTTTAAGAGATTGAACAAACTGTTTGACAAGATAATCACCGTACGTTCTAGCATTATTGCAAGTTTCAACAAAGTGCGCTACATATTGCTTCGGATTTCCCTGTTCGTCGAATTGTTGCAACTTAGGAGGTTGATAACCAACATGCATATTATCAATTGTTTACGTATACGGCTTTGCATATGTGAGAGATATTTTGGATGTCGATTCAGGATTATCTTTGATAGCCTCCATGATGTAGTCCTTCAATTTCTCAACGGGAATCAAACCTTCAGCGGAGACTTGGATCTCCTTAGTTGTTGTTGCTTTCTTTTGAGATGAGTCTCCTTTCTCTTATGACCTTTGAAAATTTAAAGGTTCTTGTGTGGATTCTCCTTCTACTATACTATCTAACTTATTTGTTAACTTGAAAAGTTTAGCATCTTGATCTTGCATGCGCTTTGACAAGGCTTCAACGGCTTTAGTCAAATTTTTAAGTTGTTCGTCTATGGTAGAAGCTTCAATAACTATTGCTTGCATGATCGCCGTAAAGGATGAATAATGATATGGATCATTATTGGGATAGAGCTTAGATATCACATTAATGTTGACTAGAGTAGATCCAATGCTCAAGTCATCATCACCCGCTTGCATGAACGGTTTCTTGGACTTAGTTGAACTAAGTTGGGCAAGAACCTGTTCGATCTCTTTGGCGACGTCGTTCACTTTTTGGGTCGTGCTTGTAAAGGATCTTGCTCCTTTTGAGGATGAAGATCCAAAAAAAAAGGGATTGATGTGGACGGCACTTGAAATGCTTGTTATCCTAAGGACCTTGCTTTTCTCCTTATAATCAGGCCAAAGCTTCCAAAGGTAACATCGAGTATGCTTTCCACATCAGCATAGAACTTGGAATTAGCAGCCTTGGTGGAAGTTGATCTGGAGTTGATTTCTAGTGAAACCATTTCGATATTCTTGAACTTTGGTAATTGAAAAGTTGAGATGAGAGGTAAAGATTATCCCACTGGGCGTGCCATAATTTATGGACAATAAATTGCGTAAAGAAAATAATCGAGACCGAAAAATATTGCAACAATCATAATGTTTGATTATAAATAATATAAGTGTGAGCACCTAATTTTTGACTATATTTGAGTTTTTCATCACTTTTTAGTATGTAAATATATTTTAAGTTTAATCTACATATTTTAACTCTTATTTACCCTTTTATATATATATATATATTACTTAAGAAAATTGAAAACAATAATAAAATAAAAAAAGAGTCACATTTTTTACTATAGGTTTTATCTTCATTTGCAAAAACAAAAAGTGAGCAAATGAGATTATGCCAACTCAGCACAAATGACAAAGTTTCATAACAAAGTTTTATTCCTTTTTATCCAAAATGCTCATGGCATCACATGGGGCAGACTCACATTTTGGCCATTTCAGTTTTTGGAAGAATATTCTATCCACACTTCTTCATTTGATCCCCATATATTCACCCCACATGAAAAAAGACGGAGGACCTTCACTCTAAAAAAACAGAGAGCAAACCCCTTAGACCCGAAGAAACCCTAGCCGTCGTTTCCATCAGAGAAAACACACGTTAATTCACCCTAATTTCTGCTCAAAAAACACATTCCAGATTTTCTCTAAGATCTGATACAACTCTCACGGATTTTTGTGAAAGAAAATAAGTTTGCTGGGATTTCATTGGTACTTTAAGCTGTCGAAGGTGCAGATTTGCTGGTTCTGTCTGTTCCGGGATCTGTTTGAGCTTCTTCCTCCATTTCTATTGCCTTATTTTTTTTTTTCAAGTTTGTTTCCAGCTTTAGGTAAACATCTATAAAACTGCATTTCTTTTAATAGAGTAACTGAAGCTTGTTCATCCTATTCCCTACTTCTGCTATGCTTCTATTTGATTATGATGGATTAGAAGGTAAACTCATGATTTAACTTGTGTATGTTTGGTTTGCTTGTGATAGATAGGTTTAGAATCATGCCTATTACTGTTAAATGTGAATTTTTCTTTTTGTTGATTCACCTATTTGATAAGCCGTATGCATATCCATAGTTTGTTAGGGATGTTTCAGCTACATTCTGTGAACCTATCCGATTCTGCATTTCCACTTTAATTCATGATGTTAAGTCCTTACTCATGAACTTCTTGTCCAAAGTTAGTTCGTCTTAGTTATCTAGTTGAGTCATGCTTATTCGCCAATCAGATTTGAAGTATGCTTGTGTGGTATTTTGAGGTTTATTCATTGCAGGAGATTAATCATTTGGCAATTGTGACCACCAGTTGGCCACAATTATGAATTGAAGCACACAAACCACTGCTAAGTGATTCAAAATGTCGTATTGATTGTTTCCTTATTCCCTGCTTTCTTCTGGATGAATGTTTGATAGACATCTAATGGCTAGTTATGGTCTGATTTGTATTTAAGGACCTAAATGAATCTTTGTATAGCTATTAGGCAGTACATTGGAATATGGATCCTAGTAAAGGTCAATTGAAGTTGTATTTGTTAATGAAAAATGGATTTTGTAATTTTAAGCATAAGAAGGTGTACTGCATAATTGGCAGTGTATTTGTTTGGTTGACTATTCATGCAAATCACGAATGTTAAACTGGTATTAGTTCATTTTTCCAGTCATTTGTTTATTTTGGTTTAGTTATAATATTTGCTATCTGACTGTCGCATGTTATCGTTGGTTTTTCTTTGGTTTTAAAATACAAAGCGCGTAGGGATTTCTAGAAAATACTCAACCCAGCTGGTCGATTCCTTAAGTAGTCATTCTTCAAACTTATAAGTCCCAAGCAGTGGTTTTATTAATTGAAGTTCGGGATTCATTGGTGTTCATGGCGAATGATCTCTGAATTTTCTCAAATCTTTACACATTTATCCACATTGACTTTCCCTAATTCATACCCTCACCATAATCTCAAATTTAAGAAATAATCATAAATGCGCTAGTTGCTTTAGGAACGATTGATAAATTATTGTGACTATGGGTACGGTTCCCGTGGCATAATCATCATACGTAATCCCCAATTCGAGTGCGCATTTCATGCGACTCAACCACAACTTCGAATAATAATAATAATAATAATAATAATAATAATAATAATAATAAATATGTTGTAAATCGCGGGTGCGTTTCACGTGGCGCGATTTGCAATGTATACCCAAAATGACAAGTGTACGACATCGTGACTTGTTCCAGAAATATTTCCATAAATACTAAAAGCGGTTTTAAAGGTTAAAAATGCACAATAGGTCTTTAAACATATATTAAATCAGATAATTAGGCCGATTATTGATAATTGAGCGACCGTGCTAAAACCACGGAACTCGGGAGTGCCTCACACCTTCTCCCGGGTTAACAGAATTCCTTACCCGGTCTTCTGTGTTCGCGGACCATAAATAGAGTCAAATTTCTTCGATTTGGGATTTAAAATAAACCGGTGACTTGGGACACCATAAATTATCCCAAGTGGCGACTCTGATTTTAATAAATAATCCCATTTCGAATATTGTCACTTTAATTGGAAAAACTACCTTATCCCCTACCCGCGTTCGGGAAAAAGGAGGTGTGACAGCTCTGGCGACTCTGCTGGGGACCGAACCCAGAATCTCTGGTTCAGGGTTCAGAATTCGAGCTTAGAATAGATGTTATGTTTGGCTTTCACGATTGTCTGATTTTTACGTGTTTGAGCCTAATGTGCTAAATGTCGCTTTTTTTTTTACCGCTTTGATATTGTGTGAATTGTATATAAACTGCTACGAAACCTTTCCTATCTCTGGGTCTTCTAAATCTTCTGGGAAGTGCACGCTGGCGTGACTTCTTTTCTGTTAGTGTCATACCCTAATTTAGAACGAGGATAGGATCAGTTACAAAGCCGGATGGCCTTTTGGTTACCGGTACGTTGCCCCCCCTCGGCTCGAGTTGTCCGCTCGGGTAAGCCAGGTCTAGAACCATACACCCATGGTTTTAAGCCTAGAATAACATAGCCTCATGCCGGATCCCTAGTAGGTACATTTGTTTGCATCACGTGCATTTGACTTTGGAGACTCAATAAAGGGGTTGGGTCTGTCTAGGACAGGTGTACCCAATTTAAAAGACCATTCTGATGCATTTTTACATGTTACTTGTGCATTTATCGGTTTCGGCTTGTATGTTGACCGGCTTTTAGAATAGGGAAAGAAAATCAAGCAAAATCAAGAAGTGAGGTAGGATAGAGAAACATCCGGAAAATACCAGTGTTCAAAATATCCTGAAACTTTGCCGAATTTAAAAAAAAAAAAAAAAAGGATGAGTCTTTGAAAAATATAAGTCCTATTTTTCCACGAGTCAAAACTCGCAGAACTACGCGGGTTTGATTCTCACCGGATGTGAGATACGTAGGCAAACCTCATCGGTTCCGGCCACAATTTTCAAAAAATCCAAAAATATTTTCTTTACCTCCTATTTAGGAAGTCTTTCTTTTAGACCACAATTTTTAAAAAATCTAAAAATATTTTCCTTTATTTCCTTGTTTAGAAAGTCTTTCTTTGAGACCCCATTTTTAAAAATCCAAAAATATTTCCTTTAATTCCTTCTTTTAGCAGTCTTTTTTTAAAAAAAACCCCAAACAAACAAAAGATTCAAAAATAATTTTAGACCAAAAATATATATATATATATATATTTGTAGAAGTCTTTCATTAGAAAAGGAAAACAAATGAAATTAAAATCCAAAAAATATTTTCTACCTTTTTTTTAGAAAGTCTTTCTCCCAAAAAATCCAAAAAAACAAAAACATCAAAAGCCAAAAAATATTTTTATTTCTTATATAGAAGTCCTATCGGAAAAATATTAGAAAAAATAATCAAATTCCAAATTTTTTTTTTTTTTATATATAAGTCTTTCTTTCGGAAATTAAAAAGAGAAAAAATCAAAATCCAAAAAGAGTTAGTTTATTTACCTTATTTCTGATCCTCCCGAACTACGCACGATCTGATTCATGTTCTCACATGATACGTAGGCAACCCACATCAGGTTCGATCGACCGACTAATAAATAAATGAAAAAATAAAATAAAAATGATGATGATAATAAGGACCGACCGAGTCCAATCTAACGTGTCTCTTGTATTGAATCATAGAAAAAGTTTGAGGTGGTCGGTTTGTGGTAAGTTGGCAACACAATATCCAAGGAAAAAAATGCCATTGACAACTGGCATCGAAGCTGTTACAAGTGCTCAAGAGACTCAGGGTCAGAGGGTTCTACAGGAGTCTACTGTGGTTGAGGAAAATAGAGTACTGAAACAGCAAATGACTGAAATGTGTCAAGCATGGGCCAATGGCCAAGGACCGTCTTTTTCTATTCATGGTTTCCCAGAGTTCACATCCATTTCGACTACTACCATTCCGGTCTCATTGCCCGATCAATCATATCCACCTGGGTTCAGTCTTTATCCCAACTGTATGACTACAACTGAAACTTCTGTTGTGCGCTTCCAAAGTGTGCCATTGACAACCAATCAGACAACCACTACTGTTATACCTGTCTTCACCATCCCACAACTGACGGTGGTGCAAAAGAAAACTCACGAGTCACAGTTTGCTACCCAACAAGAACAATACCATTCTCCTGAGTACCACTCGTACCTATTCGATCTTCCTGCAAAGATTGAGAATCCTGCCCGTAAGATGGCACAGGAAGAAATGACCCAAAGAATGAAAAGCTTAGAACAACAGTTGAAAAATATGCAAGGGTTGGCAGGTAAGAAGAGTGTTGCCTTCAAGGATCTATGTATGTTCCCCGATGTTCGTTTGCCACTTGGTTTCAAGATTCCCAAATTTGAAAAGTATGATGGACACGGCGACCCCATAGCTCACTTGAAAAGGTATTGCAATCAGCTAAGAGGTGCGGGAAGAAATGAAGAATTTCTAATGGCTTATTTTGGGGAAAGCTTGACAAGGGTGGCCTCTGAATGGTTTATTGATCAAGACACCTCTCACTGGCACGTCTGGGATGACATGGCTCGGGCCTTCGTCAGACAATTCCAGTACAATATCGACATCGCCCCAGACCGCAATTCCCTTTCTAACTTGAAGAAGAAATCGACTGAAAGCTTCAGGGAATATGCCATTAAATGGAGAGAGCAAGCAGCTAGAGTTAAGCCACCCATGGATGACCACGAGCTAATCATTGTCTTCCTTCTGGCTCAAGAGCTAGATTATTTTCAAAACATGATGTCCGCAGTTGGCAAATCCTTCTTGGAAGCAATCAAAATTGGGGAATTGGTTGAGAATGGCCTTAAAGACAGGCAAAATTATAAGTCAAGCAGTTCTCAAAGCTACAACTCAGGCTGTAAAGATTGAATTTGATAATTTTAGTGACACGAATGAGAAGGATGAAGAAACCATGATGACAATAAGGTCGAGAAGAGGTCCTAGGACAACATCTCGAAGGTATGAGCAGCCTCATCAGGTTTCTGATGATTCCCCTGAGCACTACTATCCACCTCAGAACCCACAATACTCTATTGCTCCATTTCAGTATGTTGTCCAGCCACCAAGACACCCCAGAAAGCGAGCACCAGCACCGCAATATCTCCACCAGTCTCCACAAAATTTTCAAATGCCCTATAACCCACAACGGAGCCAGGGGTATAGAGGGGAACAAAGGTTGAAAGATAATTTTACACCAATATGAGAGTCCTATGCAAGTGTGCTTGAGAAATTAAAGCATTATGACATGATTGCACCTATTCCTCCAAATCATGTGGACCCACGTGCAAGAAACCTTGACCTTTCTAAAAGGTGTGAATACCATTCCAATGATCAGGGGCACAATGTTGAAAGTTGTCGGGATTTGAAAAGAGAAATAGAAAGGATGATCTAGGAAAAACTGATAGTGATCCAAGATAATGACACCCAGAATATCACGCAGAATCCTTTATATGCACATGATGATGCACACTTTGTGGGGATGATGTGTGGTGACATGGAGTATGAGAATCCTCTCGGGAACTTGCCGACTGAAATTGGAGAAGGCCATGGTGATTCTGATGAGCAAATTTATGGCTAAATGTCAAGCTTAGCAATTGAAAAGTCATTCCCTCCTCACTAGGAAGGAATCTTGGTAGTTTGTTTTGATGTTTTTTCTATTATCTGGGTTATTCTAGGGTGTGATCCAGATTTTATTTGTTTTATTGAGTCAAACCCTTCTATCCCTCTATTTTGTTTGTGTGAGTCTTGTCTGTTCATTTTGTTGCTATTTTCATTAGCCGGGTTATTTTAGGGTCGTAACTCGGATTTTAGTTTGTTTGTCTTATTGTCAAATCCTTCTATCCGTTATTCAGTGAAATACAGTTTGTCTTTGTTTCATTCTATGCATAGTTCTTTCGCCGCTAGTTCTAGTGACATGACATACATGCGGAACTTTTGGCCAGATCTTAGAAAATTGATTTAATCTTGAATCGGATAACCGAAAAAAATAAATTTTTGAGGTTGAACAAAGAGTCAAAACACTTTGGAATTAAGCTCGAGCAAGTTTTACCTTCAAATCATGGTGAAGATCGGGTTTGGGAAAGAATCAATTGAAGTTTGTTGGAAAGTTTGACATTAAGGGATTGAAAGTGTCTTTCGACCACGACAAACCAAGAAGACAAACATGGTCATCAATGTTGTGACCGCAAACGATAATATGTTTGGCGTTCTCGAGGCTGGGAGGCCCTTTTTCTGCTACCTAAGCACTTTATACCCTTCTCTACCCCTTTTGAGCCTGTGTTATTTTCTTTGACCACCCTCTTTTGGAATCAAGTTTAGAGTTAAAAGTCCAAAAAATAAAGAAATAAAAAAATGAAAAAAAAATAAATGAAAAGAAAAGTCCATGCCTTAAGAGTACAAACTGGGGCAACTTTTACAAAGTTCAAATAATAAAAAAAAAAGAAGAAAGAACAGTCAAAGGTCCATGCCCCTAGAAAAAAAGCTGGGGCAACTTGTTTTGAAAAAAAGACAAAGAAAAAGAAAAAGAAAGAAAGATGAAAAAAAACAATATCAGGTCGGATATTTGAACTACGTTAGACCTGATTCCTTTAAAAAGAGATACGTAGGCAGCCTTACACGGTTCGGTCCAACCAAATAAGAATTAAAAAAAAAATACAAAAATCCCCTGTATTAGAAACTGGGCAAAAATTTTATTTCACTTTTGAAAGAGTCGATTCCAAGAGTTGTAAATTGTACAACCCATCATATTGAGTCTACTTAGAGCCTCCATGCCGACCCATCTTTTCAACCCTATCCAAAAACCTTTCAAATAAAGACCTCCCGATATGCCTTCAAGAATGCCAAGAAACGCATGCAAAGAGCAGCAGTTGTCACACTACATAGAACACTGTCGAGTTGCTCACACAAAGAAAAAAAAGAAGAAGAAAAAATAAGAGAGTCTTACTAGTGAAAACCCTCACGGGCACTGAAAGGCGATGGTAAGAAGAGATACATAAATGAGGGTGACTTGTTGGTGAAAACCCCTCGGGGCATCGCTAGTCGAAAGTGAGTCATGAAGTTGATGCAAAGGATTGGCACGAACAAGCCTGACTTCAGAGCCATAAGAATGGTAAAAGGGAAGATTTGGTCAGTTTGGTAGATCAGACCGTTAAGTCCAAAATGCATGTCATGATCATTAAGACTAGTTACCGCAAAATAAAAAGAAAAAAGAAAAAAGAAAAAAAAACTCTTCCTTCCGTCCTTCCGACATGGGCATTTCTTGTCAATACTTGTTTCTTTGCATCTTTGTGTCTTTCACTCTAAGTCAGTCCTTGTCAAAACAAGCAGAAAAAATTTCAAAATCTGCTACCAGCTTTTCAGTTGCACAAGGTAAATTTGGCCAGCACACTCGGGTTTTACATTCAGCATGCATTGTGGATTCATGCAAAGGCTTCCCCTCCAAAAGACTCTTGTCAACCTATTCGGGTAAAGCAAGCAAAGATAACCTCAAGGTTAATCAGAGATTCTCTGAAGTACCGAACAATGACTACGAAGTGTGCACATCGTGCAAAAGGCACTTACCAGTTGTGATTCTCTCTGAGAGACAAAATTGTTCCAAAAGCAAAACCCATTCAAGATATCTGAAAAGGTTATCCAAGAAAAGAAATCTCTTTTTTGAGATAAGGCTGATTGAGCCACAAAACACAAATGGCATTGGGAGCGAAACAATCAGGGTTGATACAGAAAGTAAAGGTCCCTTGTAAGGAACAACAGAGTCTCCCAGCAGTGCAGCCAACTACCAATGCAGTCAGTCTTCCAAAAGTTGGATGATCACAAAGTCAAGCAACCCAAGACTCAAGGCCGCAAACCGACCACCACTTTTAAAAACTGACAAAATTTTCTTTGTTTGAAACAGGAACAAAGCAGTGCAAGGAATTTAGGTTTTCAAAAAAAAAAAAAAAAGAAGAGAAGAGCCGACAAAGGTAAGTTTCTCAAATTTTTGTCTTTATCTGTCTTGCTAGTGTGCATAAATGTTGCCATTGCTTTTCACATTTTTCCTCCTAGGATAAAAAGTCCTAGTCCGATGGATTTTCTCCCAATAAAAATCTTAGTCTGATGAATTTTTCTCCTAAGATAGAAAACCTAGTCTGATGAATTTTCTCCTAGGATAGAAATCTTAGTCTGATGAATATTTCTCCTAATATAAAAAAATAACAAAAAAAGACCTAGTCTGATGAACTTTCTCCGAGGATCAAAATCTTAGTCTGATGAATCTTTCTCCTAAGATAGAAAACCTAGTCTGATGAATTTTCTCCTAGGATAAACGTCTTAGTCTGATGAATCTTTCTCCTAAGATAGAAAACCTAGTTTGATAAACTTTCTCCTAGGATAGAAGTCTTAGTCTGATGAATCTTTCTCCTAAGATACCAAAAAAAAAAAAAAATACCTAGTCTGATGAATTTTCTCCTAGGATAATAAGTTTAAAAAAGGGAAGTCTGAAGAAAAAAAAAAGGGTCAACTTTTAGTTTTCTTGAGTCATCAATCTTTAGTTTTCTTGAAATCAGGGGTCCCGCCTGGAGAATAGGGTCAGTTTTTAGTTTAGTCAAGCTTAGTTTATAGTTTTCTGCAAGCTCAATCTCAAATTTAGGAGATGCACTTCCTAGTTTGGGTTTTTCAGATTTTTATTTCTTTAGAAGACGCACATCTTAGTCAAGTCTTCAATTTTGTTCTCATCATTTCATCCTTCATCAATAGCATGGGTAATTTATAGTTTTGCTAATAACTCACAAATCTTCCTAGTGTAAACTGGGGCAGAAAAAGTTTCTTTTGTTGTTTCTGTTTTGTTGTAGTTGCAGGCACCCACCTGGAGAACAAGGGAATTAATTTCAAGTGTAAGTCATCAGGCGCCCACCTGGAGAACGAAGGAATTCATTTTAAGTTCAAGTCAGTCATCAGGCACCCACCTGGAAAACGAGGGAATTCATTTCAGTTTTAAGTCATCAGGCACCCACCTGGAAAATAAGGAAATTTATTTCAATTTTTAAGTCATTATCAGGCGCCCACCTGGAAAATGAGGGAATTCATTTTAAGTTCAAGTCAGTCATCAGGCGCCCACCTGGAGAACGAGGGAATTCATTTTAAGTTCAAGTCAGTCATCAGGCGCCCACCTGGAGAACGAGGGAATTCATTTCAAGTTTTTAAGTCATCAGGCGCCCACCTGGAGAATGAGGGAATTCATTTTAAGTTCAAGTCAGTCATCAGGCACCCACCTGGAAAACGAGGGAATTCATTTCAGTTTTAAGTCATCAGGCACCCACCTGGAAAATGAGGGAATTTATTTCAGTTTTTAAGTCATCAGGCACCCACCTGGAGAACGAGGGAATTCATTTTAAGTTCAAGTCAGTCATCAGGCGCCCACCTGGATAATGAGGGAATTTATTTCAGTTTTAAGTCATCAGGCACCCACCTGGATAATGAGGGAATTTGTTTTAATTTTCAAGTCATTATCAGGCGCCCACCTGGAGAACGAGAGAATTTATTTCAGTTTTAAGTCATCAGGCGCCCACCTGGAGAACGAGAGAATTCATTTAAGGTTTTAAATTAGTCATCAGGCGCCCACCTGGAGAACGAGGGAATTTATTTTGGTTTTAAGTCATCAGGCACCCACCTGGAGAATAAGGAATTTGTTTTAATTTTCAAGTCATTATCAGGCGCCTACCTGGAGAACGAGGGAATTTATTTCAGTTTTAAGTCATCAGGCGCCCACCTGGAGAACGAGGGATTTCATTTAAGGTTTTAAGTCAGTAATCAGGCGCCCACCTGGAGAACAAGGGAATTCATTTCAAGTTTTTAAGTCATCAGGCGCCCACCTGGAGAATGGAGGAATTTATTTCAAGTTTTTTAAGTCAGCAGGCGCCCACCTGGAGAATGAGGGAATTTATTTCGAGTTTTAAGTCATCAGGCGCCCACTTGGAGAACGAGAAAAGTCATTTAAGAATTCAATTTAAGTTAGAAGTAGCAAAAGCTCGCCTCAAGAATGGGAGCTCACAGTCCGAGATGACCAAAGGAAGAAGTCTCAATCCAAAAAAAAAGAAAAAAAAAAGGAAAAAGAAAAAAGAGAAGTGAATCCAAAATGCATAAGCCGATGAAAGACCTGAACTGCTCAAGACATGGCTGAATACACGAGCACTGCATGTCCGGTCTTGATCCGAAAAAGCTGTAGAAGAATGAATCAGCACCTGCAGTTAGCAAGCAGCAAGGTTCAAATCAAAAGTCTACATGAAGAACCATTCAAGCCTCAAAGATCAAGCTTCAGAAGACTTATAGATAGGAATCTTGTAACTCATAGCTGACAGGCTTAGTTAGTCATTTTCATTTTTTAATTTTGATGTAATAACAGGATCGCGGACCGGAACCTTGACGGAACGACACTTCACTCGACTCTCTCATCCTCTCCACACACTCCATCCCTTCATTCACCTCTTGAACTACACGCGACCTGATTCCCTTATAACCCGGGATATGTATGTTGTCCAAAGTTAGGACTCGGTTGCACCTTTTTTCTTTTATTTTCTTCCTATTTTGAATAACGTTATGGTAAAAAATTAGTCACACGGCTCACTTTGTCTTTGCCTTAAAACTCTTCATGTTTCCAAGCAAAGAGGGGCAGCTGTGAGCACCTAATTTTTGACTATATTTGAGTTTTTCATCACTTTTTAGTATGTAAATATATTTTAAGTTTAATCTACATATTTTAACTCTTATTTACCCTTTTATATATATATATATATTACTTAAGAAAATTGAAAACAATAATAAAATAAAAAAAGAGTCACATTTTTTACTATAGGTTTTATCTTCATTTGCAAAAAAAAAAAGTGAGCAAATGAGATTATGCCAACTCAGCACAAATGACAAAGTTTCATAACAAAGTTTTATTCCTTTTTATCCAAAATGCTCATGGCATCACATGGGGCAGACTCACATTTTGGCCATTTCAGTTTTTGGAAGAATATTCTATCCACACTTCTTCATTTGATCCCCATATATTCACCCCACATGAAAAAAGTCGGAGGACCTTCACTCTAAAAAAACAGAGAGCAAACCCCTTAGACCCGAAGAAACCCTAGCCGTCGTTTCCATCAGAGAAAACACACGTTAATTCACCCTAATTTCTGCTCAAAAAACACATTCCAGATTTTCTCTAAGATCTGATACAACTCTCACGGATTTTTGTGAAAGAAAATAAGTTTGCTGGGATTTCATTGGTACTTTAAGCTGTCGAAGGTGCAGATTTGCTGGTTCTGTCTGTTCCGGGATCTGTTTGAGCTTCTTCCTCCATTTCTATTGCCTTATTTTTTTTTTTCAAGTTTGTTTCCAGCTTTAGGTAAACATCTATAAAACTGCATTTCTTTTAATAGAGTAACTGAAGCTTGTTCATCCTATTCCCTACTTCTGCTATGCTTCTATTTGATTATGATGGATTAGAAGGTAAACTCATGATTTAACTTGTGTATGTTTGGTTTGCTTGTGATAGATAGGTTTAGAATCATGCCTATTACTGTTAAATGTGAATTTTTCTTTTTGTTGATTCACCTATTTGATAAGCCGTATGCATATCCATAGTTTGTTAGGGATGTTTCAGCTACATTCTGTGAACCTATCCGATTCTGCATTTCCACTTTAATTCATGATGTTAAGTCCTTACTCATGAACTTCTTGTCCAAAGTTAGTTCGTCTTAGTTATCTAGTTGAGTCATGCTTATTCGCCAATCAGATTTGAAGTATGCTTGTGTGGTATTTTGAGGTTTATTCATTGCAGGAGATTAATCATTTGGCAATTGTGACCACCAGTTGGCCACAATTATGAATTGAAGCACACAAACCACTGCTAAGTGATTCAAAATGTCGTATTGATTGTTTCCTTATTCCCTGCTTTCTTCTGGATGAATGTTTGATAGACATCTAATGGCTAGTTATGGTCTGATTTGTATTTAAGGACCTAAATGAATCTTTGTATAGCTATTAGGCAGTACATTGGAATATGGATCCTAGTAAAGGTCAATTGAAGTTGTATTTGTTAATGAAAAATGGATTTTGTAATTTTAAGCATAAGAAGGTGTACTGCATAATTGGCAGTGTATTTGTTTGGTTGACTATTCATGCAAATCACGAATGTTAAACTGGTATTAGTTCATTTTTCCAGTCATTTGTTTATTTTGGTTTAGTTATAATATTTGCTATCTGACTGTCGCATGTTATCGTTGGTTTTTCTTTGGTTTTAAAATACAAAGCGCGTAGGGATTTCTAGAAAATACTCAACCCAGCTGGTCGATTCCTTAAGTAGTCATTCTTCAAACTTATAAGTCCCAAGCAGTGGTTTTATTAATTGAAGTTCGGGATTCATTGGTGTTCATGGCGAATGATCTCTGAATTTTCTCAAATCTTTACACATTTATCCACATTGACTTTCCCTAATTCATACCCTCACCATAATCTCAAATTTAAGAAATAATCATAAATGCGCTAGTTGCTTTAGGAACGATTGATAAATTATTGTGACTATGGGTACGGTTCCCGTGGCATAATCATCATACGTAATCCCCAATTCGAGTGCGCATTTCATGCGACTCAACCACAACTTCGAATAATAATAATAATAATAATAATAATAATAATAATAATAATAATAATAATAATAATAAATATGTTGTAAATCGCGGGTGCGTTTCACGTGGCGCGATTTGTAATGTATACCCAAAATGACAAGTGTACGACATCGTGACTTGTTCGAGAAATAATTCCATAAATACTAAAAGCGGTTTTAAAGGTTAAAAATGCACAATAGGTCTTTAAACATATATTAAATCAGATAATTAGGCCGATTATTGATAATTGAGCGACCGTGCTAAAACCACGGAACTCGGGAGTGCCTCACACCTTCTCCCGGGTTAACAGAATTCCTTACCCGGTCTTCTGTGTTCGCGGACCATAAATAGAGTCAAATTTCCTCGATTTGGGATTTAAAATAAACCGGTGACTTGGGACACCATAAATTATCCCAAGTGGCGACTCTGATTTTAATAAATAATCCCATTTCGAATATTGTCACTATAATTGGAAAAACTACCTTATCCCCTACCCGCGTTCGGGAAAAAGGAGGTGTGACAATAAGTGTACAATCTCTATGAATCTTCTGATTCTTCTTCTAATAGTAAATAAATTCGAGGGTCTTTGAGCTTTGTAATATCTCATATTTAAAATAAAGACATATTGATACCCCAAAAGAAAAGAAAATAATAAAGGTATGGGAAAATGGGCCAAAGCCCGTAAGAATACAACCTAATTGTTGGCTGCAAACGTAAGAGAATTAAGGGGTTGAATTTTTGGCTCTACGCAACAACAACACGTGAAACAAACGAAGGGGGAAAAGAAAGTCGATGCAATGTTCGGAACCATATTAACAATGGAGAAACATCTAAAGCTACTGATTATCTCGGGTATTACTTGAGCTTCAAATCTTTTAGTTTTGTTTTATGTGTTGTGGGATTCCATGGGGTATTGAAAACTAAATACCAATAAGAAATATTATGGACATCAATTCACTGAGTTTCGGCAGAAGCAATCGAAGTCAATGGAAAAGAGGATTTATTTCTTTCTAGCGAAAGGATATATGGAGTGGAGAAGAACAAGCTAGGTAATTGAATTCCCTTTTCCTTAGTAATTTATCTGAGATTTTCTTTACTTAATACCTAGCCTATTATTAGTTATTGAATTGCTAACTAAGGGTAGAGACAAGAAAAAGGACTTAGATATGGTTGTTTCGTATATCCAGGAAAAGAATTTTTTCTTCTTTTTTTTAACATTATAGCCAATAAACTATATGAACACGTTTTTAAGAAGATACTAGACTAGTTTAGGTTACTTGAGAATTAAACCAGATATCCTGAGAGTTGGGTATACTGATTGATTCGCAGAAAGTAAGTCATATCTCGTGGAATGAAAACGGGGAAAGAATTAAGATCAACAAAATTTAACCAACTATATTGGTGCTCGTGGAGTTGATACATAGATTGGTTTTGTAACGATACAGGTAGTTGAAGAAGTCGAACGAAGTGCTCGCAGTGACAAGTTCGATATTTCGGCACGAGTACTGTGAGTAGTAATCTTAACGCAATTTGTGTTTTTATAACCTGTATGGTTTATACATTATTTTGAAAATAAAATGTGTTACCGAATGTTTGAAATTACATGTGGGACAAGTCCTTTACTTGATATGGTACCGAATAGTTTACTTGAGATGTTTAGAGTTATTTAAAATGTTCTCACTCTTACGAGACATGTTTTATTATTACTTGAGATATGATTACCGTCATCGAAATTGGATTACATGATTTGATAAGAATTGAAATGCCCTATATTATTTTAAAATTGCTTTCATGATAAGAATTGGTTGGTTTTGTTGTTGCTTTATGAGACATGTAATTTGTGGATAGTCTTAAAATAGGAGAAACTCTGTCCGATTTTTTGTAAAATACTGATGAGGTTTACTTGCGGGCATTTACCCCTAAGCGCCGGTCATGATCCTAAATTGGGTCGTGACAAGCTTGACCTTGAATCTATATTTTGTCGCCACGAACGATGATCTTGGATTCAACTCGCACGAACTTTGATTTGAACTCCTACTCCTTGAATCTTGATTTGTTCTTCGTTCTTGAGTTTGAACTTGATATCTTGAACTTGATTGCTTGAAGCTTGAAACTTATAGAGAAATTTGCGGCGTTTGATCCACGAGCTCTCTCTTGTTTCTTGTTATAACTTCTGGTCTCTTTTCTGAGTTATGAAGATCCCTATTTGTAGTTGTGGAAGGGAAAAGTTGTGATGAGAACAAACTCTTTCCGACCAATCAGATTGAACAGTGACAAGACCGTATTTGATTGGCCAGAACATGTCACTTGCACATGTGGCACAGTTTTATTGGCCATTTAATTTGCCTTGGCATTTTGACACATGATCCTATTCGCTCTTCCGTTTGATTTGGTGTGCCATGTCATTTGACACGTGGTACCAAATTGGACCTCTAAGAAAATGATATATTTGACATAATGAAGTGGGTTCATCATTCGCCTACCTAAATGGACTAACTCAAATGAAGTTCAACTTTTATTTAAATCCATATCTTAAACTTAAATAATTTAATATAGAGTTATGCCAATATTTTACAAATTTAAGAATCAAGTCCAAATTTTGTATGGACTAAATTCAATAAAATTCACGCGTCTACAATTGCGTAAGTGATACGTGTGAAACGAAAAGTAAAAAAAATCCAAATTACTGTTGAGAAATAAGTCAATTGAAGTAAGGGGTTTTATTTGCTTTTCTTTTAACGTCACACATGTAAAGCTAAAAACTACCAACTACATTTTTTTTTTAAAAAAAAAAAAATACCAACTACACTTGCTAGGTTATATTGCACAATTTCACTGTTCTGGCAATTCAGCACTTAATTGAAGCCACCTTACCATGATGACAGATGAGATGAAATTTTGTCTTATATTTATATATATACTAGTGTATTAGCCCGCTCTCGCGCGATTGAAAAAAAGAAATTTATCTTTTTGTATAATTAGTTGTGATATAAGAATAAAATATTCATGTATATGCATTAAAAAGTAATTTTATAACTATTAAATCAACATTATGTGTATTTCCGTCAGAATTAGAGCTTAAAAATACAAATTCACGCGGATCTTAGGTACTAATTAGCAAATAGTATATATATGTCATTTCTCGAAAACCAATGATTCCCGTGTACTTGAAATTGATCTTTCGATGCAATGTTGTTACTTGTTAATGTCCCAATGATCATATGATCTTCTATCGTCATTAATTATTCATGCATGTGGTACAGTACTCTTCACATCTTTTTATTTTCTGGCAATACTCTTTATCTCAAAGGAACAAAAACAATGTTATTAGAACTACATCAATATATACTTCAATAACTATTCAGCTACATATTTAAATAGTAAAAATATATACCTAATAAAATCGTGTTGTCATTCACCCTTGCACCATTATTATCTGATTTGATTTAATTTATTTACAATAGTTATTTAGAATCTTTTTAATATCATAAATCTTAATAATGTCATTGGCAACCATAAATCATGCTTAAAGGAAAATATTTGGCCTTTTTGCTTTTGTATATTTGTGGCTCCTTGAGAGTAAATAGAATTTCAAAACTAAATAGCCGATCTTTTAATTTACATAAATGATGAATAAAGATGCATAATCGACTATCTTACTTAAATGAGTGTGTGCGACTATAACTAATTTCCCCCCCTAGAAAATCATATTTCCAATAGAAGATGCTAACACGACCTAAGAAAAGGAAATAAAATTTGGTTTCTATCAGAAATAGAGAAATTAAAAGAAGTTGACCATTTTTGAAATATGATATTTTGCTGAAGTCTGAAAAGAGGTGTAAAATCTTGATAGAAAATTATATATTCCTTTAAAAATATTTGTAGTTGATTTCAAGTATTTTTTGTTGTTGTAAGAATTAGAGTTTGTTCATAATTAGACAATCCGCATGCATTTATATCTTTATGTGCATCACTCTTATCACTATTAACAATGTTACATTATTGCAATGTACTACGATACCTCGTTCATGAATACTTCTTGTCAATTTCGTCATGACAATGTTTTAATTCATGCAATACTGTAATCCTCAATCATTAGGTATAAAAAGGCGGATTAATTTTACAATATTGTTGGCCATACTGTGTTGGCTTCTTACTGCAATCAAGGAATTTGTTTGATGCAAGTTTTATTTGAATTCTTATCCCTAATGATTCTAATTCTGCCCTTCTCAAGTTTTCATCTTTCTTCGTCCCCCGGTAAATACCAAAAATTTTAATGAGTGGCGAAGGTTGTTGAGTCTTCCTAAAAAAAATATACACGAAGACCACATTTTCATATTTTATATCCAAGCAAGATAACAGAAACATCAAAGAGTGAATGACAAAAGTGGTCGAGTCCTTTGAAAAGGATGCAGTGAGAACCAACTGCCTTATACATACCCTGATTGCGATGGATCGTGTCCTTCACTTCTGCCGTCTAGAAAAACCAACCACCTGCAATGCATACATTGTTATGCTATATGAAGAAAAACTGTTTCTTGTATATGTTTTTGCTGCTGGGAACGTTATTCTTGTCGTAGAGAGTGCCACATAACCGTATCTATGTCCTTCAATTATATATATATATAGATTACCCTTTACTAAATTTCTACAGGCAGGTGAACAGAGAGAATATGCAGATTTTTCCATGCGATTAGAACAGCATATATTATTATAAATTCAACGTGTCTTTCTTGTATTTCACTCTTCCTTTCTATTTTCAAAAGGGTAAAGAGTAATTGCAGTCACACCTGTTCTCCAAATGACCGAGAAGTACGCTTTTTTTTTTCCTTCCCTTTTTAAATTAAAAATAAAGATATTTTTATTTTTAATAATTTTAAAGTTTTATTGTATACTTAATAATATTCGCTTAAATATAAATATTATAACATGTTTAAAACCATTAATCCTAAAAATAATTATGAATATATGTTAAAAGTTATTTATTTATTTATTTATTTATTTTAAGACCCTGTGTTCAACCGAATACCATACAAAATATATATTTAGAGGTTTTAATATATGAATCGTTATACAATAAATAATAATATAAAAATTATTATATAGAGAATAAATAGTACCGGGATTGTTATACAAAGATAAATAATGTATGGATTGTTATATCGTGAAAAAATAATATGAAGATTGCAATTTTAGGGACTACCTATTGTAAGGGTATTATTGTCTTCATATGATATTATCCACGTATTACTAATACACGTATTATTTATTCCATACAAAATACTACATAGATGTATTCACATATAACTTGTATTCGTGGTAGTCATAAAATGTTTGGTTTCGGCATTAAATGCCGCATAAATTATACTCCCCGAGTTTAATACCGGAAAACAAAAGTGTTTACCCAAAAAATGGATAGAGTTGAATTTATACGCAGTTCCGAAGATATGTGGTACAACTTAATACAGAATGCTAGGATAAATAAAAGGATGAATATAGGTTGGAGAAAACGTACTCCAGGCAAATCAATTATGAACAGTGAATTTAAAATTTTACAAAATAGAATCAATCTCAGAAACTCGAAAGATCACTATTTGCTTATAGAGGAAATAATATAGTTTATGATAGTTTAAGTCTCCAAAAAAGATGCCATACAAGAATGATAAACAAGCCATTTTATAGTGAAGGGGTTTGGCTACAAGTATAATAAAATAAACATTTAGTTGGAGACCCATGATAAATCAGCTTTTCCATAATTTCTGCCAAGATTCCCTCTAGTGAGATTACAAAGGCTTTTGTCAGCGAGCTCGATCTTGCTTAGAATCCTCAATTTTGGTTCGAGCTTGATTTCGGCTCGAACTCGTAATCTTGGTTCTAGCCCGATCCTGGTTCGAGCCCTCGGATGGATTCCAGGTCGATGTAGGTTGGTTTTTGGATTATCAGCACGATAGATCTACCCGCGTCGTGGTTCGATTCTTGTTCGAGTTTGATTATGATATCGATCTCAACACGGACCGGCCTCCCCGGGCTCTAGGTTAGTTCGTGCCCCCCCTTCGGGATCTTACTTCGATATACCACCCTTCGAATCGTACCGGACATGCCAAGCCTGAAATCTATTTCGACCGTATACAGATAGTCCCCTCGTTTCTCAGAAAGAAATATGGCGAGAAACAATATGATTTTCAACGGCTCGATCGGATTATATCTTGTCGATTCCATCAAGTTCGACTATGACGCACATGATAGCTATCCTGTCGGTTTAGTCTTTCACGGTATTTAATGCATGTCAGGCAGTGGTCGGCCACTGCTGATAATGAGCCGTCGTCGCTTTGAACTCTCACCTTTATCTTTTACCATTTTTGCATCTTCTATCTTCTAAAATTTCTCAATTTCTTCTTTACACTCTCCAGTCCTACCAAAAAAGCTGTGATTTCTTTCCGAAAAGACCCCTCAATTCTACCAAATCTCTATCACTTTCTTCTACTCCTTATTTTTGAATTCAAAAATGGCGAAAACATCACAAACCATTCCTCAGAAAGAGAAAGCTTCATCTTCACATTGTGTCGTCGATGAGACACCGGCAGAGCCACGGCTAGAGGAGTGTGTCCCCGAGGCGTGCGTCCTTACTTTAGATTTTAAAGTTGATAAAGGTTCATCGGTCCCTGGCCTGTGTGAGCCGGTATCGAGGTACATGTGTTCGATTACTAAGAAGCACCTCGATCTGTTAAAGAAGGACTGCAATTGGGGAAAAAAAGAAGTGATAATACCTACCCCTGACGAAGACATCACTTCTCACGTGAAAGGGTTTTTGAACGTATATACTTACCCTTTCACTTTGGGTCCCCTCGATTCCGTCGTTATCGACTTCTGTCGAAAGTATCAGGTAACCTTAAGCCAGGTCTATCCTTCTTTGTGGCGGATCATTATTCTGATCCGATATTTCATGAGCAAAATCGAGGGAATGTCGTTCACCCTCGATTATCTTATCCGGCTGTACCGTCCCTAACTTTTTCGGGGAGGGATAATAAAACTCCAGCGTCGGGCTACCAAAGCTTTGTTCTCGAGTATTGACGAGGACAGGGACCGGGGTTGGATGAGCAAGTTCGTTCGAGTAAGGACTTCGGACCTGATCCCGACTGAAAAGATGCCCTTTCCCGAGGAGTGGAATTTGAAACGTAAGTGTGATTTTGCTGTTGCTTCTATTTTGTTCATTCATTTGTTCTCTTATCGACACTCCTCTTTTTATGATGTAGCGATTCCCTGGATGCCCGGAGCGGTTCCCAACATCAAGAATTGGGTACGGGATCTTGTTTCGACTTCCACATACGCAGGACGCTCATGGCGTGATTTGTCTAAGGGTCGGTGGGAGGCCAAAAATCACGATAAGCTCATTTCTCGGACTCTGACGAGGCATTTCTCGATATTTTTTATAAGGTTTCCCATATGCAGGTTTGGGTAAGGACACGGTCATGAGACCTCTGTCTAATGAGGAGGATGTCTCGACCTTCGTTCCAAAGCCGGTGAAGGAAAATAAAAGGAAGAGAGCTTCGTTGCCCGAATACCCAAAACCGAAGAAGAGGACGACTCGTAAGCCGAACAAGAATGTTATTCCTTTGACCGTAGAATCCGTTTTGCGCCTAAGGGATGAAGAAGAAGAAGAAGAAGAAGAGGAAGAGGATAATGAGTCCACGCTGGCGGTCCAGACAAAGAGAGACACCGATGCTTCAACGCCGGCTGGATCGATGATGCCCTATGGGGCTCCGTCTCGAACTGAAAATATACCGGAGAGAAGTTCTGGTAGAGTCCCCGAACTATCGGATGTCGAAGACGCCTCTCATCGGAATCAACCGGCAGGGGTTACACTCGAAGAGCCCTTCGAACCCCGCCAAGCCAAGGGGAATGCTCCGAGCGAGTCACGTGGGGCAGCAACGATCGAGGACTCGCCTAGCTTTCCCGCTTTTTCCGCAGGGATGATTCGGGAAGCTCAAGCTCTGTGGGCCCTCAATCTAGGTAGGCCTCACGATGAAGAGGATCCGTTTCGTGACCTGTTTACTGGTATCGAGGATGTTGTCAGTGCCAGTGATGAATCGGATCTTTTTCAAGGTTTGCGGCAGGTTTGAACCCGGTGAGTCTTTTAAAAATCTTTTTGTTGGTATTGCCTTTATGTTCGTCTTTCATTAACTTCGCTTCTTGTTCCTTCGTAGGTTGCGGCGGTCCATCGAGAACAATGTTCTCATTCCCAGAATGAGCTGCATCGATACGCGGCTGACCTGAAACGTGCTACCGATGAGAGGAACTCTCTCAAACTTTCCTTAAGGCAAAGAAATAAGGAAATAAAAGATCTTCGGGCCGAGCTGGCCAAGGCTTATCGAGACTAGAATGATTTGTCTGAGCAGGTAATGATGCTTTTGAAAACCTATAGGTTCGATACCAAAATGATAGCTAACATTTCGGTCTCACAGCTGCAGAAAAAAATCAAGATGATAGGGAAGCTGCGTGAGGAGGTCGATGTGATAAGGATGGAATCCTTGCGGTGGAAAGAAGGTATGGACCGCTTTGCTGCAGAAAAAGAGACTACTCGAGCCTAGTTATCATCGTCTGAAACCCAACTTCAGAAAATGAAGGAAAAAGGCCTGGTTCAAGCAAGACAAATTGAGGAGCTCGAGGTTCAGTTGGCCTCAATACTCGCCAAGGACGAATTCGATGCTGAAACGGCAAAGACTTATGTGGATGCACTCGTGGCCGTCTATCGGGCTAATGCTGAAGCTGCCCAAGTTCAGGCAAGAGAGGCAGCTGAATCCGCCAATGGTCGGGCGCATTGGGTCGCCGAACTTGCTAAGTACCGATCGAGGAGAGAAACTCTCGAGGAGATTCATGCTCGTGGCTTCGATCTCACGGAAGAGATAAAAAGGGCAAAAGAACTCGAAGCTGATGCTGAAGCTCTTGTTTTCGATGATGATGACGACGACGATAGGAGCAAAAGCGAATCCGAGAATGGGGGGAACCTGATAAAGAAGAGACCGCTCCCGTTTAAATATATATATATATATATATATATATATATATTTGTTGTAGTCACCTATGTAGATAAATTTTGTGTATAGGCATATCTCTATGTATTAAACCACTTAATCAAACTTGAACCTCGTGGTCTCTGCAACCGAGCGAGCGTTTATTCAAACTTGGGGCAATGTAGCCCTTTAGACTTATTACTTGTCAACGATTCGATTTTGAAGAGAATATAGCCCGTGGGCGTGACGCTCGAGCGAGTGTTTACTTGTGCTCGAATTGATGCAGCCCGTAGGCTATTTGGTCGAATGAGTGTTTGCTCGAACTCGAAATAAAAAATAGACTGTAGGCTTGATCGAGTGAATGATTCGAACTCGAATTAATGCAGCCTGTAGGCTATTTGGTCGAGTGAGTGTTTGCTCGAACTCAAAATGAGAAACAGCCCGTAGGCTCGATCGAATGAATGATTTGAACTCGAATTAATGCAGCCCGTAGGCTATTTGGTCAAGTGAGTATTGTTCGAACTCGAAATGAAAAATAGTCTGTAGGTCTGGTCGAGTGAATGATTCGAACTCGAATTGATGCAGCCTGTAGGCTATTTGGTCGAGTGAGTATTTGCTCGAACTCGAAATGAGAAATAGCCCATAGGCCTGGTCGAGTGAATGATTAGAACTCGAATTGATGCAGTCTGTAGGCTATTTGGTCGAGTGAGTGTTTGCTCGAAACCGAAATGGAAAATAGCCCGTAGGCCTAGTCGAGTGAATGATTCAAACTCGAATTGATGCAGCCCGTAGGCTATTTGGTCGAGTGAGTGTTTGCTTGAACTCAAAATGAAAATTAGCCCGGAGGCTTGATCGAGTGAATGATTCGAACTCGAATTAATGCAGCCCATAGGCTTAATTGGCTGAGTGAGTGTTTGCTCGAACTCAAAATGAGAAAATATCCCGTAGGCTTAATGGTCGCATTATATCTTAATTCTTCGCATATTATTACACGTCTGGGTTCAGGCCAATTTATACGAGCATGGCTCGCTTCGACCATTTGGCTCTTTACAGTTTTCCTATCGGGACCCTATTGCTGTGAAGTAACTCTCTTACGGGGCCTCGGATATCATTATAAATGCTACATGACCAGTTGTTGCCTCCTTAAAAACCTTGCCGAAAAACCCATTTGGGATAAAATCGGTATAAGGAAAAAAGAGTGCAACACGTGCTTTCTGATGAGAGATCTGTCCCTTGTTCGGACTTCTGCAGGGGTCAGTTTTGAGATATAAATGAATATGGAAAGGTTGTATCTTAACAGTAGTACCGTTTTAGATGTGATACATTCCAGTTGCTTGATAACTGTTTGTCGTTTATAACGCCGATCCTGTACGACCCCTTTCCGATGTCCTCGAGTACCTGATATGGTCCTTCCCAATTCGGTCCTAGCTTCCCTTCATTCGGATTCCGGGTATTGATGGTAATTTTTCTCAACACTAAGTCCCCAGGCTTGAAATGGCGGAGCTTGGTTCTTCGATTATAATACCTTTCGATTCGCTGCTTTTGGGCGGCCATTCGGACGAGGGCAGTTTCTCGCCTTTCGTCCGATAGTTCGAGGCTTGTGTTCATAGCCTCATTATTTGATTCTTCCGTCGAGAATTGAAATCTAGCACTGGGTTCACCAACCTCGACTGGTATCAATGCTTTAGATCCATATACTAAGGAGAACGGGGTCGCCCCCGTACTAGATTTTGATGTTGTCCGATATGCCCAAAGAACTTCAGGTAGGATTTCTCTCCATATCCCTTTAGCATCATTCAATATCTTCTTTAAGTTGTGAATGACAGTTTTATTTGTTGATTCGGCCTGCCCGTTCCTACTGGGGTGGTACGGCGTCAACAGTATCCTTCTTATCTTGTGGTCTTCGAGGAATCTTGTTACTTTGCCGCCAATGAATTGCTTTCCATTGTCACATACTATTTCGGCGGGTATCCTGAACCGGCATATGATATGATCCCAAATAAAGTCTATAACTTCTTTCTCTCTTATTTTCTCGAATGCCTGTGCTTCAACCCATTTAGAAAAATAGTCAGTCATAAACAAAATGAATTTGGCTTTACCTGGGGTCGATGGCAGAGGGTCGACGATATCCATTCCCCATTTCATGAAAGGCCATGGGGATAGGACCGAGTGGAGTTGTTCTCCGGGCTGGTGGATCATTGGTGCGAACCTTTGACATTTATCACATTTACGAACGAATTCCTTCGTATCTTTGCCCATATCGATCCAATAATACCCTGCTCTGATTATTTTTTGGGCTAATGTGTCGGCTCCAGAGTGATTCCCGCAAGTACCCTCATGCACTTCCCGTAGGACATAATCGACATCCCCCGGACCCAAACATACCGCCAATGGTCTGTCGAACGTTCTTCGGTACAATGTTCCATCTGAAGCCAGAGCGAATCGAGCACCCTTGGTCCGTAGGGTTCTAGAGATTTTAGGGTCCAATGGGAGTTTTTCGTTTTTCAAATATTCGATATACTTGTTTCTCCAATCCCAGGTTAAGCTTGTAGAACTTATTTTGGCGTGTCCTTCTTCGATTATCGATCTCGAAAGTTAAACTACATTCCCCGAGCCCATATCATCTCCCTCGACCGATGACCCCAAATTTGCCAGTGCGTCGGCTTCATTATTCTGTTCCCGCGGCACATGTCGTAAAGTCCATTGTTTGAAATGGAGCAAAGTGATAAGCAGTTTATCTAAATACCTCTACATTCTACCTTCTCGAACTTCAAAAGTTTTGTTTACTTGACTTACCACCAGCAAGGAGTCGCAGTTGGCTTCAATGATTTCTGCTCCATAATTTCTAGCTAGCTCGAGACCTGCAATCATGGCTTCGTACTCGGCCTCGTTGTTAGTCAACCTGATAGTTTTAATATATTGTTAAATAATGCCACTCGTAGGTGGTTTCAAAACTATGCCCAGCCCGGACCCCTTTACGTTTGAAGCCCCGTCCGTAAAAAGGATCCATACCCCCGATGATGTACCTGATTTCAACAGTTCTTTTTCGGCTTCGGGTACGAGGGCTGGTGTGAAATCGGCCACGAAGTCTGCTAGGACTTGAGACTTGATGGCCGTGTGGGGTCGATATTCTATATCGTACCCACTGAGTTCGACGGCCCATTTGGCCAGTCGGCCTGATAACTCGGGTTTGTGCAAAATATTACGAAGCGGGTAAGTAGACAATACGCATATGGGGTGACATTGGAAGTATGGCCTTAATTTTCTTGAGGCGTTTATCAGTGCAAGCGCCAACCTTTCTAGGAGCGGATATCTAGTTTCCGCCTCTCCTAAGGTTTGACTTGTATAATAAATTGGGAATTGCGTACCTTGCTTTTCTCGAACTAGGACACCACTTACGGCGACTTCCGATACTGCCAAGTACAAACAAAGTTTCTCATCGGTTTTTGGAGTGTGAAGCAGTGGTGCGCTTGATAGATATCGTTTTAGTCCTTCTAATGCTTGTTGGCACTCCGGGGTCCAAGAAACGTCGTTCTTCTTTTTGAGTAGAGAAAAGAATTTATGACTTCGATCGGATGATCTCGATATGAATCGGCTTAGGGCGGCGATCCGACCCGTTAGTCTTTGCATGACCTTCACACTATCTACGACGGTGATGTCTTCGACAACCCTGATTTTATAGGGGTTAATCTCTATTTCCCGATGTGATACCATGAAGCCGAGAAACTTGCCCGAACCGACCCCGAAGGCACATTTTTTGGGGTTGAGCTTCATTTTGTATTCCCTCAGAATCTCGAACGTTTCCTGCAAATGAATTAAATGGTGCTCTGCGCGCAGGGATTTGACTAACATGTCATCAATATAAACCTCCATTGATTTTCCTATTTGTTCTTCGAATATTTTATTCACTAGGCGTTGGTAAGTGGCCCCTGCATTTTTTAGCCTAAAGGGCATCACATTATAACAATACGTTCCATATTTGGTGACAAATGAGGTTTTTCCTGGTCCTCCGGATTCATCTGTATTTGATTATACCCGGAATAGGCATCGAGAAAAGTGAGGTCTCATGGCCGGCCATAGCATCGATCATGCGATCGATGTTGGGCAACGGAAAAGAATCTTTGGAGCATGCTTTGTTCAAATCCTTATAGTCCACGCACATTCTAAGTTTTTCCCCTTTTTTAGGGACTACAACTACGTTGGCTAACCATTCGGGATATTTTACCTCCCGAATGGACCCTATTTTGAGAAGTTTGGTTACCTCGTCCTTTATGAAGGCGTTCTTTCTATCGGACTAGGGTCTTCTTTTTTGCTTCACCGGTCTGAACTTATGGTCCAAACTTAGCTGATGCATCGTTATGTCCGGCAGGATCCCTATTATATCTAAATGGGACCAGGCAAAATAATCGACATTATTGATAAGAAATTGAACGAGTTTCTTCCTGAGTTCAGGGCACAACCCCGTTCCCAAGTATACCTTTTGCTCGGGTCGGCGCTCTATTAATATGACTTGCTCTAGCTCCTCGATCGTCGATTTTGTGGCATCGTAGTCATCGGGAATTAAGAAAGATCGAGGGACCCTTTGGTTCCCCTCCTCTTCGACTTTTTGGTCTGATGGCCGACACGAGAGCGGATGTGCCAACGCTGAAGTTATATTCTGATAATCGAGGTGCTTCTATAGGCTTGGAATATTTGTCGAAGTCGATCTTACTCATAAGCCCCCGAGAATTTTGTCCCCGATCAATTCTTTGACTGTTTCGAACTGCGCTACGTGTTGAACCATTATTTACTTGATCGGTGACGTACGGTCGATATCGGTCTCTGTTTGACCTTTGCTCTTTGTCTATCTGCTTTTGATTGATAACTGCCCTGTTCTGATGAACAGGTCCGTACGGGGTCCCCGACTGATCATCCTCGACCCTAATTTTCGATTGATATCGGTTGTGCACATCTGCCCAAGTTACCGCCGGATACTCGATCAAATTTTGCTTCAGCCGATGTGATACTGTCGAACTTAGCTCGTTCAACCCTTGGGTGAAAGCTTGTACGACCCAGTCGTCGGTGACTGGGGGTAATTCCATGCGTTCCATTTGAAATCGGGATACGAATTCCCTCAGCATCTCTCCCTGCCTTTGCTTTACTTTGAAGAGGTCTGATTTTCTCGTTGCAACCTTTATGGCTCCAGCATGCGCTTTTACGAACGAATCTGCTAATATGGCAAAAGAATTGATGGAATTTGGTGGTAAATTGTGGTACCAAATCATAGCTTCTTTCGAGAGGGTCTCCCCGAACTTTTTCTATAACACGGATTCGATCTCATCATCTTCCAAATCGTTGCCTTTTATGGCACATGTGTAAGAGGTGACATGTTCGTTAGGATCGGTCGTACCGTTATATTTGGGAATTTCGGGCATACGGAACTTTTTGGGGATTGGCTTCGGTGCCGCACTCGATGGAAAAGGCTTTTGTATGAATATTTTTGAATCAAGCCCTTTTACCATTGGTGGAGCCCCCGGGATTTGATCGACCCTGGCATTATACGTTTACACCCTCTTGTCGTTGGCTTCGACTCGTTTTGTGAGTTCCTCGAGCAATTTAGTAATTCTGGGAGTAGTCCCCGATTCCTGCTCGTTAGATTTTACTATGGCAGGCTCTGTTCTGGGGGTGACCTCTCGAAGTAACCCTTGCCGGACCTCTCGAAATGGATAGGAAATCGGCCTGCTTTGTGTTTGAGTTTGGCTCTGTAGCCGAGCTATCGCTAATTACTGGGCTTGCAACATCTCGAAGATCATGCGTAAGCTGGCCCCGATCTCCTCTGGATTTTGGGTGTCTTGGGCTACGGATCGAGCACCGCCCTGAATGCTTCTTTCTGGTTCGGAACGCTGGTTTACTTCCAAAGCAATTTGTGAATTGACATCTAGTGGTATTTCGGCTCGATTCTCGGGTAGTGCCAAGTTGTTGGTTTCATCTTGAAGGCCAGCTTCGTAATCGGTCGGTGGTTATTCGTAGCCGAACCTGAATTGAAGGTGTTTTCGGAAATAAGTGACCACTGTTATCCTCGGCCCCACAGTGGACGCCAAACTGTTTACCCGAAAAATGGATAGAGTTGAATTTATACGCAGTTCCGAAGATATGTGGTACAACTTAATACATAATGCTAGGATAAATAAAAGGATGAATATAGATTGGAGAAAACGTAATCTAGGCGAATCAATTATGAACAGTGAATTTAGGATTTTACAAAATAGAATCAATCTTAGAAACTCGAAAGATCACTCTTTGCTTATAGAGAAAATAATATAGTTTATGATAGTCTAAGTCTCCAAAAAAGATGCCCTACAAGAATGATAAACAAGCCCTTTTATAATGAAGGGGTTTGGCTACAAGTATAATAAAATAAACATTCAGTGGGAGACCCATGATAAATCAGTTTTTCCATAATTTCTGCCAAGATTCCCTCTAGTGGGATTACAACGGCTTTTGTGTGTGAGTTCGATCTTGCTTAGAATCCTCGATTTTGGTTCGAGCTTGATTTCGGCTCGAACTCGTGATCTTGGTTCGAGCCCGATCCTGGTTCGAGCCCTCGGATGGATTCCATGTCGATGTAAGTTGGTTTTTGGATTATCAGCACGATAGATCTACCCGCGCCGTGGTTCGATTCTTGTTTGAGTTTGATTATGATATCGATCTCAACACGGACCGGCCTCCCCGGGCTCTAGGTTAGTTCGTGTCCCCCCTTCAGGATCTTACTTCGATATACCACCCTTCGAACCGTACCAGATATGCCAAGGCTGAAATTCATTTCGACCGCATACAAAACGTTATATTATTATTCTTATGTACTTGATATTATATTTTATACCATCATTGTATAAAATACTATGTACTAGGTTTAATACTTCATACCATGATTATTTTTGTTTATACGTGTAACCAAATTGCCCTTAACTTTTCTATTATTGTTGTTTATTTATGCACATGTCCTATTTGCAGCTGCTAACCGGGAACCTCTAGCCGTCCAAAGGGAGGGCCACCTCCCACCTCTCACCTCTCACCTAACTTTTGGACAACCGAAACCCCCTTCCACGTATTGTTACCTAATGTCATCATCATTGAATAGCATTCGATCAAAATATTTTTTTTGTGTTTGATATTTATATTGAAATTCGATTATGTGCAAATTTACGGCAAAGTAAATACTTTTAAAAAAAAAAAAATTCATATTCATAACTTAAATTTAACATTATTAATTAAGAAAAAAAATAATGTTTATCTGTGGTGGTCAAAATTCTTTTGACTTTTAGTCAGCTTTCAGCATTAGATTAATCGACTCATACGGCCACTTGCACACCTCTAATAGGGAAAAAACAAAAAGGTAGAAAAAGGGTGAGATAGCCACTTTTTAATATAGTATTTAATTTTTATTTAATATTTTTAATTTTGAGCAAAAATCGTCATTACTCTATTAAAATTAATACGAAAGTATATTTTTATTATTTTTTTATGAGTGTTGTGTAAATATTAAGGACATGATGTCCTTAACATTTACACTGCACATATGAAGTTAAGGACAAGATGTCCTAAAGTTTAACAACGGAAGGTGCAAATACATGACACTTTGTCCTTAATATTTACACAACATTCATGAAGTTAAGGACAACATGTCCTTAATATTTAGACATCATCCATGTCTAACACATGGGTATTTTCGTCCGGACGGATAAAAATTTATTAAGTACTAACTAAAGAATAAATATATTTTAAATAATGGCTAATGAGTAAAAAAATCTCTAATTAGTGATTAATTTCCCCGAAAAAAATATAATCCAATGCAATATTACGAATTTACACAAGTTCCGAAAAAGACTATTTTAGAGTGGCGTAATATATTCACCTTATCTTATTACAAGCATTGATTGATTCCATGTCTCCGACCAACAAAAATATATAGTATAAGAAAAGGGAAGTGCTATATTTAAAGTAACCTGTCATTCTTATCTCTCTAATCTCTTTTTTGTGCTCAAAATCGTTTCTTTATTTCTTGTAACTTCGTAATCTATTAACATGTGGAGATGCTACTGAGATTTCGAGACATAAAATTCTATATTCCTACTTTGCCTTGGGCGTAGATTGCGGTGGTCTAAAAAGGTACTCCATCTTCAAAACCTACTAACTTTTATTCATATTCCATTCCAATAACAGTAAATCCCTTCTAAAACCCCTTCATTCCTCACCAAAAAAAAATGAAAAACATTCAAGTACCAAGCAAAATCCCATCTTGCCATAGCATCAAAAATCTTATTCTAGTCTCTTGTTTTATTTGCATAATCTATTTTCTATATCCCATAATTCTTGCCCCAAATTATACTAATTCTCTTCATACCTCAGTTTCATCACAAGAACATGATTTATCATCACCAACCACACTTCAACATGTTGTTTTTGGTATTGCCTCAAATGAGAAATCATGGTCTAAGAGAAAAGAACTTGTTAAACTATGGTACAAATCAAATGAAATGAAGGGTTGTGTGTTTCTTGAAAAAATGCCTAATAGTAGTACAAATGATTCTCTTTTGCTCCCTCCAATTTGCATTTCTGAGGATATTTCAAGATTCCCATATACAAATAAAGGTGGGAATCCTTCGGCTATTAGAGTGGCACGTGTGGTCTCAGAGACAGTAGCACTTAACCATTCAAATGTTAGGTGGTTTGTTTTTGGAGATGATGACACAATTTTTTTCCCAGAAAATTTGGTGAAAACATTATCTAAATATGACCATGGACTTTGGTATTATATTGGGTCAAATTCAGAAAGTTTTATACAGAACAAGTTTTTCTCCTTTGAAATGGCTTTTGGTGGTGCTGGTTTTGTTATAAGTTATCCACTGGCAAAAGTTTTGGCTAAAGTATTTGATTCATGTATAGAGAGATATCCACACCTTTATGGAAGTGATGGTAGAATTCATGCTTGTTTGACAGAGCTTGGTGTTACTTTAACACATGAGCCCGGTTTCCATCAGGTAAATCTTCTCCTTTTTTTTTTTTTTTGCTATTCTAAATTGGAAAAAATAGATCTGGTAGCCGTCTCGCATACAAATAGGCCCTTGTGGTCCGATCCTTCCCGACATCGCGCATAGTAGGAGCTTAACCCTTTACTATATACTATACGAAATATCTTAATTTCCCTAGTTGCATAATGGAACTATCCATATCTTGCTGTTAGCTAATCGTGCGTATTTGCCCGTGATTTTGGTGAAGCCACAATGCGGTATTCGATGAATTTTAGGCATCAAAATACTTCAAGCGGCTAAATTTACCACTCTACTTTTGGTTATGGTTTTAAAAATTTTCTCCTATTATATTTCGATTAGGAGCTTAGTTAAGGTAATGGGCAAATACAAGACAATTTGCTAACAACAAGAATATGAATGACTCAAAAGTACAATAGAGGTAAAATTAAGATGCTTGGTATAGTGGAGAGTATTTTTGACTTTACTACATTGTAAATTTAGAATTTTGGTAGATGGAAGGTGAAGTTGACACCAATTTTCTTGTTCTGTTTGTGTGAAATTGAATGACTAGATGGATTTTCATGGAAATGTGTTTGGATTATTGGCTGCACATTCCATTAGACCTTTGGTATCTCTGCATCATATGGAGATAATTGATCCCATATTCCCTAATATGACAAGAATGAAGGCACTGGAGCATTTGTACCAGGCTGCAAGTTTCTATCCTCAACGAATTTTGCAGCAAACAGTATGTTATGATCGTCGATTTTCTTGGACAGTGTCAGTGTCTTGGGGATATGCTGTTCAAGTTTTTGCACATAATGTGTTTTTGCCGGATGCTCAGCGTGTACAAGAGAGCTACTTTCCCTGGAAAAAGAATGCTTATGGTACACTATATGAATATAATACAAGGAAATTTGAGTCTGATCCATGTAAAAAGCAGATTGTTTATTTCTTGGACAATGTATCTTCAAGCATGGATGAAATCAAGACCATTTACAAGAAGAAAACTACCTCCGAGAATTGCACATTCGGCAAGAATTCACCTCGAAAACTAGAAGAAATCAGAGTTTTTTCGCACAAGTTGGACCTTGACACAAATCAGGTATATTTTTCTCTAGCTTTTGAATTCAATTCAGGCCGAAATATTCTTAGCCTATAATCAGTGGTGGAGCCAGAAATTCTAACAAGTGAATTAAAAATATACAAGAATATTGCACATGTAATTCAAATTTGCAATCTAGAGCAATTCTTGAGCCTGCTTTATCACTGAACTAGAAGCTTCCCTTACGTCAAGTGGATTCAACAATTCACACACACACATATACACACACACATAACTTTTTTTGTTTTTACCTTATTTGTGTATGAGAATTTTTCGATAAAGTGGATTCAGTTGAACCCCTTGTACATGTAACTCCGCCCCTTTCCTGTAATTAGGACTCTTCTATGTTTAAATTATTTTAACATTTTGTTCAATGATACATGCAGTTGCTAGCACCAAGAAGACATTGCTGTGATGTATTGCCTTCTACATCTGGTAAAGTGATGGAAATAGGAATAAGAGAATGCAAAGAAGATGAACTTATTTACATGCACAAGTAGTGCTCTATCTTCCTCTACATTCAGCATTGCAGAAGGAATTCCGCTCACCGCGAAATTTGTATCTGAAAGAACCACTTAGTTGTGATTTTTTTCAATGGCAAATCGGTGACTGAAAGAAAGTTTGGAGCACAAGAAAGTTTTATACCGATCCAGCAACATGCCTCTGTATTTTTTGAAGGCTAATTTGCTTTTTGAGCGGAGAAGTTCAATTTCATTGCTTGTGACTAAATTTAGCTGCAGAAGATACAGAGGGAGTTCATAGTTAGTTCAATGGGGAAGTCTTCGTTTTCAGAATTGCTATTGTACATGTGTTTACTATGTTTAGATATATACTTAAAAGAATCTCAAATTTGACTGGAACTTGTTCAAGATTTTCTTAGTGTGTGTATAATCATGATTACATAAAGAGAGTGAAACATTATTATGGCATAGCCAAGTAAGGCTTATGATTAATTTTTTGAGCTCTGACTCTGTGCCAACAATTATACAAAGTCTGCAACCTGGATTTGTGCATGTGTTAAACGTAATAAGAATTTCGAATAGATTTTACAATATCAGAAACTTCTTGCTTTACTTCAAGACCGGTTGTGAGTGCAGGGTTGGTTTTATCATTCCGAATAGAAAATGAAAGTAATTGATAGCGAAAGATCAGATCCGCTACACTATTCAAGAATCTTCGAATCTATGCTTATTTTCAGCTCCATGATTTCGTTTATTGCTATGACTTTAAAAGGGCTAATACGGGCTTAGCTTGCCTTTTATCTTATCGTTTTGTCCTAGGGAGGAGGGAATTCCAGAAATAAGGGTAGAAACATATTCAAGGAATGTAAAGCTAACTCTAAAAATTGAATATTACTTCACCTCAAAGATTTTTTATTAAGAAGTAAAATATTACAGTAGGATTTTTGGGTGATTGAGTTTTTAGAGTACCTTTTATTCATTGTCCAGAAAAATAGCCACAGTTTCAAAAGTAATTGAAATTTAGTCACTTTTCATGTAAAGATAAATCTGAACGAAAATACTGTTCAAAATTTGAAAAATATTCCAACATAATATACTGGTCCAGCATAATATGCTGGAAGTTCATACACAGGTAGTCCAATCTCCATTATATTATGCTTGAACTTTCCGTGTTGGAGTTTCAGCATAATATGCTGGAAGTTCATACACAGGTGCACCAATTTCCAGTGTATTACGCTGAAACTTTCTGTGTTGCAGCAAAGTAGTAGCTATTTTTCAATGACTTTACAAACGCTGACTATTTTTCAATTATCAGCCCGAAAACTGGCTAGGTCGTGCCATTTTCACTGCACTTAATGATCACAAAATGGTTTTGCAAATCATGTGGGCCTATTGGGCCGAGAAAACGAACTGATCTTCTTAGCATGGGCTACTCGTTTCTACTCACAATGGACAGAATTGGGCTTGGACCGTGCTTGTCGCACTTATCAACTTCGCTACTTTCGTGTACTCATCAAACGGCATTCCTTTCGGAGGTTCCTTAGGGACCGATCACTTGCGTAGATTGTGTGAATTATTATGTACTCAAATAAAAAAAAATGAATTTGGATTAAATTTGATTGATCGAATACAAGGTGCTCATTATTGGTGTGTTTGGTTTTAAGAAAAAAAATATTTTCTAAAGAAACAAGTCATTTTCTGACGACCAAATATCAAAAAGTATTTTTCTTGTCTTATTTAAAAAGTGGAAGGATGACTTCGCTCGCTTAGCTTCTGTTTTTTTCCCGTTAGTCCATTGGACATAGTTTCTAAAGTTTAAAGAATATCGGATAGTGAAAAAATGTTTCTTCTAGAACATGTTTTCCGAAAAAGATATTTTTCATACCAAACACACCTATAAGCACACATGATTTTTGTTCCACGTGATTTTTTAGTATTTTCACACTTTATTTTTTGTTCCACATGATTTTTTATGGAGTACTAGTACTAGTTAAACTACTTATTTGAAAACTTTCTTGAAAGAGTCTTTTCTGCACTAAAAATTAATTTCGGCCAAGTGTAATTCAAACCATCTGTTTCCGTGTAATAAAACATATTACTGTATAGTTTACTTAGAAGCCGCCTATAAAAAGATGAGGAAGGACAACTTCAAAATGAGATAATAAAGAGAATATTAGATCATAAGCACCAAAACTATTCTAGAAGCCATCAATGTCAAAGTGGACCATTTTATTATATTCAACGTTTTACGCTCAAAGAAATTCAAACTCCATAGCGCACTAAGTCTTAGCGCACAGTTATTGGTCATCCCATCCGTTAAATATTCACGGCAAATGATGCAATATATAACTTAGGTAATGTGACCTTAGGTAATTCTTAACCATATATTCTCTTTTTCAATTTAGACAAGTTAGTTTGATTCGGCTCGAAATTTAAAATTAAAAAAAAAGTTTTGAAACTTATGGTCTTAACAGTTTAAGAGGTAAAAGTTTTGTGAGTCATGATATTTGTGTGGTTACAAAAGATTCTTATTAAGGGTAAAATAGGTAAAATGAAGAGTTTAAAGTTGAATTATTTCTAAATTTAAAAATTTGTAATTTATTTTGGAATATACTAAAAAGGAAAGTATCTCGTCTAATTTGAAACGGTACTGAGTATAACTTATGATGCAATCAAAACGGGAGTTACTTTATGAATAATTAACTATACTGTGAAAGAGCACTTAGGGGAATCTTTAGAGATAGATATAGTTAAATTTAAGCCAGTGAGTGCAAAATACTATCATGCGCACTATTTCTCCGTGATAGTGAATGTAAACTCAATATAAATGTAAATCTTTCTAAAACAAATTTAGCTATAGTGTATAAATGTGTATATAGTTCGAGTTAAAACCGGGGGTTGTCTTGATTTTTTCCCCATAAATGGTTATCCTATTCAGTGGCAGATTTACGCTTTGAGGTATGGGTGCCGGGCACCCATTGGCTTTGGCCAAATACATGGATAATACTTAAAAATTTAAATAATTGACCATGAGCACCCGATCACGTTTGACCACCGCAAATTTATACTAAAATCAATAAAACACCCACGACTTATAAATCCTGGATCCGCCATTGATCCTAATTCTTGAAGGAGAGGCATCATATTTACCATAATTGATTTTTCCTTTTACGAAAAGAAAAATATAATTCTTCTTTTCTTGGAGGAAAATGTTCCAGACTTTTATAAATTGAGGATCTTTCCTTTTCATTCAACAATATCCACAATGTAGCCATATTTGAGAGTCTTGTTTAGGGGGAGAATATCGGGACAAGTGTTAGTCTGTCACTTGTGTTTGACTCTTTGTGAGGTTGTTCTCTCGATATTTTGTACTATATTTTATATAGTGGATTGTTAATCTCCGCTTGTGGACGTAAGTTAATTGATTGAACCACATTAAATGTTTGTCAACTAGATGTACCTAGATATACCCTCTTTGAGAATACATAGTCATGCAAATTTTATATTTAATGATTTTTTCCAACTGCATACTGTTCAAAACTCCGCTTAGAAGAAAAGCAGGCCAAAGAGGAAATAGTCAACCTCTCCCACCCAAAACAAATAAACATACAACAGATGTAAAAAGTGAAAAAGCAAGAAAAAGTCAGCCAATGAATGGCCCATTTTCCCTAGTTGCAAATTGCAAGCTAGCTAGTATATAAAATGGTGTACTATATGAAGTTTTATACCATCTCATATTCCCTAAAAAAATGGCTTCCTCAAAAATAATCTCTTCTCTATTCTTCCTATTACATATTGCAATTCTTGCACAAACAGTGATTTCCACAGATCCACTCTTCCATTTTTGTTCAAAATCTGGAAACTTCACAGCCAACAGTTACTATGCAAAAAACTTGAAAAATCTCTTAGGTGATCTTTACTTAAAAACACCCCTAACAGGGTTCTCAACTAGCTCAATCGGGCAAACTCCCGATCAAACCTATGGACTTTCTCTATGTCGTGGCGATGTTTCAAGCACTAATTGTAAGTCCTGTGTAGTAGATGCAAGTGAAGAACTTGGTAAACGTTGTCCTTACGATAAAGAAGCGATCATATGGTACGATAATTGCCTTCTTAAATATTCGTACAATGATTTTCTAGGAAAAATTGATAATACGTACAAGTTTTACATGTGGAATGTTCGTGTTGTGAATAAGCCAGAATCTTTTAATGCAAAGACTAAAGAATTGTTGGGAAGTTTAGTTGAAACGGCTTATAAAAAGCAGAATTTATATGCAAGTGGAGATATGGAGCTAATTGGAGATCAGTATGAGAAATTGTATGGATTGGTTCAATGCACAAGGGATCTTTCTAGTGAAGACTGTAAAAAATGTCTCGAGGGTATTATTACTGAAATTCCAAGTTGTTGTGATGGAAAAGAAGGTGGAAGAGTTGTCGGGGGAAGCTGTAACTTTAGATATGAAATTTATCCTTTTGTTAATACTAATTAAGTAGAAGATGTCACAATATATAAATTAAGATATGGTCACAAATTGATATTGTAATATGCTACCTATGAAGGATCCAGTTAATACATATATATTCTTATAGTGTTAAATATATAAATTGTATTTTAATAAATTTAAACATTTTATGTTCAAATTTACACCATAAATAAAATAATTTAACTTACGTACTTTCAATCGTTTCGCATAGAGTAGGACGGCGGGAATAACATTTATATTACTCCTACAACTTATTATAATGACAGAACTTCAGCCACCATCGCACTGAGTCTGCGAACATTTATTGGTCAACTAATCCATTAAATTCTAAAGGCAAATGATCTCTCTCTAGTTTTAATTTTGATTCTTTTATCTGATCTAATTCTTAACAACTTATAAGTTATAACTTACTGTATGATGTAATCAAAATGGGAATTACTTTACGAATAATTGATGATATTGCGAAGAGCACTTGGGAGAAATTAATAGTTAGTCTTATAGAAATTATAATATTAACTATCTCTTTGCGACAATGAATGCAGATTTATTATAATGTATATCTTTCTCAAAATTTTCAATTGTATGTGTATATATTCTTTTGAATTAAATACGGTTGATAATGCACCTGCACTTGCTGTTGACAAACCATATCCGCTTGCTGTTGACAAATCAGTGAGAATATCATATGGACAGAATTTTCCTCGTTATATTTATCCATGCAATAAGATGACTTGCTTGAAGCACTACTCTAAAATTTATGTGAAGTGTGATATCTTTACAGCCAAATTTAACCTCAACAACAACAACAACAACAACAAAGTATAATTCCACTAGTGAAGTCTGAAGAGGGTAGTGAATTTTCCTCGTTATATTTATCCATGCAATAAGATGACTTGCTTGAAGCACTACTCTAAAATTTATGTGAAGTGTGATATCTTTACAGCCAAATTTAACCTCAACAACAACAACAACAAAGTATAATTCCACTAGTGAAGTCTGAAGAGGGTAGTGTGTACGCAGACCTTACCCCTACCCTACCCCGGGGTAGAGAGGCTATTGGGGTAGAGAGGCTGTTTCCAAATTACCCTCGACATCCTTCCCTCCAAGAACTCCCCACTTTGCTCTTGGGGTGACTCGAACTCACAACCTCTTGGTTGGAAGTGGAGGGTGCTTACCATCGGAGCAACCCACCTTGTCAAATTTAACCTGAAAAGTTGACTAATTACCGAAAAGCTATAAGAAGACAAATTATCCAAATTCAATTAATAGCATGTTTAACCAAGTTTTTTTTGGCTAAAAGTGATTTTTTTAAAAAAAATTGAGGTGTTTGGCCAAGTTTTTAGAAGGAAAAAACATACTTTCGAGAAGAAGCATAAGCAATTTTTGAGAAACTAAAAAAAGTAGCTTCTCTGAAAGCACTTTTTTTGAGAACCACTTTTGAGAAAAAAAATATACTTAGAAGCCGTTTTTAAAAGTTTGGTCAAATACTAATTGTCACACCTCCTTTTTCCCGAGGGATAGAGAGTTTTTCCAATTAAAGTGACAATAATTGAAATAGGATTATTTATTTAATTTCAGAGTCGTCACTTGGGATAATTATATGGTGTTTCAAGTCACCGATTTATTTTAGAATTCCAAATCGAGGAAATTAACTCTTATTTATGGTCTGCGAACACAGAAGACCGGGTAAAGAATTCTGTTAATCCGGGAGAAGGTGTGAGGCACTCCCGAGTTCCGTGATTTTGTCACGGTCACTCAACCATTAATAATTGGCCTAATTATCTGATTTATTACATATTTAAAATCTATTGTCCATTTTTAAACTTTCTAGCCGCTTTTAATTATTTATGGAGTTTGTTTGAACAAGTCGCGATGTTGCGCACTCGTTTGTTATTGTACATATTGTGAATCGCATCACGGGTACCGTACCCACGATCTACAACATCTTAATTTTATTATTATTTGTTTAAAATTGTGGTCAAGTCGCGTGAAACGCGCACTCGAGTTGGGATTTACATATCGTGACCATGCCACGAGAACCGTACCCATGGCCACAATGATTTATTAATCGGGCCTAAAGCAAACTTCGATATTCATGGATTATTTTTCCTAAACTACTTTGACACTGTTGTGAAAGCCATGATTTATGGAAATAATTGTTGGAATTAAAACTGATTCATTCATAATGACTAAAACTAGGCACAAATTAATTTCAAGTCAAAAGTTCCTAGTTTCTCAACTCACTGAATCATTATCGGAAAAGAGACATCCACCCTGTGGTTACGCTGATTCAAAAAAAAATCATTCAACAAGAACATAGTACAGAGGAGACTTGGGAACTGACCTAAAATGAAGAAATAATACTGGGATGAGCTATACAAATGCAGGGTAAGGATAAGAAGAGTTTAGTGACGCAAATCAACAACACAGCTTCAGCTTTAATCCCGGAATCAAGCAAAAATCGAGAAATTGTTGAGATGGAAGAACAAATACTAGAATAAGCTTTTGGAATCTTCAGAGTATGCTGATAATTTAAATCAATGCACAAGCTAAAAGAGAAATCTGAAAGCTTTCTAAGAAATCTAGTCTCTATTTCTGAGTGCCTTTTGAGAGTGAGTATGCTGATAATTTTTTCCTCTCTGAAATTTTGTCCTAAACTTTTTACCCGAAAATTTGTCTCTGATTTTTTTCTCCTCTTTTCTTCCTCAAAACCTCAGATATATATAGCCATGTCCTCCTTCCAAATCCGAAAATCCTCAACTCTTTGTGTGGACGATTGTTTTGGGACAAATGGAGGGCATGGATTGATTGTCAATTAATCCATAGCTCCCATTAATTTAAAAATTGCCCCAAAGAGGATCTAGACACGAAATATCTAAAAGGAATAATCTTGTTGTCGGAGTTAGTTAGGCTATGTGGCAAGAGGAGAGAGGAGGAAGAACGTGAGGCGAGTGAGTTTGATTTTTCCGGTGAGTTTCGGGTGTAGAAGCGGTGGCAGAAGGTGGAGGAGGGGAGGGGGCGCCGTTTGGTTAGGATATAGATAGGGTTAGAGTTTTCTAATATTAGGTTTATATATTTTGGTGGGGGTGAAGGGTTGAGATTGAATGGGGAGATAGGGGTGGGTCGGTCCGGTTTGGACGGGTTACGGGTTCAAGGGTGTGGAAGTGTTGGGTCATTGAAATTGTGTTTTGGCCCAGACCCTAAAAATAAACTTAATTCCTTTCATTTCTCTTTTTATTTCTTTTTCCTTGTTTTAAATATCATACTCACATTAATCAAAAACCTAAATTAAATCCTAATTTACATCTAATTTGTAGAATTGAATTTAATAATCTATTTCTATATTAAAATAATTAATTAACTTAAACTAATGAGAGAAAAATATTGATTTAAAAAGCTAAAATCTAAAGATGTAAAATGACCAATATTTTTGTGATTTTTTGTTTAATAATATAACTAACTCACGTAATTAAATCCTAAATGCAATTAAGGCCTAAAATAGATATTCAATAGAGAATTAAATATTATTTTGTATTTTTTATGATTTTTAAAAGAGTGCACAAAAAGTGCAACTGAATGCAATCAATTAACAAAAATTCCTACAAATTCTATAAAACCTAAAACAATTAAGAAAAAAAATCTATTTGTAAATTTTTGTAGTAATATTTTAGTCGGGCAAAAATCACGTGCTCACAATAATTACTGCTCGAAAGTATTTTTCAAATCATTAGCCAAACACAAACTGTTTATCACCAAAATTAATTTTTAAAATTAGTTGATTTTAGAAGATTAGCCAAATAGGCTATAAACCTGTTAACTCGGCTGGGTAAGCTCATGTCCGACTCGATTAAAATGGGGGAAGTGCACGGTTAACCACTAATTAGAGATGTCTTTACTCTTTAGCCACCTTTTAAAATGTATTTACTTTTTAGCCAGTTCTTAATAATTCTTTACCCGCTCGGACAAAAATACCCCTATGCTAATATTAAGGACATCATGTCCTTAACTTCATATGTTCAGTGTAAATGTTAAGGACACAACGTCCTTAACTTCATGTGTGTAGTGTAAATGTTAATGACATAATGTCCTTAACTTGTATTTGCACCTTCAGTTGTTAAACTTTAGGACCTCATGTCCTTAACTTCATATGTGTAGTGTAAATATTAAGGATATAGTGTCCTTAACTTCATGTGTGCAGTGTAAATGTTAAGGACATAGTGTCCTTAACTTTATGAGTGTTGTGTAAATATTAAGGATATGATGTCCTTAACTTCATAAATATTGTGTAAATATTAAGGACAAAGTGTCTTGTATTTGCATATTCCGTTGTTAAACTTTAGGACATCATGTCCTTAACTTCATATGTTCAGTGTAAATGTTAAGGACATGACGTCCTTAACTTCATGTGTGCAGTGCCACACCTCCTTTTCCCGAGGGGATATGGAGTTTTTTTAATTAAAGTGACATTATTCGAAATGAGATTATTTATTTATTCAGAATCGCCACTTGGAATAATTTATGGTGTCCCAAGTCACCGATTTATTTTAAATCCCAAATCGAGGAAATTGACTCTTATTTATGGTCTGCGAACACAGAAGATCGGGTAAGAAATTCTGTTAACCCGGGAGAAGGTGTGAGGCACTCCCGAGTTCTGTGATTTTAGCACGGTCGCTCAACTATTAATAATTGGCCTAATTATCTCATTCATTACATGCTTAAAACCTTTTATGCATCATTTTACCTTTTACCGCTTTTAATTATTTATGGAATTATTTTGAACAAGTCGCGATGTCGCGCATTCGTTGATTTTGTACATATTGCAAATCGCACCACGTGAAATGCACCCGCGATATACAACATGTTTATTATTATTATTTGAAGTTATGATCGGGTCACATGAAATGCACACCCGAATTGAGAATTATGTATCGTGACCATGCCACGGGAACCGTACTCATAGTCACAATGATTTATTTACGCGCCTAAAGTACACTGCGATATTCATCATTCTTCCTAAACTTTGAGATTATTGTAAAGCCAAGAATTATGAAAATTGTTGTGGATAAGATGTGTGTGGCTTAGTTGTTGAAATTATAAGAATCATTTACACTATGTAGTTTCCATTTACATCTTAATAGTTTAACGGTTAATTTAACAAATGAATACACTAATTTTGATAACTATGTAAACTCAAAGGAAAACAATGCACTTATTCAACAATCTTTTATAATAAAAAAAACGTAAAGCAAAAGCATTTGGCATTGGGCAGCTACAACACATGTAGAACCATATCGTGTGACGTTTCCACTTTTGACAATAATTGCTTAATGAATGCAGAAATTCTTTACTAGCATTTTCAATAATCAACTTGGACATTGCATCTGGATTTGGATTAAGAATATGCAGTATGCATCCAACAATTCTTTCAAGTTCTATGTGATTATCTTTGCAGTAAGTTAGCAAATCAGACTCGTGAAACTCTACTCTATCATCATATATTGGTTCCATTGTCATTGTCAACAGTACCCTTATTTCTTGTCAAATAATAGAAGGTTCTCAACTTAGACCCAGGTACCAACTAATAAAAGATAGAAAATACTTTATGGGAACTAAACGCAGTGGTGCAAAATCCATAACAACGAAGAAAGACAATATCAAAATGCTAGCAAACAGAAAGCTAACCTTTAAATGAACAGAAGCTTTGAAATTTGTTTAAATATTGAATTTCTCTGAATACATCGAGGAAGAGAGTACCGATATAACTCAAACACTACCCGAATCACCAACTAAACGAAAAGCTTGAACCGGGGACCTCGACGACAACCTCAATTCAACGGCGCAAAAAAACCTCAATTGAAATTCTATAGCTTTTAAAATCGGATTTCCGGCCAGATTCGTCACCTTCCGTCGCAGCAGTAACAAATAATGGGGAAGACGACGGAGGAGGAGGAGGAGCAGTAGCCGTCGCCGGTTTATGGCTGAGCTCGTCGGCGATGAGGCGAGACAGAAAACAAGAGTGGGCTTTTTGAGGGGAGGCGACTCTCTTTTCTATGTTTATGTGTGTGTGTATCTTTAATTTTGAGGGAAAGAATGATGAAGTTCTAAAGGGGAGGTGAAGCGCTGATGATGTCTCAAAACAGTAGGAGCAAGCAACAACTAGGTTAGGAGTTTTCCTCTCTACGATCTGTGTGTAGTGAGTGTCATTTTTAAAAAAAATCAATTATGTGGTAAGATGAGGCGTGGGCGCAGCGGCTAGGTTCTTGTGAATTAGCTTAGGATTTTTGGGTGTTAATTTGATTTTTATATAGTAGTGGAGAGTGAGTATCGGCCTTTGGATGAAAGTAGATCAATGGCTATAATTAAGCGAGAGGTTTGATGGGTGAGAAAAGGGTTTGGGCTAAAAGGGATTGGGAAGAATAGGCATTTATCTTGCTGGGCCACCAAAATACGAAAATGAGCTCCCAATTGGCCCAAATTCAATTCTTACTCATTGAACAAAAAATAAAAATAAAAATACTAATACTATCAAAATATACTAATTAATACAAAACATATTTTTTTGGTATTTTTAAATAATAATAAAAATAATATCTTTCTAAAATTACCTAATACCTAAATTAATTAGAGAAAATGAAACTATTTTTAAATTTTTCAATTTTTGTGCTTTAAAAAAAATAGAATTAAAATTAATAATAAAGTGAAATCCTAATGAAATAAACTCAAATAAATATTCTAAAAAATACTAGGACTATTAAAGGTAATTCTAATGTGTGGGTTAAAAATTACGTGCTTACAGCTGCCCCTATTTGCTTGAAAACACAAAGTATTTTTGAGCAAAGAAACAAGTAAGCGACGTAATTAATTTTTGACCCGACACTTATTCAAAAAGATTGTGACCGAGCCCTGGTATCTGAGCTGCCTACATATCCTTGGCTATAAAGGAATCAGGTCACGTGTAGTTCAGAAGTGATGGAGTGTGTGGGGAGGATGAGAGAGTCGAGTGAGATACCGTTCCGTCGAGATTCCGGTCCGCGATTCTGTTATTACATCAGAATCAAAAATGAAAAAGACTAACTAAGCTTGTCAGCTATGAGTTACAAGATTTCTATCTATAAGTCTTCTGAAACTTGATCTTGAGCCTTGAATGGTTCTTCATGCAGACTTTTGATTTGAACCTTGATGCTTGCTAGCTGCAGGTGCAGATTCATCTCTTCAGCTTTTTCGGATCAAGACGGGGCATGCAAAGCTTGCGACTTTAGTCATGTCTTGAGCAGACCATATCTTTTCATGTGCTTTTACATTTTGAATTCACTTCTTTTTTTCTTTTTTTCTGGATTGAGCCTTATTCTTTTGGTCATCTCGGACTGTCGACTTGCATTCTTGAAGCGAGCTTCTGTACTTCTAACTTGAATTGAATTCTGAAATGACTTCCCTCGTTCTTCAGGTGGGTGCCTGCAACTGACTTGAAATTTAAAATGAATTCCCTCGTTCTCCAGGTGGGCGCCTGCCAATGACTTGAAAATTGAAATAAACTGAAAGTTGACCCTATTCTTCAGGCGGGCACCCTGCTGCTTGCACTTGAAATAAACTTGAACTTGCGGTAGACTTGAGCTTGCAACCTTGTTCTTCAGGCGGCTCGTGCTACTTCTGATTTGAATTGAAAAACTGGAGATTGCCCATATGCTTCAGGCGGGATCCTGTTGTCTCTGACTTGAACTTGAAAACTAAAAGTGGACCCTGTTCTTCAGGAAGGCTCCTGATGCCTCTCTAACTTGAACTTGAAATAAATTCACTCATTCTCCAGGTGGGCGCCTGATGCTGACTTAAAACCTTAAATGAATTTCCTCGTTCTCCAGGTGGGCGCCTGATGCTGACTTAAAACCTGAAATGAATTCCCTCATTCTCCAGGTGGGCGCCTGATGCTGACTTAAAAACTTGAAATGAATTCCCTCATTTTCCAAGTGGGTTCCAGATATTGACTTAACACTGAAATGAATTCCCTAATTCTCCAGGTGGGCGCCTGCCGACTTAAAAACTTGAAATGAATTCCCTCGTTTTCTAGATGGGTGCCTGATGTTGACTTAACACTTGAAATAAATTCCCTCATTCTCCAGGTGGGCGCCTGATGCTGACTTAAAACCTAAAAGGAATTCCCTCGTTCTCCAGGTGGGCGCCTGATGCTGACTTAAAACTTAAAATAAATTCCCTCATTCTCCAGGTGGGCGCCTGCTGACTTAAAAACTTAAAATGAATTCCCTCGTTTTCTAGGTGGGTGCCTGATGTTGACTTACACTTGAAATAAATTTCCTCATTCTCCAGGTGGGCGCCTGATGCTACAACAAAATAGACAAAACAAAAGAAACTTTTCTGCCACAGTTTGCACTAGGAAGATTTGTGAGTTGTTAGCAGAACTATAAATCACCTATGTTATTGATGAATAATGCTATGATGAGAATAAAATTAAAGACTCGACTAGGATGCGCGTCTCATGTGAGTAAAACCAAGAAAATTTTGACTAGCAAATGCGTCTGCTAAAAAAACCCTGAATGTCCTAGACTAAGAAGTGCATCTCCTAGGGGTGAAACTTGAATGAACCAAATTAGGAAGTGTCTCTCCTAAAGAAATAAAAATCTGAAAAACCCAAACTAGGAAGTGTGTTTCCTAGATTTGAGATTGAGCTTGCGAAAACCTATAAACTATGCTTGACTAAACTAAAAACCGACCCTATTCTCCAGGCGGGACCCCTGATTTCAAGAAAACTAAAGATTGATAACTTAAGAAAACTGAAAATCGACCCTTTCTTTTTTAAAAAAAAATCCAGACTTCCCTTTTTAAAACTTATTATCCTAGAAGAAAATTCATCAGACTAGGTTTTAATCTTAGGAGAAAGATTCATCAGACTAAGATTTTGATCCTATGAGAAAATTCATTAGACTAGTTCTCTTTTTTTTTTTTGGTATCTTAGGAGAAAGATTCATCAGACTAAGATTTCTATCCTAGGAGAAAGTTCATCAGACTAGGTCTTCTATCTTAGGAGAAAGATTCATCAGACTAAGATTTTGATCCTAAGAGAAAATTCATCAGATTAGGTCCTCTTTTTTTGTTATCTTAGGAGAAAGATTCATCAGACTAAGATTTTGATCCTAGGAGAAAATTCATCAGACTAGGTCTCTTTTCTTTTTTTTGGTATCTTAGGAGAAAGATTCATCAGACTAAGATTTCTATCCTAGGAGAAAGTTAATCAGACTAGGTCTTCAATCTTAGGAGAAAGATTCATCAGACTAAGATTTCAATCCTAGGAGAAAATTCATCAGACTAGGTCTCTTTTTTATTATCTTAGGAGAAAGATTCATCAGACTAAGACGTTAATCCTAGGAGAAAATTCATCATACTAGGTTTTCTATCTTAGGAGAAAATTCATCAGACTAGGTTTTCTATCTTAGGAGAAAGATTCATCAGACTAAGATTTTGATCCTAGGAGAAAGTTTATCAGACTAGGTCTTCTATCTTAGGAGAAAGATTCATCAGCCTAAGATTTCGATCCTAGGAGAAAATTCATCAGACTAGGTCTTCTATCTTAGGAGAAAGATTCATCATACTAAGATTTCGATACTAGGAGAAAATTCATCAGACTAAATCTTTTTTTGTTATCTTAGGAGAAAGATTCATCAGACTAAGATTTCTATCCTAGGAGAAAATTTATCAGACTAGGTTTTCTATCTTAGGAGAAAAATTCATCAAACTAAAATTTTTATTGGGAGAAAATCCATCATACTAGGGCTTTTTATCCTAGGAGGAAAAATGTGAAGAGCAATGGAAATATTTTATGCACACTAGCAAGACAAATAAAGGCAAAGATTTGAGAAACTTCCCTTTGTCTGCTCTTCTCTTCTCTTTTTTTTTCTTTTGAACCACTTTCCTTGCATTGCTTTGTTCCTGTTTCAAACAAAGGAAATTTTGTCAGTTTTAAAAGTGGTGGTCGGTTTGTGGACTTGAGTCTTGTGCAACTTGGCTTTTGCTCAATCAGCTTGAGTCAGTTTCAAGAGACTTTTTGCTTTACATCAACCCTGATCGTTTCACACCCAGTACCATTTGTATTTGTGGCTCAATCAGCCTTATCCCAACTAGAGATCTTTGCTTAGGTGACCTTTTCTATGTCTTGAATGTCTTTCTGCTTTTTGAGCAATTTGTCTGTCAGAGAGAATCACAACTGGTAAGTGTCTTTTGCATGATGTGCACACTTCATAGTTCTTGTTCAGTACTACAGAGAGCCCGAGCCCCTAATTAACCTCGAGGTTATCTTTGATTGCTTTAGCCAAGTAGGCTGACAAGGGTATTTTGGGGGGAAGCCTTTGCATGAATCCTCAAGGCATGTTGACTGTAACACCTGACTATGCTGGCCAAATTTACTTTGTGCAACTGAAAAGCTGGTAGCAGATTTTGAAATCTTTTCTTGCTTGTTTTGACAAGGACTGACTCAAAGTGAAGGACACAATGATGCAAAGAAACAAATATTAACAAGAAATGCCCCTGTCGGAAGGACAGAAGGAAGAGTTTTTTTTTCTTTTTATTTTGCGGTAACTAGCCTTAATGATCATGACATGCATTTTGGACATAACAGTCTAATCTATCAAACTGACCAAATCTTCCCTTTTACCATTTTTATGACTTTGAAGTCGGGCTTGTTCGTGCTAATCCTTTGCATCAGCTTCACGACTCACTTTCGACTAATGGTGCCCCGATGGGTTTTCACCAACAAGTCTCTCTCATTTATTCATCTCTGCTTACCATCTTCTTACAGTGCCCGTGAGGGTTTTCACTAGTAAGACTCTCTCATTTTTTCTTCTTTATTTTTCTTTTTCTTTTGCTTTCTAGTATGAGCAAATTGACAGTGTTCTATGCATGTGACAATTGTTGTTCATTGCATGCGTCTCTTGGCATTCTTGAAGGTATATCGGGAGGTCTTTATTTGGAAGGTTTTTGGATAGGGTTGGAAAGAAGGGTCGGCGTTGAGGCTCTAAGTAGACTCAATATGATGGGTTGTACACTTTACAACTCTTGGAATCGACTCTTTCAAAAGTGAAATAAAATTTTTGCCCCAGTTTCTGATACTGGGGATTTTTGTATTTTTTTCTTTCTTTTTTTCTTCTCTTTCCTTTTTTTTTTTTTTTTGAATTCTTATTTGGTTGGACCGAAAAGTGTAAGGCTGCCTATGTATCCCTTTTTTAAAGGAATCAGGTCTAACGTAGTTCAAACATCTGACCTGGCTATTGTTTTTCACCTTTCTTTCTTTTTCTTTCGTTTTTTCTCATTTTTTCCTTTTTTTTTTTTTTTTGTTTTCAAAACAAACTGCCCCAGCTTCTATTTTCTAGGGGTATGGACCTTCGAATGTTATTTTTTCTTTTTCACTTGAACTTTCTAAGAGTTTCCCTAGTTTGTACTTTGGGAGCATGAACTTTTCTTTTTATTTTATTTTTGACTTTTGACTCTAAACTTGATTCCAAAAGAGGGTGATCAAAGAAAATAACACAGGCTCAAAAGGTGTAACAAAGGGTATAAAGTATTTGGATAGCAGAACAAGGGCCTCCTAGCCTCTAGAGTGCCAATCATGGTTTTCTTTCGCAACACAACATTGATGAACATGTCTGTCTTCTTGGTGTGTCTTGGTCGGAAGACACTTTTAACCCATTAATGTCAAACTTTCCAATAAACTTCAATAGATTCTTCCTCAAACCCGACCTTCACAATGATTTGAAGGTAAAGATCATTAACCTCCACGGGTCATTTTATTCGAGCTTAATTCCAAAGTGTTTCAACTCTTTATTTATCCTCAAAAGTTCCTTTTTCTCATTTATCCAATTCAAGCTTAAATTAGTTTTCTAAGATCTGGCCAAAAATTTCGCATGCATGTCATATCACTAAAACTAGCAGGACAAGAATTAAGCATGGAATGACACAAAAGGAAAAACTGTATTTCATTGAGTAAACAACAAGACAAACAACCTAAAATTCGAGTTACAACCCTAAAATAACTCGGCTAATGAAAATAGCAACAAAACGGACAGACAAGACTCACACAAACAAAATAGAGGGATAGAAGGGTTTGACTCAATAAAACAAATAAAATCTGGATCACACCCTGGAATAACCCAGATAATAAAAAAAACATCAAAACAAGCTACCAAGATTCCTTCCTAGTGAGGAGGGAATGACTTTTCAATTGTTAAGCTTGACATTTAGCCACAAATTTGCTCATCAGAATCACCATGGCCTTCTCCAATTTCAGTCGGCAAGTTCCCGAGAGGATTCTCATACTCCATGTCACCACACATCATCCCACAAAGTGTGCATCATCATGTGCATGTAAAGGATTCTGCGTGATATTCTGGGTGTCATTATCTTGGATCACAATCAGGTTTTCCTGAATCATCCTTTCTGTTTCTCTTTTCAAATCCCGACAACTTTCAACATTGTGCCCCTGGGCATTGGAATAGTATTCACACCTTTTAGAAGGGTCAAAGCTTCTTGCACGTGGGTCCACATGATTTGGAGGAATATGTGCAATTATGTCATAATGCTTTAATTTCTCAAACACACTTGCATATGACTCTCCTATTGGTGTAAAATTATCTTTTAACCTTTGTTCCCCTCTATACCCCTAGCTTGGATGTGGTTTATAGGGCTCTTGAAAATTTTGTGAAGGTTGGTGGAGATTTTGCGGTGCTGCTGCTCACCTTCTAGGGTGTCTTGGTGGCTGGACAACATACTGAAGTGGAGCAATAGAGTATTGTGGGTTCTGAGGTGGATAGTAGTGCTTAGGGGAATCATCGAAAACCTGATGAGGCTGCTCATACCTTCGAGATGTTCTCCTAGGACCTCTTCTCGACCTTATTATCATCATGGTTTTTTCATCCTTCTCATTCGTGTCACTAAAATTATCAGATTCAATCTGGACAGCCCGAGTTGCAGCTTTGAGAACTGCTTGACTTATAATTTTGCATGTCTTAAGGCCATTCTCAACCATTTCCCCAATTTTGATTGCTTCCGAGAAGGATTTGCCCACTGCGGACATCATGTTTTGAAAATAATCTAGCTCTTGAGCCTTAAGGAAGACAGTGATTAGCTCGTGGTCATCCATGGGTGGCTTAACTCTAGCCTTTTGCTCTCTCCATTCAATGGCATATTCCCTGAAACTTTCAGTTAGTTTCTTCTTCAAGTTTGAAAGGGAATTGCGGTCTGGGGCGATATCGATGTTATATTGGAACTGTTTGACAAAGGCCTAGGCCATGTCATCCCAGACATGCCAGTGAGAGGTTTCTTGATCCATAAACCATTCAGAGGCTACCCTTGTTAGGCTTTCCCCAAAATAAGCCATTACTAGTTCTTCTTTTCCCTCCACACCTCTTAGCTGATTGCAATACCTTTTCAGGTGGGTTATGGGGTCTCCGTGTCCATCATAATTTTCAAATTTGGGAGTCTTGAAACCAAGTGGAAAGCGAACATTGGGGAACATACATAGATCCTTGAAGGCAATACCTTTCTGACCTGCCAACCCTTGCATGTTTTTCAACTGTTGTTCTAAGCTTTTCATTCTTTGGGTCATTTCTTCTTGTGCCATCTTTTGGACAGGCTTCTCAATTTTTACAGGAAGATCAAATAGGTACGAGTGGTACTCAGGAGAATGGTATTGTCCTTGTTGGGTAGCAAATTGTGACTCATGAGTTTTCTTTTGTACCACTGTGAGTTGTGGGATAGTGAAGACGGGCATAACAGTAGTGGTTGTTTGATTGGTTGTCAATGGCACAGTTTGGGAGCGCACAATAGAAGTTCCAACTGTAGTCATACAGTTGGGATAAAGAATCAACCCAGGTGGATAAGATTGATCATACAATGAGACCGAAATGGTAGTAGTCGAAATGGATGTGAACTCTGGGAAACTATGAATAGAAAAAGGCGGTCCTTGGCCATTGGCCCATGCTTGACACATTTCAGTCATTTGCTGCTTCAGTACTCTATTTTTCTCAATCACAGTAGACTCTTGTTGAACCCTCTGACCCTGAGTCTTTTGAGCACTTGTAACAGCTTCGATGCCAGTTGTCAATGGCATTTTTCCCTTGGATCTTGTATTGCCAGCTTACCACAAACCGACCACCTCAAACTTTCTTTACAATTCAAAATAAGAGACACGTTAGAATGGACTCAGTTGGTCCTTATTACTATCATCATCATTTTTTTAACACTTTTTTTTATGGTCGATCGAACCTGATGTGGGTTGCCTACGTATCATGTGGGAACATGAATCAGATCTTGCGTAGTTCAGGAGGATTATGAATAGGTAAATAAGCTAACACTTTTTTTTTACTTTTGAAAACACTCAAACAATGAAAGCATTTAGAAAAAGAACATGTTCTTTTTTGCAATTAGTTTTTATTAAATTTTCGAAAGAAATGCTTTTAAAGAGGAAAGAAAATATTTTTGGATTTTAGGTTTTGGTTTTTTGATTTTTTATTTTTTTTGAAATTTTTTGAAAAAAAGGACTTCTAAAGAAGATAGAAAATATTTTTTTTTTGTATTTTTGATTTTTTGTTTTTTGAATTTTGGGAAAAAGACTTCTAAAAAAAGGTAGAAAATATTTTTTTGGATTTTGATTTCATTTGTTTTCTTTTCTAATGAAAGACTCCTACAAATAAAATATTTTTTAGTTTAAAAATTTTCTTATTTGTTTGGGATTTTCTAAAAAAAAGATTCCTAAAGAAGGAATTAAAGGAAAATATTTTTAGATTTTTAAAAAATGGGGGCCGGAACCGATGAGGTTTGCCTATGTATCTCACATCCGGTGAGAATCAGACCCGCGTAGTTCTGCCAGTTTTGACGGAACTGAGGAAACATGACCTTTGAAACGTTGGCTTATTTTCTTTTCTTCTTTTTAAAAAAAAAATATTTTGGCTCTTTTTTTCGTTTTTTATTTTATTTTCTTTCCATATTCTAGAAGCCGGTCAACATGCAATCCGAAACAAACAATTGTACAACTAGCACGTAAGATGCATCAGGATGGTCTTTTTAATTTTGTCCCCAAAGTCAAAATGCACGTGATGCAAACAAACGTACCTACTAGGGATCCGGCGTGAGGTTATGTTATTCTAGGTTTGAACCCTAGGTGTATTGTTCTGGACCTGGCTTACCCGAGCGGACAACTCAAGCCGGGGAGGAGGGGGGAGGGGGAGCAGCGTACCGGGAATACAGAAGCTTCACCGGCTTTGCAACTTGTCCGATCCTCGTTCTAAAATTAGGGTATGACTCTAACAGAAAAGAAGCCGCGCGAAGCGCACGCTTCCCAGAAGATTTAGAAGAATCAGAGAGAAGAAGGGTGTCGTAATAGTTTTATATACAGTTCACGGCAATATCAAAGCGGTAAAGAGCGGCAATTAGCACATTAGGCCCAAACATGTAATATAGACAATCACAAGAAAGCCAAGCATAACAGTTATTCTAAGCTCGAATTCTGAACCCTGAACCAGAGATTCTGGGTTCTCATCCCCAGCAGAGTCGCCAGAGCTGTCACACCTCCTTTTTCCGAGGGGATAGGGAGTTTTTCCAATTAAAGTGACATTAATCGAAATGAGATTATTTATTTATTCAGAGTCGCCACTTGAAATAATTTATGGTGTCCCAAGTCACCGATTTATTTTAAATCCCAAATCGAGGAAATTGACTCTTATTTATGGTCTGCGAACACAGAAGATCGGGTAAGAAATTCTGTTAACCCGGGAGAAGGTGTGAGGCACTCCCGAGTTCTGTGGTTTTAGCACGGTCGCTCAACTATTAATAATTGGCCTAATTATCTCATTCATTACATGCTTAAAACCTTTTATGCATCATTTTACCTTTTACCGCTTTTAATTATTTATGAAATTAGTTTGAACAAGTCGTGATGTCGCGCATTCGTTGATTTTGTACATATTGCAAATCGCACCGCGTGAAATGCACCCGCGCTATACAACATGTTTATTATTATTATTTGAAGTTATGATCGGGTCACATGAAATGCACACCCGAATTGAGGATTATGTATCGTGACCATGCCACGGGAACCGTACTCATAGTCACGATGATTTATTTACGCGCCTAAAGTACACTGCGATATTTATCATTCTTCCTAAACTTTGAGATTATTGTAAAGCCAAGAATTATGAAAATTGTTGTGGATAAGATGTGTGTGACTTAGTTGTTGAAATTATAAGAATCATTTACACTATGTAGTTTTCATTTGCATCTTAATAGTTTAACGGTTAATGTAACAAATAAAAAATACTAATACTATCAAAATATACTAATTAATACAAACATATTTTTTTGGTATTTTTAAATAATAATAAAAACAATATCTTTCTAAAAATACCTAATACCTAAATTAAATAGAGAAAATGAAACTATTTTTGTATTTTTCAATTTTTGTGCTTTAAAAAAAATAGAATTAAAATTAATAATAAAGTGAAATCCTAATGAAATAAACTCAAATAAATATTCTAAAAAATACTAGGATTATTAAAGGTAATTCTAATGTGTGGGTTAAAAATTACGTGCTTACATGCAGTGTAAATATTAAGGACATAATGTCCTTAACTTGTATTTGCACCTTCTGTTGTTAAACTTTAGGATCTCATGTCCTTAACTTCATATGTATAGTGTAAATGTTAAGGACATAGTGTCCTTAACTTTATGAGTGTTGTGTAAATATTAAGGGCATGGTATCTTTAACTTCATAAATACTGTGTAAATATTAAGGATAAAGTGTCTTGTATTTGCACCTTCCGTTGTTAAACTTTAGGACATCATGTCCTTAACTTCATATGTTCAGTGTAAATGTTAAGGACACGACGTCCTTAACTTCATGTGTGTAGTGTAAATGTTAAGGACATAATGTCCTTAACTTGTATTTGCACCTTCTGTTGTAAAACTTTAGGACCTCATGTCCTTAACTTCATATATGTAGTGTAAATGTTAAGGATATGGTGTCCTTAACTTCATGTGTGCAGTATAAATGTTAAGGACATAATGTCTTTAACTTTATGAGTGTTGTGTAAATATTAAGGACATGATGTCCTTAACTTCATAAATACTATGTAAATATTAAGGACAAAGTGTCTTGTATTTGTACATTCCGTTGTTAAACTTTAGGACATCATGTCCTTAACTTCAAATGTTCAGTGCAAATGTTAAGGACACGACGTCCTTAACTTCATGTATGCAGTGTAAATGTTAAGGACACAATGTCCTTAACTTGTATTTGCACCTTCTATTGTTAAACTTTAGGACCTCATGTCCTTAACTTCATATGTGTAGTGTAAATGTTAAGGACATGGTGTCCTTAATTTCATGTGTGCAGTGTAAATATTAAGGATATAGTGTCCTTAACTTTATGAGTGTTGTGTAAATATTAAGGACATGATGTCCTTAACTTCATAAATACTGTATAAATATTAAGGACAAAGTGTCTTGTATTTGCACATTTCGTTGTTAAACTTTAGGATATCATGTCATTAACTTCATATATTCAGTATAAATGTTAAGGACACGACGTCCTTAACTTCATGTGTGCAGTGTAAATATTATGGACATAATGTCCTTAACTTGTATTTGCGCCTTCTGTTGTTAAACTTTAGGATCTCATATCCTTAACTTCATAAGTATAGTGTAAATGTTAAGGACATAGTGTCCTTAACTTTATGAGTGTTGTGTAAATATTAAGGGCATGATGTCCTTAACTTCATATGTGTAGTGTAAATATTAAGGACACGGCGTCCTTAATTTTATGTGTGCAGTGTAAATGTTAAGGACACTATGTCCTTAATATTTACATAACACTCATGAAGAAAGGGTAACAACGTCTTTTCGTATTAATTTTAATAGAGTAATGGCTATTTGTGCTCAACATTAAAAATACTGGATAAAAACTAAATACCATATTAAAAAGTGGTTATCCCACGCCATTTCTTCGATTAAAATCTGGACTAGAACAACACTTAATTGGACCAATTGGGGTTAGGCTGGGTACTGGGGAGGGTGGTGGGCCATCGAAGGCTTTAGCCCCGATAGACCAACCTAGGTGCTAGCCCGGATCTCACCCATCGGGGCACCAGACCGGCTCAGTTGATACTAATTTTTTTAGTATTATAATACGAAAATCTTACAGAAATGTCCCAAAAAAGTCCTAACTTACTAATTTTTAGCCATTAATCATAGACTGACCAAAATTAGTCAAACACATAAAAATTAAAAACCCAAAGAAATAAGGTTGTTTCTCTTCAAGAATCACACATAAAGATTTCCTTCCATATTTTAAATCGTGATTAGCAACATTAGATACAAGACGGAAAGAAAATTTTATGGATAAGGTAACAAATATATATATATATATATATATATATATATATATATATATATATATATATATATTATGACTTTTTTCAATGGGTATGATTGAGATTCATAAAAAATAAATAGATGAGTCAATATACAAAATTTGAGGAAGATTGGAGGTGATTTTGACTGATTTGGTATCAAAATTCGTAGTTAAAATCGAGTTCAAAAAAAAAATTCTTCTGCGACACATGTATCAAACATGTATCATGCATGTATCTCACACGCATGTATACATGTGTATAAATGTGATACACATTTGATACATATGTGATACACCTATCATTGTTTCATGTTCATTTTCTATTTCGAATTTTCAATTCAAACTACCTCAAAACTCCACCAAATCATCCGAAAACTGAGATTCAAGCTCCTTAAGATGTACTCAATCTATTCTAATAACACCACTCAAAATAAAGCACATATTTGACTTTTTTGGCTACAAATAACTATTTAGCTAGTATTAGTAATATTTTATGAATTGATCAATTTTTGTAATAATTTACTTATAAATGGATATAGCTGATATTTTCCTTTATAATACTAGCATCCCAAATATAATAGTGTAGTAGCCTAATATTATTAGCTTAGCATAATCTAGCTCAAAGTTTTAAATCATAAATCAATAAGACAATAAACTAGGTAATAGGCATAAAGTTAGTTGTAAATGGTTGAAACTTTAAATATTCATTACTTTGCGCTCGTTTATTCGATATATATGATTTTTTTGTTTCGTGTATTTTTTTTAAAAGTAATTATTATCATATTCAATTTACATTTCACCCTAAATATAGTATTGCTTCTGTGTATTATCATTGGCTGCATTCCCTATCATATGCTATCTCCATCACAAATTTTCGCGAGAAAGAGGCACGGCATTAGCACTTCTCTGTAGGTTTTCATAATCTTAACAAATTTTATGATCTTGAAACCAAGTTTCACAACAATAATATCGGTCTCAAACTGATAATATATCAATAATGTTGGTTCACAATGGCTATCGCAGTGCAAATAATGGTTAAATTTCACAAATGGTCATATAACTATGACTTTTTTTTACCAAAATCATATAACTTTATTTTCTCACACAAAAATCATATAACTATGACTTTTTTTCACCAAAGTCATATAACCTTATTTTCTCACACAAAAATCATAAAACTTTCACTAACTCACACAAAAATCATAGTGGTCGACAAATAAATTTTTTGGTAGTATTTTCTTATTTTACATTTTTTTTATTTTCAAAGTAATAAATAATTACCCAATTAAAATAGAAAAAATAGCCGATAAACTATATATATATATATATATATATTGGCTAGCAAATGCAATTAGTTTTAGCCGGACGGTTAATTTTATAGTTTTAGCCGGACGGTTAGTTCTTGCGAGTGATTTTCTTTCTCGCTATGAATTGTTTAGGATAGTCTTGGGTTCCAATCCAGGTCAAGATTATGGTCACGTCTTTACTCCGATCACTCAGTGGGATTCATATCAATTTTACAATTTTTATAGCATAGCTCGTTTACGCTGTAAACTTGATGCTGAGTAAAAGAGACAACATTTCTCCAGCAATTATTTGTGTTGTTTCTGTAATTTTTTCACTATTTTGCATATCTACTTATACTGACTCTTCTATCTTGTGATCACCTAATTTTTTAACATTCTTTATATTGCTAAATGCCAATGAAGCCAATGAAGAATTGCTAAATGCCAAAAAATTCCATTTTATCTCTAGTAACTAACTCCCACTCACTCACTTTCTTGGCAAATTATAATACACACCACATGCATAATATTGTTATTCTTTGAAATTGGCATCCAAGGCAAATACATGCACAAAAGGCGCGCACACACATTGGCACTTCCATTCAGCTATATAATACACACGAGGAGAGCCGAAAAATAAGGAGAGGAAAAAGAGATTTGGAAAAGAAAGGAACAAAATTGGGGCTGCTGCCTTCTCGTATTCTTCGTGACTTATAACTATGCGTGTTTAACGGGTGGGCTGAGATGGGTTGGACACAAAAAAAATAGCCCGTCCGTTTAACGTTGCGGGCTGTTAGCGGGCTGTACTTTTTCGAATTTTTTGTCCGTTCGGGTTCAGGCTTAGCGGGCCGTGAATTTTTTTTTTTTTAAGTAAATTTTATTTTTCTTATTTAATATTATTGATACTTAAGTGTTTGAAAACTTTTAAGGCTTAGAATTAAACTTTGAAGTTTAAAGTTTTAAATTTGAAATTTGAATTTTATAATTTTAAAATTAAAATTTGAAAGTAAGTGGCTACAAAAAAATATTTAATAAGGCCAATAGGCAATATGTAAGGATGAAGTTCTAAAGACTTTCATTTGATATTTTTATTGAATAATATATAATACTTCAAATTAAGTTGCAAGTTCTTTTTTAATTTTGTTATTTTTGAACTTGCAAATTAAAAGTTTACAACAATTATAAATAAATAAATAAAAATAGTACATCACATGCTTTGCATCATTTTTGTAAGTTCATCCATGTCAACATGAGGTTCTTGGTTTCCGGCATTGGTTGAATCAGCACCATAAACCATTATATCTCCAATTTCTTGGTCCTCCGCTTCATCTACCTCGTCACGCCCTTGATTTCGTCGTTATGATCTTATCCAATCTCTGAAGTACACTAGAAATTCCAAAGCGTTGCTACCCAATGAATGACGGGCATCTCCTAGTTGGTGCCTAGCTTGGCTAAATGCGCTCTCTGATGCGACTATTGAAATCGGTACATTTAGAACGTCTCGAGCCATGGCCGAAAGAACAAGAAATTTATTTGAGTTGCTCCTCCACCAACCCAGTGGAAGAAATTTCTTTATGTGGGGCTCTGCTGACTTTTGCAAGTAGAATTGAAGATCATCAATATTCCTACTAGTGGTTTGTTGATGCTCCCCTAGTGTAGACCAAATCAAATAATCTTTAACACCATCATTATCATCCAAAGAACTGATCCCAGATGTTGAAACTGAACTTGAAGGAATATTTGCATCTATGGCCAAACATGTGTTTGCCAAATAAAACTCAACTTTATTTTGGCAAAATCTATGACCAAACGGATTCTTAGTTGCTTCAAGTTGAGTAGGCGTGCCATATTTTGTCCGGTAAAAAGGGAAGATTATGTAAAGTTATGAGGTCCATTTTGAATACCTACTGTTTTAATACAAATATTTTTGAGATGATAATATTAATTAATTTTGTTTAGTGTATTTGTCTTCTTTTTCTTGTAGATATTTTCTTGTTTTAACTTCTTTTGTTTCATCTATAAGTAGCTGCAACAAATCCCTGAAATAGAATAGTAAGAACTCGTTAAGTTATAAGTAATTCATACTAGTTTGTTAATAATTTAAAGGGCTAATGATTCCCCACAACTTCATTTCCATAACTCAAGTTCTCACAACAATCTCAAATTAGTTTTGGGACAATAATAACTCAAAAATCGCTAGTATACTTTAAGAACGTATTAATAAATCAATTATCGTGATTAAGTACACGTTCGTGTGACATAGTTATAATTTCCAAAGTTGTCCTATATGAGATTCTTGAGTTCATTTGTTATTTTACGAAACTCCTAAAGACTCGTAATTTGTATTTTCTTCTATTTATAGTTGAAAACTTCTCTCTTTAGTATGTAATCTTTGCCATAGATACTACTCCTCCCGTTTCTTTTTAACTTATACGTCATATACTGAAAAACAAATCCTCTTAACTTGTCCACTTTAGCTAGTCGGGTAGAATTAATTATTTTTTTCAACTTTACCCTTCTCATTAAGTAATTAATTTTTTAATTGCGTGCTTTACATTACAAATTTTGAGGGTAAAATCGAAACTGGAATTTTTAGGAAGGATTAGCCCTTCACCCTTCTCTGAATAGCATGGCATTGGAATAATTTTGGATGGGGAAAATCATGATGTTGATGATTTCACGAAATCTCTAGTGGGAAATCCTCCTAGAAATTGGAGTTTTTCTACTACTATGTTTTCCATTAGCAACATTCTTGTTTTGATATCGAAGTAAAACATGCCTGCGAGTGATTTTATTTCCCACAATGAATTGTTTAGGATAATCTTGGGATCCTATCCAGTCAAGAATATGGTTACGTCCTTACTTCGAGCACTTAGTGGGATTCATAATAGCTTTTCAATTTCTATAGCATAGCTCGTTTATGCTTTAATCTTGACGGAGTGAAAGAGACTACACATATCCAGCAATTATTTGTGTTACTTCTATAATTCTTTCACTTCTCTGCATATCTTCATATGTTGCATTCTATTTTATCTGTCATTTTCATTACAATTTTCTTAAGAGGGCTCATTATTTCCTTGGATGGGCAGCATTAGTGCTTCTTTGGGTTTTCATAATCTTGACGATTGCTATATTATCCTTAAACCAAATCTTACAACAATGATATTGGTTCAAAATTGATAAAACAACCAGAATTCTGGTTTATATTGGCCATTACAACGCCAATAATCATTTCATGATTAACAATGAGGCATGGTCCAGTGAAGATTACATCTCTATCGGGCCATGCTTTAGTTATCAAGTTCGGGGACCTTTCACCCTTCTTTGAATGACATGCTCTTGGCATAATTTCTTTTGCAATCATGTTCCTTCGATGTGTGCTTTTTTTGGCTGACGAACGAGGTTAAATAGAATTTTAGAAAAGAAATCGTGACTGGGCATCCAAAGGAGAAGCGATTATTATACATGACATGTGTGCTTGTCCATCCAAACGTCTCAAAATTAAGTGTTGAGACATCCAAAACATGGGGAGCTGATGTGGTTATTATTAGCAATTACACAGAAGGGAATAGTGATGTGGTTAATACATGCAAGAAGTCTGAAATATTTGCTTGTAGTCCTACATGAAATTCTTGAGTTCTTGAATTTCTTGAACACGTGCGTATCACGTGCATCTTGTTTCAATCAATATAAACTTTTTAGAAAACACTTAACCTATATTGTTAATCTGTTATAAAAGTGAGAAACTCTCAAAAACTCATAATTTGAATTTTCTTCTATTTATAGAAAACTTCTCTCTTTAGCACGTAACCTTTGCAATAGATACTACTCTTCCTGTTTCTTTTTAACTTGTCCACTTTAGCTAGTCGGGATAAAATTTATTAAATTTTCTAACTTTACCCTTCTCATTAAGTAATTATTTTTCTAATTGCATGCTTTACATGTGTATCTTGTGTCAATTAATATAAATAATTTAAAAATCACATAAATCTATACTATTATAAAGTATGAAGCTCCAACATAAAATGATGTTCGGTCTTTTTACCCTATAACATATATACTTCACAAGCAAAAATATGCATATATTGAATAACTAGTTTGTCTATGCTATTTTACTTGGAATTACCCTCTTCATTTATAGTAACCAACACAAGCAAATTTATTGATTCGGAGTGATTTGGGACACCTAGTAATTAAAACGGAAGCTTAAGTCTTAAGATTTTGACCGTAGTTGGAACTGTGTGAAGACGACTCCGAAAAGGAGTTCCGGCAGACCTGTTAGCTCCATTGTGTGATTTTGGACTTGGGAGTGTGTTCGGACGGTGAATTTGAGATATGTAGCTGATTTAGGTTTGAAATGGCGAAAGTTGAATTTTTGGAGATTTTGATCGGGAGTGGACTTTTTGATATCGGGTCGGAATGCAATTCTGAGAGTTTGAACAACTCTGTTATGTCATTTAGGACTTGCCTGCAAAATTTGACGTCATTCCGGGTTAGTTTGATAGGTTTCAGCGTGGGTTTTAGAAGTTGGAAGATTTGAAAGTTCATAAGTTTGATTCATGGTGTGATTCGTAGTTTTGACATTGTTTGATGTGATTTGAGACCCTGAGCGAGTCCGTGTTAGGTTATAGAACTTGTTGGTATGTTTAGACGGGGTCCTGGGGGCCTCGGGTGTGTTTCGGATGGGCTACAGGCCATTTCCTTCTATTTTTGGGCTGTTGTTTTCTGTCATCTGGTTTCCTTAATCGCGTTCGCGTAAGTACCTCCGCGCTCGCGTAGTGTTATTTTTGGAGGAGGAATTATTTGTTCCTCGCGTTAGCGAGCTCCCGTCCGCGATCGCGTAGGTCTGCCCTTCCCTTATTCGCGTTCGCGTAGTAGAAACTAGGAGCTGGGCGATGGTGACTACTTCCTCTTCGTGTTCGCGTCCTTCTTCCCGCATTCGTGAAGGTATGCCATCCCATTCTTCGCGTTCGCGTACAACTTCAAGCGTTCGTGTAGCCCAGTCGTTGGACCATCAAATTTTTCTCTTCGCGTTCGCTAGCGATCTGTTGCGTTAGCGAAACACATCTTGGCATCCTTCATTTTTTTCCTTCTTCGCGAACGCTATTCGTCTTCCGCGTTCGCGGTGCTTTAATACCTGGGTAGAATATAAGTTTTCTAAATCGAGGGTTAGGCCATTTTTCATCATATTTTGAATTGTAGAGCTCGGTTTTGAGCGATTCTTTGTGAGGTTTTCAAGCAAATTGATTGGGTAAGTATTCTTCACCTAGAATTTATTATATTCCATAATTTTATCCTTATTTTTATCATTTAATTTGTGTTTTGAGTTGAGGAAAATGGAGGTTTTTGAAGAAAAGTTTTAAAATAAAAAATCATGATTTGAGGAACGAATTGGTATCAGAATTTGATAATTTTAGTATGGTTGAACTCGTATCGGAATGGATGTTCGGGTTTTATGAAATTTGTCAGGTTCCGAGGTGCGGGCCCGGGGGTCGACTTTTGGATCAATTTTTAGATTTTGATAAAGATTGAGTCTTTATGACCCGGAATAGTTTCTTATGAGTTTTATTTGTGCTTTGAAGTTATTTTGATTAGATTTGAGCCGTCCAGAGGCCATTTCACCGAGAAGTTCATTTTAGAGTATCAGTTTGTCTTGTTTGAGGTAAGTATCTTGCCTAACTTCATGTGGGGGAACTACCCCTTATGATTTGAGTCTTCTATGCTTATTGTAGTCCGTGTACGCGAGGTGACGAGTACGTTCTCTAACTTATTTGTGGAAAAATTGGCCTTTTAGGGTCCTTAGGCCCTTGTATTCACTGAATATGCAGTTTTTCTTATTATGATTGCGCTTCTTAATTACTAATTTCATTTCTACATGCTTAATTAGAATTAAATTGCTTCATGATTCACTCGTCTTGCTTATTTGATTCATATGTGCCTTAACTGAAATTGTTACCTTTCTATTGCCATGTTATCCTTTCCCTAACTGCTTATCTTTAATTGAAATTATTGCTATCTCTTCTGTAATTGTTCAGCCTTAATTGAGGTTATGGTTACCTTTCCGATGTCTCTTCTTAGCTGAATTTGTTGTATCTCTTTCCTAATTGCCTAACCTTAAAAGAAGTTAGATATCCTATATTTTGGTTGACTTGTCCTTATTTGGAATTATTCGACTTGTGTTAGCTTCCTCGTTGTCGAACTGTATATTGTGGACCATTGTTACATAGTATTTCCTTTCTTGTTGAGATGTTCTTATTATGACTAGCATTTTTCCGATTGTGGCTACTCCTTGTGAATTAGTTACTCCATTTCTTTAAGTTCTGGAATCTCTGAGTTGACTTATTTGTCGTACGCTTGTATTATTGTCATTGTTGCTGTTGTACTTTTTATTGTGATGCACGAGGTTTCTGTTGTGCGGTTGTTGTTATTGCGATGCACGAGGTTTTTGCCGTGCGATTGTTGTCATTGTGATGCACGAGGTTTCTGCCATGCGAGTGTTATGGAGTTGCACGAAGTTTCTGTCGTGCTACTGTTACTATTGATATTTGCACATGTGGCGTGACAAGGCGGGATATGTATATATGGATTGCGCATGTGGCGAGACAAGGTGAAAACATTATTATACATGTATGGCAAGACAAGGCGGGCGTTTATTTTACTATTGCACACATGGCGAGACAAGGTGGGCTATATTAGGGATTGATTTGTGATGGCCTGGGGGCATTCTTGTTGTTGATATTTTTGTAGTGGTACACTTACCTGTGTGAGTTTTATCTTGTGGAAGTTGTGAGAAAACATTCTACGTGTTGTCCGTTCTTTTCCCTTATGCTCACTAGTTGGTATGAACTATGTTAGGACACTAGCACAAGTATACACATAGTTAAGCACTCTTATCGGATAAGAGATTTTCTTGATATTGTTGAGTATAGATGTACACCCTTGCTTACTTGCCTTCTATGTGAGAATGGATCTATTTGGCATGCGAGTCGTCAGTGCGGTTATGAGGTGTAATGAGGGCACATGATGCCAAGTGTTAAGGTTCAGGTATTGAGACCCGTGAGTTGTGATTTGTCCGAGTTCGGTACTTCGTGGAGTTTGTTGACTGAAACCTGATGTGAAAGTGGTCGTTGTTGCTGAGTTATTAATTGTCCTTGCTGTATCTGTGATTTCAGATTTAGGTTGTGTTTACGTTCACCCTTCTGTGTCATTATTGTGGTATTCCGCTGATACTTGTTGTTGTCCTTTCCTATTGCAATTATTGTATTGTTAGTCTTATCGCGTAGTCTTTATGTAGATATTATACTCTGTTGTTTCTATACTTATACTTTGTTCAGGTTATTTAGTCCAGTAGGTGTCTTGACTGTTTCTCGTCACTACTCCACCAAGGTTAGTCTTGATACTTACTGGGTACTGTCGTGGTATACTCATACTACAGTTCTGCACATTTTTGTGCAGATCCAGGTATTTCGAAGTCAGTTGATCATTAGCTAGCTGTGCAGACTGTTGCTGTGGAGATTCAAGGTAAACCTGCTGCTGCGTTCGCAGGCTTCAGAGTCACCTTCTGATTTGTATTCACACTGTTTATTATTTCAAACAGTTATATTTAGAAAATTATAGCAAACTCTGTAGAGCTTATGACTTGTACTACCGGTTTTGAAAATTGTAAATTTTATAGAGATTTCTATTTCAAATATTGTTAGATGTTATTTAATTATTATTGTTATTCAGTAAATTTTAGGCTCACCTAGTCCCTAAGACTAGGTGCCATCACGATACTCAACAGAGGGAAAATTGGGTCGTGACAAAAATCCTAGGCATCCTCTGATGCCGGGCCACTGAAAGTAGGTGGGTGGTACTTCTTGTACCTCTCGAGCCTGGGCTGCTCTGCCTCAGAAGCTGCTTCCCTAACCTCGGGCTGAACTAGAGCTACTAGCTGTATCGGTATGATCTCTGGATCCTGGTCTACATGAACCCGCTGCTCTGGGGTACCAACAATAGAGTATATGCTTCTCCCTCGACCTGAGATGTGGCAGGAGCAAGAGGTACCAATCTTGCCTTAGCCAAGGTGCTGAACATGCTCAAATACTGTGCTAGAGTCTCCTGGAGAGATGGTGTAGTAACAAGCGTCTCAGGTTCCTGCCCTCCAACTGGAGCTCCTGGTGGCTCTTCTGTGGTAGCTCGTGCAGGTGCTCTGGCTGCACCACGTAGACGTCCTCGGCCTCTACCCCGGCCCCGACCTCTCATGGCTCTAGCAGGGGGCGCGAGTGTCTGGTCATCTGATCCAGTCGTACGTTTCCTCACCATCTGTGAGAGAATAGAAAGACAGAAATTTAGAATTCGAAGTCAAAATCTCACACGATAAGGAATAAAAGAAGTGAAGATTTTCCTAACAGTTCCATATCCTCTCGAAGATAAGTACATACGTCTCTGTACCGATCCACGATACGTCTCTATTTTTTTTATGTTTTCTTGTTGTATAGAGTTTTAATGAAATTCATCAATAGATTTCAATCGTTTTAATTTAGAAATTTCCTTTCATATTGCATAATTGGTGTTCAAATTGAAATTGTCAATCAATAAATTTTGAAGGTGTTTGAATCTCCAACATTGACAGCCATTAAAAAGCTTTGAAGCTTTGAAATCGAATTTGGATTTTCAAAAACCATTATTTATTTGGATTGGGTGTTGTTGCAAACAATTGAGAATATTGTTTGGAGTTTACATCTCAATTTTGAGGGTGTTTTGGTGAGGATTAGACTTGATTTTGGTTGAATTATTGAAACTCGAACACATGACATACAATGTACTTACCAAATTGTAGTAAAGTTGTATTATAATTGTATGTAAATTGTATTTTGTTGTAGTTATGTATTTTTTTATTTGAATGTTGTATGAAAGTTGAAAAATAGTTGTATAACATATGAATCATTGCATAAAATTAGTATTTAAGTTATCAATACTATCTTTTTACATATAGTTGTTGATATGTATCAAAATTGTATTAAGAGAGTAAGTTTTGATTGGAATTTTAGAGAGCAAGAAGCACACACCACAAAATATATACAAATCAGATACAAAATATATACAAAAGACATATTGTATAAAATTTGTATTTAAGTTGTATGATATTGTAGTTGTATTTAACTGAGTAGAAATAATGTATGAAAGTTGTAGATAAGTTATAAATACGTTACATAATATATAATTAGTTGTATGAAATTTGTTTTTATTATTTATGTTGTTGTAGATATTCAAATTTGCATTAAATTTGTACGAAAATTATTTTTAATTTGTATGTTGATGTACCATATATTGTTCTTAAAGATAGAGAGTTTATGTGTTTAGTTTGAATATAAATATGCAATGAAGTTTAGATATAATAGAAGTTCTATTTTAGATTGTGTTGATGAATAATACTGAAACCTGATCGATAAAAAAAAATATGCAAATGTATTAGACAAAATATGACGCCAATTGCAAGCAATACAGAATTATTGAACATCTTATTGATGTAACACAAAATGTCATTAATGTGCAAGCTGAAAATTTTGTTGCACCCGACGTGCAACCTTACATTAGAACTGGATAAAGCTTTATGTGCTGCTAAGGATTCAGGAACTGTTCCATCATGTTCAGTCTATTTGAAAACGTAATTTCATGCCATAGTTGGGCGTCAACTCTCAGATGTAACCGAGGGCTTTAACCCCTCAACTTTACTCTCTGCCTAGTTTTAATAAAAGGAGACAATTTAATTAAAATTAAAAAAAAACCGCCAAAACATAAAACCAATACCGAAACAATTATAAAACAGAAATCCCTAAATATAAGTTCGATCTGAAGAGAAGAGGGGAGAAACGAAAGAAAAAAGGAAAAGGGTATAACTAAGTCTCTTGATTGAAGACACTAATAATGGATTGAGAGCCTTTTAAGGTGGAATTTATATAATTTGTAAGTACTCCTTATTTAAGGCAGGTAATATATAAAATTAGAATAATTTTGATAAATAAATTACATATATTATATAGGAACGAAAAAATTTCATTCTCCAAAGCATCATTAGAAAATGATAGTCAGTTCAAATCTGCAATGTTGGCCCGTGCTCTGCACAGGCAATCCTCATCTAGTATATAGGAGTAATATGTTAAAGTAACGGCGAGTTTTTTCTAACGCAAACTTTTAATGGATGGCTTGTATGACTAATGCCTAAGCTTTCAGAGATAAGATTCATGGACGCGGCTAAGACTGTTCATAACTTGTTAAAACTGAATTATTGAACTGAATGGAAAATTTCAGTTTTTTTATTTTGATTTAAAAAAAAAACATAATCACACTAAAATTAACCAATGTGTTAAACAATTTGACAAATATTCTTTGCAGGCACGTGTTGTGAGTCAGAAACACATGTACTTGACCCAACATCTACTACTAACCCTACATTATAGTGCATATTGGTTAACCTAACTAATTACTACTAATCACTACCTAATGCTATTTCATATTAGACACAGAAAGCATCGAAAATCAAGATGAATCCTATGGCTTTGGACACTTATCTGCTGGATCATTCTTTTCTTGGGCATGTACTGATACATTTAGGGCTTGAGTGGACGTCGAAAAACCCCATCTTCTGCCGACCAAAGGGCATTTTGATGATACATAGAGCGCCTTATTTGGTTACCCTTGTTTAATATGTACTCACTATTTTGAAAAGAATTAACTGATACTTAAGTTTTGGATAATTACAAATACACTTTTCTTTTCTTCTGTTACATGTATCCTTATGTTAGTATCCTGTACTTCTTTTCTTTAACTCGAAGTACATCTCTAGTGTTAATGTGTTAATCCTTTAGTTCCAAAGGTTTTTTGAAAATAACATTTTCCTACATGGATGGAGTACAAGGTTTGTCTTTTTCATTGTCAGCTGGGGCCTATTATTAGTTTAATAGAATATATTTACTTGTGGAAAAAGATTATAGTTGTTTAATATAGAGTTTATTTTCTTCGCAATAGACCAAAACTAGGGCATTAGATTAGATCACTTACTAGTTTGAAATTTGAGTTTATGCGAGCTAATCGTTTATGCTTTATGTAAAAGTGATAAAAACTTGGTAACTTTAACCTCTACTTTTCACATTTAATTTATATCCAGTTTGATTTTCAGATTCCTCTCTGAAAATCAATTCAAATCATGTTCGCATGTTAGGAAACCAAAACTTCCACTTTCCAAAATACATGTCATGTATCAAAACATAAAACTTGTCATAAAAGAATCCAGAAGCTTCTTTTCAAATCCTTATGGTTTCTGTTGGTTTTGAAAAAGATCTTTGCTTTCCAATCCAAAACTAATCTTATTTTCGAACACTAGGGTCTACACATGTCATAGGACTAATAAAGAACGCAAAGAAAACACCACACAATCCACCTCTTACTTTCTTTTTTTTAACAGATAAAAAGGTAGTTTCGTGACTAGGAAAGGACCGTATCCTAAAAAATATGACGTAGACAATTTATGCTAATGTAAGTACTAGCAGTTGCTTTAAAGATTCGAACCCGTGATATATAATAACTTTACCATTGCTCCAAGTAAATTTATTGGGTATAGACTCATTCCGATTCGCACCAAATATATTCGGTAAGGAAATAGGCGCTTGCTGTCAAAAAGTCTTTCATTTTAAATATCGAAATCTAAACGTTTTATTAAGAATGAAAGAATTGTAATCATCCCATCATGCCCAATAGCGATAGTTCACATCTTAATTACTTTTTCCTATTTCTCATCTAGCGTTCGGTCCTAACTATTTCGTCTTCGCTCTATATGTCCACAATATAGGAGATAAAGTGTTTCCTATAAAGACTAACTCTACATCCAAAACTCAAAGTCGAAATTGTTAATTAAAAATAAACGTGTAATTATAGTTTTACCATAGCCTTTGGTGGTTTTCACGTCTTAATTACAACCATAATAACTTAAAACTCAAAAGAGTCTTATTAGCCTCAAAAAAACACCAGACATCCTAGACCGTCCACTTGGCTACTTTTAAACCTTGGATTCTAATTCCACCTGTCAGATTTAATTTTGTTCGGACATCGATAACTGATGAATCCCATCATAACAACAGTGGATCCAATTCCATTGGCAAATGTACAAATCTCAAAGACAGAACAAGTTTTCAACCACAAAAATACTACACTTCTTCCACAATCCAACGTTTGTACTTTCAGACAAGGACTCTTCACACCAGTCTCTAATTTGCACGTACCATTCAAGAACCATAGAAGTTTAAATGCACATTCAAGAACCATAGAAACTATATATATATATATATATATATATATATATGGTGTCCGGACCCGCTCGTATGCATTTTAATTAATTTTACGGAATATTTGTTACTCCCTATCAGTAACAGTTACCAGATAACTCTTTTCACCAACAGAGCCGGAATTAAGATTTGAACCTTATGAGTTCGAGATTATAATCATCTTAAGTTACTGAGTTCTAAATTAATAATTTGTACATATTTATTAAATTTTTAAATACAAATACAGAGTTTGAACAAAAGTTACTGGGTTCGACCGAATCCACAACCAACACTGTGGCTCCGCCCCTGTTCATGGAGGCTTGTACATATGTGAAGAAATCATGTAGTATTTTTTTGTCTCTGCTGGAATTTGAATATGAAACTTTGTAATTTTCATCCACTTCATTGACCACTAGACCACACTGTTAGATGCTTGAAACTTCACTATATTACTTCGTACAAAAAAATATAATCTTTTATATTACAAATAGTCGACATTAACCATTAAAATCTTATGATTAAAAAATAAAGTATAAACGTTTTTTTTCTTTATTACTGAAATTTTTGCTCACTTGAATTATGCCACATAAAATTGAAATGAAGAGAGTAGTTAACTGTGGACAAAGAATCAGAATTTGTAGAAATAGGTCAAATCAATTGTCACCTAAAGAAAAAGATTATCATTTCTGTGGGTACGTGTGGGGGATTCCATAAAATCGGATGGTGGTTTTCCATAGTTTTGAAAAAATAAGCTTTAATTCTTGGCCACTCAACTCTATCTTTTTTAGTAAACCAAAATTGACTTTCTAACCACTGAACAGCAAAAATTTATGGCTCATAACATCCCGTCAAACATCTATTAAAGTGTAATGCCTTAATCAACTAATCTCTTTATCTTTCTTTTTTTCTGCTAATTAGTTGTACTCAATCATTCTCCTCAAAATTACAAATTTGCCGTTATTCGCTTTGGTTGAGTGTATACTTTCTCCGGTACATTTTAATTAATATTTTAATTGTTATCACACATATTAAATAATTTATTTTTAACATAATAATAAAATTGATCATATTAAATTTCACTATCTCTTTAATTTGTTCATTAAAAATATAGCAGATACTCCATTACTCTTTACTCCAATGATAATTTAAAAAAAAAAAAATCCTTCTTGACACATCTACAAAAAATATTGTGAACCACAAAAAAATAATTAAAAATTCAATTAAAGCAGGCCGGAGGAAATAACACATAATGAAGATTTATACCATGATTTATCCATAATGTTTCCTACAAAAATTTGAATAAATAGCTTAAAGATACAATTAAATGTTACTAATTAACTTAGACTGACATGATTTTGTATTCATCAGTACAATACACGTTTTCTTTCTAAGAAATTTTCTTTTGAGTTTAAGGTTTTGGGTTATAGCAATTATATTTGGACGTGAAAGATTTAAACATTAAACACTTCCAATTATGCACTTTAAATAATTTTTTAATTTTCTTTGTGGAGAATTTTGGGTTACATGTGAAATTCGCAAGTTAGAAATGAAACTTTAAACAAAATGAGAATAAATTGTGCATTTGTCCGATTTACACAACGAATTTGTGTTGCCGCAAAAAATTATCATACCGATAATTGGTGTATGATATTTAGAAATTAGTCAATACGTCATGAATTTTAGTTTTTCAGTTTAAATTTTCAGGACAAAAATATCCTGAATTGTCCCGAATTTAAAACTTTTAGTTTAAAATTTCAGGACAAAAGTAAGTACTGACTAATCTCTAAATAACATCCCTGAAAATGACTATATGTGCACTTGCCCCATAATTGGTGCATGATAAGGTCTAACTGAATAATAACAATAATAATTGAAACCATTTGATCTGTTTATGCAATGTAATTAGACACCATAAGCTTTTTATTTTCTCTGTTTTAATTATGTTAGCGGCAAAAATATCAATACGAGGGTCCCTGAAAAATATTTATTTGCACATTCAATACTTACATCGAACTAAATAGCTTAATCTTAAAAATCATACATTAAAGTGAGAGTATATATCACTTAATTAACCATGGTTAAATAAGTAAAAAGCAATAATCATTTATTGTGTTGATACAAATAGCAAATGCGAAAAAGTTTGTCTGAGGGTCTAAACTCTAAGGTCTCTTTAAAATCAATAATTTTCTTTTTAATAATTCTGATTATGAACTCTGTCTTATCGATCCACTTGCACTGTGAAGAAAGTACTGTTGAAAAATAAGCAATTAGAGATGAAACCATTCTTTTAAAAACTCTATAATTTACTTAACTAAGTCTAATAAAATAACCAACATAAAAGTACATGAAAAAGTAGTTTAAAATAGCTAAACAGTGACCATTTGTCCTATAGCGTGAAAAAGGAAAGTCTCTGCATTAAACTCTCGTCAGAGGCAAGATCCGGGAAATGAAAAGTATATTATATACAATCTTACCTTGTATTTTTATAAATGACTATTTTTATAACTTGAATTCGTCATGATATCAACATTAGTCCAATAGTGTAACAGTGTCAATGTTGTCTTTCCAAAGAATTTCATACAAAGAAGCAACACACCTACATCCAAAAATAACTCTATAAATACCAACCCTACGCCATTTTCTCACTCATATCAATAATTATTATTTTCTCCAAAAAAACTAAAAAAGAAATGTGTAAAGGAAGAAGAGAAGGTGAAGAAGAAAAAACAAAGGCAATTGGTAGTGTTTCTTGTGCACTTTGTAAATCAGAGGCCTATTTATACTGTCAAGCAGATGATGCATTTCTTTGTAGAAAATGTGATAAATGGGTACATGGGGCTAATTTTTTGGCTCAAAGACATATAAGGTGTATTCTTTGTGGAATTTGCAAAAGCTTAACACAGAGATATTTGATAGGAGTTTCATCAGAAGTTACACTTCCAACAGTTGTGAGTTTTACACAGAAAAGTAGTAGAAGATATAGTTCAGATTCTGAGGAAGATTGTTCAATAACAGTGAAAGAACCTTTCTTGTTTCTTTGATTACTATATAGAAGCTCATGTTTTGTTTTTCCCTTTTTTTTTTTTGTATTTTGGTTCCAATTAAACAGGAAAAAAGTTTAGAGTTTCATGATAGGCAGACAAGTTGATGTTTCTGCTTTTTTATTTTATTTTCATTTTCCTCTTGAGAAAGGGTTCTTATTTGTTTTAATCATACACTAGTATATAATGAAACAAGGAATGAGGTGACTAGAATTGGAGTTTGTGACCTCTTACTCATTGTTGATGTGTAATTGTTTGTTGTTTTATTTTCACTGTTCTTTGATCCGAGGGTCTACTAGAAATTGTCTCTCTATTTTCACAAGGTAGGAATAAGGTCGACATACACATTATTCTTCTCATACCTCACCTATGAGATTATACTGAATTTGTCGTTGTTATTGTTGTTATTAGCCTCATACTTACTGGACCATCCCTCTAGAACTGAGAAAAGATTCAAATATGGCGTTTTAGTTTCGAGATCTTTGATAGTAGAGGCAAATTTAACGTTCATGAATCTAACATGTTCACAGTCGATGTGATCTATTATATACTTATAATTTAAATATCTTCTTGCATCCGTGTGACTAATTCGAGCTAAGAATAGTGAGTTTAATTGAATATGTTGAACTCATTCAAGATTTGCATGTATTTAATAACAGAGCTAAAAGTAATGGATTCGGTTAAACCCGCAGAATCCATCCTAGATCATGTATTTGATAACATTGAGAATGTCTTATCTTTGGCCAGAATTACAAAGATGCTTTTCTAGCCATGTTTTCTGTAGTTTGCTTTGGAAATTTTTGAGCCATAATCTAATTAAAGGCATTGATTTAGTACCATAGTAAGGACCCTACGGATCGCTTATCGTGAAAATATAATTATGTGGCGGTGGCTGCCTAGCAGGTGTAATGTCAAAAGTATGAGGTGGATATCATTTCTATGTCAGAAAGAATATCAAACAACTGAACAAGTACTCATATCGTTTCATTCTTGTAGTAAGCTTTATCTCAAATCAATTTCCCAATATGTTTTCCATTTGTTCATTGAATTTAATTTGGAGTAAGAACTACTTAAGATGTAAAAGGATTTATTATTTTTTAAAAACAAAATGTTAGAAACTATTACTATGCAAATATTCGCATTTCAAATAATGATTAGCTGCTTAAGGTATTGCTATGGAGTATGGGCTTCATACCTCTTCATTTTTCTCCTCTACTATTCCTCTCCATGATATCATATAAAGTTAATTTTATGAGCATGAACCAAAGTTAATTTTATGGCTTGTGCCTTTTATTTTCTTTTTCCTTTTACTTGTGTTTTGGATATATAGGACTACTCATGATTTATGAGTCATTTTGTTTGAAAAACAAGTTATCCTATTATTAATTATTCCGGAACTAGTTATCTCACCCTCTCATAAGAATAAAAAATAATACAATCCTGGGCCAAACGTGAGATAAACTCATCTCAAATTTAATCGTGAGATTAATTATCCCGTATCCCACGTACCAAACAAACACTTAAATTTAATATGAATCAACATATCATAAAGTTGGCCTGTTATTACAAACCGAAATAGTATTATTCTGATTCGATAGTTCAATACCAAGGCTTAACCGGATATATATCAGAGAAAAACAACATAATTCCCTTCATATTCCATTAGTATCATTTTCCTCGTGATCTTCATTCTTTTAGATCCCAATGACCATCTTTTCTTTGAATCATTCCCTTGAACTTATGATCAGTGGCGGAGCCAAATTTTTCGCTAAGAGAAGTTAAAATATAAATAAGTAAGTATACGAAAAAATTAAGGGGAGTCAACATATAATATGTATCCATAAAAAATAATAATTGAACCTATCTATACAGTGTAATTTTTTGACGAAGGGGTATCAATTGACTCACCTTGCAAATGAGTAGCTCCGCCGCTGCTCATGACATCGTCTACTCTAATACCATGTTGAATTGTGTCATGATCACCTTCGAATATTAGAGAAGAAACACTTTTATTTACTTAATTATATCTTCAAAAGCGCTGCACATGCACACAGAGACACAGAATACATACATCTCATTCAGGTTTGTTGTCATAACTAAGTCAGATTGACTGACACAACCAACATGACAAATTTTCTAGCTCTGGTACTAGCTTAAATTCTTTCGACTTGTTATAAAGGAATTTGATGGTTTAAGTATCTTTACATTAAGATACTTTAACACTTGGGCAAGTTTTGACAAAGTAGAATGGCCCAAAATTAGCTATCTTAGCTCACATATCCCTTGTTACTAATGGATCAAAATCATAAGCTTCCCCAGCCTTAACAAATCTGCCTTTAACTCGCCTTCTCGTATCTGCCCTGACCTTACGTGAAGCATATCTTATTTGCTTTCTGAACCTGCATGTTGTACAAGAATGTATATTAATGGTGAAATGTCAATTAAAGGCAAAAAATCATGATTTGCACAAAATAAACCCTCGTCAAAATAATCACTTAGCTAATCAACATAATGGAAAATCTCAATTAAGCAAAGCATTAGTATTTTGGTATATGAAATTGATCTACTTACGTTCTAGTTTTCTTTTTCTCATTATATCTCATCTTGGCTTCGTTCCTTGCCCGTACACAACTAGTTTCTGAATTCCAATCACAAGGTGGAAAGAGTGGCGAAAACCCACAATCTTGATAGTCAGTTGCCTCACTACTTTCTGTGGTGATGTTAGAGATTGACAATGACCTTGAATGAACTGGTCCTTGTGTAAAAGCTAAGCCAGTGTCTCCATTACAACTTTGATTCATAAACATGCTATTTGCAGTTCCACTCACTGAACATGGTGCCTAACAAAATACACATTGAAATTACAATTAAAGATTAAGCACATTTGTAAGTAACATTTTATAAAACAATCTAAAATATGCACTTGTAGGGCAGCCTGGTGCACGAAGCATCCGGCGTAGCAGGGTCTACGGAAGGGTCGTACCCCAAGGGGTGTGATGTAGACATGCTACCCTAATGCAAGTATCAGTGGCTGATTCTACGAACGAAAATAAAAATATCTACTGTCTAATTCATCTGGTAGGTTTTCTTAAAGCTCTTTTAAAGAAGTTATAGCACAAATATAGGTCTGAGAAGTACCTCTAGTGCAGTTTCAACATGACTATTAGGCCCAATGACAGATAAATTTTTCTCCATTATTAGACAATCCAATCCCCTGTCTTCACTATAATATCTTGAATGACTTTGTTGTAAACTGCTGAAAATATTGTAACTACAATCGGAACTCAATTCGTCTAAATCAACACCTTCCGCGAGATCATCACCTCCATAAATTCCATGATCTTTAATAGTGGTACAACTTTGCTGCACTTAAAGCAAATTAATAAAGCAGAATTAGTGTATACTTTTTATTACTTGTCAACACACTCAGAAATTAGGCATGTCTTTATAGCATAGAGTTTAACTTCTATAAATAAACAATGTAAAAAGAATTGTATACGATCAGGTCACTTAAAAGAAAACTATGGGTAGCCGTCCATATTAAGTTGAATTAGAAAACTGAAAATAAGTCAAGTTACTTGGTACAACAGGTAACACTCAGCAAGGGCAACCTAGTGCACAAAGCATCCGGTGTACACGCAGGATCCGAGGAAGGGGTGCACCCTTATAGGGTATGATTTAGGAAGTCTACCCTAATGCAAACATTAGTGGCTAATTTCATGACTCGAACCCGTGATCTATATGTCACACAAAGACAATTTTACCTTTACTCCAAGGGACCCTTCGCAATAGCTAACACTAATAGTGTGAAAATTTTTGATATTATCAGTGTATATAAGTTAAACCATATAAGTAGTAGTAGTACATATTCCCTAGAACCGCAAATGATATTAGAACACAATATAAAAAGAAAGCATACTAACCTTAGGGAGGCTAGATCCCTCTGAAAAGAAGGGTGCTTGATCTATGTTGTAGGTTGTCAAGTATGTGGAATTTGAAGGAATTCCCCATGGTTTAAACTTCATACAAGAAGCTAATTCATTGAGTTTGCTAGCAACCATTGAGCAATTATTCTCATTGACACTCAATGAGCTAGTAGTATCAAAGCTGCTAACATTATGTACATTATTATTAGGCATTTGATCAAAAGTTGTTGACAAAATCTTTGTCATAAACTCAGCTGGAGATGGACATCCACTATAAGAATCCAACTTCTGGTGCTGATGCCTTGATACCATATTGCAGCCAATTGTATTCGAATCACAGCCTTCGCATAAACACATTACGATAATCATGCAACGTACAATTGCAGGCTCTGAACTGCAATTGTCACAAATGAGAGAACGAACGTGCTTTCGAGATAAACAATTTGCTGAATGTACACTTCCATCACATGGAAAGCAAAGCTTAGCTGCATCTGATTTACAATACACCACTGCCCTCTCCACCCCACAGACATCACATAAAGGCTCCATGCATTTAACCTACTAACATAAAATGATATTTTTTTCCTTTTTCGATCCCTCAACTTTCTGGGATCAAATTAGAGTTTGTTAGGCTTTCGACACGTTTAATTTCAAGCTTGATAACTATTACGATATTCAGAAATCTCTTATCAGACTCAAGACGTTAACAACAATCAGTTACGTCACACTTCCAAACTAAACAAAAAACTCAAACGCGATCAACAGTTACAATAAAGTATAAGGTAAAGAAAACTATAGTTTTGTGAAAACTACTAAAATCATTTACCAACATGAAGAAAGTGGCAATACATATTGACATGTGCCTGTATCCTATATAGTCACATGTTTTATTGGCATTTTTATTTGTCCACGTGCTTTTTGGTGTCGCATTGATTTCCACGTGGAGAAACGTGAGCTATAAAAGTGATATGGTTGCTGATATACAAATCAGAATAAGTTACTTGCTTAAACATAGCCTTATGACTCGCTCTGCTTTCTTCTCTATGGGATTTTGGCAAATTTGTGCAAAAGGAGGATCATCTGCTAAGTATCTAGTCACAAGTTGCCACATCAACAGGGAAATTACAGCGCAGATCGTTGGCTGACTAGTGAGCCACGTGTTGACATGTGAATGACACGTGAACATGTGACTGTTTTGTGGTCAACAAGGTCTCCTCCCTCCAACATTGGCTAAGCTGCGGGCTCTGTACTTTCCATTGGGCTTTAATTGCGTTGCACGTTAATAATGGCACGCGACGATTTAAATATTTATTTATATAAAGAATAATACAATTTAATTAATGAGAGAAATTTTATGTATAATATTACAACAATCATCTAAATGCCGAAAAATATTATTACATTAGCATAATACATGAATTTAAAATAAAAGTACATCATCAAAACTTACACAAATGATCAATTTGTCCAGTTAGTTAGATAATTATATATTATAGTTTAAAAGTATTTAATGTGATGGTATCTTAACGAATACTTCTTTGTTGACAATATTTTTTTGTGTATGTTTCCTCCTAATGCGTTGGTTGCTCTGCTTTAACCAGAACTCTTGTTGTCGATCTTCATATCCCTCTTGAAAGTGCAACATACAGTTGTTCGTGTAAGAAAACATATTGTGGTAAATATAGTTCAATATTTAGAATGTTTGTCCTTATGTTATTTATTATATTTACATAACATAAACATACTAAAAACTATTTTCACACAAATTTAAAAGGATATTCCTTAGTTTCGGAAGATGAAAGTTGAATTCATGGATAAGAATATACTTAGAAGCATATTAACCAGTATCATAATTTTTGCATGTATGACGTTATTGTCAAAACTTCAATATACCATATGTGTGCTATTACATAAGCTATTCAGCGTATCTAAGTTTTTCAGTAGCATGACAGGCATATTTTTTTTCAAAATTAACCTATATACAATGGAAGATCAACTTTACTATATATACGGTGACACTAACATAAGTAAGAAATAAGAAACTTGACAACAAACATATATGGTAGAAAGTCATTTGGTATTAAAGTATTTAAGTATTCTTCTTGGTACTAATTATTAGTATCATTTTCTGCTGAGTCAAAAACTGAAAAATATTTTATTTTTACCATAAAAATTTGCAATCAACCTTTTATTTAGTTGATTAACATATTCATTTTTGTTAGCTAAGATATCTTTTTAATTCTATCATGCGATTTGCACAAATTGCGTTTTAATCTAATGATAGAAATATTTCTCTTATTAAATGCACTACTATTACCATTGGGATTGATAACCAAGTATTCAGGGGGAACCAAATCATCTTTTATTGGATGCTCTTCTTCGTTTCCGACACAAAGCAAGAAGACACTGAATATTAGATCTGTTCTTACTTTATATTTCTTGTCGGTTGAATCTTTTTCGTTGAGGCGAGAAGTATAACTTTGGTAAGCTAGCTTTTACAGTCTCTGCTTTTGTCGATTTTGGAACTACTGATAGTACTTGACAAAATCAGCTCCCAAACCATTAATTCTTTACCAAACGGTTCATTAATATCCAAAATATCTCTAGAACTCCAGGCAATTATTTCGATCGTTTGACACTTAACTATAAGTGCTTCATCCCATATTATCAATTTTGCTTTCCTTATAAATTTAGCACAATTGAGCTGCTTTGATATATTTGTGATGGTTATTTAAGTTGTTTGAAGAGGTATATCAAATCTAAAGTGGGTGGTCTCATAATAAAATCGTTATTTGTACACCATTTGTTATTATTGCTAACAGTTTCATGCATGTTGATATGATATTTGCAAGTAATGCATGACATAGAAATATTATTTCGATTTCGCCGGAGGCATCTACAAAGAATAATCCCGTTATACCATAGTCGACTCTTTATAAAATAGTCTTGAAAACTTGTTCTTGTTTAGGATTTAGCTTTGATTGTACTTCCTTAGACACTTGTATATCATTTTGATTCTTAATAATATATTAACCTTTTTACTTTGTGTTCTAACGCTCTTTTTATGGAATAAATTTATGTACCCGGAGATTTTGTTTAACTTGAATAAGAATTTTACTCATATGATGAATTCAAAATAATTGAATTGGATTCTCTTGCTAAAATTTTAATTCAATGATTTAATTATTTGGGTTTAACATAAAAAATAATTTATTCTATGTTGATTCAGATCTTAATATTAGTTTCATCTATTGTTTTGAATATTTAATCTTAATTATAATATTATCCACCATAAATTTTATTTTCAAGGAGTAAAAGATTGATGTGACATTTCACTTTTAGATCTTTATGTTTATAGAATCATTAGTGGTATTGACTCTTACCAACCATTTTTTTCTTTTTCTCACAAATTTATATTCTTAAATATGTTCTTAATTTTTGTTTAATAATTGGGTATTTTTTAATATTACACAACAAATTGATTAAAAAAAATATTATTTGAGTAGAAAAATAGTTTAAATATAATATAAAAATATATTATCGTGGGGGTATTTTTTCTCTCAATTTTAACTCTTTATGTATTCTATTTAATATTACTTTTAGTTTTTCTTCGTATTGGACATTATGTAGTGGTAGTGTATTGCCAATACGGAGGATTCTTATGAAATTGATTTTATTAAACCTTCCTATATATTTTTAATAAGAATTTAATAGACAAAATTTTATTAATTTTAAATATTAAAAATTAGCATAGAAGGTATTGTAGTCCAAAAAATAGGTTATTGCAGTTATGTCATTTTCCAAAAAATGGGTTATTGCAGTTATGTCCTTTCCTTATGAATTCTTCCGTTTAATATTTTAGGGCAATTTGATATATTAATATTGTATTTATACTTTTATAATAATATATGCTCTCATTTTTCTTAATGGATTTGGACAATATAATACATTCTTAAATTAAATTAGTAATAGGAAATTATAATACGTTTTTAAATGAAATTGGTAATAGGAATTTTATATGGATTAGACAACCCGAAAATAATTATACTAAGGCTAATATCTAGAATTTCGGTTATCTCCTTTTATTATGAGTTATTATGCTTAAAATTATAAGGCTATTTTTGTAAACCAACATTGTATTCATGCTTTTATAATAATATAGATATGAGTGCTTATCTAGCGGATCAGATTATAAATATAGTAATACGCTAGCCATCCGATAAGATAATGGGCGGATTATTTAAGAGAATATTTTTGGCTTAGAAAGTCTTAAATTAGTATCAGATTAATGATTATCGGGAGGTTTATCGGCTAAACCAAATAATGTTTTTTTGAACAATCAATACCAAATGGTCAAATGCATAGTTCAAACTGTCTTTGTTACTTTTTGAACAATCGCTACCATTAGCATTGGCATCCACAAAGGTAATACTATGGCCCACATAGGAATTCAATTCATGTCCACTCATAATTCATGAGAAGCCAAAGACAACTGTCATTAACTACATATAGTTCTATCGTTCTATGTTATAATTTTGCACACATTTGTGATTGTTTTGGACTTGCATCTTATATGAATGTATCTGATTGTAATTTGACCACAAGAAAAACACCTTAGGAATGCTTATCAAAATAATAGCTCTGAACTTACAACTACTTATACAACAATGTAGCAACAAGTTGCTATTACTTTACTGTGTTATAATATGAGCTAACTGTCTGTTCACAGTCTCTGGCTGCATATTGAATTCAATTCAATTCATCAATTGAGAATTAAAAATTAAGAACTTAGCATTTAGGGTTTCAATAGTACTTTATATAAATAGGGGTAAAAGTATAAATATAAAAAAATTCAACGGGTTAACGGTTCACCCGATAAGAAAATTGAGTAATCCGCCCCTAAACCGTTAAGCCGTTAATTATAACGTCTCAATCCGTTCACCATCCATTACCCCGATAATCTGACACCAATAAGCATGTAACGACCCGGCGAGTCACTTTAAAAGTTATAGCCCCGTTCCCCTATTTACTACTCATTTTGTGCTTTATAACTATTTTATAACTTTCCGGGGTAGTCGGTTCAGGTCCGGAGAGATTTTAGAATGAATTGGAACACTTAGTTCCAAAGTTTAAAACTTAAGTTAAAAAGGTTGCCTAGATGTCGACCTATGTGTAAATGACCCCGGAATAGAATTTTGATAATTTCAACAGTTCCGTATGGTAATTTTGGATTTAGGAGCGTGATTGGAATTTTATTTGAAAGTTCGTAGTGAAATTAGGCTTGAAATGGCTAAAATAGGAATTTAAGTTTGGAAGTTTGACCGGGGAGTTGACTTTTTGATATCGGGGTCGGAATCCAGTTCCGAAAATTTTTATAGATTAGTTATGTCATTTATGACTTGTGTCCAAAATTTGAGGTCAATCGGACTTGATTGGATAGGTTCCGGTATCGAATGTAGAAGTTAGAAATTCTTAAGTTTCATTAAGCTTGAATTGGGGTGTGAATTGTGATTTTAGCGTTGTTTGATATCATTTGAAGTTTTGACTAAGTTCGTATGATATTTTAGAACTTATTGGTGTATTTGGTTGAGGTCCCGGGGGACCTCAGGTGAGTTTCGGACGACTAACAGATCAATTTTTGGACTTGGTGTTTTGCTGAAATTTTCTGGTGCTCGGGTCTAGTTTTCTTCTACGCGATCGTGTGAGAAGGACCGCAATCGCATAGGATTTTTTGAGGCAATGATGATTTTGTTCTTTGCGATCGCATAAAAAGGGCCGCAATCGCGTAGCTGAGGGAGTTTGTTATTCGCGAACGCGTGGAAAAGGTCGTGATCGCATAGAGTAAGTGGAGCATAAGTGGAGGTCACGCGTTTGTGCTTCGCGATCGCGTGGATGAGTTCTCAATCGCGTAGGCCTGTGAGTTTGAGCTTTGCGATCGCTTGAAAAAGTCTGTGATCGCGTAGGGTTAATTTGGGCAGTGGGATAATTGTGCATCGCGATCGCGTGGACAAGTCCGCGATCGTGTATAGCAAATGTCTGGGCAGAGAGTTTAAGTTCTGAAAATGGGACTTCGTCCCATTTTTCATTTTTGAAGGATTGGAGCTCGGGAAGAGGCGATTTTTGGTAGATTTTCAGATAAAACATCGGGGGTAAGTATTCTTAACTCAATTTTGATTAGTTACCCGAATCCATCACTGTTTTTATCATTTAATTGGTGAATTAAATTGGAAAAGTTTGAAAACCTTCTTGGATAAATTTGAGGATTTAAAGGTCGGATTGTTATCGAAATTTAGTAATTTTGGTATGGTTAGACTCGTGGTTGAATGGGCGTTCATATTTCGTAAATTTTGCCGAATTTCGAGACGTGGGCCCACAAGCAATTTTTGAGTTAATTTTGGATTTTATTTAAACATGTAGTATTTTCTTATGAAATTGATTCCTATAATTTTTGTTGACTGTATCGAATTATTTTGGCTAGATTCGAGTCATTTAGAGTTGGATAATCGAGGAAAAGGCCTACTAGTAGATTAAATTGGAGCAAGTCGAGGTAAGTGACTTGTCTAACCTTGTGTGGGAGAAATTTCCCCTAGGATTGCTATTGATGTGATAATCGTAATATGTTGAAAGTCGTATACATGAGGTGACGAGTGTGTACACGGGCTAAATATAGAAGATTATGTTTTTAAATTGTGTATATCACTATTGCATATTAATTAAATTATTTTATCTTGTATATTCTTTATCATTGATCTAATTTTTATACTTTAAACTTGTTTGACCTTTTTCTGCTAATTGTTTTACCCGTTTAGTTAAAATTTGGTTTCTTTGATTCTGTGCATTATTTGAGGGTTGAATTTCTTAAATTTAAATATTATTAATATGATGTATTTGATATTCTAAATTTGGTACGGAGGTAACGTATTAAAAAAATTAAAATATTATTTTTGTTAAGTTATTTATTCCCGAATATTTTTGTGAGATTTTTGTACTCTTTGTGATTGAGCCGTGAGCTCCCTGTTGTGAAAAATATTATTGATATTTTTATTTTGGCAAATTAAAATATTTGAGCACTTGAGGTGTAGATTGTGATATATTGGGATATTGATACACATGCGGTGGTATACGGTTTGGGTGTTGAAACGTATGCGGTGAGATAAGGGTGGCTTGATACGCGTTGCTAGTAGGGGAACTACTAGAAGTCATGCGGTGTGATAAGGGTGGCTAAAACGCGGGATGATATTTAGGAAAAAATATTTTCTTTAAAATTAAATGCGAAGGCTCCCGCTGTAATATAAGGAAATGAGTTATTGTGAATTTATTTATGATTTGGGACTACGTGGCGGTACCTCGGGAGTTTCCTTGTTGATATTTATTTATGGCCGTAGTTGTCTTTGATTATTGTCGTGATTTTTCTTAAAGTTGTAAATTTCTGTTTTCTTTCCACAAGGTATTATTTTTCCTTATTCTGTGCAATTTAATGGTGACATACTACCTACTTGATTCACTTCCATTGTCATTTATTGTTATTATATTGTTAAACATGTCACCATGTCTTTTATTATTCCAGCAGGGCCTAACCTGACCTCGTCACTACTCTACCGAGGTTAGGCTTGGCATTTACTGGGTACCGCTGTGGTATACTCATACTACGCTTCTACACATCATTTTGTGCAGATCCAGGTACATCCTACCAGCCCAAACATCAATGAGTTACCCGTGTATGGAGACTTCGAGGTATATCTGTCAGCGTCTGCAGACTCCGGAGTCCCCTTCTATCCTTATTATGTTGTTTCCTTATTTTCTTTAGACTTTGATATATGAAGATATTCGTACTACTTCTTAGAAGCTTGCGACTTATTTCTACCAGGTTTTGGGAGTTATAATTATGTGAGTTTGCAAATTTATTTATTTCATATTTCTATTGTTATTCCGCATTGATAGGCTTACCTAGTCTTAGAGAATAGGTGTCATCACGACATCCTACAGAGAAAAAATTGGGGTCGTGACAAAGCTAATAGGCCATCGGTTCATTTTGGTTAATGGTGTCGGTTCGGTTATATATATATATATATATATATATATATATTCCTATGAACCCCACACATATTAATAAATTATTTTCATTGTTCATTTTTTCGTATCCCTTAGTCTGTATTCCTATTTTAATATGTTTTTAAAATTCTATCATGTTTATCATAAAATCTGGGCTTATGTAAAATATTCCTCCATTGTTTGTCATATCTACTTCCGTTAAACCTATTACAGATTTCTTTAAGTCTGACCATCTGTCATCATATACTACAACCAATACTTTAGTTCCTAAAGAACTAGAAATTCAAACGACTAAGTTAGTAGAAAAAAATAACGCATCAGGTAGAACCATTAACAAGTGATATAAGTGCATTAAAAGAAACGATAGAAACATTAAAAGAAATTTCTCTTTCATGAACGATCTAGACCCGGTATATGATAAAGCCTTACAATTTACAACAAAATTTCAGCCTAACCTAGAAGGATTCACAGACTATATTTCTCAAGGAAGATTAGACCAGATAAAAATTAAACAAAATAATACTATAATAGCATTACTATTAGAAGTTAATAAAAAGTTGGATAAGATTATTAAAGATAGAGAAGTAAAACCTGATATATATATATATTGTGTATAATCTATGGATACCGACTAAAAAAAGTAAACATTGATTCTAGTTGGCTATTTCTATAATAATCCCTTTAGTAAAAATAATGTGGACTGCCCAGTTTTATAATTGGTAATTGATAAATAGTTAATATTTGTAAGATAATTAAAAAATATTATTATTTAATGCAAAAATAAAAATTTAGACCAAAAAATCTTAACTGAAATATGGAAACATTTACTATAATATACTGAAGTTTGGAATTTGTACGAATAAAATCCAGTACATTATGTTAGGAGTTCCTGAAAAAATGCTGAAAGTTTAGAAAAAAATGTTGAAGACTTCAGGAAAAAATGCTGGGTTTCGAAAATTCATCCCAACAGTCATTGTTAAAATTTCTCCCCCACTCAATCCTTCTAATTCTTCTAAAAGTGAACCCCAATCGGCGATAATACTGTAGAAACTAAAAAAACATCATCATAGAAGTGTAGAATTATTGTTTTTTTTTAATTAAAAAAGCGTAGAATTATTCAAGTGTTGTGAGGTTTGAATTAATTGAAGTTTGTTTAGTTGAAGAGTCCAATTGTGTGGCCGTAATTCCCGTGGGCTATATAGGTTTGCTCAGTCTTATGTTCTTTAAATTAATCAACAATATAAAGTAAAGATTGACAACGGAACAAGGTCGCTAAGCAGTCTTAAGACCACATGCTCTTCCCCCGCTGCTAAGCATAACCGAACCGTAAGAAAATTCGCAGAAGATTCAACACAACAACAACAATCCAATATAATCTCACTAGTGAGGTATGGAGAGGGTAGTGTGTACGCAGACCTTACCCCTACCATGAGGTAGAGAGGCTGTTTCCATTAGACCCTCAACATCCTTCCCTCCAGGAACTCCCCACCTTGCTCTTGGGGTGACTCGAACTCACAACCTTTTGCTTGAAAATGAAGGTTGCTTACCATCATAGCAACTCCAACAACACAGTATGTTGGAATTTTATTTGTAAAAAAAGTTCGAAATCTAACATATTGTGGTGGAGTATTAGGCTTCATTTGTGGGTGAAATTCAAAATTAGCCAGACTTATAAATGGTAATTGAAAAATAGCCATAATTTCAAAAGTAATCGAAATTTTACCATTTTTCATGTAAAGATAAATCTGAACGAAAATACTGTTCAAAATTCGGAAATTATTCCAGCATAATATACTAGAGTTCCACCATAATATACTAGTCTAGCATAATATGCGGGAAGTTCATACACAAGTGTTCCAATCTCCAGTATATTATGATGTAACTTTCCGTATGCTAGAGTTCCAGCATAATATGCTGGAAGTTCATACACAAGTGCACCAATCTCCAGTATATTATCCTGGAACTTTCCATGTTGCAGCAACATAGTGGTTATTTTTCAATGACTTTGCAAACACTAGCTATTTTTCAATTACCGATCAAAAACTGGCTAGCCCGTGCTATTTTTACCTCATTTGTTTGCACTTAATGGAGGTCTGACTCTTAATCATTCATATCTCAAACATTAAGTGTGTTTGTTTTTAAAATCTTAATCTTAATCATTCAGATCTTAATCATTAAATGTGTTTATTTTTTTACTTCACAACCACTTAATGTGTCTGAATAGGCATGTATGATTAAGATCTATAAAAAAGACTTAAATTCATTTAGATGTTATCATCCACATTCATTACTAACTGTCGCTACTGCCTACCATTATCAACTACCATCACCACCACCATCACCCTCCTCAACCATAGTCGTCGCCACCGCCATCCTCAACCATAGCCGCCACCATCATCCTCAACCATAACCACACACTCACCCACCTCAACTATCACCACTAACCACCCCATCACGATCAATAACCATAGCAGGCACCAACACAATTATAAACTACCACCACCCACCATCACCTTCCTCAATCATAATCACAACCTCTACCACCTATGATTGTAACGACCCGATCGGTTATTTTGAGAGTTGCAGCCCAATTCCCCCATTTACTGCTCCATTTATGCTTTATAGTTGTTATATGACTTATCGGGTTAGTTGGTTCGGGTCCGGAGTGAATTCAGTGTGAAATAAAATACTTAGTCTCTTAAATGGAAAACTTAAGTTGGAAAAGTCGACTAGATATTGATCTATGTATAAACGAACCCGGATTCGAATTCTGATGATTCCAGTAGCCCCGTATAGTAATTTTGGACTTAGGAGCGTGCCCAGAAAATTATTTAGAGGTCCGTAATGGGATTAGGCTTGAAATGACGAAAGTCGAATTTTTGGGAAGTTTGATCGGGGGGTTGACTTTTTTATATCAGGGTCGGATTCCAATTTTGGAAGTTGCAGTAGGTTCGTGGGGTCATTTATGACTTGTGTGCAAAATTTGAAGTCAATCGGGCATGATTTGATAGGTTTCGACGACGTTTGGAGAATTTGAAAATTTTAAAGTTTCTTAGGTTTGAATCCGTGTGTAATTCATGTTTTCGGTGTTATTGGAGGTGATTTGAAGATTCGACTAATTTTATATGATGTTATAAGACTTGTTGGTATGTTTGGTTGAGGTTCCATCTCGGGTTTATTTCGGGTAGTTAATGGACTTAGAATGTAATTTGAGAAGTTGCTGAAGTGTGAGAGCAGCTGGTGTGACCGCACCTGCGGAGAGAGGACCGCAGATGAGATACCGCAAGTGCGACAGGTTCAGTGCAGGTGTAGAAAGGGTGGAGACCAGTAGGGGTCGCAGCTGCGATGGTTTCTTCGTACCTGCGATAGCGCAGATACGGACCATGGGTCGCATGAGCGGATATCAGCGGGGTCCGAGATTTTTGGCTTCATTTCATCATTTTGAGCTCGGATTTTAGAGATTTTGAGAGGAATTTTCAAGTGAAATTCTTGAGGTAAGTTCGTTGCCTTCATTTTTCTTCAATAATTATGTCTCCCCGCTGATTTTCCACCTAGATGGTGTGTTTTTGAGGTGTAAATTGGGGATTTGAGGCTAGGGATTTGGAGAGTTGGTTTTGAGGATTTGAATGACCAATTGGTGTCAGATTTTGATGAATTTGGTATGGTTGGACTCGTGAGTGCATGAGCTTTTGGATTTTGTGAATTTTGTTGGATTTTGAGACATGGGCTCGGGGCCGGGATTGGGCCGATTTCGGATTTTGGCTATAATTTCGTATTTTTCTTGTGGAATTAAATTCTGTAGCCTATATTGATTGTATTGAACTGCTTGTGGCTAGATTCAGGACGTTTGGAGACGGATTTGAGAGGTAAGGGCATTTTGGAGTAGAATTTAGCCCGGATTGAGGTAAGTAATACTTTCAAACTTTGTTCTGAGGGTTCGAAAATCCGAATTATGTGTTATGTGATTAGTATTGAGATGACACACATGCCAAGTGACGGGCGTGCAGGCGTGCACCATGAGAATTGTGACCTTATTTACTCCATGGCATCGTATAGTGATTTTATCTTGTTGACATCCGTGTTTTCATCATGTGATTAAGTAATTGAACTGTCAATCATGCTAGATATCATGTCTAGACTTTATGCCGGTACTGTTGGGACCCATAATGGTCTTTTCTTGTTGTTGTCTTACTGATTTCATTGATATTTTATACCCAGTCATATTCATTCATTTCATATCTCATCGCAGTCTCTATTGTTATTTATTGATACATCATATTATTGTTTTCGGGCTAGTATCATGACATTATGAGCCCGTGAGAGAGAGACTGGAGAGATCGATGACTGAGTGAGGCCGAGTGCCTAATTATGAGTGACATTTATGGGATCGGGCTGCATGCCGTAGTGGTTATACTGATTTATGATAGCGCTTGGGATGAAGGAGCCCCTCCAAAGTCTGCACACACCCCTAGTGAGCACGATTGATATTAGATGGAGATGGATCTTCTCCACAGGGCTGGATTGGCCTTTCCTCGGTGCTGGGTGATTTATAGTCAGTGATATATATGTTCTGGGATGTATTTTCCCTGGGCCGTATAGGACATATATAGTACCGAGTGGTTGAGTATTTGAGAGTGTGAACATGGAGATGGATCTTGTCCACAGGGCTGGATTGGCCTATCTCGGTACTGGGTGACTTATAGTCAGTGATGTATATGTTCCGGGATGGATCTTCCCTGGGCCGTATGGGCCACATACAGTACCAAGTGGTTGAGAATTTGAGAGTGTGAGCACATGAGGCTGACATCATGGTGCATCACATACAGCATGTGCATTGGCATGTAGAGATAGTAGAGTCATATTCTTTACACTGTTCAGATCTGCAGTACATTATTGTTTTGAGTTGCCCATTTAATTTGAAAGCATGCCTACGCTTCTGCACTGTTATTTTTTGTATTTAACTGTGTCGGTTGAGTTCGTCACTACTTTCAGCCCACAGTTTGGGTTTGTTACTTATTGGGTTGGTTGTACTCACGCTACACCCTACACCTCGTGTTCAGATCCAGGTGCTTCTGGTTACGGCGGCTGCTGATTGAGGAGATAAGATCTTGGAGACTATCGAGGTAGCTGCATGGCGTTCTTAGGCCTTGACTCTCCTTCATTATCTTTATCTGTACTTCCATTTTTTTATTCTATAGACATTGTAGTAGACTGTATTCTGACATAGATGCTCATGTACTCGGTGACACCCCAGGTTTGGGATAGATTGTATTGTGTTGCAGGTTTATTTCGGTTTTAAAAAGGGTTTTCTTAAATATTAAATTGTTTCTGCCTATATTTTAAAGCTTTTACTGTGTTGAGATAGTTGAATAGCGGCTTGCCTAGTTCCACGATAGGCGCCATCACTACGGTTGTTTTTTGGGTCGTGATAATGACGCCCGCAAAACACAACACAAAATTATTGCTCGCTAGTCAAAGATAGTATAATTTAATTATCGTCCCCATATGGATTGGATATAAACAATGTTCGAATAATCTTCAGTTGATTACTATCCAGAAAAATTAATACTTGATTTGATGACTATTACTACGATTAACTACTAAAAATTAACCAATTAGCAATTGATCACAAAAGACAGTGGATGAGCAACGAAGAAATATCAATGAAAGAAATAAGGGTAATTGACCAGATAGGTGCAGGATAACTTACTCGAGATCCAATTCTTGAGTTAATTCACTCTATAATATGGTTTATTTTCACGAATTCAACCGATAATCAGATTACACTTGAAGTTAATGTTCCTCTTTTGATTAAACATTAATTTCAGTAATTAATCCAATTGAAGCATGATAAACAATTGCAAGAATAAAATGATGGTTATGATCTAAAGGGTAACTTCTCACGAATATTTCCCTATTTTCTAGTTCGATTAACAATTCAAGAGATTTTTTTGATTACCTAATTGAATCATGAATTTAAATTAGAGCATAAGATGTAAAGAAATTTAATATAAAACTCCTCTTTCGATTAAGCAAAATAAGAAATAACTCAACAATACGAATTAAAACTCCATCAATTAATTCTAACAATTATCAAGAATCGAATCCCTAATCTAGTTATCGAAACACCGTATCTGTCAACGCCCTAATGGAAATTTCTCTGTAGCAAAAAATAAGGTTCAAAAACAAAGAAAACATCAATTCTTGTGATTCGATACAAACACCCATATTGCACCGATTGCATGTTGAAATCTTGATGAATTCTTGAGTCTTCTTGCCTTGGTTGGTTCTCCAATCTTTCGTTGGTCAAAGGTCCTCTAACAATCGTATTTTTGGTGTAGTTATATCATATAGAAACAAGCCTGAACGAAACTACCCTTACCTAGCCAAAATAGGAAATCACTCTGACATTTTTGTACTGTTGCGCCGCGCGCATGCGGTGTGGTTGTGAGGAAATCCAGAGAGCTCGCAAAGAGTCTGTCAGACCAAATTTGCACTACCGCACCGCGCCTTGCGGAGCCCCATGCGGCAGGGCTGTGCCTTTTTCTTAGAGTAAATTCTCTTATCCATTTTTTGACATCCAGACTTGGTGCTCGACCCCCGAACGTAATCCCATCTTAATTTCTTGGGCTTCTACTCAGACTTCAAAGCTCTATCTTGTTCGATTTAGCTCCAAATTACCTTAATAGCTCGGAATCATTTCCTGCAAGGCATAAAACACGTAATAAGTGTAATTCACTATCATTTGAGGTCGAATACACACAAAATACAATAATTAGAGGGCAATACTATGGCTAAAATACGGGTTCTAGCCTACCATCAATACCTCACACTTAGACCATTGCTCGTCTTCGAGCAATCAAACTACACTTCACATAGGGACGACCTTTTCATCAAACAACTTCCCTAACACATCATGCCAAGAATATTTAAAATAGACTAAGCACCATATCATAACATCCTAGCCTCAAGACTCGACTCAAAAGCACCACGTATTTTTCACAACACGTTCAGTTACTCTAACACAGAAGTCAAAGACTTACCTTACCTTCTCAAGTTATGTGCCCTCACACAAACAATAAAGAGTAGTTCCACACATAATAAAATTCAAGAACAAAAGTAACTCAAGATATAAAAAATTTACTCACTCTCAAAAATAAAATTCATGCGCCTCAGAGAATGTACCATAATCTTGCTTGTAGTGTAATACTCTATTAATTGAGCTCAATCAATCAAGAATCAAGTAGGACTTTATTTTGGTTGTAATGTAGGTTGTGGAATGGGTAGGATACATATGAATATAGTGGTTACACCTCCCTGAGCATTTTAATACTTATAATTTCACAATTTAAATCCCACACTTGTGTTGGACCAAATCCCAACCTTTATATCATATTAGCACCAAGCTCCCAATTTTTTTAAGCACAGACAAAGCAAGATTTACCACTAGCAAGGAATAATTTTCTTTAAAATATATACAAACACCAACATTTTTTCTTTTTCTAGATTCTGATTTTCTCTTCTTTTTTTTTTTCAATTCCCTACAAGTGGATCTCACAATATTGTCCAAACGGTGCACCTTTCTCCTTTTCTATAGTTCCACTCAAAATCCAACCATACCTCAACTTCGTTTTTAACAAGCTCATAAATATATCAAGCGCTCAAGAGAGGTAAATGGTTAAATTGGATAGTCAATTCAAGCAAAGGGGTCAGGTTTGTAGCGTGGTTGCAAAAGAAAAAAGGATTATAGGCTCAAAGGGCTAACTAGAATACAACATAATTAGGCGGGTCACGGACATATAATTGTCTCAACAAAGAAATGCCTATATCACTTCCTAGACTGAACAAGACTACTATTTCATTTTGCAAATACACGGGGCAAAATCTAGGCATCAACTGACATGCACAGAATATCACAAAGATCTCAGACACACATTGGCACATAACTCACTTAAGATCAGATCTATCCCGACTCTCTAGTCAAAGCAGTTAAGCACAATCGAGATCAACAAATTAAGGCACTATACAAGAGCCAAGAACTGAGCCTAGGCATCACGACTAAGGAACTCACTACTCTCAAGGAATATGCAGTCAAGGAAAATTGCTTCAAATTAGCACTATGACTCAAGATTCTTTATTCCTCTAAAACAAAAACTAACTACACATTGTTCAAGTAAAACCTTTTGAAAAAGAATCGTGACACATAGAAAAACCAAGGGGAAATTACTACACTACCTAAGAAAGTAAAATAAAATAAAAAAAATAAAAGTCATATTTTTGGATTTTCGTTTTTTTAATTTTTTTTGTATTTTTCTCGTTCGACTTCAAATTCCTCAAGAAGCCAGTCGACGAAATCTATTGTCGGGAAGAGTCGAAACTAAACAATTAATTACTAACTATTACAGGCCTATAGAATTTAGAGTTATGATTACATACCATATTGTCTAAGAAAGCAAGAAACAAATCAAACAAAACCATTTGCCAAATAGAATACAAGTACAAATACAACCAAATAGGAGCACCCCACCCCACACTTAAGAAATTGCATTGTCTCCAATGCAAAACAGTAAAACAACAGTGAAAAGGTAACTCACTGAGGCCCGTGGCCTACTCCTTATCAACACCTTCAAAGGTGCGCAAGTATTCTTCATCATCAAAGGGAATAGAGTTTGCGTCCTCATCTGGCTCCATCGGCTAAGCCCAACCATTGTTGAGTGACTGCGAAGCGGGGATGGTCCTCCTGCAGCTCTGCTAAGTCAACCTCCCCCCGAGCAGCACGAAGGCGCAAATCAGCAAACAACACCTGTAGTGTGTCCTCAACACGAATAAATCTCTAATCTACATGAACAACAGCAACGCAGGGTCCGTTACAACTATGACATCAAAAGGTTTAAGAGGCCGCAGAACCGGAATCGTCTGGTCATAATGGTACTCCTCCATATGGTGCGTCTGCAGAAGTCATGTGATAATGCTCGAGAAATACAGGCAGCGGGCCCCAAGTGGTCGTACTCGAGACATGTGCTCAAGAATAATCTTACCCAGATCAAACTTCATATGAGTTAAGATAGCATAAATGAGACACATCTTCAACCGGGAGACGTCAGTGTCGTTCTGGGTAGGCATGATCTTTACATTAATCAACCGGAGAATGAATCTTGCAGAACACTGGAAATTGCACTTCTTCATTTCTTTGTGGAACTCATTAGATGTTATACCCATATTTTCGTGCGTAAAAGTATGTCATAAGTAAATTGATGAAAGTTCGGAAATGAGATGTTACATCCCGCATTTTCGTACGTTAAAGTTTCGTCATAAGGTAATAGACATAAGATCGGGAATGAGATTATTTTGAGAGTATAAGTATTACGCTATTTCAAACAAGTGATAAGTAAATTCTTGAAGGTTAAAGGGTAAACGAATCAAAGAAAATGAATTTCGTTGAAGGTTATCGATTTGGGACAAAATACGACCCGAGCTAAAATACTCAGTATTTATGGACAAGTGCCATACAAGGTACCACATGACCATGATAGTAAGGTATATAAAGTATGTTAAAAGTGAGCAGTATTTTAAGTAATTTGAGATAATTCTTAATTATATGGGTAATTAATTAATTTTATGAATAATTATGGTATTAAATAGGATTAAGTGGATAAGGATTTTTTTGGGCTACCACATGGCATTAAGCCAAGCCAAAGTGGCACCAATGTGCATGATGAGTCATAAGACATGAGTTACCTTGATTACACGTAAGGGATTACAAATGAGGATAGAAATAAACCATTGAAGGACTTGAAAAAATTTCCAATGCACATGTGTTTACTGGTAGGACGAGAAGTAGTGTAAATTCTAATGGAGGTGATGGAGAAAATAAAGGAAAATAATAAAAGAAAAAGGATTCTACTAATGAAGACCATGAAACTTAGAAAAGGATTATGGCTTAATATGTGGAAAGGATCCCAATCAGATGACGATCTCATCATAACTTTGAAGATGTTTATTAACATCAATATTATGTACCTTAGGTATACAAATCTCATTTCTTTTCTTCTTCTTTTTTGGTTTATTCAAAAAATGAGTTCACCTCACTTGGATTAAGGAAGGAGAAAATATTGGTGGGTTTTGGATATGTAAATTCTAGTCTAGTTTAAGGAAGCTCAGTATATACAGTGGTAGGGTGGAGCAAAGGTTGGTTTCTTATTTAGTAATGTAACTTAGAGAATAGGAAAGGTTATGGCATGCTTGCAAAGACCATCAACGTTGGATGCTAAGCTTGCTAAGCTTATGGATGGAGTTCAAGCAATTTGTTTGGTGATGCTAAGGTTACGGATGAAGCTTCAACAAAGGTCATGCAAGATTAAGATCAAATTCACAAAGAGAGATATCATATGGAGTTGAATGGCAACGTGATTTGATTAGCAAAATTCATACAAGATTATGTAATAGCAGTGTGAGATGCAATTTTAAGAGAGCACGGCATAATTTTTCTCAATAATAGGGTACAGATTCTTTCCTACTTCGATCCGTCATTACATGTTATGTCGCGTTTAACGGGTGTTAGAGGGATTTATCAAGAGAATCGGCTCAGGTATGTGAAGTCTATCCCTTCTTTCTTTTGGCATGATCCATACGATACAAACGAAACGAGCAAATGCACAACTTTCATAAATGACTCTATTCATAGAAATGCTAGAGATGCTTATGTTCTTGATTCCCCATGTGTCACATTATTATATCATTTGTTCATGGGTCTCAGAAAATACGTAAGTTGATAAAGTTTATTTCATGATATTAATCAGAGGCATAATGGTCTTATGACGTTCCGAGAGATTTTATTGACGTACTTCTCATGCATTGCATTCATTTATACATGTACATTGACCCATGACCAGATGGCGTTATATATGCGTATATGTATGTATATATATGTATATATATATATGTATATGGGATATGGTAAAAGGTTACGGTGTTATATACGCACCACCACCTGATCAGCTGGTATACGTTGATGATTTGCCCACAGTGGCCGAGATGATATGATGGGATACCCTCAGAGGCTTGATGATGTTATGAACGCATATACCTATGCATGGTATGGCATTTATACGCATATGCATGACATTATAAGTATGAAATGATTCACAGAGCTATTCAGACTTACATGTCGAATCTTTTACTCCATGGTTCTCACATGTCTATTATTTACTAATATTCATTCCTTACATACTCGGTACATTATTTGTACTCACGTCCCTTTTTTCCTGGGGACACTGCATTTTATGCCCGCAGGTCCCGATAGATAGGTTGAGAGTCCTCCAAGTCGGCTATCAGCTCAGCGGAAAATGTTGGTGCGCTCAATTTGCTCCGGAGTTACTTATTTGGTCAGTATGATTTGGACGTGTATTGTTTAGTATGGTGGGGCCCTGTCCCTACATTTATGGTATTTATCTACTCTTAGAGGCTTGTAGACATATGTCATGTACGTAAAAGATTGTAAGGCCTTATCGTCCTATGTTCAGTGTACGAGTGATCATTTTGATCTTATAGGCCTGTATGTCTTATGTATAAGTTGGTATTACATATTTTATTCTAGTTATTCCACAGCATCCCTTGCGTATCATTTACCTATGATAGCATGATACGAAAAGATACGTTATGTTGGTACTCGTTTGAGTAAGGTACCGGGTGTCCGTCGCGGCCCATCGGTTTGGGTCGTGACAAAAGTAGTAACAGAGTAGTTCTGTCCTAGGGAGTCTATAAGCCGTGTCTAGTAGAAACTTGTTTATGGGTGTGTTGTGCACCACACTTATAAGCAGGAGGCTACATGGCATTTAGTACTGTCACTCTTTCTTCTTACTCTAGATCGTGTGGTAGAGCTCAGTTGTAAGAACTCAATTTTCTAAGCTCTATCTTATTCATAATACGACGATGCCTACATCCAGAAAGACGGTTGGTAGGAGATATAGTTGTGTAAGAGTTGAGTCAGAGGAGCTCGATTTTTGCATCATGCTTATGATGGATAAATATGAGGTATTCAGCAGATCATGTGTGTACTAAGATGTGTGAGCTTTTTGATAAGGATCCATAAGGCAAGAATGTCTATTCACTCTTACGGTAAAAAGGAATAAGAGAATCGGAAGGTAGACACAAGTTTCAACAAGTAAAAGAAGCAATGTGAAGAAGGATACGAGGTACCCAGTTAATGAAGATTAACACTATTTACAATTCAAGCAGAGAAATGTAAGCATTTTGAGTTACCTTCAATTGCAACAGAGGTATGTACAATTTAGTCACACCATCTATGCTCTATGGGAGCCAACATATATAGTTTAAGAGAAGCACGGGATATCAGGATCCCGCTGGGGTTAAAGTAATCCAAAATATTGGATGGATTGTTAGCGTTAGCTGACATTTTTAAAGGATATTACAAACGTGGTAATAATTCTCTTTGTGAGACACCCAGATGGTGCATTCTAGAATAGTACAACTAGATATGAATACTAGAGTGTTCAAAATATTTTTTACAAAGACAAGTACTGGAATCCTGGAAGGGATAAATATTACCTTAGTTTGACTCCCGTCCCTAGTAGAAAGAGAATGTTAGGCAACCCAAATAGCCAGTGGATGGAGCAAGGGGAGCTAGAAGCAGAAGAATGTCTTGTTTAAGTTTTTAGAATAAAGTGATAGACAGAAATGTTAGCAGGGAAATAAGAATAGAGATAATGAAGCATTATGAGTAAGATGTGATACATGGATGACAACGGTAGATCAAAAAGATGACAGTAATACAGACTCCAGAGTCAAATGAAGGAAAAGACGAGTGGTAATAGGCCTTGAGACAACAAAAGAGTATAGGCCATAAAGTCATATCCTCATTTTGGGAAATAAGTTCGTGACTCCAATGCGACTACCAGAAGGAAAAGTTAGACCCCAGAGTAATAGAAATCAGTATGGGCTGGTGAACAAGATAAACTAAACATGAATTAGGGACTGAATGATTTGATAATGGTCGACATCATGAGAATTTTAGATTGCGTTCCGGCAATAATAGAATTGACAACAAAAGAATATTTATGAGAAATTCAGAGAAAGGTTATTCAGGAAGACACTTCCCTAAAGAAAACAATGTGAGCAAAGTTAAGCTTAAGGGACTGTATGTACCAGTTATACTAAGTGTCACCCTCGCGAGTAAGGAAATTTGTTATCCTTGGTATAGAAGGATTACCGTGAGGTGAGTAAGGGTCATCGATGATATGAAAAGACGCCAAAGATGAAGAGGTAAAACATCTATACGTAGATCATCGTAGCACTTTCCTTAAAGGGGGAATATGGAGTGATGTGGCATTAAGTCAGAATTAAGTGGTTCTAGTAACTATGGAATGGTAAAGGAAGAATGCAATAAAAATGAGAAAGGGATGAGATTGCACTTATTCGAATCCTATAGATATACTACGATTCCTGAAAATCATGCAAACACGACGTCAATGAGAGAAAGTAAGGGTTCCTTCCCGAGATGTTATTGATAGATAAGGAGCCAGTGCGAGACGTAAGTTAAGACAAAGGAAATAACCCAAGAAATATTACGTGGAATATTGATATAAGAATGGGCCAACGAGTAGTTAGTAGTTGATTCAGGAAGAGCCTAGTCATGGCTAGATAAGAGGTTACAGACAAATCAACAGATCGTGCAAGATAAACATAGTAAAACCCAATATAGTGAATTCAGCCCCGCAGTTATGACATGGTTATACTTGAGAAATATTTAGATAGGAGTCGGGGTAGTTAAAGGTACCGTATGAGTGTTACGAAAATAAAAGAGAGTGCCACTGGGAAGACAGTAAAAATATCAGTTAAGAAGCAACCCTACAAGCACAAGGGCATGGAGGTAAGTAACTACGGATAATTATAAGCGAGGAAGGACATCAAAAATTCTATCAGAAATACGATGTAATAAGCTTGCAGCTTTACAAGAATCAGAGGGTCCTCCCTAAGTACTACAATGAAAGACTAGCTGAGGAAATAAGGAAAAAGGCTTGAACCTAAGCTTAGTGACCTAAAGAGGAAATTGTCTTATAACAACAGTCTCACAACAATATTGTATGCACTCCATAAGAAAGTGGAACCTACCGTGGCTAATGAATGGGAAGTAAAATCAAAAGTATTATTCGAGACCATATAAGTTGCACGAAAATTCCGGCATGCGTGGGAACTAAGATAAGCTAAGTATGCAAGCAACAAGGGTGGCAGAAAGACCAGAAAAGGTAATAGCTTACGTTTAAAGAAAGTTGAGAAGGAACATAAGGAATTATTCGATCAATGATCCAGAGTTATTTACGTTATGAATGCACTTAAAATTTTGGAGTATTATCCATGCAACATATATGTTGACAATCATACAGCCGTAGAAGACTCTGGTATAAGTTAAAAAAAAGAATTGAGTCCAGGTCATAGACAAAGGATTGAATTGTTAAAAGATTGTATCATGGGTATTCCTTAGTGCCCATGAAAGGCTAAAGTAATAGCTAATACCAGAAGCCGCAGATCGGAAGATAGCTTAAACCTACATAAAGGCTGATCAGAAGAAAGAGGAAACTAAAGAGTTACATCAACTAAGTAAATCAGGAGTCTGATTATTGGATCCAGAAAATTATAGATATCATGATTGAGAACTTTGCAGAATCACTCTTAATATCAGAGGTACAAGAGAGATAATACAGTAGCCATATTCTATAACGGCTCTACGATAAAGCCAGTTAGAAGAATACCAGCCTTATGAGAAGTCAGTATGAAGCTCTCACTAGATTGTGTATGCACCAGAGGTGCTAGTATTATAATGGAGCTTCAAGTTATGGATGTGACTTATACCTACGCAGAAGGGAGGTTATGAAAGAGATAGAAGATGTGATGCGAGATTTTAAGGTAAGTAATTAAAGGTGAACAACGTACGAGATACTCAAATGCAGAAGGTTGTGCACAGTTCATACTTTGGATAGAAAGCTAGAAGCACGGGGATTCAGTATCCAGGAATGATAGTCAGGTCTATGAAATAAGATATAGCAATATTCATAAGTTCAACAAAGTACCGAACGAAGAACTTAAGTATGGCCATAGGTTGGGTTTAACTGCTTGCAAGTTTGGCTAGTGTCCATTTTATAAGGGAAACTCAGCCGGAAATCTCCGTCGGAATCCACGATGAGTTAGACACCCCATAAACCCTTACATTCGAGGACGAATGTTCCTAAGGGGGAGAGGATGTTACAACCCAAATTCGCATATCATAGATCACGCCGTAAGGTAGTCGACGTAAATCCAAGAAGAGATTATCTTTGAGATGATAATAAGTTAATCCTATTGGTCTTAAACGATACAAGGGTGTATAAGAGTGGTTAACAAGTATTTGAAGTTAAGCTAATCAAGGATGTTGTAACCCGTATTTTCGGGTAACACTAGAGGTGATTAATTGTCCCAAGAGGTAATGTTTTAATGTATTTAAATCATATAATATCCGTATCATAAGTTTTGAAGTCAAGCAAGTTATGAAACAAAAGTCGATAAAAGTTGTCGCAACTTAGGTTTATAATTTAACTTAAACTTTAGGTTAAATGTTACTGCATTTTACTCCTAATGTGCTTTGAATTATGGGGTGATCTACCTATCAAATTGAAGATCTATGAGTCTAGTTTTCAACGCATTAAACCGTTCGTCGATACGATCTCGGAATAGAGAGATATTCGCGTTTTGGCGAGAGTGCGCCAAGCTGCTCTCTATGGGGCCCACAAAGGCGGTTTAAGACATTTGGACATATATAAGATACCTCAACCCCGTTTTAAGTCATTATTTTTCAGTATATTCAGACCTTATAACCCTAAAAACAGTCTCTCAAGGTTCTCTCATGATCCAAGACCCAAACAAAGGGCAAACAACACAAATCAAATGTCTGGAATCCCGTAGCGCTAGTAAGTTTCTTGTTCTTCTTGTTGTTGCTGATATTTGTGTTGTTCCAGCTCGTGTGGGAGGTTGTTTTAAGTGCTTTATGTTCTGTAAATATACCTTCAAGCTTTTAATATCAACCCTAGGTGATTTCAAGTCTTCTAAAGTAATTCTAGTGCCGAAAAACCCGAATTAATTGCTAGTTTCGCTTCCTTGTTCTTGTGGCCGAATTGAAGGGATATTTCGTGGAAAATTAAGGTCAAATTGGAGTTGTTCTTTCTGTCTAAAGGTAAGGAACCTCTTACTCTATATATATTTAAGATTATCCAAGTTGCAGCTAAGTCATTGAAGCTAGAACTTGTGAAATATATATCGAAAGGCTTGGTAGTAATGTTGTTGGTTGGTGGACTGTTTTGGAGGCTCAATATGATTATTAATGATGTTGTTTGGGCTGTTTGGTGATTGTATTGACTTGTGGGAAGTCATATAAATAGGGGAGGTGCTGTCCGTTTCATCGTAAAATAGGTTGTGGTCGATACATAATAGTTACGACGCTTAAACGATAATGATAGTGTCATTTGTCTTATTGTAGACTAAGGAGTCGTGACATTTGCATAGCTTGAGGTTGGGCAGTATATACAAGGTATGTGAGGCTATCCCCTTCATTCTTTTGCACGACTCCGATTGTACATAATGTAATGAACGAGCTCCCAAAGATACTCTACTCTTAGAAGCTAGCAGTACTTACATTGCTGCCCTTCTTATGAAACGATTGATATTGATGTTACTTCTCTTATTCTTATATTATCAATGTTGTTGGTAGTTCCTGATTCTTATAAGATTCTTGATGAAGAGTTAATCCTAATAACGTGTACGAAGGATACCGACCTTACGTCACTCCGAAAGGTTCAAAATGTGATTCCAATGAGTCCAGCATGCATCATATATATGTATCTATTTTACTCTACCGAGCCGCGCTATAGTTGGCCGGGTATGGCACCTATTGTGCAACCACTGATCAGTTGGGTTTTACCGAGCTCCACGTGGCCGGGTACGATTCTACCGAGCCCTATGATGGCCGGGTACGTTTTACCGAGCCTATTACGGCCGGGTATGATATAATGATGATGATGCCCACAAAGGCATATGTTTTAAAAGTTTATGTATATATATATGTATGTATCATGTATTTCATGTCAGTAGCCCTCAGAGGTACCCAGATGTCACAGGTTGTATATTCCCTATCACTATTTACATTATTGTTCTTACTTATGCTATTCTGCCTTACATACTCAGTACTTTATTCGTACTGACGTCCTTTTTATTTGTGGACGCTGCATGTCGTGCTGCAGGTCCTGATAGACGGGTAGACGCAGCTCCCCCATCACAGTAGGCTATCCGGTTCAGCGTTATTGGCAAGATCCTTTCTCCGGACTTGCCGTGGTCTTGGTATGCATTTTTGTTATAGACATTATGGGTATGTCGGGGCCCTGTTCCGGCAATGTTGTAGCACTTATGTTCTTTTAGAGGCTCATAGACAGGTGTCGACTCATGTATGGTTTGGAATGCCTTGTCGGCTGATTTTTGTTGTATAGTCTTTCATGGCACCATGGTAGCTCGTACCTTATATATAGTTTCTTGACAGTCTTGTCGTCCCATGTTACGTATGTTCATGACATTATCTTTCATTGTTGGATGTTCATGATCCATGTCTACCATTTATATTGGTCTTGTCGGCCCTTAAAGATAATAAGGAAGGTTAGATAAAATGTACGTTGGTGCTCGGCAAGTATGGCCCGGGTGCTAGTCATGACCCTCCAGTTGGGTCGTGACAAACTTGGTATCAGAGCAAGTCTGTCCTAGGGGTTGTCTATGAGCCGTGTCTAGTAGAGTTTTGATTATGGATGTGTAGCGCGCCACATTTATAATCAGGAGGCTACGTGACATCTAGGGTTGTTACCTTCTTCCTGAATCTAGATCGTGCGTAGAGTTGAGTCGTAAGTGTTCATATCTAATATTCACCTTGTTTTCTTTTAGCGATGCCTTCGACTAGGAAGCAAGCGATTAGTAAACGGCTTGATACAGCTGTAGGAGAGGGTAACATTCAGGTGCCTCCAGCCATAGCAGGCCAAAGTGAGCCTCAGAGTGAGATGCCGTCTCATACCTCTCTGTCTCCTCCAGAGGATATTAGGAGGCACCCAGTACATCCAGTTCCTCCGTCTGGCACTACAGACCACGATATGCGCAGTGCAGTGCAGTTGTTGAGTAGCTTAGTAGCTGCTCAGGCTCAGAGGCAGAATACCGGTGCTGCTGATAAACCGGTTAGTGCAGGAGTTCGTGATTTTATTAATCTAGACCCTCCAGTGTTTACCGGATCAAGCCCCAAGGAGGACCCGCAAACATTTATTGATCAGGTTCATTGTACATTGCGGGTTATGCATGCTAGTGATATTGAGGCATTAGAGTTGACTTCTTATCGGTTACGAGATTTAGCAGTTTTCTGTTATGATAGTTGGGAGAGATCTAGGGGTCCGAATGCTCCTCCAGCTGTGTGGAAGGAATTTTCTGAGGCCTTTCTTCGTCACTACTTGCCAGCTGAGATACGACGAGCTAGACCTGATAAGTTCTCGAACCTTCGATGGGGTAATATGAGTGTACGAGAGTATATTATACAGTTTGATTCTTTAGCAAGGTATACTCCCCATATGCTGGCCGAGATGAGTGATAGGGTGCACCTGTTCGTGAACGGGTTGGGACCACATCTGATAAATGAGTGCACAACAGCCTCCTTGATAGAGAGCATGGATATTTCCCGTATTCAGGCTTATGCCCAGACCCTAGAGGATCGTAAGCGCCAGCAAAGGGCAGATAGGGAGCAGGATAGGGGCCAGCATAAGAGGGCGAGATTTGCAGGGTATTCTGATGAGTTCAGAGGCAGTATCAGGCCCCAAGTTCGGCGCCACCTGTAGCTAGTGCTCCTCTACAATTTCAGAGGCCTCGGTATGATCGATTTACCTATTCAGGTTCAGTGCCGAGTTCGAGTGGTGCTCAAAATCGAACCTATGCTCTAGTAGGTCGACAAGACCTCGAATCGTCTCCGGATGTTGTTACAGGTATATTGTATGTGTTTTCTTATGATGTACATGCGCTAATTGATCCCGGATCTACCTTATCATATGTTACACCCTTTGTGGCTAATAAGTTTGGCATTGAACCTGAATTGATAAGTAAACCACTTGCGGTATCCACTCCATTAGGAGATTCTGTGATTGCTAGAAGGGTATATAAAGGTTGCACTGTGATGATTTGTAGTCGTCAAACCTCGGCAAATTTATTTGAGTTAGAAATGGTTGATTTCGATGTGATAATGGGAATTGACTGGTTGGCCTCATGCTATGCAAATGTTGACTGTCGTACGAAGATGGTTAGGTTTCAGTTTCCAGGTGAACCCACCGTTGAATGGAAGGGTAACATTGCTATGCCGAAAGGTAGGTTTATTTCCTATCTTAAGGCAAGGAAGATGATCTCAAAAGATTACATTTATCATCTTGTTCGTGTTAGGGATGTGGAAGCGAAGCCGCCTACTCTACAATCCATCCCCGTGGTCAATGAATTTCTGGATGTTTTCCCAGATGAACTCCCAGGCCTTCCTCCTGAAAGAGAGATTGAGTTTAGCATTGATGCATTGCCTGACACTCAACCGATCTCTATCCCTCCATACAGGATGGCCCCGGCAGAGTTGCGAGAGTTGAAGGCGCAGTTGAAGGACTTGCTGGATAAGGGTTTCATTAGGCCTAGCACTTCACCTTGGGGTGCACCAGTCTTGTTCGTGCGGAAGAAAGATGGGTCGTTAAGGATGTGTATCGATTATCGACAGTTGAATAAGTTTACAATAAAGAACAAGTATCCACTTCCAAGAATTGATGACCTGTTTGACCAACTCCAGGGTGCCAAGTATTTCTCCAAGATTGACTTGCATTCAGGGTATCATCAGGTGAGGGTTAAGGAGAAGGATATTCCAAAGACGGCCTTCCGGACAAGATATGGGCATTTTGAGTTCTTGGTGATGTCGTTCGGGCTAACAAATGCCCCAACAACTTTTATGGATCTCATGAATAGTGTATTCAGGCTCTATCTTGATGTGTTCGTGATCGTATTCATTGATGACATTCTGGTGTATTCTCGTTCGGAGGTGGAACATGCGGGCCACTTGCGGATAGTATTACAGACCCTTCAGGATCATAAGTTATATGCTAAGCTCTCTAAATGTGAATTTTGGCTGAACTCAGTAGCATTCCTTGGCCATATGATATCTGATGAGGGTATTAGTGTCGACACTCAGAAGATCGATGCAGTAAAGAATTGGCCGAGACCTACAACACCGTCAGAAGTCCGCAGCTTCCTGGGGCTAGCAGGATATTATAGGCGGTTTGTAGAAGGGTTTTCCTCTATATCAGCACCATTGACTAAGTTAACACAGAAAACTACCAAGTTCCAGTGGTCTGATGCTTGTGAATATAGTTTTCAGGAGCTAAAGAAACGATTGACATCCGCGCCAGTGCTCACTCTCCCAGAAGGAACAGAAGGTTATGTGGTATACTGTGATGCCTCGGGTATAGGTTTGGGGTGCGTATTGATGCAACGTGGGAAGGTGATTGCTTATGCATCAAGACAATTGAAGAAGCATGAAAATAATTACCCGACTCATGATTTGGAATTGGCTGCAGTAATATATGCTTTGAAGATATGGCGGCACTACTTATACGGCGTCCATGTTGACATCTACACAGATCACAAGAGTTTACAATACATCTTCAAGCAGAAGGAGTTGAATTTGAGGCAGCGTAGGTGGCTTGAATTACTGAAAGACTACGATGTCGAGATATTGTACCATCCCGGTAAAGCTAATGTTGTGGCAGACGCTCTCAGCCGTAAGTCAATGGGAAGCTTAATACATATTGAGGCAGGTAGACAAGGGTTGACCAAAGAGCTTCACCAGCTGGCCAATATGAGAATCAGATTGTTGGACTCTGATGACGGAGGTGTTACTGTACAGAATACAGCAGAATCATCTTTGGTAGCCGAGGTAAAAGCACGGCAATATGAAGATCCTACCTTAGTAAGATTGAGAGAGGGAATTCAGCAGTGTAAGATTACAGCTTTCAAGATCGGAGGAGATGGGACACTGAGATACCAGGGCCAATTATGTGTGCCTAGTGTGGCAGGGTTGCGAGAGAAGATTATGATTGAGATTCACCAGTCCCGATATTCTATCCATCCTGGCTTGACAAAGATGTATCATGACGTTAAGGTGCAGTATTGGTGGGATAACATGAAGAAGTCTATTGTAGAATTTGTAGCCCAGTGTCCTAATTGTCAACAAGTAAAGATCGAGCATCAGAAACCAAGTGGATTGATTCAGAATATAGAGATTCTGACCTGGAAATGGGAGGTGATTAATATGGACTTCATTATTGGATTACCTCGCTCTTATCATAAGTTTGACTCCATCTGGGTGATAGTTCATCGACTTACAAAATCTGCCCATTTTCTACCAGTTAAGACAACTTACACGGCTGAAGATTATGCGAAGTTGTATATCAAGGAGATTGTTAGGCTTCATGGTGTGCCGGTATCTATTATATCAGACCGAGGAGCTCAATTTACGGCTAACTTTTGGAGGTCTTTTCAGAAGGGTTTAGGCACACAAGTAAATCTCAGCACTGCATTCCATCCGCAGACTGACGGACAGGCTGAACGTACCATCCAGATGCTTGAAGATATGCTACGAGCATGTGTTCTAGATTTCAAGGGGAATTGGGATGACCATCTGGCACTTATAGAATTTGCCTACAATAATAGCTATCATTCCAGTATTAAAATGGCCCCGTATGAGGCACTGTACGGGAGGAGATGTAGATCACCAGTTGGATGGTTCGAAGTCGGTGAGACAGAATTATATGGGCCAGATTTGATTCACCAAGCCATTGAGAAGGTGAAAGTGATACAAGAGCGACTGAGGACGGCACAAAGCAGGCAAAAGTCTTATTCCGACGTCCGACGTCGTGATCTGGAATTTGAGGTTGGTGATTGGGTTTTCCTGAAGATCTCGCCGATGAAGGGTGTTATGCGTTTTGGGAAGAAGGGTAAGTTGAGTCCGCGGTATATTGGGCCGTACAAAATTCTTCGACGAATTGGACAGGTTGCTTATGAGTTAGAATTTCCATCTGAATTGAAATTTGTCCACCCAGTATTCCATGTATCTATGTTGAGGAAATGTATTGGAGACCCTTCTCGGGTCGTCCCTATCAAAGATGTACAAGTTACAAAGGATCTATCATATGATGAACTGCTAGTGGCTATATTAGATTGACAAGTCCGCAAGCTGAGAACAAAGGATGTAGCTTCCGTGAAAGTATTATGGAGGAACAAGAATATAGAAGAAATGACATGGGAAGCAGAAGAGGAGATGAAGTCTAAATACCCTTACCTATTCCAGAGTGAAAATAACGAGGATCCCGGGGGAAAGAAGGACGCATTATAAAGTGAAACGGCTCTATGAGGTAAGCAATAGCTTGTGAATACTCTTTTTTTTTTTATAATGGTGATATGCAGATAATGTACATATCCATAATGCTTTGTATAGTCTTGTATGGCCATAGGTTGGGTTTAACTGCTTGCAAGTTTGGCTAGTGTCCATTTTATAAGGGAAACTCAGCCGGAAATCTCCGTCGGAATCCACGATGAGTTAGACACCCCATAAACCCTTACATTCGAGGACGAATGTTCCTAAGGGGGAGAGGATGTTACAACCCAAATTCGCATATCATAGATCACGCCGTAAGGTAGTCGACGTAAATCCAAGAAGAGATTATCTTTGAGATGATAATAAGTTAATCCTATTGGTCTTAAACGATACAAGGGTGTATAAGAGTGGTTAACAAGTATTTGAAGTTAAGCTAATCAAGGATGTTGTAACCCGTATTTTCGGGTAACACTAGAGGTGATTAATTGTCCCAAGAGGTAATGTTTTAATGTATTTAAATCATATAATATCCGTATCATAAGTTTTGAAGTCAAGCAAGTTATGAAACAAAAGTCGATAAAAGTTGTCGCAACTTAGGTTTATAATTTAACTTAAACTTTAGGTTAAATGTTACTGCATTTTACTCCTAATGTGCTTTGAATTAAGGGGTGATCTACCTATCAAATTGAAGATCTATGAGTCTAGTTTTCAACGCATTAAACCGTTCATCGATACGATCTCGGAATAGAGAGATATTCGCGTTTTGGCGAGAGTGCGCCAAGCTGCTCTCTATGGGGCCCACAAAGGCGGTTTAAGACATTTGGACATATATAAGATACCTCAACCCCGTTTTAAGTCATTATTTTTCAGTATATTCAGACCTTATAACCCTAAAAACAGTCTCTCAAGGTTCTCTCATGATCCAAGATCCAAACAAAGGGCAAACAACACAAATCAAATGTCGGGAATCCCATAGCGCTAGTAAGTTTCTTGTTCTTCTTGTTGTTGCTGATATTTGTGTTGTTCCAGCTCGTGTGGGAGGTTGTTTTAAGTTCTTTATGTTCTGTAAATATACCTTCAAGTTTTTAATATCAACCCTAGGTGATTTCAAGTCTTCTAAAGTAATTCTAGTGCCGAAAAACCCGAATTAATTGCTAGTTTCGCTTCCTTGTTCTTGTGGCCGAATTGAAGGGATATTTCATGGAAAATTAAGGTCAAATTGGAGTTGTTCTTTCTGTATAAAGGTAAGGAACCTCTTACTCTATATATATTTAAGATTATCCAAGTTGCAGCTAAGTCATTGAAGCTAGAACTTGTGAAATATATATCGAAAGGCTTGGTAGTAATGTTGTTGGTTGGTGGACTGTTTTGGAGGCTCAATATGATTATTAATGATGTTGTTTGGGCTGTTTGGTGATTGTATTGACTTGTGGGAAGTCATATAAATAGGGGAGGTGCTGTCCGTTTCATCGTAAAATAGGTTGTGGTCGATACATAATAGTTACGACGCTTAAATGATAATGATAGTGTCATTTGTCTTATTGTAGACTAAGGAGTCGTGACATTTGCATAGCTTGAGGTTGGGCAGTATATACAAGGTATGTGAGGCTATCCCCTTCATTCTTTTGCACGACTCTGATTGTACATAATGTAATGAACGAGCTCCCAAAGATACTCTACTCTTAGAAGCTAGCAGTACTTACATTGCTGCCCTTCTTATGAAACGATTGATATTGATGTTACTTCTCTTATTCTTATATTATCAATGTTGTTGGTAGTTCCTGATTCTTATAAGATTCTTGATGAAGAGTTAATCCTAATAACGTGTACGAAGGATACCGACCTTACGTCACTCCGAAAGGTTCAAAATATGATTCCAATGAGTCCAGCATGCATCATATATATGTATCTATTTTACTCTACCGAGCCGCGCTATAGTTGGCCGGGTATGGCACCTATTGTGCAACCACTGATCAGTTGGGTTTTACCGAGCTCCACGTGGCCGGGTACGATTCTACCGAGCCCTATGATGGCCGGGTACGTTTTACCGAGCCTATTACGGCCGGGTATGATATAATGATGATGATGCCCACAAAGGCATATGTTTTAAAAGTTTATGTATATATATATATATGTATGTATCATGTATTTCATGTCAGTAGCCCTCAGAGGTACCCAGATGTCACAGGTTGTATATTCCCTATCACTATTTACATTATTGTTCTTACTTATGCTATTCTGCCTTACATACTCAGTACTTTATTCGTACTGACGTCCTTTTTATTTGTGGACGCTGCATGTCGTGCTGCAGGTCCTGATAGACGGGTAGACGCAGCTCCCCCATCACAGTAGGCTATCCGGTTCAGCGTTATTGGCAAGATCCTTTCTCCGGACTTGCCGTGGTCTTGGTATGCATTTTTGTTATAGACATTATGGGTATGTCGGGGCCCTGTTCCGGCAATGTTGTAGCACTTATGTTCTTTTAGAGGCTCATAGACAGGTGTCGACTCATGTATGGTTTGGAATGCCTTGTCGGCTGATTTTTGTTGTATAGTCTTTCATGGCACCATGGTAGCTCGTACCTTATATATAGTTTCTTGACAGTCTTGTCGTCCCATGTTACGTATGTTCATGACATTATCTTTCATTGTTGGATGTTCATGATCCATGTCTACCATTTATATTGGTCTTGTCGGCCCTTAAAGATAATAAGGAAGGTTAGATAAAATGTACGTTGGTGCTCGGCAAGTATGGCCCGGGTGCTAGTCATGGCCCTCCAGTTGGGTCGTGACAGAAACAGTTACGAGATTGGAAGGATTCCGACCATAAGTCATGGTGTGAGAAAGAGGCCTAAAGGGGGAATGACCTGGCCTTTGAATTTATTCACAAAACAGTTGCCTAGATGGCAAGGAGAGTACTAAAGCATTCAGAAGAGCTATAGGTTATGATAATGATAAGTGTATCAGTCAACATTCTAAGACGAATGTTTCAAAGGGGGGATTGATGTTTCACCCATGTTTTCGTGCGTGAAAGTATGCCATAAGTAAATTGATGAAATCTCGGAAATGAGATGTTACATCCCGCATTTTCGTACGTTAAAGTTTCATCGTAAGTTAATCGACGTAATCTAGGGAATGAGATTTTTTTGAGAGTATAAGTATTACGCTATTTCAAACAAGTGATAAGTAAATTCTTGAAGGTTAAAGGGTAAACAAATCAAAGAAAATGAATTTCGTTGAAGGTTGTCGATTTGGGATAAAATATGGCCCGAGCTAAAATACTTAGTATTTATGAACTAGTGCTATACAAGGTACCACATGACCATGATAGTAAGGTATATAGAGTGTGTTGAAAGTGAGTAGTATTTTAAGTAATTTGAGATAATTCTTAATTATGTAGATAATTGATTAATTTTGGGGATAATTATGGTATTAAATAGGATTAAGTGGATAAGGATTCTTTTTGGGGCTACCAAATGGCATTAATCCAAGCCAAAGTGGCACCAATGTGCATGATGAGTCATAAGAAATGAGTTGCCTTGATTACACGTAAGGGATTACAAATGAGGATAGAAATAAACTATTGAAGGACTTGGGAAAATTTCCAATACACGTGTATATTGGTAGGACGAGAAGTAGTGTAAATTCTAATGGAGGTGATGGAGAAAATAAAGGAAAATAATAAAAGAAAAAGGATTCTACTAATGAAGACCATGAAACTTGGAAAAGGATTATGGCTTAATATGTGGAAAGGATCCCAATCAGATGACGATCTCATCATAGCTTTGAAGATGTTTATTAACATCAATATTATGTACCTTAGGTATACAAATCTCATTTATTTTCTTCTTCTTTTTTGGTTTATTCAAAAAATGAGCTCACCTCACTTGGATTAAGGAAGAAAAGATTGGTAGGTTTTGGATATGTAAATTCTAATCTAGTTTAAGGAAGCTCAGTATATACAGTAGTAGGGTGGCGCAAAGGTTGGTTTCTTATTTAGTAATGTAACTTAGAGAATAGGAAAGGTTATGGCATGCTTGCAAACACCAGCAACGTTAGATGCTAAGCTTGCTAAGCTTATGGATGGAGTTCAAGTAATTTGTTTGGTGATGCTAAGCTTACGGATGAAGCTTCAACAAAGGTCATGCAAGATTGTGATCAAATTCACAAAGAGAGATATCATATGGAGTTGAATGACAACGTGATTTGCTTAGCAAAATTCATACAAGATTATGTAATAGCAGCATGAGATGCAATTTTAAGAGAGCACGGTACAATCTTTCTCAAGAATAGCATATGGATTGTTTCCTACTTCGATCCGTAGTTACATGTTTTGTCACGTTTAACGGGTGTTATGAATGCATATACCTATGTGGAGGCTATCCCTTATTTCTTTTGTCATGATCCATATGATACAAACGAAACGAGAAAATACACAACTTCCATAAATGACTCTATCCATAGAAATGTTAGAGATGCTTATGTTCTTGATTCCCCATGTGTCCTGCTATTCTATCATCTATTCATGGGTCTCAAAAAATACGTAAGTTGATAAAGTTTATTTCATGATATTAATCAGAGGCATAATGGTCTTATGACGTTCCGAGAGATTTTATTGACGTACTTCTCATGCATTGCATTCATTTATGCATGTACATTGACCCATGACCAGATGACGTTATATACGCGTATATATATATATATATATATATATATATATATATATATATATATATATGTATATGGGATATGGTAAAAGGTTACGGTATTATATACGCACCACCACCTGATCAACTGGTATACGTTGATAATTTACCCACAGTGGCCGAGATGATATGATGGGATGCCCTCAGAGGCTTGATGATGTTATGAATGCATATACCTATGCATGGTATGATATTTATACGCATATGCATGACATTATAAGTATGAAATGATTCACAGAGCTATTCATACCTACATGTCGAATATTTTACTCCATGTTTCTCTCATGTCTATTATTTACTAATATTCATTCCTTACATACTCGGTATATTATTTGTACTCATGTCCCTTTTTTGTCCTGTAGACGTTGCGTTTCATGCCCGCCGGTCCCGATAGACAGGTCGAGAGTCCTCCGAGTAGGCTATCAGCTCAGCGGAAGATGTTGGAGCGTTCCATTTGCTCCGGAGTTGCTTATTTGGTCAGTATGATTTGGATGTGTATTGTTTAGTATGGTGGAGACTTGTCCCAACCTTTATGGTATTTATATACTCTTAGAGGCTTGTAGACATATGTCATGTATGTAAAAGATTGTAAGGCCTTGTTGGCCTATGTTCAGTGTACGAGTGATCATTTTGGTCTTATATCCTTGTATTTCTTATGTATAAGTTGGTATTATATATTTTATTCTAGTTATCCCACGGCAGCCCTTCTATCTCATTTACTTATGATAGCATGATACAAAAAGATATGTTATGTTGGTACTCAGTTAAGTAAGGTACCGGGTACCCGTCGCGGCCCATCGGTTTGGGTCATGACATTAGCATCTCGCGTCCATGTGGCAAGAGACCCCGCGCCACACAACTAACGTCTAATATTAGGATATGGGCCGATGCAGCAACCTGAGGAACAACTTATGCAAGTGCTCCGTGAACCCCATGATTTGATTTATTTCCCGGGAAGAAAAGGGAATCATCTTGCTTATCACCTCCACTTCATGTACCGCATCTAAACTGCCCTCAGGTTTCTAGTTAGCATAGAATTCCTTGACCATGTTCACGTTCACCAACTCACCGGGACGAAACATGCTTTCAAAACCCAGGTATCTGATGTTGTTGTAAATCCCCGAGTGCTTCTTGTCTAGCTTGCCATAATCACTTCCAAATTTCGGTTCGGGACTCACTGTTAGAGCAAAGGTACGATACCACATCCTAGCATGAGTTGGCACAACCTGAATTCCTTATTTGCAGTCCAGTACTACATCCGCATCGGAATCAATGAGCTCCGCTTCCTCCTCTACTAGGTCGGGGGAGGTGCCCGCCTACCTCCTCGACGGCTACTAGAGGCAACCTCGGAAGAACCTGTGTTAGAACGTTTGCTAGGACGGTGAGACATTATACCTACACAAGAAAAACACAATTAGCCACAACACTTAAAACAAAACAAGACCAAATGGGGTAACCACCTCACACTTATGTTATTGGCATGTTCACAAGTACAATATATATCGGGGATTCAGACTACCCCTTTGAAAGCACGGCACTAGTAATCAACAACCCACCCAACCACCAACATAATATTACAACAACATTGCCACATACTAGACTAGTGTAAAATACAAAATTCAGAAGCTAAACTAGTAACTAAGAAAAGAAGAATAAGAAGTTAGTCTAATTTACCACTAACAAAATAAAAAAGTTACAATACAACACTGCATACGTACTTAGCATGAATCAGACTCCCCAATTAGCACCTAGCAACACATTAGCATGGAGTGGTCAATCGATTAGCACTCGGGACTAACACGTTAAAGTTTCAAAACATAAGGACATGACCTCCCACCCCATACTTATCATCAAACATCACATTATCTCATAACAAATTTTCTCTAATTAAGCACAACTTCACCTTCTATGTCATTGGGGCATTTTATCAAACACATTGCATTCATCAAGTTCAACTCATAATTTCAACTTCAATTGGTCTAGGACCACTATACAACAATACCAATCAATCTCCCAACAACAACCACAATGTAACAATAGCACTAAGTGCTCCAATTTTTCACAAAACACCCTCCAATTTTCGGCCATATTGGCACCCCCACCAAACTCCATCACAAAATAATTCTAGCACTATCAAAACACATAAAAATCACCCACAATCATAAGAATAATGAAACCCCACAAGTTTATGCATAATTTTCAGCCAAAATAGAAGAAAAATAACTAAAATATTAGCAAAAATAACTACCTAGGATTAGGGAAATTAAACTAAAGTTAACTAAAACAATAAGAAAAGCTAAGAGAAAGAGAAAAAAAAAGAAATAGAATTACTTACCTTGAAGATGAGAGGAAGATAAGAGGATAAAGGACCGAGGAAGAAGAGGGATTTGGAGTGAGAGAGAGAATAGTTGGAGATGAGTTAAAGTGAAATAATGGGGAAAAGAGGGGAAAGGTATCGGGTGTTAAAGCGTTGAATTGGGCGTCCCTTATTTTTTATTTGAAATTTCTTTTTTAAAATATGGTCGAACATTTGCACTGCCGCGTCGCTGGGTGCGGCGCCCCATGCGGCACTGTAGTGGAGATATTCAGAGAGTGAGTTCTGACAGAATTACCCGTTTGGCCTAGCACGGCGCCCCACGCGGCACGCTAGGCCATTTTTCTCAAAGATAAGATTTTTTTTCACTTTTTAGCCTACGGGTCGCACCCCAACTCTATTATTTACTTATTTTGTGTTTGATTCACGCTCATACCTGTTCAAACAACTATCAAAACTCCTAAACTCTAATAATCCTACACTACAATTATCCAACTATTCTACAAAAGCAAGAAAAGGGTTAGAAGTAGTTTTGAGTTATAGTCGTCAGCTTTACTCCATCACTTAGGCTCATTTTATCACGTTGCTAGAGGATTGCTTGTCAAATCCTTCAACAAGGTACTGTTTCAACCTGTGCCCATTCACCTTAAAACTTTCATTCCCTTCCTCATCCTGTATTTTAATGGCCCATACGGTGAGACGTGTTTCACCACATACAGACCTGTCCATCTTGAATTGAACTTTCCGGGGAACAACCTAAGTCTACTATTGTATAGTAAGACTTTATCTCCTTCAGAAACTCCTTTGGCTTAATCAGACGATCATGCCACCTCTTTGTCTTCTACTTAAATATTTGTGCATTTTCATAGACGTCCAGTCTAAATTCATCCAATTCGTTCATCTGCGCCAACCTGTGTTCACCTGCAAGACTAAGATCAAGATTAAGCATCTTAATTGCCCAATAAGATTTATGTTCTATCTCAACAGGTAGATGACACGATTTTCCATTCACTAGTTTGAATGGTGAAGTCCCTATGGCTATTTTGACTGTAGTTATGTATGCCCATAGAGCTTCATCTAACTTTACAGATCAATCCTTACGAGAAGCACTAACCGTACTTTTCAATAATTCGTTTTAGTTCACGGTTAGCCACTTCAACTTGCCCACTAGTTTGGACATGGTACGGGGTTCCTATTTTTTGTGTAACCCCATACTTAGATAACAATACAGCGAACTGCTTGTTCACAAAGTGCAACCCATTATCACTGATAATCACTCGAGGTGTCCCAAAGCGGGTAATAATGTTCTTCCATAAGAACTCACACACGACCCGAGCATCATTGGTCCTAGTAGAGATTGCTTCGACCTATTTAGATACATAGTCAATGGCTACTAGGATATACTCATAAGAATGAGATGATGTGAACGCGCCCATGAAGTCAATGCCCCAAACATAAATAATTTCACATACTAGAATGGAGTTTAGTGGCATCTCATCCCTCTTGCTAATGTTACCTGCCCTTTGACACTTGTCACATGCAGCTACATATGCCCGTGCATCTTTGTACAAAGTAGGCCAATAGAAACCGTCTTCCATAACCTTTGCTACAATGCGATTTCCACCTTAGTGTCCTCCAGCTGCTCCATCATGGCAATGAGAAAGAATATTTTCCATCTCTCCTTCAGGCACAAACCTTCGAATCACACCATCTGCTCACAGTTTAAACAAGAAAGGGTCATTCCAAAAATAAATTTTCACCTCACCTTGAAGCTTCCTTATTTGATCACGAGAGAGGTCACGAGGCAACCATCCACTAGCCAAAAATTTGGCTACATCCGCACACTAAGGAGGCCTTTCAGAGACCGTAGTAATGGAGAAAATATGCTCAGCAGGAAACTCCTCCCTTATTTCAATTGTTTCAACCGCAGGTCTCTCAAGTCAATATAGATGATATGCGACTTTATTATATATGCCCTTCCTATCCTTGATCTCCAAGTCAAACTCTTGGAGAAACAACACCCACCGCATCAGACGCAATTTGGACTCCTTCTTACTCAACAAGTAATTTAGGGTTGAGTGATCAGTGTGTACAATCATTTTACTCCCCACCAAATATGATCTAAACTTGTCAAAAGAAAAGACCACAATAAAGAACTCTTTCTCAGTAGTGGAATAGTTGACTTGAGAATCATTCAACGTCCTGTTTGCATAGTTGATAGACCTAAACACCCTATCCTTTCTTTTCCCTAGAACTTCCCCCACAACTACATCACTAGCATCACACATTATCTCAAATGGCTAGCTTCAATCAGGTGTCAGCATAATAGAAGTACTCACAAGCTTTTCCTTTATCAATTCTAATGCTCTTAAGCACTCCATAGTGAAGATAAACTTGACATATTTCGCTAGCAATGCAGTCAACGGCTTGGTAATGCTGGAAACGTTTTTAATAAACCTCATATATAACCCAACATGTCCCAAGAAACTGCTTATGCTATTCACAGAAGTCGGTGGAGGGAGCCTAGCAATTACATCAACCTTAGCTCTATCAACTTCAATGCCATGTGCAGTCACTTTGTGGCCCAGGATAATTCTCTCTTTCACCATGAAGTGACACTTCTCCCAATTAAGAACCAAGTGGGTGGCTTCACAATGATCAAGAACAAGCTCCAAATTCTTCAAGAAATCCACAAATTCATCACTAAAGATGGTGAAATAATCCATGAATACCTCTAGACACTTCCCGTTTATATCGGAGAATATAGATATCATACACCTCTGAAAAGTGGCAGGTGCATTACACAACCCAAATGGTATCCTCCTGTGAGAAAAAATACTTGGCGGTCAAGTGAATATGGTCTTCTCAATATCTTCTAAGGAAATGGGTATCTGATTGTAGCCTAAGTACCCATCCAAGAAGTAGTAGCATCCATGTCCAGCCATTTTCTCGAGCATTTGATCAATAAAGGGAAGTGAAAAGTGGTATTTCCTTGTTGCATCATTCAACCTTTTATAATCAATGCACATTCTTCACCTACTGATTGTTCTTGTGGGGATCAATTCATTGTCTTCATTCTTCACCACTGTCATTTCCCCCTTCTTAGGAACAACTTGCACTAGACTAATCCACTGCTATCGAAGATAGGGAAAATCACTCCCGCATCTAGCAATTTGATGATCTCTATGTGCACTACCTCCTCTAAACTTTTGTTCAACTTGCGTTGGGGCTGCACCACTGGACTAATTCCTTGAATATCAGCTATACTCCATCCAATGGCCTTCTTGTACTTTTTCAGCAGCTCCACTAGTTGTTTCTCCTATGTACCTGTTAAGTAAGCAGAAATAATCATAGGAAAATTATTAGTTTCAAGAAAAGCATATTTCAAATGAATAGGGAGGATTTTCAATTCCACACTAGGCTTAGAAGCCTCCTCTTTTAGTTTCTCCTCATCACCCACTTGATCCTCAGTTTCAAGAGCTTCAGCCACTTTCTTTATTTCAGGATCTTCATCCTCCACTTTGCTAGACTGAGTAATACACCTCTCTAGAGTATTCCCCACAAGCTTGTCAAACTTGTATTTTTCGTCCAATTCCCCAACAACATTTATCTTGAAACACGAGTAGGTAGACGTCTCATCACTGGGGTATTTCATCATCCTCTTCATCTGGAACACCACTTTCTCATTGCCCACTCTTAGCATAAGTTGCCCCTCGTAGATATCAAGAATAACTCTATCTGTACATAAAAATGCCCTCCCTAGAATCAGAGGCACCTCCTTGTTCACCTCCATATCCACCACAATAAAGTCTACGGGGAACACAATATTTTCCACCCAAACTAGAATATCCTCAATGATTCCCTCAAGTAAAATGGTGGTCTGGTCAACCAGTTGTAGGGACAAAGGTATTAATTTTATCACTCCAAGCTCACCTTTCAATTTACTGAATACAGACAGAGGCATTAGATTTAGAGACGTACCAGAATCATAGAGGGCCTTGTCGAATTTCTAATTCCCTAACGAGCATGGTATAGTGAAGCTTCCTAGACCCTCACACTTTTGGGGAATTTTGTTTTGCAATATGGCACTGTAGTGGGCATTCAACTTGACCATTGTTATCTCCTCTAATTTTCTCTTTCTATACTGGATTTCCTTCAAGAACTTTGCATAAGAAGGCATCTGAGTGAGTACCTATATGAAGGAAATGTTCATATAAAGTTGCTTGATCATCTCCAAGAGTTGCCAAAATATTTGTCAACTTTTTCCCGCTTCATCTTTTGAGGGAATGGTAGAGCTGGCATATGTCTACTTTCTTCAATCTCCTTTTGTACCCCACTACTCTGGCCTTTTTGCTCTTCACTCTTTTTCTCTTCTAGTGTCTCGGTCTACTTGTTCACCACCTCGGGTCTTGCTTTCACCACTGGGTCAACCAATGTTTTGCCACTTCTCAGAGATACAACTTTGATTGTTTCCTTTGGGTTCTTTTCAGTGTCGGAGGGTAAAGTCCTAGGAGCCCTCTCAGATAACAAATTTGCAATATGTCTGAATTGTCTTTCTAAATTCCGGATGGCCGTGCCCTGCTCTCGGATGGTTGTGCCCTGAGTCTTAAATTTTTTATCTGATTTGTTGATGAATGCTTTCATGAGATCTTCCATACTAGATTGATTTGACTGTTGTGGTTGGTATTACTACCTCTGCTGGTTCTAAAAATCTGGTGGTCCTTGACCCTGGGTCTGAGATTATTTTCCTGCCATGGGTTCAACCTCCCACTAGGTGAATTCCACAAAAAACCTGGATGTGTTTGACCCATAGCATTATAGTTGTTCCTACCTTAGTAGTTTCCTCTATTAAGGTTCCCCACAACATTGACTTCCTCGGCTAATGCTTGACACTCATGTGTAGGGTGTCCCATTCCACAAAAATCACATGCTGCTTGCAGCTCACTCTGTACCTTGGCCAATGCTAGCTTTCTTATCTCCTTGTCCATGGTGTCTAGCTTGGCTTGCATGGATACGTTAGAGTCCACCGGTGAACCCCAACTGATTTTCTTCTGTCATTGTTCTCAGTCTCTGATAATTCATCAAGGACTAAGGCAACCTCCTCCGGAGTTTTCTTCATTAATGGACCTCCACATGCAGTATTCAGAGTTCGTCGCAAGGAATGTATCAGTCCATCCCAAAAATCCTAGAGTTTCATCCACAAATTAATTCCATTGTGTTGACACTTTCTGACTATCTCCTTGAATCTTTCCCAAGCTTCGAAAACCGTTTATGTCTCCTTCTGGCAGAAATTGTGGATTTCCTTTCTGAATTTCCCTGTTTTTGCAGCTGAGAAGTACTTGTCAAGAAACTTTTTGGTCATCTCTTCCCATGTCCTGATCTACCTTGTGGGTAAGCTACAAATCCAGTGCTTCGCATCATCTTTCAATGAAAAGGGGAATGTCCTCAGGTATAGCGCATCTTTTGATACTCCATTGTACTGGAAGGTGTTCATAATTTCTTCAAAGTCCGTCAAGTGAGTGTTTGGATCTTCATTCACCTTCCCTCTGAAGATGTAGTTGTTTTGGATGGTTTGAAGCAAACCTTGCTTCAACTTGAAGTTGTTTGCTGCTATGGGTGGAGGTCTGACACTTGACAGTCCATGATTGTAAACTGGTCTAGCATAGTCACCCAATGATCTTCTAGGCCTAGTGTCACACCCCTTTTTTTCACCTCACTAACTCCTTTTAAAAGATATAACAAAAAGGAATTTTAAAGCTCAAAAGGGTTTCAATTTGAAAAGTGACAAAAGATATGTTAAAAGGGATTTTCTCAGAGTCGCCACTTGACATTTTGTTTCGGTGTTTCAAGTCACCATTAAAAATGATTTTTTTTCTTTAAAACATATTTAAACTCTAAAATATAGTCTGCACCAGAAATTTCGAGCAAGGAGGTTTATTTGACTCGGGGAGAAGGTGTTAGGCATTTCCCGAGTCCCGTAACTAGTACGGTTGCATACTCGATCTAGTTGGCTTTAAAGAATATTCAGATTGAGGTAGAAACACACAAAAGTGAAAATAAACACAAAAGAGGCTCGAGGTCGTCCCCACCTAATAAACAAAAGAAAAGAAAAGAAAATAACAAAAATAAATCTAATTATCCTACTACACCTCCATGATGATGTTGCCTCGGTCTTGCTTACATCCACTACAGGGCATTCCCCTGAACAAAATATTTACATACTCTTCGAGACATTCCTCTGACTAAACCATAATAACTAAGGGGACGATCTCTCGCCTCAAAAACTAAAAATAATAAAACTTCATAATATGCCTACCCAGTATGGTCAACCTAAACATGCTACTAGCGAATGATGTAAGAAAAATAAAGCTAAAACTAAAAAAGATTATTTCATGCTCGTTTTCTTTTAGTGCTTGATTTCATTCATTTAGACCAAATTCGACCCCTACAACGTATGAGTATGAATTAGTTACTAACGAGTTGATATTTTTTCCATTCTCACGACCAATTTCAAGCAATAAACATTCGAAACAAAGATATATTCTCAACATGACAAATGAAATATTTGGGCATACAAACATCTAAAACACAAGAGATAGGAATAACCATCATAGAATAAATAAAAGAGTGAATAAAATATGACACTGGTCCATCACGACTTTGAATCCAAAATGACTTTCACAAAATGAGCATTCTACTCTTGAAATCTTTAGCAAAAGACAAAATACAAGACAACTTTTCATGAAAAAAAGAATGTGTGTTAGCCTTGCAGAAACATCACGTGAATTAGATTAATGTGCCATCATCATTCTTAGTAAATTAATTTTTAATATTCAGCACAAATCCAACACAATAGTTGTATAGAATTGGAGATCAGAACATGTCTTTCTCTTTAGAAGTAAAAAGAAAGTAAGTTCAAATATATAGTAAAAGCACCCTACAGAAGGAAACTAACGAACTAATGCTCATGAATAAAGTTCAAACCCAAAATTTCCAATTAATGAACTAAATCCAAAACCAAGAACTGATCCGTATAATAAACTTGATGAACACATATGAAATCGGCAAAAACTATCAACAAACAAGTAAGAGAATAGGCCAACAACATATTTCAATCACAACCATGAAAGTAACATCGCAAATAATAGAGAAGAGGAGAAAAAAATGGACCTGAATTGCTTTCCAATATATTCAAATCTCCATTGATTACACGGACAGAGGCAAAGCTGCAGCTACGGTCGGAACTCGATTCAAACGGAACCTAGAACGCGAAACTTAAATTGACCTCGGCTCGGTTTCTAGCCTTAGATAATTTCCATTTTTTGAAATTAGAAAACAAAAGAAAAGGCTGAAATTCTTTTTTTATATTTTTCGAATTCGAAATCAAAATCAAACTAGAAGAAAATTATTTTTTTATCAATGAACTGAGACTGCAAGACCGAAGAAGAAAAAATCAAAAACTAAAACTTACACCCTCGTATCTTTTTTTTTTCTGTGCGAAAATTAACCCCCCCCCCCCCCCCCCCGCAAAAAAGTTCCCTTTTATTTTTATTTTTTTATATTGTCCCCCACTTCTTCTCTTTCTTCTCAAAAATCCTCCATTTCCCTCAAAGTGTTGTCCCCACTCAACAATGCAATTGTGCAGGTGAGTTTGTTGAGAGGAATGGTGTAGAAGAGTGATGTGGCAATATTTTATTGATTAAAAGAAAGAAAATGGATGTAATGAAAAAAGGGTACATGAGTGTAGGAGAGGGACCACTTTGATTTTTCCTTTATTGCTTTTGCTTTTGCGTTTCCCCTTTCCTTCTTTCTATTTTTCATTTAATTTTTCTTCTTTTCTTCTAAAGTTGGATAATAAAATGAAATAAAATTAAAACTTCACAAAAATACTAATTTATCTAGGATAACAGAAAATATTAAGAGGAGACATAAAGTTACTATATTAATGAAATTTAAATAATACTCAATATATACTAAACCTACAACTTTAAAAATAAGCTAAGTAAATATATTTTATTTTATTTTTTTTAATTTTTTCTTCTTATCTTTTTTTAGGGAAAATAAAATATCAATACTATTTTTTTGTATTTTTTTTATTTTATGAAAAGTAATATAATTTAAAAGTAATTAGATAAAATATTAATTAGCTAAAATAAAGGAAAATATTTTTTGTAGTTTTCATTTTAAGAGAAAATAAAGCAAAAGGTCAAAAATAGGTAAAGTAAAAATATTAAAACTAAAAGAAACATCTAAGCGCTAAAAATGTGTAAAATTTCGGGGAGGGTAAAAAATTACATGTCTACACCTGCCCCTCTTTGGCTAGAAACACGAAGTGTTTTTAAACAAAGAAAAGAGAAGATGAGTTTTTGACCCGACCTTTATTTAAAAGAGAATAAAACTAAAAGAAAGGAGAATGTGACTGAGCCCTGGTATCTAAGTTGCCTACATGTTATTGGCTATAAAGGAATTAGGTCACGTGTAGTTCATAAGTAGAAACAATGGAGAAGGATACCGAGTTGGAGAGTCGAGTGAAGTGCTGTCGAGGTTCCGGTTCGCGGTTCCTGCCATTACATGAAAAATGAAAAATCAAATAAAATAAAAATTACAAGAAAAACTACAAAATCTTATTTACTGTTCTATCTTGAATCTTCTACAGTCTTGTTGTGCATCTCGAACTGTTGACTCGCATTCTTGAGGCGAGCTTCTGCTACTTCTAAACTGAATTGACCATATTCTTCAGGCGGGCTCCTACTGTTGATTTGAATTTGAATTTAACTGTGAAATGAATTCTCCCGTTATCCAGGTGGGCGCCTACTACCGACTTGAAACTTGAAAGAACTCTGAAATGAATACCCTCGTTCTCCAGGTGGACGCCTGCTACTGACTTGAACTTGAAATGAATTCCCTCTTTCTCTAGGTGGGCGCCTGCTACTGACTTGAACTTGAAATGAATTCCCTCATTCTTCAGGTGGGCGCCTGCTACTGACTTGAAACTTGAAATAACTCTTAAATGAATTTTCTCGTTCTCTAGGTGGGCGCCTGCTACTAATGCCAAAACTTGAAATAAACTCTTAAATGAATTCTATCGTTCTCCAGGTGGGCACCTTCTACTAACTTGAAATAAATTCCCTCATTCTCCAAGTGGGTGCCTACAATCACAACAAAACAGACAAAACAAAGAAAATATCCTACCACAGTTTGTACCAGGAACTTTTGTGAGTGTTAATTGAATCCCATTATCCAGGAGGGTCCTGAAAACTTTAAAACTACATCTCATTATCCAGAAGGGTCCCGAAAACTTAAAACTAAATCTCATTATCTAGGAGGGTGCTAAAAACTTAAAACTAAATCACATTATCTATGAGGGTCCTTGTCACGACCCAAAAATTCTAACCTGTCGTGATGGTGCCTATCTCAGTACTAGGCAAGTCGACAACATCAATAACCCATGATTTCCTTTAAATTTGAAAACGTAACGTTTAATACAATACCAAAAATCTAGCAATTTTCGATACAACACTCTCAAAACCTGATGTCACTAAGTACATGAGCATCTAATATGAGTATACATTTGGAAAATACGGTCTAAAATAGTCTGAGACCAAATACAGTAAACACGGAGATAGAGAAGGAGAGACAAGGTCTGCGGAACACGGTAGCTACCTCAAAATCTCTTGAAAATTAACTGTGTGAAATGATCAGCACCCGCTATGTTCATGAATACTTGGATCTGCACACGAAGTGCAGGGTGTAGTATGAGTACAACAAACTCAGCAAGTAATAATAATAACTAAGGAACTGAAGATAATGATGAGCTACACAGTCATAGTTCACTTTCAGTAGTTCCAGCAAAGAATATACATGCTTTCAAATCCGGCAGTTTAAGTCAAATCAATTTATACAGTTCAATTTCAATTAATCCGGATATAAATTCTTTCAGAGATTCACAACAATGACAGATAGCAACCAAGTGCAACAATAAATGCAAAGGAAGTACATCCTCTCAGGCAACAGTCACTCAGCTCGTCACAACAGCTCAACCACTCGGCTCTCAACCCTTAGCACTCACACTCAATGGGTACCCGCGCTCACTGGGTGTGTGTACAGACTCCGGAGGGGCTCCTACAGCCCAAGCGCCATAATCTACACGGACAACTCACGTGCTGCTTGAACAACTCATGTGTTACACGGACAACTCACGTGCTATAATATCCTGCACGGACAACTCATGTGCCATAATATCCTTACCTCACCGACATTCCCTCGACCTTACTCAGTCCTCAAACTCTCAAGTATCTCGGGCTCTTAGGAATCACAAAGATCAGCCCAAACAAAGATATCATAGTATATCAATAATTATCCAGAAAGACTAAGGTATAATACGCAAGAAAAATCATGACTGAGTACAAGACAACAATTAGCAAATAATTCAACCAGTACGCGACCTCTACGGGTCTCAACAATACTATAACATGGCCTAAGCATGATTCCTAACATGATTTATAGTCAATTTTCTTTAACACGTAGATATCATATAGCTAACAATAAATTATTCAACTTTACAGTTTTCTGGGATGGACCAAGTCACAATCCCCTCGGTGCACGCCCACATGTCCGTAACCTAGCATGTGCGCCACCTCAAAAATAATCACATGATACCAAAATCCGGGGTTTCATACCCTCAGGACCAGATTTATAATTGTTACTTACTTCAACTCGTGTAATTCTTTATTCCGCTATGTCCTTCCCATGAGAATTGGTCTCTGAAAGCCTCGTAACTAGCCATAATTAATTTGATTCAGTCAATACTAATTATTGTAATTAATTCCATAAGGAGATATTAATATTTTCCAATAAAATCCGAAATTAACTCAAAAATCGTCTGTGGGGACTACGTATCGGAACCCGACAAAAGTTACAGAATATGAACACTCCTCCAACCACGAGTCCAACCATACAAATTTTACCAAAATTCGATACCAACTCGACCCTCAAATCTTCAATTAAAGCCTAGGAAGATTTCTACTATTTTTAACCCAATCCTTACCCATTTGAACTTAACAATCTTTTCACAACCTTATTGGTGCGTATACATAATACTCTTACACCCAAGAATCATACTATAAATCACCCATTTTTACTCCAAACCCAAAATTCAAGGATTGTGGAAAGAAATTCTTACATCTTTGAAGCCCTAGCAAGATCCTTGTGAAATCTTCAAACTTTGAACAAGAATTGATGGATAAATGACTAAGTCTTCACTTTCTCTCTCTAAAATGCTCTTACCTCTCTGTAAAATATCATATTTTGGCTCAAAAATGAGCTTCAAGGGCTATAAATCGAAGTTGGGTCGGGTTAAAAATTAGAAAGAATGGTAGCTCCGACGCATTTATGCGATCGCATAATAGGTATGCGGTCCGCATATCCACCGCATAATTTGACCTCAAATCTTGCCCCTCTCCTGATCCACTTTGCGACCATTTTGCGATCCGCAGAGTGATTCTGCTACCGTATTGTGGTCGGAGAAATGGCCATCGGCTCCACATCATAAGTTAAATTACCGTCCAGCTGCACTACACTGAAATCCAAAATATGAGACGGATCCCCGACATACATTCGGAGCATGGATACATGGAACACTGGATGAACACCTGATAGACTAGGTGGCAAGGCAAGTTCATACGCCAAGTCTCCAATTTTCTTAAGTATCTCAAAAGGCCCAATATACCGAGGTCTTAACTTGCCCTTCTTCCTGGACCTCAACACACCCTTCATGGGTGAAATTTCTATAATATTTATACTAATTGATCTACCTCGGCACCACCAAACCTTAATTTCCTTAGCAAAATTCTTCGGGGTCGTTACACATAAGTTAACATCCGGTCAACCTTTTCAACTTAAATTCTAAACCTTGGAACTAAGAACTCTAAATCATTTCAAAACCTCACCGAACCCAAACCAATTACCCCGGCAAGCCAAATAACAACTGTAACTTACAATTTGAGTATTAAATGGGGGAACGAGATTGCAATAGTCAAAACAACCAGCCGGGTCGTTACATTCTCCCCCTCTTAAACAAACGTTCGTCCTCGAACGGGCTTAGAATCATACCTGGAGTCTCAAGTAGATGTGGATATTTGCTCCGCATCACCTGATAAATCTCCCAAGTAGCTTCTCCGACTGGTTGGCCTCTCCACTGCACCTTCACCGAAGCTATGTTCTTTGATCTCAACATTCGGACCTACCAGTCAAAAATGGCCACCGGCTCCACATCATAAGTCAAATTACCGTCCAGCTGCACTGTACTGAAATCCAAAATATGAGACGGATCCCCGACATACTTTCGGAGCATGGATACATGGAATACTGGATGAACATCTGATAAACTAGGTGGCAAGGCAAGTTCATAAGCCACTTCTCCAATTTTATTAAGTATCTCAAAAGGCCCAATATACCGAGGGCTCAACTTGCCCTTCTTCCCGAACCTCAACACACCCTTCATGGGTGAAATTTCTATAATCTTTGTACTAATTGATCTACCTCGGCACCACCAAACCTTAATTTCCTTAGCAAAACTCTTCGGGGTCGTTACACATAAGTTAACATCCCGTCAACCTTTTCAACTTAAATTCTAAACCTTGGAACTAAAAACTCTAAATCATTTCAAAACCTCACAGAACCCAAACCAATTACCCCGGCAAGCCAAATAACAATTGTAACTCACAATTTAACCAATAAATGGGGGAATGGGATTGCAATAGTCAAAATGACCAGCCGGGTCGTTACATTCTCCCCCTCTTAAACAAACGTTCGTCCTCGAACAGGCTTAGAATCATACCTGGAGTCTCAAATAGATGTGGATATTTTCTCCGCATCTCCTGCTCAATCTCCCAAGTAGCTTCTCCGACTGGCTGGCCTCTCCACTGCACCTTCACCGAAGCTATGTTCTTTGATCTCAACATTCGGACATGCCGGTCAAAAATGGCCATCGGCTCCACATCATAAGTCAAATTACCGTCCAGCTACACTGTACTGAAATACAAAATATGGGACGGATCCCCGACATACTTTAGGAGCATGGATACATGGAACACTGGATGAACATCTAATAAACTAGGTGGCAAGGAAAGTTCATAAGCCACTTCTCCAATTTTATTAAGTATCTCAAAAGGCCCAATATACCGAGGGCTCAACTTGCCCTTCTTCCCGAACCTCAACACACCCTTCATGGGTGAAATTTCTATAATCTTTGTACTAATTGATCTATCTCGGCACCACCAAACCTTAATTTCCTTAGCAAAATTCTTCGGGGTCATTACACATAAGTTACCATCCGGTCAACCTTTTCAACTTAAATTCTAAACCTTGGAACTAAGAACTCTAAATCATTTAAAAACCTCACCGAACCCAAACCAATTACCCCGGCAAGCCAAATAACAATTGTAACTCACAATTTGAGCAGTAAATAGGGGAACAGGATTGCAATAGTCAAAACGACCAGCCGGGTCGTTACATTCTCCCCCTCTTAAACAAACGTTCATCCTCGAACGAGCTTAGAATCATACCTGGAGTCTCAAATAGATGTGGATATTTGCTCCGCATCTCCTGCTCAATCTCCCAAGTAGCTTCTCCGACTGGCTGGCCTCTCCACTACACCTTCACCGAAGCTATGTTCTTTGATCTCAACATTCGGACATGCCGGTCAAAAATGGCCACCGGCTCCACATCATAAGTCAAATTACCATCCAGCTGCACTGTACTGAAATACAAAATATGGGAAGGATCCCCGACATACTTTAGGAGCATGGATACATGGAACACTGGATGAACATCTGATAAACTAGGTGGAAAGGCAAGTTCATAAGCCAATTCTCCAATTTTATTAAGTATCTCAAAAGGCCCAATATACCGAGGGCTCAACTTGCCCTTCTTCCCGAACTTCAACACAACCTTCATGGGTGAAATTTCTATAATCTTTGTACTAATTGATCTATCTCGGCACCACCAAACCTTAATTTCCTTAGCAAAATTCTCCGGGGTCATTACACATAAGCTACCATCCGGTCAACCTTTTCAACTTAAATTCTAAACCTTGGAACTAAGAACTCTAAATCATTTCAAAACCTCACCGAACCCAAACCAATTACCCCGGCAAGCCAAATAACAACTGTAATTCACAATTTGAGCAGTAAATGGGGGAACAGGATTGCAATAGTCAAAACGACCAGCCGGGTCGTTACATTCTCCTCCTCTTAAACAAACATTTATCCTCGAACGGGCTTAGAATCATACCTGGAGTCTCAAATAGATGTGGATATTTGCTCCGCATCTCATGCTCAATCTCCCAAGTAGCTTCTCTGACTGGCTGGCCTCTCCACTACACCTTCACCGAAGCTATGTTCTTTGATCTCAACATTCGGACATGCCGGTCAAAAATGGCCACCGGTTCCACATCATAAGTCAAATTACCATCCAGTTGCACTGTACTGAAATACAAAATATGGGAAGGATCCCCGACATACTTTAAGAGCATGGATACATGGAACACTAGATGAAAATCTGATAAACTAGGTGGAAAGGCAAGTTCATAAGCCACTTCTCCAATTTTATTAAGTATCTCAAAAGGCCCAATATACCGAGGGCTCAACTTGCCCTTCTTCCCGAATTTCAACACACCCTTCATGGGTGAAATTTCTATAATCTTTGTACTAATTGATCTATCTCGGCACCACCAAACCTTAATTTCCTTAGCAAAATTTTTCGGGGTCATTACACATAAGCTACCATCCGGTCAACCTTTTCAACTTAAATTCTAAACCTTGGAACTAAGAACTCTAAATCATTTCAAAACCTTACCGAACCCAAACCAATTACCCCGGCAAGCCAAATAACAACTGTAATTCACAATTTGAGTAGTAAATGGGGGAACGAGATTGCAATAGTCAAAACGACCAGCCGGGTCGTTACATTCTCCCCCTATTAAACAAACGTTCGTCATCGAACGGTCTTAGAATCATACCTGGAGTCTCAAGTAGATGTGGATATTTGCTCCGCATCACCTGATAAATTTCCCAAGTAGCTTCTTCGACTGGCTGGCCTCTCCACTGCACCTTCACCGAAGCTATGTTCTTTGATCTTAACATTCGAACCTGCCGGTCAAAAATGGCCATCGGCTCCACATCATAAGTCAAATTACCGTCTAGCTGCATTGTACTGAAATACAAAATATGGGACGGATCCCCGACATACTTTCGGAGCATGGATACATGGAACACTGGATGAAAATCTGATAAACTAGGTGGCAAGGCAAGTTCATAAGCCACTTCTCCAATTTTATTAAGTATCTCAAAAGGCCCAATATACCGAGGGCTCAACTTGACCTTCTTCCTGAACTTCAACACACCCTTCATGGGTGAAAGTTCTATAATATTTGTACTAATTGATCTACCTCGGCACCACCAAATCTTAATTTCCTTAGCAAAATTCTTCAGGGTCGTTACACATAAGTTAACATCCGGTCAACCTTTTCAAATTAAATTCTAAACCTTGGAACTAAGAACTCTAAATCATTTCAAAACCTCACCGAACCCAAACCAATTACCCCGGCAAGCCAAATAACAACTGTAATTCACAATTCGAGCAGTAAATGGGGGAACGGGATTGCAATAGTCAAAATGATCGGCCGGATCGTTACATTCTCCCCCTCTAAAACAAACGTTCGTCCTCGAACGGGCTTAGAATCATACGTAGAGTCTCAAGTAGATGTGGATATTTGCTCTGCATCTCCTGCTCAATCTCCTAAGTAGCTTCTCTGACTGGATGGCCTCTCCATTGTACCTTCACCGAAGCTATGTTCTTTGATCCCAACATTCGGTCCTGCGGGTCTAAAATGGCCATCGGCTCCCAAAGGTGGTGCCTGAGCTGGTGCATTAACAACTGGAATCTGGCCCTGATCTGGGCAACTGGTGGATCTGCAGGTACTACCCCAGCTGTTGTTCGGGCTGCACCTCTGCCCCTACCACGGTCTCGTCCTCTCGCGGCCCTGGATGGTGGTACTGGTTGCTGGACCTCCTGACCGGTAGTACGAGTCCTCACCATCTGTGAGAGAATGAAACAACAGATGTTTAGTGACTAGAATTAACAGATTCGCACGACAAGAATTCAAAAATGTGGAGTTTCCTATGGGTTCCGCAGCCTCCCGAAGATAAGTACAGACGTCTCCGTACCGATCCGCAAGACTCTACACCCGCTCATGACTCGTGAGACTTATGTAACCTAAGCTATGATACCAACTTGTCATAACCCAAAACCTAACCCGTCGGGATGGCGCCTATCGTGGTACTAGGCAAGCCGACCTTTCCAAAACACTTTCCAAATTTAACAGAAAAGAATTAAGACATTTAAAATAACTGGAGTTTCTCATAAATACGGGGGTAAAACCCAAATAAAACATAAGTGCAGAAAAATAGCCCGACATCGGGGTGTCACTAAGTCATGAGCAACTAGACTCTCAATCTAAAAGACAGTGTCTTTAGTAGTCTGCATCTAGATATCAATACAGAGAAAGAAAGATAATGAGGATGGGGCACAAGGTCTGCGAACGCCGGCAGCTACCTCGTAAATCTCCAGAAGATCAACAGCGCACGAACTCAATGACCTCCACGTCCAGTCACACCTAAATCTGCACACAAGGTGCAGGGAGTAATGTGAGTACTTCCAACTCAGTAAGTAACAAAATTAAATAAGGAACTGAGAAGTAGTGACGAGCTTCACAATTGCAGTTCATTTTAGTAATTTCAGCTAGAAAAGTAGGCATGATTTCAATTTGGTGTTTTAAATCAAAACATATCGAGTTCAGGTACAACAATATATGCCCTCCAGAAAGTTTCACAACAACAACAATTAGCAATGAAGTGCAACAAAAAAATAAGAGCAAGTACATCCTCACAGAGCTACTGTCACTCAGCTATCTCAACAGCTCAATCACTCGGTTCTCAGCCTCAATACTCACAATCAGAAGTACTTGCACTTACTAGGGGTATAATCAATCAGGAGGGGCTCCTACAGCCCAAGCGCTATATATTGTTGCAGTGTGCAGTCCGACCCAATACTGTTGCGGCATGCAGTCCGATCCATATATTGTTGTGGCATGTAACCCGATCTGATATATGGCCCGAAGGCTTGTTGCGGCGTGTATCCCGATCCAATATTCCTGTGGCGTGCAGCACTATCCAATACATCTCACATAGCTCTCAACCCGGCACTCGGGCCCTATCTCAATCACTAACCTCGCCAACCCCTCGTGCTCACAGAATATCATAATAACCATCCCCAACAGGGAATACAATAAGTATCAACAAGAAATGAGAGGAAACAAAGATATAACACACAATAAAATTATGCCTGAGTACAAGACAGCAATTAGCAGTCAGTTCAACAAGTATACGATCGATGCGGGTCCTAATAGTGATATCATATGGCCTAAGTATGGATTCTAACATGAAAGGTAGTCAGTTTCTCAAAGGCAAGGAAAATCAAGTAATAACGATGGCTATTCGACTTTATAGTCTCACGGGACGGACCAAGTCACAATCCCTCACGGTGCACGGTCACACGCCCGTCACCTAATATGTGTGTCACCTCTAAATATCACATTATACAAATTCTCGGGGTTTCATACCCTCAAAACCATATTTAAGACTGTTACTTACCTCAATCCGAGCAAATTCCTACTCCGCAATGCCTTTGCCTCTCAAACCGGCCCCCGGGCCCACGTCTCGAAATCCAACAAAAGTCACAAAATATGAACATCCATCCACTCATGAGCCCAACCATACAAGAATTACTCGAATCCAACATCAAATCACCTTCCAAAACTCGAAATTTAAACCTATGAAGTTTCTACCATTTTCCCCCAAATTTACAACTCAAATCTCTAATTAGATGATGAAAATAGCAATAGGTTCATGGAATATAGTCCAATCTGAGTTAGAATCACTTACTCCAACAATCTTCTTGAAGAAAACTCGAAAAATTTCCTCACACCAAGCTCTAAAAGTCCTAAAATCAAAATGGGAATCAAACCATTGAAATCCCACTTTTCTGTCCAGTTCTTCCGCACCTTCAGTCGCATCTGCGACGCAGCACATGCGAAAATTCCATCGTAGGTGCGGGAATAACTAAAAGGGTTGGGTACGCATCTACGTGCAAGTGGTCACACCTGCGTGTGCGCACCTACAGACAAAAGTTTGCTTCTTCGATCCTCCCCTCCAACTCATTTTCCACATCTGCGGAGCTTCAGGCGCATCTGCGGGCTCGCAGATGCGGAAACACCCTCGCACATGCGACCCCCGGCTATCTCCTAAACTCCCTCTTCTGCGCTCCTTCCTCCGCACATGCAAGTACGCACCTGCGGCCTCCCAACTGCATGTGCAAAACTACCAGATATTAGAAATCTTCAGCAATCTCATAAATCCAAAACTCAACCGTTAAGCATCCAAAACACACCTGAGGCCCCCCGGGACCTCAACCAAACATTCCAACAAGTCATATAACCCCATGTGAACTTAGTTGAACCTTCGAATCACTCAAAATAACATCAAAACACCAAATTACTCTCGGATTCAAGCCTAAGAACTTCTAAACTTCCAAATTTTGCAAACGACGCCGAAACCAATCAAACCATGTACGAATGACCTCAAATTTTACACACACGTCACAAATGACACCACAAATCCACTCCAACTTCCGAAAATTTATTCCGACCCCGATATCAAATTTTTCACTGCCGACCAAAATCGCCAAATTTTCAATTTTAGCCAATTCAAGCCAAATTCCACTAAGGATCTCCAAATCACATTCTGAACGTGCTCCTAAGTCCAAAATTACCTAACGGAGCTAACAGAACCATCAAAATTTAAATCTGAGATCGTTTACATATAAGTCAACATCCGACTGACTTTTTCAACTTAAGCTTCTAATAAAGAGACTAAGTATTTTAATTCACTCTGAAACCACTCCGGACTCGAACCAACTAACCTGACATATCATAATATAGCTGAAGAACACAAAAAGAAGCAAAAATGGGGGAAATGGATCTATAACTCTCAAAACGACCGGTCGGGTCATTACATGGAGTTATCAGACTCGAACAGAGTTAAAGTGTGATCGTAAGGATTCAAGGTAGAGCTTCTTGGTCGTCGCAGTTCCTTGGAGTCTTTCCATTTTATTGTACTGTTAATTATTATTCAAGAAGTATTGTGTATTCGATCCTTGAGATCATTTCATGTATTCAGTTAGAGTTCGTGACTCAGTATTACCAGTCTTGGGAGATTTTCACATTTGTTTATGCTGTTAGTTTTGATTACTTATATAAAAAACATAGCTTGAAATGTAATTGAAATCAGCTTACCTAGTCTTAGAGACTAGGTGCCATCACGACGTCTGAGGTGGGATTTTGGGTCGTGATAGAAGCTTACGCTCAAGCGCTCGACATATGCTTGGTATGTGCCCAATTCCTTACACTCGGGCTCGTTACACAATTCGTGTGCTACTTTGTGTAATTAGCTTTGTAGATCATAAAAATTCATTATCAATCATTTGACTTGTCAAAAACTCTCTTAATTAATTGTATTTCAGAAATTGAAAACAGTAATATTACGTCATGAAAGTGAATTTGATAGAACCTCTCATCCAAAACTTCTTCATGTTATAATTTTTGTTAGGTCTTCATTATTGAATTCTTTATCATTTTTTCTTCAAATCTTGATTTTTTATTTTATTTCATTTGAAAATAATTTTTCCACATTTGTAAGTGATGAAACTTATTAATTAATAGTTAGTGCTTAGTGAATAACAACTTATAAATATTTATATCCATTAATGTTCTTTTAGTAAGGATTAGAGTATTAAATTATTTTTTAATTTATTAATAGCTTATTGGAAGCATATAATGCTAAATTTATTATATAACTGTAAACTATTACCTTAAAATTATATTAGTAAATAATTATTCTGCAAATATTTTATTAACAAAATAAACGGTTTAATTAATCACGTTTTTAGGTTAAAAAGGGGACTCTTAAATCTAAAAGAAGTGCAAAGTGTTTCAAATTTTTCCAAATGTATATTTGCAGTGTATGTTTTTTTCTTGTCTGTTTTCCTCTTTGTAATATTCGTTTTCTTTTGATGATTTAGAAATCCTAAATATTAGAAAAATAATTAAATAACTATTGTCCTAAATATTAAAAAAATAACTAAAGGACTATTTTGTCCAATGTGAGATCTATTTTTAAAGGGTAAAAAAGGCGAACGACATTTCGCTAAGGGTCTTCGTGCTTTTTATATAGTATAAAATATATATATATATATATATATATATAGATAGATAGATATAGATATAGATAAGGGATCACGAGAGTTATAGTTTAAATTTCAAGTAAAAAAGAAAAAGATGATTTCTCTATTTCCCTTTAAATATTCGGATAAAGGCGATAAGTGTTTTTTAATTAGTTGAGGTGTATGTAACATAGACACCTTATAATTGGGTTTTTGAGTGATAGTATTAAGTAAAATATTATTATTTTAAAAATATTATAATTAACCTAAATAGTCGCTTAAACTAAAGAAATATATACTATATTTATACTTTATAATCTATATCTATACTATATTAAAAGCACGAAGGCCCTTAGCGAAATGTCGATCGCCTTTTTTACCCTTTAAAAATAGAGTTCACATTGGATAAAATAGTAATTTAAATATTCTCCTAATATGTAAGAATGATCACTTAATTATGTTTCTAATATCTGGGACATTGAAATCAACTATAATTCTGATTATTAAAATTTTCCATAGTTGAATTGTAACGACCCAACCGGTCATTTCGACTTTTAGAACCTCGTTCCCCTAAATAAAATTCCTTGAATGTGTGTTTTAATGATTTATGACTTGCGGGGATGGTTGGTTCGGGATTTGGATGTGTTTGGGTTGAAATCGGAACACTCGATTCCTTAAGTTAACCTTAAAAGGCCAAGTTTGACTTTGGTCAACATTTTAAGAAAACGACCTCGGAATCGGGATTTGACGGTTCCAATAGGTTCGTATGATGATTTCGGACTTGGGCGTATGTTCGAATCGGGTTTTGGATAACCCAGAGCGTTTTGGCGCTTAATAGTGAAAATCAACTATTTGAAGGTTTAAAATTCTTTAAAATTGATTTGGAGTAGGTTTTTGAGTAATTGAAGTCCTTTTGGAATTCCGAGTTTGAGAATAGTTCCGTATAGTGATTTAAGACTTGCACGAAAATTTTTGTGTCATACCGAGCAGTTTAAGTATATTTCGGCGCATTGGAAGTAAATTGAAGAACTTAAAATTCCTAAGTTTGAATCAATTTGGTTTAGGGTATGATTCTTAGATTTGATATTATTTTATACGTTCCGAGAGTTTGAGCGAGTCCGTTTTATGATTTCAAACCTGTTGGTATATTCGGGCAGGTCCCCGGAGGTCCCGAGTGTTAACCGGACGAGGCTCGGACCAATTTTGGGAAATTGAGCAAGGAGTGAAGCTCCCAGCTACTGTCATAATCGCACCTGCGCTTGGACAGTCGCAGGTGCGAGCCACCAATCGCAGGTGCGAACGAGAGAAACCTGCCCAGTCATCGCAGATGCGAAGCATTTGGCGCACCTGCGAACGCGCAGGTGCGATGGCCTTGTGCGCAGAAGCGGAAAAATATGCAGGTGCGAAGGGATGGGTGCACATGCGCTTGTTCAGAAGCAAGCATTTCTTCCGCAGGTGCGGAACCAGGAAAAGAAGAAAAATGTGGACCTGCGAGGAATTTCCGCAGGTGCGAAAGCCGCATGTGCGGTACTCCTTCAGCAAGTTCGAAAAAACTGTCTGGGCGAACCTTAAAACGGACGAAAACTCAGTCCATTTCTTTCTATTTTTCATCCATTGTTGGGCGATTTCAGAGCTCTTTGTGAGGAGTTTTCAACTATCAACTTGGAGGTAAGTTAATTCTATACCCTTTGAGTTAAATATATAGATTATAAGTAGATTATAACTAGTCAATCTTAGAAATCAAAGAGTTAGATGAAAAACCTAGATTTTTATAAAAATGAGATTTTGACCACGAAAATAGTTATGGACTTGGCTAGATATTTAATATTCAAGTTCTTGAGATTATGGGTAACGTTTTCATCCGAAAATTTCCAGAATCCGAGCACGTGGGCCCGGGGTGAATTTTAGGAATTTTACCATTTTGGATAGGGTAATTTATTTAATAGATGAATTTTGAATTTATTGAACATATATTAATTATTTTATATAACTTTTGGATAGTTTCGGATTTTTCGGCATCAAATCGAGAATTTTACGCGACGCGATAATTGGAAAGTGAACTTTGAGATGAGGTACGTCTCTTGTCTAATCTTGTGAGGGGGAAATTACCCCATAGGGATTAAATTGAATATTGTTGCTAATTGCGGGGGGCTACGTATGCACGAGATGACGAGAGTCCGTGTGTAGCTACTATAAATGATAAAGTCCGGGTAGTTTAGGATTCAAAGCATGAATTACTTGTGTAAATTGTATTCCTTGACTAATTAATATAAATTGATATATATGAATATATTGTAAATTGTTAGATAAAGATATTAAATGATGTAAATCTCATATACTTGATTTTCTGTTTAAATCAATTAATTGTTAAAAGAAATTGTTCTCCTCCCGAATTTATCTTATAATAAATATACTCTCCTTCCGGAGGTACATAAAAATGTCTTCCTTTCTTGTGGAGCGGGTCGAATGCCTCGGCAGGATAGATGCATCTATGGATTGCGCCGCACGACCTTCGGCAGTGTACACAACACTCTGGATCGGACCGTACGTCCTCGTCAGAAATCGTGCTAAATAATAATAATTACACGATACCTTAATAGTTTATTTCAGTTTGTGAAGATAATTGATAAATTGAAAATCTTTGGAATTTAATGAATTATTATTCCTGCTCGTTAAGGAATTATTGTTATTCCTGTAAATGAGACTAATTGATAAATTAAAAATTTATTGAAATTGAATTGTAGCTTGTAACGCTATTTGATAAATTGGAAGTTTTATTGAAATTGCATGAGTTAATTAATAAATTGGAAAATTGTTGCATTTGAAGGATTCTTATTATTTCTGCTAATTGAATAAAATTATTGTTAACTCTGTGAACCTTGCTGATTTGAATAATTATAACTTATTCCAATTATTATTATTGACCCATAGTGAGTGTCAAAGTCGGTCATCTCGTCTCTACCTCTTCGAGATTAGGCTTGATACTTACTGGGTACACGTTGTTTTTGTACTCATACTGCACTTGCTGCACATTTTATTGTGCAAGTACATATATGTCTAGTGACCTTGTGGGCGTAGAGGTATGGTTAATAATTATGGGGACGTATGTGAGTTGCATTCTGTATTACGATCCGCAACCAACAGAGTCTCCTTCGGGATTATTATATTTTCCTATCTAATTTGTATTCTAGACAGATGTTGTATTTTATTTTTAATTCCCTAGTAAATGCTCGTGCACTTGTGACACCGGGTTTTGGGAATGGTTGTGAATTGTTTAGAAATTTAGTTGCTAAAAATATTTATCATTTACTCTGTGAGTTTTATCTTTACAATTTCATTAAAGAAATTTTTATTTTAAAAATACTAAATGGGTAATTAAGTTAATTTATTATGGTCGGCTTGCCTGACAGTGGTGTCCGGCGCAAACGGCCTTTTTGGATTTTGGGTCGTGACAATATGGTGTCAGAGCACTAGGTTCACTTAGGTCTCACGAGTCATGAGCGAGTCTAGTAGAGTCTTGCAGATCGATACAGAGACGTCTGTGCTTATCTTCGAGAGGCTACAGGGCTGATAGAAATACTTCCCTTTTTGATTCCTCATCGTGCGATTCGATTCCTTTTAGGCTTATTCCTACATTTACTTCCTATTCAATCTTATATGACGTGAAGCGCTTGTTATAAATTAGGGATCGAGGAAACTTTTAATGGTACTACAGATATAGTGCGGGACGCTTCTCCCTGTATAATTAATTGGGCTATTGTCGTCGCCTTGCGGAAGGCCGCTCTATCGTTTCAGTTCAGTATCAATACTACCTAAGGTTTTGAGATTTAGCATTGATTGTTATGACGATTCATGCGTTGTTATTGCAGAGTGTTTATGTAATGATAGAATGCATGTCTATGTGTCAGGGCAGTAAACGACTTGAAAGAAGGTTTTTCTCAGTAACATAATTCAGGGGTTCCATGTTTTAATTATAGCGGAGAAAAGGCAAACGGACTATGAATGTTCAGGTTTGGGGTTGATGGAGTAACGAAGCTTGATATTTTCGAGTGTGGTAGAATTCTCAATTTTGATGTGGTGTCATCGGCTTATTAAATGCGTTAAGGTTTGCCGGTGTAATAGTTTTCTTCAACTCGCCTTCACGGCAGGGTGTTAGTAATTAGTATAGGGAAAGCAATTGTTAGGGATCGCGGTGTGCAGTGGTTCAGTGTCGAAGCAATGTTCCTAGTATTGATGGCTCGAGAAGGATGATCCTCGAAAAGGTTTAAAGCTGGTAAGACCCATTGGTTTGAGTGCTACATAGACTAATGTTTAGTTAAGGCAACAACTGGGCAGCGAAGGATGAGAAAGGACATGTGGAAGGTCTCTTGTGGTGGTTAGGTTCTGAGAAGGCCAAGTGTAAGAAAACAAAAGTTGAGAAGTTGCTTAAAGGAGATGGTTGACCAAAGTGGGAGAGTGGCAAGGTAGCATATGGGTTACGTGGTAGGATGATTACACGTCTTGAGGAATGTTTGGGTTGATTTGGGATGTAGAATGGACAATGACTAGGTCTACAGACTTAAGTTGTAATATTAGCTGCTATATTGAGGAAGATTGGATACAACAGGAGGGAGTTGCTTGATATGAAGAAGGATACAACATGACTTTGGATTAGAAGGTATTGTCGCACCTCTAGTTGGCGTCCATGAGGAGTGAATGGACTGGTGCAGCTGGTGAATGAGCCTGGACTCAGGATGATCTACTAATTTCGTAGTATTTGCACCCAGTGCAGCGGCGTTGGAATATGTCGACATGTAATTTCTACGGGTGGGTTATCTCCTGTGAGCAGGTTAGCGGTTGTGTAGTATTGACGAAGCTTCTGCTACTGGCTACCCGGTAAGAAATTTAATATGTAAATGTGGCTAGTGGTTCGGAGTATTTATTAAAGGTTAATAGAAGGATTTCGAGAAAATTTGGCGAGTTGCGTGTGCAGGATCATGTCAACAATGAATAAATAATCTCGGTGGATTCTAACAATTTTATAATTGTAGCTTCAAGCTAAGTGGGAGAGCCCCACCGTCTATGATTGGATTGCGTAGTGTCAACTTATGCGGTTTCTGGTTATCGGTGTATTGGTGGGTCATTGCAACTAAGGAAAGAAAACATCAGTGGTAATTTGAGCAAAGTATTTGGGGAATGTGTGCCATATTTGGCCTTATCAATTCATATTCAGGTTTTTGGAAGACTTAGAGTTTATGCTTCGTGTAGATGTAATGCACAGGAAAGTGAAACAGTCGGATGTTTCCTTAATAAAGTGTCCATGTGCTAGCAGGGCCTTGGAATTGATCATGTTTGGGAACAAGTCAGAGCAAGTGACTCTCAATAACGGCCCTAGTGGATTCAAAAATTTAAAGTGTGGTGCCTAAGGATCTCGAGTCCGTAATATGGTTGAGTATCGAGCTTTTGCAGCAGATTATGAAACGGGGTTCGGATTACTGTGTGTTATCTTCAGGTTGTGGTGTAGCAATAGAGAAACGGAAGAAAATAACTCTGTATTCATAAAAAAAGTATCAGAATGGGTGTACCAACTAAAGATGTGAAAGTGCGCACAAGAAGGGATATGAGATAATTAGTGGATTTTGAAATAGCGTGGTCTCGTGAAATAAGGTCACTTGGGATGAGTGCGGATTTGAGTTCATGATGTAATGAATGGAGCTATTATTATTTCTAAGGCAAGTTGAGAGTAAATTGAGAAAATACGGATCGACTAACAATGGTTGAATCGGCACGATGGTGGCAATGATCAGCTCCTTCAGCGTATTGAATTATGCATGTGATTTGTGGAGGTACGTGCGAGGCTTGACGGTCTCCGTAATTGATTTTATTTGGAGGAATTCAAGTATTATGACATGTTATGTGTAGAGGGATCCCAGAAGAGTTATGGTGGTTTAGACCTGTCACGACCCCAAATTCCCTCCGTAGGATGTCGTGATGGCACATAGTCTCTAAGACTAGGTAAGCCTATCAATGCGGAATAATAATAAATATCTAAAATAAATAAACTACAATTCAAACAATTTCAACTCCCAAAACCCGGTAGAAATAAGTCACAAGCTTTTAAGAATTTATTCTCAATGTCTCTATATGTCAAGGTCTAGATAAAATATAAGGAAGCAACATAAAATGATAGAAGGGGACTCCGGAATCTGCGGACGCTGGCAGATATACCTCGAAGTCTCCGTGCGCAGGTAACTCAATGACGTCTAGGCTGGTAAAATGTACCTGGATCTGCACAAAAAGATGTGCAGAAGCGTAGTATGAGTACACCACAGCGGTACCCAGTAAGTGCCAAGCCTAACCTCGGTAGAGTAGTGACGAGGTCAGGTGAGGCCCTACTGGAATATAATAATGGCATGTAAAATGTTTATCAATGTAGTAAAATAAAATGACATTGAAAATGAATCAAATAGTATGTCACATTTAATGACACCAAATAATTACAAATAATATCTCGTGGAAATCAAAACAGAATTTCCTTCAACTTTATGAAAATCACAATAATAATCAAAGGCAACTACGGCCATAAATCAATATCAACAAGGGCACTCCCGAGGTACCGCCTCGTAGTCCCAAATCATAAATAAATTCACAATATCTCATTTTCTTATATCACCGCGGGAGCCTTCACAATTTATTTAAAGAAAATATTTTTTCCGAAATAGCATCCCGCGTTTTAGCCACCCTTATCACACCGCATGACTTCTAGTAGTTCCCCTACTAGCCACGCGTATCAAGCCACTCTTATCTCACCGCATGCATTTCAACACCCAGACCTTATACCACCGCATGCGTATCAATATCACAATATATCACAATTTGCACATCAAGTGCTCAAATAATTTAACTTGCCAAAATAATTCAACAACAATATTTTTCCACAATAAAGAGCTCACGTCTCATGCCAAAATAAATCAACAATAATAGTTTACCACGGCTCATGCCAAAATAAATCATCAATAATAGTTTGCCACAATAAAGAGCTCACGGCTCATGCCAAAATAAATCATCAATAATAGTTTTCCACAATAAAGAGCTCACAGCTCATGTCAAAATAATTCATCAATAATATTCTTCCACAATAAAGAGCTCACGGCTCCCTCACAATGAGTATAAAAATATTCAGGAGTAAATAATTTAGGAAAATAATATTTCAAAATCTTTACTACGTTGCTTCAATATCAAGTTTAAAAATGTCAAATACTTCATATTAATAATATTTAATTTAAAGAAAATCAACCTTCAAATAATGCACAGAATAAAAGAAACCAAGTTTCAACTAAACAGGTAAAACAATTAGTAAGAAAAGATCAAACAAATTTGAAGTATATATCTCACATCAATGATGAAGAATATAACAAGATAAAATAATTTAATAAATGCGCAACAGTGATCTACACAATTTAAAAATATAATCTTTCGCAATTTAACCCGTGTACACACTCGTCACCTCGTGCACACGACTTTCAACACATTTCAATAATCACATCAATACCAATCCTAGGGGAAATTTCTTCCACACAAGGTTAGACAAGTCACTTACCTCGACTTGCTCCAATTTAACCAAGTATTATGCTTTTTCCTCAAATTTTCGACTCCGATCGACTCGTATCTAGTCATAATTAATTCGATACAGTCAACAAAAATTATAGTAATCACTTTCATAAGAAAATATTACATTTTCATTAAAATCCGAAATTAGCTCAAAATTTGCCCGTGGGGCCCACATCTCGGAATCCGGCGAAACTTACAAAATCCGACAACCCATTCAATTACAAGTCCACCCATACCAATTTTACAAAAATCCGATAACAACTCGACCTCCAAATCTTAAATTTTCGTTTTTGGAAGATTTTACAAAAATCTTGATTTCTTCCATTTAAATCTGAAATAAATGATGAATATGACCATGGATTTATGAAATATAATCACATTTGGATATAGGACACTTACCCAAGTTGAAGTCTTGAAGAAATCCTCAAAATCGCCCAAGAACCGTGCTCCAAAACGAAATGAAGGAAATGACCATTTTTGGTCCTTAAGTTTCTGCCCCAAAAACACTATTCTGGTCGCTAAAAGTCCAATCCCGTCGCTAAAAGTGTCACATCTGGTCGCTAAAGGTGCACACCAGGACTATTTACACCAGCAGTTTTATTTCATTAAAAAGGCTCTAACTCCATCATTCGAACTCAGAATTCGACGATTCTTGTTCCTATGAGTCACAAATAAAACTACGAACCCATTCGTTCAATCGAAACTCAATTCGGAGTTCATTTGCTCAATATGATACCAATTTCGCTCGTTAAACAATTAACTCATATTTCGCCCTTAAAACTCAATCGCGACTTGATGAAATTAGACCAAACTTTCCAGATCACTCCTATAATTCATTATCAAAATTTTGAAAGTCTCGAAATCAAATTTCGATCTCTAGAACTAAAAATGGACTTTTGGATCATTACATGCTTATGTTGAAAACATCAAACTCTTCCTCGATAGCCTGTAGTGTATCAATCATAACTTCTTGTACTCAACTCCAACTGCCAAACGGTTTAAAGTTCTGCAAACTAGATACAAAGTACTACAACTTTCATGTTTTGCTCATCGCCCAACTCCTTATAGATTGCGAGATATAAGCTCCCAAAGTCAGCCATGTGCAGCAGAAATTTCTGGCGATGCACACTGCTGTAGCAAAAATCTGCAGTAGCAGCTTCAGTCAATCGATCATAACATTTTGTATAAATGTCTGAATGATAAATAGTTTATCATTATGGAAACTAGAATCAAAGGGCTACAACTTTCATGTTTTGAAAATGTTCAGATTTCTTATAGATTTCGAGATATAAGCTTCCAAAGTGAGCTCTGCGATTGCATCGGTTGCTGTCCAAAAACAGCTTCTGCAGCAGAAAAATTCCAGCAGCTCCTTTTTGTCCGAAATTCATTCCGTTAACCTTCCGAAATCCACCCGAGGCCCTCGGTACCTTAAACAAATATACCAACATGTCTCAAAATACAATATGAACTTAGTTGAGGCTTCAAACCATGCCAAACAACGCCGAAATTACGAATCGCGCATCGAATCGAATTATGAGTTTTCAAATCTTCCAACTTCTATATTTTGCGCCGAAACATATCAAATCAATTCCGATTGACCTCAAATTTTGCACACAAGTCATAAATGACATAATGGATTTATAAAAAAATTTAGAATCAGATTTCGACCCCGATATCGAAAAGTCAACCCCTCGGTCAAACTTCCCAAAAATTTAACTTTCGGCATTTCAAGCCTAATTCTACTACGGACTTCCAAATAAAATTCCGATCACGTTCCTAAGTCCAAAATCACCATACAAAACTGTTAGAATCATCAAAATTCTATTCCGGGGTCGTTTGCACATAATTAGACATCCGGTCACTATTTGAACTTAAACTTTTAATTTTTTATCAAAATTCCATATCTCTGGCTAGAGACCTCGAAATTTGATTACGGGCATACACCTAAGTCCCAATTCACGATACATACCTATCAAAATTGTCAAAACACTGATCCGAGTCTGTTTGCTCAAAAAGTTGACCAAAGTTAACTCGGTTGAGTTTTAAAGCTCTAATTCACATTTTAATCCATTTTTCACCTGAAAACTTTTTCGAAATTTTTTTACGGACTGCACACTCAAGTCGAGTAATGGTAAATAGTGTTTAGATCACATAATTAATCATTAAATTTAAAGATAACATTTTGGGTCATCACAAGACCACTACCTGAGGCCGGTACTTTCTACGGATATGGGAATTCAGTCACGTGTTGCAATGGTTCTCTTGAAATAAGTTAAGTAGAAGGTTTCTATATGATGAAGTGGTTACCCTATTAGTGGTTCGAGAGTTGTGATAGAATTCTTGTACTCTTGCGCATTGGCATGATTAAGTGCCCTAAGTTGCATGAGATTCGAAAGTTGAGGATTCAAGACTTCAGTTCGGTGTTGACAAGGATGTCATGAGCTCGGATAAGCAAGAAAAGGATTTAGATGTTTAAAGTAAGATGGTATTGTTTTCGGCATCACTTAGGTCGATATCAGGTGTAAGAGACCTTGTGTATCGATTTGTGGATTCTTGATATGCTTTACAACATTAGTGTAACTGGTAGCATAGATGTGCAGACTTGTTACCTGGTGCGGAAGGTCGTGGGAGCTTGTCTCACGAAAAGATGGTATAAGTGTGACAAGTAGTCACTTGATTGATTAAATATTTAACAACCAAGTATGAAGATTGTGGCGATATCGCTGATTTGAGAATTTATGCCTGGAGGGCGCTCGGTTCATTTGGTTGCGGACTGTGAAAGTTTGTTCCAATTATGATGGCTATTCTTGTGTGTTATGGGGTAAAGGTTTATTATGGATCCATGAAAGGTTATTAGCCTAGTATGGTGCGATCAGAATCGGCTTGAGGTCTGTGGATGGATTTAAATATGAATATGGACTCTATATTAGGTCAATGTGTTCATTCAGCATAGCGCTCCTTATGGAAGAGTATTCGGACATGGGATGTCGTTTCGTCGTCGGCTATTTCATGTAATAATATATTGTGCCGTGTGAGTTGTGAAACAACTTGATAAAAAAATTTATGTGTTGAGGTTCCGCATAGCGATGGTGTTATGTGAGCATGATGGCTCTCGAGATTCAGATCATATATCGCACCTTAGTTGTGCTTGGGTTTTGTAACGTATGGCGTTGTCGGTCCTTCCAAGGATGGTATTATGCACTTAGCATGCTTGTGTCTGATGTTCGGATATTTTGTAAGTAATGAACATTCTAGCTCGGTAAGTATTTTTTTTTATATAGATTCTTTTTGTGCGGATCGGGTTGCACTCTGCAATAGTGTGATGTTGAGTACAGTTCCCTATATTCTATTTTGTGTGTTTTGTGTCCCATTTTCTGAGGAAGGTTCATGACACCTTTTCAGTTGTTTAATTAGTCACGTGGGTTGAATAATCCTTTCCATAGTCTATTTTCCTTATGTATCGCAATCGAGTCTGTAGCTTATTAGATCATTGTGGCGTCATATGAGATTTTTGTCATGTCTGAGGTGGCTTATTTCCTGAGCAGCTTATACTAAGTGAGACGAGGTTATTGGATCTGGGATCAGTACGATCAGATTATATGAAGTATAATAAAGATCAAATACCATTATTTGGTACATAACGAGGCAATGGTTCTTGTCAGAAGGGGAAACTCAATAATTTGTTGGCTCAGCAGTTGGTTATAAATTTCTACACATTTCTTCCATCGCGGAAGCAGTTCAAGAGTTGGAACAGGAATTATATGTATCATGAGGTGTGTTCTGAACATCAGATTCGTGGAATTTCGACTATTGTTATCGGAGGATGATATTATGACCATGTAAATAGTGCAGTGCGTGGTCTAAATTCAACCAAGGTATGCAACCATGTATTGGTGCATCGTGTAGTGATTGATACGGTGTTCATAGGTTGGAAACAAGCATGGTGGAGAATTCTGGATGTTAGAATTGGGCTCTAAGGCATATTTGCCTAAATAAAGGGGAGAATCTTCAAATTGGCTCGAGCTAATATGCTCAACTGGGTGTGGTAGCACGGGTAGGTGCACGAGGTGCTAAACAGTAATTTTTGGACAACTCCGGAACACTCCTTAGCACGTTCGAGGACGAACGTATATTTAAGTGGGAGAAAATATAACAATCCAACCGATTGTTTTGACTTTTAGAATCCCGTTCCCCTAAATAAAACTCCCCAAATATGTTTTTAATGATTTATGACTTGCGGGGATAGTTGGTTTGGGATTTGGATGTATTTGGGTTGAAATCGGAACACTCGATTCCTTAAATTAACCTTAAAAGGCCAAGTATGACTTCAGTCAACATTTTGAGAAAACGACCTCGGAATCGGGATTTGACGGTTTCAATAGGTTCGTATGATGATTTCAGACTTGGGCGTATGTTCGAATTGGGTTTTGGAAAACCCGGGAGCATTTTGGCGCTTAATAGTGAAAATTAACTATTTGAAGGTTTAAAGTTCTTTAAAGTTGGTTTGGAGTAGGTTTTTGAGTGATTGAAGTCCGTTTGAAATTCCGAGTCTAGGAATAGTTCCGTATAGTGATTTAAGACTTGTACGCAAATTTTCGCGTCATTCCGAGCAGTTTAAGTATATTTCGGTGCATTGGAAGTAAATTGATGTAACGACCTGACTTGTCATTTTAAGAAATTATGCCTCGTCCAGTGACTTAAGGTCTCGAGAAGCTTCACAAAATGTATTATGACTCGCGTGTGTGGTCAAATTCGGTTTTCGAAAGATTTGGAATTTAATTTAAAGAAATATTCTCATTTTGAAGCTTAAATGGGAAGAGTTAACAGGGGAGTTGACTTTTGAGCAAACGACCTGGAATGGAATTTTGATGATGGCAATAGCTTCATATCATAATTTCGGACTTAGGCGTATGTTCGGATTTGGATTTGGAAGTCTGTAGGACAATTCGACACATTTTGGTGAAAGTTAGAAAAATATAAGATTTTGGAAAAGTCCGACCGAAGGGTGAATTTTTTATAACGAGGTCAGATTTAGATTCCGGAAATGGGAATAGCTCCCTTACGTCAATTATGACTTGTGTGCAAAATTTGAAGTCATTCCGGATTGATTTGATACGTTTCGGCGCAAAATATAGAAGTTGAAAGATTTGAAAACTTATAATTCGATTCGATGCGTGATTCATAATTTTGGCGTTGTTTGACATGGTTTGAAGCCATGACTAAGTTCGTATTGCATGTTGGGACAGGTTGGTATAATTGGTTGAGGTCTCCGGGGCCTCGGGCGAGTTTTGGGATGGTTAAATGGATCAAAAATTGACTTGAAGGAACTGTTGGAAATCTGCCACTGGTGTCATCACATCTGTGATGAAATTGATCGCAGATGCGAGATTTAAGTTGCAGAAGCGAAGATGGAAGGGTATGGCAGTGGTCGCAGGTGAGAAGAAAATCCCGCACCTGCGGAAGCGCAGAAACGGGCAGAGAAGGTGCAGAAGCGGAGGAGCATCGCAGGTGCGCGTGAGGCATCGCAGAAGCGATTCCCGCATAAGCGGAAAAAGCTTCCACAAATGCGATGGTCGACTGGGAAGTGGCCTTCGCAGAAGCGAGATTTCGCTCGCAAAAGCGAGCACGCGGGTGCGAAAATTAGTCCGCAGGTGTGAAGCTGGGCAGAATGTTAAGGACCAAAAATGGTCATTTCGCCATTTTTCGATTGAGATTTTGGATCTCGATTTTTGGGCGATTTTGGAGGAGTTCTTCAAGACTTTGACTTGGATAAGTGTTCTATATCCTAAAGTGATTATATTTCATGAATCTATGATTATATTCATCGTTTAGTTCAAATTTAAATGGAAGAAATCAAGATTTTTGTAAAATCTTCCAAAAATGAAAATTTAAGATTTGGAAGTCGAGTTGTAATTGGAATTCAATAAAATTGGTATGGTTGAACTCGTATCGGAATGGGTGTTCGTATTTCATGAAAATTATGTCGGGTTCCGAGAGGCGGGTCCCGTGTTGACTTTTGTTGATTTTTTTGGAATAAATTTTTAAGTTGACGTATTATTATCCGGAATTATTTCCGATGAATTTTAATGAAGTTATACAATTAATTTGGATAGATTTGAGCTGTCCGGAGGCCAATTCAAGCAAGAAGTCTATTTTGAAATATTGGCCTAACTTTAAAAAGGTAAGTGTCTTGCTTAACCTCGAGTGGGGGAATTATCCCTTAGGCATTGAGTCTTATGTGCCATTTGTGAAATGTGAAAAGCCGTGTATGCGAGGTGACGAGTACGTACTCGGGCTTATACGTGCAAAATTCATTGAATTAAAGTCTTAGGCATTATTGTGTAGTAAATTGGAAAATTGTGAAAAATTATAAAATCATATGCTTCCCATGCCTAAATACTTATTGTTGAATTTGTTTTTATATGACAATTTGATGTGATTGTTACTTGATTATTTATGTAATTTTGTGAATTTGCTGGTTTGATAATTATTGGAATTTAATTTCATTATGGATTTTTTCCTCTGCAAATAATTAATTAAATGAGCTTAAGAAAAGGTATTTATATAATTATTGAAAATTTGGAGTTAATGAAGACTTTGCTTTATGTTGAGTAATTTCTATCTCTGTTGATTGTTTTTGGGTGTTATATACATTGTGTGGAGCCTTGGGCTATTTGTTGTGAAATTAATTGATTTTGTTATATCTTTGGAATTTGGTTGTGGCCATTGGGCAATTTGTGATATGAATTGATTTTATTATATTGTCGTGTTAATTCCCGTGTAAATTGTTGTGTTGTGTGAGTTATTATTTTGGGGAGATAAGGGTGGCATTTCACCGTTGATATTATGTGGGTATAAGGGTGGCATTTCATTGTTGTTGTGTTTGTTGGAATATTGTCTGGGCGGAGCGATAAGGGTGGCTATAGGAGCGATTAGGGTAGCAATAGGAGCCATAAGGGTCGCTATTAATATTGTCTGGGCGGAGCGATAAGGGTGGCTATAGGAGCGATAAGGGTGGCTATTGTCAGGGACGATATGTGATGATGTGGGGTTGACAATTTTTCAAGTGATGTTGTGATTTTATTGTGTTTACTTTTATACCTTGTGCAATTTGTCTTGTTATTGGTAAATTGATAACAATCTGATTTATGTTGAAATTGAGAGCATGTGGCTATTGCCAGGCAGATTATAAATTGAAATGTGGGCACGAGGTGCTGTGAGTAAATAATGAGGATATTTGGCACGTGTATTTTCCGTGCAGTTGTGATATGAAATGTGGGCACGAGGTGATGTGTTGAAATGATGATGATAATTGGCACGTGAATTGTCCGTGCACTTGTGATATGATTTAATTATGGGAACGAGGTACCGTGAAAATATAAAAATGGGTTGAGACCCGTATTTTTTATGATTATGAAATGAGGTGTCATATGGTGACTTTTTAATTGAAAGAATTATATTCAAAATATTTATTTGGGAGGATTTTTATTCAAAAAGAATTATATGAAAGAACTGTATTTGAAGAATAATTATTTGACAAAACTACATTTGAAAGAGAGTTATTTGGAAGAATTTTATGTGAAGGATATTTATTTGGAAAAAAAAACTTGAATTAATTGGGCGTACATGTATTATTAATTGTTGAGTGATGTTTATGGTATACTTGTTGTCTTGCTGCGCATACCACTGGTTGTTTTATCCTTCCCTTATTACTATCTGTTTCTAGTATTTTGTATATTATATTGCACAGGTTATTAGACTAGTGAGTGTCTTGACTGTACCTTGTCTCTACTCCATTGAGGTTAGTCTTGATACTTACTGGGTACCGACCGTGGCGTACTCATACTACATTTCTGCACATTTTTGTGCAGAGCCAGGTATTGAAGATAACGGACTTGAGCAGAGTTAAAGCGGGATCATTAGGATTCAAGGTAGAGTTGCTTAGTCGTCGCAGTCCCTTGGAGTCTTTCCATTTCATTGTACTATTAACTTGTAATCAAACAGTATTGTATATTCGGTCCTCGTGATCATTCCATGTATTCAGTTAGAGTTCGTGACTCAGTACTACCAGTCTTGGGAGGTTGTGTATTGTAATTATTTCCACTATTAGATTTTAATTCAAAAAAAAAAATGGCTTCAAAATGTAATAGAAATCGGCTTACCTAGTCTTAGAGACAAGGTGCCATCACGACGGCTGTGGTGGAATTTTTGGTCGTGACAATTGAAGAACTTGAAATTCCTAAGTTTGAATCAATTTGGTTTAGGGTATGATTCTTAGATTTGATGTTGTTTTATGCGTTCCGAGAGTTTGAGCGAGTCTGTTTTATGATTTCAAACCTGTTGGTATGTTCGGGCGGGGTCCCGGGGGTCCCGAGTGTTAACCGAATGAGGCTCGGACCAATTTTTGGAAATTGAGTAAGGACTGAAGCTCCCAGACACTGTCATAATCGAACAGGCGCTTGGACAGCCGCAGGTGCGAGCCACCAATCACAGGTGCGAACGAGAGAAACCTGCCCAACCATCGCAGATGCGAAGCATTTGGCGCACCTGCGAACGCGCAGGTGCGATGGCCTTGTGCGCAGAAGCGGAAAAATGCGCGGGTGCGAAGGGATGGGAGCACCTGCGCTTGCGCAGAAGCGAGCATTACTTTCGCAGGTGCGGAACCAGGAAAAGAAGAAAAATGCGCACCTGCGAGGAATTTTCGCTGGTGCGAAAGCCGCATGTGCGGTACTCCTTCCGCATGTACGAAAAACCTGTCTGGGCGGAACCTTAAAACGGACAAAAACTCAGTCCATTTCTTTCTATTTTTCATCCATTGTTGGGCGATTTCAGAGCTCTTTGTGAGGAGTTTTCAACTATCAACTTGGAGGTAAGTTAATTCTACACCCTTTGAGTTAAATACATAGATTATAAGTAGATTATAACTAGTAAATCTTAGAAATCAAAGAGTTAGATGAAAAACCTAGATTTTATTAAAAATGAGATTTTGACCACGAAAATAGTTATGAAATTGGGTAGAAATTATATAGTCAAGTTCTTGAGATTATGGGTAACGTTTTCATCCTAAAATTTCCAGAATTCGAGTACGTGGGCCCGGGGTGAATTTTAAGAATTTTACTATTTTGGATATGGTAATTTATTTAATAGATAAATTTCGAATTTATTGAACATATATTAATTATTTTATATAACTTTTGGATAGTTTCGGATTTTTCGGTATCGATTGAGAATTTACGCGACGCGATAATTGAAAAGTAGACTTTGAGACGAGGTAAGTCTCTTGTCTAATCTTGTGAGGGGGAAATTACCCCCATAGGGATTAAATTGAATATTGTTGCTAATTGCGGGGGCAACGTTCGCACGAGGTGACGAGAGTCTGTGCGTTGCTACTATAAATGCTAAAGTCCGGGTAGTTTAGGACTCAAAGAATGAATTACTTGTGTAAATTATATTCCTTGACTAGTTAATATTAATTGATATATATGAATATATTGTAAATTTTTAGATAAAGATATTAAAGGATGGAAATCTCATATGCTTGATTTTCTGTTTAAATTAATTAATTGTTAAAAAAATTGTTCTCCTCCCGAATTTATCTTATAATAAATATACTCTCCTTCCGGAGGTACATAAAAATATCCTCATTTTCTGTGGAGTGGGCCGAACGCCTCGGCAGGATAGATGCATTTATGGATCGCGCCGCTCAACCCTCGGCAGTGTACTCGACACTTTGGATCGGGTCGTACGTCCTCAGCAGAAATCGTGCTTAATAATAATAATTACACGATACCTTAATAGTTTATTTCAGTTTGTGAAGATAATTGATAAATTGAAATTTTTTGGAATTTAATGAATTATTATTCCTGCTTGTTAAGGAATTATTGTTATTCTTGTAAATGAGACCAATTGATAAATTAAAAATTTATTGAAATTGAATTGTAGCTTGTAACTCTATTTGATAAATTGAAAGTTTTATTGAAATTGCATGAGTTAATTAATAAATTGGAAAATTGTTGCATTTGAAGGATTCTTATTATTTCTGCTAATTGAATAAAATTATTGTTAACTCTGCGAACCATGATGATTTGAATAATTATAACTTATTCCAATTATTATTATTGACTCATAGTGAGTGTCAAAGTCGGTCATCTCATCTCTACCTCTTCGAGATTAGGCTTGATACTTACTGGGTACACGTTATTTTCGTACTCATACTGCACTTGCTGCATATTTTATTGTGCAGGTACATATATGTCTAGTGGCCTTGTGGGCGCAGAGGTGTGGTTAATAATTGTGAGGGCGTATGTGAGCTGCATTCTGTATTACGATCCGCAGCCAACAGAGTCTCCTTCAGGGTGAGCTGCATTCTGTATTACGATCCGCAGCCAACAGAGTCTCCTTCAGGGTTATTATATTTTTCCTGTCTAATTTGTATTCTAGACAGATGTTGTATTTTATTTTTAATTCCCTAGTAAATGCTCATGCACTTGTGACACCGGGTTTTGGGAATGCTTGTGAATTGTTTAGAAATTTAATTGCTAAAAATATTTATCATTTACTCTATGAGTTTTATCTTTACAATTTCATTAAAGAAATTTTTATTTTAAAAATACTAAAATGGGTTTAATTTAATTGATTATGGTCAGCTTGCCTGACAGTGATGTCCGGCGCCACAACGGCCTTTTTGAATTTTGGGTCGTGACATGAATTATGTAAAGAATCTTTATATTTAGGATTCTAAAAGCAATTGAATTTTATTTTATATAGGTTTCCTTATTTCAAGCACATTAATATTAAAGTTGTAGTAAAATATAATATTTTTTATCATTCAAAACTTAGAAATTAAGTACTCATATTTGTACTATATTATTTCCGTAGATTAGCACTACTTTAAAGCTACTAAAAATAGGTAAACATAAATTATATATGAAACAAAAGTAGAATACTCATTATATTTGGAAAAATTAAAAGTAACATCGAATTATTGGGTTCAAAAGAAAAAAAATTAAAAAAATAAGCAGGAATATCCTTATTAAAGGGCGTTATAGACGTTACCAGTTTTCAATAACACCAGGGTTTAGTCTCTCTCGGTTAAAGATTTCATTATTGTTTTAAGAGTGATTTTTTGTGTCTTTTACCTTGTTTTTCTTTCATTATTGATTGCTGCTTTTAACTTGAAAAGAGTCTTGCTTTGAATTCTCTATTATGTTCTTTTTAGTTTGCCATATGACAAGTTTGATATTTTCATTAAGTCTTAATCGTTGATTGTAATTCAAACTTTTTTATTGCTTATTAGTGCTTTTGCTTTTATTTACCATCTTCTTTTATGTTCTTATCTTGGTATTGTCTAACCTTTGTGTTTTCTTTCTCCAAATTTTAGGTTGCCGATTATATATCTTAGAAGCTTTTGGATCTTTTAAAACTAACACAACAAAGTATCTCGAGTATATCGAGGTAACTTATTATTTATTTTGTTCCCCACCGAACGAGATATGAGTTACGCCTTAGCATGTGAGTCCCTTAATCTTTTTAATTTTTTTATTTTATAGAATAATATTGTAACATTTGGCAGTTTTTTCTTGGTTTAGTTTGTTGTTACTTTTGTTTTTGATGTTTTTATAGGATTTTGGAAGAATTATTTTTCGCTTAAGTCTTATTATTTTCACCATCCAATTTATTTTTTTAGGATAAAAGATTATGTTGGTTAATACTTTGGGTTAAAAGATGATTTACGTTTGAGAAAATATCTAAATACTAACATAGTCATATTATTTTATATTTATATACTAACATCAGTATTACATAATAATACATATTATTTTATATTTATACATTATTTTATTAATACACGCAAAGTTCACGTGCAACGCACGTACACTAAAGCTAGTTATTATAAAAGCATGAATACAATGTCGGTTTATAAAATAACCTTATAATATTAAGCATAATAACTCTTAATAAAAGGACATAACTGGAATTCTAGATATTAGCTTTATAATCTTGTTAGTTTTAAGACATAATACTGCACGTTAGAAATTCTACATGATTACCTTTAGGAATCATATTAGTATAATTACTTTCAGGCTGTATAATTCATATATAATTGAACAAGTAAATATCTTTAGTCATGTAATCCTATTACTTTTAGGATATACTTCTTAAAAAATTCTATTACTAATTTAATTTAAAAATGTATTATAATGTCATATTACTAATTTAATTTGAGAATGTATTATATTGTCCAAATCCATTTAGAAAAAGGAGAGCCTATATTATTATAAAAGCATAAATACAATATTAATATACCAAAATAGCCCTAAAACATTAAGCGGAAGAACTAATAGGGAAAGGACATAACTGCAATTAAGGGTGTTCAAACCGAACCGGAAAACCGCACTAAATCCAAAAATCAAACCAAACCGATTAAAAAACCCGACTAGGTTTGGTTTGACTTGGTTTGGTATTGAGTAAAAAAAAACTCGAACCAAACCGACATATAAATATTTAATTTTTATATATATATTTTTAAGACTTTATATTGAATTTTCTTTAAAAATGTAGAAATATTTGGGATCCTATCATGTGTTAACTTTGAAAGCATACATTAATGAAAATTTATTGTTAGACGACTAAGAAAATAACTATTATGTGTTACTAAAAAAATCTTCCATTAGAATATTTTAATAGATCATATATTTGTCAATTTTTTCAATATTTACTAAATATATATTCACTTATCAAACCTATATCTATAACTTTAACAAAGTAAGATTGGAATAATATTCATGTAACAGAAATTCCGAAAACCCAAAAAACCCGATAAAACCAAACCAATCTAAACTGATATAATTGGTTTAGTTTGTTTTTGATAAAAATTGAACCAACCCGGTCCATGTACACCCCTAACTGCAATAACCTATTTTTTGGACTACAATACCTTCTTTGCTAATTTTTAATATTTAAGATTTTAAAATTAATAAAATTGTGTCTATTAAATTCTTATTAAAAATATGTAGGAAGGTTTAATATAATCAATTTCATAATAATCCTCCGTATTGGAAATTCATTACCACTCCATAATGTCCAATACCAAAAAAATAAAAGTAATATTAAATGGATTGCATAAAGAGTTAAATTAAAGAAAATAAAATACTGCCACGATAATATATTTTTTTATATTATTTGAACTATTTTCCTGCTCAAATTATATTGTTTTAAATAATGTTTCATGTAATATTGATAAATACTCAATTATTAAACAACTAAGAAAATTGTGATGACCCAAAATGTCATATTTAAATTTAATAAGTAATTATGTATTCAAATACCTCAAAAAGTACCATTTATCATTCCTCGACTTGCGTGCGCAGTCCGTACAATTTTCCGAAAAGTTTTTATGTGAAAAATGGATTAAAACGGGAAATAGAGCTTTAAAACTTAACTAAGTTGACTTTGGTCAATATTTTGAGCAAAGGGACCTGGATCAGTATTTGAAAAATTTTGGTATGTCCGTATCATTATTTGGGACTTGGGCGTATGCCCGGAATAGAATTCTGAGGTCCCTAGCCTGAGTTATGGAATTTTGATGAAAAATTAAAAGCTTGAAAGCTTAATGATTTCTAAGAAATTACTGATGTTGGATTTATTGACCTCGGATCCGTATTTTCATTACGGAGCCCGGTATAGGTCCACTATAATATTTATGACTTGTCTGCCGAATTTGGTGAGAATCAGAGTTGATTTGATGTGATTCGAACGTCCGGTTGTAAAAATATAAGTTTTAAAGTTTTCTTGAAAACTTCCTTTGATTTGGTGTCCGATTCGTAGTTCTAAGTGTTATTTTGGCGATTCGATGGCGCGAGCAAGTTTTTATGATGTTTTAGAACTTGTGTGCATGTTTGGTTTGGAGCCCCGAGGGCTCGGGTGAGTTTCGGATAGGCTACGGGATGATTTCGGACTTAGGAAATCTGGTTTTCTGCAGAATTCAGGTTTCTTGTGCGTTCTTCTTCGCGATCGCGAAGGTACTCTCGCGAACGCAAAGAGAAAATTAAGCTAGCACGTGTTGTGCTTCGCGTTCGTGACATAGTGACCGCGTTCGCGAAGGCTTGAGGTTCAAAGCTTTGCCTTCGCGATAGAAGCCTTACGTTCGTGAAGGGAGAGAGACTGACCAGGAAAATTAGCCTTCGCGTTCGCGAGGCCAAGCCAGTCAAGCTTCACGTTCGCGAAATAGCCCTCGCGTTCGCGAAGAGTAAAATTTGACAGCACATAATTGTGCTTCGCGAACGCGAGTCACTGACCGCGTTAGCGAAGGGTAAAAATCCCAGAAACAGAACTTAAGTTCTCGAAATGGGGTTTCGACCCATTTTCAATTCTTTCCCATTTTTGAGCTCGGGTAAGGAGATATTTTGGCGCTTTTTACATGAAAACATTGGGGTAAGTGTTCCTTATTCTATATTGATTATATTTCATGATTTCATACTCATTTATATCATGAATCCGTGAATTTATGGAAGAAAAATTAGATTTTTATAAAATCTTCCAAAAACGAAAATTTAAGATTTGAAGGTCCATTTGATATCGGAATTGGACAAATTTGGTATGGTTGAACTCGTATTGGAACGGGTATTTGGATTTCATGAGTTTTTCCGGGATTTGAGATGTGGGTCCCACTACCAAATATTTTAATGAATTTTGAATTTTTATCCGAAAAATTTGTAAATTCATATGGAATTAATTTCTATGATTAGTATTGAATATATTGAATTGTTTGTGAATAGATTTGAAGCTTTCTGAGGCAAATTTAAAAGGAAAAGTCGTGGTTGAATAATTGATTTGGAATTTGCAAAGTGAGGTAAGTGTCGGGGTTAACCTTGACTTGAGGGAATAGAACTCTTAAATTATTTGGTATGTGAATTGCATGTAAACTACGTATAGGCGAGGTGGCGAGTGTCTATACGTCATCAAATTAATTGTTTGGCTGCTTACTTGAAAAATCATAAATTGTTTTTTTTTATAAATTAATTACTATAATAATTGTTTCTCTCTTATTCCTTGTCAAAATATTAATTCTTGAATTCCTGCATTAATTGTTACATGTTATTTAAATTATGTGTTTTAATTGTTATTTGACATTTGGCATATTAAATATTAAACTGCATATTTTCTCCCTGATTTCTATAATAAATTGTTAATTGTCATTGTTTGTTTCATAATTAAATTATAATTGTTGTATGCTCGTTGTCTTATGATTTTATATTAACTGTTGCGTTTATTGGGGAATTTCTTCTATAAGAGTTGATTGAAATGAAAATATTGGACGATCGGGTTGCACGCCGCAACAGACTTGTTAAAATGATAATATTGGAGGATCGGGTTGCACGCCGCAACAAACTTGTTAAAAAGTTAATATTGGAGGATCGGGTTACACGCCGTACTAGACTTATTAAAAGTCAATATTGGGGGATCGGATTGCACTCCGCAACAGACTTATTAAAAGTCAATATTGGGGGATCGGATTGCACGCCGCAATGGACTTAATGAAAAGTCAATATTGGGGAATCGGATTGCAGGCCGCAACAGACTTATTTAAAAGTCTATATATATACTTGACTGAAATAAATATATGACATACTTGATTAAAAATGGATATATTGTGAGAGCGAGTTGCACGCTGCAACAAAATTGAATGTGAATATATTGTGAGAGCGGGTTTCCCGCTGCAACAGAATTGGTTGAAATAATAATGGATTATGACTACTGGGTTGGTTTCAATAATTATAAATGAGTTACCTGATTTATTTATATTATTTGTTATTATTATCAATATTGCGTACAGGTTAATGTAAGTGAACCGCCTTAGCCTTGTCACTACTTCGTCGAGGTTAGGCTCAGCACTTACCAGTACATGGGGTCGGTTCTACTGATACTACACTCTGCACTTCTTGTACAGATTTTGGATTTGGTCCCAGCGGCGTACCATAGACTTGCTCGGATTTCAGCTACCAGAGGAGACTTGAGGTATAACTGCATGACGTTCGCAGTTCTGAAGTCCCCGTCTATTGTACTTTAGCTGTGTGTTTATTTTCAGACAGCTTTATTTTATTCAGACCTTTATTTGTATTTATTCTAGAAACTCATGCACTTGTGACACCAATTCTGGGATAGTATTTAGACATCATTATTTTTATGGATTAATCACTATATTTCAGACCTTACTTCCGCGTTTATTTATTTATTATTAATAAATTTTAAGATTGTTTAAAAATTGGTTAATATCATTCTAATGTTGGCTTGCCTAGCAAGTAAAATGTTAGGCGCCATCAGGGTCCGAAGATGGGAATTTTGGGTCTTGACAATTGGTATCAGAACACTAGGTTACATAGGTCTCACGAGTCACGAGCAAGCTTAGTAGAGTTTGACGGATCGGTACGGAGACGTCTGTACTTATCTCTCAGAGGTTATGAAGTTTAGGAACAATATCACTTATTTCTTATTCTGTCGTGCGATTTTATTCTATCATCGATGATTGAACCATTCTACTCTTATTCTCTCGCAGATGGTGAGAACACGTAATACCTCTACCAATGAACAGGGACCAGAACCCCTGGTGGCAACTATGGCCAGGGGTAGAGGTCGAGGCCGAGGTCGTGCTAGAGGCCGAGACAGAGGCCGAGGTAGAGCTCAGTCCAGAGCTCGAGCAACTGCACTTGTTGAAGAACCTCAGGTGGACCTTCAGGAGGAGGTTCCAGTTCAAAATGTACCAGTTGGACCAGTTCATGTCCCGAAATGATTCATAGCCACTCCAGTACTCCAGGACACTCTAGTCCATTTGGTAAGTCTTATGGAGGGCATGGCCCAAAATGGTACATTTCCAGTAGCACCAGCCGTCTCACGGGCTGGGGGGAGGAGCACAAACTCCCACTACTCCCTCTCCAGAGCAGATGGCTCCCCAAAATCAGGCTCCAGCATCCCCGCCAGTTGGGGTAGTTCAGACAGTTGTTGCGGCACAGACCGGTGATAGGCCCGCCATGTCTTTTGAGGCCTTATTGAGGCTGGATAAGTTTACTAAGCTCTTTCCAGTTCACTTCAGTAGTACACCTTCTGAGGACCCACAAGATTATCTTGAACGCTGCCATGATGTGCTGCAAAACATGGGGGTAGTTGAGACCAATGGAGTTGATTTTTTTGTATTCCAGATGACGGATTCCGCAAAGAGGTGGTGGAGAGATTACACATTGACCCGACCAGTCGGATCACCTGCACTTACCTGGGAGTACTTCTCTCAGCTATTTCTGGAGAAGTTCATCCATATCACACTGAGAGAGGAATTACTCAGTATGAGTCCCGTTTTGTGGATTTGGCCCGTCATGCTTTCCTTTTACTACCTACGGAGGGAGAGAGAGTGAGGAGGTTCATTGAGGGACTCACTCACCCTATCAGACTTAAGATGGCCAAAAAGACCGGAAGTGAGATTTCTTTTTAGGCGGTTGCTAATGTCGCAAGGAGGATCGAGATGGTTCTTACACAGGAAAGAGGGCATAGGTCCAATAAGAGGCCTCGTCAGTTTGGTGGTTACAGTGGTGCCTCATCTGGAGGCAGGGGTAATTTTGGTAGGGGTCATCCTCCTAGACTGTTTCATTTAGCACTTCATGTATCTCCAGGTGCTTCAGGGAGTCACTGTCCTATTATGCCTTACTCTAGGCAGCCAGTATTTAGTGCACATTCAACTCCTATCAGTGCACCATCACTCCAGAGTTACTACAGTGATTATCCGGCCCATCTGGTTTATCTTCAGCAGCCACGGCATCAGGATGGGTGTTATGAGTGTGGGAACATTGGTCACATCAAGAGGTATTGCCCTAGATTGGCGAGTAACAAATCTCGGCAAGATTCTCGTGCCATCATACCGGCACTGGTTGCTTCACCGCCTGCTCAGCCAGCTAGAGGTAGGGGTCAGGTAGCTAGAGGTGGAGGTCATGCCATTAGAGGTGGAGGTCAGGCCATTAGAGGTGGAGGTCATACCGTTAGAGGTGGAGGCCATCCAATTAGAGGTCGTCCCAGATATGCAGTTCAGAGTGGTGGGCCCAGCCTCAATTTTATGCTTTTCCAACTAGGCCTGAGGATGAGTCATCTGATGCTGTGATCACAGGTATTTTTCCAGTTTGCCATAGAGATACTGCAGTTCTATTTGATCTAGGATCTACTTATTCCTATATGTCCTCCTATTTTGCTTCATATTTGGTTGTGCCTTGTGATTCTCTGAGTGCTTCTGTGTGTGTATCTACACTGGTGGGAGACTCTGTGGTAGTAAATCATGTCTACCATTTGTGTGTGGTTACTATTGGTAATCTTGAAACTAGTGTGGATCTTCTACTTCTTGATATGGTAGATTTTGATATCATCTTGGGTATGGATTGGTTGTCTCCTTATCATGCTATATTGGATTGGCATGCCAAGACAGTGACCCTAGATATGCCGGTGTTACCTCGGTTAGAGTGGAAAGGAACTCCTGGCCATTCTGCCAGCAGGGTTATTTCTTATATGAAAGCTCAGTGTATGGTAGAGAAAGGGTGTCTAGCCTATTTGGCTTATATTCGCGATCCAAGTGCGGATGTCCCTTCTATGGACTCAGTACTAGTTGTTTGTGAATTTTCAGAAGTATTTCCTGCAGATCTGTCAGGGATGCCACCCGACAGAGATATTAACTTCTGTATTGATTTGGCTTCGGGCACTCGGCCCATTTCTATTCCACCATATCGTATGGCCCCACCAGAATGGAAAGAATTGAAAGAGCAGTTACAAGACTTGCTTGAACATGGATTCATTAGACCCAGTGTCTCACCCTGGGGTGCACCAGTATTATTTGTAAAGAAGAAAGATGGCTCGATACGGATGTGTATAGACTATCGGCAGTTGAACAAGACCACTATCAAAAACAAATATCCGCTGCCAAGAATTAATGACTTATTTGATCAGATTCAGGGTGCCAAGGTATTTTCGAAAATTGATTTGCGATCTGGTTACCATCAGTTGAAGATTAGGGCATTTGATGTCCCTAAGACAGCTTTTCGGACTCGGTATGGGCATTACGAGTTCCTAGTGATGTCATTTGGGTTGACAAATGCTCCAACAACATTTATGGATTTGATGAATCGGGTATTCAAGCCTTATTTGGATTCTTTTGTGGTTGTATTCATTGATGATATCTTGATTTACTCCAGCAGTCAAGAGGAGCATGAGAAGCATTTTCGAAGTATACTTCACACCTTGAAGAATAATCAGTTATATGCCAAATTTTCAAAATGTGAGTTTTGGTTAGACTCAGTTGCCTTTTTGGGACATGTTGTATCGGCAGAAGGCATAAAGGTGGATCCTAAGAAGATTGAGGCTGTTTAGAATTGGCCTAGACCTACTTCGGTTATAGAGATTCAGAGTTTCCTGGGTTTGGCAGGTTATTATCGTCGGTTCATGGAAGGGATTTCATCTATAGCAAGCACATTGACCAGACTAACCCAAAAGGGTGTTCCATTCAGATGGCCAGACGAGTGTGAGTTGAGTTTTCAGAAGCTTAAGACCCCTTTGACTACGGCGTCAGTATTGGTATTACCCACAGGTTCAGGATCGTATACGGTATATTGTAACGCATCTCACATTGGGCTTGGTGCAATATTAATGCAATATGGAAAGGTAATTGCATATGCATCGCGACAGTTGAAAGTTCACGAGAAGAATTATCCTGTTCATGACTTAGAATTGGTAGTCATTGTTCATGCGCTGAAGATTTGGAGGCATTACCTCTACGGTGTCTCGTGTGAGGTATTTACTAATCATCGTAGCCTCCAGTATTTGTTCAAACAAAAGAATCTTAATTTGAGTCAGAGAAGATGGTTGGAGTTGTTGAAAGACTATGATATCACCATTTTGTATAACCCCGGAAAGGCCAATGTGGTGGCCGATGCTTTGAGTATATTCTGGTTGGTGAGAGACCATTAGCTGCAGATGTTTAGACTTTAGCTAATCAGTTCGTGAGGTTAGATGTTTCAGAACCCAGTCGGGTTCTAGCTTGTACAGTCGCTCGGTCTTCTTTATATGAGTGCATCAGAGAGAGGCACTATGATTATCCTCATTTACTTATCCTTAAGGACACGGTTCTGCATTGTGATGCCAAACAGGTTGCTGTGGGGGAAGATGGAGTTCTGCGAATGTAGGGCCGTATTTGTGTGCCTAATGTGGATGGGCTTCGTGAATTAATTCTTGAAGAAGCACATAGTTCCAGGTATTCTATTCATCCAGGTACCGCTAAAATGTATCAAGATTTGCGGCAATATTATTCGTGGAGGAGAATGAAAAAGGATATAGTTGCACATGTAGCTCGGTGTCTGAATTGTCAACAAGTTAAGTACGAGCATCAAAGACCTGGTGGTTTGCTTCAGAAGTTAGAAATTCTTGAGTGGAAGTGGGAGGGTATCACTATGGATTTTGTTGTTGGGCTCCCACGAACTCAGAGAAAATTTGACGCAGTTTGGGTCATTGTGGACAGGTTAACCAAGTCAGCCCATTTCATTCCAATGGCAGTTACCTATTCTTTAGAGAGGTTAGCTGAAATTTACATTCCTGATATTGTCCGCCTTCACGGTGTGCCCGTGTCTATTATTTCAGATCGAGGTACGCAGTTTACCTCACATTTCTGGAGGGCTATACAGCATGAGTTAGGCACGCGGGTGGAGTTGAGTACAGCATTTCATCCACAGACAGACGGACAGTCAGAGCGCACTATTCAAATATTGGAAGATATGCTCTGCGCTTGTGTTATAGACTTTGGAAGTACTTGGGATCATTTCTTACCACTTACGGAGTTTTCTTATAATAATAGCTACCAGTCGAACATTCATATGGCTCTATATGAGGCATTATACGGAAGGCGATGCCGATAGCCAGTTGGTTGGTTTGAACCGGGAGAGGCTCGGTTGTTGGGTACCGATTTGTTACAGGATGCCTTGGATAAGGTCAAGATTATTCAGGATCGACTTCGCACAGCTCAGTCTAGGCAAAAGAGTTATGCCGACCGTAAAGTTCGTGATATTGCATTCATGGTTGGAGAACGAATATTACTTCGGGTTTCACCTATGAAAGGTGTAATGAGTTTCAGATAGAAGGGTAAGTTGAGCCCTAGGTATATCTGACCCTTTGAAATTCTTGAAAGGGTGGGTGAAGTAGACTACAGGCTTGCATTACCACCTAGTTTATCAGCGGTTCATCCGGTGTTCCATGTGTATGCTCCGAAAATATCATGGTGATCCGTCCTATGTGCTAGATTTCAGCTCAGTCCAATTGGACAAATATTTGACTTACGAGAAAGAGTCGGTGGCTATTCTAGCCCGACAGGTCCGATAGTTGAGGTCTAAGAGTTATCCTTCAGTTCGGGTGCAATAGAGAGGTCAGCTGGTAGAGGAATCTACCAAGGAGTCTGAGTCGGACATGCGGAGTAAATATCCACACCTTTTCTCCAGCTCAGGTACTTTTTCTAACTTCGTTCGAGGACGAACGTTTGTTTTAGAGGTGGAGAATGTGATGACCCAAAATGTCATCTTTAAATTTAATAAGTAATTATGTGTTCTAATACCTCGAAAAGCACCATTTATCATTCCTCGACTTGCGTGCACAATTCCGTATAATTTTTCGGAAAGTTTTTATGTGAAAAATGGATTAAAATGGGAAATAGAGCTTTAAAACTCAACTATGTTGACTTTGGTCAATATTTTGAGTAAACGGAACCGGATAGGTATTTTGAAAATTCCGGTAGGTCCGTATCGTAATTTGGGACTTGGGCGTATGCCTGGAATCGAATTCCGAGGTCCCTAGCCCGAGTTATGGAATTTTGATAAAAAATTAAAAGCTTGAAAGCTTAATGATTTCTAAGAAATTACTAATGTTGGATTTATTGACCTCGAGTCCGTATTTTGGTTCCGGAGCCCGGTATAGGTCCACTATAATATTTATGACGTGATTCGAACATCCGGTTGTAAAAATATAAGTTTTAAAGTTTTCTTGAAAACTTCCTTTAATTTGGTGTTTGATTCGTAGTTCTAGGTGTTATTTTGGCGATTCGATTGCGCGAGCAAGTTTGTATGATGTTTTAGAACTTGTGTGCATGTTTGGTTTGGAGCCCTGAGGGCTCGGGTGAGTTTCGGATAGGCTACGGGATGATTTCGGACTTAGGAAATCTGGTTTTATGCAGACTTCAGGCTTCTAGTGTGATCTTCTTCACGTTCGCGAAGGTACTCTCGCAAACGTGAAGAGCAAATTGGGCTGGCACATGTTGTGCTTCGCGTTCACGACATAGTGACCGCGTTCGCGAAGGCTTGAGGTTCAAAGATTCGCGTTTGCGGTAGAAGCCTCGCGTTCGCGAAGGGATAGAGACTGGCCAGGAAAATTAGCCTTCGCGTTCGCGAAGGGCATCTCGCGTTCGTGAAGGGCATCTCGCGTTCGCGAAGGCCAAGCCAGGCAAGCTTCGCGTTCGTGAAGTAGCCCTCACGTTCGCGAAGAGTAAAATTTGACAGCACATAATTGTGCTTCGCGAACGCTAGGCACTAAGGCGAAGGGTAAAAATCCCAGACACAGAACTTAAGTTATGGAAATGGGGTTTCGACCCATTTTCAATTCTTTCCCATTTTTGAGCTCGGGTAAGGCGATTTTTGGGCGATTTTCATGAAAAAATATTGGGGTAAGTGTTCCTTATCCTATATTGATTATATTTCATGATTTCATACTCATTTATATCATGAATCCGTGAATTTATGGAAGAAAAAACATATTTTTATAAAATCTTCCAAAAACAAAAATTTAAGATTTGAAGGTCCATTTGATATTGGAATTGGACAAATTTGGTATGGTTGAACTCGTATAGGAACGGGTGTTCGGATTTCGCAAGTTTTTCAGGGATTTGAGACATGGGTCCCATTGCCAAATATTTTAATGAATTTCGGATTTTTATCCGGAAAATTTGTAAATTCATATGGAATTAATTTCTATGATTAGTATTGAATTGTTTATGAATAGATTTGAAGCTTTCGGAGGCAAATTTAAAAGGAAAAACTATGGTTGAATAATTGATTTGAAATTGGCAAAGCAAGGTAAGTGTCAGGGTTAACCTTGACTTGAGGGAATAGAACCCTTAAATTGTTTGTTATGTGAATTGCATGTAAACGACGTACAGGCGAGGTGACGAGTGTCTATACGTCGTCAAATAATTGTTTGTGTGCTTACTTGAAAATTCATAAATTATTTTTTTTATATAAATTAATTACTATAATAATTGTTTCTCTCTTATTCCTTGTCAAAATATTAATTCTTGAATTCCTCCATTAATTGTTACATGTTATTTGAATTATGTGTTTTAATTGTTATTTGACATTTAGCATATCAAATATTAAACTGCCTATTTTATCCCTAATAAATTGTTAATTGTCATTGTTTGTTTCATAATTAAATTATAATTGTTGTATGCTTGTTGTTTTATGATTTTATATTAATTGTTGCGTTTATTGGGGAATTTCTTCTATAAGAATTGATTGAAATGGAAATATTGGAGGATCGGGTTGCACGCCGCAACAGACTTGTTAAAAAGTTAATATTGGAGGATCGGGTTGCACGCTGCAATAGACTCTTAAAAAGTTAATATTGGAGGATCGGGTTGCACGCCGCAACAGACTTATTAAAAGTCAATATTGGGGGATCGGATTGCATGCCGCAACAGACTTATTTAAAAGTCTATATATATAATTGATTGAAATAAATATATGACAGACTTGATTAAAATGAATATATTGTGAGAGCGGGTTGCACGCTGCAACAGAATTGGTTGAAATAATAATGGATTATGACTACTGGGTTGGTTTTAATTATTATAAATGAGTTACCTGATTTATTTATATTATTTGTTGTTATTATCAATATTGCGTACAGGTTAATGTAAGTGAACCGCCTTAGCCTCGTCACTACTTCGTCGAGGTTAGGCTCAGCACTTACCAGTACATGGGGTTAGTTCTACTGATACTACACTCTGCACTTCTTGTGCAGATTTTGGAGTTGGTCCCAGCGGCGTACCATAGACTTGCTCGGATTTCAGCTACCAGAGGAGACTTGAGGTATAACTGCATGGCGTCCGCAGTTCTAAAGTCCCCGTCTATTGTACTTTAGCTGTGTGTTTATTTTCAGACAGCTTTATTTTATTCAGATATTTATTTGTATTTATTCTAGAAGCTCGAGCACTTGTGACACCAATTCTGGGATAGTATTTAGACACTGTTGTTTTTATGGATTAATCACTATATTTCAGGCCTTACTTCCGCGTTTATTTATTTGTTATTAATATATTTTAAGATTGTTTAAAAATTGGTTAATATCATTCTAACGTTGGCTTGCCTAGCAAGTGAAATGTTAGGCGCTATCACGATCCGAAGGTGGGAATTTCGGGTCGTGACAAAAATATTTAAGAATATAAATGTGTGAGAAAGAGAAAAAAAATGACTGGTAAGAGTCGATATCACTAATGATTCTACAAACATAAAGATCTAAAAGTGAAATGTCATATCAATCTTTTACTCTTTGAAAATAGAATTTATAGTGTATAAAATTATAATTAAGATTAAATATTCAAAACAAGAGATGAACTAATATTAAGATCTGAATCAACATAGAATAAATTATTTTTTATGTTAAATTTAAATAGTTAAATCATTTATTTAATTATTTAGCAAAAGAATCCAATTCAATTATTTTTTAAATTCATCATATGAGTAAAACAAATTCAAGTTAAAAAATCTTATAATACATAAATTTATTCCATAAAAAGAGCGTTAGAACACAAAGTAAAAAGTTTAGTATAGTATATTGAATCAAAATGTTATACAAGTATCTGAGGAAGCACAATCAAAGCTAAATCCTAATCAAGAACAAACTTTCAAGACTATGTTATAAAGAGTCGACTCTGGTATAACGAGATTATTCTTCGTATATACCTCAGGCGGAATCGAAATAATATTTCTATGTCATACAATACTTGCAAATATAATATCAAAAGGCATGCCATTGTTAGCAATAATAACAAGTGGTGTACCAACAACGATTTATTGTGAGGCCACCCACTTTAGATTTGATATACCTCTTCAAACAACTTAAATAACCATCACAAATATATCAAAGCAGACCAATGGTGCTAAATTTATAAGGAAATCAAAATTGATAATATGAGATGAAGCATTTATGGCAAAGTATCAAACGATCGAAATAATTGCCCGGAGTTCTTATTAATGAACCGTTTGGTAAAAAATTAATGGTTTGGGAGGTGATTTCTTTTAAGTACTACCACTAGTTTCAAAATCGACAAAAGCAGAGATAGCTTGCCTAAGTTATACTTCTAGACTCAAATGAAAAAGATTCAACTAACAAGAAATATAAAGTAAGAACAGATTCAGTATTCATTGTCTTCTTGCTTTGTGTCGGAAACAAATAAAAGTATCCAATAAAAGAAGATTTGGGTTTTTCTGAACAGTTGGTTATCAATCCCAATGTAATAGTAGTGCATTTAACAAGAGAAATATTTCTATCATTAGATTAAAACGTAATTTGTGCAAATCGCATGATGGGATTAAAAAGATATCTTAGCTAGAAGAAATGAATATGTTGATCAACTAAATAAAATATTGATTGCAAAATTTTATAATAAAAATAAAATATTTTTCAGTTTTTGACTCAGCAGAAAATGATACCAATAATTACTACCAAGAAGAATACTTAATAGTTTAATACTAAATGGCCTTCTACCATACATGTTTATTATTTCTTACGTATGTGTCACAACCCAATTTTACCTATAGGTCGTGATGGCGTCGGACAACGCTGTCAGACAAGCCAACAATAAATACTAAATAAATTCTCATTTTAGTATTTTTGAAGTCATAGTTGTTCCCCTCAAATAAATAGCAGAAGATGACATTTACCAAATACGTACTAATATCTTTAAAATTTTCCAATACAATGCAACCCATAATCATCCCAAAACCCGGTGTCACAAGTGCATGAGCATTTACTAGGGAATTAAAATAAAATACAGCATCTGTCTAGAATACAAATTAGACAGGAAAATATAATAACTCTGAAGGAGACCCTGTTAGCTGCGGATCGTAATATAGAATACAGCTCATCTATATCCCCACAATTATTAACCACACCTTTGCGCCCACAAGGCCACTATACATATATGTACCTGCACAATACAATGTACAGCAAGTGCAGTATGAGTACAAAAATAACACGTACCTAGTAAGTATCAAGCCTAATCTCGAAGAGGTAGAGACGAGATAGCCGACTATGGCACTCACTATGGGTTAATAATATTAAATAATCATAAAAATAGAAATATTTATATCAACGTGATTCAAAGAGTTAACAATAATTTTATTGAACCAGCAGAAGTAATTAAATTCTTTCAATTCCGATAATTCTCAATATATTAATTAAATTCCTTCAATTCAAATAATTTCTAATCTATTAATTAAATCCTTCAAATTCAATAAAATTTCAATTTATCAAATAGCTTTACAAGCTGCAATTCAATTTTAATAAATTTCCAATTTATCAAATAGCTTTACAAGTTGTAATAAACTGTCAAAGTATCGTGTAATTATTATTATTATTAAGCACGATTTATGCCGAGGTCATACGGCCCGATCCAGAGTTTCGTGTACACTACCGAGGGACTTGCGACACGATCCATAGATGCATCTATCCTGCCGAGGCGTTCGGCCCGCTCCACAAGAAAGGAGGACATTTTCTTATGTACCTCCGGAGGAAGAGTATATTTATTATAAGATAAATTTGGGAGGAAGAATAATTTATTTTAATAATTAATTAATTTAAGCAGAAAATCAAGCATATGAGGTTTCCATCCTTTAATATCTTTATCTCAAAATTCACAATATATTCATATATATATATATATATATATATATCAATTAATATTAATTAAACAAAGAATACAATTTATAAAAGTAATTCTTGCTTTGAGTCCCAAACTACTTGGACTTTAGCATTAATAGTAGCTACGCACGGACTCTCGTCACCTCGTGCGTACGTAACCCCCACAATTAACAACAATTATTCAATTTAATCCCTATGGGGTAATTTTCCCCTCACAAGATTAGACAAGAGACTTACCTAGTCTTGCTCCAATTTAATCCACTAGTAGGCCTTTTCCTCGATTATCCAACTTCGATTGGCTCGAATCTAACCAAAAATAATTCGATACTATCACTAAAATTTATAGGAATCAATTCTATAAGAAAATACTACATTTTCAATAAAAAGAATCCCAGAATAAATTAAAAATTCATATGTGGGACCCACATCTCAAAATTCGGAAAAAGTTATGAAATCCGATAATCCATTCAATTACGAGTCCAACCATACCAGTTTCACTCAATCCGACTCTGAATCGATACCGAAATCTCAAAAATTCATTTCTATGAGATTTCTAAAATTTTCCTAATTTCAATCTCAAAACACTAATTAAATGGTGAAAACAATGATATATTTGTGTATATAGACCAAATCCGAGTTGGAATCACTTATCCCAAATGTCTTTCCTTGAAAATCTGCCAAACGTCGCCTCTGCTCAAGCTCAAGTTTGTCAAAAATGGCAAATGGGTCGAATGCCTCTATTTTTATAACTTACAGATCTGCCCAGTTTGATCTCGGGAGCTCGATCTCAGGAGCTCGATCTCGGGAGCTCAATCATGGGAGCTCGATCTTGGGAGCTCGATCATGGGAGCTTGATCTTGGGAGCTTGATCATGGGAGCTCGATCTTGGGAGCTCGATTATGGGAGCTCGATCTTGGGAGCTCGATCTTAGGATCTTGATCTTGGGAGCTCGATCATGAGAGATCGATCATGAGAGCTCGATCTTGGGAGCTCGATCATGGGAGCTCGATTTTGGGCCTCGATCTTGGGCTCGATCACAACCCAGAATTTCCAGCAGAAGAGAAAAATTACAGCAGTTGTTTAAGTCTAATTTTTGATCCGTTAACTATCCGAAACTCACCCGAGGCCCTCGGGACCTCAACCAAATATACCAACAAGTCCTAAAACATCATACGAACTTAGGCGAACCTCTAAATCACATCAAACAATGCTAAAAGCATGAATCATACCCCAATTCAATCTTAATGAAACTAAGAATTTTCAACTTCTACATTCGATGTCGAAATCTATCAAATCAACTCCGATTGACCTCAAATTTTGCACACAAGTCATAAATGACATAACAGAGTTATGAAAAGTTTCGGAACTGGATTCCGACTCCGGTATCAAAAAGTCAACTCCTCGGTCAAACTTCCAAACTTAAATTCTTGTTTTTAGCCATTTCAAGCCTAATTTAAATATGGACTTCCAAATAAAATTCCGAATGCGCTTCTAAATCCAAAATCACCATACGGAGCTGTTGGAATCATCAAAATTCTATTCTGGGGTCTTTTTCACATAATTAGACATCTGGTCACTATTTGAACTTAAACATTTTAATTTTTCATCAAAATTCCATATCTCGGGCTAGGGACCTCGGAATTTGATTCCGGGCATACTCCCAAGTCACAAATCACGATACAGACCTACCGAAACTGTCAGAACACTTATTCGAGTCTATTTGCTCATAATATTGACCAAAGCTAAACTTGGCCTTTTAAAGCCAACTTAAGGAACCAAGTGTTCCGATTTCAACCCAAACACTTCCAAATCCCGAACCAACCATCCCCACAAGTCATAAATCATTTAAAGCACATACGGGAAGTTTTATTTAGGGTAACGGGGTTCTAAAAGTCAAAACGACCGATTGGGTCATTACATTTGCTCCCACTTAAATATACGTTCTTCCTCGAACGTGCTAAGGAGTGTTCTGGAGTTATCCAAAATTATTGTTTAACACCTCATGCACCTACCCGTGCTACCTCACCCAGTTGAGCACATTAACTTGAGCCAATCTGAAAAGTATCCCCTTTATTTAGGCAAATAAGCCTTAGAGCCCAATTCTAACATCCAGAATTCTCCACCATGCTTGTTTCCAACCTATGAATGTCGTATCTAACACTACACGATGCACCAATACAGGGTTGCATACCTTTGTTGAATTTGGACCATGCACCGCATCATTCACGTGACTATAATAACATCCTCCGATAACAATAGCTAAACTTCTACGAATCTTTTGTTCACAACACACCTCATGATACATATAAGTCATGTTCCAACTCTTGAAATGCTTCCACGATGGAAGAAATGTGTAGAAATTCATAACCAACTGTCGAGTCAACAATTATTGAGTTTCTCCTTCTGACAAGAATCATTGCCTCATTATAACCAAATAATGGTATTTGCTCTTTATTACACTTCATATAATCCGATCGTATTGATCCCGAATCCAATAATCTCGTATCACCAAGTATAAGCTGCTCAAGCAATAAACTACCTCAGACAAGATCAAAAAGCCTCATATGACGCCATAATGAGCTAATAAGCTACGGACTCGATTACGATACATAAGAAAAACGAACTCTGTAAAGGATTTCTCAACCCACGTGACTAATTAGACAACTGAAAAGGTGTCATAAACCTTCCTCAGAAAATGGGACACAAACACACAAAATAGAATATAGGAGACTATACTCAACATCACACTGTTGCGGCATGCAACCCGATCCACACATGATACCGTTAAGGCGTGCAACCCGATCCAAACAACATACCCGTGGTGGCGTGCCACCCGATCCGTACAAAAAGAATCTATAAGAAAATACTTATCGAGCAAGAATGCTCATTACTACAAAATATCCGAATATCGGGCACAAGCACGCTCGGTGAATAATATCATCCCTGGAAGGACCGACAACGCCATACGCTACAAAACTCAAGCACAACTAAGGTGAAATATATGATCTGAATCTCGAGAGCCATCCTGCTCACATAACACCATCGCTATGCACAACCTCAACACATAAGAAAATTATCAAGCCATTTCGCAACTCACACGGCACAATATAGTATTACATGAAATAATCGACGACGAAACGACATTCAACGTCTGAATACTCCTCCATAGGGAGCAATTATGCTGAAATGAACACATCCGACTTGATATAGAGCCCATATTCATATTCAAATCCATCCACTGACCTCAAGCCGATTCTGATCGCATCGTACTAGGCTAATAACCTTTCAAGTATCCATAATAACCCTTTTCCCCATAACATACCAGAATAGCCATCATAACTGGAACAATACTTCCACAGTCGACAACCAAATAAACCAAGCACCCTCCAGGCATAAATTCTCGAATCAACGATATTACCAAAATCATCATAATTGGTTTCAATATTCACTCAATTAAGTGACTACATGTCACTCTTACACAATCTTTCCGCAAGACACGCTCCCACGACCTTCCGCACCAGGTAACAAGTCTGCACATCTATGCCACTAGTTACACTAATGCTATAAAGCATATCAAGAATCCACAAATCAATACACAAGGTCTCTTACACCTGACATCGGCCTTAGATGATGCCAAAAAAACAATACCATCTTACTTTAAACATCTAAATCCCTTTCCTGCTCATCCGAGCTCATAACATCCTTGTCAACACCGAACCGAAATCTTAAATCCTCAACTTTCGAATCCCATGTTACTTAATGCACTTAACCACGCCAATGTGCAGGAGTACAAGAATTCCATCATAACTCCCGAACCACTAATAGGGTAAACATTTCATCATATAGAAACCTTCTTCTTAACTCATTTCAAGAGAACCATTGCAACACGTGACTGAATTCCCATATCCGTAGAAAATACCGGCCTCAAGTAGTGGTCTAAACCACCATAACTCTTCTAGGATCCCTCTACACATAACATGTCATAATACTTGAATTCCTCCAAATAAAATCAATTACGGCGGCCGCCAAGCCTCGCACGTACCGCCACAGTTCACATGCATAATTCAATGCGCTGAAGGAACTGATAATTGCCACCATCGTGCTGATTCAACCATTGTTAGCCGATCCGTCTTTTCTCAATTTACTCTCAACTTGCCTTAGAAATAATAATAGCTCCATTCATTACATCACGAACTCAAATCCGCACTCATCCCAAGTGACCTTATTCACGAGACCACGCTATTTCAAAACCCACTAATTATCTCATATCCCTTCTTGTGCGCACTTTTTACATCTTCAACTAGTGTACCCATTCTGATATTTCTTTTATGAATCCGAAATTATTTTCTTCCATTTTTCTAATGCTACACCACAAGCTGAAGATAACGTAGAATACTCCAAACCTCGTTCCATAATCTGCTACAAAAGCTCAATACTCAACCATACTATAGACTCGAGATCCTTAGACACCACACTTTAAATTTTTGAATCCACTAGGACCGTTATTGAGAGTCACTTGCTCTAACTTGTTCCCATACATGATCAACTCCAAGGCCTTGCTAGCACATGGACACTTTCTCCTGGAAACACCCGACTGTCTCACTCTCCATGTGCATTATATCTACACGAAGCATAAACTTTGAGTCTTCCCACAAACCTGAATATGGATTGATAAGGCCAAATATGGCACACATTCCCCAAATACTTTGCTCAAATTACCAGCGATGTTTTTTTTCCTTATTCGTAACGACCCACCAATACACCGATAACCAGAAATCGCACAAGTTGACACTACACAATCCAATCATAGACAGTGGGTCTCTCCCACATAGCTTGAGGCTACAATTATAAAATTCTGGAATCCACCGAGATTCTTTCTTCATCGTCGGCATGATCCTGCGCACGCAACTTGCCAAATTTCTCGAAATTCTTCTATTAACCTTTAATAAACACTCCGAACCACTAGCCATATTTACATATTAAATCTCTTACCGGGTAGCCAGTAAAATTCTTCACCGGAGCTTCGTCAACACCACGCAATCGCTAACCTGCTCACATGAGATAAGCCACATGTGGAAATTACATGCTAACATATTCCAACGCCGTTGCATTGGGTGCAATTACTACAAAATCAGTAGATCAACCTAAGTCCGAGCTCATTCACTGGCTGCACCAGTCCGTTCACTCCTCATGGCCGTCAACTAGAGGTGCGACAATACATTACAATCCAAAGTCATGTTGTATCATTCTTCATATCGAGCAACTCCCTCATGTTGTATCCAATCTTCCTCAATATAGCAGTTAATATTACAACTTTAAGTCCATAGACCTAGTCACTGTCCATTTTACATCCCAAATCACTCCAAACGCTCCTCAAGACATGTAATCATCCTACCACGTAACCCATGTGCTACTTTATCACTCTTCCCCTTTGGTCAACCATCTCCTTTAAGCAACTACTCTGCTTTTGTTTTCTTACACTTGGCATTTTCGGAACCTAACCACCGCAAGGAACCTTCCACATGTCCTTCCTCATCCTTCGCTACCTAGTTGTTGCCTTAACTCAAAATCCGTCTTTGTAGAACTTGAACCAATAGATCGTTACCAGCTTTAAACCTTTCTAACGATCATCCTTCTCGAAACATTAATACTAGAAATGTTGCTTCGATCCTGAATCACTTCACACCGCGATCTCTAACGACTACTTCCTCTATACCAATTCCTAACACCCTATCGTGAAGGCGAGTTGAAGAAAATCATAACACAGGTGAACCTTTAACGCATTTTACAAGGCGATGACACCACATCAAAATTGAGAACTCTACCACACTCGAAAATATCAAGCTTCGTTACTCCATCAACCCCAAACCTGAACATTCATAGTCCGATTGCCTTTTCTTCGCTGGAATTAAAACATGGAACCTCTGAATCATATACTGAGAAAACCTTCTTTCAAGTCGTTTACTGCCCCAACACATAGACGGACATTTTTTTTCCATTTCATAAACACTGTGCGATAACAACGCACGAATCGTCGTAACAATCGATGAAAAATCTCAAAACCTTAAGTAGTACTGATACTTAATTTGAAATGATAGAGCGGCCATTCGTAAGGCGATGACAATATCCCAATTAATTACATAAGGAAAAGTATCTTGTACTACATCTGTAGTACCATTAAAAATTTCCTCGATCCCCAATTTATAACAAGCGCTTCACATCGCATAAGATTGAGTAGGAATGAAATGAAGGCATAAGTATTAAAGGAATCAAATCGCACGATGAGGAATCAAAAAGGGAAGTATTCCTAATAGCCTTGTAGCTTCTCGAAGATAAGTACAGACGTCTTTATACCAATCCGCGAGACTCTACTAGACCTGCTCATGACTTGTGAGACCTACGTGAACCTAGTCCTTTGATACCATGTTATCACGACCCAATTTCACCTATAGGTTGTGATGGCGTCGGACAACGCTGTCAGACAAGCCAACAATAAATACTAAATAAATTCTCATTTTAATATTTTTGAAGTCATAGTTGTTCCCCTCAATTAAATAGCAGAAGATGAGATTTACCAAACACGTACTAATATCTTTAAAAATTTCCAATACAGTGCAACCCATAATCATCCCAAAACCCGGTGTCACAAGTGCATGAACATTTACTAGGGAATTAAAATAAAATACAGCATCTGTCTAGAATACAAATTAGACATGAAAATATAATAACTCTGAAGGAGACTCTGTTAGCTGCGGATCGTAATATAGAATGCAGTTCATCTATGTCCCCACAATTATTAACCACACCTCTGCGCCCACAAGGCCGCTATACATATATGTACCTGCACAATAAAATATGCAGCAAGTGCAGTATGAGTACGAAAATAATGTGTACCCAGTAAGTACCAAGCCCAATCTCAAAGAGGTAGAGACGAGATTGCCGACTATGACACTCATTATGGGTCAATAATATTAAATAATCATGAAAATAGAAATATTTATATCAACATGATTCACAGAGTTAACAATAATTTTATTGAACCAGCAGAAGTAATTAAATTCCTTCAATTCCAATAATTCTCAATATATTAATTAAATTCCTTCAATTCAAATAATTTCTAATCTATTAATTAAATCCTTCAAATTCAATAAAATTTTAATTTATCAAATAGCTTTACAAGCTGCAATTCAATTTCAATAAATTTCCAATTTATCAAATAGCTTTACAAACTGTAATAAACTGTCCAAGTATCGTGTAATTATTATTATTATTAAGCACGATTTCTGCCGAGGTCGTACGACCCGATCCAAAATTTTGTGTATACTGCCGAGGGACGTGTGGCACGATCCATAGATGCATCTATCCTGCCGAGGCGTTCGGCCCGCTCCACAAGAAAGGAGGGCATTTTCTTATGTACCTCCGGAAGAAGAGTATATTTATTATAAGATAAATTCGGGAGGAAGAACAATTTCTTTTAACAATTAATTAATTTAAACAAAAAATCAAGCATATGAGGTTTCCATCCTTTAATATCTTTATCTGAAAATTCACAATATATTCATATATATATATATATATATCAATTAATATAAATTAAACAAACAATACAATTTATACAAGTAATTCATGCTTTGAGTCCCAAACTACCCGGACTTTAGCATTAATAGTAGCTACGCACGGACTCTCGTCACCTCGTGCGTACGTAGCCCCCACAATTAGCAACAATTATTCAATTTAATCCCTATGGGGTAATTTTCCCCTCACAAGATTAGACAAGAGACTTACCTCGTCCTGCTCCAATTTAATCCATTAGTAGGCCTTTGCCTCGATTATCTAACTTCGATTGGCTCGAATATAACCAAAAGTAATTCGATACTATCACTAAAATTTATAGGAATCAATTCTATAAGAAAATACTACATTTTCAATAAAAAGAATCCCAGAATTAATTAAAAATTCATCTATGGGACCCACATCTCAAAATCTGGCAAACGTTATGAAATCCGACAACCCATTCAATTGCGAGTCTAACCATACCAATTTCACTCAAATCCGACTCTGAATCGATACCGAAATCTCAAAAATTCATTTCTATGAGATTTCTAAAATTTTCCTAATTTCAATCTCAAAACACTAATTAAATGGTGAAAATAATGATATATTTGTGTATATAGACCAAATCCGAGTTGGAATCACTTATCCCAAATGTCTTTCCTTGAAAATCTGCTAAACGTCGCCTCTCCTCAAGCTCAAGTTTGTCAAAAATGGCAAATGGGTCGAATGCCTCTGTTTTTATAACTTACAGATCTGCTAGTTCGATCTCGGGAGCTCGATCTTGGGAGCTCGATCTTGGGAGCTCGATCTCGGGAGCTCGATCATGGGAGCTCGATCTCGGGAGCTCGATCATGGGATGTCGATCTCGGGAGCTCGATCATGGGAGCTCGATCTTGGGAGCTCGATCTTGGGAGCTCGATCTTGGGAGCTCGATCTCGGGAGCTCGATCATGGGAGCTCGATCTCGGGAGCTCGATCATGGGATGTCGATCTCGGGAGCTCGATCATGGGATCTCGATCTCGGGAGCTCGATCATGGGAGCTCGATCTTGGGAGCTCGATCATGGGAGCTCGATCTTGGTAGCTCGATCATGGGAGCTCGATCTTGGGAGCTCGATCTTGGGAGATCGATCATGAGAACTCGATCTTGGGAGCTCGATCTTGGGAGCTCGATCATGGGAGATCGATCATGAGAACTCGATCTTGGGAGCTCGATCTTGGGCTCGATCACAACCCAGAATTTCCAGCAGAAGAGAAAAATTATAGCAGTTGTTTTAGTCCAATTTTTGATCCGCTAACTATCTGAAACTCACCCGAGGCCCTCGGGACCTCAACCAAATATACCAACAAGTCCTAAAACATCATACGAACTTAGGCGAACCTCTAAATCACATCAAACAATGCTAAAAGCATGAATCATACCCCAATTCAATCTTAATGAAACTAAGAATTTTCAACTTCTACATTCGATGTCGAAATCTATCAAATCAACTCCGATTGACCTCAAATTTTGCACACAAGTCATAAATGACATAACAGAGTTATGAAAAGTTTCGGAACTGGATTCCGACTCCGGTATCAAAAAGTCAACTCCTCGGTCAAACTTCCAAACTTAAATTCTTGTTTTTAGCCATTTCAAGCCTAATTTAAATATGGACTTCCAAATAAAATTCCGAATACGCTCCTAAATCCAAAATCACCATACGGAGCTGTTGGAATCATCAAAATTCTATTCTGGGGTCTTTTTCACATAATTAGACATCTGGTCACTATTTGAACTTAAACATTTTAATTTTTCATCAAAATTCCATATCTCGGGCTAGGGACCTCGGAATTTGATTCCGGGCATACTCCCAAGTCACAAATCACGATACGGACCTACCGAAACTGTCAGAACACTGATTCGAGTCTATTTGCTCATAATGTTGACCAAAGCTAAACTTGGCCTTTTAAAGCCAACTTAAGGAACCAAGTGTTCCGATTTCAACCCAAACACTTCCAAATCCCGAACCAACTATCCCCACAAGTCATAAATCATTTAAAGCACATACGGGAAGTTTTATTTAGGGTAACATGGTTCTAAAAGTCAAAACGACCAATTGGGTCGTTACAGTATGTTAGTGTCATCGTATATATAGTAGACTAAGTTAAAATTGATCTTCCATTGTATATAGGTTAATTTTGAAAACAAATATGTCTGTCATGCTACTGAAAAACTTAGATAGGCCGAATAGCTTATGTAATAGTACACAAATGGTATATAGAAGTTTTGACAATAACGTCACACATGCAAAAATTATGATACTGCTCAATGTGCTTTTAAGTATATTCTTATCTCTGAATTCAACTTTCGTCTTCCGAAACTAAGGAATATCCTTTTAATTTGTGTGAAAATAATTTTTAGTATGTTTATGTTTTACAAATATAACAAATAAATCACAAGGACAAATATCCTAAATATTGGACTATATTTACCGCAATGTATTTTTTGCACGAACAACTGTATGTTGCACTTTCAATAGGGATAACAAGATCGACAACAAAAACTTTGGTTAAAGCAGAGCAACCAAAGCATTAGGATGAAACATACACAAACAAATATTGTCCCCAAAGAAATATTCGTTAAGATACCATCACATTAAATACTTTTATACTATAATACATAATTACATAACTAACATGACAAAATTGATCATTTGTGTAAGTTTTGATAATGTCCTTTTATTTTAAATTCATGTATTATGCTAATGTAATAATATTTTTGGCATTTAGAAGATTGTTATATTATTATATATAAAAATAATTAATTAAATTTTATTGTTCCTTCATAAATAAATATTTAAATCATCACGTGTCATTATTAACGTGCAACGCACATTCATACGTACTAGTAATATGTAATGACCCAACCGGTCATTTTAACTTTTAGAACCCCGTTCCCTAAAATAAAACTTCCCGTAGGTGCTTGTAATGATTTATGACTTGCGGGGATGGTTGGTTTGGGATTTGGAAGTGTTTGGGGTGAAACCGGAACACTTGGTTCCTTAAGTTGACCTTAAAGTGTAAAATTTGACTTCGGTCAACATTTTGAGGAAATGACCCCGGAATAGAATTTTGATGATTCCAACAACTCTATATGGTGATTTTGGACTTATGAGCGTGTTCGGAATTTTATTTGGAAGTCTGTAGTTAAATTAGGCTTGAAATGGCTAAAAACAAGAATTTAAGTTTGGAAATTTGACCGATGAGTTGACTTTTTGATACCGGAGTCGGAATCTAGTTCCGAAAATTTTCATAGCCCCGTTATATAATTTATGACTTGTGTGTAAAATTTGAGGTCAATTGGAGTTGATTTGATAGGTTCCGACATTGAATGTAGAAGTTGAAAACTCTTAGTTCATTAAGCTTGAATTGGGGTATGATTCATGATTTTAGCGTTGTTTGATGTGATTTAGAGGTTCGCCTAAGTTTGAATGATGTTTTATGACTTGTAGGTATATTTGGTTGAGGTACCTAGGGCCTCGGGTGAGTTTCGGATGGTTAACAGATCAAAAGTTGGACTTAAAAAGCTGCTGCAATTTTCCCTTCCGCTGTATATTCTGGGCTGTGATCGAGCCCAGATCGAACCCAGTTACCGAGCCCCAAATCGAACCCAAAAATCGAGCCCATGATCGAGGCCTGAGTCGAAGCCAGGGACGAGGCTCAGTATCGAAGCCACGATCGAAGGTCCAGCTCGAGGGCCATGATCGAAGGCAAGGCTCGAGGGCCAGGATCAAGACCCAAGTTCGAACTTGATCGAGGCCATGACCGAGTCCTAGGCTCGAGGCCTGATCGAGGACATGACCAAGTCCCAAGCTCGAGTCCATGACCGAAGCCCAGGCTCGAGGGCCACGATCGAAGCCATGATCGAGGCCCAATTTCCGAAGGCTGCCTAAGCGGTTTATAATAGAGAACATTCGTCCCATTTTCCCATTTTTGACGAACTTGAGCTTGAACAGAGGCGGCTTTTGTCAGTTTTTCAAGGGAAAAACATTGGGGTAAGTGATTCTAACTCGGATTTGGTCTACATATACAAGTATATCATTGTTTTCACCATAAATTAGTATTTTGAGATTTAAATTTGGGAAATTTTTATTACTCTCATAGAAACGAATGTTTTTGAGATTTCAGTATCGATTCGGAGTCGGATTTGAGTGAAACTGGTATGTTTGGACTCTTAATTGAATGGGTTGTCGGATTTTGTAACTTTTGCCGGATTCCAAGACGTGGGCCCCACGGACGAATTTTTAATTAATTTCGAGATTTTTATTAAAAATATAGTATTTCCTTATAGAATTGATTCCTATAATTTTTAGTGATTGTATCGAATTATTTTGGATAGATTCGAGCCAGACAGAGTTGGATAATCGTGGAGAAGGCCTTATAGTGGAATAAATTTGAGCAAGACGAGGTAAGTCTCTTGTCTAATCTTGTGAGGGGAAAATTACCTCATAGGTGATTAAAATTAAATAATTGTTGCTAATTGTGGAGGCTACGTACGCACGAGGTGACGAGAGTCTGTGCGTAGCTACTATTAATGCTAAAGTCCGGGTAGTTTAGGACTCAAAGCATGCATTACTTGTGTAAATAGTATTCTTTGATTAATTAATATTAATTGATATATATGAATATATTGTGAATTGTTAGATGAAGATATTAAAGGATGGAAATCTCATAGGCTTTGTAATGACCCAACCGGTCATTTTAACTTTTAGAACCCCGTTCCCTAAAATAAAACTTTTCGGAAGTGCTTGTAATGATTTATGACTTGCGGGGATGGTTGGTTCGGGATTTGGAAGTGTTTGAGGTGAAACCGGAACACTTGATTCCTTAAGTTTGCCTTAAAGTTCTAAGTTTGACTTTGGTCAACATTTTGAGAAAACGACCCGGAATAGAATTTTGATGATTCCAACAACTCCGTATGGTGATTTTTGACTTAGGAGTGTGATCGGAATTGTGTTTGGAAGTCCGTAGTGAAATTAGGCTTGAAATGGCTAAAATAAGAATTTAAAGTTTGAAAATTTGACCGGGGAGTTAACTTTTTGATACCGGAGTCGGAATTCAGTTCCAAAAATTTTCATAGCTCCGTTATGTAATTTATGACTTGTGTGTAAAATTTGAGGTCAATCGGAGTTGATTTGATAGGTTCTGACATTGAATGTAGAAGTTGAAAACTCTTAGTTTCATTAAGCTTGAATTGGGGTATGATTCATGGGTTTAGCATTGTTTGATGTGATTTAGAGGTTCGACTAAGTTCGTATGATGTTTTAGAACTTGGTGGTATATTTGGTTGAGGTCCCGAGGGCTTCGGGTGAGTTTCGGATGGTTAACGGATCAAAAGTTGGACTTAAAAAGCTGCTGCAATTTTCTCTTCTGCTGCATTTTCTGGGATGTGATCGAGCCCCAGATATCGAGCCTTAGATCGAGCCCCAGATATTGAGCCTCAGGTCGAGCCCAAGATACCGAGCCTCAGATCGAGCCCCAGATATCGAGCCCACGATCGAGGCCTAAGTCGAAGTCAGGGACGAGGCTCAGTATCGAAGCCTCGATCGAAGGCAAGGCTCGAGGGCATGATCGAGGGTAAGGCTCGAAGGCTCAAGCTCTATGAAATGATTGAGGCTATGATCGAAGGCCCAACCTCGATACACTGATCGAGGCCATGACCGAGGTCCAGACTCGAGCCTGTGATCGAAGTCGCGATCGAAGGTAAGGCTCGATGGCATGATCGAAGGTATGACTCGAGTGCTAGGATCGAGGCCTAACCCTCGATGCCCTGATCGAAGGCACATGTTTGATGCCGCGATCGAGGCCCTGTTCGAGGCCCATTTCCGAAGTGCTGGGCAGTGTTATAAAGAGAGGACATTCGTCCCATTTGCCATTTTTGACGAACTTGAGCAGAGACGATTTTGGCAGATTTTCAAGGGAAAAACATTGGGGTAAGTGATTCTAACTCGGATTTAATCAATATACAAGAATATATCATTGTTTTCACAATTTAATTAGTGTTTTGAGATTGAAATTTGGAAAGGTTTAGAAATCTCATAGAAACGAAATTTTGAGATTTCGGTATCGATTCGGAGTCGGATTTGAGTGAAACTAGTATGGTTGGACTCGTAATTGAATGGGTTGTCGGATTTCATAACTTTCGTCGGATCCTGAGAAGTGGGCCCCGCGGGCAAATTTTTAATTAATTTCGGGATTTTGTTAAAAATGTAGTATTTCCTTATAGAAGTTATTTCCTACAATTTTTAGTGATTGTACTGAATTATTTTGGCTAGATTCGAGCCAGACAGAGTTGGATAAGCGTGGAAAAGGCAAAATCTTGGATTAAATTGGAGCTAGACGAGGTAAGTCTCTTGTCTAATCTTGTGAGGGAGAAATTACCTCATAGGTGATTAAGATTAAATAATTATTGCTAATTGTGGGGGCTACGTACGCACGAGGTGACGAGAGTCCGTGCGTAGCTACTATTAATGCTAAAGTCCGGGTAGTTTAGGACTCAAAGCATATATTACTTGTGTAAATTATATTCTTTGATTAATTAATATTAATTGATATATATATATATATATGAATATATATTGTGAATTGTTTGATAAAGATATTAAAGGATGAAAATATCATAGGCTCGATTTCTATTTAAATCAATTAACTGTCAAAAGAAATTGTTCTCCTCCCAAATTTATCATATAATAAATATACTCTCCTTCCGGAGGTACATAAAAATGTCCTCATTTCTTGTGGAGCGGGCCGAACGCCTCGGCAGGATAGATGCATCTATGGATCGCGCCACACGTCCCTCGACAGTGTACACGACACTCTGGATCGGGCTGTACGTCCTCGGCAGAAATCGTGCTTAATAATAATAATAATTACACTATGCTTTAATAATTTATTTTAGCTTGTAAAGCTAATTAGTAAGTCAAAAAATCTTTGGAATTTAATGAATTATTATTCTTGCTTGTTAATGAATCAATTGTTACTCCTGTAAATGAGATTTAATTGATAAATTGGAATTTATTTGAATTAAATAAATTTAATTAATATATTGAAAATTGATACATTTGAAGAAATTTGATTATTTACGCTGATTAAATAAATTCTATAAATCACATTAATTTAAATATCCTAGTTTTATTTCAATTGTTATTGACCTATAGTGAGTGTCAAAGTCGGTCATCTCGTCTCTACCACTTTGAGATTAGGCTTGATACTTACTGGGTACACGTTGTTTACGTACTCATACTACACTTGCTGCACTTTTTGTGCAGGATCTGAGACAGATACTAGTGGAGGACCTATCATCACATACCCACGTCATCTAGAGGCATAGTGGTGAGCTGCCTTTCTGAGCCGTTTTGCAGCTACCAGTGTCTCTTCTGATATTTATATTCTGTCTATTTTATTTCAGACAGTATTTGGAGTTTTTGTATAATCTACTAGATGCTCATTCACTTGTGATACCAGGTCTTGGCACACACATTGGTAGAGTTTGGGTTTATATTTTCTTGGTTTAAAATTTTATCAATGTATGCTTAATTTATTAGTTGGCTTGCCTAGCTGTAGTGTTGGGTGCCATCACGACCTACAGGTGAAATTTGGGTCGTGACAACATGGTATCAGAGCACTAGGTTCACGTAGGTCTCACAAGTTATGAGCAGACTTTAATAGAGTCTTGCGGATTGGTATGGAGACGTCTGTACTTATCTTCGAGAGGCTATATGTTGTTAGGAAACTACCTTTCTTCATATTCCATCGTGCAATTGATGTAGTACTAAATATCCTTCTCTTATTCTCTCACAGATGGTGAGAACACGCTCTAATGAGGTTCCAAACGAGGGAAGAGCTTCTCTCCCAATTGTTAGAGGTCGAGGCAGAAGCCGAGGGAAGGCTCCAGCCCGTGGTAGAGGGCGAGGACGTCCCATGACTATTACGGTTATGCCGCCAGTGGATCTAGTAGAGAATACCATTATTGAGGAGCAGGGTAAGTTGTCTGTGGCAGAGCCAGCTCCAGTGGAATTCACATCTGCACCGGGATTTTAGTATGTCATGGGTCGTATGCTGCGATTTATGGACAATATGACTCAGGCCGATTTATTTCCGACAGACCCAGCCACATCTCAGGTGGGTGGGGGAGCACAGACCCCTACTGCGCAGGCTCATGGACAGGCAGTTGCTGTATATCAGACCCAGGGTGCATTACCCGTAGGTGGAGTCCAGCCAGTGGCAGTAGTTACACCTGAGCCCAGGCCGGTTGTAGTCGCCGATCCTCAGAAACTATTGGACAGATGGACTAGACTACATCCTCCTGTCTTCGGGGGTGAACGACATGAAGATCCACAGGATTTCATTGATCGTTGCAAGGATAGACTGTACAACATGAGGATATTGGAATCCCATGGGGTTGATTTCGCTACTTTTCAGCTAGAGGGTAGAGCCCGTAGATGGTGGCAGTCTTATGCTCTTGGCAGACCAGCAGATTCTCCTCCCATGACTTGGGACAGGTTCACCCGTATCTTCTTGGACATGTATATTCCACCCTCCCAGAGGGAAGAGTTGTGGTTTCAGTTTGAGCAGCTCCAGCAGGGTCAGATGTTAGTGACCGATTATGAGGCGAGGTTTTCTGAATTATCTCGCCATGCACTAATGATACTCCCTACTAAGGCGGAGAGAGTGCGAAGGTTTGTAGCCGGTTTACATACTGGTATTCAGGCTACTATGGCTCGAGAGGTTGAGATGGGTACTTCTTATGAGCGAGTTGTGGAGATAGCCCGGAGGATTGAGGGTGTACGTCAGTGGAGCCGAGAGCAGATTATGAGAGATAAGCGGTTCAGGTACTCTGGAGAGTTCAGAGGTGCTCCGTCCGGGGGCAGAGGTCAGTTCGTGAGGGGACAGTCCAGCAGACCCCCATATCCAGCACCACCACCTCCTCGAGGTGCTCCAGTGCGACCTTATCTCAGTGCTATCCCAGAGAGTTCTTACTGCCCACCAGCTATTCAGGGTCCTCCCAATGGGTATTCAGGTCCCCAGGGCCAGACAATTAGTCAGCAGCCCATCGCACCGAAGAGTTGTTACGAGTGCGGGGATCTCAGTCACATGCGGAAGTTTTGCCCCAGGCTTCAAGGTAGACCAGTACAGCAGGGGTCAGCAGCCTATGCTTACCGGACCAGTTGCTCCAGCAGTAGTCCGACCACCCAGAGGTGGAGGACAGGTGGGAAGGGGTCGTCCTAGAGGTGGAGGTCAGCCAGGCGGAGGCCAGCCAGTTGGCGCTCCAGCTCGGTTCTATGCTTTTCCGGCTAGACCAGATGCAGAGGCCTCAGATGCTGTGATTACAGGTATTATTTCTGTTTGTGGCAAAGATTCCTCAGTATTATTTGATCCAGGATCTACGTATTCATATGTGTCATCTCTATTTGCTCCATTCCTGGGTGTTTCTCGTGAGTCCTTGAGTACTCATGTTTATGTGTCCAATCCTGTGGGCGATTCTGTTGTGGTGAACTGGATCTACGGGTCCTGTATTATTACATTCTGTGGTTATGAAACTAGAGCAGATCTCCTATTACTTGAGATGACCGATTTTGAAATTATTCTGGGTATGGACTGGTTATCTCCATATCATGCTATTCTAGATTGTCATGCCAAGACTGTTACCCTGGCTATTCCAGCATTGCCTAAGCTGGAGTGGAAGGGTTCGCCTGTTAGTTCATTTAATCGAGTTATTTCTTTTATAAAGGCTCAACACATGGTTGAGAAGGGTTGTTTGGTTTATCTAGCCTATGTTCGGGATACTACTGCAGAGACTCCTGCTATTGATTCAGTGCCTGTAGTTCAGGAGTTTCCCGATGTATTTTCGTCAGATCTTCTAGGTATGCCACTTGATCGCGATATTGATTTCTGTATTGACTTGGCTTCAGATACCCAGCCTATATCTATCCCACCGTATCGTATGGCTCCGAAAGAATTGAAAGAATTGAAAGAACAGCTTGAAGAGTTACTAGCCAAAGGGTTTGTCAGACCGAGTATATCGCCTTGGGGTGCACCAGTATTATTTGTGAAAAAGAAGGATGGAACAATGCGGATGTGTATTGATTATCGTCAATTGAACAAAGTCACTATTAAGAACAAGTACCTGTTGCCGCGTATTGATGATCTATTTGACCAGTTGCAGGGTGCTAGGGTATTCTCTAAGATCGACTTGAGGTCGGGGTACCATCAGTTGAAGATTCGGGATTCGGATGTTCCGAAGACTGCTTTCCATACTAGATATGGTCATTATGAGTTTCTGGTAATGTCTTTTGGTTTAACTAATGCACCGGCATCATTTATGGATCTGATGAACAGGGTATTCAGGCCATATATTGACTCATTTGCCATTGTCTTCATTGATGACATTTTGATCTACTCTCGTAGTAAGGAGGAGCATGAGCAGCATATGAGAGTAGTGCTTCAGACATTGCAGGAACAAAAGCTATATGCTAAGTTCTCTAAATGTGAGTTTTGGCTAGAGTCTGTAGCATTTTTGGGACATATCGTATCGGGCGAAGGTATTAAAGTTGATCCCAAAAAGATAGAGGCAGTTCAGAATTGGCATCGTCCCACTTCGGCGACGGAGATCAGGAGTTTTCTGGGTTTGACAGGTTATTATCATTGGTTCGTGGAAGGTTTTTCATCTATTGCAGCACCTTTGACCAAATTAACCCAGAAGGGTGCTCCATTCCGATGGTCCGATGATTATGAGGTGAGCTTTCAGAAGCTCAAGACATTATTGACTACAACACTAGTGTTAGTGTTGCCTTCTGGTTCGGGGATGTATACAGTGTATTGTGACGCTTCGCGCGTTGGCTTGGGTTGTGTATTGATGCAGGAAGGGCAAGTTATTGCATATGCTTTACGTCAGCTGAAGCCCAGCAAAAAGAATTATCCGGTACATGATTTGGAGTTAGCTGTAATTGTTCACGCTCTTAAGATTTGAAGGCATTATCTTTATGGGGTGTCTTGCGAAGTTTACACTAATCATCGCAGTTTGCAGCATTTGTTCAAGAAGAGGGATCTAAATTTGAGGCAGCGCAGATGGCTGGAGTTACTAAAAGATTATGATATTACTATCTTGTATCATCCGGGCAAAGCAAATGTGGTTGCAGATGCCTTGAGTAGAAAGGCGGAGAGTATGGGTAGTTTGGCTTTCATTTCAGCAGAGGAAAGACCATTATCCTCAGATATTCAGTCTTTGGCTAACAGACTTGTGAGGCTGGATATTTCAGAGCCCAGCCGAGTTCTTGCATGTGTTGTGGCCCGGTCTTCACTATTTGAACAGATCAAGGCTCGCCAGTATGATGACCCACACCTGGTGGTTCTTCGTGAAACGGTACTACGAGGTGATACCAAGGAAGTTACTATTAGAGCGTATGGTGTTCTGCGACTCCAGGATCGTCTGTGTGTTCCTAATGTGGATGAACTGAGGAAAAATATCCTAGAAGAGGCACACAATTCTCGATATTCTATTCATCCAGGTGCTACTAAGATGTATCGTGACTTGAGGCAACATTATTGGTGGCGACGAATGAAAAAGGACATAGTTGAGTATGTAGCTCGGTGTCTAAATTTCCAGCAAGTTAAATATGAGCACCAGAGGCCAGGTGGCCTACTCCAACAGATGACCATACCAGAGTGGAAATGGGAATGAATTACTATGGATTTTGTAGTTGGGTTGCCGCGGACCTTGAGGAAGTTTGATGCAGTTTGGGTGATTGTTGACAGGTTGACCAAGTCGGCACATTTTATTCCTATTGTGACTACGTATACTTCAGAGAGGTTGGCCCAGATTTATATTCAGGAGATAGTTCGGTTGCACGGTGTGCCAATTTCCATCATATCAGATAGAGGCCCGTAGTTTACTTCACCTTTCTGGAGAGCAGTACAGAGTGAGTTAGGGACCCGTGTAGAGCTCAGCACAGCTTTTCATCCGCAGACCGATGGACAGTCAGAGAGGACAATTCAGATTTTGGAGGATATGCTCAGAGCATGTGTGATTGACTTTGGAGGTCAGTGGGATCGTTTCCTGCCTTTGGCCGAGTTTGCTTATAATAACAGTTACCAATCCAGCATCGAGATGGCTCCGTTTGAGGCTTTATATGGTCGGCGATGTCGTTCACCTATCGGATGGTTTGAGCCAGGTGAGGCTAAGTTATATGGCACCGATTTGGTAAGGGATGCCTTGGAAAAGGTAAAGTTGGTTCAGGAGCGACTTCGTACAGCACAGTCCAGACAAAAGAGTTACGCAGATCAGAAAGCGCGTGATATATCATTTATGGTAGGTGAAAAAGTTCTCTTGAAGGTATTGCCGATGAAGGGAATTATGAGATTCGGGAAGAAGGGCAAGTTGAGCCCAAGGTTTATAGGCCCATTTGAGGTGTTGAAACGAGTTGGGGAGGTTGCTTATGAGCTTGCCTTGCCTCCCAGCCTATCGAGAGTTCATCCGATTTTTCACGTATCTATGCTCCGGAAGTATCATGCCGACCTATCACATGTGTTAGACTTCAACACAGTTCAGCTAGATAATAGCTTGGGATATGAAGAGGAGCCAATTGCCATTGTTGATAAACATGTTCGCTAGTTGAGATCCAAGAGGATTTCTGCAGTAAAAGTCCAGTGGAGGGGCCAACTAGTCGAAGAAGCGACTTGGGAGACCGAGGAAGACATGCGGAGCAGATATCCACACTTATTCAGCACTCCCGGTACAATTCTAAACCCGTTCGAGGACGAACGTTTTTTAAAGAGGTGGAGAATGTAATGACCCAACCGGTCATTTTAACTTTTAGAACCTCGTTCCCTAAAATAAAACTTTTCGGTGGTGCTTGTAATGATTTATGACTTGCGGGGATGGTTGGTTCGGGATTTGGAAGTGTTTGAGGTGAAACCAGAACACTTGATTCCTTAAGTTGGCCTTAAAGTTCTAAATTTGACTTTGGTCAACATTTTGAGAAAACGACCCGGAATAGAATTTTGATGATTCCAACAGCTCTGTATGGTGATTTTTGGACTTAGGAGCATGATCGGAATTATTTTTGGAAGTCCGTAGTGAAATTAGGCTTGAAATGGCTAAAATAGGAATTTAAAGTTTGAAAGTTTGACCGGGGAGTTGACTTTTTGATACTAGAGTCAGAATTCAGTTTCAAAAATTTTCATAGCTCCGTTATGTAATTTATGACTTGTGTGTAAAATTTGAGGTCAATAGGAGTTGATTTGATAGGTTCCGACATTGAATGTAGAAGTTGCAAACTCTTAGTTTCATTAAGCTTGAATTGGGGTATGATTCATGGGTTTAGCATTGTTTGATGTGATTTAGAGGTTCGACTAAGTTCGTATGATGTTTTAGGACTTGTTGGTATATTTGGTTGAGGTCCCGAGGGCCTCGGGTGAGTTTCGGATGGTTAACGGATCAAAAGTTGGACTTAAAAAGCTGCTGCAATTTTCTCTTCTGCTGCATTTTCTGGGATGTGATCGAGCCCCAGATATCGAGCCTCAGATCGAACCCCAAATATCGAGCCTCAGATTGAGCCCCAGATATCGAGCCTCAGGTCGAGCCCCAGATATCGAGCCCACGATCGTAGCCTGAGTCGAAGTCAGGGACGAGGCTCAGTATCGAAGCCTCGATCGAAGGCAATGCTCGAGGGCATGATCGAGGGTAAGGCTCGAAGGCTCAAGCTCGATGCAATGATTGAGGCTATGATCGAAAGCCCAACCTCGATACCCTGATCGAGGCCATGACCGAGGTCCAGACTCGAGCCTGCAATCGAAGTCGCGATCGAAGGTAAGGCTCGATGGCATGATCGAAGGTATGGCTCGAGGGCTAGGATCGAGGCCGATCCCTCGATGCCCTTATCGAAGGCACATGTTCTATGCCGCGATCGAGGCCTTGTTTGAGGCCCAGTTCCGAAGTGCTGGGTAGTGTTATAAAGAGAGGACATTCGTCTCATTTGCCATTTTTGACGAACTTGAGCAGAGATGATTTTGGGCATATTTTCAAGGGAAAAACATTGGGGTAAGTGATTTTAACTCGGATTTGATCAATATACAAGAATATATCATTGTTTTCACAATTTAATTAGTGTTTTGAGATTGAAATTTGGAAAAGTTTAGAAATCTCATAGAAACGAAATTTTGAGATTTCGGTATCGATTCAGAGTCGGATTTGAGTGAAACTGGTATGATTGGACTCGTAATTGAATGGGTTGTCGGATTTTATAACTTTCGTCTGATCCCGAGATGTGGGCCCCGCGGGCAAATTTTTAATTAATTTCGGGATTTTATTAAAAATGTAGTATTTCCTTATAGAAGTTATTTCCTACAATTTTTAGTGATTGTACTGAATTATTTTGGCTAGATTCGAGCCAGACAGAGTTGGATAATCGTGGAAAAGGCAAAATCTTGGATTAAATTGGAGCAAGACGAGGTAAGTCTCTTGTCTAATCTTGTGAGGGAGAAATTACCTCATAGGTGATTAAGATTAAATAATTATTGCTAATTGTGAGGGCTACGTACGCACGAGGTGACGAGAGTCCGTGCGTAGCTACTATTAATGCTAAAGTCCGGGTAGTTTAGGACTCAAAGCATATATTACTTGTGTAAATTGTATTCTTTGATTAATTAATATTAATTGATATATATGAATATATATTGTGAATTGTTTGATAAAGATATTAAAGGATGAAAATCTCATAGGCTCGATTTCTATTTAAATCAATTAACTGTCAAAAGAAATTGTTCTCGTCCCAAATTTATCATATAATAAATATACTCTCCTTCCGGAGGTACATAAAAATGTCTTCCTTTCTTGTGGAGCGGGCCGAACGCCTCGGCAGGATAGATGCATCTATGGATCGCACCGCACGTCCCTCGGCAGTGTACACGACACTCTGGATCGGGCCGTACGTCCTCGGCAGAAATCGTGCTTAATAATAATAATAATAATTACACGATCCTTTAATAATTTATTTCAGCTTGTAAAGCTAATTAGTAAGTCGAAAAATCTTTGAAATTTAATGAATTATTATTCTTGCTTGTTAATGAATCAATTGTTACTCCTGTAAATGAGATTTAATTGATAAATTAGAATTTATTTGAATTAAAAAAATTTAATTAATATATTGAAAATTGATACATTTGAAGGAATTTGATTATTTTCGCTGATTAAATAAATTCTGTAAATCACATTGATTTAAATATCCTAATTTTATTTCAATTGTTATTGACCTGTAGTGAGTGTCAAAGTCGGTCATCTCGTCTCTACCACTTTGAGATTAGGCTTGATACTTACTGGGTAGACGTTGTTTACGTACTCATACTACACTTGCTGCACTTTTTGTGCAGGATCTGAGACAGATACTAGTGGAGGACCTATCATCACATACCCACGTCATCTAGAGACATAGTGGTGAGGTGCCTTTCTGAGCCGTTCTGCAGCTACCAGTGTCTCTTCTGATATTTATATTCTGTCTATTTTATTTCAGACAGTATTTGGAGTTTTTGTATAATCTACTAGATGCTCATTCACTTGTGACACCAGATTTTGGCACACACATTGGTAGAGTTTGGGTTTATATTTTCTTGGTTTAAAATTTTATCAATGTATGCTTAATTTATTAGTTGGCTTGCCTAGCTGTAGTGTTGGGCGCCATCACGACCTACAGGTGAAATTTGGGTCGTGACAGGCTTGATTTTCTGTTTAAATTAATTAATTGCTAAAAGAAATTGTTCTCCTCCCGAATTTATCTTATAATAAATATACTCTCCTTCCGAAGGCACATAAGAAAATGTCCTCCTTTCTTGTGGAGCGGGTCGAACACCTCGACATGATAGATGCATCTATGGATCGCGCCGCACATCCCTCGGTAGTGTACACGACACTCTGGATCGGGTCGTACGTCCTCGGCAGAAATCGTGCTTAATAATAATAATAATAATTACACGATGCTTTAATAATTTATTTCAGCTTTTAAAGCTAATTAGTAAGTCGAAAAATCTTTGGAATTTAATGAATTATTATTCTTGCTTTTTAAGGAATCAATTGTTACTCCTGTAAATGAGGTTTAATTGATAAATTGGAAATTATTTGAATTAAAGGAATTTAATTAATATATTGAGAATTATTACATTTGAAGAAATTTGATTATTACTGCTGATTAAATAAATTATTGTAAATTCTGTAAATCATGTTGATTTAAATATCCTAGTTTTATTTCACTTATTATTATTGACCCATAGTGAGTGTCAAAGTCGGTCATCTCGTCTCTACCACTTCGAGATTAGGCTTGATACTTACTGGGTACACGTTGTTTACGTACTCATACTACACTTTCTGCACTTTTTGTACAGGATGTGAGACAGGTACTAGTGAAGGACCTATCATCACATACCCACATCATCCCGAGGTATAATGGTGAGCTGCCTTTCTGAGATGTTATGCAGCTATCAGTGTCTCCTCTTTTATTTACATTATGTCTATTTCATTTCAGACAGTATTTGAAGTTTTGTATAATCTACACACATTGGTAGAGTTTGTGTTTATATTTTCTTGGTTTTAAATTTTATCAATGTATCCTTAATTTATTAGTTGGTTTGCCTAGCTTTAGCGACATGTGAAATTGGGTCGTGACATAATATATATAATTATTTATAATAATATATAATTTTTACCTTAATAAATAGTGAATTCAGCTAGTTATGTGTGTAAAGATTGTTGAGTAGACTTCGTGCTTCATAATGGAGAACATACTGTATAACTATCCATAAAAACAGATAGATATTAACATGGCATTTGAAAACCCTTTCCTACCTTTCTCTGTTTTTCCTTTCTTCCATAGAAGCTTCCACTGCAAGATCCATTTATACTTTCTATCAATCTAGAAGATTCTGGAACAGCGGAGAGCAATGAAAATGAACCCTAGAGCTTGATCAGTCGTTCATCTTCTCCACAAAACCAACTCACTACCACGTCGAATCATTGAATTCTCTATCAATTTTGAAGTCTTCAGGAAGTTATGGCCGATAATTCCAAGGACGATTTCTTCCAGCTCTTCAAGCGATTTGGGGCTTTTCTCACCCTCAAAGTTTCTAATCTCTTCCAAAATCTGGTTATATTCTCTCTCTTTCCAATTTTATTTTGCCTTCTATTTTGTTTAATTAAGGAATCGATTTTATATTTTTGTCTTATGTTTAAGAGTTTAGTTCTATGTACTGCCGGTGAAAAAAAATATTTACACAATCAAGTTAATTAAATTAGGTAAAATTTCACATAAGAACAACTTGTCTCCCTACTTTTCAATTTTATAGCCTATATTTCAATTTACAACCAACTAGCCCGGAAATAATAGGTTAAGATTTAACATTCAATTCCAATAGATTCTCAAAGTTACTATTTAATTTTTAAAAAAGATTGCTCAAGCTTTTAAGTTAATTTTTGAATCAGTAATTGTGACTCAAATATTAGTTCAACAAACCAAGTCCATTTGAGGGGTAAAAATTAGATTTTTAACAAGCTTAAATATGTGGGTTTAAATTCCGAATTTGATTTTGGGAGAAATTTGGAGTGCATGTTATTTAGACTTGTCACAAATAGTATAAGGAGGTTGTATATAAAATTTGAAGTCATTTAATGGAGATTTGGACTGGTTTTGAACAAGAATTGTAATTAAAAATCGTGGAAGAAGTTCGTCTATAGAAGCTTGTATAAATGTGTATAAAAGTGTATAAAATGTGTTTATACACTCATATACGCTATTATACAAGATTATACATATTTATACAAAAAACTGACTTCGTCTTCTTCCTTGCGCCTTTTCTGAAATTTAACTCAAATCTTGCTCAAATCTAATCCAAATCACTTCAAATTTAAATTTTGAACTCCTTTTGATATTTTCAACCAATTGGAACAACACCCAATCCAAACAACTAACAAACTCAAAACATCCTATTTTCGAAAGCGAAGCTTTGAATAGCCTTCAATGGTGGACTTCTACTCTTCAATTTTCTTACATTGCAACCAGGTGACACAGGGGGAGAAGCAGAAAATACACGGCCTCTTGAAGCATATGTAGAAGATGTAAGAAGAAGAGAGAGTGAAAGCAATGGTGTTGAGAACACAGATTTAACTCCATAGCTTTTAGAAGCAATGGTTGTAAGAACACAAATTTTGAATTTGCTAGTGCTTTCAAAATATGTACAATATGGGCTAGGTCGGGTAAAACTTAAAAACATGGGCCATTTTTTGTTATGGTGTGAAGTCACGTGTATTTTCTTGTAATTCTTTCATTAAATTACGCCTATGATATAAATAAATCATTAAACTGTCAGCGCATATAACTTATTTGTGAGGATTCAGATAGTTTTACTGTGTTAAATTGGGGAAGTCGGATAGTTTTACTGAATAATTCGATAATAATCAGTGTTGTGATAGGCTCGAATGAGGCATACTTAAACCCTGAAAGTAGACCCCAGATTCAGCTTGTTTAGGTGATGATTTAGTGCTGGCATAGAGGGACTAATGAGTATGCTAATTGTCTGGACAAAAGTTGGTGGAATTGGACCTAAAAGACCCATTTAGGTTAGATATCAGTATAAACATAAAACAAAAGAATTAACTACGTCAAGAACTTCTTGTTCACTTGGAATTGTAGAGGGGAGAACAAAGGAGATATTCAAAATTGTACAAACTATTGCGGCATTGAACTTATGAGTCATACGATAAAACTTTGGGAAAGAGTGATAGAGTGTAAACTTAGGAAAACTACAAGATTGACTGAGAATCTTTTCGGATTTATGCTATATACTTGCTGAGAAGATTGATAGTATTTTATCGCGAAGGAAGAAAGATCTACACATGGTGTTTATTGAGCTGAGAAAGCGTATAATGCAGTATCAGGAAGGGTCACCCACCTTCTTTTGGTGGGTGTTGGAGAAGAAAGGAATTCATGTTAAATAAATAAATAAATAAATAAATAAATACCATAAAAGACATGTTTGAAGGAGTTGTTATTAGCGTAAGAGCAGTAGTATGAGATAAAAAGTTTCCCATAATCCTGGATTTACACTAGGGATCGACATTAAGTCCATACAGTTCTTTTGAAGAAAGTGGAATATCATTAACAAAAAGCATAACAAAGATGCATAGGTTACGGAATTAAAGAAGATATCAGCCCAAGAACAGAGAGTGAGCCCATACTTTTTTTTTTTTATTTGCACCGGGTGTCCGAGTCTCTTTGAGCCCCGACTAATCCCGGGGGTGCACAGGCCCTCGGCAAGGAGTTTCCCGCAAGTGCACCACGGTTAATTCAAGTTTTACCCAGTCCGATGGCCCTCAGAAATTGTTTGCACCCAGTGGGTTTCGAACTTGAGACCTTGAAAGGGAGCAAACCCCAAGGCTCAAGTCAATTGCCACCAGACCAACCCCTAAGGGTTAGAGTGAGCCCATACTCTTTTATACTAGTTATGGATGATCTAACCAGAAGCTGAAACACTTTTAAGAATAAGGGTTTTATAAAAAGTAGAAGTAAGATTGAATTATATGCACTGCAAATTAATCAGCATAAAAAGAATGAAGTTCATGTGAGATTAGATGGGATTATGATGCCTAATGTGTAATAATTCAGATATCTAGGCTCGTTGTTCAAAAAAATGAAATGATAGATGAAGCTATTACATATAGAAGCAAAATTGGATGGTTGAAATGGAGAAGGTAAGTTATTACCTATTGGGGTGCTGTGATAGGAAAATGCCTACCAAAATGAAAGGTAAGCTTTATAGAATAGTTATAACACCAACAATATTATATCTGGTGAATGTTGGGCTGCTAAAGTCCAACTCATCCACAAGATGAGTAGTACAGAGATACAGATGCTAAGGGGTGGATGTGCGCTCGAATAGATTAGTCAAAGTTAAAAATCACAACATTCGCTAGAAGGTGCAAAATAGCACACATTAAGGATAAAATGAGAGAAGGCAGCTTGATATACCTTGGTCATGTCTAGTGTCAACATCTAAATGCTCTGGTCCTTAGATGCGAAATCATGGTTAGTGAAGGTGTTAAAAGGGGACGAGATAGGTCTAAACTCACTTGGAAAGAGGTGGTCGTAAAAAACCTAAATTCTCTTGGAATCAATGCAGACTTGGCGAAAGATAGGATATAGTGGAGGAGAAAGAGCTATATAGGTGATATCTAGTAGTTAGAAATATATTTTGATCATGATAATACGTCTACTTTAGCTCATATGCACTCTAGGAATCTTTTTGCCCTATTAGAGAATCTTAATCAGTATGCAATATAGAGAAATTATAGTTTCCATTTTATTTTTATTTTGTGTAATGTTGGCTTGAGATAGATTTAACTTTGGAACATGGTCAGTGAGGATTCATATAACCGACTATAACTTGTTTGAGAATTGAGATTGAGGCGTAGTAATAGTTGTTTTTTGGTTCATTTGTCCATATAAATTGTAGTTTCCTTTTGTACTTATTTTTCTTGCGTTACCTATATAAATCTTTTCTTTCCTTATTACATTCTTCACTAACATCTGCTGTTTAATTCCTCTTAGTGGTTAAAGTCCCATCGAATATTAATTTTTTTCTATGCATTTAACTTTGACAACATAACGATACCTTTTTTTAATCAGTTTGGGTCGAATTTTCTGAAAATCATCGACTTTGGCATTAGCCCAGTATATCCCATAATTTTAAGACAACTACCACATTGCCTGAGCAATAGCAGAGTGTAGAATTAGATGACTGCACAATTTAGAGTTTCAGGGCTTCTAAAGTGTGATTGCCTGAATCTATTCCACCACTTGCAAAGTTGAGGAAGGCAACATACGTTGAACGAGCAATTTGTGAAATCCACAACCAATAAACTGCCATTTATCTAATTGTTTGCAGATATAATCTTTCTGTTATACCAGAAGTAGTGCTATAATCGCTTTTTTTTTTAATGACATTCCAAAGAAAGATGTTTTAGATGTTGTACTACCTTCTCTTAGATGGTAACAGCTATTTGATGTAAATGCAGGATTCAAGATCTGTAGGAGCTATTGCAGGTCTTGCATTTGCAATAGTTTTTACATGGAGAATATTGAGATCGCCTAGTGGACCACAGAGGAGGCGTCCTAAGCGACAAGCTGTTACACCTGGTAGTTCTGATGTAAACAGTCATTTAAGTGCAATTGTAGCAACTTCAGGAGTTAGCCCTTCTTCAGAGGATTCAAGTACACAAAATGTTATTGATGAGTTCTTTCAGCCAGTAAAGGTAGAAAGAGATTATTCTTCGGCCCCTACCCCCTTAATTTGGATTATCCAAATATAATTGGTGGATAAGTGACCTTCTACTAATTGCTTTGCAGCCAACACTCGGGCAAATAGTCAGGCAGAGGCTGAGTGATGGGAGGAAGGTATCTCTTAATGTTCTTTTGTTGCTATTTAGTTAACATATTCTTCTTCCACCATCCCCAAGGCTCATGGATGCCAAGTAAATATTTGATGTCTAAAATACATAATATTAATCTAAGAATATTTTGAGATCATAAAATTTTCCGTTCTCTTAGGTGCCATGAATGTTTTTTCCAGAACATGCCGAAAAAATTATAAGTAAAGATCAAATTGTTGTTTGTTTCAAATATATTCAAGTTTTGTTTGGAAAAAGTCTTTTGCAATATTGTTTCTTTGAAGTTGTAATTTGAGTATGTTTTTACAGAATGTTCAAGAAACTCTTCTCCTCTCACAAAACACAAAAAGAACCACTCAAACGCATCTAAAGTTTTCGCAAACTATTTCCAAATGTAGTTCAAATGGTAGCTTAAATTCTTGATATAGTTTTTGATTTGTGTGCAAATAGGTTAAATTAGTTATTGAATAAAGGGCTTCGTTTCATCAAATTTTTGTGCCTTGAAGTATAGTTTGGAAGGTTGAATAGATTGGATGCCTTCTATAATTAGTTGGAGGCATAGCTTTATACTTCGTCTCATTTTATGTGAAGGTGCTTTGTTGGGCCCGAAGTTTAAGAAATTAAATAAGACTTTTGACATGTAAGGCAAATACAGTCAGACCTCTCACCTCTCTATATCAACATTCTTATATAACAGTCATTCAACTATAAAAGCCAAGTTTTTCCCGGAACCAATTTTTTATGTTATGTTATAATATATGTCCTCTATAACAGTACTTCCATAACATCCGGAAAATATCGGAACAAACACGACTTTTATAGAGAGGTTTGACTTTGTATGCAAAGTACCAAAATTATTCTTTTAAATGAGTGGTCGTGACTCGTGAGAGTTCCACCTATCTTTTCAGTTTTTCTCTCCTTGTAAAAACATAAACTTTTATATCAAGTGGGTCCCAACAAGTCATGTCATTATGGATAAGACGGGAATTGTTAAGTTAACAACACCGCCCAAGCCTAATGTAAATGTACCAACAATAACGATGTCATAGTATATGGACTCTTTGCTTTTGTTGTATTTTGTTCTTAACTAAGTCTGTGTTGAAGTCTACCTAGCATGCGCAATGTGCATAATGACGTGTTTTACCAATCTTATCCTTTAATTGGTAGCCTTATTGGAACCTAGTTAAAATAATTCAAGTAATTTATTGATAACCACAACGAGATATTTGAGAGCATTATGGTTGTCTCTACCTCAATTTAAAAAAGCATCTGCTACTTGACCAAATCTTATCTGTTCAAGCTTTCCCGATTCTGCTTGGCATCGTTAAAATCCATTTATGCCTTCTTTTTATCTTTTTATCTCTGCAGCACAAATAACCTAGAAAATCTGGATATTCTTTCACTGTACAGGTAACATGTCGGTTGCTTGGATTAATCCTGGAGGAAACTAGCCCAGAGGAACTACAGGTTATTATTATTATTATTATTTCATTTGTTGATTCAGTTGTCAACATGCAGTTGACAATGTTTATACTTTGTCCTTTGCAGAAACAAGCAACTATCCGATCCTCCGTGCTGGAAGTGTTGCTTGAAATCACCAAATTTTGTGACCTTTATCTCATGGAGAGAGTACTTGATGATGAAAGTGAAGTTAGTGCACTGCTCACTCTGTTATATTACATCTGTATGTCGATTAGTAATTGCTACTGATCCAGTCCCTTTAATTATTTTATATCTTTATTGCCTGATTCAGAAAGAATAATGGGTGGCAGAATGCCATTTGATGCCTCTTTCAAAATGAAAAGGGAAAGGCTGACATCGTTGATTGCTTTGTATACCAAATAAAACTCGCTCTTTGAACTGATCCCTAAATTTAAAATCTAAAAAGACGAATTAGTCTCTTTGATGCCAAGTGTAGGTGAGTCTAAAAATCGAGTTGCCAATATGTTGCTTTAGGCACCGATTACGCTTGCTTAATTTCTAAGAATCACGGATAAGCTCAACTTCGGTAGTATACCTTTTACTTAATAGTTCAGTCAAGTGGAATGTCATTCCCTGAGCAACTCACTACTCTCTTCTTGTCTTTTTCGGAAAACTGATGTCACATTCAATTATCATCCCACATTAACCAAAATTTATCATTTACTTGTTTAGTACTATATTTTCACTTACTAATCTGCATAATTTAAAGCTTTCTTTGGTAGAAGTCAAACTAAACTCCTGAGCAAGAGCCAAGCTTTGACTAGAGATGGCAATGGGGCGGGTGCGGGGCGGGTTTTGCCTTAACCCACAAAATTTCAACCCGCCCCGCCCCACATAGTATTTTCACTCGCATCAACCCGCCCCGTATCAACACCCGCGTCCACCCGCCCCACTCTGCAAAATTTTCCCTTTATTATTTCTTTCAATTTGTAATATTCTTATCTTATTTAATTTTATTTTCAATTATATTCATATATGCACTGCCAATCTAAAAGTTCTTGTTGGAATCCAAATTGCAAACCAAAGAAGTCCAATTTTGAATATTCATAACTGTAAATCCTACCGAATGCTGTCAGTTTTGACTTTTAACAGTGTTCGGTTTTAAATTTTTTAAATATACTTATTTCTGATTTTACATGCATCAGTATTGGAATTCAGTTTGATATATCAGTATGTCATTTCTAATGATTCAGATGTATCGTACAAGGTAATGAGATCAGATACATGAAAATTGAGTCAACTAATTATCTACTCGACTCAGATAAAGTAACTATATAGTTAAAGTGGGATCGACTTTAAAACACTAAAAAAATATAATATAATATTTTCTTCCCAGAATTGCAAATAACAGAAAAATGTGTATTTACAGTCAACTAAACAAATGTCCAATATGAAATACATGCCTCGTAAAAACCAAATTAGTTTGAGACTAAAATAATCAATGCATGGGAGAAAGGAACCACAAGTTCAAAACTGAAAAAGTAAATATTTCCAGGTTGTAATAATATTAGCAATAGTTGAAACGTTGTAATTTTGCAAAAAGTTAAAACTCGCACCCGCACCGCACCCACAAAGGATTTTTAAAAAATTATTTTGACCCACCCCGCACCTTCATATGTCTAAACCCACACCACCCCGCATATGCTAAAACCCGCACCGCCCCATTGCCATCCCTAGCTTTGAGATAAGATGACCATGTTTGAGTTTCCTTTGGACTTCTCACTTCGAAACGCCTGGTTTTGTCTACTAGTTCATGTATTCTTGAAGTTCTCATATTTGGTGCGCGATTCATTTCTTAGCACCCACTTATCATAGTTACAGTGCATCTTGTTGGTGGGCTGTGTGTTGATCCATTCATTGTCTATGAGTAATCTGCATGTATATATCAACAAACTTCTTTTTCTTGCATACATATTCCTGAAATGATCGAATATTTGCAGAAAAACGTCCTGGTGGCTTTAGAAGATGCCGGAGTGTTAAGCATGGTCAAAGACAAGGTAACAACTAATCATTGTTCAACTCCATAGGAAGTCGAAATCCATTTATAATACCTTCATGGAGTTCTTGTTGGTGTGATTGTTTTACAATGGGTGTTGTCTTCAACCTTTAATCTCAACCGTGCCTCCATAAACACTTTTCCTTCGTCTGCAAATTGGTATCCTCTTCCTGGAAAAATCAAGATGATTATTCTTCCAATTGTTTTGCCTATAGATTTTGGATGCTTGCTCTTTATTTCATAACATGAGCTATTGACATTTCCTCTGCTCTGGGGAAAAAGATATATTTTGTCTCCTTTTGGTAGAAGTACTACATTAATCTCCCTTCTTTAAATTGTATAACAAAAATATAATTTAATTTATCGGTGGACAAGTTTAACCCATATATTTTAATTTTGTTCTTCTGTATAGCAAAACTACATTCTCGTATTGTATTGGATCATGAATATAATTTTACCATCCTATTTGCAACTTTTTCATTTAGGCTTTACACACTTAATATATAAACATAAAAATGCAAATAAAAACATGGAAGATTGCAAAGTGAAAAAGAAAGAAATTGAAAGGGAGTGTACTGAAATAGATTTCTCTATAGATATATATTGTATCATATTTTTTCATTTTGTTCTTTTCATCATTCTTTGTTGGTGGTGTACTTAAATTTGCTGGGTGCATAAAAGAGTAAATACATGCATACACTGATAATTTCTTTAAAAGGAAATAAGGTACTTTGTTGCACACGTGGAAAAAAAAATACTAAAATTAACTACAAAGGACAAACTTGTCTGTATGTATATAAAATGTAGTTTATTACACAAAATAAAGAAAAGGGAAATTTTTGTAATATATTTTTTAAGGATTGAGGTATGTTTCTCTCTAGCGCTTATTGTTATCTTCTCCAACGCTCCTAAAGCTCAATCAGTATTGTAGAAGATAGTAAGAGTAAGTGTGCTGAATGATGCAGAGCATGTGCAATGCTGCACCTAAGGGTATAACTTAGTGGTTAATGAAGTAGGTTGATAACCATGAGGTATCAGGTTCATATCCAGTGGAGGTCATTTCTTCCCATTTGTCCAAGTCTTGATGGGCAGAGTTTCCGGTACATGTGCTGGCGTGAGGTAGCAAGTTACTCAGTGAAATTAGTCGAGGTGCGCATCAGCTGACTCGGACGCCATGGTTATCCAAAAAAAAAAAAAAGAGTGGGGGATGCTGAGAAGAGAGGAAAGCGTGAGGTATGATAAGGCCTTCTTCAAAAGTCATCATCAAGTTTCTCCTTGTCATGCAAAAGCATGGGTACATTGGAGAGTTTGAATATGTTCATCACAAGGCGGGGAAATTGTGGTTGAATGAATGGCAAGCGGAGTAACATAATGACTGGTTAATTGAGTAGTACAAAATTGATTTAGTATCCCAGCTGTCAAAGTTTGAATGTTTTGATATAAGATGCAACTGTTGAATTGATGGCTCAGCTTCCCTTTATAACCTCTATTATTTTTCTGATGATCCTCTTTCTTCTTGTATTATGCATGCAGGTTCTCTTTTGTAGCACTGAGAATGGGCGAACATCATTTGTCCGACAACTGGAACCTGATTGGCATATAGATACAAATCCGGAAATCATTTTTCAATTGGCGGTACTCCTTGTTTCCTTTGACTGATAACATGAGCGTCCCATCATCTTAGTTTTTTCTTATTTCGGAAAACGTATTAATATTAACTTATTTTTCAATATAACTTATTTTTCACTCTTTATTTTATTTGGTACGATGATGACATGAGTTGAGCTTAAATGGAGAAGCGAGGATTCATACAGTAGACCCAACTTGTTTGGGATTGAGGCGTAGTTGTCAGAAAACGTACTAATTCATAAGCTGAAAAAGTAAGAAGTATCATCAAACAATGAATCCATCCATTTATCTATCATGCATTAGGTAGATCTCTTTCTCTTAGTAAACAACTTCACTGTCTATTACTATAACTTGTATTAATAATAATGATTCAAAGCAAATTGCTTATCAATTTTATGCTTTTTTTCTTCTTTGCATTTAAGAAAATGTGCAAGTTTAACCTTGTAATTTCCACTCTGTCAATGTGAATGTCTTTTACAAACACAAACAGTTACTTGTCTCTTGCCTGCTTATAACTCAAGTTTAGACCTATAAAGATATTGGATTTTTCAGATACTGCTTTCTACAGGACATTCCATTAGGGTAGTGATGAAAACAAAATTGGAATGTCAAATGTTCTATAGTTATTTAAATGGCAGTGGGGCTATACAGACCCTAGTGCTTTTTCTTTTTTGATATTTAATGTGTTAATACAAACTAATTGCAGAGATTTATCAAATATGAGCTGCACATTTCACCTACCAAACCAGAAAGAGCAGCTATGAATGTCTTCAGCTCAACATCTTTGGAGCAGTTTTTTGGAACTGTTTAGATGCAAACCCGGAAGAGCTCTAACATGTTTTCGTTTATTTTAGGTCTCTCTTTTTGCCCTTCCTCTTTCACTTTGGGCTGTGAAAATTCATATCTTTATCTCATTTAAATCTTTTGCTGGTACCTGCAGCTTCAGTTTTGAGGTTCAAGGGGCACACTTTGTATATTACTATGTTATCACTAGAACAGATCACCTTATATGGTTGTGCTGTATTACTCTCCTAAGTCAAACCTGGCGCTGTACTGTATCCAGGTACTTCTCCACATGGTAGGCTCTATTTATCACATGGTAAAGAAAAGTATGACGAAACGGCTGTAAATCAGAATCTCTGCGCGAGAATGTCCTGAAATGAGATCCAAATATACATATGAACGTCTGCCATATGTATGTGTATCTTGATGATTCTGCATGTATTTAGTATTAAGCCAAAGCAAAACAAATAAGGAATATATGACCATTGAAAGCAATCGCCAGGCTATGATTTGCCAGATCAGTTTATGTTTCTCAACTCCTTGCTCCTATAAGCCCCCCAAAACCTAGAGCGGAGTTGGTTCAGTAGTTGATATTCTAAAAGTCAAACCTGTGCAATTTGTCAATGTTAATTGTTTATGCTTTGTTACTCCTTTCGTGCAACATTGTTTGAGTGGACATCTTTTATATGCGTAACATTTATGTGGCTATAATATCATGTAAATTGAAGATAATGACTAAAATGACAGGATTAAATTAAATTGTTACCAAATAGAGAAATTATCCTTCTTTAAGAGGTAAAATGAATCAGAGGAAGAATTAATTTGTTATAGCGTGACATAAAATGGGGAGGAACTATATTAATTTGTTCGTTGCAAAATGATATTTCAAAAGCAAGGTAAGCGGACTTGATCATTCGTCCTACCTATACTAGAAAGATAACCATTTCGTCTTCTGGAGTATTTAGCATGTTTCCTGTTATGACACATTTTAAACCAACAAACCCCAGCTACTTTCATAGAGTATCTCCCTGCAAATGCAAAGATTAAGAGACTCTAAACTATTATTATCAACCTGCTATACAAAAAGAAATCCGGTCTCCTCATCTAAATCAGGCTCAATAGCGTCATCTAAGTTTCTTTTCCTGTTGATAACAATCTTAATTTAAAACTCTAAAACTTGTATGTATAGGCCGATCATAATTTCCAGCTCATCAGCTCTATTCCTCTACATCTGTGCACCAGCTGCTTATTGATCGCTGTGCTAAACAATATCCACTTCCGCCGTCTCTTCATCAAGCCCTACTGCATTATCACCCTTATACTGCAAGCAAAAGTAAACGGCTCACTTCAGATTAATACTTTTAGATGCTCAGCTTATGAATACAACAACATGCAAAGGGCAAGATCCCAGGCAACCTGACAAAAGATGTATATAGATTAAGGACTAGGAGATAGTTAAGCACTAAAGAGTAAGGAAAATGCTGGCAGCCTTTGGCAAGAATCTGTGGACTATAATGTAGTCTGCCTGATTTTTTCTTCGGGGTGGGGGTGGGGAGGAAGTTCGAAGTTGAACAGTATACTCTTTCCTTTCTCACTGCTCACCCCTTTATAGTTTGCATAATCCGACGAAAGAGAACTTTAATCACTGATAGTTTTACATAAAGTAGGTTGCAAACCGAAAGAACTCAAGAGTCCATATATTCACATGCTACATATGATGTAGTTAACTTATTGAACGTACCTTCAAATAAGCACCTGGGGGGAGAGGAGGAGGAGGTGGTAGAAAAGGATATTCTGGAATACCAGAAGGAGTTCCCTTCCCAGCTCTTGTAGCATTTCCAGCTACTTCAACTTTTTCCTCCATCTCAACAACTTCAACATCTTCATCTGCTGCATGGGCGGCCATGCTGGTTGATGGCAAAACAACAGCAACATCAGAGGCTTTGGGCTGCAGAATTCGAAGAACGCGTTTTTCAGTTCCACAACAGCAATTGTAAGAGAACGAAATGTTCTAAGATGCTATATCCTGCATTGTTGTTTGCAGCATGGAAATTGGGTCAACTACCATCAGGGATAAGCTGTAAGATACCTTTTGCTTTTCAATCTAGAAATGCCAAAGGCAAAAGAATAGTGTCACAAAATCAGTGCGAAAAGCGCAAAAAAGCTCTAAGGTTTGGTGGGGCTTTAAGCGCAAATAAAGCGTCGGCTTTAATGAAGAAAGACGCAAATGGAGAATAACTATAAATATATATGTGTAGTCCAAGACTAATATCTATAAGCATGAATACCAAATATATGGACAAAGAAATTGAAGAAAATTTACGATAAAGTAAAATATCAATTGTTTAGTGTCGCCTCTTTAGGATTACGCTCATTGATAAGTAAAAGTATGTCTTAGAGTCTTGATGACAACACTGAAGCGCCCGCTAAGCGAGACGAAGCGCTCAACATGTTTTGAGCCTCGTTTCAGGGCTTAAGCGTGCTTTAGGCGCGCCTTTGATAACACTGCACAAAATTAATAAAATATTAAATGGGAACAGCTGCATTCTTCCAACAAAAAATGATAGTCAAATTCAGTCGAATGCGTATTGAGGGAAGTACTGATGTACACTCCATATTTTTCAGCCAATTATGATTTTTTTCCCCTTCTCTTTTCTGACAAGTGATCCTCTCATATTGTCACTTCATTTTACTTCCCATTATCTGAATCATCCCATGTCATTCCATATCATTTTTGTAAATTTAATGTAAAGCACTTACCATGACGAACATGCAGATTTCAGAACGTTTGGAAAGATGCTTATGAATGCAATGGAAAATTTTGAAAGAACAAAAAGAGAAGACAACAAAAAAAAGAGCATCAGAAAATTGTCCGCGTAAAAATGAAATTGTATTCATTATCCAAGATATAAAGGAGACATTCTATCTCTTTTTAAGTGTTTGCGCCAATTTTCCTTTAACTTTCTTGGTTGGGGGAAAGGGTCGGGGTAACGAATGTTATGTAAAAGGAGCACCTTGTTTGGGAAAGTCATGTCACTGGAGAAGTTTATTCCCTTCTTGGACTTCTCTTCACCCACTAGGGTCTTATAACCATTCTCCCAATCGAACTCTGCATTATCTTTCTTCTCATTATTCAGCTGAGTAGGATAAGCAATCCTCTGCGAAGCATTTCCTTTTCCTTTTGTTGAAGCTGTTACAGAGCGAGTTGCCAAAGGTAAAACAAGTCAGAGAAACCAAATTCACAATGAGGGATTTCATGAACTCTGATTCAAACTTTTGCATCATAAAATAGGATCTAATATTCACAAGGACGGGAGCTTTGAGGACTGTGAATCAAATGTTGTGCATGGTTAAGTAGGACTGCAAAGAACACTATTTTCAGTCTACTGGAATTTGTTGGAGATGAGGAAGAAAAGAAATTTGTAAAAGATGAGCAGGAAGCAAATGCTGATTATCAAGTATTTCAGCCCAAGGTAGGGGTAAGACCTGCGTGCACACTACCCTCCCCAGACCCCACTTGTGGGACATCACTGGGTTTGTTGTTGTTGTTGTTCAGCCCAAGGCTGCGACAGCCACTTCGACTATATATAAACAACAAGAAAACAGGGTACCGAGACATACACTGAGGTCTTTGGCAGTTTTGTTCAGGAAAACCAATTAAATAAATAAGCAAGCACACTCAAAGTTGATGATAAATCAGAAAAGTCAGCTTAAGTGCCCTGGATGTCTGAAAAGCTACACTCTTATACATAAATTGTCATTTATTACCTTGATTTGAGGTTTCATCAGCTTCACGATGAATTCTCGGCCTTTTCTTGGTAGGTGAAGTATTCTTCTGCGGCTCATCCAATGAGCTAAAATGAACACCAGCCATCCCTCCATCACTCATATTGATGGCCGAATCCTCTTCACTTGCACCGGGCCCGACCAAATCTGAGCTGAGTTTATTAGCGAGCTTTTGAAGCTGAGCTTCTGACCTACAATTGCACTATCTCCACTGAGTGTTCGTAGAAAGCAAAGGAAACAGAAATTGACCTAACATATTAGATGACAAGAATCTGAAGTGGAGGTGGAGAGAGTCAACATAAGGAGAAAGATCATTAAAATACCTTTTTAGTTCACCTTCTAACCGTGAGTGATTGCTGTATGATTCCACGAACTTCTTGATCTTCGAAGTAATCCTGGGGAAAAGCCAGGGATTGGCAGACATAAGGAAAAGGTACACCCAGACTCAAGTGAAAAGATTTTGAAATGCATTATAACAGATAACAACCTTTTACATTCCTCCTTTTCCTTGACAAGTTCCATCTCAAGGTCCTGAATTTTTGAAGCTAGACTGTCTGCCTGACGAGTTGTCTTTTCAAGGTACATCTTCCATGTTCCAACCAAAATAGAAAAGTATTGATGATAAACTTAATATATTAGAGCAAGGAGCAAAAGAATATGTGTTAAAGAAAAGGGGATGGGCACTGAGAAAGAAAGTAGAATAGTCTGTTGAAGAAAGAAGAGAGTGGAATATGGAAATATAGCAATTGTCAATGAGAGCCTCTGCATGTAGCTGATGACAAATGAGTAAAAAGATAGAAGAGGAAGTCTTTCCTATTATCCATATCACTGCTAGAAGTTAGAACAAAAGATTGAAGGTTTGAGCAAGAGAAGATAGCTTATATAAGAAGGAAAAACAAACCAAAAGCCACGAGGGTCATGCTAGACTGTCAAGGTGTTCTTTGGCAGCTTAGTACCCTTCTCTTCCTTTCAAGTGGCTAATATATGACATAACAACCAACTTTACTAACAAACCCTCTATTTGACATCGGGTTTCTTTGCCTGTAACAAAAAGAGCTAAAAACTGCCCTACCTAATGTTCATAGTTCCAAACTCTAAAGAAGTGAAAACAGATGCCAAATTGACTAATACCCCCAAACAAGGAATGAGATACAAGTTTAGCAGTAGTCTATTGGAACTTATTTCCTTAAGATCATCAAATTTTATTAAAGTTCTTCCGATTAAAGAGTCCCACTTCTCGTTAACATTTGACATTTCATTTCTTCGAGACCAAAGCAACAAGGAAATATCAGCATAGCCCGATACATGGATGGTTAAATCACTTACTTCATTATCTTAACCTTACCTTTGCGATACACATGTGAAAAGGAAAAAACAAATATATTTTATCTGTAGAGACACAAACATGTACATGCTTAGACACATGTTACGTCTGAGCTGTGATACTACTAGTTATTAACAAAATAGGTATAAGTATTTCATACTCGGATTGGACAAGAAAAATGAAACCAACCTCCAGTTCTCGTTTTTGGTCATCCAACATATCGATTTCGGATTGCAACTGCCTAAGCTGCAACATGAAAAATAGACAGAAATCACAACAAAATATATATAGATATAAATATAAAATGTATAAAACAGAGCCCACCAAAAGGGCAGAGAAAAGGAAGAGTTGATCAACACTACTATTCGCGAACTAGAGTTATCTACTCCCTGTACCTGAAGGACATCTTCGGAACTGGAAGATAAATGTTTTTTCTCCTTCACGTGATCTCCTGTCCCAGCTGACATGTTCAAACTTCCAGACATATCACTTTGACCATCCGAATGATGTTTCATCTTCCGCTTTCTATCACTGCAGTATTCCAATTTTCTAGTATTAGTCAGACATTATGTTTATAGACATAGTATCAGGTCAAGATAATAGAAAGATTAAAGAAAATAGATTAATCATATGAAAACTCGCATATTGTCTTTATCATGAAATACCATCACATTGTCCAATGATGCTCTCTAAAGGGGTTCAGAAATCCCAAGAAATAGGGAAGATCCAATTAACCTCTCTATTTGTAAATATTCTGCCTTAGGAAGCTGCTAAGAGAGTTCTCCTTCATAAAATAAAAACCTAGGTCTCTTTACAGTGATCTCATTAACCGTATGAAAACAGTTATCAAAACTGGATTATAGCATTTCCTCCGAGACAAAACTGACTGACGCACAGAATAAGTTGCCATTTTACCTTTTAAAGTAGCAATTAAGATTTCCATATCTAACATTAATCATAAGCAAATGGATTCAAGCTCAATCAGGTTCCAGCTCATTTCTGAGTGCTGAATTCAGTTCAAGGTTTCTATCTAAAGCCTGAGTATGTAATTTGTCAACATTGACCTGTCTGACTAAGCCCTGAAATGAAGTACGCACAAGATATTGATACACTTACCTCCTCCTCCCAAGAGACTCAGTAGGACTGCGCCCTGCAAAATAAATCGGAAGGAAATATTATATGAATGAAACAGAACCATGAAAGAAGGCCAAGAAAGAAAACCAGAGGAATGTATTAGCTCCAAATCTCCATGAACCAAAGGCTAGATCTAGCCAACATATTCAAATGATCCTGTGACATAAATAAGGACCTTCGGCAAGTACACTTCCATGGAAATGAATATCCGTAATGGCGTAATCACATAACTCATCCTTTCAGATGAGCAAGACTAAATAAGTCTATAAGGATTGGAACAATGACAGCAAAGTGAACGTGAAAGAAGCAAGCCTAACCATGGGATGCATGTCTCTCTCTTGCATCTCTATCGGAGGAGTGTCTGCCCACCGGAGAACGCCTTCTATCGAGCTTCTCTCTCAAGTCATGACCGTGAAAATCGCGCCTCCCTGAAATGAGAGCACTGAATTTTTACACTAAACTGGACACAGTTGTTGATTCAAAACATTGATGAAATCCGCACCAACTAAATCGCCAATAATCAATAATAAAGCTAATCTTACCATTACATCGAACTACAAGAGAAACATAACAGTGTATTTACACGGCCTTCCTGCGAGTTCCAAAAGGAGCCATAGAAACTACTGCTCTCATATGATGCATATATGTAGAATACCAGTTTTTGAGCTTTTATCCAGAAAAGCTTCAAATATCATAGAACCAACTGAACAGCTAGTAGACATCCTTGCATCTAGCTCAGTATAAAAATATTGCTATAGATTCCTGCTTGCAGCCGTATAATGGACAAGTATTAAACCAGCCACTGGATGATATATAGGACAATAAGCCTTCTTGGACCAAAATACCCATCCAAGAGGTCTCTTTGAAGATTCATTCAAACAGAAGTCACAAGAAGGGAACACCATATTTTCGAGGAATATATGAGTGAAAAATTTACTAGGATAGAGCATTCATTGGTTCATCAAGCTGGCAGATGAGTAAATATATATATATGGAAGAGACTATGCTCAGAGAAACATATTCTGATCCCTCATACACTGCTGCTTCAAGATGCAATATGATAAACCAAGATGCTGAGAAAAATACCATAAGCAGCACAAAGATAAAGCAACCGGCAAATTCCTTTCTGATAAGAAATACTAAAACCTGTTAGTTGATAGGCAGTTATTCACTGTCCAATAGAATAACCCGAAGTGTGAAATTTCTTGGTTCAACTCTGTAACATTGCCAATTTGAGCAAACAGATACAACACGAGGCTCTCTTAAACTGAATGTTAACCAAAACGCATAGCAGAGATGTGCCAAACAAGCTTCGGAATAAAAATGAAAACAAAAGGAATTGCAAAAAAGAAACTACATATATCCAATGAGAATTTGTGATCAAGATATGGACAGATCTCTGCTCCCTTAATAGGTGGCTCAAGTACTTCCATTCATTTTAAAATTTTCAGTCTTTTCCTAGTTCCCAATTATTTGCAAATGATTGACAAACAAAATGGGAACTGACACGAATGGGGAGAAAAATATCCTAATGTCTGATGTAATTTTCCCTATCTTGTTTTCTTAAAAGAAATTAAGCATATATAGTTCTACAATCTAAAGAGTGTTAACTATAAGAAACAAACATGAATCAGCAAACGAAGCGAAATGCAAAATGAGACTTTTTCATCTCTTTAATCTAATATTAATGAACCAGTAAGCACAATCAACAAGAGAAAGCACCAATTTCAACCAACCAGCAAAAGCTAGTTTGAAGGTATATTCTTCAACTTCAAAGACACCCTTTTTTCAACTATAACTCAACTATTGTTCAACCGCATATAGAATAGTCAATAAAAATGGTAAATAACAACATTTACGGAACAAACAATATGGTTAAAATTTCAAACAAGTGGTGATGGAGAAGTGAAATAAAAGTACCGGCGGCAGAGGAATCGGAGAAGCGACGGAGCTGCGCATTGCCATGAGCGAAAGAGCAACTCTGCCGATGACAACGGCCTCTTTGATAAAGCAAGCATAGTTTCGTTTTGTACAGCTTCCTCTCCACCATTTTTCTCTATTTGGATTTATATATGCAGCAGATTAATTAGCTCCAAAAATTAGATCAATAAAACAGAGGAAAATCGAGATTGTTAGCGTTCCACAAACCCTAATTTTGGATAGCACCACTGCAATACTTCACTTGCACGTACGGATGGATATAAATGGATACCTTCCGAGGAACAGATTTTTAAGGTATTGAAATCGTTTTGTTGAACGAAAAACGCACGTGGTTTTTTTCCTTTTTCTTTTGGCCTTTTTTTGGGATAAAATACAACAAGATACCGAATATAAGCATAAACACAGTATTAATAAAAATATAGATAAGAAAAAATAGTACTAAAAAGTCATATAAAAATAAAATAAAAATAATAAAATAGTAAGGTGATAAACAACGAAACGAAAGAAAATAAGGGTTAGTCATAAAAACCTTACTATCAACCGAAAATTAGACCGCGTGTCAATACTACTGTTATAAATACTCTACACTGTCTAGTCTAATACCCTAATTCTCAACCTATATATATTCTTATCAAGTGTCATGTCATCGATCACTATATAATCCATCTCGAAATAATTACCAACAAATATATATTATATACAAAAATTATAAATTTTATATATTTTTATAATTATCGGATATAAATCATTTCGGCCGTGGGCTATATAAGTGATATTTGTCCTTTTTCTTCCTTTCTCCGTGCGGTGATGGTCGAAAAGCTTAGCACTAGGCGTCTAGACTTAAGGAAAAAATACACCTTTCTTTTGCTTTTATTTGGATTTTAAACTTGAAATCTCTTTACTGCGTTTGGTCATAGATTCCTAAATTTGTTTTGAAAATTTTATTTTTGTGAAGTTTGGCTTGAAGATGAAAATGTGTTTGTACATACGTTTTCAAAACATATTTCCCAAATTTATTTTGGAAAAACATGTGTATTATTAGGGATTTGGCCCAAAACCAGCTATTGAGCTGGTTTTGGAATTTGGGATTTAAGATTTGGAATTTTGCCAAAATATAGTCAAAATCTATGATTAAACATGTGTTTGCCAAATAAAACTCAAGTTTATTTTGACAAAATCTATAGCCAAACGGGTAGTTAGTTTCTTTCACTTCATTGACTAATAGATTGCATTATTATATTAGTAATCGACAATCTGAAGTGTTTATTACCTGCTTAGAATCAAATAAAGGGGGTTAATTGTGACAATTCGGACTTCCGGATTCAATCTTGCAAAATCTTAAAAGAAGATAAAAAATTGGCTACGAATCTGACATAATTTAATAGTTTTTGTTCAAATATTAAATTTAGAACTCAAATATAAATATTTGAAACCGTCGACTCTAAAATTCAAAACTCATAAATTTAAATTTAAATTCTGCCTCTAAGTACAAGTAAATATATCAACTTTGGTCTACTAAAGCATCAAATTTAAATAAGTGATTTCCTGTCATCTATTTAAATACATGTATACGGTCGAAATAGATTTCGGCCATAGCATGTCCGATCGAGTTCGAACGATGATTTATCTAAGTAAGATCCTGAAGGTGGAACAAACTAACCTCGAACCGGGGGAGGTCAATCCATGTCGGGTTCGATATCATTATCGAGCTCAAATCAAAATCGAACCACGATGCAGACTGCAAAGTAGATCTATCATGCTGATAATCGAGACACCAACCAACATTGACTTCGAATCAATTCGAGGGTTCGAGCCAGGATCGGGCTCGAACCAATATCACGAATTCGAGCCGAAATCAAGCTCAAACAAAAATCGAGGATTCCAAGCAAGATCGAGCTCGCAGACAAAAGCCGTTGCAATTCCACTAGAGAGAATCTTGGCACAAACTATGAAAAAGCTGACTTATCATGGGTCTCCCACTGAATATTTATTTTATTATGCTTAGAGCCAAATCCCTCCACTATAAAATGGCTTGGTCACTATTTCTGTAGGATAAGTTTTTCTTAGGCTTACATTGTAATAAAAGTGTTATATTATTCTACAGTAAAGAATCGTTCTTTCAGATTTCTTACATTGATTTTATTTGTTGAATCCTAAGATTCATTGTTCCTAACAACCTTATCTATTTTACATTCTCTGCAATATATATTTACATTTCTATTGATCTTTATATTTTGTGTTAAGTTACGCCACATATCCTCGGAACTGCGTATAAATTCAACTCTATCCATTTTTCGGGTAAACAGTTTGGCGCCCACCGTGGGGCCGAGGATAATAGTGGTTATTTGATATAAATCTAAAAAAATAAAAAAACGCCATTGTGCTTTGCACTTATTTCCGAAAACATCCTGAATTTCGGATCAGCTACGAATAACCACCAATCAAATGGCTTCACCTATCGATTACGAAGTCGGCCTTCAAGATAAAACCAACAACTTGGCACCTGGGGTCGGAAGGCCAATTAACGATGGCACCGAGGCTCGAATAAAAGTACCCGAAATTCGAGCCGAAATACCATTGGATGTCAATTCAGAAATAGCTTTGGAGGCAAATCAGCGCTCCGAACCGGAAAGAAGCATTCAGGGCGGTACTCGATCCGTAGCCCGAGATACCCAACACGCGGGAGAAATAGGGGCCAGCTTACGTATGATCTTCGAGATGCTACAAGCCCAACAAGTAGCGATAGCTCAGCTATAGAGCCAAACTCGCGCACAAAGCAGGCCGGATTCCAATCCACCTCGAGAAGTCACCCCCAGAACAGAGCCCGCCATAGTGAAATCTAACGAGCAAGAATCGGGGACTACTCCTAGAATTACTAAACTGCTCGAGGAACTCACAAAATGAGTCGAAGCCAACGACAAGAGGGTGGAAACGTATAATGCCATGGTCGATTAAATCCCGGGGGCTCCACCAATAATAAAGGGGCTTGATTCAAAAAAATTCATACAAAAGCCTTTTCCGTCGAGTGCGGCACCGAAGCCAATCCCCAAAAAATTTCGTATGCCCGAAATTCCCAAATATAATGGTACGACCGATCCTAACAAACATGTCACCTCTTACACATGTACCATAAAAGGCAACGATTTGGAAGACGATGAGATCGAATCCGTGTTGTTGAAAAAGTTCGGGGAGACCCTCTCGAAGGGAGCGATGATCTGGTACCACAATTTACAGCCGAATTCCATCGATTCTTTTGCCATGTTAGCAGATTCGTTCGTAAAGGCACATGCTGGTGCCATAAAGGTTGCAACAAGAAAATCAGACCTCTTCAAAGTAAAGCAAAGGGATGATGAAATGCTGAGGGAATTCGTATCCCGATTTTAAATGAAATGCATGGAATTACCCCCGGTCACAGACGATTGGGCCGTACAAGCTTTCACCCAAGTGTTGAACGAGCTAAGTTCGACAGCATCACATCGGCTGAAATAAAATTTGATCAAGTATCCGGCGATAACTTAGGCAAATGTACACAACCGATACCAATCGAAAAGTAGGGTCGAGGATGATCAGTTCAGAGCTCCGTACGTACCCGTTCATCAAAACATGGCAGTTACTAAAAACCAAAAGGAGATCGATAGAGAACAAAGGTCGAACAGAGACCGATATCAATCGTACGTCGCAGATCGGGTGAATAATGGTTCATCACGCAATGCATTTGGAATAATCAAAGGATTGGTCGAGGACAAAATTTTCGGAGGCTTATGAGTAAGAGTGACTTCGATAAATATGCGGATCCTATAGAAGAACCTCGATTATCAGAATATAACTTCAGCATTGGTGCATCCGCTCTCGTGTCAGCCATCAGACGCATCAAAGACACTAAATAGCCTCGACCCATGCAGACCGATCCTGCCCGAAGAAATCCCAATCAAACGCGTGAATATCATGGTACCCATGGCCACAGAACGGAAGATTGCAAGCAACTAAGAGAGGAAATAGCTCGCTTGTTTAACGAAGGGCACATTCAGGAATTTCTGAGTGATAGGGCGAAGAACCATTTTAAAAGCAGGGATTTCAGCAAGCAAAAAGAGCAAGAAGAACCACATCACGCCATCCACATGATCATCGGTGGCATCGATACCCCTCAGGGACCAGTACTTAAATGCACTAAAACATCGATGGTGAGGGAAAAACGATCTCGAACTCAAGATTACGCACCCATGGGGACTTTATCCTTTGATGATGCAGATGCATATGGGGTCATCCAACCTCATAACAACGCCCTGGTAATATCCGTACTTATGAATAAAACTAAAATTAAGCGTGTGTTAATCGATCCAGGTAGCTCGGCCAATATCATCCGATTAAAGGTAGTACAACATCTCGGCTTATAGGATCAGATCGTACCCGCAACTTTGGTCCTAAACGGGTTCAATATGGCATGCGAACCCACCAAGGGTGAGATAATCCTACCAATAAACGTGGCCGAAACCATCCAGGAAACAAAGTTTCACATTATCAAAGGCGATATGAGATATAACGCCCTTTTCGGAAGGCCATGGATCCACAACATGAGAGTTGTACCTTCGACCCTACACCAGGCTCTCAAATTCCCGACATCGAAAGGTGTCAAAACGGTGTACGGAGAACAGCCATCCGCAAAGGAAATGTTCGCCGTTGATGAAGCTAAACCAATGTCCTCACTTTTGCCGATAAAAGGATCGGGCTCGGAAGGAGAACGGGACACCAAATAGCAATAACAGACATCGGCTTCGACCCAGCCAGACAACCAGAAAATCGAAGAGGATGATGATCAAAGGGTCCCTTGATCTTTCGTGATTCCCGATGACTCCGACGCCACCAAATCAACAATCGAGGAGCTAGAGCAAGTCATATTGATCGAGCACTGGCCCGAGCGAAAGGTATACTTGGGAACGGGGTTGAGCCCCGAACTTAAGAAGAAACTCGTTCAATTTCTTATCGATAACATCAATTGTTTTGCCTAGTCCCATTTAGATATAACAGGGATCCCGCTGGACATAATGACGCATCGGCTAAGTTTGGACCCTAGGTTCAGACCGGTGAGGCAAAAGAGAAGGCCCCAGTCCGAGAGAAAGCACGCATTCATAAAGGGCGAGGTAACCAAGCTTCTCAAAGTAGTGTCCATTCGGGAGGTGAAATATCCCGAATGGCTAGCCAACGTAGTTGTAGTCCCTAAAAAGGGAACAAACTTAGAATGTTTGTGGACTATAAGGATTTGAACAAAGCATGCCCCAAAGATTCCTTTCCACTGCCCAACATCGATCGCATGATCGATGCCACGGCCGGCCATGAGATCCTCACTTTTCTCGATGCCTATTTCGGGTATAATCAAATCCAGATGAAACTGTATGACCAGGAAAAGACTTCATTTGTCACCAAATATGGAACGTATTGTTATAATGTGATGCCCTTCGGGCTAAAAAACGTAGGGGCTACTTACCAACGCCTAGTAAATAAAATGTTCGAAGAACAAATAGGAAAATCAATGGAAGTTTATATTGATGACATGTTAGTTAAGTCCCTGCGCGCAGAGGACCATTGGACTCATTTGCAGGAAACGTTCGATATTTTAAGGAAATACAGCATGAAGCTCAACCCCGAGAAATGTGCTTTCCGGGTCGGTTCGGGCAAGTTCCTCGGCTTCATGGTGTCACATCGGGGAATAGAGATTAACCCCGATAAAATCAAGGCCATTGAAGACATCGGCGTTATGGACAGCGTGAAGGCCATACAAAGGCTAACGGGTCGGATTGCAGCCTTGAGCCAGTTCATCTCAAGATCATCTTACCGAAGTCACAAATTTTTCTCTCTACTCAAAAAGAAGAACGATTTTGCTTGGACCCCGGAGTGCCAAAAAGCATTAGAGGAGCTAAAGCAATATCTATCAAGCCCACCACTACTTCACACTCCAAAACACAGACGAGAAACTTTGTTTGTACTTGGCAGTATCGGAAGTCGCCGTAAGCGGTGTCCTAGTTCGAGAAGAGCAAGGTACGCAATTCCTTGTTTATTATACGAGTCGAACCTTAGGAGAAGCGGAAACTAGATATCCGCTCCTAAAAAAATTGGCACTTGCACTAATAAGCGCCTCAAGAAAGTTAAGGTCGTACTTTCAATGTCATCCTATATGTGTGTTAACCAATTACCCTCTTCATAATATTTTGCACAAACCCGAGTTATCAGGCCGACTAGCCAAATGGGCCGTCGAACTCAGTGGGTACGATATCGAATATCAACCCCGCACGGCTATCAAGTCTCAAATTTTAGCAGACTTCGTGGCCGATTTCACGCCAACCCTCGTACCCGAAGTCGAAAAGGAACTGTTGAAATTAGGTGCATCATCGGGGTATGGATCCTTTTTACGGACGGGGCTTCGAACGTAAAAGGGTCCGGGCTGGGCATAGTTTTGAAACCACCCACGGGTAGCACTATTAGGCAATCTATTAAAACTATCAGTTTGACTAACAATGAGGCCGAGTATGAAACCATGATTGCAGGTCTCGAGCTATCTAGAAACTTGGGAGCAGAAGTCATTGAAGCCAATTATGACTCCTTGCTGGTGGTGAGTCAAGTAAATAAAACCTTTGAAGTTCGAGAAGGAAGAATGCAAAGGTATTTAGATAAACTGCTTGTCACTTTGCACCATTTCAAACAATGGACTTTACGGCATGTACCAAGGGAACAGAACAATGAGGCCGATGCGCTTGCGAATTTGGGGTCGTCGGTCGAGGTAGATGATTCGGGCTCGGGGAATATTGTTCAACTTTCGAGATCGATAATCGAAGAAGGACACACCGAAATAAATTCTACAAGCTTAACCTAGTATTGGAGAAACAAGTATATTGAATACTTGAAGAGCGGAAAACTCCCATCAGACCCTAAAGATTCCAGAACCCTACGGACTAAAGCTGCTCGATTCACGTTGGCTTCAGACGGAACTCTGTACCGAAGAATGTTCGATGGACCGTTGGCAGTATGCTTGGGTCCGGGAGATACCAATTACATACTACGGGAAGTGCACGAGGGTACTTGCGGGAATCATTCCGGAGTCGATACATTAGTTCGTAAATGTGACAAATGTCAAATGTTTGCACCGATGATCCACCAACCTGGAGAGCGACTCCACTCAGTCCTATCCCCATGGCCGTTCATGAAGTGGGGAATGGATATCGTCGGCCCTTTGCCATCAACCCCAGGTAAAGCCAAATTTATTTTATTTATGACTGACTATTTTTCTAAATGGGTTGAAGCGTAGGCGTTCGAAAAAATAAGAGAGAAAGAAGTTATAGACTTTATTTGGGATCATATCATATGCCGATTCGGGATACCCTCCGAATTAGTGTGTGACAATGGAAAATAATTTATTGGCAGCAAAGTAACAAGATTCTTCGAAGACCACAAGATAAGAAGGATACTATCGACGCCATACCACCCTAGTGGGAATGGACATGCCGAATCAACGAACAAAACTGTCATTCAAAACTTAAAGAAGAGGTTGAACGACACTAAAGGGAAATGGAGAGAAATCCTGCCCGAAGTCCTTTGAGCATATCGGACGACGTCAAAATCCAATACGGGGGCGACCCCATTCTCCTTAGTATATGGATCTGAAGCATTGATACCAGTCGAAGTTGGTGAACCCAGTGCCAGATTTCGATTCGCGATGGAAGAATCAAATAACGAGGCCATGAATACCAGCCTTGAACTATCGGACGAAAGACGAGAAACTGCTCTCGTCCAATTGGCCGCCCAAAAGCAGTGAATCGAAAGATATTATAACCGAAGAACCAAGCTCCGCCATTTCAAGCCTGGGGACTTAATGTTAAGAAAAATTACCATCAATACTTGAAATCAGAACGAAGGAAAACTAGGACCGAATTGAGAAGGGCCATATCAGGTGCTCGAGAACATCGGAAAGGGATCGTACAGGCTCGACATTATAAACGGCAAACATCTATCAAGCAGTTGGAATGTATCACATCTAAAATGGTACTATTGCTAAGGTACAACCTTTCTATATTCGTTTATATCTCAAAACTGACCCCTGCAGAAGTCCGAACAAGGGCTAAGATGTCTCTCTCGCTTGAAAGCACGCGTTGCACTCTTTTTCCCTTAGACCGGTTTTATCCCAAATAGGTTTTTCGGCAAGGTTTTTAATGAGGCAACCATTGATCGTGCGGCATTTACAACAATATCCGAGGCCTCGCAAGAAAGTTATTTCACAATAACACGGTTCCAATAGGAAAAATTATAAGAGCCAAATGGTCGAAGCGAACCATGCTCATATAGATTGGCCCGAACCTAGGCGTGTAATAACGTGCGAAGAAAGTTCTCTTCTTTATCGAATTCTTATATCCAAGGAAAATTCCTCTATTTTGAGCTTTATTATGCAATCAGAATTAAGATAAACTCGACCACTAAGCCTACGAGCTATTTTTATTTCGAGTTCGAGCAAACACTCACTCGACCGTTAAGCCTACGTGCTACTTTTATTTCGAGTTTGAGCTAACACTCACTCGACCATTACGCCTACGGGCTACACTACTTCGAGTTTATATCATTCACTTGACTAAGCTTACGGACTATTTTTATTTCGAGTTCGAGCAAACACTCACTCGACCATTAAGCTTACGGGCTATTTTTATTTCGAGTTCGAGCAAACACTCACTCGATCATTAAGCCTACGGGCTATTTTTATTTCAAGTTCGAGCAAACACTCACTCGACCATTACGCCTACGGGCTACATTATTTTGAGTTCGAATCATTCATTCGATCAAGCCTACGGGCTACTTTTATTTCGAGTTCGAGCAAACATTCACTCGACCATTACGCTTATGGGCTGCATTATTTCGAGTTCGAATCACTCATTCGATTAAGCCTACGGTCTACTTTTATTTCAAGTTCGAGCAAGCACTCACTCGACCATTACGCCTACGGGGTATATTTCTTCAAGATCGAACCATTGATAACTAATAAGCCTAAGGGCTACATCGCTTCAAGTTTGAGTAAGCGCTCGCTCGGTTACGGAGGCTACGAAGTCCAAATTTGATTAAGTTGTTTAAATCATTGTAAAACAGTTATAAGGCGTGAATAAAGTCCTCACAAGACAGGAAACAAAAACAGAAGCAAGTCGACAAAAAGGGAGATATGTCTATATACAAATTTATCTGCATAGGTGATTACAACGTAAAAACTAAGAACTAAATTTCTTGGTCAGGAGCGGTCTTTATCAGCCCCCCCTATTTTCGGATTCGCTTTTGGTCCCATCGTCATCGCCATAAAAAAACAGAGCTTCGGCTTCGAGTTCTTTGGCCCTTTTTATCTCTTCAGCGAGATCGAAGCCACGAGCATGGATCTCCTCGAGAGTTTCCCTTCTGGATCGGCACTTAGAAAGTTCGGCGACCCAATGCGCTCGAATATCGGTGGACTCGGCTGCCTCTCTTGCCTGGACTTGGGCAGCTTGAGCATTGGCCCGATAGACGGCCGCGAGCATATCCGCATCGGCCTTTGACTTTTCGGCATCGGATTCGGCCTTGGCAAGTACAGAGGCCAACCGAGCCTCAAGCTCCTCAATTCTTCTTGCTTGAACCAAGCCTTTTTCCTTCATTTTCTGAAGTTAGGTTTCAGACGATGATAACTGGGCTCGAGCAGTCTCTTTTTCTGCAACAAAGCGGTCCATACCTTCTTTCCACCGCAAAGACTTCATTCTTATCACGTCGACCTCCTCACGAAGCTTCGTGATCATCTCGATTTTGCTGCAGCTGTGAGACCGAAATGTTAGCTATCGTTCCGGTATCAAGCCCATAGGCTTTCAAAAGCATCATTACCTGCTCAGACAAATCGGTCTGATCTCGATAAGCCTTGGCCAGCTCAGCTCGGAGGTCTTTTTTTTTCGTCTTCTCTCTGCCTTAGGGAAAGTCTAAGGGAGTTCCTCTTGTTAGTAGCCTGTTGTAGGTCGGCCGTGTATCGATGTGGCTCAATCTGGGATCGAGAAGATTGTTCTCGATGAATTGCCGTTGCCTACAAAGAAACAAGAAGCGGAGTTAATGAAAAATGAACATAAAGATAGTACCGACAAAATAATTTTAAAAAGCTCACATGATTCAAAGCCTGCCGCAATCTGTGAAAAAGATCTGATTCATCACCAGCACCGGCAACGTGGTAAACAAGTCACGAAAAGGATATTCTTCATCATGAGGCATGTCTAGATCGAGGGCTCCCAGAGCTTGGGCTTCCCTAATCACCACTGCGGTAAAAGCGGGAAAGGTAGGCGAATCCTTGATTGCTACTGCCCCAAATGAATCGCCTGGAGCGTTCTCCTCGGTTCAAAGGGGTTCGAGGGCCTCTTCGGTCATATTCCCTGCCGGTTAACTCCGATGAGATGTGTCTTCGATATCCGATAGTTCGGGGACTCTACCCGAATCTTTCTCCGATATATCTTTAGTTCGAGGCAGAGCCTCATGGAGCATCATCGATCCAGCCGGCGATGAGGCATCGGTGGTTCACTTCGTTCGGACCGCCAACGCGAACTCATCATTCTCTTATTCTTCTTCTTCTTTTTCTTCTTCTTCTTCTTCATCATCATCATCTTCATCCCTTAGACACAGAACAGATTCCACGGTCAAAGGGATGACATTCTTGTTCGGCTTACGAGCCGTCCTCTTCTTCGGTTTTTGATCCCCGGGAACCGAGGCTCTTTTCCTTTTATTTTCCTTCACCGGCTTTGGGACAGAGGCCGAAATTTCCTCCTCATTGGACAAGGGCCTCAAAACCGCGTCTTTTCCAAAATCTGCATATGGAAAAGCTTAATAAAATATTTTTAAAATACCACCTCATTCGGATCATCAAAAAGTTCGAGAAATGGGATTACCGTGATTTTTGGCCTCCCACCGACCCTTTGATAAATCACGCCATGAGCGCTCGACATATGTGAAGGTCGAAACAAGGGCTCATACCCAGTTCTTGAGATCTAGAATTGCTCCGGCTATCCAGGGAACCGCTACAAAAAAAAAAAAAGAGGAGTGTCGATGAGAGAATAAATGAAAGAAGAAAATAGAAGTAACAACAAGATCACACTTACGTTTCATATTCCACTCCTCGGGAAAGGGCATATTTTCAGTCGGAATTAGGTCCGAAGTCTTTACTCGAACGAACCTGCCCATCCAACCCCGGTCCATGTCCTCGTCAATACTCGAGAACAAAGCCTTAGTAGCCCGACGCTGGAGTTTTATTAACCCTCCTCGAAAAAGTCGAGGACGGTGCAATCAGATAAGATGATCGAGGGTGAATGACATCCCCTCGATCTTGCTTACAAAATATCAGATCAGGATAACGATCCGCCACAAAGAAGGATGGATCTGGCCTAGGGTTACCTGGTATTGTCGACAGAAGTCAATAATAACGGAATCGAGGGGGGCCAAAGTGAAAGGGTAAGTATACACATTCAAAAACCCTTTCACGTAAGAAGTGATATCTTCGTCGGGCGTAGGAATTATTATTTCTTTCTCACCCCAATTGCAATCCTTCTTTAGCTGTTCGAGGTGCTTTTCGGTTATCGAACACATATACCTCGATACCGGCTCACACCTGCTAGGGACCGATGAACCTTTATCGACCTTAAAATCTGAAGTAAGGACACACGCCCCGGGAACACACTCCTCGGGCCGTGGTTCTGCCGGTGTCTCATCAGCGGCACACTGTGAAGATGAAGCCTTCTCTTTTTGAGGAATGGTTTGCGATGTTTTCGCCATTTTCGAATTCAAAGGTGAGGAGTAGAAGAAAGTGACAAAGATTTGGTGGAATTTAAGAGGAATTTTTGCGGAAAGAAATCACAGATTTACTGGTAAGTTGGAGAGTACGAAGAATAACTTGGGAAATTTGGAAGATAGAAGATGTAAAAATGGTAAAAGATAAAAGAAAGGGTTATTTATAGGTTCAAGCGATGGTTGTTCAGTATCAACAGTGGCCGACCACCGTCTGACATGCATTAAATGCCTTGAAAGGCTAAATCGACGGGACAGCTACCAGATGCGTCATGGTCGAACCCGATGGAAACAACAGGATATAATCCGATCGAGCTGTTAAAAAAAGTCATATCGTTTCTCGCCACATTCTTTCTGAGAAACGAGGAGACTATCTGTATACGGTCGAAATAGATTTCGGCCTTAACATGTCCAATCGAGTTCGAATGATGATTTACCTAAGTAAGATCCCGAAGGTGGAACAAACTAACCTTGAACCAGGGGAGGCCGATCCGTGTCGGGTTCGATATCATTATCGAGCTCAAATCAAAATCGAACCACGATGCATAGTAGAACTATCATGTTGATAATGCAGAGACCAACCAACATTGACTTCGAATCAATTCGAGGGTTCGAGCCAGGATCGGGCTCGAACCAATATCACGAGTTCGAGCCGAAATCAAGCTCAAACAAAAATCGAGGGTTCCAAGCAAGATCGAGCTCGCAAACAAAAGCTGTTGCAATCCCACTAGAGAGAATCTTGGCAGAAACTATGGAAAAACTGACTTATCATGGGTCTCCCACTGAATGTTTATTTTATTATGCTTAGAGCCAAATCCCTCCACTATAAAAGGGCTTGGTCACTATATCTGTATGACAAGTTTTTCTTAGGCTTACATTGTAATAAAAGTGCTATATTCTTCTACAGTAAAGAATCATTCTTTCAGATTTCTTACATTGATTCTATTTGTTGAATTCTAAAATTCATTGTTCCTGACAACCTTATCTATTTCGCATTCTCTGCAATCTATATTTACATTTCTATTGATCCTTATATTTTGTGTTAAGTTACGCTACATATCCTCGAAACTGCGTATAAATTCAACTCTATCCATTTTTCGGGTAAACAATATTTATCCGAAATAGCATGTACTTGTGAAATTAGTAGAAATATAGCAACCACATTATTGAAAAGAACATCAAACTAAAATATGCAAACTTAAGACTAAAGGTAAGGTATGACATAGCAAACAATCCCTCTTGCCACGTGTCCAAAGCAAGGTATAGACAGATACAAAACCAGAAATAGAATCACGTAAACGGTTAACACAATCTAAAACCCTCCATGCTGCGTCGCTTGCCTCGCCATCGCCAACTCACCTTTCTCAACTCGACCGAGTCAAACCGGTTCAACTCCTTCACCGGCTCAGTTCACCGGTTCAAATCTCTCCCCGCTAAATATTCTGTCGTAATCCAAGCGGAACTCGAAACTATAAATCATTCTCAACCACCGGGAGCCGTACGCCGGCGAAAATGGGCTCAATTCCGATGACGGCGTCGGTGCTGGAGGATTTTGTTCACGTTGATGGAGGAGGAAGTGCTAATTCGAGTGTAGAAGGCTCGGAGGCGAGTGTTGAAGAGGTAACTTCGGCGAGTATAGAAATGACACCAGGTAGCCGCTTTGAGCAGCCTTATTTAAATATAAGTTGATTTTGAGGCGGCTAAAATTTTAAAAAACATTCGGCTAAAAATGGCTAATTGTGCAGGTGAAGGAGAAGGATATGAAAGGAAGGTATTGCCGGAGGAATTGTCGAGGAGTGTAATGAAGCTCACTTGTGAATCTTCTACGGATGGAGGCATTTGCGATGTGTATGTCGTTGGCACTGCTCACGTTTCTGCGGTACATTTCCTACTTTTTTAATCGTTCTATTAGAAATAATCCTAGAATGGAGAAATTTGAGTGAGAAATGTCCATATTCATCCTATTTGATATCATACAACTAGCAATCACAAACAGAGGTGAAAAGGAAAGTGTCAAGAGCGAATGTTTTACATATTTTTCGTCTGTTAAGTTGAAGGAGGTGATATAAAATCGTATTGTCTGTTTGTTTGTTGCAATTATTAGGTAATTCTATTAGGATTATTTTATAAGGAGGTCCAGGTGCTTTTTTGTATTCACACCTCAAGAACTTTTTTACGGCATAAAGTTTCTTAACTTTAGAATTTTATTTTGTTATAATTCGTCCTTCCCATAGTAGAGACTGAATCAGTAGTTCATCCATAATAGTTTGCTGAAATGATGCTCAAACAACATAGGATTGTTAGATATTTTGTGAGCATTGCTTGAGATGTCCTTTAGTCTTGGATTTGAGTTAGCATCTGCTGTACATGGCTAAATTGAAAAATATAATCGAAAATTCTTGAAGTTGAATGGTAGAAGACATGATATAAAGTGATTTTGATTAAGTTCCCATGCCTCTATAAACTTTTCTCGTTACAAACTGAGCTTATATGAATATGTAATTTCTCCATTTTTCGTGCCTCATTTTTCCTATTTTCTCCTTTCTCTTTGCTTCGGTTGATCGAGTTTGAAGCTTTATATGATATAGATTTTTTATCGGGTTAATCATTTATATTAAAGAAAAAAGGGGTGTATGATCATCTTACTTTACTATGCATGGTTACAGGAATCCTGCCAAGAAGTTGAAGCAGTGATCAATTTCTTGAAACCAGAGGTCATACTTCTAACAATCTGTTGATGAATAGCAGCTTGTGGTGCATGCTATATATTTCAATCCTTTTTATGTTTTGAACATCAGTCTGATTCATGCTGAATTGTTGATGATAGGTTGTCTTCTTGGAGTTATGCTCAGGTCGAGTGGGTCTACTCACACCTCAAGATTTAAAGGTTAGTCTTACAATCAGTAGGCAGTCTTTTTATCATTTCAGTAGTCATGTAGTTTGCACAGAATTTTTGGAAACAGAGAATTTATTCGTGTTAGGAGAAAATCCAGCCTTTAGTAGCTAGTGTTATAAGTATTGGAATTGCTTATTCTGTTAGTAGGCTCTCCTTTTATCATTTCAGAGTTTATGTAGTTTGCAGAAACTTTGGAAACAGAGAGTTTATTCGTGCTAGGAGAATATCCAGCATTTTGGGTAGCTAAGGTTTAAAGGTGTACATATTTAGCACATACAGACACATGTAGACAGCATATGTTCGCGTCAACTGGGGTCATTTTTTATTTGTCTCACTTTAGTACTTCATATATACATGTTAGATTGCCATTTTTCTCTGTCTCTGATATTTTGCAATTTGGATTTATTTATTAGAAGTTTTAGGTTTAAACATGTCTGTCCTGACATTACTAAGGCACATCAAGCACACAAGAGTAATGCATGTTCCAGTGGACTGGCCATAAGCCATGAGAAAAGTCCAGATACATTCAAGGAATCAAGGGTTTATCAGATGGTGGGTATGTTGTTATGTCATCTCGGTCATGGACACAGATGAAAAGAGAAATGACCTTTTGATATATGCTATGCTAGAGAACACAATTCTCTGTCACTTTCGCTCTTCAATGCACATGTTTTTTCAGCATCATGGTAATAATGTCTTAAGTGGCAGACATATCAGACACCTACTTTTTCTAAATTTCTATGTTATAGATACAAATAAGTATATTCTGTGATCCTGTCCTTGCTTGATTTATCCTTTATTTGAGTAGTTTCATGTTACCTTGGTGTTTGTAACATTTAACTGTATTACTTTGTACCGTGCGAGATGTTGTGGTGGATCTTCACTTTCTCCTCTTCAGGTTGAACTTCTAATATACTCAATTCTGAGATGGCCAGGTACCAACGATGGGAGAAATGGTGAAGATGTGGAAGAAAAATCAAAATCCATTTGGGATACTCTACAGCTGGTTTCTTGCCAAGGCATGACCGATCTCAGAAGTCGTCTTTACAGTTTGGAAGTGCTACTTTGCTCCTTACCTCTGGTGCTCTGGACATGCTGATCACTCATTGAATCTATGTTGCATTTTAGGTTGCTAGCAAGCTTGAGGTTTTTCCTGGGGCAGAGTTTCGTGTGGCATATGAAGAAGCAATGAAGTACGGTGGGAAAGTGATTCTTGGTGACCGTCCTGTACAAGTAAGATGTTTTGATTCATTCCATTGTTGAATTTGTTTGTTTGCTTCTGTGTCTTAAAGTTATCACGTGCATCCTTTCTGTAACTGGATAATGTTTTTACATCACCACATATCTCTTATGATCACGGCAGAATTGAGGTTTCTCTCATGTTGTGTCTGGTGAACATCAGAGTTGGTAAAGTAGGAAACGTATCGCCCCTCCTCATCTCTCTCTCTCTCTCTCTCTCTCTCTCTCTCTCTCTCTCTCTTTTTGACACACTAGAGTACCACTTTCATGGAGTGCAGGATCTGTATAATATGAAGTTTCTTAATGCTTTTATGATGTTATCAGCTTACAATTACTCTTTCTTTGGTAGTGTTTTCTACCTGAAAAAAGAAGAAAGAAACAGTTTCACATATTCACTGTTCCTGCTCGATATCTTAGGTTTTCCTTCTTTTTTTCAGTTTAATGAATTGTTGTATCTATATTATGAACAGGTGACATTACGAAGAACATGGGCAAAAATGCCACTTTGGCACAAGACAAAATTGTTATACTCTTTGTTGTTCCAAGCAGTGTTTTTACCGAAGCCTGGAGATCTCGTCAAAATGGTAAGTTTCTTGCATAAGATTTTACGAAGTTGCCCCTCTCTGCATAAAGTAATTTGATTTTTGAAGAAGAGTATCTTATGTTGCTTATACTATTTTTGGTGAGCAGTTGAAGAAAATGGATGATGTTGACATGTTGACTCTTGTAATTCAAGAAATGAGCAAGCAGTTTCCCAACTCTTATGGATACCCTAGTTCATGAGCGAGACCAGTTAGTGCCTCTGACTTGCATTCAATCTTCTGCCCCCCCCCCCCCCCCCCCAAATGCATGGTCTGTTGGTATGATACAAGTTCGTCCTGCTCCGTGCTTGTTTTATGGTTTGGTTTTGTGAATTAAAGGTGTTATGACATCTGTGGCTTTGAGTCTAAAATCAGGCACTACTGTCAAGTTTGGTATCTGTACTTAGGATTTTAGAATTATATGGCTTTTGTCTAAGTTATTCCAGATCAAAACTTTGAGAATACACTGATTAATTGCTTCATATGTCTTTGGATATTCTCTCTTAGTTTGATATGGATACATTTTGGTATAGGCTGTTCGACGATGCCTTCCCGTATGTACGCGTATAATCAGAATTAATATGAGTACAGGGACTCATATATGTCGTGCAAGGTCTAGAGCATGAGGACGGTGCTCTATCTCTCAGTTGTGCGCATTTAGTGATAGGGATAATGAGAGAGTTTTCCCCAGGAATCCTCCGTGTTTCATTGCTTATCATTTTTCCTATGTTCACTTCTAGTTTTCCCAGAGCTTCATTGCTCATCATTTTTCCTTTGTTCACATCTAGTTTTCCCAGAGCTCCATTGCTTATTACTTCCTCCATTCACTTCCAGCTTTCCCAAGGAAAAAGCCACTGTTGCTGTAGTATACTCCTTAGTCTTGAATGAAATATCAATGTCTGATGGTGGAAACAAACTTTACCCCAACCCCCAAAAACAAAAGAGAGGGTGGTAACAAGAGAAAAGTCGTTGATGTACTAACTAATGATTGTTTGGTGGGACTAAGGAAAGAGGATATAAAGCTTATCAGTTTATTTAAGCTTAGATGTCATCAGTCTTCAGTTTATTCAGCTACAGAATGGTAATTACCAATGAGTTATAAGTCCTATATAAGTGCTTGGCACAAATTATTTCATTTATCTAATCAAACAGCCTAATGGTAACATCATTCTTCCCGCCTTGCAAATAAAAAAAAGTTCAAAGAGTGATTGAACCGACATTATGGTTTTGATATTTGACAGTCTTGAAAGTGATTACTTGTACCATTTAAGAAATCTGAGGAATCTCTCTCTCTCTCTCTCTCTCTCTCTCTCTCTCTGTGTGTGTGTGTGTGTGTGCAGGTTTATGTCATCAATGTTACTAAAAGTTGCCCGTGAACACAACTCTGTTGTTTCAGTTGTTGGTAAGGGTCACCTGCCAGGAATCAAGAAGAACTGGAAGCAACATATTGTGGTAACAAGCATTTATTCATAGTGACAATATTAGTAAGACTTGAATTCTCGCTGTTGTGCATCGAGAAATATATGAATTTGCTTTCCTATTCGTTTAGTTTCTAAGACTTAATTTCAGCTTCTTACCAGTAACTTATGTAAGGCACTTAGTTTACTGATTCACTGCCACAGGTTAAGGAACTGCTATCAATACCCTCGCGCAAGCCTGTCATTACTGTCGCGAAAGTTTTGACATCCATTGGAGCTGCAGTTGCAGGAGTGACCATAATATCTGGCATCTATGTTTCAAGCAAGAAATAATCATGATAGATGTCTCAGATGTACGTGTCTTGGCTTTCAATTTAGACATCATCGAGGCTAATCTATTGCGACTTTCAGCATCTGAGGCGGCCGTGCATTGCTACTGCTCTTCTACATTTTCAGCAGTTCAGGGTCATTACATGGAGGAAAGGGAAATTGTCATTTTGCAAAATTTCCTGTGGACATCTTTTCTAAATTCTAAAAAACTGGAGACGGACAGATAATGAGAAGTAATTTTCCTATAGCACTTCGCTTGTTCACTCCACATCTGTTATGATCCCCCCTTCCTCTCCAAATTTCGCTTGATCTCACTGTTTGTGTCTTCTGAAAATGGTGCACTGGCTGCTCAGCTTGTTCTCTAATTTGATATATTTAGCCTGTCATTTTGTTAAATGTAGCTGAATCTTGGTCATATAACAGAGCAACATAAATTGAACACAGGTAGATGCATTTCCTTTGCCCGGCAGAGAAAGGTACACAATGGACTTTTGACTGTTCAACCAATTGTGAGGCCATATACTGGGCAGATGTATCAAACCCCCGTCCCCTAATTTCCAGTTGTAGTTTTATTCGAACACTTTAGCACATTAGACAGCTTTCTCGAGTCTTGGGTGCAGAATCGGCCTTCCAATTTGGCTGAGTTGAAATTGAACATTATGACAAACTAGCAATACAGGTAATCTGATATCGGGAGCAACCCTCTTTCCTTTTGGGTTTTTGGCAGGGGACTTGAAGTCAGTAGTAGCTAGTGTAACCTGAGGAGAATGTTCTTTTTATCCTAGTACTTCACTAGGTCCACATTGCCACGAATTGCTTGATTACTTTGTTGATTTGGCCCAGATTGTCGCAGAATTGTGCTATTAGCTACCGGTAGGGAATTAGCAGTAGAGGAGTTTTTGATTTACTGTTCTTATTGACAAGATTTATTTGACATAAATAGTTTGCGTAAGCGAAAAATGTAAGCTTGCGTTCCCCGGATTTGCAATGTCACTGGTATATAGATCCATTTATTAGGCAGTAGGCTGCACTGGAGGTTTTCTTGGGGCAAGTGCATAGATAGCAATTCTCAGGGATATTATTTAGATATTAGCCGGTATTTATTTTGTCATAAACTTTTAAACTAAAAATCTTAATTTCGGGACAATTCATGACATTTTTATCCTGAAAAATTGAAATTCAAGACACACTGGCTAATTCTTAAATAGCAGTTCTTTAGATCGGATATCTGGTATCCAGTGACGGAGCCACCTTTAGATCGCGGGAAAAATACACTATGTAGGTAAGTAAAAAAATAAATTATATGTATATATATTATGTATTGACTCCCCTTAATTTCCTGATATGTTTACTTTTATATATTTTGATACCCATTAACAAAAATTCTGGTTCCGCCACTGCTGGTATCATTTCTACGGTTTTTTCCTCCTTTTTTCTTTGGGTTTTTCCCTTTGTGGTTGATGCTTCTTTTAAAACCTTAGACTATCCCAAACTCATATTCTTCTCATTCATTTTTTGTCATCAGTTAGGCCTTTAAACTGCCATTGTGGTGGTGTCATTTTTCATGGAGAATTTTGTTTGCTAACTTAGTACCGTCACATTTGTTCCAACATTATATATGCCTGACAATTATTGTTTTCTTTTTTATTTTCTAAATAAGATTTATTTATTCTATAGATAATTCCATAATATAGAGTAAAAGAGAAAAAAATATAATATTAAAAAATTTAAAAAGGATAAAGGTTATAACTTGGAATAAAATAGAGTTTAATATTAAAAAAAGATAAGAGTTAATAATTTAGATGGTAAAATAGGTATTTGACCACCGAAAGTTTGAAAAACTAGTTAAGTGACCTTCTGAGTATTATAAAAATAGTTAAATGATTTTTTGCTATAAACAAAAGAAATACTGTACTGTATGATTTTACTAGGTAATTTCAGATAGTTGAGTGATCATTTGAGTAATAGATTGTCTTTATAATCGAATTCGCTAAAGTTAAGAGTGACATCTATACTTTAGCACAATTGTCAATATGTCCTCATGAGATGCTTGACAAAGTGAGTATTTCTCCATATTTTTTGGATTTGGCCGAGGAGGGTGAGAGGAAATTACACGTTGAATCATTGACTCTTATCAAATATTTAAAATAATACTTTCTGGCCCAATCTATGTAATATTCCTTTTTTTTAGCATGTCTCAAAATTAAACGAATTATATTTTATCTTTATATATTTCAAAATAATTTAACTTTAAAAGATTATGTTTATCGTTAATGAGATGATCATTTATAGTCACACAAACTTTTAGAACAAGTTTTAGACTGGCCAACAAAACCCCCAAATATACTATAACACACCCAATCAATAAGTTATCAATTAGCCTAAAATTGTAACGACGAGCGACCGGCCTACTACCCTACCACATGTGGAGTTTCTTCACGCCCTTCATCCTTCCAAATTCCATAAATTAGAATTACAATAGGCCAACACGAGTGGACTACAAAACAGTCCACTAAAAGTGAAATAAATCGAACTCATCACTTTAGATCACCGTCCCGTGAGTTCTAAATATTAGAAAATAAATTTATCAACCTTCCTTGATATATAAAAGCTTAAATAAAGAAAGTATACATTTTCTTAAATATGAAGTATCTTCCAAAACTCAAACTACAAAGAAAAAGAGAGGCGATATAGCGATACTTACGTCGTAGGGATCGGTTTAATATTATCGCTTCTCAATTTTGTACCCGGGATGTTAGTATCCTTTGAAACCCTAGAAGATAGCTTAAAGATATGTTTATGGATGTTCTATGGTCGTGTGCTATGGAAAAATGAAGATAAAGACTACCTAAGACCTTAATATATCAAGTTTGGAAAAGTCAAAGAGGTGCTAGCTTGGCACACTCACATTGGCCTATCTTTCGATGCTTATATATTTTTATCCTGATGTCGTATGAATAAACGGTTAAGAGCATTGGAAACTATATTCCAAGACCTTCATTTTGGTATATAATATGTCCCAAAACAGACCCCATATAGCACACGAAATTTATTGCTCAAAAAGCTCTATTACAAGGAAAATCATTAGTCGGTTTTTCTGCAACTTAAATCCGACTTTTTCCAAACTTTATATTTTCTATCCAAACATCATATATAGACATATTTTAAACTCATTTAAATTGTGATTAACAAGTATCATTTATGTCACCTTGGGACGCACAGGTGTAACAATCTTTCCCCCTTAGAAATATTCATCCTTGAATGTAAAACTCCCAGAAATCTATGAAAATTTTGGCAGAATCTCCTTTGTAACGGTACTACTACTACTAACTTGTCACACAGAAAACCCAACCATACAAATCCACATAGGGCCATAATCATCAATAACATTAATGGCCTCACACGACCAATAACAATAACTAACATAAGAATCAAGTATCATATACGTACCTAAAGGTTGTGATGTCTCAGTCCGATCCTCATCCGGAAAAAGAAACAAGTGAGGATACCTAGTCTTCATTTCTTTCTCAGCTTACCAAGTTATTTCCTCCACATTATTATTTCTCCAAAGTAATTTAACCGAAGCTACATCCTTAGTTCTGAATCTCCTAACTTGTCTATCTAGTATAGCAATGGGAGCTTCCTCATATGATAGCTACTATGTAACCTAAACATCATCAACTGGAATGACTTTAGAGGGATCTCCAATACACTTACGGAGCATAGACACATGAAAGGCTGGATGTACAGACTCAAAGTTGGAAGGCAAGTCTAACTTATATGCTATTTGGCCTACTCTGCGTATAATCTTATAAGGTCCAATGTACCGAAGGTTAAGCTTTCCTTTCTTACCGAATCTCATAACTCCTTTCATTGGTGATACCTCTAAGAATACCCAGTCGCCTACCTGAAACTCCAAGTCTCATCGTCGATTATCTGCATAAGACTTCTGACGACCCTGAGCTGCTAATAGCCTTTCCCTTATAATCATAATCTTCTCAACTGTCGGTTGAATCAATTATGGTCTTACTAACTTAGTTTCCCCAATATTGAACCATCCGATAGGAAACCTACACTTCCGTCCGTACAGAGCTTCGTATGGAGCCATCTGAATGCTGGAATGATAACTATTATTATATGCAAACTCAATAAGTGGAAGATGATCATCCTAGCTACCCCTGAAGTCCATCATACAAGCCCGTAGCATATCCTCTAGTGTCTGAATAGTACACTCAGCATGACCGTCTATCTAGGGATGAAATATTGTACTAAGACTTACCTGAGTCCCCAATCCTTTTTGGAAGGACCTCCAGAAATTAGCTGTAAACTGAGCACCTCTATCTGAGATAATAGATATAGGGACACCATGAAGTCGTACTATCTCCTTAATGTAAAGTCTTGCATAATCCTCTACTGAATACGTAGCCCTAACAGGTAAAAAATGGGCTGATTTTGCAAGTCTATCAACAATAACCCATATAGAATCGAACTTATGCTGGGTACGAGGTAAGCCTATGATGAAATCCATATTAATCACTTCCCATTTCCAAGTCGGAATCTCTATAGCCTACAATAATCCACCGGGTTTCTGATGCTCAATTGTAACTTACTGACAATTAAGGCACTGAGCAACAAACTCTGCTATATCCTTCTTCATTCCGTCCCACCAGTATATTCCCCTTATATCATGATACATTTTCGTCACTCCTGGATGAATAGAATAACGAGAATAGTGAGCTTCTCTAATAACCTGTTGACGTCCCTGCCACATTAGGAACACATAATCGACCTCGATATCTGAGGACTCCATCTCCTATAATCTCAAATGGTGTATTCTCCTTTTGAGGGGATGTATCTCTATAATGAGCTAGCACAAGATCCTCATACTGGCGTTCCTTTACTTGAGTTACTAAAGAGGATGTTGTCGTGTCCTGAATAGTAACTCCGGTATCACCTGAGTCCAGTAATCGAACTCCAAGACTAGCTAGCTGATGAATCTCATGGGCTATCCCACTCTTCTCTGGCTGTAAATATGACAAGCTACCCATAGATCTACGGCTGAGGCATCGACTACTATATTTGCCTTCCCCGGATGGTATAAAATATCAACGTCATAGTCTTTCAGTAGCTCCAACTATCTCCTTTTGCGTAAATTCAATTCCTTTTGCTTGAAGATATATTGAAGGCTCTTGTGATCCGTACATATATCAACATGAATGCCATACAAATAGTGCCTCCACATCTTTAGTGCATGAATCACCGCTGCTAACTCTAAATCATGGGTCGGGTAATTCTTCTCGTGCTTTCTTAGTTGTCTTTAAACATAAGCAATTACTTTTCATGGCCGTTCTGCCACTTGTTGCATGAATACATGGCTTATCTCATTGCCCATAAATACTGGAATTTCTTGTAACTCATATGATCTCAAATATTATCTTTTGATTTTTTTTCTTCCCGTTCATTAGCCACGATAGGTGCCACTTTCTTATGGAGTACATACAATGTTGTTGTGAGACTGTTGTTACAAGACCATTTCTTTTTTATGTCACTATGCTTAAGCTGAAGCTTTCTTCCTTATTCCCTCAACTAGTCTTTCTTTGTAGTACTTAAGAGAGACCCTTTGACTCCTGTAAAGCTGTGACCTTATTACATCGTATACCCAAAAGAATTTTCGATGTTCTTACTCACCTATAATTATCCTTAATTACTTACCTCCGTGCCCTTATGCTCGTAAGGTTGATTCTGAACTGAAATTTTTGATTGTCTTCTCAGTGGAACCATTTTTTTTATTTTTGTAACACTTATACTGTACCTTTAACAACCCCAACTCCTATCCGAATATTTCTCAAGGATTACGATGTCATCATATTTGCGAGACTGAATTCCCTATGTTGGGTTTCACTGTGTTTATCTTGCACAACCTGCTGATTTGTCTGTATCATCTTATTTAGCCATGGCTAGGCTCTTCCTGAATCAACTACTAACTACTCGTTAGTCCATTCTCATATCTATATTCTACGTAATCTCTCTTGGGTTATATCCTTTGTCTTAACTTACTCCGCACACTGGCTCCTTATGTCTCTAGTGTTCATTTTCACTTATTTATCAATAACATCTAGTGATGGAACCCTTACTGCAACTCCCCATCATCATGCTTACATAATGTTTTGGAGTCGTATCATATCCGTAGGATCTGAATAAATGCAATCTCATTCCTTTCGCCTTTGTACCACATTCTTCCTTTACTATTCCATAGTTACCTGAACCACATAACTCCGACTTAATACCATATTACACCATCTTTCCCCTTTAAGGGAGTACTAACATTTAATGCTAAGAAGATTTACCTATAAATGTTTCACCTCTTCATGTTTGGCGTCTTTTCACATCTTCACAGACTCTACTTGCCTTGCGGTAACCCTTCTGTACCAGGGATAATTTAATTTCTTACGTACGAAGGTGACGCCTAGTGTAACTGGCATACTTAGTCCCTTAAGCTGAACTCTGCTCACATCGCCTTTTTTAGGGAAGCGTCTTCCTGAATGACCTTTAAAGGTTATTCTTCTGTTGTCCCTTCTATTATTGTCGGAACACGATCTCTAAAATTCTCATGATGCCGACTATTATCAAATCTTTCGATCCCTAATTCATGTTCAGTTTATCTTGTTCACTAGCCCATACTGATTTCTATTTCTCCGAGGGTCTAACTTTTCCTTCAGGTAATCACGTACGAGTCACCAACTCATTTTTCGAAATGGGGACATGACTTTATGGCTTATACTCTTTTATTGACTCAAGTCATGTCTCCTTTTGTATTTTCCTTCACTTGACTATAGACTCTGTCATTCTATCATATTTTGATTTACCGTTATCACCCATTTATCATATCTTACTCATAATACTTCATTTACTCTCTTCTTACTCTCCAGCTAATATTTCTGTCTATCACTTTATTCTGAAAAATTCAACAAAACATTCTTTCACTTTTAGCTCCCCTTGCTTCATCTAACTGGTTCTTCGGGATGCCTAACATTCTCTCTACCTTTTTTTTAGGGATGGGAGTCATACTAAGGTAGATATTTATCCCTTCTAGGATTTCACTTCTTATCTTCTGAAATTTCTGAACATTCTAGTATTCATATCTGACTGTACTATTCTAGAGTGCACCATCTGGGTGTCTCACAAGGAGAAATATTACCATGTTTGCAATATCCTTCGAAAATGTGAGCTAATGATAATAATCCATCCATAATTTTGGATTACTCTAACCCCAGTTGGATCCTAATATACCATCTTTCTCTTAAACTATATTTGTTAGCTCCCATAGGGCATAACTAAGACAGGTGTTGTCAAGTGTATATATCTCTGTTACTGTTGAAAGTAACTCAGAATGCTTATATTTCTTTGCCTGAATTGTAAATACGGGTAATCTTCACTAATTGGGTACCTCGTATCCTTCTTCACCTTGCTCATTTTACTTGTTGAAACTTGTATCTACCTTCTCATTCTCTCGTTGCTTTTTACCATAGGGGTGGATAGATATTCATGCCATAGAGCTCCTTATCAAGAAGCTTACACGTCGTAGTACATATATAATCTACTGAAGACCTTACATTTACTCATCATAAGCATGACGTAAAATCGAGTTCCTCTGACTCAACTCTTCCACAACCACATTCAACTTCTTACCAACTATCTTTCTGGATGTAGATGTCATTGTATAACAAATAAAATAAAATTTAGGAGTTTGAATTCTTACAACTGAGCTCTACCACACGATCTAGAGTAAGAAGAAAGAGTGACAGTCCTAAGTGCCTTGTAGCCTCCTGCTTATAAGTGTGGTGCACAATACACCCATAAACAAAACTCTACTAGACACGACTTGTAGACTCCCTAGGACAGAACTGCTCTAATACCACTTCTTTCACGACCCAAATCGCAGGGCCGCGACTGGCATCCGGTGCCTTACACAATTGAGTACCAACGTAACATATCTTTCTTATCATACCGTCATGGGTAAGTGAGACAGAAGAGTCGTCATGAGATAACGGGAATAAAACATAAGGGAATACTAGACATAGGACAATCCAACATGATATAGAAACTTATACATGTGACATGCGGGCCTATAAAGCCGACATGATCATTTGTATACTCAAAACATAGGCCGATAAGGCCATACAAGTATCCATTTACATGATATTTGTCTACAAGCCTCTAAGAGTACATAAATGTCATAAAGGTGGGGACAGGGCCCCGCCATACTAATCAATACATATTCAAATCATACTGACCAAATAGGCAACTCCGGAGCAAGTGGAGTGCACAAACACCTTCCGCTGAGCTGATAGCCTACTAGGAGAACTCTCAACCTGTATATCGGGACCTGCAGGCATGAAACGCAGCATCCCCAGGCAAAACGGACGTCAGTACAAATAAAGTACCGATTATGTAAGGCATGAAAGTAGTATATAAAAGACATGAAAGAAACATGGAGTAAATAACTCAACCTGTAATTCTGAATAGCTTTGTGAATCATGAAAAATTTATAATGTCATGCATGTGCGTATAAATATCATACCATGTATAGGTATATGCGTACATAACACCATCAAGACTCTGAGGGCATCCCATCATATCATCTCAGCCACTATGGGCGAAATCATCAACGTATACCAGCTGATCAGGTGGTGGTGCGTATATAATGCCATAACCTTTCCCCATATCCCATATACATATAATATATGCGTATATAACGCCATCTGGTCATGGATCAATGTACATGTATAAATTAATGTAATGCATAATGAAGTAAGTCAGTAATATCTCTCGGAATGTCATGATACCTATGAACAGAGGGGAATCCAGAACATAGGCAACCCTAGTACTTCTAAGAATAGAATCATTTATGAAAGTTGCATGCCTGCTCGTTTCTTTTGTATCATATGGATCATGCCAAAAGGAAAGAAGGGATAGCCTTAACATACCTCAAGTCGTCAATGCAACTCAACAACAAGCTTATGACAACTAGCGCGGAAACCCTATAACAAATAAATACGTGTACAACTTAGATGGCGGTGGAATATCACGTATCTCAAATGATAACTCGATTCTAAAATAAAACGGGCAGCATTTTCCCTGATTTCACTGCTCCCTCAAGCCTACTATAGGAGAGATACAAAAACAATACAATCAGCATCTCAAAAACAACCCAACTACAATTCGGGATCTTCAATACAACAAAACCCCCAAATATACCATAACATACCCAATCAATAAGTTATCAATTAGCTTGAAATTGCAACGACGAGCGACCAGACTACTACCCTACCATATGTGGAATTTCTCCACGCTCTTCATCCTTCCAAACTCCATAAATCAGAAGCACAATAGGCCAACACGAGTGGACTACAAAACAGTCCACTAAAAGTGAAATAAATCGAACTCACGACTTCCGATCACCGTCCCGTGAGTTCTAAATATTAGGAAATAAATTTATCAACCTTTCTTGATATATAAAAGATTAAATACAGAACGTATACATTTTATTAACTATGAAGTACATTCCAAAACTCAAACTACAAAGAAAAAGAGAGGCGATATAGCGATACTTACGTCATAAGGATCATTTTAATGTTATCGCTTCTCGATTTCGTGCCCAGGATGTTAGTATCCTTTGAAACCCTAGAAGAGAGCTTAAGGATATGTTTATGGGTGTTCTCTGGTCGTGTGCTATAAAAAAATGAAGATAAAGACGACCTAAGACTTTAATATATCAAGTTCTGAAAAGTCAAAGAGGTGCTAGCTTGGCACCCTCTCATTGGCCCATCTTCCGACGCTTATATCTTTTTATCTGGATATTGTATGAATGAACGGTTAAAAGAGTGGGAAACTACAATCCAAGATATTCAATTTGGTATATAATATGTCCCAAAAGAGACCCCATATAGCACACGAAATTTATTGCTCAAAAAGCTCTGTTACAAGGCAAATCCTTAGTCGGTTTTTTCGCAACTTAAATCCGACTTTTTCCAAAATTTATATTTTCTATCCAAACATCATATATAGCCATATTATGACTTTAAAATTATTTAAATTATGATTAACAAGTATCATATTCATTACATCACCTTGAGGCGCACAGGGTGTAACACAAACAATGAGATGGGGCGTATTGAGAACATGTTTAAGCAAATGATGGAAAAGAATGCCAATTCGGATGCCCAACTTGCCTCACACAACACATCGATCCGAAACTTAGAAGTTCAAATGGGCCAAATCACTCAAGCTATAAATTCTCGTCCTAAGGGGGAACTATCAAGTGATACGGTGGTAAACCGAAAGGGTGAGAACAACACGGGGCATGCCATGGCTGTTACTACAAGACGTGAAAGAGGTGGGAATGCACCCACCTCAAGTCAAAAGCAATTTATGGATGATGATCAAGTGGTACAAGAAGAAGAGGTCCCGAACAATGTGGTTCAATCAAATGATGAAGTTCGAATTGATATTGATGATAATGTGGAAGAGACTCAAGAGGATGTGAACCCGTCTAAGGATCATATTATTGATATACCGGAACCAGTAGTGCAAAAGTCTAAGACACCATTGCCTAAGACTCCACCTCTATATCCTCAGAGACTTGCCAAAAAGAATGGCGAGAATCAATTCAAAATTTTCATTCAAATGATGAAGAGTTTCTCAATCAATGTGCCATTAGTTGAAGCGTTGGAAAACATGTCCGGTTATGTAAAGTTTATGAAGGATATTATGACAAAGAAGCGGTCAATGAACTTTGAAACTATCAAAGTCACTCATCGGGTGAGTGCAATTGTGCATTCAATGGATACTAAGTTGGAAGATCCCGGCGCTTTTATGATTCCTTGTACAATTGGAAGTGCCGAGTTTGCTAAAGCTCTTTGTGATCTTGGAGAAAGTATCAATTTGATGACCTATTTGGTTTTCAAGACCTGCGGAATTGGACAACCAAGACCCACCCCTATGAGATTGCAAATGGCCGATCGGACCATGAAGAGACCTTTGGGAGTGATTGAAGATTCCAATGGTCGATCGGCCGATCGAACCACGATCAATGTTGGTGATATGTTGGAGGCCGTCTTGCTCAACTTTGATGATGACGAGATGGATGGCTTCATGAAATGTATGAACTCTTTGCAAGGAATGGGGTCGTACAATTATACTCCCCGGAAACTATCTTTGGATCTTGAAAATAGGAAAACTCCTCCTACAAAGCCTTTCATTGAAGAGCCTCCTACCTTGGAGTTGAAGCCATTGCCTCAACATTTTCGGTATGAATTTCTTGGCCCTTGCTCTACTTTACAGGTTATTATTTCCTCTTGTTTGACTAACGTGCAGGTAGGTTCTACATTGGCGGTGCTACATAAGAGGAAGAAGGAAATTGGGTGGATATTCGGGGGATAAGTCCTGTATTTTGCATGCATACGATCAACTTGAAAAAAGGAGCCAAACCATCTATTAAACATCAAAGGAGACTCAATAAGGATATACAAGAAGTTGTAAAAAAGATATTATCAAGTGGTTGGATACCGAGGTTGTCTACCCTATTTCTGATAGTTCGTGGACTTCTCCAGTTTAATGTGTCCCAAAGAAGGGGGCATGACGGTGGTCACCAATGACAAGAATGAGTTGATTCCTACAAGAACGGTGACCGGTTGGAGAGTGTGTATGAACTATCGCAAGCTCAACAAACTCACAAGAAAAGATCATTTTTCACTTCCTTTCCTAGACCAAATATTTGATAGGTTGGCCGACCATGATTTCTATTGCTTTCTTGATGGGTATTCGGGCTATAACCAAATCCTTATTGCTCTGGAGGATCAAGAGAAAACAACTTTTACATGTCCTTATGGTACTTTCGCCTTCAAGCGGATGCCATTTGGTTTGTGTAATGCACCTAAGATGTTTTAAATGTGTATGATGGCTATCTTCATGGACATGGTGGAAGACTATCTTGAATTTTTCATGGATGACTTCTCGGTAGTTGGAGATTTGTTTGATGATTTTCTTGCAAATTTAGATAAAGTGTTAGCAAGATGTGAAGAAACAAATTGGTGCTCATTTGGGAGAAGTGTCATTTCATGGTCGAGGGAGGCATTGTCCTTGGCCACAAAATCTCAAAGAATGGAATTAAAGTTGACAAGGCAAAGATTGAGTTGATTTCTAAACTTCCACCTCCAACTTCGGTGAAGGGAGTGCAGAGTTTCTTAGGCCACACAGCATTTTACCGGTGTTTCATCGAAGATTTTTCTAAGGTGGTGAACCCATTGTGCAAGCTCCTTGATAAAGATACTAAGTTTAACTTCAATGATGAATGTATGAGAGTTTTTGAATTGTTAAAGTTCAAGTTGACAACTACTCACATCATCACCGCTCCAAATTGGAGTGTGTCTTTTGAACTTATGTGTGATGCAAGTGACGTAGCGGTTGGGGCTGTTTTGGGGCAACGCATCAACAAGATTTTTCATCTGGTCTACTATGCTAGTAAGACCATGAATGGTGCCCAAGTTAACTATACTGTTACGGAGAAAGAGCACCTTGCCATTGTGTTTACAATTGAAAAGTTCCACCCGTACTTGATAGGTACCAAGTTCATTGTCCACACGGATCATGCGACACTTCGTTATCTAATGAGAAAGAAAGATTCCAAAGCTCGATTGATGAGAAGTGTGATTTTGTTGCAAGAGTTTGATATTGACATCCAAGATAGAAAAAGGAGTGAAAATCAAGTGGCGGGCCACTTGTCTTGTTTGGAGGGGGGGGAGGCCGCATGGTGGCCTTGAAATCAATGACTCCTTCCCCAATGAGCAACTCTTGGCCCTTTCAATGAAGAAGGTGCCATGGTTCGCGGATCTAGTAGATTCGTTTGTGTGTGGTATCATCCCGGATGAGTTCTCTTCAAACCAAAGGAAGAAGCTCAAACGTGATTGTCAAGATTATTATTGGGATGAACCATACCTTCTCCAAATTTGTACCAATGGGATGATTAGAATAAGTGTACCGGAAGAAGAGCAATGTGAAATTCTTGGGGCTTGACATTCTTTGACATATGGTGGTCATCCTGGTGGAGCAAAAACGGCGGCAAAAGTGCTAAGTTGCAGTTTTTATCGGCCCACTCTTAACAAGGATACTAGTGAGCTAGTAAAAATATGTGATGAATGTCAACGGGCCGATGGAATCTCGAAGAAAAATAAAATGCCTCTCACTACCATTTTGGAGATTGATATTTTTGATGTGTGAGGTATTGACTTCATGGGGTCTTTTGTGAGTTCTTGCGAAAATACCTACATCTTAGTCGCGGTTAATTATGTGTCTAAATAGGTTGAGGCTGTTACTCTACCCAAAAATGAGGCGAGAAGTGTGGTGGCGTTCTTGAAGAAGAATATTTTTACAAGGTTTGGTACTCCGCGGGCTATTATAAGCGATGGGGGGTAGCATTTTTGCAACAAGGCTTTAGACACTTTACTTAGCAAGTATGGTGTTACTCATAAAGTCATGACTAGCGATCAAGTGGAAGTCTCCAACCGGGAGATAAAGAGTATTTTGTCCAAAACAGTGAATGCTAACTAGACGGAATGGTCCAAGAAGTTTGATGATGCATTATGGGCTTATCAGACGACTTACAAAACACCTATTGAATGCCGCCTTACCGGTTGGTGTTCGGCAAAGCTTGTCATCTTCTGGTGGAACTATATCACAAGGTAATGTGGGCTTTAAAGAAGTTGAATCTTGATTGGGATGTAGCTATTAACTTGAGGGTTGCATATTTGAATGAATTGGATGAGTTCCGGTACCATGATTATGCAAGGTCATCCTTGTACAAAGAAAATATGAAATATCTTCATGACAAATATATTTGGAACAAAGAGTTCAAGGTGGGAGATCTTGTGTTGTTGTTTAACTCAAGGTTGAGAATGTTTCCCGGCAAGCTAAAGTCTAAATGAAGTGGTCCTTTTGAAATTGTGGGTGTGATGCCTTTTGGTGCATTGGATTTGAAGAACAAAAACAATGAGGTATTCCGAGTCAATGATCTCCAGGTGAAGCATTATTTGGGAAAAGTTGGAGATAGCCACGTCATGGCAGTAATTCATTTCAATTGATGGTATTCTGCATCGTGCCGTGACGTTAAATCATGCGCTTCTTGGGAGGCAACCCATTTTTTTTTCTTTTCTTCTTTTCTTCTTTTATAGTTAGGTGTTATTTTTGTGCTAACTTGATTTGAAGTGTGCTACAAGGATGAGTGTGCCTTACAGGAATGGTGGATAAAAATCTGGCTAAGCGTTGCAAGATTTGCAGACCGCAGTTAAATTGTGCGGACCGCACATATACAGTTGCTGCAGCAAAAGTTCTCTGCGGCCGCACAATTATCTTACGAACCGCACAAGTAGAAGGTAGAAAATACCAGTTCTCTAAAGTTGGTCTGTTAGAAAAAGGGTCGATTTGCAGCCGCAACAAGAAATTTGCGGCTGCAACAAGGAATCTGCGGCCGCACACACAATTCTGCATACCGCAAATGAAAAGGCGACTTAAGCTCCCCAAGTAACAGAGTGCGGACCGCAAGCTAATTGTGCGGTCACACTCTCCCCTCTGTCCCTTAACAACATCAACAGTATAAATAGAGAGCTAGGGCTACTGTTACACTTTTTCCCTCTCTGAGCACAAAAATTTGCACTATACTGAAATCTCTTGGTAAATCATCTGCCCACACGCCCAACAATTGTGATCACTCACCCCTTGCACTCATTCACATTTGGTATGCTTAAATTCCTTGTTATAATTTTTCATTTTTAGTTTAAATTGTAGTTTTAAAGTGATTTTAGGCCATTTGTTAGTAGAACTCAATTTTACAACCATGTGGGGGTAAATCTGTAGTGGGTTAACTAATACTTGCTTCTTAGGGACTAGGTCAATGCATTCTCATGCTTTTATGTTGTTTTCATGTCAAAATTTCCACAAAATGTTTTTGCAAAACCTAGTTAATCATTACTGACTGTTCGTATATTTTGAATTATGCGACCGCACTTGAAATTATGCGGTCAGCAGAAGTTGATTATAGGACAGTTTTAGTTAAGAATAAGTCTGCGGCCGCAACAAAATTATACGGACCACAGAATTCCCTTTGCGGCCGCACAACAACCCTTTCACTATCTTTAAAGAGTCTACAATCTGTGACTCAAATGTGCGGCCGCATGACAAATTGTGCGGACCGCAGAAAACATAATGCGGCCGCACATAAGCCAATTCTCTATCATCAGAGAGTTGGCACACTTTGAGTCTCTAAGTTGCGGCCGCAAGTGAATTGTGCAGACCACACTTTACTTCTACGGCCGAATGCTAAATTGTGCGGTCCGCAAGATTTCATCTGCGGCCGCAATGCTAAATTGTGTGGTCCGCAAAATTTCATCTGCGTCCGCAAGAAAATTGTGATGACCCAGCCGGTTGTTTTGAGAGTTATAGCCCCGATCCCCTATTAACTGCCTCCCCCGTACCTATTTCTGCTATTGTGACTTGCCGGGAGGTTTCGTTTTGATTTTTGGAATGTTTTGGGATACTTAGTCCCTAAACGGAGGTTTAAGCCTTAGGTTTTGGACCGTAGTCAAAACTGTGTGAAGTCGACTCCGGAATGGAGTTCCGTCATTTCTGTTAGCTTTGTTAGGTGATTTTGGACTGTGTCCAGATTGTGTTTTGGAGACCTGTAGCTCATTTAGGCTTGAAATGGCGAAAGTCAAATTTTTGGATATGTTGACCGGTAGTGGACTTTTTGATATCGGGGTCGAATTCCGATTTCGGAAGTTGGATAGGTCCGTAATGTTGAATATGACTTGTGTGCAAAATTTGGGATCAATCGGACATGGTTTGGTTGGTTTCAGCATCGGTTGTCGAATTTGAAAGTTTCAAGTTCTTTAAGTTTGAATCAGATGATGATTTGTGATTTTAGCATTGTTTGATGTGGTTTGAGGGCTCGACTAAGTTCGTATGGTGTTTTAGAATTGGTTGGTATGTTTGGTTGGGGTCCCGGGGGCCTCGGGTGTGTTTTGGATGCTTAACAGAGAAATATTGGACTTAGGAAATTACTGAAACCTTCAGGCATCTATGTTTTCGCACCTGCAGTGGGGAGACCGTAAGTGCGGGGCCGCACGTGCGGATGATTAAGCGCAGAAGCGATTTTGGAAGGAATGGTCAGGGGTCGGAGGTGCGAGGTGAGTTCTGCATCTGTGCTGCCCACATATGCGATGGTGAGATCGCAGGAGCGGTGGAGGACTGCAGAAGTGGACATAGGTCTGCAGGTGTGCACACGCAGGTGCAAACCTTTGACCGTAGAAGCGGGCGATGTGTTTTAAGTGAAATCCGCACATGCGATAGAAATTCCGCAGGCGCGGGACCACAGATGCGGTTGAAGGCTCACAGAAGCGAGATCTCTAGCAGAAAAAGGGCCAAGTGCGAGGGTTTGATTTCATTCTTCATTTTTGGACTTGAGAGCTCAAAATTTGGCGATTTTTCGAGGGATTTTCAGAGGAAGCTTTGGGGTAATGATTCCTAACTCGTTTTTGATTGTATTCCATTAATCTATAATTGTTTGCTCCATTTAATTTTGGATTTGGGGTTGAAAATTTGAGGAAAAGTTGAGAAAAGTCTTAGGCCAAATTTTGGGATTTTGATTGAGATTTTGGTATCGGATTTGAGTAATTTTGGTATGAGTGAACTCGTGAGTGAATGGGTGTTCATATTTTGTGACTTTGACCTGATTTCGAGACGTGGGCCCGGGGAGGCGTTTTAGGGCAATTTTCCAATTTCTTGTTTTAGCTTTGATTTCATTAGCTAGATTAGTTCCTTATAGTTATATTTATATTATGTAATTGATTTTGGCTAGATTTGGGCTATTCAGAGTCGGATATTCATGGAAAAGGATTGTCACCAATTGATTGAGCTTGGTTCGAGGTAAGTGGCTTGCCTAACCTTGTGTGGCGGAAATTTCCTTAGGATTTGGTGCCGTTGTGATATGTGAGCGCCGTGTAATGAGGTGACGAGTACGTACACAGGTTATTTGTTGTAAAACCTGATTCATTTTACTAAGTAGCAACCTGTTTTTCCTTAAATTGGAAGTTATACCGTTTAAATGAGTATTAGTCTGTTTTTCAGTCCTAATTGAGCTATTCCAATATGTGTAGTTATTATGTTCAGTCTAATATCCCATGTCTACGTGCTTTAAATGCTTATTTAAACTCTGTGCAGCATGCCTAATTGATTTCATGTTTTTCCCTTGATATTTATCAGTCTTAACTGTAAAATTCTTGCTTTTAATTGTTGTATCTATCGGTTTGAGTTGTGTGTTTACTTTTGAGACTACGAGGTGGTTCCTCGGGAGTTCTCCCTACACATTTACTTTTGAGACTATGAGGCGGTTCCTCGGGAGTTCTCCCTGCATATTTACTTTTGAGACTACGAGACGTTTCCTCGGGAGTTCTCCCTATATATTTACTTTTGAGACTAAGAGACAGTACCTCAGGACTCCCTGTATATTTAAATTTGGGACTACAAAACGATATCTCGGGAACGCCCCTATTGCTATATCATTGTACGGTGTTGTTGTTGCTTTGTGAATACTTGTTGTTGTCTTCTCCGTTTTACTTCATTTTTATTATAGCATCTGTTTTATTATTATATCCCAGTAGGGGTCCGGACCTGACCTCGTCACTACTCTACCGAGGTTAGGATTGGCACTTACTTGATACCATTGTGGTGTACTCATGCTACTCTTCTACACATGTTTTATGTGCAGATCCAGGTACTACTTATCAGCCCCGCTGTTAGCTGAGAGTGCTTACTGTTGTACGGAGACTTCAAGGTACATCTGCCGCGTCCGCAGGCCTTGGAGTCCCCCCTCTATTATCTCCTATGTCATTTACCTTTCGTACTTCTTTTGTTAGACTCTGGTGTATAGAGATACTAGTTTTCCTTCTGTAGCTTGTGACTTACGATGTTCCGGGTTTTGGGAAGATTATGTATTTATAGAGTATTGGTTATTGTACATGCCGAGCGGCATTGTTACTAGTTATTCAGTTATCCACTGCTGTTAGTTGCCAAATTTTACTTTTTTTTTATTATATTCCACAATTTGTTAGGCTTACCTAGTCGTAGAGACTAAGTGTCGTCACGACATTATACGGAGGGAGTTTGGGTCATGACAAAAATTGTGCGGCCCTCAAATCCTTACTTTTCAAGCACACTGTGTTTGAGACCCTCACTGTGGTTTCAGGTGTTTTCTTGTATATCTCTTGTGTCTGATTGAACATTGATTTGCAACTAACAACTGTGTCTAATTGATACAGATAATGATTCGATCTAGAGGCAGAGGTGATACTTCTAAAGGGCAGGTTGAACCTTCTCGGGGACGAGGCAAGAGAGCCTTACCTAGTACCCAACAGTGGAAATCAGAAAAAAGACAACAACCGGGAGAAGGAGAGGTGTAGATATCTCCGAGATGAGTTCATACCCGTCTAGGGACGTATCAGAGGGCACCTCAGCATCTGTTCAGGAACAACTAGCAGTACAGTCCAGGAAGTCAGGGAGATTTTAACTGCGGGACGAGCCATCATCATCCCACAACACTTCTGAGGGTTCGAAAAGTGCTAATCAGGCTTCTGAGCCATCCACTACACATGTCCCTAAGGTACAGATACATCAGTTCAGGACATACTCGATGATGGTAAATGGGGAGATACCACAACTACTGGGATTGAACGAACAAAGAAGAAGGAGGTTTTGGAGGACCGATTCGTCAACCTGACAGCTTTTACTAGTTTCCGCACTTGGTGGCCGGCGAGGTCGCTAACACTTGAGTGACAATTCTTATTGACAGATCTAGAGAGATACAACCCGGTCGTGTTGAGGCAGTTTAGGGAGCGCAAAGAGTGGACATGGTTTACCCAAAGTGTGATGGATGCTAAGGAATAGCTTGTCCGGGAATTTTACGCCAATGTGGCGCATATAAAAAAGGGGACAAAGGTAACAAAAGTGAGAAACCACAAAGTGCGATTTGATCAGCATACACTGAACACATACTTGCGCTTTTATGATGTCGAGCCAAAAGAATACCTGGAAAAGTGTGCACTTGGGGATGCAGTTCATTCTTGGTTAGTGGAGATTCTAGCTGCACCAGGACCACCACCGCCATGGATCACCGCTGGGGTTCCTATCCACCGGAGCACACTAAGCTTCGAAGCAAAAGGGTGGCAATAATTTGCCTGCAGTAGACTGAACCCGAGTCAAAATTAGACTCACTTGCCGATTCCTCAGGCAGTCTTAGTTGCCTCGATTATGGCTGGGTACCGTATCAATATGGGTGCCGTGATGTTGGCCAACATCTTTTTTCCTTTTCGTCAAACTTTGTGAGATGGAAAGAGTAATAATTATAATAAATAAATAAAGATTATGCCACAAGAAACTGGATTGATTTCCATTTTCCTCTCACCCTCACCCAAAAGCAAGGAGAAAAACTTATTTCGACAAGCAACTCATGGGGACATACTGACAATGGTGCTAATAGAGTAAACGCCATTTTTTTTTGTTTTATTTGGTTCCCATCCAATATCTAGTATTCGCTGTGGGATACTGATTGATTTGTTTTTTCGCGGCATAAAACCCATCAAAGAGAAACCGTTCTTTATTAAGATCTTTATATTCGTAAGGTTTAAACCCATGAAATTTTTGATTAATGATGAATGAGTTCTATCCTATTTATTGCATCACAATCTTTAGTGTGAGTGTACGCCATTCTTAACTTCAGCTAATTCGATAACAAAGAGCATGTGGTTGGTCGTCTCTTTTGCTTATTCTATATCAAATATATTTGTATAAGCCTTTTAGGAAGACAAACAATTCTCAACAACAACTGAATATTGAAACAACTAATTAAGTTGGCGCATGCTAAACAATGAATTTTGATTTGGAAAATTACATCTAATACGTTCATAATAATTGTGCATGCGGGGTCTAAGGCTTTCAATAATAGGTAATTATACCTGCTATACATGGCTGTCAAGCTCATACATATCGACATGTAAACAGAGGTGAATTCAGATTTAAGTTCTATGAGTTTAGTAATTAAGATTAATTTTTAGTATTAACTCTATTATATTTTTAAAATTATGGGTTCAAATTAACATGCTACGTATTGCAATTTTTTGTAGATTTTTATATATAATTAAATTCATGTTCTGCATGGAAAGTATTGAATTCAGATGAACTCGATGCGGCAACACTATATCCGCCTCTGCATCGAAATTAGGGGCGGACCCATCTTGTATGAAAGGGGTTCAATTGAACAAGCTTCATCGAAAAAATTAATTATTTTTACTTGCGAATTTCATCAAAAAAAGCATTAAAGGGATAAATACTAAAGACTTGAACTCACTTGACACAAACAAAATTGCGGAGCAACGGTCAAGTGGGTTCAAAATAAGTCAAGGGTTGGCGGTTTGAACCTCAGCTAAAGCATTGAATTGAAGCATTATTTCTTTTTAGCTTTGCCCCCTTTTGCTAAACGTGCATTTTCAACACACATTTGAATTCATCTTCCACTTCATCACTTCTATTATAATCGTAGGAGTATATTATTTTGCTTATTGTTGCCTTGCTTTTCCTTTCCTTGTCTTTGTTTTTTTTACTTCTTTTTATGATTCCTTGCTATCTTTATTAAACTTCATTTTAGTTCAAAAAAATTTAAAGCTTTCTACGGTGAATTTTGGTTCTCTTTTTCATATTGCTAAAAGAATGAGAGTGCTTTATTGAAATTACTTGTAATATTTTAATTTAATTAGTTTAGTTTATATTAAAATTATTAATTTGTGTTATACTCAAAATTTTAGTTTGGAGTACAATATCTTTTTATTTAATCATTTTGGATTAATTATTTTAGTTTAAAACTCATTTTGCCGTGTCTTTTGTTTGTAACTTTGTACGTTGTATTTCTTGGAGTTTTAATACGATTTTTAAGTTGGTTAAACACTCTTTGGTTAAAATTGCTAAATATTCTGAAATAAAATTTATTAATTTGTATAGATAAATTTTAAACATTTAAAGTAAATAGATTTTCTTTTTTCTTTTTAAAAAAATTAAAATTTCCCCAATATTTAAAAAAAATGACTTCATTTTGAAGTCATGTGATGAAAACAAAAAAAAAGAGCATTGCGCAAATGGTGTTTATTGGTGCACTTATATAACTGACTACTGTGATTTCTTACTGAACTCACTTGTACAAAATTCTGGGTCTGTCTTATTGAGATGTTGAGATGCATGTTAATTAAATAAACACAATTGATGCTGTTCTGCAATTTGTTTTTTCTCAAAATCGACTCAGTGAGATAAGGTATTTGATATGAACAGCAAAAGTAGGTGTCGAAATAGTAAAAATAAATTCGAAGTCAAAGCTAATTAACAAATGTTTTTTGTTTTCAAAATTGGAACATGATAGTACCTAAGCAAAATATTCACCAGAAACCACCAACTTAATCGTACCTAATCCCTAGTAGCTCTACAACCATAAAGTAAAACAAATACACTTAGTCACTATCCACAAGTAGAGAGAAATAAATTATACAAAATTAGTTAATAGACTAAAACTAGTAGTTGTAAAAGAGTTTAATTTTCATACACTAAAGACAAAGATTTTAGACGATAAGAAAAAGTTGATGTACAACAACACGGATAATTGTCAATATTGACTGTAACTCTTGTTTGATAACATAAAAAATAATGTAAATAGCATGTGATAGCCGATTAAAATCAATATAGCATAACATTTTCTATACTATCAATATATTACTTCAAGAATTTACAACTTATGATCGTCACTACCCAAATTTCACCTATAGATCGTGATGGCGCCCAATATCAAAGCTATGCAAGCCAACTAGTGAATTAAACATATATTTCCTCTTTTTGAGAAATTAAACTATTCTTACTTGCAAAATTTAAGAAAAATATAAAAGGTTCTAATTAAATAAAACCAAAAAAAATACTTAACCCACAATTCTACTAGTGTGTGTGCCAAACTTGGTGTCACAAGTATATGAGCATCTAGTAGATTATACAAAAGAAATCTAAAATATTGGCTGAACACAAAATAGACAGAAAACAAATACAAAGGGAGACTCTAGGTGCTGCGGAACGGCTCAGGAGAAGCAGCTCACCACTAGGCCTCAGGATAGCGTGGGTGCGCACGGGTAGGTTCGCCTAAAGTTCATGTCTTAGATCCTGCACAAAAAGTGCAGCAAGCGTAGCATGAGTACGTAAACAACGTGTACCCAATAAGTATCAAGTCTAATCTCGAATAAGTAGTTACGAGATGTCGACTTTGACACTCACTATGGGTTAATAATATTAAAATAGAAATATTTAAATAGACATGGTTTATGTGAATAACAATAATCTTCTTAACAAGCGAGAATAAATAATTCTTTCAAATTCAATAATTTCCAATTAATCATTTATCTTCACAAGCTGTGATAGGAGGTCAAGGTATCGTGTAATTATTGTTATTAAGCACGATTTCTCCCGAGGTCGTACGATCCAATCCAGAGTGTCGTGCACACTGTCGAAGGATGTGCGGCACGATCCATAGAAGCATCTATATTGCCGAGGCGTTCGGCCCGCTCCACAAGAAAGGAGGACATTTTTTATGAACCTCCGGAATGAGAAGTTATTATAAGGCTAACATATAAGGATGTACAATTCTATTAATAGTTAAGTAATTTGCACGAAAATTCAAGTATATGAAATTTCGGTCTTTTTACTATTTCCTCTAACAATTTCCAATATAATTCTAGTACTTTCATTAAATAAAGGATGCAATTATTACAACTAAGTCATGATTTGAGTCCTAAACTACCTGGATATAGCATAATTAGTAGCTACGCATGGACTCTAGTCATCTCGTGCGCACATAGCCCTCCACAATTAGCAACAATTATTAATTTAAATTACCTATGGGGTAAATTCCCTCTTACAAGGATAGACAAGAGACTTACCTGTTGTTGCTCCTAAGTCCAAACTTGATCCGAGCCTCGTCCGATTAACTCCCGAGGCCCCGTCCGAACATATCAACAATTTTGAAATGGTAAAACGGACTCGCTCAAACCCTCAGAACGTGTAAAACAATTTTAAAACTAAGACTCGTACCTCAAACCAAATTGATTCAACTTAGAATTTTTAAATTCTTCAAACTTACTCCAAACGCACCGAAACATACTTAAACTACTCGGAATGACACCAAATTTTGCGTGCAAGTCTTAAATCACCATGCAGAACTATTATCAAACTCAAAATTTTAAACGGACCTTGATTAATCCAAAACCTACTCCAAACCAAATTTAAAGAACCTTAAAACCTCCAACTAGCTAACTTTCACTATTAAGCTCCGAAACGCTCATAGGTTGTCCAAAACCCGATTCGAACATGCGCCCAAGTCCAAAATCATCATACGAATCTATTGGAACTGTCAAATCCCGATTCCAGGATTATTTTCTCAAAAAGTTGACCGAAGTCAAACTTAGCCTTTTTAAAGCCAACGAAGGAACCAAGTATTCCGATTTCATCTCGAACCCTTCCAAATCCTGAACTAGTTATAAAATAGTAAAAGCACATACGTGAAATCTTATTTAGGGAAACATGGTTCTAGAAGGTAAAGCGACTAGTCGGGTCGTTACATTCTCCACCTCTTAAACAAACGTTCGTCCTCGAACGGGTTTAGAATTATACATGGAGTGCTAAATAAATGTGGATATCTGCTCTGCATGTCCTCCTCGGCCTCCCAAGTCGATTTCCCGACTGGTTGGCCCCTCCACTGGACTTTACCGCAGAAATCTTCTTGGACCTCAACTGGAGAACATGTCTATCAATAATGGCAAATGGTTCCTCTTCATAATCCAAGCTCTTATCTAGCTGAACTGTGCTGAAGTCTAACATATGTGATAGGTCGGCATGATACTTCCGGATCATAAATACATGGAAAATCGGATGAACTCCCGATAAACTAGGAGGCAAAGCAAGCTCGTAATAAACCTCCCCAACTCGCCTCAACACCTCAAATGGGCATATAAACCTTGGGCTCAACTTGCCATTCTTCCCAAATCTCATGATTCCCTTCATCGGTGAAACCTTCAAGAGGATTTTTTCACCCACCATAAATGATAAATCACGCGCTTTCTGATCCGCGTAACTCTTCTGTCTGGATTGTGTTGTACGAAGTCGCTCCTGAATCAACTTTACCTTTTCCAAGGCATCCTTCACCAAGTCAGTGTCATATAACTTAGCCTCACTGAGTTCAAACCATCCGATGGGCGGACGACATCGCCGACCATATAAAGCCTCAAATGGAGCTATCTCGATGCTGGATTGATAACTGTTGTTATAACCAAACTTGGCTAAAGGCAAGCAATGATTCCTATGACCTCCGAAGTCAATCACACATGCCCTGAGCATATCCTCCAAAATCTGAACTGTCCGCTCCGACTGCCTGTCGGTCTGTGGATGAAAGGTTGTGGTGAGCTCCATACGGTCCCCAACTCACTCTGTACCGCTCTCCAGAAATATGAAGTAAACTGAGGGCCTCTATCTGATATGATGGAAATTGGCACACCGTGCAACTGAACTATCTCCTGAATATAAATCTGGGCCAACCTCTCTGAAGTATACATAGTCACTAACGGAATGAAGTGTGCCGACTTGGTCAACCTGTCGACAATGACCCAAACTGCATTAAACTTTCGCAAGGTCCACGGCAACCCAACTACAAAGTCCATAGTAATACGTTCTCATTTCCACTCCGGTATAGTCATTTGCTGAAGTAGGCCACCTGGCCTCTGGTGCTCATATTTAACTTGTTGGCAATTTAGGCTCCTAGCTACATACTCAACTATGTCCTTCTTCATCCGTCGCCACCAATAGTGCTGCCTCAGGTCACGATACATCTTCGTAGCACTTGGATGAATTGAATATAGAGAATTAGGTGCATCGTCTAGGATTTTTTTCCCTCAGTCCATCCACATTAGGAACACATAGATGATCCTGGAGTCGCAGAACACCATACTTTCCAATAGTAACTTCCTTGGCACCACCCCGTAGTACCGTTTCTCGAAGAACCAACAAGTGTGGATCATCAAACTGGCGAGCCTTGATATGCTCAAATAGTGAAGATTGGGCAATAACATATGCAAGAACTCGGTTGGGCTCTCAAATATCCGACCTCACAAGTCTGTTAGCCAAGGACTAAATATCCAAAGCTAATGGCCTCTCCTCTGCTGAAATAAAAGCCAAACTACCCATACTTTCCGCCTTTCTACTCAAGGCGTCTGCAACTACATTTGCTTTGCCCGGATGATACAGGATAGTAATATCATAATCCTTTAGTAACTCAAGCCAGCTGCCTGCCTCAAATTTAGGTCCCTCTACTTGAACAAATGCTGCAAACTGCGAGTGAACACATAAACAGGAGTACCCAAGGACTCACGAGCAACACCCAGGAAATGTGTAAATAGAGATGACACATAGGAATATGTAGACCCTGGATTAAATAATACAAAGACATCTTTGCCGCAAACAGAAATAATACCTGTGATCACGGCATCTGAGGCCTCTGCATCTGGTCTGCCCGGAAAAGCATAGAACCGAGCTGGAGCGCCACCTGGCTGGCCTCCACCTCTAGGACAACCCCTACCCACCTGCCCTCCTCCTTTAGGTGGCCGAACGGCTAGCGGAGCAGCTGGTGCGGTAATCATAGGCTGCTGACCCTGCTGCACTGGTCTACCCCAAAGCCCGGGGCAGAATCTCCGCATGTGACTGAAATTCCCGCACTCGAAACAACCCCTCGGTACAGTGGACTGCTGACCTAAATACCCACTGGAGGAACCCTGAATAGCTGGTGGGCGGTAAGAACTCTCTGGAATAGCACTTAAATAAGGTCGCATTGGAGGACCCCAAGGAGGCAGTTGTGCTGGATATGGGGGCCTGCTGGACTGCCCTCTCACGAACTGACCCCTACCCCCAGACGGGGCAACTCTGAACTCCCCAGGATATCTAAACTACTATCTCTCATAACCTGCTCTCAGCTACGCTGATGCACACCCTCAATCCTCCGGGCGATCTCTACAACCAGCTCATAAGAAGTCCCCATCTCAACCTCTCGGGCTATAGTGGCCTGAATGCCAGTGTGCAAACCCGCAACAAATCTCCATACTCTCTCCGCATCAGTAGGGAGTATTATAAGTGCATGGCGAGATAACTCAGAGAACCTTGCCTCATAATCGGTTACTAACATCTGACCCTGCTGGAGCTGCTCAAACTAAAACCACAACTCCTCCCTCTAGGAGAGTGGAATATACCTATCCAGGAAAATACGGGTGAACCTGTCCCAAGTCATGGGAGGAGAATCTGCTAGTCTGCCCAGAAGATGGGACTTCCACCACTTACAGGCCCTGCCCTCCAGCTGAAAGGTAGCAAAGTCTACCCCATGGGACTCCAATATCCTCCTGTTGTGCAGTATGTCCCTGCACCAATCAATGAAGTCCTGGGGATCCTCATGTCGCTCATCCCCAAAGACAGGAGGATGTAGCATGGTCCAACTATCCAATAGCTTTTGCGGCTCGCCGGCCATAGCTGGTTTGGGCTTAGGTGTAGCTGCTGCCACTGGCTGGGCTCCGCCCATGGGTAGTGCACCCTGTGTCTGATGTACAACATCTTCCTACCCATGAGCCTGTGCGGTAGGGGTCTGTGCTCCCCCTCCCACTTCAGATATGGCTGGGTCTGCCGAAAATAAACCGGCCTAAGTCATAGTGTCCATGAACCGCATCATACAACCCATGACCTCCTGAAATCCCGGTGCGGATGTGAAATCCACCGGAGCTGGCTCTGATGTGGGCACCTCGCCCTGCTCCTCGATGATAGGATCCTCTACTGGATCCACTGGAGGCATAACTGGGATAGCTATGGGGCGTCCTCTTTACCTACCACGGGCTGGAGCCCTCTCTCGGCCTCTAACAACTTGGGGAGCAGCTCTTCCCTGGTCTGGAACCTCAGTAGAGCGCGTTCTCACCATCTGTGAGAGAATAAGAGAGAGATACTTAGTACTACATCAACTGCATGATATGATATGAAGAAAGGTAGTTTCTTAACACCCTATAGCCTCTCAAAGATAAGTACAAACATCTTCGTACTGATCCGCAAGACTCTATTAGGCTGCTCATAACTTGTGAGACCTACGTGAACCTAATGCTCTGATACCATGTTGTCACGACCTAAATTTCACCTATAGGTCGTGATGGCGCCCAACATCACAGCTAGGCAAGTCAACTAGTGAATTAAACATATATTTCCTCTTTTCATAAATTTTCGAGTAATTAAACTCTTCTTACATGCAAGATTTAAGAAAAATATAAAAGGTTCTAATTAAATAAAACCAAGAAAATACTTAATCCACAATTCTACCAGTGTGTGTGCCAAGACCTGGTGTCACAAGTATATGAAAATCTAGTAGATTATACAAAGAAATCCAAAATACTGTTTGAACACAAATAGACAGAAAACAAATACAAAAGGACACTCTAGGTGCTGCAGAACGACTCAGGAGAAGCAACTCACTACTAGGCCTCGAGATAGCGTGTGTGTGCACCGATAGGTCTGCCTAAGGTTCCTGTCTTAGATCTTGCACAAAAAGTGCAGCAAGCGTAGCATGAGTATGTAAACAACGTGTACCCAGTAAGTATCAAGTCTAATCTCGAAGAAGTAGTGACGAGAGATCAACTTTGACACTTACTATGAGTCAATAATATTAAAATAGAAATATTTAAATAGACATGGTTTATGTTAATAACAATAATCTTCTTAATAAGTGGGAATAAATAATTCTTTCAAATTCAATAATTTCCAATTAATCATTTATCTTCACAAGCTGCGATAGGAGGTCAAGGTATCGTGTAATTATTATTATTAAGCACGATTTCTCCCGAGGTCGTACAGACCGATCCAGAGTATCGTGTACACTACCGAGGGACGTGCGGCATGATCCATAGATGCATCTATACTGCCGAGGCGTTCGGCCCGCTCCACAAGAAAGGAGGACATTTTTTTATGAACCTCCGGAATGAGAAGTTATTATAAGGCTAACACACAAGGATGTACAATTCTATTAACAGTCAAGTAATTTGCACGAAAATTCAAGTATGTGAAATTTTGGTCTTTTTAATATTTTCTCTAACAATTTCCAATATAATTCCTGTACTTTAATAAAATAAAGGATGCAATTATTAGAAGTAAGTCATGATTTGAGTCCTAAACTACCCGGACATAGCATAATTAGTAGCTATGTACGGACTCTCGTCACCTCGTGCGTACGTAGCCCCCCACAATTGGCAACAATTATTAATTTAAATCATCTATGGGATAAATTCCCTCTTACAAAGTTAGACAAGAGACTTATCTCGTCTCTAAGTTCAATTTTCGATCTCAATTTCGCGTTAAAGCCTCAATTGGGTGCCAAAAAAATTCGAAACTAGCCAAAAATTATATAAAATAATTAATACATGCTTAACAATTCAAAATTAGAGTATTAGATTAATTACCCAACCCAAATTGGTAAAATTTCTAAAATTTACCTCGGGCCCACGTGCTCGGATTCCGAAATTTTTTAGAGGAAATCGTTACCTATAATCTCAAGAACTCATGTATACAATTTTCATCCCATTCCATAACCATTTTCGTGGTTAAAATCTCATTTTTATTAAAACCTAGGTTTTTCATCTAAACCCTTGATTTCCACAATTTACATGTTATATTCTACCTGTAGTCTATGTATTTAACTCAATGTGGGTAGAATTAACTTACCTTCAAGTTGCTAGTTGAAACCCCTTCTCAAAAAGCTCCATAATCGCCCAAAACATGAAGAAAATGGGGTAAAGATACGCAACTCCGGACTTAAATGAAGGTTCTGCCTTCTGCGATTTTTGCACCTGCGGTTCCGCACTTGCGAAAAATTTCTCGCAGGTGCGAGATTCATCCACTTGTCCTGGCTCCGCACCCGCGGACAAGGAGCCGTTCCGGCGCCTCCGCAGGTGTGCCCAATCGTCCGCATTTGCGCCCTTCCTCGCTTCTATGGTCCTTTCCTTCGCACCTGAGCCTTCAATGTGTGGTTTTTGGCTCGCTTCTGCGGTGCCCAACGACCCCCTTCTTCTTCGAACCTGCGACTCGTGGCTCGCACTTGCGGCTGGCCAAACGCAACTGCTGCTCCTAAGTCCAAACTTGGTCCGAGCCTCGTCCGATTAACTCCCGAGACCCCCGAGTCCCCGTCCAAACATACCAACAAGTTTGAAATGATAAAACAGACTCGCTCGAACCCTCAGAACGTATAAAACAACATCAAAACTAAGAATCGTACCTCAAACCAAATTGATCCAACTTAGAATTTTTAAATTCTTCAAACTTACTCCGAACGCGCCGAAACATACTTAAACTACTCGGAATGACACCAAATTTTGCGTGCAAGTCTTAAATCACCATACAGAACTATTACCATACTCAGAATTTCAAACGGACCTCGATTACTCCAAAACCTACTCCAAACCAAATATAAAGAACCTTAAAACCTCCAAATAGCTAACTTTTACTATTAAGCGTCGAAACACTCCTGGGTTGTCCAAAACTCAATTCGAACATACGCCCAAGTCCAAAATCATCATACGAATCTATTGGAACTATCAAATCCTGATTTCGGGGCCGTTTTATCAAAAGGTTTACCGAAGTTAAGCTTAGCCTTTTTAAAGCCAACTAAGGAACCAAGTGTTCCGATTTCATCCCGAACCCTTCCAAATCCTGAACTAACCATTCCCATAAGTTATAAAAAAGTAAAAGCATATACAGGGAGTCTTATTTAGGGGAACAAGATTCTAGAAGGCAAAATGACCGATTGAATCGTTACACACGAAATATCTCTTTGGTTTGTAGGCTTCTAGCTTTCGCCAACTGGCGATAATTCAAGCTAGGGACCTCCAAATTAAATTTCGGGCGTACGCCAAAGTCCCAAATCACGATACGGACCTATGGAACTGTCAAAATACTGATCCGAGTTTGTTTGCTCAAAATGTTGACCAAAGTCAACTCAATTGAGTTTTAAGGCTATATTTCACATTTTAATCAATTTTTCATATAAAAATTTTCTGAAAAATTATACGGACTGCACACGCAAGTCGAAGAATGATGAATAGTTCTTTTAGAGGTCTTAGAACACAGAAATAATTATTAAATTTAAAGATGACCTTTTGGATCATCACATTCTCCACCTCTAAAACAAACGTTCGTCCTCGAACGGAATTAGAAAAAGTACCTGAACTCAACTTGCCTTTCTTTCCGAACCTCATTACACCTTTCATAGGTGAAACCCGGAGCAATACTCTTTCTCCAACCATGAATGCAATATCACGAACTTTACGATCGACATAACATTTTTGCCTAGGCTGAGGTGTGCGAAGTCGAACCTGAATAACCTTGACCTTATCCAAGGCAACCTGTGCCAAATCGGTACCCAACAACCGAGCCTCTCCCGGTTCAAACCAGCCAACTGGCGATCGACATTGCCTTTCGTATAATGCCTCATATGGAGCCATATGACTGAGCTCTATCTCTGCCTCGGCCTCTAGCACGACCTCGACCTCGACGTTTACCCCTGGCCATAGTTGCCACCGGGGGATCTGGTCCCTGTCCGTCGGTAGATGTATTACGTGTTCTCACCATCTGCGAGAGAATAAGAATAGAATGGTTCAATTATCGATTATAGAATAAAATCGCACGACAACATAAGAAAGAGGTGATATTGTTCCTAAACTTCATAGCCTCTGAAAGATAAGTACAGATGTCTCCGTGCCGATCTTTCAAACTCTACTATGTTTGCTCGTGACTCGTGAGACCTATGTAACTTAGTTCTCTGATACCAACTGTCACGGCCCGGAATTCTCACCTATAGGACCGTGATGTCGCCTAACATTTCACTTGCTAGGCAAGCAAACGTTAGAATATAATTAGCCATTTTAACACAATTTTAAATTAATTAATAACAAAGAAAACAAATGCGGAAATAAAGTCTGAAATAAAGTGAATAATCCATAATAAACGTGATATCTAAATACCATCCCAGAATTAGAGTCACAAGTGCACGAGCTTCTAGAATGATACAAATAAGGGTCTGAATAAAATAAAGCTCTCTGAAAGAAAACACACAACTAAAATAAAGTAGACAGGGACTTCAAAACTGCACACGCTATGCAGTTATACCTCAAGTCTCCTATGGGGAGATGAAATCCGAGCAAGTCTATAGTACGCCGCTAGGACCAACTCCTAAATCTGCACAAGAAGTGCAGAGTATAGTATCAGTACAACCGACCCCATGTACTGGTAAGTGTCTAGTCTAACCTCGACTAAGTAGTGACGAGGCTAAGGTAGGTCACTTACATTAACATGTACGCAATAATAGTAATAACAACAATAATAAAAATAAATCAGGTAACTCATTTTAACAGTTGAAGCCAACTCAACAGTCATATCCAATTATTATTTCAATCAATTTCCGTTACGGTGTGCAACCCGATCCCACAATATATTCATATTCAGTTTTGTTGCGGCGTGCAACCCGTTCCTCCAATATATTCATTTCAATCAATTCTGTTGCGGCGTGCAACCCGTTCTTCCAATATATTCATTTAAACCAATTATGTTGCGGCGTGCAATCCGTTCCTCCAATATATTCATTTCAATCAATTGTGTTGCGGCGTGCAACCCGTTCCTCCAATATATTCATCTCAATCAATTCTGTTGCGGCGTGCAACCCGTTCTTCCAATATATTTATCTCAATCAAGTCTGTTGCTGCGTGCAACCCGTTCCTCCAATATATTCACTTCAATTAATTCTGTTGCGGCGTGCAACCCGTTCCTTCAATATATTCACTTTCACTTACCAATTCTTATAAAAGAAATTTCTCCAATAAATACAATAATTAATATGAAATTATAAGACAACAAGCATACAATAATTATGATTTATTAGAAATAAGTGATGACAAGTAGCAATTAATTATGGAAATTAAGGATGTAATAGGCATTTTAATAATTAGTATGCTAAACGTCAAGTGGCAATTAAGTCATATAAATCAAATAAGCATGTAGAAATTATAGCATGGATTCAGGGAATGATATTGAGCAAAGAACACGAGTGAAACAATTAATATAATAATTAATTAATGATTTAAAATGATTTATGATTTTTCAAGTAATTATGTAAACAATTAATTTGATGACGTATAGAAACTCGTCACCTCGCCTATACGTCATTCACATGCATTTCACATAACAAATAATTTAAGGGTTCTATTCACTCAAGTCAAGGTTAACCACGACACTTATCTCGCTTTGCAACCAAATTCAAGAATCCAATAAACCTTTGCCTCTTGAATTCATGTCCGAAATCCTTAAAACTAGTGATAAACAATTCAATTTACTCAGTAAAAATTACAAGAATTAATTCCATATGAATTTACAAATTTTTCGGATTAAAATCCTAAATTCATCTCAAAAATTGATAGTGGGGCCTACACCTCGAATCCCAAAAAAATTCATGAAATCCGAACACCTGTTCCGATACGAGTTCAACCATATAAAAATTATCGAATTCCGATATCGTCGGCTTTCAAATCTTCATTTTATATTTTTCGAAGATTTTATAAAAATCTAATTTTTCTTCCATAAATTCACGGATTTATGATGTAAATGAGCATGGAATCATGAAATATAATAAATATAGGATAAGCAACACTTACCTCAATATTTTCCAGTGAAAATCGCCCAAACATCGCCTTACCCGAGCTCAAAATCTTGAATAATGAAAAATGGGACGAATCCCATTTCCAAACCTTAGGTTCTGCTGACGAGGAAATTCTTCATCGCGTTCGCGATAGCACCCTCGCGTTCGCGAAGCACATTTTTGTGCTGCCCCAGATTTCTTCTTCGCGAATGCGAGGTCAGTCTCGCGAAAGCGATGCCTTGCCAAACTTGGCCTTCGCAAACGCGGTCTCCACTATGCGAACACGATGCCTTATCGCCTGGTGCCCGTACAAGCCTCGCCCTTCTACGCGAACGCGAACGCTCCCACGCGTTCACGATGAACACTGTCCTCTACCCCTTCGGGAACGTGGTCCCCTCTTCGTAAACGCGAAGAGTAAATTTCGCTTGCCTCTAGTTCCTCTTTGCGAATGTGAGACCTCTATCGCGAACGCGAAGAAGGAAACCAGACAGTACATCAAAAAAATTCCAGCAGAGTTCCAAGTCCAAAATTCAACCCGTTAACCATCTAAAATTCACCCGAGATCCCCGAGACCTCAACCAAATATACCACCAAGTCCTAAAATATCACCCGAACTTAGTCGAAACCTCAAATTATATCAAACAACACTAAAAATACGAATCACACATAGATTCAAGCGTAATGAACTTTGAAACTTCCGATTTCTACAAACGACGTCGGAACCTATCAAATTATGTCCGATTGATCTCAAATTTTGTACACAAGTCATAAATGATATAACGGACTTATGAAAATTTTCAAAACTTAAATCCGACCCCGATATCAATAAAAGTCAATTTGTGGTCAAACTTTAAAATCTTTAAGTCTTTAGGATTCTAGCTTTCACCAATTGGAGATAATTCAAGTTAGGGATCTCCAAATTAAATTTCGGGCATACGCCCAAGTCCCAAATCACGATACGGACCTACCGAAATTGTCAAAACACTTATCCGAGTCCATTTGCTCAAAATATTGACCAAAGTCAACTCAGTTGAGTTTTAAGGCTCTATTTCACATTTTAATTATTTTTTCATACCAAAAGTACATCTTTAAATTTAATAATTATTTTTGTGTTCTAAGATTTCGAAAAATACTATTCATCATTACTCGACTTGCGTGCGCAGTCCGTATAATTATTTGCAAGATATATAACAAATTGGTGGCTTTGTTTTATTAAGTTGGAGACTGCCATATATACCTAATCATTTTTTTATACCGGTGTTGTTGTCGGAACTTGTTTGCACTTCAATTATTCTGAGTACCTTGCTACTTCCCAAGTACATATATGAGGTGATTCTACGTATAGTATTTTTTTTTTTCTATTGCGAGTTGAACCTTGTTTTCCAAGTTTTGTACCTGATTTTCATATTAATTGGACTTGAAATGGATTTTCACTTCTTCAATTATAATCCTATCTTTATGCCCAAGAAAATAAATATGCTCTTTCTACATGTTCAAAAGCAAAGTCCTTACATTTATATTGTTTAAGAACTCACTCCACCGGCTTCCAAAAACTTTCTTATCTTTCCTTAATTTTCGCTAATCACATGTTAGGTCGTCCAAGATATGTACATATACTTAGAATGTAAGTTTTACATTTTCGTTTTAGGAATTTTCTCCGTCGTAGGTATATATGAACATGCGTGTGTATGTGTACATTTTTTAGAGAGAGAAAAAAAATGTCATAAAACAGCCTTGTCTTGTAAGAAAAAGGGAATTTTGCCTTTGATTAGGTGATATAGCTAACAGACAATTATTGAATAGAGACTCATAATAATTGGATTAAAATAATAATAATGAGATTAAAGGAATTAAGTCACAACTCACATGCATATCTTCTGTTGAGGTTTACTAAAAAACCTAGGACTGTGATTGTTTATGCATGCGCCGACTGTAATTTCTATGTTCATATCTGGTGATTAATATTATTTGCTTAATTACCAAAAAAAAGTCTCTAATCTTAAGTCACGAATTGCTATTGTAGCAGCATGTCCTCCTCCAAACACCACCAAATCCTTATCTGATTTATTAAATTTGAAGTTATTAAAAGAGAACTAAACAAATAAAAGATGAGATATCTAAAAAAATATTAAGGAATTCGAAAAAATATTTCTTGATATTGAGGGCACGCGCACACACAAGAGTTAGCAGCAGAAAGAGGGGAAAACTGTAGACATGGGATGGGTCAAAATCCGGGTTACGGGTGGTTTGTTTTTTAGACAGGTTAGGTCAAAATCCAGATATAGGTGGATTTTTTTTTTAAATAAAATAAAATTTGAGAAGGGTTTAATTTTGGGCCAATCAGATTTGGCAACGTAATAAATAAATTTTTCTTATATATGCTATAATAGAGGCTAATTTACCTATTTTCTTTAGGTTTTGTAGTTTTCAATAAGTATCTAGATTTTTCTTATAAATTGTGTATATTCCCCTTAAAAGGCTCCCACCCGATTATTAGTGTCTTCAATTAAGATATTCAATTAAATCCTTTCATTTTTTTATTCTGTCCTCTCCTCTCTCCTTTTTTTTTTTTTCCTTTCCCTAATTACTTCTGTTTGTTTGCCTAATACACTCATCCACAAATTGGTCCATTCGAAGACAATAAATACATATAATTCTCAAGCATAAATACATACAATTTTGGGTTTTAAGATTTTGTGATTTGTTTGGATTGGATGTTCTTGCAAGTGATTGGGAATAATATACTTTGGAGTTTATATCTCCATTTTGAGGGGGTTTGGTTAAGTATAAAGTTGGTTTTAGGTTAAATTTCAGATTGAAACTCAAAGAAGAAGAAGTTGCAGGAATTGTCTGATAATTGTATAGTAATTGCATCTGATACATCAATACCTAAAACATAATTGTATCATACTTGTATCACAATTGTATTTAACTTGTATTTTATACATTAATATCTAAAACAATACCTGATACAATACAAACACAATTCTCATACATTTGTGATACAAATTGCGACACATTTCTGAAAATTCGTGATACAATTGTGATCTTCATCTTCTTCAAGTTTCAATCACAACTCTAAACTTAAATTCTGATATAATATTATATTTTAATTGTACCAGATATTATTTTAGGTATAAATGTATCAGATACAAGTAATATATAATTGTGATACAATTCTAAAATAATTGTGATACATTTATCGTACAATTCCTGCAACTTCGTTTTCTTCGAGTTTCAATATGAATTTTTACGTAAAACCAACTCTAAACCTAACCAATTTCCCTTTAAATTGAGATATAAACTACAAGGTATATTCTCCATCATTTGCAAGAATACCCAATCCAAACAAATCATAAATTCGTAAATTTTAAACAATGAATTCAAAGTTTCGAAACTTTTTAATGAATGTCGATGGAGAATCCTTAGCTGCTGCAATTTTAGAGACAAAAGTTTGGCCATTTTCGTTTACATTGCGAGAGAAGTACCGATTTTGGATGATAAGTACGAGGGGGAGAGAATGAGATGTGAAATCTTGTGGAAAATAGATAAAATTCGAATTTTTAGAAGGGGTTGGTGAACGAGAGAGAATGACATGCTAAATTTAATAAATCTTCTTTTTTATTTTATTTTATTATTATTTTATGATTTTGTACATAAATGATAACTATAGATATAGAATGTAATTAAGTATGAACCTAAACAAAAATGGTAAATAAATTTCTATTATAGTATAGCTAGGCAAACTTCCTTAATAAATAAATATCAAATTATTTAATTTCACGAGGGCCGTTAGTTTTAAGGGAGAATCAGATTAAGCCAAATCCAATGCCAAAATATATGATTAAATGGGCCAAAGACTCCTCATAAAATATGAATATTTATGTGTAGATATTCTGATATAATTTCTAATTAAAAGATAGGTTATAATAGAATTAAAGAAATTATATGTGCAATCATAAACAAGTTTACAGTCTTTAAATCAGACGTAAGATTTATTTTCTGATATCATATTGTTAGAAAGAAAGATTGCTTATGTCTTGGTATGGAAAATAGATAATTGAAAGACCCAACAATCTCCACGGTAGTCAATGGATTCAGCTAGGCTTCTGCTTTTAGTTTATTTTTTATTTATTGATTTAACGTGATAGATCTTGGAAAAGATGATGATCTTAACTTAAGATAATTTTGTTCCAATAGATTGGGATATGGCTCATTGTTTAGTTTATCTTAATCTATTTATCTCAGCCCTCTAACCGGTTCATTTATTGATTCAACCATTTTGACCATCCAAAATTTAGTCAAATCTGCCTATTTGACACCCCTTCGCTGGGCATTGGTCTTAGAATTGGTTGAATTGTTCCTTCAATATGATCAATGTGTACGAGAATTCATAATCAGCTGAAATTGCTCCTCTAATTTGAGGTTTGGAACAATACTCTCAAAGGACATCTCATACTACCTTGAACATAAAGTGCCACTAAGAAGCATTTTGTTATGCGGAGTTCCTAGCTAAAACAGAGATGTGACTTTTCTATTTCTAGTTAACTTAGTAGGCGCTTGGACATAAAAATTGTAATTTTTGAAAAAAGTAGTATTTGAAATTAAGTTGAGAATTTGTATTTGCAATTTGAAATTATGTCTGGATATGCATTTCACTTAAAAAAATGTTGCACTTTTGTGAGTGGGGAAAAAAAGTTTTTCTGAAAATTTTGATTTTTGAGAAACTCATTTTCGAATTTTTTATCATAAACTTGCAAAATTTTATGGACAAATACATTTTTTTTTAAAAAAGATTTTTTTTTATGGACAGATGGGGCCTTAAATAAAATAGGTGGAAGGGTAGTATCTTATAGTCCTCTTTTAGTTGAACTTGTTTCGATTTTTTAACTAAGACTGTAATTTTTGTGTGTTATTAAGACAAATTAGGGGTGACACCAAAGACGAAATTCAAGCAAAGATACACAAAATTTGATATAGAATATTTAAGTTTCTTCTTGTTATATATATATATATATATATATATATATATATATATATATATATATATATATATATATATATGTTATTATTGATAGTAAAACAATTCTCCTAGTTGCCATAGATTATTAAGTACGTACCATATTTCTTTTGAGAAAAACCCTCAAATTAAAAATACTACAAGACATAATGGTATGCCATAAAATTGAGTGAGAGAATATAGATGTTTTGGTCATTAGTTCAACCTTTCGGAATCTTATGAATAATAAAGCTTATCCGCTCATATTTGTAAAAAGTAATACAAAAAGAAAATTCTATGAATCATACATGCTTCTAAAAGCAAAACAAACAATTTTATTAGTTACGTACATCCTTAACGAACTGAATTACAAACTTACAATACAATGAAGGTTTACCACCATAAAATTACGTTCCACAAACTAATCAGAAAAGAAAAGACAGAGATTCCATAATTAAACATAACAATACAAAAAGGATTAAAATTTGGCAAGGGAAATAGCTTATCAAAGTTTCTCTTAGTTTCGGAAGGCACAATGCTTTCTGATTTCACCTGCATTACCAGTAAGAACTCCAATTTTGCCCATTTTTATCATTGATTCTCCAAAATCTTTGAAGAAAGTGGATCCATAGGGATTTACTTGAGACAAAACATATGCTTTTGTTTGACTATCAGTGAGAAGAGCTGCATCAGATGCGAATAACCCTCTTCTTTTGCTAACCATAGTGTAATAATCTGTGTCAAAACTCTTGAAACTTCCAGGGTCCATTTCAACAATGGTGGTCACGTCTCCTGGCTTACATTTGATCTTCAAACGACCTACGTAGTTCTGATCCATGTTCGGGTCCATGTCACCTTTGCCAGTGAAATTATACAAACGGCTTGAGAAGGAAAAACAATGTGACATTCCAATAGTGTGTCCTCCTACAAATAAACAAGGAGAAAATAAAAGAATATAAATTTTGGATTTGTTGAATCAATGTAACTCTTCCACATGTAGTTGTTTCACGGTAAAATATCAATTTTACCTGATAAAACAACAAGGTCTTTTACATTTAAGCCCAAGGAGCCAAATGTTGTTTTAAGAGTAGTGAAGTTATCAAAAGGAGTAGGCAAATTCTTTAAGGCATCTAAGAGTATAGAAACTCTCCCATCTCTTCTTCCCAAGGGAACTGCCCAAGTTGGTCCATTAATCTGAAATAACCCATAACATATTATATAAGTATTTGAAATTCTAATAAATTGTTTGAATTTACACTATTTATTTAGTTACCAGTTCAACAGCATCACGGGCTGCTAAGGCTAAAATATCAGAGCAAGACACAATGCCAGGACACTCTTTCTCTAAAGCAGATTTAGCAGCATCAATTACTTGGAATCCCCTCAGGCTTTGATTTGGAATTGCATCTTTCTCTGCTTGATTACCTTTTGTTGAATTCAGTAGTACCGAACCATCACATCCCTGCATCATTAAGCGAATATGTTATAGTGCATTCGACGTGAAAAATATCAAACAAACTAAGGTAAATACATAAGGCATAAAATCGCGATGCTTACCCTAACAAAACAATCGTGAAAATGCATTCTCAATAAAGGGGCAGCCAGAGTAGGAGCGCGAGAAATATAGTGAGCTGTTGTTTGTTTGACAATTGCCTCTACATTTGGACATGTTTTCTTATAGAACCCTAGTTCTACACCTTGACAATTAGCAACCTCTAATATGCAAAATAGTTGAAGAATGAGAAATGAAAGAAACTTAAATGTTGCCATTATCTGTTTTGGACAAAGGATTATGAAAATCTCAATGTACTTTCTTGCTTAAAGTGATGATTGGGACACTCAAATACATGTCCTTTAAATAGGAAGATGATTGTGATATACAAATCCTTTAGTTTGATTTGTTAAATTGGCATAGCTGCAGTAATGGAAAGTTGATTTTTAAATTTAGCAGTTAGCACCTTCTAAGTGAAGTATTTTTTAATGTTATTATTGCTAATATATGCGAAATGGACTGATTACTAGAAAACAAAACAATCAGAGAACAAAAAAGAAAAATACAACGAAGAGCTTTTATATTTTATCATGCTACTGTTGTGTGGTTGATTTGTTAAATATTTTTAAAAAAAGATTCAGTACTCTATCAACCATATCAAATGCATGTCATTCATGTTTAGTTTGCAAACAAGATTATACTGGGATTAATATTATGCCACTTTTAATATATATACTTTATTTTGTTGTCTTATTTATCGTTGTCAATGTTTGCTTCCGCATGACACCTTATTATTTTCGATTCCAATATGGATAATCTAAACATGTGTTTAATTTTAGAATAAGGGAAATTTATGGCGATCCATTTTACTTGTATGTATCCAGGTATAACTAATTGTTGGATTGTTATATCACAACGGTACCAAGATTCCAGTATAAAATCATATTATTATTAGTAGTTATGTGTTTACTTATATAGAAAATAAAAATGCAACCAAACGAAGTAAAAAATGATACCGACTTTTATACCGGAAATATTATCATAATCATGACAACCAAAAGTGTAATATTATTCATTTTGAACCAAATCTGCACGATTTTTTCCAAAAGATCTCGCACCAGAAAGGGAGCATAGTAGAGGAGTTCTAAACTTACAACTCGTCCAAGTTAAAATTTGATAAAACTGTAATCGACTATAAAACAGACTGAAGTTAAAAAATAATTCACTTAAGTACTGTAAAGTTCTATAATAAAGTTCTTGGTTTAAGTACAAGTCAAATATTTGAAGATAATGCTGTGATCTATACAAAGAATGCGTTGTTTAGGTAGTGTAGACTGATAGAGTTGAGTTGGTATGTTATTCCTTTAGTTGTCTGTCATTTATATATCCCAAGTCAAATAATGAAGAAGAATGCAGCTAACCAGATCTTCAAAGGGCAAACAATTGAATTGGTTCAATTGCATGGTGCCAACGAAATCGAGTGCTAATTATCATTTTATTTAATTAAGCGATCGACGTGCTAGCGGACATTTATTTTGAATTCGATAATTTTTGCAAAAATATTTCGACATATTTATTTATTTTAATATTATGGGAATCAATCCTACTACTTATGGTTCTGGGGTTTCCACGCTTGAAAAAACAAATCTGGGCCGCGTCGTCTAAATCATCGATTCGATACTACATATAGCCTTTTCCCTGAGCAAGATGCCAAATATTTATAATGCTCCGGTGGTTCAAGGTCGAGATAGTGTTGGTCAACCAATTAATGTGGCTTGTGAGGTACAACAATTATTAGGAAATAATTGAGTTAGGGTTGTAGCTATGAGTGCTACAGACGATCTAAAGAAAGGAAAAAAAGTGATTGATGCAGGAGCACCTATAAGTATTCCGGTCGGGGGAGACTTGATTAATAAACAAGGATATGCCATAAGCATCTATATTTGAGCTGTCCTGGCTGCTAAAGTAGCGGGTATTTGTTCATGTTTGTTAAAAGTACTTGGACTTCACATGCACCATTATGAACACAGATGATAGATATACTACAAGAGCAGGTCGAGGCGGATGGAGCGTTACAACCAAGTTCATCTGAATCCAGTGCTTTCGAAGCAAAACATAAATTTATGTATAATCACCAGAAAGAGAGCATAGTAAGAAGAGTTCTAAAATTACAACTCGTTCAAGTTAAAATTTGGAAAATAAAACTGTGATCGACTATAATACACACGGAAGTTAATAAATAATACACTTAAGTACTAAAGAGTTCTATAATAAAGACGTACTTGGTTTAGGTACAAATTAGATATTTCAAGATAATGTTGCGATACAAAGAATGCGCTGTTTAGGTAGTGTATACGCATAGAGTTGAGTTGGTAAGTTATTCCTTTAGTTGTCTGTTATTTTGTATATCCCAAGTCAAACATATACTGAAGAAGAATGCAGCTAACCAGATCTAGGGCAAACAATTGAATTGGTTCAATTGCAGGGTGCCAACGAAATCGAGTGCTAATTCTCATTTTATTGAATTAAGCGATCGACGTGCTAGCAGACATTTAATTTGAATTCGATAATTTTTGCAAAAATATTTTGGCATATTTATTTATGTATTTATTTTATTATAATGAGAATCAATCCTACGTACTACTTCTGGTTCTAGAGTTTCCATGCTTGAAAAAAGAAACTTGGGCCGCATCGTCCAAATCATCGGTCCGGTACTAAATTTAGCCTTTTCCCAAGCAAGATGCCAAATATTTATAATGCTCCGGTAGTTCAAGGTCGAGATAGTGTTGGTCAACCAATTAATGTGGCTTGTGAGGTACAATAATTATTAGGAAATAATCGAGTTAGGGCTGTAGCTATGAGTGCTACGGACGGTCTAACAGACGGTCTAATGAGAGGAATGGAAGTGATTGACACAGGAGCACCGATAAGCATCTGGTCGGGGGAGTGACTCAGGGACAAATTTTTAACGTGCTCGGAGAGCCTACTGCTACTATGGATTGTCACCAAATTAAATATCAGAAAAATGACTTATTTTTCACAAACACATTTTGTTTCTCAACATGTTGAAAGAACATGTTTATTTTCATGGGCAAGTGTTGCATTTCCAAGTATATACAATTAATATCTTAAAATTTTTTATAAAGAAAATTTGTGCTTGCTTGGTTCCTACTTTCTTCTATCTATATCGAAGACTGCATCTCACTGTATATATATGAAATAGAACAAGTAGCAAAACAGGTCATAGACTTGATTAATAAACTAGGATATGCCACAAGCATCTGTATATAAGCTGTCCTGGCTGCTATAGTAGCAGGTATTTGTTCCACTTTGTTAAAAGTACTTGGACTTCACATGCACCATTATGAACATATATAGATGATAGATATACTCCAGGAGCAGGTAGAGGCGGATACAATGCTACACCGGGTTCATCTGAACCAATGCTTCAATGCGAAACATAAATTTATATATAAAAATTCACTTAAATTACAATGAATAGTAGATTTGAACCCATAATTCTAAAGATACGTACAATGGATTCAATGCTAAAAACTTTAAAGATTGAATTTATAGAGCTTAAATCCTAGACATGTCTTTGCTACAAATAATGTTATATACCTATTGAGTTAGTACTATTCAACTTTGATGCATGTCATGGCAAATTTTTTGATAAAGAAAAGACAAGAAAGATGATTATAAGCCCAACGATTTGGTTGATTCATTATTGGGAAGGTTAATTGGTCAACGTGATTATGATATAAATGATCGATGTGACTGAGCATGTGCAATAGGGACAGACTATAACTAATGAATTTTCTAATGAATTAAAAAACTTAAGAAAGAAAGAAGAAAAAGAGATGGTACTAAAATAAACACATGTTAGTTAGATCAAACAAGTAAAGTGCCTATAAATTTGCTCTAATGCATGCTGTTTGAGTACAAAAACGCAACAAAACAAAAATCTCTTTGAAAACTAAGTAGCATTCCAAAATGGCTACATTTAGCTCTTTGAGTTTTCTAGTATTGATTTTTGTAGGAATCCTAGGGTCTAGCCATGCCCAATTACAACTCAACTTCTATAGCAAGAGCTGCCCAAAAGCAGAGAAGATTATCCAAGACTACGTCCAGAAACACATTCCTAACGCTCCGTCTCTTGCAGCTGCCTTACTCAGAATGCAATTTCATGATTGCTTTGTCAGGGTAAGTATATACATACATTTATTGTTATTGTTATTGTTATTGGATTGAGATGGAATTAAATAGCATGTCATGAATGAAGATTCATATAACTGATCGTAACATGCTTGGGATTGATGCATAATTGTTGTTGTTCACAATTACGCATAATAGACCATTGTGCTCCGGCTCTTCCCCGGACTCCGCACATAGTGGGAGCTTAGTGCATCTTACTGCCCCTTTTAAATTCTTTCTCTTTTTGGCTATTGGCAGGGTTGTGATGCTTCTGTGCTCCTGAATTCGACTAAGAGTACAGGAAATCAGACCGAGAAAGTGGCAATCCCAAATCAAACACTGAGGGGATTCTCCTTCATTGATGGTGTGAAGAAAATAGTTGAAGCTGAATGTCCTGGAGTTGTCTCTTGTGCTGATATTGTTGCCTTGGTTGCTAGAGACTCTGTAGTTGTCACTGTAAGCAAATATTTTAGCAAATAAATAATTAACTTCTTGAACCATTTCTCTTTTCACATTCTTCCCAATGATATATAGGGAGGTCCATACTGGAAAGTGCCAACTGGTAGAAGAGATGGAAGAATATCAAATGCCTTAGAAGCCTTAGCAGACATTCCAGCTCCAACTAGTAACTTTACCAGACTTCAGTCATCTTTTGCCAAAAAAGGACTTGATCTAAAGGACTTGGTCCTATTGTCTGGTAAGTTAAAATACACACTCTTTTAATTTTTCTAGTCCACATGCACATAAGATTTAATAAGACTTGACCTCTGCTAATGAATTGCGTGACCATCTCATTGAAAAGTTAGCCGGTTTTTATTTACTACTATATTTTAACATGTTTCAGGTGCTCACACTATTGGAGTTTCTCATTGCCCATCATTTTCCTCACGTCTGTACAATTTCACTGGAACTTTTGGTACTCAAGATCCATCTCTAGACAGTGAATACGCGGCCAATCTTAAGGCCCAAAAATGCAAATCCGTTAATGACAATACAACAATAGTTGAGATGGATCCTGGTAGTTTCAGGACATTTGATCTTAGCTACTTCAAGCTTTTGCTCAAGAGGAGAGGTTTGTTCCAATCTGATGCAGCCTTAACAACGAGTTCTACGACAAAATCATACATCGACCAACTTGTAAAAGGATCACTCAAAGAGTTCTATGCTGAATTTGCTCAAGCCATGGAAAAAATGGGAAGAATTGAAGTGAAGACAGGTTCTAATGGTGAAATTAGAAAGCAATGTGCACTTGTGAATTAATAGGTTAAAGTTCTCTTTGATTTCTTTGGTACCAAGTTTCAATCATTTTGTGTTTTGTATTTATGTGTGTTGTGTGACAGTGTGAATGATTTGAGGTACATGTATCATGTTTGGTTTTGTATATATTCCTTACTATTTTTGTAACTGTATGGTTTTTTCTTGATAATAAAACCAAGATGGTACTGTCTCCATAACCTACTGCTCAAGTTCAAGTTGTTTACATTACAATTAAGGAAAGATAAAAAAACATAAAAATAAAATGATTCCTGAAAACTTGATCTTTTCTTCTTAAAGTTTTCGAACATTAAACAATTTCCATGGATTTTATATTTTTCTTTTTTAAGAATAATCAAGTAATTAAGAAGTTCCAAGGTGAGAAATGTTCTCTGTTATTTTTAAACAATTAACGAGAGCTATTGGCATAAAATACTTACTTCTTCTCTTTCAAAAAGAATGAACCTATTACTATTTGGGAAGTCAAATAAGATTTTCTTTGATCATATTTTTTGCAAATAATTTTTACTTATTTAAAATGTTAACTGTTATAGCTTATAGTACATTTTATATAATTGTAGTCGAAAAAGTGTATTAAATTTATATAATTTTTGTATATAACATACTAAATGTATATATATACAAAAATATATAAATTTTATACATTTTTACGATTATTATATTTACTACGGCTATACAATGTCATTTTTCATTTATAGTTTCTAAATATGTAAATTTTTATTTTAAAGAACTAAAGAATCTATGTCCAAATTTACACCGATATTTAGACAATTTGATTATCATACTCCGCAAAAATTCAAATAAATTGTAATATAATATAGTTTTTATTGAATAAATTATACTCCATCCGTTCTAGTTTATGTGAACCTATTTCCTTTTTAGTCCGTTCCAAAAAGAATGACTTCTTTCTAAATCTGGAAATAATTTAGCTTTAACACCCAATTCTACCCTTAATGAGAAACTTTTATAACCACACAAATACTCTGGATCCCTTTTTGACTTGTTTAGGATCGCAAATTTTATAAGTTTTTATTTTTTCTTAAATTTTGTACCCAATCAAATAGGTTGAAATAATATTATGATAAAAGTAAGCCGTAGAAAGTTGACTTTAGTACCTTTGTCATGTTAAGTATCTTTGTCTTTGTCACTTACATTCAATCTCCCTCTGACACCGATTATAAATTATTTAACGGGTTATGTGGAAGGTAGAAACATGTGCTACAAGCGACAATCTTTAACATATGATCAGATTCCCCCTGACCTGGCAGAACACAGGATGCTTTCGGCTGCCCTTTTAAAAAAAATCTTTTTAAATCCAAAACTCCATAAACAACCCCTTGGAATTTTCTTGGATGATTTTTCAGATATTAATTTTTAGAGCTATCATTTGAAATATAATCAACATTCATGTTGAAAGCGGAAAATGAGCTGAAATCAAGGGAAATTTGCTCTAGGATTTACTGTGTTCGAGAGAAAGAAAGAGTTTCTCTCATATCTGTGCAAAATGTATACTTACATTACATTTGAGACAGACCTCTTTGGTCTTCTTATATGTGACCCGGCCCAGACTATACATTATGGGCAAAAATCATAATCAAAGAAGTGGGCTTGGCCCAATACAAATAATAAATTATTTCTAACATGTGGGCCTAACTAATCCGGATTGGGGTCAATATTTCCAACAGCCCCTTCAAGTTAGAGGGTGATAAAACCCCCAACTTGGTTAGAATGCCATGATGAGCAGCACCAGCCAAGGTTTTGGTGAAGATATCAGTCAATTGAGTAGAGGAAGAAGTGTGAAGCAACTAAATAAGGCCTTTAGCAAGCTTGGTTCTGACCAAATGGCAATCCAACTCGATATGCTTAGTATGCTCATGAAAAATAGGGTTCTTGGCAATATGAATAGTAGCTTGGCTGTAACAAATAGAGGAATAGCAATAGAACAAGGAACACCCAAATCCAGAAGCAATATGTGCAGCCAAGTAACCTCACATGCAGCCTTGCTCGTGGCCTTGTATTCAGCTTCAACAGAAGACATTAGCGCCACACGCTGCTTCTTAGACTTCCAACCTATAAGGTTTCCCCCTAATAACACACAAAAATATGTGACAGGCCTTCTAGTATTCGGGCAGCCAGCCTAATCGCTATCACAAAAAGCAGAAACAGAAAAATCAGGGACATTGTTGAGGAAGATGCCATCCTCAACAGTACCTTTCAAGTACTTCAGCAAATGGAAACCAACATCTAAATGAGGCACACCAAGGAGACTGCATGAATTGAGAAAGGTGTTGCACAACAAAGGAGATGTATGGCCTTGTGTGAGTGAGAAAATTGAGTTTGCCAACCAAATATCTATTCACCTCAAGCTTGGGAGAAGGCACACTCTCATTGGCTTTAAGTTTGACAGACAAGGAAAGAGGACAAACCACAGGTGGGGCATCAGAACAATGAAACTCACGGAGAAGTTCATGAATGAACTTCTTTTTATGCAACAGAACACCTGAAGCTTAGTACAACACCTCTATGCCCAAAAAATAGTTGAGAGACCCCAAATCCTTGATTTTGAACTGATGGCGAAAGAAAGACTTAAGAGTAGAAATCTTAGCACTATCAGTGCCAGTCAAAATAATGTCATCCACATAGACTGCAAGCATAATAATAGAATCCCCAGAAACCTTATGAATAAGGAATAATCATTGAGAGAATGGTAATAACCTCTAGAATATAAGGCATGAGAAAGCTTGTCATACCATTGCCTGGAGGCTTGCCTAAGCCCATAAAGAGATTTATGCAGTCTACAAACCAACTGCCCAAAGGTAGAAGGGGAAGAAATAATGTAACTAGGAGGCAGCTTCATATAAACCTCCTCATCAAGGTCACCATACAAGAAGGCATTGTTTACATCTAGTTGAAACGTAGGCCAATATTTCTTGACTGCAACTTCAATCAGAGTCTTGATTGTAGACATCTTCATCACAGGGGAAAAGGTCTCATGAAAATCAATATATTCAATCTGAGTATCCCCCCTGACAACCAATCTAGTCTTATATCTCTTAATGTTCCCATCAGCCTTGTGCTTGATCTTGTACATCCATTTGCAACCAATGGGCTTCTTTCCCGGAGGAAGCTCAACAACAGACCAAGTGCCATTGGCTTCTAAAGCCTCAAACTCCTTGGTCATGGATTCCTTCCACTCAAGTATACAAGAAGCCCGAGAGTAAGTGGTCGGTTCAGACAAAGGTTGAGAAGAAGAGGAAGCTGACAAGAAGGAATAGGGAAAAGTAGAAGGAAAAGAACAAAACATAATCCTTGAGATATCCTGGAGGATTATGAGGCCTGGAAGACCTCCTCACAGGAGCATCAACAATAGAGGAGGAGGGTGGGAGATCAAAAAAAGGTGAAGGGAAAAAAGAAACAAGAGTAGAAGATGAGAAAAAAGTGGAGATGAATTAGAAACAGAAGGAGGAATGAAAGAAAAATTAGGAGGAAGGGAATAAGGAAAGGTAAATACAGAATGAATAGGGGAAGGATTGGTAGAGAAAGGGAAAATGTGTTCATGGAATTGAACATCCCTAGTGGAATCAAGATTATACAGTTTGTAACCCTTCTTGGCAAAAGGATACCCTAGAAAGATACAAGGAACAGACCTAGGGTCAAATTTGTCCATATGGACCTTAGGAATATTAGCATAACATAAGCAGCCAAAAGTCCTAAGGTGAGCATAGGATGGGGTAGAACCATAAAGCAACTCAAAAGGGGTTTTATTCTTTAACAATGAAAAAAAGAATCTGTTAATAAGATATGTGGCAGTCAAAATGCAATTCCCCCAAAAGGAGATGATGAGATTATATTGAAATAATAAAGCTTTAACAGTCTTAAGTAAATGCATATGCTTCCTTTTTACCACACCATTCTGTTGTGGAGTATGGGGATAAGTGATCTGATGAATGATGCCTTTATCATAAGAGAATTTGGAACCAGCGGAACTAGAGCAATGAAAACTTTGAGTAAGTCAAAAGCATTGCTCTTAGAACCCATCAAGTGAGTCCAAGTAGCTCTAGAATAGTCATCCATAATGGTAAGGAAATACTTAGCACCATGAGAAGTAGAAGAGTGATAAGGGCCCCAAGTGTCAATGTGGATCAACTGGAAAGGATCATAAGAGTGAATGATGCCAGTGGCGTATCCAGGTTGAGGGATATGGGTTCACGTGAACCCATACTCCTCTCCCTAAACCATGTATAATAATGTTATATTTCTTCAAAATTATTTAAATATATGTGCATGAACCCATACTCAATGACTCTTATGGAGTTATGGTACAATTATTATTGGATGCACCTCTACAAGTGAATTGGTAGTTCAAATTCCACTCTGAACGATCTTATTTTTGGCATGGAGTATAAATATATATGTGAAAATTACTAAAATTTCTAAAATAATATAATTTTGAACCTATAATTTCAAAAGTGTAATGAGTTCATGGTAAGAGACTAAAGTCAAACCCGTCAAATATAAATTCTAGATCCACCTCTTCACTATAGTGCACCCATCCTCTTGAAATCCTAGATCCGCCTCTGAATGGTGCTATCAGGGAGAGGAAGTCTAGTCTGCCTAGTTAGAGGGAATATGGGACAAGGAAAGGATTGTTTATAGGAGAATGAGGGACTAAGAACAAAAATCTCTTTCATTCTAGAGAATGGTATATGACCAAGTCTAAAATGCCAAACAATATCCATTTTATTAGAAACAGTAGGTGCATAATAATAAGAAGAAGCAATAGAAGTACCAGAACCATTACATTCAGAAGAAGAAATAGGAAATACAAGAGCAACATTAGAAACACATCTATCAAGACTATGAAAGTGCAAGAGGAGGGGGTTTGAATTGTAATTTTTTCTTTCTTTTTCGAGGTAGTCGACTAACTTGTGTTCTAGTTGTCTAGGCTTTTCAAAATTGAATATAAGAAAATAAATGACACAAAATATTTTATACTGATTCGGATTCAGAGTGAATCCTACGCCCAGTCCCCTTGGATTGCAAGGGTGATCTCTTTCAAGTATGAAGTGGCTTAGTACAAATGAGTTGATGTTGTTATACACCAACAAATTTTGTCACTTTGTTCTTCTCTCTTACAATCGATACAATGCATCACCAGTGTTCTTTTCTCTCTCTCTTCTTTCTCAATTACACATGAAATGTATAGCAGAGTATAGTGATTGTTTGAAGTAGAACAAAGAGATTGAAATTGGTTCGATCAAAGTATATCATTCCTTGGCATCTTCTGTAGAATATATATATATATATATATATATATATATATATATATATATATATATATAGCGAGTTGATCTCCATTCTTCACGGCGTGATAGTGTAATGATTGAACGACAACCCAAGGGAGTTGATTCTCAGAATAAATTAAGATGATTTTATTCCATAAATAGAATGGACTTTTCGTTTCGTTGCTTCTTTGATTTCCCTTTCCTTGCGAGTCGTTAAGATGAATATTCTATGAGGATCTTTTGTTTAGATGATTGATCTTCTTCACTGATTGATTGGTCTTCTTATACTGATTGATTTATGCCTTCCGTAAATGGTTGATTCGATTATCCAGTTTCCATAGAACGCGTGATCACATCAATTGTACTCCTTGATTGTTTTCTTTGGATCTTTACTTGCACGTTTGCCTCCTTAATTTTTGCTTTCAGATCTTCTGCTAGAATCTTTCTAATTCTCATGACATCCTTCTGTTGAATTGGTTTTCTACAAGTAAAATTAAGTTATTGTCTATCATTAAAATTCATATTTAACAATCTCCCCCTTTTTTATGATGAAAAAAAAAACTTAATTCGTTTTACTTCCCTGTTCTAGTCGGCTCCCCCTTAACTTGGTGTAAGGTAAGCTGAGTACTTAGAGTTGACTCCCCCTTATTCAGATGCTCCCCCTTACTCAGATGCGAGTAGTTGACTTTACTCAGTCGACTGAGCCGTATCCTGCAAGTTAGTATGCTAATTGACTTTTGCTCAATCAGTCGACTATATATCCTACATCCTGCAAAGTTAGTGTAATGTATTATACTTCTCCTCCTTTGGCATCAATCAAAAAGAGAGCTAAGCAAGATTAACTACTAGCAGATAAGATTAGCATATAGTATGCTTAATTACAGTCATCCACAAAGTATCCAAAAAAAATAAGCAAAAGAAAATTATCCAGAGAGACCAAAAGAAATTATCTGAACATCTAACACATATTAACGGCAGAGGAAATAGGTAAGGGTGTTTCAGATAGCTTCTTTGAGGTGATCAAAACTAGCGTTCATTATGACCGAGACTCCATCCACTCGATCATGCACCTCCTTGAAAGCTTTCACTGCCTTTTCTGCGGTTTTCAGCACCATAACTCTTAACTTGGACACGTTAGATCCTATTTCCTTTACAATTGCATAGATATCTCTAACTGAGGTCTGAGTGGCTAGAAGTAGTTCATTGACGACAGTCAGCTTGTCATCAAGTGCAATTATCTTTTCCAGCAGCTTTGGATTATTGATGGCAGTCTGAGGGTTATCTACCTTTACCTTAGAACTGGAGGGGATCTCTTTGTCTTAAACTTTCTGCTTCTTTACCCAAGTACCATCCATAACGACATATCCCATACTGACAAACACCCTATTGTTATAGCAATTGGAAACAAATACATAGGGATAGTTAGAGAGATGGATATTGAAGGCCTCTGAGTAATGACCATCCCGTAGGGTAGGCTTGAGAGATCTTCAGCACATTCAATCATGAAATTTATTACCCAGGAAGACAATTTTACCTTGTGCTTGGTGAGAAGACAGTAGACCAAAAAGGTGTCCCTTTGAGATAGAGTGGTGTAGGAACTAGTTCTGGGAAGAATGGTGGTGGCAACAATGTGAGCAAGAATACGGGTTTCAAAATTGATGTCATTGGGTCCTAATTGGTTTGGCAGGGGACTAGACAGGGAATCGGCAAGACATTCTTTGGCTTGTTCAAACGACACTTCAAAATCATCAGGCCAAGAGTTTTTAAACAGAGTAGAATAACCAGAACTTTTACACTTAAAAAGGGTATCAAAAGTAGAACAATCTAGAATAATACACTGACCTAGTGACTCAATTTTATCATATTTCTAGGAACGAAGATTTGCATAGAACATGTGAACCAAATCTTCATAGACCTTTGGAGGGGTTAGGGCAAAGAAACTTTCCCATCCTTGAAAAGGGAAGAAGTATTTTACCTTAGTTTTTAGGCCTTCCGTCTCTTCCAAGTTGATGATCCTTCCCATGAGCAATTGTCTTACCTTTGAATGAGATGAACTTATCTTTATTGGGAGAATCCTAATAGTTTAGTTCGGACTCCAGTGCACTGTCCATGTCTATTTTCACCTTCTTTGGAGTGTACGCTGCTGCTCCTTCTTCCATGGGTCGCTTTCCTAGTGCCATTTCTGCTTGAGCATTGTTGGAGATGATTTCTTGAGAAGACGAAAAACCCTCAGAGTGGTCAGAGCCAATAGTGTCTGGTTCTGATGGTTGAAAAAGTGTTTTCGCTTTGTCTCGGGTGCTTTTGCGAGTGGAAGCAAAGTGATTTATTTTAGGCTTTAGCCATTGAAGAGGATGATTGAAGGGTGTATACAGAGAACTTCAGAGGAGAGGCAGACTTATAGAGGTGGAGATAGGAGTGAAGCGACGTGACTGAATCGACATGACTGTCGGGGAAGAGAAAGGCAAGAGACGTGACTGATTGATTTAGTTTCCATCTCGGTAAACCAAAAAGGCAAAAAGAAGGGCTAAAAGTGGAGACTCATAATTAATGCTACATGCACTAATAATAAAATAACACAGTACAAATTTTTTTTAACCAAAAGTTATTTTGACACGCAATCTTTCAAGTAAAACAGAAATTAAAGCCTTATTTGGAAAAGGTAATAATGCTAAGTAAATCCCTAAGGGTTTTAAACCTATCCTCTAGAAGAGGCTTAGTAAAAATATCAGCTAATTTATTTTTGTGTTAACAAAAGATAATTCAATGTCACCCTTAAGAACATGATCTCTAATGAAATGCTGCTTGATATCTATATGGTTTGCTCTATAAAGATGCACATGATTTTTTCAAAAATATATAGCTCTAGAATTATCACAAATTTTTTTAACAAACTTAAATGAAAGATCATAATCACTTAATTGATGAGTCATCCAAAGTAGTTGAGCACAACATTGTCCAACGGCAATGTATTCATCTTCAATTGTAAATAATGCAACTGATCCATGTTTCTTACTGTTCCAGAAAATAAGTGATTTGTCAAGTAGTTGACAAGTTCCACCTGTGCTTTTCCTGTCATCTTTATCACCGGCAAGATCTGCATCTGAAAAACCTTCAAGATTAAAATTGTTAAGATGTGAATACCATAATCCATGTGAAATAATTCCAATAAGGTATCTAATAATTCGCTTCACAATAGTTAAATGTGACTCCTTTGGAGCTGCTTGGAACCTGGCACATCTGCATATGCTAAACATTATGTCATGAGGACTAGCAGTTAAATAGAGTAGAGATCCATTCATTCCATGATGTTTTGATTCATCTACTGATTTTTCTTCTTCATCTTTGTCAAGAGATATAGCTGGACTCATGGGAGTCCTAATTGCATTGGCATTGTCTATTTCGAATTTTTGTATCAGCTCCTTTGTGTACTTTGCCTGACATATAAAGATCGCTTCATCTGATTGTTGAATTTGGAGTCCAAGGAAGAAAGTTAATTCTCCTATCATGCTCATTTCAAACTCATTTCGCATGAGATGTGAGAATTCCTTGCATAAAATAGGGTTAGCACTTCCTATTATAATATCATCAACATAAATTTGAATACTGAGATTTCCTGAAGATGATCTTTTGATGAAAAGAGTAGTGTCAATATTACCTCTCAAAAATCCATGACTAATCAAAAGTGAGCTTAGTCTTTCATACCAAGCTCTAGGTGCTTGTATTAGCCCATAAAGAGGATTAGTCAACTAAACACATGATAAGGAAGCTATAAGTTTTCAAAACCAGGAAGTTGTTTAACATAAACCCCCTTATCAATGAAGCCATTTAAAAATGCACTTTTAACATCCATTTGAAATAGTTTAAAATCTTTAAAAGAAGCATATTATAATAAGATACGAATTGATTCTAACCATTCTACCGGAGCGAAGGTTTCATCATAGTCGACTCCTTCCTGTTGAAAGTAACCCTGAGCAACTAGCCTTGTTTTGTTCCGGATAACTTTAGCTTCTTCATTCAGTTTATTCCTGAATACCCATTTGGTTCCTATGATTGCTGCATTTGCTAGTTTTGGCACCAATGTCCAAACTTTATTTTTATCAAAATGTTCAAGTTCTTCTTGCATAGCTTGTACTCAACTTGAGTCTTTCAAAGCTTCGTCAACTTTCTTTGGCTCTATTTGAGATATGAACGTGACATTAGCCTTTTTCTTTAAAGCTCCTCTTGTTTTTATTCCATCGGTTAAATTTCCAATGATGAACTTCTGAGGATATTCTGGTTCGCTTCTCCACTCGTTTGGTACTACTTCAGTACGTTGATTAGTCGACTCATTCTGAGGTTGATCATGCTCACTAATGTCTTTATTAGTCGACTATGGGGTTTCAGTCGTACTGTCAGCAGTTTCTTTTGAAGTTTTCTATTCATTAATCTTTGGTTGATTTTGGCTGATCTCCTCATCACTTGCAAAATCTCCTTTTTCAGCTATAGAGTTATTATCATAAAAAATAACATGAACTGATTCCTCTACGCATAGGATACGCTTATTATAGATTCTAAAAGATCTATTGTTATTCGAGTAGCCGAGAAATATACCTTCATCACTTCTTGGGTTAAACTTACCAAGATTATCCTTGCCATTCTTATGGACAAAGTATTTACTTCCAAAAGGGTGAAAGTATCCAATATTTGGTTTCTTACCTTTCCATAAATCATATGGGCTCTTCTTCAAAATAGGTCGAATTAAGCACCTATTGAGAATGTGACAAGCTGTGCTAACTGCTTCTGCCCTGAAATGATTTGGAAGGGAATGTTCTAGTATCATGGTTCTTGCCATATTCTGCAGAATTCTGTTCTTACATTGAACCACTACATTTTTTTGTGGTGACCTAGGTATTGAGAAATTATGAGTGTATCCTTAACCATTGCAGAATTCTTCAAAAGCTCCACTTTTAAATTCTCCTCCATGATCACTTTGAATAGTTGCGATAAGATGCCCCTTTTCTCGTTTAATTCTTTTACAGAAAATCTCAAAAATTTTCAATCCTTCATCTTTATGAGATAAGAAAATCACCCATGTAAAATGTGAGTAGTCATAAACAATAATAAAATCATATCGTTTACCTCAAATGCTGGCAGTTCTATTAGGTCCAAATAGGTCCATGTGAAGCAATTGCAAAGGCTTGGTAGTAGATACAATGTCTTTGATTTTGAAAGAGTTTATAGTTTGTTTACCAATTTGACATGCACTGCATACATGATTTCTAAAAAAAATAAACTTGGGAAGACCAATAACTAAATCATGCTTGGAGAGCTTTTCAATTAGATGCATGCTTGCATGACCAATTTTTTTCTGCTAGAGCCATGGATCATCAGATATGGATGCTAAACAAATATGGATATCTAGATTGTCAATGCCATCAAGAATGTAGACGTTTTCATAACATTTACCCGGAAGAATGATCTTACCTGCCTCATCTTCAATAGCACATCATATTTTCTTGAATTTAACTTTGTACCCTGAATCACACAGTTGACTTATACTTAGAAGATTGTAATTGAGTCCATCCATAATATATACCTTTGTAATATCGTAGTTATTGTTGAATGGAACTATGCCAGTACCAACTATATTTCCTTTTGAATCATCTCCAAATTGAAATTTCCTCCATTTATTTTTGTGACTTCTTTGAACAGATTTTTGTCACCCGTCATGTGACTGGAACACGCACTGTCTAAATACCATTTTCCTTTGCGGCACTTTTTGTGGTGTTCCTGCAAAATAAAATTATCACCTTCTTTTAGGTACCCCAAGCATGCTTAGGTCCTTGTTGGTTAGTTTTACTAGAATCAGGGTTGTTTTTGGGTTTCCAAATTCATCCTGAAACATTAGATTATGAAATATACAAAATGAGTATTTATGTCCAACTTTGTTACAGTAATGACACACAGGGGTTGATCCAGTTTCTGATCTCCCACTTGGGGACTCAATTCTAGGCAGTCTTTTTCCAGTTAACTTGTAAGACGCCTGGTTAGATTTGACAGAACTGTGACTGGTGGACTTGCGCATGCCATTAAGTTGAATTTGTAATTTCTGAACTTCATCTTAAAGTACGTCTCTTTCGATTTCACAGACTTCAAGCTTAAGTTCCTAGTCCTTCTTTTCCATATTGAGTCTCCTTAGTTCATTCAACACTTTTTGAGATTCCTACAGAGTAAGGTCAAGAATATCCTGCAATTCATTATATCTATCACAGTTATATGATCTTACCTCTCTCGTTTCACCTCGTTCCATGAAACAATTTTCAGTGTCTTCCTTACATTCATCGTCTGATGCATCTTCATCAGTCCAGTAACCAGAGTATTTGTTCATGTCGTTCTCCAAGATGGTCATGAAGCACAGATTTGCTATTTCTTCATATTCTGAACTGACTTCATCACTCTAGCTTCCGAAGAATTTATTTTTATTGAACCCTCTGGACACTTTTCTTTAAAGATCTCGTAATTCAGCTTGGACATGCCCATACCTTCCACACTCATAACACTTCCCATTATTCTTGTCTTGTTCATTGTGTTGCCTAGTTTGCCTAGATGGCATCCTTCCCTTTCTTGTGTTTCTATAAATTCTCATCAATCCATCCATATTTTTTGATATCATGGCAGTTTCTTTTTCAAGAGCTTCTGAGTCGTCATCAATATCAGTTTCAGGTCTTTCAGTTGTAGTTTTGAAGGCAACTGTTTTCTTCTTTTCTTCCTGCCTTATTTTTTTGAGATGGATTTTCTCGAATGCCATAAGATCTCCTCATAGTTCTTCGTATGAAAATTTGTTTAGATCTTGAGATTCGAGTGCGACTACTTTTGTCTTCCAAGTGGTAGGTAAATTCCTTAGGAGTTTTTGAACTTGATCACTATTTTAGTAGGGTTTACCAAAGGCTTTTAGATTGTCAATGATTTTACTGAATCTTGCGAATATTTCCTCAATGGATTCTCCTTCTTTCATTTGGAAGAGTTCATGGTCATGAACCAATATGTTTATCCGAGTTTCCTTCACTTTGCTTGTTCCTTCATAAGTGACTTACAGTTTGTCCCACATTTCTTTGGTTGTATCACAACTTGAAATTTTTTCATACTTTTCTCCACTTATAGCATTATAGAGAAAGTTTCGTGCCTTAGCATTAACCTGAACGACCACCATTTGCTCGTCTGTGTATTCACCTATATCTTTAGGATCATCGGGTGGTTGAGTTGTTGTTGGTATTAGATAGTTTTCCTTTTTGATAACGCGCCATACTTTGACATCATAGGATTTTGCATAAATTTTCATTCGCACTTTCGAGCGAGAAAAGTGTTGTCCATTGAAATATAGTGGCCTGACTTGCGATGTTCCTTCTTGGAAGAGTACTCCAACAGTTACTTGATTTGCCATGATTTTTTCTCACAAGCTGCTAAGTAAAAAGTGTAGACCTGCTCTGATACCTATTGAAAGTGCAAGGGGAGGGGGGGTTGAATTGTAATTTTTCTTTTCTTTTTCGAGGTTGTCGACTAACTTGCGTTCTACTCGACTGCGCTTTTTAAAAGTGAATATAAGAAAATAAATTACAGAAAATAAATGACACAGAATATTTTATACTGGTTCTAATTTAGAGTGAATCCTACGTTCAGTCCTCTTGGGTTGCAAGGGTGATCTCTTTCAAGTATGAAGTGGCTTAGTACAGATGAGTTGATGTTGTTATACACCAATAACTTTTGTCACTTTGTTCTTCTCTCTTACAATCGATACAATTCCTCACCAGTGTTCTCTTCTCTCTTTCTGTTTTCTTCTTAGTTACACAAAAAATCTATAGCAGACTACAATGTTTGTTTGAAGTAGAACAAAGAGATTGAAATTGGTTCGATCAAAGTATATATATATATATATATATATATATATATATATATATATATATATATATATATATATATATATATATATCGAGTTGGTCTCCATTCTTCACGGCGTGATAGTATAATGATTGAACGGAAACCCAAGGGAGTTGATTCTCAGAATAAATCAAGATTATTTTATTACAGAAATAGAATGGACTTTTCCTTTCGTTGCTTCCTTGATTTCCCTTTCCTTGCGAGCCGTTAAGATGAATATTCTCTGAGGATCTTTTGTGTAGATGATTGATCTTATTTACTAATTGATTATCTTCTTATGCTGATTGATTGATACCTTCCGCAAATGGTTGATTCGAATATTCAGTTTCCATAGAACGCGCGATCACATCAATTGTACTCCTTGATTCTTGCCTCTGGATCTTGACTTACACGTTTGCCTCCTTGATATTTGCTTTCAGATCTTCTGCTAGAATCTCTTCAATTCTCATGACATCCTTCTTTGAAATTGATTTCCTGCAAGTAAAATTAAGTTATTGTCTATAATTAAAATCTATATCTAACAGACTAAGCATGGGGACTTGCAGCCTATAGAGCCCATTGTTCAGTTTACCAAGAGCTAGTGGCTTCTTCAGAGAAGGGCCCTATAACACTCACAAAGCCTTAGTAAATTGTGCAACGCCATCAAACGGATCAACCAACTGATGAACAAAAATTAGGTTGTAATGAAAATTAGGAACATAAAGCACATTGTGGAGAGTGAAATTGGGAAACAAAGTTAAAGAGCTTGAGTTTGTAACTTTAATTTTGTAACCATTTGGAAGAGAAACAAGACAAGGGATAGTAAGAGGTTGAATGTTGAAAAGAAGAGACTTAAGTAAGGTCATATGATCAGATGGCCCAGAATCAATAATCCAATCAGAAATACTGACTTTGAAAAATAAAGCAGGCTTAATAAGAACACTATGAGTAGCTATCCTACCAGCAAAATGTGCAGATGCCATTAGTGAATGAGAGGAGTAACATGAGTTTGCTGTATGAGCTGAATTAACTGGGAGCATTGGTATTTTGTCAGGCCAGGAAAACCAAAAAATGAGTCAGAGAAGCCAGCCTAAACAACACCACCAGTGGGCTAAAAAGCAGATGCCTGAGATGTAGAAAAATCAAGTGCACTATGTGTTGAAACCTTCCTGGGACCACCACCCTTAGAGAACTTGAAATTTCATGGATAACCATGGAGTTTATAGCATTTTTTGCCCACGCTTCTTGCAGTATTTGCAGGTGACTGCACCCCTCTCATTATCAAAATTCACTTTAGGAGTATAAGGCTGTTTAGAAGACCAATCATTAAAAGAGGCAGATTCTGAGGAGAAATGAGATGCAGCAGACACCTGTCTTTGTTTCTCATCACTTCAGAGAATACCATAGACGGTGTCAATAGAAGGAAGGGGATTTATCATTAAAATGTTGCTTCTGACTTGAACATAGGTATCATTCAGCCCCATAAGAAACTGATAAATCTTTTGTTTTTCCTCAGACCTAATACTTCCCCTACAAGTGCACATATCATCAGAACTAGTAGAAAGAGAGGACGATTCATCCCAAAGTTGTTTGAGTTTGTTAAAATAAGAAGGACTATCAAGAGCACACTGATAAATGTGTACTACCTCTTTCTTTAACTCAAAGACCCTAGCTATATCAGTTTTCCCATACCTAGTCTCAAGTTCCTTCCAAATATCCTTGGCAAACTCAGAGTAGACAATAATACGATGAATTTCCTTAGTCACAGAGTTGGCTAGCCATGAAATAACTAAATCATTGCATCTCTGCCATTGGCGAAGAAGAGGATACCCCTCTGGAGGTCTCTCAGAAGTTCCATGGATGAATTCCAAATTGTTTCAAATAAATAATGCCACTAAAATGGATCTACGCCAACTCCCATAATATGAGCCATCAAAAGGCTCAGTGACCAAAGAAGAACCTAGCAAGTCAGAGGGATGCACATATAGAGGGTGACAAGGATGCGTATAGTCATCAGGATGAAAGGGAAGGCGACTTGCAGCACTATGGTCAATAGGAGTAGAATGGTCCGTAGAAGAGGAAGATGATGTACTCGATGGAATAGCCATCAGATAATACTCACCGTTATACACACTTAACCCCATGATTTGATGAATTCCATCTATAGAAGAAATAAACCCTAAGACATGCAAACGATGACAAAAAAAAAACAGCACGAGAAATAATATACCATAACTCTTCGCAACCAAAAGAGTACGGCCTTGAAAAGAGAAGAAAAAATACTCAGCAATACTTCAAAAAATAAAAAAAAAATAGGCGATGTCCCCAAATGTTGACCCCAAGCTCAAAGGAGAAGCACAACTGATGAACACCGAAAAGCTAACTTGAAAGGGAGAAAGCCCGAAGATAAGCAGAAACAACAGCAAAAAAACTTGAAATATCTCTGAGAAAGCAAAAATTGACGATCCAACGAGATCTCGGAATCAACAGAAAACTCCAACGATACTCTTCAAGGGTAACATCGGACGATAGAGGGCAACCAGATCTACGAGATTTCGGGCTCTAATACCATTTTGATAGCGGAAAATGAGCTGAAATCAAGGAAAATTTGTTCTAGGGTTTACTGTGTTCGAGAGAGAGAAAGAGTTTATTTCATATTTGTGCAAAATGAGTATTTACGTTACATTTGAGACAGTCCTCTTTGGTCTTCTTATATGTGACCCGGCCTTGACTATACATTGTGGGCAAAAATTAAAATCAAAGAAGTGGGCTTGGCCCAATACAAATAATAAATTATTTCTAACATGTGGGCCTAACTAATCCGGACTAAATATTTCCAACAATTCATAAAGTAATTGAAAAATAATTATAACTTAAAGAAGCGATAGAAAACCTGATTTGTTTTCTATTTATTCTTCTTCTGCACTTGGAGTCGAAATATTTGGTTTCTAGACTACAGTGCACATTGAGCACATCTCAATTCATCAACCTTTTGCACCGTTTACAGAAGAGGCAGGAGAAATCTAGCAAAATTAAATACTAAATACTAATTATCACTCAAATTGTAGTGGAGGGTCTTGTCTATCTTTTGAGAATATGAAAGGGAAAAAAATGGAAAAAAACAAAAAAGATGCATGTGGTAGATATATTACTATGAATTATCTCGAACAATTGAAAAATAAAAAGGCAACACAAAGCAGCATGTGTTCACGTAGGGTTCGAGGAAGGATCGCACCCCTATGAGTGTGATGTAGACATCCAAACATTAGTGACTGCTTCCACAACTCCAATCTATACCATACAAGTCACACAAAGATAATTTTACCATTGCTCCAAGGTTCCCTTCAAGAATAATTGAAAAATGACATCTCGAAATGTCTAAGTATCACAAGATATTTTTTCACATGCTTGTGATCAGAACACAAAGAATGTATTTGACTTGTATAAGTTTCAAATTTTATGACAACACATCAATCAGATTTTTTATGTGACTATTTTTCTAATTCGCTTTTTTTAAGTTGTGATTATTTCTTTATTACTTTACATATTCTGACTATATTTTATACAAAAACCCTGTAAGTGATAGCATGGTACTATTTTTACAATTTTCTATCAGTAACTACCCAATTGGAGAACAAAGCAGCTAGTTTTGGACGATATTAGAATAACGAGAATCAGGTCTACCATCCATAACTACCCAATTGAAGAATAGGGTAGTTAGTGAATACTAATTTTTTTTTCTAAACTCTATCCAGCATAATCTAAATTGGTTTAGTACACAATTATTATGGTCTAACAAGCCCTCTTTTTAATCATGATTTAGGACATAACTCAACTAAAAAAACTAGCTCGAGCGGAGAAACTTGTTTACGCGGGGCCAAGGGAGTGATTTCTTTGATCTTTGTGAATATTTCATAAATTTATGAAATTTCGAGATGGCTCAAGTTTCAAGATTCGTTTTAAGGGAATATATAACATTTTTATAGGAGTGACCTAGGGTTAGGGTAGAATAGTCTCCAACTTAGAGTTTTTTTTAGAGTAACCTCCAAGCAACCCTAATAGACTCCTAGAATTACAAGAATCGTCTTGTAGTGTCTTGAATTTAGGATTTAGCCCAATTTTCATATGGACTTAATCCATTAAAATTTTGATGTCTACACTCAAACTAAATTATTTATAACCAAAAGAAATAATTAGCATATATAGCTAACTGACAACTAAAGGAATAATATACAGGCTCTACTATATCCATATGCCCTACATAAACAACGCGTTTTTTTGTATCGACAGCTTTATATATCTTCAAAAACTATTTAGTTTAGACTTTAGAGCTAAACAAGACATTATTATAGGACTCTACAGTTCAAGTGTTGCAAACTTCAATCTGTATTATATTAGTCCCTTTCTGGTTTCAATCTTGAGTTTATTTGTCTTCTTATTTCTTCCACGTATGTCAGCATATTTTACCAGTTTTAGCAAAGCAATGTTACAAAATAAAAAATAAAATTAAAAAAAGAGCATTGAAATTGGATTAGTACATGATACAATCTAGATAGCCATCGTGTAATTTGGATTCTAGTTGGAGGCTACTTTCATAATAGAGCGGCTACATGAACAATTTCGCCAACAATTAAAGTCTATATTATATTTGGTGGTTGTACTTGTAATATTTAGCTCCCTAATATAAATAACCCTTAAGGCTCTCATTTTAGACTTAGCTTATTTTGATATGATATTGATGAGTGTTGAACTCCTTGAGTGAGTGTAAGGATGAATTCCTTGGTTGATTATAAACTTGTTAAGGTGGCTTTTATGGAGATTCTTCCCCTTGATGGTTATCTTATAGTCTAGGGTTAATTAAGTTTTAATTGAATGGGTATTTGAGATAAATTTCAAGTGTTCTTTCAATTCCCTAATTAGTTCTTTGCTAAATTCTATCTTTCTATCCTTTTTATTTGTGTTCTTGTATTTTTGCTTCCGCGTTCGTATCAGTACACAATTATTATGGTCCAACATGCGCTCTTATTTATGCATGATCTTGGAGTTGAAGGATTGATATAATAATCAATGGTGGTTTTCATATATCTCACTTTACCAATGTGCCATTGTATTAAAAAAAATGAACGTTGGACATAGCTCAAATTCCATCACCTAGTTCCAGTCGAGATCAGGATAGTCCATGAGTATATTAGGAGAACACAAGTATACAACCCATATGATTAACCAATATGTGATTCTTATAACGTACCCTTGGAAGTTCAAAATTGTACATCTGGCCGTGGAGTAACATTATTATTACATAGGTATACCAACATTGGATAGCCCACAACATCAGTGATATTTTTAATTGAAATGTTGTGTTGAGAAATAGACCTTGGATGTAATTCTACCTTAAAGTAAGTTCGAGTAGATATGATTTGTCCAAAATATATAAAGAGATTATAACTCGTGATACACTTAAGTAATGTGAGATTCTAGCACAACGAGAAGGAAGTGAGAATACACTTGAAGCAAGGTTTGTGAGCATTGGCAAGGGCGAATCTATACTAGTATTAATTTCGTGTTCACGCGTGAATCCAGTAATTTTTATTCATGCCTTTTATTTGGAGGCACACTAACTAAATCAAATCTCATGTTCATCTTTTAACTTTATATTGTGTGATCATTGATGTGGCTTATATTGTGCATTTGTGCATGTTTATGATCAATTCCAAACTCCGTATATGTATTAAAAAATTTATTAAATATGTACATATTATAAATTTCAGAATCCATAAATTTTAAACCTTGGACTTGCCTCTAAATTGTAGGTATATGATTAGAACCATACGAATTTGCAAGGTGTATACGGGTAAAACCGAGGATAACATATATCCCGATTTTTCGGTGGGTCAAACGAAGCGGAGACATGACTGCATGGGATCAAAATCGAAGCCAGGGACTTCTCGCACCATGGGCCGAACGGAGTGTTCGCCATCGTGCCTGGTAAGACCACACTCCTCGGACCCAGAGCGAACTCCTAAACCTCGGAAAGCACTACGAACGGTTGCATACGACTAACAGAAAATCCTGATATCTACTCCCAGCCGGGTATCATGGCGCGAATCTTGCCCGATGTCGGTAGCATATCAGTAATTGACAAGAAAGGAGGATTTTGTTTTACTTTTTTTAGAGTTGTACTAGGGATGAAACTCTCCTACTATATAAAATGGAAGATTTTCCATTCCATAAACATTGTAACAGGCATATCAAAAGAATATAAACTTTTTTCCCTGCTTTCTAGTTGCTGAGAATTTCTTATTTTAATCATAGTTCTTCATACACATTTGGCTCCGAATCGAGGGCAAAACTATTATTAAGTTTAAATATGAGCCCGGACTTAACGTCTCAACTGCTTCAGTTATTTATTTTATCTTTAATTCGTTTATCTAACGTTCTTGATTACTTGTGTCGAATCAATCCACTTATCCTTAAAATCGCGTCCAAATTTAATTGTTATCCATTTTAAGGGTAAACACAAGGGGCCGAGGGAGTTGGTTGTAAATTCTCCTGCTGCATTTGAAAGCAAATAATTTATAAAAATGTCAACGCTACTAAACTTGATGTTAGGTTTACTGAATATCAAGCTTATAAAACATGTCAAACATTTTTTTATTAGCTATTTTTCTATATGTTTCGAGTAAATTTTCTCCCACTATTATCGACAGAGATTCAGAAATATTTGTTACGTAAAAAGTTAAATTTTTCTCTACATGAAAGATAAATAAGAGAAAAGAAAAGAAAAATGCTTAACTTTAAAAAGATGAAAAATAGTCTTACCAACTAAGAGGTTATGAGTTTTTAATACAACCTTTTAAAAGAACATCAAAATGAGTATTTTGCCCGAAAAGATTGAATAGCGTATACTCTCCATCTCTAGGAATAAAGGAAGTTTTTTTTGTCACGTAAATCAAATATAGGCAAAGTAACGAAATTATCCTTTTAAATAGGTGGAAGTAAGACTTTCAAAAATAAAAATGCTCAGATTAAATAGTTTTGAAAAATGACTTAAATCATATACACCGCCACAATTGTAAAGACTTTTAAACATACCAAATTCATTGGGGAGTAATCTACGTTCAACTAGCCTTAAATCTGACTTCTGCACTTAAGCGTATTCTCGCGTCGATGGCACTTGATATGATTGATAGAGTACTGAATCTTTTTTAAAAACTATATTTAACAAATCAACCACACAACAGTAGCATGATAAAATATTAAAGCTCTTCGTTGTCTTTTTCCTTTTTGTTCTCTGATTGTTTTGTTTTCTGGTAATCAGTCCATTTCGCATATATTAGCAATAATAACATTAAAAAATGCTTCACTTAGAAGGTGCTAACTGCTAAATTTAAAAATCAACTTTCCATTACTGCAGCTATGCCAATTTAACAAATCAAACTAAAGGATTTGTATATCACAATCATCTCCCTATTTAAAGGACATGTATTTGAGTGTCCCAATCATCACTTTAAGCAAGAAAGTACATTGAGATTTTCATAATCCTTTGTCCAAAACAGATAATGGCAACATTTAAGTTTCTTTCATTTCTCATTCTTCAAATTTTTTGCATATTGGAGGTTGCTAATTGTCAAGGTGTAGAAGTAGGGTTCTATAAGAAAACATGTCCAAATGTAGAGGCAATTGTCAAACAAACAACAGCTCACTACATTTCTCGCGCTCCTACTCTAGCTGCCCCTTTATTGAGAATGCATTTTCACGATTGTTTTGTTAGGGTAAGCACCGCGATTTAATGCCTTATGTATTTACCTTAGTTTGTTTGATATTTTTCATGTCGAATGCACTATAACATATTCACTTAATGATGCAGGGGTGTGATGGTTCGGTACTACTGAATTCAACAAAAGGTAATCAAGCAGAGAAAGATGCAATTCCAAATCAAAGCCTGAGGGGATTCCAAGTAATTGATGCTGCTAAATCTGCTTTAGAGAAAGAGTGTCCTGGCATTGTATCTTGCTCTGATATTTTAGCCTTAGCAGCCCGTGATGCTGTTGAACTGGTAACTAAATAAATACTTAGTAAATTCAAACAATTTATTAGAATTTCAAATACTTAACATATTATAGGGTTATTTCAGATTAATGGACCAACTTGGGCAGTTCCCTTGGGAAGAAGAGATGGGAGAGTTTCAATACTCTCAGATGCCTTAAAAAATTTGCCAACTCCTTTTGATAACTTTACTACTCTTAAAACAACATTTGGCTCCTTGGGCTTAAATGTCAAAGACCTTGTTGTTTTATCAGGTAAAATTGATATTTTACCGTGAAACAACTACATGTGGAAGAGTTCCATTAATTCAACTAATCCAAAATTTATATTCTTTTATTTTCTCCTTGTTTATTCGTAGGAGGACACACTATTGGAATGTCACATTGTTTTTCCTTCTCAAGCCGTTTGTACAATTTCACTGGCAAAGGTGACATGGACCCGAACATGGATCAGAACTACATAGGTCGTTTGAAAATCAAATGTAAGCCAGGAGATGTGACCACCATTGTTGAAATGGACCCTGGAAGTTTCAAGAGTTTTGACACAGATTATTACACTATGGTTAGCAAAAGAAGAGGGTTATTCACATCTGATGCAGCTCTTCTCACTGATAGTCAAACAAAAGCTTATGTTTTGTCTCAAGTAAATCCCTATGGATCCACTTTCTTCAAAGATTTTGGAGAATCAATGATAAAAATGGGCAAAATTGGAGTTCTTACTGGTAAAGCAGGTGAAATCAGAAAGCATTGTGCCTTCCGAAACTAAGAGAAACAACAGCTTAGTCACTTTAATTCGTATTGTTATGTTCAATGAGATCTTTGTTGTGAATAAGTTTTTTCTTCTTCTTCTTTTTTCTGTACTGATAAGTTGTGGAAAGTGTACCTCATGTAGTAAATCTTGATTGTATCGTAATTTTGTAATTCAGTTCGTTGAGCGTGTAACTAATAAAATTGTTTAAATTTGTTTTGCTTTTACTAGCATTCATGATTAATAGACTTTTCCTTTTGTTTTACTTTCTTAGTAGACGAGGGGGTTAAAGTTTATCGTAAATTTTATTCATAGCTGATATAAAGAGACCGCGTAGCCGGGCAGGGTCGGCTCTAATGTGTTGAGTTGTAAGGCTTGTGCCTTAAGTTCCCAAATTTTGGATCCTATTTTTTAAAAATAATAGGTTTATAGGTATTTAAAAAATAATATTTAGTACTTTTAATACAAAAGTAGAGTTTTTAATATAAAAGGAAAGAAAGGTCTTTGATACATACATAAAGTAATAATTTGACTTATACATGGGTAGATGAATAGTTTTTCCAATGTTTCAATTTTTCACTTCTTACTCCTTCATTAGATAAAGTGTAAAAAATTTACTCCCCCTTTCTTTATTTGTCCAAGTCAATCTTTCTTTTCCCGATTTCTTCATATTTCAGAAACCCCTACATATTTTCTGTGTTTCTCTTTATTATTCTCACTCACCTTCGTTCTCAAAAATATTGAAGCTTTCAATAGTTCTATACTTCTATTGCTCGATAAAATCTTATCTATAATTAACAATATCTCAAGAAAGATTAAATGAATTGGCTATATTATCAATTGAAAATGAATTATTAGGAAAAATTAATTATAAAAAAGATTATTAATAACTTTGTATCTCAAAAAGCTAAAAAATGGACTTTAAATAAAAACATATCGTATAACTTCTTTTTTTTTAAATTTAGACCTTATATTAAACCTTGGCTTTAGGCGTCGGATATACTTGAGCCGCCCCAGCGCGTAGCTAATGTGACAACATATGATACAGAATTTGCACAAATGACCAAAAAACATAAAGTCACTCCACTCATATCTTGCGACATGCCAATATCGCAGCTGCTTGTGCCTTTGTACTAGAGTAAGATCCAATGCTAGGTTATTTGGATACATTAGTTCTCTCTAAGTTTTTAGGTAGTTTAGTTTTCTGTTTTCTGTTTTCTTGTTATTGTAATGTTACTTAGGAGTCTCTCTGAGAAGGGATTGTAAAAGATAAATTGCAGAAAGTAAATGACACAATATGTTTTTATACTGGTTCGGATTCAGAGTGAATCCTACGTCCAATCCCCTTGGGTTGCAAGGGTGATCTCTTTTAAGTATGAAGTGACTTAGTACAGATGAGTTGATGTTGTTATACACCAACAACTTATGTCACTCGTTCTTCTCTCTATAATTAATACAATACCTCACCAATGATCTTTTCTCTCTCTCTTTTCTTTGTTACACAAAGAGTCTAAAGCAGACTACATTATTTTGTTTGAAGTAGAACAAAGAGATTGAAGTTGGTTTGATCAAAGTATATCATTCCAAAGCTAGTGCAGTAGGTATTTATACTTCTAGATGTCTTCAAGTCTTGTACATCTTTTTGAGTGATTGCGAATCCAAGGGAGTTGTATTCAGACGGATTCGTAGATTGATTCTTTCCGCGATTGATTCTTCTGCTAACTTGTCTTAACTCGTGGATTGAGTGATTTCTTCCTTAAATGAGAGAATATTCTCGTTGCCAAATCCCTTGATTGATGCCTTCGATTGACGTCATTATGTGCGAGAATCTTTAGCGGATGATTTCGTGCCCCTAATCACCTTTGAGTTAGATCCTTCCTATAATATCTCTTTTAATTGATTTTGCCATCTTCTTTGATTGATTTGTCCGCTTTTCTTTCCTTTTTCGTTGGATTCACTTCCTCCATTTTATTGCTTAGAATCTTTTCCTGCACATAGGGAGTAATTGGTTATTTTGCATCATTGAAATTTACTGAGATATAACAATCTACCCCTTTTGATGATGACAAAATAACAATGAAAATACTTCCCTATTGATTCACGTTTCTTGGTAGATGTGTCTAGTCGACTCCCCCTCAGTTGTATACCGTATAATGTACCTGCAAGTTGAAAACAGAGCACAAAACACAGAACACAGAAGCAGGGAATACATAGAAACGCATGCCTTAAGCGTGCTTACTATTTATCCCCTTTTGTCATCAACAAAAACAAAATAAAAGCACAGAAATAAAAAGTATTTGTCCTAAGAGTACACCCCATGACTGAAACATTAGTCGCAAAAACAAGGCAAAAAGAAAATTGTCTTCAACAACTGTCACGACCCAAAATCTCTCTCGTCGTGATGGTACCTATCTCAATACTAGGCAAGCCGACAATTTCAATAAATCACATATCTTTTAAATTTGAAAACACAATAATTAAATTCAGCGGAAGAAATCTCACAAGTACAAATATAAATACTCCCCAAACCCGGTGTCACTAAGTACATGATCATCTAATATGAATACGAACCTGGAAAACACGACTAATAATAGTCTGAGACTAAATACAGTAAACAAGGAGATAGAGAAGGAGATACAAGGTCCGAAAAATACAACAACTACCTCTAAATCTCCGAAAAATCAACTGTGCGAAAGAATCAGCACCCACTATGTCCGGGAACACCTGGATCTGCACACGAAGTGTAGGGTGGAGTATGAGTACAACCAACTCAGCAAGTAACAATACTAAATAAAAAACTGAAAGTAGTGACGAGCTTCACAGCTGAGTCCAATTACAGTAATGTCCAACATAATAAGACACGCATGCTTTCAAGTTCAACATTTAAGGCCAAAACAGTAATTTCATGTCAAGTTCAACTGAAACATAAGATAATATCTCTCAGAAATTTCCAAAACAGTGATATATGATAGCTGAAGTGCAACAGTAATGAAATCAAATGCATCCTCTCAGGACCACAGTCACTTAGCCATTCCATTCAATCAGCACTCGGCACTCAGCACTCTCACTCAGTAGGTACATGCGCTCACTGAGGGTGTGTACAGACTCCGGAGGGGCTCTTACAGCCCAAACGCAATAATCCGCACAGAAAAATCACGTGCAATAGTATCAATATCTAGATCCGCACGGACAACTTACGTGCTATAGTATAATATCTGGATCCGCACGGATAACTCACTTGCTATAGTACAATATCTGGATCCGCATGGACAACTCACGTGATGCACGGACAACTCACGTGCTGCACGGACAACTCACATGCTGCATGGACAACTCACATGCTATAATATAATATCTCACAATCAGGGCCTCGGCCTTACTCAGTCATAAATCTTTCCAGTCTCTCGGGTTGTCAATGATCATGCAAATCAGCCCAAACAATAATAATATGATGCATCAATAATGAACAATAGAGACCGAGATAAAATCAACAAGTAAACTGTGACTAAGTACAAAACAATAATTTAGTAGATAATTCAACATGTGCACGACCTATGTGGGTCCCTACAGTGCCAACACATAATCCAAACATGATTTGTGTTTCAATTTCTCTACTACATGGAGAATATACAGATAACCACAGATTATTCAACTACACAGTCCCATGAAATTTGACAAAATCACAATTCCTACGGTGCACGCCCACACGCCCGTCACCTAGAATGTGTGTCACCTCCAAAACCGATCATATAATACATAATCCGGGGTTTCATACCCACATGACCAAATTTAGAACTGTTACTTACCTCGAACTATGTAATTCTTTATTCTGCTATGTCTTTACCTTGAGAATCTGCCTCTGAACGCCTCAAATCTAGCTACAATTAATTCAATTCAGTCAATACTAATTATAGGAATTAATTCTATACGAAAATACTAGTTTTCCAAAAAACTTTGAAATTTAACTCAAAATTTGTATGCAGGGCCCACGTCTCAGAATCCGACGAAGCTCACAAAATCCGACAACCCATTCAATTACGAGTCCAACCATACCAATTTTATCAAATTCCGATAACAACTCGACCTCCAAATCTAAAATTTTCGTTCTTGAAAAGTTTTGCAAAAGTCTTGAATTCTTCCATTTAAATCCGAAATAAATGATGAATATAACCATGGATTTATGAAATATAATCACTTTTGGATATAGGACACTTACCCAAGTCGAAGTCGTGAATAAATCCTCAAAATCGCCCAAGAACCGTGCTCCAAAAATCCAAAACGAAATGAAGGAAATGACCATTTTTGGTCCTTAAGTTTCTGTCCATCCGTCACTAAAAGTCCATTTTTCGTTACTAAAAGTCCATACGAGAACTTGCTTGCACCAACAATTATTTTTTCACTTAAAAGGCTCTAACTCCATCATACGAATTCGGAATTCGACGATTCTTGTTCCTATGAGTCACAAATAATAATACGAACTTAGTTGTTCAATTGAAACTCAATTCGGAGCTCATTTGCTCAATGTGATACCAATTTTGCTCATTAAACAATTAACTCATGTTTCGCGCTAAAAACCCAATCGCGAATTGATGAAATTAGACCAAACTTTCCATATCACTCCTATAATTCATTATCAAAATCCTGGAAGTCGCGAAATCTAATTTCGATCTCTAGAACTAAAAATGGACATTTGGATCATTACATGCTTATGCTCAAAACACCAAACTCTTCCAAAAGTCATCCGAGCCCATAGGACCCCAACCAAGTATACTAACAAGTCCCATAATATGACACAAATTTAGTCGATGCCTCAAATTATATTTAACAACATTAAAACACGAATCGCACCCCAATTCAAAAATAACAAATTCCAAATTCTACATTCAATGCCGAAACCTATCAAATCAAGTCCGATTGACCTCAAAGTTTGCACACAAGTCATAAATGACATAATGGAGGTATTCTAATTTTCAGAATCGGATTCTGGCCCCGATATCAAAAAGTGAACTCCTCGGTCAAACTTCGAAACTTAAATTTATATTTTAGCCATTTCATGCCTAATTTAGCTACGAGCTTCCAAATAATTTTGCGGACATGCTCCTAAGTCCAAAATCACCATATGGAGCAATTTGAATCATCAAAACTCTATTCTGGGGTCGTTTACACATAAGTCGATATCCGGTCACTATTTTAACCTAAGCTTTAAACCTTGGAACTAAGTGTTCCAATTTATTTCAAAACCTCACCAGATCCAAACCAATTACCCCGGCGAGTCACATAATAACTGTAAAGAAAACATTGAGCAGTATATGTGGAAATGGGATTGTAATACTCAAAACGATTGGCCGGGTCATTACAACAACCAAACATCAGCGACACAGAAAGTAGGTAAGGGTGTTGCAAACTGCCTCCTTGAAGAGATCAAAGCTAGCATTCACTGTGATAGATATCCCATCAATTCTATTGTGCATCTCTTTGAAGCCCCTTACTACTTTTTATGCAGTCTTGAGAATCTACACTCAAATCTTGGACACGTCGGACCCTGTCTCCTTTGCCATTCCATGAATAACTTCAATCTTGCTTTGCATAAAGGTTAAGGAGTTCTTGATGATAGGTAGTGCTTCATTGATGGAGACAAGCTTTTCTGAGAAGTCAGAATCACTTATACTAGGGTGAGACACATGAGCTTTTGCCTTGGAATCGGAGGGGACATTCTTGGTTTCACATTCTTGTTTCTTGACCCAGGCACCCTTTACAGAAATATAACCCATGCTAGCAAATCCCCTGGAATTGTAATACTTGGCGACAATGATGTAGGGGTGGTCAACAAAGGATATGTTGTTGGCTTCTATCACAAGGGTGATAACCATACCATAAGGAAGCCTTGTGGGATCATCGGCACTTTCTATCATGAAATTGATGACCCAAGAGGACAATTTGACCTTGTGCTTCGTTAGAAGGAAATAAACTAAAAAGGTATCACGCTGGGAGAAGGTAGAGAAGGATCATGTTCTTGGAAGAAGAGTGGTTGCTACAATGTGATGACCCGATAGGTCATCTTCTATTTTAGAATCTAATTTTGCACTATGAAGCTTTAAATACCTCATTCTAGCCTTCCTCAATTTGCATGCACAGTCCGAGTATTTTTCCGGAAAGCTTTTATGTTAAAAACTGAGAAAATATGAAATTTTTGCCTTAAAAATTCATTTGAGTTGACTTCGGTCAATATTTTGAGCAAACATAACAGGATTCATATTTTGATGGTCCCGATGGGTCCGTATCATAATTTGGGACTTGGGCGTATGCCCGGAATCGAATTCAGAAGTCCCAAGCCCGAGTTATCGCACTTTGTTGAAATTTGAATGTTTAAAGGCCTAATGACTTTGAGAGTTTGACCAATGTTTGAATTTATTGATATAGGATCCGTATTTTGGTTACAGAATCCGGTATAAGTCCATTACTATATTTATGACTTGTCTGTCAAATTTGGTGAGAAACGGAGTTGGTTTGACGTGATTCAGACGTCCAGTTGTTAAAAATAGAAGTTTCAAAGTTTTCTTGAAAATTTCATTTGATTTGGTGTTCAATTCGTAGTTCTAGGTGTTATTTTGACGATTTGATCACGCGAGCGAGTTTGTATGATATTTTTAGACTTGTGCGTATATTTGGTTTAGAATCCCGAGGGCTCGGGTAAGTTTCGAATAGGCTACAGAGTGGTTTAGACTTAGAACTCAACTGGTGTTTTACAAATTTCTGGTACTGGTCTCTGATCTCGCAATAGCGAGATCAGTGTTCGCATTTGCGAACATCTCAAATCATGCCAGGCTCACATTTGCGAAGAGTACATGGGTCAACATGAGTTCGCATTTGCGATCAGGAGGTCACAATTGCGGGGAGGCCAGAGTTCGCATTTGCGAACATTTCATCGCAAATGCGATGAAAGCAGAGGTGTGCAGACTTAGAGGCGATTTTTCAAAGAACTCCTCTTCCCCAATACATTGGTAAGTGATTCTAATCTATTTTCCTTTAATTTTTCATTAAATTTCATAAGTTTTAAACCTAAAATCTAGTGTTTTCATGGTGGAAATTGGGGGTTTGGGTAGACTTAGGGATTTTTGTAAAATTTGGATTTAGACCGAAAATTGAGGTCGTATTTCAAAACAAATTATATAACCAGGCTCGGGGGTGAATGGGTAATCAGGTTTTGGTCCGAATTTCGGGATTGGACCAAGCGGGCTCGGGGGTTGACTTTTGATGACTTTTTCAATAATGACCTAAATTGAATCCTTTGCAATCGTGGGTAGTTCCTAAGGTTTACTTTGAATCCTTTGGTTGGTAATTTATTAGATTCTATTGGTTCGGAGGCTTGTTTGAGAGGCAAAGTTGTAATTGAGCTTTGGGTGGACTTTTGGAGCAAGGTAAGTGTCGTGGTTAACCTCGACTTGAGAGATTAGGATATGTTTGTCTATTTGCTACATATTTAGATGTTGGGTACAACGTATTTGTGAGGTGACGAGTACTTATGCGTTGTTGTCGGGTTAAAGCATGTGGGTGGGGACTTGTTCCTTGTAGTTTATTGCTTACTTTGATCTTGTTATCCATGCTTAGACTAGTTACTTACTAAATTGATCGTTCTTATCGTATTTACGGGATTTTGTGATAATTGAGTATTGATTCCAAAGTTGATATTGGTATTGTGGAACCATTATTGAAGTAAGGCTTGTTCTTGTTGATTCTATCTCCCTGCTATTACTTGTTCATTGTTATATGGTAAGGGAGAGTGTTAATGCACGAAGGGTGATGCCGTGCCATATTGTGAGTGTTAATGCACGAAGGGTGATGTCGTTTCATATTGTGAGTATTAATTCATGAAGGGTAATGTCGTGCCATATTGTGAGTGTTAATGCATGAAGGGTGATGTCGTGCTATATTGTGAGTGAAATTGTCTGGAGGGAAGCGGATGGGGGCCAGCGATGTGCCCCGGTCGAATATGGAATGGTGACGAACTGGTCCGCCGATCGACTCGGGGTGTGGACCAGCGTGGATTAGGGGGGGGGCTAAAGCCCGGGCTTTCGATACGCTCGTGGAACATCGTCTCCTTGATTGTGGTAGGCAGCACGCTCCTCCGGCGTGCTTTGGCATATGTGCGCTCCAGACGCTGGCCTGTGGGCTTCCCATTTGACCCGTTTTGAAACACGGACCAAGGAGTCTGACATGTGTGCGAGTCAACGGGCGAGTAAACCTGTAAGGTGTAAGGAAGCTGATTGGTGGGACCCCCCTGAGCGGTGCACCGCCGACCGACCTTGATCTTCTGTGAAGGGTTCAAGTGTGAGCATACCTGTCGGGACCCGAAAGATAGTGAATTATGCCTGAGCGGGGCGAAGCCAGAGGAAACTCTAGTGGAGGCCCGCATCGATACTGACGTGCAAATAGTTCGTCTGACTTGGGTATAGGGGCTAAAGACTAATCAAACCGTCTAGTAGCTGGTTCCCTCCAAAGTTTCCCTCAGAATAGCTGGAGCTCGCCGAGTTCTATCGGGTAAAGCCAATGATTAGAGGCATCAGGGGCACAATGCCCTCGACCTATTCTCAAACTTTAAATAGGTAGGACGGTGCGACTTCTTTGTTAAGTCGCACCACAAAATCAAGAGCTCTAAGTGGGCCATTTTTGGTAAGTAGAATTGGCGATGCGGGATGAACCGAAAGCTGGGTTACGGTGCCAAACTGCGCGCTAACGTAGATCCCACAAACGGTGATACACGAAGGGTGATGCCGTGCCATATATTGAGTGTTAATACACGACGGATGATACAGTGCCATGTTATGAGAGTTAATGCACGAAGGGTGATGTCATGCCGTATCTATTGATTTATATTATGAGGCTGAAAGTTAAAGCACGAAGGGTGATGCCATACAAATTTTCTTCATTGTGTTTAGTTGTTTTCACTGGTTAAAAGCATGTTGATTGTTCAGGTTATCATTTCCGTTGTATCTCTTATATCTTGTGCCCCTTTAGCATGTCCCCCTCCCAATAATACATGTTTAACTGTTATTGTTGTTTTCTTGTACATATACTGTTATCTGTATAGGTTTATTATATGGGTGTCTTGTCATAGCCTCATCACTACTTCGTCGAGGTTAGGCTCGACACTTATGAGTACATGCGGTAGGTTGTACTCATACTACACTCTGCACTTCTTGTGCATATTTTGGTACCGGTCCTAGCTGATCATGAGGCTTAGCAGCTTGGACTTGCTTATTGGAGACTCAATGTAGATCTGCTTGCGTTCGCACACGTTGGAGTCCCCTTCTATCTCCTCTATTTTACTGTTTCTTTTCATTCATAACAGTTGTATTTCTTTCATATTCTATTTGTAGAAAATCTTAGAAGCTCGTGAGTTGTGACTCTAGATCCGAATTGTATTAGATATTATGGGCTTTATGTTATTTCGCATTTCATTTTTAGCTTCTATTTAGTTTAATTTATTATGTTATTGAAATTGACTAAAATTGGTTTAAAGTATCCTCTAACACTGGCTTGCTTAGCAAGTGAAATGTTAGGCGCCATCACGGTCCCGAAGGTGGGAATTCCGGGTCATGACAAGTTGGTATCAGAGCACTAGGTTGCCTAGGTATCACAAGTTACGAGCAGGTTTAGTAGAGTCTGGAGGTTCGGTACGGAGACGTCTGTACTTATCTTCCAAAGGCTATGAAGTTTAGGAACAAATTTCACTTCTATTCTTCTCTGTCGTGCAATTTTGTTCTCTTATTGCTCACTCTTCTACTTTTATTCTCTCGAAGATGGCGAGAACACGTACCATATCTTCAGTTGAGCAGCAGCCAGAGCCTCTAGTGAAAGCTCCTACGAGGGGTAGAGGTCGAGGCCGAGGCCGTGCTAGAGGCCAAGGCAGGGGCAGAGCTCGAGCAGCAGCACCAGCACCAGCAGTAGAGCCTTAAGTATAGTTTGATGACGAGGTTCCAGCCCAAACAGTTTCTGTCGGACCAGCTCAGGTCCAAGAGGGGTTCATCACCACCCCAGTGATTCAGGATACTTTGGTCCGTTTTGTGGGCCTTATGGAGTGTGTGGCCCAGACTGGCACATTTCCCATGGCACCAGCCGTCTCTCAGGCTGGGGGAGGAGCAAAAACTCCCACTCCAGAGCAGATGGCTCCTTAGTATCAGGCCTCAACAGCCCCACCAATTGGAGTAGTTCAATAGGTTGTTACAGCATAAGCCGGTGATGGACTGGCTATGTCTTCTGAGGGCTTATTGAGGTTGGAAAAGTTCACCAAGATATTTCCAGTTCACTTCAGTGGTGCACCTTATGAGGACCAACGTGATTATCTTGACCGTTGCCATGAGGTTCTGCAGAACAAGGGGATAGTTGAGACCAATGGGGTCGATTTTTCTGTGTTTCAGATGACGGGTTCCGCCAAGAGATGGTGGAAGGATTTTGTATTGACTAGACCAGCGGGGTCTCTTGCTCTTACTTGGGACCAGTTCTCTCAGATATTTCTTGAGAAGTTCCTTCCTGTCACACCGAGAGAGGATATTCGTAGGAAGTACGAGCGTCTCCAGCAGGGCAGTATGTCCGTCACTCAGTATGAGACCCGTTTTGTAGATCTGGCCCATCATGATATTCTTCTGCTTCCTACTGAGAGAGAGAGAGAGATAGAGAGGGTGAGGAGGTTTATTGAGGGACTTGCTCAGCCTATCAAGTTGCACATGAATAAGGAGACTGGGAGTGAGATTTCTTTTCAGATGGCTGCCAATGTTGCTAGGCGAGTTGAGATGGTTCTTACACAGGGGGGAGGTCAGGGGTCTGAAAAGAGGCCTCGTCATTTCGGTGGGTTTAGCGGTGCCTCATCTGGAGGCAGGGTACTTTTGGTAGAGGCCATCCTCCCAGACCATTTCATTCAGCACTCCAGGCATCCCATGGTGCTTCATGTGGTTGTGGCCCTCATATGCCTTATTCCGACCAGCTAGCCTACAGTGCACCACTAGCTCTTTTTAGTGCACCTCCGCTCCAGAGTGTTCTGGGTGGTTACTCAGGTCGACAAGGTCAGTTTCAGGGTCAGCAGCCACAACAGTCGAGGTCCTGTTATACTTTTGCCCTCGTGCATTGAATAGTTCACAACATCAGGGTTCTCGTGCCATGGTCCTGGCACCGGGTGTTTTACTGCCCGCCCAGTCAGCTAGAGGTAGGGGTCATACAACTAGAGGTGGAGGTCAGGCCGCTAGAGGTGGAGGCCATCCAGCTAGGGCCCATCCTAGAGATATAGTTTAGAGTGGTGGGGCCTAGCCCTGATGCTATGCTTTTCCAGCCTGGCCTGAGGCTGAGTCATCTGACGTTGTTATCACATGTATTATTTCAATTTACAATAGGGATGCTTCAGTTCTATTTGATCCGAGTTCTACTTATTCCTACGTGTCATCCTATGTTTCTTCATATTTGGTTGTGCCTCATGATTCCTTGAGTGCTCGTGTGTATTTGTCCATACCTGTGGGAGTTGCTATTGTTGTAGATCGTGTTTATCATTCGTGTGTGGTTACCATTGGGAGTCTTGAGACTAGTGTAGATCTTCTACTTCTTGATATGGTAGACTTTGATATTATCTTAGGTATGGATTGGCTGTCACTTTATCATGCTATATTGGATTGTCACGCCAAGATGGTGACCTTATCCTTGCTAGGATTTCCTAGATTAGAGTGGAGAGGGACTCCTGGACATTCTACCACCAAGGTTATCTCTTATATAAAGGCTTGGCGTATGATCGAGAAGGGGTGTCTAGCTTATTTGGCTTATGTCCGTGATTCTAGTGCGGAAGTTCCTACCATGGATTCAGTACCAATTGTATGTGAGTTTCCAGATGTGTTTCCTGTAGACCTGCTGGGGATGCCACCTGATAGGGACATTGATTTTTGTATTGATTTGGTTCCGGGCACTCATCCCATTTCTATTCCTCCATACCGTATGGCCCCGCCAGAGTTGAAAGAATTGAAGGAGCAGTTGTAGGATTTTCTTGATAAGGGTTTCATTAGACCTAGTGTCTCTCCTTGGGGTGCGCCTGTGTTGTTTGTGATGAAGAAGGATGGATCGATGGGGATGTGCATAGATTATCGGTAGTTGAACAAAGTCACCATCAAGAAAACGTATCCATTGTCGAGGTTTGATGACTTATTTGATCATCTTCAAGGTTCCAAGGTGTTTTTGAAGATTGATTTGAGGTTGGGATACCATCAGTTGAGGATTAGGGCATCCGATGTCCCCAAGACAGCTTTTCGGACTCGGTACGGGCATTATGAGTTTCTAGTAATGTCCTTTGGGTTGACAAATGCCCCAGCAATATTTATAGATTTGATGTACCGGGTGTTCAAGCCCTATCTGGATTTATTTGTGATGTTGTTTATTGATGATATATTGATCTACTCTCGCAGTCGAGAGGAGCACGAGCAGCATCTTCAGATTGTACTTCAGACTCTGAGAGACATCCAGTTATATGCTAAGTTTTCAAAGTGCGAGTTTTGGCTGGATTCAGTAGCTTTCTTGGGGCACATTGTATCAGCAGAGGGAATTCAGGTAGACCCTAAGAATATTGAGGCAGTTCAAAACTGGCCTAGACCCACTTCAGCCATGGAGATTCAGAGTTTCTTGGGATTGGCGGGTTATTACCATCAGTTTGTGGAGGGGTTCTCATCTATAGAAGCCCCGCTGACCAGGTTGACCCAGAAGGGTGCCTAGTTCAGATGGCCATACGAGTGTGAGGCGAGCTTTCAGAAGCTCAAGACTTCTTTGACTACATCGTCGGTATTGATGTTGCCCACAGGTTCAGGATCTTATACGGTATATTGTGATACATCCCGTGTTGGTCTCAGTACAGTATTGATGCAAGATGGCAGAGTGCTTGCATATGCGTTGCGGAAGTTGAAGATTCATGAGAAGAATTACCTTGTCCATGACTTAGAGTTGGCAGCCATTGTTCATGCGCTGAGGATTTGGAGGCACAATCTTTACGACGTGTCGTGTGAGGTTTTCACGGATCATCGGAGCCTACAGTGTTTGTTCAAGCAAAAGGATCTCAATTTGAGACAGAGGAGGTGGTTAGAGCTATTGAAAGACTATGATATCACCATCTTGTATCATCTTGGGAAGGCCAATGTGGTGGCCGACGCTTTGAGTAGAAAGGCAGCGAGTATGGGCAGACTTGCACACATTCCAGTCGGTGAGAGATAGTATGATGACCCTCATTTGCTTGTCCTTAAGGATACAGTTCGACACGGTGGTGCCAAGCAGGTTACTGTTGGAGATGATGAAGTTTAGATGATGTGGGGTTATGTTTGTGTGCCTAATGTGGATGGACTTCGTGAGTTGATTCTTGAGGAGGCCCACAGTTCTCGGTATTCTATTCATCCTGGCATCGCCAAGATGTATTAGGACTTGCGGAAGCATTATTGGAGGAGGAGAATGAATAAGGACATAGTTGCATATGTAGCTCGGTGTCTAAATTGTCAGCAGGTAAAGGGTGAGCATCAAAGACCTGGTGGTTTGCTTCAGAAGTTGGATATTCCTGAGTGGAAGTGGGATGGTATCACTATGGATTTCGTTGTTGGACTCTCACGGACTCAGAGGAAGTTTGATGCAGTTTGGGTCATTGTGGACAGGATGACCAAGTCAGCGCACTTCATTCCTGTGGCATTTACTTATTCTTCAGAGCGGTTGGCAGAGATTTACATCCGCGAGATCGTCATTTCTGATCAAGGTACACAGTTTGCCTCGCACTTTTAGAGGACAGTACAACGTGAGTTAGTGAGTAAAGCATTTCATCCTCAAACGGACAGACAGTCCAAGCGCACTATTCACATATTGGAGGATATGCTCCGCGCTTGTGTTATAGACTTCGGAGGTTCTTGGGATCGCTTCTTGCCACTCGTTGAGTTTTCCTACAACAACTGCTACCAATCGAGCATTCAGATGACTCCCTACGAGGCATTATACGATAGGGTGTGCCGATCGCCAGTTGGATGGTTCGAGCCAGGAGAGGCTCAGTTGTTGGGTACATATTTAGTACAGGATGACTTGGATAAGGTCAAGATTATTCAGGATCGACTTTGCACAGTTCAGTCCAGGCAGAAGAGTTATGTCGACCGTAGAGTTCGTGATGTTACATTTATGGTCGGAGAGAGTGTTGCTCTGGATATCACCCATGAAGGGTGTGACGAGGTTCGAAAAGAAGGGCAAGTTGATCCCTAGGTATATCGGGCCTTTTAAGATTCCTGAGAGAGTGGGAGAGGTGGCTTACAGACTTGCGTTGCCACCGGGTCTATGTGCTGGATTTCATCCTTGTCCAGTTGGACAAGGATTTGACTTACGAGGAGGAGTCGGTGGTTATTCTAGCCCGGCAGATTCGTCAGTTGAGGTAAAAGATTTATCCTTCAGTCCGAGTATCGTGGAAAGGTTAGCCCATCGAGGCACCTACTTGGGAGTCCGAGTCGGATATGTGGAGAATGTGATGACCCAATAGGTCATCTTATATTAATTTGTGGTGAATCCGTGTCGCTACTATAAAGTGCTTTCCATAGTTCAATAGAGAAAAGAGAGAAGAGCAGGCCGATTTCCTTTACTTTATTATTAAACTTAAACAAAGAATCGTTTGACTTTGAATCTCGAAACCTTGAAAGCAAGCGTGGACGATTTGGTAGTCTTTTACAAAGAAAGAACTAACCACATAAAAAATTTATGCAAGGGTAACCGGAAAGGAAGAGTTTGATCGTGGCTCAGTAGTAGGACCAGTTCCCCCCTCAACTACTTATTGATCAATTGGTAAACCCCTTTCCTTTCGGTCTATTAGCTGGTTACCTCCTTTCCCTCGAAGTCTTTGTCGAGCTTATCCCCCTTTCCAGCTAGAGCCTAGACATGAAGAAAGCAAGAAAAGGATAGCGATCGCTTTGGGAATGTCACGGGGGAGGAAGATATAAAGGGCCTTTAAATACCTCATTATAGCCTTTCTTGATTTGCGTGCGCAATCCGAGTATTTTCAGGAAAGCTTTTATGTTAAAAACTAAGAAAATATGAAATGTTTGCCTTAAAAATATATTTGAGTTGACTTCGGTCAATGTTTTGAGAAAACGGAGCCGGATTCGTGTTTTGACAGTCCCGGTGGGTCCGTATCGTGATTTGGGACTTGGGCGTATGCCCAGAATCAAATTCGGAAGTCCCTAGCCTATGTTATCTCACTTTGTTGAAATTTGAAGGTTTAAAAGCTTAATGACTTTGAGAGTTTCACCAATGTTTGACTTTATTGATATCGAGTCCGTATTTTGGTTCCGGAACTCAGTATAGATCCATTACTATATTTATGACTTGTCTGTCAAATTTGGTGAGAAACGGAGTTGGTTTGACGTGATTCGAATGTCCGATTGTTAAAAATAGAAGTTTCAAAGGTTTCTTGAAAATTTCATTTGATTTGGTGTTCAATTCATAGTTCTAGGTGTTATTTTTGCGATTTGATCGCTCGAGCGAGTTTGTATGATGTTTTTAGACTTGTGCGCATATTTGGTTTAGAGTCTCGAGGGCTCGGGTGAGTTTCAGATAGGCTACGGAGTGGTTTAGACTTAGAACTTAGCTGGTGTTTTGCAAATTTCTGGTACTGGTCTCTGATCTCGCAATTACGAGATCAGTGTTCGCATTGGCGAACATCCCAAATCCTGTTAGGCTCGCATTTACGAGCAAATTCTTTGCATTTGCGAAGAGTACTTGGGTCAGCAAGAGTTCGCATTTGCGACCAGGAGGTCGCAATTGCGGGGAGGCCATAGTTCGCATTTGCGAACATTTCATCGCAAATGCGATGAAAGCAGAGGTGCGCGAACTTCGCATATGTATATATGTATTTTGGGCATGGTCTCCCACGTAGGTTGTTCATATGAATTAATAGTTTATTTTCAGACGTTATGCATGACCTACACTTATTTCATGTTTATAACTTTCTGAAACATTTATAATGTCTTGCACGCGCGTGTAAATGTCGTATCATGCATAGGTATAGCTGTACATAACATCATCAAGCCTCTGAGGGAATTACATCATATCATCTCAGAATGTTATAAGATAAATATTCCCTTAGGATAATCTTTATCAACTACATATTTTTTTTGAGACCCATGAAGAGAAGATGTAATAATAATTCACATGGGGAATCAAGAACATAAACATCTCTAGTATTTCTATGAATAGAGTCATTTATGAAAGTTGTGCATTTACTCGTTTTGTTTGTATCATATGGATCATGCCAAAAGGAAATAAGGGATAGACTTAACATTCCTCAAGTCGTCAATGCAACTCAACAACAATCTTATGACAACTAGCGTGCCAACCCTATAACAAATAAATACGTGTACAATTTAGATGGCGGTAGTATATTACGTATCTCAAACAATAACTCGATTCTAAAATAAAACAGGCAACATTTCCCCTGATTTTACTGCTCCTTCAAGCCTACTATTGGAGAGATACAAACATAATACAATCAGCAAATCAAAACCAACCTAATTACAATTCGGGACCTTCAATACAACAAAACCCCCAAATATACCATAATACACCCAATCAACAAGTTATCAATTAGCATGTAACTACAACAACGAGTGACCAACCTACTACCCTACCACATGTGGTGTTTCGCCATGCCCTTTTTATCGTTCCAAACTATATAAATCATCAGCATAATAGACAGCCCAAAAGCAACACGAAACAGCCCACAAAACAGTTCACTACAAGTCAAATAACTCGAACTCACGACTTCCAATCACCGTCCCGTGAGGTCTAACTATTAGGAAACGAATTTATAAACTTTTCTTGATATTTTAAAGCTTAAATACAGAAATTAAGAATTTTAATAACTATTAAATACATTCCAAAACTCAAACTACAAATAAAAAGAGAGGCGATATAGCGATACTTACGTCGTAGGGATCGTTCTGATGTTATCGCTTCTCGATTTCGTACTTGGGATGTTAGTATTATTTTGAAGCACTATTAGAGAGCCCAGGGACCATTTTTATGGTGTCCTCTGATCAGATTCTATGTAAAAATGAAGAGAGACGAATTAAAACATATATATCAACTTTTGAAAAGTCAAAGAGGTGTTAGCTTGGCACCCTCTCATTCGCCCATCTTCCGACCCTTATATCTTTTTATCCAGATGTTGTATGAATGAACGGTTCAGAGCGTTGGAAACTAAATTCAAAGACCTTCAATCTGATATATAATATGTCCCAAAAAACCTCATATAGCACACGAAATGTATTTCTCAAAAAGCTCTGTTACAGGGAAAATCCTTAGTTGGTTTTTCCGCAACTTTAATTCTATTTTTCTCAAACTTTATATGTTTTATCCAAACATCATATATAGTCATATTATGAGTTTAAACACATTTAAATCATGATTAACAAGTCTCATATTCATTATACGTCACCTTGGGACGCACAGGGTGTAACAATATTATGAGTGTTAATGCACGAAGTGTGATATCGTGCCATATTGTGAGTGTTAATGCACGAAGGGTGATGCTATACCATATTGTGAGTGTTAATGCATGAAGGGTGATGTTGTGACATATTGTAAGTGTTAATGCACGAATGGTGATGTTGTGCCATGTTGTGAGAGTTAATGCACGAAGGGTGATGTCGTGTTGTATCTATTGATTTATATTGTGAGGTTAAGAGTGAAATCATGAAGGGTGATGCCGTGCAAATTTTCTTCATTGTGTTTATTTGTTTTCACTGGTTAAAAGCATGTTGACTATTCTGGTCATCATTTGCACTGTATCTCTTATATCTTGTGCTGCTTTAGCATGTCCCCCTCCCAATAGTACATGTTTAACTGTTATTGTTATTTTCTTGTACATATACTGTTATCTGCACAGGTTTATTATGTGGGTGTTTTTTCATAGACTCATCACTAATTCGTCGAGGTTATGCTCGACACTTACGAGTGCATGGGGTCGGTTGTACTCATACTACACTCTGCACTTCTTGTATATATTTTGGTACCGGTCCTAGTTGATTGTGAGGCTTAGCAGCTTGGACTTACTTTTTGGAGACTCAAGGTAGATCTGCTGGCGTCCGCGGACCTTGGAGTCCCCTTCTATCTCCCCTATTTTACTGTTTCTTTTCATTCAGAATAGTTGTATTTCTTTCAGACTCTGTTTGTAGAAAATCTTAGAAGCTCGTGAGTTGTGACTCCAGATCCGAATTGTATTAGATATTATGGGCTTTATGTTATTCCGCATTTCAATTTTAGCTTCTATTTAGTTTAATTGATTATGTTATTGAAATTTACTAAAATTTGTTTAAAGAATCCTCTAACAATGGCTTGCCTAGCAAGTGAAATGTTAGGCGCCATCACGGCCCCGAAGGTGGAAATTCCGGGTCGTGACATACAATATATGCTAAGACACGAGTTTTGAAACAAACATCACTAGGTCCTAGTTGACTAGGGAGAGAATCAGAGGATGATTTAGTTATACACCTTTTAGCTTGATCAAAAGAGATTTCAAAATCCTCAGGCTAGGTATTCTTAAAGAGCATAGAAAAACCAGAACACCTACATTGAAAAATAGTATCAAACAGAGCACAGTACAGAACAATACGTTTGCCAAGAACTAAGGTTTCTAACTTATCAAGTTTGCTAGAGTGAATATTAGCATTGAACATTCTAACAAGGGGTTCATATACCTTTGAAGGAGGCAAGGAGAGAAAAATTTTCCAACCTTGGAAGTCGAAGAGTTCCATCACTTTGAAGTTAAGGTTGCCCATGACATTTAAGTCGACAACTCTTCCATGAGCGATAGGCTTGTCTTTGAAAGCAATGAAGGCATACCTGTTTGGAGTATCCTGGAAATTTAGGTCAGACTCAAGAGAATTGGAGAGATCAGTTTTGGGCTTTTTGTGAGTGAAGGTTTCAGGAAGGTCTATCATGGGTCATTTTCCTAGGGTCTTCTCATTGAGACTACGAGCATCATCTAAGAGATATTGAGAAGAGGCAAAGTCCTTAGAGTGGTCTGATCCAAGATTGACTGGTTCAGGAGGTTGAGAAGAGGATTTTGCCCTAGAGCGAGTGCTTTTGCGGGTGGAAGCAGGGGGATTTTTGGAGTGCTTTGCCATATAGGGTTTGGACCAGGGGATTGGAGATATAAATAATGTGATAGAGACAAAAGAAGCTTTGAACTTAAAACAGGTGATAAATGGCGGTTGAGTACAAACGAAAAGGCATCAGAGATTTGATGCAATGATTGACCGGTCTCTGAAAGAGTGTGAAAAGGTGTGAAAAAGGAAAAGTAATAGACACACAGTTAATGCATCTTAAACACTTAAGGAAATAATTAAATTAAGATACAGTAATAATTAAAATACCACAAAGGCCCTAAAGTTATGAGTTTATGGAAATAATGCCAAGAGAGTCTTGTAATGCACAAAAGCTGTCTTTTAATTAGGGTTTTGTAAAAATGTCTGCTAATTGATCAGTGGAATTTACAAATAATAATTTTATGTTGCCTTTAAGAACACGATCTCTAATAAAATGGTGCTTAATATCTATATGCTTAGCTCTAGAATGATGCACATGATTCTTTGATGGACAAATAGCACTAGAATTATCACATAATATTTGAACAGGCTTAAAAAAAAATTCATAGTCACCCAATTGATGAGACATCCATAGAAATTGAGCACAGTATTGTCCAAATACAATGTACTCTACTTCAGTTGTGGAAAGAGCCATTGATCCCTGTTTCTTACTGTTCCAGGAGATTAGTGCTTTCCCCAGTAATTGACAAGTCCCACTTGTGCTTTTTCTGTCCTCCTTGTCACCTGCAAGATCAGCATCTGAAAAACCCTCAAGTTTAAAATTGTTAGAGTGAGGATACCAAAGTCCGTAGGAGGTAGTTCCAGCTAATAATTCGATTTACTGTTGTTAAGTGAGACTCTTTAATAGCTGACTAAAACCTAGCACATTTACAAATACTGAACATGATATCTGGTCGACTAGCCGTAAGATATAGAAGATACCCAATTATTCCATGATACTTGGTTTCGTCTACTGATTTTCCCTATTCATCCCTGTCTAAACTTGTAGACGGAATCATAGGAGTTTCAATTGATTCGGCATTGCTCATTCCAAATTTTTGAATCAATTCCTTTGTATACATGGGTTTGGCAGATAAATATTCCACTTTTTGATTGATGGATTTGTAATCCAAGAAAAAATGTCAGCTCTCCCATCATACTCATTTCAAACTCACTTTTTATGAGATTTGAAAAATCCTTGCACAAAAGAAGATTAGTACTACCAAATATGATATCAGCTACATAGATTTGAATAATAAGATTACTGTCGGTAGATCTCTTGATAAATAAAGTAGTATCCACCTTACCTCTAGTGAACCCATGATTAGTTAAAAAGGAACTCAATCTTTCATACCAAGCTCGAAGAGCTTGTTTGAGTCCATAAAGAGCTTTAGCTAGCTTGTACACATAATAAGAAAATTGTAAGTTTTCAAAACCAGGAGGTTGTTTTACATATACCTCCTCATCAATAAAACCATTTAGAAAATCACTTTTGACATCCATTTGAAATAGTTTAAAACCGTTGAAAGATGCATAGGCAAGCAATATATGAATTGATTCTAACAGTGCTACCGGTACAAAGGTTTCATCATCACTCCTTCCTGTTATGAGTAGCCTTGAGCTACTAGTCTGGCTTTGTTTCTTACTACCTTTCCTTCTTCATTTAGCTTGTTTCAGCAGCATTTTCAGGCTTAGGAAATAATTCCAAATATTGGTTTTCGTCGAATTGATCAAGTTCGTCTTGCATGGCTTGTATCCGGCTGGAGTCCTTTAGGGCTTCATCAACTTTCTTTGGTTCTACTTGAGAGATGAGTGCAATATTTGCTTTATTTTTTAGAGACCCTCTGGTTTTCATCCCTTCGCTTAGATCCCCTATGATGAATGTTTGAGGATATTCAGGTTCACTTCTCCATTCATTCGGTCGGGTTCCAACTACATAAGTAGTCGACTCTTTTTTTGGTTCAGCGGGATTGATCACAGGTTCATTAGTCGACTCAGTGACTATAGCTGGGATATCAGTCGACTTTTGTGGTTTATTTGTCTGTGATACTTCTTGGTTGGTGTCTTCATCACCTGCAATGATTCATATCTCCGCCATAGAGTTATTTTCATCGAATATAACATGCACTGATTCTTATACAGATAATGTACCTTTGTTGTAAACTCTAAATGATCTACTCTTAATAGAGTAACCAAGAAAAATACATTCATCACTCCTTGGGTCAAATTTTCCAAGGTTATCCTTACCATTGTTTTGAATGAACTACTTACTTCTGAATGGGTGAAAGTAGCCAATATTTGGCTTCTTACCTTTCCATAATTCATATGAAGTCTTCTTCAAAATAGGTCTTATGAGGCACCTATTGAGAATATGACATGTTGTACTAACTGCTTCTGCCCATAAGTGATTTGACAGTGAATATTCTAATATCATTGTTCTTGCCATATCTTGTAGAATTTTATTCTTGCGTTCAACTACTCCATTTTGTTCAGGTGATCTTGGGGATAAGAGATTATGTCTATACCCTTTATCATTATAGAATTCTTCAAAGGATATACTTTCAAACTCTCCTCCATGATCTCTTTGGATGGTTGTGATTAGATCCCCTTTTTCTCTTTCAATTCTTCTACAGAAAATATCAAAATATTTCAGAGCTTCAGAAAATTACCCATGTAAAACGTGAGTAGTCATCAGCAATAACAAAAGCATAATATTTACCTTCAATGCTGGCAGTTCTAGTGGGTCGAAACAGGTCCATATGAAGTAATTGCAATGGCTTGGTAGTTCACACAATATCCTTGGTTTTGAAAGAATTTCTAATTTGTTTACCAATCTGACATGCATCACATACACGATATCTAGAAAAATTGAGTTTAGAAAAACCAATAACTAAATCATGCTTGAACAGTTTTTCAATAAGATGCATGCTTGCATGACCAAGTTTTTTATGCCAAAGTCATGGATCGTCAGAAATGGATGCTAGACAAATGTGACTGTCTAGATTTTCAATGCCATCAAGAATATAAATATTTCCATACCTTTTTCTTGGAAGAATAATTTTACTTGTTTCATCCTCAATGGCACATCCTGGTTTCTTGAATTTTACTTCATATCCCAAATCACATAGCTGACTAATGCTCAAAAGATTGTAGTTGAGTCCATCTACAATATATACCTCTGTAATATCACAATTATTTCCAAATGGAAATGAACCGGTACCAACTATCTTTCCTTTTGAATCATCGCCAAATTTGACATTTCCACCATTTATTTTTGTGACTTCTTTGAACAGATTTTTGTCACTCGTCATGTGACTGGAACACACACTGTCGAAATACTATTTTTCTTTGTAGCTCTTTCTGTGGTGTTCCTGCAAAATAGAATTGTCACCTTCTTTTAGGTACCCAAGCTTTCTTGGGTTTTTGTTGGTTAGTTCTACTAGAATCATGATTGTTTTTAGGTTTCCAAATCTATCCTGAAACACTAGATTTACGAAATCGACAAAAGGAATAGTTGTGTCCGATTTTGCTACAGTAAAGACACATAGGAGTTGATTCAGTTTTTGATCTACCACTTGTGTTAGTACCTATGGACTCAGCTCTAGCCAGTCCTTTTCCAGCTGACTTGTAAGTCGCCTGGTTAGATTTGACTGAACTGTGACTGGTGGATTTGCGCATGCCATTTAGTTGCATTTGAAATTCCTGAACTTCATCTTGAAGTACATCTCTTTCGATTTCAGAGACTTCAAGATTAAGTTCTCAATCTTTCTTTTCCCTATTGAGTCTCCTTAATTCATTCAACATTTTTTGAGACTCTTTTAGAGTAAGGTCAAGAATGTCTTGCAATTCATTACATCTATCACAGTTATAAGATCCTACCTCACTTGTTTCACCTCGTGCCATGAAACAGTTTTCAGTATTTTCCTTACATTCATCATCTAATGTATCTTTATCAGTCCAGCAGCCAGAGTATTGGTTCATGTCATTTTCCAGGATCGTCATGAAGCATAGAGAGACTTTTCTTTTAATATCTAGGCATTCAGCTTTAACATGCCCATACCTTCCACACTCATAATACTTCCCATCATTATTGTCTTGATCATTGTATTGTCTGGTTCGCCTAGATAGCATCCTTCCCCTTCTTGTATTTTTATACCTTCTTATTAACCCATCCATGTTTATTGATACCATAGCAATTTCTTCTTTAAGGGCTTCTGGATCATCATCAATATCATTTTCAGGTCCTTCAGTTGTAGATTTGAAGGCAACCGTTTTCTTCTTTTCTTCCTGACTTGTCTTCTTGAGATGGGTTTTCTCGAATGCTATAAGATCTCCTCTGAGTTCATCATATGAAGGTTTGTTTAGATTTTGAGATTCGAGTGCAACTACTTTTGTCTGCCAAGTGGTAGATAAACTCCTTAGGATTTTTCGAACTTGATCACCACTTGAATAAGGTTTACCAAAAGCTTTCAGATCGCTAATGATTTTGATGAATCTTGCGAACATTTCTTTAATGGATTCTCATTCTTTCATGTAGAAGAGTTCATAGTCATGAACCAACATGTTTATTTGAGTTTCTTTCACTTTGCTAGTTCCTTCATACATGACCTTCAATTTTTCCCACATTTCTTTAGCCGTATCACAGCTTGAAATATTCTCATACTCGTCTCCACTTATAGCGTTATACAACAGGTTTCATGCCTTAGCATTAACCTGAACAACCACCATTTGTTCGTATGTGTATTCATCTATATCTTCATGATCAGCGGGTGGTTGAGCTGTTCCTGGTAGTTTATAGTTTCCCTTTTTAATAACACGCCATACTTTCACATCACAAGATTTTGCATAGATTTCCATTCGCACTTTCCAGTGAGAAAAATACTGTCCATTGAAGTATGGTGTCCTGACTTGTGACGTTCCCTCTTGAAAAAGTGCTCCAACAGTTATTTTATTGGCCATGATCTTTTCTCACAAGCGATTAAGCAAAAGTGTGAGACCGGCTCTGATACCAATTGAAAGTGCAAGATGGGGGGTGAATTGTAATTTTTCTATTCTTTTTCGAGGTAGTCGACTAATTTGAGTTCTAGTCGACTGGACTTTTCAGGAATAGAATGTAAAAGATAAATTACAGAAAGTAAATGACACGGTATGTTTTTATACTGGTTCAGTGTCACGACCCCATTTCACCCTCCGTAGGATATCGTGATGGCACCTAGTCTCTAAGACTAGGTAACCCTAACAGATTTGCGGAAATACATAAAATAAAACTGAAGTCCAATTCTCATCACATGAAATAATCATAAAACTAACATTTAATAATTACAACTACCAAAATCCGGTGGAAACAAGTCACAAGCTTCTAAGAGCAAATACTAAGTGTCTTTTTACATCAGAGTCTAACGAAAAATAAGGAAAACAACATAGTAAGGATAGAGGGAGACTCTGAGGTCTGCGGATGCTGACAGATATACCTTGAAGTCTCCACATGCGATCCAACTCACCGGTATCTCGTCTGGTGGGAAGAACCTAGATCTGCACAAAAAGTTGTGCAGAAGTGTAGTATGAGTACACCACAACGGTACCCAGTAAGTGTCAAGCCTTACTTCGGTAGAGTAGTGACGAGGTCAGGTCAGGTCAGGGACCTACTGGTTTAAAAGAAAAGTAAGGCAGAAGATATAATAATACTTTGAAATGACTGAGAATTTAAACAATAAGAAGTTTCAGAAAACTATCAGCACCGTAAATAGAGGTAAACAACATGGGAACTCTCGAGGTACCGTCTCGTAGTCCCAAATGTAAATATGCACGGCATGGGGGATCTCCCGAGGTACCGCCTCGTAGTCCCAAATGTAAATATGCACGGCATGGGGGATCTCCTGAGGTACCGCCTCGTAGTCCCAAAGTAAATATGCAAGACAGGGGGATCTCCCAAGTAAACGCCTCGTAGACCCAAAGTAAATATGCAGTACAAAGGGATCTCCCGAGTAAACGCCTCGTAGTCCCAAAGTAAATATGCAGTACAGGGGGATCTCTCGAGGAACCACCTCGCAGTCCCAAAGTAAATATGCAGCAGGTAATCGAAGGAAACACCAATTTACAGCAAGGATCTTACAGTTAAAGATTTAATTCAAATCGAGGAAAGCAATTAATTCAACTAAGCATGTTGCACAAATTGCAAGTAAGAGTTAAGGCACAAAGGCATGTAATACTAGGCTAAACATGATCATTACATATGCTAAGGGAACTCAGTAAATGAATTTTAAAAGGAGACAACTCAGTTAAGGAATTCAAAAGATGACAAATCATCAAGAACAAAATTTTCCATAATCAGCTCGTGTACGCACTCTTCACCTGGTGTACACGGTGCTCACATATCACAAATTATTACAACAGTACCAAATTCTAAGGGAATTTCCCCCACACAAGGTTAGACAAGTCACTTACCTCAAATCTCGCTCAATCAATCGATAAGGATGCCTTTCCCTCAATTTTCCAACTCTGAATGGCCCAAATCTAGCCAAAAGCAATTACATCTCATGAATAAAACTACAAGGAACTAATTAAAATCATAAATTTACAACTTTAGGAAAGAATCAAAAAATCGCCCCAAAAGGTTGACCCAGGCCCACGCCACAGAATCGGGTAAAAGTGACAAATTACGAACACCCATTCGACCAAGAGTCCAACCATACCATAATTACCAATATCCGATATCAACTCGACCCTCAAATCCTCAAATCAAACTCTCCAAATCCCTAGCCTCAAACTCCCGAATTCCACCTTAAATACACACTAACTAGGAGGGAATAACAATGGAGAAACAAGATTATTGATCAAAAATAAACACAAGGGACTTACCTTAAGAAACCCCTCGAAAATGCTCTCAAAAATCGCCAACACCCGAGCTCCAAATGTCCAAAATGATAAAAATCCTGAACCCTTGAATTAATAGAGTCTGCCTAGGACTTCTGCTTCTGCGGATCACTTGACCGCATTTGCGGGCTCAACTAGACATCCCCAATTCCACTTATGCGGCTCGAAGGCCGCTTCTGCGTTGTCGCACCTGCGGCCCAAAATGCTCAGGTGCGATTACACCAGACACAGCCAAGCTTAAGCTATGCTCCAAGTCTAATTTTTGATTCGTTAACCATCCAGTAACCACCTGAGGCCCTCGAGACCTCAACCAAACAAACCAACCAGTTCTAAAACATCATACAGACTTAGTTGAGCCTTTAAATCACATCAAACAACGCTAAAAACACGAATTGCACATCGATTTAAGCCTAATGAACCTTAAAACTTTAAACTTCTACATCTGACCCTGAAACCTATCCAATCAAGTCCGATTGACCCAAAATTTTGCACACAATTCATAATCGACATTACGGACCTACTCCAACTTCCATAATCGGAATCCGGCCCCGATATCAAAAAGTCCACTCCCGGTCAAACTTTCCAAAATTCATCAAATTTCCAACTTTCGCCAATTGACGCTAAAATGACCTACAGACCTCCAATTTAACATCCGAACATGCTCCTAATACCAAACTCACCCTACAGAGCTATTGGAATCGTCAAAACTCCATTACGAGGTCCTCTTCATATACTTCAAACTACAGTCAATACTTATAACCTAAACTTCCATTTAGGGACTATATGTCCCATTTCACTCTGAAACCAAAAATAAATCCTCCCGGAAAGTCACGTAATCACAAAATAAAATAGAGGGAGCAGTAAATAGGGGTTCGGGGTTACTACTCTCAAAATGACTGGCCAGATCGTTACAATCAGATTCAGAGTGAATTTTACGTCCAGTCCCCTTCGGTTGCAAGGGTGATCACTTATGTCACTCGTTCTTCTCTCTATAATTAATACAATGCCTCACCAGTGTTCTTTTCTCTCTCTTCTCTTCTTTGTTACACAAGGAATATAAAGCAGACTGTAATGTTTTGTTTGAGGTAGAACACAGAGATTGAAGTTGCTTTGATCAAAGTATGTCATTCCAAAGCTAGTGCAGTAGGTACTTATACTTCTCGGGGTCTTCAAGTCTTGTTGTCACGACCCAAAATCCCACCACAGGCGTCGTGATGGCACTTAGTCTCTAAGACTAGGTAAGCCGATTACAATTTCATTTCGAGCCATTTTTTAAAACATATAATTATAACAACCTCCCAAGACTGGTAATACAGAGTCACGAACTCTAACTGAATATATATAATGATCTCAAGGATCGAATATACAATAATATTCGAATAAGAGTTGATAGTACAATATAATGGAAAGTCTCCAAGGGACTGGGACGACCAAGCAGTCCTACCTTGAATCCTTGCGATCACACTCTAATCTCTGCCCGAATCCGATATCTCCAATACATGGCTCTGCACAAAAATGTGCTGGAGTGTAGTATGAGTACACCACAGTCGGTACCCAGTAAGTATCAAGGCTAACCTCGGTGGAGTAGTGACGAGGTACAGTCAAGACACTCACTAGTCAAATAACCTGTGCAATATAGCATACAAAAAAAATAGCAGTGATGGAAATAATAATCAACTTGTGACATAAACAGTAAGGCAACATGAACACCATAAATATTGCTCAAACGAATAATAAACACAAGTACAACCAATTAATCAAGTCCTTCAAAATATACATCTTTTATCTATGAGTTTCTCAAATAAAAATCTTTAGAATGTAATCCGTAGAATTAAATATATCCCGGATATGCTTCATTCAAATAAATATCTTACGAATATAATTCTTTCGAGTAAATATCTTTCGAATATAATTCTTTCAAGTAAATACTTTTCGAATATAATTCTTCAAGTAAAAGTCAACATGTGACACCTCATTTAACTTTTCTGGTGTGAGAAATATATTTAACATATCACATCGAATGGTAGGGTAATACGTTCGTGCACTTATCTCATTCTCACCTGATATATATATATATATATATATATATATATATATGTAGATCAAATCAATTGGTACGGCAACACCCTTCGTGCATTTATCTCTTTCTCACAGTGCATACATATAACGGTACCAACTAGGTGGGAGAAATGTCAATAACAATAAAAGAAATAAAGTGGGAGGCACACAGGAAGAAACAACGACTACAAGACACATAGAAAACATAGGTGCACAATAACAAGTCAAGATAAAGGCATGAGTGTATACACAACGAAAAGACATCACAATATAATGTATGTCTCTTGTCCTCGCTTGCACGGAAACACCATTCATGTCATGAACATATGATAATATAAAAATAATGGCACGGCATCACCCTTCATGCTTTTACTCTCATCCTCACATGATAATATAAATGAAATGGCACGGCATTATCCTTCGTGCATACTAAGAATGGCACGGAATCACCCTTCGTGCTTTATACTTTTCCTCACATGATAATATAACTTAAATGGCACGACATCACCCTTCGTGATTTACACTCTCCAATGGCACGACATCACCCTTTGTGCTTTACACTCTTCCTTACCAAGCACATGTATATCATTAACAAGCAAGGTAGGAAACATAAATAACATCAAGGAGAGTGTTTAAACGACAACACAATACAATAATTCATATCACAATTTGCCCACATGCCATAACCAACTCCAAAGATACAACAAAAATCAATTAATTTCAAAGAAAATAGCCCAAGGCTCCACACAACACATATAAAACCTCAAAAATAACAATAGAGATGGAAAGTAACTCAGCATAGGACAACACCTTCTTTAATCAAAAATTTTGATAAATATATTAACGCCTCTTTTTAAGCTTGTTTAATTAATTATTTGCAGATGGAAAATCCATAATGAAATTAATTCCAAGAAATATCAAATCAACAAACAAACGAAATTCACATAAAATCCAAGTGGCAATCACCCAAAATTATCATATAAAATACAAACTCGACAAACAAGAAACGAGGCATGACAAATAAAGGATTTACTATGTTCTAAAAAAATTCCACTTCAATACATAAGGGTCTACGAATTTAAACCGATATAATTTGCACAAATAAACCAAGTACGTACTCGTCACCTCGCGTACAGAGTTTTCAATCACATAATTTCCACATACGACTCAATGCCTAAGGGGAATTTCTCCTACTCAAGGTTAGGCAAGATACTTACCTTTTTGAAGTTAAGCCGATATTCGAAAATAGCCGTCTTGCTGTAATTGACCTCCTGACAGCTCAAATCTATCCAAATTGATTGTATAACTTCATTAAAATTCATCAGAAATAATTTCGGATAATAAAATGTCAACTTAAAATTTTATTCTAAAAAATCAATGCCCGCCTCTCGGAACCCGACAAAATTTTCACGAAATCCAAACACCCATTTCGATACAAGTTCAACTATACCGATTTTATCAAATTCCGATAACGAATCGACCTCCAAATCCTCAATTTAAGGTATAGAAAATTTCTACCATTTTCAACCCAATTCACTAATTTCATGATAAAAACAACAATAGATTCATGTATTTTAACCAAAATCGAGTTATGAATTTTTACCCCCCAATATTTTCCTAGAAAACCCCTCGAAAAATCGCCTCACCCGAGCTTTCTTCGTCCAAAAATGGAAGAATGAGATTTATTCTCATCTTTTGACTTTATTCTGCTGACCAGGGGTTTGTTCTTCGCGTTTGCGACCCTCCCCACGCGTTCACGATGAACAAATCCTTCCACAGCCATTTCCAAACTTTTCTCAGACAGCCGCTAGTACAATGGTCATAACGTTTCTTACAAAACTCAAAATTACAAATGGTTTAACTTTTTCAAAACTAGACAACAAGGGATACAACTTTTATGTTTTGCTCATCTCCCAATTCCTTATAGATTTCGAGATATAAGCATCCAAAGTCAGCCTTGTGCAGCAGAAATTTCTTCTTCGCGATTTCTAAACTCTTCCCAGACAGCCTGCAGTGTATCCACTATAACCTTTTGTACACAACTCCAAATACCAAACGGTTTACATTTCCGAAAACTAGACACAATGGGATGCAATTTTTATTTTTGAATCATCTCCAAATTCCATAGAGATTGCAAGATATAAGCTTCCGAAATCGGGTGACATACATGAGGAATTCCTTCTTCGCGAACGCAAAGAACAAAATCCCAGAAGCCAAATCCTTTTTCGCGAACACGAGAGGCACCTCACGATGCGAAGAACAACATCAGACATCAGAAAACCAGCATCCAACGTAGCCCAAAATGATTCGATAACACCTGAAACACACCCGAGGCCCCCGGGACCCCAACCAAATATACCAACCAATCTTAAAACACGATACAAACTTAGTCGAGGCCTCAAATCATATCAAACAACACCGAAACTACGAATCGCACCTCGAATCAAACTTATAAGTTAATGACATTTCCAAATTCTATAACTTGTGCCGAAATATATCAAATCAATTCGGAATGACTTTAAAATTTGCACACAAGTCAAAAATGACATAATGGAGTTTTTCGTATTTTCAGAATCGAATTTCGACCCCAATATCAATAAAGTCAACTCCCGATCAAACTTTCTAAAAATCTTCCATTTTTCAACTTTCGTCATTTCAAGCCAAAATCAATTACGGACTTCCAAATAAATATCTGGACACACTCTTAAGTCCAAAATCACCATACGAAGCTATTGACATCATCAAAATTCCATTCCGGAGTCATTTTCTCAAAAGTCAAACTCCGATCAAACTTAAGAAAGTCAAGCTTTATAAAATCAAACCTTTTATTTTATTTTATGTTTTTCAAAAACTAACAGAAAAAGTGCCTACGCACCTCGAAATAACTTCAAATTTTGTACATAAGTTATAAATATTGTTACGAAGCTGAACAAACTCTTGGAATCCAAATCGAGACTCGATATCAACAAAAATCCAACTATGGCCAAATATAATAATTCTTTAAACCTTTAAATTTCTAATTTTCGTCAAATGGCGATAATTCAAGTTAGGGATTTTCAAATTTGATTCCAGGCATATGCCCAAGTCCCAAATCACGATACGTTTTAAAACACTGATCCGGATCCGTTTGTTCAAAACATTGACCGAAGTCAAGTCAAATGAGTTTTAAAGGCAAAATTTCATATTTTCTTTGGTTTTTCACATAACATTTTCCGGAAAAAGATATGGATTGCGCACGCATATTGTGGAAGGATGGATGAAGTTATTAGAGGTATCGAAATACATAAATAAAGGTTAAAATTAAAAATGACACATCGGGTCATCACACTTGTACATCTCTTTGAGATATTGCGAACCCAAGGGAGTTGTATTCAGACAGATTCGTAGATTGATTTTTCTGCTGACTTGTCTTGACTCGCGATCTTGAGTGATTTCTTCCTTAAATGAGAGAATATTCATATTGCCAAATCCCTTGATTGATGCCTTCGATTGACGCTATTATGTGGGAGAATCTTTAGCGGATGATTTCGTGCCTGTAATCTCCTTTGATTTAGATCCTTCCTATAATATCTCTTTTAATTAACTTTGCCATCTTCTTTGATTGATTTTTCCGCTTCTCTTTCCTTTTTTGTTGGATTCATTTCCTCCATTTTGTTGCTCAGAATCGTTTCCTGCACATAAGAAGTAATTGGTTATTTTGCATCATTGAAATTTACTGAGATTTAACACCATAAGATCTCAAGTTCGATTATAAGCGGAGGCAAAAATACTAGGTAATTTGTCCAAGCATTGGTAGATAGAGTTACTTGGTATCTTGTTACTTGTGGGAGATAGCAAGTATGCTGGAAAATTTGTTGAGGTGCGAGCAAGCTGGCTCAGACACCATGACTATAAAGAAAAGAGTTGTAATTATGACTATGATTATAGAATTGGATTTAGAAGTTTAGGAAACACGATCAGATTAGTGACATAGTTGACCGTGGATGGTCTAGTGCCCACACAATTCAACTTAGTATAAGTTGATAGTTGATTGTGGACCGGCTGAAGCGACACATAGTTCAACTAAGAAATTAAGTGTATTGGCACCTATGGATGGTCGGATTGAAACACATACCGTGCCAAAATACCTGCTTGTGCTCAATGGACGGTCTGGCAAAAGGTATATGAGGCATAAACTAGTTTTACAGATCGATGTGTGATATGTTGATTGATATTCATGTGTATGATGCATCATGTATGTGGTATGTGACAGGGTTGTGAACATGTAATTTTTACCCTACAAAAAAAATACTCCTACAAAATTAATAAACAAATTAGTCCTATTTTGTTTTAGATTATTTTATGATTTTTGGAAATTATTTGAGATTATTTGCATTTTTAGTTGCATTTTTTATTTTTGAAATTGTGAAAAATAACAAAATATATTTAAATCTTCATCATGTTGCATTATTAGGTTGTTAGCTTAATTTAATACCTAATTATATAATTTATTATATCGTTGAAAGAAAATCACACAAAAAAATTATTATTTTTGACATTGTTAGTTTTAATGTTAAAATTAGTAGTTTTACTTTTTATAACTTAGGATTGACTAATTATTTAAATAATAAGAGTAAATAGCTAATTAATTTTACAAACTAAGATATCTTAGGATTTAATTAGGATTTAGATAAATTAATTAGATTTTAGAAATTAATTAAAAAACAAAATAAAAAAATAAATAGGGGTTCATTTGGACTTAACCAGACTGGGCCAGTCTTTAAAAACCAAGCCCAGTCCCAAAACTTAACCCAAAATACCCAAGCCCAACCCCCTTGAACCGGTCTGCCCCCATTAAAAACCAAACGACGTTGTTTAAGTGTCAGGCGATCCTGGCCATTGATCTTCACTAGATCCAACGTTCCGGAACTGGCCTAACACTTGGTATAAATATGTCCAAAACCTCTATTACCCCCCTCATTTCACACTCCCCCCCTTCTCACATCTCTCTCTCTCTCTCTCAGCCGCCTTAACTCCCACCTCCAAAACCCTAGCCGCCCCAATATACTCCTCCCACGCCGCCGCTGAAAATCGCCTAAGGCGGCGGCGAAACCTAAAACTGCCCCAAAATCCACCCTACTCTCTCCCCTTTCTCCTCCTAAACATCACCTCACCCCAAACTCCCGTAAAAAAACAACAAACCTACACCTAAAAAACGGTCGAAACCCTAACACCGCCCTAGCCCCGCCGTCGGAAATCGCCTACGGCGGCGGTGGACCTCCAAAACCCCTCAAACTCATACCATACACTCTCCTCACTTCCCTGAACCTTACCCTACCAACAAAATCCCCAAAACCCCACCAAAAACCCTAGATCTATTTTCTATTTTTTTTCAAAACCCTAAAATCCAACCTAGCCCGTTTAATAATCCTCCTGTCAAGATCTCCCATCAAGGATCTCATATCCTAGATGGGAATCTTGGCATGAGGGTTTTTAGCGGCTAGATTTATTTTTCCCGTTATTTTTTGTTTTTCTTAATGTTGTTTTTTATTTATTTTTATTATTATTACGCATTTTTATTGTTATATTCTGTGTTTACTTTTAGCTGTTACTGTTTTATTTTTATTATTGTCAGTTATTTTGTTTAGATTAATTAATTAAATAAACTAACTTAATTAAGATAAAGTAAAAACAGTGTTAGATTAGTTTATTTTTCCTTTTTTGCTTTCTATTTTATTTTATTATTATTTTTTATTATCATTATATGTTTTATCTTTATTAGTTCTGCGTTTAATTTTAGCTATTACTACTTTGTTGTTTATTTTTTAAAATTAATTGCCGTTATTTTTATTTTATTTTTACTGTTGTTTGGTTTGGTTAAGAATTGGACCTCACTGAAGTGGCCCGTTCTACTTGGCTCATAAATTGGGCAGGCCCATAGCTTTGTAAAAAGCTTAAGAGCCCAAAGTCCTTAGGCCTAGAGTCACCTGACTCAAGCCCAGAACCAATCTGGCTCTGAGATAATCCCAAGCCCCTTAAGGGTCAATTTTGGAATTCTAATTCTAAAGTTTTTCAGAAAAACACTAGAAACTTCTAGAATAAGGGACATTTGTTCCAATGCTGAGTAGAAAAATAGGGATAAGATCCAAAAATATCCAGAAATTGGATACTTGTCCATTTTCTAAGATAAGGAAGGTACTAGAAATTGGACAGTTGTCCATTTCTGTTAAGAAAGATGCCATTTTTCCCTAATTTTAGGGAATTCTCGCAGATTCTTTGTACCCTAATTCTTATCCATTTTTACTCCCTCACTCTATAAATACACTCCTCCTTTTTCATTAGACGAACACATTATAGACACCTTAAGATATACACATTCTTACACACTGAAAAATAAATCTGAATACACCTACACACACAGAAATACAAAAACACACAGTTTATGTTTCTTTCACTATTTATCACCGTTTGTGTTTGGTTTGAATGTGATTTTATGCATAAACTAAGATATTACATAAATCATGTTAGTAAAAGTCGTATGGTTAGAAATTGTGTGTAAATTCATATAAGAGTCAATTATTCACACTCTTTTAGGCAACTTAAGTTATGTTAACTTCAATGTTAAAGTCTTTTTTTTTTCTTCTGGAAATTGCAAAAAATTGTTTAAAGTTTTCTATATGTTCATAAGATCTATACTTTACCATGTGATAGCAGAAACAAGAAAAAATATATTTTTCAAAAATTTGTTAGAATAATAGATAAATCTGTCATCAATAGTGTAATAATTTAGCTTCTAAAACAATCAAATATAGTAAATCTGATTCTATTAGTTCTAAGTCATGAAAAACTAGGTTTTGCAAGCAAACTTAATAGCAATCAGAGTATATTTTCAAGCCCAAATCAATTGGGTCTATGAGATTGTACTCTGAAATTTTGGCTAATGAATTAAATTGATAATTCAAGTAAAGGCAGTGATTTATCTTTTTTAAATACACAATAAGTTTTTAAACTTAGCACTTTAATATAAGAAATAGAAGATTTAGGCAATCAGTAGGAAAATTATCCAAATTTGAAAAATAGAATTTTGATTTATTTTATTCGTGTCCCAAACCCCCTTTTAGTTTTTTGCTTTAAAAGATAAACAAAAAACATAGGAAAATTTCATAACTACTATTACAAAAATTAATCACAAATTCGTTAAAATAAATATGAGTTGGGCCAGAGTCACATGAACTCATTATCACGAGGCCCAAATTTCTTTAGTTAATTTCATTTAGTTGTCCATAAAAATGAACATTGGGCTAGAGTCATTTGGACTCATCATCAGGCCTAGATATTTCTGAATTAAATATGTTTAATTGATTGAATGCTTAATAATATGGTATTGGACCAGAGTCATTTGGACTCCGTGATCACTAGGCCCAAATCGTTTGGACTGAATTTATTTAGCTGTCTTAAAATATGCATTGGGCCACTCAAGCATGCCCAAATTCTTTTGAACTGAATTCATTAACTAGGCCCAATAACGACTAATATATGTCTTGAGCTAGAGTTCATTTGGACTCAGTCCTTATCAGGACTCAAACTTTAAATCTGGGCCTGCTTGACAGATAATACATAGGCTGCCCCCATCTAATACAAACAAACATATCACATAGTATTGAACTTTTACACTTAGCCATATGACAGAGTATTTAGCTTAGAGACATAAGCATAACTTAATTATTATAATTATGTACACGCACGCATGACATAGTTGTGATGCCAAAAACAAACCAAGGTACATGTTCGCGTGACCATGGTCAAACAATTTTAGTAAATAAAATGCCTTAATTAAACACTCATAGAAATGCTTTAGGCCCGAATTTTAAACTACTATCGTGATTGCGTACATGTCCGCGTGACGTGATCCCTATATTTAAATAAATTCAAGGTACGCGTTCGCACTACTTTGACCAAACTTTTTTTTTAATAAACCACTGTTATGGATTATGGACACGTACGCGTGACATGATTTTTGACACACCAAACTAAATGAGTATACGTACGCGTAACTCGTCTTAAGATAATTCTTTAAATACGAATAATCGAGTAATTAAAAGCGATATAGGATAAAGTACACATAGGTCCTAAAATGAGTAATTAACTAAAACGAGCTAAGTATAAATCATTAAGTGACTGTGCTAAAATTACGGAACTCGGGAGTGCCTAACACCTTCTTCCGGGTTAACAGAATTCCTTACCTGATCTTCTGGTTGTGCAGACTTTTAACGGAGTCAAAATTTCCTCGATTTGGGATTTAAAAATAAATGGTGACTCGAAACACCGTAAATAATTTCGAGTGGAGACTCTGAATAAATAAATAATCCCAAATTCGAATAATGTCACTTAAATTTAAAAAATTCCCTTATCCCCATCCCCCTATAGGGAAAAAGGAGGTGTTACAGCTCTGGCGACTCCGCTGGGGACAAAAACCCAGAATCTCTGGTTTAGGGTTTAAAATTCGAGCTTGTAATGTAATCTGTACTTGGCTTTATTGTTTGTTGATATTACTATTTTTCCTGGGCCTAATGTGCTAATTGTCGCTCATTTACCGCTTTGATATTATTTGAACTGTATTAAACTGTATTCTTACGCCTCCCTTCTGAGTCTTCTAAAAATATGGTGCACACGACCCACTTTTCTGTTAGAGGTCATACCAAATAGAACGAGGATGGATCAGCCACTAGGTCGGGTAGACTTTCTTGCTCCCGTTACATCACTCCCACCTCGGCTCAAGCTGTCCGCTTGGGTAAGCCATGTCTAAAATATACCCCAGGTTTAAACTTAGAATAACATAGCCTCATGCCTGATCCCTAGTAGGAACGTTTATTTACATCACTTGCATTTGACTTTGGGGACTCAACACAAGGGTTAGGTCTAGCTAGGACAAATGTACCCAAATTTAAATACCATCCTGATGCATCTTACGTGCTACTTGCGCATCTGTTTGTTTCCGCTCGCTTATTGACTGGCTTCTAGAATTAGGAAAGAAAAAAAAGAAAAAGAGTGAGAGTTAGGTATTTGAAAAATTCCGAAACTCTACCAAAAGTTTTGAAAAAAAAAAGAGAGAAAGAAAAAGAAAATGTATTTCAAAAATGAAAGTGAGTCAATATCATGCTTTTTCCAATTATGTGAAAACTGACTGAACTACGCGTGTTTGATTCTCACCGGATGTGAGATACGTAAGCAAACCTCATCGGTACCGACCCCAATTTTTCCAAACAAATAAATAAAGTATGTCCATTGGTCAAAAAATAAAACCGACCCAGCTTTGGTTAAGTCTTGCGTCGTTCTTACCGGGATAGCCTTAGAACACCTTACATTGTCAAATGGTTGTTTTCGCTAAGAACAAACATGTCTGTCAACAAAAATATATTTTTCCCAGAAAAGTGTCTTACTTCGGCCTCAAAACTTTGTTCAAGAGTAAGAAGGGCCCACTATTGCAAAAATGACCGTTCTGGTCGATGTTGCACAAATAGCCATCCTTTAGGTGATTTTTTGAAAATTGGTTCTTGTAAAAAGAGTCTGATGGTCTTGTCTTTCAAAATTAGAGACAACCTTTAATCCTACTTGCTCACAGGTACATAATGAATACCGTCCAGAATCCACCGTTGAACGCCGTAGAGCAAGCTCCGCTACAGCTCCAAATGTGGTGGTATGATTTTGACAAAGAGGGTCAAGACTGGGTAGTCGAACATCTGGGTGCTTTTACCAATATCATGAAAGTTAAGCCACGAAATGATCCAATCAAGGATTTAGTGACCTATTGGGATCTTGTCCGTAATGTCTTCCGCTTCTCAGACTTCGAGCTCACTCCAACCTTGGAGGAAATAACGAGGTATACAGGTTTTGGTCGGGATTTTAGAAATCAACAGCTCATATTCCCTAGGCCCATGTCAGTGCGCCGTTTCTTTGATATCATGAACATCAGTAAGCAAATAAGAAAGAACCATGTGAACGAGGGCTGCTGCTCATTCTATTTCCTATACTCCCGGTATGGGCATCTAGAGGGATTTGAAACGCATGAAAAAGGTTTGAACAAAAAACAAAGCAAAGATACTTGGAAAGTTCACCGTCGTTTTGCCTTCATAGTGGCATTTCTGGGTGTCATGATCTTCCCAAATGAAAAGGGGACAGTTGATATTCGTATGGCTAGAATTTCACAAGTCCTAACTGACAAGGAAGATCACACACTCGCTCCACTAATATTGTCGGATATCTATCGTGAATTGACGCGGTGTAAATCGGGGGCGACATTCTTCGAAGGTTGAAACATTCTTCTACAAATGTTGTTAATTAAACATCTTCGCCTTCATCTGAAATTTATGAACTACGGTCCAACCAAGAAAAACTTTATTGAAAGCTATGAAGAAAGAGTGAAAGACTACAAATCCCCGGAAGGGGTTGAAGCTTGGATCGCCCACTTGAGAACTTTAAAGGCAGATCAGATTAAGTGGACATTAGGATGGCTCCTAGTGAGGGAAGTTATATATATGTCAGCCACAAAGAATTATTTTCTATTAATGGACTTGAGAAGTGTCCAACCATATGCACCCCAAAGGGTTCTGAGGTAATTGAGAAGGTATCAAGTAGTGCCTGAGGATGAAGACTTGAGTGTCCAAGTTATTGAGCTATATCCCGAAGCCCCAATTCCCGAAGCTTTAATTCAACAAATCTGGAATAAGTGAGGACACCCAAGTACCTAATCTTGCCAAAGGCAAAGTATATCCGGGCTATGACGCATGGTTCGAAAAAAGAAACTGCATTGATGAGGAACTAGAGCCTGAGCCAGAAAGGCCCGCCAAGAGGCCTCATGTTCAAGCTTTTGGTGACAAAATCCAAGAACGGTTGGCTTGGGGAAAAAAAGAAAAGAAATATCAAGCCATTATCCATGCTTTGGAAGAAAAAGTTGAGGAACATTACCTTTGATAATGACTTACAGTCACAGGTAGCCGAAGGTGAAAAGAGAAAATTAACCCGAGAGAACGAGGCGCTCTGAGCCGAACTCTAGAAAATGAGGATAGCCGCCAAAACGCTTGTAAGAAGCTAGAAGGATGAAAAAATCATCAACAAATTAAGAATGAAGGTCCACGACTATGCAACTGACTCGATAAAAACCGAAAGGGATTTTCTAAATGCTTAAACAAAACTAGCTAAGGGAGCAGAAGAACATGCCCACCATTTGAGACATAAATACGACAAAGAAATAACAATTCTAAAGGAAAAGTTGTTTGCCTTTCGGAATTAAATGGTCCAGCAAACCAAAGAATTTAAAACAGAAAAAGAGCACTGCTACATATTAATTTGCCAGCTAGAAGAAAGCGTGCAATAGCTACAGGACCAAAACAATACAAGTGCATAAGTGTTTGAAGCCCGGGCACAACAAATTGGACGTCTGCTTCAAGAGAAAGGAGTCATCAGAACTAGAATTAAGGAAATAGCTGACTATGTCGTGATGAAATGTCACGAGTGTGAAGACATGACTAGGTCCATGTTTTTAGCTTCTATGATGACCTTTGTCTACCAGGTGATGGATGATTTGGACCGTCTCCAAGAAGACATTGCGCGAAGGCCCGCGCAAAGACCAGCCAATGCCCCATAGGCTCCAAGAAGACCAGTAGAAGCTCTCATGTACTTTTGATCATCCAGTTCTTGAGTCTGTACTTTACTACTTTCTAGAGTTTTAAATTGTTTTGTCGTTGTTTTGAGTCTGTATAGTTGTCCGTACTTTAATTCCCTGTAATGAAAAAACCAAAAAGAGATATCTTTATTAATAAAATGAAAAAATGTACTTTGTTACTTTATATCTATTCCCTAAACTACGTAATGATCCGATTCATGCGACGTCATGATACGTAGGCAATCCACGTAGGATTTGATCATAAACCTAAAAGAAAATAGTTGATAAAATAAAAGAGGGAGACAATAAAGTCGGGATGAAACACACATCTGTCGCAAAGCATCTTAGAAAAACGTTTAACTATTTAGGTGTATTACATCCCCAATATGCGATTCCCTATGTGTTAAATGTCTCAAACTAACAAGTTTGTTGTGTGTGATTTAAAAGAACAGGTTCTATTTTAGGTAGTTGGTTTTGTGGCTTCACACCCTTATTTCACGAGATCTAAAGGAAGTATCGCTATGGCCTCAGAGAGTCATCTACCTATCGTTGAGCCCGAAGATAGCCCTGCATTAGTTATCCCACAGCCTGAGTCAGCAACTGCTTAGGAGAATAGGAGGTTAAGATGCCGCATGCTAGAAATGTGGGATGCATGGTCCAATGGTAGGGAGCCACCCAGTATTATCCCTAGTTTCCCTGAGTTGATCCCAAGGACGGGAGGCACTACCAATGTCCCTATCTCACTAGCCAACCCATTCATGCCATTTGGGTTCCCCACTATGTCAACAAACTTCATTAGAATGCCTTCTGAGGTTCGCCCCCAGGCACCATCTTCAGGAATACCATCTACCGTGTTCACAGCACCACCAGCTTCTAGTATGGCACAACTAACTCTGCCTCGACAAATCTTTGAACCATCCACCTTCACTTTCCAAGCTTCCCAGTTCCAATTGGACACCGCTCGGGTCACCCAAATTCCTATCCTCAACACCCACAATCTGAATCTCCCGTAGAACAGGAGAGAGTCTTGAGGAATCCTGAACAAGAGGAGATAGCACAAAAAATGAAAAGCATTGAGCAAAGCCTCAAAAATATACAAGGCCTGAGTGGCCAAAAGAGTGTGTCATATGTTGATCTGTGCATGTTCCCTCACGTGCATTTACTTGTGAGCTTTAAGATGCCAAAGTTTGGAAAATATGACGGGCATGGAGACCCGATTGCTCACTTAAAGCTATAGTGTAACCAACTGAGGGGCGCTGGTGGAAAAGAGGAACTGTTATTGGCCTATTTCGGAGAAAGCCTTACCGGAATTGCTTCTGAATTGTATATAGACCAAGATATCTCCCATTGGCACATATGGGATGACCTGGACAACGACTTTGTAAGGCAATTCCAATACAATGTGGCTATAGCTCCGGACAGAAATTCTTTGTCCAACCTAAAAAAGAAAGCCTCGGAAAGCTTCTGGGAATACGCTATCAAATGGCGAGAACAAGAGGCCATGGTAAAAGCCCCGATGGATGATGCCGAGATGGTCAGTGTCTTCTTCTAAGCCCAAGAGGCTGATTATTTCCAAAACATGATGTCTGCAATGGGCAAACCGTTCGCAGAGGCCATCAAAATTGGAGAAATGGTAGAAAGCGGCTTAAAAACAAGCTGCATCTTAAGTCGATCAGCTCTAAGAGCCACTTCCCAAGCCATTCAGAGCGGCTCGGGAGGTTTAGTAAGCCAGAAGAAAAACGAAGAGGGAGCTATGATGGCTTCGAGCTTAAGAAACTCTCGGCGACCCCGGGATTATTCTGGTCCACCTTCCAGGGCCCCGCAGCATTATTACCCCCACTAGGATGCAACCTATGCTATGGCCCCTCATCCGTATGCAGTAATGAATGCTCAACCATACACCCTGCCACAACAACATTACAATCAGAACAGAGCTCCATCTCCAAGAAACAACCCTCATCACCAAGCCCCGTATAATCCCTGTCCATCATAGAATAATTACCAATATAACACCCGTCCCCATGAATCACACAGAAAAGATGACTTCACACCCATTGGTGAGTCGTACTCCAGCCTCTTCCCAAAATTAGTCCAAATGGGCATATTGCAGCCTGTACCTCCGAACAGACAGAACCCAGAATCTCCATCCTACAGGCCAGGTACCAGGTGCGTTTATCACTTCAGGGCAGAAGGGCATAACACTGAAGATTGTTAGACCCTTAAGAGCAGTTGAGAACCTGATCGAACATAATATGGTAGTGTTAAGGGATAAGAAAGTCCCCAATGTAACAAACAACCCGATACCATCCCACAACAATGGGCTGGTCATCGGGATGATCTGTGAAGACAAAGAATTCGACCCCGCATTAAAAGCAATTATTGCCATTGCTGATTCAGAGAAGGAACCTAAAGTTGTGGAAAAATAGGTCAGGGATGAGAAAAAGATGAATTCCACTCCCCAAAATGAAGAAAAGGATGGGGAAGCAAAGACAGGGGCAGAACCTGCCAAAGAGGCCATTCTCGCCGTCCGAAGAGCCCCCAGAAAAGGACAGCTCATGTTAAGCCCTCTCAAGAGATTGGAGCAGAGGAAAACCACACCAAATCTGCCAAAAATGTATGTACCAAAAGGTACTTACGTGGTACGAAAGCTAGTCATTCCACCTAGGCTGGATGATCATTTGATCATTAGCCGCATGCCACAAAATCCTATAAAAGACACTACTATCGTCCCTTGGAAGTACAATCAGACAATTGTCACATATAAAGGGAAGGAAGTTAAGGGGGAAGTGAATGAAACAAACAATTATGGGAAGTATCATAACCCAGAAGAATTGAACAAAACCAAGCAGAAGCGTTTCCCCCTCAAAACGCCTGTAACTGCTGCAGAAGCAGAGGAATTCTTCCAGAAGATGAAAACCTCGAAGTATGTTGTAATTGATGAACTGAGAAAGGCCCCCTCCTAGGTTTCACTCTTGTCTCTACTGATGACCTCAAACGAACACCAAAAGGTGCTTCTAAAGACACTGAATGAGGTGTATGTTCCAATTGAGACCACGATTGAACAGTTAGAAAGAATGGCAGAGCGATTTTTTGAGGTCAACCGAATCTTCTTCAGCCAAAATGACTTGCCTCCCGAAGGAGCCTCCCACAACAAGGCCCTTCACTTGACTGTCAAGTATGAGGGATATTATGTGAAAAAGGGTCATGTTGGACGGCGGATCCGGAGTCGATATTTGCACTCTATCAACATTGCAAAAGATGGAAATTGGGACTGAAAGGATCAGACCAAACAATATTTGCGTGCGTGCTTTCAACGGTGTCAAGAGGGACATGATACGGGAGATTGACTTAATCCTAACCATTGGCCCCATATATTTTGAAGTAACATTCTAAGTTCTGAACATGGACACTTCCTATAACTTTCAGTTAGGAAGACCATGGATCTATGCAACGGGAGTCGTGCCCTCTAATCTCCATCAAATGGTCAAGTTCGAACATGAGAACCAAGAAATAATGGTACATAGAGAAGATGAACAGTCAATCTACAGGGACCCATCAGTCCCATACCTCGAGGCAAGATACGGAAGCGAGCACATCGTCTACCAAGCCTTTGAAATTGTGCTCGCCGACCAGTGCGAGGAAAGAACCCCATGTCCTCAACCTTGTTTATCAAGTGCATCAATCATGGTCGCCAGAAAAATGATCAAACGTGGGTACAAGCCTGGAAAAGGGCTAGGGGTATCCTTACAGGGCGTCACAGAACCCGTCACCTTGGCTGCCAACAAGAAATTCTTTGGCATAGGTTTCCAAGACACTGATACAGACAAAAAATTGGCCGATAAACGTAAGAAAGATGGGAGGGTTTTGCTTCAGCCAATCCCACACCTCGCCAAATCGTTTGTTAAGACAAGATATATAGTAGAAGAAGAAGAAGAAAAAGAAGAAGAAGAGGCCTTCACGGCCGATGAAACTGAGGATATCTGTGAAGCAATGAGGAAAATGCTCTATGAAGTCCACATGATCCAACCGGGTGAAGGCTCGAGCACCTCTGAGGTGCAATACATGAGGCCCAATGCTAAATTGTAAAACTGGAAGGCTACACCATTCCCAGTCAGGCTGGAATCCCAGTAGTTCAGTCTTGCCATCTTTTCTGCATTCCGAGTCATTTCAGGGTGTAACTCGAATGCTTTTAGTTTTTATTTTCTTTTTAAATTCCGATGTAAACCCTCATATCTTCAAATTCAATGCAATGAAATCAATATTTCATCGTCTATGAATATTTTCCTGTTATTCTTTCTGATTTTGCTATTTTTCTTATCTTTCTCTTTTCAGTTCTAATAATGCGGACTTAAATAACATGAATGCCTGTGAACTTCATGCCTAGATCCTAAAATATTGTCTAACTGTGAAATAATGAATCAAGAACCATAATATGATGAAAAGGAGGTTTTTAAGGAAATAAATCAAGAATTGGAACAATTCGAGAATAAGCGCAAGCCAAACCTAAATTAAACACAACCAATTAATTTGGGCGATTCAGAAGAGGTCAGGGAGACCATGATAAGCATTCACGCCGAGGAAAAAACTAGAGACGCATTGATCCAACTCTTGTTTGAATTTAAAGACGTGTTTGCATGGTCCTACGATGATATGCTCGGACTAAGATCTCATAGTACACAAATTTCCAACCTATCCCGGTTGTCCACCTGTCCAACAAAAGCAAAGAAAATTCAAAACAGACATCAACGACAAGATTAAAGAAGAGGTTGCCAAACAATTAAAAGCAGGTGTGATCCGAGTGGTCTGATACACCACATGGTTGGCCAATGTAGTCCTAGTACCAAAAAAGGATGGGAAGATCCGAGTATGTGTTGACTACAGGGATTTGAACAAAGCGAGTCCCAAGGACAACTTTCCGTTACCAAACATCCACATCCTTATTGACAATTTTGCCAAACATGAAGTACAGTCTTTTGTGGATTGTTATGCTGGGTATCACCAAGTTCTGATGGATGAAGAAGATGTAGAAAAGACAGCTTTCACCATACCATGGGGGACTTACTGTTATAGGGTCATGCCATTTGGTTTGAAAAATGTCGGGGCAACTTACATGAGAGTTATGACCGCCATCTTCCATGACATGATGCACCAAGAAATCAAGGTGTACGTCGATGACGTAATCATTAAATCCAGAACACAAGAAGGCCATGTGCGAGTTTTGAGAAAGTTCTTTGAGCGTCTACATAAGTATGACTTAAAATTAAACCCTGCTAAATGTGCATTTGGGGTTCCATCCGGGAAACTCTTGGGATTTATAGTCAGTCGGAGGGGTATTGAGTTGGATCCAACAAAGATAAAATCTATCCGAGATCTACCACCTCTGAAAACCAAGAAAGAGGTCATGAGTTTGCTAGAAAGGTTAAATTACATTAGTAGATTCATCGCTCAGCTCACGACCACATGTGAGCCCATATTTAAGCTGCTAAGGAAAGATGCTACGATTAAATGGACGGATGAGTTTCAAGAAGCTTTGGACAAAATCAAAGAATATTTGTCAAATCCGCCGGTGTTGGTTCCGCCTGAGCCTGGAAGGCCTTTGTTCTTATACTTGACGGTCCTGGAGAATTCTTTTAGCTGTGTCCTCAGGAAACAGGATGCGACCGGGAAGAAAGAGCAAGCCATCTACTATCTGAGCAAGAAATTTACTGGTTATGAAACCAAATATACTTTGCTGTAAAGAACTTGTTGTGCCCTAACCTGGGTTGCTCAAAAGCTTAGACATTATTTATTGGCCTATACCACATATCTCATAACCAGATTGGACCCTCTAAAATACATATTCCAAAAACCAATGCCCACAGGAAGGTTAGCAAAATGGCAAATCCTGCTTACAGAGTTCGACATTGTCTATGTCACTCGCACGGCTATGAAAGCCCAAGCCTTGACCGATCATTTGGCTGAGAACCCGGTTGATGATGAATACCAACCCCTAAGCACTTATTTCCCAGACGAGGAAGTAAACTAGGTTGAGGTAATCCCAGAAGACACCAAAACTTGGAAAATGTTCTTTGATGGAGCTGTAAATGCAAAGGGTGTTGGAATTGGGGCAATTTTGATTTCCCCCACTGGTCAGCACTACCCGGTTACGGCCCGACTTCGGTTATTCTATACGAATAACACTGTTGAATATGAAGCTTGCATCATGGGCATGAACATGGCAATTGACATGGATGTAGAAGAATTATTAATCAAGGGAGATTCCGATTTGATCATTCGGCAAGCCCAAGGCGAATGGGAAACTCGAGATAACAAACTTATCCCATATAGACAACATGTGGAAGATCTCAGTAAATGGTTCAAATCCATTGAATTCAGGTATATTCCTCGATTCCACAATGAGTTAGCCGATGCACTAGCTACCTTAGCTGCAATGTTGCCATATCCGGGCAATGTCCATATTGACCCGTTGGAGATTCAAATTCGAGAAAGACATGGTTATTGCAATGCACTTGAAGTAGAACCAGATGTTCAACCATGGTACCATGATATCAAAAGGTTCTTGAAAACAAATGAATACCCTAAGCAGGCCAGTGGAGACCAAAAGAGAAACATTAGAAGGCTTGCCAGCAGTTTCTTCTTAAGCGGAGAAGTTCTGTACAAAAGAACTCCAAATCTGAATCTTTTGAGGTGTGTAGATGCCAAAGAAGCTGAAAAGATCATGAACGAAGTGCATTCAGGAGTATGCGGCCACCACATGAACGGATATGTCCTTGCTAAGAAAATCCTGTGGGCAGGTTATTACTGGATGACCATGGAAAAGGATTGTTTCAGTTTTGTCTGGAAGTGCCATTAGTGTCAGATACATGGTGACCTGATTCATGCACCGCCTTCAGAGTTTCATCCTATGTCAGCACCTTGGCCGTTCGTTGCTTGGGGTATGGATTTCATTGGGCCGATCGAGCCGAAAGCCTCAAATGGGCGCAGATTCATCTTGGTTGCCATTGATTATTTCACAAAGTGGGTCGAAACAGTCACTTTCAAAGCCGTCACTAAGAAAGCAGTGGTGGACTTCGTACATTCCAACATTATCTGTCATTTTGGTATTCCAAAGACTATCATTACCGACAATGAACAGTCACCTGATGAGGGAGGTATGGGAACAGTTTAAAATTACGCATCACAAATATACCCCTTATCGACCAAAAGCCAATGGCGCCATTGAATCGACAAATAAAAACATCAAGAAGATCCTTAGGAAAATGATCAAAAGTTCTAGGCAATGGCATGAGAAACTGCCTTTCGCATTATTGGGATATCGCACAACCGTGCGCACATCAGTCGGGGCTATGCCTTACTTATTGGTTTATGGAACTGAAGTTGTAATACCTGCAAAAGTCAAATTTTCCCTCTCTTAGAATCATTGTTGAAGTCGAGATCGAGGATGATGAATGGGTCAAAACCCGGTTAGAACAGTTAACTATGATTGATGAAAAATGGATGGTCGCGGTTTCTCACGGGCAGTTGTATCAACAAAGAATGGCCCGTGCCTACAACAATAAAATGCGGCCTAGAAACTTCGAAGTGGGGCAACTCGTTCTAAGACGTATTCTCCCACATCATGAAGACGCAAAAGGAAAGTTTGCTCCGAATTGGAAAGGTCTGTACATTATAAGAAAACTGCTGCCAAAAAGGGCATTGTACTTAGGAGATATTGAAGGAATAAACCTCGAAACGGCTGTCAATGCAGATGCAGTCAAAAAGTATTATGTTTAACCCCTTTTGCGGTCTTGATACTCTTCGATTGGGATGATGAAGGCTTTCATACTCGCTACCCAAATAATTTCAAATTTTGTAAACCTTTTGAGCCGGTTATTCTTCTTTCATCACCCTCTTTGGACCCAAAGTTTGTTTTAAAAAAATAATAATAAATAAATCAAATCAAAAATTCAAAATAAAAACAAAATATTTCCTTGAACTACGTTCGACTTGATTCCGAAAGGATAGGTAGGAAGCCTCACTCTGGGGCTCAGTCACACCAAAATAAAAATCCAAATTCCCCCCGAAGATGAGACTGGGGCAAAATTTATAATAGTTCGGCGACGTTTTCGCCTGAAAGGTTCCAAAGTTGTAATTCAATTCAAATTCTTTTTACCCCAAATCATGTTCAAGTCCTTCCGATCAATCGGTAAATATGTCCAAAATTGGAGGATACAGTTACTTAGATCTGATACAACCAAACGAGAGAAATAAAATGAGAGAGTCTTATCGGTGAAAACCCACACGGGCACCATTATGCGATGGTAAGCAAATAAATTGAAAATGAGAGAGCCTCATTAGTGAAAACTAGCAAAGAGCACTACAAGGCGATGATGAGAAGATAAATGAGAGAGGTTAGCTGGTGAAAACCTGCAAAGGGCACCACTGATCGAAAAGAGGATAATTGGTCGCAAATATGGACACAGTCCTGGGCAAGGTTTCTCAATCTTGAGGTATAAGTTATGGTGGATTTTTGAGAGTTGGATGGTTCGCACAGATCGGGCATCCAGTCCAAGAGGCATGTCATGTTCATTGAAGTCCACAACACTCCAGATAAGTCCTTCTTTCCTTTCTCCAAAAGGGATACCTCTTGTCTAAATTCATTTATCCATTCCGTCATTTATTTTCTTTCAATCCCTTTCAGTCTAATTCTAGTCTAAATTGAGACAAATAAAGGATGGCAAGACCAATCTATAAGGTTCTCATTTGATACAAGCTAGTATGCAAAAAATGCCCAGCCTTGGCAGGTACATTGAGTCGACCTCGACCGGCCATGATAGCTGATGCTTCGAAATCAAGAATTCCCGAAAGGAAAGGGATTAAAGTCAAAATGCCACAAAGGCAAAATAAAGTTAAAGAAGGTTAAGTCCCACGTGATTAACCGTCCTGGTAAGATTTTGGAAAAGTCAAGATCGCCAGGGTTAGAAATGAAACCAATCCCCAGCGAGCCAACAAGCAATCAAAATCTTCGTCCAAAAGACGGACCAAGATCGAGTCACCAAATAATCAAGGCCACAAAACCAACCACCGTGTCGAACTGACAAATTATTCTTTCAACCTTGCAAGAAGCAGGGGCAACCAAAAGAAATTGTGCAAGGACTAGAAATAGATTTGCCATAAAAACTTCAAAAGGGAAGTCTCCTCCAAATTCTTTTCCGCATTCACTCATCCTCTGAAAACAAAGGAAGAAAAGAAGAAATGATGTTTAAAATAATTCAAAAATTAAGGTAGTATAGGGCCTCCAATCCCTAGTTGCGCCTTTTCCAACATAGGGCTTCCATTCCCTAGTTAATGCCAACATAGGGTCTTCATTCCCTAGTTAATGCCGACATAACTCGATACCAACATAGGATCTTCCATTCCTTATTTGATGACTTTCCAACATAGGGTCTCACTCCCTAGTTGATACCAGCATAACCACCTTGTCTTTGCCCGAAAACTTTTCGTATTTTCGAGCAAAGAGGGGCAGCTGTGAGCATATAATTTTTACCCTACAAAAACACACACTGCTACAAAATTAATAAACAAATTAGTCCTATTTATTTTTAGATTTATTTTAGGATTTTTGGCAATTATTTAAGATTATTTGCATTTTTAGTTGCATTTTTTAATTTTGAAATTGTGAAAAATAACAAAATATATTTAAGTCTTCATCATGTTGAATTATTAGGTTGTTAACTTAATTTAATACCTAATTATATAATTTAATTATATCGTTGAAAGAAAATCACAAAAAAAATTGTTATTTTTGACATTGTTAGTTTTAATATTAAAATTAGTAGTTTTACTTTTTATAACTTATGATTGACTAATTAGTTAAATAATAAGAGTAAATAGCTAATTAATTTTACAAATTTAGATAGCTTAGTATTTAATTAGGATTTAATTAAATTAATTAGATTTTAGAAATTAATTTTAAAAAAATAATAATAATAGGGGTTCATTTGGACTTAAGAGGACTGGGCCAATCTTTAAAAACCAAGCCCAGTCCAAACACTTAACCCCAAATACCCAAGCCCACCCCCTTGAACCGGTCCGCCCCTATTAAAAAGCAAATGACGTCATTTAAGTGCGAGGCGATCCTGGCTGTTGATCTTCACTAGATCCAATGGTTCGGAACTGGCCTGGCACTTGGTATATATATGTCCAAACCCTCTCTTACCCCCCCCCTCCCTCATTTCACACTCCCCCCCTTCTCACATCTCTCTCTCTCTCTCTCTCTCAGTCGCCCTAACTCCCAACTCCAAAACCCTAACCGCCCCAATATACTCCTTTCATGCCACCGCCGGAAATCGCCTAAGGCAGCGGCGAAACCTAAAACTTCCCCAAATCCACCCAAAATCCACCCTACTCTCTCCCCTTACTCCTCCCAAACATCACCTCACCCCAAAAACCGGTAAACAACCAACAAACCTACACCTAAAAAATGGCCGAACCCTAATGCCACCCAAGCCCCGCCGCTGGAAATCGCCCACGGCGGCGGCGGACCTCCAAAATCCCTCAAAATCATACCATACACTCTCCCCACCTCCCTGAACCTCACCCTACAAACCAAATCCCCAAAAAATCCACCAAAACCCTAGATCTATTTTTCATTTTTTCAAAAACCAAAAGTCCAACCTAGCCCGTTTAATAATCCTCCTGTCAAGATCTCCCATCAAGGATCTCAGATCCCAGATGGGAGTCTTGGCATGAGGGTTTTTAACGGCTAGTTTTATTTTTCCCGTTATTTTCTGTTTGTCTTAATGTTTTTTATTTTTATTTTTATTATTATTATGCATTTTTATTATTATATTATATGTTTACTTTTAGCTGTTACTGTTTTATTTTTATTATTGTCAAGTATTTTTTTTACATTAATTAATTAATTAAACGGACTTAATTAAGATAAAGTAAAAACAGTGTTAGATTAGTTTATTTTTCCTTTTTTGCTTTCTGTTTTTTTATTGTTCTTTTATTATCATTATATGTTTTATCTTTATTAGTTCTGCGTTTATTTTTAGTATTATTGCTTTGTTGTTTATTTTGTTAAATTAATTGTCGTTATTTTTTTTTATTTTTACTGTTGTTTGGTTTGGTTAAGAATTGGGTCTCACTGAAGTGACCCGTTCTACTTGGCTCATAAATTGGGCTTGTCTGAATAGACAAGCCCATGAATTTGTAAAAAGCTTAAGAGTCCAAAGTCCTTAGGCCCATAGTCACCTGACTCATGCCAGAACCAATCTGGTTCTGAGGTAATTCCAAGACCCTTAAGGGTCAATTTTGAAATTCTAATTCTAAAGTTTTTCAGAAAAACATGAGAAACCTCTAGAATAAGAGACAGTTGTCCCAATACTGAGTAGGAAAATACGGATAAGATCCCAAAATATCCAGAATTTGGACACTTGTCCATTTTCTAAGATAAAGAAGGTACTAGAAATTGGACATCTATCCATATCTGTTAAGAAAGATGCCCTTTTCCCTAATTTTAGAGAATTCTGGCAGATTCTTTGTATCATAATTCTTATCCCTTTTCACTCCCTCACTCTATAAATACACTCCTCCTTTTTCATTAGACGGACACATTATGGACTATAACGCCCGACTTGTCGTTTTAAGAATTAACGTCCCGTTCAGTGACTTAAGGTCTCGAGCAGCTTTGTAATATGTATTATGACCTACGAGTGTGGTCGAGTTTGATTTTCAGAAGATTCGAAATTTAATTAAAAGAACAATTTTCATTTTTGAACCTTAAATGAAAAGAGTTGACCGGAGATTTGACTTATGTGTGAACGACCTCGGATTCGAATTCTGATGATTTCAATAGCTCCGTATGGTGATTTTGGACTTAGGAGCGTATCCCAAAAATTATTTGGAAGTCCGTAGTGGAATTAGGGTTGAAATGACGAAAATAGGAAGTTAAGTTGGAAGTTTGACCGGGGAGTTAAATTTTTGATATCGGAGTTGGAATCCAGTTCTGAAAATTTTCATATGTCCGTTATGTCATTTATGACTTGTGTGCAAAATTTGAGGTCAATCAGACTTGATTTGATAGGTTTCGGCGTCGAATATAAAAGTTGAAATTTCTTAATTTCATTAAGCTTGAATTGGGGTATGCTTCTTCGTTTTAGCGTTGTTTGATGTGATTTGAGGTTTCGACAAAGTCCGCAATATGTTTTGAAACTTGTTGGTATGCTCGGACGGGGTACCCAGTGGCTCAGATGAGTTTCGAGGTGGTTTCGGACCATTTCTAGGCCATTTTTAGTTGCTGGTTTTTAGCCACAGAGGTATGCATCGCGATCGCGGACTAACGGTCGCGATCGCGAAGAGCAATTTTGTTGTTTCGATACTGTGAATCGCGATCGCGGAAGACTTTTCGCGATCGCGTAGAGGAAACTCCCGCTGCACTCACCCGACTTTGGAAGATCATATCTCACAATCTATAAGGAATTCGAAGATGATCCAAAAATAAAAGTTGTAGCGCTTTGTGTCTAGTTTTTATAAAGATAAACTATTTGTCATTTGGAGGTGTGTACAAAAAGTGATGGTAGATACACTACATGCTGTCCAAGAAGAGTTTGGAAATCTCTGTTGCATAGGGCTGACTTTGGAAGCTTATATATAGAAATCTATAAGGAATTGGGAGATGTGCAAAAAATTAAAATTATAGACCTTGTAGTCTAGTTTTCAGAAAGTTAAACCATTCATCATTTGGAGTTTTGTACAAAATGTTATGACCATTATACTAGAGGATGTCTGTAAGAGTTGGGGAGTTTGTTATTCGCGATCGAGATTGATTTTCCGCGATCGCGAAGAGCAATTTTGGGGTGAAAGAATTTGTGCTTCGCGATCGCGAAGAGTAAATACTTGGACAGTAGCTATATTTTGAGGTTTCAGCCATTTATAACATATTTGGAGCTATGGAGCTCGGACTGAAGCGATTTTCACCATATGGATTGGGGTAAGTGTTCTATATCCTAAAGTGTTTATATTTCATGAATCTATGATTATATTCACCGTTTAATTCGGATTTTAATGGAATAAATCAAGATTTTTGTAAAATCTTCCAAAGACAAAAATTTAAGATTTGGAGGTCGAGTTCTTATTGGAATTCAATAAAATTGATATGGTTGAACTCATATCGGAATGGGTGTTCGGATTTCATGAAACTTATATCGGGTTCCGAGGGGAGGGTCCCGCGTTGACTTTTGTAGACTTTTTGGAATAAATTTTTAAGTCGACGAATTATTATATGGAATTGTTTCCGATGAATGTTAATGAAGTTATACAATTAATTTGGATAGATTTGGGCGGTCTGGGGGTCAATTCAAGAAAGAATGCGATTTTGAAATATTGACATAACTTTAAAAAAGTAACTGTCTTGCTTAACCTCGAGTGGGGGAATTACCCCTTAGGCATCGAGTCTTGTGTGCCATTTGTGAAATGTGAAAAGTGAAAAGCCAAGTATGGGAGGTGATGAGTACGTACTCGGGCTTATATGTGCAAATTTTATTAGTTTAAAGTTTTAGGCATTCTTATGTATTAAATTAGATAATTATTGGCATTAGTAAATCCTTGAATTATTACGCCTCGTTCCTTATTTGTCAAGTTTGTATTTTAATTAATAAATTTGGTGTTATTGTCACTTGAATTTTACGTGAATTCCGTGTGTTTATTGATTTGATATTTTCTTGGAATTAAATCCATGATGGAACCCTTATCTGCAAATATTTATTAATAAGTTTAAATTGAGGAGTTAATATAATTATCAAGAATTTGGATTAATGAAGGTTTTTCCCTATACTGAGTATTTTTCACCTATGTTGATTGTTTTGAGGTTTATTATACGTTGTGTGGAGCCTTGGGCTATTTGTTGACAAATTTATTGATTCTGCTACATAGTTGGAATTTGGTTGTGGTCAGTGAAAAATTGCGATATGAATTGTTGTATTGTGTTGTGGTTTAAACACTCTCCTTGATGTTATTTATGCTTCCTACCTTGCTTGTTAATGATATACATGTGCTTGGTAAGGAAGAGTGTAAAGCACGAAGGGTGATGTCGTGCCATTTGAGAGTGTAAAGCACGAAGGGTGATGTCGTACCATTTGAGAGTGTGAAGAACGAAAGGTGATGTCATTCCATTTGAGAGTGTAAAGCACGAAGGGTGATGTTGTGCCATTGAGAGTGTAAAGAACGAAGGGTGATGCCGTGCTATTTCATTTATATTATCAGGTGAGGATGAGAGTAAAAGCACAAAGGATGATGCCGTGCAATTATTTTTATGTTATCATATATTCATGGCACGAATGGTGTTTCCGTGCAGGCGAGGACGAGAGACATACATTATATTGTGATATCGTTTTGTTGTGTATACATTTATGTCCTTATCTTGAGATGTTATTGTGCACCTATGTTTTCTATGTGTCTTGTAGTTGTTGTTGCTTCATGTGTGCCTCCACTTTATTTGGTGACTTTTATTCGAAAGAATTATATTAGAAAGATATTTATTTGAAAGAATTATATTATAAAGATATTTACTTGAGAGAAGTATATTTGAAAGATATTTATTCGAAAGAATTATATTAGAAAGATATTTATTTGAAATAATTATATTATAAAGATATTTACTTGAAAGAAGTATATTTGAAAGATATTTACTTGAAAGAATTATATTCGAAAGGTATTTACTTGAAAGAATTATATTCGAAAGATATTTACTTGGAAGAATTATATTCGAAAGATATTTACTTGAAAGAATTATATTCGGAAATATATTTATTGAAAAGGATTATATTCCAGAGATTTTTATTGAATAACTTAGATAAAATATGTATATTCTGAAGAACCTGATTAATTGGTTGTACCTGTATTTATTACGCGTTTGAGCAATATTTATGGTGTTCCTGTTTTCTTGCTGTTTAAATCACTAGTTGATTGATGTTGCTATTACTACTATTTATTTTCTATTATTTTTGCATGCTATATTACACAGGTTATTTGACTAGTGAGTGTCTCGACTGTACCTCGTCACTACTACTCTAAGGTTAGTCTTAATACTTACTGAGTACCGACCGCGGTGTACTCATACTACACTTCTGCATATTTTTGTGCAGAACCAGGTATTGGAGATATCGGACTTGAGCAGAGTTAAAGCGATATCGTAAGGATTCAAGATAGAGATGCTTGGTCGTCGCAGTCCCTTGGAGTCTTTTTATTTCATTGTACTGTTAATTTTTAATCAAACAATATTGTATATTCGGTCCTCGTGATCATTCCATGTATTCAGTTAGAGTTCGTGACTCAGTACTACCAGTCTTGGGAGGTTGTATTAATTTATTAAAAAAATGGCTTCAAAATATAATTAAAATCGGCTTAATCACGACGCCTGCGGTGGGATTTTGGGTCGTGACATAGACACCTTAAGATATACACATTCATACACACTGAAAAACATATCTGAATACACCTACTCACACAGATACACAAAAACACACAGAAAATCTCTGCACTGCTGAAAATCAACCTTGATCTTTCAGAAACAAAAATACATTTCTTTTCCTATTTTAAAATCCGGTTGTTCTTACCTTACGAGGTTTCATTGCTGCTGCTTTGCTTCAAGCTTTTCAGAGATTTATTTTCTATTTATTTTGTTTCTCTTGCTGTTGTCAAGGTACTTTCTCAACAATGTAAAATTTCAATTTTGTTACTATTATGTTTCTTTCAATGTTTATCACCGTTTGTGTTTGGTTTGAATGTGATTTTATGCATAAGCTAAGATATTACATAAATCATGTTAATAAAAGTCGTATGGTTAGAAATTGTGTGTAAATTCATAGAAGAGTCAATTATTCACACTGTTTTAGGCAACTTAAGTTATGTTAACTTCAATGTTAAAGTCTTTTTTTATTCTTTCTGAAAATTGTAAAATATTGTTTAAAATTTTCAATATGTTCATAAGATCTATACTTTATCATGTGACAGTAGAAACAAGAAAAAGCATATTTTTCGAAAAATTGTTAAAATAATAAATAGATTTGTCATCAATAATGTAATAATTTAGCTTCTTTTATATTATATTATCCTGTACAATGTGCTGGTTTAATTAGTAGCTTTATCATTTCATTTAAAACAATCAAATATAACAAATCTGATTCTATTAGTTCTAAGTCATGAAAAACTAGGTTCTGCAAGCAAACTTAATCGCAATCAGGGTACATTTTCAGGCCCAAATCAATTGGGTCTATGAGATTGTACTCTAAAATTTTGGCTAATGAATTAAATTGATAATTTAAGTAAAGGCAGTGATTTTTTTTAAATACACAATGAGTTTTTAAACTTAGCACTTTAATATAAGAAAAAGAAGATTTAGGCAATCAATAGGAAAATTATCCAAATTTAAAACAGAATTTCGATTTATTTTATTCGCGTCCCAAACCCCCTTTTAGTTTTCTACTTTAAAAGACAAACAAAAAACATAGGAAAATTTCATAACTGCTATTACAAAAATTAATCTCAAATTCATTCAAATAAATATGAGTTGAGCTAGAGTCACATGGACTCATTATCACCAGGCCCAAATTTCTTTAGTTAATTTCATTTAGTTGTCCATAAAAATGATCATTGGGCCAGAGTCATTTGGACTCATCATCATGCCCGGATCTTTCTGAATTAAATGTGTTTAATTGATTGAATGCTTAATAACAAGGTATTGGGCTAGAGTCATTTGGACTCCATGATCACTAGGCCCAAATCATTTTGACTGAATTAATTTAGCTGCCTTAAAATATGCATTGGGCCAGAGTCAATTAGACTCAAGCAAGCCCAAATTCTTTTGAACTGAATTCATTAGCTAGGCCCAATAACGAATAATATATGTCTTGGGCTAGAGTTCATTTGGACTCAGTCCTTATCAGGCCTCAAATTTTAAATCTGGGCTTGCTTGACAGATAATACATAGCCTGCCCCCATCTAATACAAACAAACATATCACCTAGTATTGAACCTTTACACTTAGCCATATGACATAAAGTATTTAGCTTAGAGACATAAGCATAACTTAAGGTATTTATAATCAACTTAATTATTACAATTATGTACACGCACGAATGATATAGTTGTGATGCCAAAACAAATCAAGGTACATGTTCGCGTGACCATGATCAAACAATCTTAGTAAATAAAATGCCTTAATTAAACACTCGTAGAAATGCTTTAGGCACGGATATTAAACTACTATCGTGATTGCGTACATGTCCGCGTGACGTGATCTCAATATTTAAATAAATTCAAGGTACGCGTTCACACGACTTTGACCAAACGTTTACCACGTGTTATGGATTGTGGACACGTACGCGTGACATGATTTTTGACACACCAAACTAAACGGGTATACGTACGCGTAACTCGTCTTAAGATAAATCTTTAAATACGAATAATCGAGTAATTAAAAGCGATATAGGATAAAGTACACATAGGTCCTAAAATGAGTAATTAACTAAAATGAGCTAAGTATAAATCATTAAGTGACTGTGCTAAAATTACGGAACTCGGGAGTGCCTAAACCTTCTTTCGGGTTAATAGAATTCCTTACCCGATCTTCTGGTTGTGCAGACTTTTAACGGAGTCAAATTTTCCTCGATTTGGGATTTAAAAATAAATGGTGACTCGGAACACCGTAAATAATTTCGAGTGGCGACTCTAAATAAATAAATAATCCCAAATTCGAATAATGTCACTTAAATTGAAAAAACTCCCTTATCCCCATACCCTATAGGGAAAAAGGAGGTGTGACAATGGTTATATGACCTTGCATTATCTCATGCATTCATGTTTTAGGAAGAGTCAATGAGACTTACTTAGTATTTGTGACTCGCAAATTCACTTACGACTTGTTAGGATGGTTGTTATGTATCGTTTCATAATGTATTGTATGGTATCGTATTATTTAGTTTCATATGAAATCTGAAGCTGTGTGAATCATATATCGCTGTTCTGGCCGTGTTCTATTAAATATTCAAGAGCAGATGAGAGTGTCCAAAGGCAAGTTGGTTTAGTGAATCAATAAACAGAGATAAATGTACTTGATTAGCAGTTTTTATTTGCAGGGCACCGAGGATTTGGTTGCAGATTCCCCTAATGTGTTTGACAGCCATTACTAATTATAGGAAAATCAATTCTATGCACCAAATTGGATCTTTTGATTTAATAATAGTATATCATACCTTCCTCTTTTATTTATTTGACTGTTTCAAAACATTGAGCCTAATTATTACTGCCAAGTTGTCAAAAAAAATAATTTTTCACTGCAGAATTAAAGCTCAGTTTTCTCCACAGGATAGATAAAGAAGACAGGAAAAGTAAAGAAGTTTCATTTTGCTCCCTATTACCCAAAGGTGTGATGTGTGTGTGTGAGAGAGAAAAGTAACACAGCTTTCAGTTGTTAATCTATTGAAACTTAATAAAACCTCTATCAAAATAAATTGTTATACCCAAAAGAGAAAATTAGCATATATAATATTCTTTTTATTTAAGATATAATTAAGTAAATATAAATGTAATCTCTCAAATAATTAAAATTTTTAGATGAGATGATCATGTGGTTTAACATGATATTGAAGTAGCTAGAGGTCCAGAGTTCGAGTCTCACCTCCAACAATTGTCAAAAAGAATTTCCACATGCCAAATTTTTTAGATAAGACTGTTTCCACATAATTTTTTAAAGATTTTCTGATAGAGAAATTTTGGTTTTTGGTGAGTTTATTTGGCATATATTAGCAACAAGAACATTAAAAATTGCTACAGTTAGAAGGTGTTAACTGCTAAATATTAAAATCAACTTTCCTACCTGCAGCTCTGCCATCTTAACAAATAAAAATTAAAGGATTGATATATCACCATCTGCTTCCTATTTAATGGACATGCATTTGTGTGTCCCAATCATCACTTAAAGCAAGCAAGTCAGTGAGATTTTCTTCATCATCTTTCCAAAAAGAATAATGGCAACATTAAAACTTCTTTCATTTCTCATTCTTCAAATTTTTTGCATATTGGAGGTTGCTAATTCTCAAGGTGTAGAATTAGGCTTCTATAAGAAAACATGTCCAAATGTAGAGGCAATTGTCAAACAAACAACAGCTCACTACATTTCTCATGCTCCTACCTTGGCTGCTCCACTCTTGAGAATGCATTTTCATGATTGTTTCGTTAGGGTAACCGTCGCGATTGAATGCCTTATGTATCATGTCTATGTTATGGATATACTGTTTTTCCTTATTATATCTTTTTATTAATGTAGGGATGTGATGGTTCAGTGCTACTGAATTCAACAAAAGGTAATCAAGCAGAGAAAGATGCAATTCCAAATCAAAGCCTGAGGGGATTCCAAGTAATTGATGCTGCTAAATCTGCTTTAGAGAAAGAGTGTCCTGGCATTGTGTCTTGCTCTGATATTTTAGCCTTAGCAGCCCGTGATGCTGTTGAACTGGTAACTAAATAAATACTAGTAAATTCAATCAATTTATTATAATTTCAAATACTTAACATATTATAGGGTTATTTCAGATTAATGGACCAACTTGGGCAGTTCCCTTGGGAAGAAGAGATGGGAGAGTTTCAATACTCTTAGATGCCTTAAAGAATTTGCCAACTCCTTTTGATAACTTCACTACTCTTAAAACAACATTTGGCTCCTTGGGATTAAATGTAAAAGACCTTGTTGTTTTATCAGGTAAAATTGATATTTTACCGTGAAACAACTATATGTGGAAGAGTTACATAAATTCAACAAATCCAAAATTTATATTCTTTTATTTTCTCCTCGTTTATTCGTAGGAGGACACACTATTGGAATGTCACATTGTTTTTCCTTCTCAAGCCGTTTGTACAATTTCACTGGCAAAGGTGACATGGACCCGAACATGGATCAGAACTACATAGGTCGTTTGAAGATCAAATGTAAGCCAGGAGATGTGACCACCATTGTCGAAATGGACCCTGGAAGTTTCAAGAGTTTTGACACAGATTATTACACAATGGTTAGCAAAAGAAGAAGGTTATTCGCATCTGATGCAGCTCTTCTCACTGATAGTCAAACAAAAGCTTATATTTTGTCTCAAGTAAATCCCTATGGATCCACTTTCTTCAAAGATTTTGGAGAATCAATGATAAAAATGGGCAAAATTGGAGTTCTTACTGGTAAAGCAGGTGAAATCAGAAAACATTGTGCCTTCCGAAACTAAGAGACACTTTGATAAGCTATTTCCCTTGCAAAATTTTAATCCTTTTTGTATTGTTATGTTTAATAATGGTATCTCTGTTGTGGATATTCTTTTCTTTTCTGATTAGTTTGTGGAACATAATTTTATGGTGGTAAACTTTCATTGTATTGTAAGTTTGTAATTCAGTTCATCAAGCATGAAGCTAATAAAAATGTTGCTTTTTGTAGAGCATGCATTAGAATTTCCCTTTTTGTTTTACCGTTTATGATATTAGGGGTATGAGCTTTATCACAAATTAATTTGTTCATAAGATTCCCAATATGACATTTTCACATAATTACATGGTAGTAAAAAATCATTGAAATTGAATTTGTTAATAAAATAGCTAGGGAACTACAATGACAATTGAAACCAAGATGTCACTTGCATGTTATTGCATATCTCTCATTGTCCAATGCCTATTAGTTTCTCAACAGATAATGGCATCACTATGGGTCTCTTCTATCCAGAGTATCCAGAAGACCAGAACCATCAAAAACTGAATTTAACTAGGAGGATTTTCAGTAAACTTGGAATTTGAATGTAAGAAAAGCAAACACATATTGTATCAGAATCAATGGCGGAGTCAGGACTACACATTAGGGAATTCTAAATACGAAAAAAAACTCTACTAAATGTCACACCTAGAATTTAAACCTATAATCTTAGGTAAATTTTGAACCATCTTGCCGCTACACTAAAATCTTTCCTTATGTCAATGGGATTCAACATTTAATTTATAACCAAAAGTTCTTTTTACCTTTTTTTATATGCACTAAATAATCTAGAGATAACCTAGTAAGCATTAATTAATGACCTAATAAAACTAATGCTGATATAAATTTACATTCGCGATATATATCACATACATCCTAAATTTTCTACCGTATACCGTATTCTCCAGTTGGATAGTTCTTCTTGCCTCTTGGAAGACAATTCCAAGGGGTTGCTTTTGGGCTTAAAATAAGATGAAATTTAGGATTGTTGAGCTTGGCTGTTCGACACTCAATGACAATAATGAAGAAGACTAGGAATCTCATATGTTAAAAGATTATTGCTTCTACGACCAGCGGTGGATTCATTATATAAATTTTATGGATTTAATATTTAAAATTTTCAGTATTGAATTCACTTTATTTTTAAAATATGGATTTATATGGAGTATATTATTTACGGAAAAGGTCAAAATATGCCCTTGTACTATACTAAATTAAGCACATTTGTCCTTCGTTAATACTTTAGCTCAAATATGCCATTACCGTCACATAGTTGGTCCATATATGCCCTTAGAGTTATACAGTTGACTCATATATGCCCTTTTCGAAACGGAATTCACTCAAACTAATTAGCTCTTTCGTTAATTGTATTAAAGTGTATTACAAACACTATTTCCTTTTTATTAGTACTTTTTTTTCTTTACCTTTCTCTTTTCTTTCTTCTTTTTTCTTTTCTTCTCTTTTTCTTTTCTTTTTTCTTTCTCCCTTATCCGATTTCCTCCATTACTGACGTCTTCTCCATTTTCGTCACCAATTTCACTTGACAAAATTCATGAATTCCAATTACTGAGAAAATTCTCCCATAAGAATTTTTTTATAAATCATATGTTTGTCAATTTTTAAATTTTTACTGAACATATATTTAGTTCTAAAAAAATTAACAAAGTAAGATTGAAATAATATTTATGTAACAAAAAACTCAAAAAATCCAACAAAACCGAACAATCCAAACCGATATAATTGGTTTGGTTTGGTTTTGATAAAAACCGAACCAACCCGTTCCATGTACACCCCTAATTTACATAATTAATAAAAAAAATAGAAAATGTCCAGCTGAAAAAAGACTAACAACTCAAATTTATAACACGACAACTTGAACTCTATGCTTTTAATCATTAAATTATCTTTCTGGAAACAATTTAAATATTTTGGTCTTTTGAGTATTGTTAAAGGTTGAGATGTTTTTATTATTTTAAAGTTTAAACCATAATTTTTGGAACAATTTAATTTCGTTTATTTAGAAGGCCAATGAATTGGATCTTAATTACCTTATGGGAGAATTTTCTTAGTAATTGAAATTCATGAGTTTTGTCAAGTGAAATTGGTGACGAAAATGAAGAAGACATCAGTAATGGAGGAAACGGATAAGGGAGAAAGAAAAAGAAAAAAAAAGAGAAGAAAAGAAAAAAGAAGAAAGAAAAAAGAAAGGTAAAGAAAAAAAAGTACTAATAAAAAGGAAATAATGTTTGTAATAAACTTTAATACAATTAACGAAAGAGCTAATTAGTTTGAGTGAATTCCGTTTCGAAAAGGACATATATGAACCAATTGTGTAACTCTAAGATAATATATGGACCAACTATGTGACGGTAAGAACATATTTGAACTAAAGTATTAACGAATGACAAATGTGCTCAATTTCGTATAATACAAGGATATATTTGAACTTTTGCCCTATTATTTATTACAATTTTAGTAAATATTTATCCATAAATTTATGCTTCCTTTCAGAAGTGTTTTAAAGATAAGTTCAAATGAACCAGATGCTACATCCCGCATCTACCGTATGTTTTCCAAGTCATCAACGTCATAGATACACGACAAACGTCTAAAGTTAATTAGCTTACTTTTATCATAATAAAGTTCCTTCGTGTGTCTATTAGCAATAGCTACAACCATTACTCATTTTGAATCAGCAGAAAAGCGCGCATTTGATGAAACCCGAGGATCTCCTTCAGCATCTTAGTCCCAGCCCCGTTCAGAAATGCAGCCTCGGCTGCCCAATTCTAGACCGCTTTCTCGGCGGCGGCATTCCTTGCAATTCAATTACCGAATTAGTTGCTGAAAGCGGCTGCGGCAAAACCCAAATCTCCCTTCAGCTCCTCCTCTCCGCTCAGCTCCCCACTTCTCTTGGTGGCCTTTCTTCTTCCTCCTTATACCTCTACTCCGAATCTCCCTTTCCCCTCCGCCGCCTTCACCAACTCTCCTCCTCTTTCCCCACACTCCACAATCCTTTAGGTAACATTCTAACCCACCCTCTTCACTCTGCTCACCACCTGTTCGACGTATTGTCCCAAATAGACTCTTTATTATTATCCCATCCTCCTTCCTTTCCTCCTATTAAGCTAATTGTAATTGACTCCATTGCTGCTTTATTTCGCTTTGAATTTGAGAACAACGCGCGCGACCTTAAGCAGAGATCGGGTTTATTCTTCAAGATTTCAAGCAAATTGAAGGAGCAAGCTAGACGTTTTGGGTTAGCGGTAGTGGTAATCAACCAGGTTGTGGATGTAATTGATGATTCTGATGTTTTAAGGATTGGGAACTCCACTTGCTTGTATACATCTGAGAGGAAAGTGTGTGCTGCGTTGGGTTTGTCATGGGCTAATTGTGTTAATACAAGATTATTCTTGTCAAGAAATGAAGAGAGAGTTGCTGATGAAGATTGCTTTACTACACAAACTCGGAGGTTTATACGCGTTGTTTTTGCTCCTCATCTGCCTGATTCTTACTGTGAGTTTGTTATTACTAGAGAAAAGGTTTTTGGTTTAGAAAGATAAAACATTGCTGGTTTAGTTAGTACTTAGTACTATAGTAAAAAAGAAAAAGATTTATATCATGAAGATTTCTGACCAATCTTTCAATTTATACAAAAAAGCTGCCCTTGGCACCTCAGTTTTATTGCCAAAATAATTAAATCACCAAGCTACAGATATTGTACAGAATAGATACAAAAGAACATGATACAATGTACCTCAAAGCATTCACACAAAGTAGATACAGAAAATACAAAATCCTTGAAACGTGGCACCAAAATGAAAAGTGTCCTTACAACTATTAATTCACAACTGCACAATGCTTCCTGATTTCACCTGTAGAACCTGTCTTAACTTCAATTTTCCCCATTTTCTCCATGGCCTAAGCAAATTCAGCATAGAACTCTTTGAGTGATCCTTGTACTAGTTGGTTGATGTATGATTTTGTTGCAGAACTTGTTGTTAAGGCTGCATCTGATTGGAAGAGGCCTCTCCTCTTGAGCAAAAGCTTGAAGTAGCTAAGGTCAAATGTCTTGAAACTACCGGGGTCCATCTCAACTATTGTTGTATTGTCATTAACGGATTTGCATTTTTTGCCCTTAAGATTGGCAGCGTATTCGCTGTCTAGAGATGGATCTTGAGTACCAAAAGTTCCAGTGAAATTGTACATACGTGTGGAAAATGATGGGCAGTGAGAAATTCCGATGGTGTGAGAACACCTGAAAGAAAAGTACTTATTATTAAAAAGTAAAAACCTATACATAGAGGACTAGAAATGAATACTCCCTCTGTTTCATTTTATAGAATGATCCATTTCTATATTTTGCACATGTTCGTTTAGCTACAGAAATGTCATGTCATCTTTAAGATGACCACAATTTCTTTAGATAATTTTCTTATATACCAAAATCTTTCTTACTTAAATTTCATACACAATTAAATACCACCATATATAATGGTACTATTAATTTGACTTACCGGACAATAGGACTAAGTCTTTTAGATCAAGACCCTTCTTGGCAAACGATGACTGAAGCCTGGTGAAGTTACTAGTTGGAGCTGGAATGTCTGCTAAGGCTTCTGAGGCATTTGATATTCTTCCATCTCTTCTACCAGTTGGCACATTCCAGTATGGACCTCCCTATTATTTCAAGAAGAAGAAGAGAATGTGAACAATACTTAGGAAATGGTTCAAGAAGTTAATTATTTATTTGCTCAAACTTGTGCTTACGTTGACTACTACAGAGTCTCTAGCAACCAAGGCGACAATATCAGCACAAGAGACAACTCCGGGGCATTCAGCTTCAACTATTTTCTTTATACCATCAATGAAGGAGAATCCCCTCAGTGTATGATTTGGGATTGCCACTTTTTCGGTTTGGTTTCCTGTACTCTTAGTGGAATTTAGGAGCACAGAAGCATCACAACCCTGCCAAGACCCAAAACAAAGAAAGAATAAATCACAAAAGGTACACTCAGAAAATGAAATATAGCAAATAAGTTACTGCATATGAACAACAATAGTAATTTCGCCTTGATCCCAAGCAATTTGGGGTCGGTTATATGAATCCTCATAACACACTATTTAAGTCCGTCTCAATCCAAAAACTTGGACAATTATTACAATAAATATACATACCCTGACAAAGCAATCATAGAAGTGCATTCTGAGTAAGGCAGCTGCAAGAGACGGAGCGTTAGTAATGTGCTTCTGAATGTAGCCTTGAATGATCTTCTCTGCTTTTGGGCAGCTCTTGCTATAGAAGTTGAGTTGTAACTGGCCATGGCTAGACCCCAGGATACCGAGAAATATCAATACTAGAAAACCCAAAGAGCTAAATGTAGCCATTGTGTTGCTATTGTTCAAAGAGATTTCTTGTTTTGTTGCGTTTCTGTACTCAAACAGCATGCGTTAGAGCAAATTTATAGGCACTTTTCTTTTCAGTCTAACTAAAATGTGTTTAGTTTAATACTCCATTATTTATCGTTCCTCTTTACATAGTGTTTAAAAAGTAGATTAGTTATAGTCTGTCCCTTTCCTATACTTGCCAGTAAGATCACATATAATAATCACGTTGACCTCGACCTTCTCAACTGATGCCATCAGGAAAAATGTTTAAACATAAATTGCTAAAAATTGGTTAGATTTCTCATATGGTAACTAAGGAAAAAACCCAGAAATTGGGCTCTGATAGGAAAAATAACAATATAATTTATGGTATGTACATAAAAACCACAGCTTGTCTATTTGCTCTTCCTCCCTTTTTTTTAATTATTATTTTTATTTTTCTATTTTCTTTGGAGCATGCAGTAGTTATTTTTGTTATGGTGCATGTTACGTCCATGTTCTTATTTCAACAAACTAATACCTGCTACTATAGCTAGTAGCCAGGACAGCAATTATATACATGCTTTTGGCATATCCTTTGTTAAGTCAAGTTTTCGAGCTGTTTTGCTACTTGTTTTATTTCTAGTACATTTGGTGAGATCAGCCAGTTACAATTACTTGCAATTCATTTTTTCCTTATATTGGACAATTGGAACAGGCCGCTACGTACTTAGTAAAAACATTTACTAGAAACTAACACTTCAACATATTTATTGTACTTTTTTTTTTTTTTGGTAAATAAGTTTTCTATTTATCTGAATGCTCAAGTATGTCATCATCCTAAAGTTGGACTTGTAGCCCTAACTTTAGTGTGCATCTCTAGCCTCCTCTACTAAAATCTATCTTTCAGAAATCTTACTACTTGGTATCCATTACACCTGGTTAGACCTTCTCCTTATTACTTCATGGATAGAAGTTTAGGCTGGCCATCTGCTTTGCTAGTCTTGGAACTTTGCTTCCTCTGCAGTGTATATCTTGTATAATCATCTTAACAATCACCTCCTCTGATCTTCGTTTGTTCTGGAATAGTTTTCAGTTCCTTCCAGATATAGTAAATGCTCCCAGCTAACGCCATTCTATATATTTCAGCTTTCCCACATTTCCCTCATGCATTGTTTATTGCCCATGTTATCTCCTCAGACCACCCCTTTGCAGCTCTGCTGACCCCCTGCCATGTGAGTAGTTTTTGTCTAGCTGCTATATTGCATTCAAAGAATAAGTGTTGCGTGGTTTCCTGTTCTTGTTCACATAAAATGCATATCAGACTACTCTGCATCCCCCATTTGATGAGCAAAGGCTAAGGTATATAGTCTATTCTGTACAGCCATATATAAGATGAAGGACCACCTTGGACTACTTTGATTATTACATATCAGCCTCCTTCAATGAACTCTGGAATACTCTCCTCGCAGGTTGTTATACATTTGCCTTATGGAGTACTTTCCCCTGCTCATAATCTCCTCTACTGTTAGCCCAGCCTCTTCAATATATTTCCCTGCCTTGAATATCTTTTGCACAACCCATGATGTCTGTTTTGGTTTTACTTCATTCATCATATTCCCCTTTATATAATATGTGTGGACCCATTTGATCCACAATCTATCTTTTTTCTGCCCCCGACTCCAGTACTGTTGTAGGATAGCTGCTTTGTTCCATAAGCCAATGTTTGTTATGTTCAATCCACCAGCAACCTTAGGTAAGCATAACTTTCCCCAGGCAATGAGAGCTTTTTTGGAATATTCTGCAGCTTATGTCTAGAGGTAGTTTCTGCAAATTGCTTCAATCACCTGAATGATCTTTTTAGGCAGTGTGAAAATTTGAGACCAGAAATTTTGTATAGGTGTAAGAACACTCTTAATCAGCTGCAATTTGCCTGTGTAAGACAGTAGTTTTGCTGTCCAGGTAGTGATCCTTCCTGTCATCTTTTCTAATAGTGGTTGACATTGCCCAATTGATAACCTCTTAGAGCTCAGAGGCACACCTAAGTATCTAAAGGGCAATGTGCCAGCTTGGAAGCCCAAAGTTTGCAGGATTTCCTGTTGAATGTTAGGAGCAACTCCTCCAAATTATACAGAACTTTTCCCCTGGTTAGCTACTAATCCAGATGCCTTAGAAAAACTGTCAAAACAAGCATACGGTAGCTTTGCCGATATCACCTCTCCCTTGCAGAATAGGAGCAGGTCATCTGCAAATCCCAACTGCACTAGGTTTAGCTTTGAACACCTAGGGCGATAGTTAAAATCAGGATTGTTCTTCAGAGTCTTCAGCAGCCTAGTAAGGTATTCCATTGCTATTAAGAAGCATGAGTTGAAACCATCCATCCCCGGTGCTTTAGTTTCATCTATCCCTTGTAGTGCCTGATATACTTCTTCTTTTCCAAAAGGTCTAATGAGTGCTTGTTGCTGCCTTCTATTAAGTATAGGACTTGTGTTCATTATACTAGGCTGTAATGCTGGCAGTATTGTATTTGCATTCCTAAGCAATTACTTGTAGAACTTGAGTATTTCCTCCTCTATGCCCTTCTCTGTTTGCAGCATTCTGCCTTCGGTAGACACTAAAGCCTTGATATGGTTTTGTGCTCTCCTATTCTTCATGCTTGCAAAGAAGTATGCTGAGTTGGAGTCTCCTAACTTTAGCCATTGCACCCTGGATTTCTGTTTGTATATGCTTTCTTCTATTAGATCCCATTTCTCAAGTTGTTTCCTCAGCTCCTTTTCTGCTTCAAATAACTCCTGTGAGTGGTGGAGTTCTCATGTCTTCCTGTACATTTTTAAGCTTGCCTCTAATGTCTTTGATTCTTTCTGTGACCCCAGTAAACTCCTTGACATTCAGTTCTTTGATGGCACTCCTAACATGCTTCAGCTTCTCCCAGATGTCCTTCATATGATATGCATTATTAGTTTGTCTCCAGCTGTCCTCTACTACCTTGTTGAAATTAGGGTGTTCTGCTATACATTTCATGAATCTGAATGCTTTCCTGTATCTGTTTTCTGGTCTGCCCAATTCAATGCAGAGTGGAGAGTGGTCCTAGAAGATAGGATCCATAACTTGCACTGATAGAGGTGACATTGTAGTCATCCAGTTTGAGTTGACTATCGCTCTATCAATCCTACTATATGTGTGATTATTGCTCCATGTGTATGATCTTCCAATTGTTTGTAATTCTGTCATCCCAGTTTCTACCATAAACTTTCTGAAGTCTCTTGTTTCTGCATCCTGCACCTCTGTACCATGTATTCTGTCTTCTACATTTAATATGGCATTGAAGTCCCCCATTATTAACCAGGGTCCTTGCTGTCATGACTCAATTTGCTCCAGTTTTTGCCACAAGACCTGCCTGTCCTTTATAGTTTGTAAGCCATATACTGCAGTGAAGTGATATTTAATATTCAAAGCTATCCCTTTCACTTGAACATGTATGAATTGAGGATGCACATCCAGCTCAGTTATCATTGCAAGGTTGGGGTTCCATAGCAACCATATTCTCCCTCTTTGTGTATGAGATGCATTAGTGATCCAGTCCCATCCAGGTGCAATTTTATTAACTATACTTGCAGCTTTATTCTCTTGAGGTCTATGCTCTATTATTGCTATAATACTAATATTATTTTCTCTAATAAACTCCTTTGTCTCCTTTTGTTTATACAACTTATTCACCCCTCTAACATTCCAAGTAACTATCTTCTTCTTGGTAGAAAAGGAAATTGAGTCATGTCCTCCACCCCTATGCTACTTCCTCCCTCTTCTTCATACTGTGCATGTTGTGGTTCCATTCTTTGTTGATTTGCTTCTTCACTGAGTGAAATGAAACCAATTTATGCTAACCGGCTGCTGTGTATTCTCTAGTTTTCCTGCTTTAATTGTCTTCCCAGCTGATCTGCCACGCACTTCTGTCCAGCCTTCCTCACCCTCTTTAGCTTTCCCTTTATTGCTTGGTTCTTCCTTGTCATTTTTAGTTTCCACTTGTGTTACAGTTTTTCTTTGCCCTGCTTTCACCCATAGCTGCTTTGTAGGCTTCTTCATAGCTTGTGGTTGTTCCCGGTTCCTTGTGGTCACATTGTCTTTTTGTTGGCAGCAATACCCTACTTGCAAGCATGTAGGACAATACAATGGTCTCCAGTCGTATGTTATCTCCTGTTCAAATATCTTTCCATTAGGATCTTCCACAGTCACCTTTGTTGGCAATGGTTGAGTAACATCCATCTCAATGAGCATCCTTGCATATGAGACCCTTTCGACCTTTGTTGTACAATCATTGGCATATAGAGGGTTCCCTAGTCCACTCCCTATTCTGCTTAATGAGTTCATACTCCAACAATTGAGTGGTAAATTTGGAAGTTTGATCCATAAGGGTATGATTTTTAATACCTCCTCATCAAAATTGAAATTTGGAGTCCAAGCTTTGGTTATTATAGGTTTGTTATTGATTGTGTATGGCCCTGAGAACAGGACTACATTCTGGTCTTCCTTGCATGTGAATTTGACAATGAAGTAGCCTTCATTGAGCTAGGTTTGGTTGTGAAGTTCCACTGTGATGCAATGAATCGTTCGACAACCCAAATTATAGGTGTTTCCCCAATTACATACATTATTACAACATTTCGCCATTTCTCTGTCTCCCTATCCACCTCTTCCTTTTCCAGTTGCACAATTTTGACACCATTGCGAATTCGAGGAGCAATGAAAGTGAGATTCATACCTTTAGCCGCCATTCTATTCCCTTCAAACAGGTTCACCCAATTCTTGTTCTCCTTTCCATTGTTTTCCTTCTCCGTCTGTTGTTCCGCCATAATAGGCTCCTTTTCGTTAATTTTTGCTTCAAACACTTCGCTTCCTTGAATTACAGCTTTTGCACTGCCATGTTGTGTTCCAGTGTTTGGAGAAATTGAATTCTCCAATCGAACAGTAGTTTGCATGTTTTCCCCTTCTGACCTAGGTATGGTCCTTGTCTTCTGTTGCAGCACTACCGGCATCACATTTGCATTCTTCTCCCGTAGTACCGGCCGATTGATTGGCGTGTTGATTTCTCCGATATTCTTCTCCGGTCCCGGTGTTTTGCTAAGAATTTCCGTAATTGATCGCACTTTTCCAAATCCCAACCCTAGATTTCCATCCTCAGTAATTCGTTCCGTCAATTCCGTTATTGCCTCCTTGGTCGCTGTCCTCCAATTCTCCCTTCTAGGCATTCTGGCGATGGCGTATGTTAGTACTCACCACTAACGTGCGCATGCAGGAGAGAGAAGAGAGAATTTTCCTATACTCCTTGATGTCCATATTTATTGTACTTTGGATCCTTGGTTTGTATATTGTAGAGTTTAATTCTACAATTAATTCCTTCTTGTAAGTTTCTCTTTCGTACTTAAGTAGATATATATTCTCTATGACGTGCGTATAACCAATTTGCAGGAAAAACAAAGTCAATAGACTGGAAAGAAAACTGTAGTTGCCTCTTTGATTATATATATATATATATATATATATATATATATATATATATAGTAGACCTTTTTGGGGCCAAATCATGATCATTTGGGACTTTTTAGTTGAAAAAAAAAGTTTCTTTTAACATGTCAAAACTTGCCCCAAAAAAAACATATTTTCAATTTAAATCAAATTTCATCCAAATCAGTTTTTTCAGAAATTATTTGAGAATCTATGTCCAAACGGGTCCTAACTATTTCGTTTGAAAAAGGCTTCAAAACGGCTACAGCCTACAGCAATCAATTGGATAGTGAATTTAGATTTACTGGTCATTAGTTCGAATAATCCTATATCTTTTTTTTGATAAGGATTTTTTTGAGCCCCGACTAATCCCGGGGTGCACAGGCCCTCGGCAAGGAGTTTCCTGCAAGTGCACCACGGTTAATTCAGGTTTTTACCCAGTCCGATGGCCCTCAGAAATTGTTTGCACCCGGTGAGTTTCGAACTTAAGATCTTGAAAGGGAGCAAATTCCAAGGCTCAAGTCAATTGTCACTGGCGAGGGTTTAATCCTATATCTTATGTTGTCATATTAGCTGTGAGGTCTCCTTCAACCTTTGTACTTATTTGAAACGTCATTTTTTGGAATCTTATGACTAAAATTTACTGGTAGAAGCTGCTAATCCTCCTAATATATATATATTTTTAAAGCAAAACAAAAGGACAATTCTAAATATGCATGGTAGTTATAAAAGGGAAACAACACTTTTATTAATGTAGTAATTACATGCTTAACAAACTAAAGTAAAAAACATACAATAAAATAAGAAGAAATTACTAATTGCACGTAAAGTTCCCATTGAACAAAACGATACGAAAACTAAAATTCTGCAAGGGAAATAGCTTATTAAAATTCCTCTAATTAATTTCTAATAGCGCAATGTTTTCTGATTTCACCTGCTTTCCCAGTAAGGACCCCAATTTTGCTCATATTCACCATTGATACTCCAAAATCCTCGAAGAAAGTTGATCCAGGGGTATTTAATTGGGACAAGACATAAGCTTTTGTTTGAGTGTTTGTGAGAAGAGCTGCATCAGATGCGAACAACCCTCTTCTTTTGCTAACCATAGTGTAATAATCTGTGTCAAAATTCTTGGCACTTCCAGGGTCCATTTCAACAGTGGTGGTCACATCATTTGGCTTGCATTTGGTCTTCAATTGACCTATGTAGCTCTGATCCATGTTTGGATCTGTATCACCTTTACCAGTGAAATTGTACAAACGACTTCCGAAGGAAAAACAATGCGATACCCCAAGAGTATGTCCACCTATATATCAAATAAATAAGGAAAAAAGTATTAAGAAAAGGATAGAGTAATAATAGCGCTTTTGGTTCTTAGCTTGGTTATTGGTAAATTCTAGCTTTGGTCCTTGTAATAAGTGACTGAGCATATACCTCTAATTTATTAAAAAACTATGACATTCTGGTCCCTTTATATAGAAAATATGTTACATTTAGACTATTTCTAGAATTATATATATTACCCTCAGACATAGAGTAACGATACAAACTTAACATAACGCATGGATTGTCAAATAATATAATGGTTTAAAGATTTACAACAAGGGGATCAAAAGTTCTCATTTCAATAATTAACAGTTAAATGTGCTTATAGCGAGATATTACAAGGACCAAAATTAGAATTTATCGATATTTAAAGGGGTAAAAGTGCAGATTTCCAAAGAATATAAAAGCTAAAGATTATTGTTTCTTGAACTTTAAATCTTCCCGATGCAGTAATTTTACTTTAATTTTGATGCAAACCATAAACTTACCTGATAGAACAACAAGGTCTTTTACACTTAGGCCTAAAGCGCCAAATGATGATTTTAGAGTAGTAAAGTTGTCAAAAGGAGTTGGCAGGTTTCTTATGGCCTCTAAGAGAATTGAAACTCTCCCATCTCTTCTTCCCAACTCTACTTGCCAAGTTGGTCCATTAATCTGAAACAACCCATAATGTGTTTAGGAAAAAATTATACTTCATTTATATGCTAATTATATATAAATGGACTGAATGTACTAACTAGTTACCAGTGAAACAGCATCACGAGCTACTAAGGCTAAAATATCAGTGCAAGACACAATGCCAGGACACTGTTTTTCTAAAGCAGATTTAGCAGCATCAATCACTTGGAAGCCCCTCAGGCTTTGGTTTGGAATTGCATCTTTCTCTGTTTGATTACCTTTTGTAGAATTCAGTAGCACTGAACCATCACATCCCTACATTAACAAAATATAGATAAAAACTCAGAAGAAGACTTGTTTATTTGGAACTTTGTTAGTTAGATGATGTTCAGTTAGCTAGAGGGTTTCATCATCATTCTATAGAATCAATAAAATCACAAAACTATCTTTTAACTACATTAAAAATATTAAACTTTACTTACCATAATAATAAAGTCACTAAAATTTTAATTACCACCCGTATACTTCCTTTTTTGGAACATGTTAAGGCATTACGCTCTAACTCATTGTAACAATTCTAGGTGTCGTCGCGCCTAAGTTATCATTCTTTTTTCACTTTCTGATTGCAGTAGGGGTTCACGTAGGATGGTTAAGCCAGGAGCAGGACCGAGACTTTGCTTAGCCAACATCTTCACATTACATTCCCTCCAAATATGTCTCAATTCACACCTCCAATCCCTTCTCATTAGCTCTCATATTGAAATGTGGATCCTCAGGCCCAGCAGGTAAACTTACTAAGTACTACTACTATGTGAGTAAAATTTGCGAAGTTACTATTATAGTGTATAAAGTTTAGTTATGACAAATTTAGTTTCCAGAGACTTTCTACTGTTTTAGCAAGTAATTCAGTGACCATACATAAACTAATCCTTTTGTAGTGTTTTGAAGGTAAAAAAAATCAAATAATATATGCAGAGATGATAAGTAAGGCAATAAATCACTTGCTTACCCTAACAAAACAATCATGAAAATGCATTCTCAATAATGGGGCAGCCAAAGTAGGAGCACGAGAAACAAAGTCAGTTGTTGCCTTTTTGACAATTGCTTCTACATTTGGACATGTTTTCTTGTAAAACCCTACTTGCAAGCCTTGTGAATTAGCAAGCTCGAAGGCAAATGCAAGACAGAGAATGACAACTAAAAGAAATTTTAAGGTTGCCATTTTTTTCTTAACTTGCTTGTTTGATAACTGATGATTCTAACACAAATATATGGCCCTTTTAAATTGGAAGGATATAATTTGGTGATATATAAGTCCTTTGATTTCGTAAGCTGGTACTTTTGAAGTGGATTATAATATTTGGCAGTTAGCACCTAACCCCATGCGAATCAAAGAATTAATGTACTCGTTGCTAATATATGCAAACTAGACCGTCAAACAACCCCAAGAAAAACAAAATGAAATTAAAGAACAGCAAGGAAAGAAAGACAACGGAGAGTTTAACTAATTGTGAAATAGATAGTTCTTTTTTAATCAAATATTGGACAATAATATTGCGCGGTTGATTTCTTACTGTTAAAAAGTAGTTTCAGTAAAGTATCAACCCAGCGAGAATGGTTGGAACAATATAAAAAGCCTTCTAAAAGTGGATCACTACAAGTAGCAGAATTTAATGGACGGATAAATTGTCAATCCTTCCTTTCATCTCGTGAGAGATACAATAATGAAGCAAGGTGGACGGAAGGAGGTTCAGCTAAACTTCCTTCGCCAAACAATACAATACACTAAGTATATAAGGTCAATCAGATATCAAGGGCCTACAGACTTTTCTTTTGCTAATATGAATTCATTATATTACTATTAGTCAGTAACTCAATATAAAAAGTTACATTATATCATATATATATATATATATAGGGTTTAATGCCAAACTCCCATGAACACATGCCAGTATAATCTGGATGAATGGCTTTTTTTAATATAGTGTTTATTTTTCCTTTACTACTTATATATATATATATATATATATATATATATATATATATGTCACTACTAGAAATTCGGTAAAAACCGACCAACGTTGGTCGGTAATGGCCAAAAACCGACCAAAATGCGACCATTTACCTGTGGACGGTATTTTTGTGGTCGGTAAGGAATACCGACCAAAGTTGGTCGGAAATTACCGACCAACTTTGGTCGGTCAATTAAATTCAAAAAAAAAAAATATTGCAAAGAAAACCGACCAAAGTTGGTCGGTTTTTTCCGACCAAAGTTGGTCGGTATTTTAATTATGTAATAAAAAGATTCACCATCTGGGAATCAAACCGGGGTCTATACTGTGGCAGGATACTATTCTACCACTAGACCATTGGTACATTTTGTTTTAAGACTGTCTTTTATTTGATTTATACTCTTTAATTGTATTTTCGCACGAAAATAACCGACCAAAGTTGGTCGGTTTTATTAAAAAGTAAAATTACCGACCAAAGTTGGTCGGTTTTTTTAAATGACCCGCCGAATTAACCGACCAATTTTGGTCGGTTTTTTTAATATTAATTTTTATTTATTTTAATTAAAAAACCGACCAAAGTTGGTCGGTTTCTTGAAACATAAATTTCGCGGGACTCAAAAATAGTTTCCCGCATTTTTGCGCCAAAGAAAACCGACCAAAGTTGGTCGGTTTCGTAAAAAAAAAAAAAAAATTTGAAAAACCGACCAACTTTGGTCGGTTTTTTGACCGACCAAAATTGATCGGTCGACCTTGGTCGGTTTTTTTCGAATTTCTAGTAGTTATATATGCTCAAGCGAGCATCACTATGTAGTTTGTAGGATGCAGCTCTTAGTTGTTGAAAGTAATTCGAAAGCCAGCATGGGGTTAGACTAGAGCTAAACGCTAAACCTTAAACCCATTTCAATGCATATTGATGTCTAATAAAATTTCATCTTTGAACCAAAAAACCAAAACAAATTAAAGCGGTTAATTGGAAGACGATAATCAGACATAGATATCAGAAATAAAAATTATAGTTCGTGTTTCATACAAAAAAGTCATGTTAAATAATGATTTGGATTCAAATGGAGTAATTGAATGACTGTCCCCATTATAGCATTAGGGTCACTTTGTATACTCCGATGTCTTTTCTTCAAATGGATGAACTCTCACCCTTGCCAGCCAGGGGAAGTATCTCAAGTCCGAGTGACATCTCCCGCAATACAAGCACCATTGTTTTACACCACCTGAGAAGCAAAAGATTCGCCATGCAGGCTGAAAATACATATAAATGAGAATTTTATTTTGATATAATATTGTTAAAATGCAAAAGGCCGTCAAAAGAATGGCGAACTATGTAAAATTTAGTTTGGAGTTGTAATCTAATAATTTTAATTCCTACTTAGATCACCTAAGCATAGAGTTCCAATGTATCATATTGACCCTACTGTTCTCAACTCTTTAAAGTTTAAAACTTTAAACCCTTGCCCCCTCCCCTCTCTTTGTGTCGGTACGATGAAAATAAAATCTTATATTTGTCTTTTTAATTGTTGATTTGTTGTGGAGAAAATTGACCTTCTAATAGTGACTGATAAATTCTTTTTTTGATTTGGTAGACATAATAATAGGGTCCATTTTGTAAACAGATAGAAAAATAAATAAGAAAGAAATGTGTGATCACATGCATATTTTATAAGCTTCATATTCAACTAATCGACTATCAAGTTTGTAGTGTTGGCCTTTCTCTAAATTATTTCTGTTTTAATGCATTAATACATAAAATGTTAATCATATAGAGTACGTTAATCAGTGTTGATTGATTCACAAAACCAACTTGCTGTTAGACAGTCAGCAGTCTCCTCTGCTTATTAGTATTTTATTCACATTTGACACATCATCAGAACATGAAAAAGCATGTTAAACTGCTTGAGATTTTAATATGAACATGATCAGGACCCCTCCAACAATCTTACTAATAGGGGATTTTACCCTATACAGCAGCCCAGCAAAGATCATAATTAATAAAAAAGAATCCTAGTTTCTAGTTTTTACAAATTTTAGGTAGCTAGCATATGGCGTATAATTAATTAGTGTATAATCAACGTGTATACATTATACACTTGATTACACATTTATTATACACTTGTAAATAAACTGAGTATACACCAACAACAATTATAAATTGCTAAAACTACTTTGGGAAATGACACTGTATAGCCGCTTTTAAAATAATATTCGAAAATAATTATTAATATTTGTATATATATTTTTCTATATATTATATATAAAAATATATAAATTGTATACATTTTTGCGGCTATCAAATATAAATAATTTTGACTGCGGACAAAAATTAATCTTTGTCCATCTTAGCAAAAATGACAATATGTTAAGATCCCTTATAATTCGATGTCACAGCACAAGCACGTGGCACCTATTCTTTGTTTTGGCCCAATTAGTTGGGCCAACAAGTTATACTTTTCAACCTACGGCAAATTAGTCATATTTGTGTCTCACATATAATAAAATTAAATTTCTCGTTAGTTAAAGTGTCTAAATAAATATTTTTGACAAGATCAATGAATGGGGCTGTCAAGCATTCTGCCAAATATTTTTGATTAGTTGTATAAACGAATATTGGCTGGTTTGCTGTAAATTTATCGGATCATTAAAATACTAATTCATTATGAAGTGATATTTTTGTACATTAGGCCATGTTGTTTTACAGGTTAATTTTAATTTGTGATAGTAGATCAATTAACATTTTAAATTATATTACTAATTAATTCTTATTAAGAGATTCATATGCAATTACCTATTAAGTGTTCGGATTATATAAATATTATTTATACCATCAGTATATAGAACTTAAAATTGAATTGTAGTTATATAATTACAAAAATTAAAAGATATATTCTCATTTTAAACTCGTATGTATTGTCAAAAAAATTACTTCTGCAACATTAACTTACCCTTTAATTTAAAAGTTTAGATTTATCTTCGTCCGAAATCAACTCCTTCTGAAACCGCATAAGTTTATACTGGAGAATTCAGGGGCAAAGGTAGAAGTCCTGATACGGGCTCGAGCAACCAAGTATAGGTTGTTCAAGTATTATATTTATATTAAAAAATTCATTAAATATGTGCATATATTAAGTTTGAAACTATTTAATAGTATCGTTCTAAAATATATAATCTATAAAGTTGAAATCCCAACTTCTCTTCTGCAAGATTAACATGTAATTGAAAAGCAACAAAATAGAAATAAGGCCGACCGATATAAATCGTAAAAAATGGCTGGCTCAACTGAGTCCATTAGTTATTGAGTGTGGTTAGAATAGGATCCTCTTCAGCCTAACTCCAGTCAACCCGCCAGCTCGAACATAAAAGAAAATAAATAATTAACCTAAATAACTGTCCATTTAATTATTTAAATTAAAATAAAAAATAAATATATAATATATGTATAACTGTATATAATCTATGTATACTAGCCACTAAAAGTGAACAATAAATTCAGATGGCTATTGTGCAAAAGATCCCAAAGAAAATTATGGAAAAGTTAATTAACGATTTCAAAGGACACAAATAAAAGAATAAGAACCCTAAATTAAATTAAATGAACACAAAAGAGTTTCTTTACCTTTTTGTATATATGTAAACTGATCGCTGGTTCCGGAAAAACTAGCTTTCTGTGAGTGGTGATTGGTGATGGTAAGTAATGCACTATTGCTTATTGCCACATAATTTTTTAGGTTACTAACAACTTGTTTGGATGGTTGTTACCCTATTGTATTACATTGTATTATTACTTTAAATATAATGTTTGTTTTGATTGTTACTTAAATTTTATTGTATATCGTTAAATCTACCGTTACGTAACGACAAAAAGTGCCACTTTATGGAATCACAGATTTGGTGTGGTGGCGTCGTTTCCTTACTTTTTTCTCTCATCTTGCCTTCCTTATTATTATATAATCATATTTTATCCCTTGTCTTATTTTTTTATATAATAGTGCTACTATGTATCCTATTTTTTCTTAGTAATGTTGCAAGTTTATTTTTCATATTGTTAGTATGTAACACAAAGAAACGACGGTAAATAATATAATCTATCCAAATATTGTGTTCATTAAACTATGTACAATACAATTCAGTACAATACAATACGATACATTATAAAATGATATGTAACAATAATCCAAACAAGTTGTAAAAAAATTTATGTATTGCTTATTATACACCTATTATCTCTATAGTTTATGCATTCACATGAGATGCGGATCAACGGTGTTGGGGCTTAAAGTCAAACTATATTAAAAGGCATCTTAAACCTTTTGATAAATTTCAAACAATAATAAGACACAAAAAAAACTTATTTTTTGATCAGTCAAAGATGATAAAAGAAAATAGCTAATTTAGGAACATAGTCAAAATTAGAAAGTGAAGTATCAAAAAACATAAAAAAGAAAGACATATACATAGAGAATGAAAAATTAGAATTGAAGAAGTAGGTAAATATACTTATTAATGAGAGAAAATTTACTGTCATTGACTCACTCATCTATACAACCTCAACCAAACTAAAAAATATTAAACTTTAAAATGTCTTTTTAATAATAATTATAAAAATTAAGTATTTTGGGGCCTAAGGCAATGGCTTCACCAGCCTTACGGTACCCTTCGGCCATTTCACACTTCTCAAGTTTGATTAAAAGTTTAGATGATCATGTTAAGAAATGTCAATGAAGCTATGATTTAATTTCTCTTTAGTTTTTGTGCAAAAGCCACAAGTCTGTATGAAGCGATTACATCGATCCAAAGTCTCAAATTTGCATTGGTGTTGATTGACCATGTTCCTCTTTAATGTTGTGCTGATTAGAATCGTGGAAATCTTTTGTTATTTAATGTTACAAAAGGAAACCATTCTAATATTGAAAAAATATTAAAGAAAGCCTCAAATAACATGTAAAAACCTTTATTTATAAATCCATATAACATCGTGAAAAGTCAAAAAGCCACATGTAATTCACAAGAATTACATGTATGAAGATTATTACAAAACAAGAGCTGATTAATTAATTAACAAAATCACAATGTTTCCTGATTTCACCAGCTTGACCAGTCAGGACACCAATCTTGCCCATTTTCACCATAGATTTACCAAAATCTTTGAAAAATGTTTTACCATGGGTAAGAGCTTGACGTTTAACATAAGCTTTGGTCTCAATATCATCAAGAAGTGCAGAATCAGATTGAAAAAGCCCTCTCCTATTAGCCACAATTGTGTAATATTTTTCATCAAAAGTTTTGAAACTTCCTGGATCCATTTCTACAAGTGTTGTCACATCAGTTGGACTGCATTTTAGCTTCAAACGAGCAATGTAGTTTGGATCCATTGTTGGATCAGCATCACCATTGCCTGTGAAATTGTACATTCTGTTTGTGAAAGCGAAACAATGAGAAGTTCCAATGGTATGTCCTCCTGACAACAATAAAAATATTTACACAATTAGGTCATGAGTTATAAAGTAATTACAAGAAAAGTTATATGATAAGCATAAATTAGTAACCTAATAGAATTGGACACTGACTAACTATATATAGTACAAGTTAATATAAGTGTATAAGCTAGAAGCCCTAAATTTTCAGCAGGCTCTCCGAGCACGTTAAAAATTTATCGCAGAGTCGCTCTCCCGACCAGAACATTTATAGGAGCTCCTGTCTCAATCACTTACACTCCTCTCGTTAGACCGTATGTAGCACTCATATCTAAAACTCTAACTCAATTATTTTCTAATAATTGTTGTACCCCATAAGCCACATTAATCGGTTGACCAACCGTACCAGAATTATAATCTCAGAATTAGTGGGAAAGTTTTTTGTATGCACCAAGTGTACAATGCTCATTCATGCACCTAATTAATTGGAACATCTGACCAAGTCTAGTAAATAATGAGACTGAGTAATGTGTTATATCTTACTACATTTAAAAGAGTTTACTGGTCTAATTTATACTAACAATGCAAGGAATTTAATTCACAATATATATCATGTACCTAAAAGATAATTACAAGTAAACAGGTGTAACACCATATTAAAATACATTGATATATAAGTCAAATTCAATTACCTGATAGAACCACAAGGTCTTTTGCATTCAAACCAAGAGAGACAAACTGTGCTTTAAGAGAAGAGATGTTAGCAAATGGAGCTGGTAAAAGGTTCAAGGCTTCTAACATGTTTGACACACTCCCATCTCTTCTTCCCAAGGGAACTTTCCAATATGGTCCTTTAATCTATAAAATCAAATTATATAAATGTAATCAACACTTCAAAATCAATGTGATAAAACATAAAAGTAATTGATAAAATCTGCTATTTAAGTGAAGAAGGGTAAAAGGACGGGCTTATTATCAACTGAGATTTTACCATAGAAACTGCATCCCGAGCTACTAAGGCTATGATATCTGCACAAGATACAACACCTGGACACTTGTTTTCTAGTGCAGATTTTACACCATTAATCACTTGGAATCCTCTTAGAGATTGGTTTGGAATGGCATCTCTCTCAGCTTGATTAGTCTTGGTTGAGTTTAGCATTACAGAACCATCGCATCCCTATAAAAAGTACATTTTGTATGTCAAGAAGACATTCCTTTCCAATAACAATTTTCTAATAAAAAATATTACTTCATCCATAAGAAATTAAGAATAAAAACTTTTGATACGTATTAAAAGTACATCTTAGAACTTATGGTCCTAAACATTCCAACACATTTCTATGACTACAAGAGCATGTCGTTAAGGCAACAATGAGAAGTTCAAAACTAGAGAACTTTTAAATATAAAAATACACCATTCTTTTTTAAATAAACTAAAATGAAATTAAAGAATGTCATATAAATGAAGAATAATGATAATAACAACAACATCAACAATAATATATAATAATAATAATACACAAAAAATCTTTATATGCTTACATAATAGTGTCATTCATCATAAAGCATGAATATTAGAGGCTACGATACGAAGGGTTGTGATGGGATGGATAAGATCTCTCTACCCTTAACCAGAGGTTTCAAATTCGAGCCCTTGGTACAGAAAAAAACCCTAGTAGGGAGCATTTCCCCCTACACTAGGCTCTTACACGGCGCGAGTCTGGACTAGTCGATCTCCAATAATGTGAGTGCTAGATACCAAGTGAGAAATCGAAAAAAATAAAGAGGCTGCAAGAAAATGAAAGAAATAAAAACATACCCTAACAAAGCAATCATGGAACTGCATCCTAAGCAAAGGAGCAGCTAGAGTTGGTGCCTTAGATATGTATTGAGCAGTTGTCTCTCTCACAATTGATTCAACTCTAGGACATGTTTTTCTATAGAAGCCATATTTCAAGCCTTGTGCATTACAAAGGTTAAAAGCAAGAGGGACAAGCATCAATTGAAGAATGAGCACTACAATATGCCTTGAGAAAGCCATTGTATTGTTAGAAGTAGGAAATAAAGTTGATTTGTTTTTCTGTATTTCCCAATGTAGAAGGTATGTGAAACAGATTGGGGTATTTATAATCAGATATAGAGCTACTCCCTTAGCAGTTTTCATGCCAGTGATGATATTCTACTTGACTTGATTCAAATAACATGCCAAAAATTATTACTTGTTAACTCTGCTCTCAAATATTAGTCGTTTTAGAAAACTGAATGTGTTAAATAATTGACATTTTAAAAAGTAAGAAGTAATTTTTTTTTTTCAAATCTAATCTTATTGCTCCAATTAGTTTAGTGTTAATGAAGTAAGATATTTAACAAATTAAAGAGATAAAGAGAAGTTTAGACGGACACTCGTATGATTAATTAAGGCTATTAAATGTCGTTCTTAAGCGTTGTACAAAAACCTTAAATGACAAATAAAATATGGACAAAAGGTATGCCCCTAATATTAGCAATTTCTATCTTTTTTTTCTTTTTCTTTTCAAGCAGATTGATATATAATGGGTAGTGCAAAGAGAAATGTTAAGAATGGTTGACTTTAGCATGTTACTAGAGAAAACATGCAGGAACGAGATGTGCAAGGAATCTTCATTTTTCTAAAGGTTTAAATCAGTAAGGCTCCAGCTTGTATTTAATCATTCTGTTTAGAATGCACTCAGGACATCCTAGCTCTGACTTGCTAAAAGAAATGTTCTACCAATTAATTAATTAATTAGCCTAATGGAATGAATTCCTTTTTTTTGTGTGTGTGTGTTTTCCTAGATAGGTTAATTAAGTTGGGATAATCTTCATTTTTCTAAGTTTTAGTGCCTCATACATGAGTTAGATCAGATATATTTCAGTTCTAGATTCAATCGAGGCATGTGTCTGAACATGCAAGAGCTTCTACATTTGTTCATCGTGCCTAAACATGCATACTTGATACATCTGGTAGTGTTTTTTTCATCTGTATTTTCTTTTTCTCAAAAATAATATCTCAATTTCAATACTTCTTTCCTAATTTTATAGAAGAAAAAATAAAATATATTTCAGGATTTAGAAGTTGTGGATGAAGTTCGAATATATTTGTGCCATACCGTTTAACCAGAAAGGTATGTGGCCATGTATGGAAGAGTTGAAAACAACTCCATAATGTGTTGCTTTGTTTAAAACCATGTTATCCTGGGATCATAACTACGATTATAACAAAGTTAGTAACTTATCTACTCCATCCTACTAGTTCCGGGTTCGAATCCCGGGCAACCCACTAGCATATCGAAATTCTAATTCTCTGTAGAGAAGTCCGTTTTTTTCCAATCAACTTCATTACAAACTTGAATAGATCCCACCTTCTATATAGGATAAAAGTTATCTTGGTTTTAACTAATAATCTCAACCAAACACAGGATCATTTAATCCCAACTTTTATATAGGGATAGCCCACTTAATTCCTCCGATCAAACGATCAGGTTAAATACAAGATAATTACTGGTAAATTTCTTTATAAACATTAATTAGTAACCTAGCAAAAATAATAATCGATCTACAATCGTAGATTAAAATTTATTGATAGTGTTAAAAAAAAGAACTTTTCATAAACCACTATAGTTTAGAGCCTAGTAACTATAATTTACCTAGTTACCATCCGTAGCTACTATTTAATTGCTACTAACTTATATAACTTGTATTCAAGCGCGCAACGAATACAAGATATGTCAAATGTATTCCTTCGCACAACGAATACAATGTGTATCAATTATATTTGTTCGCACAATTGTATGCATTCATGCAACGAATACAATATGTATCAAATGTATGACCAATTAGGGGTGTTCAAAACCAAACCGGAACCGAAACCGAAGCTTAATGGCTTATTGATATCGGGTTAACGGTTTAACGGACGGGGAACGGATTCAAATTTTTTTATTAACGACTTATCGGTTTGGGGGCGGGTTATTCAATTTTCTTAACGGATAATCCGTTAACCCGTTAAGAATATATATATATATATATATTAAAGATCAAAAAACCCTTCCACTTCTTCTAGTACTCTATCTCTAAGTTTTAATGCCTAATTCCTAAATAATTAGAACCCTTACGTACTATGCATCAGAAGATCACAGGCTTGGCTTAGCTTAGCTTATTCTCCCACCCTACAACAAGATTGTTTAAGTTGATGTCTATGGTTCACCTCTGCTTTTATTTTTTAAAACTAATGCATGTTGTCTATGTTTAATAGAAGAACAACAGTGTTGTGCCACATCTTTTTTCACTCTACAACACATGACACACTACATCATTCTTATGTAGGCGTTAACAGACATGTATGTTTGGACTCAACGTATAATTTCCTATTTTGAATTTTTATGCTAGGCGGTTAGCAAACAATTAATAAACGCAATATAGATTGAATTAGGCCGATAAACCGCCCAATAACCGCCCGATAAGAGCTAAACCGATACCAATCCGTCCGATATCTTATCGGGTGGCTAGCGGATTGATACATTTAAAAGTCGATAACCGTTAAGCCAAACCGTTAAGAGTAATTAACCGCCCAATCCGCCCGATAAGCAGCCCTATGACCAATGCAAAATACAAGGGTATATACAAATGATACAACTTGTATTGACTGTATATATGGGTGTATACAATGAATACAACATGTGTTGACTGTATATTTTTTTTTTATATATATAAGTCATCTTGTAATGACATGGGGTTTGACATCGACCCCTACCATGTAGATTAATAACCAAAAGCTGAAGACATGAATGAGGATGTATTGACTGTATTTGTTCACCCAACGAATACAACTAAGGCGAAATACAGAAATACAAGAAAATGAAATGTTCATGTTGAGAGCCGAACTCAAGACCTATTGCTCTCTTATTTTAGTTCAAAGCAATTAATCTCTTATTTCATGGATTTGCTATAAAATTCAAATATTGCTACGAACGGTAAATTTGTTGAAAGTATAGTTACAAATGATAAATACAATATAAATATTTGATGTGTCTTGTAATTTTCCCATAAAATGTTTTTACTCGGTATTTAATTAAATCCAAAAATGTTTAGGTAGTCATATGGGTGTTGAGAGTAGAGCCCATTCAGGATCTTAGATATATGAGCCTGCAGAAACTATATGGGCCTGTATTCGTAGTTAACTAGCGCTTCCTAAAGAGCCCATCAAAGGATTGGGCTTGATTTCTGACCCCACTAATTTTCTTTTTAGAGAAATAACACCATATAGTTACTCTAAAGGGCTGCTATTTAAATATTAGCTTGTACATCCTGAATTTTAATTTTTCAGTTCAAATTTTCAGGACATAAATGTTCTGAATTATCTGAAGTTAAAATTTTTAGTTTAAAAATTCAAGACAAAATAAGTCGTGGCTAATCTTTAAATATCATCCCTAATAATAGCTATATATGCACTTTCCCCCTAAATTATGACCTCCTTTATAATCTAGCATTCGAATACCTTGATAAATGAATTGAAATAAAATCCTGATCATACACTATGGTTTAACTAAAAATGGGAAGACAGAGAACAAGAAAAGGTACACCAGATAAAAGAAAGAAAGTAGGATAGCTTTTGTTTTTTTGTTTTGGAATGAAGAGCTATTTTTTTAATTACTCGGACGCTTCTTGGAGGTTTTTTCAAAATTAAAGATATATTGTATTCACGCATTGTACGAAAAAAGAGTATTAACAAAATTCAATATTAAATTCATACTTTTGTGGTTGAGTATCAAATAATTTCATCGGTTCCATTTGTGACACTATTTCCTTATTAGAATGATACCTACCTTTTTATATTTGTAAATAATTTAATTTTAAACTTCTCAAATCATTATTGAATATGCTTTTATAAATGTCATGATATACTTAAAACCATAAGTTTTAAGATTTTTTTTTGTGTATTATCAAAGCCACATAAATTAAAACAAAGGGAATAAATTTTTTACTAATTGTTTAATCTGAATTGAATTAGCTAGATACCAGTTATGTAATAAGATAAAATTATCCTGTCAGTTCTTATTTACAATGGAAGTTTACCTTTCTCTTCCCATCACTATCAAATACTCGCTCGTTCCGAATTTTATATGATAGTATTATCATTTGGACTGGTAAATTATTTTTGTAATGGCTTATATATGCTTTAACTATTTCTGATTATAAAAATATGTGATTTTATTAGTAATATTATGTATTTTTTTAGGTATGAGACAATTGTATATATATATATTCGACTATTATTTTGCGAGTAACTATACAATATCATTTTCCCTTAAACACGTTACATGTAAAATCTTTTTTTTATGACAAGGAAAGTCAGCAATTTGAATACATATAAAAAATTGTTACTCTCATTATATAATATAATTTTTCTACGAAAAAAATTCAATTGAATCAGTCCCATAGAACCATGTAGCTGTCTGTGTTCGTAGTGTCTCCTATTAAATACAGGCTTCTTCCACTGTTACCCCTTCCTCTTCATATTTGCTTCTAGCTACTCATTCTTAAACTCTTCATCACTACTCTTTGTCTTTGGAACGAGTTGATTTAGATCGTTCAAGTAACGCTTTCAAGAACTCAACCGAACGTGGTAACTATATTGAAAGTACAAAAAAGGGGTGAATTGTAACCCTTTTAAATTTATAATCGACTACTCTTCAGACTTAGTCGACTAATGCGGAGACAGTCTGCACCAAAACTGTTAGTACTTCAATTTAAACAAGTACTACTCACAACAAACAGTAAAGGTGTATAATAAAATATGAGAGCAATAAAATAAATGACACCATCCTAATCCAGTCTCCTTGGGTTGCAAGGATGTTATCTCTTGAGCTCTTTGTAATTTGGATTAAGTACAACTTGTGTGATTTTTAATGTTCACCACTAACGTTTACAGGGTTGGTTTTCACTTGCTCACCAACAACGAACAAGGGTTGGTTTTAACTCGCTCACCAACAACGAACAAGGGTTGGTTTTCACTCGCTCACCAACAACGACCCTTTGGTTTTTACTCGCTCACCAAAGAAACGAACAATGACACAACCTCTCAGGACATACTGCCTTTCCAATATTTTTCTGTCACTCTTATCTCTTTTGTGTACACAGTAAATCTACTAAAAGTGAATTACAATGCTTGTTAAGAGTAGAATAAAAACCTTGTAGTTGGGTAGACAATTATATAGAATGTTGCGTGCTTAGAAATGTCTTCAACTCTTCTTTAAATAGTTGTTCTTCTTGCTTCCAATGGTTCTGACTATTGGTCCATATTTGTTGTCAATCTTCCTTGATTTGGTTCCCTGATTTCTTGCATAATTGGCGTGCATGGTTCTTCTCTTGTTGCTGTATTCATTGCTCATTCTTGTGCATGACCCAAGGGATTTAGATTGCCTTCACAATTATTGCTATCCGTAGAGAAAGTTTAGCTAATTGTGGAAACCATGTACTGATTTGTACTATTTGTTTATCATAGAATTTTGCCTTGATCTTATCCTTCTTGAATATGGTGTATTCATGGGCAGGAGTTTCTTGATCTCCATGGTTGATTGTCTACAATATCTTTTTCTTGTTTTTTTTTAAAATTACACCCAAGCATTGGACGTGCATCTTATTCCCGCAGCCAAAACCTTACATCAGTGGTATCAGTGATCAGTCCATTGGAACTTACCCAAAAGGCTAGGATAATCACTATCCTAGCCATTACTTACAGTAGAAGTTAAGTTAGCTTACAAAAATATTTGCTTTGTCATTCCTAATCCTAAAACTAGGAAATTGCCATTTGTCGAGTTGGAAAGGACTCTTCGCATCCCTGGAGATATGTTTCCAATCATAGAATAAACGGGCATCTTCTATGGTGGTTGCAAACTTGGAAAGTGCATCAACTACTTGGTTGGCCTCCCTCAGACAGTGATATATGCTGCAATTCACTTGGAGCAAAGTCTGTAATGTGTCTTCAATTTTAGGTTAGTAGTTCCTTTATCCTTCAGCATGTTAGCAATGATCAGAGAGTCAACCTCTAGGATACAGTCTCTTAGGTCTTGCTGCAAGCACCATTGTAGCCCGAACTTAGCAGGATAGGCCTCTGCCAGGTTGTTATTGCCACACTGAACAAAGGCAGCAAAGGCCATAATTATATCACCATTTTGATCTCTCACAATGCCTCCAATACCAGCTCCATGTGGAGGTTTTATCCATTGAACCATTCTCCACCTAGGAAAAGGTTTGAATTTCTCTACAGTGTCACATAGTTCCTTTCAAGTGTTCCTTAACACACAATTAGGGAAATCTTGTCCCAATGCCATTCTGATAATCCACCAGACTTGATGTTCCATTTTTCTGTACCACATAGTTCTTTGCGTTCCATATTTAAGTGAGCACCTTTGTCTCCATAATTCCCAATAAATTACAATTGGAGTAATGTGTATCAACATTTTATGTATCCCATTTTTATTTTTAGTCTTCCACCATTCCCTCAGTGTCCTCCCCACAGACCAATGAGTGATTGTTGTGATGCCCGGAGGTGCCCCGAATGCCAACCACACATGTTTAGCAGGTGCACTATCCACAAATACATGATGCATTGTTTCCAGTTTGGGGCTTTGACAACACACACATCTTGACACTATATTAATCCCAAACTTATATAAAACATCATCCAAGGGTAATTTCTTATGTATTACCCTCCAAGCCAAGAAAGAAATTTTGAAAGTGAGATTAGGATGCCTTACTTGACTAGCCATATAATCGTTCTCTTTATGTTTTGTAATATAGTGCCAAGCAGAGTTGGCTGAGAAGAGACCATCAGTTCCAGGTTCCCATATGGCAAAAGCTTCCTTGCATTGATCTCCAATTGTCAACTTCGATATGTGTTGAACCAAATGACTAGGGAGTACTTCAGATAGTTTCACCAAATCCCAATAACCATTTTGGATGAACTCTTTAACTTTAGTTTTGGCATAGATGGACTGATTATCACAAATCTTGGCCAAGGCACCTTTTCCAATCCAATTGTCCCACCAAAAATTATTGTCACCTCTATTATCCTCCATACAATGCTATTTTCTGCTTTATCTTTGATTTGCATCAGCTTCCTCCAAGTATTAGATTGAGGTGTCTTTACAGATTTGGCTACTCGATGAACTCTCGAGCAATATATTGCCATTATAAAAGAAGACTGTAACGACATGGCCGGTCGTTTTAAGTATTTACACTCCTTTCAACTATTTGATGTCTTGCATAACTTCCTATGAGGTATTATGACTTGTGTGAATTGACGATTTTGGTTTTAAGGTATTTGAGAGTTAGCTTGGAAGAATGAATTTCATGTTAGAAGCTTAAGTTGAAAAAGTTGACCGGATATTGACTTATGTGTAGACGACCTCGAAATTAATTCTGATGATTCCGATAGCTCTGTATGGTGATTTTGGACTTAGGAGAGTGTCCGAAAAATTATTTTGAGGTCCGTAGTGGAATTAGGCTTGAAATGCCGGAAGTTGAATTTTTAGGAAGTTTGACCGCGGGGTTGAATTTTTGATATCGGAGTCGAAATTCAGTTCCAAAATTTTTTATAGCTCTGTTATGTCATTTATGACTTGTGTGCAAAATTTTAGGTCAATCGGACTTGATTCGATAGGTTTCGGCATCGAATGTAGAAGTTGGAAATTTTATAAGACTAAAGTTTCAAGTGAGTTCGCACAAGACCTAACTTCAAATGAGTATACCTCTCTTTATATGAAGGGTTGTAAGATGTGTTACCTATCAAAAGAAAGTTCTATGTGTCTAGTTCCAACGCTTCAAACCGTTCATCATTTCGACATTCCTACAAGTAGTTATGACCAAATTACCAAAGGCTGGAAAAATGCGATTCTGCGGTCAGATGCAGAATCATTATGCGATCGCATAATGACACATTGTGCGACCGCAAAATGGTCGCCGATATGCCCAGCGCAGCCCAGTTTTCGGCCGCAATTTTGCGGTCCATTGTGCGACCCGCATACCCATTGTGCGATCTATTGTGCGACCGCATACCTGTTTTCGGAGGGATAATTTTCCTATTTTCATAACCCGACCTCATTTTGATAAATAGGTTTTAGGGCATATTTTGGGGCAATTATCTGATAATTTTAGAGAGAAGTGGGAGTGTTCTAGAGAGAGGAAGTAGATAAAGTATCTTGTTCATCAAATTTTTATCCAAGCCTTGAAATCCAATAAGAAATCCCTCAAGTTCTTCATCAAAGAGGTAAGGTTCTAACCCATAATCTTCAATTTCGAGTTTGGTTAATGATGGGTGATTAAGAGTATGATTCATGGGAGTAAGAGTATTATTTATACGTATCAATAAGGTTTATGGAAAGAGTGTTGAGTTCAAATGGGTAAAGATTGGGTTGAAAATGGAAAAAATCTTCAATGACTTTAATTGAAGATTTGAGGGTCGAGTTGATGTTGGAATTTGGTGAAATTGGTATGGTTAGACTCGTGGTTGAATGGGCTTCCAGATTTTATAACTTTTGTCGGGTTCCGGGCCGTGGGCCCCACGGGCAAATTTTGAGCTAAATTTCGGATTTTATGGGAAATTAGTATTTGCTTATGGAATTAATTTCAATAAAATTTATTGACTGAATCAAATTAATTATGGATAGATTCGTGGCGTTTGGAGGCCAATTCACGAGGCAACGACATAGCGGAGTAAATAATTACACGGTTTGAGGTAAGTAACATATCTAAACTTGGTTCTGAGGGTATGAATCCCTTAATTTGGTATGATATGAATTGTTTGAAGGTGACACACACGATAGGTGACGAACATGTAGACGTACACCACATAAATTGTGTCTTGAATAAATCCTATGAAGTTGTAAAATTAATGAATCATGTTATTATCTGAACATTCTCTATGCGTTAGAGAAACTGAGCGGAGGCTCCTATTAAAGATCGTGTTTAGGCTACTTGCCAATATTTTGGGACCCATGGGGTCGTGCTGCTGTTGAATTAATTGTTCAAAATATACATTTCACACTCAATAATAATTATCCATTGTGAAGATATTTATGGGATTGAGCTACGCAACGCAGCATGCCATATTAGCTTTATATATGTTATGATTAAATGGATCGGGACTGCCCGCATCCAACAGGCCAGAATGGCTTTATGCATTATTATTGTTCTGGATCGGGGTTGCCCGCCTGCAGCAGGCCTTATTGTCTTTACTAATTTATGAATCGGGGCTGCCTGCTTGCAACAGGCCTTATACGGACTGGGACTGCCCACCTGCAATATGCCATATTGGCTTTATATTACATTTGGGCTGAAGGAGCCCCTCCAGAGTCTGTACACACCACAGTGAGTGTAGATGATCATCAATATTCGGGATGGACTTTTCAGGGCATGGAGTTGCCTTACTTACTGCTTATATATATATTTGGATGAATTTTCCCAGGGCATGGACTTGCCTTACTTATTTGTATTGTAATGAGTTATATGGACATGGATCTTGTCAGTATCATTTATATATAGGGATAAATTATCCCAGGGCTGGATTGCCCTTATACGGTACTGAGTGACTGACTATCAGTCGATGTGTATTTATATACGGGTTGGAATACCCCTGGGCTGGATTGTCCATAAACGGTACCGAGTGACCGAATAATTTATGACCAGTATTTATGTGAGGTCTTTCTACTGAGATGTCATATTCCTCAAATCATGCAGTATTAATCTATTTCACTTGTACTGAGTTTAACTGTTGAACTTGAAAATATGCCTACATTTATGTACCATTACTTTTACTGGACTGTACCTGCATAGCTCATCATTTCTTTCATCTTAGAGGTTAGTCTTGTTAATTATTGAGTTAATTGTACTGATACTACACTCTGCACCTTGTGTGCAGATCCAAGCGCTTTCAGACATGTAGATAGTTAGATTTCAGAGTACTATCAGTTGGTGACTATCAAGGTAGCTGCTTGGCGTCCGCTGACCTTGGCTCTCTTTCCTTTAGTTATAGTATTGTTCTATATTTTCAGACAATGGTTTTTATCAATCAATCATTATACTCATATTAGATGCTCATGTACTCAGTGACACCGAGTTTTGGGAGTGTTATATTTGAAATTATGAGATTTCTTCCTCTGAATTTAATTATTTTGTTTTTAAATTTAAATGATATGGTGGATTATTAAGATTTTCGGCTTTCCTAGAATTTAGATAGGCGCCATCACGACATGTGAGATTTTGGGTCTTGACAAGTTGGTATAAGAGCTTTAGGTAACATAGGTCTCACGAGTCATGAGCAGGTTTAGTAGAGTCTTGTGGATCGGTACGGAGACGTCTGTACTTATTTTCGAGAGGCCGCCAAACCCTTAGGAAAATTTCACTTTCTTGTATTCTATCGTGCGTAACTGATTTAGCTTGAAACATATCTCTTTGAATTCCTTCCACGCATTCGTATGCACATATGAGCACTCGGTATCAGCTGTGCATCGTCGACTTGTGATTCTATGAACGAGGTTCAAGATTTGTATTCTGTGTATTGGTGATGGTCCAGTCTGGAGGACTTGAGACTAGGTTTATACCACAACTTAGGCTCGGTAGCTTCAGTTGTAACTTGTACATTTGGACTCATATGTTCGGTAATATCCCTACGAGTGAAATTTATGGCTCGATGAGCGGTGAAATGACTTTGTGATGAGTATGATGTAACTGCGGGATGTGTTAAGACAATTCGAATGTGATGAGAAGTGTTTCCTTGAAATGTAAAGGAAGGCATTGGGTGCTTTTTTTTCGTTTTGATGTGACGTACAATCTCGAGTGTGAATTGTTTGAAAGATCTTTTACGTTGTTAAATTTTGGGGCAAATTAAATTTTCGTGTTTGGTTAATGAGTTTGGACTCAGAAAGATTAAGTGATTGCATAGTAATTGTGGCTGCAAAAAGGGTATAACAAGATGCCAATTTGATACTAAGCGGGTGGGTTGTCTCCTGCGCAGTAATCTATGTAGGTGTGCTCCTTATGATGTGAATAGAGAGTTTCTTTTCTGCCAACGGGGCGTATGTGTTGAGATTTGAATTTGAATCGGGTTGAGAAAGTTGACTTGATTTTCATGAGAATAAATGCTAACTTAGCGGATGATTGAGGTATTTTATGATGGGTGTTGCATAAGCTTGAGAAGAATTTTCGTTAAACTAACTGCAGTATTATGGCAGTAATGAAGTATGGGTATTATGAGTTATTGAGTGTTTTGTTCTATGAATTTGAGCCAAGTGGGGGAGTCCGCTATTGACAATTCAATTTCATGGATATATGTTAGATTTTAGTTTTAGTTTGAGGCATACTTGTGGGTTAGTTATGACTTACAGAGGTGGAGATTGAGGATGACTCGGGTAAGTAAATTTCTGGATACGGGTTACATTGAACTTTATAAAAATATGAAAATTATGGGATGAGTGAGTTGTTATTTTGAAGGATGTAGTGCACACGAAGTATGAATTTGATTGGTCGTGTTAAGGTAGGGTTACTTATTTGAGTGTTGATTGAGCTAAAGGAGCACATGTCCTTCGACTTGTTCGGGAGGTACAATTTAAATTTGAGCATAACGGTGTGTTGTAAGGGATTTAGATTTATAGGTACGATGTGGCAATTCATTCTTGAAAGGAAGATCACAAATTTTGAACGGAATGGTCAGTGTTATATATTTAGATGAATGTTATAGTTGCTCGATAATCCTTGAGAAGAGTGTGTGTTTGAAAAGGGCTTTTTATTTTGATTTATAGATATTCATTGGTATTACGATACTCTTTTAGTTGATAGATTGTTGATAGTCAAATTATCGATATTATTGGCATGTGAGTTGTCCGTGCAGGTCCAGATATTAATACCATAACACATGAGTTGTCCGTGCGAGGGATGTTAATGTGAGCTCTAGAAGAGCTGGTTACTGTTATTAAACTTGTGTGTATAGGTTCCACTATATATAATAAGCTTATAGCATCACAGTTGTGGCGGTTCTTGTTGAACTTACAATACAATTCTCTACTTTGAGACATCTTCCATTTTGGATACGAGGTTGAGCAGTTGTGGATTGAGTTGTATTGTTGTGGCATGTCAATAGGATAGTTGTGTTTAATAAAATAAGGTCCTTGGACCTAGAATGGGTACTATTAGGTTTGATTAGGGTATATTCAGGAGTATAATATTGATACGACTTAGAAAGTGATTACGGTTCTGGTTGGGGTGAGAGAGCTCCATAGTTAGTTGATCTGATGAGTGGTTATGAGTTTTTAATTGTTTCTTTCATCATTGGCAGTGCACAAAGATTTTGGAATAAGGTTCTATTGGATGCAGGGTTTTAATACTTGTACTTGGTTGGTTTGGAGTTATTACTGTGATTCTGATGGAGAATGATGTTGCGAGCATGTGAGTTGTGCAGTATGTAATGTGATTATATCTGGGTTTATGGCTATGGATTGATACAACTTGTTCAGACTTATACGGTGTGTAATATTTAGATCTTGGAAAGAATTCTGGATGTTAGAAATTTGGCTCCAAGGTTTTTGGGCTAATGTTAAATTAATGATTTTCAGTTATGTTGTGTGGTCATGCCTATATAGAATAGGGTGATGTGAGATCACCCTTGGGTATGTGCGTGGTAAGGTGGAATAGATATTTGAAGGTTAAGAACAACTCTTGGCACATTCGAGGATGAACGTATGTTTAAGTAAGGGAGATTGTAACGACTCGGACAATCGTTTTAAGAATTTACGCTCCTTTAAACTATTTGAGGTCTTGCATAACTTCCTACGAGGTAATATGACTTGTGTGAATTGTCGGTTTGGGTTTTAAGGTATTTCAGAGTTAGCTGGGAAGAATGAATTTCATGTTGGAAGCTTAAGTTGAAAAAGTTGACAGAATATTAACTTATGTGTAGACGACCTCGAAATTTAATTCTGATGATTCCAATAGCTTCGTATGATGATTTTGGACTTAGGAGCATGTCCGAAAAATTATTTTGAGGTCTGTAGTGGAATTAGGCTTGAAATGTCGGAAGTTGTATTTTTGGGAAGTTTGACCATATGGTTGACTTTTTGATATCGGAGACGGAATTCAGTTCCGAAAAATTTCATAGCTCCGTTATGTCATTTATTACTTGTGTGCAAAATTTGAGGTCTATCGGACTTGATTTGGTAGGTTTCGGCATCAAATGTAGAAGTTGAAAATTTCATAAGACTAAAGTTTCAAGTGAGTTCGCACAAGACTTAATTTCAAATGATCATATCTCTCTTGATATGAAGATTTATATGATGTATTACCTTTTAAAATAAAGGTCTATGTGTCTAGTTTCCAATGCTTCAAACCGTTTGTCATTTGGACATTCTTACAAGAAGTTATGACCAAATTACCAAAGGCTGAAAATATGCGATTCTGCGGTCAGATGTGAGACCGCAAAATCATTATGCGATCGCATAATGACACATTGTGCGACCGCAAAATGGTCGCCGATATGCCCAGCGCAGTCCAGTTTTCGGCAGTGATTTTGCGGTCCATTGTGCGACCCGCATACCCATTGTGCGGTCTATTGTGCGACCGCATACCTATTTTCGGAGGGGTAATTTTTCTATTTTCATAACCCGACCTCATTTTGATAAATAGGTTTTAGGGCATATTTTGGGGCAATTATCTGATGATTTTAGAGAGAAGTGGGAGTGTTCTAGAGAGAGGAAGTAGATAAAGTATCTTGTTCATCAAATTTTTATCCAAGCCTTGAAATCCAACAAGAAATCCCTCAAGTTCTTCATCAAAGAGGTAAGGTTCTAACCCATAATCTTCAATTTTGAGTTTGGATAATGATGGGTGATTAAGAGTATGATTCATGCATGTAAGAGTATTATTTATACGTATCAATAAGGTTTATGAAAAGAGTGTTGAGTTCAAATGGGTAAAAATTGGGTTGAAAATGGTAAAAATCTTCAATGACTTTAATTGAAGATTTGAGGGTCGAGTTGATGTCGGAATTTGGTGAAATTTATATGGTTAGACTCGTGGTTGAATGGGCTTCCCGATTTTGTAACTTTTATTGGGTTCCGAGATGTGGGACTCACGGGCAATTTTTGAGCTAAATTTCGGATTTTATGGAAAATTAGTATTTTCTTATGGAATTAATTTCAATAAATTTTATTGACTGAATCAAATTAATTATGGATAGATTCGTGGCGTTTGGAGGCCAATTCACGAGGCAACGACATAGCGAAGTAAATAATTACACGGTTTGAGGTAAGTAACATTTTTAAACTTGGTTATGAGGGTATGAATCGCCTAATATGGTATGATATGAATTGTTTGAAGGTGACACACACGATAGGTGACAAACATGTAGACGTACACCATAGAAATTGTGTCTTGAATAAATCCTATGAAGTTGTAAAATTAATGAATCATGTTATTATCTGAACATTCTCTATGTGTTAAAGAAATTGAGCGGAGGCTCCTATTAAAGATCGTATTTAGGCTACGTGCCAAAATTTTGAGACTCATGGGGTCGTATTGCTATTGAATAAATTATTCAAAAATATACATTTCATACTCAATAATAATTGTCCATTGTGAGTATATTTATAGGATTGAGGTGCGCAACGCAGCAAGCCATATTGGCTCTATATATGTTATGATTAAATGGATCGGGGCAGCCCGCTTGAAGCAGGCCAGAATGGCTTTATACATTATTATTGTTCTGGATCGGGGTTGCCCGCCTGCAACAGGCATTATTGGCTTTACTATTTTATGGATTGGGACTGCCCGCCTGCAGCAGGCCTTATAGGCTTTGTTATTATACGGATCGGGACTGCCCGTTTGCAGTAGGCCACATTGGCTTTATATTACGCTTGAGCTAAAGGAACCTCTCCGGAGTCTGTACACACCCCTAGTGAGTGTAGATGATCATCGATATTCGGGATGGACTTCACAGGGTATGGACTTGCCTTACTTATTTGTATTGTAATGAGTTATCTGGATATGGATATTGTCAGTATTATTTATTTATATGGATAAATTATCCTAGGGCTGGATTGGCCTTATATGGTACTGAGTGACTGACTGTCAGTCGATTTGTATTTATATACGGGTTGGAATACCCCTAGGCTAGAGTGGCCATAAACGGTACCGAGTGACTGGATAATATGTGACCAGTATTTATATGAGGTCTTTCTACTGAGATATCATATTCCTCATATCATGCAGTATTGATCTTTTTCACTTGTACTGAGTTTAACTGTTGAACTTGAAAGCATGCCTACATTTTTGTACCATTACTTTTACTGGACTGTACTTGCAGAGCTCATCATTCCTTTCAGCCCAGAGGTTACTCTTGTTACTTATTGAGTTAGTTGTACTCACACTACACTATGTACCTCTTGTGCAGATCTAGGTGCTTTTAGACACGGATATAGTTAGATTTCAGAGTACTATCAGTTGGAGACTATCAAGATAGCTGCTTGGTGTCCGCTGACCTTGTCTCTCTTTCCTTCAGTTATTGTACTGTTCTATATTTTCAGACTGGTTTTATCAGTCAATCATTGTACTAATAGTAGATGCTCATGTACTCAGTGACACCGAGTTTTTGGAGTGTTATAATTGAAATTGTGAGATTTCTTCCGCTGAATTTAATTATTTATTTTCAAATTTAAATGATATGGTGGATTATTGAGATTTTCAGCTTGCTTAGTATTGAGATAGGCGCCATCGCGACAAGTGAAATTTTGAATCGTGACAAGGACCATAAGGACGGTTGAGTTCTTAGGTTCCACCATCTTTTATAGGCAAAACCGTCGCCAATTTACTCAAGCTTTCTTATACCAATTCCTCCCTCCTCCTTTGCACAACAAAGCTTGCTCCAAGAACTCCAATGGTACTTCATTTTGTCATTTTCAGCTCCCCAGGAAAAATTGGCTAGGTGCATCTCAATAAGCTTAAAGGTGCTTTTTGGCGGAGTCAGGGCAGCTAATGTATATGTAGGGATAGCCTGCAATACATGTTTAATAAGGACTACTTTGCCTCCATAAGACAGGTATTTCCCATGCCAACCAGATAATGTTTTGGTGATCTTGCTGACCAGATCATCAAAATAAGCAATTTTCTTTATACCGGCATAAATGGGGCATCCCAAGTAGGTGATTGGGAACTAACAATATTTGAAACCTATCTTGTCAATCATTCTGTTAATTCTAGATGGGGATGCTCTAGGATCCTTAATTTATGCCATCCAGCTGTATATCACATTCATATTCTTTCTTGAGCCTTCTTTATTTCTTTTCCTTTTTTAGCACCAAAGATATATTCTTCAATATCCCATATACTAATAACTCTTGTTTCCTTCTTTGACTGTAGAAAATAGTATCTTTCCATTCACAATGTAGTATCACTGTCTTCTTTGATTTTTCTTCCTTAACTAGATACATCGTGTAATTGTCAATATACTATTTACCAACTGTAGTATCGATCTTCTGTCCAATCTTCCTCTCATAAGACAGTAGATCTTCAATATATAAAATATTTCCTTTTGAACAGATCTCAAAAAATATTTGAACTTCTATTATATGGAAAGTATTCCTTTCTTGATCTTGAAAATTAATCTCTTTCCATAATATAGATTGTACTACATTCATAATATATTTTCTTTCCATAAAAAATATATTCTTCATATTATATTGGAAATATTTCTTTTTTGATCTTAAAAAATAATCTTTTTCCATAATATAGATTGTACTATATCCATAATATATTTTCTTTCCATAGAAAATGTATTCTTCATTGGCCTTGTAGTATCTTTTCCATGTAGTATCTTCCTTCCACAAAATAATAGATCTTCTCCAGAATTCTAGCAACCTTCCTTTCAAGATATTTGAGAACTTTCCTTCCATAATTTCCGTAGAGTCTTCTTCTAATATTGTAGTAAACCATTCAATATTTAAAATATGACTTTCAAATATTATTCCTTCCATGACGCTTGTAGATTAATTCTCTGAGAATAATCTTTCTTGATAAATTCATCACATGATATTCTCTTTTCCATATTTGTTTGGATCTTTACCAGCATCTTCTTTCTTGAATAAACCTGTGGAAGAATAAGATTAGCACAAGTAAATGCTCTTTGATTAATAATTATGTTGGTTTGTTATCATCAAAATCAATGCGTGAAACCTTGAAGCTAACAATATCATGCCATATTTCTTTATAATAGATACTTCTTAATTTATGCCTTTCGAATGTTTTTCTTGATCTAATAGTACTATAAAGATTGTTCTTGTGTCTAGATCTTTCATTGTTTATCCTCCGTTTCAAATTAGATGAGGTGGTTTGACTTGGTACAGAGTTTAAGAAAAAAAAAAACATCTTTAAAATTTGTGGTGTTAAAAGCTTACGGGGTAAAAGCTTTCTTAGCCATGACATTTGTGTGGTTATAAATGCTTCTCATTAAGACTAAAATAGGTAAAATAAAGAGTTTAAAGTTGAATTATTTTCAATTATAAAAATATGTCATTCTTTTTTGAATGGACTAATAAGGAAAGTGTGTCATCTAAATTGAAATAAAGGGAGTATCATTAGTAATCTTGTAGGATATGAATCTTAATTAACACCGAATACAATATTGTTCAGGAGTTACTTGGAAGTCAGAGACAGATTTCGGAAGTAACTATTCTGCAGTACATGTTAACTACACATATTCCAAGTATATAAAGATTTGAAAATGTGTATGGTATCTATCTATATCTATATCTATTTGTATTTCCATAGGGTTTTGACCTAGTCCATCCTCTAACAGTTGTTCTTCTCTCTTTTTTTCCTTTTATTAATGAAATTCGACCACCCCTGGTGGTTTTGAAAGAAACACATGATGCTATTTTGCAATCAATCTTCGTAGCTAGTTTTGTATTTCCCTATGGTTAATTGTTCTTTTAATCTATTATGCTAACGCCAATTTGTTTTTAAATCCCTACGACAAAGTATTCATGTCCTACCGCGAAATATTTCCAGTAGTATGAATTGCTACGTTTTGCCATCTTGATTTATGTGCTCTCTACGAATAATAGCAAGAAAGTGAATCAACGAATGATCCTCTAAAAATAGACTTCAATCCTTGGTGATAGCTATTTCAACACCCTTTAAAAACGAGTTCATTTCTTCCTAATACCTTTTTAAAAATAAAGTCATTTATGCCAGCATAGTTCTTTTGTTTTCTTTTTCTTAGGAAAATTTTCCGGTGAATAATTAAATCAGCATGAGAAGTAAAAAAGTGCAGTAGTTCATATCTGAACAACACTCTTTTTCCATTTATTTCTACAGAAACGGGAAGAAGCTGTAAAGTTGCTTTCGAAACACTTTGTTGGGATTGAAAGTTGGTGAATGGAAAATGAAGGGAAGAAATGTGAGAGGAAAGTGAGTTGTTCCCTTATACTTTGGAAAGAGCAATTGAAAAGAGAATGAGTTTATATTAAGAAAACACTTCTCTTGGAGTTAAATGAGTTGGAAAAAAAATAAGTCTCGCGTTGTCGTCGCTGTCGTTGCTCGGCTTCGGATTTCAATGTGATTTACAGCCATTAAGTGGTTCTATCCTAGTTGGATAAACCTCGAATACTTGAGGGGAATAATTTCTTTTCCTTAAGGACACACTGTGCATTCAGTGGGCTCGATTTCATTCCAAAATTTATTTTTTCGATTCTGTTTTAATTATTTCGAGATTCTACTTTACTTCTGATTTTCTGTTTCTGTTTTCTACTACAGAAAATTTACTGTTTCATCATATTATAGTAAATACAGATTATTAAAATCTTAAGGAAATTATTTTATACTTTAATCTGTATTCTATTTTCTAGAGATTAAAACCTTTCTGGTTTCTATTCTTTCTGAATTTTTCTATTTCTGTTTTGAAGATATAAAAACTTCATCGGAGTATTAAAATTCAGAAACGATTTAAAGAACATAAAAATTTCATCGTTTTCTTGTGAAACAATATATAAAAACTTCAATTTTTGTTTATTAAATGTACTGTTTATTATTAATTACAGTACTGTTTACTGTTATATTTTCTACCATTAATTAAATTGTTTTGTTATTGACAGCGAGAAATTGCAATTGAAAATGGAAATCCTTCTGCGACTGTTGCGGCAACGGCAATAGTCTCGTCAAGCCGAACTGCTTTGCCACTGGCCGAAAAACCGAAAAATATTTCTGGAGCCAAGTTCAAAGGATGGCAGCAAAGGATGTTCTTTTGGCTTACCATGCTTGGTATGCAAAAATTCACAAGTGAAGACCCTCTAGTGTCTGCCGCCGACATGCCAGACAATGAAAAGTTTATGATTGTTGAGGCGTGAAAATATATTTGCAAAGGCTACATCCTAAGTGCTTTGGAGGATGATTTGTACAATGTCTACAGTGCTATGAATACTTCAAAATAATTATGGGATACACTTGAGAAGAAGTATAAGACTGAAGATGCGTGCTTGAAAATATTTGTGGTTGCCAAGTTTCTAGACTATAAAATGATAGACAACAAAACTATTGGAACCCAAGTTAAAGAGTTTCAACTTATTTTTCACGACCTTATTGCTGAAGGTATGATAGTGAATGAAGCATTTCAAGTGGCTGCAATGATTGAAAAATTGCCTCATTCGTGAAGAGATTTCAAAAATTATCTAAATCACAAGCGCAAAGAAATAAAGTTAGAGGATCTTGTGATTCGTGTCAAGATTGAGGAAGATAACAAAATAGCTGAGAAGAAGTCATGTGAAAATTCAACGATTATGGGAGAGAACATCGTTGAAGAGGCTGCTCCAAAAAGTAAGAAGAGGAAAAGGTCTTCTGGTGAGACTAAGGAGCAAAACAAGAAAACAATTCAAGGGCAACTGCTATAATAGTGAAAAAGTTGGTCACAAAGCCCCTGACTGTCGTCTCCCGAAAAAGGACAACAAAAAGGGACAAGCCAACATAGTGGAGAAGAACGATGAGATAGATGATCTGTGTGCAATGCTTTCAGAATGTAACTTAGTTGGAAATTCGAAGGAGTGATGGATTGACTCTGGAGCCACTCGATATATTTGTGTTGTCAAAGAAGCATTTGCGACTTACTCTACTGCTGGTCCCGAAGAAGAGCTTTCATGGAAAATACTGCAACAACCAAGATTGAGGGGAATGGGAAGATATTCCTGGAGATAACTCCGGGCAAGGTGTTAACGCTCAACAAAGTTCTTCATGTTCCTACTATTAGGAATTTTTTTTTTTCAACTTCTCTACTTGTTAAGAATGGATTCAAATGTATATATGTATCTGACAAAGTTATTGTAAGCAAGAATGATATGTATGTTAGAAAGGTCTATCTCAGAGAGGGCCTTTTCAAACTCAATGTAATAGTTGTTGATAGTATTAATAAAATTTCAGCTTCTTCTTATTTATTAGAGTCAAATAATTTATGGTATATTCGTTTAGGACATGACAATTAGAAAACCTTGCGAAAGTTAATTAATTTAGAAGAATTTCTTAAATTCGAGTGTAATAAATCAAAATGTCAAATATATGTGGAATTTAAGTTTGTCAAACATCCTTATAAGTCTGTTGAAAGGGATTCAAATCCATTAGATTTAATTCATACTAACATTTGAGATATGAAGGCAACACCATCTTGTGGTGGGAAAAAGTATTTTTTAACTTTATTGACGATTGTACTCGATATTGTTATGTTTATTTGTTTTATAGTAAGGATGAAGCAATTGAAACATTTAAGCAATACAAGAATCAAGTGGAGAATCAATTGGATAAAAAGATTAAAATGATTAGAAATGATAGGGCTGGAGAATACGAATCTCCTTTTGCAGAGATATGTTCAGAATATGGAATTATCCATCAAACTATTGCCCCATACACACCTCAATCCAATGGAATTGCGGAAAGAAAAAACCGTACATTAAAGAAAATGATGAATGCTTTATTAATAAGTTCCGGCTTACCGCATAGCTTGTGGGTGGAAGCTATCCTTACAGCTAACCGAATACTCAACAGAGTACCCCACAACAAAACACAATCTATTCCATATGAAAAATGGAAAGGAAGAAAACCCAACTTGAAATATTTCAAAGTGTGGGGGTGTTTAGCAAAGGTACAAGTACATTTACCCAAAAGGGTAAAAATCAGACCAAAAACTGTGGACTGTGTTTTTATTGGACATGCTACAAATATTAAAGCATGTCGGGTTTTGGTTCATAAATCTGATCATCGCGAAATTCATGTTAATACGATAATTGAATAAGATAATTCTGAATTCTTTGAAAATATTTATCCGTATAAAATTGAATGGGAGTCGTCAAGTGAAAGATCTTGTCACAACCTAATTTCTCCTATAGGCCATGATGGCGCCCAAAGTTACCGCTAGGTAAGCCAACCGTGAACTAACTCTATGATCCTCACTTTTAAAGATTTGAAAATATTTGTTTTTTTTTAGTTTATGCATAAATAAGAAGTAAGAGTTTAATAAAAATGAGAGATCAATGTTTTTTAAATCAAGTGAGATAAGTGAAATAACCCAAAACCATCAAGTGTCTACTAGCATAAATCTCCAAGACTTGGTGTCACAAGTGTACAAGATACTAGAAGAATATACAAAAGAGTACTACCCTACTGTCTGAGATGAAATAGACAGAAAATAAAGCAAAAGAAAGACTTTGACTACTGCAGAATGGGCTCGGAAGGTACCTCACCGCAAAGTCTCATAGTAGTCAAGGATGCGCGCCGGACTGATATCCATATGCACCTGCCTCAGATCCTACACATTTAGTGCAGAAGTGTAGCGTGAGTACATAAATAACATGTACCCAGTAAGTATCTGTCATGACCCAAAACTCTCACCATAGGCGTCGTGATGGCACTTAGTCTCTAAGACTAAGTAAGTCGATTATAATCATAATTCAAGCCATATTTTTTAAACATATAATTTAATACAACCTCCCAAGACTAGTAACACTGAGTCACAAACTCTAACTGAATACGTGGAATTATCTCGAGGGTCTAATATACAATACTATTCAAATAAGAAATTAATAGTACAATAAAATGGAAAGACTCCAAGGGACTACGATGACCAAGCAATCCTGCCTTGAATACTTGTGATCATACTTTAATCCCTGTCCGAATCCAATATCTCCAATATCAGACTCTGCACAAAAATGTACAGAAGTGTAGTATGAGTACACCAAAGTCGGTACTCAAGAAGTATCAAGACTAACCTCTGTGGAGTAGTGACGAGGTACAGTCAATACACTCACTAGTCAAATAACCTGTGCAATATAACATACAAAAATAATAGAAAATAAATAAGTAATGACTCGACCGGTCGTTTGGAGCATTTACACTTTGCTCGGTTATTTGAGGGCATGAGTAGCTCCGTATGATGCACTATTACTTATGTGAATTATCGGTTTTGATTTTCAGGTTATTCAGAATCGAATTGGAAGAATGAATTTCATTGTTGAAGCTTTAAATTAGGAGAGTTGATCAAGTTTGACTTTTTGTGAATTTGAACCTGGAACTGAGTTTTGATAGTTCTGTTAACTCCGTTGGGTGATTTTGGACTTAGGAGCGCGTCCGAATTGTGATATAGACGTCCGTGGTTGATTTTGGCTTGAAATGACGAAAGTTAATTTTTTGAGAAATTTGAACTGGGGTTGACTTTTTGTTATCGGGGTTGGAATACGATCCTGGAAATTGGAATAGCTTCGTTATGTTATTTGGTACTTGAGCGCAAAATTTGAAGTCATTCCAGATTGATTTGCTATGTTTCGACATGAGTTATTGAATTTGAAAGTTCAAAGTTCATAGATTTCGATTTGAGGTGCGATTCTTCGTTTCGATGTTGTTATGCGTGATTTGAGGCCTCGAGTAGGTCCGTGTTATATTATTGGACTTGTTAGTATATTCCGACGAGGTCCCGAGTGGCTCAGATAAGTTTCGGACAAGGTTCAAATCAATTTCATTGCATATTGCATGGTTAAAGGCTGTTGGTTCTGGTGTTTTCGCACCTGCGGAAATGGGCTCACAGGTGCGACAAAGGCGTCGCAGATGCTAGATGAGAGATGGATGAGGAGGCCCGCAGAAGCGGCCAATGCGAGCAGAAGCACGACCACAAGTGCGGTCCTAGGTATCGCAGAAGCAATCATGGCTGGACAAGCTATTCTCATAGAAATGAGATGCTTCCCGCAGAAGCGAAGGTCGCAGATGTGACCTCTTGTCCGCAGGTGCGGATTGGCTAGGCAGAACCCTTTAAGTTCGTGGGTTCGCAATTTTTCAGCCATTTTCGAATTTTGGAGCGGTTTAGGCGACTTTTGGAGCAACGTTTATCACAAGGATTGGGGTAAGTGTTATACACTTGGTTTTGATCTTATTCCATGAATGTACCTTCGTTTTTGGTAATTGGATTGTGAATTTTATAGAGGAAATTGGGGGTTTTGGCCTAAAGTTTCATAGTATGAATTTTTGAGTTTTGAACATCGAATTGGAGTCGGATTTGAGTGTAACTAGTATGATTGGACTCGTAATTAAATGGGTTGTTGATTTTTGTAAATTTTATCGGGTTTTGAGGTGCGGGCCCGGGTTGGGCTTTTGCCCTATTTTGGACTTTTGATTCAAGGTTTGATCTTTTTCGATCGGGAATGGTTTCTTTAGCATTGTTTGATGTACTTGAGTTGTTTTTGATTAGTTTCGAGTCGTTCGGAGGTTGGAACGCGCGTGATGGCATTTTTTAGGATCGCTTGGCTTGCTCGGTATTGGAATTGGATTATTCGAGGTAAGTAACTCTTTTAATCTTGGAGTTGAGGTTATGAACCCTGAATATACGTGCTATGTGTTTGATTTTGAGATGACGCACATGCTAGGTGATAGGCGTGTGGGCGTGCATCGTGTGAACTGTGATTTTCATTATTTCTGTGGTACTGTGTAGTTACCTCAACTTGTCTGAAATCATGAAATTTCTACGTACTAGAGTTATCGAGCTGTGATTTATGTCTAGGCTAAATGTTTATCCTATTGGGACCCACTGAGGTAATTTCTGTTGTTGAGTAATCTGCTTTCATTGCATTACATACTCAATTATACACACTCATATGCATATCATATCTCAGTCTCTGTTGTTATTTATTAATGCATCATATCATTGTTTTCAGTCTAGTATCATGACATTTTGAGCCCAAGAGACTGGAGAGATTGATGACTGACTGAGGCCGAGGGCCTGGTTGTGAGGATGATTATGGGATTGGGCTGCATGCCGTAGCGGGTCAGATTGACTTACTATATCACGTGAGTTGTCCGTGCAGCACGTGAGTTGTCTGTGCGATTCTAGATATTGCTATTATGGCACGTGAGTTGTCCGTGCAACACGTGAGTTGTCCGTGCGGATTATAGCACTTGGGGTGTAGGAGCTCCTTCAGAGTCTGCACACCCCAAGTGAGCGCATGTACCTACTGAGTGCGAGTGCCGAGTGAGTGAATTGATATGCTGAGAGTATGCATATGATCTTTATCACTAATTTGCATTGCATTTGGCATGCACACTTGACATACAAGCAGAGAGATGCATTTTTCCTCATGCTGTATAGTATCAAGTCATTTATGACTTCTCATACATTTTTACATATGGGTATTGAGAGGCATATTACACTTGCTATCTGAAAGGAAAATGAAATATCTTAATTATTGTTGAAAGGATTTTTGGAAAAATCACAGTTTTCAAACTTACTTGTATATTGGTTTTTTTTCTTTTTGTTAAAAGATTTGGATTTTCACTCAGATACTTTAAAAGAAATGCCTATTTTCCTGGAACTGTGAACGAACTGAGCCTTTTATTTCTAAGATACTTCTTTTGTTACTTGTATTGTGCTGCTATTAACTGTTGTGAAATATTGGTGTTGGACTCGACCTTTTTGTTAGCTCGTTACTAATTTCAACCTAAGACTAGGTTTGTTACTTATTATGGGGTCGGTTGTACTCATACTATACTTCTGCACCTTACGTGTAGATGTTGGCTGCTGATGTTGCTGTGTTCGATGAGAGCTGGATTTGAAGATGTACCTGCGTCCCGGTTGTAGCTGCCTTTTATTCGTGGTAGCCTTAGATCTATAAAAATTCTGTTTATGTACTTTTCAAATAGATGATATATTTATTTCATTTCAGCTTTGTAAACTTTATTCTTAGAAGCTCATGATTTGTACTACCAATTCTTGGGGAATGTATAAGATTCAGTAAATTACTTTCGTTTAATTGTCTTGTTAATATCATTGGAATTGGATAGTTTTTAATTGGCTTACCTAACGGGTTGGGTTAGGTTCCATCACAACTAGTTGGATTTTGGGTCGTGACAAGTTGGTATCAGAGCTCTAGGTTCATAGGTTCTACAAGTCATGAGCAAGTGTCTAGTAGAGTCATATGGATCGGTATGATGACGGCCATACCTATCTTCGAGATGCTACAGGACATTTAGTATATATTTCCCATCTTTCTTTCTTTATTATGCGCATTGATTCAGCTTGAAGCGTAACTCTTTGAATTCTTTCCACGCATTCGTATGCGCATGTGACCGTTCGGTATCGGTTGTGTGTTGGCGGCTTGTGATTCTATGAACGAGGTTCGAGATGTGTATTCTGTGTTTTGGTGATGGGCCAGTCTAGAGGACTTGAGGCAGAGTTTTGAGTGTAGCTTGAGCACGGAGATTTTGATTGTGTGAGCATGTGCTTTTGGGACTTATAGGTCCGTTGGTGTCCCTATTAGTGGAATTTGTGATTGGATGACTACGTTGTGAGTATGATGAGACAGTGAGATGTGTTTAGATTGTTCGAATGTGACGAGAAAGGTTTACTTGAGATGTAGCAAGGACTATGGGGTGTCCGATTTTCTATCTTGAATCGGCGTATGGTCTCGAGTTATGGGTGTGTTGAGGGATCTCTCATGTTGTCTAGTTGTGGAGTAAAGTAGATTCTCATGTCTTGTTGATGAGTTCAGAATCGAGAAAATTAAGTGATTGCGTAGTAGTCGTGAATGTGGAAGGGTATAAGGAGATGTCAGTTTGAGGCAAAGCAGGTGTGTTGTCTCATGTGAGGTGTCTTGAGGTTGTGTGATCCCTATGATGTTTTGTAGAGAGTTCTCCTTTACTAGTGAATGATATTTGTGCGATTTGAGTTTGGATCGGTTGTAATAGTTGACCTGACTATCACGAGGATGAATGCGAGATTTGCAGTTTGTGTTACATGAGCTTACGAAGGATTTAGTTGAATTTCAGTGCGGGATTATGGCAGTAATAGAGTATAGGTATCGTGATGTTATCGAGTGTTTTGTTCTGTGGCTTTGAGCCAAGCGGGGGAGCCTACTATTGACAATTTGATTTCATGGTTATGTGTCAAATTTTAATTTTGGTCTGAGGCATACTTGTGGATTAGTTATGACTTGCAGAGGTTGAGTTAGAGAATGACTCGAGTAAGAAAATTTCTGGATACGGGTTATGGCACTTTAGGAGTATATGAAAATCATGGGAATCATAAATAATTGAGTGGTCATTCGCGAAGGATGTAGTGTACAGAGAGTATGAATTTGATCGGTGGTATTAAGGCAGGGTTACTTCTCTGTGTGTTGTTGTGCTAGTGGGACACGTGTCTTTCAGCCTATTTGGGGCGATGCAATTTAGATTTGAGCAAAGTGGATGACTCTCGAGAATGGTTCTAATGGATTCAAGATTTATATGTAGCGATTGGGAATTTTCAATATGTGTATATGGCTAAAAACTGAGAGTTACATTGGATGGTGTCGAGACTTGCGGTAATTATGTATAACTATGGATTCTACATTTTAGTCGAAGAAAAGGGAAGAGGAGAAATTTTAAATTCACATAAGTTCGTTCGGAGTGGATGTCTCAGTTGCGGTGCTTTTGGGGTACTTAAAAGGGAAGTCAGCAGCTTATGGGCCTTAGGGCGTTGTAGTTTTATACTAGGGTCTCTTGTATGGTGAATTTTGGTTAAAGGTCGTGGTGTTCCAGCAAGGATAAGTATCAATTTGAAGGCAATTTGGAAGGGACTTGGAGAAATAGGACATTGTGGCAATAGGTTGGATCAACACAGTAATGGATGTAATTGGTTCTTTAGGTACCTACGATGTGGCTAGTCTCCATAGGTATTTTATGGCAATACTCTTAGGGTTTGGCGACCTGTGTGGCTAGGTTGAGTTAGAGAGATTTGGTTCTGATAACTTGGTTAGGTGCAAATGGGTTTCGAAGAGTTCTCAATGGTTTTTACCATGGTTGGAGGAGTATATTTCCTACCGGCGTGGGGAATATGTTGCGTATTGGGATTTTCTCCTGGATGAGATCAAATGGAAGGTTTCTGACTGAACGGGTATGTATTCTGCTTGTGACTCAGAGTTGATTATGAGATTTTTGCACTCTTCACAGGATGACATGGTAGATGCGGTGTGTTGTGTGGGATTGAGATTTGCATGTGCAAGGTCACAGGTCAGTTTGGAAGGGAAGGGCATAAATTCATAGGCAGCATAGACGGTTTTAGATGACTAGGTGAAAGATATTACTTTTTTGTATTTCTTGAGGAGAGTGTACATTTCAAGAGGCGCACTGTGTTTTGATTTATGGATACTTCATTGGTGTTGTCGCACTCTCCTGGTTGATCGACTGCTGATTTCCAGATATTGCTATATGGCACAGAAGAATTATAGAAGTATTCCTCGTAGGATGATCGTGTATGAGAGATGTGTTAGACATTCGTGCAGTGGAGTTGGGATCGAATATGGTGATTCATGTGTTCTATGGAGTTGGATACTAGGGGTTCTCAGGATCAGATTATTTCATGGTTGTGGACTGTGAAGTCATGGCCGAAGCTAGCTAGACGATAGTATGTGTTATGATTCAGTCATTGCAGGATTTCAGAGGTTTATTTATCCATGTGTGGGTGCTCGGAGTTGATTTGGGAGTCCTTTGGTAGGCCCAATTAGGATGTGTATTCTACACCGAGCCGGATTGGTTGGCTCCATACTGCTATTATTGAGGGATGTGCCATTTGGTTGTTGTTGAGCTTATTCGTGGTTTGATATGTTTGGTGAGTTACTCCTCTATGCTACGAGGAGTTGTGATTCGTTGGTTGTATGCACCCATTGTGCATTTCTATTGGGGCCTTATAGCAGAATTTGCGCGAGATGGGTATTTGGGTGATGCATAAGTGTTTGCGTATTGGTTATGTTCTTTAGGGTTTGTATGGCATTGTGTCATTTGCTTATACATGGGTATGGTAATGCACTTTGAGTACTTGACGTCGGATTGCGCGTGGTTATTGATTTTGAGCATGGTGGCTGAGGTAGTTCATATAGATCAGTGTTTGGATGGGGTCATGCATTGCAGCGGAGTCATGCTTAGATATGATCCCTTGTGTTAGATTCATGTGCTATGGGTCTACGACATGTGATGGATTTTTAGCATTTCGCTGTGGCGGTACTTGTTAAGTTGCGGGGTAGTTCTCTTGTATGAGTCATTTTGCCATGATTGAGTACGTTTGGAATGTTGCTTATTGGTGCACGACTTGCACGAGTTGTGGCTTTAGTTAGTATTGGTGTGGCATATCAGTAGAGTAGGTGGTATTTGATAAGATGAGGTCATTGGACCTAGAATGGTCACTATCAGAATTGATTACAGCATGGTTAGAAGGACAATATCAAAAGCCGGCTTAGAAATTTTCTATAGTTCTTGTCGAAGGAGAGGGAGCTCCATAACTGGAGGATCTGATGAATGGTGATGAGTTCTGCGTGTTTATTTCATTATTAGCAGTGTACGAAGGTTTAGAACGAGGCTTTGTTTGATATGAGGTTGTTACAGGCATTGTGTGGTTTTGAGCAACTAGTGTGTTTAGAAATCATTACTTCGAGCATTTGAACTATGTGGTATTTGAGTTTTGAGTATTTGAGTTATGGTTACGACTTTTTGTACAGCTTGTTTAGATTTATACAATGTGTAGGTTGCGAGATTCAGATCTATAAGAAATTCCGGATGTTGGAAATTGGATTCTAAGGCTTGTGGGCTAGGTTGAATTAAGAAATTTCAGTTATGTGGTGTTATCAAACCTATATGGGATAGGGTGACGTAGGGTCACCCCCAGGTTCGTGCGTGGTAAGATGGAATAGTGATTTGGTGGCTTGGAAACAACTCTTGGCACGTTCGAGGACGAACGTATGTTTAAGTGGGGGAGGATGTAACGACCCGACCGGTCATTTTGAGCATTTACACTTCGCTCGGTTGTTTGAGGGTATGAGTAGTTCCGTATGATGCATTATGACTTATTTGAATCGTCGGTTTTGATTTTCAGGTTATTCGAAATCGAATTGGTGGATTTCATTGTTGAAGATTTAAATTGGGAGAGTTGATTAAGTTTGACTATTTGTGAATTTGAACGCGGAACGGAGTTTTGATGATTCTGTTAGCTCCGTTGGGTGATTTTGGACTTAGGAGCGCGTCCGGATTGTGATTCGAAGGCCTGTGGTTGTTTTTGGCTTGAAATGGTGAAAGTTGCATTTTTGGAAAGTTTGACCGGGTGGTTGACTTTTTGATATCGGGGTCGGAATCTGATTTTGGAAATTGGAATAGATTCGTTATGTTATTTGGGACGTGTGCACAAAATTTGAAGTCATTCTAGATTGATTTGCTATGTTTCGGCACGAGTTATTGAATTAGAAAGTTCAAACTTCATAGATTTCTATTTGAGGTGCGATTCGTCATTTCGATGTTGTTATGAGTGATTTGAGGCCTCGAGTAGGTCCGTGTTATGTTATTGGACTTGTTAGTATATTAGGACGGGGTCCTAAGTGGCTCGGATGAGTTTCGGACAAGGTTCGGATCAATTTCATTGCATATTGCATAGTTGAAGGCTGCTGGTTCTGGTGTTTTCGCACCTGCAGAAATGGGCTCACAGGTGCGACAAAGGCATCGCAAATGCTAGATGAGAGCTGGATGAGGAGGCCTGCAGAAACATCCAATACGCGCAGAGGCGCGACCGCAGGTGCAGTCCTAGGCATCGCACAAACGATCATGGCTGGCCAAGCTATTCTCGCAGAAGCGAAGGTCACATATGCGACCTCTTGTCCACAGGTGTGGATTGGCTGGGTAGAACCCTTTAAGTTCGAGGGTTCGCGATGTTTCACCCATTTTCGGATTTTGGAGCGGTTTAGCTGACTTTTGGAGCAGTTTTTATCACAAGGATTGAGGTAAGTGTTCTACATTTGGTTTTGATCTTATTCCATGAATCTACCTTCGTTTTTGGTAATTGGATTACGCATTTTATAGGGGAAATTAGGGGTTTTGGTGTAAAGTTTCATAATATGAATTTTTGAGTTTTGAACATCGAATTGGAGTCGGATTTGAGTGAAACTAGTATGGTTGGACTCGTAATGGAATGGGTTGTTGAATTTTGTAAATTTTGTCGGGTTTCGAGGTGCAGGCCCAAGTTGGGCTTTTGGCCGATTTTGGGCTTTTGATTCAAGGTTTGATCTTTTTCGATCGGGAATGGTTCCTTTAGCATTGTTTGATGTACTTGAGTTGTTTTTGGTTAGTTTCGAGCCGTTCGGAGGTCGAAACGCGCATGATGGAATTTTGGAGCATCGCTTGGCTTGCTCGGTGTTGGAATTGGCTTGTTTGAGGTAAGTAACTCTTCTAATGTTGGAGCTGAGGGTACGAACCCTAAATATACATGTTATGTGTTTGATTTAGAAGTGACACACATGCTAGGTGACAGGCGTGTGGACGTGTGGGCGTGCACCGTGATTTTCATTATTTCTGTGGTACTGTGTAGTTACCTGAACTTACCTGAAATCATAAAATCCCTACGTACTAGAGTTATCGAGTTGTGATTCATGTCTAGGATACATGCTTATCCTGTTGGGACCCACTGAGGTCATTTCTGTTGTTGAGTAATCTGCTTTCATTGCATTACATACTCAGTCATACGCACTCACATGCATATCATATATCAGTCTCTATTGTTATTTATTGATGTATCATATCATTGTTTTCGGGCTTGTATCATGACATTTGGAGCCCGAGAGACTAGAGAGATTGATGATTGAGTGAGGCCGAGGGCCTGGTTGTAAGGATGATTATAGGATCGGGTTACATGCTGCAGCTGGTCAGATTGGCTTACTATAGCACGTGAGTTGTCCGTGCGATTCCAGATATTGATATTATGGCAGTGAGTTGTCCGTGCAACACGTGACTTTTCTGTGCGAATTATAGCGCTTGGGCTGTAGGAGCCCCTCCGGAGTTTGCACACCCATAGTGAGCGTAGGTACCTACTGAGTGCCGAGTGCCGACTGCTGAGTGACTGGGAAGACAGAGTGAATTGATACTCTGAGAGTATGCATATGATCTTTATCACTGATTTGCATCGCATTTGGCATGCACACTTGACATACAGGCATATAGATGCATTTTTTCTCATGTTGTATAGTATCACGTCATTTATGACTTCTCATACATTTTTACATATGGGCATAAAGAGGCATCTTACACTTGCTATCTGAAGGAAAATGAAACATCTTAATTATTGTTAAAAGGATTTTGGGAAAAATCACAGTTTTCAAACTTACTCGTATATTGGGTTGTTTTTGGTAAAAGATTTGGATTTTCACTGAGATACTTGAAAAGAAATGCCTATTTTTCTGGAACTTTGAGTGAACTGAGCCTTTTATTTTTGAGATACTTCTTTTGTTACTTGTACTGTGCTGCTATTAACTGTTGTGAAACATTGGTGTTGGACCCGACCTTTTTGTTAGCTCGTCACTACTTTCAACCTAAGGTTAGATTTGTTACTTATTGAGTACATGTGGTCGGTTGTACTCATACTACACTTCTGCACCTTGCATACAGATGTTGGCTGATGATGTTGTTGTGTTCGATGGGAGTTGGATTTGAAGATGTACCTGTGTCCCGGTTGTAGTTGCCTCTTGTTCATGGTAGCCTTAGATCTATAAAAATTTTGTTTATGTACTTTTCAAACAGACGATGTATTTATTTCATTTCAGCTTTGTAAACTATATTCTTAGAAGCTCATGATTTGTACTACTAGTTCTTGGGGAATGTATAAGATTCAGTAAATTACTTTCGTTTAATTGTCTTGTTATTATCATTGGAATTGGATAGTTGTTAATTGGCTTACCTAGCGGGTTGGGTTAGGTGCCATCACGACTAGTTGGACTTTGGGCGTGACAAAATAGCAGTGATAGCAATACCAATTAACTAGTGATTTAAACAGCAAGGCAACAGGAACACCATAAATATTGCTCAAACGAATAATAAACACATGTACAACCAATTAATCAAGTCCTTCAAAATATACATCTTTTATCTATAAGGTTTTCAATAAAAGTATCTAGAATATAATCCTTTTCAATAAATATATTTCGTATATACTCCCTCCAGATAAATATCTTTCCATTATAATTCTTTCAAATAAATATCTTTCGAATAAAATTGTTTCAAGTAAATATCTTTCAAATATAATTCTTTCAAGTAAATATCTTTCAAATATAATTATTTCAAGTAAATATCTTGCAAATATAATTCTTTTAAATAAAAGTCACCATGTGACATCTCATCTAGCTTCCCTGGTATGAGAAATATATTCAACATATCACATCAAATGGCACGGCAATACCTTCGTGTGCTTGTGTCATTCTCACCCGATATATATATATATATATATATATGTAGACCAATTCAATTAGCACGACAACACCCTTCGTGTATTTATCTCTTTCTCATCGTGCATACATATAACAATACCAACTAGGTAAGAGAAAAGTCAATAACAATAAAAGAAATAAAGTGGGAGGCACACAGTAAGCAATAACGACTACAAGTCACATAGAAAACATAGGTGCACGATAACATCTCAAAATAAAGACATGAATTTACACACCACAAAACGATATCACAATATAATGTATGTCTCTCGTCCTCGCCTGCACGGAAACACCCTTCGTGCCATGAATATATGATAATATTAAAATAATGGCACGACATTACCCTTCGTGCTTTTACTCTCATCCTCACCTGATAATATAAATGAAATGGAACGGCATCACCCTTCGTGCTTTACACTCTCAATGGCACGGCATCACCCTTCGTGCTTTACACTCTCAAATGGCACGGCATCACCCTTCGTGCTTTACACTCTCCCTCACATGATAATATAATTCAAATGGCATGACATCACTCTTCGTGCTTTACACTCTTCCTTACCAAGCACATGTATATCATTAACAAGCAAGGTAGGAAGCATAAATAACATCAAGGAGAGTGTTTAAACAACAACACAATACAACAATTCATATCACAATTTAACACTGACCACAACCAAATTTCAAATATGTAGCAGAATCAATAAATTTCTCAACAAATAGTCCAAGGCTCCAAGCAACGTATATCAAACCTCAAAACAATCAACAGAGATGGAAAATACTTAGTATAGGGAAACACCTTCATTAATCTAAATTCTTAATAATTATATAAACACCTCTTCTTAAGCTTATTTAATTAATTATTTACAGATGGAAAATCCATAATGAAATTAATTTTCAAGAAATATCAAATCATCAATTCACGGAATCCACATAAATATACAAGTATAATCACATCAAATTTTCATATAAAAATAAATTCAACAAACCCGAATTGAGGCATGGCAAAATAGATGATTTAATAAATGCCAACAATTATCCAATTTACTACACAATATGCCTAAGACCTTAACCCAATATATTTTGCACATATAAGCCTGAGTACGTACTTGTCACCTCGCGTACACGGCGTATTATATTTCACAAATGGTACATAAGACTCGATGCCTAAGGGGTAATTTCCCCACTCAAGGATAGGCAAGATACTTGCCTTTTTGAAGTTCTGCTGATATTCCAAAATCGCCTTCTTGCTTGAATTGACCTCCGGACCACTCAAATATATCCAAATTAATTGTACAACTTCATCAACGTTCATCAGAAATAATTTCGGATAATAAAACGTCGACTTAAAAATTTATTCTAAAAATTCAACGCGGGGCCTGCCTCTCGGAACCCGACATAAATTTTACGAAATACGAACACCCATTCTGATACGAGTTCAACCATACCAATTTTATCGAATTCCAATAACAAATCGTCCTCCCAATCTTGAATTTCCGTTTTGGAAAAGTTTTACAAAAATCTTGATTTCTTCCATTTAAATCCGAAATAAATAATGAATATAACCAAAGAATCATGAAGTATAATCACTTTTGGATATAGAACACTTACTCCAATTCATATGGTTAAAATCGCCTCAAAAATCGCTTCAATCCGAGCTCTATAGCTCCAAATATGTTAAAAATGGCTAAAACCTCGAAATATAGCTATTGCCCAGGTATTTACTCTTCGCGATCGCGAAGCACAACTTTTCTCAACCGAAAATTTGCCTTTCGCGATCTCGGAAAATGCTTCGTGATCATGAAGAACAAGTGCCCAGCTCTTCCAGATAGCCTCTAGTGTAATGGTCATAACATTTTGTACAAAATACCAAATTGCAAATGGTTTAACTTTCTGTAAACTAGACACCAAGAGATACAACTTTCATGTTTTGCTCATCTCCCATTTTCTTATAGATTGCGAGATATAAGCTCCCAAAATCGGGTCAGTGCAGCAGGATTTTCCTCGACGCGATCGCAAAAAGGCTTCAACGATCGCGATTAACAGTGTCCAAACAGCAAAATTGCTCTTCGCGATCGCGACCGTTTATCCGCGATCGCGATGCATACCTCTGTGGCCAAAAAACCAGCAACTAAGAATGACACAGAAATGGTTCGAAACCACCCCGAAACTCACCCGAGCCACTCGGGACCCCGTCCGAACATACCAAAAAGTCTAAAAACATATTATGGACTTAGTTGAAACCTCAAATCAAATCAAACAACGCTAAAACCACGAATCATACCCCAATTCAAGTTTAATAAAACTAAGAAATTTCAACTTCTACATTCGACGCCGAAACATATCAAATTAAGTATGATTGACCTCAAATTTTGCACACAAGTCATAAATAACATAACTGACTATGAAAATTTTCAGAACTGGATTCCGACCCCGATATTAAAAAGTCAACTCCCCTGTAAAACTTCCAACTTAAACTTCATATTTTTCCCATTTCAAGCCTAATTTAACTATGGGCTTCCAAATAATTTTTTGGACACAATCCTAAGTTCAAAATTACCATACGAAGCTATTGGAATAATCAAAACTCTATTCCGGGATCGTTTACTCAAAAGTCCAACTCTGGTCAACTCTTTTCATTTAAGTTTCAAAAATGAGAATTGTTCTTTCAATTTAATCCCGAATCTTCCGAAAATCAAACTCGACCACACCCACAGGTCATAATACATATTACGAAGCTTCTCGAGACCTTAAGTTACTGAACGAGGTATAAATGCTTAAAACGACAAGTCGGGTCGTTACATTCTCCACCTCTTAAACATACGTTCGTCCTCGAACGTGCCAGGAATCTTTCTGAGGACATTAAATTACTGAGTATATTCTTACACACATACTCGCGGGTGATTCTATGTTCCACAATTTAACATGGGTCCGGAAACACCATCTCAGTTGAGATTATTTCTTTTATCCATACTTATAAACTTTAAAACCAATTTCTTACACTCCAAACATTTTCAAAAGGCCTGATTTTCACATCAACGCACAGTATTAGTCTCAACTGCTATAGCAACTCGTGCCTACGCACACATCAACTTTCTTAATAGTATTGAAGTACTTCGAAATTTTTCCAGGGTGTTACATTCTCCCCTACTTAGGATCATTCGCCCTTGAATGAGAAGTAAAGTCTCCCCTGTAAATGGGGCCTATCCACCTGCCAGAGTAACACCAAAATAACTCCTAATAACACATCCACAACCCAACAAAGCACCACAATGTATATATCAATAACACTAATCTCAGCATTACAAGCACCATTATCATAATGATATCAAGACATGAAGCACATCATATTTATGCCTATCACCACATCTCTGGTCTTAATAGTTGTTCATAATCGATTACAACATCGCCAATTAACCTCATATTAACCAAAATGTCACGACCCAAAATCCATTAGAAGTCGTGACGGCGCCGGACACCGCGGTCAGGCAAGCCAAAAATAAATACTTAATTTGGTTCTCATTTTTAATATTTCTGAAATCATATTTCTTTTAATTAACTAGTAAAAGATGGAGTTTATGAAATAAATAATAATATATTTAAAAATTCCAACACAGTGCAACCCATAATCACCAAAATCCGGTGTCACATGTGCATGAGCATCAACTAGGAATATAAAATAAAATACAACATCTGTCCGGAATACAAATTGGATAGGAAAATACAAATACTCTGAAGGAGACTCTGCTGGCTGCGGACTCGTAATGTGGAATGCAACTCACTTAAGTCCCCGCAATAATCACGCATCTGCGCCCACGAGGCCACTAGACATATATACACATGCACAAAAACATGCAACAAGTGTAGCATGAGTACGTAAATCAGCGCGTACCCAGTAAGTATCCCGCCTAACCCTGAAGAAGTAGTGACGAGGGATCGACTTCGACACTTACTAAGGGCCAACAATATGATAAATATGAAATTCTAATTAAGCATGATATATACATCAATATAACTCAGAACAAGCAATAACTGAACAATTCATCACCCTATTTAAGGACCCAAATCACTTCCTTCATTTAAAACAATAATCTTTCAAATAATGAATTTATACCAATTATAAAAGGAACTTCCAGTTCTATTATCACACACAAATACTACCGAGGGCGTTCGGCCCGATCCAACATAAATGTAAACTGTGCACTGCCGAGGGTCGAACGACGTGAACCATAAATGCATCTATTACCCCACTTGCGAATCATACATGCGACGCGGTCAAATATAAATTTACTAATAAATCATAACCCTTTCTTGATTCTTTTCAAAATAAATACAATTCGACTAGAAGCTTTTAAATCCTTAAAGTTCCTCAACTCAGTTCCATTTGATGCAGTTAACAAATATAATCAAATAACGGTGTCCAAAAGTATGGTATAAACCTAAAACTACCCGGACATAAATAGAAATAGTAGCTACGTATGGACTCTCGTCACTTCGTGCGTACGTAGCCCCCCACAAATAACAACACATATTAATTAAGTTCACATATGGGGTAAGTTCGCTCCGAAATTCCATAACCGTCTCCCAATCCCTTCCAACAACTCAAACCGATGCCCAACGCTCCGAAACTAGTCAATAAATGTGTAATCCCATAAATATATACTCTAATACTCATTATAATTCAGTATACAACAATTCCTAACTCCGCTTGAAAAGTCGATAAGAATCACCCTCGGGTCCACATGCCCGAGTTCTGAAACTTTTCAAAGATAAACTTTACCCATGAGACCACGAACTCAAATATATAATTTATTCCAAATTTCATGTCCAATTTCGTGGTCAAAATCCAAAAATATCAATTTCTAGGTTTTCTAACAATATCCCAAATTTCTACAAATTTTCAAGTCTAAATCCATATATAATACAAGTATTTAACTTGAAATAGGTGGGAATCACTTACCTTGTATTGCTTGATGAAAATCCCACATTGAAGCTCTCCAAAATCACCTAAACCAAGCAGAAAATGAGAGAAGAAGAGCCAAATCTCGCTCATTAAAACAATCTACCCAACGACCTCTCGCTGCGGTCCCTTGACTGCTTCTACGGTTCCGCAGGTGCGGCCAAATTACTTCTTCTACGGTCCTCTTCATATCCCTCAACTCTGCATTTGTGGCCCACATCTGCTTCTGCGACTTCGCTCTTGCGGCTCCACGTGCGCAGGTGCGGTCCCGTTTCTGCGAAACTCGACCGCATTTGCGGTCCCAGCCTTCCCCAGCCTAAGCCGCTTCTGTGAACCTCATGGCCGCTTCTGCAGCTCCGCACCTGCTTCCCTAACCTCGCAGGTGCGGTTACACCAGAACTGGTGCACTTCAGCCATTCCCTAAGTCCAAAACTTGCTCCGTTAACCATCCGGGACCCACCCGAGTCCCTCGGAACCTTAACAAATTATACCAACATGTCCCAAATCACATTACGTACTTAGTCGAGCCTCCAATTAACATCAAACAACGTTAAAAAAATGAATCACCCTCCAATTCAAACTTAATGAACTTTGAGTAAGCCAATCTGACACGATGCCGTATCTGAAATTCTCTACCAGGTCGATTTACAACATAGGAATACTGTATTAATCACTACACGATGCACCAATACAGGTTTGCATACCTCCGCGGAATCCACACCATGCACCGCATAATTCATATGACCATAATAACATCCCCTGATAACAACAGCCGAAATCCCCCAAATCCGATGCTCACAACACACCTTATGACCCATATAAGTCCTTCTCCAACTCTTGCAATACTTCCACGACAGAGAAGATATGTAGAACTCATAAACACCTACCGAATTATTTTTTATGGAGTCTCTCCTTCTGACAATAACCACTACCTCATTCTGGACTGAATAAAAATATTTTCTCTTAAATATGCCTCATATAAATCCGATCGCACTGATTTCAGGTCCAAAATCTCGTCTCACCTAGTACAAGTCGTTGTGGCAAAAGCCACCACAAACACTACCAAAGGTCTCATATGACGCCACCATGTGCCAGCAATCCACAAATTCGAATGTGATACATAAGGAAAAATGAACTCTGGAAAGAACTACTCAACCCACGTAACTAATTAAACAACCGAAAGGATGTTATGCACCTTCCTCAAGAAAGGAGAAGCAAAACACGCAATAATAGATATGGGAAACTGTACTCAATAACACATTATTGCGGCGTGCAAACCGATCCACACATGATACCGTTGTGGCGTGCAACCCGATCCAACCATGATAACCGTGGCAGTGTGCCACCCGATCCGATCAACATATCCGTGGCAGCATGCCACCCAATCCAACCATATACCCGTGGCGGCGTGCCACCCGATCCACACATAATAATCTAAGGAAAACACACATCGAGACGTAACGCTTATACTTACGAAATACCCGAATATCAACCTTAAGCACGCCAAGTGCATAATACAAATCCTAGGGAGACGGGTAGTGTCATACACTATTAAACTCAAGCACGACTAAGGTGCGGTATATGATCTGCATCTTGAGAGCCATCCTGCTCACATAATACCACAAACCATACGGAATCTCAATACGAGTGCGAATAATCAAACCACCTCACAACCCACTTGGTATAATATAGATTACACGGGATTTCTGACGACAAAAATAATATCCAAGGCCCGAAGACCCCTCCGAAGACAACGCTATGCTGAGATGAGCAAATTCTGCCTGAAATAGAGCCCACATTCACATATAGATCCATCCACGGACCTCAACCGATTCTGATCATACCATGCTTGGCTAAAAAGCCTCTCAGGGACCCACAACGGCCTATTTACGACACATAAAAACAGCCGTCAAATCCGGAACAAACTTTCACATTCCACAACCAAATGAATCGAGCGCCCTTCAGGCATAAATTCTCACATTAGCGATAGTACCACAATCTCCATACTTTGTATTAAATTTTTAATCAATCAAGTGACTACATGCCACACTTATACAATCTTCCATGGGATACACTCCCACGACCCTCCGCATCACGTAACAAGTCTGCACATCCATACCATCAGTCACACTAATGATGTAAAGCAAATCAAAAAATAGCAAATCAGTACACCAAGCCTCTTACACATGACACCGATCTCATGTGACGCTAAAGACAATACCAGCTCACTCTAAACATCTGAATTCTTCCCTGATCATCCGATCTCGTGACATTCTTGTCAACACCAAACTACAACCTTGATCCTCAACTTCCAATTCCCATGCCACTCATTGCACTTATCATACCAATATGCGAGAGTACAGGAATTTTATCATAACTCTCGAACCACCAATAGGGTACATACTTCATCATATAGAAACCTTTCACTTAACTCTTTTCAGGAGAACCATTTCCACACATGACTGAATTCCCATAACCACAGAAAGTACAAACCCCGAGTGGTGGTTTAAACTATCATAATTCCTCCGGTCTCCATCTACACATAATAGGCCATAATACTCGCATGCCTCCAAATAAGATCAATTTCGGTGGCCGTCAAACCTCGCACGTACCGCCACAAATCACAGGTATACTCAACACGATGAAGGAACTGATCATTGCCACCATCATGCCAATTCAACCATTGCTAACCGAATTCGACTTCTTCTAATTTACTCTGGACTTGCCTTAAAAATAATAATAGCTTCATACAGAACATCATGAACCCAAATCCGCACTCATCCTGAGTAACCTCATTTCATGAGACCATGTTTTCTCCAAAATCTACGAACCATCTCATACCCTCCTTATGCGCATATTAGCATCTTCAACTGGTGCACCCATTCTGAAAAATCCCTCTATGAATCCAAAGTTAGTTTCTCCCATTCCTCAAATGCCACACCGCAAACCAAAGATAATGTAGAAAACTCCAAGACACTTTTCATAATCCACTGCAAAAGCTCCATACTTAACCATGCTACAGATTTGAAATCCTTAGGCACCACACTTTAACTTTTAAATCCACTAGGACCGTTGTTGAGAGTCACCCACTCTGACTTGGTCCCAAATATAATCAAACCCCAAAGCTCTGCTAGAACATGAACACCATCTCAAAGAAGTACCCGGCTGAATCATATTTCTTGTAAATTACATCTACACAAAGCATAAACTCCAAGTCTTCCCAAAGCCTGAACATGAATCGATAAGACGAATTATAGCACACATTCCTCAAATCATTGGCTTAAATCACCACTGATGTCCTCTTTCTTTAGTCGTAATAACCCACCAACATGCCGATAACCAGAAACCTAACAAGTAGATAACAATGCAATCCAATCATAGACGGTGGGGCTCTCCCACTTAGCTTGAAACTACCATTTCATAACTCTGGAACCTACCAATATTCCTTCTTCCTTATTGACATGACCTTGTGCAATCGACCCGCCAAATTCCTTGAAATATTCCTGTTAACCATTTTATGAACGCCTTGAATCACTAGCCACATTTACATATTCGACCTTTTACCGGATAGCCAGTAAAATTCTTCGTAGAAGTTTCATCAACACCACACAACAATTAACCTGCTCACCCGAAATAACCTACCTGTGGAAGTTCCATGCCGACATCTTCCAACAACGCTGCACCGAGTACAATTACTATGAAATCCTTATACCATCCTGAGCCTGTTCTCATTCACCAGCCGTACAAGCCCGTTCACTCCCCATTGACATCAACTAAAGTGCGACGATACATTCCAATCCAAAGTCATGTTGTATCCTTCCTCATATCATGCAACTCTTTTCCGTATAGCAGCCAATATTTCATATTAAGTTCGTAGACTTAGTCACTGTCCACCATGAGTTCCAAATCACTCTAAACTTTTCCCAATGAGTATAGTCATCCTACCACAGAACCCATATGCTACTATGCCACTCTCCCACTTTGGTCAAACCCTCTCCTTTAAGTAACTACCCGACTTCTGTTTCTCACACTTTGCCTTCTAGAAATTTAACCACCGCAAGGCACCCCCCACATGTCCTTCCTCATCCTTCGCTACCCAATCCTGAACCACCGCACACTACTATCTCTGACAGCCACTTCCCCGACACTGTTTCACACCACCCTGCCCGATGGAAAATTGATGGAGACCATAACACCGACGAACTTAACACATTCAATCCAGGGCGACTATACCATATCACAAATGAAAATTCTACCATGCTCGAAATACCAAGTCTCGTCACTCCGTCAATCCAAACCTGAGCATTCATAGTCCGATTGCCTTTCCTTCGCCGGAAGTAAAATACTAGATCTCTGAATCATGCACTGAGTAAACCTCTTTTCCAAGTCATTCACTACTTCGACGCATCCTACCATTATACAAATACGGTGCGATAGCAATGCACGAATTATCATAACAATCAATGCCAAATCTCGAAACCTTATTTAATGATGACACTGAGCTGCAACGGCATAACGGCCTTCCACGAGGCGACGACAATAGCCCAATAAAATACGCAGGGAGAAGCATCTTGCACCACATCTATAGTACCATAAAAATTACCCGATTTCTATTTGATAACAAGCATTTCACGTCGCACAAGATTGAATAGGAATGAAACAAAGCATAAGCCTTAAAGGAATCCAATCACATGATGAGGAATTAAGAAAGGAAGTGCTCCTAACAGCCTTGTAGACTCTCGAAGATAAGTACATACGTCTTTGTACCGATCCGCAAGACTCTACTAGACTTGCTCATGACTCGTGAGACCTAAATAAACCTAGTGCTCTGATACCATATTGTCACGACCCAAAATCCATTAGAGGTCGTGATGGTGTCGGACGCCGCAGTCAGGAAAGCCAAAAATAAATACTTGATTTGTTTATCACTTTTAATATTTATGAAATTATATTTTCTTCAATTAACAAGTAAAAGATGGAGTTTACAAAATAAATAATAATATCTTTAAAAATTCCAACACAGTGCAACCCATAATCGCCCAAAATCCGGTGTCACAAGTACATGAGTATCAACTCGAAATATAAAATAAAATACAATATCTGTCCGGAATACAAATTGGATAGGAAAATATAAATACTCTGAAGGAGACTCTGTTGGCTGCGGACTCGTAATGTGGAATGCAACTCACCTAAGTACCCGCAATAATCACGCCTCTGCGCCCACGATGCCACTAGACATATATACACCTGCACAAAAACGTGCAGCAAGTGTAGCATGAGTACGTAAATCAACGCGTACCCAGTAAGTATCCCGCCTAACCCTGAAGAAGTAGTGACGAGGGGTCGACTTCGACACTTACTAAGGGCCAACAATATGATAAATATGAAATTCTAATTAAGCATGATATATACATCAATATAACTCAGAACAAGCAATAACTGAACAATTCATCACCCTATTTAAGGACCCAAATTACTTCCTTCATTTAAAACAATAATCTTTCAAATAATGAATTTATACCAATTATAAAAGGAACTTCCAGTTCTATTATCACACACAAATACCACCGAGGGCGTTCGGCCCGATCCAACATAAATATAAAATGTGCACTGCCGAGGGTCGAACGACGTGAACCATAAATGCATCTATTACCCCACTTGCGAATCATACATGCGATGCGGTCAAATATAAATTTACTAATAAATCATAACCCTTTCTTGATTCTTTTCAAAATAAAGATAATTCGACTAGAAGCTTTTAAATCTTTAAAGTTCCTCAAATCAGTTCCATTTGATGCAGTTAACAAATATAATCAAATAACGGCGTCCAAAAGCATGGTATAAACCTAAAACTACCCGGACATAAATAGGAATAGTAGCTACGTACGGACTCTCGTCACTTCGTGCGTACATAGTCCCCCACAAATAACAACGCATATTAATTAAGTTCACCTATGGGGTAAGTTCCCTCTTATTTATGAAATTCTTCCAAAATGCCAACTTTCCACAATAGGTGCCGAAACGTTCCCGGGTCATCCAAAACCCAATCCGGACATACTCCTAAGTCCAAAAGCATCATACGAACCTATTGGAACCTTCCAATCCCGATTCTGAGGTCGTTTACTCAAAAATCAAACCTTAGTGAATTCTTCCAACTTAAAGCTTTTGAAGTTATAAATTTTCTTCTAAATCAACTCCGAACTTCCCAAAATTAAATTCCGACCACGCGTACAAGTCATAATACCTGAAGTGAAGCTGCTCAGGGTCTCAAACCGCTGTATGACGCGCTAGAGTTCAAAATGACCGGTCGGGTCGTTACACAAAACCTCATTTTGAATTTTCACAACACTCACATCAAAATATGAGGCATGAAGACCTCATAACTATTTACCCGACTTAATGAATCATATTTAACGTCGCCTGGACACTCACCTCGTAGGCTAAAACTCAATATTTGCCTCATAATTATGGATAAATATGCACAGAAACATATAAAAGAATTATTAAATAAGCCTAACAAGCATGACTCCTTATTAATACTACAGTACAAGTTTTAATTTCACAAAGGGAGAATTTAAACACATAAACTTTCATCACAAGGATCTTGTCCTTATATAACTTCCACCACAGCTTGTAGCCCAATTTAAATATTTCACATCATATAAAAATGCGAGAATCTCGTTCTCAATTCCGAATCACAAGTATTTTGCACATTGAACCAACTGAAATTTTTAATTTCCTTTCTTTCTTCTTTTCAATAAATTTCATAAACAATTTTTTTTTCTCAACAGATTATGAACCCTCATACCGGTAGGGCATATAATTCATAAAATTGAATTCAATTATTCTGAAATCACATAGAAACCCATTGTAGAGAGTAATAGAAAGTCACCTTTGGACTCATAACCCACAATAATGTACAAAATAAAAATGATACACACGGGCTAACACCATAAAATCTCCCAACGGGGATAAACATGGGAGTGGAGTATAAATTCACTAAGCCACCATATATAAGGAGCATGAAAGGAGTTCTCACCTCGATAATCAGAATCGAATCAAAATAAGAATGGTGCTCCTTTTATTATAAATTAAATCATACATGTAACTACACCATCTGGTGTATCGGCCTCAGCCAGTTCATAGCAATTATATCAACGGGTTCGGCCTCCACCTCTTAGGCGCCCTCTACCCGCCTGTCCTCCACCCCTAACTGGCTATGCACGTGGAGTATTAACTGGAATAAAGCTTGTAGCCTGAGTGTTCTGATGAAATCCACCCCTTCCAAGTCTGGGATAATTTCTTTTAATGTGTCTAGCATCACCACTCTCATAACAACCCCTCTGTGGGCGTGGCTTCTCATACTGAATATCTGCCGGATAACTGGAATAACCACTATAAGAACCCTGTGCCGGTAGTGCAGTAAAAGTATTAACTGCAGCATTACGAGTATTCTGAATTGCGGACTAGGCTGACTGATTGCCCGAGCCTCCGCCATGATGAGTCATAGATGCAGAGTAGAATCCACTAAATCCCCAGAGTTCCGAGACCTTTTGGCCTCCTTAGCCTCCTTCTCCTCACTTTGAACACGTTCTAGCATCCTAGCAATCTTTACCACTTGCTTAAATGGAATGTGAGTCTGCAACTCTCGAGCCATACATATTTTAAAATCATAATCGAGCCCTTCAATGAATCTGAGGACTCGCTCTCTAACTGTACAAACCAAGATAGGTGCATGACATGCTAACTCACTGAACCTGATGGCATATTCTGACACTGTTATGGTGCCTTGATGCAACCCTTCAAACTCTGTGCACCATGCATCCCGGAGAGTCTGGGGAACAAACGTTTTCAAAACATCTCTGCAAATTGAGTCCAAGTTGGTGGTGTTGCATCGACTAGTCTATCATAATCATAAACTTGCCACCATTGATACACTGCTCCTGACAGCTAAAATATAGTAAAGAAAATTTCGCACACTTCTACAATACCCATGGTATAGAGAATACAGTGACACTTTCCTAGAAATCCCTGGGTATTCTCGGTAGTTATGCCACAAAAGTAGGTTGACTATATCTCTTAAACCTCTTAAGCCCCTTTTGTGATTCTAATGTCTCTTGCCTGACCTCAAACATGACCGGAATAACAGGTTGTACCGGCACCACACCAGAACCTGACCAATGTAGAGATGCTGCTCTGGAGTACGTGCGGTAGGAGTCTAAGCTCCTCCCCCAATCTGTGAAATATTTGGTGCAACAGAGATCAACCCTGCTTGAGTTTATATACCAAACATGTTTAGGAACTGTGCTAAAGTCTCTTGAAATCCTGGGGTAACAACAGATGCTTCTGATACCTGTTCCCCAACTGTAGCTACTGGTGGCTCCTCAATTGTTACTCTGACAGGTGCTCTAGCTGTGACATGTGCCCTTACCTGGCCTTTACCTCAGCTTCTAACTCTGCCCGACCTCTTGCGGTTCTAACAATATGCACGGGGGTTTGCTCAGCTGACCCGGTAGCACGTGTCCTCACCATTTGTGAGAGAATAGAGATACAAAAGCTCAAATTCCAAAATCAACAAATTTTGCACGACAGGAATGAAAGAAGTGGAAATTTCCTAACAGTTCTGTAGCCTCTCGAAGATAAGTACAGACGTCTCCATACCTATCCACAAGACTCTACTAGACTTGTTCGTGACTCGTAGAACCTAGAGCTCTAATACAAACTTATCACGACCCAAAAATTCTACCATAGGCATCGTGATGACACTTAGTCTCTAAGACTAAGTAAGCCGATTATAATCATAATTCAAGCCATTTTTTTAAACATATAATTTAATACTACCTCCCAAGACTAGTAATACTGTGTCACGAACTCTAACTGAATACATGGAATTATCTCGAGGGTCTAATATACAATACTGTTCGACCAAACAATCATGCCTTGAATCCTTGCGATCATACTCTAATCACTGTCCGAATCCAATATCTCCAATACCTGGCTCTGCACAAAAATATACAGAAGTGCGGTATGAGTACACCATAGTCAGTACTCAGTAAATATCAAGACTAACCTCTGTGGAGTAGTGACGAGGTACAGTCAAGACACTCACTAGTCAAATAACTTATGCAATATAACATACAAAAATAATTGAAAATAAATTGCAGTAATAACAACACCAATCAACTAGTGATTTAAACAGCAAGGCAACAGGAACACCATAAATATTGCTCAAACGAATAATAAACACAGGTACAACCAATTAATCAAGTCCTTCAAAATATACATCTTTTATCTATAAGTTTTGCAATAAAAGTCTCTAGAATATAATCCTTCCTAATAAATATATTTCGAATATACTTCCTCCAAATAAATATCTTTCCATTATAATTCTTTCAAATAAATATCTTTCGAATATAATTCTTTCAAGTAAATATCTTTCAAAAATAATTCTTTCAAGTAAATATCTTTCAAATATGATTCTTTCAAGTAAATATCTTGCAAATATAATTCTTTCAAATAAAAGTCACCGTGTGAAACCTCGTCTAACTTCCTTGCTGTGAGAAATATATTCAACATATCACATTAAATGGCATGAAAATACCTTCGTGCACTTGTCTCATTCTCACCCAATATATATATGCAGACCAAATCAATTGGCACGGTAACACCCTTCGTGCATTTATCTCTTTCTCACTGTGCATACATATAACAATACCAAGTATGGGAGAAAAGTCAGCAACAATAAAAGAAATAAAGTTGGAGGCACACAACAAGCAACAATGACTACAAGTCACATCGAAAACATAGGTGTACAATAACATCTCAAAATAAAGGCATGAATGTATACACAACAAAACGATATCACAATATAATGTATGTCTCTCGTCCTCGCCTGCACGGAAATACCTTTCGTGCCATGAATATATGCTAATATAAAAATAATGGCACGACATCACCCTCCGTACTTTTACTCTCATCCTCACCTGATAATATAAATGGAATGGCACGGCATCACCCTTCATGCTTTACACTCTCAATGGAATGACATAACCCTTCGTGCTTTAGACTCTCAAATGGCACGGCATCACCCTTCGTGCTTTACACTCTAAAATGACACGACATCACCCTCAATGCTTTACATTCTTCCTTACCAAGCACATGTATATCATTAACAAGCAAGGTATGAAGTATAAATAACATCAAGGAGAGTGTTTAAACCACAACACAATACAACAATTCATATCACAATTTGCCACTGACCACATCCAAATTCCAAATATATAGTAGAATCAATAAATTTCTCAATAAATAGCCCAAGGCTCCACGCAACGTATATAAAACCTCAAAACAATCAACAGAGATTGAAAATACTCAGTATAGGGCAACACCTTCATTAATCTAAATTCTTAATAATTATATAAACACCTTTTCTTAAGCTTATTTAATTAATTATTTGCTGATGGAAAATCCATAATGAAATTAATTTCCAAGAAATTTCAAATCATCAATTCACGGAATCCACATAAATATACAAGTAATAATCACATCAATTTGTCATATAAAAATAAATTCAGGAAACACTAATTGAGGCATGGCAAAATAGATTATTTAATAAATGCCAACAATTATCCAATTTACTACACAATATGCCTAAGACCTTAACCCAATATATTTTGCACATATAAGCCCGAGTATGTAGTCGTCACCTCCCGTACACAACTTTTCATATTTCACAAATGGCACATAAGAATCGATGCCTAAGGGGTAATTCCCCCTGTCACGACCCAAAATCCGTTAAAGGTAGTGATGGCGCCGGACTCCACTGTCATGCAAGCCAACACTAATTAGTTAATTAATTTCTCATTTTAGTATTTCTGAAAACATAATTTTGCTTCAATTTAACAAGTAACAAACGAACTTTAAGAATAATAATAATGTTTTCCAATTTCAATACTAAATATCCCATAATCATCCCAGAACCCGGTGTCACAAGTGCATGAGCATCAACTAGGAAGATAAAATAAAATACAACACATGTCCAGAATACAAATTAGATAGAAAAATACAAAAGTAACTCTGAAGGGGAATCTACTAGCTGTGGATCGTAGATAGAAATGCAGCTTACCTAAGTCTCCGCATTTACCACACCTCTGCGCCCGCAAAGCTGCTAGACATATATGCAACTGCACAAAAATGTGCAGCAACTGTAGTATGAGTACATGAATCAACGTGTACCCAGTAAGTATCACGTCTAACCTCGAAGAAGTAGTGACGAAGGGTCGGCTCCGACACTTACTATGGGCTATAAATAAATTTTCAGTGATATAGTTTAAACATGAGTTATATAAAATGGCTGTAAGCTCGATATTTTGAAGTAAATAAGAAATTCCTTTATAATTAAGAAATTTCCAAAATTTATTTCTCATCATTTAAGAATTTATTTCAGGCCAAAGAGGCAATATCATTTATTATAAATTCCAAAGCAATCAATTCAATAATGCGCAAATCATGTCGAGGTCGTGCGGACCGATCCAACATAATATTAAACTGTGTACTGTCGGAGGTACAAACGGCGCGAACCATAGATTCATCTATTTAATCTGCCGAGGCGTTCGACCCGTTCCACAAAAGATAAACACATTCAAACAACCAAATCAAAGATTTATTTAGGTTTATGTTCAAAGAAATATCAATTCTCATTAACGGTCAAGTGACCCGTCCGAAACACAAGTAGGTGAAGTTTAACCTTTTGAAATTCCTTTATCAAGTTCCATAAACGGTTAAATTAACAAGTAGGATGCAAGCATCGCAAATATAATGTGATTCGGGTCCTACCCGGACATAAGCATAATAGTAGCTACGCACGGACTCTCGTCATCTCGTATGTACGTAGCCCCCACAAATAGAAGTACATATCTAATTATTTCACCTATGGGGTAAATTCCCACTTACAAGGTTAGAAAGGAGACTTACCTCGCTCCGTAATTTCATAATCGGCCAAAGCCTCTTTACTCCTCAAACCGATGCATAACGCTCCAAAACTAGTCAAATAAATGTACAAACCAGTAAATATATACTCTAATACTTATTATAATTCAATTTACAACAATTTCAATCTTCGCTCGGAAAGCCGATAAAATCACCCTCGGGCCCACGTGCCCGGATTCCAAAAATGTTCGAAGATAAACATTTCCCATAGAATTACGAACTCAAATATCTAAGTTATTCCCAATCCCATGGCCAAATTCGTGGTCAAAATCCAAAAATACCAATTTCTATGTTTTTCTTCAAAATCCCAAATTTCTACTAATTTTCATTAATATTCATGCCTAAATTCGTATTAAGCCAAGTATTTAACTTGAAATAGGTAGGAATCACTTATCTTGACATAGATTATGAAGATGGAGCTATAAAATCGCTCCTAGGTCGGCTCCCATGGAGGAAATGAGATGAAATGAGCCAAACCCATTTTTACAAACTTATACACTGCCCAAGCGACCCTTCTTCGCGTTCGCGAGCCCCCCATCGCGTTCGCGATGAACAAAATTCTCAAAAGCCATTTTCAATCTCTTCTCAGATAGACTCCAGTATAATGGTCATAACTTTTTGTACCAAACTTCAAATCACAAATGGTTTGACATTCTGGAAACTAGACATCAAAAGGCTATAATTTTTATATGTTGATCTTCTCCCAATTCATTGTATATTGCGAGATATAAGCTTCCAAAGTCAGCCCTATGCAGCAGAGATTTCCAAACACTTCCAGAACAGTCTGTAGTGTAGCCGCCATAACATTTTGTACACAACTTCAAATGAAAAATGGTTTACATTTTTAAAAACTAGACACCAAGGGCTACAACTTTTATTTTTGGATAATCTCCAGATTCATTAGAGATTGAGATATATAAGCTTCCGAAGTCAGATGACGGACAACAAAAATTCCTTCTTCGCGAACCCGAGAGCCTCTATGCGAAAGTGAAGAATAAAGTCCCAGCAGCAAAATCCTTCTTCGCGAATGCTATAGGCTCCCCGCGAATGCGAAGAACAACACCAGAACCAACAACATTAAAACACCCAAACTTGGTCCGAAACCACCCCGAATCACACCCGAGGCCCCCGGGACCCCGTCCAATCATACCAACCAGTCCCAATACATAACACGAACCTGATCGAGGCCTCAAATCACATCAAACAACATCAAAACGATGAATCGCACCCCAATTCAAGCTTTATGAAGTTTAGAACTTCAAACTTCTACATTCGACGCCAAAACCTATCAATTCAAATCTGATTGACCTTGAATCTTGCACACAAGCCATAATTGACAATACGAACCTACCCTAACTTCCGGAATCAGAATCCGACCCCAATATCAAAAAGTCCACTCCCGGTCACACTTCTTAAAAGCCTTTAAATTTCTAACTTTCGCCAAATGACCTCGAAATTACCTACGGACCTCCAGATTAACATCCGGATGCGCTACTAAGACCAGAATCACCATACAAAGCTATTCCCAGACTAAGAATCCTAAACGGACATTGATAACATTGAAATGCACTTCAACTCAAATTTAAGAAATCCTTCTAAAATGCCAATTTCCATAATAGGTGTCGAAATGTCCCGGGGCATCCAAAAGTCGATCCTGATATACGCCAAAGTCCAAAATCATCATACGAACCTGTTGGAACCTTCAAATCCCGATTCCGAGGTCGTTTACTCAAAAGTCAAAGTTTGGTTAACTCTTTTAACTTAAAGTTTCCAAATTTAGAATTTTCTTTCCAAACCGACTCTGAACTTCCCGAAATTTAATTCTGACTACATGTACAAGTCATAACACCTGAAGTGAAGCTACTCAAGGCCTCGAACCACCGAATGACGCGCCAGGGCTCAAAACGACTGACCAGGCCGTTACATTCTCTCCCACTTAAATATACGTTCGTCCTCAAATGTGCTAAGGACTGTTCCAGAGTTATCCGAAATCATTGTTTAACACCTCGTGCACCTACCCGTGCCACCACAACTCAGTTGAGAACATTAGCTCGAGCCAGACTGCAAACTCTCCCTATAACCTTCGTCAACAAGCTTTAGAAAATCCGAGTTCCCACTTCTGAATTCCTTTACAAGACCTGAGTCTAACACACGAACACCATACAAATCACCACGCACTGTACCGAAACATGATTGTGCACTTGTGCTGAAATCACCCCATGCACTACATAAGTCGGTTGCCCATGATAACATCCTTCGAGCCCAATAGCTTTAAATATTCATGAATTTGTAGCCCATAATACACCCCATAACACATATAAGTTCTGCTCCAATACTCAAAATACTACCACGACGAAAGAGATGCGTAGAAACTCATAACCACTTGCCGAATTAATAAATGACGGAGTCTCTCCTCTTGACAAGGACCATTACCTCATTCTGAATTTAATAGTGATATTTGTTCTTTAATATACCTTATATAAATCCGATTGCACTGATTTCAGGTCCAATAGTCTCGTCTCACCCAATATAAGCTACACAGGCAATAAGCCGCCTTAAACACTGACCAAGATCTCGTATGATGCCAAAAATGCGCCAATAAGATACAAACTTGAATGCGGTAGATAAGGAAAAATGAACTCTGGAAAGAACTACTCAACTCGCGTAAATAATTTAACAACTGAATAGATGTCATGAATCTTTCTCAGTAAATGCGGGACAAAACACACAGGAATAGATATAGGAAATTGTGCTCAATGTCACGCTATTACGGCAAGCCACCCAATTCACCTATGATACCCGTGGCGGCGTGCCACCCTATCCACACTTAATAATCTAAGGAAAACACACCTCGAACCGTAACGCTTATACTTACGAAATGCTCGAATATCAACCATAAGCATGCCAAGTGCATAATACAAATCATGGGTAGACGAATAGCGCCATACACTGCGAAATGCAAGCACAACTAAGGTGAAACAAATGTCCTGTATCTTAAGAGCCTTTCTGCTCTCACAACACCACAATTTACACGGGATCTTAATACGAGTGCGAATAATCAAACCACCTCATAACCCACATGGCATAATAGAGACTACACGGAAAGGCCGACAACAAAAATATCATCCAAGGTCCGAAGACCCCTCCGAAAATAACAATATATTAAAATGAACACATTCGGCCCGATATAGAGCCCATATTCACATTTAGATCCATCCACAGACCTCAAGCCAATTCTGATCGTACCGCACTGGGCTAATAACCCTTCAAGGACCCACGATGACCTGCTCACGACACATAAGAACAACCATCAATCCGGAACAAACTTCCACAGTCCACAACCACATTAATTGAGCGCCCTTCAGGCATAAATTCTCATATTAGCGATAGTACCACAATCTCCGTACTTGGTTTTCCATCCATAATCAATTAAGTGACTACATTTCACACTTATACCATCTTCCCGTAGGATATGCTCTCACGACCTTCCGCGCTAGGTAACAAGTCTGCAAATCCATACCACCGGCCATACTAATGTTGTAAAGCGAATCAAGAACCCACAATTAATACACAAAGCCTCTTACACATGACACCAATCTTAGGTGATGCTGAAGATAATACCAGCTTGCTTTAAACCTTCGAATCTTTTCCTGCTCGTCCGAGCTTGTGACATTCTTGTCAACACCGAACCGCAACCTCGATCCTCAACTTCCAATTCCCATGCTACCCACTGCACTTAATCATGCCAATTACACATGAGGACAAGATTGTTTTTTTTCATAACTCCTGAACCACTAATAGAATAAACACTACATCATATAAGAGTCTTTCACTTAACTCATTTTAGGAGAACCATTGCAATACGTGACCGAATCCTCATATTCGCAGAAAATACAACCCCAAGTAGTGGTCTAAACCACCACGTCCCTTCCGGGATCCATCTACACATAACATGCCATAATAACCGAATACCTCCAAATAAAATTAAATTACGGTGGCCGTCAAGACTAGCACGTACTTCCACAATCACCGTCATAACTTAACACGCTGAAAGAACTGATCATCGCCACCATCATGCCAATTCAACCATTGCTAACTGGTCTGACTTCTTCTAATTTACTCTAGGCATTCCTTAGAAATAACATTAGCTCCATTCAAATTATATCGAACTCAATCCGTGCTTGCCCCACTCCATTTCACGAGCCCACATTGCTTCAAAACCCACAAACCATCTCATACCCTCCTTGTGCGCATATTCGCATCTTCAACTGGTACACCCATTCTGATAATTCCTCTACATAAGCTCGATACTTGACCATACTACGGACTCGAATCTTTAGGCACCACACTTTAACTTGAATCCACTAAGATCGTTATTGAGAATCACTCAAGCTGACTTGTTCCCAAACATGATCAAACTCCAAGTCCCTGCTAGCCTATGGACAGTTTCTCAAAGAAAAATTCGGTTGACTCACTTTCCAAGTACATTACATCTACACGAAGCATAAACTCCGAGTCTTCCCAAAGCCTGAATATGAATTGATAAGGCCAAATATAGCACACATTTATTAATTTCTCTCCTCGAATTACCCCCTATGTTCCCTTTTTATTAGGTACATATAATCCATCAATGCCCTGATAACCAAAAGTTGCACAAGCCAACAACACGCGATCCAATCATAGACGGTGGGGCTCCCCCACTTAGCTTTAAGATACCGTTACATAATATAGAGCACACAACGATTCCTCATTTTCATTTACCATGACCCCGCACCGTTAACCGCCAAATTTCTAGAAGTCTTTCGTTAAATCCCTTCATGAACATTCTGAATCATCAGCCATGATCTCATATCCAACCTCTTTCCATGATGTTGTATAGGTCCGTTCCTTCCTCATTAATATCAACTGAGAGTTCAACAATATCATCCAAACTCCAATCATATCGCATCTAAAACAATAACCAAATCTTCACACCCTTCTTCATTCCAAGCAAACTACTTTCTGCCATATTCACTCTTTCTCAATGTAGTAGCCAATATTCCAAATTAGTCCGTAGACTTAGTCACTTTCCACCATGAATCCCAAATCACTCTAAACTTTCCTCAAGGCGTGTAACTATCCTACCACATAACCCATATGATACTCTGCCACTCTCCCACTTTGGCCGATCCCTATCCTTTAAGCAAATACTTGACTTCTGCTCCTCACACTTGGCCTTCTAGGAACCTAGCCACCACAAGACACCTCCCACATGACCTTCCTCATCCTTCGCTGCCCAGTTGATGCCTTAACTCAAAATTTGTGTCGGTAGAACTTGAACTGATAGATCGCTACCAACTTTAAACCTCAGCAGTACTATAAACATTCCCCGATTCCCATTTGATAACAAGCATTTCACGTCGCACGATATTGAATAGGAAATAAACAAAGGCATAAGCCTCAAAGGAATCCAATCGCACGATAAGGAATCAATAAGGGAAGTTCTCCTAACAGCCTTGTAGCCTCTCGAATATAAGTACAGACGTCTCCGTACCGATCCGCAAGACTTTACTAGACCTAAGTGAACCTAATACTTTGATACCATGTTATCACAACCCAAAATCCGTTAAAGATCGTGATGGCGCCGGACTCCACTGTTAGGCAAGCCAACACTCATTAGTTAATTAAATTCTCATTTTAGTATTAATGAAAACATAAATTTGATTCAATTTAACTAGTAACAAACAAACTTTAAGAATAATAATAATGTTTACCAATTTCAATACTAAATATCCCATAATCATCCCAGAACCCGGTGTCACAAGTGCATGAGCATCAACTAGGAAGATAAAATAAAATACAACACTTCTTCAGAATACAAATTAGACAGGAAAATACATAAGTAACTCTGAAGTGGACTCTGTTGGCTACGGATCGTAGATAGAAATGCAGCTCACCTAAGTCTCCGCATTTATCACACCTCTGCCCCCGCAAAGCTGCTAGACATATATGCATCTGCACAAAAATGTGCAACAAGTCTAGTATGAGTACGTGAATGAACGTGTACCTAATAAGTATCTTGCCTAACCTCGAAGAAGTAGTGATGAGGGGTCGGCTCCGACACTTACTATGGGCTATAAATAAATTTCCAGTGATATAGTTTAAACATGAGTTATATAAAACGGTTGTAAGCTCGATATTTTGAAGTAAATAAGCAATTCCTTTATAATTAAGAAATCTCCAAAATTTATTTCTCATCATTTAACAATTTATCTCAGGCCAAAGAGGCAATATCATTTACTATAAATTCCAAAGCAATCAATTCAATCATGCGCAAATTATGCCGAGGTCGTGCGACCCGATCCAACATAATATTAAAATGTGCACTGTCGGAGGGTCGAACGGCGCGAACAATAGATGCATCTATTTAATATGCCGAGGCTTTCATCCCGTTCCACAAAAGATAAGCACATTCAAACAACCAAATCAAAGATTTATTTAGGTTTGATATTCAAATAAATATCAATTCTCATTAACGGTCAAGTGACCCGTCCGAAACCCAAGAAGGTGAAGTTTAACCTTTTGAAATTCCTTTATCAAGTTCCATAAACGGTTAAATTAACAAGTAAGATGCAAGCATCGCAAATATAACGTGATTCGGGTCCTACCCAGACATAAGCATAATAGTAGCTACGCACGGACTCTCGTCACCTCGTATATACGTATCCCCCACAAATAGAAGTACATATTGAATTATTTTACCTATGGTATAAATTCTCACTTACAAGGTTAGAAAGGAGACTTACCTCGCTCCAAAATTTCGTAACCGGCCAAATCCTTTTTACTCCTCAAATCGATGAATAACGCTCCAAAACTAGTCAAATAAATGTGAAAACCCATAAATATATACTCTAATACTTATTATAATTCAATTTACAACAATTTCAATCTTCGCTCGAAAAGCCAATAAAATCACCCTCTAGTCCACGTGTCCGGATTCCGAAAATATTCGAAGATAAACATTTCCCATAGCATTACAAACTCAAATATCTAATGTATTCTCAATCCCATGGCCAAATTCGTGGTCAAAATCCAAAAATACTAATTTCTAGATTTTTCTTCAAAATCCCAAATTTCTACTAATTTCCATGAATTTTCAAGCCTAAATTCGTATATAAACCAAGTATTTAACTTGCAATAGGTAGGAATCACTTACCTTGACATAGATGATGAAGATGGAGCTCCAAAATCGCTCCTAGGTCGGCTCCCATTGAGGAAATGAGATGAAATGAGCCAAACCCATTTTTCAAAAGCCATTTTCAAACTCTTCTCAGACAGCCTCTAGTATAATGGTCATAACCTTTTTACAAAACTTCAAATCACAAATGGGTACACTTTCTGGAAACTAAACACCAAAGGTTACAACTTTCATTTTTGGATCATCTCCAGATTCGTTATAGATTGAGAGATATAAGGTTCCGAAGTCAGACGACGGACATCATAAATTATTTCTCCGCAAACGCGAGAGCCTCTTCGCGAACGCGAAGAACAAAGTCCCAGCAGCAAGATCATTCTTTGCGAATGCGAGAGGCTCCTCGCGAACGCGAAGAACAACACCAGAACTATAATGACCCAACCAGTCATTTTGACTTTTAGAACCTCGTTCCCTAAAATAAAATTTCTCATATGTACTTTTAATGATTTATGACTTGAGGAGATGGTTGGTTCGAGATTTGGAAGTGTTTGGGTTGAAATCGGAACACTTGGTTCCTTAAGTTAGCTTTAAGAGACCAAGTTTGACTTCGGTCAACATTTTGAGAAAACGACCCCTGAATAAAATTTTGACGATTCCAACAGCTCTGTATGGTGATTTTGGACTTAGGAGCATGTTCGAAATTTTATTTGGAAGTCCGTAGTTAAATTAGACTTGAAATGGCTAAAATAGGAATTTAAGTTTGGAAGTTTGATCGGGGAGTTGACTTTTTGATATCGGGGTCGGAATCCAGTTCCAAAAATTTACATAGCTCCGTTATATCATTTATGACTTGTGTGAAAAAGTTGAGGTCAATCGGTCTTGAATTGATAGGTTTCGGTACATAATGTAGAAGTTGGAAATCTTAAGTTTCATTAAGCTTGAATTGGGGGATGATTCGTGGTTTTAGCGTTGTTTGGTATGATTTGAGGGTTCGACTAAGTTCGTATGATGTTTTGGTACTTGTTGGTATAATTGGTCGAGGTCCCGAGGGGCTCGAGTGAGTTGCAGACGAATAACGGATCACCTTTGGCCTTTGGAACACTGATGATAACTGCTGGTATTTTTTCTTATTTCCTTATACGCGATCGCGTAAGTTGGTCTGCGATCGCGTAGAGTAATTTAGGTAGAGGTGGATTTGTTCTATGCGATCGCATGAATGAGGTTGCGATCGCGTAGTTTTAATTTGGGCAGCTTGGAATTTGTTCACTGCGATCGCGTGGACACGTCCACGATCGCGTAGGATTGGCCAGTATGTGTATCGTGATCGTGTGTCATTGTTTGCGACCGCGTAGGGGAAATTTGAGAGGAAGTCGGGCCACACGTTTGTGCTACGCGATAGCGTGGGACTTGATGTGATCACGTGGAGAGGGATGCGATCGCGTAGAGTCAGAACCTGGTGCATCGCGATCGCATGGGACTTGATGCGATCGCGTAGGGTTAATGTTTGGGCAGAAAAATTTGTGCTACGCGATCGCGTAAAAGAAATCACTGGACAGAGAGTTTAAGTTCTGAAAATGGGACTTCGTCCCATTTTCCATTTTTTAACGATTTGGAGCTCGAATTTAGGCGATATTTGGAAGATTTTTAGAAAAAACAACGGGGTAAGTGTTCTTAACTCAATATTGGTTAAATTACCCAAATCCATCACTATTTTTATCATTTAATTGGTGAATTGAGTTGGTAAAGTTTGAAAACCTTCTTGGATAGATTTGAGGATTTGAGGGCCGAATTGTTATCGGAATTTAGTGATTTTGGTATAGGTAGACTCGTGGTTAAGCGGGCGTTCATATTTCGTAACTTTCGTCGGATTGCGAGACGTGGGCCCCACAGACGAATTTTTAATTAATTTCTGAATTTTTATTGAAAATGTAGTATTTTCTTATAGAATTGATTCCAATAATGTTTAGTGATTGTATCGAATTATTTTGGCTAGATTCGAGCTAGACAGAGTTGGATAATCATGGAAAAGGCCTTCTGGTGGATTAAATTGGAGCAAGTCGGGGTAAGTCTCTTGTCTAATCTTGTGAGGGAGAAATTTCCTCATAGGTAATTAAAAATTAAACAATTGTTGCTCATTGTGGGGGCTATGTACGTACGAGATGACGAGAGTCCGTGCGTAGCTACTATTAATGCTAAAGTCTGGGTAGTTTAGGACTCAAAGCATGAATTACTTGTGTAAATTGTATTCTTTGTTTAATTAATATTATTTGGTATATCTATCTATATATATAAATATTAAAGAATGGAAATCTCATATACTTGATTTTCTGTTTAAGTTAATTAATTGTTAAGAGAAATTGTTCTTCCTCTTGAATTTATCTTATAATAAATATACTCTCATTCCAGAGGTACATAAGAAAATGTATTCCTTTCTTGTCGAGCGGGCCGAACGCCTCGGCAGGATAGATACATCTATGAACCGTGTCGCACGTCCCTTGACAGTGTACACGATACTCTAGATCGGGCCGTACGTCCTCGGCAGAAATCATGCTTAATAATAATAATAATCACACGATACCTTAATAGCTTATTTTAGCTTACGAAGCTAATTGATAAATTGGAGAATCTTTAGAATTTAATGAATTATTATGCCTGCTTGTTAAGAAAATAATTGTTATTCCTGTAAATGAGATTAATTGATAAATTAAAAATTATTTGAATTGAATGAATTTAATTAATATATTGAGAATTGTTGCATTTGAAGGAATTTGATTATTTCAGCTGGTTAAATAAATTATTATAAATTCTATGAATCATGCTGATTTAGATATTCTAGTTGTATTTCATTTATTACTATTGACCCATAGTGAGTGTCAAAGTCGGCCATCTGGTCTCTACCATTTCGAGATTAGGCTTGATACTTACTGGGTACATGTTGGTTACGTACTCATACTACACTTGCTGCACTTTTTTGTGCAGGACCTGAGGCAAGTACTAGTGGGGAACCTATCGTCTTACACTCACGTTATCGAGGGGCATAGTGGTGAGTTGCCTTTCTAAGCCGTTTTGCAGCTACTAGTGTCTCCTCTTGTACTTTTCATTCTGTCTATTTTTATTTCAGACATTATTACAAGTTTTGTATAATCTACTAGATGCTCATACACTTGTGACACTAGGTCTTGGCACACACATTGGTAGGATTTGGTATTTATATTTTTCGTGGATTTAAATTTTATCGATTTATGTTTAATTTATTAGTTGGATTGCCTAGCTATAGTGTTGGGCGCCATCATGACCTATAGGTGGAACTGGGTCGTGACAAGAACCAGCAACCAGCAGCATCAAAACACCCAAACTTAGTCCGAAACTACCCTAAATCACACCCGAGGCCCCCGGGACCCATCCAATCGTACTAACCAGTCCCAATATAAAACACGAACATGACCGAGGCCTCAAATCACATCAAACAACATCAAAATCACAAATCGCACCCAAATTCAAGCTTTATGAACTTTAGAACTTCAAACTTCTACATTCGACACCGAAACCTATCAATTCAAATTCGATTGAGCTCGAATTTTACACACAAGTCATAATTGACATTACAGACCTACCCCAACTTTCAGAATCGAAATCTGACCCCGATATCAAAAAGTCTACTCCCGGTCAAACTTGTTAAAAGCCTTTAAATATCTAACTTTCGCCAAATGACTCTGAAATTACCTACGGACCTCAAAATTAACATTCGGATGCGTTACTAAGGACATAATCACTATACGGAACTATTTCCAGACTCGAAATCCCAAACGGACATTGATAACATTGAAATTCACTTCAACTCAAATTTAAGAAATCCTTCTAAAATGCTAACTTCCATAATAGGTGCTGAAACGTTACCGGGGAATCCAAAACTTGATCCGGACATACGTCCAAGTCCAAAATCATCATACGAACCTGTTGGAACCTTCAAATCCCGATTCTGAGGTCATTTACTCAAAAGTCAAAGTTTGGTCAACTCTTTCAACTTAAAGTTTCCAAATTTAGAATATTCTTTCCAAACCGACTCTAAACTTCCCGAAATTTAATTCCGACCATACGTACAAGTCATAACACCTGAACTGAATCTACTCAAGGCCTCAAACCGCCGAATGACGTGCCAGGGCTCAAAACAACTGGTCGGGTCGTTACACCCCCATTCAAGGTTAGGCAAGATACTTACCTTTTTGAAGTTATGCCGATATTCCAAAATTGCCTTCTTGCTTGAATTGACCTCCAGACCACTCAAATCTATCCAAATTAATTGTACAACTTTATTAACATTCATCGAAAATAATTCCGGATAATAAAACGTCGACTTAAAAATTTATTCTAAAAAGTCAACAAAAGTCAATGTGAGGCCCGCCTCTCGAAACCCGACATAATTTTAAAGAAATCCGAACACCCATTCTGATACGAGTTCAACCATACTAATTTTATTGAATTCCAATAACAAATCGTCCTCCCAATCTTGAATTTCCGTTTTTGAAAAGTTTTACAAAAATCTTGATTTCTACCATTTAAATCTGAAATAAATTATGAATATTGCCATAGAATCATGACGTATAATCACTTTCGGATATATAAAACTTACCTCTATCTATATGGTGAAAATCGCCTCAAATATCGCTTCAATCCGAGCTCCGTAGCTCCAAATATGTTAAAAATGGCTGAAACCTCGAAATATCATGATCACGAAGCACAACTTTTCTCAGCCCAAAATTTGCCTTTCGCGATCGTGGAAAATGCTTCGTGATTGCGAAGAACAAGTGCCCAGCTCTTCCAGACAGCCTCTAGTATAATGGTCATAACATTTTGTACAAAACTTCAAATTGTGTAACTTTCTGAAAACTAAATACCAAGGGCTACAACTTTTATGTTTCGCTCATCTCCCAGTTCCTTAGAGATTACAAGATATAAGCTCCCAAAATCGGGTCAATGCAGCAGGATTTTCCTCTACGCGATCGTGAAAAGGCTTCCGCGATCGCGATTCACAGTGTCCAAACAACAAAATTGCTATTCGTGATTTCGACCGTTTGTCCGCGATCGCGATGCATACCTCTATGGCAAAAGACCAGCAACTAAAAATGGCCTAGAAATGGTCTGAAACCACCCCGAAACTCACTTGAGCCACTCGGGACCCCGTCGGAACATACCAACAAGTCTCAAAACATATTACAAACTTAGTCTAAACCTCAAATCAAATCAAACAATGCTAAAACCACGAATCATACCCCAATTCAAGTTTAATGAAACTAAGGAATTTCACCTTCTACATTCCACGCCGAAACCTAGAAAATCAATTCCGACTGACCTCAAATTTTGTACACAAGTCATAAATGACATAACAGATCTATGAAAATTTTCAGAACTGGATTCCGACCCCGATATCAAAAGGTCAACTCCCCGGTCAAACTTCTAACTTAAACTTCATAGTTTTGCCATTTCAAACCTAATTTAACTACGGGCTTCCAAATAATTTTCTAGACACACTCCTAATTCTAAAGTCACCATACAAAACTATTGGAATAATTAAAACTCTATTCCGGGGTCGTTTACTCAAAAATCTAACTCTGGTCAACCCTTTTCATTTAATCTTCAAAAATGAGAATTAATCTTTCAATTTAATCCCGAATCATCCGAAAATCAAACTCGACCACACCCACGGGTCATAATACATATTATGAAGCTGATCGAGACCTTAAGTCACTGAACGGGGCGTAAATTCTTAAAACTATCATTACAGTATCTAGTCTAACCTTGAAGAAGTAGTGACGAGGGGTCGACTTCGACACTTACTATGGGCCAACGATAAAATATATAAAATTATAATTAAACATGAGATATGTAAATGACAATAGAACTCGGAATCAAGCAATAAATAAATAATCCTTTCAACGATAGTAAGTACCAAATCAATTTCCCTCATTTAATCATTTAACCTCTCAAGCCAATGAAACAATATCAATTACAATTGGGCTCCCAGTATTAATACGCACGAAATATGCCGAGAACGTACGGCCCGATGCAAAATACATATACATATACTGTGTGCACTGCCGAGGGTCAAACGACATGAACCGTAGATGCATCCATTAACATGTCGAGGTGAACGACCCACTCCCACGAGAGTAGTGGAAATTTACCCCGCCCGCAGAATTTATTTGCGACACGGTTGAACATAGATTTCTCAAGTTATCATAACATTCCTCAACTCTTTCCAAAACAAGAAATTCAACTAGAAACTTTTAAAATATTTAAATCCTCAACCCCAGCTCTATCCAAGATAATTAGTAAGCATAATCAATTAACAGTATCAACAAAGCATGGTGTAAACCTAAAACTATCCGGGCATAAGCATAATTAGTAGCTACGTATGGATTCTCGTCACCTCGTGCGTACGTAGCCCCCACAAATAGAAGCACATATTAATTAAATTCACCTATGGGGTTAATTCCCTCTTACAAGGTTAGAAAAGAGACTAACCTCATCTCAAAGCCTACTTTCCGGTCCAAGATTGTGCTTAAACCCTCAATTCGGTTTCAAACGACTTGAAACTAGTCAAATGTTATATAAAACAGTCAATACATGATCAAAAGTTTACATCCTAATTATTAAAGTGATTACCCAACCCCAATTGAAGAATTTCTAAAATTTACCCCCCGAGCCCACGTGCCCGGATTCCAAAAAGTTTAAGAGAAAATCGTCACCCATAATCTTAAGAACTCATATATACAATTTTCATCCCATTCTATAACTATTTTCGTGGTTAAAATCTCATTTTTATCAAAACCTAGGTTTTTCATCTACACCAATGTTTTCCACAAATTTACATGTTAAAATCTACCCATAATCTATGTATTAAACTCACATTAGGTATAAATTACTTACGCTCAATAGCTAGGTCAAAATCCCTCTTTTTGAAGCTCCAATATCGCCCAAGAGTGCAATAAATGAACCCAAAAATGGCTAAGTCCCAATTCTAAAACTCTCTGCCCAGCTGCTCTCTTCTTCGCGAACGCGGAACAGGCCTCGCGTTCGCGAAGGCAAATGGTTCAGGCCTAGGAAAACTTGGCTTACGCGAATGCGACAGGGGACTCGTGAACGCGAAGGCTTACCAGCCCTGCCCTACGTGAACACGAGGGCACCTTCGTGAACGCGAAGAGCAATGACACAGACCCCCCCTCCCCCAGGTCCCTTCCTTCTACGCGAACGCGTGGGGGACTTCGCGAACACGAAGGGATAATTGCCCCACTGCCCAAATCTTTCTTCGTGAACGCGAGAGGGAGTACGCGAATGCGAACGCGAAGAAGGAAACCAGAACTGGAAAAATATGGTTTCTTTAACTTGGCTCTGGGTCGTTCGAAACACACCCGAGCCCCTTGGGACCCTATCCAACCACACCAACAAGTCTATAAATATAATACGAACCTTCTCAAACTCTCAGAACGCATAAAACAACAACAAAACCAAGAATCACACCCCAAAACCAAATTGAATCAAGTTTTTGAAATCCAAGTTTCCAAATCGCCCTAAACGTGCCGAATCATACTTAGACTATTCGAAATGACATTAAATTTTGCGTGCAAGTCTTAAATCACCATAAGGAACTATTTCTGGGATCGAAATGCCAAACAGACCTCAATTACTCCAAAACCTACTCCAAACCAAATTTAAAGAACTTTAAAACCTTCAAAGAACCAACTTTCACTATTGGGCGCCGAAACGCTCCCGGGTCATCAAACAACCCAATACAAACATACGCCCAAGTCCAATATCATTATACAAACATATTGGAACCGATAAATCCCGATTCTGAGGTCGTTTACTCAAAATATTGACCGAAGTAAAATTAGCCTTTTTTGGACCAACCTTAAGGAACCAAGTGTTCTGATTTCAACCCGAACTCTTCCAAATTCCGAACTAACCATCCTCGCAAGTTATAAAATAGTAAAAGCACATACGTGGAGACTTATTTAGGGGAACATATTTCTAGAAAGTAAAATGACCGGTCGGGTCATTACAGATCTAAAATACCACGGGAAAAACCAAAGGAAAATACTCTAAGTGAAGAGGATCCAAGGCGTAGCAAACGTCAAAGAACGTCTACTTCCTTTGGACCAGATTTCGTGACATTCTTGCTTGATTTTCAAAGCAGCTATGTCATCTTCTGATTAAGCATTTTGTAAAGAAGGAGTCAATAGTGAGATTCAATCAATTTTGGATAACCATAAATGGGAATTGGTTGATCGACTTCCAGGAAATAAGCCTTTAGGTTCGAAATGGATCTTTAAGAGGGAAATGAAAGCTGGTGGCACTATTGACAAATATAAGGCAAAGACTTGTTGTCAAAGGTTATAAACAAAAGGAAGGCCTTGATTATTTTGACACTTACTCGCCAGTAACGTGAATAACATCTATTAGTGTTATATGGTTGTAACGACCCGACCGGTCGTTTTGAGCATTTACGATCCTTTCAACTATGTCAAGTCTTGAATAACTTCCTACGAGGTATTATGACTTGTGTGAATTGTCGGTTTTGGTTTTAAGATATTTCAGAGTTAGCATAGAAGAATAAATTTCATGTTGGAAGCTCAAGTTGAAATAGTTGACAAGATGTTGACTTATGTGTAAACGATCTCGGAATAGAGTTTTGATAATTCCAATAGCCCCGTATGGTGATTTTGGACATAGGAGTGTACCCGAAAAACTATTTGGAGGTCCGTAGTTAAATTAGGCTTGAAATGGCGAAAGTTAAATTTTTGAGAAGTTTGACCGGGGGTTGACTTTTTGATATCGGGGTCGGAATTCAGTTTTGAAACTTTTTATAGCTCTGTTATATCATTTATGATTTGTGTGCCAAATTTGAGGTCAATCGAAATTGATTTGACAGGTTTCGGCATCGAATGTAGAAGTTGAAAATTCTTAAGTTCCTTAAGCTTGAATTGGGGTATGATTCATGGTTTTAGCGTTGTTTGATATGATTTGAGGTTTCGACTAAGTCTGTATAATGTTATAGGACTTGTTGGTAAGATTTGACGGGTCCGGAGGGGCTTGGGTGTATTTTTTATTTGGATCGTTGGTTGAAAGACTAGTAAGGTTAAGAAATTTGGGAGTTTGACCATGATCAATATCGGGTCAAGATGATCTATTTTCAGTGTTTTGAGTATGCTAACAGGTCCGTAGCGTGTTTTATAATTGAAATTCATATATGGTTTATGTCTGGGAGGTTTCAGATGGTTAACGGATCAAAAGTTGGACATAAACAGTTGCTGCAATTTTTATTCTGCTGGAAATTCGGGGGCAGGATAGAAGGTCGAGGATCGAGGCCATAATCGAGGGCTAGGATCGAGGGCCGAGGGCCTGGGCAGAACTGTAAGTTATAAAGTAGGGGACTTTGTCCCATTTTTTTTATTTTTGTCAAATTGGAGCTTGGGGAGAGGCGACTTTTGGGAGATTTTTAGAGAAAATATCGGGGTAAGTGTTCTTAACTCAATTATGGTTAGATTTCTCGAATCCATCATTTGTTTTCACCATTTAATTAGTGTTTTGAGATTGAAATTTGGAAAATTTTAGAAATTTCATAGAAACGAATTTTTGAGATTTTGGTCGATTCAGAGTCGTATTTGAGTGAGACTGGTATGGTTGGAACTGGTATGGTTGGACTCGTAATTGAATGCATTATCAGATTTTTTGAGTTTCGCCGGATTCCGAGACGTGGGCCCTAGAGGCGATTTTTGAGCTAAAATTCGTATTTTTATAGAAAATTAACAATTTCTTTTGAAATTAACTCCAATAAATTTTATTGACTGAATAGAATTATTTGTGGCTAGATTTGAGGCGTTTGGAAGCCAATTTACGAGGCAAAGGCTTAGCGGAATAAGAATTTCACGGTTTGAGGTAAGTAACAGTTTTAAATTTGGTCCTGAGGGTATAAAACTCCGAATTATGTGTCATGTGATTATTTTGGAGGTGACGCATATGCTAGGTGATGGGCGTGCGGGCGTGCATCGAGGGGATTGTGACTTGGTCCGTCCCGTGAAACTGTAAAGTTGAATAACTTGTTGTTAGCTATATGATCTCTCTATGTGTTAAAGAAATTTGACTGTAAATCATACTTAGGCTATGTGATAGTACTGTTGGGAACCGCAGAGGTCGCGTACTTGTTGAATTATCTTCTAATTGTTGTCTTGTACTCGGTCATGATTTTACTTGCGTATCATATCTCAGTCTTTCTTGATTTTTGTTAATACACCATGTTTTCTTTGTTTGGGCTGATCTTTGTGATTTCCGAGAGCCTGAGAGACTAGAGAGATTGATGACTGAGTAAGGCGGAGGGCCTGTCGGTGAGGTATGGATATTATAGTACGTGAGTTATCCGTGCGGGATATTATGGCATGTGAGTTGTCCGTGCGGGATATTATGGTGCGTGAGTTATCCGTGTGGGATATTATGACACGCGAGTTGTCCGTGCAGCAAGTGAGTTGGCAGTGCGGATTATAGCGCTTGGGCTGTAGGAGCCCCTCCGAAGTCTGTACACCCCTAGTGAGCGCGGGTACCCATTGAGTGTGAGTGCTGAGGGCTGAGAGCCGAGTGATTGAGCTGTTGTGACGAGTTTAGTGACCGTAGCCCTGAGAGGCTGTACTTGCTTTTCATTTGTTGTTGCACTTAGTTGCTATCTATCATTGTTGTGAAATTTTCTGAAAATTTTATAGCCGGATTACATGAACTTGAACTGTATAAAATCGGTTTGACTTAAACTGCTGGATTTGGAAGCATGCCTATTCTTTGCTGAAATTACTGAAAGTGAACTATAAATATGTAGCTCGTCACTATCTTCAGTTCCTTATTTATTATTGTTATTTTTTGAGTTGGTTGTACTCATACTAAACCATGTACTTCGTGTGCAGATCCAGGTGTTCCCAGATATAGTGAGTATTAATTCTTTCGCGCGGTTGACTTTTCAAAAATTCAGAGGTAGCTGATGTGTTTCGGAGACCTTGCCTCTCCTTCCCTACCTTCTTATTTACTGCATTTAGTCTCAGACTATTATGGACCGTATTTTCAGACTTGTATTCATAATAGATGCTCATGTACTCAGTGATACGGGGTTTTGTTAGTGTTTATATATGTATTTGTGAATTTCCTTCCGATGAACTTAATCATTTTATTTTTAAACATAAAAGATATGGGAGTTTATTGAGATTGTCGGCTTGCCTAGTATTGAGATAGGCGTCATCACGACAGGTGAGTTTTTGGGTCGTGATAATGGTAGTGTTTTTTCTATCTGTATTTTTTTTTTCCTCAAACATAATATCTCAGTTTCAATACTCCTTTCCTAATTTTATAAAAGAAAAAAATAAAATATATTTCAGGGTTTAAAAGTTGTGGATGAAGTCCAAATATATTTGTGCAATACCGTTCAACCTGAAAGGTTTGTGGTCATGGAAGAGTTGAAAACAACTCCGGTGTCGTTTGGTTCAAATCAGGTTATCCTGAGAGTAAATAGATGGCAGGATTGTCCATTCCACATTTAGAGGAGACTTAACCCCGTGCCACTAAAACGAAGGCTTTAGGCCTCACAAAATTAGAGGCCCCAAAAACTATTGTTCTCATATTTAAATCTTTGTTGTACTTATTATTGAATAATTATAAACAAAATTCCAACCATCTACTGCCATTTTGTCACCAATCATTAATCACATAGTTTATATTTTATGTTGTCTTATTATGGATTTGTTACAATAATTATGGATGAAAGTGAAAGACAATTAAATCTGCCATTACTTTTAATTTTTTCTCCACTCTAACTTAAATCAATTTTATTTACAATTCTAACTTATGATATTTTCTTTCAAGATCTTTATAGGCACACTTTCAAACTAATTAGATCGTAAAATATTGTAGTTGATCTATTTAGCATTTTTGTAAACATTAAATCTCACATGATTGTTACTTTGGAAGGTAATGGTATATTAGTGAGTTATCTTGACGGTCAGGTGAAAGAGATTTTTTAAAATTTAGATTAATATCTTTCGAAAATCAATAATGTTTCAACAAAAAATAAATTAATTGGTTACATCGTCAAAAAATATTATATGAAATTGATTATAGAATATCAATTCATAACATTGCATCTTAAAAAAAAAACTTCAAACAAAATATAACAAAAGTTTATTAAATAAGTTTTATGCCTCTTATTAAGGCTTGACTTTAAGGCCATCTACACCATTGAGCCATCTCTGCCCACGTTCTATATAGGATAGAAAATAATCTCATTATTGTAGTATAAACGTTTTTTCTGATTTTAGCTAATAATCGGGTGATTGACATGAGGGATATCCATCTAAGGAGTTGGTCTTTAAATATTATCCTTATTTATGGATGTATTTAAAAATGACTTTCGGACTCACACACATTTATTACTTGTCAGTGATTTTTCTATCAGGTTGGTAGATTCTATACTACGCTTACTCACCTATATTGCTAATTATACTATACTCGATTGGCATGACTTTGTAATTGTTCAATTATTCACCAACACTACCATATTGGCATGACATTGTGTTATCTGCATGCGGTCTATTTGTTAAATATTTACAAACTCTATCCGATTGGCATAATTTTATGCTTGTTCAATTGTTCACCAAAGTCTATTATATTGCCATGACTTTGTATTTTCTGCAATCGGTCTATCTGTTAAATTATTCATTAAGGTCACCGGATTGACATAATTTTCTGTGTTGTTCAACAAAGAGTTCTTCAAATTTGCAATATCAATTTCGATCAAACCATCCCAAATCTTATCCAAATAATCTCAAATTTGAAACAATACCTCTAAATACCAATATAAATAATTTTCAATCACCAATTTAGTTAAATAATTCCAAATCAAGAAGACCCAATTTGTCTTCTTCAACATTTCTAAGGACCAACAATGAAAATTTTAGATTTTTATATTAAATATCTAAAGTATTTGGACTAAAATTTTAAGCGTAAATTATTAACATTCAAACGATTTTAACAATAATCAATCATTAAATTCTAGTTTGCATCCCAAACAAGAACTTTAAGCTTTCACTTTTGAAGAATCAATATTCTTAGTTAAGAAAAAGCCTATTTTTGCAATAAAATAAAAAGTAAGAATAATATTTAAAGATCAGTCTCTTAGGGGGGACAAGCGGTGTAATTTTCTAGTCTTAACTAAACACACGATAAATTTAATCGCAAATTTTATACCAAAATAACTCACTTAATTCTTCCAACAAAACGACCCCTAAGAGTAAAAAAGTCTCGGTATAAGTTATAAACGCTCTAACAATATTAAAAAAATATTTATACAATCAGATTATATATAAAATAACTGCTAGCAAATCTCTTGACATGTATTAATTAGTAACCTTGCAAAAATAATTACCAAACTATAGTATTAAATTTCTTTTACACAGTATATAATTAAATTCAAAAAAGTTAAGGTAATCCATATGAGTGTTGAGAGTAGAGTCCATTTAGCGACCCATTTAGGATCTTGGATATATGGGCCTACAGAACCTATATGGCCTGCATACGTATTTAACGAGATCTTCCTAAAGACAAACACCGGTTACCCCCCTAAGAAACTGGTCTTTAAATATTATTCATATTTTTTTTACTTTGTTGTAAAAATAGGCTTCTTTTTCACCAAAAATATCAAAAGTTTTTTAATATTGGAAGCTCGAAATTCTTATTTGGGTGTGAAAAATTAAAGTTAAGGCTAATTATTATTATTATAACTATTTAAATGTTGATAATTTATACTTAAATTTCTAGTTCAAACATTGATTTAGTGATTTACATTAAAAATTGCAAAACTCCATAATTAGTCCTTAGAAAATGTTGAAGAAGACAAAGTGAGATTTTTAGATTTAGTGTTATTTGGCTAAATTGATGATTGTGAATTGTTTGTATTGGTATTTAGAGGTTTTTGTTTTAAATTCGAGATCATTTGAAGTAGATTTGAGGTGGTTTGATCGAAATTAGAATTACAGTTTTGAAAAATACTTCGTTAATCAACACAAAAAATTATGTAAATCTGATAGATTTTGATAAACAATTTAACATATATATCAATTGCAAATAACATAAACTCATGTCAATTTAGTAAAGTTTGGTGAACAAGCACAAAATTGGATGATTTGCACAAATAGGACATTTCGGCGCCATTAATGGTTTTTTGACCCGCATGCTTCATGGGCAACACTTTAAGTTTTACAAGTGTTGTCCATCACTTGACCCGTGGGAAACAGTTTTAATTTTTGACCTTAAAGGTTTGCCCATGGAGCAAGCGAGTTAAAAAAAATAGGAGTGCTCATTTTTGTCACGACCTAAAATCTATAAAGGTCGTGATGGCGGTGGATACTACTGTCAGGCAAGCCAACAATAAATACTTAATTGGGTTCTCATTTTATTATTTTTGAAATCGTATTTTGCTTCAATTTAAATAGTAAAGAATGGGGATTTACAGAATAAATAATAATACTTTTAACAAATTCAACACAGAATAACCCATAATTATCCCAAAACCTGGTGTCACAAGTGCATGAGTATTAACTAGGAATATAAAATAAAAATACAGCAGATGTCCGGAATAAAAATTAGACAGAAAAAATATAAATGCTCAGAAGGAGACTCTGCTGGCTGTGGGTAGACAAATGGAATGCAACTCACCTAGATCCCCGCATGTATATACGCCTCTACTCTCACATAGCCTCTAAACATATATGTACCTACACAAAAATATGCAGCAAGTGTAGTATGAGTACGTAAGCAACGTGTACCCAGTAAGTATCTAACCTAACCCCAGAGAAGTAGTGACGAGGGATCGACATCGACACTCACTAGTGGTCCAACAACATAAGGTACAGTAAAGAGGTAGAAAATATGATGCAGAGTAAGTAAGTGAAATAGACAAATATAGATCACGTGGTACAAATCCCCTCTCTTCAAGAGGAACTCAAGCCCTTCATTAGAAATTTTCTCCTTAACCGGAGCATATATATAGGTATGGTGAAACGCATCAAGTGGCTACCATAATTCAAATCCGGAATTTACAGATACACTCGCTTCTTGCCAAGTTTTACGCACAATTTCATGGGAATGTAATATAGGAAATGCCGAGGCGTACGGCTCGATCCAACATAATAATAAAACTGTGCATTGCCGAGGGTCGAACGGCCCGGACCATATGATAAATCAATTAACCTGCTGAGGCGAACGACCCGCTCCCATGAGAGTGTGGTACATAAATTCTGCCGAGGCAAACGGCCCGATCCCATAAGAAGTGAAATACAAATTCCTGTCGAGGCGAACGGCCCGATCCCATAAGAGTAAGAATTTTTTACGGGTCTTTGACCCCACTCACGAATAAGCATGTGAGTTGTAATTTCTTTAACAAAACCTTTTAATAAAGTATATGTATCGCGGACACATGCCGTAAGAGGAGTAGAATTATTCGGTGACTAATCATGAACTCGTAAAGTCTCTACAATATCGAGTCTAGCCTCAAGTAGTAATGTAAAACAGAGGAATTTAATAGTCGAAAGACTGCTCAAATATTACAGCTATAGCATGATGTGAACCTAAGCCTACCTGGACAATAACATCAATGTAGCTACGTACGGGCTCTCGTCACCTCGTGCGTACGTATCCTCCACAATAAGTAGCACACATCAATATACAACACCTAGGGATAATTTTCCCCTCACAGAGTTAGACAGGAGACTTACCTTGCTCCGAAATTCCATAATTGGCTCCAAAGCCCTCTAACACCTCAAACCAATGCCCGTCGCTCCAAAACTAGTCAATTAAGATGCAACCCAATAAAAATATACTCTAATACTCATAATTAATCAATTTATAACAATTTCCAACTATGCTTGAAAAGTCGATAAAACCCACCCTTGGGCCCACGTGCCCGAATTCCAAAACTTTTCGAAGAAAAACACTACCATAGCATTACGAGCTCAAATATATAATTTATTCTCAATTTCATGCCCAAATTGTGGTCAAAATCTAAAAATATAATTTCTAAATTTTCTATCAAAAGCCACACAATTTCTACTAATTTTCATGCTTAAATCCTTATACAAACCATGTATTTAACTTGCAATGGATGGGAATAACTTACCTTGGCATAGATGATGAAAACCCTCCACTTGAAACTCTCCAAAATCGCCCAACTAAGTGAAAAATGGGAGAAATATGGGCCAAATCCCGTTTAAAAGGAAACCTCACTGCCCAGTTCGAATTCTCTCACCTGCGGTCACTTGACCACTTCTGCGGTTCCGCAGGTACGACAATTATTCCGCTTCTGCAGAGATGCCCCCCAGCCGTTGCTTCCGCTTATGCGCCTTCCCTTCCGTAGGTGTGGTCTCGATTCTGCGGCGAGATAACCGCATCTGCGGTCTCAGCACTGCCACCCTAAAATCGCACCTGCGCCCCTCATGGCTGCTTCTGCGGGTCCGCACCTGCGGCCAAAACCTCGCAGGTGTGGTTACACCAGACACCAGCTGCCTCATCATTCCTTTAGTTCAAATATTGATCCGTTAAGCATTCGGAATCCACTCGAGGCCCTCGGGACCTCAACCAAATATACCAACACGTCCCAAAATATATTATGAACTTAGTCGAGGCCTCAAATCACGCCCAACAACATCGAAACTACGAATCACCCTCCAATTCAAACTTAATGAACTTTGAAATTCCAAACTTCTACAATCGATGCCGAAACCTATCAAATCATGTTCGACTGACCTCAAATTTTGTACAAAAGTCATAATTGATATTATGGACCTACTCCAACTTCCAGAATCGAAATCCGACCCCGATATTAAAAAGTTCACACACGGTCAAACTTCCCAAAAACTTTCAAATTCCAACTTTCGCCAAATGACCTACTGACATCCAAATTCACATCCGGACGTGCTCCCAGTACCAGAATTACCATACAGAGTTATTCCCAGACTCGGAATCCCAAACGGATATTGATAACATTGAAATACACTTCAGCTCAAATCTATGAAACTCTTCCAAAATGCCAACTTCCATAATAGGCACCGAAACGCTCCCGGGTCATCCAAAACACGCTCCGAACATACGTCCAAGTCCAAAATCATCATACGAACCTGTTGGAACCTTCAAATCTCGATTCCTAGGTCGTTTACTCAAAAGGCATACTTTAGTCAATCCTTCCAGCTTAAGGATTCCGAAATTAGAATTTTTCTTTCCAAATCGACTCTGAACTTCCTGAAATTAAATTCCGACCACGCGTACAAGTCATAATACCTTAAGTGAAGCTGCTCAGGGTCTCAAACCGCTAAATGACGCGCTAGAGCACAAAACGACCGTTTGGGTCGTTACATTCTCTCCTACTTAAACATACGTTCGTCCTCTAACGTGCTAAGAACTGCCATGGAGTTGTCTGAATTCGTTGTTTAGCACCTCGTGCACCTACCCATGCTACCATAACCCAGTTGAGCATATTTACTCGAGTAAACCTGAAAAGCCTCCTTATTATCTAGTCAAATAAGCCTTAGAGCCAAATTCCAACATTTGAAATCCTCTACCAAGTCTATTTCCAACATACGAACGTTGTATTAATCACTAAACAATGCACCAATACATGTTCGCATACCTTCACGGAATCCACACCATGCATCGCATAATTTACATGACCATAATAACATCCCTGATAACAAGAGCCAAAAACCCACGAATTCGATGCTCACAACACACCTCATGACTCATATAAGTCATGTTCCAACTCTTGCAATACCACCACGACAGAGAAGATGTGTAGAATTCATAACCACTTGACGAATCATAATTTATGGAGTCTCTCCTCTCGACAAGAACTATTACCTCATTATGGACTCAATAACAATATTTACTCTTTAATATGCTTCATATAAATTTGATCGCACTGATCCCAGGTCCAATAATCTCGTCTCACCCAGTACAAGCTGCTCAGGCAGTAAGACACCTCAGACACTGCCAAAAGTCTCATATGATGCCACAATGTGCCAACAAGCTACAAACTCGAAGGTGATACATAAGGAAACGAACTCTGGAAAGATATACTCAACCCACGTAACTAATTTAAACAACCGAAGAGATGTTATGAACCTTCCTCAGGAAACGAGGAGCAAAACACACAATCATAGATATGGGAAATTGTACTCAATACCACACTGTTGCGGCATGCAACCCGATCCACATATGATACCGTTGCGGCGTGTAACCCGATCTAACCATGATACCCGTGGCGGCGTGCCACCCGATCCAAAAAATATACCCGTGGCGGCGTACCATCCGATCCAACCATATACCCGTGGCGGCGTGCCACCCGATCAACACATAATAGTCTAAAGAAAACACACATCGAGCCGTAATGCTTATTCTCACGAAGTGCCCGAATATCAATCATAAACACGTCAAGTGCATAATACCAATCCTGGGGAGACGATAGCATCATGCGCTACAAAACTCAAGCAAAACTAAGGTGTGATATATGATCTGTATATCGAGAGCCATCCTGCTCACATAATACCACAAACCATATGGGACCTCAATACGAGTGTGAATAATCAAACCACCTCACAACCCACCTAGTTTAATATAGATTACACGCAATAACTGATGACAGAAATAACATCCAAGGCCCGAAGACCCGTCCGAAAACAACGCTATGCTGAGATGAGGACATCCGGCCTGATATAGAGCCCATATTCACATTTAGATCCATTCACGGACCTCAAACCGATTCTGATCAAACCATGCTTGGCTAAATAGCCCCTCAAGGGCTCACAGTGACCTATTCACGACATATAAGAAAAACCATCAAATCCGAAACAAATGTCCACATTCCACAACTAAATGAACCGAATGCTTTGCAAGCATAAATTCTCACATTAGCGATAGTACCACAATCTCCATACTTGGTTTTAAATCTTTAACCAATCAAGTGACTACATGTCACACTTTTACAATCTTCCCATGGGATACACTCCCAAGACCCTCCGCACCAGGTAACAAGTCTGCATATCCATACCAACGGTCACACTAATTTTGTAAAGCAAATCAAGAAGCTACAAATCAACACACAAAGCCTCTTACACAGGTCACCGATCTCAGGTGACGCTAAGGACAATACCATCTTATTCTAAACATCTGAATTCTTCCCTGCTTATCAGAGCTCGTGACATTCTTGTCGTCATCAACTGCAACCTTGATCCTCAACTTCCAATTCCTATGTCGCTCACTACACCTAACATACCAATACGCGAGAGTACAAGAATTTCATCATAACTCCCGAACCACCAATAGGGTACATACTTCATCATACTGAAACTTTTCACTTAACTCATTTCAGGAGAACCATTGCCACACGTGACTGAATTCCCATAACAGCAAAAAATACAAACCTCGAGTGGTGGTCTACACCACCATAATTCTCCCGGGCTCCATCTACACATAACATGCCATAATACTCGAATGCCTCCAAATAAGATCAATTACGGTGGCCGTCAAATCTCACACGTACCGCCACAAATCACATGTATAACTCAACATGCTGAAGGAACTGATCATTACCACCATCATGCCAGTTCAACCATTTCTAACCGACTCCGACTTCTTCTAATTTACTCTGGAATTGCCTTAGGAATAATAATAGCTCCATTCAGAATATCATGAACCCAAATTCGCACTCATCCTGAGTGACCTTATTTCAGGAGACCACGTTATCTCCAAACCCCACGAACCATCTCATACCCTCCTTATGCGTATATTCGCATCTTCAACTGGTACACCCATTCTGAAAATCCCTATATAAATCCGAAGTTATTTTATCCCATTCCTCAAATGCCACACCGCAGACCGATGATAATGTAGAACACTCCAAGCCACCTTTCATAATCCACTGTAAAATCTCAAATACTTAACCATATTACTGGCTCGAAATCCTTAAGCACCGCACTTAAATTTTGAACCTACTAGGACCATTGTTAAGAGTCACCCACTCTGACTTGGTCCTGAATATAATCAACTCCAAGGCCATGTTAGCACGTGTACGCCCTCTCAAAGAAGCACCCGGCTGAATCACCTTTCTTGTACATCATATCTACACGAAATATAAATCTTTAGTCTTCCCAAAGCCTGAACATGTATTGATAAGGCCAATTATAATACACATTCCTCAAATCCTTTGCTCAAAACACCACTGACGTTCTCTTTCCTTAGCCGTAATAACCCACCAATATGCCGATAACCAGAAACCTCCCAAGTAAAAAGCCATGCAATCCAATCGTAGGCGGTGGGGCTCTCCCACTTAGCTTGAAGCTACAATTACATAGCCCTGGAGCCCACCAAGATTCCTTCTTCCTCATTGACATAATCTAAAGGTGCGACAATACCTTCCAATCCAAAACCATGTTGTATCCTTCTTCATACCAAGCAGCTCCTTTTTCGCCGTATCCAACATTCCTTCGCATAGTGGCCAATATATCTAATCAAGTTCGTAGGCTTAGTCACTGTCCACCATGAGTTCCAATTCACTCTAAACTTTTCTCAAGGCATGTAGCTATCCTACCACAGAACACATATGATACTCTGTCACTCTCCCACTTTGGTCAAACCCCCATTCTTTAAGAAATACCCGACTCCTGTTTTCTTACACTTGGCCTTCTAGATGTTTAACCATCGTAAGACACCTCCCACATGTGCTTCCTCATCATTCGCTGCCCAGTTGTTGCCTTAAATATAAACCCATCTCTGTAGAACCTGAACCAACAGATCGCCGCCAACTCTAAACCTCTCCAAAGATCATCGTCCTTGATCCATCAATATTAGGATCACCGATTCGATCCTAAACCACATCACACTACGACCTCTATTTAATGTGATTTGAAGTAATATCAACAGTAGGATCAACGTTGTTTGATGTGATTTGAAGTCTCGACTAAGCTCGTAATATAATTTGGAACTGGTTGATATGATTGGATGGGGTGCCGGGGACCCCGGGTGGATTCCGGGTGGTTGACAGATCGAATTTGGAATTTGAAGAAGAGTTGAGGCAGTTGATATTTGGTGTACCCGCACCTGTGAGGTTTTGGCTGTAGGTGCAGAGGGCGCAGAAGCGACATTAGAGTCGCAGGTGCGGAGTAGGCTTGTCAGGTGAAGGACCGCAAGTGCAGAGCTTTTGGTCGCATCTGCGCAAACGCAAAAGCGGAAAGTGCCTCACAAAAGCGGAAGCAGGTGCAGAAATAGAAGGTTTCTCGCACCTGTGAAGCTGCAAGTGTGGCTACTTGATACTAGGTGCGAAGGACAGGGATGGGCAGTGTGTTCTTTAAAAACGAGGGCTTGGCTTGTTTTCACTTCATTTTATCCATGGGAGCCGGTCTTGGGGCGATTTGTGGAGCTCCATCTTTATCATCTATGTGAAGGTAAGTGATTCCCACCTATAGCAAGTTAAATACATGATTTATATATGGATTTAGACATAGAAATTAGTAGAAATTGTAGGATTTTGTTAGAAAACCTAGAAATTGGTGTTTTTGGAATTTAACCACGAATTTGGGTAAGGAAATGGAAGTGAATTATATATTTGAGTTCTTGAAGCTATGGGTAATGGTTATCTTCAAAAAAATTTGAAATCCGGGCACGTGGACCCGAGGGTTGCTTTATCAACTTTTCGAACGAAGTTGGAAATTTTTATAAATTGTTTAATTATGAATATTAGAGTATATTTTGATTGGGTTGCAACTTATTTGACTAGCCTTTGAGCGACTGGCATCGGTTTGAGGTGTTAGGGAGGCTTTAGGAGTCGTTTATGGAATTTTAGAGTGAGGTAAATCTCCTTTCTAACCTTGTAAGAGGGAATTAACCCCAAAGGTGAAATAAAGTATTGTGTGCTTCTATTTGTGGGGGATACGTACGTACGAGGTGACGAAAGTCTATACGTAGCTACTAGCTATGCCTATGTCCGGGTAGTTTTAGGCTCACATCATGCCTTGTTGATATTCTTATTGATTATGTTTAATTGTTTGCATCGGGAGCGAGCGAGATTGAGTTTGCTTACTAAATGTTTTGAAAGGAGTTGAAATTATTGAACTTAAGATTTAAAAAGTTTTCATTTGAACTTCGTAAATTTCGAAAAGGATTGAGGAATACCATAATAGCTTAAGAAATCTATTTGTAACCGCGTCGCATGTGTATTTCACGAGCGGCGTAATTTCCTTAAAAAGCCACAAGCTGAATTTCCCTAACTTTAAAAGAATCAAGAAAAAGATAGTATTTTTAATGTTAAATTATATTTGACAGCGTCGCAAGTATGATTTGCTAGCGGGGAGATCTCCTTAAATTTATATTTGACCGCGTCGCACGTATGATTCGCGAGTGGGGTATTTTCTTCTACTACTTTTATGGGATCGAGTCGTTCGCCTCGGCAGGATTTATGTACCACACTCTCATGGGAGCGGGTCGTTCACCTTGGCAGGTTAATAGATGTATCTATGGTTCGCGCAGTTCGACCCTCGGTAGTGCACAATTTACTTTATGTTGGATCGGGCCGTATGCATCGGCACTTCCTATATATATATATATATATGTCGTACGCCTCGGCATTTTTATAAAAATATCCTCATGGAATCGTGCGTAATATTTTGCAAGAAGCCAGAGTATCCGTGAGTCTTTCCCTGATTCGAATTATAACAACCTATCTGGTAAGGTCCATTATACATATATATATGTGCTCCGGTTGAGGATAAATTGCTAATTAATATATATATATATATATATGCTCCGATTACGGAGGAAACTTGCCAATTGAGAGCTTGAGTAAATTGTAAAGGGGAAATTGTACCACATATTTTATACTTGTTTTTTCATATAATTAATCTGTCTCCTATTTATTCACTTATTTACTGTACCTGATATTATTGGACCACTAGTAAGTGTCGAAGTCGATCCCTCGTCACTACTTCTTTGGGGTTAGGCGGGATACTTACTGGGTACGCATTGATTTATGTACTCATACTACACTTGCTGCACATTTTTGTGCAGGTATATATATGTTTATCGGCCTTGTGGGCGTAGAGGCGCGATTATGGCGGGGACTTAGGTGAGCTGCTTTCTATACGACGCATCGCAGCCAGCAGAGTCTCCTTCAGAGTATTGTATTTTCTTTCCTGTCCAAGTTGTATTCTGAACAGTTATTGTATGTAATTTTAAATTTCTAGAAAAGGCTCATGCACTTGTGACACCGGGTTCTGAGATGATTATGGGATGTTCACTATTGGAATTAGATAACATTATTATTTATTCTGTAAATTCATTTTTTTACTAGATAAATTGAAGTAAATTTACGATTTCAAAAATATTAAAATGAGAATTTAATTAACTATTTAGTGTTGGCTTGCCTGACAGTGGAGTCCGGCGCCATCACGACCTTCATGGATTTTGGGTTGTGACAACATGGTATCAGAGCACTAGGTTCTCTTAGGTCTCACAAGTCATGAGCGAATCTAGTAGAGTCTTGCGGATCGGTACGGAGACATCTGTACTTATTTTCGAGAGGCTACAGGGCTGTTAGGAGCACTTCCCTTCTTGATTCTTCATCGTGCGATTTGATTCCTTTGAGGCTTATGCCTTCATTTCTTTCCCATTCAATCTTATGCAACGTGAAGCGCTAGTTATAAATTGAGAATTGAGGAATTGTAATGGTACTACAGATGTGGTGCAGGATGTATCTCTCTGCGTAGTTGATTGGGCTATTGTCGTCGCCTTGTGGAAGGATATTCTTACATTTCAGCTCAGTAACTGTACTTTTGAGAGCTTTGAGGCTATGCACAGGTTGCTATGGTGCTCAGGAGTTGTTGTCACACAGTATTGAAGTGATGGTAGGATGCTTGCCTATATGTCGGGGCAGTGAATGACTTGGAAGGAGGTTTACTTAGTGCATGATTCAGAGATCCAGTATTTTATTTTCGGCAAAGGAAAAGCAATTGGCCTATGAATGTTCAGATTTGGGTTGATAAAGTAACGAGGCTTGGTATTTTATAGTGTGATAGAATCTTCATCCGAGGTGTGGTGTCGTTGTCCTTGATTGAATATGTTAAGTTCGCCGATATTATGGCCTTCTTCAATTTGCCTTTGGGGCAAGGTACTATGAAATGGTGCTTGAGATGCGATTGTCGGAGATAACGGAGTGTAGCGGTTTTGGAATAGAATCAGTACTTCTAGTATTGATGGCTCAAGGAGGATGATCTTCGGAAAGGTTAAAGTTAGTAGCAATCGATGGGGTTCAAGTGCTACATAGGTAGATTTTGATTTAAGGCAACTACTGGGCAGCGAAAGATGAGGAAGAATGTGTGGGAAGTTTCTTGTCGCAGTTAAGTTTCTAGAAGGCCAAGTGTGAGAAGAAGAAATCGGGTAGTTGCTTAAAGGAGAAGGTTTGACCAAAGTGGGGGAGTGGCAGAGTGTCATATGGGTTACTGATTTCGTAGTAATTGTACCTAGTGCAGCGGCATTGGATCATGTCGGAATGAAGTTTCCACATGCGGGTTATCTCTTGTGAGCAATTTAGTGGTCGCATGGTATTGATGAAGCTTCTATGAAGAATTTCTACTGACTATTCAGGAAGAGGTCGAATATGTGCATGTGGCTAGTGATTCATAGTGGCTCTGAAGAGTTTAACAGAAAGGTTTCGAGGAATTTGGTGGGTTGATTGTGCAAGATCATGTTAGTGATGAAGAAAGAATCTTGGCGGGCTCTAGAGTTATGCAATGGTAGCTTCAAGCTAAGTGGGAGAGTCCCACCGCCTACAGTTGGATCGCATGGTTGTCTACTTGTGAGATTTTCGGTTATCGGCATATTGATGGGTTATTACGACTAAGGAAAGGGAACATCAGGGGTAATTCGTGCAGAGAAATTGATCAATATGTGCTATATTTGGACTTATCGATTCATGTTCAAGCTTTGGGAAGACTCACAGTTTATGTTTCATGTAGATGTGATGTACAAGGAAAGCGATTCAACTGGGTGCTTATTGAAAGAGTGTTCATGTGCTAGCAGAGCCTTGGAGTTGATTATATTCGGGACCAGGTCGGAGTAGGTGACTCTCAACAACGGTCCTAGTGGATTCAAAAGTTAAGTGATGTGCCTAAGGATTTCGAGCTTGTAGTATGGTTAAGTATCGAGCTTTTGCAGCAGATTATGAAAGGGGCTTGGAGTGTTCTACATTATCTTCGGGTTGCGATGTAGAATTGGAGGAATTCAAGTATTATGGCATGTTATGTGTAAATGTATACCGGAAGAGTTATGGTAGTTTAGACCACTACTTGAGGTTGGTATTTTCTGCGGATATGAGAATTCAGTCACGTGTTGCAGTGGTTCTCTTGAAATGAGTTAAGTAGAAGGTTTCTATATGATGATGTGTTTACCCTATTAGGGGTTCAGGAGTTATGATAAAATTCTTGTACTCTTGCGCATTGGCGTGATTTAGTGCATCAAGTGGCATGGGATTCGAAAGTTGAGGATTCGAGATTACGGTTCGATGTTGACAAGGATGTCATGAGCTCGGATGAGCAGGAAAAAGTATTTAGATGTTTAAAATAAGATGGTATTATTTTCGGCGTCACCTAAGGTCGATGTCATGTGTAAGAGGCCTTGTGTATTGATTTGTGGATTCTTGATTTGCTTTATAGCTTTAGTGCGGTCGGTGGTATGGATGTGCAGACTTGTTAACTGGTGCGGAAGGTCGTGGGAGCGTATCCCATGGGTAGAAGGTATAAGTATGACGTGTAGTCACTTGATTGAGTGAAGATTGAAACCAAGTATGAAGATTGTGGTAATATCGTTGATTCAAGAATTTGTGCCTGGAGGGCGCTCGGTTCACTTGGTTGTGGATTGTGGAAGTTTGTTCCGATTATGATGATTGTTCTTGTGTGTTATGGGAAAAAGGGTTATTATGGATCCTTGAAAGGTTATTAGCCCAGTACGGTGCGATCTGAATCGGCTTGAGGTCTATGGACGGATTTAAATATGAATGTGGGCTCTATATCAGGTCGGGTGTATTTATTTCAGCATAGCGCTCCTTATGGAGGAGTATTCGGACGTTGGATGCCGTTTCGTCATCGGCTATTTCATGTAATACTATATTTTATCGTATGAGTTGTGAAACGACTTGGTAAATTTCTTATGTGTTGAGGTTCCGCGGTTCCTCATAGCGATAGTGTTATATGAGCAGGATGGCTCTCGAGATTCAGATCATATATCGCACCTTAGTTGTCCTTGAGTTTTGTAGCGTATGGCGCTATCTGTCTCCCCAGGAATGGTATTATGCACTTAGCATGCTTGTGGCCGATATTCGGGCATTTTGTAGTAATGAGCATTCTAGCTCGATAAGTATCTCTTTATGTAGATTTTATGTATGGATCGGGTGGCACGCTGCCACGGGTATGTTATTTGGATCGAGTTGCACGCCGCAACAGTGGGATATTGATTACAGTCCCCTATATTTATTTTTGTGTGTTTTGTTTTCCATTTTCTTGGGAAGGTTCATAACATCTTTTCGGTTGTCTAATTAGTTGTGTGGGTTGAGTAGTCCCTTCCAGAGATTCATTATCCTTATGTATCACGTTTGAGTTTGTAGCTTAGTGGCATATTGCGGCATCATATGAGACTTTTGGTCATGTCTGGGGTGGCTTGTTGCCTGAGCAGCTTATACTGGGTGAGATGAGATTTTTGGATATGGGATCAGTGCGATCGGATTATATGAAGTATATTAAGGAGAAAATACCATTATTTAGTTCATAATGGGGTGATGATTCTAGTCAAAGGGAGAGATTCAATGATTTGTTGACTCTGCAGTTGGTTATGAATTTCTACAGATCTCTTCCATCGTGGCAGTATTGCAAGAGTTGGAACAAGACTTATATATGTCATGAAGTGCATTGTGAGCATCAGATTCGTGGAATTTCGACTATTGTTATCAAACGATGTTATTATGGTCATGTGAGTTATGCAGTGCAAAGTGTGAATTCATCAAAGGTATGCAATCATGTATCGGTGCATCGTGTAGTGATTGATACGGTGTTCGTATGATGGGAACAGGCATGGCATAGAATTTCAGATGTTGGAATTGGATTCTAAGGCTTATTTGGCTAAGTAAAAAAGGGAGAATCTTCAGACTGGCTCGAGCTAGTCTGCTCAACTGAGTTGTGGCAGCACGGGTAAGTGCACGAGGCATTAATTAGTGATTTCGGACAACCCAGAGCAATTCTTAGCACATTCGAGGACGAACGTATGTTTAAGTGGGAGAGAATGTAATGACTTGATCAGTCGTTTTGAGCTCTAGCACGTCGTTCAGCAGTTTAAGGCCATGAGCAACTTCACTTCAGGTATTATGACTGGTACGCGTGGTCGGAATTGAAATTTTGGAAGTTCAGAGTTGATTTAAAAAGAAAATTCTCATTTCAGAAGCTTTAAGTTGGAGAAGTTGACTAAGGTTGGATTTTTCAGTAAACAATCTCGGAATCGGGATTTGAAGGTTCCCACAGGTTCTTATGATGAATTCGAACTTGGGCGTATGTCTGAATTGGGTTTTGGATCACCCGAGAGCGTTTCGGCGCCTATTGTGGAAGTTGGCATTTTGAAAGAATTTCATAAATTTGGGTTGAAGTGCATTTCAATGTTATCGATGTACGTTTGGAATTCTGATCTGGGAATAGCTCCGCATGGTGATTACGGTATTGGGAGCGTGTCCGGAAGTGGATTTGGAGGTACGTAGGTCATTTTGGAGTCATTTGGCTAAAGTTAGAAATTTGAAGGTTTTTGAGAAGTATGACCGTGAGTGGACTTTTTGATATCGGGGTCGGATTCCGATTCTGGGAGTTGGAGTAGGTCCGTAATGTCAATTATGACTTGTGTGAAAAATTTGAGGTCAATCGGACCTAATTTGATATATTTTGGCATCGAATGTAGAAGTTTAAATTTCTAAAGTTCATTAAGCTTGGAATCGGGTGCGATTCATGAATTCAACATTGTTTGATATGATTTGAAGGCTCGACTAAGTTCGTAATGTGTTTTGGAACTGGTTGGTGTGATTGGATGGGGTCCCGAGGGCCCCGGGTGGATTCCGGGTGGTTGATGGATCGAATTTGGAATTTGAAGAAGAGTTGGGGCAGCTGATATCTGGTGTACCCGCACCTACGAGGTTTTGGCAGCATGTGCGGAAGGCGCAGAAGCGACATTAGAGTCGCAGGTGCGGAGCAGGCTGGCCAGGTGAAGGACCGTAGGTGCGGAGCTTTTAGCTGCATCTGCGTAAGCGCAAAAGTGGAAAGTGCCTCGCAGAAGCAGAAGCAGGCGCAAAAGCGGAAGGTTTCTTGCACCTGCGAAGCCGCAAGTGCGGCTACTTGACCGCAGGTGCGAAGGATGGGGCTGGGTAGTGTGTTCTTTAAAAACGCGGGCTTGGCTCATTTTCACTTCATTTTCTCCATGGGAGCCGGTCTTGGGGCAATATTTGGAGCTCCATCTTCATCATCTATGTCAAGGTAAGTGATTCCCACCTATTGCAAGTTAAATACATGATTTATATATAGATTTAGACATGGAAATCAGTAGAAATTGTGGGGTTTTGGTAGAAAACCTAGAAATTGGTGTTTCTGGAATTTAACCACGAATTTGGGTAAGGAATTGGAAATGAATTATATATTTGAGTTCGTGAGGCTATGGGTAATGGTTATCTTCAAAAATTTTCGGAATTCGGGCACGTGGGCCTGAGGGTTTCTTTATCAACTTTTCGAACGGAGGTGGTAATTTTTATAAATTGTTTAATTATGAATATTAGAGTATATTTTGATTGGGTTGCAACTTATTTGACTAGCCTTGGAGCGACGGGCATCAATTTGAGGTGTTAGGGAGGCTTTGGGAGCCGGTTATGGAATTTCGAGCGAGGTAAGTCTCCTTTCTAACCTTGTAAGAGGGAATTAACCCCATAGGTAAACTAAATTATTGTTTGCTTCTATTTGTGGGAGCTACGCACGCACGAGGTGAAGCGAGTCCATATGTAGCTACTAGCTATGCCTATGTCCGGATAGTTTTAGGCTCACATCATGCCTTGTTGATATTGTTATTGATTATGTTTAATTGTTTTCCTCGGGAGGGAGAGAGATTGAGTTTGCTTACTAAATGTTTTGAAAGGAGTTGAAATTGAAGAACTTAAGATTTAAAAAGGTTTCATTTGAACTTCGTAAATTTTGTAAAGGATTGAGGAATACCATAATAGCTTAAGAAATCTATGTGTAACCGCGTCGCATGTATGTTTTGCGAGCGGGGTAATTTCCTTAAAAATCTACAAGCTGAATTTCTCTCATTTTGAAAAGAATCAAGAAAACGATAGGATTTTTAATGTTAAATTATATTTGACCGCGTCACAAGTATGATCCGTGAGCGGGGAGATCTCCTTAAATTTATATTTGATCGCGTCGCACGTATGATTCGCGAGCGGGGTATTTTCTTCTACCACTCTTATAGGATCGGACCTTTCGCTTCGGCAGGATTTATATACCATACTCTCATGGGAGCGGGTCGTTCGCCTCAGCAGGTTAATAGATGCATCTATGATTCGCGTCGTTCGACCCTCGGCAGTGCACAGTTTACTTTATGTTGGATCGGGCCGTACGCCTCGACACATCCTACATATATATACATATATATACTATCCTCATGGAATCATGCTAAATATTTGGCAAGAAGCCAGTGTATCTGAAGGTTTTTCCCTGATTTGAATTACGACAACCTCTTTGATAAAATCCTCTCTCTCTCTCTCTCTCTATATATATATATATATATATATATATATATATATATATATATATATGCTCCGATTACAGAGGGAACTTTCCAGTTGAGAGCTTGAGTAAATTGTAAAGGGGAAAATTGTACCACGTATTTTATACTTGTTTGTTTCATATAATTACTCTGTCTCAGATTTATTCACTTCTTTACTGTACCTGATATTATTGGACCACTATTATGTGTCGAAGTCGACCCCTCATCACTACTTCTCCGAGGTTAGGCGGGATACTTACTGGATACCCGTTGATTTACGTACTCATACTACACTTGCTGCACATTTTTGTGCAGGTACACATATGTTTAGTGGCCTTGTGGGCGTATAGGCGCGATTATAGCGGGAACTTAGGTGAACTGCTTTCTATACGACGCGCCGCAGCCAGCAGAGTCTCATTCAGAGTATTGTATTTTCTTTCATATCCAAGTTGTATTCCGGACAGTTACTGTATGTTATTTTAAATTTCTAGAAAAGGCTCATGCACTTGTGACACCGGGTTCTTGGATGATTAAGGGATGTTCACTATTGGAATTGATTGTTATTTGTTTTGTAAATTTATTTTTTTACTAGATAAATTGAAGTAAATTTACGATTTCAAAAATATTAAAATGAGAATTTAATTAACTATTTAGTGTTTGCTTGCCTGACAGTGGAGTCTGGCGCCATCACGGCCTTCATGGATTTTGGGTCGTGACATAAATCATATTTTTCTTCAATTTAAATAGTAAAGAATGAGGATTTACAGAGTAAATAATAATACTTTAAACAAATTCAATACAGAAAAACCCATAATCATCCCAAAACCCGGTGTCACAAGTGTATGAGCATTAACTAGGAATATAAAATAAAAATACAGCAGCTGTCCGGAATACAAATTGGACAGGAAAAATATAAATACTCAAAAGGAGATTCTGCTGGCTGCGGGTCGACAATGGAATGCAGCTCACCTAGGTCCCCGCATGTACACATGCCTCTGCTCTCACATGGCCTCTAAACATATATGTACCTGTACAAAAATGTCCAGCACATGCAGTATGAGTACGTAAGCAACATGTACCCAGTAAGTATCTAGCCTAACCCTAGAGAAGTAGTGACGAGGGGTCGACATCGACACTCACTAGTGGTCCAACAACATAAGGTACAATAAAGAGGTAGCAAATATGATGCAGAGTAAGTAAGTGAAATAGATAAATATAGATCACGTGGTACAAATCCCATCTCTTCACGAGGAACTCAAGTTCTTCATTAGAAATTCCCTCCTTAACCGGAGCATATATATATAGGTATGGTGAAACTCATCAAGTGGCTACCATAATTCAAATCCGGAACTTACGGATACACTGGCTTCTTGCCAAGTGTTACGCACAATTTCATGGGAATGTAATATAGGAAATTCCAAGGCGTACGGCCCGATCCAACATAATAATAAAATCGTGCACTGCCGAGGGTCGAACGACCCGGACTATATGATAAATCAATTAACCTGCCGAGGCAAACGGCTCGCTCCCATGAGAGTTTGGTACATAAATCCTGTCGAGGCGAACGACCCGATCCCATAAGAAGTGAAATACAAATTCATGCCGAGGCGAACGGCCCGATCCCGTACGAGTAAGAAACTTTGACGGGTCCTTGACCCCACTCACGAATAAACGTGTGAGTTGTAATTTCTTTAACAAAATCTTTCAATGAAGTATATATATCGCGGACACATGCCGTAAGAGGAGTAGAATTATTCAGTGACTAATCATGAACTCGTGAAGTCTCTACAATATCGAGTCTAGCCTCAAGTAGTAATGTAAGACAGAGGAATTTAATAGTCGAGAGACTGCTCAAATAATACAGCTATAGCATGATGTGAATCTAAGCCTACCCGGACAATAACATGAATGTAGCTACGTACGGGCTCTCGTCACCTCGCGCATACGTAGCTCCCACAACAAGTAGCACACATCAATATACAACACCTAGGGGTAATTTTCCCCTCACAGAGTTAGACATGAGACTTATCTCGCTCCGAAATTCCATAACCGGCTCCAAGGCCCTCTAACACCTCAAACTGATGCTCGTCTCTCCAAAACTAGTCAATTAAGATGCAACCCAATCAGAATGTACTCTAAAACTCATAATTAATCAATTTATAACAATTTCCTACTCCATTCGAAAAGTCGATAAAAATCACCCTCGGGCCCACGTGCCCGGATTCTGAATATTTTCAAAGAGAAACACTACCCATAGAATTACGAGTTCAAATATATAATTTATTCTTAATTTCATGCCCAAATTCGTGGTCAAAATCCAAAAATATAATTTCTAGGTTTTCTACCAAAACCCTCACAATTTTTACTAATTTTCATGTTTAAATCCTTATACAAACCATGTATTTAACTTGCAATGGATGAGAATAACTTACCTTGGTATAGATGATGAAAAACCCTCACTTGAAACTCTCCAAAATCGCCCAACCAAGTGAAAAATAGGAGAAAAAATGGGCCAAATCCCGTTTTAAAGGAAACCTCACTGCCCAGCTCGAATTCTCGCACCTGCGGTTACTTGACTGCTTATATGGTTCCGCAGGTGCGGAAATTATTCCGCTTCTGCGGAGATGCTCCCCAGCCACTGCTTTCGCTTCTGCGCCTTCCCTTCCGCATGTGCGGTCTCGCTTCTGCGGCGAGATAACCACATCTGCAGTCTCAGCACTGCCCAACTAAAATCGCACCTGCACCCCTCATGGCCGCTTCTGTGGCCAAAACCTCGCAGGTGCGGTTACACCAAACACCAGCTGCCTCATCATTCCTTTAGTCCAAAAATTGATCAGTTAACCATCCGGAATCTACCTGAGGCCCTCGGGACCTCAACCAAATATACCAACACGTCCCAAAACATATTATGAATTTAGTCGAGGCCTCAAATCACGCCCAACAACATCGAAGCTATGAATCACCCTCCAATTCAAACTTAATGAACTTTGAAATTCCAAACTTATACGATCGATACCGAAACCTATCAAATCACGTCCGATTGACCTCAAAATTTACACACGAGTCATAATTGACATTATGGACCTACTCCAACTTTCGGAATTGGAATCTGACCCCGATATCAAAAAGTTTATTCCCGGTCAAACTTTCCAAAAACCTTCAAATTCCAACTTTCGTCAAATGACCTCAAAATGACCTACTGACCTCCAAATCCACACTCGGACGCGCTTCCTGTACCAGAATCACCATCCGGAGCTATTCCCAGACTCAGAATCCCAAACGGATATTGATAACATTGAAATGCACTTCAGCTCAAATCTATGAAATTCTTCCAAAATGCCAACTTTCATAATAGGCGCTGAAACGCTCCCGGGTCATCTAAAATCCGCTTCGGACATACGCCCAAGTCCAAAATCATCATACGAACCTGTTGGAACCTTCAAATTCCAATTCCGAGGTTGTTTACTCAAAAGTCATACTTTAGTCAATCCTTCCAACCTAAGGCTTCCGAAATTAGAATTTTTCTTTCCAAATCGACTCTGAACTTCCCGAAATTTAATTCCAACCACGCGCAGAAGTCATAATACTTGAAGTGAAGCTGCTCAGGGTCTTAAACCACTGAATGACGTGCTAGAGCTCAAAATGACCGGTCAGATCGTTATAATTTTTAAGGTTATTGGATGTAATTTTCTGTACAAAAAATAATCTAACTAATAGGTTGAGTGGAGATAACCCAAAGTCATGTCAATATGGTAGAGTTTGATGAACAATTGAACAATCATAAAGTCATGCCAATCGGGTAGAGTTTTATGAATAAATAGCAATATAGGTAGAGTAAATATAGCATAATATCTACCAATCAAGTAGATAAAGCCCTAACAAGTAATAAATGTGCGTGGAACCGGGAGTTATTCTCTAAATACATTAAAATATGGGAATAATATTTAAATACTAGACCTTATAATGTTATTCCTGTCAATCACCTAAAAGTACAAGAGGGGTGGGGGGAGGGTGGGGGTGAATTGTAACCAATTTAAAAAATTTGTTGACTAGAGAGGGAATTAGTCAACTAAACTTTTCTAGCAAGTTCGATCGCAACAAAGTTAAATTGTGCAGAAGTAAAAGCAGTATAGACACATGAGGTTTATACCGGTTCAGTACCGGTGTGGTACCTACATCTAGTTTCCTTGGGCCACAAGGGTTCTCTTAGATCTTCAATATTGAGTCAATACAACAATTGTGGTTTTTGTTCATTCACCACTAAGGATATTCAGCAATAATGTTTGTCTAAGCTTGACACAACTCTTGTTTTATTTTCTAACTCTTCCTATCTTTTGTGACACTTGTAAAATCAAGAATACAATATTTGTACTAAGAACTAGAAAGATATAGAAACTTGTATTAAGTTGCATGAACTTCCTTGTCCTTCCTCCTCTTCTTTAATAGTGCTCGATGGAGTTTCTGATTCTTTTTTTCTGAGATTGTGGAAGATCATTGATTGTGAGACTTTTCCTTTTGAGGTAGAATTTTCTAAGAGTAGGACCCAAGGGTAGCCTCATGAATCTAGCGTATGAAGTACAACCAGATTCATTCTCAATATGTAGTTTGACTCCTTCATCTTTTCAATCAATTGCTCTTAAAGCTTCCGCTGATTTCTTTTGACTGAAATTCCTTTCCTTCCTTGTATGCTCGAGAATCTCTTGCTTGTTTGATTGATTCTATTTCATTCCTTGTATGCTTGAAAATCTCTTGCTTCCATGTAAATCTGCACACATAGTAGAATTACATTAGTCAAGACTTTTTGTTATTAATCATCATTAAAATTCTAGACCTAACATCACCCTCCTAAAGAGCATATCAAAAGTTTGGGCTTGATTTTTGGGCCCACTAAAATTCTAGTCTTGACTATACTAGAAACTTATTTATTACTTTTTTAGGTTTCTTAAAAATTACATTCTCGGTCTATATTTACCACTTTAATACAAAACCATAATAAACAAAGTATCCCTTCTTAAAATTAGGATGTAACTGAATAGCGTCCCCCCTCCTCGTCGGCCCCTTCCCTCTCCCCTTCTCACTCTTATGTATATCAATTATACAAAGCCCATAAAATTATGTTTTCATCTCATTTTCAAAAAGACTTCAAAAAATTTCTCTCCTTCATACAAATTAACCCAAATATTTTTCTCTTCACACAAATCCATCGATATTATTGCTAAAAAAATTACAGCAACAAAGGGTTCTCCATTAATATCCATTAAAAAGCTTCGAGGCTATACATTCAATATTCAGGTTTTACGATTTTGTGATCTTTTGGATTGGGTATTCTTGCAAAACAGAATATACCTTGGAGTGTATATATCAATTTTGAAGAAGATTGGTTAAGTTTAAAGTTAGTTTTAGGTAAACTTTCAGATTGAAACTCGAAGAAGAAGTAGTTTCAGATTGAAACTCGAAGAAGAAGAAGAAGAAGAAGAAGAAGTTTAGAGTTGGTTTTAGGTAAAATTCACATTGGAAGAAGAAGAAGAAGAAGTTTAGAGTTGGTTTTAGGTAAAATTCACTTTGGAAGAAGAAGAATAAGGAGAAGAAAAAGAAGGAGGAGAATAAAAAGGGGGGGGGGGAGGAGGAGGAGGAGGAGAAGGAGAAGAAGAAGGAGGAGGAGGAGGAGAAGGAGGAGGAGAAGGATAATAATAATAATAATAATAATAATAATAATAATAATAAGAAGAAGAAGAAGAAGAAGAAGAAGAAGTTTCAGAATTATATCACAATTGTACGATAATTGTATCACACTTGTATCAAAATTGTATTATAATTGTATCTAAATTGCATCTGATGCATCAATATATAAAAAAATACCTGATAAAATACTGATACAAGTTTAATACAATATATGTATCAGAACTGTATCGATAGAAGAAGAATTGGAAGAATTCACATTGGAAGAATTGGAAGAAGAAGAAGAAGAAGAAGAAGAAGAAGAAGGAGGAGGAGAAGGAGGAGGAGGAGGAGGAGGAGGAGAAGGAGAAGAATTATATCACAATTGTACGATAATTGTATTACACTTGTATCAAAATTGTATTATAATTGTATCTGAATTGCATCTGATACATCAATATATGAAAAAAATACCTGATATAATACTGATACAAGTTTAATACAATATATGTATCAGAACTGTATCGATAGAAGAAGAAGTAGTAGTTTCAGAATTATATCACAATTGTACGATAATTGTATTACACTTGTATCAAAATTGTATTATAATTGTATCTGAATTTGCATTTGATATATCAATATATGAAAACATACCTGATACAATGAAGAAGAAGAAGAAGAAGAAGAAGAAGAATTATATCACAATTGTACGATAATTGTATCACACTTGTATCAAAATTGTATTATAATTATATCTGAATTGCATTAGATGCGTCAATATATGAAAAAATACCTGATACAATACTGATACAAGTTTAATACAATATACGTATCAGAACTGTATCGATTTTTTATATTGGCCTTTATGTTTTTTGTATGCTTTCAATTTAAAAATAAAAGTTATAGTTATGCCGAGAGTGCAGGGAGACAAATTGTTTTTCCATTTGAGTTTAACTAATATATGCCGATAGTATAAAGGATTTTTTATCATTACCTGTAATGTCTTTAGTAAGATTACAAGTATCTCAACTATCTCCTACGCTTCTAGCTTAAGATCAAGAGACAAGTACAAGTGTACAACTAACTTTGAGGGCAAAATCAAAAAATGTAAAACAAACTTGCCTTCATCAAATCAAACATTGATATACAATAACATGGAAGGACAACTCAATAAAGAAAAATAAAATTGCGATCATAAATTCAAATACTGAATACAAGTAATAGAGGGGATCCAAAACCAAGAAAACTAAAACAACCTTGTGTTTGATGAAATCAAACATTAATATTTTTGGCTCTCAATATGGTGAGTAGAGAAAGAAGACATAAGATAAAGAAGATATGAGGAGACAGAAGAATCCGTAATCGGAAGAAGAAAGGTTGCTGCTCCCAGAACCACCACCTCCTCCGCGAACTCCGCCACGACGCTGCGCTGTCACGAGGTCCAAGATGAGGCACACGGCCATGAGTAAAACTAGAACTTTCTCCATTTAGATATAGCTTATAGCTCGTGTAATGATAGAGTTTAATGTATAATTGTGTTAGTCGATGAAGTACTACTGATAAAATATTTAACCTGTAGAAGGTGGTCGTGCTGACATGTTTTTTCTTTAATTTTATGATAGTGTGAAAACAGTATATTATTAGTATATTCTATTGTGTCTTTCTCTGCTCTGAGGTAGGCTTTTTCTTTAATAAAATATAAGATTAGAAGTCTACTACATTGATATAACGGAGCAACTACTTACGCCCTAAAATAATTGCCAAGAATTAAGACAACATAGTCAAGTTTAGGGAATGCAGCAGCCTGCAGAAAATCAGCAAACATCCATCTATACCACTAAACACGAAGACCCTATCGAAATGTCGATCATTTTTTTTTTACCCGTAAGTGAATTTTACATTGAATATAATTGTAATTATAATAATTATTTTCTTTCTTTTGGGAAAAAATATAATTGCGTGTGCCTTCCTTTATGTTTATGATTCTTTAGATTTTACTTTGTTTAGGATTCTTTCCTTACGCCGTATTTTGTTTTATGTTTTTTGTTTTGTTTAGGTTTAGGATTCTAAACTAGAATAGATTTTCCTCGGTTTACGATTCTTACATTGTATCTTTTATTTTCATTGTTACTTATGGTGTGTCTTTTCTTTGTTTAATTAGGTTGAGGATTCCGTTTAGGTTTAGATTATCAATAGTAGGTTTTGTGTCTTCTCTTTAGGTTTTTAAACTCTAGGACCAAAATAGTTTAGAATAAGGAGTTTTATAATCATAAACTCTTCATAGTATCGACATTTACATAAGTAAATTTGCTTGTGATTTGAAGTAAACTTTCTAACCTATAACACGCTCTTAAGGTTATGCAAACAACCTTAATATTATAATTGAAAAGTTGTCAATTGTGATTTTTGTTTATAATATATAATATATGATCATTAGTTTAAAATTGACTTATTTATAAATATTGTACATGTTGTTTCCATCATTGTATTTGTAATATAAAATTGGTTCGGCATTCTAACTCATATCAATTCAAAATTTCATCAATTCAAGATTATTTTTGTTCTATGTTTTATAGTTAAAATTACTATAATTGTTACGCCGGCTTTTTTCTATGTTCTATAGTTAAAATTACTAAGTCTTATGCCAACTCAAGCTGCTCGTATTTGGTACGAAAAATTAATTCGATTACCTCTTTTATTTGACTATATTATACATATTATAATTTTAAATTTGTGTTCTTTGAATAGCCTTTGGTAATTAGCATCCCTGCATCTATCCGAAATTACTAATGTTTCATTGCTTCTGGTAAACAATTCTTCTTATCTCAAAAATTTTATTTTATATTATCTCTCTGGCCTAATTTTGGTACGTCCCGAAAGTATTGCCTTTGTTGCAGTTCCACTACTATAATTTTTCCTTTTTTACTCCTCGAGTTTTGAGATTGAGATGTTGCATAATATCAGTTTACTTAAGGCTAACTTGTCATATTACTGTTGGATGAATTTAGTTCTCCAGAAGAAAACTGCAACATTAGAGGAGTCTAATGCATCAAAATACATTAGTGCATTAGCAAATAATTCTTTTTAATATGTCCAATCCTTATTATGGGTTTAAGTATTCCTTTAAATTTTCTTTTAAAAAATTACTAAATATTTTAATTGGCTTCTATGACTTTACCGCCATGTTGGTATTAGAACACTTGTGCGCACATGATTTCAGGTATTGAATTTGCAAACGAATGTGAGCTGATTAGTACAACAGTTACATCTGGAAACCATTTGTTTACCAAAGTTGATTAACACATTATCAAATGGTAGTTTCCTATACCATAATCTCCAATTAAGAAATAAAATATTAAATGGGATGGAAGAATGTCATCCCTTGCTTTGTAACTGCTCCTTAAGTTTGCTACTTCTGATAATTTGCATTACATACTTGTTGGAGTAAGTTCCAACTTGCGTAAAGTCCCAGTAAATTTTATCTGGTGATATGCTCCTCCCTATCTCAATCTCCTTTATGTGCTGAACCATAGAGCTTGGAAGGATGCCATGGAGTTTATTGATATTCCATTCCCCATTCTGAATAAAGTCCTTGGCAAGGATCTTTGGACTTTTATATGTACCCAGGGCCAGATTTGCAAGAGGACCTTTACAAGACCAATTGTCCCACCAAAAACTACAATTCCCTTAGTTTGTTTGCCACACCATATTAAATTCTGCATTGTTTCTTACCTTAATCAGATGTTTCCAAGAATGAGAGTTACCAGATGCCCATTGTTTAGCTACTGGATGAGCTCTAATACAGTACTTATTCTTGAGAAAGTTCGCCCACAGAGATGGTGTAGTTCTAAACCTCCACCATCTTTTTGTGACTAGAACGTCACTAATGTCTTCCATTCTCCTAATTCCTATTCCTCCTTCATTAGTAGGAAGGCATAAATTCTTCCAAGATCTCCAATGATATTTCTTATGATCACCATCTGCGCCCCAGAAGAAATTGGCAAAGTGTTTTAATGAGGCGAAAGGTTGCTTTGGGAGGACACATAGCAGAAAGGGTATAAATAGGAAGCGATTGCAATACACTGTTAATAAGCGAATGTGAGATGTTAATTTAAAAAGTTTCGGAAAAAGTGAATTTTTTTTTAAATTCCAAACGGGCTCTTAAGACCACTATTTATATTTTGACCCATTAAAAGATCTTAGCTATTTTATTATTCCGTCATATTTTCCTCTACTCCTGCTCCGTCCTCTTTCTTCTGCATCTTCTCCTTTTCTTGTTTCATCCTTTTGTATCTTCTTCTTCCAATAAATTATGGACACACAACTAAAATTAAAAAATAATAGAATGTGGAGTAGAAAATTAAAGATTCATTACTTATTTGTAGTTAGAATTGAGTGGGTAATATTCCATTGAGCTTGTATTGTCTATCTTTAGGATTTAGATTGGTTGTGGTTGGAGAAAATTAAAAAAACACAATTGTTGATGTTTATTTGAGCTTGAAAAAATCTTGTTGAAGAAGACAAAGTGAGTCTATTAATTTGTGAAGATTTAATAAAACCATTGAAAATTATTAAATTAATATTAGAAGGTTATATATTAAATCAGGAGTCATTTGACATTGATTTGAATCAATTTTGAGCAAAATATGATAGCAAATCTTTTTATACAATAGTTATGGTGATGGTCAGAACTTTTGGTTAATTATGACGATTTGCCAGAATATTTACAAATTAGTTATGGTGATGGTCAGAATTTGTAGCTAATAATGACGATTGCCCGGAAGTTGCAAATTAATTATGGTGATGGTTTGAATTTATAACCAATTATAACAATTGCCAAGATTTGTGCAAATTAGTTACGACGATGATCAGAATTTGTAGCCAATTATGATAATTGATCAGGAACTCTGACCATTGCCATAAGACAAGAAATTCTGATAAACATGCTTTAGAATTTTGTCCGGAAACCATTTTTTCGGGAAAACATTTAGCATATTATATATATATATATATATATATATATATATTATTCATATATAATATATGTATAAATATGAATAATCAATATATAATCTATGTATATCGGATAGAAAAAATAAATATTGAATCTCGTCGGCTATTTGTGTAACAATCCCTATTTGAGAGTCAACTAGCGAACCAGACAGGCCCAACAAGGACAGAATAGGCATAGTGGCCCCCTCTTATGCTACTAAGGGCCTAACTCTACCTTGTTAATCTGGCACCTGGACCAATTCAAAAGAGAGATTTTCACATATCTATACTACTTGTGAAAGCTTATTTACTCTTAATACTAATATTAAAGTTTTCACTTGATTACAAATCAATATATTTACCAATTATATATAAAAAAAAATGTCTTAGAATCCAATTTTTCCTATTTTCTCTCCCTCTTCTTCATCATCCAACCTAGAAGCTTAAGCTTTTTGGCCCAGTAGAACCAACCTAGAAGCCTGCTAGGTACAAAGTCTATTTCTTGCCCTTCAATATTAAGGTTTTCTTCTATGAGCATGGATATTCAATTACGCGATTAATGATAGTTCAAATGAAAACCATTTAAACGACATTGACAATTTGTTTGCTTGTTAATGAAAGTTCCTCTTTTAACAATATTAGAGTTAGAACGCAATTGATATTGTGAGACTCCATTAAAACCATTAAAAAGTTTCAGAGCTTTGAATTCGAAAATTAATTTTTATAAATTTATTATTTATATGGATTGGGTGTTGTTGCAAATGATTGGGAATATCGATTGGAGTTTATATTTCAATTTTGAGAGAACTTAGTAAAGATTCGAGGTGGTTTTGATTGAAATTTTAAATTGAAACTCGAAGAAGAAGACATAAGTAAATTGTATATATTTACATAATATATACAACTAACAAAATTATATGTAAATTACAGTTTTTGACCAGATTCTATACAAAAAATTTGTATTTATGTTATATATATATATATATATATATATATATATATATACACAAATGTATAACTTCTCCAAAAATCATGTATATGTTTTCTTAAAGCTTGATAAATTTTTTGTAAATGATTCAAAAATTCCAGAATAGCATTGTTAGGTACCTAGTGAGAACTGGTTCAGATCATAGACCTTTACTCATGAAGTGTTTTAACACCAACAACACTCACATTAGTTATTTCAGGTTTCTAGATTTCTGGGTTAGTCAAAAAGATTTTTTGGACATTGTCAAGGAAGTTTGGAACTCAAACATTACTGGTAACTCAATGTGGATCCTACAATCTAAATTGAAAACACTTAGTAACAGACTAAGTAACTGGTCTAGACAGGAGATTGGAGACATCAATGACCAAGTGAGTAGATGGGAAGACAAAATTCAACTGCTTGAAGACATTGACGTTGATATCAACTCTGATAATAGCAGGACTAATGCTAACAAGGGGCATGCTGAATATATAAATTGGTTGAGTATGCAGGAGTCTCTACTCAAACAGAAAACTCAAACCAAATGGTTTCAAGATGGAAATAGTAATACGAGGTACTTTCATAGTTTTTTGAGAGAAAAGAGAAGAAAACTTTAGCTCCATAGGATCAAGAATCATAAGAGAAAGTGGATCCAAAGAAAAGAGAACATTGCTAAAGCTGCTGTCAAACATTTTAAATCTCTGTTCAATCTCCCTAAGCCTAACATCAATCCTGATATTTTGAACTGTATTATCCCTAATGAAGAGAAAATTAAGGAGGCAATCTTCATCCTTAGTGCTGATAGCACTGCTGGTCCAGATGGGTTCAATGGTACTTTCATCATTGCTGGGATATTATCAAGCAAGATGTTATTGCCTTTGTTAGGGATTTCTTCAATGGTAAAAACCTTACCAAGTTCTATTCACATACTTGCCTTATTTTAATCCCAAAAATTGATGCACCCACAAGTTTCTTAGAGTTCCGGCCTATCAGCCTTTCCAACTTTATCAACAAAATTATCTCCAAAGTACTCTCTCTTAGACTTAATCCTATGCATTCAAAATTAATTTGTGACAACCAAACTGGCTTTGTGAAAGATAGAATGATCACTGAAAATGTTCTTCTTGTACAAAAAATTATTCATAATATCTCCGAGAAGAACTCTTGGGGCAATATTGTTATCAAATTAGATATGGCAAAAGCCTATGATAGAATATCTTGGTCCTTTGTCACATCGGTTCTCATGAGATATGGTTTCTCAGAATCTTGGATTGATTTAATTCATAATCTTATTTCTAGAGTGTGGTATTCAATTATCATTAATGGTTCAAGAGTTGGTTTCTTTACCTCTTCACAGGGCTTAAAACAGGGAGATCCCCTATCCCCCTCTCTCTTTATTCTTGCTGCCAATGTCCTCTCAAGATCTCTGAATAATCTTAATCAAAATGACAATTTCGTTCCATTCTCTATGCCTTGTAGGGGGCCTATTATTAACCATCTTGCATATGTTGATGATATTATTATCTTCAGTAGTGGTAATAACACCTCTATTAAGATGATTATGAAAGTGATTGACGATTATGAGAGAAGCTTTGGCCAACTGATCAATACGGATAAAAGTTTCTTTTTGACTTCTCCTAACACATGTGCTCTCAGAATTAATAGAACAAGAGATTATATAGGTTTTATGGACAAAGAATTCCCGTTTAACTATTGTCCTCTTTATGTAGGCAGAAAGAAAGTTGCTTATTTTGACAACATGGTTCACAAAGTGATAAAAAGATTTAATGGTTGGCATGGAAAAATACTTTCCCATGGAGGAAAATTGATTCTTATTAACAGTGTATTGCAATCGCTTCCTATTTATACCCTTTCTGCTATGTGTCATCCCAAAGCAACATTTCGCCTCATTAAAACACTTTGCCAATTTCTTCTGGGGCGCAGATGGTGATCATAAGAAATATCATTGGAGATCTTGGAAGAATTTATGCCTTCCTACTAATGAAGGAGGAATAGGAATTAGGAGAATGGAAGACATTAGTGACGTTCTAGTCACAAAAAGATGGTGGAGGTTTAGAACTACACCATCTCTGTGGGCGAACTTTCTCAAGAATAAGTACTGTATTAGAGCTCATCCAGTAGCTAAACAATGGGCATCTGGTAACTCTCATTCTTGGAAACATCTGATTAAGGTAAGAAACAATGCAGAATTTCATATGGTGTGGCAAACAAACTAAGGGAATTGTAGTTTTTGGTGGGACAATTGGTCTTGTAAAGGTCCTCTTGCAAATCTGGCCCTGGGTACATATAAAAGTCCAAAGATCCTTGCCAAGGACTTTATTCAGAATGGGGAATGGAATATCAATAAACTCCATGGCATCCTTCCAAGCTCTATGGTTCAGCACATAAAGGAGATTGAGATAGGGAGGAGCATATCACCAGATAAAATTTACTGGGACTTTACGCAAGTTGGAACTTACTCCAACAAGTATGTAATGCAAATTATCAGAAGTAGCAAACTTAAGGAGCAGTTACAAAGCAAGGGATGACATTCTTCCATCCCATTTAATATTTTATTTCTTAATTGGAGATTATGGTATAGAAAACTACCATTTGATAATGTGTTAATCAACTTTGGTAAACAAATGGTTTCCAGATATAACTGTTGTACTAATCCTAAAACCGAAACCATTGATCATATTTTCATGGAAGGAGATGCAACTAGTTATATTTGAAAACTAATAGGGTCACCACGCAGAATAATACATCACCAAAGGTCAGTTAGATATACTATTAACAATTGGTGGCAGGGCAAGAAAATTAATGCAATACATAGGTTGGTGCTCCAAATTGCTCCCATTATTATATGCTGGGCAATTTGGAAAGAAAGATGCTCGTGTAAATATGGCGACCAAAAGAAATTCAGCCTACTCAAAATGGAGCAGCAAGTACTATGGACAATTGGAGCAGCTGTTTCGAAGGTCTTTCCTAGCTGCAATATTCCATTTCCATGGATTACGTACTGCGACACTATGCTTAAGCTACAACCAGTCCCAAAGATTACTATTGTCACCTGGAATAAGCCTGAAAAGGGCTCTCTTAAGCTAAACACTGAAGGAAAATGGGAAAGCTGGTATGGGAGGAATTTTCAGGGATGACGAGGGAGATCTGATCATGGCCTTTTCTGTTTCAACTCAAGGCAATAGTAACAACTACATTGAAGCTCAGGCAACATGGTTTGGAATCAATTGATGTGTTCAAAATGGATACACATATTTTTCCTTGGAACCTGATTCTCTGAATGTAGCCAACATGCTGAAAGAGAAAAGGGCCAACAATTACAAAATGAATAACATCATTGAAAGTACCTCTCAGATGCTAGAGTAAGTAAATGTCAACATATTGCATTGCTACAGAGAGGCCAATCAAGTGGCGGACTACCTTGCTAAACTAGCATCCACATCTACTATGGAGTCATACTTCTTTACCTTTCAACAACTTCCTAAAGGAGCTAAAGGACCTTTTCAGTTGGATATAAAACTCAAATGCCTAGCGTTAGAACTAAGCTTGATAATGCCAACTTTTTTGTTAGCTAATTTATTTCTCTATATGGGGTATGGGATCCACACGAATTGTTCACCATGCCTTTTTTGTGAAGGATAACCTATTATCCTTTTGTTGTATTTTGGATTTTGGAGGTCAATGATATATCCCCTCTTGTATTCCTTTGCTATGATGAAATACAACTCCAAGCTAATCTGGGAAAATTGAAGAAAACAAAAATTTAATACTCAACTTCTTTTTTTTGGGTGTCCCTTCAAAGATAAATAAATAATAAATAAATAGTCATTCTTAATTATTTTTGAACTTCTATTGGCCTAGTCTTTATAGTTTTTCATTTTTAATAACTCCATAAAAATGTGGTTTACTTCTAATTGGTTAGTTCTTAAGAAGATTATAACATTTGAAATTCTGACCCGAAATCAAATCTAACATTGAACTCTCTAATCTCTTACCTTTCCTTGATTATTAGCTCAATTTTCTTCCCCCTTTTTTTTTAGCTTTTCCACATCCTTTACCAAGTAAATAGATAGATAATTGAGAAAATAAGCCAAAATTCGTTTAACCAAGTTTGGTATTCCCTCAAACTGTAAACCGATGTATCTTTTTTGTTTAACTTTTTTTGCAAATGTCTATCTTTTTAGTTTTAACAAAACCTTATCTGTTTCACATTATTAGAAATGTGATTATGAGGAATGACCATACCTCATAATAACACTGTTCGATATTATTAATTCTTTGTGATTTCTTAATATATACTTTCTCTGTTTCAATTTATGTGAACCTATTTACTTTTTAGTCTGTGCCAAAAAGAATGACCCATTTCCATATTTGGAAACAATTTAGCTTTATGCAATGATTTATAGCCACACAAAATATATGTGCATCATTTTACACCACAAATTCAAAAGTCTTCTATCTTTTCTTAAACTCCGTGCCCAGTCAAATGAGTTCAAATAAATTGAAACTGAGGAAGTATATATAAAATTATATCTGAATTCAAACCAAACATTAGATAGTTTGACTCCGATTTGAAATCACGTCACATAAATTGAAACAAAGGAACTAACTTTCTAGATCTACACGTAGGGATGACAATGGAGCAGTGCTAGTTTCAGCTTATGTGGGGCGGGGCGGGGGTGGATAGAAGCGGGGCGGTGCGGATGCGGGGTGGGTTGAAATATTTTTTTGTTAAACTCAACTCGGTTGCGGGGCGATTGCGGCTTTTAGGAAAATTTGAGCAATCCATAGTATCTGGTTATATTATACTTCCGCTAACTTAGTTGGATTCACATTTGTCCAGAAACGATCCTAAAAGATTTTAAATCATCAATAGGGTAATAACAAACGTTTTACCCCTTTAATTTTCTGGGTTTGCTTCCGTTCTAATAATGCTTTTGATTCTTGATCATTTTAATAGCCCTAAAATAAAGAAAACAACTAGTTCTGTTAATTCAAGTTAACAGAAAAATATTTGGGGAAAAGAGGAAAATGTTTAAAATGAGCAACAAAAACTTATTTTTTTCTAATTGACGAATTCAGTATATGATCAACAAAAGATCTTGCATTTATTTTTATTAAACTGAAAATTCCATCCAAAATCTCAAAAGAAAAAAAACAAACAAAATGAAGAACAAAACTTATGCGGGGCGGGGCGGGGTGAGTGGACGCGGGTGTTGGTATGGGACGGTTGAACGCGGGTGTTGGTATGGGACGGTTGAACGCGGGTGTTGGTATGGGGCGGGTAAACGCGGATGGAAATGCTATGCGGGATGCGGCGGGGTGCGGCGGGTTGAAATCCTTGCGGGTTTACGCGGGTTTGCCCCGCAACCACACCGCACTCCATCCCCTTCTACGCGAGTAGAAAAATCAAGAAAATAAAAGGAAAACGAGGCATGGAGCAGCAGGAAGAAATCTAGTCTAGAAAGAAAAACACAAGTAGTTACAATTATAAAGAGTGGGAGAGAAAAAAAATTTAAAAAGAGTGAGGTCATCAAAAATGGAAACGGACAAACATTTGGTTGCAATTTGCAGAAACAAAATGTGTAAAGGGAGAAGAACCTCCAACTATCACCTCGATCTCTACACTTTGTAGCCAGCTTCAATTTTATCTTCATGAATAATAAATAAACAGATAATTTAGATCTAAATTAATTGGAAAAATGATGTGGAAATTTATTGTATTTTCTTCTTTTCTTATCTCTTCTTTTGGCATCAATTTTAAGGTATATGATCACTCTTTTTACTACTATAAATTGAGTCCCTTGCCTCGACCATTTCATCAGCAATTCTTCCTAGCTAGCAATTGTATCAACACTTGGTGTACACAAATAGAAAATATAAAGTTCTAACCATGGCTGCATCTTACTCAGTCCCTTCAATGGTAAGATAAACCACTAAGAGAAATTCTGTTCTTTTTAACATTTTTATTCTATTTTACTGCTTTCTTTGCTTTATTTCTTAGCCTATTTTGTTTGGATTTAATATTAATGATATAAAACTATTAATACATTTTAATCTGTTGTCATTGGTATTTTCTAGATTATTAATCTCATAATTCTATACGTAAAAAAACTACTAAACTTTTAATTGAGCTGATCTGGTAAGAAATTTTTAATTTTGCATTTAAAGATTATGGAAGAAGAAGGAAGGTTTGAAGCAGAAGTAGCAGAGGTAGAAGCATGGTGGAAGATAGAGAGGTTCAAGCTAACAAAGAGAGCTTAGTTTTGGACTCTATTTATGTTTCTGGTTGGCAGTGTTCCTCTACTCATACCTCCACCAATGAACCAGGTAATATACTAATCTTCTTCTCTTTTTTATATTAAGGGGAGCCTTGGCGTCTGGATTGCCTTGTGACCAGGAGGTTACTGGTTCAAGCCGTGGAAACAGCCTCCTGCAAAATTGTAGGGTAAGACTGTATACAATAAATTTCTATGGTCCGGTCCTTCCTCGGACCCCGCGCATAGCGGGAGCTTAGTGCACTTTCTCTTTTTTATATACTCTCTCTGTCTCAATTTATATGGTGGTGTTCAGATTTTGAAAGTCAAACGAATTTTCCTTTTATTGTGATTTTTTCATGTCTTTTAAATATTTTAAATTGTTAATTATTGTGATTTGTAGTATGTTTTGCGTAGTTTTTAAATATGTAAATTCTATTTCAAAAAACTTAAAGAATTTTATGTCCTAATTGACGGTCAAAATTAATAAGTTTGACTCTCGAGATCCGAACCCCGCTACATAAATTGGTAGGGAAGGAGTAGTATTCTTTGAAAATAATATTAGAGAGTCCAAATGTGCCACAGATTGTTGTATATAAATATAGGAATAGATTTTAGGTATGGTGTTTCCCGGAAAACATTCGTTAGAATATTAATTTTCCCACAAGAAACAAGTAGTTAGTTAGAAATTATATCCCATGTATAATGAATAATAAGAAATCAAAAAATCTACCACATTAAAAGGAACAAGGCATTATGCAGTTCGGTGTACGAAGCATTCCGCGTTCATGTAGGGTTCGAGGAAAGGCCGTACCCCAAGGGAGTGTGATTTAGGTAGCCTCAGTGGCTGATTCCACGGCTCGGACTCATGACCTATTGATCACACGGAGACAACTTTACCGTTTGTCCAAGGTTCCCCTTCGAATAAAGCATTAAGAAATCGTAAAAAGAAGAAACAAAGATATGAAGAAGGAAGACAAGGTGGCATGTGAAGGATAGCAAACATGCCATATATATTTGTTACAATACTTGACCAACATATTTGTTGTTTAATATTTTTGCTTCTCAAGTTTAAATGTAGTAACAATAGAACTTAATTTCCAGTTTAAAAAATTGTAACAGTCATCTTTATTCTCATGTTTTAAGTTTTGTAACATCTTATCCAGGTCCATATCTTGCTGATTATCCTTATGGCACTGTCCCTAACAAAGTTGAACACCTATTCATGGCTCAACAATACCATGACAGAAAACAAAGGGAGGCTAGAATGAGCATGAGCAGAGTGAATAGGGCTAGAACTCCGTTTATCGATTACCTAAAGCCAATCATTGCTGATGGAGATACTGGTTTTGGTGGCGCCACCACTACAGTGAAACTCTGCAAGCTTTTTGTGGAGCGCGGCGCTTCTGGCGTGCACATTGAGGACCAGTCAGCTGTGACTAAGAAATGTGGTCATATGGCTGGCAAAGTTCTTGTTGCAGTTAGTGAACATATCAACAGGTAAATGACCGGTTTTGATCATATTTGGACGTGTTATATGTTATCGAGAATTCGGGTAGTGCGGAATTTAGCCAAACAATGGTATAATGACAATAACAAAGAAAATAAAAGTTGATAATAACGGCAATTAAAGAATATAAAGAAGACACAAATTTAACGTGGTTCGGTCAAGGTGACCTACGTCCACAAGCAGAGAGGAGCAATTTCACTATACCAACAAGAGTACAAAAGAGAGTACAAAATTAGAGTAAATACTCTAATTAATCCCAAATACCCCAAGAGAATAACCTCACAAGATCACTCCAAAAAAGGGTTCATACAAGTGTTTTCCAACACTCACTCACTTACAAAATACTCTATAATGAAATAAAGGAGGAGAAGGAAAGACAAGAGTGAAAAACTCTTGAATTGGTGTGTTTTCAAATGAGGAGAAACTCTTCTATTTATAGCAAGAAATCCTTGGCCTAATAATGGATATTATGTCATGGCAAATATCATGAACCACAAATTTGTTATAATGGATATTATGTCATGGCAAATGTCATGCAAAATTTGGTCATATTACAAATCTCCACCTTGGCCTAATTTCGGCTTATATATAGTAAATTTGCTCCACATTTTTCGCAAAAACCCCAATGGGCAAAATCATTCTTCATAAATACCAATCAAGTTCAGGCAAAGCTTGAACTTGGACACTCGAAGAGGTTTTGTGAACATGTCAGTAGGATTGTCTCTAGTGTTGATCTTCTGAACAGAGACTTTTCTTTCAGCAATGATTTCTCGGATGAAATGATACTTTATATCAATGTGCTTCGTCCTCTCATGATATATTTGATCTTTAGTCAAGTGAATAGCACTTTGACTATCACAGAAAATGGTAATACCACCTTGGTGTAAACTGAGTTCCGCAAATAGATCCTTCAACCATAAAACTTCTTTGATCGCCTCGGTCACTGCCATATATTCTCCTTCGGTAGTAGATAAAGCTACTACATGTTGTAATGTATCTTTTCAACTAATAGCGCAACCACCGATGCAAAATACATAGCTTGTGAGTAATATTCTTTTGTCAAGATCATCGGCATAATCTGAGTCTACAAAACCAACCAAAGTGTTAGTATTTCTCCCAAACTCCAAACATGTATTTGAAGTACCTCGCAAGTATGTGAGAATCCATTTCACAGCATGCCAATATACTTTACCAGGGCAAGCCATATACCGGCTTACCACGCTCACTGCTTGTGAAATGTCTGGACGTGTACAAACCATTGCATACATAATACTACCGACTGCACTGGAATATGGAACCTATGCCATGTACCTCTCTTCTTCCTCTGACTGCGGGAACTGAGCAGCTGATAACTTAAAATGAGCAGCAAGAGGGGTACTAACTGGTTTAGCATCTTTCATGCCAAACCTCTCCAAGACTTTCTCCAAGTACTTCTTCTGGGTCAGAAATAACCTGTTGGCTTTTCGATCTTTTTTGATCTCCATGCCAAGGATTTTCTTAGCTGCTCCCAAATCTTTCATCTCAAATTCAACTTTCAGCTGACTTTTCAAATTGTAAATTTCTGCTAAATCCTTAGCAGCAATGAGCATGTCATCAACATATAATAATAGGTACACAAATAAACCATTATTTAACTTTCGGAAGTAAACACAACTATCATACATGCTAATCGAATAACCATGACCCAACATAAAGGAATCAAACCTTTTATACCATTGTCTTGGAGACTGCTTTAATCCGTACAAGAATTTCTTCAACAAGCAAACATGATCTTCTTTTCCTTCAATTTCAAATCCTTCGGGTTGATGCATGTATATTTGTTCCTCAAGTTTGCCATGTAAGAAAGTTGTCTTAACATCAAGTTGTTCTAATTCCAAATTATACATGGCAACGAACGCAAGCAAGACACGAATAGAGCTATGTTTAACAACAGGTGAGAAAATATCATTAAAATCAACTCCTTGTACCTAACTATAGCCCTTTGCAACTAATCGTGCCTTATACCTCACATCTTCAACCCCTGGAATGCCATCCTTTTTCTTGAAGACCCATTTGCAATCAACAATTCTTTTTCCTGATGGCAGCTTCACAAGAGACCAAGTACCATTCTTGTGGAGAGACTCAATTTCTTCATTCATTGCAATTAGCCACTTGGCTGAGTCAGCACCAGAAACTGCTTCTGAATATTTAGATGGTTCTCCAATTTCTTCAGTTTCCTATGCAACTGAAAAAGCAAATGCAGCATAATCTCCAAACCTTAATGGTTGTTTACCTTATCTTCTTGGTCTATGTTTGGCTATAGAATACTCCTCTTCTTCTAGTTCAACTTCAGGAGTCTCAACTTCAGGAATTTCAGCTTCTGTCTCAACTTCAGGAGTTTCAACTGTATTTTGCTCCAAAGTTGATTAGCTTGGCTCAGAAGGAATGCCAACCTCAATCTCCACCGGATTTTGTGTACACTTTCCTTTATCTGTATCACAAGAACTACAAGACTCTTTTCTAGAATGTAACATAGAGGATTCATCAAAGGTTACATCTCTGCTAATTATAAATTATGGTGCCATAGGATCAGGATACCATAGTCGGTATCCTTTCACCCAGATGCATACCCAAGAAAAATGCACTTTTTAGCCCTTGGCTCTAATTTTCCATCATTTACATGCATGTATGCAGGGCAACCAAATATCTTTAAATCAGAATAATTAGCAGGAGTACCTGACCACACTTCCTCTGGAGTCTTAAAGTTCAAAGGTGCAGAAGGAGCTCGATTGACAATATAACAAGTTGTAGAGATAACTTCTACCCAAAAGGCGTTTGTCAACCTAGCATTTGAAATCATGCAACGAGCCCTTTCCAAAAGAGTTCTATTCATCCTTTCTGCCACACCATTTTGCTGAGGTGTCATTCTCACAGTATGATGTCGAGCAATTCCTTCATTCTTGCAAAATTCGTTGAATTCATAATTACAAAATTCCAAGCTATTATCTGTTCTAAGCCACTTAACTTGTTTTCCTGTTTGCTTCTCAATCAAAAAAATTCATTGTTTGAAATTTAAGAAAACATCACTTTTATTTTTCAGGAAATAAACCCAAACTTTCCTTGAATAATCATCAATGAAAGTTAACATATACCTGACACCACATTTTGATGGGGTACGTGAAGGACCCCAAAGATCTGAATGAATGTAATCCAAAGTACCTTTTGTTCTATGAATCGCTGGAGATTTGAAGCTGACTCTTTTCTGTTTCCCGAACATACAATGTTCATAGAACTCCATATTTCCAGTACTTTGGCCACATACGAGACCTCTTTTGCTGAGGATGGAAAGACTTTTTCACTCATATGCCCCAATCGCATATGCCACAATTTGGTGATGTCAGAATCTGATTTATCTGATATTGAAACTGCAGCAGCACCTGTAACAGTAGATCCCAAAAGAGTATACAACGTACTAGATCTGCGTGCTTTCATGATCACAAGAGCACCATGAGAAAATTTTCAGAACTCCATCTTCACCTGTGTACTTGCACCCAAGAAATTCTAGAGTGCCCAAAGAGATGGGATTTTTCTTCAAGTCAGGAACATGTCTAACATCGGGGAGAGTTCTCACCACACCATCGTGCATTTTGATTCCGACTGTACCTTTTCCAATAACTTTGCAGGCAGCATTGTTGCCCATCAAGACAACTCCACCTCCAATAGATTCATATGTGGTAAATAAATCCCGACTTGGACATATATGATAAGAATAACCCGAATCTAAATTCCACTCATTGTTAGATTTGAAACTATTATTAGTTGCTAAAAAAATAGTTCCCTCAGTCTCATCAGCAGCTACACTTGCTTCGCCAGTGTCAGTATTTTTGTGCTCATTTTTCTTTTCTGTATGCTTTTCTTTGTTTTTCAATTTAAAGCATTCAAAAATAATGTGACCTTTCTTATGACAATATTTGCACATGACATTTCTGTATCTGAATTTTGACCTTGATTTAGGTTTCTCACTATTTGAATCTTTCTTATTAGATCTGCCTCTTATGAATAAGCTTTCCCCTTGGTTCCCACTAGTTTTCCTAGTAATATATCTATCTATTTGTTCTTTTGATTTCAAAATAGATTTGATATCTTTATAAGAGATATTATCCTTTCCATAAAGCATAGTATCTCTTATATGTTTAAACGACTGGGGTAAGGAAACAAGCAATAACACAACTTGATCCTCATCTTTGATTTCAGCATCTATGTTACTTAAATCCATAAGAAAAGAATCAAAAGTATCAAGATGAGTAAGTATAGAGGTACCTTCAGCCATACGAAAAGTGTAGAGTTTTTACTTTCGGTAAAGCCTGTTTTCTACTGTTATTTGCATACATAAGGTTTTAAGCTTTTCCCATATGCCTTTGGCTGAGCTTTCTGCTGCAACTTCACGCAAAACCTCATTTGAAAGTTTTAAAATAATACCTGCTTTTGCCTTTTTGTCTATGACGGCAAACTCCTCGTCCGTCATTTTATCCGGCATCTTCTCATTTCGTTGCAGTGCCAAATTTAAGCCATCCTGAATTAGGATAGCTTCCATATTTAATTGCCACATTTCGAAGTTTGCACTTCGGTCAAATTTCTCAACATAAGACTTTGTTAGAGTCATTTTGGCTATTTAATCTAACCCGGTTAGATCTGGCTCTGATACCAATTTGTTAGGATCGGGAACCCGGGTAGTGCAAAATTTAGCTAAACAACGGTATAATGACAATAACAAAGACAATGGAAGTTGATAATAACGGTAATTAAAGAATATAAAGAAGACACAAATTTAACGTGGTTCGGTCAAGGTGACCTACGTCCACAAGCAGAGAGGAGCAATTTCACTATACCAACAAGAGTATAAAAGAGAGTACAAAATTAGAGTAAATACTCTAATTAATCCCAAATACCCCAAGAGAATAACCTCGCAAGATCACTCCAAAGAAAGGGTTCACACAAGTGTTTCCCAACACTCACTCTCTTACAAAATACTCTATAATGAAATAAAGGAGGAGAAAGAAAGACAAGAGTAAAAAGCTCTTGAATTGGTGTGTTTTCAAATGTGGAGAAACTCCTCTATTTATAGCAAGAAATCTTTGGCCTAATAATGGATATTATGTCATGGCAAATGTCATGATCCACAAATTTTTTATAATGGATATTATGTCATGACAAATGTCATGAACCATAAATTTATTATAATGAATATTATGTCATGACAAATGTCATAAAAATTTGGTCATATTATATTATAACAGGTCAAGTCAATAAATAGGTCATGATCCGATCGTCTCGGAGTTTGCTAGGGTCCAAAATGGAATCAGTCAAGATTGGTCAAGTAATAGGTCATAGCCCAAACTGTCCGATATGACCCAACATTTCTTCCTTTTCATTTGCTTTTTGAAAAAATAATAATTGAAAACTAATGTATAAACTTGGACATGTTACTATAAGAAGAATTAATCCAAATAGCCGCCCACTCAGCTGTTTAAACTAATAGCCGGTGAATGTATAATATCTGCATAATTTATGTATTATATGTGTATAATTATGTATAATCAATATATAAACTATGTATATGATAGAAAAAATAAACAATCAATATGACGGGCTATTTTTGTAAAAATCCCTTACTAAAAAATGGACTAATTTTGCTACCTCTGTTGACAGGCTAGTAGCTGCAAGGCTGCAATTTGATATTATGGGAGTGGAGACAGTTCTTGTGGCAAGAACTGATGCAGTAGCAGCAAATTTGATCCAAAACAATGTTGATACAAGGGATCACCAGTTCATTTTAGGAGCAACAAATCCAAATCTCAAAGGCAAGAGTTTGGCCACAATTTTATCTGAAGCAATGGCTGCTGGCAAAACAGGACCAGAACTTCAAGCCATTGAGGATAATTGGACAGCAATGGCACAACTTAAGACATTTTCTGAATGTGTTGTTGATGCAATAAATAAAATGAACATTTCGGGGTCCGAAAAGGAAAGAAAATTGAATGAATGGATGCATTATTCAAGGCTATGAAAAGTGTCTTTCACTAGAACAAGGCAGGGAAATTGCTGAAAGATTAGGCCTTTCTAATCTTTTCTTTTACTGGGATTTGACAAGAACTAGAGAAGGGTTTTATAGGTTTAAAGGGTCTGTAGAGGCTGCTATCGTTCGAGGCTGGGCTTTCGCGAACCACGCTGACATTATCTGGATGGAAACTGCTAGTCCTGACTTGGTTGAGTGCACAAAATTTGCTGGAGGAGTTAAGTCAATGAGGCCTGAAATTATGTTGGCTTATAATTTGTCTCCTTCATTCAATTGGGATTCATCAGGAATGAATGATTTTCAAATGATGGATTCTATTCCGAAAATCGCCAAGTTAGGTTACTGTTGGCAGTTTATTACATTGGCTGGTTTTCATGCTGATGCTTTAGTTGTTGATACATTTGCTAAGGATTTTGCTAAGAGAGGAATGTTGGCATATGTTGAGAAAATACAAAGAGAGGAAAGGAAACATGGAATTGATACATTAGCTCATCAGAAATGGTCTGGTGCTAATTACTATGATAGAGTTCTTAGGACTGTACAAGGAGGCATCACCTCTACTGCTGCTATGGGCAAAGGTAACATCTTCCCCCCCCCCCCCTCACATTATTAAGTACTATACAAATATATTGTTATGAGTTTAACTACTGTACTATATTCTGAACTTTTATACGGTCATATAAAGGGTAGTCTGGTACACTAAGTTCCCGCTATGCGCGGGGTCTGGGGAAAGGTCGGACCACAAGTGTCTATTGTATGTAGTCTTACCCTTCATTTCTGCAAGAGGCTATTTCCACGTGGCAGCTTACGCCAAGTCTCCCCTTCCATGTCACATAAAAGATAATTCCATATCCAGCAACACTGAATTAGTAACGTGGAAAATAAGACAGATCACGTGCTATAATAGGTTAAAGTACGTTTGATAGTGTAAAAATTATTTATACTGGGAGTGTATATAAGTTCAAGTAGTCGTTTATTATTATTGTTGTTGTTGTACAACTTTACTAGAGATGATTAATAACAGAGAATTTTGTGTCTTATTTTGCAATTGCAGGGGTGACTGAGGAACAATTTGAGGAAAAATGGACAAGGGAAGGAGCAACAAACTTGGGTGATGGAAATATGGTGATTGCAAAGGCAAGAATGTAGAAGAAAAATATGTTCTTTTGAGTATGAATGCAAGTAGAATAACATATTTTAGCTTTCAATAATTCTGCGGGGATTCAAATCAATCTGGGAAAATTTATTTGTTTTTGGACTTTAATTTGATTTACAAAGGATATTGTATCTCCATTTGGACTTCAATTTGAATTATAAAGATATTGTGCTTGTTCCAATTTCTAGCTGCTGAATGGATTTTACCTACAAGAATAATAGGTGCTTTACCATATCACGGGAACTGATGTTCTATGCCACTGGAGAAGTATCATAACTAATATATCTCAGCAAAAAATTAATGACTTTTTAGCCATAAAATGACAGGATAGAAACACTCATAACTGCGTGAATGATCACTTCTTCAAAAATGAGAACAGAGAGCACAATAACAGTGGCAACAATCAGTAGCAATATAATGAAAATCATCATGCATTTTCTTGATTTCTTTTGAATATTATTCATTGTAGTTTAAGATTTCACTACACTATTAGCGAGTTTTGACCTATAATAACATGTTAATTATCATTTTTATCAAATTATCAACTAATGTTTATTAAGATATTTTATGATTACCTAATAAGTGATCTGATTGTGTAAAAATTATTTACATGTGCATAGAACTTAAACTCAAACGTATTACTACCACAAAAAGGTGGTATGACTTGTCAATTTTATTTTCCAACTTTTCTTTACTTCCGTGATGAATAAGGAAAATCACCAAAACTTCAATTTAAAATATTGTTTTCAAGCTACTCAAAAATTGTTAAAAAAATGATATTATTATCCATAGACAAAACATAAAGGAACTAAAAATATTGATAATAATAATTGAAAACAAAAGCCAAAGTATTAAAAGATCAAATGAGAAATGAGGATATTGTATTGAAGAGTTGGGCTTGCACAAGCCTTTTAGAAAATCAAGTAATGGTCCATGCTCATGTTTTTTCAAACTTTGCTCCTTTCAAATACTGCTTTTCCCAAGCACCAATATATTTTACTGATTAATAGAACAAATTCAATATCTTTGCGCAAATGCCCCTATAGCTCAGTGGTAGAGCGTCAGTCTTGTAAACTGAAGGTCTGTAGTTCGATCCTGCATGGGGGCACTTTCGCGTTTTTTTTATCCTTTTCTGAAACGAGACATACAAAAGTAATACTTCCATCTTTTTTTGTCTATAGTAAGTCGCATTAATTTGTTTTGCCAAGATAATTAAATAAGCAAATCACTAAAGTGACGATAATAAATGATCAGATCTATGATCATTGATCACACATTAACTGTACCAGGTCATGCAATTCCAATCCAAGCTTTTGTTAATATCAGGAATTTTAAAGAAAAAAAAATTATTTGGAATAGAAAAAAAAAACAATTATCAGTAATATATTTAAAAAACCTTCTTTTTTCTTGTTTTAATTTCCTTTTAGATCTGGGTATTTAGCTAGGAAAAGAAAAATCTTTTTTTGTCTAAATGAAACGGTATTTTCTTGTTTTAAAAAAGGAAATTTTAGTTGAAACATGTGTGCACCGTGTCTAAATATTTTGGATATTACACTTTTATTAATCATAATAAATCTTTTAACAGAATAGAAAGGATTAAGTCCTTATTTCACGGGTTTAAATAAGTTTGGATAATCGATACTCTATTAAGATTTATGCTGGGTTTTCTGCTATTGACTGGTCACAAACTAAAAAAGAATAGTCTGCCAATTAAGGCATTTTTATTTCTTAATATGACCAACAAAGTGATATTTTTAACCTACCGTTAAAATGATACGTTATCATGTTAAGTCATTAAATATTCTTATTTATTTTAGCTCAAGTTTGACGTCACTTCTTTTATTTTCCATTTGGTGTCCGATATTAGCATTGAGACTTCAGTATTCCAGATTCGCGCACTTACTTCAAACAATATATAAACATAATTCTTAAACAAAAAAACTATGCCACATTCTCCATACCATATTATTAGTGCAAGTCATATATTCTAAGGTGAAACATATATATCCTCATAAAATATATTTTCTATAAAAATCATGTTACTTCATACCAAACGTCAAACACCAATAGAGTAAAATTAACAAGAGAAAAAGGAAGGAAAAAAAAAAACAATATCTTGACTGGTGCATTTGAAAACCATGGGTACTAGGAGAATATTCTTGCCTTGCAACATAAGGAATTTTGTTTAATAAAAAAAATCCTGTGACATTTTATATTCATTATAATTATTCCAATAATTGAAATTAGGCTATTTCGAATGACTCCTTAATTTCCTTCTATCTCTTTTAATAAACTTAGGAAATGGACATCCAAAAGACACGAGATTCGACAAGATTTTATGCTCCTTCTAATGTCTAATTATTCTAAAGTTTGTTTGAATTTTTATTATTTTATAGAAAGATACAGATAACAATGGGAATATTCAAGTAACAAGACGCTTTTGGTTAATGATCTTTGTTAACTTTATTCTGTACCTAAAATATTCTGACGATTTTTCGTTGAATGAAGTATATTTCTTAAGATTGTTCACGGGCATACATAGCAAAAAATTGGAAAAATGTTGATTACGAAAAAAGGATCTTTAATTTAAGTCAATTTGCTTTAAACTGTTTATTAGCTATATCCAGTGAATGGAGTGCTTGAAAAATGACAAGTTGAACTTGATTATAGGTCAGTACTTGTTGTTTCATTTACGTGTCATTAGTGGGTAACACAAAACTTAATTATCCCATTGAAATTCCTTGTTCTTTCTTGTGACAATGCATGATAGTGAAATTTTCATGAAATCACTCTCGATTTAATAATATTATTATTATTATTATTATTATTATTCTTTTGATATATACCTTTCTCTGAAAATTGATTTTCACTCAATAATCAAATATCGAAAAACATTTTTCAGAAAATTATGTATAGAGAGAACATTTTTCATAATAAAAGTTTGAGTGACTAGTTGTTCATAAAATTTAACAACTAGTACTAAGCCGACATGTTATCAACACTCGGTAAACGGTAAAAACCGGTCTAAAGAGTTGAGTAAATTAGAAAGCGATACGTGTTAAGGATGACCAGTCAGCAATGACTCAACCATGGTGACATCGGATATAAACCTGTGGTCGAATAAGAAGCAATTCAAGATATGACCGTTATAGAAACATTCAGAAGACCCTGAGATTCCTCCGGCCTTTATTAGGCTTTATTGCCCTTTATTATTCTTTACGATCACCACTTAATTACCTTTTATTATAGTATTAATATTGGTAATTAAGGGAGTATAATTTGTAATCATGCACCCCATAACTCTAGTATAAATAGAAGCTTTCATTCTATTGTAAGTATGGAGAAATACTGATAGTAAAATACTAATATTTTCTCATTCTTTCAAGCTTTATACAAGTATTGTCGAGATTTTTCAATTATTCTTGATCCCGGTACGTGTGAACATTCTGAAACTCAGGCTTGTCTCTTTTTCAATTATTCTTATTTACTCGATTTGCACTTCATTATTTTATTTTATCGGATCAATTCAATGCATGTTTTTATAAACCACGTTACAAACTCAACTGTATTATTTTATGGGTAAATAATTTGGCGCCCACCGTGGAGCTTAGACAATTGTGGTATTATTTTGATCTGTTCATCCTTTACCAACGTACTTTGAAACTTTTCAATTGTAAGCATAAAACGGCTATGGCACCCAATGATGTCAACAACTCACTTAATGTTGGAACAAACAACAACGACGAGCCCGTGGACAATCTCCATGATGGAAATCAACAGGATGGTTCAACCAGTAAAACCTGTCTCAATGGGAATTAGTCAACTTCCGAGTAAAAAGAATACTCGGCGGGAAAAGAGTCGTACTCCAGATGATATGGATGATGAACCCATTGTCGATACTGTTAAAATTTTGAGAGCGCAACAAAAGGAGATCATGAATCATCTCAGAAGACATGATCGGAAAATGACTGAGCTCCAGCAAGTACTTTCGGTTGTTTCCAATAATTCCAATGGTGAATTTAGAGCCCCTCCTGGCGGTCCTATAAATCAAACAACACCGAGAGCCGGTAACATCGTTACCAGGGAGGAGTTCAGATCGAATAACAACCAAGTAGAGCAGCAAATCTGAAAATGAAAACAACACAGATGATCTTTTCAAGACCGAGCTCATGAGGGAAATGAATGCTCGAATGGAACAAAGTTCTAAAGAATTTCATGCTCGGATAGAGCAGATTCCGGGAGAACCTCCAGTGCTGAAGGGCCCATATTCGAAGAAGTATATATAGTTTTCGTTTAAACCCAGTGCGGCTCCGGAGTTAATTCCAAAGAGATTCAAGATGTCGGATATTCCAAAATATGATGGAACATCGAATCCATATGAACACATCACAACCTATATCGTATCTGTGAAGGGAAATGATTTGGATCCGCATGAGATCGAATCAGTTTTACTAAAGAAATTTGGCAAAATCTAACAAAAGGGGCTTTAACATGGTATTCACTTTTACCTAAAACCTCAAATGATTCTTTTGAAATGCTTGCAGATTTTTTCATCAAATCTCACGCTAGAGTAAGGAAAGTTCAATCTAGAAAAGCAGATATTTTCAGAATTGCTCAAGGAGACTCAGAGTTGCTGCGAGAATCCGTTATCCGATTCCAAACAGATAGAATGTTATTGCCGCTAATACCGGATGAATGGGTGGCGGAAGCATTTACCAAGGGTCTCAATCCCTCGAGCCCGATGCCTCAAGGAAGTTGAAGGAGAGTTTGTTGGAATTTCAAGCAACAACGTGGGAGGATGTTCATAATAGGTACGACTCAAAGATTCGCGTAGAAGATGATCAAATAATTATATCGACATCTTCTATATCCCAAAATCAAGGTCAATCAAACTTTGATCGGAGGCATTCCAGACACGGGTTTAAACCATACTGATTAAGATTACATACTGATAAGATGGAGGAACGTTCCTATGGCGAGTCGCCAGAATTTAACTTTGATGAAGGATATTAATATCTACGAATGCTGGGGACTATTGCACCAAAGCAGCAAAAACCGTAGAAATAAGTACTAGAAGCATACGAAGATGGACTAGTGATAAAAAAAAGGGGGCACTGAGCCCAAGGACATCATACCGGAGATGGCCCGAACTGGTTTCGGAACAAAGAAAATGATTGGGGACTGCCAGATTAGCCCCAGGAGAAAATAAATAGAAGGAATCAAAATCAAGAACCGGCTAGACCCAATAAATGTCAGTCGGGCCGCAATTCTCTTGCAATGTATTTTTGCTCATTTCCTATAAATTGTTGTACATGCAAAGTTGTAAACACTTGTGTAAGTTGAAGTAATGGAATGAAGTAAAATTTGCACCTTCTAAAAAATTCTCGTATATCTCTGAATGAACAAGATCATTCTTATAATTTCCTCACACTTAAAATAAAATAAGGAGTACGAATCCAAACAATTGTGCCCAGATGAACATGAGACATCCTCTTCATAAGCACCATAAATATAATGTTGATATCCAATTTTGTCCTCATATTTTATAATATTATATATACTTTTGAAATATCAGTTTTTCATCATTACTCAATTTACAAAAGCCAAATAAGTATTTTCTATAATGTTCCATAATTTTTAAAGCTTTAAAATTAATTTTCTCGCATTTTAATTGTTCCAATATTTATTAATTATCCTTTCAAATTATTTTGTGATGACTTATTCATCAAAATTTATTATTTACACCCACATATATATTTTATAATATTTTACTTCATTTCATATGATTACATTTGTATTTTTGATCCATTTACACAATATTTGCAATAATAGCCTATATTCTATACATAATAATATTTATTACAGTATTTATGTTAGAATAGTATTTTTATATTTTTATAATATTAAGCTATTATTTTCAAGCATTTAACTAAATAAATAATATTTTTATTATTTTATTAATCATTTGTTATAAATTATTTTCATATATTTAATTTTATAGCCCAATGAAGGGCTAACTTTCGGACCAAATAGACTCAATCACTGACCCAGAAATCCCAAATCTATGGCCGAATCCCTTTAGCCCAAACCAAACGACTCTTTTAATCCAACTCGGTCACGACCCGCTAAACCAACCCGCCCGCTCAATTTTTAATCCTGCTCGTTGATCTCTCAAGATCAACAACCCACAGCTACCCTACCACTTTTAATTACTCAACCCCAATCCCTAATCCCCATTTATCTGAGACCTCTGCCTCCAAATACTCTCCACTCTCTTTCTTCTCTGAAGAACCCTAGCCGCCTCCCCCTTAAATCCCTCTCCAAATCCCGTTGATAATGAGATTCCTCCATTATTTGCTAACCATATCTATGTTCCTCCGCTATTGGTTACACGTTTGTGGTATTACCTAGGTACTTTCCCAATTTTGGCAACTACCATCACTTAGATCAGACTGGAGTCGACCTCAATCTTGGATATTTGGACAATAATTCATCCATATACATGAAGAAAGGCCTGATTCTTTATACCAGTTGGCCGATTTTAAGCATTAAACCCTAGCTAGGGTTTAGAGTTCGATTTCTTTCCTTTCTGGTCACTTTACTAATTGCATTTGTATTTTTCTTATTTCTTTGTTTATGTTTTCTTAATTTCCCTTCTTTGTTTACTCGTTTAATTTAACTACTATATAAAACCCCTTCCCCGCTACCCCTATAAGTCTTAATGAGTACTATCACAACTACTGTTACCACTACTATTATTTTCTCTACTCTCATTCTTCTATACTTTCTGTACTCTTCGTTGTTGCCGGCTGAAAGCCAAGGCCACCAGGATTATCTTTTATTACCTCTCTAGTGTGAGCACTGCTCTGGGCTCGTTCGAAGCTCTTGTGAACTCTGACGCACAAGGGATGTGGAATTCTTATTGCCGTTCTTATTTTGCTACTGGCATTTGATGATTCTTCTCTATTTGTTGTTAAATTTGCAAACTGGTAAGTGCTCAAGCTCTCTCAGTTATGTTTCTTAACTATTTGTGTTTATGCTTCTGAATATCCCTGTTATGTGGCTTTTCAAAGCCGATATGATATTATGCCGACCTTTGTTTGATTTTTCTCTTGTAATTATTCATTTGGATTTGTGTAAGTTAGCATGTTAGAAGATTTTCTGGGTTGTGACACTTGTTCGAAGTTGTTGTGTTCATGAATGCCTAATCTCTCACATTAACTGTTTAATACTGTATCTTTCATGTTTCAATTTGAACGCTTGCCCTGAAACTCTATGGAATTACTGCCTACCCAGAATTTGTCTTAATAAGAATCCATTATGTAGGCTTTACTGTTGTCCCCATTTACATCCTATGCTTTAACCAAACATGTGGCTTTAAGAGTTGTAATGTGGTGTTTAGCCAATTCTGTACTCTTTAGTATTTCCTAGGTTCCTAGTTGAATCCTAATACACTTATTTTTCTATATTGTGCATGGTTGACTGGTTTACGTTCCGAAATCTGTGTGCTCTGCTTGACCTTAAGTTCGCAATGTCTACTACCATGATATTTTTGAACTTGGGAACCTTTATGTTATACTCAGCACAATTAAGATTCTTATTAACTGCTATAGATCATGCTTATCTACTTGTTTACTATTTGTAATTGTCATCCTCTAACTATGCATCTATCTGACCTTTCTTACTTAGATTTATAGTTTTAAAATCTGTCATGACCCAAAATCCAACTAGTCGTGAAGGAACCTAACCCAACCCGTTAGGTAAGCCCATTTAACAACTATCCAATTCAATGAGATTTATTAAGAGAAGAAATAATAATGCAACTGCTTTTATACAAGAATTTCCCAAAGACTGGTAGTACAAATCATGAGTTTCTAAAATTTAGATTTTTACAAGACTGAATTGAAATAATAATATCATCTGTTTTAAATATAAATGAACATAATTCTAATCTAATGCTACAAATTACAAGTGATAGTCATAACTGGAATGCAGGTACATCTACAGATCCAACTCCCACTGTACGCAGCAGCATCTGCACGCGAGGTACAGAAGTGTAGTATGAGTACACCGATCCTATGTACTTAATAAGTAACAAACCTAACCTTAGGTTGAAAGCAGTAATGAGCTGGGATAAGGGTCAGATTCCAACTCCAATAACCAGCCATAGTTCATAACAATATAATAAAAATGGTACAAGAAAATAACTCAGGGATACGATTCTCAACACATTTACAGTTACGGAAAATAGGAATGATTTTCAAGTATAAAAGTAAATCCCAAATCTTTCACCGAAAATACCAAAAACATATGAGTAAGTTTGAAAATCGTGTTTTTCCCAAAAATCTTTCAACAATAAATAAGATGTTTCATTTTCAGATAGCACGAGGAAAGTACATCTCTATGCCTACATGTAATTATGCAGGTGAAAACATAAATGTCACCAAAACTGGGTAGCATGAGGAAATGCATCTCTATGCATGTATCTCAAGTACGCATATCAATCTCACTCCCAGGGTAATCAATCTCACTGTCTCGTATTCTCACTCACCATGCTCAATACTCAGCTCACTCAGTCACTGAGTACTATACAGGGAAGATCCAGGCCAATGCAAATGAATCCATGACAGATCCAGCCCAAAAATCCATTGCAACTATGCCCACTGTGGATGTGTAGACACCAAAGGGGCCGATCCAGCCCAAGCACTATAATAAGACAAATTCTGGCATGAATCGGTAAAGACTACTATGGCGTACAACCTGATCCCATAAATATCACTCATAATAGTCCCTCGGCCTCACTTAGTCATCAATCTCTCCAGTCTCTCGGGCTTACAAGAATCATGATAATTAGCCCAAACAATGATGATATGATATATAAATATAGGAAACATAAACTGAGATATGATATGCAAATAATAGTTATGATCGAGTATAAATTTCATATTAAGCAATTGATTCAACATGTAACACAACCTTTGTGGGTCCCAACAGTACCAGCATGTGGCCTAAGCATGATTTCTAACTGTAACGACCCGACTTGTCATTTTGTGAATTAGTGTCTCGTTCAGTGACTTAAGGTCCCAAAAATCTTTGTGATGTGTATTATGACTTGCGTGTATGGTCGAGTTTGATTTTCGGATGATTCAAGATCAAATTGGAAGAACAATTCTTATTTAAGAAGCTTAAAAGAAAGATTGACCCGAGAGTTGACTTTTGAGAAAACAACTGCAGAATAGAGTTTTGATTATTCCAATAGTTTCGTATGGTGATTTCGGACTTAGGCGCATGCCCGGAATTAGAGTTGGAAGTACGTAGAACAATTCGGCGCATTTTGGCGAAATTAGAAAGTTGATGTGTGCTAATTATATTATTTTGTGTGCAGACGAGGACTATTAATATGATGGATATCAATTGTTTATGATAATAAGTGTACGAGGCATATTATAAGTGATGTGGGGTCTAAGGGGAGGCCTAAGCCTAAGTCAAGTTGGAAATTTCATGATAGACTAAAGTTTCAGATGAGTACGCACAATACCAAATTTGGACGAGTATATCTACATATATATATAAGATTTATGTGATGGAAAACCTATCAAATGAAATATCTTTGAGTCTAGTTTCTAACACTTCAAACCTTTCGTCATTTGAACACTCCTACAAGAAGCTATGACCAAATTACCAAAAGCTAACCGAATTTAACACTACCACGCCGCCCCACGCACCGGCCCATGCGGCGCCTATGGGAAATTCCAAAACGCTCTGAAATTTCATTTCCAGACACTTTTTGCACAGGGGGCGCATCCCGCGGCGGTACAAAAATGGGTTTTTATGACCCGAACCCCATTTCATTTAACTCGATTGGGGTTCATTCTTAGGGAAATTTTTGGTGTTTTAGAGAGAAGGGAGAGAGATTCTAGAGAGAGGAAAGTGGAGAACTAAAGATTTCACTACTCTTCCTTGAATCAAACCTTGAAATCGCATCAAAGGGTTGCTAGAGTTTCAAAGAGGTAAGAATTTCTTTCCCCGGTCCTTCAATTTCGAAATCTAACTAGAAATGGGTAATTAGTAAGATTATTCTTGGATGTGAGAGTATTAATTATACATGCTTGTACCAATAAGGTTGTGGGAAGCTTGTTAAGTTCAAATGGGTAAAGATTGGGTTGAAAAATGATAGAAATCTTCAAAAACTTTAATTGAAGATTTGAAGGGCAACCTAATGTCAGAATTCGATAATTTTTGTATGGTTGAACTCGTATAGGAACGGTGTTCGAATTTCGTAAGTTTTTTCAGGATTCGAAACGTGGGTCCCACTGTTGATTTTTAAAATAAATTTTGGATTTTAATACGGAATATTAGTAATTGCATATGGAATTAATTCCTACGATTCGTATTGAGTATATTGAATTATTTGTGACTAGATTTGAAGCGTTCAGACACGAATTCGCGAGACAAAGGTTTATTGAAATCTTGAATTTGGTTGCGAAGCAAGGTAAGTATCTTTCCTAACCTTGAGTGGGGGAATTAACCCTTAGGCATTGAGTCTTATGTGGCAATTGTGTAATTGAAAACTATATATGCGAGGTGATGAGTACGTACTTGGTTTATATGTGCAAATTATATCGGTTGAAATTCGTAGACGCCCTTATATATTAAATTGGAAAATTGTTGGAACTTAGTAAATCCTTGATTTGTCATGCCTCATTCATTATTTGTCAAATTTGTATTTTATATAATAATTTGTTGTTATTGTCACTTTGATTTTTATGTGAATCCCATGTTTTCGTTGGGTTGATATTTCCTCGCGAAAATTTCATTATGGATTATTCATTTGCAAATAATTTATTGTGTAAGTTTAAAAGGAGGCATTAATCTATTTGCCAAAAATTTGGATTAAAGAAGGCGTTATTCCTTGATGAATTACTTTCCAGTTCATGTTGTTGCAATTGGTATTGAGTTATAAAGGCTGTAAATGATATTGGAGGCAAAGTGTTAAATTGTTAAATATTATTTTGTTGAGTTGTTTGCTCTCGGATATTTTTGTTAAGATTTTTGTGCACATTATGGTCGAGCCATGGGCTCCTTATTGTGGAAAATGATGTATTGTTGATTTTTGTGGCAAGTTAAAATATTTGAGTACTTGAGGTGCAATTTGAGACATATTTTGATATTTGAGCACTCGATGTGCAATTTGTGATATGTTGTAATATTTGAGCACTTGAGATGCAATTTATGAGATGTTATGATATTGGCACATGATATTGTTGGGAGGATTGTTCGGGTGTTTACACGAGGTTTCTTCCGTGCTATTGTTACTATTCATATATGCATATGCGGCGTGACAAGGTGGGCTTTATATGTGGGTTTGAGCATGTGGCGAGACAAGGTGGGAATATTATTGTGCACGTGCGGCGAGACAAGGTGGGCATTTACTTTATTATTGCGCACGTGGCGAGACAAGGTGGGATATGTCGGAGATTGATTTGTGATGACTTGTGATGGCCTGGGGGCATTGTTGTTGTTGATATTTATGATTTGGGACTACGAGGCGGTACCTCGGGGGTGCCCTTTATTGATATTTTTCTATGGCTGCACTTGCCTTTGGCTATTTTGTTTTTCCATGCTATGTAAATTCTTGTGTTCTTCCGTGGTGTATTCTTTTATTTTATTATGTGTTTTTTATTCCTTGTTGTATTGTGTTGGCTTTGGCTCTTTGTACAAGACTCTAAGGATTTGTGTTTATGTTTTTTATTGGTTTTCGAGATTTGAGTTATTTCGAATAAAAAAATTGCTATTATGTTTTATTTTAATAAATTTTACATCCAAATTAGTAGTCATCTGATGCTTCATTTTAATTGAAATGTCATTTCTTCACCCTAACGAGTTCAAAAATAAACTCATTTCTTTGATGATTTCTTACTTGGTTTAAAAATTGGAAACAAACTTACTTTATTGAAAATAAATTGATCTTTCGGATCTTATATACATTGATATTTTGGTACATAAGTTGTCCGTGCGGTTATGAAAGAAATATGGGCATGAGGTGCCAGGAAAATATGATGATTTTATTATTGACATGTGAGTTTTTCGTGTAGTTATAATAGAAATATGGGCACGAGGTGCTGTGAAAATATGAAAGTGGATTGAGACCCGTAATTTTTATGATTGTGAAATGAGGTGTCACTTGGTGACTTTTACTTGAAAGAAGTATATTCGAAATATATTTATTCAAAAGAAGTATATTCGAAAGATATTTATCTTAAAGAATTATATGTGAAGGATTTATATTTTAAGAACTTGATTAATTGGTTGTACTTGTGTTCCTTATTCGTTTGAGCAATAATTATGATGTTCTTGTTTCCTTGATGTTTATATCACTGGTTGATTTTGTTGTTACCATTGCTAGTTGTTTTCCAGTACTATTGCATACTGCTATATTGCACATGTTATTTGACTAGTGAGTGTCTTGATTGTACCTCGTCACTACTCCACTAAGGTTAGTCTTGATACTTACTGGGTACCGACCGTGGTGTACTCATACTACACTTCTGTATATTTTTGTGCAGAGCCAGGTACTAGAGATATCAGATTCGGATAGAGATTAGAGTATGATCGCAAGGATTCAAGGTAGGACTGCTTGGTCATCGCAGTCCCTTGGAGTCTTTCCATTTTATTGTACTGTTAATTTCTTATTCGAACAGTATTGTATATTCGATCCTTGAAATCAATGAATGTATTCACTTAGGATTCGTGACTCAGTATTACCAGTCTTGGGAAGGTGTTATAATTATTTTTGTTGTTGGTTTCGATTATCTATTTTAAAAAACAAATGGCTTGAATTGTTATTATGATCGGCTTACTTAGTCTTAGAGACTAAGTGCCATCACGATGCCTATGGTGAGATTTTTGGGTCATGACAAGTTGGTATCATAGCTCTAGGTTCATAGGTTCTATGAGTCACGAACGAGTTTAGTAGAGTCTTGCGGATCGGTACAGAGACGTATGTACTTATCTTCGAGAGGCTACATAGCTAGTAGGAAAATTTCCACTTCTTTCATTCCTTATCGTGCGACATTTATTCAGCTTGAAACATATATCTTATGTTATTTTGCATCCACTGATGTATGAAATTGCGCACTCAGTATCAACTATGCGCCAACGGTCCGTGATACTACAGAGGGGTTATAAGGGAGCCAAGGTTGCTCAACCATTGTTACCACGTGTCGTCCATATCGAGGATGCGGAAGTATTGAGAGATCATTCAGTTGTGCACGTGGGGGTGCATAAGGTTTTGACATCTGGTTGATAAGTACGATCTTAAGAAGGTTAAATTAGCTACCTATCGTCACAATCGTGGTAGGGTCACGGGGTGAATGTAGATCTGAAGATAGTTGGTAGTATTAGAGACTATGCGGTTCGTATGAGATTTCTATTTAGGGAAGGGTACATACTAGCAGCCAAGAAACTTGAGGAAACGAGTTTAACTGTCACGAGGATGACATGTGCCAAATAAATGGCTTGGGGTGTCTGATGACCGGTGTCGTACGAGCGATGAAGGTTAATATTGTGGATCATTGGAATGTGTCCTATGGCTTCGCGCCAAGTGACGGGAGTCCGCTATCAACAATCAGATTGTGGGGTCATGTGTTACATCAGTTTTGGGCGGAGATGTATTTATGTGATATTGAAAGGTTCTCCGAAACTTGTATATGATTAAGAGCTGAGATTTGTATGGGATGATGTTGGGACTTGCGGTATTCCCGCATCCTTAATAATTCTACATTTCAGTATCAGCGGGGTCATGGAAATAATTTCAGAATACTCAGAGTGGTCCAGTAAGTTCATTTAATACACCACCGACACATGGCTTCTCTAATAGTTATTCCAGTTATCCAGCACAGACTCATTATGAGCAGCCGAACCGCAGATGGATTGTTATGAGTGTGGAGATACTAGGCATATCATAAGAAATTGTCCCAGACTTGGGAGAAACCTATTTCATCAGAACACTCAGGCCACAGACTCCATTACAGTTACTACTCTACCTACACTACCAGTTAGGGGTGGAGGACATCGGGTAGAGGGCTCCCAAGAGGTGGAGGCCCGGCCCATTGATATATTTGCTATGGTATGGCTGAGGTCGCTACACCATATGGTATTGTTACAAGTATGATCTCGAGTTATTATAAAGTAACAATTTCATTAACTTGATTCGGTTCTGAGTATCAAGGAAAGTCCTCCTTATATGCTCCACTCATGAGTGAGCTTCGTAATCCTAAAATCTACTTATGTGAATACTCATGTTGGGAGATTATATGGAGATAGCCATGTCCATCATTATGTGTTGGTCACTAAAAATAGTTGTGAGGCTAAAAGTGACTTTTGTTAATCATTTCGGTGAGTTTGATGTAATTTCCAGATAATTGATTTCAATTGTGAATTATATGTCCTACCGGTATGAGGGGTCATTATGTGTTGTGATTTTGTTTAACAGAAATTATTTAAAAGAAGAAAATGGAATATTTCGATTGGCACGATGTGCATATTACTTGTGATTCAGAACTGAGGACGAAATCCTCACATTTTAATAAGATTTGATATGTTTAAACCGGGCTACGAGCCGCGGTAGAAGTTACATAAGGACGAGATCCTTGTGATGAAAATTTATGAGTTTAAATTCTCCCTTGTGAAATTAAATTTGTACTATAGTACTTATAGGGATTCATGCCTTTTAGGTATATTTGAAAATTCTTGTATGAATTGCTTTGTGCATAATTTGCCAAATTCGTGTTGTAATTATTTAGTTTTAGCCTACGAGGAGAGTGCCCAGGTGGCATTAAATGTGACTCGTCAATTCAGGTAAGTAATTATGAGGACTTCATACCTCGTGTCTCGTTGTTAGTAAAGTGGAGGTTTGAAACGAGATTTTTGTTAACATGAGGTTAATTGGCGATGTTGTAATCGATTATGAACAACTATTAAGACTAGAGATGTGGTTATGAGGATACATAGGATGTGTTTCATGTCCAGATATCATTATGATAATGCAGTGCTTGTAATACTGAGATTAGTGTTATTGATATATACATTGCGGTGGTTTGTTGGGTTGTGGATGTGTTGTTAGGAGTTGTTTTGGTGTTACTCTGGCAGGTGGATAAGCCCAATTACAAGGGATACTCTACCGAAATTTCTGAAATTTTTGGGAGTTTGAAAAATTTGGGAGATTGAGATGTGCAAAAGAAGAGATAAGTTATGTTATGTGTTTGAGGGCGGACTCTACTTCTCATTTGAGGACGAATGATCCTAAGTGGGGGAGAATGTAACACCCCAAATTTTTTTGATGTACTTAAGTACTATTAAGGAAGGCGATGTGTGCGTAAGAACGAGTTGATACAACCGGTTGAGACTAATACCGTGTGTTGATGTAAAAAATCAGGCCTTTTGGAAATGTTTGGAGTGTAAGAAATTGGTTTTAAAGTTTATAAATGTGGATAAAGGAAATAATCGCAACTGAGATGGTGTTGTCGGAGCATGTTAAATTTGCGGTGGCGTAGAATCACCAGCGAGTATGTGTGTAAGAATACACTCACTAATTTAATGTCCTCAGAATAATTCTTGGCACGTTCGAGGACGAATGTATGTTTAAGAGGGGGAGAATGTAACGATCCGACTTGTTGTTTTGTGAATTAGCATTTTGTTTAACGACTTAAGGTCCCCAAGCAGCTTTGTGATGTGTATTATGACTTGCGTGTGTGGTCGAGTTTGATTTTCGAATGATTCGGGATCAAATTAGAAGAACAATTCTTATTTAAGAAGCTTAAAAGAAAAGATTGACCGGAGAGTTAACTTTTGAGCAAACGACCCCGGAATAGAGTTTTGATTATTCCAATAGCTTCGTATGGTGATTTCGGACTTAGGCGCATGCCCGGAATTGGAGTTGGAAGTCCGTAGATCAATTCAGCGCATTTTGGCGAAATTAGAAAGTTGATGTGTGCTAATTATATTATTTTGTGTGTAGACGAGGATTATTAATATGATGCATATCAATTGGATATGATAATAAGTGTACGAGGCATATTATAAGTGATGTGGGGTCTAAGGAGAGGCCTAAGCCTAAGTCAAGTTGGAAATTTCATGATAGACTAAAGTTCCAAATGAGTACACACAAGACCAAATTTGGACGAGAATATCTACATATATATAAGGATTTATTTGATGAAAAACTATGAAATGAACGATCTTCGAGTCTAGTTTCTAACGCTTCAAACCGTTTGTCATTTGGACACTCCTACAAGAAGTTATGATCAAATTACCAAACACTAACCGAATTTAACACTACCGCGCCGCCCCATGTGCCGCGCCTGTGGGAAATTCCAGAATGCTCAGAAATTTCATTTCCAGACACTTTTTACACAGTCGCCCCGCACCCCGCGGCGTTCCACGCTCCGCGGCTGTACAAAAACAGGTTTTTATGACCCGAACCCCATTTCATTTAATTCGATTGGGGTACATTCTTGGGGAAATTTCAGGTGTTTTAGAGAGAAGGGAGAGCGATTCTAGAGAGAGAAAAGCGGAGAACTAAATATTTCACTACTCTTCCTTGAATCAAACCTTGAAATCGCATCAAATAGTTGTGGGAAGATTGTTAAGTTCAAATGGGTAAAGATTGGGTTGAAAATGGTAGAAAGCTTCAAAGACTTTAATTGAAGATTTGAAGGGCAATCCGATGTCGGAATTCGATAATTTTTGTATGGTTGAACTCGTATCGAAACGGGTATTCAGATTTCATGAGTTTTTTTTGGTATTCGAAACGTAGGCCCCCCTGTCGATTTTTTAAATGAATTTCGGATTTTAATATGGAATATTAGTAATTTCGTATGGAAATAATTCCTACGATTCTTATTGAGTATATTGAATTGTTTGTGACTAGATTTGAAGCGTCCAGACATGAATTCGTGAGGCAAAGGTTTATTAGAATCTTGAATTTGGTTGCGAAGCGAGGTAAGTATCTTGCCTACCTTGAGTGGGGGAATTACCCCTTAGGCATTGAGTCTTATGTGGAAATTGTGTAATTGAAAACTATGTACGTGAGGTGACAAGTATGTACTTGGTTTTTATGTGCAAATTATATCTGTTGAAATTCATAGATGCCCTTATGTATTATTTTGAAAAGTTGGTGGAACTTAGTAAATCCTTGATTTGTCATGCCTCATTCATTATTTGTCGAATTTGTATTTTATATGATAATTTGGTGTTATTGTCACTTTGATTTTTATGTGAATCCCGTGTTTTCGTTGAGTTGATATTTCCTCGAGAAAATTTCATTATGGATTATTCATTTGCAAATAATTTATTATGTAAGTTTAAAAGGAGGCTTAATCTATTTGCCAAACATTTGGATTAAAGAAGACGTTGTTCCTTGATGAATTACTTTCCAGTTTATATTGTTGCAATTGGTATTGGGTTTGAAAGGCCGTAAATTATATTTGAGGCAAAGTGTTAAATTGTAAAATATTATTTTGTTGAGTTGTTCGCTCCCGGATATTTTTGTTAAGATTTTTGTGCACATTATGGTCGAGCCATGGGCTCTTTATTGTGGAAAATGATGTATTATTAATTTCTGTGGCAAGTTGAAATATTTGAGCACTTGAGGTGTAATTTGCGATATGTTTTGATATTTGAGCACTCGATTTGCAATTTGTGATATGTTGTAAAACTTGAGCACTTGAGGTGCAATTATGAGATGTTATGATATTGGCACATGATATTGTTGGGAGGATTGTTTGGGTGTTTGCACGAGGTTTCTTCCGTGCTATTGTTACTATTGATATATGCACATGCGGCGTGACAAGACGGGCTATATATGTGGGTTTGCGCATGTGGCAAGACAAGGTGGGAATATTATTGTGTGCGTGCGGTGAGACTAGGCGGGCATTTACTTTATTATTGCGCACGTGGTGAGACAAGGTGGGCTATGTTGGGGATTGATTTATGATTACTTGTGATGGCCTGTGGGCATTGTTGTTGTTGATATTTATGATTTGGGACTACAGGGCGGTACCTCAGGAGTACCCTTTGTTAATATTTTTCTATGGCCGCACTTGCCTTTGGTTATTTTGTTTTTCCGTGATATGTAAATTCTTATGTTCTTCTGTAATGTATTATTTTATTTTATTATGTGTTTTGTATTCCTTGTTGTATTGTGTTGGGTTTGGCTCTTTGTACAAGACTCCGAGGATTTGTGTTTATGATTTTTACTAGTTTTCGAGATTTGAATTATTTCGAATAAAACAATTGCTATTATGTTTTAATTTAATAAATTTTACATCAAAATTAGTAGTCATCATATTCTTCATTTTAATTGAAATGTCATTTTCTTCACCCAAACGAGTTCAAAAATAAACTCATTTCTTTGATGATTTCTTACTTGGTTTAAAAATTGTAAACTTACTTTATTGAAAATAAATTGATCCTGCGGATCTTATATATATTGATATTTTGGTACGTGAGTTGTCTGTGTTGTTATGAAAGAAATATGGGCATGATGTGCCGGGGAAATATGATAATTTTATTATTGACACGTGAGTTGTCCGTGCTGTTATGATATAAATATGGGCACGGGGTGTCGTAGAAATATGAAAGTGGGCTGAGACCCGTAATTTTTATGATTGTGAAATGAGGTGTCACATGGTGACTTTTACTTGAAAGAAGTATATTCGAAAGATATTTATTCAAAAGAAGTGTATTCGAAAGATATTTATCTTAAAGAATTATATGTGAATGATTTATACTTTAAGGACTTGATTAATTGGTTGTACTTGATTTCCTTATTCATTTGAGCAATAATTATGATGTTCTTGTTGCCTTGATGTTTATATCACTGGTTGATTTTGTTGTTATCAATTCTAGTTGTTTTCCAGTACTATTGTATACTACTATATTGCACAGGTTTTTTGACTAGTGAGTGTCTTGACTGTACCTCGTCACTACTCTACCGAGGTTAGTCTTGATACTTACTGGGTACCGACCGTGGTGTACTCATACTACACTTCTGTACATTTTTTTGCAGAGCCGAGTACTGGAGATATCAGATTCGGACAGAGATTAGAGTATGATTGCAAGGATTCAAGGTAGGACTGCTTGGTCGTCGCAGTCCCTTGGAGTCTTTCCATTTTATTGTACTTTTAATTTCTTAATCGAACAGTATTGTATATTCGATCCTTGAAATCAATGCATGTATTCAGTTAGAGTTCATGACTCAGTATTACCAGTCTTGGGAAGGTGTTTTAATTATTTCCGATCTTGGTTTTGATTATCTATTTCAAAAAGAAATGGCTTGAATTGTTATTATGATCGGCTTACTCTAAGTGCCATCACGACACTTGTGGTGGGACTTTTGGGTCGTGACACTATTATGGATCGCCGCTCAATTACTCTAGCACGTAGAGATTTCACGGGTATATATAAGATTAGGTAACTACACAGTACCACAGAAATAAATGATTCACAATTCACACTGTGCACGCCCACACGCTTGACGAGCGCAAAACACACACTTAAATTGTACTCGCTAGTCAAAGATAGTATAGTATAATATCGTGTCCATAGGGATTGGATTTAGACAGTATTATCGTAGTTGTAGCTAGTGTGTTATCCAGGAGGATCAACAATTGAGATTTATATAATTAATAATCTAAAATCTACAACTATTGACTAATGACAATCGCAACAATGGTTATCAAGGAAGTTATCAATGGGAGAAAATATGGTTTTGACGGAATAAGTGCAAGATAATTGTTCGGGATCTAACTCTAAATAATTCACTTCCAAAGTTCAACTGAGTCTCTCGAATTCACTTAATTATCAGTATAATTGTTTAGTAGAAACTCCTCTCTCGATTAAATCTCAACCTCTCAATATGAACCAATTTAAGCATTGTGAAGATATGCAAGAATTCGTAGCGAATCGGTCTTTAGGAAAACCTCTTTCGATTATTCTCCTAACTAGGTTTAATCAATGAATCAAGTAGCCTCTTTCGATTATTTAGAAGAATCTATGAACTCAACCAACAATATAGTGCAAGGATATCACAAGTTATGCCTCTTTCGATTACAAGAACAAGTGAATATAGATGCAACAATTAAATCTCTCAAAAATGATTCAAATACATAAAAATAGAGTTATAATCCACAAACAATCATCAATACACCAAATCCATCAAAACCCAAAAGGATTTACTCCATAGACATGGAGAAGTTCTTCACAAATATAACAAAAATATAGGAAAACATAAATTCCATCCAAACCCGGATCTTGAGTGAGGAAGGAATGATGAAATCCTTGTGCTTGTGTTCTTCCAACTCCTCCTTAGCCTCCTTAGGTCGAAATCTGTCCAAAAAGTCCAGAAATGGTGTTTTTCCCATGTATTTAAACTATCCCCAAATAAACCTCGGATTAAAATACCCTTTTTAGTGGAATTGGGAACACACTCTAACATATTTGCACTACCGCGCCGCCCCATGAGGTTTAATCCCTTGGACTTCTACTCAGACTTCAAAGCTCCAAATAGATCGAATTTGATCCGTAACATCTAAATAACTCAGAATCACTCCTACACGGCATACAACACATAATAAGTGTAAAACACTATTAATTAAATCTCAATATAAGTAAAGTGCAGTAAATTAGAGTGCAATAAGTGACTAAAATACGGGATTATAGCCTACCATCAAAACCCCACACTTAAACCATTGCTCGTCCTTGAGCAATCAAACTACACTTCACATAGACACGACCTTTTTAAATAACTCTCCCAACTCATCACACCAAGAATAATAAAATAGATTATGCACAATACCGTAACATTCTCACCTCAAGATTTAACTCAAAAGCACCACACATTTTTCACAACTCGCCCACTTACTCTAACAAAGAGGGAAATGACAATACCTTTTCTTCATGAAGCAAATGCCCTCACCCAACAATAGAGAGTAGTTCCACACATAATAAAAGTTAAGAATAATTAGGAACTCAAGATAAAAAGAATTCACTCACTCTCAGAAACAACATTCATATGCCACAAAAGATGCACCATAGGCTTGCCTGTAGTGTGCTACTCTACTAATCGAGCTTATTCAGTCAAGGATCAAGTTGGACTTTAATTGGTTGTAATGTAGGCTGCGGGACGGGTAGGATACATTTAGATATAAGAGTAACTACACCTCCCTAAGTACTTTTAATGCATATACTTAACCTTTAAATCCCACACTTATGTCAAATCATAACTCCATCTTCACATATGTATATGTCAACTCCCAACTTCTTTAAGCACAAATACATCAAGAGTTACCACTATCAATGAATTCGTCATTTTCTTTTTCGATTCAAGTGGCTCATACTTTTTCACAACAGTGCACCTTTCTCCTTATTTCAATAGTTCCACTCAAAAAGCCAAACCAACCACCCCACACTTCAACTTTTATAAATTTCATACCAATTTCAAGTGCTCACGAGAGGTAAATGGTTCAAATAAATGGTCAATTCAAACAAAAGGGTAAGACTTGTAATGTGGTTACCAAAGAAGCCAACTGGGTTAACTACATAACAATTTGGTGGGTAAAATATATAGCTGGCTCAACAAAAAAATGCATATATCATTTCCAAGACTGAATAAAACTACTATTTCGCTTTGCAAACACACAGGGCAAGTTCTAGATACCAAATGCAATGCACAGAAAACACGAAACCTCACACACACATGGTATATAACTCACTCAGGATCTGACTCATCGAGACAATCTAGTCAAAGCAGTTAAGCCAAGTTAAGATCATGTAACTTAAGGTACTTATACAAGAGTAAAAAACTGAGCCTAAGCGTCACAACTAAAGCATTTACTATTCTCAAGGCATAATGTAGTCAAGATATATTGCTTTTATTTCAAATCATGGCACAAGGTTTCTTACTCTTAAAAAAAATAAAAAAACTAACTACACCCGGTTCAAACAAAATCCTTGGAAAAGAACCGCGGCACAAAGAAAAACCGAGGGGGAATTATTATACTACCCAAAGAAAATATTTTTTTTTTACTTTAAAAATTTCAATCAAAAGAAATGAAAACACACACAAGAAACGAAAACAAACAGTTATTTACATATTTACATCCCCACCCCACACTTTAGATTGTGGCATGTCCCCATGACACACACAAATAAAAAGCAAGAGGTAAAGAAAACTCCCCTGGTCTTTTTCCGTTTCCGAGAACTTGTGAACTCCATCCCTAATTCTAAATTTATTTTTTTGTTTTCGCTCCTTGGGATTCTTTATGGATATCACCAGGCCAAAGTCCTTTAGGGATATTTGAAAGACCCGCTCTTTTCTTTCTTTCTTGGCCTCATTTTGAGTGGTAGATTGTTCTTGTAGGATTATCCTCAACTTGTTTCTACATTCATTCACAAGATCAATCCCTGTATATTCATGTAAATCTCCCAAAATAAAATCCACATGATCAAGGTTAGAATAAGAAAATGAAGAAGAAAGGTCATGTGAGTGTTCCTCTGGTAAGTCCAAGACCATTTATTCCTCATTCTCTTCTACTAAAAATTATAAATGTGGATGGGGGTTTGAACTCTTCTTCTATTGCTTGATAATCAACCAAAGGCTCATTTTCAATCATCTCAGTTGAAACAGAGTCCTTTTGTAGAGTATAAAACTCTCTCTGTAGATGTTCATCATCTCGGGTAGGCTCATTTTCACACGGTATCTCTTCCATATATTCACTATCGCAATGCAACGAGCTAAGTCTATTTACTAATTGATTCACTTGCATTGTTAGGTTGTTAGTGGCTTCATCATCTTGCATAAATTTCTCTTCCATCTTATTTATGAACTTATACATAAGCTCTTCTAAACTACCATTCTCCTCTTGAGGTGGTTGTTTCACTTCGCTTTCATTCTAGTCACAATAAAGGTATTCATCCCAACCAGAGTCAAAATTGTACCCATATGAATCCTCATACTTGTACGGACTAGAGACAAAGTGAGAGTGTTAAAAAGATGAACTATAGGAAGAATGCCTACCTTCTTGACAATCAACCCATAGATGATTTTCACCGCATTTAAAACACATAGCAGACCGCTGACAGTGTTCAGCTGCTAACTCTTCAACCATTTTCTTAGGTTGGTTGTATGAAGAATACCTACCTTCTTGACAATCAACCCACATATGAGTTCCACCGTATTTAAAATACATAGCAGACCGCTGACAGTGTTTAGCTGCTAACTCTTCAACAGTTAAGCTCTTCAAGATTTATTCTGCAAAAAAAAAAAGAAATCTTGAAGAGAAGTTAACATAACAACACTAAAAGTAATTAAAAAAAATAAAAATTAAAAGATAATTCCTGAATTAGCATTACAAATTATTTCAAGCACTATTGATTGCCAATCTCCGACAACGGCGCTAAAATTTGACGAGCGCAAAACACACACTTAAATTGTGCTCGCTAGTCAAAGATAGTATAGTATAATATCGTGTCCACAAAGATTGGATTTAAACATTATTAACGTAGTTGTAGCTAGAGTGCTATCCAGGAGGATCAACAATTGAGATTATATAATTAATAATCTAAAATCTACAGCTATTGACTAAAGACAATCGCAACAAAGGTAAGCAAGGAAGTTATCAATGGGAGAAAATAGGGCTTTGACGGAATAAGTGCAAGATAATTGTTCGGGATCTAACTCTAGATAATTCACTTCCAAAGTTCAAGTGAGTCTCTCTAATTCACTTAATTATCAGTATAATTGTTTAGTAGAAACTCCTCTATCGATTAAGTTTTAACCTCTCAATATGAACCAATTTAAGCACTGTGAAGAGATGCAAGAATTCGTAGTGAATGGGTCTTTAGGAAAACCTCTTTCGATTATTATCCTAACTAGGTTTAATCAATGATTCAAGTAGCCTCTTTCGATTACTTAGAAGAATCTATGAAATCAACCAACAATATAGTACAAGGATATCACACGTTATGCCTTTTTCGATTACAAGAACAAGTGAATATAGATGCAACAATTAAATATCTCAAAAATAATTCAAATACATAAAAATAGAGTTATAATCCACAAACAATCATCATTACACCAAATCCATCAAAACCCAAAAGGATCTACTCCATAGAAATGGAGAAGTTCTTCACAAATATAACAAAAATATAGGAAAACATAAATTCCATCCAAACCTGGATCTTGAGTGAAGAAGGAATGATGAAATCCTTGTGCTTGTGTTATTCCAACACCTCCTTAGCCTCCTTAGGTCGAAATCTGTCCAAAAGATCCAGAAATGGTATTTTTCCCGTGTATTTAAACTATCCCCAAATAAACTCTGGACGAAAATACCCTTTTTAGCAGAATTGGGAACATACTCTAACATGTTTGCACTACCGCACCGCATGCCACGCTGCTGCATGCACCGCACTTGTGGTGAATTCCAGTATGAGTTGCAAAACATTTTCTAGGAAATATTTGCACTGCCGCGCCGCCCCATGCGACGTCCCATGTGGTGCGGCAGTGTAAGTTTCTTAGAGTAATTCATATCTTTCCAGTTTTGACATCCAGACTTGGTACTCGACCCCCGAACGCAATCTCGGTTTAATCCCTTGGGCTTCTACTCAGACTTCAAAGCTCCAAATAGCTCGAATTTGCTCCGTAACATCTAAATATCTCGGAATCACTCTTATACGGCATACAACACATAATAAGTGTAAAACACTATTAAATAAAACTCAATATAAGTAAAGTGCAGTAAATTAGAGTGCAATAAGTGACTAAAATACGGGATTATAGCCTATCATCAATGCCCATCACCTAGCATGTGCGTCACCTCTATACCAAACACATAACACATTATTCGGGATTTCATACCCTCAACACCAAGTTTAGAAGTGTTACTTACCTCGTACAAGCCAAGTCCAATACCGAGCAAGCTAAACGATACTCCACAAATGCCATCCCGCGCGTACCGACCTTTGAACAGTTCGAAATTAGCCAAAAGCAACTCAAATGCATCAATAAATGCCTAGGGAAATAATTCCAAATGAGAAAGGTTGAATTTTTAATCAAATGCTCAAAATTGACCAAAACATCAACCCCGGGCCCGCACTTCTGGAAAATCCAACAACCCATTCAATTATGAGTTTAACCATATAAGTTTCATTCAAATCCAACTCTGAATCGATGTTCAAAATTCAAAACTTTACTCTATGGAACTTTAGACAAAACCCCCCAATTTCTCTCTTGAAATTCTCAATCAAATGCCAAAAACAAAGATAGATTCATGAAATAAAATCTAAACCGAGTAGAGAACACTTACCCCAATTCATATGGTAAAAAGCGCCTAAAACATCTCTTAAATCCGAGCTCCATAGCTCCAAATATGATAAAATGGCCGAAACTTCGAAAATAGAGTACTTTATAATCACTGGGCAAATCAATGAAACGCGATCGCGAAAATACCCTCATGATCGTGATGAAGGAAAAGCACTGCCCTAGAAAATACCCTATGCGATCGCGTATAAAGACACACGAATGCGGTACACAAAGATCACAATCTACGCGATCGTTGAAACAAGTCTGTGAACGCGAAGAGAAACATCATCTGCCCAGCTCAGTCAAAATCAGTACGCGAATGCGTGCACACTTACGCAAACGCGTTGCTCAAATTGCAGCAACCTATGCGAACATGTTTGAGGACTCGCGAATGCATTGAACAACGTTTCCCCAGCCATCAAACAACTCTACGATCATGATTATATCTACGTGATCGTGGATAAGGAATCCAAATGCTCAGTAGAACCAACAATGCCAAAATGAAGGAAAATAATCCGAATACAATCCAAAACACGCCCGATCCCCTAGGGACCACGTCCAAACATTCCCACAAGCCCCATAACATAACATGCATAACAACATCGAAACGATGAATCGTACCTCAAATCGAACTTAATGAACTTTTAAACTTTCAACTTCCACATCGCGCGCCAAAACATATCAAATCAATCCGGCATGAGCTAAAATTTTGCACACACGTACCAAATGACATAACGAAGCTATTCAAATTCCCGAAACCGCAATTTGAACTTGATATCATCAAAGTCAACTTTCGATCAAACTTATGAATCTTCCAAACCTTCAAATTTCCAACTTTCACAAATTCACGCTGAAACCTTCTAGAAATATCTAAATACATATCCGGACATACCCCCGAGCCAAAAATAACCCTTTTTACCTAACGGAACCATCAAAACTCCGTTCTGGGATCAAATATACAAAATTGAAACTTGGGTAACTCTTCCAACTTAAAGCTTCAATCATGATATTTTATTCTTCTAAATCGATTCCGAATAACCTGAAAACCAAAACCGACAATTCACACAAGTCATAATACATCATACAGAGCTACTCATACCCTCAAACTATCGAGCGAAGTGCAAATGCTCAAAATGACCAGTTGGGTCGTTACACAATCACTTTTGTACTAATTCTGAACCATGCCCTACCCTAGAATCACTCTGGAAAGCTTAACATGTGCATCTTGTATGTGTGCTTACCATGTTATGTCTATCTTTAGCATGCTCTCACCTTCTTAATGATTTAACCCATGTTATTAGTTTTCCATGTTAAATTTACCATGTTGAAATTAAGTCTATTGATTCTCCTAGTTCTTGTTTCTTGCTTAGTCAAATCTATCACTATTGCTTTTGAAATTCCCATGTATTTATGAATCCTGCTAAATGTCACATAATCCTGTCCCAATGAGGTGTTTCTTTAGAACTGTTTAGTTGATTTCCATGTGTGGTCCATTAATTTATTTGGTAAAGTGGTCAATATTGTAACTATTGGGCTGGATATGAGTCCATGTGTGGCTTTGGGTTGTGTAAATGGACATACTCTCCTGTTTTGGGAAGTATTTGGATTTAGGCCTGCTATTCGAGTGAAAGAGTCTATTGAAGTCCCATGCAGTGCTGGGTTAGCTCTTCTTGAGTCTACTCTATTTGTTGGGCCTATAATCATCTCGATTCTGTAATATTTGAGTTTGTTTCTTCTTTTATCTCTGGGCATGTAATAATTTGTAAACAAACGATGGGGGAGATTAGTGAGAAGGGGCTGGGATATTCTGATTCCTGCATGAACTTGTAGAAAACTTGCCTATATGGTTTAAATATCTTGTTTGCTATTCGTTTGACGTGCTCCTATTCTACACACTCATAGAGATCATGCCCATAGAAAATCACATACCTCACTTAACCTGTCTAATATTTGCATACCATTCAAAGCATGTTAGTTTAAGCATTTGCTAGACTTGTTTCCCATGTCCACTATTGTGCACATTTAGACAGTATGCCTATAGGATACAATAACATATGCTTCGCTAGTCTAAATATCATGTCAATAGGGCTTCAATTAATTAATCAATCAACCGCTTCTATTACTTTTAGCACACTGCTCATCTAGATATCATAACTATAGGATCTTAATCAACTAATCAATTACTTATGTTGCTTCATCTTATTGCCACACTTAGATGACATGCCTATAGGGATAAAGTATTATAAGATCAATTTCAATTGTCAACCATTAGAAATCATGTCTATAGGATATTGTCGCTCGCTTAAGAAGCATGTTGATAAAATCAACGTTGTTAATCCTGAGCTTTCAAGCAGTGTACCACCTCATTATGCAAACAATTAGAGATCATGTCTATAGGACCTGCAATGCCTTTAATCTGCCAATGCATTAGTCTAAAGCTGCAATGTTGAACTTGTAATATTAGAAATTTGAATCACATAGAAATCATGCCTATAGGACTTAATGACTTAATGCTAAAACTGTCTACTGCCTAATCTGCCCGCGTGCATTTGTTGTTTATGTGTGGGGGTTAACTTGAGCCCTTTATTGTCTTTATGTGAAGTACTATATGTTTTGAATGAGCGCCTATTTTTATCATTTTTTAGCATCTTAAGTAGAGTCTAGAACCACCCAATAGTAGGTCCAAAGCCTCATGGACCACAAACATGGGACGGGTAGTGCAAGCATAGGACACGACCTAGAATTGAAATATAGCGCCTTTAAGTAAACAACTTTAACATAGTAATTGGGTAACATGAGATGATAGTTTGTGCCCACTAAATAAATTGAGCAACCTCTATCTCAAGGGAGTTGCGTGTATTTATGTTGTACGAGGTGATCCTTTAGGCTAAAAAAGCTTACGACCCCCCTCATTTATATGTTTATTGTTCACACTTAGTCATCTAATATAGACTAATTAGGTTGTACTGTGTGGCTTGTACATTGTATTGATTATCTATGTAGTTTAATTGTTGCCCGATTTTTATACACTTGTTCACAATATAACCTTTAAATTTCTTATCTTCCCTCACTCATATGATCATTTAGGATAATTGTAATACAATAATCCCACATAGTGTAAACTTCATCCGGGATCCACTATTGTAGACCTCGAAGAGTGCCTAACACTTTCTCTTTGAGGTAATTTGAGACCTTACCCGATCTTTGGTGACGTTGACTTGTTAAAATAGTGTTATTTGCAAGTAGGTGACCTAACACACCTTAAAATCATTAGGTGGTGACTCTTCTCTTTTAACACCCAATTAAAAGAGTTTTCACATGTCGAAGTATGCTTTCACGAAAAAATGGGGCACGACAACATGACGACTCTGCTAGGGATACACCTAGGCTCTTACTATAACAAAGTTGACTTATGTGGATTATTTGATGACATGTACATCCCTTCCCTTATTTTCCTTTGTTTGTATAGATCCCTAAGACATGTACATCATTTCCCTTATTTTCCCTTGTTTGTTTACATTGCTATGACATGCATATCCGCTCCCCTTATTTCCTTTTACTTGCTATGACATGCACTTCCTCTCTCCGTTGCTTTCATCTTGTTTAAGACTGCTATATCATGTCTCTCCCGTCCCTATCTCACTATTTGTTTCATTTAATTATGTTCTCGCATGTTTTCATGAGTTAAATGACTTCTTTCTTTTGTCTTTCCCCTTTCCTTTTATTTCTCCTATTTATATTGTTTATTGTTTTTACTCACTTTCATCATATAAATATTTGGCAACGTGTTACTATTTTTTGCATAAAGCATGCTCCCAGCATCATACTTCAGTCGTGCTCATTATCAACATAGCGGCGCTTGATGAGTGTCCGTGCTTTCCTAAAAAAACACCCTTTTAAAATCGAAAAGACTTATTTGTGGTAGAGTAGTCGATCAACGGTGCAGTCGATGGTCCCGTGCCTTTCCCTCTCAAGTTGTCCACTTGAGAGTACCAGTCTAGACCTTTCTAGAAACCATATTCTGATTTAAAATATATATGCATCATGCTAAACCTAGTATGGATTGAGACGTTATTGACGTATTAACCCGCTTAGATAAACCTTGTCCAAAGTCCAACGGTATTTTCATAATCCCAAAGGACACCATCATATTATGTGAATTACTTAGAGAAAATATGCCAACATGTTGATCATTATTTAAATAGTCGAATTTGGAGGGGAAAGGGCTAACTTTTATTTGTTTGCAGAAAATGAAGCACGAAATTTCCAGGTTCAATATGGTCTAGAATATCCCACTTCTGCTAATTGACTAGTGGAACGACCTTGCACCTCGTGACAGAAACCATGTGAGGAGGGTACTGGGTAACCTGCTATCTTTGCCGAACATTCAGCTAAATAGGGGACTGATCGAGGCTGCTACCATGTTCTGGGATGAGAAGAGAGTTGTTTTTCAATTTGGCAAAATAGAAATGACTCCTCTCCTGGAAGAAATAAGGGTTTGCCAAGTTACCATGGGATAGTCCCGGACTATTGGTGCAAGAAAATCGCACTCCACGCGGTTTTCTAAAAATATTGGGTTTTAAGAAGAACGACGAACTAGCCTATCTAATAAAATCGCACTCTATAAGCGTCATGGGCGTAGAAAATCATATCGCCTTCATCATAAGGAGCTAGCCATTACCTCTTTGGGATGGGTGCACCACCGGGTCAATATCATCATAATCTGTTTCTTGGGTTTGTTGATCTTTTCAATGCAAGGGGAAGAATTCATACTCGCTTAGACATGGTTGCCAGGACCTTAATAGAGGGTATCAAGGGGCAGAAGTACTTATTATCCCGATGATCTTAGCTGAGATATACCACGCTTTGGATCGGCACAAGCATGGGTTCAGGCACTTCAATGGTTGTAATCTCTTGCTACAAGTTTGGCTGCCGGAACACATTCAGAGGGATGATTTTTGCCAAGAGCTTCTGCGAAGGCTACTGAATGACTACATATCCAGTCATCATCCAAAGAAGATGACATTCATTCCAGACAGGTTTGCAAATCTTGGAAATTCTGTAGGCTGGGTGCGTTTCTTCAGCAATCTGACAGATAAGCAATTGCATTGGATGCTTGAATGGTGTCCTAGTAGTGAGTTCATCATCAGGTCCAAAGGAACCACTCACTTATTACTGATTGGGTTGCGAGGCACCCTTACACTCACATAAGGGTAATGAGGCAAGCTGGGAGGAAACAAGTCATACCTCGGCTTTCCAACATGGTTCAGTATAAAGTATATTTAAAAGGAGATGTCATCCCATTCAAGTTTGAAGCCTAACACATGTAGAACTAAAATATCATCATGGAGGGAGAGACTATCGAGACAGACAGGTGTTACGCCAGTCATATGTACTACTATCTCTCATGGTTGGAGGATGACATAGTCGGGGACGTCAAACCCGTGGTCAATTTGAAAGATATGATCATAGATGAGGTGGCTGAGGCACAGGTAAAGTATAAGAGGCTACGCAAAAGAGTGTTCGAATCTGAAGCTAAGCATCTAGAGCAGCATAAGGTAGATATGGAAGCGATCAGATAATGAAATGAGATTGAAAATAAGTCGACATATAGGTTGGAAAATCTAGAGCAACGACTGATGGAGATGGAGGGGAAGATGAAAAAGAGGCTTTGGGATTATTAAGACATAGATCCGGAAGAAGGAGGGAAGTTGGAAATAGCGTAATTGATACTCGACATGTGCGATTTGGGAAACGTGATTGATGGAGTCAAGAGAGCCAAGCATGGAGAAGGTCCTTCAGGGACCAAGTAGACTAGGGGATAATGTCTTTATTTGTTTCTAGATTAGATTAAATTTCAATGTAATAAGGCTTAATATCATTAGTAACTTTAATTATTATTTTTGATTTAGTGAAAGGTTGATTTGGCTTATTTTCGTAGTAATGGAATGAGGCAAACGTTGGCATGAATTTTCTCCAAGTCTATATGTCGCTTAGGCCTACCTCAGGCACAATGAGGTCCCCAAACTAGGACACGAATTATTGCATGACCTTATGTGATACATGCTTAAATATTGCAAACACTGTTTTACTTCGTCTTACTGACTTGGTTACCTTTTGTTCTTTTTCTTTCTTTTGATTACCCACATTCACAAAGGTTGGTTCGTGCATTCTGGCATCATCAGCTTGCCATACCAGATCTAGAGGTCCTCCACCTAGCGACCCAAAAGGCAAAGGCAAAGGAAATATGGATGATCTAAGTGGTAACTGAAAAGACAATGCTACCATGACAGAGAATGTTGAAACCTCGAACGGAAGAAGTACGCCAGTACAGAATGAGTTGGTCTTATATTTGGAACAGAAAATCCGGGAGTTGCAGGGTGAGCTTGAGCAGGTCTAAAATCCGGCAAACCTTTCCCTTACTCTAAATGTCCCTGACATCAACCAGCAAAACACAACCACTCTGAACCAATCACCACTGCAAAACACCCAAAACCAAAATCCACCACCCATAGCTCCACAAAACCCTCCCGCAATGCACCACTGTCACACACCCGCTCCGCCTCAAAACCTTAACCCACGACTAGTGAAAACCCCTCAACAACAACACTATCACCTGACCTAGTATCCACAAACCACCACTTATCACACTCCTCAAAACGTACCACAACTTACCCATGATCCCCCTCAAACTTCAATCAATGATCACCCATATACCCAAGTTGCAGGAACTCATCAAGGCAGCCCGATATATGTGGAAATCTTACCCCATACTCTGCAAAAAACCCTATACATACCCGAGCCAACCGAGAAAGACCTGCTCATTCGAAACATGGAAGAAGACTTCAAGAAACTAATAGGGAGAGTCCATAGTGTTGAAGGCGGGAAGGGTGTTAAAGGTTTGAATTACAAAGAGTTGTGTATCCACCCGGATGTAGAACTGTTGGAGGGTTACAAACCTCTCAAGTTTGAGATGTTGATGGCACTGGTGATCCTAAGGTACATCTGAGAACCTACTGTGGCAAGCTTGTGGGAGTGGGTAATAATAAATAAATCCACATGAAACTATTCATACGAAGTCTTACAGGAGATTCATTATCTTGGTACATCAGCCACAGTCTGAAGAAGTGGGAAAATTGGGTGAGCATGGCATCAGATTTCATGGACAAATTCAAGTTCAATACAGAGAATGCGCCAGACATTTTCTATATCCAGAACCTCAAGAAGAAGCCGACAGAAACCTTCTGCAAGTATGCTACTCGTTGGAGATCAGAGGCCGCTATGGTAAGGCCATCACTTGAAGAAGAACAAATGAACGAGTTCTTTGTTAGAGCCTAGGATCCGCAGTATTTTGAAAGATTGATAGTTATCGAGAATCACAAGTTCTCAGACGTCATCAAGTTAGGAGAAAGAATAGAATAAGGAATCAAGAGCGGGATGGTGACCAATTTCCAGGCACTACAAGCCACAAGCAAAGCCTTGCAATCAGGAGGTATCTCTAAGAAGAAAGAAGTTGGTGCCGTGATGGTAGCCCAGGGCCCTAAGTCTCCTCTTACATAGCAAACACATCCACCCACATATCAACCCTCATATCCAAAATACCAATACCTTGCCACCACCTACCATACATATAATACCCAACCTGCATATTACCATTCACCTCCACCCGCCCGACAAAACTACCCGAAGCCATGACCAAACTTTGACCGTAGAGCTCCCAGACAATACACCCCAATCGATGAACCATAGCCCAACTGTATGAGAGAGTAAAGGCCGCTGGATATGTTACCCACATTCCTATTATTACTGCTGAGAACCCTTCATAGTGGGTTAACCCCATCAAAACTTGTGCCTATAATTCAGGAATGAATGGTCATACCATTGAGGAATGTCGCATGTTGAAGGATAATATTCAGACACTGATCGACACCAAGGTTATACAAGCGAAGAAAACTGCACAAAATGTCTGTAATAACCCTCTCCCGGATCATAGGGGCGATGAAGTGAATGTGATAGAGAATGATGAGGATTAGGACCAAGAGGGATCCATCAAACTTATTCGAGAGGGGGATGCTCCTAAAATATCTCCAGTCACCCTCTCGCCAATTGTGGTAGGAACCCAGGCACTGTTTGAGGTCGATGTAGCTACACTTTTCACTGTGATGGTAGCTCCAACACAGTCTTCTAAGTCTGATACTGTCTCATGGGATTATGTGGAGGAGACGAGAAGAAAAGTAGAAGCCAAGATGGAAGAGACATGGGCTTCTCAAGGAATGACCAGAATTGATAGAGCTTATACACCTGAGAATCTTAGAGGAACAAGCAAAGAAACCACATCTAAGACACATGTCATGGAGATGGGCACTGAAGATCTTTGGAGGAAGATACATGTGAGGGAATACTTTGTTGTTGATCACCTGAAAAAGACTCCCGCCTAGATATCCATATTGTCGTTGTTGCAAATTTCAGATGCACACAAGAATGCCTTGATAAAGGTACTAAGTGAAGCTTATGTACCCGCCAGTATCACTAGTGGTGAGATGGACAATATGGTAGGACATGTACTGGATAAGTCATAAAATTACTTTTCATGAAGATGCGCTACCGCCAGAAGGGTTAAGTCACAACAAAGCATTGTACATCACCGTGCAATTTGAAGACATGTTCATTGCCAGGGTCCTGATGGATGGAGATTCGAGCCTGAGCATATCCCACTGACTACTTTGAAAAGACTGGGTAAAGGCCTGCACGATATACGGATGGGAAGTATGAATGTGAAAGCATTCAATGGATCTAAGAGAGCCACTATTGGAGAAATCAACCTTGATCTGCAGATGGGCCCGACCTGGTTTGATGTTGAATTTCAAGTGCTAGACATATCCGCCACCTACAACTTGTTATTGGGATGACCATAGATACACGCATCTGGGGTAGTCACTTCTACTCTGCACCTAGGTGTAAAGTTTGAGTGGAATCATCAAGAGGTGATTATTCACGGAGATGGGATCAACCCTATCTACACCAACCAGACTGTGCCAGTCATCGAGAACAGGAGGAAATTAGGAGGAGAAACATACCAACATATTGAGCGAGTAAATGCAATTGAGAAAGGTCGATGGTGAAGCAACAAGATAGAAAGCATATTGATGTGGTTAGGGTATGAACCAGGCAAGAGTCTTGGTCGAAAGCTTCAGGGGATCACATAACCCATACGACCACAATGTCATGGCACGACCTTTGGTCTCGGGTATGAATATACTGTATAAGAATACCAGGATTGGACACCGTCATGGCGTAACGATTACTACCTATTGGAACAACCCATACCACCGCTACACCAGACATTTCGACAGACTGAGCTAATATGGAGATTCGAGGAAGACGAGGTTTTGGCCGGCATGAGCAAGTTGTTCCTGGATGAGGGAAATATGGAATGCAATGTCATTTTAGAGGAAGAGGAGGAGGACCTTACCATTCAGACAGTAGGAGAAGGAGAAGTTCTCAACAACTGGACTGCTGCACCATCCTGGGCTCGCCGAGTACCTAGATAGCCTTGGCTGAATTAACATGATTTGTTTTAAAATTGTTTTTGGGCATTTAAGATATTTTCAGTACTTTGTTTTGAAATAATTACTTGAGTTGTCGAGTCGTACTTGTTGACAATTTTAAGTTTTATTAATGAATTATTGCTTTTTGTTTATTTATTATTATCTTTCTACATTCTTTTCAGCGTAATTATTACATATCCTAATAAACCTACAACTGTGACATGTAATGAGACAATGCAACATAAGGAAAGCGATTTGAAAGATTTGGAAGATGATATAATACCTGAGGAAATTATCAAAGAAGTTGAGAATTTTGAGAAAAACCAAAGTCCAATTTGGAAGAAACTGAGGCAGTTAACTTAGGAGATTCCGAAACGGTCAAGGAAACTCGCATAAGCATTCATCTATCACCATTAGAGAAGGAAGAGTATATCAAGTTTCTATGGGAATATGAGGATATTTTTGCATGGTCCTATGATGACATGACTGGGTTAAGCACATCCATAGTAGCTCACTAGCTACCTACCAACCCCATATGTCTGCTGGTAAAATAGAAGCTCAGGAAATTCAAGCCAGATATGAGTCTAAAGATAAAGGAAGAGGTTACAAAGCAAATCAAATCCAAGGTCGTTCGAGTGGTCGAGTATCCCAACCTGGTTAGCCAACATTGTGCCGGTTCCGAAGAAAGATGGAAAAGTTAGAGTGTGCGTTGACTATCGGGATCTGAACAAAGCAAGTCCTAAGGATGATTTCTCATTTCCAAACATACACATACTGATCGACAATTACACCAAGCATGAACTCTAATCCTTGGTGGATTGATTTCCATGATATCACCAGATTTGGATGGATGAAGAGGATGCCGAAAAGATAGCCTTTATCATGCCATGAGGGATATATTATTACAAAATGATGTCATTTGGTTTGAAGAATACCGGGGCTACCTACATGAGGTCCATGATGACTCTTTTCCACGACATGATACACAAGGAAATAGAGGTGTACGTGGATGATGTTATCATCAAATCTAAGAGAAGTTCAGATCACACAACAGACTTGAGAAAGTTTTTCGACCAGCTTTGGAAATACAAGTTGAAGATGAATCCTACAAAATGTGCTTTCAGAGTCCCACTTGGGAAGTTTATAGTTTCATCATTAGTCGCCACAGTATTGAGCTAGACCCGTCAAAAATCAAAGTTATTCAGGACTTGCCACTGCCAAAGAATAAGAAGGATGTGATGAGTTTTCTGGGACGCCTCAATTATATCAGCCATTTTATAGAACAATTAATGATGATATGTGAGACAATCTTGAAGATGCTGAGGAAAGATAGTGCGACGAGCTGGACCGAAGAATATCAAAAGGATTTTGACAAAATCAAGGAGTACTTATCTAAGTCGCCTGTGTTGGTCGTGCCAGAGCCAGGAAGACCTTTGCTGCGATATCTGTCCGTGTTGGACGGAGCTTTTGGTTACGTCCTAGGGCAATATGATGAAACCGAGAGGAAAGGGCATGTAATATATTATCTGAGTAAGAAGTTCACACCTTACGAGGCCCGGTACTCTTTGTTGGAGCGCACATGTTGTGCTTTGATATGGATAGCCCAAAAGTCGAGAAATTATTTCTATGCATACACTACATATCTCATACCAAGGATGGATCCCCTAAAATACATCTTTCAGAAACCCATGCCTATGGGTTAGTTAGCAAAGTGGCAAATATTTCTAAGTGAGTTTGACATCTATGTGACTTAGAAGGCAGTCAAAGGGCAAGAAGCATAGGCCGATCACTTGGCAGAGAACCCCGTAGATGGAGAGTAAGAACCATTGAAGATGTATTTTCCCGACGAGGAAGTGTCATTTGTAGGTGAAGATATTGTCGAAAGATATGATGGTTGGAGGATATTTTTCGACAGAGAATCCAACTTCAAAGTAGTGGGCATCAGAGTTATTTTAGAATCAGAAACTGGTCAACATTATCCAGTATCCGCAAAGCTCATGTTACCATGAACCAACAATACGGCAAAATACGAGGCTTGCATATTAGGACTCAAATTGTCCATCGACATGAATGTTCAGGAGTTGCTGGTAATCGGAGATTCAGATATATTGGTACACCAAGTATTAGGAGAATGGGCCACCATGAACACCAAAATATTGCCGTATTTGCATTGTGTCCAAGATATGATCAAGAGGTTCATAAAGATAGAATTCAAACATGTTCTGAGGATATAGAACGAGTTCGCAGATGCATTGTATACCTTGTATTCCATGATACAACATCCAGACAAAACTTTCAACGATCCTATCCCGATTCAGATTTGAAAGCAGCCATCTTATTGTGCACATGTTGAAGAAGAGTTTGATGGAAATCCATGGTTCCACGATATCAAGGGGTATTTGGAGAAAGTAGAATACCCAGAGAATGCTACACACACTTAGAAGCGCATGCTCCGAAGATTGGCTAGCCACTTCTTTCAGAGCGTAGAAATTATGTATTGAAGGACTCCTGACTTAGGATTGTTGCGATGTGTTGATGCCAAGGAGGCGTCTAGATTTCTCTAAGAAATACACGCCGGAACCTATGGAGCTCACACGAACGGATTTGTTCTGGCCAAGAAGATATTAAGGGAAGGGTATTTCTGAATGACTATGGAGACAAATTGTATCAAGTATGTACAGAAGTTCCACCAATGCTAGGTACATGCTGCTATGATACGAGTGCCATCCAATAAACTCAATGCAACGATTTCACCCTGGATTTTCTCTGCCTGGGGCATGGATTTCGTCGGACCAATTGAACCCGCTGCTTCAAACGGACACATGTTCATTTTGGTGGCTATAGATTACTTCACAAAATGGGTTGAAGTCACTTCCTATTATGCTGTGACTAAGAAGGTCGTAGAAGACTTCGTTTGGGATTGTATCGTTTGTCGATTTGGAGTACTTGAGTCAATCATTACCAACAATGCTGCCAATCTCAACAGTGATCTGATGAAAGCCATGTATGGAACTTTCAAGATCATGCACCGAAATTCTATAACATGCAGGCTGCAGATGAACAGAGTCATGGAAGCGCCAACAAGAACATCAAGAAGATATTAAGGAAGATGATGGACAACTATAAGCAATGGAATGAAAATCTACCATTTTCTTTGCTCAGATACCACACCATAGTTCGTACGTCAACTGTGGCAACCCCCTATATATTGGTTTACAGTACTTAAGCTATTATACCTGTTGAGGTGGAGATTCCCTCCCTAAGAATCATACAGGAGGCCAAACTCAGCGATGCTGAATGGATACGGAGCCGGTATGAGCAACTGGCTCTCATTGACGGTAAGAGAATAAACACAGTGTGTCAAGGTCAACTCTATTAGAATTGAATTGTAAGGGATTTCAACAAAAAGTTAGATCGAGGCAATTCACAGAAGAGCAATTGGTGTTGAAATAGATCTGTCCCCATCAGGACGAAGCAAAAGGGAAATTCTCACCTAACTAGCAAGGTCCTTACATGGTTCACTGAGTACTGACAGGAGGATCGCTTATACATGCAGAGATGGATGGAGAAATATGGCTAAAACCTATCAATTCGGACGCAGTCAAGAGATATTATGTTTAAGATTATGTTTGCACTTTCTATTTGATGTAACTTGAACTACACTTGACCTGATTCTTGTTTAAGAAGGGATACGTAGGCAGCCCTGTGGTTTCTGTCCCATCATAATAAAATCTTCTTTCCCCTCTACGGTCAGGAACCAGGGCAAGATTTTGAGTTTTGTCAAACTCATTACATCAAAGTTCGCCAAGAAGTGTATTGTCGGAAGCATGTATTTAAACTGGGGCAGAATTTATAGGAGGGTCCTCAAAATTCTGAGTTGAGAAGGTTGCAATATCTCGAAACGTGTCACAGTCTCCGATTCGATAAATTATTTGATTTATGCATCATCACATATTTTGAACGACTGCATTTTTCACAAATGATTTATCACAAATACATATTTTCAAAAAATTTATTTTTCTATAGTATCTAGATGTTACCCAGGGTGACTCGAATAAGGTATCAAGACAAGGAGCAAAGGCGAAATGAATAATCAAAGGCACGGACCAACCTTCCCCTCCCCCCCCCCCCAAAAAAAGAAAAAGAAAATCATGATTTTTTATTGGATGAAGGCATAACAGACATGACATGCATGACCACAAACACATAACAAGAATGCTATCTCCAATGATATAAGTCACCAAGCACAAACGCGTCAAGCTAAGAATCATTTTCTTTCTCATATTTAATCTTCGCATTTATCTGCATGAGGCTAAACACTGCCTCTATTATCGCTAGGGCTAAATGCTAAATACTTCCTTTCTCTGCATAGGGCTAAGCACTGCCCCCATCATTGCATAAGGCTAAGCACTGCCTTTCTCTGCATAGGGCTAATCACTGCCCTCATTCTTTGCATAGGGCTAAGCACTGCCCTCATCAATGCATAAGGCTAAGCATTGTCTTTCTCTGTATAGAGCTAAACACTGCCTTCCCTCGCATGAGACTAAACATTGTCTCCATCGCATTGCATGAGGCTAAGCAATGCCTTCATTATTGCATAAGGCTAAACGCTGCCTTCCCTTGCATGAGACTAAGCATTGTTTCCATCATATTGCATGAGGCTAAGCATTGCTTTCATTATTGCATGAGACTAAGCACTTTCTCCATCACATTGCATGAGGCTAAGCATTACCTTCATTATTGCATAAGGCTAAACGTTGTCTTTCCTTGCATGAGACAAGGCATTGTCTCCATTACATTGCATGAGGCTAAACATTGTCTCCATTACATTGCATGAGGCTAAACATTTCTTTCCTTGCATAAGACTAAGCACTGTCTCCATTACATTGCATGAGGCTAAGCATTCCCTCCATTACTGCATAAGGATAAACGCTGCCTTTCTCTACATGAGACTAAGCACCATTTTTGTTACATTTGCATGAAGCTAAGCACTGCCTCCATTACTGCATAAGGCTAAACACTGCCTTCGCCTATATAGGGCTAAGCACTGCCCTCATCACATACAAGGCTAAGCGATGCCTTGTCTCGTTCTCGTATATGACTAAGCATCACTTTTTTCCTCTATCAAACAATCGATATCAACGCATCTTTGCATTTCATGGGATGAACATCGCCACATTGTCCGAAGGCGCCATAGTCTGAAGGCATCATCCTTATAGCCCGAAGACATCATGCCATGGCTTAAGGATCTCTCGAAACTGCACATCATTATTCAAAGGCGTCATGATCCAGAGGCATCATCCTCATGGCCCGAGGATACCATTTCATGGCCTGTAGTCCCTTGTCATATGCTTTATGGCCCAGGACTTCATGGTCTAAGGAGATCATCCTCACCGTCCAAAGACAACTCTCATGGTCCGAAGGGAATTTGCATCATGTTTAAATTGTCGCAATAACCCTATATATTCGCATGCATCATGTCTTACGTTTTGCAGGTAACTCGGGAGGTAACCGTTCTACAAATGGGAGAAATTATCGCTCCCGTTTCCATTCACAATGTTCACATTCTTTGACGATCTCAAACGTAACCAATGACCGGCAATCAATTACTTTTTGTTCTGCAACCGCCCGATCATTTATCTCGGATATCCGTAACATTCAAATTCGCATTGATATCACCACTCAAAATTATCCGTTACTCACGACACTATCCTATCCAAGAGATCCTTCTTCGAAGCACACGACCACTCTTATAACAACTCCATCAGTTTCGTTCACCGTTGGATCCAGAACTACACGCGGCCTAATTCCCGTAACACCAGGGATATGTAGGCAACTCAAGAACCAGGGTTCGACTCTCATTTTTTAAAAACAAAAACATCACCCTCACTCATTTCGGATAAAATTGATCATTATTTTCTTTACCCGGCAATTCTTTCATCATTTCCGGGTAAAAAGGAGCAACTGTTGATACCCAATTTTGCCCTCATATTTTATAAAATATTATATATACTTTTAAAATATCATTTTTGCATCATTACTCAATTTACAAAATCCAAATAAGTATTTCAATAATTTTCCATAATTTCTAAAGCTTTAAAATTGATTTTCTCGCATTTTAAATGTTCAAATATTTATTAATTATCCTTTCAAATTATTTTGTGATGACTTAATCATCCAAATTTATTATTTAAATGCACATATATGTTTTATAACATTTTACTTCATTTATTTATTATAGTATTTATATTAGAATAGCTTTTTTATAATGTTAAGCTATTATTTTTCAGCATTGTTTAAGCAACTATACCACTAGGTTCTGTGCCTAGTGATTTATATATATAAAATTCAAACAAACTATGTTATTGTTAATAAACAGGTATATCATATTTATTACAAAAGATGATGTTGTCAACTCCCCACATCGGTTGATGTCTGTATCCACTTGGCTCATGCAAAACCTTAAAGTAGCACCTTTAATACTCTCACCAGACGCCATATTTTGGTTTCCAATAGACAAGGCAATTGCGAACATCCAAGCCACACCAACACAATTAGAAGATGACCAGAACAATTCGACTTACAGGTTCATGTTTTTTGTATATGTCCCACGCGTAGAATTACCTAGCTGGGAACAAACTGCAGTGTGGGTGAATTAGAGGACCCCCAAATTTGGCTTCAACACAAAAGACAGTTGATGTATCAGCAGCAGTATAGCAGCAAAAGTAGCCAGTGTAGTACTTGATCTTGTTTTATGAAGGCAAAATGTATTGTTCGTTGGAAAACATGGCCGTATTGCTTTGTAGTTTTCCACTCCAGGAACAATGTTAGTATCCAATGAAGTCCAACACAACAACAAGTAAAATGAGAGTAGCCAAATGGATGTACTGAAAGGTGTTATATTTGTTAATATAATGCACATGTTTGCAAGGCCATAACGCCTCCATATTGGACATGTATACATGTTAATACAACTGAATAATGCCATGACATTACAAATCATACTAATCTGAAACATTACACCTTCCAGTATCATTAAGCAACATCTTTGATCATTCATGAAATGTTGTTGTAGTGGGATGTCATATTTAATAAACATACTGCTCTAATAGGTATCTAGTTGTACCTGCCAGTAGTTAACCATACATATAGACACTACGCACATGAGGGGAAAATGTGTTACTGTATGACATAACAGAAGCTGCTAGCAGCAGTCTATACACCATTCGATGCAACTTTGTATATTGCTATTATATTGCCAGATTGGGCATGAAAACATGACAATACCACTTACTAATGTCTTGGCAATAAACATAAATAGACAAGCACCTATAAATTCTGGGAATATAATGAGATCCCAGCTATTGGAGTGCTCAAACATATTGTAAGTAACGCATAACCAGAAGCCAATCCTAAGGGCATGCTGAGACTTATGTTTATACATTACAATAGTCATAAACCTTTTTGAGTGATGTTTCCACAACCTGCTTGTATGTGAACCTCAATTCAACATTAAAGAACCTACATAATGAGCATTACACCATGCTAATACCACTTGGAAATACTCTAACAATTTACAGATACTAAGCATATTAATGTACCAAGTAAGGCAGTGCAGTAACAAACCTAGTATCACCATCAATCTGGTGCTCTTCTTTTGGAAATCCTAACCCTAGGATTAGGAGTTTGTGACTTGTCAAGATTGATTAGTCTCCTCCTTGCACTAGGCAGTTCAGAAATTGAATGGAATTCAGTTGTACCTACAAAAGAGAAAACAATGTTAGCTATAAAATCTGCAACTGTGTTTCCCTCTCGGAATACATGTTGAAAAATCACATTAAATTGATCTTGCATCTCCTTAATTTTCTGCATTTTTGCAACTATACTCCAACGTGGATCCCATTCTCCTTCAATAACCTTCTTTATAAGCAATGAGTCAGTCTCCAAAATGAGAGGGTGAAGGTCCTGCTCCATACAGAATTCTAAGCCTTGTACAATAGCCTTGGCCTCAGCTACAACATTTCTTGTTATCCCCAAGTCCACAGACCTCGCATACAACAAATCTCCTGCTTTGTTTCTCACACAAAAGCCTAGTGAACTAGGACCATGGTTCCCTTTTGAAGCTCAGTCAGTGTTGCATTTGAACCATCATGCATATGGCGCCTGCCATGTGATTGTCCTAGTAATAAGAATAGGTTTATATCCTTCCAGGTAGATTATCATATCTGGACAAAGCAGTGACATGTTTGACAATCATGGATACCTCATCCTTGCCAAATAATGCAATGTTTTGTTAACTTCATGTATGACTCTGCTGGTTGAAACTGTACCTCCATACTTTCCAGTGTTCCTCTTTTTCTACAACTCCCATGTAATTATGGCTGGTGCTGCATGAAATAGTGGCTTCAAATTTGGACAACACTTAGTATTCCACCAAGCCCTTATCACTTATTTCACATGCACCAATGATATATTAATCCATCATGCCCCTAAGAATGTCCTCCAAACGTTATTAGTTGTAGGGTTGTTAAGAATATGTGCTCAATTGTTTCCTCCTGGGGATGATGATAACACCAACATCTGGACACGACTCTATACCCTTGTCTTCTCCATAAATCATTAGTAACCACCTTGTGCCTCCATAATCTCCACAAGAAGAATGATATCTTGAATGGCAAACCTTTGATATACATATTTTTAAGCTCCTAATTAGGATCTGCTCTATGTCGAAGAATCTGCCAAGCATTCCCTACAGTGAATTTTTCAGAAGATGTTGGCATCCAATATGGCTTATCCTATAATTCTTCACTGCCTCCATACTGGACATTTTGCTTAAAATGCTCTGCAATTTCTTCTGTAAAACTTTGATCAATCAAATGTTCATTCCATGCTTCTTCTTGCCTTAGTTTAGCCACCTCTTGTAAATCCTCATTAATTGGAAAATGTGGGGGTAAAACATGATATAGTGCGCTTACTCCAGTCAATTTTTTGTGCCATATGCTTGTGGTTCCACTCTTCATTTCCCACAATATCGTATGTTCCACTTCTGGGATGACCCGATAGGTCATCTTATGTTTTAGAACCTAATTCTGCGCTTTGAAGCCTTAAATACCTCATTTTAGCCTTCCTCAATTTGTGTGTACAGTCTGGGTGTTTTTTCGGGAAGCTTTTATGTTAAAACTAAGAAAATATGAAATTTTTGCCTTAAAATACATTTGAGTTGACTTCGGTTAATATTTTGAGCAAACAGATCAGATTTGTAGTTTGACGGTCCCGGTGGGTCCGAATCATTATTTGGGACTTGGGCATATGTCCGAAATCAAATTCAGAAGTCCCTAGCCCGAGTTATCGGACTTTGTTAAAATTTGAAAGCTTAATGACTTTGAAAGTTTGACCAATGTTTGACTTTATTGATATCAGGTTCATATTTTAGTTGCGGAACCCGGTATAGGTCCAATATAATATTTATGATGTGTCTGTCAAATTTGGTGAGAAACGGAGTTGGTTTGACGTGATTCAGATATCCGGTTAAAAATTCCCTTTGATTTGATGCTAAATTCATAGTTTTAGGTGTTATTTAGGCGATTTGATAATGCGAGCAAGTTCGTATGATGTTTTTAGACTTGTGTGCATATTTAGTTTAGAGTCTCGAGGGCTCGGGTGAGTTTCAGATAGGCTACGGATTGGTATAGACTTGGAACTCAACTGGTATTCTGCAATTTTTGGTACTGGTCTCTGATCTCGCAATTGCGAGATTAGTGTTGGCAATAGATATCTGGCTATAGATATCCGAAGTTTTCTTGGGTTGGCAGGATATTATTGTCGATTTGTAGAGGGTTTCTCATCTATTGCAGCACCTATGACCAGGCTGACCTAGAAGGGTGTTCCGTTCAGGTGGACATAGGAGAGTGAGGAGAGCTTTTAGAAGCTCAAGATGGCTTTGACTACAGCCCCAGTATTGGTATTGCATACAGTTTTGGGTTCTTATACTGTATATTGTAATGCGTCGTGGATTGGTCTCGGTGCGGTGTTGATGCAGGACGGTAGGGTGATTGCCTATGCGTCCAGGCAGCTGAAGGTTCATGAGAAGAACTATCATGTCCACGACCTTGAGGCATTATACGGTAGGCGGTGTCAATCGCCAGTTGGATGGTTCGAGCCGTGGGAGGCTCAGTTATTGGGTACAGATTTAGTGCAGGATGCCTTGGATAAGGTCAAGATTATTCAGGATCGACTTCGCACAACTCAGTCCAGGCAGAAGAGTTATGCCGACCGTAGAGTTTGTGATGTTGCATTCATGGTCGGAGAGAGAGTGTTGCTCCGGGTATCACCCATGAAGGGTGTGATAAGGTTCGGAAAGAAGGGCAAGTTGAGCCCTAGGTATATCGGGCATAGAGGTTTGCATTGCCACCGAGTTTATTAGCAGTTCATCTGATGTTCCATGCGTCCATGCTCCGATAATATCACAACGACCCGTCCCACGTGGTAGATTTCAGCTCTGTCCAGTTGGACAAGGATTTGACTTACAAGGAGGAGCCGGTGGTGGCTATTCTATCCCGCCAGGTTCGTCAGTTGAGGTCGAAGAGTTATCCTTCGGTCCGAGTGTAGTGGAGAGGTCAGCCCGTTGGGAGTCCGAGTCGTACATGCGAAGTAGATATCCCCACTTTTTCACCAGCCCAAGTACTTTTCTATGTCCGTTCGAGGATGAACGGTTATTTTAGAGGTGGAGAATGTGATGAGCCGATAGGTCATCTTATGCTTTAGAAAGTAATTAGGTGCTTTAAAGCCTTAAACACCTCATTTTAGCCTTCCTCGATTTGTGTTTGAAGTTCTGGTGTTTTTCCGGAATGCTTCTATGTTAAAAACTAAGAAAATAGGAATGTTTTGCCTTAAAATCCATTTGAGTTGACTTCGGTCAACGTTTTAAGAAAACGGACCCGGATTCATGTTTTGACGGTCCCGGTGTGTCCGTATTCGTGATTTGGTACTTGGGCGTATGCCTGGAATCGAATTCGGAAGTCCCTAGCCCGAGTTATCGGACTTTGCTGAAATTTGAAAGTTTGAAAGCTTAATGACTTTGAAAGTTTGACCAATGTTTGACTTTATTAATATCGGGTCCATATTTTGGTTCCGGAATCCGGTATAGGTCCAATACTATATTTATAACTTGTCTGTCAAATTTGTGAAACGGAGTTGGTTTAACGTGATTTAGACGTCCAGTTGTGAAGTTAGAAGTTCATGAGTTTTCTTGAAAATTTCCTTTGATTTGATGCTAAATTCATAGTTATAGGTGTTATTTTGGCGATTTGATCGCGCGAGCAAGTTCGTATGATATTATTAGACTTGTGTGCATATTTGATTTAGAATCCTGAGGGCTCGGGTGAGTTTCAGATAGGGTACAGAGTGGTTTAGACTTAGAACTCAGCTGGTGTTCTGCAATTCTTAGTACTGGTCTCTGATCTCATAATTGCGAGATCAGTATTCACATTTGCGAACATCCCAAATCCTGCGAGGCTCGCATTTGCAAAGCGTACCTGGGTTGGCATAAGTTCGCATTTGCGATCAAGAGGTCACAATTGCGGGGAGGCGAGAGTTTGCATTTGCGAAGTGGGGCTCGGGTAGGCTTGGTCACATTTGCGATCAATTTGGTCGCAAATGCGGAAGATAAATGTTCGCAATTGCGAACAAGTCATCGCATTTGCGATGAAAGTAGAGATGAGAAGGACTTCGCATTTGCGGGGTTCGCATTTGCGAACCCCAGGTCGCAAATGCGATATCTGCAGCTGATCAAAATGGGACTTAGACGGGATTTTGGTTCATTCTCTCAAATTTTCAAAACAAGAAACCCTAGAGGCGATTTTTCAAAGAACCCTTCTTCCCCAAATCATTCGTAAGTGATTCTAAACTAGTTTCTTTCAATCATTCACTACATTTCCTAAGATTTTAACCGATTGATTGAGCTTGGTTCGAGGTAAGTGGCTTGCCTAACCTTGTGTGGGGAAAATCCCGTAAGGATTTGGTACTGTTGTGATATGTGAACACCGTGTACGTGAGCTGAAGAGTACATACAAGGGCTATATTGTTGTAAAACCCGATTTTTACTGAGTATCAATCTGTTTTCCTTTCAATTTGAGTTATACCATTTCAATGAGTATTAGTCTGTTTCCATTCTTAATTGAGGTATTCCAATATGTGTAGTTATCCTGTTTAGTCTATTATTGCATGTCTATGTGCTTTAACTGCTTATTTGAACTCTGTGAAGCATGACTAGTTGATTTTCGGTTTTCCTTGTTCTTTATCAGTATTAACTGTAGAAATATTGTTGTTAATTGTTGTAATGATCGGTTTGAGCTGTGTGTTTACTTCTGATACTACGAGCCGGTTCCTTGGGAGTTCTCTCTGCACGTTTACTTTTGATACTATGAGGTGGTACCTCGGGAGTTCTCCCTGTATATTTAATTTTGGGACTACAAGGCGGTACCTCAGGAGATCCCCTTGCATATTTACGTTTGAGACAACGAGACGGTATCTCGGGAGATCTCCTCGCATATTTACTTTTAGGACTACGAGACGGTATCTCGGGAGACCCTATGTTGAGTGTTTATTTTATTTTTTACTACGAGACAGTATCTCAGGAGTGCCCCTATTGTTATCGCATTGTGCTGTGTTATTATTTCTCTATGAATTCTTTTTGTTATATTTCCTGTTTTACTTCATTTTATTATATTATCTGTCTTATTATTATATCTCCAGTAGGGCCCGGACCTGACCTCGTCACTACTCTACCGAGGTTAAGGCTTGGAACTTACTGGGTACCGTTGTGGTGTACTCATACTACTCTTTTGCATATGTTTTGTGTGGAGATACAGGTGCTTCTCATCAGCCCGCTATTAACTGAGAGTGCTTGTTGTTGTACGGAGACTTCAAGGTACATCTGTCGCATCCCCAGACCTCGGAGTCCCCTATGTCAGTTACCTTCCGTATTTCTTTTATTAGACTCTGGTGTATAGCGATTGTAGTTTCCCTCTGTAGATTATGACTTATGATGTTCCGGGTTTTAGGAATAATGTGTATTACTAGAGTGTTGGTTATTGCACATGCCAAGCAACATTGTTACCAGTTATTTAGTTATCTGTTGCAGTTAGTTGTTAAGTTTTACTTCAAGTTTTGTTATTTTTGTATTTTGTTAGGCTTACCTAGTCGTATAGACTAGGTGCCGTCATGACATCTTACAGAGGGAGAATTGGGTCGTGACAACTTCTTCCCTAGCAAGCATCATTTCTTTCCAAACATGAGAGCCTTGTCTAAATTACACTAGTGTTGGTAATTCCTTTTTGCAGTACTTATTCCACATGAAGTTAGTCCATAGTGATTTAGCAGTTTTGAACCTCCACCGCGGTTTAGAAAACATAGATTTGGATACATCATGGAGATACCTAAACCCTAAACCTACTTCTTCTTTAGGAAGGCATAGATTCTGCCAGGAAGCCCAGTGGCTGCTCCTACCTTGCTCTTTGGTGCTCCAAAAGAAACGTGCAAAGATTTTATGAAAGTGCTCAATAATATTTTTTTTAGGGGGATCGAACATTGAAAGTAGGTGCAATGGTATAATTTGCAACACACTTGTAATTAGTGTTGCCTTTCCTCCAAATGATAGGAGTTTTCCTTTCCAAGAATGCAATTTAGCCTTTATTTTCTTTATAAGATCATAATAGTAATCCTTTCTTCCTCTAGTGTAGAATATTGGACACCCTAAATATGTGAAGGGGAACTCTCCTCTTGCAAAACCTGTAATGTCACCTACTGCCTGGAACAAAGCATGTGCAACATTAACATGCATGTAATAAGAGCTCTTAGATTTGTTGATCACTGAGCCTGACACCTGTTCATATATGCCCAGTATTGCCATGATCTTACTCAATGAAGGAGGATGAGCTGAGGTAAATATTATTGTATCATCAGCATATGCCAAGTGGTTCAAAGGATCAGACCACTTAGGCATACCATATCCAACAAATGACTTGTCTTCAAAGAGCTTATTCAAGGACCTAAACAGTATCTCAACTGACAAAATAAATAAGGCAGGAGATAAAGGATCACCTTGCTTAACTCCCCTTCTTGACTTAAAGAAACCTGAGGGTTGTCCATTCACCAAAACTGAATACCAGTTGTTTGACACCAAATTCCATACTGTATTAATAAAAATTTCGGCAAATCCCATTTTTCTTAGTACATGTAACAAATATTTCCATGAAACCTTGTCATATGCCTTTGCCATATCTAGCTTAATGATAACATTGGCAGGTTTGCCTCTCAATCTTATGTCAGTGACAATTTTCTGAGTGAGTAGTATATTCTCAAATATGCTCCTCCCTTTCACAAATCCAGATTGATTAGGATATATTAGAGAGGGCAGGAACTGCTCCAATTTATCATGTAGAACTCTAGACAACACTTTATTGATAAAGTTGCTCAGACTTATTGGTCTTAAGTCTAAGAAAGTGTACACCTTGGGCTTATTTGGTAGCAACACCAAATTAGTATGAGTAATAGACTTGGGCAAATGTGCACCACCATAGAAATGTAGTATCATATCATGTATGTCATAGCATATTACTTTCCAGCATTCTTGATAAAATAGTCCAGTAAATCCATCAGGACCACTGGCACTATCTCCACTTAGCTTAAAAATTGTTGCCTTAACTTCCTCTATTGTTGGAAATCTACACAACTCCAAGTTTTGCTCCAAAGTCACCAAAGTAGGTAAATTCTCCAGCATGGAAACATCTGTAGGATTCCCTTCATTAGTGAACTGCCTTTGATAGAATTCAACTGTAGCATTGGCCATTTGTTCTTGATCTTTCAACTAATTTTCATCTCCATTCTGGATCCTTTTCAATTGCAGCTTCTTTCTTTTGCCATTGACATTGTTGTGAAAGAAATTAGTGTTCCTATACCCCTCTGCAAACCATGTCATCCCAGCTTTTTGCTTCCAGAATTGCTCCTCTATACTCAAGTATTTCTTCATTTCTTCCTGAGCTTTTTGAAGGACTATTATGTTCTCAATTGTTGGCTCCTCCTCAAACAATATCTCTTTGACCTTCACAATGTCTTCCAGTATATCCAGTTGCTTGAAAATATCTCCAAATGTATCCCTGCTCCATTTAGATAATGTTGCCCTTACCTTCTTCAATTTATGCTTGAACATTAGAAATGGATCTCCAATGAAATCAACATTCCAATTCTACCTCACCACCTAGTTAAATGTAGTATGTTTTGTCCAGAAATTCAAGAATTTGAAAGGCTTGACAAAGTTTGTGGTTTGTTCCCCACAAGTCATTAGCAATGGTGCATGATTTGAGCATGTCATGATCAAGTGCTCCACTTCAGTTGTTGGAAATAGTTGCTGAAATTGTAAGTTGACAAAAATCTTGTCTAATCTCTTAAAAATGCACTCTGAATTAGGTCTCCCATTCCACCATGTAAATGGGCTTCCTTTATAATCATGATCAAACAAACCACATGAGTTTACACAAAAAAGCAAAGTCCTCATATTCAGGTGGATATACTAGACAACCCCCTATTTTTTCATCTTCATTTAATACCACATTAAAGTCACCTCCCACTAACCAAGGTAATTTCATGTCATTTGCCAAGTAATACAAGCTATCCCATAATTCCAATCTCTCCACCGATGAGCATTTTGCATACACAAAAGTCATCAAAATGTGTTGGCCAAGATTATGGTGGAACACCCTTATAGTCACTTGTTGAGCAGTTTCTGTAACCAACTCCCATCAACCGTAGAATCGAAGAACAACCATATCTTCCCATTTAAATTTGAGAAGGCAGTTTCCATATTCAATATGATCCTATATGTTTGTATATGCCCTGACGTTTGAAAAGGCTCCATTAGTGCTATCACACAGAAATTGTGCTCCCTTTGCATATTGATTACCCTAGGAAAGGCCTGCTGAGTGTTGACAGACCTAATATTCCAGATTAATGTCTTGATCATCATTTGGTCTGTGATGCAGCCCTTCTGGGCAGGATCCGTTTTGCTTGTGGAATTTCTTTGGTTTAGCCTTGTTTTATTCCTTTTTTCCACTCTTATCACCAGCTCTGGGTGATAAATCTGCTTCCCTCGCTATTGCCTTAAAGTTTTCTATTGTTGATTCATCATCCTCTTCCTCTCCATAGTTAACAAGATCAGTTCATGTAGGGCTTGTAAAGGTAACTTAAGAGGCATGTTTAGCTGAAGATGTAGTGGCAATCCAGTTCCAGAAGCACTAGCTAGTGGATTTATCTCAACTATATTTGGTCGGTGAGGAACCAAAGCATGTTTTGGTTCAAATGTAGTTGTTTCCTCTAGCATCATTGAGTTTAGACCTCCAGTTCCCATTGCTTTCTGTACCATTCTGAATTGTAGATTATAAATGTTACCCAGACCTGGTTTCATTGTTGATCTGGTTGGTGAGATTACTATTTTATTGATGGCTAGTTGCTTCCCACCATCAATTTGAGTGATTGCCCTCTCTATTTCTTGAAGTATGTTTGCATCAACATCCATCATCTTATCCCTTGATGCAAAACCTTGCTGTGAATCTTCAATATTTGATAGAAGCTCTCCAGTTGGGCTATGATTTACAATAACCAGGTTGTACTCTTTGGCTGCATGTTGTTGTTGTGTGTTAGATCTATGATCTGCCTCTGTTAATCTTGTGTTGTCCTCATAGTTGGGCTCAAACTCATGGCATTCATCACCCCATGTGTGTGTGTTAATTCTAATAGCTCTAGTAGATTGAGGTGATTCCACAAAGGTCTATGATGGTATCTTCTGGCATGAATGGTTTAGGGTCATATTAAAATCTTCCTTGTAATTAACAAAGATCCTTTGAACCCATTCCACAGTACTTTCCTTTGTTGCTACATCTTTTAGCTTAGTGGCACTAGGGTCATGGTTCCTAGTCACTTCTGCACCCTTAGAATTGTAGCTGGATTTATTAGTAGTCCTCAGCAGCTGCTTACCCTGAATAGGAATGGGGTCAGGTGGTTGTTGCTTCTGTTGTATGGCTTTGTTCTTGTTTTTCTCTTTCCCAATAGAGTTATTAGCAATAGGAGTTTCAAGTTCGACAACATTATCTTTCTCATTTGGTTCCCCTGCCTTAGAGATTATAGGGTTCTCCTGATCAAGCACTGTTCCTTTATTAACTTCAACATCAGTCAATTTATGATTGTGAAGTGGATCCTTCACATTTTCCAGTGTGGCTGGTGACGAGCTACACAAAATTATGCTCGCTAGTCTAATATAGTATAGAAAATATCGTATCCACAGTGATTGGAGTTAAATAGTATTTTCGTAGTTTACAGCTTTATTACTATTCAAGATGATAAAAAATTTAGATTAGTGTGAATTAAAACTAACATTAACTAAAAGTCTAACTATTGGCTAATGACAATTGCAACAAGAGTAAGCAAGAAGATATCAAGGGGAAAAAATAGGGGTTGATTGGATAGGTGTAAGATACTTATTCGGGAATTAACTCCAGTCGATTCACTTCTAAGGTTCAAGTGAGTCTCTCGAATTCACTCTATTATGTTCAAACATTCAGTAGAAGCTCCTCTCTCTATTAAGTCTTAACCTTACGATATGAACTAAGTTAAGCTTGGTGAAGATATGCAAGAATTCGTAATGGATTGATCCTTAGGAGAACCTCTTTCGATTATCCTCCTAACTAGGTCTAAACAGTAATTCAAGTAGCCTCTTTCGATTACTAACAAGAATCAATGAATTCAACCAACAAGATAATGCAGAACATCACAAATTATGCCTCTTTCGATTATATAAATAAGTGAATACATATGCAATAATAAAAACACCCAAAATGATTCAATACATAAAACTAGAGTTAATATCCACAAACAATTCTCAAAACACCAAATCCATCAATCCTTAAGGAAGAATTACTCCATGGATATAGAGAAATTCATCACAATTAAGTTTAAGTCAAAGGAAAACATAAAACACCTAAACCCTTTTCTTGAGTGAGGATGAATGGTGAAATTCTTGTGCTCTTGCTTCTCCCTCTTCTCCTTAGCTTCCTTAGGTCAAAATTATGTCAAAAGTCCTCAAAATACCGTTTTTCCATGTACATATACCAATTAGGGTCGGGCCCAAACAAATACACCTTCTCCTATGTGAAATAGGACACTTTTTCGGACAGGACGTGCTCTTCCGCGCACCTGGAGGTGTGCTCGCGCACTTGACCGCGCATTTTTCACCTTGTTCTGCCTCCAGTGCGCGACTAGTGCACCGCTGCGAACGTGCGTGGTGTTCTGTTAGGAATTTGGGAAAGTATAAAAACACAAAATTTGTAGCCCTTTTAAATAGAGTTCTAATGATATATTTTGGAGCCCAAACGGAGTTCCGAACGAACAGTTATGTACATTTTACTGTACACTGCGCAATATGCCTGCTCGATTCTTCGTTTCGTTCCACTATCATTCACGAAGGCTTGTTGTCCTGATGCTTCGCGTTCGCATCTAACCCTTCGTGTTCGCGAAGGGTAATTCACTCGGCAGATCTCCTTTGTCCATTTTAACTTCTTTTTTACTCGTTTTCACTTGGTTTCTTCACCATCACTTCTAAATCACTTGATACCTGAATTATGATAATAAACCTCAATAAATGCCTTAGTTTCTCAACAAAATCATACAAAAGCCTAAGTATTAAGAAGAGATAAGTGGGTAAAATACCAACTTATTATAAGGTCTTCATTCAGCCTAGTGTATCGCCTTGGGGTGCTCCTGCTTTATTTCTGAAGAAGAAAGATGGTTCTATGCAGATGTGTATTGATTACTACCAGTTGAACAAGGTTACAGTGAAGAATATGCATCCATTGCCACGTATTGATGACCTATTTGATCAGCTTCAGGGTGCCAGGGTGTTATCTAAGAATGACTTGCGTTCATGCTATCATCAGTTGAAGATTCGGGATCCAGATATCCCGAAGACTGCTTTCATGATTCAGTATAGTCATTACGAATTCCTTGTGATGTCTTTTGGGATGACCAATGCCCCAGCAACATTCATGAACTTGATGAACAATGTATTTTAACCCTATCTCCACTCCTTTGTCATTGTGTTTATTGACGACATTCTAGTGTACTCCTGGAATTGGGAGGATCATGAGCATCACCTTCAGACCTTGAGAGAGAAGAAGTTTTATGCAAATTTTTTGAAGTGTGAGTTCTCGCTAGACTCAGTGGCATTTTTTGGTCATGTAGTATCGAGTGAGGGGATCAAGGTAGATCCGAAGAATATTGAAGCAGTACAGAGTTGGCCTAGACCGTATCCCAACTTAATCCTTGGGCTTTTACTAAGACTTCAAAAATCCATAATAGCTTGAATTCATTCCATAACATCTACATATATCGGAATCACTCCTACAAGGCATAAAATACACCATTAGTGTAAAATATTAGCGATTAAAGCTCCAACTCAATTAAAGTGCAGTAAATTAGAGTGCGATAAGCGACTAAAATATGAGATTATAGCCTACCATCAACACCCCACACTTAAACCATTGATCGTTCTCGAGCAATCAAACTACACTTCATAATGACACGACCTTTTTAAACAACTCTCATTACTCATCATACCAAGAATATTTAAAATAAACTAAGCACAATAGTGTTACATCTTCACCTCAAGAGTTGAATCACAAGCACCACGCATTATTCACAACTTACTCACTTACTCTAACATAGAGGTCAACGACATTAACTTTTCTTCATGAATCAAGTATCCTCACACAACAAAAGAGAGTAGTTCCACACACCATAAAAATTTAGAACAATCAGAAACTAAAGATAGAAAGAATTCATTCACTCTGAGAAACAACATTCATATGCCACAAAAGATGAACCATAAGCTTGCCTGTAGTGTACTACTCTACTAATTGAGCTCATTCGGTCAAGGATCAAATATGACTTTAGTTGGTTGTAATGTAGGCTGCGGGACAGGTAGGATATATTTGGATATAAGAGTGACTACACCTCTCTAAGCACTTTAATACATACAATTTAACATTCAAAATCCCATACTTATGTCAAACCATACTCCACCTTAACATCAATTTGCATTAACTCCCCTTTTCTTTAAGCACAATTACATCAAGAGTTACCACTTATCACAGATCATTTTTCACAACCATACAACTACATAAATTTTTATTTTTCTTTTTCAATTCAAGTGGCTCTTACTTTTTCAAAACAGTGCACCTTTTTTCTTATTTCATTAGTTCCACTTAAAAGCCAAACCAACCACCCCACACTTCAACTTTTAAAAAGTTCATACAATTTTAAGCGCTCACGAGAGGTAAAAGGTTCAAATAGATGGTCAATTCAAACAAATAGGTAAGGCTTGTAATGTGGTTGCCAAAGAAGTAGGATTACAAGCTCAACGGGATTAACTACCATACAAAACAATTTGGTGGGTAAACTATATAGCTGGCTCAACAAAGAAACGCCTATATCACTTTCAAGACTGAATAACACTACTGTTTTGCTTTGCAACAACACGGGGCAAGTTCTAGACATCAAATGCAATGCACAGAATACACCAAACCTCACACACACATGGAACATAACTCACTCAAGATTGAATTCATCAAGACACTCTAGTCAAAGCAATTAAGCAAAGTTAAGATCATACAAATTAAGGCACTTATCCAAGCCTAAGCGTCACAACTAAAGCACTCACTATTCTAAAGGCATGATCAAGTCAAGAGAAATTGCTTCCATTTCAAATCATAGCACAAGGTTTTCCTACTCCTAAAAATAAAAACTAACTACACCCGGTTCAAACAAAACCCTTGGAAAAGAACCGCGGTACAAAGAAAAACCAAGGGGTAATTAATACACTAACTACAAAAGAAAATCTTTTTTGTCTTTTTCTTTCGAATTTAATCCCTCAAGAAACCTGTCGAATGATATCGATCGTCGGAAAATTTAAAATTTAATTTATTTATTTTTTTTCAATTTTTTCTATCTCTAACTACTAAAATTAACAAAAACTAAAAGCAGAAATTAACACATATACATACAACATACAAATATCCCCCACCCCACACTTAAAGTTGTGGCATGTCCCCATGACACATAATTAAAAAGTAAGAGGTAAAGGAAACTTCCCTAAAAGTTTCTTCTTTTTCGAGAACTTATGAACTCCACCCCTAATTCTGAATTCATTCCTTTTTTTTGCTCCTTGAGATTCTTTATGGAGCTCATTATGCCCAATTCTTCTGAGAATACCTGCAAGAACCGCTCTTTTCTTTCTTTCTGGGCCTCATATTGAGTGGTGAATTGCTCTTGTAGGATCATCCTCAACATGTTTATGCATTCTTTCACAAGATCAATCCATGCATATTCCTGTAAATTTCCAAAAATAAAATCCACATGATCAAGGTTAGAATAAGAAGACAAAGAAGAAAGGTTGAGTGAGTATTCCTCTGGTGTGTCCAAGACCATTTATTTCTCATTCTCTTCTACTACATGTTGTAGATGTGGAAAGGTGGATGGGGGTTTTAACTCTTCTTCCGTTGCTTCACACTCAACCACAACCTTATTCTCGATCATCTCAGTTGAATTAAAGTCCTCTTGAATAGTAGAAAGCTTTCTCTGTGGATGCGCATCCTCTTGGGTAGGCTCATTCTCACAGGGTATCTCCTCCATATATTCACCATCACAACGCAATGAGCTTTCTGAAAGTGTACTTATTATTTGACTCACTTGCGTTGTTAGGTTCTTAATGGCTTCATCATCTTGTGTAAATCTCTCTACCAGCTTATTTATGAACTTATACACAAGCTCTTCCCAACTATCATTCTCCCCTTGAGGTGGTTGTATCACTTCGCTTCCATTCCAGCCATAATAAGGGTATTTATTCCGACCAAAGTCAAGATTGTGTCCATATGAATCCCCATACTTGTACGAACTAGAAATAGAGTGAAACTCTTCAAAATACAAACCATATGAAGAATACATACCTGCTTGATAGTCAATCCATAGATGATTTCTACCGCATTTAAAACACATAGCAAACTGCTGAAAATATTCAGCTGCTAACTCTTCAACCGTTTTCTTAGGCTAGTTGTACTCCATCTTTACAACATTTAGAGTTCAATATCTATAGTATCTTCTCCAACTTGTTAGGAACTACAAAACAAATCTTGTAAAGAATTTAACTAATATAGAAAATAAAATAGAAAAGGAAAAAGAAAAAAAACTAAAACCTAATTCCTGAATTAGCACCAAAAACTATTTCAAACACCATTGATTGCCAATCCCCGTCAACGACGCCAAAATTTGACGAGCTAAAAAAAACAATACAAAATTATGCTCCCTAGTCGAATACAGTATAGAAAAAATCGTATCCACAGGGATTGGAGTTAAACAGTATTTTCGTAGTTTACAGCTTTATTGCTATTCATGATGATCAACAATTTAGATTTGTGTGAATTAAAACTAACATTAACTAAAATTCTAACTATTGGCTAATGACAATTGCAACAAGAGTAAGCAAGAAGATATCAAGGGGAGAAAATAAGGGTTGATTCGATAGGTGTAAGATACTTGTTCGGGAATTAACTCTAGTCGATTCACTTCTAAGGTTCAAGTGAGTCTCTCGACTTCACTCTATTATGTTCAAACATTCAGTAGAAGCTCATCTCTCTATTAAGTCTCAACCTTACAATATAAACTAAGTTAAGCTTGGTGAAGATATGCAATAATTCGTAATGGATTGATCTTTAGGAGAACCTCTTTCGATTATCCTCCTAACTAGGTCTAAACATTAATTCAACTAGCCTCTTTCGATTACTAACAAGAATCAATGAATTTAACCAATAAGATAATACAGAACATCATAAATTATGTCTCTTTCGATTACATAAACACGTGAATATATATGCAACAATAAAAATACCCAAAACGATTCAATACATAAAACTGGAGTTAATATCCATAAACAATTCTCAAAAAACCAAATCCATCAATCCCTAAGGAAGAATTACTCCATGAATATGGAGAAATTCATCACAATTAAGTTTAAGTCAAAGGAAAACATAAAACATCCAAACCCTTGTCTTGAATGAGGATGAATGGTGAAAGCCTTGTGCTCTTGCTTATACCTCTTCTCCTTAGCTTCCTTAGGTCTAAATTATGTCAAAAGTCCTCAAAATATCATTTTTTCATGTATATATACCAAGTAGGGTCGGTCCCAAACAAATACACCTTCTCCTATGTGAAATAGGACACTTTTTCCGGATAGGACGTGCGCATCCGCGCACCTGGAAGTGTGTTCGTGTACTTGGCCACGCATTTTTCACCTTGTTCTGCCTTCAGTGCGTGCCCAATGTGCGACCAGTGCGAGGCCGAGAACGTGGGTGGTGTTCTGTTGGGAATTTGGGAAAACAAAAAACATGAAAGTTGTATCCCTTTTAAATAGTTTTCCAACAATATATTGTGGAGCCCAAACGGATTTCCAAGAAAAAGGTTATGTGCATTTTCCTGGACACTGCACAATATGCTTGCTCGATTCTTCGTTTCATTCCACTATCATCTGTTGATCCCCGAACTCGATCCCAACTTAATCCTTGGGCTTTTACACAGACTTCAAAGATCCATAATAGCTTTAATTCATTCCATAACATCTACATAGATCGGAATCACTCCTACAAGGCATACAATACACCATTAGTGCAAAATACTAGCGATTAAAGCTCCAACTCAATTAAAGTGCAGTAAATTAGAGTGCGATAAGCGACTAAAATATGAAATTATAGCCTACCATCAGCTGATTGACCAGATTGTATATTTGGATTAATACCTGAGGAGATGTCTGGTTCTGTCAGTTGTGCATCAAGTTGTTCAGTAGACTGTTTTAATTTATGCTGCCTGCTTCTTTGGTTGAAACCCCTAAAATGCTTCTTATTTTGAGACATCCACTGATCTTTGGAATGGTTATCCCTATTTGGTTGTGGTACTGTTGTATTGTGAATTACTTTTCCTTGATGTTCCTCACTTTGGTCTCCCTCCACCATTTTTTGTTTGGTATTCATATTTTGCTCTACTCCTGTAATAGCTGTTTCTGTTGAAGTTGTATTCCATATGGTCGCTCATTTCTGTTTGTAGTATGGCGGTCATTGTTGTTTGATGAATCTTCTAATTCTTTTCTTTTTTCTTCCTCATCCTTTTTCCTTAGTGAGCAGTAGTAATCTTTATGTCCCGGGTGCCTACAGTGTAGGTAGTATGGAGGAAGGTCTTCATACACAACCTCTAACCATTTCCCATCCCCATTTACATCCTGCTCTTCATCAAAGCCAAGCAAGACATGGTGATGTCTTGTTTGTACTAAGTCCACTTGAATCCTTACGTTGTCTACACTTCCCCTAATTTTTTTCATAGAGGAAAGGTCAAGGTGAAGAACCTTACCAATTGGTGATAACAACACTGACAAGACCTCTCTGTAGTAGAAGTGCCATGGAAGTTCAGGAACTATCCAAGCTTGGACAATTGGAGTATCCTGATTAGGATTGAAGTTTGGAGTCCAAGCTTGTAATTTCATTCTTTGACCCTGAATGTACATGAATTTCTTTGTCCATACAGTTGTGTGGTGATACTCATTGTCTAAGTCGATATACACTGTTCTAGCATTGAAGTGTGCTATCTTTACTCCTCCTCTGAGTTCAGTTTGAGATATGAAGCTTCTCCTTATCAGTTCCATTCTAGGCATGGTGTTGTAGAATTTACCCACTAATGTATATTGACATATGTTAGCTAGAGTGACCATGTAATCATTCTTGGTGAAGATTACAACCGGTTGGCCCTGCTTTGTGGTTATTCTAGGGGTGTGAACTGTATTAGAGATGTCTATGCAATCTGCCTACCTCTAAATTTTGTGGCTAGGGATTGGGTGATGGTAGGTGGTGCTAGAGCAGGGTAGTTATGTGGCTTATATGGTTGTATATTGGTATCTTGAGGATTGTATGGGGCATTTATTTTGGCTGAGTGAATTTGGAGCTGTTGGTCTGAAGTTGCAGGTATATTAAAAGTTTGTGGGTGTTTTGGTTTATCATAATTAGCTGAGATTTTTGGGACTCTGTATGCATTTTTTGAGGGTTGTGGTTGGCTAAGATGTTATACTAGAGGGAGGCTATCAATAGGAGTTGGATTTTAGTTAGAAGGGACAATTTTGAGCTAGTGTTGGGATGGTTCAGTAGTGTAGTCTCCATTATTGGTAGCTTGTGACCCTACTGCTATTGTTTCTTGCATGTTATTAGGACATCTTGAAGGCAATGGAGTTGGGCAGATTAGTGTCTTGTTATTTACATTGCTTATGTGGGTGACAAGTACTTCACATTGATTGAGCTCATCTCGGACCTTAGAACTCATAGTGGAAATATGTGCATGCAACATTGTTGTTACAGAAGGTGTTAACTTTGCATCAGTCCCTTTTGTTGAGTTTATTTGTGATTTCTCATGACGACTAATCTCAACATGACTCTGTGAAGCACAACCATTCATTTGTTCATTAAAATTGACATCAAAACTGACCTTGGCATTTCGTCGAACAGATGGCATAGAGGAATCTGCGTTCAACGTGTTCTGCCATGTTGTGTCAAATTTCTCAGTGTTGTTGTTGTTTGAGGGGTTACGATAAATGTCCAAATCCATTGGAGTGGATTTGCATTGGTTGCGACCAATTTTCACATATGTATCCCCATTAGCGACCAACAACTATTTGTTGGCATTGTTCACCTTTTTAGTGACGAAGATTCATGTGTTGATGTTATCTGAAACGATGTGGGTTGATTGTAATTGAGGTGTTGAGCAATCTCCATGGCTTTGCATCAGTTTATTTGATCCTGAAACAAGGCATTGACTAGCAGCTGTCTCCAGCCATTTTTCTGGTGAGTTGACAATTCCGCCATTGTTGATTTCTGCAGCAGATGGGAAGAAACGATAGGGGCGCCTACCTGGGGTTTGTGCGCAATAGTGATACACATTTGTTACTACATAAATAATATTTTTATTATTTTATTAATCACTTTTTATAAATTATTTTCCTATATTTAATTTTATAGCCCAATAAAGGGCTAATTTTCTGACCAAATAGACCCAAATCACTGGCCCAGAAATTCCAAATCCATGGCCTAATCCCTTTAGCCCAAACCAAACGACCCTTTTAATCCAACCTGGTCACGACCTGCTAAACCAACCCACCCGCTCAAATTTTCATCATGATCGTTGATCTCTCAAGATCAACGGCCCACAGCTACCCTACCATTTTTAATTACCCAACCCCAAACACTAATCCCCATCTCCCTGAGACCGCCACCTCTAAATGCTCTCCACTCTCCTTCTTTATCTGAAGAACCCTAGTCGCCTCCCCCTTAAATCCCTCTCCTAATCCCGTTGATAATGGAATTCCTCCATTATTTGCTTACCATATCTATGTTCCTCCACTACTGGTTACATGTTTATGGTATTACCTAGGTACTTACCCAATTTTGGCAAGTACTATCTCCTAGATCGGACTGGAATCGATATCAATCTTGGAGATTTGAACAATATTTTGTCCATATACATGAAGAAAGGCCTGATTCTTCATACCAGTTGGCCGATTCTAAGCGTTGAACTCTAACTAGGGTTTAGAGTTCGATTTCTTTCCTTTCCAGTTAATTTACTGATTGCATGTGTATTTTTCTTCTTTCCTTGTTTAAGTTTGCTTAATTTTCCTTCCTTGTTTACTCGCTTGATTTAACTACTATATAAACCCCCTTCCTCGCTTCCCCTCTAAGTCTTAACGACTACTATCACAACTACTTTCACCACTATTATTATTCTCTCTACTCTTATTCTTCTATATTTTCTGCACTCTTGGTTGTGGCCGGCTGAAAGTCAAGGCCACTGAAATTATCTCTAATTACATCTCTAGTGCGAGCACTGCTCGGGGCTTGTTCAAGCTCCTGTGAATTCTGACGCACTAGGGGTGTGGAATTCCTGTTGTTGTTCTTATTTTGCTAATGGCATTTGGTGATTCTTCTCTATTTGTTGTTAAATTTGCAAACGGGTAAGTTCTCAAGCTCTCTCAGTTATGTTTCTTCCTTATTTGTGTTCAAGCTTCTGAATATCCCTGTTACGTGGGCTTTTCAAAGCCAATATGATATTATGCCGATTTTCATAGCATGTTAGAATATTTTCTAGGTTGTGACACTTGTTCGAAGTTGTTGTGTTCATGAATGCCTAATCTCTTACATTGACTGTTTAATACTGTATATTTTATGTTTATTGACTATTTAATACTGTATCTTTTATGTTTCAATTTGAACGTTTGGCCTGAAACTCTAAGGAATTAGTGTCTGCCCATAATTTGTCTTAATAATTTCTAAATCCTTTTATGTAGGCTTTACTGTTGTCCTCATTTACATCATATGCTTTAACCAAACATGTGTATTTAAGAATTGTAATATAGTGTTTAGCCCATTTTGTACTCTTTAGTATTGCCTAGGTTCCCAGTTTAATGATAATACACTTAGTTTGTTGTATTGTGCATCGTTGACTGGTTTAAGTTCTGAAATTTGTCTACTCTACTTGACCTTAAGTTGGCAATATCTTCAACCATGATATTTTTGAACTTGGGAACCTTTGTGTTATACTCAGCACAATTAAGATTCTTATTAACTGCTATAGATCATGCCTATCTGCTTGTTTACTATGTGTAATTGTCATCCTCTGACTATGGCTCTATCAGACTTTCCTCACTTAGATTCATAGTTTTAAAATTCCCTTTGGACTAATTCTGAACTATACCCTTTCCTAGACTCACTCTGGAAAGCTTGACATGTGCATCTTGTGTGTGTGCTTACCCTGTTAACTCTAAATGGCATGTTTCCTCAACTCTCATAATATTTTGTCAATATTTAGCATGCTATCACCTGTTTAATGATTTAACCCATGTTATTAGTTTGTCATGTCAAATTTACCATGTTGAAATTAAGTCTATTGATTCTCCTAGTTCTTGTTCCTTGCTTAGTCAAATTTGTCACTCTTGCTTCTGAAATGCCCGTGTGTTTATGAATCCTGCTAAATGTCACACAATCTTGTCCCAATTAGGTGTTGCTTTAGAACTGTTTAGTTGATTTCCCTGTGTGGTCCATTAATTTATTTGGTAAAGTGGTCAATAGTTTACCTATTGGGCTAGATATGAGTCCATGTGTAGTTTTTGGTTGTGTAAATGGACATACTCTCTTGTTTTGGGAAGTGTTTGGATCTAGGTCTGCTATTCGAGTAAAAAAGTCTGTTGAAGCCCAGGTAGTTCTGGGTTAGCTCTTCTTGAGTCTTCTCTATTTGTTGGGCCTGTAATCATCTCGATTCTGTAATATTTGAGTCTGTTTCTTCTTTTATCTCTGGGCATGTAATAATTTGTAAACAAACGATGGTGGAGATTAGTGAAAAGGGGTTGTGGTATTCTAATTCTCGCATGAATGGGTAGAAACTTGCCTATAGAATTTAACTGTCTGGCTTGCTATTCGTTTTACGTGCTCCTATTCTACACACTCACAGAGATCATGCTCATAGAAAATCACATACTTCACTTAACCTGCATAATACTTGCACACCATTCAAAGCATGTTAGTTTAAGCATTTGCTATACTTGTTTCCCATGTCCACTATTATGCACATTTAGACATCATGCCTACAGGATGCAATAACATGTGTTTCGCTAGTATAAATATCATGTCAATAGGGCTTCAATTAATTAATTAGTTAGTCGCTTCTATTGCTTTTAGCACACTAGATATCATGACTATAGGATCTTAATAAACTAATCATTACTCATGTTGCTTCATCGTATTGCCACACTTAGATGACATGCCTATAGGGATAAAGTATTATAAATTAATTTTAATTATCAACCATTAGAAATCTTGTCTATAGGATATTGTCGCCCGCTTAAGAAGCATGTTTATAAAATCAGCGGTGTCAATCCTGAGCTTTCAAGCAGTGTACCACCTCATTATGCAAACAATTAGAGATCATATTTATAGGACCTGCAGTGCCTTTAATCTGCCAATGCATTAATCTAAAGCTGCAATGTTGCACGTGTAATACCGGAAATTACAATCACATAAAAATCATGCCTATAGGACTTAATGACTTAATTTTAAAATTGTTTACTGCCTAATATGCCTGCGTGCACTAGCTGTTTATATGTGGGGGTATGGGTCCATTATTGTCTTTATGTGAAGTCCTATATGTTTCGAATGTACACCTAGTTTTATCATTTTTGAGCATCCTAAGTAGAGTCTAGAACCACCAAATAGTAGGTCCAAAGCCTCATGGACCACAAGCATGGGACGGGTAGTGCACGCATAGGACACGACCTAGAATTGAATTAGAGCGTCTTTAAGTAAACAACTTTAACATAGTAATCGGGTAGCAGGAGATGATAGTCTGTGCCCGTTGAATAATATGAACAACCCCTACCTCAAGGGCATTGCGAAGTATATTTATGTTGCACAGGTGATCCTTTAGGCTAAAAAAACTTAGGACCCCCTCCCCCTTTATATGTTTATTGTTCACACTTATTCATCGAATATAGACTAATTAGGTTGTACCTTGTGTTGATTATCTATGTAGTTTAATTGTTGCATGATTTTCTTTACACTTGTTCATAATAGAACCTTTAAATTCCTTATCTTCCCTCACTCATATGATCATTTAGCACAATTATAATCTAATAATCCCACATAGTTTAAACTTCGGCCGGGACCCACAGTTGTGGACCTCGAAGGGTGCCTAACACCTTCTCTTTGAGGTAATATGATACCTTACCCGATCTTTGATGACGTTGACTAGTTAAAATAGTATTATTTGAAAATAGGTGCCCTAACGCACCTTAAAATTATTAGGTGGCGACTCTCCTCTTTTAGCACCCATTTAAATAAGTTGTCACATGTCGAAGTCCGCTTTCACGAGAAAACGGGGCGTGACAAGGGCCCTCTCATATGAAGCCATCCAATTGAATGGCTAAAGGTTGGATGCCTTGTTTCCCGATCATAAAGTTAACCGGAAGCATTAGTTCCCGGACTTTATAAAAAAAATAGAAGTTCAAAATTTTTAATCATTAGCATCTCTGGTCTCTAAGATTGTGAAGTTATAAAAGTTTTGGGTACAACTAAAAACTCATGAGTCAAAACTCGAAGAAAAGTTTCAGGTAAAACTAAAACCCAAGTGTCAAAACTCAATGATTAAAAGTTTTGGGTGAATACTAAAGACCCAAGATTAAGCTTTCTGTGGTGGTGGTACTTTTTCAGCACCAATCGATCATTGACGAAAGAAAAAAGTAGCGGAGTTATTATCTTAATCCCTAAGTCCTGCACTCTTTTTTCCTTTGTCCGATTTTTGTCCCGATTAAATTTTTTCGGCAAGATTTTTAATAAGGCAGTGGCGAGAGTGAAAAAGATAAAATCTTTCACTTTATGTTCACATCACAGTGAGTAATCGAAAAGTGGGGGGGAGACTATCTATATATGGTAAAAACAGGTCTTAAGAGTTGAGTAAATTAGGAAGTGACACGTGTCAAGGATGACCAGTCAGCATTGACTCAACCATGATGACATCAGATACAAACCTGCGGCCGAACAAGAAGCAATTCAAGATATGACCGTTATATAAACGAGAAGACCCAAATATTCCTCCGTCCTTTATTAGGCTTTATTATTCTTTATTACCACTTGATTACCTTTTATTATAGTATTAATATTAGTAATTAAGGAGGCATAATTTGTAAGCATACACTCCATAGCTCTAGTATAAATAGAAGCTTTCATTCTATTGTAAGCGTGGAGAAATACTGATAGCAAACGACTAATATTCTTTCTCTCATTCTTTCAAGCTTTATACAAGTATTATCGAGATTTTTCAATTATTCTTGATCCCGTTGTGAACATTTTGAAGTTCAGGCTTGTCACTTCTTCAATTATCTTTATTTACTCTGTTTGCACTTTGTTATTTTATTTTATCAGATCAATTTAATCCACGTATCTATAAATCATGTTATAATTTCAATTGTACTATTCTACGGGTAAAAACACTCCATGTTCCAAATTCCATGGTTGTTAACAATTTGACTGACTAATTAATATTGATTTATACACCAACTTAAAGTTGGTTACCTTATGAGATAAACATCTGCTTAATGGCTTTAATGCCACTAACTTTCTATCAACTTTGAGAGAAATTATATGGTGGATGTGATCCCACAACTATCATGCAGTGATGTCCATCTGCTAGCTACTGATTATCTACTTTCATTTCGAATAATGACGCTTGAAACTGACTTCAAATCTGACATTAGGGGCTTATCTCGAAGGCTAAATGGAATATTAACAAACAACTTTAATCATGTGCGTAATCTTGGATTTTCAATGTTCATAATACATAGTCACTAAACGTTCCATCATAACTAGATGATTTTGACCAATTTATCTGGCCTAAATACTCATCGTCCAAGTTAATTACTCCTACCTTTGGTCATTATCTCTTAATAGTGATGACTTTTACATAATTACTACCTTTGGTCATTATCATTGATGACTTTACAAACAAAGTTATGCAACATATTTCAGATTTTCTATTATATCGGGCAGTTCAGTGCACGAAGTATTCTGCGTCACGCAGGTGTCCGGGGAAGGATCGTACCCCAAAAATTATGAATTAGGCAATCTATCATGATACAAATATCGTGACTGATTCCACTGCTTGAACTCGTAATCTGTAGATCACACGGAATCAACTTTAGGTTGTTACAAAGCTCCCCTCCGATTTTCTATTACATCATACAATTAAAAAGGTCTTAAACTTCACCAAATCCCTAGTTGAACTATAATATTATATTAGCACTCCAAAAGTAGTTCGAAACATTCTAATAACATATTTTGATAACATCAGCTCGAACATAAATTGTGCTAGTACAAGTCAGTAAGTTCCTAATTAACAATATTATATTTTTATTATTTTCTCTTCTGCCAAGACATAGAGCCAGTTTAGAAGTAATTTTTAATGTTTGGAAGTGTTTGGCAACCAAAATAATAACTTAAAAAAAGCCAAAACTTACATTCTTTGGCTTAAAAGCCATATTGTTTTGACCAAGTATATTATTTTCTTATCCCTTATATTTTTTCTTAATCCTGAAATTATCCCTCAATAGAAAACCCTACAACATACTATACTATCTTTTTCTTTTCTCCATTCTTGTTGCAGCAACCTCTTCTTTCTTTCTTCTTCGTCTTCTTTCATAACTTTCCTCTCTTTTCCTTTCATTTCTTTCTTTACACTTTCATTCATTATTTTCCTCTCTTTTTCTTTTCCTTTCATTTCTTTCTTTACGCACCCCTCATATTTTTCAGTAAAACACTTTTACATATTCGAACAACTTTTATCAATCTAAGTGGGGGGAAAATTAAAGGGCAGATGAATTAGTTGCGATCTGTTTTTAAATTTTTTATTTTTGAGTGGTCGATTTATTAGTTTAAAGAAAGGGTCGATTTATTGGAATGAGAAAGAGAAAACTTTTTACAAATAATTGGCTCAATAGCTCATCTGTCTTCTCATTTACCAACCCAGAATAAAATAGCAAACACACAAGACAAAAATATAACAATCATCCGTTTGAAGCGATGAACGAAAAATATAATATTATAGTAATCATCTTCTTTATAATGTTAACAACTTTAAGGATATTTCAGTCATTTTAACAAGAAAAAGTGCTTACGAGCACTTTTTTACCAAACACTTCATCAGGGTTTTTTCAGTTTCATCACTTTTATCCAAACACGTAACTGTTTATTTATAAAATAAGTTTCGGCACTTATAAAGTATTTTTAAGCACTTAACTTAAAAGTCACTTATTTTAAGTCAATCCAAACGTGCTCATAAGCTATTCTTAGTAATTTCTGAACCATTTTCAACTCTCCTCACGACTTTTAGCCCCGTTTGGCCATGCAAAATCTTTACTTTTTTCCCAAAAACAATATATATATATTTGCCCATAAAAATTTGTCAGTATTCAGAGATCTTTCGAAAAACAATTTTTGAAAAAAGCAAAAACGGTTTTTACCACATTTTCAAGTTTTTTCCAAAAAATGAATTTTCTCCACTTACAAAAAAAAATATTTTTTTAAAGTAAAATTCATGTCCTGACACAACTTCATCTTCCAAATAAAGCATTTCAACTCAATTTCAAAAACTCTTTTTCAAAAAAAAAAAAATCAATTAACACAATCTCAAAGGAATCCAAACAAGGCTTGAACACTCGGTTCATCAAATCCTTGAAAGTTGCTGGAGCGTTAGCCAACCCAAATGACATCACCAAGAACTTATAACCAGTATTTTAAAAGGCGTGGATATTTTACATATGCTTTAGCGAGGCGTAAGCCACATATGTATTTACTTTTTAATATTTCATAAAATAATATAATTACAGTAAAATAATTATAAATCGGAAAAATTGCATAAAAATTGAAGAAAACTATAAATATATGAAATATATATATATATAGATTTCCTCCATCCTCACAAAAAACTAGTCAAAATAATCCATTATACGCTACTTACAAGCACAAGTAACTAGAGTTGAAAAGAATAAAGTTTTCTACATAGAGGAACAAAAAGGATGACTAACCTGCAATTTGAACTTTGAACTTCCAGTCATGAAGGAGAGTGGAGTTATCTTTGTATTTGCAAAAAAAAAAATGACTATTCATTGCTTTTTGGGAGATAGTAATAAACTAGCGGACAAGATAAAGAATTGTGAAAGATCATAAATTAGGTCTTCTATAAATAAAAAGTGTCTTAACTTTTAAATATAATATTTCAGTTCCTTTTTAAAACTTTTGAATAATTACAAGTTTTGAGAATTTGAGTATTATATGAAGGACTTATTCAGCAAAATTTGTTTAATTTGAAAAGTCTCTAGGCTTACGCCTCACTACAAAAATGCGCATCAACAATCGGACATACACCACTTGAGACTTTCTCCCTCCACCATCGCCTCGACGCATTTTTGGTGCGCCTCGCTCCAGGGCTCTCCCTGAAAATGCCTTTTAAAACACTGCTTATAACGAGTTCTGAAAACTGTTTTAGGGACATTCGAATCCCTAATCTTCACCTGATGATTGTCACACCCCCTTTTACCCCACAAAATATATGTGTATGGATTGTTGTTGGTTAAAGAGTTTTTCCAATTAAAGTGATAAATTTGAGTAGGGATTATTTTATTTACAGAGCCGCCACTTGAAATTGATTTTTTGGGTGTTCCAAGTCACCTTTTATTTGAATCCCTATTCAAAGGAAGATTTGACTCTTTTATTATTGGTCTGCGAAAATAAAGTTTAGGTAAGAAATTCTGTTGACCGGGAGAAGGTGTAAGGCATTCCCCAAGTCCCGTGATTCCAGTACGGTCGCTTTATTGACTACAACTTGGCTTGAATTAATTTTGAATAAACTGTAATTTATTAGTTTTCATGTTTTATCTATCCGCTTTTAATTATTAAAATATAAAATTATCTTTGAAACAAATCACGTGTGTGAATTCGTTTTGTTTATTATGCCAAAATCTTGTCACGCATACGTGTACACAATTAATAGAATTTTATTATTAAGATTGTTTTGGCCATAGTTAACATATACTTCGGTTTGATTTTTGGAAATCACAATTATGCCACGCGAACGTATACATAATCGCGATAAACTAATTAAAGGCGTGCCTAAAGCACTCTATCAGTGTTCATTATTCTTCCTATATATTTGAGATTATTGTAAGGTCATGAATTATGGAATTACTTGTAGAAGAAGTATATTATTTTAGATATTTGAATAAATAAACCGTCATATACCAATACCCTATAATCCAAAAATTGAAGCCCAAACTTATTAGGGTCCTAATCTTCCCAACTTTAAAACAAGTTTGAATACCATATTTTCAGAAACATGATTAAGTATATAGCATTTAAGGACTAATTTCTATTATTATTTATTAAGTTTAAAGGAAAATAAATAAAATCACATGAAATAAGATTAAAAGAATAGAGGAAAGAATAAACCTTTAATGCAAAATTTTCAATTAAATGAGTTTCCAAGAACAGGTACAGTAACTCAGACGAACGTCGAACAAGCATAAGCGAAGAAGAACATCAAAGCTAGTGAACGGAGCTCCAACGGAATCCTCGACCTCGACTATTGACTTCACTTTTTGGCGTATTAAAATGGATGTTATGAAGTATTTTTGTTGGGTTTTGGTTGATGAATAGCTAGATTTTTCGAAAAGAAGAGACGAAGAAAGAATGACACGAGTAGAAAGTCCCTTAGCATAGAAGAAGAAAATAAAATTCTCTCAATTCCCTCCTCCCTTTTTTTCTTCTCTTTCCCTTTTTTCTCCTCACATTTCTCTTCTATTTATAGAAAAAAAATCGGAAATTTTCAGATTTGTTTTTTAATTATTTTATTTTTTTTAATTAAAAAGAATTCCCACTTCCATTTTTCTTCTTTTTTTAAAAAAATGATTCCCCACTTTTATTTACTTTTATTTTTTAATTTCCCACTTTTTTTACTTTACCTTTTTTATTTTCCACTTATTTTACTCTTTTTTTTATTTCCACTTATTTTACTTTTCTTTTTTAAATTTTCACTTTCTTTTACTTTTTTAAAAATAAAATTCAGCTACTTTTACTTTTATTTTTTAATTCCAACTTTCTTTTACTTTTCATTTTTTAAATTTTCACATTCTTTTACTTTTATTTTTAAAAATTTTCACTTTCATTTATTTTTAAAAAAAAAATAATTTCCACCTACTTTTACTTTTACTTTTTTATTCCATATTTTTAATTTTCCTATTATTTTATTCCCAAACGAAAATTAAAAAAAAATTAATTTTTTCGTTTTTTAATTGTTTTTATTTTAAAAATAAAGATAAAAAATAAAAATAATACTAATAGTAATAATTTGAGCTTTTAAATTATTTTTAATTCTTACCCTATATTAAAAAAATGTAACAAAGCTAAATATATATATATTTAATTTCTAAAAATATTTACATAGTAGAAGGTGATAAAAATTCAAATATAGTCAAAAATTATGTGCTCACAATGATAGCCAAATCTCATATCGATGTTGTAAAACACCTTGGCACCCTGGCCAATTGCCTACTTAACCAGCAGCATTTGATATTATTTTAAAAAAAAAAAAAGGTTATCCAGTAGCTAGTCTATAATTTGGTATTGTGCAGGAATATATTGGACATTATGGTTAGAGTAGTTGCAGTATTATTGTACACTTATTATAATCCATTTGTTGTTAATATGTCAGCGTCATAGTCATACATTCAATATAAACAGAGGAAGAAGTAGGGAACTCAGGAAATAATCAAACAGAATGTGACAAATAGTGTAAACTTTTAAGGAATTAATGGCGAGTTATATCACAATAAGTCACCTGTACTCAACTGCTTAATGTGTATGCACATGGAGGGGTCTTAAATTAATTATATAAGCAGTTCTTATTTAAACTTGAAAATGACATTAAATCCATAACCAGTTATTATTAAGTCTGTCACACTAAACTTTTCTATTTCTATATTTCTTTTTAATTTTTGGAAAATGGGTACTTGTACTATTTGAAATCTTACAACTTTGTCTTCCATTAAACTTTTGGTCTAATGTTATTAGGAAAAAAACTCATTTTCGCTATTAACCTCTAATGGAGCTCAAACCTGAGGGTAATTTAGACCATATTCAAAAGTTAATGGAAATATGGACTTTGTGGAAAAAGAATTTGGACAGGTGGTCCACTCATTTTATCGTTGGAGCTCCGATAATAAAAGGGTAAATAGATTTGTTAAACAAAAAGCGTATGAATAGATTAAAAATGTAACGATTGACAAAATTGAGCAAATTCAGATAGCACATGAGTGAATTTTGAGTTTTTCTCCCCTTAATCTTTTACTAAATATTTTGCAGCAAAATGGCAAATAAGGTAGTTGGAGCGACTGGAGTATTAACAATTTCCATCTAGTAGCATATTCTTTTCAAAATTGATATAAGATCCTTGAAATAAAATAATATTCTATGAAAAATACCTCTTTCGTCGACAATTGCATACACTAACAATTCATGACTTTTGGCTATCCGTGAATTAAAATTGCCGCCGAAAGCCTGAAGGAAAATCAAATGTTTTGCTTACCAAATTAATTTTTTTTTTCCTTTTTGATTTTTTTTCCTTTTTTATTTTTGCTTTGCAGTATTATTCTTTGGACCTTGGAATATAAATGTGCTCGGATATGGTTCTGAAAGAATTTCTGCGTGTCTTAAAAGAACTTTCTCTTCTTTTTTTAAGAAACAAAATTAACTTTTTGGTATGTATAGTGTTCCTTGGCTATAGTTTAGCACCAAGAACCTCCTTTTTTTTGGTTATGTATAGTGTATAGTGTTCCTTGGCTATAGTTTAGCACCAAGAACCTCCTTTTTTTGGTTATGTATAGTGTTCCTTGGCTATAGTTTAGCCGATATACTTATATAATTACCTTATAAATGACTTTACTGTCTAAATATTTTTTATGTTGTAATGTATAAAACTTAATCTCATCAAATATTTAACCTTAATAAGAAAAATTAATTATTTACTTCAATAATATTGTTTAAAAAAAATAAATCTTCAATTTCTTTTTGTTACCTTTTTTCCTTTCCGTAGGTGGATCACAACTTACAAGGATAATGATGTAATGAGACCACTTCATTATCTCATAATGATCTTTTATATCCAAAAATGGACTAGAGAAAAAACAATGTACAAATTTTTACATGGGGGGGGGGGGAGGGGAGGGAGAGAATCAGCCCTTGTAGTTGACAAACATGGATAAAGGCACAAGACAAAGTCCTTTCTTCTTCAGGTCAGTATAGCCATTATTTTCAAAAGATATGCTGTGGCCTCTCTCTACATTCTGCATTTCTTGGATTATTTGTCTTGAGCTTCCTTCATTTCCCTACAAAATTATTAAACACCCTAAATTAATTGTACTAACTGTTTTAGTTGTGGTTAAAATTTAAAGGTAAAAACAAAAGGCAAAGAGAAAAATTGTAATAAAATATGGGAGTATTAATTACCAGAAAGTTTCCGCTATTGTTTTCTGTTCTTCTGTAATTGATGTCCATCTGCTTAAAACTGCTTACCTGTTGAGGCCACAGAACACTTATCAGAACAAAACAGAATGGTAGAGGTTGAACACATAATATTTTCTGTATGTTTTAGATGAAGTGATCACACAATTAATATAATATCAGAATATTACACAAAGATCTAAGTTCAAATATTAACATAGCCGACAAGGAAAAAATATTTTCACTTGTTAGACTCATTAAAAACTAACCATGCCAACACGGTGAGAGTAATAGATGGAGATTATAAGTATTGAATTCTTATGAACCCAGCGTTTTTTCAATATGAAGTATAGAATTATATGTCAAATATCATTAAAATTATAGTAATAAATAGTAGTAATAGATTTTGAACTCATGATATCAAAAATATAATCGGTTTAGGATAAGAACCTAAAGACTGTAATTTGTCTTTGCAGGTAAGGAGACATGTCGAAAACATAATATAAAATTAAATAATTACCTTAGGACTGTTGACAGGTGAACTAGCAGTGTCTTCCAAATCAGGATCAGAGATTTTCTTATTTCTTGGTTTCTTCAAATTCAATCTCTTAACATGAGAAGCAGCATCAGATAGCAAAGAAGGGTTGCCAAAACTATCATCCTCAGAATTAGATGATCTATTTTCCCTTTGGTTCATTAATGAAAAATCATCCAAATAAGTCGTCCATCCACTCTCTTCTTGATTTGTTGCAGCTTCAAAATTATTCATAGATGAAGAAGTCTTTGGACCTTCCATTTTCCTATGACAAAAGAATTGTTTTTTCTTTCAAGTGCTTTTTGATGGAGTATTTGGAATGTGTTTTTGTGAAGTTGAGTACTTGATATGGTTTGAGGGGATATATTATGTTAAATAGGATTGAGTTAAATAGAAAGGAAAAAAGAAAAGGGGGGTGGGGCTGAGGGCGGGGGAGGAGAAACCATGAATTGAAATCTAGGAAGAAATTGAAAAATAACCACTTTTAATTCATGCTATGTGATGACCCAAAAGGTCATCTTTAAATTTAATAATTAATTCTGTGTTCTAAGACCTCAAAAAGTACTATTTATCATTCATCGACTTGCGTGCGCAGTCAGTATAATTTTTCGGAAAGTTTTTATATGAAAAAATGATCAAAATGTAAAATAGAGCATTAAAACTCAACTGAGTTGACTTTGGTCAATATTTTAAGTAAACGGATCTGGATCAGTATTTTGATAGTTTCGGTAGGTTCGTATCGTGATTTGGGACTTTGGCGTATGCCCGGAATATAATTTGGAGGTCCCTAGCTCAAGTTATGACCATTTAACGGAAACTAAAAATTTAAAGGTTAAAGATTTCTAAGTTTGACCACATAGTTGACTTTTTGATATCATGACCGAAATCCGATTCTGTAAATTTGAATAGCTCCGTTATGTCATTTATGACTTGTGTGCCAAATTTGAAGTCATTCTGGATTCATTTAACATGTTTCGGCAAAAATTTGTAAATTGAAAAGTTTGAAAACTTAAAAGTTCGAATCGAGGTGTGAATTATAATCTCGATGTTGTTTGATATGATTTGAAACTCCGAGTAAGTCCGTGTTATATTTTAGAACTTGTTGATATATTTGGTTGAGGTCCCGGGGGCCTCGGGTGGATTCCGGATGGTTAATGGATCAAAATTTGGACATAAGGAAAAGTCTAAAATTTTGGCCTTCTACTGTAATCGCACCTGCGAATTTTAGACCGTAGATGCGAGCTCGCAGAAGCAAGTTTTGCCTCGCAGAAGCGAAAGGGAAGGGGTTGGGCAGTGTGCGCATGTGCAGAACTTTTGCCGCAGAAGCGCCCCATCCCGTAGAAGCGGCCCCATTTTCGCAAAAGCGGAAACCGCAGATGCGGTCAAGCGTCCGCAGACGCGGAAAGGCTGGACAGAACCCATAAAATCGGAAGTTAGCTATTTTTACTCATTTTTGAGTTTTTAGTCTCGGACCTAGGCGATTCCAGGGGGATTTTTCACGACTTTAAATTGGATAAGTGTTCTATAACCAAAAGTGATTATATTTCATAAATCCATGTCTATATTCATCATCTATTTCGGATTTAGATGGAAGACAATGGAATTTTTGTAAAACTTTCCAAAAACGAAAAATTAAGATTTGAAAGTCTATTTGACATCGGAATTTGGTAATTTTTATATGGTTGGACTCGTTTCGGAACGGGTGTTCGGATTTTATAAGTTTTCCGAGATTCGATATGTGGGCCCCACTGATGATTTTTTAGATGAATTTCGGATTTTAATCCGTAAAATTAATAAATTCATATGTAATTAATTCTACGATTTGTATTGAGTATAGTGAATTATTTATGACTAGATTTGAAGATTTCGGACATGAATTTGCGAGTCAAAGGTTTATTGGATTCTTGAATTTGGTTGCAAGCGAGGTAAGTATTGTGGTTAACCTTGATTTGAGGGAGTATGACTTATTTGTCTATTTGCTACATGATTTAATGTGCGGGTACAACGTATATGTGAGGTGACGAGTACTTATGCATTGTAGTTGAGTAAAAGCATGCGGGTGGAATTTGTTTATTGTGAATAATTATCTATTTATTCCTCCTTAAGTTTATTATTGATTATTTGATCATTAGTCGTGAAATTATTATTCATTTAATTATTGTTGAATATTTTGAAAGGTGAAGTCGGTATTCTGGTATTGAATTAATTGATAAGTGTATATCCCTGCATTTAAATACTCTTTCGAATTTATATTATTATTTTCATAGTAAGGAAGAGTGTAAAAGCACGATAGGTGATGCCGTGCAATTTTAATTATTCATAATATCATTGTCATGGTAAGAAAGAGTGTAAAAGCACGAAGGGTGTTGCCGTGCCATTTGTGAGTGTAAAATAACGAAGGGTGTTGTCGTGCCATTTGTGAGTGTAAAAGTACGAAGGGTGATGCCGTATCATTTTCAGAGATTATAAAAGCACGAAGGGTGATGTCGTGCCAAATGAGAGTAAAAGCACGAAGGGTGGTGCCGTGCCACTTTCATATTATCATTTGCTCATTTTATTATTGATGAATTAATTGGCTGCTAAGTAACACTTCTCCTGATGAAATTATTACATCATTCCCCTTAGCATATTCCCTCCCAATTGATAAATTGTTATTTATTGTATTATTGTTACTTTGTATTTATATATATTTGTACAAGTTGATTATGTACGTGTCTTGTCATAGCCTCGTCACTATTTCGTCGAGGTTAGGCTCGGCACTTACCAGTATATGGGGTCGGTTATACTGATACTACACTCTGCACTTCTTGTGCAGATTTTGAAGTTGGTCCCAGTAGCGTACCATAGATGTGCTCGGATTCAACTATTCAGAAGAGACTTGAGGTATAACTGCCCAGCGTTCGCAGTTCTGAAGTTCCTTTCTATTTTATCTCAACTGCGTATTATCTTTCAAACAATTTGAATTTTATTCAGACCTTTATTTATATTATCATAGTAGCTCGTGCACTTGTGACACCAGATTCGGGGATGTATTTTAATAATTAGGTATTTATGGTCTTCCACACTTTACTTCAGTAATTTGACTTCTATTTAATTAAATTTTCTTAAAAATAGTTAAGATTATTTAGAATATGCTATCAGGTTCAGTGAGTTAGCCCATCATGCACCTATCTTGGTTCCTACAATCAGAGAGCGGGTCGAAACGTTAGGCGTTATCATGATCCTGAAGGTGAAAGTTTTGGGTCGTGACAGTTGGTATCAGAGTACTAGTTTACATAGGTCTTACGAGTCACGAGCAAGCTTAGTAGAGTCTAAAGGATCGGTACAGAGACGTTTGTACTTATCTTTCAGAGGCTATAATATTTAGGAACAATATCACTTCTTTCTTATTCTGTCCTGCGGTCCTGTTCTATCATTGATAATTGAACCATTCTATTCTTATTCTCTCGCAGATGGCAATGGCACGTAATACATCAACCGATTGACAAGGACTAGAACCCCCGGTGGAAACTATGACTAGGGGTAGAGGTCGAGGCCAAGGTCGTGCTAGAGGCCGAGGAAGAGGTAGAGCTCAGTCTAGAGCTCGAGCAGCAGCACCTGTTGTAGAACCTCGGGTGGATCTTCAGGAGGATGTTCCCGTTCAGACTGTACCGGTTGGACCAGTTCAGGTCCCGGAAGGATTTATAACTACTTCAGTGCTTCAAGACGCTCTAGTCCGTTTGGTGAGTCTTATGGAGGGTGTGGCCTAGAATGGTACATTTCTAGTGGCACCAGCCATCTCACAGGCTGGGGGAGGAGCACAGACTCCCACTACCCCCACTCCGGAGCAGATGGCTCCAGCAGCCCCACCAGTTGGGTAGTGCAGCCAGTTATTATGGCAGATACAGATGATAGGCCTGCCATGTCTTCTGAGGCCTTATTAAGACTGGATAAGTTTACTAAGCTCTTTCCAGTTCACTTCAGTGGTACACCTTCTGAGGACCCACAATATTATCTTGACCACTGCCATGAGGTACTGCGGAACATGGGTATAGTTGAGACCAATGGGGTCAATTTTGCTGTATTTCAGATGACGTGTTCCGCCAAGAGGTGGTAGAGAGATTTTATGTTGACCAGACCAGCTAGGTCGCCTACACTGACTTGGGAGTAGTTTTCACGGCTATTTCTAGAGAAATTCCTCCCTACCATATTGAGAGAGGATTACCGCAAGCAATTTGAGCGTCTACAGCAGGGCAGTATGATTGTTACTCAATATGAGTCCCGTTTTGTGGATCTAGCCCGTCATTCTCTCCGTTTACTTCCTACCGAGGGAGAGAGAGTGATGAGGTTTATTGAGAGACTTACTCACCCTATTAGGCTTCAGATGGCCAAGGAGACCAGAAGTGAGATTTCTTTTCAGGCGACTACTAATGTTGCTAGGAGAATCGAGGTGGTTCTTGCACAGGAAAAAGGGTAGGGGTCTTATAAGAGGCCCCGTCAGTTCGGTGGGTTCAGTGGTGTCTCGTCTGGAGGCAGGGGTAATTTTGGTAGGGGTCATCCTCCTTGGACATTTCATTCAGCACTCCAGGCATCCTATAGTGCACCACCAGCTCCTATCAGTGCACCTCTGATCCAGAGTTTTCAGGGTGGTTACTCAAGTCGACAAGGACAATTTCAGGGTCAGCAGTCACAGCAGCCGAGGTCCTGTTATAATTGTGGTGATCTGAGGCACATTGCTAGATTCTGCCCTAGATCTCAGGGCAGCATACAGCAGCAGGGCTCTCGTGCTATGATTCCAACACTGGTTGCTTCACCGCCTGCTCCGCCAGCTAGAGGTAGGGGTCAGGCAGCTAGAGGTGGAGGTCATATAGTTAGAGGTGGAGGTCAGGCTGTTAGAGGTGGAGGCTAGCCAGTTAGAGGTCGTCCCGGGGATGTAGTTCAGAGTGGTGGGGCCCAGCCCCAATTTTATTCTTTTCCAGCTAGGCCTGAGGCCGAATCATCCGATGTTGTGATTATAGGTATTGTTCCAGTTTGCCATAGAGATGCTTCAGTTCTATTTGATCCAGGATATACTTATTCCTATGTGTCATATTATTTTGCTTCATATCTGGTGATGCTTCATGATTCTCTGAGTGCTTCTGTGTGTGTCCACTCCGGTGGGAGATTCTATCATGGTAGATCATGTCTATCATTCGTGTGTGGTTACTATTGAGAGTCTTGAGACTAGTGTGGATCTTCTACTTCTTGATATGGTAGATTTTGATGTCATCTTTGGTATGGATTGGCTATCACCTTATCATGCTATATTGGATTGTCATGCCAAGACAGTGACCCTAGACATGCTAGGGTTACCTCCATTAGAATGGAAAGAAACTCTTGGTCGTTCCACCAATAGGGTTATTTCATAAATGAAGGCTCGGCGTATGGTCGAGAAGGGGTGTCTAGCTTATTTGGCTTAAATTTGTGATCCCAACGCGGAAGTTCCTTCTATGGATTCAGTTCTAGTTGTCCGTGAATTTCCAGATGTATTTCCTACAGATCTGTCGGGGATGCCACCCGACAGAGATATTGACTTCTGTATTGATTTAGCTCCGGGCACTCAGCCAATTTCTATCCCACCATACCGTATGGCCTCGCCGGAGGTGAAAGAATTGAAGGAGCAGTTACAAGACTTTCTTGATCAGGGATTCATTATACTAGTGTCTCGCCATGGGATGCACCAGTATTATTTGTAAAGAAGAAAGATGGTTCAATGCGAATATGTATAGATTATCGGCAGTTGAACAAGGCTACTATCAAGAAGATGCTGCCAAGAATTGATGACTTATTCGACCAGCTTCAGGGTGCCAAAGTGTTTTCAAAGATCGACTTGAGGTCTGGTTACCATCAGTTGAAGATTAAGGCATCTAATGTCCCTAAGACAGCTTTTCAGACTCAGTATGGGCATTACAAATTCCTAGTGATGTCATTTGAGTTGACAAATGCCACAACAGCATTTATGGATTTGATTAATCGGGTGTTCAGACTCTATTTGGATTCTTGTGTGGTTGTATTCATTGATGATATATTGATTTACTCCAGCAGTCAAGAGGAGCATGAGCAGCATCTTCGGGGTGTGCTTCAGACTTTAAAGAATAATCAGTTATATGCCAAATTTTCAAAATGTGAATTTTGGTTAAACTCATTTTCCTTTTTGGGGCATGTTGTATCTGCAGAAGGCATAAAAGTGGATTCTAAGAAGATTGAGGTTGTTCAGAATTGGCCTAGACCTACTTTAGTTATAGAGATCCAGAGTTTTCTGGGTTTGGCAGGTTATTATCATAGGTTCATGGAGGGGTTTTCATCTATAGCAAGCCTATTGACCAGACTGACCCAGAAAGGTGTTCCATTCGGATGGTCAGACGAGTGTGAGCTGAGCTTTCAGAAGCTCAAGATTGCTTTGACTACGGCGCCAGTGTTGGTATTTCCCACGAGTTCAGGATCTTATATGGTGTATTGTGATGCATCTCGCATTAGGCTTGGTGCAGTATTGATGCAAAATGCCAGGGTGATTGCATATGTGTCGCAGCAGTTGAAAGTTCATGGGAAGAATTATCTTGTTCATGACTTAGAATTGGCATCCATAAATCAATCTTTTTCACGATTTATAGACATTACCTTTACGGTGTCTCATATGAGGTATTTGCTGATTATCGTAGCCTGTAGTATCTGTTCAAGCAAAAAGATCACAATTTGAGGCAGAGAATATGGTTGGAGTTGTTGAAAGATTATGATATCACTATTTTGTATCACCCCGGAAAGGCCAATGTGGTGGTTGATACGTTGAGTAGAAAGGCTGTGAGTATGGACAGTCTTGCGTATATTCTGGTTGGTGAGAGAACGTTAGCTGCAAATGTTCAAACTTTGGCTAATCAGTGTGTGAGGTTAGATGTTTTAGAGCCCAGTTGGTTTTTAGCTTGCACAGTCACTCGGTCTTCTTTATATGAGCGCATCAGAGAGAGGCAGTATGATGATCCTCATTTACTTATCCTCAAGGATACGGTGTGACACGGTGATGCCAAACAGGTTGTTGTGGGGGAAGATGGAGTTTTGCGGATGCATGGTCGTATTTGTGTGCCTAATGTGGAGGGGCTTTGTGAATTAATTCTGGAATAGGCCCACAGTTCCAGATATTCTATTCATCCAGGTGCCGCCAAAATGTATCAAGATTTGCGGCAGCATTATTGATGGAGGAGAATGAAGAAGGATATAGTTGCATATGTAGCTCGGTGTCTGAATTGTCAGTAAGTTAAGTACGAGCATCATAGACCTGGTGGTTTGGTTCAGAAGATAGAAATTCTTGAGTGGAAGTGGGAGCGTATCACTATGGATTTTGTTGTTGGGCTCCCATAGACTCAGAGAAAATTTGACGCAGTTTGGGTCCTTGTGGATAGGTTGACTAAGTCAACATATTTTATTCCAGTGGAAGTTACCTATTTTTCAGAGCAGTTATCTAAAATTTACATCCGTGAGATTGTCCACCTTCACGGTGTGCCCGTGTCTATTATTTCAGATCGAGGTACACAGTTTACCTTACACTTTTGGAGGGTTGTGCAGTGAGAGTTAGGCATGCGGGTTGAGTTGAGTACAACATTTCATCCACAGACAGATGGACAGTCAGAGCGCACTATTCAGATATCGGAAGATATATTTCGTGCTTGTGTTATAGACTTTTGAGGTTCTTGGGATCAGCTCTTGCCACTTGCGGAGTTTGCTTATAATAATAATTACCAGTCGAGCATTCAGATGGCTCCATATGAGGCATTATACGGAAGGCATTGTCGTTCACCAGTTGACTGGTTTGAACCGGAAGAGGCTCGGTTGTTGGGTACCGATTTGGTACAAGATTCCTTGGATAAGGTCAAAGTTATTCAGGATCGAATTCGTACAACTCAGTCTAGGCAAATTAGTTATGCCGACTGCAAGGTTCGTGATATTGCATTCATGGTTGGAGAAAGAATATTGCTCCGGGTTTCACCTATGAAAGGTGTAATGAGGTTCGGAAAGAAGGGCAAGTTGGGCCCTAGGTATATTGGACCCTTTGAAATTCTTGAAAGGGTGGGTGAAGTAGCCTACATGCTTGCACTACCACCTAGTTTATCAGTGGTTTATCCGGTGTTCCACGTGTCTATGCTCCGAAAAAATCATGGTGATCTGTTCCATGTATAAGATTTCAGCTCAGTCCAATTGGACAAAGATTTGACTTACGAGGAGGAGCCAGTGGCTATTATAGCCCGGCAGGTTCGACAGTTGAGGTCTAACAGTTACCCTTCAGTACGAGTGCAATGGAGAGGTCAGCCGGTAGAAGACTCTACCTGGGAGTCCGAGTTGGACATGCGAAGTAATTATCCACTCCTTTTTCACCAACTCGGGTACTTTTCTAATTCCGTTCGAGAACGAACGTTTGTTTTAGAGGTGGAGAATGTGATAAACCAAAAGGTCATCTTTAAATTTAATAATTAATTTTGTATTCTAAAACCTTAAAAAATCACTATTTATCATTCCTCGACTTGCGTGCGCAATCCGTATATTTTTTCGAAAAGTTTTTATATGAAAAATTGATTAAAATATAAAATAGAGCCTTAAAACTCAACTAAGTTGACGTTGGTCATCATGTTGAGCAAACGGATCTGTATCAGTGTTTTGACAGTTCTGGTAGGTCTGTATCGTAATTTGGGACTTGGACGTATGCCCAAAATGTAATTTGTCGGTTCTTAGCTCAAGTTATGACCATTTAACGGAAACTAAAACTTTAAAGGCTAAAGATTTTCAAGTTTGACCATGGAGTTGAATTTTTGATATCGGTGCCGGAATCCGATTCTGAAAATTTGAATAGTTCTGTTATGTCATTTATGACTTGTATGCCAAATTTGAAGTCATTCCGGATTCATTTAACATGTTTCGGCACAAGATTTATAAATGGAAAAATTTGAAAACTTAAAAGTTCAAATCGAGGTGTGAATAGAAATCTCGATGTTGTTTGATGTGATTTGAGACCCCGAGTAAGTCCGTGTTATGTTTTAGAACTTGTTGGTATATTTGGTTGAGGTCCCGGAGGCCTCGGGTGGATTTCGTATGGTTAACAGATCAAAATTTGGACTTAAGGAAAAATCTGAAATTTTAGCCTTCTGCTGTAATCGCACCTGCAGATTTTAGACTGCAGATGCAAGCTCACAGAAGCGAAAGGGAAGGGGTTGAGCAGTGTGCGCAGGTGCGGAACCTTTGCCGCATCTGCGAAGCCGCAAAAGTAGCTTCTTGTCCATAGGATCGCCTCATCCCGCGGAAGCGGCCCCATTTCCGCAAAAGCGGAAACCGCAGATGAGGAAAGGCCTGGACAGAACCCATAAAATCGGATGTTAGCCATTTTCACTCATTTTTGAGTTTTGAGTCTCGGATTTAGGCGATTCCAAAGGGAGTTTTCACGACTTTGAATTGGGTAAGTGTTCTATAACCAAAAGTGATTATATTTCATAAATCCATGTCTATATTCATTAATTATTTCGGATTTAGATGGAAGAAATTGGAATTTTTGTAAAACTTTTTAAAAACAAAAAATTAAGATTTGAAAGTCCATTTGACATCGGAATTTAGTAATTTTTATATGGTTGGACTCGTCTCGGAACGCGTGTTCGAATTTCGTAAGTTTTTTTTAGATTTGAGACGTGGTCCCCACTGATGATTTTTGAGATGAATTTTGGATGTTAATTCGAAAAATTAGTAAATTCATATGGAATTAGTTCCTACGATTTGTATTGAGTAAAGTTAATTGTTTATGACTAGAGTTGAAGATTCCGGACACGAATTCGTGAGTAAAAGGTTTATTGGATTCTTGAATTTGGTTGCAAGCGAGGTAAGTATTGCGGTTAACTTTGAATTGAGGGAGTAGGACTTATTTGTCTATTTTCTACATGATTTAATGTGCGGGTACAATGTATATATGAGGTGACGAGTACTTATTTGTTGTGATTGAGTCAAAGCATGCAGGTGGAATTTGTGTTTTGTGAATAATTATTTATTTAATTAAGATATTCCTGCTTAAGTATATTATTGATTATTTGATCATTAGTCGTGAAATTATTATTCATTTAATTATTGTTGAATATTTTGGAAGGTGAAGCCAGTATTCTGGTATTGAATTGATTGATAAGTGTGTATCCCCGTATTTAAATACTCTTTCGAATTTATATTATTATTTTCATGGTAAGGAAAAGTGTAAAAGCACGAAGGGTGATGCTGTCACGATCCAATTTCCCCTCCGTATGATGTCGTGATGACACATAGTCTCTATAACTAGGTAAGCCTAACATTTTGCGGAATAATGATATAAAAATATAAATCTAACCAACTATTCAAAAATACACAACAAATTCCAAAACTCGGAACATCGTGAATCACAAACTACATAAGGAAAAATCTAGTGTATCTATACATCAAAGTCTAACAAGATATAATACAGAAGATAATGAACATAAGAAAGAGTAGCAAGGGACTCTGAGGTCTGCGGACGCGGCAAATATACCTTGAAGTCTCCAAAGTTGTCCCGACTCACAGATAGTGCGGCTAATAAGGTGCACCAGGATCTGCACACGAAAAATATGTGCAGAGAGTAGCATGAGTACACCACAATCGGTACCCCGAGTAAGTGCCAAGCCTAACCTCGGTCGAGTAGTGGCGAGATCACGTCAGGGCCCTACTGGTAAATATATAATAAAACAATATAGAGTGTAATACCGCAATAAAATAAAGGCTGAAATTTAACAACAATGAAATCATAGAAGGTAACAACTCAGTACACAGAAACACAACAGGGGATCTCCCGAGATACCGTCTCGTAGTCCCTAACATAAATGTGCAGGGGAATCTCCCGAAATACCATTCTGTAGTCCCAAAGTAAATATGCAGGGGGGCCTCCTGGAATACAGTTCTGTAGTCCCAAAGTAAATATTCAAGACAGGGGGATCTCCCGGAATACCGTTTCGTAATCCCAAAGTAAATATGCAGCGCAAATAATAGAAATGCAACTACATCACGAAATCTTACGATTTAGACTAAGTACCAGTCAAGGAAGAAGCAGGAAATTCACTAAGCATGCTGCACAGAGTTCACATAGGCAATTAAGAAACGTAGACATGTTGTATTAGACTAAACAGGATAGCTACGCAAATGGGAATAACTCAATTAAGATTGAAAATAGATTAATACTCATAAAAAATGGTATAACTTAAAATAAAAGGAAAACATGATTGCTGCTTAGTAAGAAAATCGGGTTTTTTCACAATTAGCACGTGTACGTACTCGTCACCTCACGTACACGGCGCTCACATATCACAATAGTTCCAAATCTTAAGGGGACTTCCCCCACACAAATTTAGGTAAGCCACTTACCTCGAGTCAAGCTCAATCAATCTGTAAGAATGTCCTTTCCTCGCTTATCCGACTCTGAATGGCCCAAATCTAGCCAAACAAAGTTACATATCATAAATACGACAATAATAGACTCATCTAATTAACGAAATCAGCACTTTAACGAAAATTCTGAAATTAACTCAAAAATTGTCAGTGGGGCCCACTTCTCGGAATCGGGTAAAAGTCATAAAATACGAAAACCCTTTCACTCAAGAGTCTAACTATATCAAATTTACTAAAATCCGATAACGTATGGTCCTCCAAATCCACATATCAAACTTCTAAATCCCTAGCCTCAAATTCCAAATTTTCACCTTAAATACACACTAACTAGGTGGGAAAATACATGGGAAAGTAAGATTATTGATCAAAAATAAGCACAAGGGACTTACCTCAAGAGACCCCTCAAAAAGGCTCTCAAGAAATCGCCAAACCCGAGCTCAAAATATTGAAAATGAGCAAAAATCGCAAACACTTACATTTAAGTGTTCTGTCAAGACATCTCGCACCTACAAGCCTTCAACCGCACCTGTGGAAATTCCATCGCAGGTGCGAAAATCACTTAAGGGGGACTGAATCCGCATCTGCGAACAAGGGCCGCTTCTCTTCCGCTTTTGCGTGTCCGCTTCTGCGGATCTATGGCTGTACCTGCGGTCCCAGCTGGACAGGATCAAAACCGCTTCTGCGGCTCCATGGCCGCTTCTGCAGTGTCGCACCTACGGCCCAAAGTGCGCAGGTGCGATTACACCAGGTGCAGCAGCTCCAGCAATTGCATAAGTCTCAAACTCAATCCGTTAGCCACCCGAAACTCACCCTAGGCCCCCGGGACCTCGACTAAACATACCAACCAATTCTAAAATACTATATGAACTTAGTCGAACTCTTAAACCGCATCAAACAATGCTAAAATCATGAATCATCCTCCGATTCAGACTTAAAGAATTTGAAACTTCCAAATTCGACAACCGATGCCAAAACTAATCAAACCACGTCCGATTGACCCCAAATTTTGCACACAAGTCTTATTCAACATTACGGACCTACTCCAATATCCGGAATCGGAATCCGACCCCGAAATCAAAATTTACACTACTGGTCCAAATCTCCAAAAATTTAACTTTCATCATTTCAAGCCTATATAAGCTACGAACCTCCAAAACACAATCCAGACACGCTCCTAAGTCCAAAATCACCCAACGGAGCTAACGGAACCGACAAAATTCCATTCCGGAGTCGTCTTTATACAGTTTAAACTCTGATCAAAATCCTAAGACTTAAGCTTTTTTTTAATGACTAAGTGTCCCAAATCACTTCAAAAACCAAAACAAAACCTCCCGGCAAGTCACAATAGCATAAAACGATATGAGAGAAGCAGTAAATAGGGTATCGGGGCTATTACTCTCAAAACGATCGGCCGAGTCATTACATCCTCCCCTTCTAAAAACAATCGTTCGTCCTCGAACGAGCATAAAGACATATCTGAAGTGGTGAAAAGGTGCGGTTAATGGTTGCGCATAATATGCTCGGTCTCCCAAGTCGCCTCCTCGACCGGTTGTCCACTTCATTGAACCTTCACAGAAGAAATATTCTTTGACCTTAGCTTTCTGACATGCCTTCCTAAAATAGCCATTGGCTCCTCAACATAAGATAGATCCTTGTCCAATTGGACTGATCTGGAATACCGGATGAACTCCTGCTAGACCGGGAGGCAGGGAAAGCTCATAAGCAACCTCTCCAACTCTCCGTAATACCTCAAATAAACCAATGAACATTAGGCTCATCTTGACCTTCTTTCCAAACCTCATGACGCCCTTTATAGGCGAAACCCAGAGCAAGACTCGCTCTCCAATCATGAATGCTACATCGTGAACCTTCCGATCCGCATAACTCTTATATCTGGACTGGGCTGTGCGAAGTCTATCTTGAATCACCTTCACCTTTTCCAAGGCATCCTGAACCAAGTCTATACCCAATAATCTGGCCTCACCGGGCTCGAACCAACCCACTGGGGACCGACACCGCCTACCGTACAGAGCCTCATACGGTGCCATCTGAATGCTGGACTGATAACTATTATTATAAGCAAACTCCGCAAGTGGAAAGAACTGGTCCCAAGCACCCCCAAAATCTATCACACGCGTATGGAGCACATTCTCTAATATCTGAATAGTGCGCTCGGACTGCCCGTCCGTCTGAGGGTGAAAAGTTATGCTCAACTCAACCCGAGTATCCAACTCATGCTGTACAGCTCTCCAGAACCATGATGTAAATTTTGTACCCCGGTCAAAGATAATAGATACCGGTATGCCATGAAGCGTGACGATCTCACAGATGTAGATTCGAGCTAGCTGCTCGGAAGAATAGGTAGTCATCATAGAAAAGAAATCAGCCGACTTGGTCAGCCTATCCACAATCACCCAAACTGCATCAAACCTCCACTGAGTCTGTGGGATTCCAACAACGAAATCCATAGTGATCTGCTCTTATTTCCACTCCGAAATCTCTAACTTCTTAAGCAATTCACCTGGTCGATGATGCTCATATTTTACCTGCTGTAAATTCAGACATCGAGCCACATACTCTACTATGTTCTTCTTCATTTTTCTCCACCAGTAATGTTGTTTCAAGTCCTGATACATCTTTGCGGCACCTGGATGAATAGCGTACCGCGAACTATGAGCCTCCTGGAGAATCAACTAACGCAAACCATCTACATTGGGCACACATAGCCTGCCCTACATCCTCAATGCACCATCATCTCTAATAGTGACCTCCTTAGCATCACCTTGATGGACCGTGTCCTTAAGGACAAGAAGATGTGGGTCATCATACTGACCATCCCTGATACTATCATAAAGAGAAGACCGAGAGACCACACAAGCCAATACTCGACTCGGCTCAGAAATATCCAATCTCACAAACTGGCTGGCTAAAGCCTGAACATCCAATGCCAATGGCCTCTCTGCTGCTGGTAGATATGCTAAACTGCCCAAACTCTCTGCCCGACGACTCAAAGCATCGGCTACTACATTGGCCTTTCCAGGGTGGTACAAAATAGTGATATCATAATCCTTAAGTAGCTCCAATGACCTCCGCTGACGTAAGTTAAGATCTTTCTATTTAAACAGATGCTGCAAACTCCGATGATCGGTGTAAATCTAACAAGGAACACCGTACAAATAATGTCGCCATATCTTCAAGGCATGAACAATAGTTTCTAACTCAAGGTCGTGGACCGGATAGTTCTTTTCGTGCACCTTCAGCTGTCTAGACGCGTAGGCAATCACCATACCATCCTGCATCAACACCGCGCCGAGACCAATCTGCGATGCATCATAATATACAGTATAAGACCCCGAACCTATAGGTAATACCAATACTAGGGCTGTAGTCAAATCTGTCTTGAGCTTCTGAAAGCTCTCCTCACATTCCTCTATCCACCTGAACGGGGCATCCTTCTGGGTCAGCGTGGTCATAGGTGCTGCAATAGATGAGAATCCCTCTACAAAGCGATGGTAATACCCCGCCAAATCAAGAAAACTCTGGATCTCTGTAGCTGAGGACGGCACGGGCCAACTCTCCACTGTTTTAATATTCTTTGGATCCACCTGGATCCCCTCACTCGATATTATATGACCCAAGAATGCCACTGAGTCTAGCCAAAACTCACACTTTGTAAATTTTGCATATAAATTTTTTTCTCTTAGGGTCTGAAGTGCAGTCCTCAGGTGCTGCTCATGATCCTCCCGACTCCGGGAGTATACCAGAATGTCGTTAATAAACACAATGATGAATGAGTCAAGATAAGGCCGGAACACACTGTGCATCAAGTGCATAAAAGCTGCTGGGCATTGGTCAGCCCAAAAGATATCACAAGGAACTCATAATGACCATACCGAGTCCTGAAAGCAGTCTTTGGGATATCTGGCTCCCGAATCTTCAATTGATGATAGCCTGAACGTAAGTCAATCTTGGAAAACACTCTGGAACCCTGTAATTGATCAAATAAGTCATCAATACGAGGTAATGGATACATGTTCTTCATTGTGACTTTGTTCAACTGGCGGTAATCAATACACATCTGCATAGAACCATCCTTCTTCTTCAAAAATAAGACAGGAGCACCCATAGGTGATACACTGGGCCGAATGAATCCCTTATCAAGTAATTCCTATAACTTCTCCTTCAACTCCTTTAACTCAGGAGGAGCCATACAATATGGAGAAATAGGGATGGGTTGAGTCCCCGGCAACAAATCAATGCCAAAATCAATATCTTTGTCGGGCGGCATGCCCGGAAGATCAGCTGGAAACACATCTGGAAAGTCCCTCACTACTGGAACTGACTCAACTGTAGGGGTATCAATACTGACATCTCTCACATAAGCTAGATACGTGTCACACCCCTTTTCAACCATTCGTTGAGCTTTAAGAAATGAAATAACTCTGATGGGAGTGTACTCTAAGTTACCTCTCCACTCTAATCGCGGTAAACCTGGCATAGCCAGCATCACAGTCTTAGCGTGACAATCAAGAATAGCATAATGGGGCGATAACCAGTCCATGCCCAAAATAATATCAAAGTCCACCATGCTGAGCAATAATAAATCGTCTTTGGTCTTAAAACCACTAGGAGAAATCAAACAGTACTGATACATGCGGTTCACAGCAAAATATCTCCCACAGGAGTAGATACATAAATAAGAAAACACAAAGAATACCGAGATACGCCCAAATACGGGGAAAACTAAGAGTACACATCAGAATATGTAGAGCCTGGGTCAAATAATACCAACGCATCTCTATGACAGACCGGAACAATACCTGTAATGATAGAATCAGAAGCAACTGCCTCTGTACGAGCAGGAAGTGCATAATATCTGGCCTGGCCTCCCCCTCTAGGGCAACCTCTACCTCCCCGACCTCGACCTCGAGCTGGTTGAGCAGGTGGGGTGGCAGCTGGTGCTGTAATCATAGCCTAAGAACCCGGTGGAGCACGATGTGGCTGAAACATATGTGAAGGTGCACCCCTCCTAATCCTGGGGAAATCCCTCACCATGTGGCGAGTGTCACCATACTCAAAACAAGCTCTAGGAGGGTGTGGTTGTTGTGACTAGCTCAGGCCAAGTTTGCTGGATTGGCCGCTAGGAACACCCCGTGTAGGAGGCACACTAGATACTGGCGGCGCATAATAAGGCTCCCGGGGTCTAGAAGGAGCTGGAACACCGATGGCGGCTGGATGAGCTGAAAGAACGGGGCAGCTCATATAACCCATACCATGGCGAGCTGCTGGGACACGAGCTCCAGAATAATAACCAGTCTCTCGAGACCTCTTGGCCTCCCTCTCCTCTCTATCCTAGGCAAACATACCCTCAAACCTCCTGGCAATACTCACAACCTACTGATAAGAAATATCCATCTCTAACTCCCTGGCCATACTACTCTGGATGCTGGGATGGAGTCCCTCAATAAACCATCGAACCCTCTCTCGAACTGTGGCAACTAAGGCCGGTGCATGTCGGGCCAAATCACTGAAGCGAACTGCATACTCTGACACAGTCATAGCACCCTGGCGCAACTGCTCAAACTCCGTGTACCTTGAGTCCATGAGGCTGTAAGGGACATACTCTCTCAAAAACATGTCTGAAAACTGAGTCCATGTAAGTGAAGTTGCCTTAACCGGACTACTCAATTCATAAGCACGCCACCACTGATAGGTTGCTCCTCTAACCTAGAATGTAGTAAAAGAAAGCCCGCTCATCTCCGCTACGCCCATAGTATGGAGAATACGATGACACTCCTCTAGAAAACCCTGAGCATCATCTGTAGCCAATCTGTTGTAAGTAGGTGGGTAGAACTTCTTGTACCTCTCAAGTCTGAACTGCTCTGCCTCAGAAGCTATTACCCTAACCTCGGGCTGAGGTGGAGCTACCGGCTGCATTGGTACAATCTCTGGAAACTGGTCGACCTGAACCCGCTGCTCTGGAATACGGGCGACGAGAGCCTGTGCTCCTCCCCCGGCCTGAGATGTGGCAGGGGAAAGTGGAATCAATCCAGCAAGAGCTAAGGTGCTGAACATGCTCAAAAACTGGGCTAGAGTCACCTGGAAGGCTGGTGCAGAAACAGGTACCTCAGGTGTCTACCCTCCAGCTAGAGCTACTGGGGACTCCTCTGTAGCAGCTCGTGCGGGTGCTCTAGCTGCACCACGTGGACGTCCTAGGCCTCTCAAGGCTCTAGCAAGGGGCGCGGGTTCTTGTTCATCAGATCTGCTTGTAAGTGTCCTCACCATCTGTGATAGAATAGAATACAGAAATTTAGAATCCCTAAAGTCAACAATTTTCGCACGACAAAGAATCAAAGTAGTGAAATTTTTCTATCATTTACATAGCCTCCCAAATATAAGTACAGACATCTCTGTACCGATCTGCGTGACTCTAATAAATCGGCTTGTGACTCACGACACCTACGAACCTAAAGCTCTGATATCAACTCGTCACATCCCAATTTCCCCTCCGTGTGACGTCGTGATGGCACCTAGTCTCTACAACTAGGTAAGCCTAACATTTTGCGAAATAATGAAGTAAAAATATAAATTTAACCAACTATTCATAAATACACAACAAATTCCAAAACCTGGAACATCGTGAATCACAAATTACAGAAGGAAAAATCTAGTGTCTCTATACATCAGAGTCTAACAAGGAAAAATACAAAAGATAATGGACATGAGAAAGAGTAGATAGGGACTCCGAGGTCTGCGGACGCGAAAGATATACCTTGAAGTCTCCAAAGCTGTCACGGCTCACTGATAGTGCGGCTAATAAGGTGCACCTGGATATGCACACGAAAAACATGTGCAGAGAGTAGCATGAGTACACCACAATCGGTACCCAGTAAGTGCCAAGCCTAACCTCGGTCGAATAGTGACGAGGTCAGGTCAGTGCCCTACTGGTAAATATATAATAAAATAATATAGAGTGTAATACCGCAATAAAATAAAGGCTGAAATATAACAACAATGAAATCATAGAAGGTAACAACTCAGTACACGGAAACACAATAGGGGAACTTCCGAGATACCGTCTCATAGTCCCAAATATAAATGTGCAGGGGATCTCCCGTAAAACCGTTCTGTAGTCCCAAAGTAAATATGCAGCGCAAACAATAGAAATGCAACTACATCATGAAATCTTACGATTTAGACTAACTACCAGTCAAGGAAGAAGTAGGAAATTCACTAAGCATGATGCACAGAGTTCATATAGGTAATTAAGACATGTAGACATATTGTGTTAGACTAAACAGAATAGCTACGCAAATGGGAATAACTCAATTAAGAATGAAAATAGATTAATACTCATAAAAAATGGTATAACTCAAAATAAAAGGAAAACATGATTGCTACTCAATAAGAAAATCGGGTTTTTCCACAACTAGCACGTGTACGTACTCGTCACCTTACGTACACGGAGCTCACATATCATAATAGTTCCAAATCTTAAGGGGATTTCCCCCACACAAAGTTAGGCAAGCCACTTACCTCGAGTCAAAGTCAATCAATCCGTAAGAATGCCCTTTCCTCGATTATCCGACTCCGAATGGCCCAAATCTAGCCAAATACAATTACATATCATAAATATAATAATAATAATAATAATAATAATAGACTCATCTAATCAATGAAATCAACACCTTAATGAAAATTCCGAAATTAACTCAAAAATTACCAGTGGGGCCCACTTCTCAGAATCGGATAAAAGTCATGAAATACGAAAACCCGTTCACTCACGAGTCTAACCATATCAAATTTACTAAAATCCGACAACAAATGGTCCTCCAAATCCACAAATCATACTTCCAAATCCCTAGCCTCAAATTCCAAATTTTCACCTTAAATACACACCAACTAGGTGGAAAAATACATGGGGAAGCAAGATTATTGATCAAAAATAAGCACAACGGATTTACCTCAAGAGACCCCTAAACATGCTCTCAAGAAATCGCCAAACCCGAGCTCAAAATGTTGAAAATGAGCAAAAATCGTGAACACTTACATTTAAATGTTCTGTCCAGACATCTCGCACCTGCGAAAATTCCATCGCAAGTGCGAAAATCACTTAAGGGGGACTGAGTCTGCATCTGCGAACAAGGGCCGCTTCTGCAAGCCCGCATCTGCGCTTCTCTTCCGCTTTTGCGCGTCCGCTTCTGCGGATCTATGGCTGCACCTGCGGTCCAAGCTGGATAGGGTCAAAACCGCTTTTGCGGATCCATGGTCGCTTCTGCGGTGCCGCACCTGCGGCCTAAAGTGCGCAGGTGCGATTACACCAGGTGCAGCAGCTCCAGCAATTGCATAAGTCCCAAACTCAATCCGTTAAGCACCTGAAACTCACTCGAGACCCCCGGGACCTGGCCAAACATACCAACCAATCCTAAAATACTATACGAACTTAGTCTAGCCCTCAAACTGCATCAAACAACGCTAAAATCATGAATCATCCTCCGATTCAAACTTAAAGAATTTGAAACTTCCAAATTTGACAACCGATGCCGAAACCAATCAAACCACGTCCGATTGACTCCCAATTTTGCACACAAGTCTTTTTTGACTTTACGGACATACTTTAACTTTCGGAATCGGAATACGACCTCGATATCAAAATTTTCACTATCGGTCTAAATCTCCAAAAATTCGACTTTCGCCATTTCAAGCCTAAATAAGCTTTGGACCTCCAAAACACAATTCAGATACGCTCCTAAGTCCAAAATTACCCAACGGAGCTAACGGAACCGACAAAATTCTATTTCGGAGTTGTCTTTATACAGTTCCGACTACGGAAAAAATCTTAAGACTTAAGCTTTCGTTTAGGGACTAAGTGTCCCAAATCACTCCAAAAAATAAAATGAAACCTCCCGGCAAGTCACAATAGCAGAAAAAGATATGGGAGAAGCAGTAAATAGGGGATCAGGGATATTACTCTCAAAACGATCGATCGGGTCGTTACAGATGTCGTACAATTTAATTATTCATAATATCATTGTCATGGTAAGAAAGAGTGTAAAAGCACGAAGGGTGTTGCCGTGCCATTTGTGATTGTAAAAGTACGAAGGGTGTTGTTGTGCCATTTGTGAGTGTAAAAGCACGAAGGATGATGTCGTGTCATTTTCAGAGAGTGTAAAAGCACGAAGGGTGATGCCGTGCCAAATGAGAGTAAAAGCACGAAGGGTGGTGCCGTGCCAATTTCATATTATCATTTGCTCATTTTATTATTGATGAATTAATTGGCTGCTAAGCGACACTTCTCCTGATAAAATTATTATATCATTCCCCTTAGCATGTTCCCTCCCAATTGATAAATTGGTATTTATTGTATTATTGTTACTTTGTATTTGTATATACTTGTACAAGTTGATTATGTACGTGTCTTGTTATAGCCTCGTCACTACTTCGTCGAGGTTAGGCTCGGCACTTACCAGTACATGGAGTCGGTTGTACTGATACTACACTCTGCACTTCTTGTGTAGATTTTGGAGTTGGTCCCAGTAGCGTACCATAGATGTGCTCGGATTCAGCTATTCAGAAGAGACTTGAGGTATAACTGCCCAACGTTCGCAGTTCTAAAGTCCCTTTCTATTTTATCTCAGTTGTGTATTATCTTTTAAACATCTTGAACTTGATTCAGACCTTTATTTGTATTATCCTAGTAGCTCGTGCATTTGTGACACCCGATTCAGGGATGTATTTTGATAATTCGGTATTTATAGTCTTCCGCACTTTACTTCAGTAATTTGACTTCTATTTAATTAAATTTGCTTTAAAATAGTTAAGATTATTTTAACGTTGGCTTGCCTAGCAAGTGAAATATTAGGCGCAATCACGATCCTGAAGGTAGGAATTTTGGGTCGTGACATGCTATTAGAGTTTAGCGAGTATTTAAAAACTATTAATATCTAGCCTCTTTTTATATGAAAAAATATTTGGGTAAAAATACCCCAGGGAAAACTCCAGGAACAAGTACTGGACTTTAAAATTTTATAAGTTCAATAAAATTGAGTTAAAAGGAAAGGGGGGAAGAAAACATAAAAATAAAAATTGGAAGGGCGAGGGGTGACATGGAATCTTTGTGTGGGGGCCAGGTGAAGGAAGTTTTAAAATCAATACTTACGGCCATTTAATTTATGTTGCGGAGTTTGATTCCGTACGAAATTTTAAAAAAGACAAAGGATTTCGGTATTGTGGTTTTAAACCTATAATAATGATATTTTTGTAGATATAGAAATATGTGATTAAAGTAAAACAAAAATTTTATAGTTAATTTTTTTAAATAGAAAAATATTATTTATTTTTAAACAAATTAATAAAAAAAAATAATAGTACACAAAATTAAACAAGGAAGCAGCAGTTTGAATCCAACAGAAAAACAAAAAGAGAGAGAAAGGAAAAGAAAAGTGGGAAAATGAGGTAACGTGCAGAAAGAGGAAAGGAACTTTTCAAGGAAGATAGAGATATTAGTTGACATTGTAGATTGAAGAGTACTATTTCTACTAATTAATAAAGGTAAGGCATTTTTCTTTCATCTCACACTTGTCTCAATAGAAAAGTGTTAATGCTATTGTGACTCTTTGTTTCTTATTTTATTGATTTATTGATTGGAAAGAAACATTATATCTCTTTGCAAAAAGTTCATGAATTTCTACAACTTTTTTTCGTTTGTTCAGTTTATAATTGGAAAGAACCTACAGACCAACAATGTATCCTTTTAGGTCTATAAGATATCGCAAGGACAGAAGAAATCAACAAAAGGAATGTTTATGGTGTTTAGTTCAAACGATTGAGAGGATTTCTCTGCCGAATGGGAAGATTTTAAATTTTATTTACTTTAGCTATATTGTTAATAGTTCACAAACTTTACTCGATTGGCATGATTTTGTGATTAATTGCTTAACTGTTCTCCAAACTCTCGCATATTGGCATGATTTTGTGTTATTTGCATTCAACTTAATATTACCTATGTTGCTCAAGTCTACCCAATTGGCATATTGCCTATGTTGTTCAACAAAGTGTTCTTCGAACTTAAAATTTTTTATTTCAATCAAATCACCCCAAATATGCTCCAAATTATCTCAAATTCGAAATAAAGCATCCAAATACTAACACAAAGGATCCCTAATCATTAATTTAGTCAAATAGCGCCAAATCACGAAGATGTACTTTGTCTTCTTCAATACTTTATAAGGACCAACAATGAAATTTTAAGATTTTTAAAGCAAATCATTAAATAAGTGTTTGAAATAAAAATGTAAGCACAAATTATTAATATTCAAATAATTTTAACAATTCAATTATAAACTTCCAGTTTTCAATCCTAAACAAAAATTTCAAGCTTTCAAAATTGAAGAACTATGATGTTTGATAAAGAAGAAAACTATTTTTATAATAAAGTGTAAAATCGGTCCAATTTTGTGCTCAAACGCCCATATATATTAAGGGTGAATGACACAGTTACCCACAAAAATAAAACTATTTATCCTTACCTATCCATTTATTTTTCTACCCATCAAACTAATTATATTTCCTACCCATAGTAGTTCTGTGGGGAATTTTCTCTTTTTTTCTCCAACTTTTTTATTTCTATGCTTCTTTTCTTTTTTTCCTTTTTTCTTTCTTTTCTCCTTTTCTTTTTTCTCGTTTTCTTCTTATTTTTTTGTTTTTTCTCTTTTTCTATTCATTTATTTTTTTCTCAAATCGTATTAATATTATTTTTACCATAACTTATTTCACACTCAATTTTGACTCCTTCTTTATTTTATTTATTTTTTCTTTATTTCTTATTCCTTTTCTAATTCCATTTAACTCCTTTTTTCTTTTATTTTCTTTATTTCTTGTTCCTTTTTTAATTTTATTTAACTTCTTTTTTTAAATTCTTTTTTATTCATAATCTAAATTTATTTACTGTTTTCACTATTTTTTTATTCTTATTTTATACAATAAGAAAAAATAACTGATATAGTAAATATTTGTTCACCTTTTATTTTAATATAACTAGTATAATATACCTTTTGTCTTTTTTTATTTTTTAATTCAATTATTAAACTGAAATAATATCAGCTGTCACTTGATCTAATTCATTGAATATCACACTGACTGCTGCTGAGAACCATAAATTATATAATCAGATTCTAAGAATCTAACATGTGATTGCCATGCAAATATTGGTCTCCCTCCCTACAAATATCAGTACACACTCTACCATTAGCAGTAACACAACCAGTTATGGAGCAAGAAAACATAATCTACGGTCACTAAATCTCTATACTAGTTATAATATAAATGAGAATAAAATATTGGGAAATGCAATACAAGTATAAGTAGCAAAAAAGACTTGTAGTACCATATGATACCAATATGGTATACATGTATACCAATAGAGTATATGATTGCTCTAGAATATTGCTACAACTATCTATGACTATACTACTGTATCAAAATATTATTGAATGCAATAAAAGTATGAGAAAATTACATGCTCGTATTGCAAACTAAATATTCGCAAAGCAACTTGCTCATTCCGTATACTAACAGGATATATAGTTGTATAGGGTCGTTCCAACAATTGTCTATAACTATAAAAACTATTACATAATACACATAATCTATGTCCATCGACACAAAAAAAATTCAGCACTGCAAAGCATATTCATATAAATAATTTCAGTATAGAATTCACTTAAAAATGCAACTAATACATCCAAAAAAGTTCAAACTACCATATGATACCAATATGACATATAACTATACCAACATGGTATACAATTTTACTTGTTAATTTTCGGCAACTATATAACTATACTACTATTACATAACACACATGCATAAAGAGAATAATAAACAAAAATAATGTACCACATATTAATATAATAAAGTATTTCAACATATTGTACTATATTACTATTATTAAAAGAAAATCAAATAGCGTACCAATTAAATGCACACAACCAAAAAAGTGATTCAACTAGCATATGATACCAATATAGTGTATATGTCGCGGAACCGTTTTCTGAGAGTTCGGCGAGGGCAGCAAAGTAAGCCTGACTGCTACTTAGCTTCAGCCCTTAGACAATAATTAGCACAATCGTGCTAAAGCGATGGCAATCACACGAAACAAGCAAGAAAGCTTTGAAATAAAGAGACTCGAATTTGGGAGGCAAGTGCCAATTTTCTGTTGTGTTTATTCAATATCTGATGCTTTACAAAGAATGAAAACAAAGCCTATTTATAGAACTAAAATGGCTATACAAAGGGTTGGTTGGCTGTCTAAAACAGCCTGGTGCATTCCAGCCTGGAAAGCTGCCTGGATTCCTGGATGAAAAGCTGCCTGGATTCCTGCCTGGATTCCTGAATGGGAAGTTGGCTGGATTCCTGCATGAAAACCTGGAAAGGCAGTCTTTGTGGTATATGCTGTCAGCCATGACCTACTGATGGCAGTCCGAGAGTTGAGCTCGGACAAGGCTCGCTATCGCTGGTTTTGCTGAAAATTAATAGGTGCGATGGCGGGGCGGTGCACGCTCCCCCACCTGAAATGGCGACGACCCCGGCGCCACACAACTGAAGATAATCGTGGACTTGTTCCTTGAACTGCCACAAATCTTCAAACTTCTCCCATGATGCCTCCTCTAGCGAAGTCCCTTTCCAATGAACAAGGAACTGTGCGCTTGAATTGCCCCATCCTTTTCCACGGACCAACTGATGGTCTATGATGGCCTCCAACTGCTTGTCTGTTGCTGGCGGATTAGCAAAGATCTGGCTTCGACTGGTCTGCGCCCGGTCCTTGTCTTCCATGTCTTCGAAATATGGTTTAAGTTGGCTAGCATGGAAGACTGGATAGATTTTCAGATGACGCGGCATGTCCAGTCGATATGATATTATCCCCACTTTGGCAACAATCTCGAACGGACCCTCATATCGGCGAATCAAACTATGATGTACGCCTCGCAGTGATTTGAACTGCCGTGGATTAAGCTTTACCATGACCCTGTCTCCAATCCTGTAGTTGACTGGACGACGCTTCCGATCTGCAAATTTCTTCATCTTACGGGCAGCCTTGTCAAGATATGACCTGGCTAGATCGGCTTGTTCCTCCCAAAACTTGGCCATGTGAAAAGCCCCTGGATTCTTCAATCCGACGTTGGCGGGCAATGACTGAGGTGTGTTGGGCTGTTGCCCAGTTGCAAGCTCGAAGGGACTCTTCCCCGTCGACTCGCTGCGTTGTAAATTGTAAGAGAATTGAGCTATGTCCAGTAGCTTAGCCCAGTCTCTCTGATTGGCGCTGACATAATGCCTCAGATAGCATTCAAGTAAGGCATTAATCCTTTCCGTTTGCCCATCTGTCTGTGGATGGAAACTTGTTGAGAAGTGCAGTTGAGTTCCCAACAAGCTGAACAATTCCCTCCAGAATGCGCCTGTGAAACGGGGGTCACGATCGCTTACAATGTGCTTAGGCACGCCCCAATATTTCACGATGTCCCTCAGGAATACCCGTGCTGCCTCCTTAGCTTTGCAACCGGCAGTGGTGGCCGAAAATGTTGCATACTTGGTGAATCTATCGACAACCACCATGATGGTGCCGAATCCCTCCGAATTTGGCAAACACGTGATGAAGTCCATGGTTATGCTGTCCCATGGCTTTGCCGCAACTGGCAGCGGCTCAAGCAATCCTCCTGGAAGCTTGGATTCCACCTTGTCCTGCTGACAAACAAGACAAGTACGTACATATACCTCGATGTCGTCCCGCATCCGAGGCCAATAATAAGAAGACTCGATCAGGGCCATTGTGCGTTTTTGCCCCGGATGACCTGCCCAGGCAGAGTCATGGCCTTCCTTCAGAAGTGTACGCCGGAGATTTGCCCATTTGGGCACATAAATCCTCTTGCCAGTGGTGTACAAGAGACCATCTTCCTCCCAAAAGCGCTGCGTTTTTCCCTGACTGGCCAAAGAAATAAGCTGTTTAGCTACGGGATCAAGTTTCATACCTTCTTTGATGGTCTGGATGATGCCACTGCTTGCTGAGCTAACCATGTTTGCCAATATTGTCTTGCGACTTAAAGCATCGGCTACTACGTTAGCTTTTCCTGGTTTGTATTCCAGGGCGTAGTCGAATTCTGCCAAGAAATCTTGCCAACGAGCTTGCTTGGCAGATAGCTTCTTCTGTGTTTGGAAGTAGCTTGTGGCAACGTTGTCAGTCTTGACAACAAAGTGTGCTCCCAACAAGTAATGACGCCATGTCCTTAAGCAGTGGACTACAGCAGTCATTTCCTTCTCCTGGACAGTGTAACGCCTTTCAGCGTCATTCAGCTTTCGACTCTCAAAGGCTATAGGATGGCCATCTTGCATCAGCACGCCTCCTATAGCAAAGTCAGACGCATCAGTCTGGACTTCAAATACCTTAGAGAAATCAGGCAGGGCCAATACGGGTTCCTTGGTGATTGCTGCCTTGAGTTTCTCGAATGCCTGCTGGCATATGTCGCTCCATTCCCACTCTCTGTCCTTCTTCAGTAAATCAGTGAGGGGAGATGCAATAGCCGAGTAACCGAAGATGAATCTCCGATAATAGTTGGCTAAGCCGAGAAAGGACCGAAGTTCCGGTACCTTTGTTGGAGCTTCCCAGTCGTGGATAGCTTCTACCTTGTCCCTATCCATCCGGATTTCCCCATGGCTGATTGTATGCCCGAGGAATTGTACTATGGGCTGTGCAAAGCTGCATTTCTCCTGCTTGACGCACAGATCATTTTCCCTTAGTACCTGGAATACCTTGCGAAGATGTTCCGCATGGTCCTCCATATTGTTGCTGTAAACCACGATATCATCTAGATAGATGACAACGAACTGATCCAAGAAGGGATGGAATAGTTTGTTCATCAAAGTGCAGAAGGTTGCTGGAGCATTTGTTAAACCGAATGGCATTACCAACCATTCAAAAGCCCCATATCGTGTAACACAGGTTGTCTTGGGCTCGTCTCCATCAGCAATCCGCACTTGGTAATAACCTTTCCTTAGATCCATCTTGGTGAACACCTTTGCCTGTCCCAAACGATCAAACAAATCAGCAATAAGAGGGATAGGGTACTTATTCTTTACCGTGACCTTGTTAAGGGCCCTGTAATCAATACATAGTCGCATGGTACCCTCCTTCTTCTTCTGAAATAAGACAGGAGCTCCGTAAGGTGCTTTGGATGGTCGTATGTGGCCAGCCTCTAGCAACTCCTTGAGTTGCTTCCTCAATTCCTCCAGTTCTGGGGGCGCCATGCGATAAGGCGACATGGCAGGTGGCTTTGCCCCTGGAACTAGCTCGATCTGGTGATCAACTTCCCTTCGTGGTGGCAAATGTTTGGGAAGTTCTTCCGGCATCACGTCCCTGTTATCATCAAGGACTTGCTCAATGCGGGGAGGCAATGCTACTGCCTCAGGGGAATGCTCAACGATTCCCGTCAAGGTTGCAAGAAATGTTGGTTCGCCTTTCTTGAAGCCTTTCACAAGTTGCATTGCTGACAGATGCACTCCATTTTGTGGTACCCGAACAAGGGGCACAATACATGAACCTCCAGGATCGCTTATATGAAGCTGGTTGATACGAGGTGCAATAACTGCGTTGACCTCGTACCAGAAGTCTAATCCTAGAATGATGTCAAAGACATCCATGGGAGCAACAGTGAAGTCAGTCAATCCCTGCCAGTCTCCTAAAGCAATCTGTATGTTAGGAGCAAAGCCATGAACGGTAGTGGGAAGGGCATTGACGGTCTTCATCATCGTGTTGCTGGATATGAAAGCAAGTCCAAGCTCCCTAGCTCGTTCCTCTGTCACAAAATTATGAGTGGCACCTGTATCAACCATGATGCGTACCTTTTTGCCATTTAACTTGGCATCGACGAACAAGGATTCACGGGGCCTCACTTGCGGCGGTTGGGCAGCAATAGCGGCAATGGTCATATGGTTTATCAAGGCCATATGATTGAACAAGCCTACAGCCTTGTTCTTCCCTTGTCCTGCACCGTCAGCTGGTGCTCTTCGTTCTTCAGGTTGCCTAACAATAGGCGCAGCAGCTTGTCCTTGCTGCTGGTGTGCTGCAACGATTGCTCCTAATTTGTTTAGAGTAGGACAATCTCGAGCAGAATGAGAATGGTTACCGCAAAGGTAGCAAACATCTCGCTGAGCAGCCTTTGGTGCTCCTTTCCTCTTATCATCGTAATCCCTGCGATAATTAGAAGAGTGATTGCGGTTACCTCGATTATCATTGTTCCGATTGGGAACAAATCTGCCTTTGCCTCGGTTGGTGTCCGCCTTTGGAGCAGCAGCAGCTTGGCTCCGATTGTTGTTCCCTTTAGACGCTCCGGTCCGAAAATCTGCTAATGACTCGGCTACTACAATAGCCTCATCGACGTCGTCGATCTGTCGCCTTTGCAGTTCCTGTTTGGCCCAATACTGCAAGCCATCCAAGAAATGGAACAATAGATCCTCACTTGTTAAGTTGGGGATCTGAAGGGTGAGCTTTGTAAACTCCTTTACGTACTCACGGATGGATGATGTTTGCCTAAGCTCCCTTAATTGTCGGCGAGCTTCGTGCACAACATTTTGAGGATAAAACTGCCGTTTTAGCTCCTCTTTGAACTGCTTCCAGGTATCAATGAAGCACGTCCCTTTCTCCATGTCTGCCTTCTTTCTGCGCCACCAAAGCATGGCGGTTTCTGATAAATACATGGCTGCCGTTCGGATCTTGGCAGCATCGCTGGCAATGCTTACGTGTTCGAAATAAGCATCCAGCTGCCACAAGAAGTTTTCCACGTCTTGAGCGCTTCTTTCACCTCGAAATTCTTTGGGTTTGGGAGCCTCAATGCGTGTTTCTCGGACAGTGATGGGATCTCGCCCAGTGGTTCCTGCTGTCTCCTCTAGGCGTTGTCTTAATGCTTCAACTTCTGCCTGTAAGGAAGACAAAGCCTCAGTAAACTTGAGTTCCAGGTTGTTTAGCCCGTCATCTTGCTCTTGAACGTTCTCTTTGACTTCTTGAAGTCCATCAAGTGCAACTGACTCAAGTGAACAAATATTGATTTCTGCAGCGGAAATACGACGATGTGCGACCTCTAGACCCTTCTCTATCATGCAAACTCTCTCGTCCAGAGATATAGCTTGAGAAGATTCGGGTGCAGCATAGGGAAGCATCTCGCTTTCATGTGGAGATGCATCCCTGGCCCTACTTTTGTCGCGCTTTCGACCCATGCCTCTTTGTGGTTCTGGGTTCTCTTCAATGTGGGTTTCTTCAACGTTTCGTTGTGAGTTCTTAGCCATGCAAGAACCTTAGGCTCTGATACCAATTGTCGCGGAACCGTTTTCTGAGAGTTCGGCGAGGGCAGCAAAGTAAGCCTGACTGCTACTTAGCTTCAGCCCTTAGACAATAATTAGCACAATCGTGCTAAAGCGATGGCAATCACACGAAACAAGCAAGAAAGCTTTGAAATAAAGAGACTCGAATTTGGGAGGCAAGTGCCAATTTTCTGTTGTGTTTATTCAATATCTGATGCTTTACAAAGAATGAAAACAAAGCCTATTTATAGAACTAAAATGGCTATACAAAGGGTTGGTTGGCTGTCTAAAACAGCCTGGTGCATTCCAGCCTGGAAAGCTGCCTGGATTCCTGGATGAAAAGCTGCCTGGATTCCTGCCTGGATTCCTGAATGGGAAGTTGGCTGGATTCCTGCATGAAAACCTGGAAAGGCAGTCTTTGTGGTATATGCTGTCAGCCATGACCTACTGATGGCAGTCCGAGAGTTGAGCTCGGACAAGGCTCGCTATCGCTGGTTTTGCTGAAAATTAATAGGTGCGATGGCGGGGCGGTGCAGTATAGCTATACTAATAGGGTATGTAGTTGTACGAGGTCATTCCAACAACTGCATATAACTATAAAAACTATTACATAATACACAAAATCTATGTCCATAGGTACAAGAAAATACAACACAGCAAAACATGATCATATAAATCATTTCAAAATAGAATTCACTTAAAAATGCAGCTAAAATAACCAAAACATATTCCAACTACCACATGATACCAATATGACATATAATTATACCAATAGAGTATACAGCTCTTCTAGTTAATTCGAGGTAACTATATATGACTATACTACTATTACATAATACACATGAATAAAGAGAAAAATAAAAAATAGTGTACCACATATTAATATAATAATATATTTCAAGATATTGTACTATAATACTATTATATAAAACAAACGCATAAAGAAAAAATTAAAATGATTACATAATACACATGCATAAAGGAAAATTTTAAAAATTCAAGATATTGTACTATTCTACTATTACTAAAGAAAAATCAAATAATGTATCAATTAAATATAGATAATACAACCAAAAAATATTCCAACTAACATATGATACCAGTATAGTATATAGCTATACTAGCATGGTATACAATTGTACATAAAGAGTTTTAAAAAGATTTTTTTAATTCAATTATTAAACTAAAATAATATCAGTTGTCAATAAAAATTTCAAAAAATTCTAAAAGGACCTAATTGTAAGAGTATACCGTTACATTATATAGTATACTATAATAGAATATCATTGAAATAAACTGTATATCAAAATGATATATAGTATATCTTTTTGGTATACAGTACAAATTCTTCTTTGTCAGTTCAATGCAATAAATTATACGCTATTTAATTAACTAAAATAGTTTATAATATGTTATTTTGGTATATAGAGGATTGGTTCATTCATTCAAAAATAATTAGTAGTATACTATTGTAATTAATTATATACTCTTAAATTAATTGTTGTAAACCAATACAGTATACAATATACCATCTTGGTATACAGTACTAATCTGTCTTCTTTGCTAAGTTCAACTCAATTTCAACAAATTTAAAAATTTACTCTAAAATCTCCACCAAATTGACTCAGAATATAACTACATCCTCCAATTAACATTTCGAACATACTCGGTCAGAATCGGATCAAAATAACCACAAACTCAACAAACCCAATTTCAACTCACAATCTATACCAAAATGGTATAGTATAACATTTTAGTATACAGTATAAATTCATCTTCTTCACTAGTTCAACCTAATTTCAACTCAAAATCGAAAAGTCTACTCCAAAATCTCTATCAAATTGACTCAAAATTTAGCCACAACCTCCAATTGACATTTCAAAGACACTCTAGTGAGACGAATGTCACGACCCAAATACCTAACCAGTCGTGATGGCGTCTATCGTGGAACTAGGCAAGCCGACATTCTCATTATGCTTTCAATATATAACAGAAGTGAGCTAAAGCAATTATACTAACTGAAGGTTTATATAATAACGGGGTAAAAACCCAAAGCACAAGTGCAGAATGATAGCCCGACATCGGGGTGTCGGGAACTACCTTGTAAGTCTCTCATAATCAGCTCGCGCACGAACTCAGCGACCACCAGAACCGTACACACCTGGATCTGTACATGAAGTGCAGGGTGCAACATGAGCACAACCAACTCAGCAAGTAACGAAATTAAATAAAGAACTGAGAAGCAGTGACGAACTATGAAAATACAGATCATTTCAAAAGTTTTCAGTAAAGAGTGAACATGCTTTCAAATCCGGTGGTATAAGTCAAATCAGTTCGAGCTCAAGTAAAACATATATGAATCTTTCAGAAATTTCACAACAACAACATATAAAAACTAAGTGCAACAATAAATAAAAGCAAGTACAGCCTCTCAAGGCAGCAGTCACTAACCTCATCTCAACAGCTCATACTCTCGGCTCTCAGCCCTCAATACACACTCTCAATAGGTACATGCGCTCACTAGGGGTGTACAGACTCTGGAGGGGCTCCTTCAGCCCAAGCGCTATATTGTTGCGGCGCGCAACTCGATCCAATATTGTTGCGGAGTGCAACCCGATCTAATATTATTATTGCGTGCAACCCGATCCAATATTGTTGTGACATGCAACCCAATCCAATATTATTGCGTCGTGCAACCAGATCCAATAATATATATATATATATATATATATATATATATATATATATATATATATATATATATATATATATATAGTAGCCCGAAGGCTTGTTGCGGCGTGCAACCCGATCCATATACCTCACAGCTCGCAGCTAGGCACTCAGGCCCTATCTCAATCACTAACCTCTCTAGCCCCTCGGGCTCACAGAATATCATAATAATTAGCCCAAACAGAGAATACAACAAGTATCAACAAGAAATGAGAGGGAACGGAGATATAACACACAAGCAAGACAGTGACCGAGTACAAGATAACAATTAGCAGTCAATTCAATAAGTATACGACCGTTGCGGGTCCCAATAGTGATATCATATGGCATAAGTATGGTTTCTAACATAAAAGGCAATCAATTGCTCAAAGACAAGGAAAACACAAGTAATAACAATGGTTATTCGACTTTACAGTCTCACGGGACTGACCAAGTCACAATCCCTCATGGTGCACGCACACACGCCCGTCACCTAGCATGTGCATCACCTCCAAATATTCACATCATACCAATATTCGGGGTTTCATAACCTCAAAATCAGATTTAAGAATGTTACTTATCTCAACCGCGCAGAAATCCTACTCTGAAATGCATTTGCCTATCGAATCGGCCTCCAAATACCCCGAATCTAGCCACAAACAGTACAAGATAATCAATATTGGCTAAAAGGATCAATTCCACAAGAAAACTACTAAAATATAGTCCAAAATCCGAAATCGGCTCAACCCGCCCCCTGGGCCCACGTCTCGAAACCCGACGAAAGTTATAAAATCCAAAAGCCCATTCACTAACGAGTCTAACCATACCAAATTTATCAAAATCTGGCCTCAATTGCCCATCCAAAATCCCAAAATTCACTCTCCAATTCCCAAGCCCTAATCTACCAAATCTCACCTCAAACACTCACCAACTACGTGTACAATCAGTGGGGAAACACCATTGTTAAAGATAAATAGGCACAAGGAACTTGCCTCAGTGATTACTCCGAAATCTCTCTCAAAATCCCCAAAATCCGAGCTAAAAAATGATGAAAATGGTGAAAAATCTCGAAGCGTTCTATTTATAGGTTCTGCCCAGACTTCTCGCACCTGCAACTCCATTTCCGCATCTGTGGAGCCGCATTTGCGGGCAAAGCCCCACTTCTGCGGAAAAATTCCTAAACACTGCCTCCGCTCCTGCGATCAAGTGACCACATCTGCGCTCGTCACGGGTGCGGGAACTACATCGCACCTGCGACCCAAACTCGCACATGTGCCCCTAAATCCGCTTCTGCGACCATCGCAGGTGCGGGAATTCCATCGCACCTGCATCCTCTGCCCAGATCCTCCTTAGCCACATCTGCGGCTTCTACTTCGCTTCTGCGGGCTCGCACCTGCGGTTCCCACTCCGCAGGTGCGGTTACACCAGTAGCAGCAGCTTTACCTGTAATTCCTCAACTCCCATCAAGCCGTTAACCACCCGAAATCACCCAGAGGCCTCTGGGAACTCAACCAATCATACCAACAAGTCATATAACCCTATGCGAACTTAGTCGAACCTTCGAATCACTCAAGACAACATCAAAACACTAATTACACCCGGATTCAAGCCTAAAGTACTTCTAAACTTTCAAATTCCACAAACGATGCCGAAACCTACCAAACTACGTCCGATTGACCTCAAATTTTACACACAAGTCAAAAATGATACCACAAACCTATTCCAACTTCAGGAAATCCAATCCAACCCCGATATCAAAATTTTCACTGCCAGCCAAAATCGCAAAAATTTCAACTTTTGCCAATTCAAGCCTAATTTTACTACGGACCTCCAAATCACATTCCGGACGCGCTCCTAAGTCCAAAATCACCTAACGGAGCTTACAGAACCATAAAAATTCAAATCAGTGGTCGTTTTCCCACAAGTCGACAACCGGTCGATTTTTCCAACTTAAGCTTCTAATTAAAAGACTAAGTACCTCAATTCACTCTAAAACTACTCCGGACCCGAACCAACCAACCCGGTAAGACATAATGCAGCTGTAAAGCACAAAAGAAGCAGAAATGGAGGAAACAGGGCTATAATTCTCAAAACGACCGGCCGGGTCGTTACATCCTCCCCCTCTTAAACAAACGTTCGTCCTAGAACGGGTTTAGAAACATATCTGGAGTCTCAAATATATGTGGATATGTGCTCCGCATCTCCCGCTCGGTCTCCCAAGTGGCGCACCTTCACTAAAGCTATATCCTTTGACCTCAACTTCCGAACTTGCTGCTCCAAAAGAAAACCGGCTCCACATCATAGGTCATATCACCATCCAACTGAACCGTGCTGAAATCCAAAACATGGGACGGATCGCTGATATACTTCCGGAGCATAGAAAAATGAAATACTGGATGCACACTCGACAAGCTAGGTGGAAAGTCAAGCTTGTAAGCCACCTCCCCGATCTTCTGAAGTACCTCAAAAGGCCCAATGAACCGAGGGCTTAACTTTCCCCTCTTCCCAAACATCATAACACCCTTCATGGGTGATACCTTCAGCAGAACTTTCTCCCCGACCATGAAAGACACATCACACGGACCTTCCTATCAGCATAGCTTTTCTGCCTAGACTGCGTCGTGCGAAGTCGCTCCTAAATCAATTTCACTTTATCTAATGCATCCTGGACCAAGTCGGTACCCAAGAGCCTAGCTTCACCAGGCTCAAACCATCCCACCGGAGATCTACATCGCCTCCCATATAAATCCTCGTATGGAGCCATCTGAATGCTCGACTAATAACTGATGTTATATGCAAACTCCGCGAGCGGCAGAAACTGGTCCCATGAACCTCAAAAATTAATGACACAATCACGCAACATGTCCTCCAATATCTGGATAGTGCACTCGGAATGTCCGTCCGTATGAGGGTGAAAGGTTATGCTCGACTCAACTTGGATACCCAACTCTCGCTGCACGGCCCTCCAAAACTACGATGTAAACTGTGTGCCTCTATCTGAAATGATGGAAACTAGGACACCATGAAGGCGGAAAATCTCTCGGATGTAAATCTCAGCCAACCGCTCTGAAGAATAAGTAGTACCAACTGGAATGAAGTGCGCGTACTTGGTCAGCCGATCCACAATCACCCAAATAGCATCAAACTTCCTTGAAGTCCGTGGGAGCCCAACTACAAAATCCATGGTGATCCGCTCCCACTTCCACTCTGGGATCTCTAACCTCTGAAGCAAGACATCTGGTCTCTGATGTTCATACTTAACCTGCTGACAGTTGAGACACTGAGCCACAAACCCAACTATATCCTTCTTCATTCTCCTCCACCAATAGTGCTATCTCAAATCCTGGTACATCTCTGCAGAACCCGGATGAATGGAATACCGCAAGCTGTGGGCCTTCTCAAGAATCAACTCCCGAATCCCATCCACATTGGACACACATATCCGGCCATGCATCCTCAACATGCCATCATCACCAATAGTCACATCTCTACCATCACCTCGCTGAACCCTGTCCTGGAGGACGAGCAGATGAGGGTCATCATACTGACGCTCCCTGATACGATCATAAAGAGAAGACCTAGAGACCACACAAGCCATTACCCGACTCGGCTCCGAAATACCCAATCTGACAAGCTGGCTAGCTAAGGCCTGAACATCCAATGCCAAGGGTCTCTCTACTGCTCGAAGATATGCTATACTCCCCAAACTCTCCGCCCGGCAACTCAAGGCATCGACAACCACATTGGCCTTCCTGGGATGGTACAAAATTATGATATCATAGTCTTTGAGAAGATCCAACCACCTCTGCTGACGTAAGTTAACATCCTTCTACTTGAACAGATGCTGCAAACTCCGATGATCAGTATAGATATCACAATGAACCCCATATAGATAGTGTCGCCAAATCTTCAAGGCGTGAACAATAGCTGCTAACTCAAGATTATGGACAAGATAGTTCTTCTCATGGGTCTTCAACTGGCGCGAAGCATAAGCAATCACTCTACCCTCGTGCATCAGAGCACATCCAACACCTATCCGCGAGCCATCACAATACACTGTGTAAGAATTAGAAGTTGATGGAAGAACTAGAACTGGGGCCGTGGTCAAAGCAGTCTTGAGCTTCTGAAAGCTCTCCTCGCACTCATCCGACCACCTGAATGGGGCACCCTTTTGGGTCAATTTGGTCAAGGGCGATGCAATAGATGAAAAACCCTCCACGAAATGACGGTAATAGCCCGCCAAACCAAGAAAGCTCCTAATCTCCGTGGCTGAGGACGGTCTGGGCCAACTCTGCACCGCCTCTATCTTCTTTGGATCCACCTGAATACCCTTTCTGGACACCACGTGCCCCAAAAATGCCACTGAACTGAGCCAAAACTCATAGTTGGAGAACTTTGCATAAAGTTTGTCCTCCCTCAATCTTTGTAACACAATCCTCAGATGCTAGGCATGTTCCTCCTGGCTACGAGAGTACACCAGGATATCATCAATGAATACAATAATGAACGAGTCCAAATAAGGCTGAAACACATTGTTCATCAAATGCATGAACGCTACTGCGGTGTTAGTCAGCCCAAAAGACATCACAGGGAACTCATAATGGCCATATCGGTTCCTGAAAGTTGTCTTAAGAATATCCGAATCCCGAATCTTCAGCTGGTGATACCCCGACCTCAAATCAATCTTAGAGAACATCCTTGCCCCCTGAAGCTGATCAAATAGATCATCAATATGTGGAAAAGGATACTTGCTCTTGACTGTGACCTTGTTCAACTGCCTGTAGTCAATGCACATCCTCATAGAATCATCTTTCTTCTTTACAAATAGAACCAGTGCACCCCAAGGTGACACGCTAGGCCGAATAAACCCCTTATCAAGGAGTTCCTAAAGTTGTTCCTTCAACTCCGTCGGTGCCATACGATACAGTGGAATAGAAATGGGCTAAGTACCCGACAACAAATCAATACCGAAGTCAATATCCCTGTCAGGCGGCATGCCCGGTAGGTCTGCAAGAAACACATCCAGAAAATCACGCACCACCGGAACAGAATCAATGATAAGAGTCTATGTACTAATATCCCTCACAAAAGCCAAATAGGATAGACAACCCTTCTCAACCATCCGCTGAGCCTTCAAGTATGAAGTCACTCTACTGGGAACATAGTCTATAGAACTGCTCCACCCAACTCTCGGCAACCCCGACATTGCCAACGTCATAGTCTTAGCGTGACAATCTAGAACAACATGACATGGAGACAACCAATCCATACCCAATATCACATCAAAATCAACCATAATGAGCAGCAAAAGATCCACTCTGGTCTCCAGACCCCCAATAGTCACCACACATGCCTGATATACGTGGTCCACAATAATAGTATCACCCACAGGAGTAGATACATGAACAGATAAAACTAAAGACTCACGGGGCATATCAAGAAAATGAGCGAAATACGAGGAAACATATGAATAAATGTAACCAGGGTCAAATAATACAAAGGCATCTCTGTGGAAAACTGAGACAATACCTGTAATCATAGCATCCGAAGCAATGACATCTGGTCTGGCAGGGAGGGCATAGAAACGGGCCTGGCAACCCTTGATATTCCTCCCCCTCTCGGGCAACCCCTAGCTGACTAGGCTTCATCCCGAGCTGGCTGAGCGGGTGGTGGAGGGGCTGGTGCTGATGGCATAGATTGGCTCCTCTGTGGAGCAGGACCTACCACTATACGGTGACACTCTCTCCTCATGTGACCAAACTCCCCACACTCAAAGCAACTCCCCAATGCTGGTGCAGGGGACTGAAGGGAGCCCCGAGCATCGGGATAACTGGCAGAAGGACCTGGCATAGACGAACCCTGACCCGATGGAGCACGTGACAAACTCTGCGCTGGGAGGGCACCAAGAGATGAACGACCCTGCTGATAACTGTGAGAACCATGTCCAGATGATACACCACGGTGAACTAGACGAGCCGTATGAGCATGTCTGAAACAACGGCCTCTACCATGCTAGAACTGACTCCAGAAGGAGCACCGCTAAATCCTCCCTGTCCACGAGGCCTCTTGGCCTCCCTCTCAACCCTCTCTTGGTTGCGAACCATCTCAATCTGACTAGAAATGTCGACAACCTCATCAAAAGTAGCACCATACACTCTCTCTCTGGCCATAAGCAATAGCAGCTGATAAGTGAGGTCATCTATAAACCTCCCGATCCTCTCCCTGTTTGTGGGAACCAACCAGATAGCATGACGGGACAACTCCGAGAATCACATCTCATACTGCGTCACAGACATATCACCCTAACGAAGTTGCTCAAACTATCTGCGTAGCTCCTCTCTACGGGACTGAGGCACGAACTTCTCCAGAAAGATACCGGAGGACTACTTCCAAGTAAGGGGCGCTGCGCCGATCGGACTACGCCTCTTGTAAGCCTCCCACTAACTGAATAGAGCCCCAGAGAACTGAAAGATAGTGAAGGAGACCCCACTGGTCTCCAGAATACCTGTTGTACGGAGTATCCTCTGACACCTGTCCAAGAAAACCTGTGCATCCTCTCATTTTGCACCACTGAAAGATGGAGGCTGGAGTCTCCCAAACCTCTCCAATCTACGCTGCTCATCCTCAGGCATAGAAGGAACCACATAGTCCTGAGCAGCTACAACCGACTTGGCTGGTGGTGCCCCTGGTGTCTGGAATCCCTGTACCACCTGCACTGGTATGCGGGCGACGGGAGTCTGAGCGCCTCCCCCGGCCAGAGAAGTAGTTGTTGCGGCCAGAACAGAGACCGCCTGAGCAAGATCGGTACACGCGGTCAAAATCTGAGCTAAGGCCTCCTGAAGGCATAAGCACAAGAGGTGCCTGAGCTGGTGCATCAACAACTGGAATCTGATCATGTTCTAGGGCAACTGGTGGATCTGCAGGTACTGCCCCAGCTGCTGTGCGGGATGCACCTCTACCCCTACCCCTACCACGACCTCGGCCTCTCGCGGCGTTGGCTGGTGGTACTGGTGGCTGTCCATCCTGCCCGGTAGTGCGAGTCATCACCATCTGTGAGAGAATGAAACAACAGATGTTTACTTACTAAAATCAACAGATTCGCACGACAAGAATTCAAGAATGTGGAGTTTCCTAAGGGTTCTGCAGCCTCTCGAAGATACGTACAGACGTCTCTGTACCGATCAGCAATACTCTACTAAACCAGCTCATGACCTATGTAACCTAGGTGCTGATACCAACTTGTCACGACCTAAATACCTAACCAGTCGTGATGGCGCCTATCGTGGAACTAGGCAAGCCGACATTCTCAATATGCTTTCAATATATAACAGAAGTGAGCTAAAGCAATTATACTAACTGAAGGTTTACATAATAACGGGGTAAAAACCGAAAACACAAGTGCGGAATGATAGCCCAACATCGGGGTGTCACTAATTCATGAGCATCTAACAACCAATCGAGAAAATAGAGTCTACTACAGTCTGTGTCAAATGCCAATACAAGAGAGAAAAGATAATAAGAAAGGAGAAACAAGGAGCCCATGCACGAACTCAGCGACCGCCAGAACCGTACACACCTGGATCTGCACATGATGTGTAGGGTATAGCATGAGTACAACCAACTCAGCAAGTAACGGAATTAAATAAGGAATTGAGAAGCAGTGACAAACTATGAAAATACAGATCATTTCAAAAGTTTTCAGTAAAGAGTGAACATGCTTTCAAATCCGGTGGTATAAGTCAAATCAGTTCGAGCTCAAGTAAAACAGATATAAATCTTCCAGAAATTTCACAACAACAGATAACAACTAAGTGCAACAATAAATAAAAGCAAGTACAGCCTCTCAAGGTAGCAGTCACTCAACTCATCTCAACAGCTCATACTCTCGGCTCTCAGCCCTCAATACACACTCTCAATAGGTACATGCGCTCACTAGTGTGTATAGACTCCGGAGGGGCTCCTTCAGCCCAAGCGCTATATTGTTGCGACCCACAGCCCAATCCAATATTGTTGCGGCGTGCAACCCGATCCAATATTATTGGGGCGTGCAACCCAATCCAATAATATATATAGCTCGAAGGCTTGTTGCGGCGTGCAACCCAATCCATATACCTCACAGTTCGGCACTCAGGCCCTATCTCAGTCACTAACCTCTCCAGCCCCTCAGGCTCACAGAATATCATAATAATTAGCCCAAACAGAGAATACAACAAGTATCAACAAGAAATGAAAGGGAACGGAGATATAACACACAAGTAAGACTATGACTAAGTACAAGACAGCAATTAGCAGTCAATTCAACAAGTATACAACCGTTGTGGGTCCCAATAGTGATATCATATGGCCTAAGAATGGTTTCTAACATGAAAGGCAGTCAATTGTTCAAAAATAAGGAAAAACAAGTAATAACAATGGCTATTCGACTTCACAATCTCACGGGACAAACCAAGTCACAATCCCTCACGGTGCACGCTCACACGCCCATCACCTAGCATGTGCGTCACCTCCAAATATTCACATCATACCAATTCTCGGGGTTTCATACCCTCAAAATCAGATTTAAGATTGTTACTTACTGCAACCGCGCAGAAATCCTACTCCGAAATGCCTTTGCCTCTCGAATCGGCCTCCAAATGCCCCGAATTTAGCCACAAACAATACGAGATAATCAATATTGGCTAAAATGATCAATTCCATAAGAAAACTACTAAAATATAGTCCAAAATTTAAAATCGGCTCAACCCCCCTCCCCTCCCCCTCCCCCATCTCGAAACCCGACGAAAGTCACAAAACCCGAAAGCTCATTCACTCACGAGTCTAACCATACCAAATTTATCAAAATCCGACCTCAATTGCCCCTACAAAATCCCAAAATTCACTCTCCAATTCCCAAGCCCTAATCTCATCTCAAGCACTCACCAACTAGGTGTAAATTAGTGGGGAAACACCATTATTGAAGAGAAAATAGGAACAAGGAATTTACCTAAGTGATTACTCCGAAATCTATCTCAAAATCCCCAAAATCCGAGCTCAAAAATGATGAAAATGGTGAAAAATCTCGAAGTATTCTATTTATAGGTTCTGCCCAGACTTCTCGCACCTGCTGCTCCATTTCCGCATCTGCGGGCAAAGCCCTGTTTCTGCAAAAAAATCCCTAAACACTGCCTCCGCTCCTGCGATCAAGTGACCGCATCTGCGCTCTTCGCGGGTGCGGGAACTACATCGCACCTACGGTCCAAACTCGCACATGCGCCCCTAAATACGCTTCTACGACCATCGCAGGTGCAGGAATTCCATCGCACCTGCGTCCTCTGCCCAGATCCTCCTTAGCCACATCTGCGGCTCCTCCTTCGCTTCTGCGGGATCGCACCTGCGGTTCCCACTCTGCAGATGCCGTTACACCAGTAGCAGCAGCTTCAGCTGCATTTCCTCAACTCCCATCAAGCCGTTAACCATCCGAAATCACCCCGAGGCCTCCGGGACCTCAACCAATCATACCAACAAGTCATATAACCCCATGCGAACTTAGTCGAACCTTCGAATCACTCAAGACAACATCAAAACACCAATTACACTCGAATTCAAGCCTAAAGATTTTCTAAACTTTTAAATTCCACAAACGACGCCGAAACCTACCAAACCACGTTTGATTGACCTCAAATTTTACACACAAGTCAAAAATGACACCACAAACCTATTCCAACTTCCAGAAATCCAATCCAACCTCGGTATCAAAATTTCCACTGCCGGTCAAAATTGCCAAAATTTTAACTTTTGCCAATTCAAGCCTAATTCTATTACGGACCTCCAAATTATATTCCGGACGTGCTCCTAAGTCCAATATCACCTAACAGAGCTGACGGAACAATACAATTTAAATCCAAGGTCATTTTCTCACAAGTCGACATCCAGTCGACTTTTCCAACTTAATCTTCTAATTAAGAGACTAAGTGTCTCAATTCACTTCAAAATCGCTTCGGACCCGAACCAACCAACCCGGTAAGACATAATACAACTGTAAAGCACAAAAAAGCAGAAATGAGGGAAACGAGGCTATAACTCACGAAACGACCGGCCGGGTCGTTACAACGAAACAACTACATAATATCAAACTCAGTTTATGAATTTCAAGCTTCAAGGTACTTCAATGGTGGATTTTTTAATACCAAATTTTCAAACACACACTCATAAGCAAAACAAGTACTTCTAACCTCCAAGAAACTTGGCCAAACATGCTCTAAATGGCACAATTTAAATAAAGATTAAGTGTTCAAATGGTTATAGATTTAATTTGGATGGCTAAATTAAATATTCACACAGATTTAGAGGGTTGTCTATGCGTTTGACCTTTTTAAAACTCTAAATCATCACCGGTAAATTAAAATGAAAAATCAGCATAGCTACTAAGTACAAAGAAATCTTACTTTGATATTTTTTTATAAAAGAACAGAGGGGACATAAACGTTTGGAACCAAATATAAGCTTCAACGAGAAAGGAAAAAAAGAGAAAAGGAGAAGAAAAAGATGGGGATAAGTGCAAGACAGTTGCAGTAGAAGAACAAATTGTGAAGTTGGGTATGGGGGTAAATACTTTTGGTCGCATAGGTATTTAATGTAACTAGTTTGAGAGTAGGTAAAAACGGGTAATCATGTTGTATTAGGTAGGTATATAGCATAACACCTAACTAAAATATAGCTTTCTCTTGAATTTTGGATCAACTCCATAATTATCCAAGACAATTTGGGCCTCAACAAGGCCCAGATTATTGTGTTTGAAAGGAAAAATTCAAAACACTATTTAACGAAGTTCAAAGAGCCTTTTTTCTCTTTAATGCAAAAATACTAATTCAGGCGAGCTTGTTTTGATTAACATACTATATCAAGGGATATAATTTAATGTAAATTTTAATAGTAACAATAGTAATAAATATAATAATAATGTTAATAATAATGACAGTGACGACAAAAATAACAACGGTTCTACAAAGTTCGTTTAATGGTTAAGAAATCACACGAATCACAATGACGAATTTGAATCCAAGGCGAAAGGCCAATTGTCTAGTTGAATAACGGTAGTTCTACAAAGCCAGTTTAATGGTCAACAAATCACACGAGTTATAATGATGAATTTAAATCCAATGACGAAAGGCCAGTTGTCTAGTTAAATAACAACAATTCTACAAAGTTAATTTAATGATCAAGAAATCACACGAATCACAATGACGAATTCGAATCCAATGGCAAAAGGCTAGTTGTCTAATTGAATAACTTAACGGCTCTACAAAATTAATTTAATGATCAAGAAATCAAACGAATCACAGTGACGAATTTGAAACCAATGGCGAAAGGCCAGTTGTCTAACTGAATAACAAAGGTTCTACAAAATCAATTTAATGTTCAAGAAATCACACGAATCACAATGAGGAATTTGAATCCAATAGCGAAAAGCCAGTTGTCTAATTGAATAACAACGGCTCTACAAAATCAATTTAATGATCAAGAAATCACGTGCACGAATCACAATGACGAATTTAAATCCAATAGCCAAAGTTCGGTAGTCTAGTTGAGTTCCCTTCTTTCACTATTATATTTAAAAAAAATAAAAAAAAGCCACCACAACAATAATAATGTTTCCTTAGAATATATGTAACCTGCATGAAAAAGATAGTTGAAATACTCTCCTTTATTGTATTTAATTAATGAAATATAACCATCAACATTCATCACATCTCTGAAAAGTGATGCAATATGTACCATGTCTCCTCAAGAAGTACTGAAGCCCATAATCAATTGTACATTAATAACATTGGGGTACAAGATGGGAAAACTTTAATGAAAGTGATCAACAAATAAAATCTAAGTAGTGAAGTTTCTTGTTTATACCATTCTTCAATTTCTTATTCTATAACAAGATCGACTAATAATTTGTTTGGCCAAGATTTTTTTTTTTTTTTTTTTTACTTCTAGAGGATTTTCTGGTCAAAATGTTTGCTTTGCATTTTCTTTAGGGCTAGCTAAACTCTTGACTGCTTGAGAATGCGAGGACATAAATGCAGGGTGGTAGTTGGTATTCAGAGAATTATAAAGAGAGAAAGGAAAAGTAGGGGTATGAGGAACAGGAATTCAGTATTTGGATCCATATATGTTGACTCATTCGTTATTAAACAACTTTTTCATTGTTTCAAAATTTTGCTTTCGAAGAGTCAGATAAACGGTAAAGGGTCAAAACAGTCCTAAAACTATACGAAATGAAATAATTTTATCCTTCGTTAAAAAGTGATATCGAATAGTTTATCCTTGTTATTGTTAAAGTGGCTCAGAGGACTAACGGGCTTGAATCATACACATAATATAAGGACAACACTAATCATATCAGGAGTGTAAGGATAAATATCGTCCACTTTGGTTTAATTAGGACAAGTGACATATAATTTGGGCTAAAAATGCTAATTAAAAAGAAAAATACACAAAATGAGGTTCATTAGTCCACAAGGGCAAGTTTATTTGAGTCATTTTGATAAGTACGGGGATACATTTGAGACTAATTTCTAACGGAAGATAAAATATTATTCCATTTATTATAGGTTAGGGGCATTTTGACCCTTTTCCTATACATATATTTCGACTAACATCTTTGTCATTTTGATTTGAGAAAAATTATAATTTGTAGTATATTTACGTGGCTTTTACTAGTGTTATATTTTGATTTAATAGCTCAATTATATAATTAAATCACTATTTTCTGATTATTTGATGAGTAAACAGTCGAAAAGCTGAAATTGCCAAAAGTTTAAGATGAAGGGAGTATTTAATCATCTCCCTCAGGTCAAATAAATTTCAATGCATGTCAGCTGATTGATTATACTTATAATGTATTAACGTGCTAACAACATTAAAATTCTTAATTCAATATAATCTTTGAACAGTTATTTAATAACAAAAACTTAGATACATGAAGGGTGGGAAAATATGCCTTTTTAAACATCCCTTTTGATAATTTAATTACCTTTGTTTGAAAATTACTCATTATTTTCTTCCGCTCAAGTCAAGAAAATAAATAGCTCAAAGTTATTTTCAAAATTTAGTGGACACTTGAACAGATCATGAAAAAAGCTCTAGTATACGCTGTGGCGGAACTATAGTAAAGGAACATAATTGAATTCACTTCATCGAAAATTATAATACGCATATAGATAAATAATTTATAAGCATATATAACTTGTTCAGTCCCTCTGAATCCCCTTATTAGAATTTTTACTTTCGCCCCCGTGTACGAGTAGTTACTTCCAAGACCAGGGCCAGAGCTAGAAGCTCGGCTACAGATTCGGCAGAACTCAGTAACTTTTGCTCAAACAGTATATTTGTACATTTAATATGTACAAATATTAAATTTAGAACCCAGTTATTAACACTTGAAATCGTCATTCTAAAATTCAGGACCCATAAAGTTGAAATCTTCGATCCACCTCTGTCCAAGGCCTTTACGTCGTGGTGATGCCACAGTGACTTCATGCAATATACAATTTATGTTTTAAATTTTGTCTAATTATAATTAATAATGGGATGCTCAATAGAGTCAAATAATCCAGGTTTAGTTACAAAGTCAGTAACTTCACAACTGACTTGTGATGTCTTTTTTATCTCTATTATTTTTGTGAACTAATCTCTAAGACTCAAAGTACTGATTATTCAAATGAAAAGGTAAAAAAGTCCAAAGACAAAATTTAATGCTAATTTGTTTACAAATATGGTTGGGATTCAGATGGTTGAGATTATATTGCATGGAGAAGCACAAATGTCAAGGCTGTGCCTTTGCATGTAGTACACTTGTTTAAGCTTTGACTAATGACTTGAAACATTTTTAGTTAAAAAAATGATTAAGGTCAATTTTTTAAGTCCACAACAACAAATACTGATTTTTAAATAAATTAAGCTTGCCAAAATAACTACTCAACAAATTTAGTAAAAAATACATGAGTGTCGCATTGCAACAAATTTGGTAAAAAATAAGTGCCGTATTGCACGAATTTGGTCAAAAATAAGCGTCACTTTAAAAAATCAAAGAAGATATTAATTATCTCTTTCCAAATCTATCAATATAATATTCTGATAAATAATCTAGATAATCTTTTAAAGTTTTCTCATTGTTTAATACTCGTTTTGACCAAAGATAAAAGGATAATTTAATTTGTCAAATAAGCCTAATGATTAATGTTATTAAGTAATTTATTTTATGATTATACATGGAGTATTTCTTTTATGAGTATATCAAAATCTTAAACGACATTCAACAACGCTGGAGGGAGTTATAAGTTTTGGATCTGGACTAAGTATCATTTACGCAAAGAATTGTAAAGGCTAGTCATTAATAAAACGTAATTGTCTCTGTTTCTTTTTTCTTTCTAAAATGCAAAAAAAATCTTATTTAATTGACTTTCAGAGAAGGATATGTTGTAACAGGTAAAAATGACGTGATAAATAAAAATTAATTACACTAACCATGAATATAATTTAAATTTTTTCTCGTAAGTTACCTGGAGCATATCACCATATGCAGTTCTTATACTAAAAACACGTGGAAGCCGGGACAGAGCTTTACGGTTTCAGCCGAACCTAGTAATTTTTTTCTAAATTCTGTATTTATCTTAACAATTCATTGAATATGTGTAAATTATTAATTTAGAATCTATTAACTTAAACAAATTAGAATTTTGAACCCATACACATCAAATTCTGACTGTGCCCCTACGTGGAAGACTTGATTGTTGAATTAACTTTAGTCAAAACAAATTTAGTTTTCACGATTCTTGTAATCTGAAACTTAATGAAAGTTGTAGTCAACAAATTTAATGTTTTTCTCGAAGTCTCTAAATTTTATTTTCAAAAATACAAATTCTATGTTACCTCAAAAACTATTAAAATGGAGCCATGGCCTTTATTCAGAAGGCCGGCTTATTTTCCATATCCCAAATTGATTTAAATTTTCACCGTGCTACATTTTTTCTGCAATTGTAATAAGTTATATAATTCTCCTACGTGGATTGCATAAGAGCTTGCAAGATTTTTTTGTTAGATATTCAATTTTTTTCATACTTGAATTAGGCCGTATTAAACTTTTTAATTATGTTTTATGAATCACTAACTTCCAACTTTGGTAGATTATTTTGGTTTACTTCACTAATTTTGGCGCGACTAAGTGTTCAAATTACTAAAATCAAGTTACACGTGCATAGTTAAACTTTTTTGCTATTTCACCCATTTTGAACGGAATGCACAGATTACTATAATTTTGTTACGAGTGCATTTTAGTTTTTTTTCACACGATTTACATGTTCAAATTTTTTCACACCATAAATTTTAACTGATAATTAGTGGCGAAAGTAAAATTTTCATAGAGGGAATTTAAATTTTTTTAAAAGTAAACACGCAAAGAATTGATATCAATAACGTGTATCTTAAAAAAGACTCAATATTTGCAACAATTTAATTACTTTCATAAACAACTTTGGTCTTTTTTTTCATAATTCACGAAAAATAACTTTAACCATTAAGGTGCTATGTAGGGGTGTACATGGACCGGGTTGGTTTGATTTTTCTCAAAACCAAATCAAACCAACTATATCGGTTTGGATTAGTTCAATTTTGTCGGGTTTTTTGTTCATTAAATAGTATTTCAATCTTACTTTGTTAAATATTTGATAAGTAAATATATATTTAGTAAAAATATATAAAATTGACAAACATATTATCGATTAAAATATTCTTATGGGAGAATTCTATTAGTAACACATAATAGTTATTTTTTTAGTCATCTGACAATAATTTTTTGTTGATGTACACTTTCAATTTAACCGAATTTAGTAATTATACATAAAAATCAATATGATACCTAAATATTAATAATCATTTCACATTCGAAAAATATATAAGAATTTAATAGATCTTAACATATGATATGAATATGGAAGAACAAAGAGATAGACATATTTCAGTAACACTTGATAAGAAAGTGATCATATAACCCATTATTTAAGGTCAATAAATATAGAGCACTTCATATTCTATTAAAATTTATATCCCGTAAGAGAATTCTAAATATTTCTAGACATTTAATTCTTAAAGAAAATTCTATATAAAATCTTAAAAGTATATATAAAAATTATATATTTATATGTCGGGTTGATTCGGGTTTTTTACTCAATACCAAACCAAATCAAACCAAACCAAACCAAGTCGAATTTTTTAATCAATTTGATTTGATTTTTTGGTTTGATGCGATTTTTTCGTTCGATTTGTACACCCTTAAAGAATAAAAAAAATCTTATTGGGAACGGTTCTCCCTTAATGGGTTCTAAGCGACATCAGTTTGATTTAGACTGGGCCAATATATTTCCGACACCTGAAAGTTAAACCTAAAAAGAGTTTTATGAAAATAGAGAGGAGCAGTAAATAGATAATTCCACTCTAATACGAAATTCAAACTCTGAAACCATTGTTAGCATTATTCGATTCACGTAATCTTCACCCCAATATTGTACATACACACACATATACCTACACACAAAAAGACATACATACACATATACATACATATACACACTGTTTTTCACCCCCCCCCCCCCGGAACACCCCCTGGGGAGGGGGAAGGGCATGCATGTTGCTTCTCTATTGCAATAATAACATCCTCAGACCTCCATTTAATGCAATATCACCATCTCTCTTCACATAGCATTTACTCCTTCTTCCTCATTTTTTCTCTCCATTTTCTCCATCTCCTTATCTCTACAACACGAGGGGGTTTGTCCACGCTTTCTTCTTCGTCTTTTTCAATGGTCAACTTCATCTCTATATACTTCACTTCTTGACTTGTTTACCCTATAAAACCCCCCCCTCCTTTTCACTATTTCTTCATCACATTAGCTAGCCACCCACAAATTACCCCCCTCTATTGTTAGATCTCACAAATTCTTCTTTCTTCGTAGCTTCTTTAAGTTCAATTTAAAGCAAGAACCTCCCTCACTAGAGTATGTACTCAAAACCATTTATTTTTCCTTTTCAGACGCATTTAAATCATTTATTTATTATTTATACACTCGTGTACACATACATATAGTCTGTTGTTCCTACCAATTCTTATGTAGTAAGCTTCTGAATCTTTCTTTTTTTGGGTTTCATCTAGGTTTTTAAGGTTGGTTGATATCCACACACACACAGAAAGAGGAGAGAAAGTAAAATATTTAGTTGCATTTCTCAAGATTTTCGTCGAAGTGAGTTATGATCTTTAAAAAAAATAAATTGGGGGTGTGATGTTTTTTTTTCTTCTACATAACTTAACCCCTATATATATCTGTAAAGTTCACTCTTTGACACTCTTACTATAAATGCAGTAGTCTTTTGAGATTCTCTAATAAAGACACCTATTAATTTCAATAGCAATAAAAAAAATAGTCAAATCTGCCTCATCCTTTCCCAATCCGCTCCCTTTTATTTCCTTCTCTTTTTACTCCATTTTCATCAGCTAAGCAGCTGGTTCGTTTGGCACAATTCAAAACCATAGCTGAAATAAAAATGATTAAGAACAAAAAATTAGTTTTTTTTTCTTTGACTTTCTTGAGCTATATGGAGTTTTGGTTTTAGGGTTTTTGCAGAGTGGAGCATGCCGTCCAGAATTTCTCGTCGGGCAAACAAGATGTCATCGTTGGTCGTAAATGATGGAACTGATATTGGATTTTCTTCTTCTGGGCTTCCACTTGGACAGGTCAAATCTAAACACTTCCCTTTTCCGCAGTTGAACGTGTAAAAATTTCAGTATATATATAAACTTTAATTCCTTAATTTATTTTTCTATATCTGTGTCTTTTGGGTGTTTTAAGATCGACTGAACTTAAAGTAATGCATATTTGGATTTCTGAGAAACTTTTATAGGTATGATGTCATCAAATTGAATTCCTTACTCGCCTAGTTTGAATTTTGAGGGTCAAACGAGTTTTTTAATTTTTTATATATATTTCTGAAATTTTTTTTAAAATTTTAATTATTGTAAATTTATAGTACTTTTTATATAGTTTCCAAATATATAAATTTTATTTTAAAAATATAAAGATTATATGTCCCAGTCAAAACTAAGTAGTTTGACTTTTCCTCATCATAAATTTGGTTATGTATATATCTGTTTTTCGTTTTGTTTTACTTCTTGAAAAGAAAAAAAAATAGAGTCGAGATAATTTTGTTCTCCTTTTAATTAATCCTTTTAATTTAGTAAAATCTATAATTTTGCAATTTCGAGTGAAATCCTTCTCGAAACTTGGAAACCGCGTCAAAGGAGGTTTTTTTTTTGGGGGGGGGGGGGGGTATAAATATTGGTCAACCAATAGTTTACTGTATTCCAGACATTTTCAACATTGGCTTTTATTTACTAACCAAACTAATTAAAAATAGACCATTTTACTCAAGAAAAGACTTATGTCCCTTTCTCTGTCTTCTGTCTATTTATAGTAGTAGGGTTCTTGACTTCTTTCCTCACTTTCTTAACACAAAATCAAAAGCATTATTATATGACAATTTTCTCATTATTTTTACGATCAAAATTTTAGCTTAAATAATAAATAATTTTTGTTACAGTCTAGTAGCATGATGGACAGTCAGCTTCATTCACTGGACATGTTATCAAATACATCAGAAAGTGAAATGCCAAGACTGAGTAGTGAAGATTTTGGAAGCAAATCTGGTAATGAAGGCAATTCTGCTGGTGATGAACAAGATGTCAATAATAAGAGCCTCAATAAGCGAAAGCGTTATCACCGCCATACTCAGCATCAGATCCAAGAATTGGAAGCGTAAGCCTGAATCCATGAAAATTAACAACAAAAATAAAATAAAAAGCTTAACTTATATCCACTACAGTATAATAAAATATAACTAAAAAAACAATCGCGAGAACTTTATGGAATTTATGGTTTGACAAAATGTGAGGGATCATGGTATCCACCACTTGGGTCTTTTTTTCTTTTTTTGCTATAATGTTTTAATATTTATACGATTTTATTTGTTTTTTTTTTATGGTGTTCAGATATTTTAAGGAATGTCCTCACCCAGATGACAAGCAAAGGAAAGAGCTAAGTCGAGAATTAGGGTTAGAGCCTTTGCAAATCAAATTTTGGTTCCAAAATAAGCGTACTCAGATGAAGGTATAATATATTGCACTTAATTCATTGATTCCACAAAATATTTGTTTATTATAATAACTCCACAAGGAAAAGCAAATAAAGAAAACATGACAAACATGTTAAACAAATCATATATATTTTGCAAAAATAACAATGAAGTCAGCGGTTTCCTTGTTATACTATGAATTTGGACAATACTTAATCTATTCTAATTTATATGACACTCCTTATAGTCTATTTTTTTTTTAAAGGTACATGCTTATAATTGAAATATTTTAACTTTAAACTTCACATTTTACTCTTGATATATATATATATATATATATATATATATGATTTTATAGCTACAGAAATTATCATGATATTATTAAAACCACAATCTAATTAAGTACTAAAAGTTCTACTTTGTTTTTTTGAAACTTTAATTTGTACCTGATCAAACACCACTACATAAAGTGAAACAGGAGTATACAATTTAGAAAATGTGTCAAACATGGCTAAGTGAGTCATTTTCTTACCTTTGCTATTTAAATTAAGAATAGAATATGTATCCAAAGTCATGTCTTTACACTAACTTTAATTCTTCTCTGAAATCTTCATGTGATGTAGCTAGCAAATATATTCACACATAGCATTTTGGAGTCCTTAATTTTTAACTTTTATTTCATGTGGATGCAAATTCTACCTTGACAGACTAAAAATGAGCGCAGTGAGAACTCACAGCTTCGAGCAGAAAATGAAAAGCTTAGGGCAGAAAATCTGCGGTTCAGAGAAGCTCTGGGCAATGTCTCATGTCCTAATTGTGGTGGCCAACAACCCCCTATTGGCGAAATGTCATATGATGAACATCATTTAAGATTGGAAAACACTCGACTTAGAGAAGAGGTAAACCTTCAACAACTAAACATAGTTTTTTTGGATTCTCACCCGGTATTCACATCGAAAAGTTTCACATTATGGATAAAGTGTTCTCTAACAAATACGACTCCATACATAGGACTCGAGCCCGAGGCCTATGTTAAAAACTAACCATATTGATTTAATGTTTAGTCCTATTTGCGAGAGATTTACCTTATATTCACGTATAGTGTAAATAAAGTTTTACCTAAATAGTGCAATTTAACCTTCTTTGGAAGAAGTTTATTTGCCTTATTTTTCAGGTAATTATTTCTACTAGTTATGGATCCTCACCTATACTTGCCTTTAAGATGACCTGATATTGTAAATAATTTTTAATTTGTCAGTGTGTAAAAATAAACCCTTTTTCCACGAGTTTTACTTCTATTCTATACACTGACATTGTAGACATATTTGTATACTATCAGGTCATTCAAAAGATAAATATATGTAATTTTGAATTAAAGGTAAGATTAATAACTTAAAGAATAATGCTTTTAATTTGCTACAATATGTTAAAATACATTGATAGTCATGTAAAAATTCTTTTATATTAATGTCACTTGGAGGTTGCTAATGTAATTTTACTTTTTTTCTCCCTACCATCCCCACCCTCTTTTTATAGATTGAGCGCATTTCAACTATTGCATCAAAATATGTGGGGAAGCCATTTTCAAACCATAACAATGGTTACTCTCCTCCGCTTGACCTCGGCGTTCCTGCATTTTCAACGCCACAAAGTGTCAATGGAGACGCGTATGGAGATGGTGAAGATGTTATAATGAGTTCACTAATCGGACCGAGTGATACTGAGAAGCCATTTATCATAGAACTTGCAGTTGCAGCCATGGAAGAGTTTGTTCAATTGGCACATATGCAAGAACCACTTTGGTTCCCAAGCATTGAAAATGGAACTAGCTTGTTAAATGAAGAGGAGTATTTTAGGATTTTCCCTAGAGGAATTGGACCTAAGCCTGATGGATTTAAGACTGAAGCTTCAAGGGAAACTGCTATTGTTATAATGAACCATGTTAACCTTGTGGAAATTCTCATGGATGTGGTACGTTTTTATTTGGTTTTTGTTTCACGTTTGGATTTAAGTTATATCCACTAACAATTAAAATAATTTTGTATATTATCTATACAATTTAACTGGTTGTAGCACGTTGTCACTTTTTTTCCAGGTTATCATATCAGGATTGATATGAAAAGTTACCTATATTGTAGATCAATTTTACTTGATGGCGTAAAAACTTAAATATTGTCGGTGCATAGAACTTAAACTCTTAATAACATTCTACCCAAGGAGCTAGAATTGAGTGTCCATGATATTGAGTTTGCAAATAAATATTAGTGTAAAAGAATATGTTAATTAGCTTTACCCATAAACTATAATTCCTAGTCCTAGGACCTCTTGTAGTGTGCTTAGCTTGTTGCTGTTTTAGATAACATACTTTTTTAACTTTATTCACCAAAAGGTCAACTAATAAGATTATAATTGGCAATTTGGATTCAAAATAAATTAGTTATAACAAGGTCACAAATATAAAGATATATTGCTGCTCTAAGTAATTGTCTTACGATCACTAATTGGAAATAATGTTTTCGATATAGTCTTGTTTTCCAATATCCAGGCCCCACTTGTGGGATTTCACTGGGTTTGTTGTTGTTGTTCTTGTTTTCCAATATGTCGATACGGGAATAACGTATTAATAAGTCTTAGTTTGTCTTGTGATTTCCAGAATCACTGGTCAAGTATGTTTTCTGGTGTTGTGTCGAGGGCTTCAACTATTGATGTACTATCAACTGGAGTAGCAGGAAATTTTAATGGAGCATTGCAAGTGGTAATAAATAGCATTCTCCTTAATTAATCAATTAGTCCAATTACTATACCTATGTGTGTCCCTGATTGTAGAAAAAATTCTTTTACTATAAAAGTTGAACTCTTGTGAATTTTGCAGATATTAGCAGAATTTCAAGTACCCTCTCCACAGGTTCCAACTCGAGAATGCTACTTTGCTAGGTATTGCAAGCACAGAGTTGACGGTACATGGGCTGTTGTCGACGTTTCATTGGACCATTTACGCGCTATCCCATCTGCTAGGTGCCGGAGAAGGCCCTCCGGGTGCCTTATTCAAGAGATGCCAAATGGGTACTCAAAGGTAAAAATACTTATCAAGAATCATCCAACTACATTGCGATACAAATAGATTAAACTTATATACAGTGACAATATAATTTAACATATTGTAACAAGTTACTTGTCTTATTTTCAAGGTTACTAGTACATGTTCTTACTTTTTAAGTGACATGATCGTGTAAAATCTTTTATTAGTGTATAGAACTTAAACTTTTCAAGAATATGCTAACAATTCCTATTAATTGATGTGATTTTTGCACTAGGTCACATGGGTTGAACATATTGAAGTTGACGATAGTGCAGTCCACAATATTTACAAGCCTTTAGTGAGTTCTGGCCTTGCCTTTGGGGCAAAGCGATGGACTGCAACTCTAGATAGGCAATGTGAACGTCTTGCAAGTGCTATGGCCACAAATTTTCCAACCAATGACCTTGGTAACATTGGTAAATACATTAATATAACTGTTAGATGTCACAAGTTAGTAATATATATTCTCCTCAATTAGTATTTCTTATGCAGTGTTGACAAATCAAGATAGCAGAAAGAGTATGTTGAAGTTAGCAGAGAGAATGGTGAATAGCTTTTGTTCTGGAATGAGTGCCACGGCTGGTAATCAATGGTCGACGCTTTCTGGAAGTGGCTCCGATGATAATGTTCGAGTTATGACTAGGAAAAGTGTAGATGATCCTGGGAGACCACCTGGTATTGTGTTAAGTGCTGCAACTTCATTTTGGCTGCCGATTTCTCCTAAAAGAGTATTCGACTTCCTCCGCGATGAAAACACTAGGAGCGAGGTATCACATCGTCGAAGACTCTTAAAATCTAGTTTTATACAAGAGTTTTAACTTATGTCCGATGACAATATAAAAGATTCATTGCACTAACTCTAGTTTTATGCAGTAGTTAAACTTATATCCACGACAGTATAAAAGATTCATTACACTGACTCAAGTTTTATGCAGGAGTTTAACTTATATCCATTGACAGTATAAAATTTTTATAACACTGACACTGTTACTCTCCTCTGGTTATAGTGGGACATTCTCTCCAATGGGGGTGTTGTTCAAGAAATGGCTCATATTGCTAATGGAAGGGAAACAGGCAATTGTGTCTCATTATTGAGAGTAAATGTAAGTCAACTATAATCTTCACTTTTACTTTCTTACCTCAATATTCATAAAGTTCCATGGAATTATGTAATCATCTCATCTAAAAGTCTAAATTGCTAGATGATGCACTTTTATTTAATTAATTATACACGACACATCACATGTGAATCTGATTTTTTTTGTGAGCCATGCATGCGAAAACTCTTTTTTGGTAGTGTACTGGATCTCTGCTCACTCTATTATCATGTTGAACTGACGACCTTCTCTAAAAGTATAAGTTTTTAGAAAAACCACAATTTTGATTAATTAATCATATTCTTAACAAGTTTAACTAAATTAGAGGGATGAATTAAGATACTAATGACTGTGCTTTGCTTGAGCCGAGGTTCTATCAGAACCAGTCTCTGTACCTTTGCAAGGTATGAGTAAAACTGCATACACACTACCCTCCTCATACCACACTTGTGGGATTACACTAGGTTTGTTGTTGTTGAATTAAGATACTAATCCAATCTTTCATTTGTAAATTACAGAGTTCAAACTCAAGCCAAAGCAATATGCTAATATTGCAAGAAAGCAGCACTGATCCAACAAACTCCTATGTTGTCTATGCACCTGTTGATATTGGTGCAATGAACATAGTATTGGGTGGTGGAGATCCAGATTTTGTTGCACTTTTACCCTCCGGATTCGCGATACTACCAGATGGCCCTCCAGGAAATAGTAGAGTTGGTTGTGGTGGATCTCTACTAACTGTTGCATTTCAGATTTTGGTTGATTCAATTCCTACTGCAAAGCTTTCACTAGGATCAGTTGCTACTGTGAACAATCTCATTGCTTGCACTGTGGATAGGATCAAAGCTTCTCTTTTATCCGAGAGTACACCTTCTTAAGCTGTAAGTATTTCTTTGGCTATTAAATATGAGCATAAATATATATTTTCTATGGAACATAAATATATATTTGAATTGAATGAGGTATTTAAAGGAAGATTTGAAATGGGAAGAACCTATTTTATGGAGGGTCTATGAGTTTTAATGATAAGGGACCGTGTACACTGATGCTTTGGTCTAGGAGTAAGAGTGCAGCACATGAAATACGGCTGAGGTGCACGTCACGGATTCGAGCCCTACCACATTAAGAGGCGAGCCCGTTATCCTTCTAATTAGAACCATGTGCTACTATGCACACTCTTTATTACTTATGCACAGAGAGTAGAAAAAAATTTCGTCAACTAAAAGATATTGCGGTTAATTGTCCACAATGTTTGAAATTAGTAAATTGGGAAATTAGTCATGCAACAAGGTACCACAAATTAAAATTATGCCGATAACTTAAAAATTTCCTTACGTTATTAGTGTACATAAATTAAATTATTATTTTATTTTTTTACTTTTTTGGTTGCAGCTGTGTATGGACAAGGTGAAATAGAGAGGACGGCATGAAATAAGTTAAGCGGAAGTCAAGAGCGCACCTTCATCCTTTGGTTGTATTGTTTGTACAAATCAACCAAGGCGTCTAATTTAAAGCTTTTTCTACAAAGTTTAGATAGGTTAAGTAGAGGTTCGTGAACTGACTTCCGGTGGCAATTCCAAAGAGAATTAGAAAATATAAAGATTATATAGATTCTAGAATATAGAATATATCAGTTGGTCTTTTTTTTAATTTCCTTTTTCAATACAGGTCTTGATCCTGTGCAATTAGGGTTCACCTCCTGTGTGTCTAGTGCTTCTAGTCTTTGAACTTGAGAGCATTTGGCAGACTTTTTTGTCTGCTTTTGCTTGACTATATCAAAATATATTAGAATTGTGGTTTCTCTTGCTTAGTTTTTTGGAACAAGTAGTCGAATTCACTTCACTGTTTACTTTTTTTGCTGGCACATAGATTATATACTAATTATGCATAATTATACAAATATTATATAATTGCTGTCTATTTTTAATTTAAGCGATTGAGTAGTCGGCTATTTAGGTTATTTCTCCTTCTTTTTTCATTCGCTTGAGATGAACATTTCTCAAGTTCTTTTTTTTGATACCTCATAGTTATCATCGGTACATGAATAATACTCGGCCAAACAAATAGAGAACACCTTAAAGTTAATATGTCTTTTCAGAGGCGGATTCAGGATTTAAATTTTATGGGTTCAATTTTAAAATTTTTAATATTGAACTCATTATATTTTTAAAGTTATGAGTTCATATCTACTATTTTTACAATTTTAATAAATTTTACATATAAATTTTTACTCTGCGTCGAAAGTTATGGGTTCAGTTGAACCCGTAACTAGTAAGCTACATCCGCCTCTGTGTCTTTTCATTTAGGACAATTTAATGGAAGCTATTACCTATTAAACCACTGCAATGTTTGTCCAAATGATTTTCGCTTGAAGTTAAGCTCATAAAATAACGTATATATATATATATATATATATATATATATATATATATATATATATATTATTTTTTTGAAATCTTTCATGCATCTTTTTCTCAAAAGTTAATAGTAATTTTAAATCATAATCGTAAGTTGATGAGTAAATTTGAACCTTTTTTTCCATAAAAATTTTGGACATGGAATCTGCCCATTTCATAGAGTTCTATTAATATCAAGAGCAAAAGTATACATGAATTAAAAATATAATGAGATCAAATCGAGCAATCTCCAATATTATAAAGGTAAATTGACATTTCCTACATAAATACTAGTATACTACTACTAATATTTATATTGAAACCGGCACGAAAATTCCTCCTAAATCATTTCTCAAACTATTTCAAAAGGGAAAGAAACTGAAATCAAGTAACTTGAGACAGTAGAGAAGGAAGATAGTGAGAGAGTCCATGGGGAATGCCTGAAGGCGACAACAGACAACCAAAGCCCCTCAGATGCAACGAATGGGCGACAACAGACACCCATTCACCATTTGAGTTATTGGGTTCAAATTTTAATATTTTACACTTTTAGTATTTCTTGTTGCATATATAGGGATTGAACCAAAGCTACTGAGTTCGACTAAACTTATAAGTTATATTGTACATCTGCCCAGTACATATAGTTGGGCTCTAGAATGTGTCCGGAGATGTTTGTTTAGGTACTTGTGTGGCAGTAAGTAATGTAGAGAATGTCTAGTGTTTTAGATAACCCTTAGTTTGTCATAAACTATTGTGTATTGGAATTAAGCAGGAGAGAGATGGATATAGAGGATTTATATAGCTTATGCATTACCATGATGTTGTTATTGTTGTTGATGTTGAGGTGTTGTTGTGGTATCCTCAATTTAATGGGGAAGATTGTAGACTTCAAATTTTTTGTTCAACTTGATTTTAGGTTCCAAAATACTTGCGTTAACTTGGGTATGTGGTAAGGCTAGAGTGTAAAGAGAGAAACTAATTTGTTAGATCCAGTTTGTAGTGTCGTGGAGTCATTGACTCATTTTTTACCAATAAAGATCGACCCAGTATTTCATTTACACTTGAAATGCAAAGATCTTAATTTGGTTAAGTGTGTCATTAGATGATTAAGCATATTATCTGTTTGGACAGTCAGTGTTTCTTTCAATTTACTCTGTATGTGACATGTGACTGGGGAGGTAGTTAAAGAACATGTTTTGTTTGAAAGGGGAAAAAAGCCTAGCACTTTGCATTCTGTTAAAGAAGCTTGTTGTGTCAAAGATAAAAATGTTTGAAGATGTAAGATCAATAATATAGACTAGTTTTTCCTTTATTAATTGTTTCCTTTTCACAAAAAAAAAAAAAAAAAAAGTCCTGTCCGACTGACCGGATGTTTGTTAGCTAACCAAAATCTATTATTCACTGAGTTTCGAAGTTGAAGAAAACTGATTTCTCAGTTATTTAAGAAAAAGGTTTACTAGCTAACTGAAAGGCTCAAAACTCATTATCAAAGTCATTTTATGATCTTTCTATACTTAGACCAAGTTGGTAAAGTTTTTTTGTACTAAAAGTTGTTTATGCCTTTTAAGTTGTGAGATATTGTACTAAAAGGGTGATATTCTCTAAAACATGGTCTCTAAAGCAGAGATTTGAATTCACTATCTGTATGGGTAAAAGATTATCTCTAATATGATTAAGTCATATTAGCATTAATGAGGCATTCACAGGTCGTCGTGTGTTACAAATGCGACTTGTAGAGACCTTTCCAAGGTCGAAGTGGTTCTAGAAACAATGAAGGTTGCGATCGAAGAGTCAACAAGGATTAAGGTCGAGGAGTCGTCAAAGATCAAGATCGAGGTCGAACATCCTTGACAGAGTTATAACGGCTATTTTTAAGATAGGAAACTAAAGAGAATATTCTAGTAGATATTCTCTGCACCTATACTATTAGGGTTAGCAACATGTTCCCTATAAATAGAAAGATACACAATGATAGGGGACATGAGATATTCATTTGTAAAAAAAACACATTGACGTGATAGAGAGAATCTGGTCCTATTACAAGCATACAAAAACAACTTTTTTACTAAGATTCTTGTCTAGCATTTCCTTTGGATCCAAAACAACCTAAGTGTTCAAAGGCTTATCAATCATTCATCATTATCAGAGAGAATATCCACTGATCTCATCCCTTTTCGGGTGACTCGCACATTTTATTTACTTAAATAACACTTATTGCTATTTATTACTATTTAATGTCATATTCCATCTTTTTGGATCATTGAATACTGTTATTATTGCTTATATTCATTGCTATCCAGACAAATGTCCAAGTTATTTGTCACAGCACCGATAGCTTTGTCATTAGCATATTATTATTAACTAAGATTAGGTCTTCTTTATTTAAATCTAATTGGTTGGACCAAGATCTATATTTTTGATCAAATAGTTTGGTACCGTCTGTGGGGACTTCTTAGTTAATTATTTTGGTTTCCTTTAGATATATAGCTAACGTGAGTCACTAACCTCACAAACCCCAAGATCTTTCTCTTTCTTTGCACGTACGAAAACCTACATGGCAGGTAACCAAGGAGAGAGGACTAAAATAATAAGTTACTTCCCTAGCTACCTTATGAACGCTATCAACGAGAGCTGTGAAACATTAGGCGAGGACGTGACGCCCACTGCGTCCCAAAGGAGCGAGAGGTCGCGCATAACAAAATCAAACGGAAAAGGGGCCTCCACGTCCATAGAAGAAGGGACGCCACGGGCCGTAAAAAGCTCCTCGAAGCATGGTTGACCGATACGCTAGTGAGCATTCTCAACAAGCCCACTCCATGCAGGACCACAGAGACTGCAAGAACCTACATAGTGCAACGAGCAGACGAACATAACGACCAACCGGACCCTCTAACACCAGGTATCACTCATAATGTTACTAACAATACAGGTGACATCGCCATCGCCGATGTTCTAAGGAGGATGTAAGAAATGGAGAATGAAAATAATGCACTCAGAGATCGAATGAAAGAACACTAAGAATGAGTCGATAAGATACCGGGCGCCCCTAAGCTATTGCCAAAGAAGGACGCTGGCAGGTTCGTAGAGTAGCCGTACAACGAAGAAGCAGCCCTTCATGCCATACCAAAGACCTTCAAAATGCAGTCATATCTCAGGATATACGACGGAACGAATGATCTCGAAGATCATGTGACTCATTATATCACCACCGTGAAAGGAAACAACCTCACTAAGGAACAAGTATCTTCTATTTTGCTGAAGAAATTTGGAGAAACTCTTACGGGAGGGGTATTAATATGGTACTCATAGCTACCAACCCACTCCATAGAAACCTTCAAGGAAATGGCCGATAAGTTCGTAGTGGCGCATGCCGGAGCCAGGAAAGTCGAAACAAGAGTTGACGACATATTCTTCATCAAGCAGTCCTTGGGAGAAGGACTTCCTCGCCTGATTCAACAGGGTAATGATGACCCTATAAAACGTGTCCCGAGGGGATGGCGGTCGCGACTTTTCAGAACGGGTTGAGTAGAGATGGTTTGAGAGCGACTAGAAAACTGCTGAGCCGATTGATAAAATATCCTCCAACCACTTGGGACGAGATCCATAATGCTTACTGTGCCGAAGTCCGAGCAGATGAGGACGACCTCAACGGACCAACTCAGCTCATCTTTGTACAAGCCGAGTCCAGGCAAGAACGAAGAGACAACATCAGGAGGGATCACCTTGTCTCACGACCCAACATGGAATGACACCAACCATACGACAGGGCCTCCGCCCCACCTTCTATTTGCTATGAGGAGGGCCATCTAGGCCAAGAACGGGGACTCACCGGAACAAGAGAGGTATGCCCCCTTATTATCTGCTCATAATTTTTGTGTATCACTTACAGAAATAGTCTATACCCTCGAGAAACTCGAAACAAAGGTGAAGTTGCCGCCAAAGATGAGGTCCTATCTGAGCACCAGAAAATCTGACACTCTCTGCGAGTTCCACCAAAAGCGCGGGCACAAAATAGAAGATTGCATCTCCCTCAGGCAAGAAGTTGTAAACATGTTGCGGCAGGGACACCTCAAAAAGTTGTTGAGCGACAAGGGGAGAAATAACTTCACCAGAGGACGTGAACACCAAGGCCTGCCAAAGCTGCCATCACCAGCTCATACTATCAATATAATCATTGGCAGCAACGACGATGCCTCCATCAACGGTGTTAAATTCACCACCACTCACAAACTCAAACGATCTATCACCAGTTAACTGTATGACGGACTCGAAAAAAGTATCATCTTTGACGAGTCAAATGCCGACAGTTTGAATTTCCCTTATAATGATGCTCTCGTCATTACTTTGTACATTTTAGATATTGATGTCAAACGTATCATGGTAGACGATGGAAGTCGAGCATACATTATCCATCCCCGAATCCTCGCCCAAATGAGACTCGAGGACAAGATAGTGCCACGCTGCATCACACTAACCGGTTTTAATAATGCAGTTGAACGGACATCGGGAGAAATTACACTCCCTGTCTTGGCTGGCAGCGTAACACTAGAGACAATATTTCATATCATGGACCAGGCCACCGCGTACAATGCCATAGTAGATGACCATGGATACATCCTATAAGAGCCATCCCTTCCAACCCATACCAAGTAATCAAATTCCCAACACCTTGGGGGATATTCAGCATACAGGGAGAGCAGCACGCGTCCCGGGAGTGCTACCGCATCGCCTTAGACGACACCACAAACGAATAGAAAAAAGATTAGGAAAATAAGGCATAGCAATCAACAGGGTCGAGGTCGACACAAGAAGAGACCAGGGACCTCATCATGGATCTCGAAATGGTCGAAGTCGCGGACTCGACTGTAGAGGACCTCTACCCCATTCAATTAGACCCTATCGACTACAGCAAAAAGGCCTACATCGGCTATAAACTCCGAGAACCCGGTAAATTTAGCCAATTCTTAATAACAATTGCAGATTTGTTTGCCTTCAGCCATGCAGATATGCCAGGCATCCCCAAGGAGGTTGCCACACACAAATTAAATGTTGACCCGTTCTACCCCTCGGTAAAGCAGGTCAGACGTAAATTCAATCCCACCATCAACGATGCCGTCCATGAGAAGGTGGAGAAACTATTAGAAAATAGCTCTATCAGGAAGTCAAAGTACCCCAAATGGATTGCCAACGTAGTGATGGTCAAAAAGAAAAATGGAAAATGGCGGATGTGCGTAGATTTCATGGACTTGAACAAAGCATGCCCGAAGGATTTGTTCCCGTTACCACATATCGACTAACTCATCGACGCAACGGCCGGACACGAGTTGTTGAGTTTTTTAGATGCGTACTCAGGCTATAGCCAGATACTTATGGAAGAAGAGGACCAAGAGAAAACCACGTTCATCACTCACCGAGGAACATATTATTATAGGGCCATCCCATTTAGGCTGAAGGACGCAGGGGCTACATATCAAATATTGGTCACGAAAATGTTTAAAGATTAGCTCGGCAAGACCATGAAAGTATATATAGACGATATGCTGGTCAAATCCTTAAAGGCTGAGGACCGTATCGACCATTTGAAGGAAGTTTTCGATATACTAAAACGGTATGGAATGAAACCAAACCCAGAGAAATACGCGTTTGGCGTAGCCTCTGGAAAGTTCTTGGGCTTCTTAGTGTCACAACGGGGGATCAAGGTTAACCCCGACCAAGTTCACTAGGTGAATCACCGCCTTATCGAGATTCAGCTCACGGTCGTCTAACAGATGTCACCTATTTTTTGGCGTACTAAAAAAGGACAACGACCTCGAGTGGACACCTGAGTGTATAGAAGCTCTACGATAACTGAAGGCGTATCTTTCATCACCACATCTACTCTCAAAGCCCGAACCCGAGGAACATCTCCTCGTCTACCTAGCCATCTCCGAAGTAGCAGTAAGTGCAGTCCTGATTCGAGAAACCAAAGGTAAGCAGTCTCACATTTATTACATCAGCAAAACACTCGTCGACACTGAGACGAGGTACCCTCACCTCGAGAAACTGGCCTTGGCACTAATCGTAGCTTCACGAAAGCTTAGACCTTATTTCCAATGTCACCCTATCTCGGTTGTTAACACCTTTACCCTAAGAGGAATTTTACATAAAACCAAGCTGTCGGGAAGGTTGGCCAAGTGGGCCAACTAACTAAGCGAGCACGGTATCACGTATCAACCACGAACGACGATAAAGTTGCAAGTGCTAGCCGACTTCATCACAAAATGCAGTGCAAAAATAATTACTGAAGTCGAGAAGGAAGTCGTTCAAGCTTCTCTCCAAACACAAGAACCCTGGATCTTATACACCTACGGCGTATCCAACGCCTCCAGATCCAGACTGGGACTCGTACTAGAGGTCTCTACCGGCAAAGTAATTTTCTAGTCCATATGATGACTAGATATGACTAACAACGAGGCCGAGTATGGGGCCATAATTGCAGGATTGAGGCTAGCACTCAAGTATGGGGCAAAGCGGTTGAAACTCCGATGTGATTCCCAAATTATAGTCAACCAAGTCATAGGTACTTTCCAAATTAAAGAACAAAGGTTGCAAAAATATTAGACGAAGATTTGTAAGCTGCTGCCCGAGTTCGACGAATGCCAGCTCGACCATATCACCAAATTGGTTGCGGCTACCAAAAGTATCACGACCGGGGATAAAAGTGTAGTCCACCTCCTCTATTCATCGCTAGACCAAGTCGAGGTAAGATCTGTAAGCTTAACCTGGGATTGGCACAATCGTATTATCGTATATTTCCATCATGGCGCACTCTTAAACGACAAAAAAAGGCAAGAAACTAAGAATGCAAGCAGCCAGATACAATCTCCTCCATAGTGACATGTATAGGAGGACATATGGTAGCCCTCTGGTGAAATGTTTGGGCCCAAACCAAACCCAGCGCATCCTCGAAAAAGTCCATGAAGGCCATTGTGGTGCTCACTCCGGCAATCGAGCACTCATCAGGTGCCTCATACGGGCAGGATACTATTGACCCACCATGAAAAAGAAATGCGAACAATGTCAGAAATACGCCCCAGTAATTCACCAAGTAGGAGAACACCTCCACTCAGTCACCTCTCTATGGCCGTTCATCAAGTAGGGAATGGACATCGTGGCCCCCCTCCCAACAGGGCGAGGTAATGTACGATTCCTTTTGGTTTTAACTGACTATTTCTCTAAATAGGTGGAAGTAGGAGCGTTCGTCCAAATATGCGAACAATAGGTAATCACCTTTATATGGAGAAATATCATCTGCCGATTCGGCCTACCCAAGGAGATCAGTTGCAACAACAGACCCCAGTTCACGGGAAAGAAAACCATCGAATTCTTCGAGAAATGTCATATTAGGAGGATACTTTCAACCCCGTATCACTCGGTGGGTAACTGACAGGTAGAATACTCTAACAAGTCCATATTAAACATCATGAAGAAAAGCTCGAAGACGCCAAGGGACTGTGGCCGAAGATACTCCCAGAAGTATTATGGGCATATAGAACTACCCCGAAGACGAGCACATGAGAGAAACCCTACTCTTTGGCCTATGGGACCGAAGCAGTCATACCAATCGGAGAACCCATTCTTAGGTACACCCACGAAGGCGATACTAGTAATGATGAGAGTAGAAGGCATGAACTAGTTGAAATCGAAGAATGAAAAGATATAGCGTACATAAGGATGGTCTCCCAAAAGCAACAAATAGAACATTATTACAACAAGAAAGCAAAGGTTCGACCGCTTAAATTTGGGGACTACGTACTCAAAGCCAAAACTCAAGCGAGCAAAGACCCACATGAAGGCAAGTTGGGAACAAACTGGGACGGCCCATACAAAATAACACCCAAAAGGAAGAAGTGTCCCCAAGTTGTACAATTCTTCCATCACTTGAGTTTTATCCCATTAGGGTTTTCTCAAAGAGGTTTTTAACGAGGCGACAAGGGGAAACTTCGATTTGAAGTATGCGATGGAGGGACTATTTTTCTATTTCATTACCCGACTCCTCAATACTCTCCAAGTCAAGCAATAAAGGGACTAGATAGATTGGGACTGGGACTGAAACGTCAGCCAATGCCCAAAATTTGTAACTTTCTCTAATCATGTAATCAGAGCAACAACGTCAAAATAATAAGAAACTTACGTTTATCATAAACACCTATCATCCCTCGGCCGTAACTAACAAAAGGTTAAGTTTGACCCCACTTGAACAACACATATCGGCCCTCGGTCGCGATTAACAAAAGGTTACGTTCGACCCCACTCGAACAACACCTATCAGCCCTCGATCGTAACTAACAAAAGGTATTGTTCGACCATGCTCGAACAACACTTATCGGCCCTCGGCCGCGATTAACAAAAGGTTATGTTCGACCCCGCTCGAACAATACCTATCGGTCCTCGGCCATGATTAACAAAAGGTTAAGTTTGACCCAACTCAAACAACATCAATTGACCCTCGGTCTCAATTTAAAGAGGTTATAATTCGACCAAGTTCGAATGACACCTATCGGCCCGCGGCCACACCCTAACAAAAGGTTAAGTTCAACCCAACTCAAACAACACCAATCGGCCCTCGGCCGCAATTTAAAAAGGTTATAAATTGACCAAGTTCGAATGACACCTATAGGCTCTCGGCCATGATTTTAGGTGGTTAAAATTCATCCAAGTTCGAATAACACCTATTGTCCCCCGGCCACGTTTCAATAGAAGGTTAAACGCAACCAAATAAGAAGCTAAGTTCGATCAAGTTCAAACCTAATCGATCGGTCCGTAGACATGCTTGACCTATACGGGCAAAGGGGTAATTTGGCCCACAACTATTCGACCCAAGGACTTTGATATTTACAAGAACGATGACAAACAAAGTACAGAAACAAACTAGGGCAAATAAGAAAGGTACAAATGAAAGCAAAACCCAACTTTGATATTTATAAACAAAGGTTTCTTACAAAGGCTCTTGAAGATGCCAACAAAAATACACAAAAATGATAGAGAAAAAAGAACTACTGCTGGCCATCACTATCACGACCCACGACATCCTCACCGGATCAATCTTCAATTCCCTCTCCCTCCTCGCCTGAAAGGTATATAGAATCATACCTGGCCTCATCCTCAAGGTGATCTACAACATCCTCACCGTCCTCATCTTCATCACCAGGACGAGGCGTAGTTGGGTCTTAGCCACAAGCAACCCGAGACTCGCGAGCCTTGACTCGAGCATCTTCAAAGTCTGCGGCAGGAACAAAACCCACCACATGCAACTCACGAAGCACATCCAATCGGGCCTCGGTGTGAATCCACTCTTCATACAACTCACAAGGAACATTGGGAAAGCCAGAAGTCGTAGATGAAGAAGGTTGTGCAAGTAGTTTGGCCTTCTTGGCCTCTAAAGAGGCAACATGATCATAAATATCGAATGTCTCTTTCTCCAACTCCCTAATCCTTTTCATCAAGCCGTTCTTATATAAGACTCGCCGTCGATAAGTCATTTTCTTGCTCAGAATTGAGGGTTCGATTTGCCACTTCAAGGAACTCCACCCTCCTAAGAGCCTCCGACTGAGCAGACTCTGCCTTATTAAGCTCCTCCTGTTTATCGGCGACCTCGCCACTAAGGAAATCCTCCTTGAACTGGCACTCTTCGAGTTAGCCTCGCAACAAGACCACTTGGGCTTAGAGATCACTGCATTGGGCCTCTACGCCCCTGCCAAGCTCAAGCTCCTCCTCTTTGCTCTTCAATATCCCTTCAAAGATGTTGCATTTCTCTATGACCCGCATCATCTCCTCGTCCCTCTTCTTCAAGTCCTTCCTCAGGACCCGTACGTCATCGCCTTCACGAAGCCGACACTGGAGCTCCTGGTACTTCTCAAGGCACCTTGTATACTTGTCCTTCAGCTTCACGTAAATGTATTTACGCCTCTTCTCCTGATGAGCACTCTCAATCTCTAGAATAACCGTCAACAAAACAAAAAAAGGAATTAGGGCTTACGAAAGAAATTGAAGCATAAGGAAAAGAACATATGACAGTCATATTTACCTGGCGAGCAAGACCAGCAATGTTATTCGACAGAGTACTGTCATTTATCATCTCGAGGGTCGTACCCTCAATCTTTGAAAAAAGAGGACCGAGGGCAAAAACTATTTCCTCGGTGTATACAAGAAGATTACAATCCATTGGGATCACAATAGTCCTAGAGCCTCCTTCCAACCTTACTACAAGTTAAGTGAGTCTTTCATCGATCATCCTCAACTCGTCCAGGTCCATATAAAAGGCAGATCCAACGTCCTCCTCAGTAATAGCCTTCTCTCTATCATTAGCCACATATGGGACATCTACTAGGACCCTAGAAGATGAAGCCTCATCTTGCCTCGGAAGTGCGAGGCCGTCATTATGCATCCCGCCATCCACCATCTCCACCACGGGACACATTGATGCACTCGTTTTCATATCCTCCAAGTGCGGGACCTCAGAACCCGCCTCGGGGCTCACTCCAACATACACTGTGGCCATCTCTCGAAGAACAAAGTCATATTCTTCCAAGTCGACGTCTACTGGCTTTTCTCCTCCCGCATCCATGGCTCTCCTCTTACGAGGTATTAGGATACCTTCATCAGTAGAGTTATCATCGTCCTCATCAATCAGTGAAAGGCATTGAGGAGAAGAAGCAGAGGATGAAAAGGAGGCATGGTCTTGGACTGAGGTAGCCGAAGATGAGGTCGGCACAGAAGCGACAATAATCACAATAAGGACAGAAATCGAAAGGGCATCAGCCTTCCTCCGAAAGGATGGCACTGATACCCATCCTCTTCTAGAAGACCCCCTACCTAAGAAAGAAATAAACGTTGAAGTCAGCAAAACGAGTCAGCATACAATGAAAAATGGAACGACCACAGGCTAATAAGGAAATTTACACGTCGAAGGGAGAGCCGGTCTGAACTTATTGATAAAGCTCGGCTAGTCGACGTGGTGGAGGATTTGCTCGACCTAGTCAGAAATGTGTGTGACTAGAAGGGGATGCTGAGTGTTGGCTACAAAGAAAGAAAATGTCCTTCAATAATCTCCAAGTAAGTAAAAGAACGCGAACAAAAAAGGAGAACATTGAGCCAGAATTGACGACTGGCTTTATCGTCCGTCTTCACCATCAAACACTTGCCTCCACGATGGAAAAGATTCAACATCGCTCCTATAAAAGCTAGGGGTGAAGAGATGAACCAAATGCTGCAACGTCAGCTCGACCACGGCCAGCTCCACAAATTTTATCAACATCCTAATAATTTTGTAGACATACGGCGCAAGATGAGCAGGTCAGACACCGTAGTGATAACAGAATTCCTCCACCAACGGAAGGAGGGGGAACGAATAACCGATGATAAAAGGATAAGCGTATAAAGTGTAGTATCCGGGGAGATAAACCTGCACCACGTTCCCACTAGCCGGGATCAGTTCGACATGGTTTGGAAGGCCGAATTTGGCCTTGAGTTCCGCTGATTCCTTAGGCGTCATCGTTGATTTAAAACCTCTAGGCGCAGCGTCAGGTAATTTGGTGAGCTCAAACCTAGAGTCAGGATTGTGGGAGATTTTTTCCTCCACTGACGGGAATGCTTCGTCGTCAACAATGGTGGAATCACCCTCCTCATGATGGGGAAACACAACTGCCAAAGGAGGAATACGACTCCCTTCACCATCATTTGATGGTAAGTCAGACATAGGGCAAAATAGTAAAGAAGAATAATGAGAGGGAAAGAATGGAGATGGAATAAGGCAGCAGAGTGAAGAGGGAAGTTTAGAGAAGAAAATGGCAAGAAGGATAAAGCTTTGGAAAGTTAAGAGAAGCAAACTTCAAATTCAAGTCCAAAAACCTCAATTTATAGAGATCATGGCACTGAACCCAAAAATGGCTCGTCATCATTGGCACCAGAATTGAAACGGCATATCCAATCAAGGGTCACATATGAATCGAGGTGACATATAAAAAATATACGTCATAATTTTCATGACATCATTATGCTCCTTGGACAGGGTAACTCCAACAAATCGCCTGAGAAACAAGAGGTATTTGAATTTTACGGCCCACAAAGGGCCATGCGTTCTGCTCGGAACGGCGATTACGACTCTTATAACTAACTCGATAAGCACAACTAGAAACGACAATTATCCGCTCATTAAGTTCACCTGCGAGGACGACCTCAGTAAGCGGATGGACTAACTGTATGGGTCAAAAATTATCTCTAATATGATTAAGTCATGTTAGCATTAGTGAGGCATTCACAGGCTGTTGTGTATCACCAATGAGACTCTAGTATAGACCTACCCAAGGTCGAAGTGGTTCTAGAAACAATGAAGGTTGCGGTCGAATAGTCAGCAAGGATTAAGGTCGAGGAGTCGTCAAAGATCAAGATTGAGGTCGAACATCCTTGACAAAGTTATAACGGCTATTTTTAAGATAGGACACTAAAGAGAATATTCTAGTGTATATTCTCTGCAACTATACTATTAGGGTTTCTAGGAACATGTTCCCTATAAATAGAAAGAGAGATAATAATAGGGGACATGAGATATTCATTTGTAAAAAATACATTGACTTTATAGAGAGAATTTTGTCCTATTGCAAGCATACAAAAACAACTTTTTTATTAAGATTCTTGTCTAGCATTTCCTCTGGATCCAAAAGAACCTAAGTGTTCAAAGGCTTATCAATCATTCATCGTTATCAGAGAGAATATCCACTAATCTCATCCCTTTTCGGGTGACTCACACGTTTTATTTACTTAAATAATACTTATTGATATTTATTACTATTTAATGCCATATACTATCTTTTGGATTATTGAATACTGTTATTATTGCTTATATTCATTGCCATCCAGACAAATGTCCAAGTTATTTGTCACAACACCGATAACTTTGTCTTTAGGATATTATTATTAACTAAGATTAGCTCTTCTTTATTTAAATCTAATTGGTTGGACCAAGATCTATATTTTTGGTCAAACCTGGTCATCCTTTCTATTCCTTTGTTACATTATGTTGTCTCATTCTTCAGAGTCCAATTCATAAGTCTTTTTGATACATGGGTTTGTCCCTGGAGCCGATGCATCATTATCTCACATGTGCATCATATGCATGTTATGCTTGTTCATATTCTATTTTCAAAAGGCCGAGTATGTTAATTTGCTAGTACTCTACAGGCCTGTTTTGAAGGCAATCCATTTAAAAGAATTCCAAGGTATTTCAAGCTATTCAGGCAGTGGCGAAGCTACAGCCTATCAAGGGTGGTCAACTGATCATCCTTCGTCGAAAAATTATATTGATCCATGTATGAGCTGTGAGCTAATTCTAATATTTTGTCGTTTTGCAAAAAATGAAGCTAAACAGTAAGCTTGCCGCCTCTCCCCTCCACCCACCCTTTCTCCAAAAAATAAAAAGAAAAGGTGCATTTGAATGAAGTGCCTAATTTAGCTCTAGGTCAATAAGTTATATTCAATCCATTGAAATATCTTTATTCTTTTCAATTGACATATTTTATGTTTCTATATTATCTAATTTTATGGATGACATGTTTCACATGCTTAATCAACGCGCAGGGAAGAACCTACTGAGCCATTCTATTACTTGCAGTTGGTTCCCCCCAAGAGAGAACTTCAACTTTATAGAGCATTGCTCTCTTGTTAGTTAAGGTCAACATTTCAAATACTGGGTTAGTTTTGCTATTCAAGATACTGAGTATGATCGCAGATTCTTGATGATAATATGTTTTCTTAAAGATATAAAGCTCTTCAAAATTTCAAGAAACTTTTCCATATGGAAGTTTGTTTCCTTTTTGTCAATGTTCTTTCGTTGCTTTCCTGGGAGGACTTGCCTTGTTGAGACGAGTTTTGATACGGTACAGTCTTTCATCCCTCTTTGAAAAACCTCAGTCCTAGTTAAATTCACCTCTTAATTTTTGAGCAGTTTTGATAGTTATCGGAGTCGGATCCAGGATTTGAACTTTTTGTGTTTAGATTGAAAATTTTACCATATTTTATTTAATTTAATGGCTTCAAAATCTATTATTTATACATATTTAATGAGTTTTCTGACAGATATACAGAGTCTGAGTTGAAACTATAGATTTAGGTGAACCCATAATTTCTATTCTGGATACGCCCCTAACAGTTGCTACTTCAATGATTGATCTTGTAGTTGCTGATTAACTAACTTTATTATTTTCTAACAATTCGGTTTTATACCGAAGTACTTGACTACGGAAGCCATTCACCTTGTTAGGAGATTGATTGAGCAGTATAGGGAGAGGAAGAGGGACTTGTATATGGTTTTCATTGACTTAGAAAAGGTCTATGATAAAGCCTCGAGGGAGGTCCTGTGGAGATGTATGGAGGCTAGAGGTATACTTTTTGCTTGCATTAGGGCGAGTAAGAACATGTATGAAGGAGCTAAGACCAGGGTGAGGATAGTAGGAGGGGGCTCAGATCATTTTTCGGTCATGATGGGGTTGCACCAAGGGTCAGCTCTTAGCCCTTTTTTGTTTGCCCTGGCGATGGACGTATTGACGCGCCACATCCAAGGAGAGGTGCCATGGTGCATGTTATTTGCAGATGATATTGTATTGATTGATGAGATGCGAGGCAGCGTTAATGCGAGGTTAGATATGTAGAGGCAGACCCTGGAGTCTAAAGGTTTCAAGTTGAGTAGGACTAAGTCGGAATACCTGGAGTGTAAGTTCAGTGGGATGACTCAGGAAGTGGAAGGGGGTGAGGCTAGATTCACATGTAATCCCTAGGAGAGGAAGTTTTAAGTATCTTGGGTCAATTATATAGGGGAATGTGGAGATCGACGAAGATGTCACATATCGTATTGGGGCGGGATAGATAAAATGGAGACATACTTTCGATGTTTTGTGTGATAAGAATGTCCCAGCAAAATCCAACGGTAAGTTCTACAGAGGGTAATCAGGCCGACTATGTTGTATGAAGCTGAATGTTGGCCAGTCAAGAGCTCTCATGTCCAGAAGATGAAAGTAACAGAGATGAGGATGTTGAGATAGATATGCGGGCACACAAGGTTAGATAGGATTAGGAATGAAGTTATTCGAGACAAGGTGGATGTGACCCCAATTGAGGACAAGATGTGGAAAGCGAGAGTTAGATGATTTGGACGTGTGAGGAGGCGGAGCACAGACGCTTCGGTCAGGAGATGTGAGAGGTTGACATTGGAAGGCCTAAGGAGCGGAAGAGGTAGGCCGAAAAAGAATTGGGGTGAGGTGATTAGACATGATGACATGGCACAGTTTTAGCTGACCGAGGACATGACCCTTGATAAGAAGCTGTGGAGGCTGAAGATTAGGGTAGTAGGGTAGTTAGTTTAGTGTTCTCCCTGTCATACCAGTAGTATTAGTACGTACTTTAGTATTCTGTTGGCATTAGATTTTTATGACTACCTGTCATTTCTTTCATTGTGGTCTCCTGATTATTTGGTTGTTATCTATGTTACTTTTACATGGCTTCTCAGTATTGTGATTCTTATTTTTTTATTCTTTAATGTGGTGCTTATGCTTCTCCGAGTCGAGGGTCTATTGAAAATAACCTCTCTATCTCCACAAGGTAGGGGTAAGGTTGCATACACACTACCTTCCCTAGACTCCACCATGTGGAATTATACTGGATTTGTTGCTGTTGTATTTTTTTCTAACATTTCTATCATGGCTGACTTGTGCATACCTCAACCATTTTACCGAGTACGTGCTCCCCCTCACCATACATATATTAAGTAACTCTGTCTATCAAGGTTTTGGCGGATAAAAAAAAAATAATCTTTAGTTTTTGCCTTTGCTGACATTTGGACTCTAGTTTTTCATATTTTTATCTTCCGACCGTTAGATCATACCCTGGGGTGTCTCTGATTAACTAACTTGTCAAACAACTCCGAAAAAAATGGAAATTACAACTGCATTGTGTACTTCAAAGGAAATGAGAAAAAGAAAATTGAAATTTCTCCAATGCATAAAAATGTCATATGAAGACAACCCGAATTTTCACTGGTTGAAACAATTTCCAGTGACCGGTTGACTATGCGAATCATTTCTTTCTCTCTGATTTTTTTTTTGGATTCTCTCATATCTACAACTAATATAAAAAGGCAAACTCTTTTTTTTTTCTTTTTCTTAATTACACAACTGAAGAGAAAACCTAAAAATCTATAATTGGTTCTCCAATGGTAAGGTTACGCTCCAATGTCCATGGCAAATTGAAGAGCTTTGCTGTAATGAACTTGAAGATCTTATTCACATTGATATTGTAGGTTGCACTTGAGAAAAATAGTGTTGCATTTATTGCCTTTGCATATGCTCTTGCCTGTTAAAAATGACGTTAGAACACTGTGAATATCAAAAAAACTCCAAGACATGTGATTAGAAACTTTCTAATTTTAGACTACTTTAAAATTCTAAAGAGAAAATATGAGGACTTAAAAACACATGATGAACAAATATCTAATAGAATCCTTTCCACTGTGGGCTTAATATGTTAATAGACATTCGTACTTACACGAAATTCAGTTTTCGACCCCTTAACTCGACTCAAATAGAGGTATCTGGTTGAAAACTCGCGGATATAGGAGGCCAGGAACAAAATTCCGTGCAAGTACAACAGATGTCTACATTCAAACCTCTCTATAACAGTCTAGTTTGTTCTGATATTTTTTGGCTGCTATAGCGAAGTGCTGTTATGAAGGATATATATTATAACATAACATTAGAATCGATTCTGAGAAAAATATGACTTTTATAGTGAATGATTGTTATATAAAGAGGTCTGACTGTATTTGTCTATTAAGCGTCCAATGATATTCTCTCCACCCCTGTCCTCCCTCCCCATTTAAGTACTTTTATTATTGTGTGTGTGTGTTTTTTTTTTGTTTCTTTTCTGTTTATTTATCATAATTATAGTCTTCTCAAGAAAGAATGAGAATTATACCTGACTTGCAATTGTCCACTGCAGATCCAATGGCAATTTCACAAAGTCATCAAACTTTGTCCCTATCATTACAGGAATTGCTGTCTGATTATATTGTCGTGCTTGTTGATACCAGCTAATGACACTGTAATTAAACACGAAAACAATTTTAGACACAACTATGTCTTATTTCTAAACAAGTTAGGATCCACTGTAAAAGCAAATTTTTGACCATAAACTTAAAAATTATGATCCTTAGCTTCTTATTCTTTAGTAAAAAAAAATAAAAATAAAACCTCATACCTATTGAGCGTACAGCGACTTGTGAGATCAAACATAAAACACATAGCAACAGAATCCTTGCAAGCCATCGGAATATTAGTTGGGGCAGAAACATCATCTGCATTATTAACAATCATTTCAGAAAAATTCCAAAATAAAATATTTTGATTAAATTCAAATCGTTTTAGATCTAAATTGCTATTTTCTAATACCCTTTTCTCTGTTCTATTAAAAGAAAATAAAAGAAGATCGAATGCATATATTACCTTTAACTTCCCAAATGCTATATGAGATTCTTGTCCCTCTCACACACAAAGTTTTGTCCATCTGATTTAACCCTTTTGTTGAAAAGTCTTCTTCTGCTGCTTTCTCCTTTCCAACATACTTTGTCTTCAATTGAAAAAACACACAAGAAAAGTCAAAACCAAGATTGAAAATGGATAAAAACGACAAATTCATAAACTAGAATGGAGAGAATCCTAATTATTGTTAATAAAATTGACATATTGCCGAGACTCAAATCCAAAAGTTAACTCACGAGCTAAAAATTATAAATCCAACATAATATAAAACAACAACTCATTCCTCGGCCAATGTAATGTATTAAATTTTGAAATCATATTTTTAAAAGTATAATGATTTCAATAAAAAGAATCTAAAGATTGAATCCATCAAATTTAAATTTCGGAACCGCCTAAAAAATGAGGCCAAGATTCAATAAACCAAGAATAGAAAGAGAAAAGAACTAACCAAGAAACATGTCTTGCCAATTTGATTATCACCCAAAAGGCTAATCTTCAAAGCAACAACATCCTCAGACGAATCCTTAGAATGATCACAACAACATGTAGATGCTAAACTCCCCGAAAATCCACTCTCCGAACTCGCGACGGCGGACAACGGCGGAGAAGCCATATTCATGGTGGTGGTGGTGCTCGGAAAAGATTGATTATGTGACAATTGTCTATAATTAATAGACTTACCTATCCAACAAGCAAGCATTTTGTTCCAAAATGAACTAAAATATTTGTGTAGGATTGTGAATTTGCAAACGATTTTCCTTTTCATATTCAAATGAAGCATTCTTCTGTAACAAAGGAGCAAACGTTTCGTCATTGTTTTTGGCTTTTGGTTTGTTTTGTTTTGAGTTTTAGGAGAGGGAATTATAGAGAAAAAGGCCTAAAGAGGGAGCTGCTTAATGCTAGCTTCTTCTTTTGGCCTTAAAAGTAAAGGGAAGTCTCTTTTGGAATATTAATCATATTTCTTTTTTTTAAAGTGTTTTTTGGGATTTACTTTGAATTTTTACCATTCAATTTTTTTAATTCTTGTTTTGATATTATGTGTGGCTAACGGCTATTGAAATTGTAACTATGGCCGTGTATTGAGGGACGGTTGACCGTTTTAGTAGGTTTAAAAAATCAGAATTTTTGTTCAAACGTGGTTGTCATTTTTTTCCTTCTTTTTTTTAATTAATTTCAAATATGGTTGCCTATAGGTTGGTGAGAGATTTTTTCTTCTGTTTTGGTTCATCTTATGAATCAGCAAAATGTTTGTTGAGCTTTAATTATTACTCCTACTGAAAGGGAAGATCCACATTTATTTTGTGAGTTTTTGGTTGCCATTTATTTTCAGTTTTTATTGAAAACTTTGCGTTGGTGCTTTAAATTATTGATTTTTGACTAACTTTGGAAGAAAAATAATAAAAAAGACAATAATACTTTTTTCCAAACATTAAAATTCAAGGAGGTTATTGTATCAATTCAAAGAGTAAATGGGGTATTATTTTCCAAACATTAAAGGTTAAGATGGTGAAATAAAATTTACTCTTTAATAATATTTTGTTAAAAAGTTGCATTTAGAAACAAGTATATTGCTTAACCTCAAGAATTGTTATAAGTAAAAATTTCAAGTTCACCAAATTAGCTTTTGTACTTTCTCTGTATACTTCTCATTTTTTGATATTCTAGTTATGTGAACATATTTTGACTAATATAATATTCTAAAGCATATTCTTTTGTTTTTTATTTTGCAAATATCGAATAATACCACTTATCAACAATCTTACAAATAAGAAGAAATCACTTGTAATTATTTGTATTGTTGGAATCTGATCTGTGAAACTCTCATGATTTTCATCCCATGAATGTTAAAACACGTGTTTGAGTGATATTATTAAACAAATTGGGATAAATAGGGTAATTTTCTTATGAGGCTTTAAGGATTAATCCACAACCATTTTTAACTTTTTATATTTTTTCCATTGGCTTTTATCAGAATATTAGAGAGTAAATTACATCCTTTGACACTCTTCCACATCAGTATTTATCACTCCCTATAATGTTGCACTAGCCTATGAATTATCCAGGGATTATTGTGGTAGTAATTAATTAAATAATCACAAAAAGACAAATCATAAGTCAATCAGGTCAGGCTTATATTGAAATTCAAAATTCAGAGAGAACCGACAAGTGTAAGAGGAAAGAGTCAATTTTCACGTGTAGCCAAGTTAGCCAATAATCATGCATCAATGTAAGGTGAGAGGAGCCCCACTAATGTTAGTCGTTATAAACAATAACTCCCTCCTTTTTTTTCGGTTTTTAACTCGGTTTTAACTCGGTTCCGATATCCTGAGCCCAACCAATTTGAATTCGCGTCAAAAAATTCTACTTTAAAGGTAAATCACTCCATAACAAAAGCGACATTCATCCTTAGGACTCGAATATTTTGGTTTTTAACTCGGTTCAACTATTTGTTTTGGGACCCAACTAAGTTAAATTCGCACCTAAAAATCTCACTTTAAAATAAATTACTCCATAGCAAAAGTGATTTTATCCTCAACACTCACATCTCAACAGCACATTAAGGATGAACGTCTACTTGCCAACCCACTGCAATATTTTGGTGGTTCTTCTTCCACAAAGGAAATGATAAATTTTGAAGTATACAAATCAACTCATCTAATTTAAAGTTTGGATTTTGGACTCTTAATTTTAAAATTATCTTGAAATTAATTTAGATATTCATAAATGTTACAAAATTAAATTAAGTTTACAATAAATTTGTTTTAAGAAATTGCAACAAAAAAATCTACGAAAATCTACTATTCTCATTGCATTTTAATGACATTATTGTGATTTTAAAGAGTCAAATAATTTTTTCTTTTACCAAAATTTATCATATTTTAAATTTTTCTAATTTTAAGAATTTACACATTTTAGTGCTCCTTGTATAACTAGTTTCCAATTATGTACATTTATCATTGTCCGAAATAAAAATTAAAAGGTTTAATCCTTGTACTATGAACTTCTAATTCTTTATAAAAAAAAGAGTAATAATGTCATTCTTCAAAATAAGAGAAGTAAAGTATTGGACCCCACAAACATACGTGTTTATCAATTGAGAGCGTGTTTTATGATTCTCTGTAGTGGCCCGCAAAACCTAATGAAGGAGACATTGAACTGATTTTATTGATTAAAATTATTGGATGATATTCGTCTGGTTTGGGAATTGTTAGGCAATTTGACATTAGAAAACTTAACAGTTAACAAATGGTAGGCCATCGAATAATTTCTATTTTTAAAAATATATATAGCATGTGAGGGTCATTGATTCGAAAATATATCTACTCAACTTTTTCTCTTTTTCTATAAAATTTATAAAATAGCCATTTTTCATACCTTGTGTAGCATACATGCTAAGGTGATCAATCAAGGACCGTGGCGAGATAAATAGAACCCTATCATCCTAATCTGAGCCTCGGGTACGAGTCCTGAAAATAAAAATAAAAAATCTTAATATGCAATACTTTCCCATTTAATGGAGCTTTGATGGATTATTATAAGTAGCGGAAGCAATCCTAGTATCAAAATCACATATAATTTATTAATAGATTATTATAAGAAGCGGAAGCAATCCCAGTATCAAAATCACATGTAATTTAGACAACTAGCATATATGGGGTTTCACAGGTTATCTCTTGAAGTGTGAACAAATCTCTTCTATTACGTGAGCCTTCAGTTCCATGACGTCTCAATGGAATCTCCATCACGCGCACAATTATCATCCTCGAACGTTCCACGGTCTTCTGCTGTGTTACCCAAATAATATCCAGAAATAACAATTTCGTGTGGGCGAAATTTCTAGTTCTAGCAAAATATGGCTGAAAATTTCCGCCACCATGTCCCCTTTTCCTCTAGTTGGAAAACTTTATGTATTTATAGCACAAGTTTTAAGGGTTAAAACCCTTTTTCCAAAACCTGTTGGGTTTTTCTTTCCACCAGAAAAATAATTCCTTTATTTTCTATTATTTAGGCACCGCAGAGACCACAAAATTTAATTAACAAGGCTTCCAATTATGGAATTAATTTATAATTTTCGAAATTAACATCCACCATAATTACTTACGAATTATTCCACTAAAAATTCGTAATTGCACTCCTTATTAAATTTTGAAATTCATCCATTAAATTTTATTTAACTCTCCATGTTAAGATTGAGATACTAATCAATTAAATTAAATTACTGACGATTTAATTTATTGATTATTTCCTTTAGACTTTCGCATAACTTATTTCATGCGTCGGATACAAAATCTACCGGTCGGGTTTACACATAAAAACTTATAAGCTTTCATAAAGGTGTATCATCAATCTCTAAACCGAGATATGGATTCCATCAACTAACTATTATTTCGCGAATGTACATTATTATTATCTAATTTACCAGGCATATTGACCCACAAAAGAATCTTGTCTTTCAATAAATCAAAACAATAATATACACAACTAATAATAATGTAACGATCCAACCGGTCGTTTTGAGTATTACAAATCCGTTCCCCCATTTACTGCTCAAATTGTGATTTACGGTTGTTATTTGGCTTGCCGGGGGTAATCGGTTCGGGTTCGGTGAGATTTTGGAATAATTTGAAACACTTAGTTCTAAGGTTTAGAATTTAAGTTGAAAATGTTGAAGGGATGTTAACTTATGTGTAATGACCCCGAAGAATTTTTGCTAAGGAAATTAAGGTTTTGTGGTGCCGAGCTAGATCAATTAGTACAAAGGCTATAGAAATTTCTCGCGGCGTCACAGACTTTTTGGGTTGAACAATACACCGGTGTGTAAAGTTAATTTTTTGCCGGAAAAGGGTGATTTTTGTGGCCCACTATGCGGTCGCAGAATCACTCTGCGGACCACATAATGGCCGCAGAGTGAATCAGGAGTGGGCAAGTGTGGAGGAAAGTTTGCGGCGTATTATGCGACTGCAGATCAGTTATGCGGTGCATTATGCGACCGCATACTGAGGCAGCCTTGCCCAGTTCTGGAGGCCACATTTTGCGGGCCGCAGAAGCGTTATGCGGTCGCATATGCGACCGCAGAGTGTGTTTCGGGGCTTAATTTTTCTGGTTTTATAAACCCGACCCCATTCCTATAAAACACTGTTGGGGGTCATTTTGAAAGGTTTCATCTGACATTTTAGAGAGAGGTGAGAGAATTTTAGAGAGAGAAAGTGAAGACTTAGTCATTTATCCATCAATTCTTGTTCAAGGTTTGAAGATTTCACAAGGATCTTGCTATGGCTCCAAAGAGGTAAGAATTTCTTTCCCCGAAGAGGTATGGTGATCCCCATCTGCTTGTCCTTGAGGACACGATTCAACATGGTGATACCAAGGAAGACACTATTGAAGATGATGGTGTATTACGGATGTAGGGCAGGCTATGTGTGCCTAATGTAGATGGTTTGCGTTAGTTGATTCTCCAGGAAACGCATAGTTCGCAGTACTCCATTCATCCAGGTGCTGCGAATATGTATCAGGATTTGAGGCAGCACTATTAGTAGAGGCGAATGAAGAAAGATATAGTTGGGTTTGTAGCTCGGAATTTAAATTGTCAGCAGGTGAAATACGAGCATCAGAGACCGGGAGGATTGCTTCAGAGACTTGAAATTCCAGAGTGGAAGTGGGAGCGAATTACCATGGACTTCATAGTTGGGCTTCCACGAACTTTAAGGAAGTTCGATGATGTTTGGGTGATTGTGGATCGATTGACCAAGTCCGTGCATTTTATTCCAGTTGGTACTACTTGTTCTTCAGAACGGTTGGTTGAGATTTATATCCGCAAGATTGTTCGCCTGTACGGTGTGCCAGTGTCCATCATTTCTGATCGGGGTACGCAGTTTACATCACATTTTTAGAGGGTAGTACAACGAGAATTAGGTACACAGGTTCAACTAAGTACAACATTTCAGCCTCAGACGGACAGACAGTCCGAGCGCACTATTCAGATATTGGAAGACATGCTACACGCTTGTGTCATCGATTTTGGAGGTTCTTGGGATAAATTTCTACCACTCACAGAGTTTGCTTACAATAACAACTACCAATCGAGCATTCAGATGGCTCCATATGAGGCTTTATATGGGAGACGGTGTCGGTCTCCGGTGGGTTAGTTTGAGTTGGGTGAGGCTAGGCTATTGGGTACTAATTTGGTTCAAGATGCTTTGGAGAAAGTTAAATTGATTTAGGAGCAGCTTCACACGACGCAGTCTAGACAGAAGAGTTATGCTGACCGGAAAGATCGTGATGTTGCTTACATGGTTGGGGAAAAGGTTCTGCTCAAGATTTCACCCATGAAAGGTGTGTTGAGGTTAGGAAAGAAGGGCAAGTTGAGCCCTCGGTATATTGGGCCTTTTGAAATACTTAAGAAGATTGGAGAGGTGGCTTATGAACTTGCATTTCCACCTATTCTATCGAATGTTCATCTAGTGTTTCATGTATCTATGCTCCGTAAGTATGTCGGGGATCCGTCTCATGTTTTGTATTTTAGCATAGTATAGTTGGATGGTAATTTGACTTATGATGTGGAGCCGGTGGCCATTTTAGACCGGTAGGTTCGAAAGTTGAGATCAAAGAACATAACTTCAGTGAAAGTGTAGTGGAGAGGCTAGCCAGTCGGAGAAGCTACTTGGGAGACTGAGCGGGAGATACAGAGCAAATATCCACACCTATTTGAGACTCCAAGTATAATTCTAAACTCGTTCGAGGACGAACGTTTGTTTAAAAGGGGAAGAATGTAATGACCCCCCGGTCGTTTTGAGTATTACAACCCCGTTTCCCCATTTACTGCTCAAATTATGATGTACGGTTGTTATTTGGCTTGCTGGGGGTAACCGGTTTTGGGTCCGGTGAGGTTTTGAAATAATTTGGAACACCTAGTTTCAAGGTTTAGAATTTAAGTTGAAAAGGTTGACGGGATGGTGACTTATGTGTAACGACCCCGGAGAATTATTGCTAAGGAAATTAAGGTTTTGTGGTGCCGAGGTAGATCAATTAGTACAAAGGTTATAAAAATTTCTCGCGACATCACAGTCAATGCACCGATGTGTAAAGGAAATTTTATGCCGGAAAAGGTCATTTCTGCGGCCCACTATGCGGTCGCCGAATCACTCTGCGGACCGCATAATGGCCGCAGAGTGAATCAGGAGTGGGGCAAGTGTAGAGGAAAGTTTGCGGCATATTATGCGACCGCAGATCAGTTATGCGATGCATTATGCGACCGCAGAGCAAGTCTGCGGACCGCATAATGACCGCATACTGAGGTAGCCTTGTCCAGTTCCGGAGGCCACATTTCGCGAGCCGCAGAAGCGTTATGCGGTCGCATATGCGACTGCAGAGTGTGTTTCGGAGCTTAATTTTTCTTGTTTTATAAACCCGACCCCATTCCTATAAAACACTATTGGGGTTATTTTGAAAGGTTTCATCTGACATTTTAGAGAGAGGTGAGGGCATTTTAGAGAGAGAAAGTGAAGACTTAGTCATTTACCATTAATTCGTGTTCAAGGTTTGAAAATTTCACAAGGATCTTGCTAGGGCTCCAAAGAGGTAAGAATTTCTTTTCCCAAGTCTTCAATTTCGAGTTTGGGTAAAGATGGGTTAGTAAGAGTATGATTCTTGGGTTATACATATCAATAAGGTTTATGGAAAGATTGTGGAGTTCAAATGGGTAAAGATTGGGTTGGAAATGGTAGAAATCTTTAAAGACTTTAATTGAAGATTTGAGGGTCGAGTTGATGTCAGAATTTGGTAAAATTTGTATTGGTGGACTCGTGGTTGGATGGGCATTCATATTTTATAACTTTTATTGGGTTCCGAGATGTGGGCCTCACGGGCGATGTTTGAGCTAATTTCGGATTTTTATTGGAAAATTAATATTTCCTTGTGGAATTAATTATAATAATTCGTATTGACTGAATCGAATTAATTGTGGCTAGATAGGAGTCTTTCGGAGACCAATTCTCGTGGCAAGGGCATAGAGGAATAAAGAATTACACGGTTTGAGGTAAGTAACAGTTTTAAATTTGGTCCTGAGGGTATGAAACCCTGGATTATGTGTTATGTGATTGGTTTTGAGGTGACGCACATGCTAGGTGATAGGAATGTGGGCGTGCACCGTAGAAATTTTGACTTAGTCAAATTCCATGGAACTGTGTAGTTGAATAATCTATTGACATTTGTACATTCTCTACGTGTTAGAGAAAATTTAGCTGAGAATCGTATTAAAAATCATGCTTAGACATATGTTGTTATTATTGGTACCCATTGGGGTCATTTTTGTGGTTGAATTATATGTTCAAATTGTAATTTCACAGTCAGTCATGTTCATTCATTTCATATCTCAATCTCTATTGCTATATATTGATGCATCATATTATCATTTTTGGGCTAAATTTCATGACATCTTGAGCCCGAGAGACTGGAGAGGTTGATGACTGAGTGAGGCCGAGGGCCTTATTGTGAGGATATTTATGGGATCGGGTTGCACGCCGCAACATGTTTCATTGTTATATGCCATGATTGGCTTGATATAGCAATTGGGATGAAGGAGCCCATCCGAAGTCTGTACATACCCCCAGTGAGCGCAGGTACCTACTGAGTACGAGTGCCAAATGCTGGGTGACTGTGAAGAATGAGTGACTGTGAGGAAAGAGTGACTGTGAGGTTGGAGTGAATGGGAGGACTAAGTGATTATTACTTTGAGAGGATGCATTGTTTGCTGCATTTCACCTGTCATATATCACTATTTTGGAAATTCGAAAAAACATTATTTCCTGTGTCAGTCAAATTTGATATGAAATTTCTGTGAAATATTAAATGTTGAACTTGAGAGCATGCCTACCCTTTTATGTTGGAAAGTACTGTATTTGGACTTAGCTGAGAAGCTCGTCACTACTTTCAGTTATTTATTTATTATTGTTACTTACTAAGTTGGTTGTACTCATACTACACCCTGCACTTCGTGTGTAGATCCAGGTGATCCCAGACACAGTGGATGTTGATTCTTTCACACAGTTGATTTTCCAGAGATTTAGAGGTAGCTGTCGTATTTTGCAGACCTTGTCTCTCCTTCCCTATCTCCTTGTTTACTGTACTTGGTCTCAGACTATTATAGACCGTATTTTTCAGGCTTGTATTCATATTAGATGCTCATTTACTCAGTGACACCAGGTTTTGGGAGTGTTTGTATCATAATTTGCTAGATTTTTGGTATTGTATTAAACATTATGTTTTCAAACTTAAAGGAAATCGTGGGTTATTGATGTTGTCGGCTTGCCTAGTACTGAGATAAACGCCATCACGACAAGTTAGGATTTTGGATCATGACAAGTTGGTATCAGAGCCTAGGTTACATAGGTCTCACGAGTCATGAGCAGGTTTAGTAGAGTTTTGCGGATCGGTAGAGAGACGTCTGTACTTATCTTCGAGAGGCTGTCGAACCCTTAGGAAAATTTCACTTTCTTGTATTCTATCGTGCGAACTTGTTGATTCCGGAAAACTAAAAATTCTGTTATTTTATTCTCTCATAGATGGTGAGGACACGTACTACCGAATCAGAAAGTCAACCACCAGTGCAACCAGTTAGGGCCGCGGGAGGCCGGGGTCGTAGTAGAGGCCGGGGCTGAGGTAGAGGTTGAGATGTCGCTCGTACAGCAGTTGGAGCAGCACCTGTAGCACCACCAGTTGCTCTAGCTCAGGAGCAGGTTCTAAATGTAGTTGAGCCGGCGGGACCCGCTCAGGCACCGGTTGTGCCCATTGCGATTCCAAGCCTACATGAGGCTTTGACTCAAATATTCAGTTTACACTGGCCTTGCTCGGGTGGTTTCAGCTCAGGCCGCACCAGCCACTTCTCAGGCCGGGGGAGGAACTCATACCCCTGTTTCCCGTGCTCCAGAGTAGGTAGTGTAGGGACTTCAGATACCGGGGGCACTACCAGTCCAGTCAGCTGTAGCTGCTCAGGCCCCTGTAGTCCCCGTTATGGCAGATAATGAGCATAAGAGACTTGAGAGATTTGGAAGGCTTCGACCTCCATCATTTAGCGGTGCTGAGTCAGAGAATGCTCAAGGTTTTCTTGATAAGTGCCAGCAAATGCTGCGGATACCAGGTATTTTGGAGACCAGTGGGGTCTCGTTCACTGCTTTTCAGTTCTCTGGGGCTGCCTTCAGATGGTGGAAGGCTTATGAGAGGCGCAGGCCAGTTGGGCAGTACCACTTACATGGCAGGAATTCTCCGTTCTCTTTTTGGAGAAGTTCATACCGCAGTCTCGCAGAGAGGAGCTGCGCAAACAGTTACGTAAGGATGGCATGTCTGTGACGCAGTACGAGATGAGATTTTCTGAGTTGGCTCGTCATGCAGTTTGGTTGGTTCCCACTGATAGGGAGAGGATTAGGAGGTTCATTGATGGCCTCACATATCAGTTGCGGTTACTTATGACTCGGGAGAGAGTATCGGGTGCTACTTTTGATGAGGTTGTTGACATTACTCGACAGATAGAGGTGGTCTGTAGTTAGGAACGTGAAGAGAGGGTGGCCAAGAGGCCTCGTGGAGCAAGTGATTTCAGCGGTGTTCCTTCAGGGGGGGCAGTTTTACCGCGGTAGGGGTCGGCTTTACAGACACGCACAGACGGGTCGTCCAGTTCACTGTGGTGCACCATCCAGCCATGGTTCATATAGTTCTCATCAGGGTCAGTCATCTCTCAGTGCCCTCCCAGCCCAAAGTTTGTCCCGTGCCCCTTCAGTTCAGGGTTCATTTGGACCGGGTGCTGTGAATAACTAATTTTTGATCACACTCATTTAGTGGTGCTGAGTTAGAGGATGCTCAGGGTTTTCTGTATAAGTGCCACCAAATGCTGCGAACATCGGGTATTTTGGAGACTAGTGGGGTCTCGTTCACTGCTTTTCAGTTCTCTGGGGCTGCCTTCAAATGGTGGAAGGCTTATGAGAGACACAAGCCAGTTGGTGCAGTACCACTTACATGGCAGGAATTCTCCGTTCTCTTTTTGGAGAAGTTCATGTCGTAGCTGCGCAAACAGTTTGAGCAGTTACGTAAGGATGGCATATCTGTGACGCAGTACGAGATGAGATTTTCTGAGTTGGCTCGTCACGAAGTTTGGTTGGTTCCCACTGATAGGGAGAGGATTAGGAGGTTCATTGATGGCCTCACATATCAGTTGCGGTTACTTATGACTCGGGAGAGAGTATCGGGTGCTACTTTTGATGAGGTTGTTGACATTGCTCGACAGATAGAGGTGGTCTGTAGTTAGGAACGTGAAGAGAGGGTGGCCAAGAGTCCTCGTGGACCAAGTGATTTCAGCGGTGTTCCTTCAGGGGGGTCAGTTTTACTGTGGTAGGGGTCGGCTTTACAGAAACGCACAGACGGGTCGTCCAGTTCACTGTGGTGCATCATCCAACCATGGTTCATATAGTTCTCATCAGGGTCACTCATCTCTCAGTGCCCTCCCAGCCCAGAGTTTGTCCCGTGCCCCTTCAGTTCAGGGTTCATTTGGACCGGGTGCTGTGAACAACTAATTTTTTATCACACTCAAATTCTTTATCATTTTAGTGTAAATATTTCCTATAGATCTAATATTAATATTTTAAACTTTTATCTCACTTTTAGTAGAATTTATTTGGGAAAATTAAAATATATATATATATATATATATATATATATATATATATATATATATATATATATATATATATATATATATATATGTATGTATGTATGTATTCACCTTCTTAGACTACAAGTTTTATTTCTATTGGTTAAAAAGAAAAAGAAAGTTTACAAAGAAAAATATATAGTTTCTTTTAATTAGAATATTAATAGGTAATCCAGTGACTTTAATAATTTTCTTAGTGTCAATTAAATTCTAGTTTAAATATTTAATTTTTTTTCTTATATTTCTCAAATCTAAAAATAACTAACTAATACCTTTTATTTTTCTAATCTAAAGTAGTTAATTAATATTCTTACTTAGGTATTGTTCAAATAAGTACGTACTCTATTATTATAGGCTTTAGTAGGTAGTGATTTTTTTTGAATAATTTCTTTCATATTAGTATAAATAAATCTTTTGCTTTTATTATTTTAATATTTGATTAAGTAGTCTTGGTAATTGGTTTCTATGTTAAAAAAGGATAAGAAAATTCTTTCCTATTCCACAACTAACTCCCTAATAAATCTCATGTTAATCCCACCTCCCTCATGTCTCCCCTCAAAATTACCCCATGCACATATTGACTTTTGAACTTTAAACAACACACAAAAACCCATGATCCCCTCTTCTGTACTCAAAAAAGCACCCACTATAACTTGCATATCCGATTTTCATGGGGAGATGACGGGAACCATCTAACAAACTTTGCTATTTAATATCATTTTCTCCACCAAAAAAAGGGGGATCTGAAAAACAAAAGGAAAACTAGAAAAAGAAGAAGAGCGAGTTTTGGAGCAAAGAAACATCTCGGGGATTTTTAAAAAAAAGAGAAAACTTTGATCAAAAAGGAGAAAGAGAGTTTAAGAGTAGCTAAAAGAAGAGCTTGAAATCTGCGGCTTAAGGTCACCGGAAAAGTTCCTTTTCGTAGCCAAATTTGCTCTTAGTTCAAGTTCCATCACTCAAAAAAATTTATCTGTATTTTCGTTGTCTCTAAGGTTCATCCCTTTCACCTACTGTTTTAATAAAATTTGTGCTTTGTTTATCAAATGTCCTACAGTTCTTGGTCTACTTATTCGGCAGGCTCAAAGTGATTGGGAGACTCGAGACATCAAGCTCATTCCATATAGACAATGTGTGGAGGATCTTAGCAAAAGGTTCAAGTCCATCGAATTCAGGTACATTCCTAGGTTTCACAATGAATTAGTTGATGTCTTGGCCACCCGTCAATGCTTCCATATCCGAGTAATACTCACATTGACCCATTCGAAATTCAAATTCGGTATCAACATGGTTATTGCAATACAATTGAAGCAGAACCAGATGGTGAACCATAGTATCGTGATATTAAACAGTTTCTGAAAACAAGAAAATATCCGGAACATGCTAATAGGGATCAAAAGAGAACTATTAGGCGACTCTCTAATGGTTTCTTTTTTTAGTAGGGAAATCCTATACAAAAGAACTCCGGATTTGAATTTGTTGAGATGTGTGGATGCCAAAGAAGCTGAAATGATTATGAACGAGTGCATTCGGGAGTTTGTGGTCCGCACATGAATGGATATGTTCTAGCAAAGAAAGTCCTTCGGGCAGGATATTATTGGCTTACTATGGAACATGATTGCTTTCGTTTTGTTCGCAAGTGCCACCAGTGTCAGATTCACAGTGATTTGATTCACTCGCCTCCTTTAGAGTTGTATCCTATGTCGGCTCCTTGGTCTTTTGTTTCTCGGGGAATGGACGTCATTGGCCCAATCGAGCCAAAAGCTTCAAATGGGCACATATTCATCTTGGTTGCAATTGATTACTTCACCAAATGGGTGGAAGCTATTACATTGAAAGCAGTTACCTAGAAAGCAGTAGTAGACTTTGTTCACTCCAACATCATCTGTCGTTTCGGTATTCCAAAAATCATTATCATGGATAATGTTGCTAATTTGAATAGTCACCTGATGAAGGAGGTATGTGAACAATTTAAAATTGAGCATCGCAATTCTACTCCTTATAGGCCCAAAGCTAATGGAGCTGTTGAAGCTGCAAATAAGAACATCAAGAATATTCTTAGGAAGATGGTCCAAGGGTCTAGACAATGGCAAGAGAAATTACCTTTTTCTCTTTTGGGATACCGGGCAACTGTCCGTACATCAGTTGGCGCAGCGCCCTACTTATTGGTTTATGGAACTGAAGCGGTCATACCTGCTGAAGTTGAGATTTTCTCTCTCCGAATCATTGTTGAAGCAGGTATCGAGGACACTGACTGGGTCAAGTCCCGATTGGAACAGTTAAGTTTGATTGATAAAAAATGTTTGGCGGCAGTTTGTTTTGGTCAGTTATACCAACAAAGAATGGCACGCTTGTTTTAAAACTTATCTTTCCACACCAGGAAGAAGCAAAAGGAAAGTTCGCCCCGAATTGGCAAGGTCCTTACCTCATCAAGAAAGTATTGTCAAAAGGAGCTCTACACTTGGCAGATATAGAAGGAAATGTGACGGATATAACCATCAACGCAGATGCGGTCAAGAGATACTATGTCTGGCATGCCTCTGTTGGGGCATTTTTTATACTTAGCATTCTCAGGTTGGGATGACGAAAGGTTATCATTCTCGCTACCCAAACACTAGTCAACCCTAGTTAGCCCTTTGAAGCCTTGTTTATATTTCTTTGTTTTTCCCTCTTTTGGAACCAATTTACTTAAAAAAATGAAAAGAAAATCAAATTGAAAAAAAAAATCATCATCAAAACAAATTCATGTTCATTGAACTACGTCTGACCTGATTCCGAAAGGATACGCAGGCCGCCTCACTCTGGGGTTCGGTCACACCAAAATAAAAATCCACATTTCCCTAGTGTTCAAAGAAATTGGGGCATGATTTTATTTTATTTTCGATGGTTGTTCCATCAAAATGATTCCGAAAGTTGTAATTCAGTTGAATAGTTCTTTTTACCTTTCCCTGCCAAGACTTTCTGATCAACTTTCGAGAATGCTAAGTCAGTATACTATGAGTAATGCCTTAGCCATTGAAGCGAGAAAAAATAAATGAGAGAGTCTTATTGATAAAAACCTTCACGGGCACTATAAGGCAATGGTGAGTTGAGAGAAAGGCAAGTGAGATAGGTTAATTGGTGAAAACCCACAAAGGGCATCATTGATCAATTTAAGGCTTTGTACATCCTGGCACAAGCACGGTTAAGACAAAGAACTCAGTTTCAAAGTTAAGTTTACAACAGATTTCGAGAATTAAACGGTTCAAACGGATCGGGCATCCAGTCCAAAGTGCATGTCATGTTCATTGAAGTCAGCATATTTCCTTCAGATAAGTCATTTCTTATTTTTTCTTCTGAAAGGGACACTTCTTGATTAAGTTGTAATACCTATTAGTTCACCTTCTTGTTTTATTTTGCATTACTTTTTTGAGTCCCTTTTAGTATAATCTTGTCAAAGCAAAGCAAAGAAAAGGCCGCAAAATAAGTTACAGTTTCCCCATTATATAAAGCAAAGATTGTTGGGCATAAACCGTATAGGCAAAGGCATAAAGCCATCTGTGATTTTCCTAGACGAGCAAAAGGCTGGAAGGACTGAACAATATTCCAAGGGTCAACAAAAGTTACTCCGTTAAAAGATTTTTGGGAGCAAGATTGTTTGCACCATGAACACGAATGGTGATAGGCGCAAAATGGTTAGGTTTTGATGTTGAGAAAGAAGATCTCCAGAAAGAAAAGACAGAATCTCCCGGCAATTTGTACAATCATCGACGGAGTCAGTTTTTCTAACAAGTGTAATAGACGCAAGGTCAAGTCGCCCAAGAAATCAAGGCCACAAACTGACCAACATTTTAAAGCTAACAAATCTTTCTTTGTTTAGAACAGGAACATAACAATTTTAGGAAACAGTTCGTGAAAAGACGAACACCACCAAGTGAAGTTCTCAAATCCTTGATTTCCTCCTAATATATATGTAATCATGTTATTTTTAGTTTCATTATAGGGAATCAACACCCTATCTTCAATACAAGGTACTGCATCCCCTGGCTGCATTATTTATTGCCTACATAGGGTACGCCATTCCCTAGTAGCATCCCATAGTGCCACGAGCCTCATTTTATTTCTAACACAGGGTACTACATCCCCTTCTCGCATTATGTTTTGCCTATGTAGGGTACGACATTCCCTAGTAGCATTCCAGAGTGCCACGAGCCTCATCTTATCACCAACATAGGGTACTACATCCCCTGATTGCATTACTTTCTGCCAGCATAGGGTACGACATTCCCTAGTAGCATCTCAGAGTGCTACGAGCCTCATTTTTATTGCAAACATAGGGTGCGACATTTTCTAGTAGCATCCTGAGGGCCACGAGCCTCACCTTATTGCCAACACAGGGTACTACATCCCCTGGTTGCATTTCTCATTGCTAACATAGGGTACGGTATTTCCTAGTAGCATCTCAGAGTGCCACGAGCCTCATTTTATTGCCAACATAGGGTACGACATTCCCTAGTAGCATCTCAAAGAGCCACGAGCCTCATCTTACTACCAAACACAGGGTACTACATCTCCTGGTTGTATTTTAGTGCCAATATAGGGTACCACATTCCCTAGTAGCATCTCAGAGAGCCACGAACCTCATCTTATTGCCAAACACAGGGTACTACATCCTCTGGTTATATTTTAGTACCAACATAGGATACGACATTCCCTAATAGCATCTTAGAGTGCCACGAGCCTCATCTTATTGCCAACACAGGGTACTACACCCCCTGGTTGCATTACTTTTTGTCAATATAGGGTACGACATTTCCTAGTTACATCTCAGAGTGCCATGAGCCTCATCTTATTGCAAAACATACTGCATCCCTTGGTTTCCATCTATCTTGTTAACATAGGGTACGACATCCCCTATTATCACCACAAAAAAAAAAGCAAAACAAAAAAGGTCTTTTTCGATTCTTTATTCTACAATAGCAAAGATAGTTTAATGTATTTTTAATAATTCACAAAACTTTTCTAGTGCAAACTGGAGCAGAAATTTTTTATTCGTTTTGTTTGTTTGTGATGGCTTGTAGGTTTTTCTGTAAAGCACGGATTGGATGTGCAAAAATAAAATTTCAACTCTTGCCAAAAGAAAGTGAAACGTTTGATCTCAATACCAGCCGCAACTAGCTTTGACGTAGTGCATGCGGAGACATAGGGTCTCAAGATCCATCTTCTCATCATTTGATCAAGAAACAAGCCAATGAGAATATTTCATAGTCTGTTGCATCGAGAGTATCAATTCTCAGTCTAAAGTCAATGGGAGAAGCAACTCAAGAATTAAGACTAGACTCCGGACGACTTTTAGATAGGAATTTTGTAACTCTTAGATTTCAATAGTATGTAATTTTCTTTTTATTTTGATGTAATAGTAGGAACCGCGGATCGAAATCTCGACGGAACTTCACTCGACTCTCCCTCTAAGCATACTCCATCATTCTTCTTTCACTTGAACTACACATGACCTGATTCCCTTATAACCCGGGATATGTAGGCTGCCTAAAGTCAAGGCTCGGTCGCAACCTTTTCTTTTCTCTTCTTTTCCTTTTTAAATAATAGTGAGGTCAAAAATCAGTCACCTTGTTCATTTTTCTTTGCCTGAAAACTCTTCATGTTTCCAAGCAAAGAGGGGCATGCTGTGAACAACTAATTTTTTACCACACCCAAATTCTTTATCATCTTAGTGTAAATACTTCCTATAGATCTAATATAAATATTTTAAACTTTTATCTCACTTTTAGTAGAATTTATTTGGGAAAATTGAAATATATATATATATATATATATATATATATATATATATATGTGTGTGTGTGTGTGTGTGTGTGTGTGTGTGTGTGTGTGTGTATTCACCTTCTTAGACTACAAGTTTTATTTCTATTGGTTAAAAAGAAAAAGAAAGTTTACAAAGAAAAATATATAGTTTCTTTTAATTAGAATATTAATAAGTAATTCAGTGACTTTAATAATTTTCTTAGTGTCATTTAAATTCTAGTTTAAATATTTAATTTTTTTCTTCTTATATTTCTCTAATCTAAAAATAATTAACTAATACCTTTTATTTTTCTAATCTAAAGTAGTTAATTAATATTCTTACTTAGGTGTTGTTCAAATAAGTACGTACTCTATTATTATAGGCGTTAGTTGGTAGTGATTCTTTTTGAATAATTTCTTTCATATTAGTATAAATAATTCTTTTGCTTTTATTATTTTAATATTTGATTAAGTAATCTTGGTAATTAGTTTCTATGTTCAAAAAGGATAAGAAAATTCTTTCCTATTCCATAACTAACTCCCTAATAAATCTCATGTTAATCCCACCTCTCTCACGTCTTCCCTCAAAATTACCCCATGCACATATTGACTTTTGAACTTTAAACAACACACAAAAACCCATGATCCCCTCTTCTGTACTCAAAAAAGCACCCACTATAACTTGCATATCCGATTTTCATGGGGAGATGACGGGAACCATCCAACAAACTTTGCTATTTAATATTATTTTCTCCACCAAAGAAAGGGGGATCTGAAAAACAAAAGGAAAACTAGAAAAAGAAGAAGAACGAGATTTGGAGCAAAGAAACATATGGGGATTTTTTTGAAAAGAGAAAACTTTGATCAAAAAGGAGAAAGAGAGTTTAAGAGTAGCTAAAAGAAGAACTTTAAATCGGCAGCTTAAGGTCACCGGAAAAGTTTCTTTTCGTAGCCAAATTTGCTCTTAGTTCAAGTTCCATCACTCAAAAAAATTTATCTGTATTTTCGTTGTCTCTAAGGTTCGTCCTTTTCACCTACTGTTTTAATAAAATTTGTGCTTTGTTTATCAAATGTCCTACTGTTCTTGGTTTATTGAATTAGCATGTTAAGATATGAGTTTGCATTTAATATATTTTGGAGTTATAATATTTTGAGAAATTTGGTACTATTATGCTTTGCTCAACTTCATTAATTTTGTAACATACGGCAAAAGTTTTAGTATAGGAGTTTAAAATTTGAAAAACAAATGTCGCAAGTATCAGCTTAGAGTTCTCGAGGTACTTGACTTTATGATGTAGTTATTAGGATGCATAGCGTTCCAATTATTTGGACATAAATGTCAAAATGAACGAAATTTTTTCAATGATTGTTAGGTTTATATATGCAGAAACCTTTTATTTTTAGGCAGGGTTCTTATATTCAAAATTCGTTGAGAATTAGTTAGAATACAAGATCATTTGTAACCTTGTTGGAGTGCAGCCATAATATAGTTGTCTCTGCCAACTATTGTAAATTTAACTTTTAGGGTATATGTCTTTAAAGCTTCTCTCCTATTCTGTATAATATTGGTTTCCTTGGTTAATGCATCCGTGGGTGCTAATGCAACAATCTGCTATTTAAAGTTGTCAACCTTATTAATCTAGTAATGTACAAGAAACTGTTTTCATTTAAAAAAAAGTTCAATTTCTTGTTCTTTACTGCCCGTTTCATGTTTATATTTTCCTTGTTTTTGAGTGTTTTATGTGTTTGCTGCATTAGTTTTGCATAAAAATTGTTTCCTGTTGGCTACTGTATTTGGATAATTTTAGAAATTGCAAAGAAAGTTGAACGACATGACTAATTAAAACTAGAAGAATTTTGGTCCATGTGTTTTAAGACTGAAGAAGGTAAAAGATGAATTGGTAAAGTGGACCATCAGGTCATTGGGCCAAATAAATTAGTTTCGGATTCGAAGTAATAATTCACAAGTGTAATTCACTCGGTCATAATTCATAGCTGAATTATATCACCTTTCTCGTCCATAACTTTAGCTTCACAATAATATCAAAACTTCTTTTTTTGGAAAAATAATTCTTAATTCGTAGAAGGCTTTAGGCACACTTTAATAAATTGTCGTGAGTATGTACACGTACGCGTGACATGATCTTAACACACCAAATAAAACGAGTGCACGTACGCATGACTCGTTTCAAGATAATTATATAATCACACCATAATCAAGCAATTAAAAGCAGTAAAAGTTAAAATACACATAGGTTCTAAAATACGTAATAATCCGTTAATTAAGCCAGGTATATGATTGTAAAGATACCATGATAAAATTACGGAATTCGAGAGTGCCTAATACCTTCTCCCGGGTTAACAGAATTCCTTACCCGGTCTTCTGTGTTCACGAACCAACAAATAGAGTCAATTTTCTCGATTTAGGATTCTAAAATAAGCCGGTGACTTGGGACACCATAAATATTCCAAGTGGCGACTTTGAAATAAATAAATAATCTCATTTCGAATAATGTCACTTAAATTGAAAAAAACCCTATCCCTAGGGAAAAAGGAGGTGTGACATGTGCTTCTAGCAGTTATTCTTGTTCTCGGGGCCCGATTCAGTCCACACCACCACCAGTACCGGGGAGCTGCTTTGAGTGCGGGGAATTTTGGCATATGTGGAGACAGTGTCCTCGTCACTCGGGAGGTCCAGTACAGTAGATGAGTCAGAATACGACTTCAGCACCAGTTACTTCACCACCCGCTTAGCCAGTACGGGGTGGGGGTCAGTCAGCCCCAAGAGGGGGAGGCCGATCAGGTGGCGATCCGGACCGATTCTATGCTTTTCCTGCCAGGCCAGATGATGTTGCCTCAGATGCAGTGATCACAGGTATTGTCTCAGTGTGCCATAGTGAGGCTTCTATATTATTTGAACATGGTTATACTTATTCGTATGTGTCATCGTACTTTACTCATTATCTGGATATTCCCCGTGAGTCCTTAGTTTCACCTGTTTGTATATCTACGCTGGTGGGTGATACTATTACTGTGGACCGTGTGTATCGATCATATGTGATAATTATTAGGGGACTATATACTAGAGTGGATCTTTTATTGCTCAATATGGTTGATTTCTATGTAATTTTGGGTATGGATTGGTTGTCTCTATGTCATGCTATTCTGGATTGTCACGCAAAAACCGTGACATTGGCAATGCCGAGGTTGCCAAAGGTCAAATGGAGAGGGTCTCTAGATTATGTTCCCAGTAGGGTAATTTCTTATTTGAAGGCATAACGTATGGTGGGGAATAGGTGTTTTTCATATTTGGCTTTTGTGAGAGATGTTGATGCAGATACTCCTACTATTGATTCAGTACCGGTAGTGAGAGACTTTCCGGATGTATTTCCTACAGACCTGCTGGGTATGCCACCCGATAGGGATATTGATTTCGGTATTGACTAGGTACAGGGCACTCAGCCCATTTCTATTCCTTCGTATCGTATGGCACCAGATGAATTGAAAGAATTAAAAGAGCAACTTCAGGGACTCTTTGAAATGGGGTTTATTAGGCCTAGTGTGTCACCTTGGGGTGCACCGGTTTTGTTTATGAAAAAGAAAGATGGTACTATGCGGATGTGCATTGATTACAGACAACTGTACAAAGTTACAATCAAGAATAAATATCCTTTGTCGTGTATCGATGATTTATTTGACCAGCTTCAAGAAGCGAGGGTGTTCTCCAAAATTGATTTGAGATCGGGGTATCACCAATTAAAAATTTGGGATTTAGATATTCTAAAGAGGGCATTCATGACTCGTTATGGTCACTGCGAATTTCTTGTGATGTCATTTGGGCTAACCAATGCCCCAAGAGCATTTATGCACTTGATGAATAGTGTATTCCAACCGTATCTTGACTCATTTGTCGTGGTATTTATTGATGATATTCCGGTGTACTCATGTAGTCAGGAGGAGCATGCACAACACTTGGGTATTGTATTGCAGAGGCTGAGAGAGGAGAAACTTTATGCCAAATTCTCTAAGTGTGAGTTCTGGATTAGCTCGGTGGCATTCTTGGGACACATAGTGTCCAGCGAAGGGATTAAGGTGGATCCGAAAAATATAAGGGCGGTTAAGTGCTGGCCCAAGCCATCTTCAATTACCGAGATTCAGAGTTTTCTCGGCTTGGCCGGTTATTATCGTCGCTTCGTGGAGGGTTTCTTGTCTATTGTACCGTCTATGACTAAATTGACCCAGAAAGGTGCTCCGTTTAGGTGGTCGGATGAATGTGAAGAGAGCTTTCAGAAGCTCAAGACAACTTTGCCTACATCTCCAGTATTGTGTTACCTACCGGTTCATGGTCTTATATTGTGTATTATGACGCATTGTGTATTGGTGTCGGTGCAGTACTGATGTAAGACGATAGGGTGATTTCCTATGCGTCCAGACAGTTAAAGGCACATGAGAAGAATTATCCAGTGCACGACCTTGAGTTAGCAGCTATTGTTCATGCCTTGAAAATTTGGCGGCATTTCTTGTATGGTGTCCATTGTAAGGTTTATACCTATCACCGGAGTCTACAACATCTGTTTAAGGATCTTAATTTGCGGCAGCGAAGGTGGTTAGAGTTGCTTAAGGATTATGATATCACCAGTCTCTATCATCCCGGAAAGGCCAATGTGGTGGTCGATGCCTTGAGTCGTAATGCGGAGAGTTTGGGCAGCTTAGCATACTTACCGGTAACAGAGAGGCCTTTAGCCTTGAATGTTCAGGCCTTGGCCAATCAGTTTGTTAGATTGGATGTTTCCGAGCAGAATCAAGTTCTGGCTTGTGTGATTTCTCGGTCTTCTTTATATGATCGCATCAGAGAGCGCCAGCATGATGATCCCCATCTGCTTGTCCTTAAGGACACGGTTCAACACGGTGATGCCAAGGAAGTCATTATTGGAGATGACGGTGCATTACGGATGTAGGGCAAGCTATGTGTGCCTAATGTAGATGGTTTGCGTGAGTTGATTCTCCAAAAATCTCACAGTTCGCGATACTCCATTCATCCAGGTGCCGCGAAGATGTATCAGTATTTGAGGCAGCACTATTGGTGGAGGTGAATGAAGAAAGATATAGTTGGGGTTGTAGCTCGGTGTTTAAATTGTCAACAGGTGAAATACGAGCAACAGATACTGGGAGGATTGCTTCAGAGACTTGAAATTCCAGAGTGGAAGTGGGAGCGTATTACCATGAACTACGTAGTTGCGCCTCCACAGACTTTGACGAATTTCGATGTTGTTTGGGTGATTGTGGATCGATTGACCAAGTCCACGCATTTTATTCCAGTTGGTACTACTTATTCTTCGGAGCGGTTGGCTGAGATTTATATCCAGAAGATTGTTCATTGCACGGTGTGCCAGTGTCCATCATTTCAGATCGGGGTACGCAGTTTACATCATAGTTTTAAAGGGCAGTACAACGAGAATTAGGTACATAGGTTCAACTGAGTACAACATTTCACCCTCAGACAGACGGACAGTCCGAGCGCACTATTAAGATATTGGAAGATATGCTATGCACTTGTGTCATCGATTTTGGGGGTTCTTGGGATAACTTTCTGCCACTCGCAGAGTTTTCTTACAATAACAACTACCAATCGAGAATTCAGATGGCTCCGTATGAGGCTTTATATGGGAGACGGTGTCGGTCTCCGATGGGTTAGTTTGAGCCGGGTGAGGCTAGGCTATTCGGTACTCATTTGGTTCAGGATGATTTGGAGAAGGTTAAATTGATTCAGGAGCGGCCTCGCATGGAACAGTCGAGACAGAAGAGTTATGCCGACCGAAAGGTCGGTGATGTTGCTTACATGGTTAGGGAAAATGTTCTGCTCAAGATTTTACCCATGAAAGGTGTGTTGAGGTTTGGAAAGAAAGGCAAGTTGAGCCCTCGATATATTGGGCCTTTTGAAATACTTAAGAAAATTGGAGAGGTGGCTTATGAACTTGCATTGCCACCTAGTCTATCGAATGTTCATCCAGTGTTTCATGTATCTATGCTCTGGATGTATGTCGGGGATCCGTCTCATGTTTTGTATTTCAGTACAGTGCAGTTGGATGATAATTTGACTTATGATGTGGAGCCGGTGGCCATTTTAGACATGCAGGTTCGAAAGTTGAGATCAAAGAACATAGTTTCAGTGAAAGTGCAGTGGAGAGGCCAGCCAGTCGGAGAAACTACTTGGGAGACTTAATAGGAGATGCAGAGCAAATATCCACACCTATTTGAGACTCCAGATATAATTCTAAACTCATTCGAGGACGAACGTTTGTTTAAGAGGGGGACAACCCCGTTCCCCCATTTACTGCTCAAATTATGATTTATAGTTGTTATTTGGCTTGCCTGGGGTAATCGGTTGGGTCCGGTGAGGTTTTGGAATGATTTGGAATACTTAGTTCCAAGGTTTAGAATTTAAGTTGAAAAGGTTGACGGGAAGTTGACTTATGTGTAACGACCCCGAAGAATTTTTGCTAAGGAAATTAAGGTTTTGTGGTGCCGAGGTAGATCAATTAGTACAAAGGTTATAGAAATTTTTTGCCACGTCACAGACAATGCACCAATGTGTAAAGGAATTTTATTGTCGAAAAAGAGTCATTTCTGCGGCCCATTATGCTGTCCGCAGAGTACAGGAGTGGAGAAAGTGTGGAGAAATATTTGCGGCGCATTATGCGACCGCAGATAAGTTATGCAGTGCATTATACGATCGCAGAACAGGTCTGCGGACTGCATAGCAACCGCATACTGAGGCAGACTTGCCCAGTTCCGGAGGCCACATTTCGCGAGCCGCAGAAGCGTTATGCGGTCGCATATGCGACCACAGAGTGTGTTTCAGGGCTTAATTTTTCTTGTTTTGTAAACCTGACCCCATTCCCATAAAAAACTATTGTGGGTCATTTTGTGTTTCATTTGATATTTTAGAGAGAGGTGAGAGCATTTTAGAGAGATAAAGTGAAGACTTAGTCATTTATCCATCAATTCTTGTTCAAGATTTGAAGATTTCACAAGGATCTTGCTAGGGCTCCAAAGAAGTAAGAATTTCTTTCCCCAAGTCTTCAATTTCGAGTTTGGGTAAAGATGAGTGATTAAGAGTATGATTCTTGAGTGTAAGAGTATTATTTATACATATCAATAAGGTTTATGGAAAGATTGTTGAGTTCAAATGGGTAAAGATTGGGTTGAAAATGGTAGAAATTTTCAAAGACTTTAATTGAAGATTTGAGGGTCGAGTTGATGTCAGAATTTGGTAAAATTTGTATGGTTGGACTCGTGGTTGGATGGGAGTTCATATTTTATAACTTTTGTCGGGTTCCGAGATGTGGAACCCACGGGCGATTTTTGAGATAATTTCGGATTTTTATTGGAAAATTAATATTTGCTTGTGGAATTAATTACAATAATTGGTATTGATTGAATCGAATTAATTATGGCTAGATATGAGGCTTTCAGAGATCAATTCTCGTGGCAAGGGCATAGCGGAATAAAGAATTACACGGTTTGGGGTAAGTAACAGTTCTAAATTTAGTTCTGAGGGTTTGAAACCCCGAATTATGTGTTATGTGATTGGTTTTGAGGTGACGCGCATACTAGGTGACAGGCATGTGGGCATGCACCGTAGGAATTGTGACTTGGTCAAATTCCATGGAATTGTGTAGTTGAATAATCTGTTGACATCCGTATATTCTCTACGTGTTAGAGAAAATTGAGCCGAGACTCGTATTAAAAATCATGCTTAGACATATGTTGTTATTATTGGTACCCACTGGGGTCATTTCTGTGGTTGAATTATATGTTCACCTTGTAATTTCACACTTAATCATGTTCATTCATTTCATATCATATCTCAGTCTCTCTTGTTATATATTGATGCATCATATTATCATTTTTGGGCTAATTTTTATGACATCTTGAGCCTGAGAGACTAGAGAGGTTGATGACTGAGTGAGGCTGAGAACCTAATTGTGAGGATATTTATGGGATCGGGCTGCACGCCGAAGCATGTTTCATTGTTATATGCCATGATTGGCTTGATATAGCGCTTGGGCTGAAGGAGCCCCTCCGGAGTCTGTACACACCCCAGTGAGTGCAGGTACCTACTGAGTGCGAGTGCAGAGTGCTGAGTGACTGTGAGGAATGAGTGACTGTGAAGTTGGAGTGAATTGGAGGACTGGGTTATTGTTACTCTTAGAGGATGCATTGATTGCATTATTTGTTGCATTTCAGCTGTCATATATCCCTATTTTGGAAATTTGGAAAAACATTATTTCATGTGTCAGTCAAATTTGATATGAAATTTCTGTGAAATATTAAATGTTGAATTTGAGAGCATGCCTACCTTTTTTATGTTGGAAAGTACTGTATTTGGACTTAGCGGAGAAGCTTGTCACTACTTTCAGTTCCTTATTTATTATTGCTACTTACTGAGTTGGTTGTACTCATACTACACCCTGCACAACGTGTGCAGATCCAGGTAATTCCGGACACAGTGGGTGTTGATTCTTTCACACAATTGATTTTTCGGAGATTTAGAGGTAGCTGCCATGTTTCGCAGACCTTGTCTCTCCTTTCCTATCTCCTTATTTACTGTACTTGGTCTCAGACTATTATAGAACGTGTTTTCCAGACTTGTATTCATATTAGATGCTCATGTACTCAGTGACACCAGGTTTTGGGAGTGTTTGTATCAGAATTTGCTAGATTTTTGGTATTGTATTAAACATTATGATTTCAAACTTAAAGAAAATCGTGGGTTATTGATGTTGTCGGCTTGCCTAGTACTGAGATAGGCGCCATCATGACATGTTAGGATTTTGGGTCGTGACAAATAATTATATCAAGATTAAGAGTATAAGTATATTTAATGGCTAGAGAGTTTATTTTATTAAGTCAGTATAAAATACTTATCTCTACTTGGTCCGTTCAATACATACAAAATGTACTAGCACAAGAAGTTGGAATTAAACCATTCCCATAATCAAGATAAATTATGTTTAACCTTGTGCTACAATCATCCATGATAGTTTGTCCAATTCCATCATTAGATTGTGAACTCAAACTTTATACTTATAAGAACCGATGATTTAATCTTTCTTATATAAGCTAAACTCTATGCACTAAATCATCTACAATATAAGCAAAAGACACGGACTAATATATAATCTATTTAAAAATTTATTAAAAATGAATAAACAATTATTTCATAATAATTACTATATCTAAACCAAACCCATGGTTAATGGAGTAGTATATATCCCAACAAGCTCCCACTTAGACTTTTAACCATGACAATTATTAGAATATAATATATCCAAATGCATGGTTAATAGTATATGCCCCATCAATCTCCCACTTAGACTCATAACCGTGCATCTATAACTTTCTCATGCTTTCTTTTTACATGACTATTAAAAGTCTTCACCAAATAAGGTTTTGTTAAAGAATCTTGCCAAGTTATTTCTTATGCAATCTTTGTCCAGTAGTGCTTTGTCGTAACTTCTAGTTTGGTATTAAACTCTTTAGAGATCCTGTTACTGAAACTATCCCAAGAGTGTACACCGAACTATAATTTTTCTTAGTATTCTCCAACTACGACGAAGTACTACTAATATTACCTTTATTACCTTACAGTATTGAAATATTAGCGACTTCTTACTATAGTGTTCATTGTTCAAAAATCACTCTCATTCGATAAAGGCATACTCTGCCTATTAACGTTTTCCCACAACTTAAATGTAATGGGACGTCAATTCCAACATTTGGGTTTTGAGGTTCTTGAACATCTAGTTATTTCTTTTCCTAGTTCCTGTAAAACTAGTTTACTTCTAGGAACATGGTTTATTAAGCAATCCTTATCTAGAAAACTTTATTTGTTTTAACAATTGCCTTATTTTCTTTAGGACAATAAAATAAATTTTCATTCGTTTTCATGAATATTCAATAAACATGCACCTATCCATTCTTAGTTCCAACTTACATATCCCTTTTCCCTTTCAGCACATATGCTGGACAATCCTATATATGAACATGTCGCAGACTGAGCTTACATTCAGTCCACAGTTCTATAGATGTCATAGGTACTAACTTAGAAGGAACTAAATTCATAATGTAATTTGTAGTTTCTAGGAAATATTCCAAAAACGAATAAGGCAAATCTGAATAATACTTCATTAATCTATCCATGTCCAAAAGAGACTTATTTCTTCTTTTTACCACACCACTCTATTATGGAGTTTACGGTGTAGACAATTGAGATGTAATCCCTTATTCTGATAAGTAACAAAAGAATTCTTTAGAGAGGTGTTCGCCACTACAAACAAATTGCAGAAACTTAATATATTTCCTTGGTGCTTCTCCGTTTCAAGTTTTAAAAACCTTGAATTACTTAAATCATTAAGACTTACGATGCATTAAATAAATATATTAATATTTTGAGTAATCATTTATGAACGTCACAAAAATACTCAAAACAATCTCTTACAAGTATGTTCATTTAACTATACAAATCAGAAGGGATTCATTCTAGCTTATCACTAGATTTATTTCCTTTTGAAGGAAAACACCCTTCAGTCAAATTTCCTTCCAAATATGATCCACAAGTTGTTAGTGCCTCTACTTTCAATGAACTTTAAGGTCCATCCTTGACCAACTTGAAACCCTATCCAGATTAATATGACTTAGACAACAGTGCTCAAATAGGTTTTACTCAATTTTGAAGAACATATTCTTGTATGAGATAGACTAATATTGTTTTATTCATGAGAGACATTAATATACAATAACAAGGTCATGCATTCATGTACCACAAGAGATAAAATGTTTATCATGCTCAATAACTAAGAGTTATTCAAAAAATAAAATAAATATCCATCTCTTATTTTGCCCAGAAACCAGAATTAAACTCCTTCTAACAAAAGGTACATCTATTGCATCCTTTAAATTAATGTATTTTCACTATCAAAGGAAAATTTTAACAAGTAATACGACAAATTGCATGAAGTCATTGTGGAGTTGAGATAAAATATTAAATAAATCATAATAAGTCAAAACACTGAATAATAAAATTCAGACTGCATTCAATATATATATATATATACATACATGCATCTTGAATAATAAATTTCGATGGAAAAAACATCATTCTTGCAAAGTATATTATATAATACAAAAATTATACAATCCTAAAAGAAACAGAACCAGCTCATGGAGAGCATACTATTATTTTCAAAAAATTGTATATAACCATTTAATACTAAAATTTCAAACACACTACACATATATGTATTCATGCATCTTGAATAGAAAATTTTGATGGGAAAAGAACTACTCATGCAACATACATATGTAATGCCAGATTATTCACTCAAATAAATTAAAACAGACCCAACTTAGATGAAGAGTATGCTGTTAATTTTAAGTCAAGTGAACATCATAATTAATAGCTCTAGTTCCATTGATCCAACATGTATACTCAGATGGAGAGTAAGTACACGATATCAGTTACTAGTATTTCACCTAGTGAGTTTACAATAAATTAATCCGATATGGAGGAAGACCTAAAGTCAACGCGTAAATTTATTACTCACTTGAAATTAATAGTGAAAGACCATAGAAATATATTTCTATCACCACTTAATCATGATTGTATTTTAATTACAAAATTGATTCAACCCTTAAACTCAGATAGAGAGTTATTATAGGTTATCAATAACTAGTAACTATACCCCATGATCATAATAAAATTTATCCGATATGGAGGAAGACCTAAAGTCAAGGTGTAAATTTATTATCTCACTATAAAAAAGTGGATACCATAGGGGTTAATTCCTATCACCACTTGATCACAACCACTGACTTTTCTCTCAGGATTAAGTTCCATAATTAAAGAAAATGCTCAAAACCCCATTTATACAATCTTAAAAATGATAAAATTAATGTTTTTCACGGCATAGAAATGACTATTGATCATTGGGCTAGTTTTGATAGACCTGCCAAATTTCAAAACAATCGGAGGCCGTTAAAATCATAATCTCCAAAACTGCGACCAAATTTGAAAAATTATCATTTTAAGCATTTTTTAAGAATTTATAATATGACCTACATTCTTATAATATACCAATTCATGTCAAATCAACATATGTTATCATGTTCTAGATTAGACATAAATAAAATGATAGAAAGAATGACTTTTCGTATGTAAATCATATTTTAATCCGCCAAATCTCTAAAAAAAACTCATCTAAACGATCTCGAATCGTCAAAATACGATGTGATTAACTGCATAGCAGTGCCTTCTTCTTAAAAGATCATTTTCGATGATCCAACCAAATTTCAGGTCCTTCGGAGATCGTAAAATTCACGATCGCCAAAATATTAGACCAATTCGAATAAATTTTTTTTTTTTTTGCTTATTTAGGATTATATCCATGTGATTTGCATTCTTGTTATATATCATATCAAGTTAAATCATCATGTTTCATCATGTTCCAGATTTAACACAAATATAGCCAATATATAAAGAATAATCGTTTCATATTTATAACAAATTCAATTTAATAAATTGCTTGAAAACTCATCTAAACGACCTCAAAATATCGAAAAACAACATGATTCACTGCATAGCAGTGAGTTTTACTCACTAGATCGTTTTTGATGAACCTACCATGTCTCAGGTTAATCGAAGTTCGTCAAATTCATGACCACGAGCCTATAACCAAACTTAGAGAATAACTGTTTTAAGCAGTTTCATGAATTAAAATAAATATGATACTAATTTCCATTCTCCTTATAATTATACTATGAGCTCAAGGCATATATTATGTTCATCCTATTTCTACGATAAATAATACCTCCTTTTGCAATAAATTATCCATTTATTAAACACACAAGAACCCAAGATATTATATTTTCTCCCAATTCGGTGAAAACCCAATATCTCTTCTCATGGATGGAGTTGGTGTCACTAGTACCCAAAGATAAAACTCTTTATCTAGTTAAAACCTTCACCATTAGTGTAGATTTATCAAGGACAACTTTCACATGTTCCATTAAGCATATTCAATGACTCAAATAAATAGACCATTTTTGTGGATCCTATTTATTAATCATATTTCTCAATCCATGAATCAACAAAATTACACATGTATAAATTTATTAAGAATTTTCCATGAGTTCAAATAAACAAACTACTTTAGTGGCAACTATTTATTACTCACAAAATTCTCAATTTATGAGTGATATGTAACTCATAAAAATTATTTAACAGAAGAATATGGACCACAACTTAAAAGCCATATCAATAATATAACACTCATACAAAAATCAGTCATATTTCACTTAATTACAACCTCCAACCACAGAACAAATTTCATCGAAAATCCAAGAATAGTAATCACATAGGGCCTGAAAACATAAACCAAAATTTGAGAAATTGTTTATGCACAAATATGCCAAACGCACTCATCATTAGTCATCCAGGATATCAAACTGAGGATTTCACTTTCTTACTAAATGATTATATCATGACACAATATTAAGTATACCTTTTAAGACCTAGTTAATAAAATTCTACACCTCTATTGTTGAATTCAATACAACAACACGTCTATTTACTAATAGTGTAATGATTCGACCGGTCGTTTTGAGTTCTAACATGTTGTTCAGCGGTTTGAGGTCTTGAGTAGCTTCACTTCAGGTATTATGACTTGTACGTGTGGTCAGGATTGAATTTCGGGGAGTTCGGAGTTGGTTTGGAAGAAACTTTTTATTTCGGAAGCTTTGAGTTGGTAGAATTAGATAAGCTTTGACTTTTGAGTAAACGACCTCAGAATCAGAATTTTGAGTAAACGACCTCAGACCTCAGAATTAGATAGGTTCGTATGATGATTTCGAACTTGGGCGTATGTTCAGGTTGAGTATCGGATCACTTGGGATCATTTCGACGCTTATTAGGGAAGGTTGGTTGTGATGACCCAAAAGGTAATCTTATATTTTAGAACTCGAATTTGCGCTCTTAAGCCTTAAAAATCTCATTTTTACCCTTCTCAATTTACGTGCGTAGTCTGGGCATGTTTCCGGAAAGCTTTTATGTTGAAAACTAATGAAAATAAGAAGTTTTGCCTTAAAAGTTAATTTTAGTTGACTTTGGTCAACATTTTTTATAAATGGGCCCGGATCCATATTTTGATGGTCTCGGTGGGTCCGTATCGAATTATGGGATCTGAGCGTATGCCCGGAATCGAATTCGGAGGTCCCTAGCTTGAGTTATGAATTTTTGATGAAATTTAAAAGTCTAAAAATTAATTATTTTTAAGAATTGATTGATGTTTGGCATTGTGAGTATCGGATTCGTATTTTGGTTCTGGAGCCCAGTACAGGTTCATTATGATATTTAAGACTTGTCTGTGAAATTTGGTGAGAAACAGAGTTGATTTGACGTGATTCGGGCGTCCAGTTGAGAAGATAGGAATTTTAAAGTATTCTTGAGAACTTCATTTGATTTGGTGCTAAATTCGGAGCTCTAAGTGTTATTTTGGCGATTTGATCGCGCGATCAAGTTCGTATGATATTTTTAGACTTGCATGCATGTTTGATTTGGTGCCCCGAGGGCTCCGGTGGGTTTCAGATAGGCTACAGGGTGATTTGCACTTAGAAAATCTGAGATTTTTGCTGCAGTAGCTGTTCTGGTGTGCCCTTCTTCGCATTCGCGTAGGTAGTGTTGCGAACGCAAAAGGTAAAATGGGGGGAGGAGAATTTTCTTCTTCGCGAACGCGATCAGTCTCCCACGAACGCGATAGGTTAAAGGACCTGGGGGAGGGGGATCATGTTCTTCTACGCGAACGCGTCCTTTGGGTCGCGAACGTGAAGGCTTGGGAGGAGCTTCCTTACGTGAACGCGTAGCAAGAGTCACGAACGCGAAGGCCTTAGCCCGCTGTGCATCGCGATCGCGACAGGCCTCTCGCGAACGCGATGAAGTCCTGTCCAGTGTTTTAAAACAGAATCCAAAAACGGGATTTAGCCATAAAATTCATTTTTCTCTAAAACCAAACGGTGAGAGTCAATTTTTCAAGAGTTATTTCTTTCCCAAATTGTTGGTAACTGATTCTAAACTATTTTTTTTCAATTACCCATTTCATTTCTTGAATTATCAACCTAAAGTCTAGAGTTTTCATGGTAGAATTAGGGGTTAGGGTAGAAACTAGGGATTTCGAAAATTTAAGGATTTAGACCTCGATTTGAGGTCGGATTCCAAAACCAATCACATATTCGGTCTCGGGGGTGAATGAGTAAATAGATTTTTGTCCGAACCTCGGGTTTTGACCAAGCGGGCCCAGGGTCGATTTTTTGACTTTTTGGAGGAAAATTTGAGAAATTTAATTTATGCAATATAATTGATTCCTTTAGCAATATTTGATATTATTGAGTCATTTTTGAATAGATACGAGTAGTTTGGAGGTGAATTCCAAAGGAAAAGCTATGATTGAGAATTGAGTGGACTTCGAAGCGAGGTAAGTGTCGTGTCTAACTATGGCTTGAGGGAATAGGTATTATGTGTTCATTTACTACATGTTTGGTTGTTAAATATGATATATAGGTGAGGTGACGAGTCATAGCATGCGAGTGAAATTCTATTCTTGTCTATGTTGTAGCCTTAAATTCTACTATCCATGTTTAGCGGGTTATTTGAAATGTTGGGTGACTTATATCTGGTTTCACCGAGATTTGGTAACTTTCGAATATTGATTCAAGGTTGAGTTTACATTGTGCTATTGATTATGTGATTCTGTGATTTGTGAGGAGGAGTATAAAAGCACGAAGGGTGATGCCGTGCCATTCTATTTATTTATTTATTTATTTATTTGGTGAGACTGAAAGTAAAAGCACGAAGGGTGATATCGTGACGTCCTATTTATTTACTTGGAAAGGTTGAGAGTAAAAACATGAAGGGTGATGCCGTGCCATTGTATTTATTTATTTGGTGAGGCTGAGAGTAAAAGCACGAAGGGTGATGCCGTGCCATTCTATTTATTTATTTGGTGAGGTTGAGAGTAAAAACACGAAGGGTGATGCCGTGCAGTTTTCCTTTGCTTTTTTATTTGCTTAATTCATTTAAGGATTTTCTGTTTAATTATGTCTTTTCATTATTCTCACTCTTTATATTGTATTCCCCCATTGTATGTCCACTTCCCATTATTTCTACGTTATTTCTTTATTTATTATTGTTGCCACTAGCATGATTATATTGTTCGGGTTACATGTGAATGTCTTGTTCTAGCCTCGTCACTACTTCGTCGAAGTTAGGCTCGACACTTTCCAGTACATATGGTCGGTTGTACTGATGCTTCACTCTACACTTTCTGTGCAAATTTTGGTACCGGCTCAGGTTGATTGAGATTTTGCTATTGGTCCGTTGTCCGGAGACTCAAGATAGATATGGCGTCGTTCACAGACCTTGAAGTCCCCGTCTATATTTTATGTCCTACTGTTTTCTTTCATTCAGAGAGTTGTATTTATTTCAGAATGTTACTTGTAGTAAATTCTAGAATGCTCGTAAATTGTGACTCCAGATCCTGGTGGTAGTAATTAATACAGTTTTATGATATTTTGAACTTATTATATTTCATCTTAGTTAATTATTGTTAATTACTGAATGGGAATAAGGAATTGGTTTAATGATTCTCTAACGTTGGCTTGCCTAGCAAGTGAAATGTTAGGCGCCATCACGGTCCCGTCGGTGGGAAATTTCGGGTCGTGACATTGGTATTTTTAAAGTTTAAGAAATTCTTGAGTTTTACTTGAAGTGGATTTTAAAGTTATCGATGTCCGTTTGGGATTTTGAGCCTTAGAATAGGTTCGTATTGTGATTTATGACTTGCGCGTAAAGTTTGGCGTCATTCTGGAATGTTTTGATAAGAATCGGACGCGTTCATCGAAGTTTGAAGGTTGGAAAGTTGAAAGAAAGGTTTTGGCCATCGATTTGTAATTTTGATATTGTTTGACATGGTTTAAGGCTTCAACTAAGTTCGTATTGTACTTTGGGATGTGTTGGTATGTTTGGACGGGGTCTCGAGGGCCTCGGGTGCGAGTCGGATTAAAAACGGATCAAGTTTGGACTTGGGAGAAATGCTGAAGTAGCTGGCAGGAGTATCTTGACTACTGTCACGAGGTTCTACGGAACATGGGTATACTGGAGACCAATGGGGTCGATTTTACTGCATTTCAGATGACTGGTTCTGCTAAGAAATGGTGGAGAGATTACTTGTTGACCAGATTAGCTGGGTCGCCTACTCTTACTTGGGACCAGTTCTCTCAACTCTTCATAGAGAAGTTTCTACCTATCACATTGAGAGAGGAGTGTCGCCGTCAGTTTGAGCGTCTCTAGCTAGGCAGTATGACTATTACTCAGTATGAGACCCGTTTTGTGGATTTGGCATGTCATACTATTCTTCTGCTTCCCAGAGAGAGAGAGAGAGAGAGAGAGAGAGAGAGAGAGAGAGGGGGTGAGGAGGTTTATTGATGGACTTGCTCAGCCTATCATATTGCAGATGGCTAAGGATACTGCGAGTGATATTTCTTTTCAGGCGGCTGCTAATGTCGCCAGACGAGTCGAAATGGTTCTTACTCAGGGAGATCAGGGGTCAGACAAGAGACCTCGTCATTCCGGTGAGTTCAACGGTGCCTCATCTAGAGGCAGGAGTACTTTTGGTAGAGGCCATCCTCCCAGGCCATTTCATTCAGCGCTCCAGGAATCCCATGGTGCCTCAGGTGGCCGTGGCCCTCAGATGCATTATTCCGACCAGCTAGCATACAATGCACCACCAGCTCCTATTAGTGCACCTCCACTCCAGAGTCATCAGGGTGGTTATTTAGGTCAACATGGTCAGTTTCAAGGTCAGCAATCACAGTAGCCGAGGTTGTGTTATACTTGTGGTGATCCGAGGCACGTTGCTAAATTTTACCCTCGGGCAATAGGAATCTCACAGCATCAGAGTTCTCATGCCATGGTTCCGGCACCAGTTGCTACACCACATGCTCAGCCAGCCAGAGGCAAGGGTCAGGCAGCCAGAGGTAGAGGCCAGACTGTTAGAGGTGGAGGTCAGGCCGTTAGAGGTGGAGACCAGCCAGTTAGAGGTCGTCCCAGGGACATAGTTCAGGGTGGTGGGGCCCAACCCCGATGTTATGCTTTCCTAGCTAGGCCTGAGGCTGAGTCATATGACGATGTTATCACAGGTACTGTTTCAGTTTGCAGTAGAGATGCTTCAATTCTATTTGATCTGAGATCTACTTACTCCTATGTGTCATCCTATTTTTCTTCCTATTTGGTTGTGCCCCGTGATTCTTTGAGTGCTCCTGTGTATGTGTCCACACCGGTGGGAGATGCTATTGTTGTAGATCGTGTTTATCATTCATGTGTGGTCACCATTGGGAGTCTTGAGACTCGTGTAGATCTTTTACTTTTCGACATGGTTGATTTTGATGTCATACTGGGTATGGATTGGCTGTCACCTTATCATGCTATATTAGATTTTCACGCCAAGACGGTGACCTTAGCCTTGCAGGGGGTGCCTCAATTAGAGTGGAGAGGGAATCTTGGCCATTCTGCCAGTAGGGTTATCTCTTATGTGAAGGCTCGACATATGGTCGAGAAGGGGTGTCTAGCTTATTTGGCTTATGTCCGCGATTCTTCCTTCCATGGATTCAGTGCCGGTTGTTTGTGAGTTTCCAGAGGTGTTTCCGGCAGACATGCCGGGGATGCCACCCGACATGGATATTGATTTCTGCATTGATTTGGCTTCGGGCACTCAGCCCATTTCCATTCCGCCATATCGCATGGCCCCGCCAGAGTTGAAAAAATTGAATTAGCAGTTGCAAGATTTGCTTAATAAGGGTTTTCATTAGACCTAGTGTCTCGCCCTGGGATGCACCTATGTTGTTGGTGAAGAATAAAGATGGATCGATGAGGATGTGTATATATTATCGGCAGTTGAACAAATCACTATAAAAAATAAGTATCCATTATCGATGATTGATGATTTATTTGATCAGCTTCAGGGTGCCAAGGTGTTTTCGAAGATTGATTTGAGATCTGGCTACCATCAATTGAGGATTAGGGCATCCGATGTTCCTAAGACAACTTTCAGACTCGGTATGGGCATTATGAGTTTCTAGTGATGTCCTTTGGATTGACAAATGCCCATCAGCATTCATGGATTTGATGAACCGGGTGTTCAAGCCCTACTTGGTTTACTTTGTGGTTATGTTTATTGATGATATCTTGATCTACTCCCACAGTCGAGAGGAGCATGAGCAGCACCTTCGGATCGTTCTTCAGACTCTGAAAGACAGCCAGTTATATGCTAAGTTCTCAAAATGCGAGTTTTGGTTGAGTTCAATTGCTTTATTTGGTCACGTTGTATTAGAAGAGGGTATTCAAATGGATCCTAAGAAGATTGAGGTAATTCAAAACTGTCCTAGACCCACATCAGCTACAGAGATCCGTAGTTTCTTGGGTTTGGCGGGCTATTACCGTCGATTTGTGGAGGGGTTTTCATCCATAGCAGCCCTGTTGACTAGATTGACCCAGAATGGTGCCTTGTTCAGGTGGTCAGATGAGTGTGAAGCGAGCTTTCAGAAGCTCAATACATCTTTGACTATGACACCGGTATTGGTGTTACCCAGAGGTTCAGGATCTTATACAGTATATTATGACGCATCTCGTATTGGTTTGGGTGCAGTATTGATGCAGGGTGGCAAGGTTATTGCATATGCTTCACGGCAATTGAAGGTTCACGAGAAGAATTACCTTGTTCATGATCTAGAGCCGGCAACCGTTGTTCATGCGCTGAAGATTTGGAGGCACTATCTTTACGGTGTGCCATGTGAGGTATTCACTGATCATCAGAGCTTGCAGTATTTGTACAAGCAGAAGGAACTCAATTTGAGGCAGAGGAGGTGGCTGGATCTATTGAAAGACTATAATATCACAATATTGTATCATCCCAGGAAGGCCAATGTGGTGGCTGATGCTTTGAGTAGAAAGTCAGTCAGTATGGGTAGCCTTGCATATATTCTAGTTGGTGAGAGACCGCTTGCATTAGATGTTCAGGCCTTGGCCAACTAGTTCGTGAGGTTGGATTTTTCCTAGCCCAGTTGTGTCCTAGATTGTACAGTTGATCGGTCTTCTTTGTTTGAGCGCATCAGAGATCGGCAGGATGACGATCCTCATTTACTTATCCTTAGAGACACAGTGGTGCCAAGCAGGTTACTGTTGGAGATGACGGGGTTTTGAGGATGCAAGGTCGTATTTGTGTGCCTAATGTGGATGGGCCTCGTGAGTTGATTCTTGAGGAGGCTTACAGTTCTCAGTATTCTATTCACTCGAGCGCTGCCAAGATGTCCCAGGACCTGCGGCAACATTATTGGTGGAGGAGGATGAAGAAAGATATATTTGCTTACGTGGCTAGGTGCTTGAATTGTCAGCAGGTGAAATATGAGCATCAAAGACCCGGTGGTTTGCTTCAGAGGTTAGATATTCCTGAGTGGAAGTGGGAGCGTATCACTATAGATTTTGTTGTTGGACTCCCACAGACTCAGAGGAAGTTCGATGTAGTTTGGGTCATTATGGACAGGCTGACTAAGTCAGCGCATTTCATTCATGTGGCAGTTACCTATTCCTCAAAGCGGTTAGCATAGATTTACATTTGTGAGATCGTCCGTCTTCACGGTGTGCCCGTGTCTATCACTTCTGATTGAGGTACACAGTTTACCTCGTACTTTTGGAGGGCAGTTCAGCGTCAGTTGGGTACGCGGGTTGAGTTGATCACAACATTTCATCCTCATAAGGACGGGCAGTCCGAGCATACTATTCAGATCTTGGAGGATATGCTCTGCGCTTGTGTCATAAACTTTGGAGGTTTTTGGGATCAGTTCTTGCCCCTTGCAGAGTTCGTCTACAACAACAGTTACTAGTCGAGCATTCAGATGGCTCCCTATGAGGCATTATATGGTAGGCGGTGCCGGTCGCCAGTTGGGTGATTCGAGCCAGGAGAGGCTCAGTGGTTGGGCACAGACTTAGTATAGGATGCCTTGGATAAGGTTAAGATTATTCAGGATCGACTTCGCACAGCTCAGTCCAGGCAGAAGAGTTATGTCGACCGTAGAGTTCGTGATGTTACATTCATGGTCGGAGAGAGAGTGTTACTTTGGGGATCACCTATGAAGGGTATAATGAAGTTCGGGAAAAAGGGCAAGTTGAGCCCTAGGTATATCGGACCTTTTGAGATTCTGGAAAGAGAGGGAGATGTGTCTTACAGGCTTGCGTTGCCACCTAGTTTAGCAACTGTTCATCTGGTATTCCATGTGTCCATGCTTCAAAAGTATCACGGTGATCCGTCCCATGTGTTTGATTTCAGCTCTGTCCAGTTGGATAAGGATTTGACTTACGAGGAGGAGCCGGTGTCAATTCTAGCCTGGCAAGTTCGCCAGTTGAGATCAAAGAGTTACCCTTTAGTTCGAATATAATGGAGAGGTCAGCCTATTGAGGCAGCTACTTGGGAGTCCGAGTTCGATATGCGGAGTAGCTATGCCCACCTTTTCACCAGCCTAGGTACTTTTCTATGTCCGTTCGAGGACGAACGGTTATTTTAGAGGGGGAGAATGTGATGACCCAAAAGGTCATCTTATGTTTTAGAACTCGAATATGCGCTCTTAAGCCTTAAAAATCTCATTTTTACCCTTCTCGATTTACGTGCACAGTCCGGTCATGTTTTCGGAATTGAAAACTAATGAAAATATGAATTTTGCCTTAAAAGTTAATTTTAGTTGACTTCGATCAATATTTTTGGTAAATGGGCCCGGATCCATGTTTTGACGGTCTTGGTGGGTCCGTATCGAATTATGGGACCTAGACGTAAGCCCGGAATCGAATTCGAAGCTCCATAGCTTGAGTTATGAATTTTTGATGAATATTAAAAGTCTGAAAATTAATTATTTTTAAGAATTGATTGATGTTTGGCATTGTGAGTACCGGGTCCGTATTTTGGTTTCGGTACAGGTTCATTATGATATTTAAGACTTGTCTGTAAAATTTAGTGAGAAACGGAGTTGATTTGACGTGATTCGAGCGTTCAGTTGAGAAGATAGGAATTTTAAAGTGTTCTTGAGAATTTTATTTGATTTGGTGCTAAATTCGGAGTTCTAGGTGTTATTTTGGCATTTTGATCATGCAAGCTTGTTCGTATGATATTTTTAGACTTGCGTGCATGTTTGGTTTGGAGCCCCGAGGGCTCGGGTGGGTTTCGGATAGGCTACGGGGTGATTTGCACTTAGAAAATCTGAGATTTGTGCTGCAGCAACTGTTCTGGCGTGCCCTTCTTCGCTTTCGCGTAGGTAGTGTGGCGAACACGAAAGGTAAAATGGGGGCAGGGGAATTTTCTTCTTCGTGAACGCGAAGCATTGGGGGTGGTACCCTTCGCGAACGCGATCAATCTCCCGCGAACGTGATAGGTTAAGGGACCTGATGGAAGGGGATCATGTTCTTCTACGCGAATGCGTCCGTTGGGTCGCGAACGCGAAGGCTTAGGGGGAGCTGCCTTATGCGAACGCGTAGCCAGAGTCGCGAAAGCCTTAGGCCGTTGTGCATCGCGATCGTGACAGGCCTCTCGCGAACGCGATGAAGGCCTGTCCAGTGTTTTAAAACATAATCCAAAAACAGGATTTAGCCAAAAAATTCATTTTTCTTAAAAGCCAAATGGTGAGGCGATTTTTCAAGAGCCATTTCTTCCCCAAATTATTGGTAAGTGATTCTAAACCATTTTATTTCAATTACTCATTTCATTTCTTGAATTATCAACCTAAAATTTAGAGTTTTCATGGTAGAATTAGGGGTTAAGGTAGAAACTAGGGATTTCGGAAATTTAAGGATTTAGAACTCGATTTGAGGTCGGATTCCAAAACCAATCACATATTTGGGCTCGGGGGTGAATGGGTTAGTGAATTTTTGTCTGAACCACAAGTTTTGACCATGCGGGCCCGGGGTCGAGTTTTTGACTTTTTGGAGGAAAATTTGGAAAATTTAATTTATGCAATATAATTGATTCCTTTAGAAAAATTTGATATTATTGAGTCATTTTTAATAGATACGAGTGGTTTGGAGTTGAATTCCAAAGGAAAAGCTGTGATTGAGAATTGAGTGGCCTTCGGAGCGAGGTAAGTGTCATGTCTAACTTTGGCTTGAGGGAATAGGTATTATGTGTTCATTTGCTACGTGTTTGGTTGTTAAATATGATGTATAGGTGAGGTGACGAGCATCTATGCGTCGTTGTCGAGTCATAGCATGCGAGTAAAATTCTACTCTTGTCTACTTTGTAGCCTTATATTCTACTATCCATTGTTTGGTAACTTTCAAATATTGATTCAAGGTTGAGGTTACATTGTGCTATTGATTATGAGTAAAATACTGGTTTCTTTGTGATACTCCTATCTATCCGTTGTTATTGATTCTGTGATTTGTGAGGAGGAGTGTAAAAGCATGAAGGTTGATGTCGTGTCGTTCTATTTATTTATTTGGTGAGGCTGAGAGTAAAAGCACGAAGGCTGATGCCGTGCCGTCCTATTTATTTACTTGGCGAGGTTGAGAGTAAAAGCATGAAGGGCGATGCTGTGCCGTTCTATTTATTTATTTGGTGATGTTGAGAGTAAAAGCACGAAGGGTGATGCCGTGCAGTTTTCCTTTGCTATTTTATTTGCTCAATTCGTTTAAGGATTTTCGGTTTAATTCTGACTTTTCATTATTCTCACTCTTTATATTGTATTCCCCCACTGTATGTCCCCTTCCCATTATTTTTACGTTATTTCTTTATTTACTGTTGTTGCCACTAGCATGATTATATTGTTCAGGTTATTCGTGGGTGTCTTGTCCTGGCCTCGTCACTACTTCGCCGAGGTTAGGCTCGACACTTACCAGTACATGGGGTCGGTTGTACTGATGCTGCACTCTGCACTTTCTGTGCAGATTTTGGTACCGGCTCAGGTTGATCGAGATTTTGCTATTGGTCCGCTGTCTGGAGACTCAAGGTAGATCTGTCGGTGTTCACATACCTTCAAGTCCCCGTCTATCTTTTATGTCCTACTGTTTTCTTTCATTCAAACAGTTGTATTTCTTTCAAACTATTACTTGTAGTAAATTCTAGAATGCTCGTGAATTGTGACTCTAGATCCGGGTGGTAGAAATTAATACAGTTTTATGATATTCCGCACTTATTATATTTTATCTTAGTTAATTATTATTAATTACTGAATGGGAATAAAGAATTAGTTTAATGATTCTCAAACGTTAGCTTGCCTAGCAAGTGAAATGTTAGGCGTCATCACGGCCCCGTCGGTGGGAAATTTCGGGTCGTGACATTGGTATTTTAAAAGTTTAAGAAATTCTTAAGTTTTACATGAAGTGGATTTTAAAGTTATCGATGTCCGTTTGGGATTCCGAGCCTTGGAATAGGTTCGTATTGTGATTTATGACTTGTGCGCAAAGTTTGGCGTCATTCTGGAATGTTTTTATAAGAATCGGACGCGTTCGTCGAAGTTTGAAGGTTGGAAAGTTGAAAGAAAGGTTTTGGCCATCGATTTATAATTTTCATATTGTTTAACGTAGTTTAAGGCTTCGACTATGTTCGTATTGTACTTTGGGATGTGTTGGTATGTTTGGACGGGGTCCCGAGGGCCTCGGGTGTGAGTCGGATTAACAACGGATCAAGTTTGGACTTAGGATAAATGCTAAATCAGCTGGTATATGGTGTAACCATACCTGCGAGGTTTTGGCCGCAGAAGCGGCCAAGAGTGTCGCAGAAGCGGTTCTAGGCGAGCTGGGAAGGAGCGCAGGTGCGAGAACATGTCCGCACCTGCGAAGCTGTAGATGATGAGGGGAGATCGCAAAAGCGGAATTGGCCAAGAAGGCCTGGGGCCGTAGGAGCAGACTTTGGCACGCAGGTGCGTGAGCGGAAAAGCGCTTGTTGTCCGCAAAAGCGGAAGCGCAGAAGTGCTATTTGGGCCACAAAAGTAGAGGCTGCTGGGTTGAGTTGGAGCCGCACCTGCGATGGATTTTCTGCAGGTGCGGAGCCGCAAAAGCAGCTATTGGACCGCAGGTGCAAAGGTCGGGTTGGGCAATGTGTTTCTTTCCAAACGAGAGTTTGGCTCAATCCCACTTCATTTCGTCTATGGGAGCCGATTTTGGAGCACTTTTGGAGTGCCATCTTTATCAATTATCATGGGGTAAGTGATTTCTTCGCATTGTGAGTTAAACACATGGTTTATATATGGATTTAAGTATGTGAATTTGTAAAAATTGGGATTTTGATAGAAAACCTAAAAAATTGGTATTTTTGGATTTTGACCTCGAAATTGGACATGGAATTTGGAATAAATTATGTATTTGAGTTCGTGGTGCTATGGGTAGGTTTATCTTCGTTAATTCTCGAAATCCAAGTACGTGGGCCTGAGGGTTGACTTTATCAACTTTTCAAGCGGGGTTGAGAATTTGCTTAAATTGATTAATTATTGGTATTAGAATATATTTTGATTGGTTTGCACGTTGTTTGAATATTTTTGGATCGACGGGAATTGGTTTGAGGTGTTAGAGAGGCCTTGGAGCCAGTTATGGAACTTCGGAGCGAGGTAAGTCTCATGTCTAACCTTGTGAGGGAGGAAACTACCCCTAGGTGATATTTGTTGTTATGTACAAATAGTTGTGGGTGCTACGTACGCACTAGGTGATAAGAGTCTGTACGTAGCTATAACATGTTTATGTCCGGGTAGACTTAGGATCTCATCATGTAATATTTGAATTATTTGAACTCATTCTGCTGGCTTAATTAATTGAAGTTATAATTGAGATTAATTTAGAAATAAATATATGTACACTAGGCCAAGCCTTAATACTTTGAGTTGTGGGCGAGTTATTTGAGGAACAGTAATGATTATATTCATTTTGTGCTCATGCGCGGTATTATAAACATGTGTCTCGTGATTTGGTAACTTCCTTCCTTTTCTTGTGGAGCAGACCGAATGCCTCGGCGGTATATAGATGCATCTATGATTCGTGCCGCTCAACCCTCGGCAGTGTACACATTATTCTAGATCGGGCAAATGACCTCGGCAGAATCGTGCGTTATATCGCTAGTAGTCTGAATATTCACGAGCTAATCTTTACACTGATGCCCGGAATTTATATGCTACTCCTTATTTATTTGATAATGACACTTGCCATTTTCTGAACTCTTAAGATAGAATACAAGATTTAGAAATTCTTGCTTTATAAGAAGTAATTGGAAGATTATGTTACTTACAGATTTACTCCATCATTGCCGCATGCTTCATATCAGCTCATGTTTTTATTATATTATTTTATTGGACTTTTAGTAAGTGTCGATACCGACCCCTCGTCACTACTTCTCCGGGGTTAGATGTTGCCCTAAATCGCACACACAAGTATATGCGGTCAATCAAGTAATAAAGTGTGAGTAGAGTATCGTTCCCACTAGGACTTGTGATCAATTATCAACTAAATCAAGAAATTTCTAATCTATCGAGTCAAGAACAATTTCATGGTGATTTTTGTTGATTAATTCTACTAACTAAAATTACGATTAAGAGAATAACTAATTAACTAGCACACTTAGTATGAAAGGTTTAATTCAATGAGAAATAACATTCCAGGGTTATGGTTATTTAACAATCCTGTTGAATTCTTTAATTAACTTGACTTATTAATTTATCTGGGTTATTAACCTACAAGGACAATAATACAAGTAGAAATTCGACAACTTCTACTCACCTATTCAATTTATTTTAAACCCTATATTTCTATGATATTAGAGATAAAAAAGAATGCATTACGGAAAATAGGTATATTTCTATCTGTATTCGCAAATCAATTCCCCAATGACTAGGTTCAAGATCGCATTCTATTCAATCCTATTGCAAACGAGAATTACCTCTTTCAAGTTCAACTCAAAATTCATATAGTATTTTACTGTTAGCTAGGAAGTAAAATAATTAGACTCAGGATATGAATAAAGAACCCAACATGATAAATTAAATCATCAAATCAATATTCGAATATCAACATTCATGTAAAACCATAACCCTAGAATGAACGAGTTTAGTCACATATAGTCATGGTAGCAATCTCAATTAATTCCCAAGAATACATTAAAATCAATAATAGAAGGGAAAAATAAGAACTCAAGATGAATTCCACGGTTTCCGAACTCTATTATGGATTCTCTCTGCTTCCAAGTGTGTTCTTGCTTCCCCTGGTCATCTCTCTTTTAAAAAGTGGCCAACTCTCATATTTATGTGGTTTAGGGTTTATTTGGGTCGAAATTGGCTTTTCCTAATTCAAATTGGAAAAGTTGATATTTTTCTACTCCGGTCCCGGTCTGGCGAAGTGACCCTCGCTTCGCTGTCCGGGGCTTTTCTGGTTTCTTCTGCTCCGGTCCCGGTCTGGCGAAGTGACCCTCGCTTCGCTATCCAGGACTTTTCTCTTCAGCTCTTTTTCACCAATTTTCTCCCCATTTGGTCCTTTTCCGCGCAAGTTTGTTCCTACACATAAGAAACACGTAATGAGCATATTTTCACTTCAAAAGCAGTGTGAACTCCCGCAACTCACATAAGAATTAATACACAAATACACTCAAAATATGTATTTTTCACCCTCTATCACCACCCCACACTTAAACTTTTGCTCGTCCTCGAGCAACTTGAAATAAAGCGCATAGGCAAGAAACCCATTTTAAAACATACTCGAGTATCACACCAATGACAATGGTTTATATCAACGCTTAGAATCCAGCATATGAACTATTGACATCTTTCTTCAAAATTAGGCTCATGCAAAGACTATTTAAAACATTTGTGTGATTCTTCTAACATCCTAACCTCAAAAGATGACTCTAATACATTCCCTACTATAACTCACTTATTGTGCCAACTCAAAGTGCCTGGACTTTACCAATCCTATGTAAATCATGTGCCCTCACCACAAATCAAAGATATAAATTAGTCCACACACTCAAATATACATTTCAAGTATAATTTAAGGATTGAAAAATCAAAACAATTCGCTCACTCTCAAATAAATTCATGTGCATCCCGAGGTCGTACCATAGGCTTGTCCGTAGTGTATGTCTCTACTAATCTAAGCTTTCGAAGTCCAGGATCAATTAGGTCTTTTTAGGTTGTAATGTAGGCTAAGGAATGGGTAGGATATATTTTGGTATAATGACTAACCCTCCTAATCACTTTAATACACTATACTTAACTTTCAAATACACTCTCTTCATGACCAATCCAAGCAATGCCACGAAACCATGTACAATTCAGCCTTTCTCTTTAAGCAAAACCATGCATTCACTAGCCCGGATAACGAGAATAGGAGGTGTATTTTCTTTTTTCTATTTTTTTCTTTCTTTTTTTCTTTCTTTTTTTGTATTTGATATGACCTTTTTTCCAACACTCTCTCCATTTAGGTTGCCCAGCTAATGATCTTTCAAAACACGCGTGCACCTTTGGCCTTTCTATGGTTCCACTCAAAAGCTACATCAACTCTCACCTTACTCTTCTAGCAACTTAAGTGCTTTCGGAGGTAAAGGTTCAAGAATATCTAGTTAAGAACAAAAACAAAAGGGAATCAACTTGTAATGTGGGTGCCAAAGAAAAGGTTTATAGGCTCAAATGGGATATCTAAGGATAATTTTATTTATGGTGGCGTACTAGCTCAATGGACAATCAAAGAAACGCCTACATCATCTCCTAGACCCACAAAGCTTACTTATTTTGCTTCAACTAACACACGGGGAAAGTTCTAGACTAACACAGTATAGCACAGAATGTAATCAAGACCTCACATCACACAATGCACATGATTCACTTTGGACGGCTCAGGCCCGACTCTCAAGTTAAACAACTGAGCATAGTCATCATAACAATTCCAACAATTAGGAAGTAATCACAGGAGTCAGCAAATGAGCTTAAACGTCAAAAGAAAACCACACATATTATCAAGGCATGTAAAATAAAGATCATGATGAAAGTACTCAGTTCAAATGCTCCAAACCTAAACCTCGATATAAAACATGTCAATGGCATAGATGCTCAAGTTCTTCCCATTCTATTATTAGTTCAAAAAGAAAGAATTTTTTTTTTTGTATTTTTCTTTATACTTTAGTCCCTGAAGAAGACTGTTTAGGTAATCCATCGTCGGAAAAAATTTATAATGATTACAAAACAAAATCTACCTAAAAATGCCCGGTTAAAGAAAATGAAATCTCGGGAAAGAACCGTGGTTTAAAGAAAATCGGGGATTAAGCCACTAAAAATGACTACAATTATACAATTACAATGACCATAAGTGTGATCATGCAATTATAACTATATCACTAACAATTAAGCACATACCACAAAAATTAAAATCTAACACTCCACCCCACACTTAAGAATGTGCACTATCCTCAGTTGCACAATATCAGAAAAATAAAAATAAGTAAGATCAAAAGTAGAGTGGGTGTCAGAAACTCCCTGAAACCCTCTAGGGCTTAGCTAGCAACATGATCCTCAATATTAAGGGTCGGGAGGACCTCACACTTAAGCTCAAACATGTTCCTCAGCTTTAACTTCGGGTACTCAGACTTCCACTAATATGCAAACAAAAACAAAATGAAACGTGACACCAGACGCGTCAACTGACTCAATTAGCTCGCCCTCCCAAATAGGAGGAACCTCAGTCACAACATTCCCCACACCCACTACAGTCACGACGACGAGTCCTAGCTCCTCCGCAATAGTGCCATCAGTAACACTGTAATCAACCGTCTGAAGCTCCTCTGTATCAGTCAGTAAATTTATAGTTATTCCATGTTAATTAGCACAATTCAATAACAAGTGGGAAGGAAACATCTACGTCGTGCCTAAGTCGGTCGCGGATGACACTAGTCATAGAAGGAATACAATTGAAGTTCATAAGACATCCAACGGCCACCCCACACTTAAGAGAAGGTCGTATTGCTAATAGAGGTAGGTTAGTTACTCAGACTTCACTAAACCTCACCAAAACTTTTGAGGGGACTACTATGGGATATGGGGCGATGGGGAAGAGTGAGGAAGAAAGGTGGGGATGGGACTGTGTGTTTTTGAAAGAGAGAGGGAGAGGTTTTTTTTTTTTTTTTGTAACTAGAAACAAAAGGAAAAAAAGAATAATAAAATAAAACAAATACTTGGGGGGCGCGCCAGGCTCGTGCAACTTGCCCCATTGCTCTCTCAGTTGTGGCCAGTCCCAGTCTCGCGAAGCCATGGGCACTTCGCTACCCACTCTATTTTTTTGTTCTCTCTTTTGGTCCAAGTCTCGCGAAGTGAGACACACTTCGCTGCCCCCCAAAAATATGCCCTGCAACATTCTCGATCTCAGTCTCGCGAAGTGAGCTCCAAGCTGCTGCCTCTACGCCTTTTTTTTTGACAAATAGAAAAAAGTAATAAATTGGGTTGCCTCTCAACAAGCGTCTGATTTAATGTCGAGGCATGACGAAACCATTTCTTAAGCATCTTTTAAGGAAATTGAGGACTTATGACGATCCACGTCACCACCCCAATAATGCTTGACTTTTTGCCCATTGACCAAGAAAGTCTTTTCCGAATTTAGTGCTTGTAACTCTATAGCCCCGTATGGTGTCACACACATTTTTTCAAAAGGTCCATACCATCTCGATTTTAATTTTCTAGGAAACAACTTAAACCTGGAATTGAATAGCAATACCAACTGGCCCGGCTCAAAATGACGATGTTTGATGTGCTTGTCATGCCACCTTTTGGTCTTTTCTTTATATAGTTTGGCATTTTCATATGTATTTAGCCTAAAATCATCTAGCTCATTTAGTTGGAGCAATCTCTTCTCACCTGCTAACTCCATATCCATATTAAGCTTTTTGACTACCCAAAAGGCCTTGTGTTCTAGCTCAACTGGAAGGTGGCATACTTTTTCATAGACCAACTTGTAAGGCGAGGTCCCAATAGGTGTCTTATATGCAGTCCTATACGCCCATAGAGCGTCATTCAACCTTGCAGCCCGGTCTTTCCTATTTGCACTGACCGTTTTCTCCAAAGTTTGCTTTATTTCTCTATTCGATACCTGTGCTTGCCCACTCGTCTGAGGGTGATATGTGGTGGCAAGTTTGTGCTTGACTTCATATTTCGCTAGAAGGTTGTTCAAAAGTCTATTGCAGAAATGCGTACTTTCATCACTTATTAGAGCTCGAGGAGTCCCGAAACGTGTAAAAATGTTCTTCTTGACAAAATTAGCCACAACTTTCGAATCATTAGTAGGCAAAGCAATGGACACCACCCATTTATACACGTAGTCCACTGCAAACAAGATGTATTTGTTCCCTCTAGATGATGGGAATGGTCCCATAAAATCAATCCCCCAAACATCGAAAATCTCCACATCAAGAATGTTCTTGAGTGGCATCTCATTTTTTCTAGTGATTGTCCATGTTCTTTGACACTAATCACACTTCTTCATAAACGAATGGGCATCTTTAAACAGAGTCGGCCAATAAAATCCCGACTGCATAACTTTTGCAACTGTTCTATCACCACCATGATGTCCCCCATAAGGTGAGGAGTGACAATCGTATAAAACCTGCTCCACCTCCTTCTCCGCAATGTATCTCCCTATCAGTTGGTCAACACATTGCCGATATAAGAATGGCTCATCCCAGAAATAGTAGTTTATGTCATGTAAGAATCGCTTCCTCCCTTCATGTGGTATTACATAATCATGTGGTATTACATACTCCGCTCACTGTGAAATTTACATAATCTACATACCATGGCGGTGGATCATGTGTGACTGCAAAAAGTTGCTCATCTGGGAACATCTCCTTAATCACCCCTCCATTTTCCACATACTCATGATTTTATAGCCATGACAAGTGGTAAGCCACCTGATTCTCTATGCCCTTCCGATCACGGATTTCTAAGTCAAATTCCTTCAAAAGAAGTACCCATCTAATCAGTCTCGGCTTAGCATCTTATTTTTAGATTAAATACCTTATCGCCATGTGATCCGTGTACACGATCACATGTGTTCCCACTAAGTAGGACCGAAACTTATCAAAAGCATAGAAAATTGCCAATAATTTTTTTTCCGTCGTGGTGTAATTGAGTTGTGCATCAGTTAGGGTCTTGCTGGCATAGTAGATGGAATGAAACACTTTGTTCTTCCTCTATCCAAGCACATCCCCAATTGCTATGTCACTCGCATCACACATCAACTCAAAGGGCAGACTCCAGTCAGGTGCGATAATGATTGGTGTAGATACCAACTTCAATTTCAGCTCCTTGAATGCCTTCAGAAAGGCATCATCAAACTTGAATGCGGTATCCTTTTCTAGCAACATGCACAAGGGATTAGCAATTTTTGAAAATTCTTTAATGAAACATCTATAAAAACTTACATGTCCCAAGAAGTTGTGGATGCCCTTAACAGAGATGGGTGGTGGTAGTCTTTTCACTGCCTCCACCTTGGCCTTGTTGACTTTAATTCCTTGCTTGGACACTCGATGTCCCAATACAATACCTTCTTGAACCATAAAGTAGCACTTCTCCCAATTAAGCACCAGGTTAGTTTCCTCACAGCGTGCTAGCACCAACTCCAAGTTATTCAGACAATTATCATAGGCTTAACGATACTTGAGGTGACATTAGCAATGCTAGGCATAGCCACCTCTTGTACCGCCAATGGGTGTTCTTCCGCCATTTTCACAGGAAGTTGGATGAGTGCTTGTAGATTATTTGCTTCTCGAGCTTCTCTCAACCTTTTACAAAATACTCTCTCAGGTTCTGGGTCAAAAGCATGTAGTCCATCCTGGCTTCTAACCAGTCGCATTCAAGCAAGGTACCTGAGATCAAACACCCAGCCAAAAATAAGATTAAAAAACTAAACTCGATGAGTAGTAAAAGCTTAATGTAGCAAAAATAATTAATTTTTAAGTCCCCGGCAACGGCGCCAAAAAATTATTGCCCTAAATCGCACACGCAAGTATACACGTTCAATCAAGTAATAAAGTGTGAGTAGTGTATCGTTGGACTTGTGATCAATTATCAACTAAATCAAGTAATTTCTAATTTATTGAGTCAAGAACAATTTCATGGCGATTTGTTTTGATTAATTCTTCTAACTAAAATTACGATTAAGAGAATAACTAATTAACTAGCATACTTAGCACGAAAAGTTTAATTCAATGAGAAATAATATTCCAGGGTTATGGTTATGTAACAATCCTGTCGAATTCTTCAATTAACTTGACTTATTAATTTATCTGGGTTATTAACTTGCAAAGACAATAATACTCGTAGAAATTCAACAACTTCTACTCGCCTATTCAATTTATTCTAAACCCTATATTTATATAAGATTAAAGATAAAAAGAACGTATTAATAATCTCTTGCACAATTGGGTAAGCACGATAAATAGGTATATTTTTATCTGTATTCGCAAATCAATTCCCCAATGACTAGGTTCAAGATCGCACTCTATCCAATCCTATTGCAATTAAGAATTACCTCTTTTAAGTTCAACTCAAGATTCATATATAGTATTTTACTGTTAGCTAGGCAGTAAAATAATTAGGCTCGGGATATGAATAAACAACCCAACATGATAAATTAAATCATCAAATCAATATTCGAATATCAACATTCGTGTAAAACCATAACCCTAGAATGAACGAGTTTAGCCACACATAGTCATGGTGGAAATCTCAATTAATTCCCAAGAATACATAAAAAATAATAATAGAAGGGAAAAAGAAGAACTCAAGATGAATTCCACGATTTTCGAACTCTGTTATGGATTATCTCTGCTTACAAGTGTGTTCTTGCCTTCCCAGGGTCTTCTCTCTTTTAAAAAGTGGCTAACTCTCATATTTATATGGTTTAGGGTTTATTTGGGCCGAAATTGGCTTTTCCTAATTCGGATTGGAAAAGCTGATATTTTTCTACTCCGGTCTCGGTCTGGCAAAGTGACCCTCGCTTAGCTGTCCGGAACTTTTCTAGTTTCTTTTTCTCCGGTCCCGGTCTGGCGAAGTGGCCCTCGATTCGTTTTTCGGGACTTTTCTCTTCAGCTCTTTTTCACTAATTTTTCCCCCATTTGATCCTTTTCCGTGCAAGTTTATTCCTACATATAAGAAACATGCAATGAGCATATTTTCACTTCAAAAGCGGTGTGAACTCCCGCAACTCACACGAGAATTAATACACAAACACACTCAAAACATGCACTTTTCACCCTTTATCATTAGGCTAGATACTTACTGGGTACGCGTTGATTTACGTACTCATGCTACACTTCTGCACTAAATGTGTAGGTTCTAACAGGTTCATTTGATGATCACCTTGGCGCGTAGGCGCACCTGTTGAGGAGACTTTATGTGAGCTGTATTCCAGGCAATGCACCGCAGTCCACCAAGTCTCCATCATACTATTTATTTTTTTGTCTTACTACATTAGAGACAAATTTTGTATTGTTATTGTACTCATTAGATAAATGCTCATGCATTTATGACACCGGGTTTTGGAGGTTCCTATTGGTTGTTCTTTATTGTAGTTCACGTAATTATTATCGTTTTACCCTGTAACTTCAATTTTATACTATTTAAGTAATGGAGTTTATGACCTCGAAAGAAATAAAATGAGTAAATAAATTGATAAATTAACGTTGGTTTGACTAACGTCGATGTTAGGCGTCATCATGACCTATAATGGATTTTAGATCGTGACAGTTTAGTATCAGAGCATTAGATTCACTTAGGTCTCACGAGTCATGAGCAAGTCTAGTAGAATCTTGCGGATCGGTATGGATACGTCTGTACAAAACTTTCGAGAGACTACAAGGCTGTTAGGAGAAATTCCCATCTTGATTTCCTCATCGTGTGGTTTGATTCCATTAAGGCTTGTGCCTTTATTTTCTTCCTAGTCAATCTTATGCGACGTGAAGCGTTTGTTGTCACTTGGACGTCCATGAGTTGTATTGGTACTGCAGACGTGGTGCAGGATATTTTTCCTACATGTTAGGGCAGGCTATTATCGTTGCCTTACGGAAGTATATTCTTTTGTTCCAGCTCAGTATCAGTATTTTCTATGATTTCGAAACTGTGCACGGATTGCTACGATATCTATGCATTGTTAACGCACAATGTTGGTGTAATGGTAAGGTGCTTGGTTGTGTGTCGAGGCAGTGAATGACTAGAAATGAGGATTTCTCAGTGCATGATTTAGAGGTTCGGTATTTAAATCCAGCAAAGGAAAGGCAATCGGACTATGGATATTCAGGTTTTGGTCGATGAAGTAACGAGACTTGGTATTTTCAAGTGTGGTGGAATTTTTATTGTGATGCGGTGTCTTCGTCCTTGTTTGAACGCATTAAGTTTCACCTGTGTTATGGTCTTATTTAATTTTGCCTTCAAGGTAGGGTGTCGTGAAAGGGTGCCTGAGGGATGGTTGTTAGAGATAGCGGTGTGCAGCGGTTCATAATCGAATTGGTATTTCTAATGTTGATGGCTCAAGAAAGATGATCTTCTAGGAGGTTTAGAGTTGGCAACAATTCATTAGTTCTGATTCTACAGGTATGGATTTGATTTGAGGCAACATTTGGGCAGCGAAGTATGAGGAAGGACATAGCGGGAGGTGTCTCGCGGTAGTTGAACTTCTAGCAGGTCAAGTACGAACAACAGAGGTCGAGGAGTTGCTTAAAGGAGATGATTTAACCGAAGTACGAGTGGCAGATTATCATATGGATTCTGTGGTGGAATAGTCGCGTGCCTTGAGGAAGTGTAGAATGGTTTGGAAACCATGATGGAAGGTGATTTGGTCTACGAATTTTATTTGGGATAGTGGTTACTGTACGGAGAAAGGTTGAATATGGCAGAAAGGAGTTTTCTTGAAATAGAGAGGGGTGTGAAGATTTGATTATTATTTCGAATGCAACATGACTTTGAGTTTGGAGGGTATTATCGAACTTTCGGTTGATGTCAATAGGGGAAGGAACAAACTTATACAACCGGTAGGCGAGCATAGGCTCAGGAGAATTTACTGATTACGTGGTAGTTGTACCCAGTGCAGCGTCGTTCGAAGATGTCGGTAAGGAATTCCACAGGTGGGTTATCTCTTGTGAGCAAGTTAACGGTTGCGTGATGTTGATGAAGCTTCTGCGAAGAATACTACTTGCTACCCGGTAAGAGGTCGAATATGTGATTGTGACTGATGATTCAGAATGTTCGTGAAAAGCTTAACAAAAGACTTCGAGAAATTTGGCTGTTTAACGGTGCGAGATCATGGTAATTGAGAAGGAGGAATCGTTATGGGCTCTATATTATGTGGTGGTATCTTAAAGCTAAGTGGGGGAGCCCACCGTCTACGATTGGATCACGTGGGTGTCTGCTTGTGTGGTTTCAGGTTGTCGGTGTATTGGTGGATTATTTATGACTAAGAGAAAGGAAATGTAAGGAGTAAGTCGAACAAGGAACTCGGTGAATATGTGCTATACTTCGCCTTATCAATTGAGGTGCAGGATTTGGGAAGACTCCGAGTTTATGCTTCTTATGGATGTAATATACAAGGAAAGTAATTCACCTGGTTGCTTTTTTGAGAGTGTGTTCATGTGCTAGCAGAGCGTTAAATTTTGGTGATATTCGGGATTAGGTCAGAGTGGGTGACTCTCAACAACAGTTCTAGTGGGTTCAAGAATTAAAGTGCATTGCCCAAGGATTTTGGGTCTGTTGTGTGGTTAAGGATCTAACCTTCACAGTGGATTGCGAACGGGACTTGGAATGTTCTATGTTATCATCGGGTATGCGGTGCAGTATTGGAGGAAAGGAAGAATTAGCTTTGGATTCGCAGAAGGGCTTGCAGAATGGGTGTACCAGTTGGAGATGCTATGTAGTGCATAAGTAGGGTATGAGATGGTTCATGAGTATTGAGACGATGTGGTCTCGCGATTCAGGTCACTCGATATGAGTGCGGATTGGGTTTGTATGTTTGAATGGAGCTATTATTATTATTTCTGAGGCAATTCCAGAGTAAATTGGAAGAAGTTAGGTCGGTTAGTAATGGTTGAATCAGCAAGATTGGGGCAATGATTAGTTCTTTCGGTATGAAGTTATGCATGTGGTTTGTGGTTGTATGTGCGGGCTTGACGACCACCACACCTTTATTGATTTGGGAGATATTTGATTCGAATGGCCTTATTGTGTATATGGACTCCAAAAGAGTCATGACGGTTTAGATCACGACTTGCGGTTTGTATTTTCTACGGTTTAGGAATTCAGTTGCGTGTTGCATTGGTTCTTCTGAAATAAGTTAAGTGAAAGGTTTCTAGACAATAAAGGGTTCATTCTACTAGTAGTTCAGGGGTTGTGATAAATTCTTGTACTCTCGTATGGCGACATGATGGGTGCAGTGAGCAGAATGGGAATTGGAAGTTGAGGATCAAGGTTGAGGTTCGGTATTGATAAGAATGTCACGAGCTCGGATGAGCAGGGAAGAATTCAGATGTTTAGAGTAAGCTGGCCTTATCTTAGTGTCGCCTGAGAATGATGTTCTGTGAAAGAGGCATTGTGTATTGATTTGCGGATTATGATTTGCCTTACAGGATTAGTACGGTTGGTGGTATAGATGTGCGGACTTTGCTACCTGAACAGAAGCCCGTGGCAGCGTACCCCACAGGGAGATTTGCATAAGTGTGGCATGTTAGTCACTTGATTGTTAAAGATTAAAAGCAAGTATGGAGGTTATGGTAATATCGCAAATGCGAGAGTTTATGCCTGAGAGGCATCCTGTTCCTTGGGTTGTGGACCATGTGAGTGTGTGATCTACGTCAAGTCAGATGTGTTCATTCGTCATAGCATTTCTTACGGAGGAGTCGTCGGGCATTGGATGTTATTCCCGTTGTTAGCTATTCCATGTAAATCTCTATTGTGCCATGTGGGTTATGAGGCGGCTTGATTATTCGCACACGTGTTGAGGTCCCATGTAACTTGTGGTGTATCTGAGCAGGTGGCTCTCGAGATGCAGGTCATCATTACACCTTAGTTGTTCTTGGGTTTCGTAGCGTATGGCGCTATCCGTCTCCCCGGGATTCGTATTATGCACTTCGCGTGCTTGTGGTCGATATTTAGGTATTTCGTAAGTACAAACGTTACAGCTTAGTGTGTGTGTTTTTATTCTTTATGTTATGTGCGGATCGGGTGGCACTCCGCCACGGGTATATTGTCTGGATCGGGTGGCACGCCGCTACGGGCATGTTATATGGATCGGGTTGCACGCCGCAACAGTATCATGTCGAATCGGGTTGCAAGCCGCAACAACGAGATGTTGAGCATAGTTCCTTAAACTTATTTTGTGTGCCTTGTTTTTATCCCTGAGGTAGGTTCACAACATATATCCAGTCGTTTTATTCGTTATGCGGGCTGGGTAGTTCTTTTATTCCAGAGTTTGTTTTCCCTTATGTATCGCATTCGAGTTTGTAGCTTGCTGGCACATTGTTGGTGTCATATGAGATTATTTGTAGTGTTTGAGATGGCTTATTGTCTGAGCAGTCTGTGTTGGGTGAGATGAGGTTATTGGACTTGGGATCAGTGCGATCGGAGTTATGAAGGGTATGTTAAAGAGAAAATATCGTTAATCAGTTCAGAATGATGTGATGGTTCTTGTCCGGAGGAGAGAGTCCATGATTTATTGATTCAGTGGGTGATTATGAGTTTCTACACATCTCTTTCATCGTGGCAGTACTGCGAGAATTGGAGTAAGCTTATAAGTGCTATGGAGTGTATTGCGAGCATCAGAATCGTGAAATTGCAGCTATGGTGGTTGAAGGATGTTATTATTGGCAACCGACTTATGTGGTGCATGGTGTGATTTCGGCATAGGTGCATGATCATGTTTTGGTACGGTGTTCGTATGTTAGAATCAAGTCTTGTAGAGAAATTCGAAGGTTAGAATTTGGTTCTAAGGCATATTAACTAAATAAACGGGAGGATTTTCAGTCTGACTCGAGCTAATGTGATCAACTAGACTGTGGTGCCACAGGTAGGTGCACGAGGTGTTAAACAGTGATTTTGGACAACTTTGGAGCAGTCCTTAGCACGTTAGAGGACGGACGTATGTTTAACTAGGGGATAATATAACGACCTGACCAGTCATTTTGAGCTCTAGCACGTTGTTCAGCGGTTTGAGGCCTTGAGTAGCTTCAATTCAGGTATTATGACTTGTACGTGTGGTCGGAATTGAATTTCGGAGAGTTCGGAGTTGATTTGGAAGAAAATTTTAATTTTGAAAGCTTTAAGTTGGAAGAATTGGCTAAGCTTTGACTTTTGAGTAAACGACCTCGGAATTGGTATTTGAAGGTTCTAATAGGTTCGTATGATGATTTTGAACTTGGGCGTGTGTTCGGGTTGAGTATCGGATCACCGGGAGCATTTCGGCGCTTATTAGGGAAGGTTGGTATTTTAAAATTTTAAGAAATTCTTAAGTTTGACTTAAGTGGATTTTAATTTTATCAATGTCCGTTTGGGATTTTGGGCCTTGGAATAAGTTTGTATTGTAATTTATGACCTGTGCGCAAAGTTTGGCGTCATTCCGGAATGTTTTGATAAGAAAAGGGCACGTTCGTCGAAGTTTGAAGGTTGGAAAGTTGAAAGAAAGGTTATGGCCGTCAATTTGTAATTTTGATGTTGTTTGACATGGTTTTAAGTCTTCGTCTAAGTTCGTATTATACTTGGGATGTGTTGGTATGTTTGGACGGGGTCCTAGGGACCTCGGGTGTGAGTGGGATTGAAAACAGATCGAGTTTGGACTTGGGAGAAATGCTGAAGCAGCTGGCATCTTGTGTAATCACACCTGCGAGGTTTTGGCCGCAGGTGCAGAGCTGTTGAAGCGGCCAAGAGGGTCGTAGAAGAGGTTCTAGGTGAGCTGGGCAGGAGTGCATGTTCAAGGAAATGTCCTCACCTGCGAAGCCGCAGATGCGGAGGGGAGATCGCAGAACAGGAATTGGCCAAGAGAGCATAGGGCCGCAGGAGCAGACTTTGGCACGCAAGTGCATGAGCACATAAGCGCTTGTTGTCCGCAGAAGAGGGAGCACAAAAGTGCTATTTGGGCCGCAAAAGCGGAGGCTGCTGGGTCGAGTTGGAGCCGTATCTGCGATGGATTTTCCGTAGGTGCAGAGCCGTAGAAGCGGCTATTGGCCCGCAGGTGCGAAGGTCGGGATGGGCAGTGTGTTTCTTTAAAACGAGGGTTTGGCTCAATCCCACTTCATTTCGTCCATGGGAGCCGATTTTGGAGCACTTTTGGAGTGCCATCTTCATCAACTATCATGGGGTAAGAGATTTATTCATATTGTGAGTTAAATACATGATTTATATATGGATTTAAGCATGGGAATTTGTAGAAATTGGAATTTTGGTAGAAACCCTAGAAAATTGGTACTTTTTTATTTTGACCATGAAATTGAGTATGGAATTTGGAATAAATTATGTATTTGAGTTCATGGTGTTATGGGTGCGGTTTATCTTCGAATATTTTTGGAATTCGGGCATGTGGGTCCGAGGGTTGACTTTATTGACTTTTCGAGCGGAGTTGGAAATTTGTTTAAATTGATTAATTATGGGTATTAGAATATATTTTAATTGTTTTGCACATTGTTTGAATAGTTTAGGATCGACGGTCATTAGTTTGAGGTGTTAGAGAGGCCTTGGAGTCGGTTATGGAATTTCGGAGAGAGGTAAGTCTCTTGTCTAACCTTGTGAGGGGGAAAACTACCCCCTAGGTGATATTTGTTGTTATGTGAAACTAGTTGTGGGTGCTACGCATGCACGAGGTGACCAGAGTCCGTACGTAACTATAGCATGTTTATGTCTGGGTAGACTTAGGATCTCATCATGTAATATTTGAATTATTTGAACTCATTCCGCTGGCTTAATTAATTGAAGTTATAATTGAAACTGAATTAGAAATAAATATATGTACACTAGGCCAAGCCTTAACACTTTGAGTTGTGGGCGAGTTATTTGAGGAACAGTATAGATTATATTCATTTTGTGCTCATGCGCGGTATTGTAAACACGTGTCTTGTGATTTGGTAACTTCCTTCCTTTTCTTGTGGAGCAGGCCGAACGCCTCGGCAGTATATAGATTCATCTATGGTTCGTGTCGTTCGACCCTCGGCAGTGTACACATAATTCTGGATCAGGCCGAACGACCTCGGCAGAATCGTGCGTTATATCACTAGTAGTCCGAATATTCACGAGCTAATATTTCCAATGATGCCCAGCATTTAGATGGTACTCCTTATTTATTTGATAATGACACTTGCTATTTTCTAAACTGTTAAGGTAGAATACAAGATTTAGAAATTGTTGCTTTATAGGAAGTAATTGGAAGATTATGTAACTTACAGATTTACTCCATCATTATCGTATGTTTCATATCTGCTCATATTTTTATTACATTGTTTTATTGGAAATTTAGTAAGTGTCGATGTCGACCCCTCATTACTACTTCTTATAGGTTATGCTAGATACTTACTAGATACGCGTTGATTTACGTACTCATGATGCACTTCTGCACTAAATGTTCAGGATCTGACAGGTTCATTTGATGATCACTTTGGCACGTAGGTGCACCTGTTGAGGAGACTTTATGTGAGCTGCATTCCAGGCTACGCACCGCAGTCCACCGAGTCTCCATCGCACTGTTTATTTTATTCTGTCTTACTACATTCGGGACAGATGTTGTATTATTATTGTACTCCTTAGAAAAATACTCATGCACTTGTGATACCGGGTTTTGGGGGTTCCTACTGATTGTTCGTTATTGTAGTTCACGTAGTTATTATCTTTTTACCCTATAACTTTAATTTTATAATATTTAAGTAATGGAGATTATGATCTTGAAAGTAATAAAATGATTAAATAAACTAATAAATAAACGTTGGTTTGTCTGACGTCGGCGTTAAGCGCCTTCATTCACTACATAGCAATGAGGTTTTCTCACCACGCCGTTTCCGATGTACCCACCAAATTTCGGCTCAATCGGAGTCTGTCAAGTTCGTTGACCTCCGAAAATACCAGCAATTCGGTCGAAATTGAATTTTGCATTTTTTTAGGGTTTACCCCAAAAATATTCAGATCATCCCAATCAAATATCAATAAATAAAAAATATATCTCTCATGATTACAAGAATAATCCAAAAACTTTGCACATTTAATTCACAAAACAACAGTGCAGATTTTTAGAAAACAACATATCTATGTAATTCAAAAACGCACATAAACATGATATTCTTGTTTCATGAAAAACCTAGATATCTAATTAGATGTGAGTGGGCTCTGATACCAATTTATGGATTATTATAAGCAGCGGAAGCAATCCTAGTATCAAAATCACATGTAATTTAGACAGCTAGCATATATGGAGTTTCACGGGTTACCTGTTGAAGCGTGAACAAATCTCTTCTATTACGTGAGCTTTCAGTTCCATAACGTCTCAATTGAATTCTCCATCACCCGCACAATTATCATCCTTGAACGTTCCATTATCTTCTACTGTGTTACCCAAGTAATATTCGAAAATAGTAATTTTGTATGGGCGAATTTTCTAGGAAAATATGGCTGAAAATTTCAGCCACCATGTCCCTTTTTCCTCTAGGTGGAATACCTTATATATTTATAGCACAAATTTTAAGGGTTAAAACCCTTTTCCAAAACCTGTTGGGTTTTCCTTTCCACCAGAAAAATGATTCCTTTATTTTCTATTATTTAGGCACAGCATGGACCACAAAATTAATTAAGAAGGCTTCCAATTATGGAATTAATTTGTAATTTTTGAAAGTAACATCCACCATAATTAATTACGAATTATTTCACTAAAAATTCGTAATTGCACTCTTTATTCAATTGAGAAATTCATCCATTAAATCTTATTTAACTCCCCATGTTAAGATTTGGATACTAATCAATTAAATTAAATTACTGACGATTTAATTTATTGATTATTTCCTTTAGACTTTTGCTTAACTTATTTCATGCGTCGGATACAAAATCCACCGGTCGGGATTACACATGAAAACTTATAAGCTTTCATAAAGGTGTATCATCAATCTCTAAACCGATACATGGATTCCATCAACTAACTATTATTTCGCCAATGTACATTATTATTATCTAATTTACCAGGCATATTGACCCACAAAAGAATCTCGCCTTTCAATAAATCAAAACAATAATAATATACATATCTAATAATAATTATATCAAGATTAAGAGTATATGTACATTTAATGGCTAGAGAGTTTATTTTATTAAGTCATTATAAAATACTTATCTCTATTTGGTCCGTTCAATACATACAAACTGTACTAGCACAAGAAGTTGGAATTAAATCATTCCCATAATCAAGATAAATTATATTTAATCTTGTGCTACAATCATCCATGATGGTTTGTCAAATTTCATCATTAGATTGTGAACTCAAACTTTATACTTATAAGAACCGATGATTTATTCCTTCGTGTATACGCTAAACTCTATACACTAAATTATCTACTATATAAGCAAATGACACAGACTAATATATGATTTATGTAAAATTTTATTAAAACTAAATAAATATTTATTTCATAATAAAAACTATATTTAAACCAAACACATGATTAATAGTATATATCTCAACAAGCTTATGCGACGCAAATTCAATTTAATCGTGACTTGTATTAGACATTGAGTGAAAAATCAAAAAGAAATATATACTAAGGTGGAATTTTAATTTTAATAATGTCCCATGTGCGTGCACACATGTAGATGTTTCATGGTGATTTTTTTTTTTTTGGGAATAAATAAAGAAAGCTCGTTGCTTCTTCCTTATGTTTTTAGGTATCAAGCAACTAGGTGGCATTTGCGTCGAAAAATATTGGAAAAAAGTTTTTGGAAATAAAAAAATCAATCCTTTTTTTCTGAAAACTATGTTTCAACAAAATTCTACCAAAGAAAGGTTTTTGAGGTTTTACAAAAAATCAATAAAAAAATTTTTGATGAAATTTGGTTGAAACCCAACTTTTGCAAAACTTTGAATTATTTTATTTTTACAAAAGCTGTTTTTTCAATTTTCTTTTTTGAAACAAATTTCCACCTTAATAATACAAAAGATGGAGCCTAAAATTGTTTTAGCATTTAAATAACAAATATATTCGCAAAATAATTAAAACAGCGAATTCCAATAAATTCTTCAGATAGGAAACTGTATTGTACGTAGTGGTACTTGATGAGTACTTTCTTTAATCATCCTTTCCCCAAAAATGTGCGTAACTCAACTTGTATTTAATTTCCTTTCTACTGTGTAGCTAATTTTGAATTTATGCTGAATTTAACATTACTCTATTAAACGTTTATAATCTTTCCAATATTGCTAATAGTGGTTAAAACATTGCACTTGGTGTTGTATCCGAATCATATTAGGACTAAAACTTTTCTATATAAACTTTTACAGCATTTTTTTGTTGCATCATTATCAGTGTTTAACGGCTTATTTTATTAGGTTTGTTATGAAAATTTACTTGTTAATTATTATTGTAGATTAACTTAATGATGGTATAATGAATCTAAATACGGTAAATGCACAAATTTTCTTTTTTCTAAATGCACAAACTTAGTGGGCGTTTGGACATAAGAATTGTTAAATTCCGGAAAAGAATGAGAGAAAAAAAGTCAAGTAAAAATTATATTTGAAAATTAGAGTTGTGTTTGGACATAAATACAATTTAGATCTATTTTTTAATTTTGAGTAATTTGAAGTGAATTTTTAAAAATAGTTTTTTGGATATTCTTTCAAATTTCTGAAAAATTCTGAAATTTAACTTCAAATTAAATTTGAAATTTTCATGGTCAAACACTAATTTCGGGAAAAAAGTGAATTGTTTTTTATGGCCAAACGCCCTGATTAAACTCTTTACAATAAAAATAGCACGGGCTAGACAATTTTGGACTGATAATTCAAAAATAGCCAGCATTTGCAAAGTCATTGAAAAATATCCACTATTTTGCTACAATACGGACCAGTCTAACATAATATACTGGAGATTGGTGCACTTGTGTATGAACTTCTAACATATTATGCTGGAACTCTAACACGCGAAAAGTTCCAGCATAATATACTGGAGATTGGAGCACATGTGTATGAACTTCCAGCATATTATACTGGAACTCTAGTATATTATGCTGGAGTTCCAGCATAACTCCAGCATATTATACTGGAGTATAATATACTGGAACTCCAGTATATGGTACTGGAATATTTTCCGGATTTTAAACAATATTTTCGTATAGATTTATCTTTACATGAAAAATAACTAAATTTCGATTACTTTTGAAATTGTGGCTATTTTTTAATTATCACTTGTAAATCTGGCTATTTTTGAAATTCTCCTATCTTTACATATTGGTGGGCCGATTTCGCGTTAGCCTAGGTGAATGAGTGGTCCTCTAAAGCCCAAAGAAACTTCGATGCTCAAGTCCGTTTATCCTTAAGAAGATAGATGAAGGAAATTGAAAGAAAAGGAAAATTATAAAAATATAAACACAGAAAGTGTAATTTGGATCAAGCGCTTGCTACTATCTATCAAAAGTTACATGTGACAGTAATGGTGCAACTTTATTTCTAAACCAATCGCATTAAACAAGCCTCATGTCCGATCATAATTCAGACCTGAACCATTCTTGATCCATCACTTGAATCAGTGGCAGAATTAAAAATTTCACAAAGGAATATCAAAATACAAAAATTAAACATACAAAAAAATTAAGGGAATACAACATAGAATATAAAAACATAAAAATAAATTTCTGACTTAGTAATATAGTATAATTTTCTGATGAAGAGACAGTATCAATTGCAACACGTTAGACTAAAATGGCTCCGCCACTAATATTAACCTAGACATAGGCTGGACATTGGCATTACGCAACAGAAAACCCAGAGCGGATATTGAGATCATGACGTGTTTAAGTACTTATGGTTGGTGATTGTATTAGATTGGTGATTGACTTTGATGAGATTGATTATGGCATGAAAAATGTAAGGGGTCGTTTATGTTTGAATACTGACTGACTTATGTTGTGATAAGTTATGTTAGGATTAGTTATGTCGGGATTAGTTATTCTGATATTATTTTTTATCCATTGTTTGGTATGTTGTATCAAAAATGACAATTGCATAATTTTTAAGAAGAAGGTATAAGTTATACCGGCACTAATTACCCACCCTCTACAAGGTATAAGTTATCCCGGTACTAATTTTAATCCCGAGATAACTTATACCAGGTTTGCTAACCAAACAAAGTATTAATGTGGTGTTCAATTTTTATCCCATCACTATACCTTCTTATACCTTATACCAAACGACCCCTAAGTGTATTCTTGCTATTGCGTATTTGTAATAGGTTGTTGATTGACTTTAATGAGACTAATTATGGTATGAATATGATAATTGTACTCTTGTTATTTCGTGCTTGTAATAGTTGTTAGTTGACATTAATCAGACTAATTATAGCATAAAAATGTAATCATATTCTTCCCAGGTAATCTGAATTTAAAAGGCTTTTGTAAGGCTGTTTTAACACTATTCGCACCTTTGCTCACTGATAGAGGGCACAAAGGAAAGCGACAAACTGTATATAATTCAAGTCAAATCGAGAAAGAAAACTTGATTATGGTTCGTTTTGATTTGGTTTGATATTGAGGTAAAAAATCCTATCATAATTGATTTGGTTTGATTTTAACTAAAAAAAGTCAAATTGAAACCAAACCAACCCGACATTACATGTATAGAAATTTTAAATATATTTAATACATAAAATTATTTATTGTAGTGTAATTTATTAATATTCTTAATTTTTTTTATAATTTTCCTTAGCGAAATCCAACAACGATGTACCTCCTCCGTTCGGTTTTGGGGAGAGGAACAAAGAAGGTACATCGTTGTTGGACTTCGCTAAGGCTTTTGGGTTGGTGATTGCGAACTCTAACTTTCGAAAGAGGGAGGGGCATTTGGTTACTTTTCAAAATGTGGTGGCGAAGACTCAGATTGACTATCTCCTCCTCAAAAGGTGTGACAGAGGGGTGTGCAAGGATTGCAAAGTGATTCCGGATGAGATACTCGCGACGCAGCATAAGCTCTTGATGATGGACGTTGGTATTATGTTAAAGAGGAGGAAAAGGTCTACTCGAGGAAAATCGAGAATCAGGTGGGGAGCCTTAACTAAGGATAAAGCCCAAGCGTTGGAGGGGCGGTTGTCAGCTATGGGAGCTTGGAGGAGCAGTGGTGACGCGAGCACTATGTGGTCAGCGACAACAGACTGTATTAGGGAGGCTGCGAGAGAGGTGTTAGGAGTCTCTACGGGCGTCTCTGGTGGGTACAAAGGAGACTGGTGGTGGAATGAAGTGGTCCAAGGTAAAGTGGAAGCAAAGAAGGCGGTGTACCTGAAGTTAGTGGGGAGCATAGGTGAGGAGGAGAGACGAGCGTGCATGGAGAGGTATACGGCAGCTAGGAAGGAGGCTATGTTGGCGGTCACGGATGCTAAGACTGCGGCTTATGGTCGTATGTACGAGGAATTGGGGGGGAAATGTGGGGAGAAGAAGTTATTCCGGATGACCAGGTTGAGAGAGAGGAAGGCTCGGGATTTGGACCAAGTGAGATACATCAAGGACGAAGATGGTAGAGTATTGATGGAAAATGCCAAATTAAGAGGAGATGGCAGACTTACTTTCATAAATATCTGAATGAAAAAGGGGATTTAGATATTGTGCTAGGTGAATTGGAGCATTCCGAGAGTCACCGTGACTTTGGGTACTACAGGCCTGTCAAGGTTGAGGAGGTCGTGGGAGCTATGCGTAAGATGAGTAGAGGTAGAGCGACCAGGCCAGACAAGATGCCAGTGGAATTTTGGAAGTGTGTAGGGAGAGCAGGTTTGGAGTGGTTGACTAGGTTGTTTAATGTTATTTTTAAGGCGAAGAGGATGTCGGATGAGTGGAGGTGGAGTACGGTGGTTCCATTGTATAAGAACAAAGGTGATATCCATATTTGCAACAATTATAAGGGTATCAAATTACTGAGTCATACCATGAAAGTGTAGGAGAGGGTGGTTGAAGCGAGGGTAAGGATGACAGTGTCTGTATCCGACAACCAATTCAGGTTCATGCCAGGTCGTTCGACTACAGAAGCTATACACCTTGTTAGAAGGTTGGTGGAACTGTACAGAGAGAGGAAGAAGGATCTGCACATGGTGTTTATTGACCTAGAGAAAACGTATGACAAGGTTCCTAGAAAAGTTCTCTAGAGATGTCTGGAGGCAAAAGGTGTGTCGGTTCCCTACATTATGACGATTAAGGACATGTATGATGGGGCTAAGACTCAGGTTAGGACAGTAGGAGGCGACTCTGAGCATTTTTCGGTTGTAATGGGGTTACACCAAGGTTCTGCGCTGAGTTCGTTCTTATTCGCCCTTGTGATGGACGCGTTAACACACTATATTCAAGGGGATGTGCCATGGTGCATTCTATTCGCCGATGACATAGTTTTGATTGATGAGTCGCGAGCCGGTGTTAATGAGAGGCTGGAGGTTTGGAGACAGGCTCTTGAGTCTAAGGGTTTCAAGCTGAGCAGGACGAAGACGGGATACCTGGAGTGTAAGTTCAGCGCTGAGCCAGGGGAAGTGGGCGTAGATGTGAGGCTTGATTCGCAGGTCATCACGAGTAGAGGTAGCTTCAAGTACCTTGGTTCGGTTATCTAGGGGGGAGGGGAGATCGACGAGGATGTCACAAACTGTATTGGTGTAGGATGGACGAAATAGAGGTTAGAATCTGGAGTCCTGTGTGACAAGAGAGTGCCACCGATACTCAAAGGTAAGTTCTATAAAGCAGTGGTTAGACCGGCCATGATGTATGGGGCTGAGTGTTGACCCGTTAAGAACTCATATATCCAGAAGATAAAAGTAGCATAAATGAGGATGTTGTGGTGGATGTGCGGGCACACTAGAATAGATAAGATTAGGAATGATGATATTCGGGAGAAGGTGCACGTGGCTCCCATTGATGACAAGATGCGGGAAGAGAGGCTTAAATAGTTCGGACATGTTCAGAGGAGAAGCCCAGATGCTCCGGTACGGAGGTGTGAGCGGCTGGTTATGGAGGGCACGAGAATATGTAGAGGGCAGCCTAAGAAGTATTGGGGAGAGGTGATCAGGCAGGATATGGCGAAGCTCCAGATTTCCGAGGACATGACACTTGATAGGAAGATGTGGAGGTCGAGTATTAGGGTTGTAGGTTAGGAGGTAATTGAGTTGTGCCTTACTTTGTACCATTGTGGGACTAGCCATGTAGGGTTTTTGTCTAAGATAGCTAGTGACAATGTTGTGTCTTACTATTTCGCTTTTCAGTGCAGGTCCTATTTACTAACTATCGCTTTTGCTTTGCATCTTTCTTCTAGATTTCATGATGTTCCTTTTTTTCTTATAATTGTTGTGGTGATACTAATATTGTCTCCCTTTGCTTTGCATCTTTCTTCTGGATTTCATGGTGTTCCTATTTTTCTAATGATTGTTGTTGTGATACTAATATTGTCTCATTTTTGTCCTTTTGTCTTTTTGTTATTTTGAGCCGAGGGTATTTCGAAAATAGCCTCTCTAATCCTTCAGGGTAGGGGTAAGGTCTGCGTACACACTACCCTCCCTAGACCCCATTAGTGAGATTTTACTGGGTTGTTGTATCTTTTAACGTATTATTTCAAGTTTGGACTTATAATTTTTTAATGCTCCAATAAGTTTTATACCCCATGACATTAGTAACTCAAATAAAATCCAAACCAAGATCAAATCGATATTAATACTAACAGACATTCAACTCATTTGTACTAGAAGTGACCATAGTGTTGGGTATCTATTTTTTAGTTTTTTCATGGTTTAGATAAAATGCATAACGTTTTTTTTAGTGTTTAGTCATGTAAATAATAATGCTTATTAGTCGTACTTATTTTAGCAACTTAGAAATTTTAGATTATGTTCATTTTTGTTTTGGCTTATTAATAAAAAAATTATTTATGCAATGTTATTATCTTTATTTAGTGAATATTTTAGTACAATGTCATGACTCGTATCATATTTTATGTTATTTTCTTGAAAAATATCGTATATAGTTCTGTCTTACTTGGATTAAAGAAATATTTGGAGCAAAAATTCTATATGTTGTGCTATGAAGACTTTGTTAAAAAAAATCGAAAATCAAAAAAATTCGAGAAAAACTGATATTAAAAAACTCGAATTTTATTGGTTTGGTTTGTCTTTAACACGATTGGTTTGGTAATTAAAAAATTCAAACCAACCCGACCTATGTGCACTCCTACTCACTAAGCTAGACCGATTGAGATATGCTTGACATCGAGCTTCAAATGTCCATGCTAGCTTGAAATAGATGTCGAAAGAGAGTATTAGATTTAAAATGCATTACAAAGAGAGATCTAAGACGGGGAATTCTTGACGCGGTACAGACACTGGATGGAAAAAACAACTAATGGAATAACCGATCGGAACAGTGTAAGGCCCCGTGAAATTTTACCTAGAACCCGAGGTTTCATGGTGTCGAGGTAGATTTATGTGTTAATGATAATAGAGATTCTTAGCGGCGAGCAAGTTCGCTGCAATACGGACTTTGTGGGTTGAATAGTGCATTAGGGACTTGAAAATAAAATTTGGCAGTGTAGGACATTTTCTGCGGTCCATTTTGCGATCGCAGAACTGATCTGCGGACCGCAGATCTGCCGCGGAATGAAGCAAAAACTTGAGCTAATTTTGAGGACCATTATGCGGCTGCAGAACCATTTTATGGGCCACAAATCCCATCGCAGAACCGGCATGAGAAATTTCCGAAGGAGGCTCTGCGGTCCACAATGCGACCGCAGAATTGGTCTGCGGACCGTAGACCTGTCGCAGAGTGAAGAAGGAATGCCAGTTCAGGAAGGCCATTATGCGGTCCATTTTGCGGACCATAGAAGTGTTATGCGGTCACATATGTGACTGCAAATCTGCATCGGGGTTTATTTTTCTATTTTTATAACCCGACCCACATTTTGTTTATCTAGCTTAAGGGTTCATTTTGGGGGGATTACCTGACATTTTAGAGAGAAGAAAGAGCTTGTAATTCCATCAAAAGGAACTTGCTAGGGTTTCAAAAAGGTGAGAACTTCTTCCCCCAATTCTTCAATTTCGGGTTTCGGTTGACTATGGATGATAAGGGTAGATTTATCACATGCATGAGCTAATAGAGACTGTGGGAAAGTTGTTGGACAATCTTGGGTGGTTTTGTTCTTAAATTAGTTGGGGGAAGGTTGGGTCATCAGTGTAGCAGCTCTTGCCATACGAATTCCTAAAATCATACTTGCAATTCTCTCCTCTTTTATAGATTAACATCATTAGAAGTGTCGACACGTTATTGTTACATTAAGGAAAGCTCTTTCGAGGTATGAAGGCTAAATTCTTCTTTTAGTATCGAAATTCCCGAATCCTTGCAAAACTCCATCATGTGTAGTCGAACTTGAAACATTGTTGAGGTGGGATGTTCAAGCTAGTAAATTGATTCTCAAATTGCATAATGTGCCCGAATCCTCATGTGCTAAAGATTTTCTATTATGGCTTAATTATGTTATATCCCTTTTGGGAAGAAAATATTGTATGAAATCAATGTGATCAAACACTTATTTCTCATATGATGAAACCTTATGAACTTACACTTGCTAAGGCCAAAGGTGCCAAACGGTTGATTGGAAGAAAACTCTTTTGTACAAACTATTATCGTTTTGGGAATCTAAATTGTGGTATTATGATTACACCTCCACCCGCATACATTGGGGTGAGGCGGCATGGCCGCTTTGTGCAGAATTGTGGTATTTTGATTACATCTCAACCTGCATACATTGGGGTGAGGCGACATGGCCGCTTTGTGTAGAGTTGTGGTATTGTGATTTTACCTCCACCCGCATACATTAGGGTGAGGCGGCAAAGGCGCTTTGTGTAGATTTTATGGTATTGTGATTAGACCTCCACCCGCATATATTGGGGTGAGGCAGCATGGCCGCTTTGTGTAAAGGTGGTTACAGAGGATCCCCGACTTAAAATTTATAAATGTTATTGGGAGCTCTTAATAAATTTTCTTTGGCTGTAACAACTATCTGTAATGACCCGACCGGTCGTTTTGAGTATTACAACCATGTTCCCCTATTTACTGCTCAATGTATACCTTACAGTTGATTTATGACTTATCGGGTAAGTTGGTTCGGGTCCGAAAAGATTTCGGAGTGAAATGAAACACTTAGTCTCATAATTAAAAACTTAAATTAGAAAGGTTGATCGGGTATTGACTTATGAGTAAACGACTTTGGAATTGAATTCTGATGATTCCAATATCTCCGTATGGTGATTTTGGACTTATGAGCGTGTCCGAAAAATTAATCGGAGGTCCGTAGTAGAATTAGGCTTGAAATGCCAAAAGTTGAAATTTTGGGAAGTTTGACCGGGGTTGACTTTTTGATATCGGGGTCGGAATCCGATTCTGAAAATTTGAATACCTCAGTTATGTCATTTATGACTTGTGTGCAAAATTTGAGGTCAATCGGACATGATTTGGTAAGTTCTGGCGTCGTTGTAGAAATTGGAAGTTTCAAAGTTCATTAGGCTTGAATTTATGTGTGATTCGTGTTTTTAGTGTTGTCGGATGTGATTTGAAGACTCAATTAAGTTCGTATGATGTTTTAGGACTTGTTGGTATATTTGGTTGAGGTCTCGGGGCCTCGGGTGAGTTCTGAGACGGTCTAAGATCATTTTTTCTTATTTTGCAACTACTCGAAATGATATATGGTATTGTTCTTCGTGAACGTGAAGGGGCTCACACGTTCGCGATGAAGGATTTTGGATGGCTGGGATTTTCCAATCGCAAACGCGATGAAGCAGACGCGAACGCGAAGAAGGGAGATGGGGAAAGCCTACGCGAACGCAAGTGGGCAGACGCGAACGCGAAGAGGAAAAGGAGTTGGGGGATTGCCTGGCGTTAAGCCTTCGCGAACACGGCTCGAGTCTCGTGAACGCGAAGGGCAAAGGTAGGAAAGGATCGCGAACACGATGAGGATATCGCGAACGCGAAGAAGAAATCTTGACAGTACATTTTTTTGTGCTTCGCGAACGCGAAGCTATGGTCGTGAACGCGATGAAGGAATTTCTGGGCAGAATTAAAAGTTCCAAAACGGTGTTTTGAGTTCATAACACAAAATCAAATTGGGATCTCGGTAGAAGGCGATTTGTGGAGACATTCTTAAGTGGGTGTTTGGGGTAAGTGATTCTTATCCAGTTTTGATTAATTTTCTTGATTATGTCTTTGAATCCATCATTTAATGGGTGAATTAAGTTGAAAAAGTTAGAAAACCCTCTTGGTGTAAATTGAAGATTCGAGAGTCGAGTTGAGGTCCGATTATGGTAAAATTGGTATGGTTAGACTCGTGATTGAATGTGCTTTAGGATTTTGTAACTTTTGTCGAGTTCCGAGTTGTGGGCTCCACGGGCGCATTTTTGAGCTAAATTTTTCAATTTTGTTCGAAAATTAGTATTTTCTTATGGGATTAATTCAAATAAATTTTATTGACTGAATCGAATTAATTATGGCTAGATTCGAGGTGCTTGGAGGCTAATTCACGAGGCAAAGGCATACCGGAGTAAAGTATTGCACGGTTTGAGGTAAGTAACACTTCTAAACTTGGTTCTGAGGGTATGAATCCCCGAATATGGTATGATATAAACTGTTTGGAGGTGACACACACGATAGGTGACGAGCATGTGGACGTGCACCATATAAATTATGTCTTGAATAAATCCTATGCAGTTGTAAGATTAATGAATCATGTTATTATCTCAACATTCTCCACGTGTTAGAGAAATGGAGATGAGGCTCCTATTAAAGATCATGTTTAGGCTACGTGCCAATAATTTTGGACCATGGGGTCGTGTTGTTGTTCAATTAGTTATTCAAAAATATACATTTCATACTCAGTAATATTTGTCCAGTGTGAGGATATTTAGGGGATTGAGCTACGCAACGCAGCATGCCAAAATGACTTTATACAATATTATTATTAAATGGATTGGGGTTGCCCGCCTGCAGTAGGCCTTATAGGATTTACTATTTTATAGATCGGGGTTGCCCGCCTACATCCGGCCTTATGGATTTATTATTATATGGATCGGGACTGCCCGCCTGTAGTAGGCCATATCGGCTTTATATAGCGCTTGGAATGAAGGGGCCCCTCCGAGTGTCTGCACATACCCCCCAGTGAGCGCGGTTGATTTATAGCGCTTGGGCTGAAGGAGCCCCTCCGGAGTCTGTACACACCCCAGTTAGCGTAGATGATGATATATATTCGGGATGGACTTCCCAGGGCATGGACTTTCCTTACTTACTAATTTTATATATATATATATATATATATTCGGGATGGATTTTACTAGGGCATGGACTTGCCTTACTTATTTGTATTGTAATGAACTTACCTGAACATGAATCTTGTCCGTATTATTTACATTTAGGGATAAATTACCCCAGGGTTGGTATCAGAGCCTAGGTTATATAGGTCTTACGAGTCATGAGCAAGTTTAGTAGAGTCTTGTGGAGTTCGAAGACATTTGTGCTTATCTTCGAGAAGCTACTGAACCCTTAGGAAAAGTTCACTTTCTTGTATTCTATCATGCGAACGTGTTGATTTCGGAAAACTAAAATTCTCTCATTCTATTCTCTCACAGATGGTGAGAAAACATACTACCGGATCGGACGGTCAGCCACCAGTTAGGGCCGCGAGAGGCTGGGGCCTAGGTAGAGGTCGAGGTGTAGCTCGTACCACAGTTGGACCAGCACATGTAGTACCACCAGTTGCTCCAGCTCAGGAGCATATTTCAGATATGGTTGAGCCAGCGGGACCAGCTCAGGCACCAGCTGTTCCCATTATGATTCCAGGCCTTCGAGAGGCTCTGACCCGGATATTGACAGTTTGCACTGGCCTTGCTCAGGCGGTTTCAGCTCAGGCTGCCCCTGAAACTTCTCAAGCCGGGGGAGGTACTCATACCTCTGTTTCCCGTACTCCAGACCAGGTAGTACAAGGACTTCAGATACCGGGGGTACTACCAGCCCAGCCGGCTGCAACTGCTCAGGCCCCGGTGGTTCCTGTTATGGCAGATGATGAGCAGAGGAGACTTGAGAGATTTGAGAGGCTTCAACCTCCACCATTTAGCAGTGCTAAGTCAGAGGATGCTCAGAGTTTTCTGGGTAAGTATCAATGGATGCTTCAGACAACGGGTATTCTGGAGACCAGTGGGGTCTCATTCACTGCTTATCGTTTTTCTGGGGTTGCCTTAAGATGGTGGGAGGTTTATGGGAGGCGCAGGCCGGTCGGTGCAGTACCACTTACATGGCAGGAGTTTTCCGTTCTCTTTTTAGAGAAGTTTGTGCCGCAGTCGCGCAGAGAGGAGCTGCGTAGACAGTTTGAACAATTACGTCAAGATGGCATGTTTGTGACGCAGTATGAGATAAGATTTTCTGAGTTGGCTCGTCACGTAATTTGGTTGATTCCCACTGATAGGGAGAGGATTATGAGGTTCATTGATGGCCCCACATATCAGTTGTGATTGCTTATGACTAGGGAGAGGGTATCTGGTGCCACGTTTGACGAGGTGGTCGACATTGCTCAACAGATAGAGGTGGTACGTAGCCAGGAGCGTAGTAAGAGGGAGGCTAAGAGGCCTCGAGGTTCGGGCGGTTCTAGTGGGGTACCTTCTGGAGGGCATTCCTACCATAGCAAAGGTCGTCCTTATAGACACGCTCATATGGGTTGTCCAATTCACTGTGGTGCATCATCCGGTCATGGTTCATACAGTTCCCATCAGGGTCAGTCACCTCTCAGTGCACCTCCAGCCCAAAGTATGACCCGTGCACCATTAGTTAAGGGTTCATCTATACCAGGTTCTCCTGGAAATTATTCTAGCTCTCTAGGTTCGCCTCTGAACTTACAACTATTTTTCGAGATGGGTTGCTACGAGTGTAGGGAGCTGGGTCATGTGAGGAAATATTGTCCCCGCCTTACACGAGGTCCAGTTCAGTAGAGGAGTCAGACTATGACTTTTGCACCGGTTGTTCCACCACCCGACCAGCCAGCTCGGGGTGGGGCTCAGTCAGCTAGGGGTCGCCCAAGAGGGGGAGGCCGATTAGGTGGCGGACAGGCCCGATTCTATACTTTTCCTTCCATGCCAGATGTTGTTGCTTCAGATGATGTGATCACATGTATTGTTTTAGTGTGCCACATGGAAGCTTCTATATTGTTTGACCTTGGTTCCACTAGTTCATATGTATCATCGTATCTTGCTCATTATCTGTATATGCCTCGTGAGTCCTTAGTTTCACCTGTTTGTGTATCTACACCGGTAGGCGATATTATTACTGTGGACCATGTGTATCGGTTGTGTGTGGTAATTATTGAGGGACTAGAGACCAGAATTGATCTTTCATTGCTTAGTATGGTCAAGCATACTAATCAAGTGAGGGACTAGAGACCAGAGTTGATCTTTCATTTAGATGTTATCTTGGGTATGGTGAGTTATCAGATGTTTTGTTATGGGGATTTAAGCCAAGTGGGGAAATCTGCTATCTACGATTTGATTGCACAATTAGGTGTGGTATTGGTTTTGGTCCGAGGCATACTTGTTGATTAGTTATGACTTACAGAGGTTGAGATCGGGGATGACTCGAGTAAGAAAATTTCTAGATACGGGTTATATTGCGCTTTATGAGTATATGAAAATCGTGGGATGAGTGAGTTGTTATTTGTGAATTATGTAGTGCGCACGGAGTATGAATTTGATAGGTGATATTAAAGTATAATTACTTCTTTGAGTATTGTTATGGTAATAGGGCACACGTCTTTTGGCCCATATGGGCGGTGTAATGTGGATTTGAACAAAGGGGGTGACTCTCGAAAAAGTTCTAATGGATTCGAGATTAATATGTAACAATTGAGAATTTTTGGCGGATTTGTTTATGGCTAAAATATGAGATTTAAGTTGGATGGTATCGAGACTTGTGGTATTTTTGTATATCATTATGGATTTTATATTTTGATATCAGGAAGGTGAATGAAACAGCCTTAGAATCAAATAAGGTATTTTCAGAGTGAGTGTTTTGGTTGTGGTATATATAGGAGTATTTATGATGTGGTGAGACTCTACAGATGTTTTGGTGGCAATATTCTTGGGTTTTGGTGACCTACGTAGTTTGGTCGAGTTAGAGGAATTTAGTTCTAATAGCTTAGTTATGTGCAGATGGATTTCAATGTGTTCTTGATGGTTTCTACCATGGTTTGAACCAGATAATTTCTACTGGTGTGGGAAACGTGTTACGTATTGTGATTTTCTCCTGGAAGGAAGCAAGAAGAAGGTTTCTAACTAACCGGGTATGTAATTTGTTGGTGACTCAGAGTTGGTAATGGAATTCTTGTGCTTGTCACATGATGGCATAATAGATGTGATGTGTTGTGCGGGATTAGGATTCACATGTACAAGGTGACAATTCAGTCTTTAAGAGAAGGTAACGAATGTTGGACAGCATGGTCAGTTTTAGATATTTAGATGAATGATATAACTCTGCGATAATCCCTGAAAAGGGTACATATTTCAAAAGGCGCATTGTGTTCTGGCTTTCGGATGTCATCGGTATTGCGATACGCATCTAGTTAATAGACTACTGATGTACGAGTTGTTGATATGTGGCACGGAGGAATTATGGAAATATTCCTAGTGGGATGATCGTGCATGAAGGATGTGATAGCCATACGAGTGCTGGAGTTGTGATCAGTTACGATGGTTCATGTGTACTTATTTGATTGCTCATGTATGATATGCTTGGATTAGAGGACTATGACCATGCCAGGAGGATTATGTTATTGGCACGTGAGTTGTCCGTGCGGATCCATGTGCTGATACTTTTGGCACGCGAGTTGTCCGTGCGGGTCCAGATATTTATATTATTATTACGTGAGTTATCCGTGCCGGTCTAGATATTGATACTATAGCACATGAGTTGTCCGTACGAGTGATGTTAATGTGAGCTCTAGAAGAACTGGTTACTGTTATTAAATTTGTGTGTCTTGGTTCTACTATATATAATGAGCTTATAGCATTACAGTTGTAGTGGTGCTTATTGAACTTGCAATATGGTTCTCTTCCTTGAGACATCTCCCATATTTGGGTACACGGATTGCGCAGTGGTGGCTGGAGTTATATTGAGGTGGCATGTCAATAGGATAGTTGTGTTTAATAATATAAGGTCATTGGACCTAGAACGGATACTATCAGGTTTGATTCCGGTATATTGGGAGGATAATATTGAAGCTCGGCTTAGAAAGTGATTATATCTAGGGTTATGGTTATGGCTTGATACAGGTTGTTCAAACTCATACAACGTGTAGATGTGAGATTCAGGTATTCTGAATGTTGGAAATTGAATTCCAAGGTTTATGGGCTAAGATTTAAGTAATGATTTCCAATTATGTTGTGTTGTCAGGCCTATACAATTTACACATAATAGGGTGATGTGGGATCACCCCGGGTACGTGCGTAGAAAGATAGAATAGTGATTTGGTGGCTTGGAAACAACTCTTGGCACGTTCGAGGATGAACGCATGTTTAAGTGGGGGAGAATGTAACGATACGGCCGGTCGTTTTGAGTATTAAGCCCTGTTTCCCCATTTACTGCTCAATTTATGCCTTATAGTTAATTTATGACTTATCGGGTTAGTTGGTTCGGGTCCGAAAAATTTTTGGAGTGAAATAAGATACTTAGTCTCATAATTAAAAACTTAAGTTGGAAAGGTTGACCAGATATTGACTTACGAGTAAACAACCTCGGAATTGAATTCTGGTGATTCCAATAGCTCTGTATGGTGATTTTGGATTTAGGAGCGTGTCTGAAAAAATTAATTGGAGGTCCGTAGTGGAATTAGGCTTGAAATGCCGAAAGTTAAAATTTTGGGAAGTTTGATCGGGGGTTGACTTTTTGATATCGGGGTCGGAATCCGATTCTGAAAATTTAAATACCTCTGTTATGTTATTTATGACTTGTGTGCAAAATTTAAGGTCAATCGGACATGATTTGATAGGTTCCGGCGTCGTTTGTAAAAATTGGAAGTTTAAAAGTTCATTAGGCTTGAATCTATGTGTGATTCGTATTTTTAGTATTGTCGGATATGATTTGAAGACTCGACTAAGTTTGTATGATGTTTAGGACTTGTTGGTATATTTGGTTGAGGTCCCGGGGCCCTCGGGTGAGTTTCGGGACGGATTCAGATCATTTTTCCATGTTTTACAACTAGTGGAAGTGATATCTGGTATTGTTCTTCGCGAACGCAAAAGGTCTCACGCGTTCGCAAAGAAGGATTTTGGATAACTGGGATTTGCCCATCGCGAATGCGATGAAGAAGACATGAACGCGAAGAAGGGAGCTGGGAATGCCTACACGAATGCGAGTGGGCAGACGTGAACGCGAAGAGGAAAGGGAGTTGGGGGCCTGCCTGGTGTTAAGACTTCGCGAACGTGGCTCGTGTCTCGCGAATGCGAAGGGCAGAGGTCGAAAGACATCGCGAACGCAATGAGGATATCGCGAACGAGAAGAAGGAATCTTGGAAGAACATTTTTTGTGTTTCGCGAACGCGATGAAGGAATTTCTGGGCAGAATTAAAAGTTCCAAAACGAGGGTTTTGAGATCATAACACAAAATCAAATTGGGCGCTCGGTAAAAAGCGATTTTTGGAGAGATTCTTGCGTGGGTGTTTGGGGTAAATGATTCTTATCTAGTTTTGATTAATTTCCATGATTATGTCCTTGAATCCATCATTTAATGGGTGGATTAAGTTTAAAAAGTTAGAAAATCCTCTTGGTTTAAATTAAAGATTTGAGGGTCGAGTTGAGGTCGGATTTTGGTAAAACTGGTATGGTTAAACTCGTGGTTGAATGGGATTTCGGATTTTGTAACTTTTGTCGAGTTCCGAGATGTGGGTCCCACGAGCGAATTTCTGAGCTAAATTTCGGATTTTGTTGGAAACTTAGTATTTTCTTATGGGATTAATTCCAATAAATTTTATTGACTGAATCGAATTAATTGTGGCTATATTCGAGGCGTTTGGAGGCAAAGGCATACCAGAGTAAAGAATTACACGGTTTGAGGTAAGTAACACTTCTAAACTTGGTTCTGAGGGTATCAATCCCCGAATTTGGTATGATATAAATTGTTTGGAAGTGACACACATAATAGGTGACGAGCATGTGAACGTGCACTATATAAATCGTGTCTGGAATAAATCCTATACAGTTGTAAGATTAATGAATCATGTTATTATCTGAACATTCTCCACGTGTTAGAGAAATTTAGCTGAGGCTCCTATTAAAGATCATGTTTAGGCTACGTGCCAATATTTTGGGACCATGGGGTCGTGTTGTTGTTGAATTAATTATTCAAAAATATACATTTCACACTCAGTAATATTTGTCCATTGTGAGTATATTTAGGGGATTGAGTTGTGCAACGCAGCAGGCCAGAATGGCTTTATACAATATTATTATTAAATGGATCGGGGTTGCCCACATGCAGCAGGCCTTATAGGCTTTACTATTTTATGGATCGGGGTTGCCCACCTGCAGCAGGCCTTATTGACTTTATTATTATACGGATTGGGACTGCCCGCCTGCAGTAGGCCATATCGGCTTTATATAACGCTTAGGCTGAAGGAGCCCCTCCGAGAGTCTGCACACACAACCAGTGAGCGCGGTTGATTTATAGCGCTTGGGCTAAAGGAACCCCTCCGGAGTCTGTACACACCCCAGTGAGCGTAGATGATGATATATATTCGGGATGGACTTCCTAGGGCATGGACTTGCCTTACTTACTGATTATATATATATATTCAGGATGGATTTTTCCAGGGCATGAACTTGCCTTACTTATTTGTATTGTAATGAATTTACCTCGACATGGATCTTGTCCGTATCATTTACATTTGGGGATAAATTAACCCAGGGCTGGATTGGCCTTATACGCTACTGAATGACTGACTGTCAGTCGATGTGTATATATATACGGGTTGGAACACCCCTGGGTTGGATTGACCATAAACAGAACCGAGTGACCGGATAATTTGTGACCAGTATTTACATGAGGTCTTTCTACTGAGATGTCATGTTCTTCATATCATGAAGTATTGATCTATTTCACTTGTACTGAGTTTAACTGTTAAAAATTGAAAGCATGTTTACATTTTGTACCATTATTTAAACTGGACTGTACTTGCGGAGCTCGTCATTATTTTCAGCCCAGAGGTTAGTCTTGTTACTTATTGAGTTAGTTGTACGCATACTATACTTTGCACCTCGTGTGCAGATCCACGTGCTCCCGGATACGGCGGCTGCTAGATTTCGAAGTTAATTCTATTGGGGACTATCAAGATAGTTGCTTGACGTCTGCAGACTTGATTCCCTTCCTGTTTAATTATTGTATTGTTTTATATTTTCAGACAGTGATTTTGTCAGTCAGACTTTGTATTCATATTAGATGCTCATGTACTTAGTGACACCGGGTTTTGGGAGTGTTTACATATGTATTTATGAATTTTCTTTAGCTGGATTTAATTATTTTGTTTTTAAACATAAAAGATATGGGAGTTTATTGAGATTGTCGGCTTTCCTAGTATTGAGATAGGCGTCATCACGACAAGTGAGATTTTTGATCGTGACACTATCTAATATCTTTTATTGTTACCATGATTCATCATATTCATGTTGTATTTTCAAGTCATTGAATAGGTGTTTTGGTTTTCATACTAGTACTATTCGACATGTATTAACGTCCCTTTTGTCGGGGGCGCTGCATCTTTAATGGATGCAGGTGATTCCACAGCGGGAGGCATTGACCAGTGATAACAGTACCCTCTCTTCCCATCTGACTTAGTGAGCCCCACTTCATTTCAGGGTCGTGCATCTTTTATTCTATGTGTATTATGTTTTGAGATATAGCTGGAGCTTTGTTGCCGGCACTATCATTGTACTTTTTTGTATCTATTAGAGGTTCTGTAGACATAGTGTGGGTTATGTATTGGTGTTGGGAAAGTCAAGCTAGTAATGTCGTATGTGTATTACATATTCCACTTCAAACTATGAAAGTGTTTGTATTTTGAGACTTAAAAAAATAGAGTAACTAATGGTAATGGAGTTGGGATTGTTTATGAAATCTTCTCAGTATTTAATTAATGGAATATATATCCTCTTTATTCACGGGTAAGTTTGGGTAGAAGAAAATCTAACAGGATTTCTCGGCCGGGTTATCTCGGTTGAGCGTCGGTCGCGCTCCCCGAGGTCGGGGCGTGACAAACGGTCCTCTTGTTCATTATTTCTTTCTTCTTTGGGAAATCTATATTGAATAGCCACCTTAAAAAATAATAGCTAAAAAATATATATATTTCGTATATTAATATGTGTGTGTATATATATATATATATATATATATATATTGTATATTTGGCTAGTGATGAAATTATTTTCAATTGATTGGCCAAACGTATTAAAAGCAAAAAATTGCACAAGCACCCTATTTGGTCGCCTCCATTTAACTTATACCCACTTTTTAAAAAAGTTTGAACTTGTACCCATTTTTTAAACAACTTCATGTTTCTTTCTCCTCCTGCTCCTTTGTCTTCTTCTTCGGATGACAGTGATTTTATATGGTGTTTGTGAACATATTTTAAGGTAGTTTATAATGTTTACAGTGGTGAGCTGTTATGACGCTTTATTTTTTTATCATTGCTTAGAGTTTCTTCTTCTTATTTTTCGTAATTGCAAAATGAGTTCATTAGATTTATTGTTGTTTTGACAAATTGATGATTGAGGTTTGTTCCCGATGATATTTGGAGGTTATGTTTCAATTTTAAACTCATTTGGAGTAGATTTAAGTATTAAATCGTATATTGGATTGTTATAAATCGAAGAACAAATTTCTGTTTCTAGGCAATTTGCACTTCATGCGTATTTGGCCTTAAGTGCATAAAAACACTGGTTGCACTTCAGACCTTTTGGCCTTAAGTGCATCTGAAGTGCAATTTTTCACTTCAGACTTATTGGCCTTAAGTGTAGCAAAACGTTTGTTGCACTTCAGACCTTTTGACCTTAAGTGCATCTGAAGTGCAATTTTTCACTTCAGACTTATTGGCATTAAGTGTAGCAAAATATTTGTTGCACTTCAGACCTTTTGGCCTTAAGTGCATCTGATGTGCAATTTTTCACTTCAGACCTATTTGGCTTTAAGTGCATCTCAAGTGCAAATTTTTACTTCAGACTTATTGGCCTTAAGTGAATTGCACCTCAGACTTTTTGGCCTTAAGTGCATCTGAAGTCAATTTTTCACTTCACACTTTTTAGCCTTAAGTTGCACTTCAGGCTTATTAGCCTTAAGTGCATGAAGCACTTCAGACCTATTTGGTCTTGAGTGCATTTGAAGTGCAATTTTTTCACTTCAGACTAATAGTTTTTAACTTCAGACCCGATAAGTCTGAAGTTGATCGTAAAGTGGGTACGCTTGTAAACGTTTTTGCAAAGTGGGTATAAGTTCAATTGTGACCTCAAAATCGGGTATAAATACAAAAGCCCCTGTTAAAAGACTTTATTTCTTCTATCTGATTTATTTGGGTCTCTCTTGGGCCCTTGGCCCATCCACCAGTACAGATATTTAACATATTACGTATATACTCATACATTGCTTGTTTATAAATGCATTTGTTAAATTTGAGTAGATACATTTCATGATCAACAAAATTCTTTCATGTAGTTTATTTAAACTTATGGATCCGTTGGCTTGTACTTACTTTTGGATCCTTTAAAAAGGACCCTAGTTTGGGTTTTTTGATAGGTTGCAATTTTGAGTATTAATAATGTTGAAATTTTATCTCGTAAAGGTATACAACTTATTTATTATAAATCAAAATTATTTTAAAATATTATTTTCTATAGCTATTTTTTATATTTTATAGCAAAATAGGTATTTATGGTATATACTACCATTGAGGCATGAAATACGCTATTTATATTTTAGCTCTCTCTTTCTTTCAATTAACACACGATTATCTCTCAGAATTTTTCTTCCTTCTCTCTCTCTCTTCGAACAACTCAAGATACACGCCCTAGTACTGATGGCCGACGAGACATTAGAATCTCTCTCTCTTCGAGCAACTCAAGATACACTCCCTAGTATTGATGGCCGATGAGATATTAGAATAGAATAGAAGGCAGCGAGGAAACAGAAAAGAGTAAATTTTTCGAATGGAAAGGAGCAATGTGATGAACTCTTATCAGAAATTTATTGTACGGATCCGACGAACTTTCTTCTCTCCTTGGCCGGAAAACGTCATCTCTGGCAAAATTTCTTCTCTTCTTTGTTATTTAGTCACATACACTGATACAATACATTATATTTTGTACAAATTCACTCAAACACATTGTATTTTTGTATAAATATATTTTTCTTGCATGTATTTATGTATTTCGAAGGTCTGTATTTTTTTAATTCAGCTGAATACACTTGTAATCATGCATATTCTGTATGTATTATTTTTGAAACACACTAAATACAAAAGTTAAATACAACAGTTATATACAACTGAAAAATCATTCTAATTAATTAGGTTGATAATGAGACATGTTAGAATTGATTTTGTTGAGTTATATTAAGAGTGTAACTGATCCTATTTCCGTTATTAGACAACTGAACATACCTATTTTAAGGTGATTTTCGTTATTGTATTCATGAATACATGGCGAGAATACATGTGAATACAGTCGCGTATAGTTGTAACCCCTATTTTTAGGCGACTTTTGCTACTGTATTCATGAATTAAGTAGCGTGAATACAGCGAATACACTACCGTAACAACCGAATAGTAGCTATAGAAAGTAATTATGTATATGGTAGCTAGGGGTGTACATAGGTCGGGTTGGTTCGAATTTTCTAATTACCAAATCAATTAATCAAACCAATTGTATGAGGTTATTAAATCTAAATACCAAACCAAACCAATAAAAGTCGGATTTTTTAATCTCGAATTTTTGAATTTTTTCATAAAGTCTTCACAGTACAAAACGTAAAATTTGTGCTCCAAATATTTCTTTAATCCTAGTAAGACAGAACTATATAAGGTGTTTTTCAATAAAATAACATAAATATGATATGAGTCATGGCAGTGTACTAAAATATTCAACAATAAAGATAATAAAATTACATAAAATAAATATTATTAATAAGCCATAATGAAAATAAATATAATTTAAAATTACGACTAATAAGTACTATTATTTACATGACTAACCATTAAAAGAAAAATAAGTTATACATTTTATCTAAACCATGAAAAAACTAAAAAATAGATATTCAACACTATTTTTATTCATAATACAATTGAATTGAATGTTTAATTAGCATTAGTATTGATTTCATTTTGGTTTAGGATTTATTTGAGTTACTAACATTTATGAACTATAAAACTTATTGGAGCATCCAAAAATTATAAGTTCAAACTTGAAATAATACATTAAAAGATAAAATTATAAAAAAGCTTGAGAAATATTTATAAACTACATTACAATAAATATTTTTATGTATTAAATATATTTAAAACTTCTATACATATAATGTCGGGTTGGTTTGTTTTCGGTTTGACTTTTTTGAGTTAACACCAAACCACCAAATATGGTCGGGTTTGTTTTTTCAAAACCAAACCATAGTTGGGTTTGTTTTCTCGGTTTGACTCGGATTATCTGGTTGATGCGGTTTGTCGGTTTCATTAGGGGTGTTATACACCCCTAATGATAGCTATAGGAAGTTAATAGCCACTAAACAATAGTGATTTCTTAACATTTCTTAATAATGTTTGAGGGTCTCAAGTCAACTTAAGACATATCAATTGATAAAATTCAAAAATAATTTTCGAAAAAAAGAAGCAAGGATTAACAAATTTGAAAACAAATAGCAAACAAGTTACAAATATGCCTTCATTCTCAAAAAGTCATTGAGAAGTATCAGCTTAAATGCGTGGGAAATATTACACTATGTCAAGTTCATGATTTTCTTGGTCATTTTCATTCAAAATTTGGTATTATTCCTCAATCATTAAGCTTTCTAAATCCCCATTTGTGAGAGAACATGAACAACCCTTTGGTATGAATCTCCTCTTTGTCCAGATTCTTCTATTCCTCTAGAATTGCTTCTTTCTTGTCATCCCACTTTTTCAACCTATACTGAGCTGATTCCACCTGCAATCAAAGGCGAATACATAATTTATAGTTAGTGGATTCAGAATGACACACAAACAAAAAAATATATATAATTTTTTTTGCATATGTGCTTATGGATCAAGCCGAAAACAACGGGATCAGTTGAACTCATTGAACACGTTCTAGATCCGCCTCTACGGCTCTACTTGTAATTCATGTTTAGCTTAAGGAAAGAATGTTTGCACAATATTTTTGTACTAAGACCAAATTCCTCTGGATTTATTGCATCACTGGTAACAGAAGCAGAGAGATCCTTTACAAGAATGTTGTGAAATATTCAGGATATCTTCTTATGACTAACTTAAATCTTAACTTGGTGTATTAGTTATACCAATTTTTCCCGGAAATGAACTATAATAGATTGGTAAAAAGACGATATCAACAAAAACAACAACTCAGTGAAATAGTGAAATCCCACAAGTGGGGTCTGGGGAGGGTAGTGTATACGCAGACCTTACCCCTACCTTGGGAAGGTAGAGAGCATGTTTCCGAATGGTACATTAGAAAGAATGGTGTCTATTTCTACCAGGATAACTACAAGCATTAGAAAAAGTAAAGAGATTTGAATTACCTCTTTATTCCAATCGGTTCGAGCAGTGATCCATATTAAAATGATTGTTTGCATCACTGTACCTCCCAACATTCCTGACCATATACCCTGCATACACCACAATAATATAGTCATTTTTCTATAATAATAGATTGGACTAGCAATTTAGTTTTGAGAATATTAATGGAATATATTGTGATTACCTTAGCGCCAAGTTTGAAATGAAAGCCGAGAAGAACACCCACTGGAACTCCGACAATGTAATAGCAACCCACATTTACATAGGCCACAAAAGTTTGCCATCCACATCCAACAGCCACACCTGCAAGATTTATATGCAATTTAATCAGATAATCTAATCTCGGTGCTTATTTCATTTCTACTTTCATACTGAATATGTATCGATCCTAAATCTGATTCAAATCCATTATAGTACCTATATATTCATAAGAAAAAAGAAAAATTTAACACAGTATAGTCGCAGGAGCTTAAATGACAATGTTATATCCAGCCAACAAACAGAAGCTGATCTGTTTTTGGCAATCAAACTAGTTAGGATAATCAAAGACTTGGTGGCGAAGATATGATGCTAAATTCTAATTACCTGACAAGACAGGCTGAATTCCATTGAGTATGAGGGAAATCGCAAGCAATGGACAAAGATCGGAGACAGCTGCAGCCACGACTTCACCACCAGTGAAGGCATAACTGATGAGATTACGCAATGCAAGAACGATCGCTGCAGCAATCACTGAGAGAATGAAAGACCACGATGTAACCACAATAACAGAAAAAGCTGCTGATTTTGGATGCCTTGCTCCTAGTTCATTGCTCACTCTCACACTGTTCATCAGCATGTCACATTAAAGCAAATCAGAAAAAAGATACTTCATTTCAATCCATAATTATCCTTATATTTATATCTCAAGTTTGGAGCTTAAAGAAGCTACTGTATTACGATCACCTCATATTGAAAAAAAGTCCAGAGAACAATATTATATGAAAATAAAGAAAGAATTTCTAGTCATAAAAACAGAATGGCATGAATTGCGCAAGAAATTCTTTAGGTTAAAATGCAACCAAGAAAATAAAAAGGATTTGGCAACCAAGAAAATAAAAAGGGTAAAATTGAAGTGGAAGGAGGTTATGCGCTCCCCCACCCCCTTTCCCATTAAGATGAACGAAAAATAGTTCTATATGTTTTGTAAACTGATCAGTTCTTCCATATATATTTCGAATTTCCTCAGATAGTATATTAGAGATATCTGCATTCTCCTTTATTAGTAGCAAAAAGATGGTTAAAGATATAAATGTTTTATTAAATTTGATATGCATGGACCAAGTACAATAGATAGTGTTGCACTAATATGCAGCACAAATATCCAGTGCCATTGCACTTCCTTTGTATAGTACAAAGTGCAAACATACTACGGAGTACGTACAGCCCGAAAAGTTTTGCCAGGTGCATAAACACAAGATAGATAGAATTACACAATCATTAGCGGAAAAACGAATTTTGTTCACAAAAAAGAACAAGATTATCTGAATGAAGAATTCAATTTTACAACATAACAAATGTAGACAAGCATCAATGCATGACAGAAAGGAGAAATGACAACAACAAACCTAGTATAAGCGAAGGTAAAGAGGTTATTTCCAATAAACCTCCGGCTCAGAGAAATTAAAGGAGAAATGAACAAAGAGAAAAATATAAGTTAAAGCGAAAACTGACCTTGCTGCTGCATTGAATCCAACTGATATCATGAATACCCAACCAGAAATTGTCATGCTTGAGTTATTCCACCAACCACAAAGGAAAAGGCAAAATGGTTAGCTATTGAAAATTTGTAACCTACCTTATTTATAATATAGATTATAGATTTAAAATTTTCAAAATATAAACAGGAATATGTGAAAAGTATTGGGATCAAAGAAAATAATACTCCTTCCGTCTCAATTTATTTGATGCACTTTTCTTATTTGTCTCTTCCAAAAAGAATGACAAATTTCTATATCTTGAAACAATTTAACTTTAAACTTTCTAGTTTACCAATTTTAACTTTAATGAGAAGTTTTTACACACAAATGTTGTGACACTGCAAAGCTTTTACCCGTTAAGCTTTTAAGACCACAAATTTTAAAAATCTTGTGTCGAGTCAAACAACCTCACATAAATTAGAATGGAGGGAGTAATACTCTAGCAGTACAAATCAGTACACAAATCTAAAAGTTAACAGTGTTTTCAAAACAAGTTTATAATATCTATTAGATTGTCAGTACTAAAGCAGGCCTTCTTTTAACACTGTTATTCTATTCTCATACCATTCTTTTCCCTTTAAAAAGAGAGGGATTAAACTATTGGAAAAAATCTTGCCTTGAGAACTTGGAAACTGAACGGGAATATATGCTATAAAGAAAAAATAATACTTACTAGTAATATTCTGGAGCTACTCGACCAATAATATAATTATATATAACTTTTAATCACTAAAATATGCTCTTACTAAATTATTTAAATATCATAATTTTCTTTCATTGCCACTAATGTTTAACTAAGTTGACGTTTGGACATAAAAACTACGATTTCTGAAAAAAGTAGTATTTGGGGTTAAGTTGAAAAATGGTATTTGAAATTTGAAATTATGTTTGGACATACATTTCACTTGAAAAACTATTGCAGTTTTTTGAGTGGAAAAAAAACTTTTTCCGAAAAACCTGAAAAAGTGGTTTGGGTGTTGAAAAACTCATTTTCGAAATGGCTTTAAAAACTTACAAATTTTCATGAACAAACACATTTTTGAAAACAAAATTGAAAAAAAGGAAAAAAGAAATTATGGACAAACGGGTCCTAAGTGAGTTAATAATTTTAAAGTGTTCAGTTACTTATTAGCATCATATTAAATTGGATAGACTGAATATGGAAACTTTCCATTGGAAAGCATTATCTCCGGCTTTTTTGTTGGCTCAAAGGGGGAAAAGGTTGAAGTTTCTGCCAACTTGAGAAAAGGACAGTGACATAAAAACAGTAAAAGGTAAGATAAAAGCATATTGAAAAATTAGGAATTTTTTAGCAACATTGAATAATTTGGACAAACATTAGGTCTTTGCATACAAATCCAGCACTACTATGCAAGGTTAACTACCAGAATTTTAGTAGGCTTTTGGACATAAAAATTGTGATTTTTGAAAGTAAAAAAAAAATAGTATTTGGAGTTAAGTTGAAAAAGGGTATTTGAAATTATGTTTGGACATGCATTTCACTTGAAACAATATTACAATTTTGTGAGAAAAAATGAATAACAACTTTTCAAACTTGAAACTCATCTTCAAAAAAAATTCAAAAATTCAATCTAATTTTTGCAAAGAGTGATAGTACTATCTAGGGAAAATTGGGTCGAAAAGACAAGTCTTGAATGAAAAAAATGAACTTCGACCAGGTCTTTAGTAATTAGAGGTAATTAAATAGTTAAGGGCTGGGATTATAATTACTAAAATATCATAAGTATGAAATTGATATCCAACTTTTATGTCGATATCCTCTTTACCACAGTATACTCAGAGGCGTATATATGATTTTTAGTATATGGGTGCACTAGTAAATAAAGGAAAAAAAAATATATCAAGTGAGAATTGATCTTTATATCTCTTGATAAATAACTCAACATTCAACCAAGTGCACTATTTATTGTTTTTATGGGTGCCAACAGTTAATATTATACTAATTTTAGAAAATATGTACATAAAATATCTAATCTTACGAAGATATCATGTGTTCACGTGTCCTATAATTACACATATAAATCTGCCCCTTTGTATACTAAAGATAGTTAAACTTGAATCAATTGATTGTAAATATAACTTATCTTGTGAACCAAAAACAATTGACAGGGGTTTTTGGTCTTACCAAATAGAAAGAGCATCCAAAGACAATTCAGGATTTTCAAGCAATCCAGCAAGCAGAACCACAACTTGAAAGTACCATGTCTCCAAGCATAACATCACCGCGGACGCCGCCGATAACTTGAAAAACACCGGCAAGCCGGAAAACGCCTGCAAACTGAACCCTTTCCATGTTTGCCTACACCTCTCACTTTTCACAATATACACAAATTGGCCTATTACAATTATCCACCATGACAAACTCAGTATCAGAGACGCCCCGAGTAACCCAAGCCCAATCTTGTAAATCACAACCCAACTCATCACTAAATGCAACGCTAAAGTCGCAGCTGAAATGTATGCACTTGGTGCTACAATGCTCTGAGCTTGTAGAAACTTCTGGATTGGGAAATTAAACGCGTATGCGAAAATTTGGGGAATTAGACCGTACACGAATAAGGCTGCTGCTGAAGCAATTCTTTCCGATTCACCTAGAAATATTAGAATTGGCTTGCAGAAAATGTACACGAAAGTGAGTAAAATTCCTGTTAGAGTTAGGAGAATTGTTGATCTTTGCAGATAAACTCCTAGCATATCAAATTTCTTTGCTCCAAATGCTTGTCCACAGAGTGTTTCCACTGCACTTCCCATTCCCAACTGTCATTTCCAAAAGCAAACACATTAAAGAACTTATTTCACTAAAGAGTGTCAATTTCTTCCTTCTTTAGAATGACTCTAATTATTCCTAAATTTGTTCAAAATAACAAATATTACATCAAAGAATCTATGTCACTTAGTATTGCTAATTTCTTCCTCTTTAAAATGGACCCAATTATTCTTAACTTGTTCAGAAAAAGAATTTAAGTTAAAGCACCTATTTCATCAAACAGTGTCAATTTCTTTCGTTCTCAGAAATTAACTCCAGTTTCCCATTCAGGTAATATATCAAACAAATATCAGACAGTAAAGAACTTTAAAATATTTCCACTTATTCCTAAATTTTAAAGGGCATGACAGTGTACGAAACATCCCACGCTCATGCAGAACCCAGGTAAGGGCCGCACCTCAAGAAGTGTGATATAGGCAGTCTACTTGATGCAAAAACGGAGCCAAGATTTCAAGTTTATTGGGTTCGGGATTCTAATCATTTTAAGCTACTGGATTCTAAATTAATAATTTACATATATTCACTGAATTTTTAAAGACAAATATAGGGTTCGAACCAAAGCTACTAGGTTCGGCTGAACCCGCTACCAGCACTCTAGCTCCGCCCCTACCTACGTTGATCCAAGCATCAATAGTTAATTTCACGGCTCGAATCCGTGACCGATGATGACAGTAGCTGATTTCACGGGCTCGAACCGGTAACCTACGTATCATATAAAGACAACTTTACCATAAATTTTAAAAGGTACTCAAGAAATGTTGTGTGAACCATACCATAAGACCATAAGCAAAAACTTGAATCCCAGTATTTCCAAGTGAAGCAGCAGCCAGCTCGAGATTACCCAAATGACCAGAAAATATTTGAGTTGACATAGACATAATATAATTAATCATATAAACCATAACAGCTGGTGCAGCAAGGTAAAAAAGGAGCTTCATTTCAATCCATGTAGCTAAACGGAGTTTACTCCAAAATGGTATTTCAGTGTCCAAAAGTACAGTTTCAAGTTCATTACTTGATTCAAAATTGTGGGTTTCAGATAATTGGGGTGACAAATTAGATGTTCCATTGTTTTCTAAAAATGGTTGGTAAGTGTTGTTTTTAGAAGAATCCATAGTGGAAAGTGGAAAGAGAAAGTTGAAAAGAATGTAAAGAGAATTGAAATGCAGTGTTCTATTGATGTGTATTTATATAGAGATAAAAAGTAAAAATAAAAAACAAACGTCAGTGCTTATGTGGATGAGAAAGTGAGATTGAGAGTAGTACAAGCGGCCACCACTAGAAGTTTTCAATTTGGCTACATAAAGTCATAAAATAATTGAAGATTAGCGTTCTAATTCTGCTAGTCAATTTTTTATGATTATCGATGTGAAGTTTTTGGATTTTATAATCTACTTTTTCAGTTTATATAATAGTATTCTTTATTAATCTGTCCTAAAAGATAATAATTTATTAAATTTATAAATAATTTAACTTAAATAAGGAACCTATCGATTCGGTTATACTGCCAGTTACTTTTCATTTTATTATTAACAATAAATTTTTATAGTTACACAAATGTTATTGACATGTTTAAAATTATAAGTTTTAAAATTTTTATAGTCATACAAATGTTACGATATATTTAAAATAATAATTTCAAAAAAAAAAGAATTTTTTTCTGAAACTACGTGCTCAATCAAACTAGTTACATAAATTAAAATGAATGAGTAAAATCAATTTATCGAAGTGAAATAATTTTGTGAAGTTAACAAAATAAATGTTATCTACCAGAAGTGGTCTTACCTACTAATTGAATATATGCAGTTTAAGTGTGTTTTAATACTAGGTAAATTCGAAATCTGCTTAGGTCTAAGTTCAAGTGTGTCTTTTTCATATTTTACATCTTGGGTTATCCGTCATGTATGTCACATAATATTATCTTCTTGGTTTTTGTTTTAGATGTTTATGCTAAGTTAGAGAGTACATTTTTTAATAATTTAGAATATACTGATTTAATATTTTATTATGTAAATTGGTTATTTAATTTACTTAGATATTTTAATTAATTATTATTAAAATCTTTTATTTTGAATGTTATTCCTACCTAGCGTTTGGAGCTAACCATCTGACCTACTATAGGTAAAATATTCCACCTCACCCTCTCCACAACCACACACCAAAAAGAAAACAGAGAGACATTGGAATCTCAAAATTTGGTGGTTATTGCCTTAATTGGATGGTTCGGATTCTTTAATTTGTTGCTACGCTTTTTAAAGCAAGAGCGGGGATATATTACTTAAAATTTGTGATTGAACTTTTTGTAGAAATAACGAAGGTTACATTATTAGTTAATTTCATAGTATTGATTTTGACCTAATAGAATAAGGTCTACAGTGTATAATTCAAACTTTGAAGTACAAATCAAAATCCTAAGTTGAAGGTGTCATTAGAAATTAAAGATGGTTAACAACTCTCCTCACAAGGATGAGAGCAGTTTATTTCTTTCTTCTTCTACTTATGAATCATTGGGTGGTTTCGTTACCAAGTGGGATAGACAAGGTTATGTGATAGGCTGAGATATCTCAGGTGAATAGCTATTCGAGCTTTTATATGGGATAATTTATCTCACCATTTTCATTTAAAATTTATCTCAGCATTAGCTAACTAATGTCATAATTAAATATGGGATAAATATAATTTCGTATTCTATCTTGAGATTATTATTCTTATTCCGGTAATAACGACCCCCCGAAAGTTATATCATGATCACTTTTATCATTCATGGGACAGTTCAGCGATTAAGAGCCTAAATCAGTGTCACGAATTCGAAAACTACGTTCCTATTTACTAATCGAAAAAATTACTTAAGTAGTAGTTTTTTTGGGGGGTTACATTCGGTGTTTGATATTTTTATAAGGTTTCATTAAATAGGATTTGTGTCGAAATGTTCCACACCATAAATAACGCTCCCTAACAAAGGTGATTCTATACCCGAGACTCGACCGAAACCTCAATTAAAAATGAAGCGCAAACCTTGGTTGTTCTCGAAAAGATAGTTGATGTGAACGTTTACCAATCTTATAAGAACAATAAATGAAGATAGTACTTATCTCCCTTTCGCATGACAACACCAATTCCTCGGTTTACGCAGCTAGGAACCATCTTAATCATAAATTAAGAGGATTTTAAGGTTGCATACTTGCATTATTATCTCACACTAAATTTAGTGAAGGAAAGATGTTTTTTAACTTTTGAATTTTTAAATCAAGATTATTTGTTTTAAGGGGATTTGAGTTGTTCCTAAAGAAAAAAAAAATTCATTAGGGTAGGTCGGGTTGGTTCGGATTTTTCAATTACCAAACCAAAATAATGGTGTCGGGTTTTTAAATTTTTAAACCAAACTAAACCAATAAAGTCAGGATTTTCGGATTTTTTTCCGGTAAAGTCTTAATAGCACAAAATATATAATTTATGCTCCAAATATTTATTTTAGTCCTAGTAGGATACAACTATATAATGTATTTTTCAAGAAAATAAAATAATAATATGAGATGAGTCATAACATTGCACTAAAATATTCAATAACATAGATAATAAAATTGCACAAAGAAAATATTACTACTAATTAATACACTATAATAAAAATTAACATAATCTAAAATTACTATATAGGTCGTGCTAAAATAAGCACAACTAATAAGTAATATTAATTACACAACTAAGCATAAAACAAGATAAACTAGGTAATACATATATAAATCAATGCAAAACTAAAAAATAGATATCCAACACTATTGTCATTCTTAGTGTTGAATTGAATTTCCTTCGTTAGCATTAGTATTGATTTGAACTTTATTTGACTTACTAACTTTATGGGCTATAAAATTTATTAGACCATTCAAGAATGTTAAGTCCAATTTAAATAATACTTTTAAAGATAAAACTGTGAACAAGTTTAAAAAATATTTATAAATTATATTACAATAAATATTTATATGCATAAAATATTTTTTAAAATTGTATAAATGTAATGTCAGGTTGGTTTGGTTTCTGTTTGACTTTTTTTTAGTTAAAACCAAACCAATTATGGTCGATTTTATTTTCCAACACCAAACCAAACCACAATTAATTTTTTTCGATTTAACTCGAATTATCGGATTGGTGTGATTTATCGATTTTATTCGTACACTCCTAATTAAATTTTGTTGTCTTAGTTCTGCAGCACAATAATATAATTACTGATTAGGACTCAATATTAATCATTACGGTCGTGCATTTTTTAAGTACATTTGCCATAAGATTTTAGTCAGTTTTAATCATTTTAAAAGACCACCATTATTTTCGTAGAAATGATATCACATAGCCACTTTAAAGGGTTGTTATTTAAGAATTAGTTGGTGCGTTTTGAATTTTAGTTTTTCAATTGAAATTTTCGGGACAAAAATGTGCTGAATTATTCTAAAGTTAAGATTTTTAGTTTAAAATTTCAGGACAAAATAAATAATGATCAATCTCTAAATATCATCCATGAGAATGGTTAAACATGCAATTGTCCCACTATTTTCCCATATCAGCCAATGAGACCACCACTATTACAGCTAGATTATTTATTAAAAAACCAGCACACCTGTATATACTTTGTAATTTAAATTATAACACATTGATATATAATAGTACAAAAACATTCTACTATCACTAAACTTTAATTTGTTATAATAAATTAATACATTGTGTAGATTAAGAAGTCACCGTTACTGTATACACTTACATATAGGTAATTTTATGTGACCTAATCGTGTAATTATTTTTCTATACAGCGTGCTTAAAATCTAAACTTGTTGCTTGTTAGTATGTACATTAATATTTTTCCGTTAGGAGAACTACTGTAGAGTTGAAAATATCAATAACTTAAACTTAGGAGTGTGATAGAATTTCAATTTCGAACTCATAATATTTAAATTATAAATGTGTCTTTGGTTCGCTTTCAAGCTACTCCCTCCATCCAAGTTTACTTGTCCGCTATTAACTTGGCACACCCTTTAAGAAATAATAAATAACATGATAATTTTACTATATCACACCTAATTATTATTATTAAAAACTAACTTTGGGTGTTATCAATTCAAATTGTTGGAAAATGATAAGGGTAGAACATGTATAAAATGGTAAATTATCCATTCATTTTCGAAACTAGATGAGTAAAAGTAGACATTTATATTTAGTATAATGGACCAGCAGACTTGGACGCATGAGTAGGAAAAAGCTACTAGCCTTCGTGCCTATTCTTATGCTTACACTAAGATAAAGTAAATATCAATAGTTGCTGCATTTATACTGGAGGGGGTTGCAATATAGTACTCCTCCGTTCAATTTTATTTGGTATGTATATTAAAAATAGATTTTTATTTTTACTTGTCACTTTACGCATATCAAGAGAATGACAAAAACAATTTCATCTTATACTCACAATATTTATTACTTGTTTCAAATCATTTTCTTAAATCCAACAAAATATGCATCAATTAATATGAGTATCATGGTAAATTATGCACTTCATTTATTATTTTTTAAGGGACGTGAAAAATCAAAACGTGCCAAGTAAAAGTGAACGGAGAGTAATAAATTATCTTTATAACAACTGAGTACGATAAAATCAAATGTTTGTGACATCAATTTCTGGACCTTCAGCTATATAACGCCATTATGGAATGGCAAGAAGATTGATAACAAACATTTGTTAATGAGTTAAAAAAAAAGGGCCTGAATTTTGTGCAAATTTAATTTATAATCAATTTTGTCATAATTAACCAAAGTAAAGCTAAAAAAGTATTGTATCATATATTTATATTAAACCATATCACTTTTGTCATAATTAAGCGATAATTTAAATAAAAATATGTACACCATTTATTAATTATGGTCTAGTGATCATAGACGAATCCAAGATTTTAATTTAGGTTCAAGATTTCGACTTCAACCATTGCACCCATCACCTTGTTTGAGTTATGGGTTTAAAGCTCAATTTTTTCAAAAATATTATTAAGTTTTATACTGAAAATCCAGGTCTAGGACAAAAGTTATGGTTCAATTGAAACGGTAACTAATACGTGGATTCGCCCTTGCTAGTGATAACTATATCCGTAAAAATATGTGTTGTGAACAAGAATAACTTAGATAATACTTGTGGGCCAGTTATTTGGAAGGTTGGCCAAGATGTTGGGCCAAGGGCTAGACCACAAAGAAGTCCAAGGACAAGACAACCCAACAAGAGATCCGTTTGGGATCCAGGTGGAGTAGGGAAAGACATGACAAAGGTTTAAAAGAAGAGTGGCCTACGGCTTCAGGAATTATGCGTATTGTTGAGTAAAATGTCTGCTTCTCCTCATCTTCCTTCTCGAATGTCTGTATTCTCTCATCCTCATTCTTAGTCTTAGCTTCTCATCCATTCTTCTCTATCATTTGTATTTTTGTTTAACATCTCTAATTCGTGTAATAGTTTTGAGTTGAGTTGTAATTTCCTTTCTAGGTTGAAGCAATAGAAGTATTGAATAACTGGTTTGTTACATTGGTGCTTTCATCGTTCGTACTCCAACAATGGTGGTGTTAGATCGATTCAGCGATGGAAACCCAGAGGGTTGGATTTTCGAGCCGAGTTGTACTTCACCTACCTTGGCTTCTCCGAGAAGGACTGGTTACCTCTTCCTTACCACTACCTTGACGGCGAAGCTCTTGCTTGGTTTGATTGGCTGTTTCGAAATAAGTAATTTTTTGATTTGAATCATTTTAAGGAGAAACTGAAGCTGCATTTTTTGCACTCGAACCAGAGAAACATCTAGTGGATGATTAGCCGTTCACCACTAGTGAAAGCTAGAGGAAAATTTTCTAGCACGAGCTGTGGCTATTTCATCGCGGTGCAACATAAGCACCTTACCCTCGCCTCGGTGTTAGAATAAACACTTAGACATCAACAACCTTAACTTGGCATACGAGGCGCTCGAGAAAATGGCGGATAAGGCAACTAGAACCTTACAAGATGATGAACCGGATGTTGAACCTAGTGCGTTAACCGAAAAGCATATTGATGTCGATTCCATGTACGATATCGCTGATGGAAGTCATATTGAGGTTGAGATTCTTACAGAGCTACAAATTGGTAATGAATTGATGGTTAAGAAGGTGGAATTCTCAGAAGAAGGACATGTATTCGACAAAATATCTCATAATTGCTGCTCCATGGTACTCGCTGATGAATCTGATTTAGAAGATGGCAATTCTGAGGAAGACAAGGTGCCTGATGGACATCCCAAACGAACCGTTGACAAGAACTATATCTCTCCAACTGATGCGGCAAATGCTTGCGATAATGAAGCTGAAACGAATACAATTAATTTTTTGGTACCTTTGATTAGTAGAGAGGATGTAGTGCCGAAAGAGATTGCGAGCACTACTGAAGTCACACATGCATTTGAAAATGTCATATTGCTTCACATTCACAGGAGTCCATGTCTGTGGAAAATTTTTTATAAGAATTTTATGCTGGCTAATGAGGTTTCAGATATTGCGAGGTATATTTCTGATGAAATTTTATTTGTTGGGTATGAAGAACTAGTGTGGGATGAAGAGTTTGCATTAATAATTAAGCAACTATCACTATGTCATTTTCGACTTATAATTTTTGGTTGCATAATACCGCATCGCCATACTACTTTACCCTATAAAATGTTGGCTATAGATTTGAATTTTGTACACTCATTATCTGTTCATGTTGGACTCTTCATATGGACTCTATCTACCATGGTTCACTTATCTCAAGCTCCGATGGTACAGGGTCATCACATGGTACTGAGTTGTTTCAACGACGAGAAATCTTTGAATTGGGTTTTACAAGTAAAGAGGTATTTTTATTTCTACTCCATATCTAATGATTTCAAACTTCCTCTGACGCCCATTTATTTATATGGCAATATGCAAGTTAAAGGCTCAAAGAATGTGGTTCAACAGAAGCTATTTACTACTAGCCTATTCAAGGGAACTACAAATATCAAAGAGGAAATGGTTCTAGCAGATTTTTTCCCAATCTTACAAAATCTTACTCATAGGATGGATTCAGAACATCTAGGAAAAGTTTTATCGAATCATTTGGAGTTTATTATTAGGTCTCGAGTTCTAAGTCTTCACACTCTTATCAACCAACCTATAATTGAGCTAGAAATTGAGTTGAGCTGTCTTGGGAAGCATATTATCACGGCAAGGATAAACTCCGAGATCTTAACTCTAAAAAGTTATCCAGAGTATATGGCTTCTAGCTCTATGACTCAAGTGTGGGATACTGGACGGCAATGGTGTATGCATTCTTCCATTTTGCTATCTGATTTTGCATTGGAAAAAGATGTTTCAGATACATTGCAACTGAAGCTTCTTACATCACTCTTGTTTGGCCCAATGAGTGAGGAATATGCATTTTCTTCCTGTTCGTCACTCTCTAGCAGCCAAGTCGTGTTAATGAATTTCTCTCGTACTAGAACGAAAGTGTTTTATCTACAAACCTGTCCATATTACAAATGTTCCTTGCACTATTTTATAGAGGATTGTAATCTTTGCAATGCTTTTTGGAATGTTTTCGATGATGCAGGACCTGCACGAGTGCTACCAGTTCAATCCTTACAGGTGGAGATCACAAAATATTTGTGCAGTTTGTGGATGCGGTCAAGGAAATCCAATAGGATGACAATATTGCTACATGGGAGAAAGTCACATCTTGCCATAATTCTTGCTGCAATTGTGCAATCATTGTGGTCATTGTTGCAATTAATTTTCAACTATGAGGACCTAATTGGTTACTTTGTGGATAACGAGGGTGTAGTTTGTTAGTGGCAGAAGAAGAGCTTTTATAATTGTGGACTGATATTCGTTAGTTTACTGATCTTGACTGTAGTAATCAGAGCATTTCAACAGCAACACAAATTAACGGTACTCATAGACTGTTCGACGGAGATGGTTGAATTTATTAAACGTGAAGGTAATTCACTTGTCTCTTATTATGCTGGCATTCTAGGAGTAATATTTTCTTATCTATCCGCTAAGCTAGCACATCTGGTGCTTGACGTGCATGTGAGTATAGTTGAAGATCACTTTGTAGTTGGTGATTGTATTTTTGTCAAACTTCCTACTTATTGGCAGCACTCCGTGAGATTACAACAATATCATCAATTGGGAAGGCAATACTTTGATCCTTTTAAAGTGCTTCGGCATATTTGGGTTGTTGCCTTTAAATTTGAATTTTTCGAAGCTGAACGAATATATCTAATTTCTCGTATATCTACGCTCAAGTGTTGCAATAACTAGCCTAACCAACAGAATATTCTACTGCAGAACCTTGAGGGCAAGGTTCTCAATTCAGGGGGAGAGTATTGTTGTGAACATGAATAATTTAGATAATACATGTGGGCCAGTTATTTGGAAAGTTGGCCAAGGGCCAGACCACAAAGAAGCCCAAGGACAAGACAACCCAACAAGAGATCCGTTTGGGATCCAGGTGGAGTAGGGAAAGACGTGACAAATGTTTAAAAGGAGAGTGGCCTACGGCTTCAAGAATTATGTATATTGTTGATTAATATGTCTGCTTCTCCTCATCTTCATTCTCGAGTGTCTGTATCCTCTCATCCCCATTCTTAGTCTGAGCTTCTCATCCCTTCTTCTCTATCATTTGTATTTCTGTTTAGCATCTCTAATTCCTATAATAGTTTTGAGTTGAGTTGTAATTTTCTTTCGAGGGTGAAGCAATAGAAGTATTGATAACTGGTTTGTTACAATATGTGTTATTTATTTATTGAATTGATGTGAATATCCAAGGTAATTAATGAGTATTGCTCCTTGATATTTTTGGGGATGCATTTAAAAGCGTCCAGTTTGAAATGAATGCTTGGTATGGCCAAGATTTTATTCTATTCGATTCATATCTTGACCAAAAATCTAACATCGACCTCAAAATTTCTTATCCAATAATAAATTGGTCAAGTTGTTGCAAATTGTATTGATAGCTCTTTGCCTCTTTGTTCAATCCCTTTTGCCTGTTTTTCCTCTTTCCCTTTTTTCAAAAAGGGAGAAATAGTGTATTCATTTATTTGTATTCTTTTTGGAAGTTTTTAGGATTGGGACTGAGTCAAGAATAGTGTGGTTGAGAAGAATAAAAATGGTTTTAAGTGAAATTAGATTGATACACTTAGGTGACATAAAGTGAAGTTCTCACCAATAGACTGAAACTCTTAATTCGTAAGAACCATCTGCTATGAGTTCAGGGTCGGTCGATTGATGGTATTTGAATAATTAATATCAACATAAAATTCTACATAATATAATAAAGTGTTTAGCTGGTTGTTTAAGAAAAACTAATTGACGCTTAACTAGTGTTGCATTTGGTTGGCAGTATAAAAATAATATCCACCTTAAATTATGTGAAAATTGATATATTATTTTATGGGAATAGAACGTAAAATAAAAATACATATATTAGCAATGTAGGAATTAAATTATTTAAAAATAAATAGTATGTACTTTTAAAGTAAGTAACTCATGTAAACAATCATGAAACTTATATGTAATAATCTACTCATGATTATTCATTGCATAACAATAGTTCCTTTAGTAATAATTATCGGATAAATAATCTTTGCATTATAATTCCCGCATAACTAGTATAGGTGGCTAGAAATTTCGAAAAAAAAAAAAAAAAAAAAGCTTTCAATTCCTAAGAGAGAAAAAGCATTCAGTTTCTTTTTTAAAAAATGGGACCATTTACTTTTTTGAATGTAACAAAAAGAGGCAAATAAACTCTACCTTGACAGGAAGTTGAAGCGCAGAGACTACAAAAGTCTGCAGTTTAGGGATTATTACTTGATTCAAAATTGTGGGATTCAGATAACTGAGGTGACAAATTAGATGTTCGATTGTTTTCTAAAAATGGCTGGTAAGTGTTGTTTTTAATAGAATCCATAGATTCCAGTGAGTGGAAAGTGGAAAGAGAAAGTTGAAAAGAATGTAAAGAGAATTGAAATGCAGTGTTCTATTGATGTGTATTTATATAGAGATAAAAAATAAAAATAAAAAACAAACGTCAGTGCTTATGTGGATGACAAATTGAGATTAAAAACTTGGCCACATAAAGTCATAAAATAATTGAAGATTAGCGTTCTAATTCTGCTAGTCAATTTTTTATGACTATCGATGTGAAATTTTTGGATTTTATAATCTACTTTTTCAGTTTATATAATAGTATTCTTTATTAATCCGTCCTAAAAATAATAATTTATTAAATTTATAAGCAATTTAACTTAAAAAAGAACCTTCAATATCCAATTCCACATTGAACTTCTTTAAGTGCGGTTTTCGAGACAAAAAATTAGTCATTCGGATTCCCGATAGAACCTTGGTTGGTTACGCCACCAGTGGTGTAGCCACATATAATGAATGATGGTCAATTGAATACCTTTCATCGAAAAACTATATTGTACTAGTCTTAAAGTACGCGCGTTACGCGTGTACCTCATATCAATGAGTACATATTTTAATAAAATTACTAAATTATTATAAAAAAAAATTATTTGAGTTATAAAATAAAGATTAAAGGCAAATCCGTCACCTAATTGAAATGGAAATTAACATGCAAAAGACACGAACGTAAGGAAGCAACACTAATTTGGTTAGTAAGTTTAAGATGTAAAAGAGAGAAAGCAAAATTAAGGGCCCAAATGAGAAATGGTCTATCCTTTTAGTTTGAAGCTTCCAAGTTTAGAATCTTGAAATGAAAAGAGAAAGGTTAAAAAATGCATATAAAGAGTTTGAAAAGTATACACAACGCATCTAATTGCAAGAGGTAGTTAAAAGTGTTCTTATTCATGTTTGAATTGATATCTCTTCCAAATGTCAAACAGTAGATAGGACACTAATGAATTGGTATTAGAGTTCCATATAAATTTTCGTTAGAAAGAGGTTTTAGTGTTAGCACAATTTTATCCAACAATTATTTTTTTGAAGAACAATCATTAATTGACACCAAACAAAATTAATAGAAAAGAGCCTTGGCGTGAATAAAAAGCATTTTTTAAAATAAAATTTCGACTTTAGCTTCTTTTTCTTTTTTTCTTTTTGTTTATTTAAATAGTCAAAATTCTATAATTGTGATGTTAAAGTGCCATATGCATAATTGTTTTCGAATAACTAAATATTTTTCATAACAACTAATAATGAGTATAGTTTTATCCATTATGAAATATGACGATATAAATTTAAAGAGAAAGCAATGGCTAAAAGAAGTGGGAATCGAAGATAAATTTTCGAATTTGTTAACTGTTGTAGACTTCTAAAAAATCATCAAACGGCCAAAGAGTGTGTAACTTTTAGAATTTTGTAGTTATGCAAATGTGTTATGGGTATGTTTTCTATATTTATATTTAGAGTGAAATACCGAAAATTAGAGTTTTTCTACCCTAATTCGGTGTTAGAGCTCCGAGCTGGCTCAGACTCTTTGCCCAAACATCGTGGAACAAACTAAGTTATTGTAATTAGCAAACAAAAGAGAGCACTATGTGATTGAACTATTTGTAAAGAACACCCGAGCATACTGGAAGACTGAGCTAATTAAGAATATCTATGTTCGTTAGATGAGATTGAATACCTCAATTTATCTGTAATACTCTTTCAGATTAAATCAAATCTTGTCGGATTTCACATTCATGGCATAAAGGAGTACTTAAAAACCCTCAAACCAAGAACCTGTGAGTTATAATTGATAATTTCTATCAAGGGCAGAACTTGAAAGACCTAATAAAGAAAATATTTCAATACAATGTAACCAGCAAAAAAATAAATCAAAAACAATACTCAATTATGTAATTCAAAAGTAATAGATTTGGATTTTTCATCAATTATATTAGAGTAACATAGGATTATGAGACTAAAACTATTAACAAAACAAATAAAGAAAGCAAGCAAAAAGAAAGATTACAACGAATAAGGCTTGAATCACAACCAAAACAAAAGGCAAAACAAAGTAGAAAAGAAACCACAACTAACCAAACCTATCGAACTTGAGTGAAAATAGTGATTTGATCATTAAAATGTATTACTTAAATACAAGTTTAATGGTGATCAAATTACAAAAATAGTTTTCCTTTCAACGTGATCTTTTATGATTTTATGGTTAGTATAAAAGGTAAAATCTTAATTAATTGATTTTAAAGCTTTAAATATTAGTACTTTTTACATAGTTCAAATAAGAAAAAATATATTAAATAAAATTTTAGTTGATTTAAAGTGCTAAATATTAGGAATATAATTAAATGACTACTTTGTCCAATGTAAACTCTATTTTAAAAGGGTAAAAAAGGCGAACGACATTTAGCTAAGGACTTTCGTGATTTTAATATAATAATATAGATATATAATAAATTATACCATATACGTAAATCAAAAATTACTTTTTATAAATGCATATTAAATCTTGAACACCCTTAGCGAAATTTTTGGCTTTGTCACTATACGCCGCAGATTACTTTTCATTTTATTATTAATAATAAGCTTTTACATTTACACAAATGTTATTGACATGTTTAAAATTACAAATTTTAAATTTTTTATAGCTATACAAATGTTATGATATATTTAAGATCATAATTTCGAAAATAAATCTTTCTTTCTGAAACTACATGCTCAACCAAACTATGTCGCATAAATTAAAATGAAAGGGTAAAAATCAAATTATGGAAGTGAGATAATTTTGTGAAGTTCACAAAAGAAATGTTATCAACCAGAAGTGGTCTTACCTACTAATTGTATATGCAGTTTAAGTCTGTTTTTAATAGGTAAATTTGAAACTTGTTTAGGTCTAAGTTCGAGTTTATTGTCTTTTCCATATTTTACGTCTTGGGTTATCCGTCAAGTATGTCACATAATACTATCTTCTTAGTGTTTGTTTTATATGTTAATTCTAAGTTACAAAATACACCATATTTTTAATAATAGAATATACTGGTTTAATATTTTTTTTAGGTACATTGGTTATTTTACTTAGATATTTAATTAATTATTATTAAAATCTTTTATGTTGAATGTTATTGTAACGACCCGACTTGTCATTTTAAAAATTAACGTCCCGTTTAACGACTTAAGGTCCCGGGCAACTTCATAATATATATTATGATCCGCGGGTGTGGTCGAGTTTGATTTTCGGAAGATTTAGAATTTAATTGAAAGAGAAATTCTCATTTCGAAGCTTAAATGGAAAGAGTTGACCAAAGAGTTGATTTTTGAGCAAACGACCTCGGAATAGAATTTTGATGATGTCAATAGTTTCGTATGGTGATTTTGGACTTAGGCGCATGTTCGGATTTAGATTTGGAAGTCCGTAGGACAATTCGACACATTTTGGCGAAAGTTGAAAAATATACGATTTTCGGAAAGATCGATCGAAGGTTGAATTTTTTATAACGAGCTCGAAATCCGATTCTGAAAATTGGAATAGGTCTGTTATGTCACTTATGACTTGTGTGCAAAATTTTAGCTCAATCGGACTTCATTCGATAGGTTTCGGCATCGAATGTTGAAGTTGGAAATTTCATAATAGACTAAAGTTTCAAGTGAGTTCGCACAAGATCTAACTTCAAACGAGCATATCTCTCTTTCTATGAAGATTTATATGTTGTGTTACCTATCAAAAGAAAGGTCTATGTGTCTAGTTTCCAACTCTTTAAACCGTTCGTCATTTGGATACTCCCACAAGAAGTTATGACCAAATTACCAAAGGATGGAAAAATATAATTTTGCGACCAATTATGCGATCGCAAAACTGCTTCTGCGACCGCAAACTGGTCGCAGAATGGACCAGAAGAGCCCAGTTCTGGGCACCGATTTTGCGATCAATTTTGCGGTCCATTATGTGACCGCAGACCTGCTTTCGGAGGGTTAATTTTTCTATTTTTATAACCCGACCCCATTTTGATAAATAGGCTTTGGGGCTTATTTTGGGGTATTTTTCTGAGTGTTTTAGAGAGAGGTAAGAGAATTTTAGAGAGAGAGGGAGGGAACCTAACATTCTAATCATCTAATCTTCAAGAATCAAGGAAGCTAATCACAAGATCTTCATCAAAGAGGTAAGATTCAACCCCTAGTCTTTAATTTCGAGTTTGGGGGTAAAAGATTGGTGATTGGGAGTATGATTCTTGGGGTGTAAGAGTATTATGTATATATTCTTGTACCAATAAGGTTTGTGAGAAGATTGTTGAGATCAAATAAGTAAAGATTGGGTTGTGGAATGAAGAAAATCTTGTAAAAGAACCTTGTAACCAAATTTGCACACCTAGTGTTTGATAAAATGCTCAAATGAGCTGAAACCATGAAAATCTTCCTAATTATGATTCACTTTTGTTATGCTTCTAAATAGATTGAAGTTACTAGAATTTTCGGAACCTCGTAGTAATGTAAGGAAGGCTCAAGAAATATTGGAGCCGTCCGAAGGTCAATTCAAGCAAGAAGGCGATTTTGGAATATCGACCTAACTTCAAAAAGGTAAGTGTCTTGCTTAACCTCGAGTGGGGGAATTTTCCCTTAGACATTGAGTCTTATGTGCAATTTTGTGTAATTGAAAATTATGTACGCGAGGTGACTAGTACGTACTTGATTTATATGTGCAAATTTTATTGAGTTAAAGTCTTGAGCATATTGTGTAGTAAATTAGATAATTGTTGGCATATATTTAATCATCTATTTATCGTGCCTAAATCCTTGTTGTTGACTCTGTTGTTATATGACAAGTTGATATGATTGTTATTTGATTATTTATGAAATTCCGTGAATTTACTGGTTTGATAATTATTGAAATTTAATTTCATTTTAGATTTTCCCCTATGCAAATAATTAATTAAATGAGCTTAAGAAGAGGTGTTTATATAATTATCGAAAATTTGGAGTTAATAAAGACTTTGCTTTATGTTGAGTAATTTCTATCTCTGTTGATTATTTTTGGGTATTGTACACATTGTGTGGAGCTTTCGACTATTTGTTGTAAAATTAATTGACTTGATTGTATCTTTGGAATTTTGGTTGTAGCCATTGGGCAAATTGTGATATGAATTGATTTTGTTATGTTGCCATGATAATTTCCCGTGTAAATTGTTGTGTTGTGTTAATTATTATTTTGAAGATATAAGGGTGACATTTCACCGTTGATATGATGTGGGTATAAGGGTGGCATTTTATTGTGGTTGTGTTTGTTGGAATATTATTTGGGTGGAGTGATAAGGTTGGCAATATGAGCGATAAAGATGGCTATTGATATTGTCTGGGCGGAGCGATAAGGGTGTCTATATGAGTGATAAGGGTGGCGATAAGAGCGATAATGGTGGCTATTGTCAGGGACGATATGTGATAATGTGGGGTTGATAATTTTCATGTGATGTCGTGATATTCTTGTGTTTATTTTTATACCTTGTGCAATTTTTTTTGTTGTTGGTAAATTGATGACAATCTGATTTATGTTGAAATTGAGAGCTTGTGGCTATTGCCAGGTAGATTATAAAATAAAATGTGGGCACGAGGTTCCGTGAGTAAATAATGAGAATATTAACACGTGAATTGTCCGTGCAATTGTGATATGAATTGTGGGCACGGGGTACTGTGATTAAATGATAATGACCTTTGGCACGTGAATTATCCGTGCAGTTGTGATATGAAATGAGGGCACGAGGTGCCAGAGGAAATATGATGATTTAATTATGGGCACGAGGTGCCGTGAAAATATGAAAAATAAGTTGAGCCCCGTGTTTTCGAAAAATATGAAAATGGGATAAGACCCGTATTTTTATGATTATGAAATGAGGTGTCACATGGTGACTTTTTAATTGAAAGGATTATATTCAAAATATTTATTTGAAAGAATTTTTATGTAGAAGGTATTATATGAAAGAATTATATTTGAAAGGTAATTATTTGAGAAAATTATATTTGAAAGAGAGTTATTTGAAAGAATTATATGTGAAAGATATTTATTTGAAGGATTTGATTTATTATGTGTAATTATATTTATTAATTATTAAGCGATATTAATGGTATTCTTGTTGTCTCTTGTGCATATTACTGGTTATTTTATGTAGCCCTTATTGTTATCTGCTTCCTATTATTTTGTATATTATATTGCACATGTTATTTGACTAGTGAGTGTCTTGACTGTACCTCGTCTCTACTCCACTGAGTTTAGTCTTGATACTTACTGGGTACCGACCGTGGTGTACTCATACTACACTTCTACATATTTTTGTACAGAGCCACGTATTTGAGGTATCGGACCTGGACAGAGTTAGAGTGTGATCGCAAGGATTCAAGGTAGATCTGCTTGGTCGTCGTAGTCCCTTGGAGTCTGTTCATTTCATTGTACTATTAATTTTTAATCAAACAGTATTGAGTATTCGATCATTGAAATCATTTCATGTATTATGTTAGAGTTCGTGACTCAGTACTACCAGTCTTGGGAGGTTGTTATAGTTATTTCCGTTGTTGGTTTCGTTTATTAAAAAAAACAAAATGGCTTCAAAATGTAATGGATGTCGGTTTACCTAGTCTTAGAGACTAGGTGCCATCACGACGCTTGTGGTGGGATTTTGGGTCGTGACAAGTTGGTATCAGAGCTCTAGGTTCATAGGTTCTACGACTCACGAACAAGTCTAGTAGAGTCTTGCGGATCAGTACAGGGACGTCTGTACTTATCTTCGAGAGGCTACAGAACTGTTAGGAAATTTCACTTCTTTCATTCCTTATCGTGCGGCATTTATTCACCTTGAAGCATATATCTTATGTTCTTTTGCATCCACTCGTGTATGAAATTGCGTACTCGGTATTAACTATGTGCCAAAAGTTTGTGATACTATAGAGGGGTTATAAAGGGGCCAGGGTTGCTCAACGATTATTACAACGTGTCGTCCAGGTCGAGGATGCGGAAGTATTGAGAGATCATTCAGTTGTGCACATTGAGGTGCAGTAGGTTCTGACATCTGGTTGATAAGTATGATATTAAAAAGATTTAATTAATTGCCTAATCATCACAATTGTGGTAGGGTCACGTGGTGGATGTAGATATGAAATAGTTGGTGGTATTAGAAACTATGTAGTTCGTATGGGATTTCTATTTAGCTGAGGGTACATACACAACAAAGGCACTGGAGGAAGCGAGTTTAACTATCACGAGGATGGCATGCGCCAAATAAATGGCTTGAGGTGTCTTATGACATATGTCCTACGAGCGATGAAGGTTAGTATTGTGGATCATCGGAATGTGTCCTATGGCTTCACGCCAAGTGAGGGAGTCCACTTTCAACGATCAGATTGCGGGGTCATGTGTTATATGCATTTTGGCCTGAGATGTATTTATGTTGTATTGAAAGGTTCTCCGAAACTTGTATATGATTAAGAGATGAGATTTGTATGGGATGATGCTGGGACTTGCGGTATTCCCGCGTCTTTAATAATTCTACATTTCAGTATCAAGGGGGTCATAGAAACAATTCCAGAATACTCGAGGTGTTCCAGTAAGTTCTTTTAATGCACTACCGACATGGGGTTCCTATAATGGTTATTCCAGTTATCCGGCACAAACTCAGTATGAGAAGCCGAACCCGCAGAGGGGTTGTTATGAGTGTGGTGATACTAGATACATCAAGAGAAATTGTTCCAGACTTGGGAGGGGTAGATTTCATCATAACACTCCAACTACAAGCTTTATTCCAGTTAATACTTCATGTGCACAGTCAGTTAGAGGTGGAGGACAAACGGGTAGTGGGCGCCTAAGAGGTGGAGGCCCGACCCGTTGTTATAAATGCTATAATTTGGTTGAGGCCGATATACCAGATAGTGCTGTTACACGTATGATCCCGATTTGTTATAAAAAGGATATTTTCCCTTAATTTGATATGGATCCGAATATTGAGGTGAGTCCTCCTATTATGCTCTGCTTATGGGTAAGCTTCGAAATTTTGTGAACCACTCACATGTGTATCCCTGTTGGGAGGTTTGATGATGTTAGCATGTGTCTATCATTTTTATTTTGTACATCATTGAGGGCTATAAGTCCAAACGTGACTTTTTATTTCTCACTACTGTGAGTTTTGATGTGATTTCAGAATAATTGATTTCATTTATGAATTATATGCCCTACCAGTATGAGGGTTCATTATATGTTGTGAAAATTGTTTATGAAATATATTGAAAAGAAGAAAGAAAGGAAATTGAAAATTTCAGTTGGCACAATGTGCAACATACTTGTGATTCGGAGTTGAGGATGTGATCCTTGCATTTGTACATGATGTGAAATATTTAAACCGGGTTGCAAGCCGCGATGGAATTTATGTAAGGATGAGGTCCTTGTGGTAAAATATTTATGAGTTTAAAATTTTTCCTTTGTGAAATTTAATTGTACAATAGTATTAATAGGGAGTCATGCATGTTAGGCTTATTTGATAATTCTTGTATATTTTTCTCTGCATATTCAGCCATTTTCGTGCTGTAAACATTGAGTTTTAACATATGAGATGAGTGCCCAGGTGGCGTTAAATGTGACTCATCAATCCAAGTAAGCAATCATGAGGTCTTCATGCCTCACATTCCGTTGTCAATGTTGTGAAAATTCGAAAATGAGGTGGTGATTAATATGAGATTAATTGATGATGCTGGAATTAATTATAAATAACTTTTAAGACCAGAGATGTGGTGATGAGCATACATATGATGTACTTCATGTCCTGATATCATTATGATAATGCAGTGCTTGTAATGCTGAGATTGGTGTTATTGATATATACCTTGTGGTATTTTGTTGGATTGTGGATGTGTTGTTAGGAGTTGTTTTGGTGTTACTTTGGCAGGTGGATAGGCCCAATTACAGGGGGGGGAGGACTTTGCCGAAATTTCTGAAAAATTTGGGAGTTAGTAAAATTTGGAGGATTGAAATTTGCAAAGGAAGAGATAAATATGTTATGTGTTTGAGGGCGAATGATCCTAAGCGAGGAAGAATGTAGCAACCCGATTTTTTTTTGAAGTACTTCAACATTATCAAGAAAGTTGATGTGTGCGTAGGCACGAGTTACTATAGCCAGTTGAGACTAATACCGTGTGTCGAATTGAAAATCAGGCCTTTTGGAAATGATTGGAGAGTTAAGGAATTTGCTTTAAAGCTTATAAGAATGGAGAAAAGAAATAACCTCAATTGAGATGGTATCGTCGGACCCGTGTTAAATTTCAGGAACGTAGAATCACCCACAAGTGTGTGTGTAAGAATACACTCAGTAATTTAAAGTCCTCAGAAGGATTCTTGGCACGTTCGAGGACGAACGCATGTTTAAGAGGTGGAGAATGTAACGACCCGACTTGTCATTTTAAGAATTAATAGCCCGTTCAACGATTTAAGGTCCCGGGAAACTTTATAATATGTATTATGACCCGCGGGTGTAATCGAGTTTGATTTTCGGAAAATTTAGAATTTAATTGAAAGAGAAATTCTCATTTTGAAGCTTAAATGGAAAGAGTTGACCAAAGAGTTGACTTTTGAGCAAACGACCTCAGAATAGAATTTTGATGATGTCAATAGTTTCGTATGGTGATTTTGGACTTAGGCGCGTGTTCGGATTTGGAAATCCGTAGGACAATTCGACGCATTTTGGCGAAAGTTGGAAAATAGACGATTTTTGGAAAGTTCGATCGAAGGTTGAATTTTTGATAACGAGCTTGGAATCCGATTATGCAAATTGAAATATGTATGTTATGTCACTTATGACTTGTGTGCAAAATTTGAGGTCAAACGGACTTTATTTGATAGGTTTCAGTATTGAATGTTGAAGTTGAAAATTTCATAATAGACTAAAGTTTCAAATGAGTTCGCACAAGACCTAACTTCAAATGAGCATACCTCTCTTTATATGAAGAGTTATATGGTGTGTTACTGTCACGACCCGAAATTTCCACCTTCAGACCGTGATGGCACCTAACATTTCACTTGCTAGGCAAGCCAACGTTAGAATAACATTATCCAATTTTAAATTTATTAATAACAAGGAAGCAAATGCGGAAGCAATTTTGAAATAATCCATAATAATAACGGTATCTAAATACCATCCCAGAATTGGTGTCACAAGTGCATGAGCTTCTAGAATAAATACAAATAAAGGTCTGAATAAAATAAAGCTGTCTGAAAATAAACACACAACTAAAGTAAAATAGGCGGGGACTTCAGAACTTCGAACGACATGCAGTTATACCTCAAGTCTCCTCTAATAGCTTAAATCCGATCAAGTCTATGGTACGCCGCTGAGACCAACTCCAAAATCTGCACAAGAAGTGCAGAGTGTAGTATCAGTACAACCGACCCCATGTACTGGTAAGTGTTGAGCCTAACCTCGACGAAGTAGTGACGAGGCTAAGGCGGTTCATTTACATTAACCTGTACGCAATATTAGTAACAACAACAATAATAGAAATCAATCAGGTAATTCATTTATAATAAATAAAGGTAACTCAGTAGTCATAACCAATTATTATTTCCATTATTTCTGTTGCAGCGTGCAACCCGCTCTCACAATATATCCACATTCAGTTCTGTTGCGGCGTGTGTGAACACCTAATTTTTTACCGTGCTTGAATATTTCCCGCTCCCATCTTCCCAAGCGTGTCCCCACTCCTTTTCCCCCATGCTTTTCCCCTATCATAAACCCCATACCCCATTTTCAGCTATTAAAAACATACACATAACACACAAAAAAGAGAGGAAAGGAGATCTGAAAAAAGAAGAAGAGAAAACGCAGCAGCTGCTGTCCACCTTCTTGCTCAAAAACAACCTCAAAAGAACTTCATCTTCCTCACTCAATAACCATGAAAACCAGCTGAAACTTCAGCCATTAAAACACCCCAAAACTCAGCAAGGATTAGCTAAATCGGAGCTTAAAATTCACCCCAAAGCGACCTCAAAACACGCTCCAAAAACGAGCTAAAAACTGACCCCGAACCAGCCCAAAAAGCCACATGAAACTTCCAAAACACAGCAGCTTAACACCCTCCAAACCCCTCTATACACCAGCTCTTAAAACCATCTTGAAATAGTCTCAAAGCAGGCCCAAAAACCAGTAAAAATACACCAAACTCTAGCTCAAAATCAGCCACTTCTCTAAAAGTTTCGGCCGAGCTTTGAGGTTGCCGGTGAGGTTCCGTTCGAGGTCGACGGCGTTGGTTTCACATTCCATTCACTTAATAAGCGATTTGCTGCACAAGTTCCCTTATCAATATATTGGAAGGTTTTGAGGTTCATTTTTAGCATTATCTAGTCTCTTTTTAATGATTTCAAATATTTATAATACTTGCTTTAATTGCAAATTACTGATTTCTGCTTGGGCACATTGATCTTGAATTGCTCACTTGTTTTATTTTATCTGTGTCGTTTGGCTGCCTAATGCATTGGAAGGTTGTTGTTTGCGCGACATGAGTTTTGTAGCGTTTTGAATCTAGCTAATTTGTTTCAATACAGTAAATATTTTTGTGTTAGTAAACATCACATTCTCGTTTCTTGCTTGAGTTTAGTATGAGAAGTTGGTTGCTTTAATTTTGTCTCCTAGTATGAGTAAGTTATGATTGTGAGTATGAAATTTTGCATGATTCAGTTTCTAAATGGATTGAAACTAGAATTGGGCCATAGATAAAGATTTGTAGGCCATGGAGAAGTTATTCTAAAATTGGGAGTTGTTGGACTTTACACTTAAGTTATGATTTAAAGTAGTATGGTCCAAAATAGACTTTGTCCAACCCAATAATATCACAATCACATACCATCTCTCCCACAATAATATTTGATTCATAAGTCATGGCCTCATAATAATCTCAAAGTTTAGGAAGAATAATGAACATCATTATAGTTGCTTTAGGCGCGCTTTTAATTAGTTTACCGTGATTATGTATACGTTCGCGCGACATAATTGTGATTTTCAAAATTAAAATCGAAGTATATGTTCGCGCAACTTTGACCAAAACAATATTAATATAATAAAAATACTATTAATTGTGTACACGTACGCGTGACATGATTTTGGCACAATAAACAAAACGAATTCACACACGTGATTCCCTTAAAAAAAATTCCATATTTTAAAAGCGGATAGATAAAACATAGAAACCAATAAATCACAGTTTATCCAAAAAATTATATAAGTCAAATGTAGTCAATAAAGCGACCGTGCTAGAGCCACGGGATTCGGGGAGTGCTTTACACTTTCTTCCCGGTCAACAGAATTCCTTACCCGGACTTTATTTTCGCAGACCAATAATAATAGAGTCAAACCTTCCTTTGACTAGGGATTCAAATAAAATGTGACTTGGAACACCCCAAAACTCAATTTCAAGTGGCGACTCTGTAAGTAAAATAATCCCTACTCAAGTTTGTCACTTTAATTGGAAAAACTCTTTAACCCAATCCATATGACATATATATCTTTTGGGGGTAGAAAAGAGGTGTGACAGCTCTGGCGACTCTGCTGGGGACTTCAAGAATTCGAGCTTGTACATTGACTTTATTTGGCTTTATTAATTTTTGTATATATTGTGATTTACTTGGGCCTAATGTGTTACTCGTCGAGTTTTTACCGTTTTGATATTGTTGAAATGTACATATAAATTGTATCTTCTCTCGCATCCCTCTGAGTCTTCTGATAATTAGTTATGTTGTGTTTGCCTACCAGCATCACAAAATTTCTGTCTTGAGATAAAGCCAGTTAGCCTACCAGCTTCTGGTGAAGGATTTAGTCACACGTGTTTAAGCGGGAGAGCCGTTAGCTAGCCAATGTTGTTCTACTACTGGTGACGCTTGACGCTCCTCGGCTCGGGTTGTCCGCCCGGGTAAGCCAGGTCTAGATACTATCTCCTCTAGGATTTACAAACTTAGAAGAACAAGCCACAAGCAATAAATATCCCTAGTAGGCTATGCTTTATTTGCATCATGTGCATTTGACTTAGCAGCGCTCGACTCATGGGCCGAGTTCTGTTTTAGGACAGGTACCTTGTTGAAACCATTATATCATGTTATGTGCTACTTGTTGCATTATTTGGGAGGCTTGCATGTCGACCGACTTTAGCATATATTGGTTGAACGAAGAGAGAAAAAATGATGTGGTTTAGTGCATATGGTTCTTAAAGATTAATTTACATATTAAAAAAAAAAAAGTACATAGTCAATTTTAACCGAACTACGCGTGTCTGATTTTCACCGGATGTGAGATACGTAGGCAAACCTCATCAGTTTCGGCCCCCAATTTTTAAAAAATCCAAAAAGATATATTCCTTTAATTACTTCTTTAGAAGCTTCCTTTTTTTTTTTGAAACCAAAAATCCAAAAATATTTTCTTCCTTTTTTAAGTCTTTCTCCCAAAATGCAAAAACAAAATAATTTTTTTTTCTACTTTAGAAGTTTTTCTTTCACCAATTCTAAAAAAAAAAAAATCGAAAAAAAAAAATTAAAAAATATTTTCTTTGCTAGGAAATTTTATCGGATTAATTGTATATAAAGAAACGTTAGTTTATCTATTTTATTTCTGATCCACCGAACTACACGTGCCTGATTCTCACTAGAAAAAAAAACCAAAAATATTTTCTTTCTTTTTAGAAGTCTTTCATTTGAAAAAAATAAAAATAAAAATCCAAAAATATGTTTTTTTTCCTTCTTTAGAAGTCTTTATCCCAAAAAATCCAAAAAAACAAAAATAATCAAAATCCAAAAAAAATATATTTTCTTTCTCCTTTAAGAATTCTTCTTTTCAAACATTCCAAAAGAAAAAAAGAGCTAGCTTAAGTACTTTGTTTCCGGTATTCCTGAACTACGTAATGATCTGATTCATGCGGCGTCATGATACGTAGGCAATCCTCATCGGATTCGATCATAGCCATAAACAAATTGAATAAAAAAAATCGAAAAAAATTGAGTGAAAAAGAAAGAAAGAGTGACAAAAAATAACAGAGAAAAACAAAGAGCGAAAAACAACAAAAACAGAAAAAATCAAGATATGAAAAAAAAATCAAAAAAAAAAGCATAAAAAAAAGAAGAAGAGAGAGAGCCTCCCGAGATGGATTACCCCTGTTGATGAATCATACTTTATCTTGTTCCAAAAGCTAGTCAGGCTAGGTCTACTGTGGCCAGTAGTCCCGAACCGGCCAAACCATGAGTCCCATTCGCACCAGGCTAATGCTAGATGTGAATACCACTTTGGAGCAGTCAGACATGATACAGAAGACTGTTAGACTCTTAAGAGAGCAGTGAAAGACCTCATCAATGTCAAGGAAATAGTGCTTAGGGATGAAGAGGCCCCTAATATGATGAACAATTCTCTGCCTACTCACACCAATGGGCCAGTAATCGGAATGATCTGTGAAGATGATGAATTTGATCTGACACTGAAGGCCATTGCAACCATTGCCGAGATGGAAGAAAAGCCAAAAAACGGTCGCCAAGCCTGAAAGTCCCCCATCAGACGGGAGTCTCGGTAGCCAATCTTGCTATCCTTTCTGTGTTCGGATTTATCTCAGGGTGTGATCCGGATATTTTACTTTATTGTCTTACTTTCTGATGTAAACCCTTCTATCTTTAATTTTTTTTTTAAAACAAAATAAAATAAAATGAAATTAATATTTCGTTGAATATTTCTTTTCTTAATCTTGGCATCTTTCTTATTCTCTTTTCAGTTCTGTCAATGCATATTTTAATGACATGACATGCTTGAGGATTTCATGCTTAGTTCCTAAAATGCTGGCAGACCTCGAAATAATGAATCAAGAAGCAAAATGTGTTGAAGATAAGGTTTGTGAGAAAATAAACAAAGAATTTGCATAGTAGGCCTAGGCCAAGTCCGAATGAAATCAGAAGAAGTTGAAATTCTCTCTCTTCTGATCATTCTTGAAGCCGAGATTGAGGATAAAGATTGGGCCAAGAATCGATTGGAACAATTGACACTGATTGATGAAAAGCGATTGGCCGCAGTTTGCCACGGGAAGTTGTGCCAACAAAGAATGGTCCGTGCCTACAACAAGAAAATACGGCCTAGAAAATTTGAAGTGCGACAACTCGTTGTGAGATGTATCCTCCCGCATCATAAAGAAGCTAAAGGAAATTGATGTAGTAAAAAAGGTACTATGTTTGACCCTTCACGCACCTTTAATGCTCTTTGATTGGGATGACGAAGGCTTTCATTCTCCCTACCCAAACACCATTAACCCTTTTTGCCAACCCATTGAGCCGGTTACCCTTCTTTGATTACCCTCTTTGGAACCTGAAGATGTTATTTTTAAAAATAAATAAATAAATAAAAAGAAATAAAAAAAAGAAAAAAAAGAAGAAAAAAATCAAACAAGCTCATGTTAATCGAACTACGTTCGACTTGATTCCGAAAGGATATGTAGGCAGTCCAAACCAGGACTCGATTGCACCCTTTGTTTTATTTTTTTTCCTCTTTTGAGTAACAATATGGTCAAAACTTAGTCACACAACTCACTTTATCTTTGCCTGAAAACTTTTAATGTTTCCAAGCAAAGAGTGGCATGCTGTGAGCACCTAATTTTTTACCGTGCTTGAATATTTCCCGCTCTCATCTTCCCACGTGTGTCCCCACTCTTTGTCTCCCACACTTTGTCCCCACTCCACTTTCTCTTGTCCCCCATGCTTGTCCCCCCCACACTTTGCTCCCCATTCCACTCTCCATTGTTCCCCACTCCTTGTCCCCCATGCTTGTCCCCTATCATAAACCCCATACCCCATTTTCAGCTATTAAAAACACACACATAACACACAAAAAAGAGAGGAAAGGAGATCTGAAAAAAGAAAGAGAAAACGCAGCAGCTGCTGTCCATCTTCTTGCTCAAAAACAACCTAAAAATAACTTCATCTTCCTCACTCAATAACCATGAAAACCAGCTGAAACTTCAGCCATTAAAACACCCCAAAACTCAGCAAGGATTAGCTAACTCGGAGCTCAAAATTCACCCCAAAACGACCTCAAAACAGGCTCCAAAAACGAGCTAAAAACTGACCCCGAACCAGCCCAAAAAGTCACATGAAACTTCCAAAACGCAACATATTAACATCCTCCAAACCCCTCCATACACCAGCTCTTAAAACCATCTTGAAATAGACTCAAAGCAGGCCCAAAAACCAGTAAAAAATACACCAAACTCTAGCTCAAAATCAGCCACTTCTCTAAAAGTTTCGGCCGAGCTTTGAGGTTGCCGGTGAGGTTCCGTTCGAGGTCGACAGCGTTGGTTTCACATTTCATTCACTTAATAAGTGATTTGCTGCACAAGTTCCCTTATCAATATATTGGAAGGCTTTGAGGTTCATTTTAGGCATTATCTAGTCTTTTTTTAATGATTTCAAATGTTTATAATACTTGCTTTAATTGCAAGTTACTGATTTCTGCTTGGGCACATTGATCTTGAGTTGCTCACTTGCTTTATTTTATCTGTGTCGTTTGGCTGCCTAATGCGTTGGAAGGTTGTTGTTTGCGCGACATGAGTTTTGTAGCGTTTTGAATCTAGCTAATTTGTTTCAATACAGTAAATATTTTTGTGTTAGTAAACATCATATTCTCGTTTCTTGCTTGAGTTTAGTATGAGAAGTTGGTTGCTTTAATTTTGTCTCCTAGTATGAGTAAGTTATGATTGTGAGTATGAAATTTTGCATGATTCAGTTTCTAAATGGATTGAAACTAGAATTGGGCCATAGATAAAGATTTGTAGGCCATGGAGAAGTGATTCTAAAATTGGGAATTGTTGGACTTTACACTTAAGTTATGATTTAAAGTAGTATGGTCCAAAATAGACTTTGGCCAACCCAATAATATCACAATCACATACCATCTCTCCCACAATAATATTTGATTCATAAGTCATGGCCTCATAATAATCTCAAAGTTTAGGAAGAATAATGAACATCATTATAGTTGCTTTAGGCGCGCTTTTAATTAGTTTACCGCGATTATGTATACGTTCGCGCGACATAATTGTGATTTCCAAAATTAAAATCGAAGTATGTGTTCGCGCAACTTTGACCAAAATAATCTTAATATAATAAAAATACTATGAATTGTGTACACGTACGCGTGATATGATTTTGGCACAATAAACAAAACGAATTCACACACGTGATTCGCTTCAAAAAAAATTCCATATTTTAAAAGCGGATAGATAAAACATAGAAACCAATAAATCACAGTTTATCCAAAAAATAATATAAGTCAAATGTAGTCAATAAAGTGACCGTGCTAGAGCCACGGGATTCGGGGAGTGCTTTACACCTTCTCCCTGGTCAACAGAATTCCTTACCCGGACTTTATTTTCGCTAACCAATAATAATAGAGTCAAACCTTCCTTTGACTAGGGATTGAAATAAAAGGTGACTTGGAACACCCCAAAATTCAATTTGAAGTGGCGACTCTGTAAGTAAAATAATCCCTACTCAAGTTTGTCACTTTAATTGAAAAAACTCTTTAACCCAATCCATATGACATATATATCTTTTGGGGGTAGAAAAGAGGTGTGACAGCGTGCAACCCGCTCCTCCAACATATTCATTTTAATCAAGTCTGTTGCGGCGTGTAACCCGATCCTCCAATATTAACTTTTTAACAAGTCTGTTGCGGCGTGTAACCCGATCCTCCAATATTGACTTTCAATAAGTCTGTTGCGGCGTGTAACCCGATCCTCCAATATTGACTTTTAATAAGTTTGTTGCGGCGTGCAACCCGATCTTCCAACATATTCATTATAATCAATCATGTTGCGGCGTGCAACCCGCTCCTTCAACATTTTCATTTACCAATTTTGATAGAAGAAATTTTCCCAATAAATGTAATAATTAATATAAAATTACAAGACAACAAGCATACAATAATTATAGTTTAATTATGAAGCAAACAATGACAAATAGCAAATTATTATGAAAATCAGGGAGCAAATAGGCAATTTAATATTTATTATGCTAAATGTCAAATAACAATGAAGGCACATAATTCAAATAGCATGTAACAATTAATGCAGAAATTCAAGAATTTATATTTGCAAAGAATAAGAGAGAAACAATTATTATAATAATTAATTTATGATTAAAAATAATTTATGATTTTTCAAGTAAGCAGGCAAATAATTAATTTGACGACGTATAGACACTCGTCACCTCGCCTATACGTCGTTTACATGCAATTCACATAACAAACAATTTAAGGGTTCTATTTTCTCAAGTCAAGGTTAACCCCGACACTTACCTCGCTTTGCAAATTCAAATCAATTATTTAACCCCAGAATTTTCCTTTTATATTTGCCTCCGAAAGCTTCAAATCTATTCACAAACAATTCAATATATGCAATACTAATCATAGGAATTAATTCCATATGAATTTATAAATTTTCTGGATAAAAATCCAAAATTCATTAAAATATTTGGTAGTGGGACCCACGTCTCAAATCCTGAAAAAGCTCACGAAATCCGAACACTCGTTCCGATACAAGTTCAACCATACCAAATTTGTCCAATTCCAATATCAAATGGACCTTCAAATCTTAATTTTTCGTTTTTGAAAGATTTTATAAAAATCTGATTTTTCTTCCATAAATTCACGGATTCATGATATAAATGAGTATGAAATCATGAAATATAATCAATATAGGATAAGGAACACTTACCCCAATGTTTTCCCGTGAAAATCGTCCAAATATCGCCTTACCCGAGCTCAATATGAGAAAGAATTGAAAATGGGTCGAAACCCCATTTCTAGAACTTAAGTTCTGTTTCTGGGATTTTTACCCTTCGCGAATGCGGTCAGTGCCTCGCGTTCGTGAAGCACAATTATGTGCTGTCAAATTTTACTCTTCGCAAATGCGAGGGCTACCTCGCGAACGCGATGCATGCCTGGCTTGGCCTTCGCGAACGCGAAGGCTAATTTTTCCTGGCCAGTCTCTTTCCCTTCGCGAAGGCGAAGCTTTGAACCTCAAGCCTTCACGAACGCGGTCACTATATCACAAACGCGAAGCATAAAATGTGCCAGCCCAATTTTCTCTTCGCGTTCGCGAGTGTACCTTCGCGAACGCGAAGAAGAACACACAAGAAGCCTGAAGTCTGCAGAAAACCAGATTTCCTAAGTCCGAAATCATCCTGTAGCCTATCCGAAACTCACCCGAACCCTCGGGGCTCCAAACCAAACTTGCACACAAGTTCTAAAATATCATACAATCTTTCTCACACGATCGAATCGCCAAAATAACACATACAACTACGAATCGGACACCAAATCAAAGAAAAGTTTCAAGAAAACTATAAAACTTATATTTTTACAACCGGACATCTGAATCACGTCAAATCAACTCCGATTCTCACCAAATTCGGCAGACAAGTCATAAATGTTATAGTGGACATATACCGGGCTCCGGAACTAAAATACGGACCCGAAGTCAATAAATTCAACATCAGTAATTTCTTAGAAATCATTAAGCTTTCAAGCTTTTAATGTTTCATCAAAATTCCATAACTCGGGCTAGGGATCTCGGAATTCGATTCCGGGCATACGCCCAAGTCCCAAATTACGATACGGACCTACCGGAATTTTCAAAATAATGATCCGGGTCTGTTTGCTCAAAAAGTTGACCAAAGTCAACTTAGTTGAGTTTTTCACCTCTATTTCCCATTTTAATCCATTTTCACATAAGAATTTTCCGAAAAGATATACGGACTGCGCACACAAATCGAGGAATGATAAATGGTGCTTTTTGAGGTCTTAAAACACAGAATTACTTATTAAATTTAAAGATGAGATTTTTTGGGTCATCACATTCTCCACCTCTAAAACAAATGTTCGTCCTCGAACGGAGTTAGAAAAAGTACCTGAGTTGGAGAAAAGGTGTGGATATTTACACCGCATGTTCGACTCAGACTCCCAGGTAGATGCCTCTACCGGCTAACCTCTCCATTGCACCCGAACTGAAGGATAACTCTTAGACCTCAACTGTCGGACCTGCCGGACTAGATTAGCCACCGGCTCCTCCTCGTAAGTCAAATCTTTGTCCAATTTGATTGAGCTGAAATCTAACACATGGGACGGATCACCATGATATTTGCAGAGCATAGACACATGAAACACCGGATGAACCGCTGATAAACTAGGTGGTAATGCAAGCATGTAGGCTACTTCACCCACCCTTTCAGGAATTTCAAAGGGTCCGATATACCTAGGGCTCAACTTGCCCTTCTTTTCGAACCTCATTACACCTTTCATAAGTGAAACCCGGAGCAATATTCGTTCTCCAACCATGAATGCAATATCACGAACTTTACAGTCGACATAACTCTTTTGCCTAGACTGAGCTGTGCGAAGTCGATCCTAAATAATCTTGACCTTATCCAAGGCATCCTGTACCAAATAGGTACCCAACAATCGAGCCTCTCCAGGTTCAAACCAACTAACTGGTGATTGGCATCGCCTTCCGTATAATGCCTCATATGGAGCCATTTGAATGCTCGACTGGTAGCTATTATTATAAGAAAACTACGCAAGTGGTAAGAAATGATCCCAAGAACCTCCAAAGTCTATAACACAAGCGCAAAGCATATCTTCCAATATCTGAATAGTGCGCTTTGACTGTCCGTCTGTCTGTGGATGAAATAATGTACTCAACTCCACCCGCGTGCCTAACTCACGCTGTACAACCCTCCAGAAATGTGAGGTAAACTGCGTACCTTGATTTGTAATAATAGACATGGGCACACCGTGAAGGTGGACAATCTCACGAATGTAAGTTTCAGCTAACCTCTCTGAAGAATAGGTAACTGCCACTGGAATGAAATGGGCTGACTTGGTCAACCTATCCACAACAACCCAAACTGCGTCAAATTTTCTCTGTGTCCGTAGGAGCCCAACAATAAAATCCATAGTGATACGCTCCCGCTTTCACTCCCACTCAGGAATTTCTAACTTCTGAAGCAAACCACCAGGTCTTTGATGCTCGTACTTAACTTACTGACAATTCAGACACCGAGCTACATGTGTAACTATTTCCTTTTTCATTGTCCTTCGCCAATAATGTTACCGCAAATCTTGATACATTTTAGTGGTACCTGGATGAATAGAATACTTGGAACTGTATGCCTCTTGAAGACTTAAATCACGAAGCCCATCCACATTAGGCACACAAATATGGCCCTGCATTCGCAGAACTCCATCTTGCCCCACAACAACCTGTTTGGCATCACCGTGCCGCACCGTGTCCTTAAGGACAAGTAAATGAGGATCATCATACTGCCTCTCTCTGATGCACTCATATAAAGAAGACCGAGCGACTGTACAAGTTAGAACCCGACTGGGTTCTGAAACATCTAACCTCACGAACTGATTAGCTAAATTCTGAACATCTGCAGCTAATGGTTTCTTACCAACCGGAATATACACAAGACTGCCCATACTCACAGCCTTTCTACTCAAAGCATCGGCCACCATATTGGCCTTTCCGGGGTGATACAAAATGGTGATTACACAGTCTTTCAATAACTCCAACCATCTTCTATGTATCAAATTAAGATCCTTTTGTTTGAACAGATACTGGAGGCTACGATGATCAGTAAATACCTCACACGAGACACCGTAGAGGTAATGCCTCCAAATCTTCAGCGCATGAACAATGGTTGTCAATTTTAAGTCATGAACAAGATAATTCTTCTTGTGAACTTTCAACTGCCACGACGCATATGCAATTACCTTGCCATCTTGCATTAATACTGCACCAAGCCTAATGTGAGATGCGTCACAATATACCGTATACGATTCTGATCCTGTGGGTAATACCAACACTGGCGCCGTGGTCAAAGCGGTCTTGAGCTTCTGAAAACTCAACTCACACTCGTCTGACCATCTGAATGGGATACCTTTCTGGATCAATTTGGTCAATGGGCTTGCTATAGATGAAAACCCTTCCACGAACCGATGATAATAACCTGCCAAACCCAGGAAACTCCGGATCTCTATAAACGAAGTAGGTCTTGGCCAATTCTGAACAGCCTCAATCTTCTTAGGATCTACCTTTATGCCTTCTGCCGATACAACATGTCCCAAAAAGGCAACCGGGTCTAACCAAAACTCACATTTTGACAATTTGGCATATAACTGATTATTCTTCAAGGTGTGAAGCACACTTCGAAGATGCTCCTCTTGAATGCTGGAGTAAATCAAGATATCATCAATGAATACAACCACACAAGAATCTAAATAAAGCTTGAACACCCGATTCATCAAATCCATAAATGTTGCTGGAGCATTTGTCAACCCAAATGACATCACTAGGAACTCGTAATGCCCATACCGAGTCTGAAAAGCTGTCTTAGGGACATCAGATACCCTAATCTTTAACTGATGGTAACCAGATATCAAATCAATTTTCGAAAATACCTTGGCACCCTAAAGCTGATCAAATAAGTCATCAATTCCTGGCAGCGGATATCTATTTTTGATAGTGTCCTTGTTCAACTGTCGATAGTCTATACACATCCGTATCGAGCCATATTTCTTCTTTACAAATAATACTGGTGCACCCCAGGGCGAGACACTGGGTCTAATGAATCCCTAATAAAGCAAGTCTTGTAACTGCTCTTTCAATTCTTTCAACTCTGGCAGGGCCATACGGTATGGTGAAATAGAAATGGGCTAAGTGCCCAAAGACAAATCAATACAAAAGTTAATATCTCCGTTAGGTGGCATCCCCGGTAGATCTACAGGAAATACTCTAAAAATTCACGAACAACTGGTACTGAATCCATAGAAGGGACATCCGCACTGGGATCGCGAATATAAGCCAAATAGGCTAAACATCCTTTCTCTACCATACACCGAGCTTTCATATAAGAAATAACCTTGCTGGCAGAATGGCCTGGAGTTCCTTTCCACTCTAATCGAGGTAACCCCGTCATAGCTAGAGTCACTGTCTTGGCATGACAGTCCAATATAGCATGATAAGGAGAGAGCCAATCCATACCCAATATGACATCAAAATCTACCATATCAAGAAGTAGAAGATCCACACTAGTTTCAAGATTACCAATAGTAACCATACACGAACGATGGACATGATTTACTACCACAGAGTCTCCCACCGGTGTAGATACACACACAGAAGCACTCAGTGAATCACAAGGCACAACCAACTATGAAGCAAAATAGGAGGACACATGGGAATAAGTAGATCCTGGATGAAATAGAACTGAAGCATCTCTATGGCAAACTGGAATAATACCTGTGATCACATCATCAGATGACTCAACCTTAGGCCTAGCTGGAAAAGCATAAAACCGGGGCTGGGCCCCACCACTCTGAACTGCGTCTCTGGGACGGCCTCTAACTACTTGGCCTCCACCTCTAACGGTCTGACCTCCACCTCTAATGGCCTGACCTCCACCTCTAATGGCCTGACCTCCACCTCTAGCTCTCTGACCCTTACCTCTAGCTGGTTGAGCAGGCGGTGAAGCAACCGGTGCTGGTATGATGGCACGAGAATCTTGCCGAGATCTGTTACTCGCCAATCTAGGGCAATACCTCATGATGTGACCAATGCTCCTACACTCATAACACCCATCCTGATGTCGTGGCTGCTGAAGCTGACCCAGATGGGCCGGATAACCACTGTAGTAACTCTGGAGTGGTGGTGCACTGATAGGAGCTGAATGTGCACTAAATACTGGCTGCCCAGAGTAAGGCATAATAGGATCGTGACCCCCTGAAGCACCGGGAGATACATGAAGTGCTGAATGAAATGGTTTGGGAGGATGACCCCTACCAAAATTACCCCGGCCTCCAGATGAGGCACCACTATAACCACTGAACTGACGAGGCCTCTTATCGGACCTCTTCCCTCTTTCCTGTGCAAGAACCATCTCGATCCTCCTTGCGACAGTAGCAGCTATCTGGAAAGAAATCTCACTTCCGGTCTCCTTGGCCATCTGAAGTCTGATAGGGTGAGTGCGTCCCTCAATGAACCTCCTCACTCTCTCTCCCTCCGTAGGTAGTAAAAGGAGAGCATGACGGTCCAAATCCACAAAACGGGATTCATACTGAGTAACAGTCATACTGTCCTGCTGTAGATGCTCGAATTGCTTGTGAAATTCCTCTCTTAGTGTGATAGGGAGGAACTTCTCCAGAAATAGCTGAGAGAACTGCTCCATGTAAGTGCAGGTGATCTGATTGGTCATGTCAATGCGTAATATCTCAACCACCTCTTGGTGGAACCCGTCATCTGGAATACAGCAAAATCAGCCTCATTGGTCTCAAATATACCCATGTTCCGCAACACCTCATGGCACCGTTTAAGATAATCCTATGGGTCCTCAGAAGGTGTACCACTGAAGTGAACTGGAAAGAGCTTAGTGAACTTATCCAGTCTCAAAAATGCCTCAAAATATATGGCGGGCCTATCACCGGTCTGTGCCACAATAACTGGTTGAACTACCCTAACTGGCGGGGCTGCTGGAGTCTGATTCTGGGGAGCCATTTGCTCCGGAGCGGGAGTAGTGGGAGTTTGTGATCCTCCCCCAGCTTGTGAGATGGCTGGTACCACTGGAAATGTACCATTCTGGGCCACACTCTCCATAAGACTCACCAATCGGACTAGAGCTTCCTGAAGCACTAGAGTGGCTATGAATACTTCCGGGACCTGAGCTGGTCCAATTGGTACATTTTGAACTGGAACCTCCTCCTGAAGGTCTATCTGAGGTTCTTCAATAGGTGCAGCTGCTCGAGCTCTGAACTGAGCTCTACCTCGGCCTCCAGCACGGCCTCGGCCTCGACCTCTACCCCTGACCATAGTTGCCACCGGGGGTTCTAGTCCCTGTCTATCGGTAGAGGTATTACATGTTCTCACCATCTGTGAGAGAATAAGAGTAGAATGGTTTAATCATCGATGATAGAATAAAATTGCACGACGGAATAAGAAATGAGTGATATTGTTCCTATACTTCATAGCCTCTAAGAGATAAGTACATACGTCTCCGTACCGATCCTTCAAACTCTACTAAGCTTGCTCGTGACTCGTGAGACCTATGTAACCTAGTGCTCTGATACCAACTGTCACAACCCGAAATTCCCACCTCCGGACCGTGATGGCGCCTAACATTTCACTTCCTAGGCAGGCCAACGTTAGAATAACATTATCCATTTTTAAATAATTTTTAAATTTATTAATAACAAGGAAGCAAATGCGGAAGCAATTTTGAAATAATCCATAATAATAACGCTGTCTAAATACCATCCCAGAATTGGTGTCACAAGTGCACGAGCTGCTAGAATAAATACAAATAAAGGTCTAAATAAAATAAATAAACACACAACTAAAGTACAATAGACGAGGACTTCAGAACTGCGAACGCCATGCAGTTATACCTCAAGTCTCCTCTGATAGCTGAAATCCGAGCAAGTCTAAGGTACGCCGCTGAGACCAACTCCAAAATCTGCACAAGAAGTGCAGAGTGTAGTATCAGTACAACCGACCCCATGTACTGGTAAGTGCTGAGCCTAACCTCGATGAAGTAGTGACGAGGCTAAGGCGGCTCACTTACATTAACCTGTACGCAATATTAGTAACAACAACAATAATAGAAATAAATCAGGTAATTCATTTATAATAATTGAAGGCAACTCAGTAGTCATAACCAATTATCATTTCCATTATTTCTGTTGCAGCGTGCAACCCGCTCTCACAATATATCCACATTCAGTTCTGTTGCGGCGTGCAATCCGCTCCTCCAACATATTCATTTTAATCAAGTATGTTGCGGCGTGCAACCCGATCCTCCAATATTAACTTTTTAACAAGTATGTTGCGGCGTGCAACCTGATCTTCCAATATTGACTTTTAATAAGTCTGTTGCGGCGTGCAACCCGATCCTCCAATATTGACTTTTAATAAGTCTGTTGCGGCGTGCAACCCGATCCTCCAATATAGACTTTTAATAAGTCTGTTGCGGCGTGCAACCCGATCCTCCAATATAGACTTTTAATAAGTCTGTTGCGGCGTGCAACCCGATCCTCCAATATATTCACTATAATCAATCATGGTGCGGCGTGCAACCCGCTCCTCTAACATTTTCATTTACCAATTCTTATAGAAGAAATTTTCCCAATAAATATAACAATTAATATAAAATTACAAGACAACAAGCGTACAATAATTATGTTTTAATTATGAAGCAAACAATGACAAATAGCAAATTATTATGGAAATCAGGGAGCAAATAGGCAGTTTAATATTTATTATGCTAAATGTCAAATAACAATTAAGGCACATAATTCAAATTGCATGTAACAATTAATGCAGGAATTCAAGAATTTATATTTGCAAAGAATAAGAGAGAAACAATTATTATAATAATTAATTTATGATTAAAAATAATTTATGATTTTTCAAGTAAGCAGGCAAACAATTAATTTGAAGACGTATAGACACTCGTCACCTCGCCTATACATCGTTTACATGCAATTCACATAACAAACAATTTAAGAGTTCTATTCCCTCAAGTCAAGGTTAACCCCGACACTTATCTCAAATCAATTATTCAACCACAGTTTTTCCTTTTAAATTTGCCTCCGAAAGCTTCAAATCTATTCACAAACAATTCAATACTAATCATAGGAATTAATTTCATATGAATTTACAAATTTTCCGGATAAAAATCTGAAATTTAATAAAATATTCGGCAGTGGGACCCATGTCTCAAATCCCAAAAAAACTCGCGAAATTTGAATACCCGTTCTGATACGAGTTCAACCATATCAAATTTGTCCAGTTCCGATATCAAATAACCTTCCAATCTTAATTTTTTATTTTTGGAAGATTTTATAAAAATCTGATTTTTCTTCCATAAATTCACGGATTCATGATATAAATGAGTATGAAATTATGAAATATAATCAATATAGGATAAGGAACACTTATCCCAAAATTTCCCGTGAAAATAGCCCAAATATCGCCTTACCCGAGTCAAAATGGGAAAGAATTAAAAATGGGTCGAAACCCCATTTCTAGAACTTAAGTTCTGTTTCTGAGATTTTTACCCTTTGCGAACGTGGTCAGTACCTCGCGTTCGCGAAGCACAATTATGTGCTGTCAAATTTTACTCTTCGCGAACGCGAGGGCTACCTCGCGAAGGCGATGCATGCATGGCTTGGCCTTCGCGAATGCGAGATGCCCTTCGCGAATGCAAAGGCTAATTTTTCTTGGCCAGTTCCTTTCCTTTCACGAACGCGAGGCTTCTATCGTGAAGGCGAAGATTTGAACCTCAAGCCTTCGCGAACGCGGTTACTATGTCGCAAACGCGAAGCACAAAATGTCCCAGCCCAATTTGCTCTTCGCGTTCGCGAGAGTACATTCGCGAACGCAAAGAAGAACACACTAGAAGCCTGAAGTCTGTAGAAAACCAAATTTCCTAAGTCTGAAATCATCCCATAGCCTATCAGAAACTCACCCGAGCCCTCGGGGATCCAAACCAGTTATGCACACAAGTTCTAAAATATCATACGAACTTGCTCACGTGATCGAATCGCCTAAATAACACCTAGAACTATGAATCAGACACCAAATTAAAGGAAGTTTTCAAGAAAACTTTAAAACTTATATTTTTACAACCGGACGTCTGAATCACGTCAAATCAACTCCGATTCTCACCAAATTCGGCAGACAAGTCATAAATGTAATAGTGGACCTATACCAGGCTCCGGAACTAAAATATAGACCCCAGGTCAATAAATTCAACATCAGTAATTTCATAGAAATCATTAAGCTTTCAAGCTTTTAATATTTCATCAAAATTCCATAACTAGGGCTAGGGACCTCGGAATTCAATTTCGGGCATACGCCCAAGTCCCAAATCATGATACAGACCTACCGGAAGTTTTGAAACACTGATCCAGGTCTGTTTGCTCAAAATATTGACCAAAGTCAACTTAGTTGAGTTTTAAAGCTTTATTTCCCATTTTAATCCATTTTTCACATAAACACTTTCTGGAAAAGTGTACGGACTGCACATGCTCGAGGAATGATAAATGGTAGTTTTTGAGGACTTAGAACACATAATTACTTATTAAATTTAAAGATGATATTTTTTGGGTCATCACAGTTACATATCAAAAGAAAGGTCTATGTGTCTAGATTCCAACGCTTTAAACCGTTCGTCATTTGGATACTCCTACAAGAAGTTATGACCAAATTACCAAAGGCTGGAAAAATACAATTATGTGACCAATTATGCGATCGCAAAACAGTTATGCGATCGCAAAACTGCTTCTGCGACCGCAAACTGGTCGCAGAATGGACCAGAAGAGCCCAATTCTGGGCACCGATTTTGCGATCAATTTTACGGTCTATTATGTGACCGCAGACCTGCTTTTGGATGGTTAAGTTGTTTGTTTTCATAACCCGGCCCCATTTTGATAAATAGGCTTTGGAGCTTATTTTGGGGTGTTTTTCTGAGGGTTTTAGAGAGAGGTAAGAGCATTTTAGAGAGAGAGGGAGGGAACCTAACATTCTAATCATCCAATCTTCAAGAATCAAGGAATCTAATCACAAGATCTTCATCAAAGAGGTAAGATTCAACCCCTAGTCTTCAATTTCGAGTTTGGGGTAAAAGATTGGTGATTGGGAGTATGATTCTTGGGTGTAAGAGTATTATGTATATATGCTTGTACCAATAAGGTTTGTGGGAAGATTGTTGAGATCAAATAAGTAAAGATTGGGTTGTGGAATGAAGAAAATCTTGTAGAAGAACCTTGTAACCAAATTTGCACACCTAGTGTTTGATAAAATGCTCAAATGAGCTGAAATCATGAAAATCTTTCTAATTATGGTTCACTTTTGTTATGCTTCTAAATAGATTGAAGTTGCTAGAATTTTCGGAACCTCGTAGTAATGTAAGAAAGGCTCAAGAAATATTGGAGCCGTCCGAAGGTCAATTCAAGCAAGAAGGCAATTTTGGAATATCGGCCTAACTTCAAAAAGGTAAGTGTCTTGCTTAACCTCGAGTGGAGGAATTTACCCTTAGGCATTGAGTCTTATGTGCAATTTGTGTAATTGAAAACCATGTACGCGAGGTGACTAGTACGTACTTGGTTTATATGTGCAAATTTTATTGAGTTAAAGTCTTGAGCATATTGTGTAGTAAATTAGATAATTATTGGCATATATTTAATCATCTATTTGTCGTGCCTAAATCCTTGTTGTTGACTCTGTTGTTATATGACAAGTTGATGTGATTGTTATTTGATTATTTATAAAATTCCGTGAATTTGCTGGTTTGATAATTATTGGAATTTAATTTCATTTTGGATTTCCCCCTATGCAAATAATTAATTAAATGAGCTTAAGAAGAGGTGTTTATATAATTATCGAAAATTTAGAGTTAATAAAGACTTTGCTTTATGTTGAGTAATTTCTATCTCTGTTGATTGCTTTTGGGTGTTGTACACATTGTGTGGAGCCTTCGACTATTTGTTGTGAAATTAATTGACTTGATTGTATCTTTGGAATTTTGGTTGTAGCCATTGGGCAAATTGTGATATGAATTGATTTTTTTATCTTGCCATGATAATTTCCCGTGTAAATTATTGTGTTGTGTTAATTATTATTTTGAAGATATAAGGGTGGCATTTCACCGTTGATATGATGTGGGTATAAGGGTGACATTTCATTGTGGTTGTGTTTGTTTGAATATTGTTTGGGTGGAGCAATAAGGGTGGCAATAGGAGCGATAAAGGTGGCTATTGATATTGTCTGGGCGGAGCGATAAGGGTGGCTATAGGAGTGATAAGGGTGGCAATAAGAGCGATAAGGGTGGCTATTGTCAGGGACGATATGTGATGATGTGGGGTTGATGATTTTCATGTGATGTTGTGATATTCTTGTGTTTATTTTTATACCTTGTGTATTTTTTCTTGTTATTGGTAAATTGATGACAATCTGATTTATGTTGAAACTGAAAATTTGTGGCTATTGCCAGGCAGATTATAAAATAAAATGTGGGCATGAGGTTCCGTGAATAAATAATGAGGATATTGGCATGTGAATTATCCGTGCAATTGTGATATGAATTGGGGGCACGGGGTACTGTGATTAAATGATAATGATATTTGGCACATTAATTGTCCGTGCAGTTATGATATGAAATTAGGGCACGAGGTGTCGAGGGAAATATGATGATTTAATTATGGGCACGAGGTGCCGTGAAAATATAAAAAATTGGTTGAGATCCATGTTTACGAAAAATATGGAAATGGGCTGAAACCCGTATTTTTATGATTATGAAACGAGGTGTCACATGGTGACTTTTTAATTGAAAGGATTATATTCAAAATATTTATTTGAAGGATTTTTATGTAGAAGGTATTATATGAAAGAATTATATTTGAAAGGTAATTATTTGAGAATTATAATTGAAAGAGAGTTATTTGAAAGAATTATATGTGAAAGACATTTATTTGAAGGATTTGATTTATTGTGTGTAATTATATTTATTAATTGTTAAGCGATATTAATGGTATTCTTATTGTCTCCTGTGCATATTACTGGTTGTTTTATGTAGCCCTTATTGTTATCTGCTTCCTATTATTTTGTATATTATATTGCACATGTTATTTGACTAGTGAGCGTCTTGACTGTACCTCGTCTCTACTCCACTGAGGTTAGTCTTGATACTTACTGGGTACCGACCGTGGTGTACTCATACTACACTTCTACACATTTTTGTGCAGAGCCATGTATTGGAGGTATTGGACCTGGACAGAGTTAGAGTGAGATCGCAAGGATTCAAGGTAGAGTTGCTTGGTCGTCGCAGTCCTTTGGAGTCTGTTCATTTCATTGTACTGTTAGTTTTTAATCAAATAGTATTGAGTATTCGATCATTGAGATCATTTCATGTATTATGTTAAAGTTCGTGATTCAGTACTACCAGTCTTGGGAGGTTGTTATAGTTATTTCCGTTGTTGGTTTCGTTTATTAAAAAAAACAAAATGGCTTCGAAATGTAATGGAAGTCGCTTACCTAATCTTTGAGACTAGGTGCCATCACAACGCTTGTGGTGAGATTTTGGGTCGTGACAGTTATGCCGCTTTTAATGTAATTTTCATTTCTTACCTCTAGTTTTTGGAGCTAACCATCTGCTCTACTATAGGTAAAAAAATATCATACCTCACCTTCTCCACACACACACCAAAAAGAAAATAGAGAGACATTGGAATCTCAAAATTTGGTGGTTATTGCCTTAATTGGATGGTTCGCAATTAGAGGCGGACCTACACTAGGCATTGAGGTCATGTGAATCCGTTAACCTCGGTAAAAACTTTGTATGTATATATATATATATATATATATATATATATATATATATATATATATATATATATATACTTTGGAGACCCCTTAAATATTTTGTTTGGCCCCATCATAAGCGAATTTCTGCTTGGAGCAATGGTCCGCCTTCTGTTCCTTTTGCAACGACTAGGGTTCGAAACCCCTTTTCTACAAATACTTTTTTTTTAGTTTCTTTCGCTTTTTATAACTGGAGTAATCAATTATATACTAGTACAATAGTACTATTTATTAGTCATTAGTCAACAGTTGACTAATTTATAATTTTTTATTTTACCTTTTCTCAATTTAATTAAATTTTAATAGTTATACATAATACTCAATTTTATTATTTAATTCTTCTACAAAATCCTACCCCAAAACATTAAATCCCTAAACCTTTCTTCAGTTCTTCCTCGATCAAACGCAGAAGCTCCCCTCCGTCAAACTCATAAGCTCCCCTCCGTCAAACTCAGTCCTCAGCCATCTGTAACGACCCGACCGGTCATTTTGAGTATCACAACCCCATTTCCTCCTTTACTACTCAATTTGGGCTTTACAATTATTGTGTGACTTGCCGGGGTAATTGGTTCGGGTTCGGTGACGTTTTGGAATGAATTAGAACACATCGTTCCAAGATTTAAAACTTAAGTTGAAAAGGTTGACCAGATGTTGACATATGTGTAGTGACCCGGAGAATTTTTGCTAACGAAATTAAGGTTTTGTGGTGTCGAGGTAGATCAATTAGTACAAAGAGCACCGGGAAGTAAAGAAAAATTTTGGCAGAAAAATACGTTTCTGCGGTCCATTATGCGACCGAATAATCACTCTGCGGGCCGCATAATGGCCGTAGAAGTGAGGCAGAAGAGGGCCAGTTTGGATGAAATCTGCGGTCGACTATGCGATCGCATAGTGACCGCATACACAGACATATGTTTGACAGTATTGGACACCGATTATGCGACCGATATGCGGTCCGCATAACCATTATGCGGTCACATATGCGACCGCAGAACCTGTTTCGGAGCTTCATTTTTCTGATTTTATAAACCCGATCCCATTCTTATAAAACACTATTGGGGGTCATTTTGAAGGGTTTCATCTGATATTTTAGAGAGAGATGAGAGCATTTTAGAGAGAGAAAGTGAAGACTTAGTGATTTATCCATCAATTCTTGTTCAAAGTTTGAAGATTTCACAAGGATCTTGCTAGGGCTTCAAAGAGGTAAGAATTGCTTCTTCAATTCTTCAATTTCGGGTTTGGAGTAAAAATGGGTGATTAATAGTATGATTCTTGCGTGTAAGAGTATTATGTATACATACCAATTAGGTTGTGGAAATATTGTTAAGTTCAAATGGGTAAGGATTGGGTTGAAAATGGTAGAAATCTTCATAGACTTTAATTGAAGATTTGAGGGTCGAGTTGGTGTCGAATTTTGGTGAAATTTATATGGTTGGACTCGTGGTTGGATGTGCGTTCATATTCTGTAACTTTTATCTGGTTCCGATAGGTGGGTCCCACGGGCAATTTTTGAGTTAATTTAGGATTTTATTAAAAATTAGTATTTCCTTATGGAATTAATTACAATAATTTGTATTGACTGAATTGAATTAATTATGGCTAGATACGAGGCTTTCAGAGACTAATTCTCGAGGCAAGGGCATAACGGAATAAAGAATTTCACAGGTCAAGGTAAGTAACAGTTATAAATCTGGTCCTGGGGGTATGAAACCCCAGATTTTGGTATCATGTGATTATTTTGGAGGTGACGCACATGCTAGGTGACGGGCGTGTGGGCGTGCACCGAGGGAATTGTGACTTGGTCCGTCCCGAAAAATTGTAAAGTTGAATAATTTATTGTTAGCTATATGCTCTCTATGTGTTGATAAAATTTGATTATAAATTATGTTATAAATCATGCTTAGGCTGTGTGATAGTATTGTTGGGACCCACAGAGGTCGCGTACTTGTTGAATTGTCTGCTAAATGCTATATGTACTCAGTCTCAGTTTTTACTTGCATATTTTATCTCAGTCTCTGTTATTATTATTGATACATCATATCATTATTTTTTGGGCTGATTTCATGATTATTGAGAGCCCGAGAGACTGGAGAGATTTATGACTGAGTGAGGCCGATGGCCTCATTGTAAGATATTGATACTATAGTACGTGAGTTGTCCGTGTAGCACGTGAGTTGGCCGTGCAACACGTGAGTTGGCCGTGCAGATCCTTATATTATACTATAGCACGTGAGTTGGTCATGCAACACGTGAGTTAGTCGTGCAGATCCCTATATTATACTATAGCACGTGAGTTGGCCGTGCGGATCCAGATATTTATATTATGGCACGTGATTTGCCCATGCAGCACGTGAGTTGTCCATGCAGATTATAGCGCTTGGGTTGTAGGAGCCCCTCAGGAGTCTGTACACCCCCAGTGAGTGCGGGTACCCATTGAGAGTGAGTGATGAGGGCTGGGAGCCCAGTGAGTGATTGCTGTCCTGAGAGGTTGTACTTGATTTCCATATGTTGTTGCACTTAATTGTTATCTGTCATTGTTGTGAAATCTCTGAAAGATTTTTATATACGGATTACATGAACATGAACTATATAAAAATTGATTTGACATTAAACTGCCAGATTTGAAAACATGTCTATTCTTTGCTGGAATTACTGAATATGAACTGTAGCTGTGTAGCTCGTCACTATCTTCAATTCTTTATTTATTATTGTTACTTACTGATTTGGTTGTACTTATACTACACCCTGCACTTTGTGTGCAGATCCAGGTATTCCCGGACATAGCGGGTGTTGATTCTGTCACTCAGCTGATTTTTCGGAGATTCTGAGGTAGCTGTCGTGTTTCGCAGACCTTGCCTTTCCTTCCCTATCTCCTTATTTACTTGTTTTGGTATGAGACTGTTACATACCGTATTTTTCAGACTTGTATTCATAATTAGATACTTATGTACTCAGTTACACCAGGTTTTGGGAGTGTTTGTATCAAAAATTGTGAGGCCTTTTATTAGACTCAAATTATTATGTTTTTTTAAACTTAAAGAAAATTGGGGGTTATTGATGTTATCAACTTATCTAGTTTAGAGATAAGCGCCATCACGACAGGTCAGATTTTGAGTCGTGACACCATCACTTCTCACTCCAAAATAGAGAACCATTCTTCTTCAATCTCAATTCCTCTCATTTCTTTGAAAAAGTAGCGGGCATCGAATCTCTGATTAGTGCTTCTCTTATTTTGAAACTTAATTGTCATTTATAAATTGTAAGAGCATGGAGAATTGGGGATGGATTTTATATGATTTTATTTAGTTTTAAAATTTTTGGTTCAAGAATCCCCAAGGCATTCTTGGTAAACCCCAAATCTATTATCCAAATGATTTTGTTTAGGTTAAGCTCTCTGAAATTTAATGGTCTCTTACTTTTGTTGTTAAACTTTAAGACTGGCTTCTCTTTTGTTGAAAATTTGTCAGATTCTTTTAGAGTTGTAGCATTAGTATTCAGTAAGTTTTCAATTTTCTTTTACCCACAATTTCTATATTTTGTTTGTCAGATTCTTGTAGAGTTTAAGTTTACCATTCTTGCTATACAAAAAGAAGCAAATTAAGGGGTGTGATTTCTTTATTAATATTGTGTTTGTTTGTATTCTTGATAGACTCTTAAATTTATTGAACTCATTTTTTGTAGGAAGTTCTTGTTCTTGTGAATTGAGATGGACGTATTTTTGACGAAGTTTAATTCTTCTCAACCAAGTTCTAGTCTTAGAAACAATTCCTCTCATCTTATATATGAGTTTGATGAGAAATTACTCAATCCCGACTTTGGAGAGAGAGTACCCATTGATAAATATAGTCTTAGAATATAGGATGAAGTAAGAAGACACTACATTCAAAATGGACCTTGCCAACCGGTTGATCATAAATTTCCTAAAACTTTATTCAGGAATAAAATGCGTCAATTTAGTCCGGATTGGTTTAAAGGTTCGTATTCTAGATGGTTGGAGTAAAGTGTGAAGAAAGATGCCGCATTTTGTTTATGTTGTTATTTATTCAAAAATGATTATGTTCATGGAAGCACGGGTGACTCTTTCACAAAAACGGGCTTTAAGGCTTGGAATAAAGTTTCAGAAAGACTTGCTTCGGGCTTGAAGTTTGTATTTTGATGTAAATTGTGTCTTCTTTAGTTTCCTTTTTTGGACAACAATAGATATTACTATTAGTATGCCAGAAATTGCTATTAAGGCCACTAAGCTTGTTTTATATTTTAAAGTTTATTCCAGTTTAGTCCATGTGTGCGCAAGGATGTGCAGGAAGTTATTTATTTTCTTGGAATGCTTATTTTAAAATTTGTTTTCGCAGATCAATTGGGGAGTCTGATGAAATCAAAGTTTGTGTTCGCGGGTCAATGGGGGAGTCTGATGAAATCAAAGCGTAAGCTCTTCTTACTTTATTTTAGTTTTTTGCTTAGCAAGTTTATATTATATAGTGGATTGTGCTGCTTATTTACTGGTCTATCATAGAGTTTATATATATTCTTTTATTGGCTTTGGGTAATTCACTCTAATGACAATGGCGCCCCCGTCATACTCAAATCCTGGGTCCGCCTCTATTCGGAATCTTTAATTTGTTGCTACACATTTTAAAGAAAGACCAGGGATATATTACTTAAATTTATTACTAAACTATTTGTAGAAATAATGAAGGTTACATTATTAGGTATTTCAAAGTATTGATTTTGACCTAATAGAATAAGTTCTACAGGGTATAATTCATACTTTGAAACAAAATTAAAGTGCGTAGCTAGCATCTGGACATAGTTGATTGAAACTTGAAAAAAACATTAAGTTGTGTTGGAAAAAAATAATTGCAAGTTGAAATTATATTTGGCCATTAAGTTTAAGTGAAAAATATTGAAGTTTAGTGAGTAGAAGAAAATTTTTTATCCAAAAACTAGCCCAAACAAGTTTATGTAACTTGATTTTCAAAACTGATCAATTCCATAAAAAACAATATTTCTTTTTTTTAGGTAATCAAAATCTACGTCCAAACGGGAACTAAGTTGAAGGTGTCATTAGAAATTAAATATGGTTAATAACTCTGTTAATAACTCTCTTAACAAGGACGAGAACATTCTCTTTCTTTTTTTTTTTTTCCAGAAACATCATACTTATGAATTATTAGGTTTGGTTGCCAGGTAGAATAATAATTAAATATGGGATAAATACAATCTCATATTTTATCCCGAGATTATATTCTTATCCCGGTAATCAAACGACGCCGAGAGTTTTATCATGATCACTTTTATCATTCATGGGACAGTTTAGTGGTTAAGGGCCAAAATCACTGTCACAAGTTCGAAAACTACGTTCCTATTTACTAATCAAACAATTTACTAGTTTTTTTTTTGGTTGTTTGATATTTTATTGGGCTCGATTGCATACTCAGGACTCGAACATGAAAATTTTAATTAAAGATAAAAGATAACTTATCAGTCCAACATAAACCTAGTTGATATAATTGATGTTAACGTTTACCAATTAGTATATAAGAACGATCAATAAAGATAGTAGTTATCTCTCTTTCCGCCCGACAACAACAACACTTCCTCGGATTTACGCAGCTAAGGAGTCATCTTAATCATAAATTAAGAGGATTTTAAGGTTGCATAGTTGCATTATTATCTCACATTAATTTAGTAAAAGAAAGTATGTTTACTTTCGAATTTTTAAATCAATATTATTTGTTTTAAAGGGATTTGAGTTGTTCCTTCAAGAATTTTTTTTGTCACATATATAGTGGCGGATCTATATGGTCTTTTGTGGGTGCTCAAGTACACATTATCTTTGATCAGATTTAGTAAATTTGCATAGACAATTATAAAAGTATTTAGATAAATATTGAGTGAGCACTCACGACCAAACTCCTTTTTTCTCTTCTTTTGAAATTTCTATCTACAATCACCCATGATTTTAAAATTTTGGATTCGTCACTATGATATATATACTTCCGAAGTTTTGCAGTCTTAGTTCTGCATCATAATCAGAGGAGGAGTCAGGATTTGAATCTTATAGAATCAGAATTATAATCTTTTTAAATTATTGGATTCTAAACTAATAACTTGTACAAGTTTAATGAATTTTTAAAGAAAAACATAGGATTTAAACGGAAACTATAGGATCGTCATTCCGCACTTTGGCTCCGGTCCCTAGCACAATAATATAATGACTGATGAGTACTCAATATTAACGATTACGATCGTGCACTTTATAATTAAGTTCATTAGACATTTCAGAGGATTTTAGTCGCTTTGAATCATTTTAAAAGACCCCAAATTTTTTCCCCATAGCAGCCATTGAAGAATGAAGACCACCACTATTACAACTAGATTATTAAAAAACCAGCACACCTGTATATACTGTGTGATTTAAATTATAACCGTTGATATATAATAGTACAAAAAAAATTCTACTATCACTAATATTTAAATTTGATATTTTTTCGTTAGGAGAACTACTTTAGAGTTTGAACACATCAATAACTTGAACTTAGGAGTGTGATAGAATTTTACTTTCGAACTCATAATATTTAAATTCTAAAAATGTATCGTTGGTTCGCTTTCAACCTATTTCATATGTCCAAGTTTATTTGTGTACTATTTACTTGGCACACTCTTTAAAAAAAAAAAAAAAATATGGTAATTTTCCTATATCACCCTTATTTATTATAAATAAATTTTTCGAACTATTATAAATATAAAATGTTGGAAAATGATAAGGATAAAATATGTAAAAAAATAAAATAAAAATGGTACATTGATTTTTCGAACTAGACAAGTAAAAGTGGACATCTATTTTCAGTAAAGTGAACAAGTAAATTTGGACAGAAGAGTAGGTAAAAGCTATTAGCCTTCGTGCGTATTCTTATGCCTACCCTAAGACAATATTTAGGACATTGTTATTTATTTTTGCGTGTAAGTAGGTAAAGTAAATGTCAATAGTTGCTGCATTTATAATAGAGGGACCGCAATATAATAAATTGTCTTTATAACAATTGAGTACGATAAAATTAAATGTTTGTGACATCAATTTCTGGACCTTCTGCTATATAACGCCATTATGGAATGGCAAGAAGATTGATGACAAACATTATGAGTTTTAATAAAAGGCCTATTTTTGTGCAAATTTAATTTGTCACACCTCCTTTTCCGAAGATAGGGAGTTTTTCCAATTAAAGTGATATTATTCTAAATGAGATTATTTATTTAATTAGAGTCGCTACTTGGAATAATTATTATGGTGTCCCAAGTCACCGGTTTATTTTAAAATTCCAAATCGAGAAAATTTACTCTATTTATGATATGTGAACACAAAAGACCGAGTAATGAATTCTATTAACCCGGGAGAAGGTGTGAGACACTCCCGAGTACCATGATTTTAGCACGGCCGCTTCGCAATTAATATTTGGCTTAATTATCTGAATTATTACATGTTTAAAACCTTTATGCGTTACCGCTTCTATACCACTTTTAATTATTTTAAACAATTATGAAATTTATTTAAACAAGTCACGATGTCGCGTACTTGTTGTTTTGTACACATCGCAAATCACACCACGTGAAACGTACCCGTGATTCACAACATGTTTATTTTAAATTTGAAATTGTGGTCAAGTCGCGTGAACGCGCACTTGAGTTTGGAGTTATGTATCATGAATGTGCCACGAAAATCGTATCCATGATCATAATGATTTATTAATGAAAATGCTTAAAGCAAACTACGAATCAAGAGTTGATTAATGGCTAAATTTGGAATTTCATGTGAAGATCTAAAGATTGCGGATCTCCAGCCATAAATACATTAAGGGCTTTGAAATATTATGGACTTGTTTCAAAACACAAACTAGACAAGGGTTGAAGACATGGTGATGGTGAATTGAAAATGTATTTGTATAACTCAATGAATCCCTATTAATTGATTAGCAATGCCTTGTGCTTAAACTATATCTCTTATTAATTCTTATGTGAATTGTTGATGCTCAAAACTGGACCTTCGTCAAGTCATAGGGGAAGGCGAGTGGGCTGAGGCCCAAGTCATAGCCTCTGAAATGAATCGATCTTTCATTAAGCCCAAGTAGGTCCTGTGTGGACCTCAAAATCGCTGGGCCATATAACTATAGAGTCCATTTGACTATAGCTTCAACTACAGTCCCAATTACATTTTGTGGGAATGGTCCACTCTTTCAATAAGCCAGCAGATCTTGAAATTGTTGGGCTATACGACTATTGAGTTCAAATAACTCCAATTTCACACGGGGGTCAGTTGCATTTGCAACACATTGAGCCCAGCTTCTCTACATCAAATAAGGGTCTGGGCCACTGGAAGTAGGCCCAACAGTATAATTCTGAACACGTTACAAACACAGTTGAAAACAAAAAAATATTACTTAACTATAAAATACGAAGTTGATTATTTGTTGCAATTTGCTAATCTTAAATTAAGTTACAAGATTATACTAATCTAAGAGCCCGTTTGGACATAAAATTTGATGGAAGATATTTTCAAAAAAAATTTATTTTTTTCCGAAATCTGCGTTTGTTCATAAAATTTCCAATTTTCACTTGAAAATGCATTTTGAAAATTTTCGAAAATTTGAAAAACCGCAAAAAGTTATTTTTCAAAATTTTCACTCAAATTACTCACAAAACTTAAAAAACAACCCAAAATAAAATTTATATTCAAACACAACTCTAAATTTCAAATACCATTTTTTCGAATTTTACAATTCTTATGTCCAAACGCCTACTGAATCTAGGCTCCAATCTCATTAGCTTCTGCTAAAATATTCAGTTCTGGCACATGAGACTTTGCAATCTCCCAAACAAGTTTTTTGTGTTTACAAGGATAACTACAAAGCTACTTTGCAAATCAGCATCTCGCTTATCACAATTAAAACAAGTAAAAACAGCAAGTTAGGATCCAAATGATTTCATCTTTTAAGGTTTTCACGCACAAAGAGAAAGCAGAGAAAATGCATGACAAATACATCTTTCAACATGTTGTTTCAAAGAACTAAAGATTAACAGGAAACAAATACAAGAAAGTCTGGCAACTAAGCACTATAAATCTATGAAATTAAGCATAAATGTGACATGAGCAAGTCAAATTTTATTCATGGAGAATTGCAGATGAATATTTACATACCTAGTAGCTAAAATAAAACAGCAGAATAGTGACCAAATATAGGTCTGAATTGAAGAACATTTTAGCTACAACTAGCAGCAGCAAGCAAGAATTAGATAGCCAAATAAAGGCTGAAGAGAAAAGTGAAGGAATTCAGCGATAACTCGACAGTAGAGCAACTTCAATTAACAGATGAAACCCAGCTTGATCAACCCAGAAAATAAGAGATGAGGCCCTCTGAATCAACTAAAAACATCTAACTTTTGAATTTCTTTGAAAATGAAATCGATCTAAGACTTTGCAATTTTTTTTTAGTTTTTAGAATTTTGTTCAATATGTTTATTTTTGGGTTTTTACTTTTAGATCTAGCTTTGAATCTCAGAGTGTTTTCTGCCTATGAGAATGAGTGAAGAATGAAGGAGAGATGTGTGAATTCTCTGAAAATATGCAGAATGAGTGTGTCTATGATATGCAAAAAATGAGAGACTATATAGGAAAGGTGTCGGCCGTGAAAATGGGGAAAATGGCATCTTTCCCTAACAGATTTTGGTATAGTTGTTTTTCAGATTATTTTTTCCTTTTTTTTAATCCCTCTTCTTTTCTTTATTTACTCTTCAGCCCTAACACCTGGCCATTTTATTTTATTTCTTTGCAAATTAGTCTGTAATGCCCCGTAAATTTTCGCCAAGAAATTTAAGATTTCGTGGTGCCAAGGTAGGCTAATGTATTGTATTTTCGGACTTTTTGGGTTGAACAATGCATTGGGGAGTTGAATCATTTCGACCTTACGAAGCGAGGTCTGTAGCGCGTTAGACCGTTCTACATCCCTCGCGAAGCCAGGTCTGTAGCGCGCTATACCGTGCTATATCCCTCGTGAAGCCTGATATTTATCTCGATATAGAGCTCGCGAAGCCTGGTATTTATCTCGCTATAGAGCTCACGAAGCCTGGTATTTAGCTCATTCCAGAGCTCGCGAAGCCTGGTCTGTAGCTCGCTACAGAGCGTGCCTAGCCTGGTCTGTAGCCTGGTCCGAAATTTGGAGGGTCCATTCTTCTATCTTTGTAACCCGACCCTATCTCGTTAAATAGACACAAGAGACCATTTTTGAAGGGAATATCTGATATTTTTAGAGAGAGGAAGTGCCCTAAAGTGATAGGAGAAATTCCTAAGTTAATTGTTCATCAAAATCTTGCTCAAGCCTTGAAATTCAACAAGAAAACTCACAAGATCTTCACGCAAGAGGTAAGGTTCTAACCCTAGTCTTCAATTTCGAGTTTGGGTAGAAGATGGGTGATTGGAGTATGATTCTTGGGTATGAGAGTATTATTTATATATGCATGTACCAATACGATTTATGAGAAGATTGTTGAGTTCAAATAGGTAAAGAGTGGGTTGTGGAGTGAAGAAAATCTTATGGAAGAACCTTGTAATTAAATTTTCACACTTAGTGTTTGATGAAATGCTTAAATGAGGTTAACCCACGAATATCTTCCTAAATCTAGTTCACTTTTGTTATTTTTCTAAATAGATTGAAGTTGCTAGGATTTTCGAAACCTCTTAGTAATGTAAGGAAAGCTCAAGAAAGATTGGAGCTGCCCGAAGGTCAATTCACGTAAGAAAGCTATTTTGAAATATCGACCTAACTTCAAAGAAGTAAGTATCTTTCCTAACCTTGAGTGGAAGAATTACCACTTAGGCATCAAGTCTTATCTTCCATTTGTGAAATGTGAAAAGTCATGTACACGAGGTGACGAGTACGTACTCGGGCATATATGTGCAAATATTTATTGGGTTAAAGTCTTAGGCATGTTTGTGTAGTAAATTGGATAATTGTTGTCATTTATTAAATCCTCTATTTGCCATACCTCAATCCTTGTTTGTCGAATTTATTTTTATATGATAATTTGGTGTGATTGTCACTTGAATTTTTATGTGAATTCTGTGAGTTTGTTGATTTGATATTTCCTGAAAATAATTATATTATGGATTTTTCATATGTAAATAATTAATTAAATAATTTTAAATTTATGTGTTAATATAATTATCAAGAATTTGGATTAATTAAGGCGTTTCCTTATACTGAGTTATATTTTCATCTATGTTATTGTTGTTCTTGAGGTTTTGTGTATCTTGTGTGGAGCATTGGGCTACTTGCTGTGAATTTAAGTGAATTTGTTGTATCTTTAGAATTGGTTGTGGCCTACGGGAAAATTGTGATATGAATTGTTGTATTGTGTTATCGTGATAATATTTCGAGTAAAGTTTTGTGTGATTTGAGTTATTATTATGAGGACATAAGGGTGGCATTCCATTGTCAACATTACGTGGGTATAATGGTGGCATTTCACTGTGGTTATGTATGTTGGCATATTATCTGGGCGAAGTGATAAGGGTGGCTATTAATAGGAGCGATAAGGGTGGCTATAGGAGCGATAAGGGTGGCTATTAACATTGTCAGGGTGGAGGGATAATGAAGGATATTATAGGAGTGATAAGGGTGGCTATAGGAGAGATAAGGGTGGCTATTGTCAGGGATGATACATGATGATATGGGATTATTTTGTTGGTGATTTTTATATGATGTTGTGATTTTTTCTGGTGTTTATTTTTATCTCTTGTGTAACTTGTCTTGTTGTTGGTAACTTGATAATAGTCTGATTCATGTTAAAATTGTGAGCCTGTAGTTATTGCCGGATGGACTATGTTATTGGCATATGAACTGCCAGTGCAGATGTGATGTGAAATGTGGGCACTTGGTGCCAGGAAAATATAATGATTATGTTATTGGCACGTGAACTGTCCGTGCATATGTAATATGAAATGTGGGCACGAGGTGCCAAAAAAATATAATGATTATGTTATTGGCATGTGAACCGTCCGTGGAGATGTGATATGAAATGTGGTATGAGGTGAAATATAATGATTTTTATTATTGACACGTGAGTTGTCCGTGCGGTGTTGACAAAAATATGGGCACGAGATGCAGCGAAAATATGAAAGTGGGTTGAGACCCGTATTTTATGATTATGAAACGAATTATATTCAAAAAATATTTATTTGAAAGAAGTATATTCGAAAGATATTTATTTGAAAGAGATTTATACTCAAAAGATATTTATTTGAAAGGAGTACATTTGCAAGATTTTTATTTGAAAGAGTTTTATATTCAAAGGATATTTATTCGAAAGAAATATATTTGAAAAGTATTTATTCGAAAGAATTATATGTGAAAGATTTATATTTGAAGGACTTGTTGTCTTGCTGTTTACATCACTAGTTGATTGTTGTTGCTATCACTGCCATTAATTCCCCATTATTTTTGTATACTATATTGCACAGGTTAATAGACTAGTGAGTATCTTGACTGTACCTCATCATTACTCCACCGAGGTTAGTCTTGATACTTACTGGGTACCGATTGTGGTGTACTCATAGTACACTTCTGCACATTTTTGTGGAGAGTCAAGTATTAGAGATATGGGACTCGGGAAGAGTTAGTGTGTTGATCGCAAGGATTCAAGGTAGAGTTGCTTGGTCGTCGTAGTCCCTTAGAGTCTTTCTATTTTATTGTACTGTCAACTTTTATTCGAACAGTATTGTATATTCGATCCTTGAGATCATTATATGTATCCAGCTAGAGTTCGTGACTCAGTATTACCAGTCTTGGGAGGTTTTTATATTTATTTCTGCTTTTGGTTTCGACACTTGTGTTAAATTATAAGTTTCAAAAAAGAATAGCTTGAAATGAAAATAAAATCGGCTTACCTAGTCTTAGAGACAAGGTGCCATTACAACGCCTGAGGTGAGATTTTGGGTCGTGACAAGTTGGTATCAGATCTCTAGGTTCATAGGTTTTACGAGTCACGAACGAGTCTAGTAGAGTCTTGCGGATCGGTACAGAGACGTCTGTACTTATTTTCGAGAGGCTACAGAACTGTTAGAAAATTTCCACTTCTTTCATTCCGGTTGTGCAAAATTTGTGAAATTTGGAATTTGAGCCTTTGTATCTTTATTCTCTCATAGATGGTGAGGACACGTGTTACCGGATCAGCTGAGTAGACACCCGTGCATACTGCTAGTGCCGCAAGAGGCCGGGGCCGAGGTAGAAGCCAAGGAAAGGCACATGTTACAGCTAGAACATCGGTTAGAGGGGCAGTTGAGGAGCCGCCAATTACTCCAGTTGGGAGACAGGCACCAAAGATACTTGTTGTTACCCCCGAACTTTAGGAGACTATAGCACAACTCCTAAACATGTTTGGTACATTGACTCAGGTGGGATTGATCTCTGTTTCACCAAATATTTCACAGATTGGGAGAGGAGTTCAGACTCCTATCGCCCGTCCTCCAGAGCAGCAGGTTCACATTGGTCAGGTTTTCGGTATAGTACCGGCACAACCTATTATTCCGGTTCGGCCTGAGGTCAAGCCAGAGGCATCAGAAGAAGAACAAAAGAGACTTGAGAGATTTAATAGGTATAGTCTGCCTACCTTCACTGGCACAGCTACCGAAGATGCTTAGGGATTTTTAGAAAAGTGCCACCGTATTTTCCGCACCACGAGCATTGTAGAAGTGAGCGGAGTTGCCTTTACAATATTTTAGTTGTCAGGAGCAGTGTATCGATGGTGGAAAGCTTATGAAAAGGGTAGACCAACTGATGCAATATCACCAACTTTGGCTCAATTTTCGAAATGTTTTATGAAAGAGTTTGTTCCCTAGACTCTCCAGGATGCATGACGCACAGAGTTTGAACGGTTGTGTCAGGGCACCATGATAGTATCAGAATTTGCTATTAGGTTTAGTGAGTTCGCCCGACACACACCTATCTTGGTTTCTATAATTAGAGAACGAGTTCGCAAATTCATTAAAGGGCTCGATTATGATTTTAAAATAAGCATGGTTCGCGAATTGCAGACTAACATTCCATTTTAGCAAGTAGTAGAGATTTCCAGAATGTTAGAACGTGTTCGAAGTGAGGAAAATGAGTCTAAAGAGACCAAAAGGTCTCGGAACTCTGGAGGATTTAGTTGATTCTACTATGCAGCTATTACTCATCATGGCGAAGGCTCGGGCAGTCGGGCAGCCCAGTATGCAATTCAGAGTACTCGTAATGCTGCAGTTAATACTTTTAGTGCACCACCATCACAAGGTTCTTACATCGGTTATTCCAATTATCCGGCACAGACTTAGTACGAGCAGCCGCGACCTCATAGGGGTTGTTATGAGTGTGGTGATATAAGGCACATCATGAGAGATTGTCCTAGACTTGGGAGAGGCGAATTTCATCAAAACACTCAGGCTACATGCTTTATTCCACTTAATACCCCATGTGCACAACCAGTTAAGGGTGGAGGACAGGCGGGTAGAGGGCGCCCAAGAGGGGAAGACCCGACCCGTGATATAATTGTTATGAATTGGATGGGGCCGATACACCAGATGGTGTCATTATAGGTATGAATTAATTTATAATAAAAGGAGCACTATTATTATTTTGATTCGATTATCGAGGTGGGAACTCCTTTCATGCTTCTTATATAGTGAATTTGTGAATTTGTACTGCACCTCCGTGTTTACCCGTGTTGGGAGACTTGATGGTGTTAGCCGTGTCTATCATTTTTTATTTTGTACATTATTGTGGTCTATGAGTCCCATAAAGTGACTTCTTATTACTCACTATAGTGGGTTTTGATGTGATTACGGGATAATTGATTATAATTTTATGAATTATATGCCCTACCGGTATGGGGGTTCATTATGTATTGTGAAACTGTTTACGGAATTTATTAAAAAGAAGAAAGAAAGGGAATGGAAAATTTCAGTTGGCACAATGTACAAAATACTTGTGATTCAGAGTTGAGGACGAGATCCTCACATTTTTATATGGTGTGAAATATTTAAACCGGGCTATAAGCCGCGGTGGAAGTTATATAAGGACGAGGTCCTTGTGGTAAAAAAAATTATGAGTTTAAATTCTCCCTCTAGAAATTAAAATATATACTATAGTATTAATAAAGAGCCATGCCTGTTACGCTTATTTGATAATTTTGTATGTATTTTATGTGCATATTTAGCCATATTCGTGTTGTAAATACTGAGTTTTAACCTATGAGATGAGTGTCCAGGTGGCGTTAAATGTGACTCGTTATTTTGGGTAAAAAATTATGAGGTCTTCATGCCTCGCGTGTTGTTGTCAGTGTTGTTAAAAATGTGGAACGAGATTTTGGTTAATATAAGATTAATTGAGGATGCTAGAATTAATTATGAACGGTTATTATGACTAGAGATGTGACTATGGGCATGCGTATAATATGTGTGTAGGCACGAAATTGCTACCGCCGGTTGAGACTAACACAGTGTGTTAATATGGGAAATCAGGCCTTATGAAATCTGAAGGAAATGGGCCAAACTATGAGCATGATGTTTCCCCCATTATTGTCCTCCATGTACCTGGTGTTTCATGTGTCTATGTCTAAGAAGGTAGTTAGAAATCCTTTATCTATTTCTCCGGTGGAAGCTAGTGGAGGTGAAGTAAATAGATAATTGGACTATGAGAGGTACTTAATTGTCATCCTTGTTAGATAAGTTTGGAAGTTGAGATTTGCCTATGTCGAGTGTTATGGAGAAGTATGTGAGTTGAGGAGGCCACCTCGAAGGACGAAAGTGTTAAGGAAAGAAAATGTTCACGCTTGATTATATAGTCAAATGATTGTGGATCGAAAGGTACTTCTATGTGTTATGATTCAAATAAGTATATTTTATATCCATATGCCATTTTTGTTAATGTAATGTCATAAGGTTAAAATTTGTGTTATTGGTATGTTGTGATGCTTTATCGAGTTATGGATGTATTGTTAGAAGTGGTTTTGGTATTTCTCTGGCAGGTGGATAGGGAGAGAAGAGTTGTGTTATGTTAGGTGTTTGGGGCGGACTTTACTTATCATTCGAGGATGAATGATCCTAAGCGGGGTGAGAATGTAATGCCCCGTAAATGTTTGCCAAGAAATTTAAGGTTTCGTGGTGCTAAGGTAGGCTAATGTATTATATTTTTGGACCTTTTGGGCTGAACGGTGCATTGGGGAGTTGAATCATTTCGACCTCGCGAAGCCAGGTCTGTAGCGCGCTAGACCGTTCTATATCCCTCACGAAGCCAGGTCTATAGCGCGATAAACCGTGCTATATCCCTCGCGAAGCCTGATATTTATCTCGGTATAGAGATCGCGAAGCCTGGTATTTATCTCGTTATAAAGCTCGTGAAGCCTGGTCTTTAGCTCGCTACAGAGATCGCGAAGCCTGGTCTGTAGCTTGCTACAGAACTTGCCTAGCTTGGTCTGTAGCCCGGTCCGGAATTTGGAGGGTCCATTCTTCTATCTTTGTAACCCGACCATATCTCATTAAATAGACACAAGAGATCATTTTAAAAGGAATATATGATATTTTTAGAGAGAGGAAATGCCCTAAAGTGAGAGGAGAAATTCCTAAGCTAATTGTTCATCAAAATCTTGCTCAAGCCTTGAAATTCAACAAGAAAGCTCACAAGATCTTCACCCAAGAGGTAAGGTTCTAACCCTAGTCTTCAATTTCGAGTTTGGGTAGAAGATGGGTGATTGAGAGTATGATTCTTGGGTATGAGAGTATTATTTATACATGCATGTACCAATAAGGTTTGTGAGAAGATTGTTGAGCTCAAATGGGCAAAGAGTGGGTTGTGGAGTGAAGGAAATCTTATGGAAGAACCTTGTAATCAAATTTGCACACTTAGTGTTTGATGAAATACTTAAATGAGGTTAACCCATGAATATCTTCCTAATTATGGTTCACTTTTGTTATGTTTCTAAATATATTGAAGTTGCTAGGATTTCCGAAACCTCTTAGTAATATAAGGAAAGCTCAAGAAACATTGGAGCCTCCAAGAGGTCAATTCACGTGAGAAAGCTATTTTGGAATATCGGCCTAATTTTAAAAAGGTAAGTATCTTGCCTAACCTTAGGTGGAGGAATTACCCCTTAGGCATCAAGTCTTATGTGCCATTTGTGAAATGTGAAAAGCCGTGTATGCGAGGTGACGAGTACGTACTCGGGCATATATGTGCAAATATTTATTGGGCTAAAGTCTTAGGCATTTTTGTATAGTAAATTGGATAATTGTTGGCATTTATTAAATCCTCTATTTTCCATGTCTCAATCCTTGTTTGTCGAATTTGGTTTTATATGATAATTTGGTGTGATTGTCACTTGAATTTTTATGTGAATTCTGTGAGTTTGTTGATTTGATATTTCCTGAAAATTATTATATTATGGATTTTTCATCTGTAAATAATTAATTAAATAAGTTTAAATTGAGGCGTTAATATAATTATCAAGAATTTGGATTAATGAAGGTGTTGCCCTATACTGAGTTATTTTTCCATCTCTGTTGTTGTTGTGCTTGAGGTTTTGTGTTCCTTGTGTGGAGCCTTGGGCTAATTACTGTGAATTTAAGTGAATTTATTGTATCTTTAGAATTGGTTGTGGCCTACGGGAAAATTGTGATATGAATTGTTGTATTGTGTTATCGTGATAATATTCCGAGTAAATTTTTGTGTGATTTGAGTTATTATTATAAGGACATAAGGGTGGCATTCCACTGTTAACATTATGTGGGTATAAGGGTGGCATTTCACTGTGGTTATGTGTGTTGGAATATTGTCTGGGCGGAGTGATAAGGGTGGCTATTAATAGAAGTGAAAAGGGTGGCTATAGGAGGGATAAGGGTGGCTATTGACATTGTCAGGGCGGAGGGATAAAGGAGGCTATTATAGGAGTGATAAGGGTGTCTATATGAGAGATAAGGGTAGCTATTGTCAGGGATGATACATGATGATGTGGGAGTATTTTGTTTGTGATTTTTATATGATGTTGTGATTTTTTCTGGTGTTTATTTTTATCTCTTGTGCAACTTGTCTTGTTGTTGGTAACTTGATAATAGTCTGATTCGTGTTGAAATTGTGAGTCTGTGGCTATTGCCGGATGGATTATGTTATTGGCACGTGAATTGTCCGTGCAGATGTGATATGAAATATGGGCACGAGGTGCCAGAAAAATATAATGATTATGTTATTGGCACGTGAATTGTCCGTGCATATGTGATATAAAATGTGGGCACGAGGTGCCAGGAAAATATTATGATTATGTTATTGGCACGTGAACCGTCTGTGCAGATGTGATATGAAATGTGGGCACGAGGCGCCGGGAAAATATAATATTTTTTATTATTGACACGTGAGTTGTCCTTGCGGTGTTGACAAAAATGTAGGCACGAGGTGCAGTAAAAATATGAAAGTGGGTTGAGACCCGTATTTTATAATTATGAAACGAGGTGTGTCATAGATTGACTTTTATTCGAAGGAATTATATTCAAAATATATTTATTTGAAAGAAGTATATTCGAAAGATATTTATTTAAAAGAGATTTATACTCAAAAGATATTTATTTGAAAGGAGTATATTTGCAAGATTTGTATTTGAAAGAGTTTTATATTCAAAGGATATTTATTCGAAAGAAATATATTCGGAAAGTATTTATTCGAAAGAATTATATGTGAAAGATTTATATTTGAAGAACTTATTTAATTGGTTGTACTTGTGTTTCTTATTCGTTTAGGTAATAATTATGATGTTCTTGTTGTCTTGTTATTTACATCACTAGTTGATTGTTGTTGTTATCACTGCCATTTATTCCCCCTTATTTTTGTATACTATATTGCACAGGTTAATAGACTAGTGAGTGTATTGACTGTACCTCATCACTACTCCACCGAAATTAGTCTTGTTACTTACTGGGTACCGACTGTGGTGTACTCATACTACACTTCTGCACATTTTTGTGCAGAGTCAGGTATTGGAGATATGGGACTCGAGAAGAGTTAGTGTGTTGATCGCAAGGATTCAAGGTAGAGCTGCTTGGTCGTCGCAGTCCCTTGGAGTCTTTCTATTTTATTGTACTGTCAACTCTTATTCGAACATTATTGTATATTCGATCCTTGAGATCATTACATGTATCTAGTTAGAGTTCGTGACTCAGTATTACCAGTCTTGAGAGGTTTTTATATTTGTTTCCGCTTTTGGTTTCGATACTTGTATTAAATTATATGTTTAAAAAAAATAGCTTAAAATGAAATTGAAATCGGCTTACCTAGTCTTAGAGACTAAGTGCCATAACGACGCCTGAGGTGGGATTTTGGACCGTGACAAGTTGGTATCAGAGCTCTAGGTTCATAGGTTTTACGAGTCACGAACGAGTCTAGTAAAGTCTTGCGGATCAGTACGGAGATGTCTGTACTTATCTTCAAGAGCCAACAGAACTGTTAGGATATTTCCACTTCTTTCATTCTGGTCGTGCGAAATTTGTTAAATTTTGAATTTGAGCCTTTGTATCTCTATTCTCTCACAGATGGTGAAGACACGTGTAACTGGATCAGTTGAGTAGACACCCGCTCATACTGCTAGTGCCGCAAGAGGCCGAGGTAGAGGCCAAGAAAAGGGACATGTTACAGCTAGAACATCGGTTAGAGGGGCAGTTGAAGAGCTGCCAATTGCTCCAGTTGGGGGACATGCACCAGAGACACCTGTTGTTACCCCCGAACTTCATGAGGCTATAGCACAATTCCCAAACATGTTTGGTACATTGACTCAGGTGGGATTGATCTCCGTTTCACCAAATATTTCATAGATTGGGGGAGGAGTTCAGAATCCTACCGCTCGTCCTACAGAGCAGCAGGTTCACATTGGTTAGGTTCCGGGTATAGTACCGGTACAACCTGTTATTCCGGTTCGGCCTGAGGTCAGACTAGAGGCATCAGAAGAAGAACAAAAGAGACTTGAGAGATTTAAGAGGTATAGTCCACCTACCTTCACTGACATAGCTACCGAAGATGCCTAGGGATTTCTAGAAAAGTGCCACCGTATTTTTCGCACCATGGGTATTGTAGAAGTGAGCGGAGTTGCATGTACTACATTTCAGTTGTCAGGAGCAGCATATCGATGGTGGCAAGCTTATGAAGAGGGCAGACCGGCTAATGCAACACCACCAACTTGGGCTCAATTTTTGGACTTTTTTTTTAAAGAGTTTGTTCCCGGGACTCTTCGGGATGCATGATGCACAGAGTTTGAATGGTTGCATCAGGGCACCATAACAGTGTCAGAATATGCTATTAGGTTCAGTGAGTTAGCCCGACATCTATCTTGGTTCCTACAGTTAGAGAACGAGTTTGCAGATTCATTGAAGGGCTCGATTAAGATTTTAAAATAATCATGGTTCGAGAATTGCAGATTGACATTCCATTTCAGTAAGTAGTGGAGATTGCCAGAATTTTAGAACGTGTTCGAAGTGAGGAAAATTAGTCTAAAGAGACCAAAAGGTCTCAAAACTCTGGAGGATTCAGTGGATTCTACTATGCAGCTATGACTCATCATGGCGGAGGTTCGGGCAGTCGGGAAGCCCCGTCTGCATTTCAGAGTACTCGTAGTGCTGTAGTTAATACTTTTAGTACATCACCGGCACGAGGTTCTTACAGTGGTTATTCCAGTTATCCGGCACAGACTCAGTACGAGTAGTCACGACCTCAGAGGGGTTGTTATGAGTGTGGTGATACCAGGCACATCATGCGAGATTGTCCCAGACTTGGGAGAGGCGAATTTCATCAAAATACTCAGGCTACATGCTTTATTCTAGTTAATACCCCACGTGTATAGCCAACTAAAGGTGGAGGGCAGGCGGGTAGAGGTCGCCCAAGAGGGAGAGACCCGACCCGTTGATATAATTGTTATGAATTGGATGGGGCCGATACACCAAATGGTGTCATTATAGGTATGAATTAATTTATAATAAAAGGAGCACTATTATTATTTTGATTCGATTATCGAGGTGGGAACTCCTTTCATGCTCCTTATATGGTGAATTTGTGAATTTGTACTCCACCTCCATGATTATCCTTGTTGGGAGACTTGATGGTGTTAACCGTATCTATCATTTTTTGTTTTGTACATTATTGTGGTCTATGAGTCCCAAAAGATGACTTCTTATTACTCACTACAGTGGGTTTTGATATGATTTCAAAATAATTGATTATAAGTTTATGAATTATATGCCCTACCGGTATGGGGGTTCATTATGTGTTGTGAAAACTATTTACGGAATTTATTAAAAAGAAGAAAGAAAGGGAATGGAAAATTTCAGTTGGTACAATGTGCAAAATATTTGTGATTCAGAGTTGAGGACGAGATCCTCGCATTTTTATATGGTGTGAAATATTTAAACCGGGCTACAAGCTGTGGTGGAAGTTATATAAGGACGAGGTCCTTGTGATAAAAAAATTATTATGAGTTTAAATTCTCCCTCTGTGAAATTAAAATATGTACTATAGTATTAATAGAGAGTCATGCCTGCAACTCTTATTTGATAATTTTGTATGTATTTTATGTGCATATTTAGCCATATTCGTGTTGTAAACAACCTATGAGATGAGTGTCCAGGTGGTGTTAAATATGACTCATTAATTTGGGTAAATAATTATGAGGTCTTCATGCCTCTCGTGTTGTTGTTAGTGTTGTTAAAAATTTGAAATGAGATTTTGGTTAATATAAAATTAAATGAGGATGCTAGAATTAATTATGAGCAGTTATTATGACTAGAGATGTGATTATGGGCATACGTATAATGTGTGTGTAGGCACGAAATTGCTACCGCTGGTTGAGACTAACACAATGTGTTAATATGGGAAATCAGGCATTATGAAATCTAAAGAAAATAGGCCAAACTATGAGCATGATGTTTCCCCAATCATTGTCCTCCATGTACCTGGTGTTTCATGTGTCTATATCTAAGAAGGTAGTTGAAAATCCTTTATCTATTGCTCCGGTGGAAGCTAGTGGAGGTGAAGTAAATGGATAATTGAACTATAAGAGGTACTTAATTGTCATCCTTGTTAGATAAGTCCGAAAGTTGAGATTTGCCTCTGTCGAGTGTTATGGAGAAGTATGTGAGTCGAGGAGGCCACCTTGAAGGCAGAAAGTGTTAAGGAAAGAAAATGTTCACGCTGGATCGAAAGGTGCTTCTATGTGTTATGATTCAAATAAGTACAGTTCATGTCCATATGCTACTTTTGTTAATGTAATGTCGATAATGTTAAAATTTGTATTATTTGTATGTTGTGATGCTTTATCGAGTTGTGGATGTATTGTTAGAAGTGTTTTTGGTATTTTTCTGGGAGGTGGATAGGCCCAAATACAGAGGAGACTCTGCCGAAATTTCTAAAAAATTTGGGAGTTAGTCAAATTTGGGAGCCTGAGATGTGTGAGAGAAGAGATGTGTTATGTTATGTGTTTGGGGAGGACTCTACTTCTCATTTGAGGATGAATTATCCGAAGCGGGAGAGAATGTAATTCCCCATAAATTTTCGCCAAGAAATTTAAGGTTTCGTGGTGCCAAGGTAGGCTAATGTATTGTATTTTCGGACTTTTTGGGTTGTACGGTGCGTTGGGGAGTTGAATCATTTATACCTCACGAAGCCAGTTCTGTAGCGCGCTAGACCGTTTCTATATCCCTCGCGAATCCAGGTCTGTAGCATGCTAGACCATGCTATATCCCTCGCAAAGCCTGATATTTATCTCGGTATAGAGATCGCGAAGCCTGGTATTTATCTCGCTATAGAGCTCGCGAAGCCTGGTATTTAGCTCGCTACAGAGCTCGCGAAGCCTGGTATGTAGCTCGCTACAGAGCGTGCCTAGCTTGGTCTGTAGCTCGGTCCGAAATTTGGAGGGTCCATTTTTCTATCTTTGTAACTCGACCATATCTCGTTAAATAGACACAAGAGATCAATTTTTAAGGGAATATCTGATATTTTTAGAGAGAGGAAGTGTGCTAAAGTGAGAGGAGAAATTCCTAAGCTAATTGTTCATCAAAATCTTGCTCAAGCCTTGAAATTCAACAAGAAATCTCACAAGATCTTCACCCAAGAGGTAAGGTTCTAACCCTAGTCTTCAATTTCGAGTTTGGGTAAAAGATGGGTGATTGAGAGTATGATTCTTGGGTATGAGAGTATTATTTATACATGCATGTACCAATACGGTTTGTGAGAAGATTGTTGAGCTTAAATGGGCAAAGAGTGGGTTGTGGAGTGAAGGAAAACTTATGCAAGAACCTTGTAATAGAATTTGCACACTTAGTGTTTGATGAAATACTTAAATGAGGTTAATCCACGAATATCTTCCTAATTATGGTTCACTTTTGTTATGTTTCTAAATAGATTGAAGTTGCTAGGATTTCCGGAACCTCTTAGTAATGTAAGGAAAGTTCAAGAAAGATTGGAGCCGAAAGCTATTTTGAAATATCGGCCTAACTTCAAAAAGGTAAGTATCTTGCTTAACCTTGAGTGGAGGAATTACCCTTTAGGCATCGAGTCTTATGTGCCATTTGTGAAATATGAAAAGCCGTGTACGTGATGCGACACGTACGTACTCGAGCATATATGTGCAAAAATATATCGGGTTAAAGTCTTAGGCATGTTTGTGTAGTAAATTGGATAATTGTTGGCATTTATTAAATCTTCTATTTACCATGCCTTAATCCTTATTTGTCGAATTTGTTTTTATATAATATTTTGGTGTGATTGTCACTTGAATTTTTATGTGAATTCCGTGAGTTTGTTAATTTGATATTTCCTGGAAATAATTAGATTATGAATTTTTCATTTGTAAATAATTAATTAAATAAGTTTAAATTGAGGTGTTAATATAATTATCAAGAATTTGGATTAATGAAGCGTTGCCATGTCACAACCCGCACTTTGGGGTTGTGACTTCAGCCAAGAACGGGTGAGAAAAGGCTCTTCTGGTTGTCTGACGTAGATCTGCCTACTCGGGCAACTTGGGCTTGTAAATTTTAAGCATATATAAGGGGGGTATAGGTGATGAAAGCTCCGACCTGCCTCCCCCATATGTGCTTCCACCAAGCCGTATTGAACAAGCTACCTTGGGGGCGACCTCAAGGGCCTGCCTTGATGACTCAAAGGAGTGTCCTAGGTATCCATATGAGTTAGGGAACTCCATGGCAGCGCGACGCCTTCGGGCTAGCGTTGGGCACCAAAGTGGCGCTGGAGGCTCGATGAGTGGGACAGCCTGCCCCGCGGGCTGCCGAAATATTGGAAGGAGACCTATGTGTTGATTGGATACTTGATGCACCTATCTTAGGGGAATCATGTGTCGACTTGTGAGCATGGCTTGGGGTTCGACCATGCAACCAAGGGTCTGTTGGCCTAAACGTACGGTTGGGGGGCGACACTGCACTATTCGGGATGGAAGTATGTCGCGAGGGATATGTATGGGCATGGCACGAAAGATGCGCATGACAATGGCCAAGGACTAAAGGTTGCCTTACTCGGGAGAGGCACGAGCTCGTTGCGTATGCACTAGGTGAGTGTCAAGCTTGAGGATAAGGCTGTGCACGCGAGAGTGATGCTCAATCTTAGGCCAAAGACAATACATGTCCTAAGCCAATCCCCCAGGGCGCGTATGGATTATGATCGTAAGATTAAAAGCACCACGACATATCTAGGGCCAAGTGCCTAGACATCTTACGGGCGGCACAAGTTGGGGAGAGCCTCATGGGCGAGTTCCACCAACAAGCACAAGATCATGCTTGAAAACTTGGGAAATGATGAAGGCTGGCCTGCAGCGTGGGGAACTACAGACACCACATTGGCAAAACGGTGCCGCTGGCAAGCGTAAGGGAGTCGGCCTATGACACATGGTATCAGAGCTGATTAAGGCCATACTATGCCACGACACAATGTCAAGGCAAGGGTGGAGATGGCAAGTGCATTTTGGATGTCATTGAAGAGATTGATGTTCATATGCCACCAGAGATCGAGAACCCGATACTACTGGTCGAAGAAAGAAATGGGTGATTCCAATTTCTTTTGAAAGTCTAGGGTTCTATTGAATGTGGTAATATGCCGATGAGTCGGGTGGTCAAGATAAGGCCATGTTTGCCAGGTCGTAAAACCATATTGCAAAAGAGTAGGAGCCGTGGACTATAACTTTGGGCATGTTCATAGCGGAGATCTTGCTAAGGATGCATGCGACGCATCACTTGAGTGTATTTCCTGTAGGATAGACTTTTGGACTGCCTGAGGGCATTGCCAAGGTGAGGAGATGAAGTTGAGGGAATAGCGAAGCTTCAGAATTGGGCGGATTTCCAAGTTGGAAGATATCATCATTCTGGAAAGGGGTACGCCGAATGATTTGAGGACCGTTAAGAGTCCAAGTGCGAGGCACAACCGAACCGAGAAGCCGTGCTAGCAGGACCAAGAGAGTACCTATCTATAGGGAAAGTATTGAAGTACTACCGAGAGCATTGGGTACTTGTTGTGGAAGTGACAGTTTAAAAACAAAGAGCTTTATTCGGGAATACGACGATGCTATGACTTTGAGAATGTAGTACTCACCAAGAGTCATCCCAAGAGCTGGCCGAATTCCAAGTGGGACGACAACGCTAAGATGTATCCTCCACATTGAGTATGGGAGGATCCCGCCTATGCAAGAGGCATATGGGCAAAGTTGTGAGTCTGGAAGCCAACATATCTTCAAGGTAATGAAGGCAAGGAAAAGCTACGGGAGCGAAAGTCTACGGGAGCTATGCCAGAGGGCGTTGTAAGGCTAAGTGAGCGACGGAGCTGCGAGAGCCGCGCCAAAGAGCACGTTGATGTGCTTACCTGTGAAGGGAAAACTTCAAAAGGATATGAAGTCCGTGAAGGTCATAGTGTGATTGACTAGTGTCGGTCAATCACAAACTTAGACACCAGAGGGTGCAAGTGCGGAGGCATTTTCCAAGTGAACACCGAAAGGAGGTGAAGTGCAGAGGAACGCTTGGAAGATACTTGGGGGAGAAGTGCATGGGGCACGACTACTTTTGAGAAAGTACTTCGAGGAAGTCCAAGACACAAGACAAAGGGAGTCGCGAACTACATACCTGAGGGGGCAGACTCCAGGATGTCTTAGTCCATGATGTGTCATCGGGGACGATGACATAATGAGTGTGGGAGAATGTCACAACCCGCACTTTGGAGTTGTGATTTCGGCCAAGAACTGGTGAGAAAAGGATATTCTAATTGTCTGACATAGATCTGTCTACTTGGGCAACTTGGGCTTTTTAATTTTAAGCATATATAAGAGGGGTATAGGTGATGAAAGCTCCAACCTGCCTCCCACATACGTGTTTCCACCAAGCCGTATTAAACGAGCTACCTTGGGGGCGACCTCAAGGGTCTTCCTGGATGACTCAAAGGAGTGTTCTAGGTATCCATACGAGTTAGGGAACTCTATGGACGGCGTGACGCCTTCGGGCTAGCGTTGGGCACCAAAGTGGCATTGGAGGCTCGATGAGTGGGACGGCCTACCCTGCGGGCTGCCGAAATATTGGAAGGAGACCTCTGTGTCGATTGGATACTTGATGCACCTATCTTAGGGGCATCATGTGTCGACTTATGAGCATGGATTGGGTTCGACCATGCAACCAAGGGTCCGTTGGCCTAAACGTGCAATTGTGGGGCGACACTGCACTATTCGGTATGGAAGTGTGTCGCGAGGGCTATGTTTGGGCATGGCACGAAAGACGCGCATGACAATGGCCAAGGATTAAAGGTTGCCTTACTCAGGCAAGGCAGGAGATAGTTCCGGATGCACTAGGTGAGTGTCAAGCATGAGGATTAGGCTGTGCACGCGAGAGCGATGCTCAGTCTTAGGCGAAGGATAAGACATGTCCTAAGTCAATCCCCCAGGGCGTGCATGGATTATGATCCTAAGATAAGAAGCTCCCCGACATGTCTAGGGCCAAGTGCCTAGACGTATGGGTGGCACAAGTTGGGGCGAGCCTCATGGGCGAATTCCACCAACAGGCACATGATCGTGCTTGAAAACTTGGGAAAGGACGAAGGTTGTCCTGCAGCGAGGGAAACTGCAGGCGCCGCACGGGCAAAACAGTGCCGCTGGAGAATGTAAGGGAGTCAGCCTGTGACACGTGGTATCAGAGCTGATTAAGGCCATACTATGCCATAGCACAATGTCAAGGCAAGGGTGGATATAGTGAGTGCATTTTGGATATCAGTGCGGAGATCATGTCAAAGCAGAGATTGATGTTCATATGCCACTAGAGATCGAGAACCCGATACTGCTGGTCGAAGAAATAAATGGGTGATTCCAATTTCTTTCGAAAGTCTAGGGTGCTACTGAATGTGGTAATATGCCGATGAGTTGGATGGTCAAGATAAGGCCATGTTTTCCAGGTCGTGCAACCATATTGCAAAAGAGTGGGAGTCGTGGACTATAAAATTTAGGCATGGTGATAGAGAAGATCTTGCTAAGGATGCGTGCAACGCGTCACTTGAGAGTCTTTCCTGTAGGATAGACTTTTGGACTGCCTGAGGGCATTGCCAAGGTGAGGAGACGAAGTCGAGGGAATAGCGAAGCTTCAAAATTGGGCGGATTTCCAAGTTGGAAGATGTCATCATTCAGGAAAGGGGTACGCCGAATGATCAGAGGACCGTTGAGAGTCCAAGTGCGAGGCACAACCGAACCGGGAAGCCGTGCTAGTAGGACCAAGAGAGTACATGTCTATAGGGAAAGTATTGAAGTACTACCGAGAGCATTGGGTACTTGCTAAGGAAGTGACAGTTGGAAAACAAAGAGCTTTGTTCGGGAATGCGGCGATGCTATGACTTTGAGAATGTAGTACTGACCAAGAGTCATCCCAAGAGCTAGCCGAATTCCAAGTAGGACGGCAGCGCTAAGATGTATCCTCCACATTGAGTGTGGGAGGATCCCGCCTATGCAAGAGGCATATAGGCGAAGTTGTGAGTCCGGAAGCCAACATATCTTCAAGGTAATGAAAGCAAGGAAAAGCTACGGGAGCTATGCCAGAGGGCGTTGTAAGTCTAAGTGAGCAACGGACCTGCGAGAGCCGCGCCAAAGAGCACGTTGATATGCTTACCTGTGAAGAGAAAACTTCAAATGGACATGAAGGCCGTGAGGGTCATGGTGTGATTGACTAGTGTAGGTCAATCACAAAGTTAGACACTAGAGGGTTGCAAGTGCGGAGGCACTTTCCAAATGAACACCGAAAGGAGGTGAAGTGCAGAGGCATGCTTGGAAGATACTTGGGGGAGAAGTGCATGGGGCACGACTACTTTTGAGAAAGTACTTCGAGGAAGTCCAACCACAAGACAAAGGGAGTTGCGAAGTACATACTTGAGGGGGAAGACTCCGGGATGTCTTAGTCCATGATGTGTCATCGAGGATGATGACATAATGAGTGTGGGAGGATGTCACAACCCGCACTTTGGGGTTGTGACTTCGGCCAAGAACTGGTGAGAAAAGGATCTTTTGATTGTCTGGCATAGATCTGTCTACTCAGGCAACTTAGGCTTTTTAATTTTAAGCATATATAAGGGGAGTATAAGTGATGAAAGCTCTGACCTGCCTCCCTCCTACGTGCTTCCACCAAGCCTTATTGAACGAGCTACCTTGGGGGCGACCTTTATGGGAACTCTATGGACGGCGCGACGCCTTCAGGCTAGCGTTGGGCACCAAAGTGGCGTTGGAGGCTCGATGAGTGGGATGGCCTGCCCCGCGGGCTGCCGAAATATTGGAAGGAGACCTCTATGTCGATTGGATACTTGATGTACCTATCTTAGGGGCATCATGTATCAACTTGTGAGCATGGCTTGGGTTCGACCATGCAACCAAGGGTCCGTTGGCCTAAACGTGCAATTGTGAGGCGACACTGCACTATTCGGGATGGAAGTGTGTCGCGAGGGCTGTGTATGGGCATGGCACGAAAGACGCACATGATAATGTCCAAGGACTAAAGGTTGCCTTACTCGGGTGAGGCATGAGATAGTTTCGGATGCACTAGGGAGTGTCAAGCATGAGGATTAGGTTGTGCACGCGAGAGCGATGCTCAGTCTTAGGCGATGGACAAGACATGTCCTAAGCCAATCCCCCATGGCGCTCATGGATTATGATCCTAAGATGAGAAGTGCCATGACATGTCTAGGGCCAAGTGCCTAGACATCTTACGGGCGGCACAAGTTAGGGCGAGCCTCATGTGCGAATTCCACCAACAGGCACAAGATCGTACTTGAAAACTTGGGAAAGGACGAAGGTTGGCCTGCAGCGAGGGAAACTGCAGGCGCCGCACGGGAGAAATGGTGCCGCTTGCGAATGTAAGGGAGTCAGCCCATGACACGTGGTATCAGAGCTGATTAAGGCCATACTATGCCATAGCACAATGTCAAGGCAAGGGTGGAGATGGCGAGTGCATTTTTAATGTCAGTGCAGAGATCATGTCAAAGCAGAGATTGATGTTCATATGCCACCAGAGATCGAGAACCCGATACTGCTGGTCGAAGAAATAAATAGGTGATTCCAATTTCTTTCAAAAGTCTAGGGTGCTACTGAATATGGTAATATGCCGATGAGTCGGATGGTCAAGAGAAGACCACGTTTGCCAGGTCGTAAAACCATATTGCAAAAGAGTAGGAGTAGTGGACTATAAACTTTGGGCATGTTCATAGCGGAGATCTTGCTAAGGATGCGTGCGACGCATCACTTGAGTGTATTTCCTGTAGGATAGACTTTTGGACTGCCTGAGGGCATTGCCAAGGTGAGGAGACGAAGTCGAGGGAATAGCGAAGCTTCAAAATTGGGCAGATTTCCAAGTTGGAAGATGTCATCATTCAGGAAAGGGGTACGCCGAATGATCAGAGGACCGTTGAGAGTCCAAGTGCGAGGCACAACCGAACCGGGAAGCCGTGCTAGCAGGACCAAAAGAGTACATGTCTATAGGGAAAGTATTGAAGTACTACCGAGAGCATTGGGTACTTGCTGAGGAAGTGCCAGTTGGAAAACAAAGAGCTTTGTTCGGGAATGAGGCGATGCTATGACTTTGAGAATGTAGTACTCACCAAGAGTCGTCCCAAGAGCTAGCCGAATTCCAAGTGGGACGGCAGCGCTAAGATGTATCCTCCACATTGAGTGTGGGAGTATCCCGCATATGTAAGAGGCATATGGGAAATTGTGAGTCCGGAAGCCAACAAATCTTCAAGGTAATGAAGGCAAGGAAAAGCTACGGGAGCGAAAGTCTATGAGAGCTATGCCAGAGGGCGTTGTAAGTCTAAGTGAGCGACGAAGCTGCGAGAGCCGCGCCAAAGAGCACGTTGATGTGCTTACCTGTGAAGGGAAAGTTTCAGACGGACATGAAGGCCGTGAGGGTCATGGTGTGATTGACTAGTGTGGGTCAATCACAAAGTTAGACACCAGAGGGTACAAGTGCGGAGGCACTTTCCAAGTGAACACCGAAAAGAGGTGAAGTGGAGATACATGCTTGGAAGATACTTGGGGGAGAAGTGCACGGGGCACGACTCCTTTTGAGAAAGGACTTCGAGGAAGTCCAACCCATAGGACAAAGGGAGCCGCGAAGTACATACCTGAGGGCGCAGACTCCGGGATGTCTTAGGACATGATGTGTCATCGGGGACGATGACATAATGAGTGTGGGAGGATGTCACAACCCGCACTTTTGATTTGTGACATCGACCAAGAACTGGTGAGAAAATGCTCTTCTAATTGTCTGACGTAGATCTGTCTAGTCGGGCAACTTGGGCTTTTTAATTTTAAACATATATAAGGGGGTATAGGTGATGAAAGCTCCGACCTTCCTCCCCCATACATGCTTCCACCAAGCCGTATTGAACGAGCTACCTTGGGGGTGACCTCAAAGGCCTGCCTGGATGACTCAAAGGAGTGTCCTAGGTATCCATACGAGTTAGGGAACTTTATGGACGGCGTGACGCCTTCGGGTTAGCGTTGGACACCAAAATGGCGCTGGAGGCTCGATGAGTGGGATGACCTGCCCCGTGGGCTGCCGAAATATTGGAAGGAGACCTCCGTGCCGATTGGATACTTAATGTACCTATCTTAGGGGCATCATGTATCGACTTGTGAGCATGTCTTGGGTTCAACATGCAAGCAAGGGTCTGCTGGCCTAAACGTGAAGTTGTGGGGCGATACTGCACTATTCGGGATGGAAGTGTATCTCGAGGGCTATGTATGGGCATGGCACGAAAGACGTGTATGATAATGGCCAAGGACTAAAGGTTGCCTTACTAGGGCGAGGCACGAGCTAGTTACGGATGTACTAGGCGAGAGTCAAGCTTGAGGATTAGGCTATGCACGTGAGAGCGATGATAAGTCTTAGGTGAAGGAAAAGACATGCCCTAAGCCAATCCCCCAAGGCATGCATGGATTATGATCCTAAGATGAGAAGCGCCACGATATGTCTAGGGCCAAGTGCCTAGACATTTTACGGGCGGCACAAGTTGGGGTGAGCCTCATAGGCAAGTTTCACAAACAGGCACAGGATCGTGCTTGAAAACTTGGGAAAGGACGAAGGATGGCCTGCAGCGAGGGGAACTACACGCGTCGCACGGGCGAAACGGTGCCGCTGGCGAGCGTAAGGAAGTCGGCCCGTGACACTTTTCCCTATACTGAGTTATATTTTCATATTATTATTAAGGTTTTGTGTACCTTATATGGAGCCTTGGGCTACTTGCTGTGAATTTAAGTTAATTTGATGTATCTTTAGAATTGGTTGTGGCCTACGAGAAAATTGTGATATGAATTATTGTATTGTGTTGTCGTGATAATATTCCGAGTATATTGTTGTGTGATTTGAGTTATTATTATAAGGACATAAGGGCGGCATTCCATTGTTAACATGACCTGGGTATAAGGGTAGCATTTCACTGGGTATAGGAGCGATAAGGGTGGCTATTGACATTGTCAGGGCGGAGGGATAAGGGAGGCTATTATAGGAGTGATAAGGGTAGCTATAGGAGAGATAAGGGTGGCTATTTTCAGGGATGATACATGATGATGTAGGATTATTTTGTTGGTGATTTTTATATGATGTTGTGATTTTTCCTGGTGTTTATTTTTATCTCTTGTGCAACTTGTCTTATTGTTGGTAACTTGATAATAGTCTGATTCATGTTGAAATTGTGAGTTTGTGGCTATTACCGGATGAATTATGTTATTGGCACGTGAACTGTCCGTATATATGTGATATTAAATATGGGCACGAGGTGCTAGGAAAATATAATGATTATGTTATTGGCACGTGAACTGTTCGTGCAGATGTGAAATAAAATATGGGCACGAGGTATCAGAAAAATATAATGATTATGTTATTGGTACGTGAGTCGTCCGTGCAGATGTGATATGAAATGTGGGCACGAGGTGCCGGGGAAATTATATGATTTTTATTATTGACACCTGAGTTGAACATGCGGTGTTGACAGAAATATGGGTACGGGGTGCAGTGAAAATATGAAAGTGGGCTGAGACCCGTATTTTATGATTATGAAACGAGGTGTGTCACATAGTGACTTTTATTCGAAGGAATTATATTTAAAAAATATTTATTTGAAAGAAGTATATTCGAAAGATATTTATTTGAAAGAAATTTATACTCAAAAGATATTTATTTGAAAGGAGTATATTTGCAAGATTTTTATTTGAAAGAGTTTTATATTCAAAGGATATTTATTCTAAAGAAATATATTTGGAAAGTATTTATTCTAAAGAATTATATATGAAATATTTATATTTGAAGGACTTGTTTAATTGGTTGTACTTGTGTTTCTTATTCGTTTAAGTAATAATTATGATGTTCTTGTTGCCTTGTTGTTTACATCACTAGTTGATTGTTGTTGCTATCACTGCCACTTATTTCCCATTATTTTTGTATACTATATTGCACAGGTGTAGGTTAGGAGGTAGTTGAGTCTTGCCTTATTTCGTACCGTTGTGAGACTAGTCTGGTAGGGGTTTTGTCTAAGCTAGCTAGTGGCAATGTAGTGTCTTACTATATTGCGTTTTAGTGTCGGACCTATTTACTAGCTATCGTTTTTATTTTTGCTTTTTTCGTTTTTGCTTTGCATCTTTCTTCTGGATTTCATGTTGTTCCTATTTTTTCTATAATTTCTGTGGTGATACTGATATTGTCTTATTTTGTCCTTTTGTCCTTTTGTCCTCCTGAGCCGAGGGTCTTTCGGAAATAACCTCTCTACCTCTTCGGGATAGGGGTAAGATCTGCGTACACACTACCCTCCCAGACCCAACTAATGAGATTTTACTGGGTTGTTGTTGTTGTTGTTGTACTATATTGCATGGGTTAATAGACTAGTGAGTGTCTTGACTTTATACACACACTGGCTGAAATCGCTTCACGCCGGCTAGTGCTGTATGCAACAATACCTCTTGCCAGGTCGGAGAAAATGAAGCACAACGAGGTGGGAAGGAACTAGACAGTCAACCGAAGTTTGACCGAATTTCGACAGTATCGACATGAACTAGAACTACCATAAAATGTTAGTATTCAACTAGAAAAGTCTATCAGTGTTGGTACTAGACCCAAACAAACCGGAAATTTAGAGAAAATTGGATAAGGGAGTAGATGTAGGGTTTGTTGTTTTTTAGATCTGAAATTCAACTGATTTGGTGGGGATTTTAGGAAAACTAATGGTAGATTAGTGATGAGGGGAGGCTGGGGATTGTGGATTATTAATTTGGGGAGGTTTTGTGGTGATGCCCCTACCATGAGACGATTTTCGGTGACGGCTTTGCAGAGAGTGAGGGGCCTCTAGGGTTTGGGGGGCCTGTTAAGACAGTCTTATGTGGATGGGAGATTAGTTCGGAGTCGTTAGATTTTGGGAGATGAATGGCTAGGATTGAGAGGGGCAAAAACGGGATTGTTTTGGTTACGGGTAAATGGATTGGGTCTAATATTGGGCTTGGGCGGATCTGGAACGTGACTGGGCTGATGCAAATCCCCTGGCCCAGTTATAATGAAGAATAAGCAGCCCTTTTCCTTCCTTCTTTGTATTTCAAAATTAACTAATTGACTTAAATACCTAATTTCGAACTGATTTTGCAAAAATGACCCACTTAGCTATTTTTATAACAATTGAACTAGTTGCACTAGAAATTGACTGATTAACTAATTAAATCTAAAAATGCAAAAATAAAGCAAGAGTGATTAATGTATTTTTTTTTCATGAATTAAACATGAAATTAATATGTAATTAAATCCTAAAAAATACAATTAAAACCTAAAATGCTATGAAATAAAAAAATTGAAAATTTTTATGGATTTTTTTATGATTTTAAGATATTAATTATGCATCAAAAAGCAAAGAAATGCAAATAAACAAATAAAGAGATATTCCTAGAAATTCTATAAAAATTAAAAACAACTAGAAAACTATTTTTGTGGATTTTGTAGGAATATTTTTCGTAGGGCAAAAATTACATACTCACATATAATCAATTTTATCATAATTAACCAAAGTAAAGAAAAAAAGGTATTGTATCAAATATTTATATTAAACTATATCAAATTTGTCATTATTAAGCGATAATTAAAGTAAAAATATGTATACCATTATGAACTAGAATCATAGACGGATCCAGGATTTTAATTCTATAGGTTCAAGATTTCGACTTCAATCATTGAACCCATCCCCTTGTTTGAGTTATGGGTCCATAGCTCAATTTTTTCAAAAATTTTATTGAGTTTTATACTGAAAATCAAGGTCTAGGACAAAAGTTATGGTTCAATTGAATCCATAACTAATATGTGGTTTCACCCTTGCTAGTGATAACTATATCCGTAAAAATATATATTATGTATTTATTGAATTGTTGTAATTAAACATTAAATGTAATTAATGAGTATTGCTCCTTGATATTTTGGGGGTGTATTTAAAAGCGATTTGATTGGATTCGATTCATATCTTGACCAAAAATCTAGCATCGACCTCATAATTTTTTTTTAATCCGTTGTCCGGTACTCACATTGAGGCCCGACTAAATCTAGATTCGCGCCGGGAAGTCTCACATTGGGGGATAAAGCGCTCCCTAACAAAGATAATTTCATACCCAGGGATTCGAACCCAAAAGAATAAAGAAGTACTTACCACTCCATCACAATTTCGATGACCTCATAATTTCTTATCCAATAATAAATTGGTCAAGTTGTTGCAAATTGTAATGATAGCTCTTTGCCTCTTTGTTCAATCCCTTTTGCCTGTTTTTCCTCTTTCCCTTTTTTCAAAAGTTTTAAGGGAGAAACACTGTATTCATTTATTTTTATTCTTTTTGGAAGTTTTTAGGATTGGGACTGAGTCATGAATAGTATGGTTGAGAAGAATAAAAATGGTTTTAAGTGAAATTAGATTGATACACTTTAATGACATAAAGTGAAGTTCTCACCAATAGACTCAAATTCTTAATTCGTAAGAACCACCTACTATGAGTTCAGGGTCGTCGTTCCATTGATGGTATTTGAATAATTAATTTCACCATAAAATATTGAAGTGTTTGGTTGGTTACAGTGACGAGCCAAGATTTTTAATAAGGGGATCAAAATATGACGAAGTCAAGGAGTGTCAAAATGTAATATGTATACATATTTAAAAAAAAATAGAGTAAAATTAACTTTACCCCCTTAACCTTTAAGGGTTGGTAAACAATACCCCTCTCACATTTTGAATGGGAAAGGGAACCCCTTTATGCAATATTTTTTTTGGTGAGAGATTCTTTTTTAAAATAAATATATTTTGCTCTCTCTCTCTATCATTTCAAATGTGAAGTATAATATTTTTCATCCAAATCAATACTTAAATTTTATCTTTCTTGCTTGTAAAATTTAAGATATTTCTCTATTATATTGAGGCCAATATTAAAATTGTTGCAATAAAGAAAAAATATTTGCTTACGAAATTTAAGAAATATGTTGAACACACATTCACCATGAATGCTTTAGCATTTCATGAAGGGAAAAACATACACTGAAATAGTCAATTCTCTGACATATATTAGATGAAAGAATTATTGCTACGAATATTAATTTATTTATATATTTTCTTTGTATATTAAAGAAAAAATGCATAACTACCCCCTGACCTATAGCCGAATTTTCAACTACACACTCTATTTTTGCGGGGGGTTTTATTACCCCTCTAAACTATTTTAAAGTCAAATAAATCCACCCTTAAAGTACCACAACTAAATGTTCGTTGGGCAGTGAACCACACTCGTTTGACACATCAGATTTCATATAAAAAAATTGTCTTTTTCTTTCTCTTTTCTGTTCTTCATTACTCCAGTCAACACCAACAAACCGGAATAATAAAGATTCACTCATATTTTTCCTTTTTTTGTTGCTAGCTTTTTTAATGGCTATTATGGTAGTTTATTTTTGGATGGTGGCTATAATAGGTGATTCTGGGTGGTATAAATATGATGGATGTTATAATTAAGAGGTGAGTGATGATATATAATATGAGTATAAGTGTGTTTGCTAGGTTAGCAGAAGACTTTTTCTAGTTAAAATTTCAATACCTCCATTTTTTTCCTGCGTGGGAAGGTTTTCCGATGTTGAAATTTTTTCCCCAAATTTGAGTGTATTTTGCTTTGCTTGTGAATAGATCTTTTTGAGAGTTTAATTTGTTTGTGAAAAGGATAGAAAGAGGAAGAAGAAAACAAAATAAATGAAAGAAGAATAGTTAGACAAAGTCGCCGGCGAGTAAATATTCGCCGGAAATAGAGAATAAACGAAAAAAGAAGTAAAAGAAAAAGACAAAGAAAAGGAAAAGGAAAAGAAAAAAAAAAGAAATAATATATCTCACTAAAAATTGTAAAAAAGCAAAAAGCAAAATCTAAAAATCGTTTTTACTTGTTTCTTGTGATGACCCAAAATGTCATCTTTAAATTTAATAATTAATTATGTATTCTAAGACTTCGAAAAATACTATTTATTATTTCTCGACATGCGTGTGCAATCCGTACAATTTTATGAAAAGTTGTTATGTGAAAAATGGATTTAAAATATGGATTAGAGATTTAAAACTCAATTGAGTTGACTTTGGTCAGTATTTTGAGAAAACGGACTCGGATCAGTATTTTGACAGTTCCGGTAGGTCCGTATTGTGATTTGGGATTTGGGCGTATGCCCGAAATCAAATTCCGAGGTCCCTAGCCCGAGATATGGAATTTTGAAGAAAAATTAAAATGTTTAAGTTCGAATAGTGACCGGATATCTAATTATGTGAAAACGACCCCTGAATAAAATTTTGATGATTCTAATAGCTCTGTATGGTGATTTTGGACTTAGGAGCGTGTTCGGAATTTTATTTGGAAGTCCGTAGTTAAATTAGGTTTGAAATGGCTAAAAACAAGAATTTAAGTTTGGAAGTTTGAGCGATGAGTTGACTTTTTGATACCGGAGTCGGAATCCAGTTTCGAAAATTTTCATAGCTCCGTTATGTAATTTATGACTTGTGTGTAAAATTTAAGGTCAATCGGAGTTGATTTGATAGGTTCCGACATCGAATGTAGAAGTTGAAAACTCTTAGTTACATTAAGCTTGAATTGGGGTATGATTCATGGTTTTAGCGTTGTTTGATGTGATTTAGAGGTTTGACTAAGTTCGTATGATATTTTAGAACTTGTTGGTATATTTGGTTGAGGTCCCGAGGGCCTCGGGTGAGTTTCGGATGGTTAGCGGATAAAAAATTTGACTTAAAAGTTGCTGCAGTGTTTCCTCTTCTGTTGGATATTCTGAGTTGATATCGAGCCCAGGTATCGAGCCCAGGGTTGACGAGGCTCAGGCTCGAGCTTGAGATAGAAGCCACGATCGAAGGTCCAGCTCGAGGACATGATCGAAGGTAAGGCTCGAGGGCTAGGATCGAGACCCATGCTCGATGCCCTAATCGAAGGCACATGCTCGATGCCCTGATCGAAGGCACATGCTCGATGCCCTGATCGAAGGCCCAACCTAGATGTTCTGATCGAAGGCCCAACCTCGATGCCCTGATCGAAGGCTATGACCGAGGTCCAGGCTCGAGCCTGTGATTGAAGCCGCGATCGAGGCCCAGTTCGAGGACCAGTTCCGAAGGCTGCTAGGAAGTTTTATAAAAAGAGGGCATTCGTCCCATTTGCCATTTTTGACAAACTTGATCTTGAGTAGAGGCGACTTTTGGCAGATTTTCAAGGGAAAAATATTGGGGTAAGTGATTCTAACTCGGATTTGGTCTACATATACAAGTATATCATTGTTTTCACCATAAATTAGTGTTTTGAGATTTAAATTTGAAAAATATTTAGAAATCTCATAGAAACGAATTTTTGAGATTTCGGTATCGATTCGGAGTTGGATTTGAGTGAAACTAGTATCATTGGACTCGTAATTGAATGGGTTGTCGTATTTCATAACTTTCGCCAGATTTTGAGATGTGGGCCCCACAGACGAATTTTTAATTAATTTCGGGATTTCTATTAAAAATATAGTATTTTCTTATAGAATTGATCCCTATAATTTTTAGTGATTATATCAAATTATTTTGGCTAGATTCGAGCCAGACATAGTTGGATTATCGTGGAAAAAGACTTCTAGTGGATTAAATTGGAGCAAATTGAGGTAAGTCTCTTGCCTAATCTTGTGAGGGAGAAATTTACCCCATAGGTGATTAAATTAAATATATTTTTGCTAAATTGCGGGGGCTACGTACGCACGAGGTGACGAGAGTCCGTGCGTAGCTACTATTAATGCTAAAGTCCGAGTAGTTTAGGACTCAAAGCATGAATTACTTATGTAAATTGTATTCTTTATTAATTAAAATATTTGATGTATATATTGTGAATTGTTATGAAAGGTAGAGAAATATGAAATCTTCATATGCTTAATTTTGTTTAGATTAATTAATTGTTGAAATAAATGTTTATCCTCTCGAATAAACTTTACAATAAATACTCTTATTCTGGAGGTACATAAGAAAATGTCCTCCTTTCTTGTGGATCGGGCCGAACGCCTCGGCAGGATAGATGCATCTATGGATCGTGCCGCATGTCCCTCGGCAGTGTACACAATATTCTGGATCGGGCCGAACGACCTCGGCAGAAATCGTGCTTAATAATAATAATAATTACACAATACTTTGACGGTTTATTGAAGCTTGTGAAGCTATTTGATAAATTGGAAACTCATTGAAATTGAATTGCAGTTTTGTAAAACTATTTGATAAATTGGAATTTTTATTGAAATTGAAGGATTTAATATATATATATATATATATATATATATATATATATTGAGAATTGTTGCATTTTGAAGGATTTTGATTATTTTCTACTGGTTAAATAAATTATTGTTATATTCTATAAATCATGCTGATTTAAATATTCTAGCTTTATTACAATTATTATTATTGACCCATAGTGAGTGTCAAAGTCGGTCATCTCGTCTCTACCACTTCGAGATTAGGCTTGATACTTACTGGGTACACGTTGTTTACGTACTCATACTACACTTGCTGCACTTTTTGTGCAGGATCTGAGACAGGTACTAGTAGAGGATCTATCATCACATACCCACGTCATCCCGAGGCATAGTGGTGAGCTGCCTTTCTGAGCCGTTCTGCAGCTACCACTGTCTCTTCTTATATTTACATTCTGTCTATTTCATTTCAGACAGTATTTGGAGTTTTGTATAATCTACTAGATGCCCATTCACTTGTGACACCAGGTTGTGGCACACACATTGGTAGAGTTTGGGTTTATATTTTCTTGGTTTTAAATTTTATCAATGTATGCTTAATTTATTAGTTGGCTTGCCTAGCTGTAGTGTTAGGCGCCATCACGACCTACAGGTGAAATTGCGTCGTGACAACATGGTATCAGAGCACTAGGTTCACTTAGGTCTCACAAGTTATGAGCAGACCTAATAAAGTCTTGCGGATCGGTACGGAGACGTCTGTACTTATCTTCGAGAGGCTATAGGGTGTTAGGAAACTACCTTTCTCCATATTCCATCGTGCATTAATGTAATACTAAACATCCTTCTATTATTCTCTCACAGATGGTGAGAACGCGCTCTAATGAGGTTCCAGACCAGGGAAGAGCTACTCCCCTAGTTGCTAGAGGCCGAGGGAGGGATCCACCTCGTGGTAAAGGGCGAGGACGTCCCAGGACTATTCTAGTTATGCCGCCAGTTGGTCCAGCAGAAAATCCCATTATTGAGGAACATGGTGAGGTGCTTGTGGCAGAGCCAGCTCCGGTGGATTTCACCTCTACACCAGAATTTCAGGATGTCATGGGTCGTATGCTGCGGTTCATGGACAATATGACTCAGGCCAGTTTATTTTCGGCAGACCCAGCCATATCTCAGGCGTGGGGGAGCACAGACCCCTACCGCACAGGCCCATGGATAGGCAGCTGTTGTATATCAAACCCAGGGTGCACTACATGTGGGTGTAGCCCAGCCAGTGACAACAGCTACACCTGAGCCCACGCTAACTGTAGCCGTCGATCCTCAGAAATTATTGGAACGATGGACTAGACTACATCCTCCTGTCTTTGGGGGTGAGAGACATGAGGATCCACAGGAATTCATTGATCGTTGCAGGGACAGACTGCACAATATGAGGATATTGGAGTCTCATGGGGTAGACTTTGCTAATTTTCAGCTAGAGGGTAGAGCCCGTAGATGGTGGCAGTCTTATGTTCTTGGCAGACCAGCAGATTCTCCTCCCATAACTTGGGACAGGTTCACTCGTATCTTTCTAGACAGGTATATTCCACCCTCCCAAAGGGAAGAGTTGAGGTTTCAATTTGAGCAGCTCCAGCAGGGTCAGATGTTAGTGACCAATTATGAGGCAAGGTTTTCTGAGTTATCTCGCCATGCACTTATGATACTCCTTACTGAGGCGGAGAGAGTGCGGAGGTTTGTTACGGGTTTACATACTGGCATTTAGGCCACTATGGCTCGAGAGGTTGAGATGGGTACTTCTTATGAGCTAGTCGTGGAGATAGCCCGCATGATTGAGGGTGTATATCAGCGGAGCTGAGAGCAGGGTATGAGAGATAAGCGATTCAGGTATTCTGGAGAGTTCAGAGGTGCTCCGTCTGGGGACAGAGGTCAGTTCGTGAGAGGGCAGTCCAGCAGGCCCCCATATCCGGCACCACCACCTCCTCGGGGTGCTCCAGTACGACCTTATTTCAGTGCTATACCAGAGAGCTCTTATCGCCCACCAGTTATTCAGGGTTCTTCCCATGGGTATTCAGGTCCCCAGGGCCAGACACTTAGTCAGCAACCCATCGCACCGAAGAGTTGTTATGAGTGCGGGGATCCCAGTCACATGCGAAAGTTTTTCCCCAGGCTTCGGGGTAGACCAGTACAGCAGGGTCAGCAGTCTATTCTTACCGGACCAGTTGCTCCACCAGTAGTCCAACCACCAAGAGGTGAAGAACAGGTGGGTAGGGGTCGTCCTAGGGGTGGAGGTCAGCTAGGTGGAGGCCAGCCAGTTGGCGCTCCAGCTCGGTTCTATGCCTTTCCGGCTAGACCAGATGTAGAGGCCTCAGATGCCGTTATTACAGGTATTATTTCTATTTATGGCAAAGATGCCTCAGTATTATTTGATCCAGGATCTATGTATTCATATGTGTCATCTCTATTTGCTCCATTCCTGGGTGTTTCTCGTGAGTCCTTGAGTACTCATGTTTATGTGTCCACTCCTGTAGGCGATTATGTTATTGTGAACCGGATCTACCAGTCCTGTATTATTATATTTTGTAGTTACGAAACTAGAGCAGATCTCCTATTGCTTGAGATGACCGATTTTGAAATTATTCTGGGCAAGGACTGGTTGTCTCCATATCATGCTATTCTAGATTGTCATACCAAGACTGTTACCTTGGCTATTCCAGCATTGCCTAAGCTGGAGTGGAAGGGTTCGCCGGTTAGTTCGTTTAATCGAGTTATTTCTTTTATAAAGGCTCAACACATGGTTGAGAAGGATTGTTTGGCTTATCTAGCCTATGTTCGGGATACTACGCAGAGACTCCGGTTATTGATTCAGTGCCTGTAGTTTGGGAGTTCTCCGATGTATTTCCTTTAGATCTTCCAAGTATGCCACCTGATCGTGATATTGATTTATGTATTGACATGGCTCCAGATACTCAGCCTATATATATCCCACCGTATCGTATGGCTCTGAAAGAATTGAAAGAGTTAAAAGAACAGCTTGAAGAATTACTAGCCAAAGGCTTTGTTAGACCGAGTATATCGCCTTGGGGTGCACCGATATAATTTGTGAAGAAGAAAGATGGCATGAAGGGAATGTGTATTGATTATCGCCAATTAAACAAAGTCACTATTAAAAACAAGTACCCGTTGCCGTGTATTGATGACTTATTTGATCAGTTGCAGGGTGCTAGGGTGTTCTCTAAGATCGATTTGAGGTCGGGATATCATCAGTTGAAGATTCGAGATTCGTATGTTTCGAAAACTGCTTTCCGTACTAGATATGGTCATTATGAGTTTCTGATAATGTCTTTCGGTTTAACTAATTCCCCGGCAGTGTTTATGGATCTGATGAACAGGGTATTCAGGCCTTATATTGATTCATTTGTCATTGTCTTCATTGATGACATTTTGATCTACTCACGTAGTAAGGAGGAGCATGAGCAGCATATGAGAGTAGTGCTTCAGACATTGTGAGAACAAAAGTTATATGCTAAGTTCTCTAAATATGAGTTCTGGCTTGAGTCTGTAGCCTTTTTGGGACATATTGTATCGGGCGAAGGTATTAAAGTTGATCCCAAAAAGATTGAGGCAGTTCAGAATTGGCATCGTCCCACTTCGGCGACGGAGATTAGGAGTTTTCTGGGATTGGCAGGTTATTATCGTTGGTTCGTGGAAAGTTTTTCATATATTGCAGCACCTTTGACCAAATTAACCCAGAAGGGTGCTCCATTCTGATGGTCCGATAGTTGTGAGGTGAGATTTCATAAGCTCAAGACATCATTGACTACAGTACCAGTGTTAGTGTTGCCTTCCGGTTCGGGGATGTATACAGTGTATTGCGATGCTTCGCGTGTTGGCTTGGATTGTGCATTGATGTAGGAAGGGCAAGTTATTGCATATGCTTCACGTCAGCTGAAGCCCCACGAAAAGAATTATCCGGTACATGATTTGGAGTTAGGTGTGATTGTTCACGCTCTTAAGATTTGGAGGCATTATCTTTATGGGGTGTCTTGTGAAGTTTACACTGATCATCGCAGTTTGCAGCATTTGTTCAAGCAGAGGGACCTAAATTTGAGGCAGCGCAGATGGCTGAAGTTACTAAAAGATTATGATATTACTATCTTGTATCATCCGGGCAAAGCAAATGTGGTTGCAGATGCCTTGAGCAGAAAGGCGGAGAGTATGGGTAGTTTGGCTTTCATTTCTGTAGAGGAAAGGTCATTAGCCTCAGATATTCAGTCCTTGGTTAACAGACTTGTGAGGCTGGATATTTCAGAGCCCAACCGAGTTCTTGCATGTGTTGTGGCCCAATCTTCACTATTTGAGCAGATCAAGGCTCGCCAGTATGATGACCCACATCTGTTGGTTCTTCGTGAAACGGTACTACGAGGTGGTGCCAAGGAAGTCACTATTGGTGCAGATGGTGTTCTACGACTCCAGGATCGCCTGTGTGTTCCTAATGTGGCTGAACTGAGGAAAAAGATCCTGGAGGAGGCACACAGTTCTCGATATTCTATTCATCCAGGTGCTACAAAGATGTATCGTAACTTGAGGCAGCATTATTGGTGGCGACGAATGAAAAAGGACATAGTTGAGAATGTAGTTCGGTGTCTAAATTTCCAGCAAGTTAAATATGAGCACCAGAGGCCAGGTGGACTACTTCAGCAGATGACCATACCAGAGTGGAAATGGGAACGAATTACTATGGATTTTGTAGTTGGGTTGCCGCGGACCTTACGGAAGTTTGATGCAGTTTGGGTGATTGTTGACAGGTTGACCAAGTCGGCACATTTTGTTCCTGTTATGACTACGTATACTTCAGAGAGATTGGCCCAGATTTATATTTAGGAGATAGTTCGGTTACACGATGTGCCAATTTCCATCATATCAGATAAAGTCCCTCAGTTTACTTTACATTTTTGGAGAGCAGTACAGAGTGAATTAGGGACCCGTATAGAGCTCAGCACAGCCTTTCATCCACAGACCGACGGGCAGTCAGAGCGGACAGTTCAGATTTTGGAGGATATGCTCAGGGCATGTGTGATTGACTTTGGAGGTCAGTGGGATCATTTTCTGCCTTTGGCCAAGTTTGCTTATAATAACAGTTACCAATCCAGCATCGAGATGGCTCCATTTGAGGCCTTATATGGCCGTCGATGCCGTTCACCTATAGGATGGTTTGAGCCGGGTGAGGCTAATATATATAGTAATGATTTGGTAAAGGATGCCTTGGAAAAGGTAAAGTTGATTCAGGAGCGACTTCGTACAGCACAGTCCAGGCAGAAGAGTTACGCGGATCAGAAAGCGCGTGATTTATCATTTTTGGTAGGCGAAAGAGTTCTCTTGAAGGTTTCACCGATGAAGGGAATCATGATATTTGGGAAAAAGGGGAAATTGAGCCCAAGGTTTATAGGCTCATTTGAGGTGTTGAGACAAGTTGGGGAGGTTGCTTATGAGTTTGCATTGCCACCCAGTCTATCGGGAGTTCATCCGATTTTTCATGTATCTATGCTCCGGAAGTATCATGCCGACCTATCACATGTGTTAGACTTCAGCACTGTTCAGCTAGATAATAGCTTGGGTTATGAAGAGGAGCCATTTGCCATTGTTGATAAACAGGTTCGCCAGTTGAAGTCCAAGAGGGTTTCTGCAGTAAAAGTTCGGTGGAGGGGCCAACCAGTCGAGGAAGCAACTTGGGAGGCTGAGGAAAACATGCGGAGCAGATATCCAGACTTATTCAGCACTTCAGGTATAATTCTAAACTCGTTCGAGGACGAACGTTTGTTTAAGAGGTGAAGAATGTGATGACCCAAAATGTCATCTTTAAATTTAATAATTAATTATGTGTTCTAAGACCTTGAAAACTACTATTCATCATTCATCGACTTGCGTGCGCAATCCGTAAAATTTTATTGAGTTGACTTTGGTCAATATTTTGAGCAGACAGACTCGGATGAGTGTTTTGACAGTTCTACTTAGGCGTATGCCCGGAATCAAATTCCGAGGTCCCTAGCCCGAGATATGGAATTTTGAAGAAAAATTAAAATGTTTAAGTTTGAATAGTGACCGGATGTCTAATTATGTGAAAACGACTCCGGAATAGAATTTTGATGATTCCAATAGCTCCGTATGGTGATTTTGGACTTAGGAGCGTATTCGAAATTTTATTTGGAAGTCCGTAGTTAAATTAGGCTTGAAATTGCTAAAAACAAGAATTTAAGATTGGAAGTTTGACCGATGAGCTGACTTTTTGATACCGCAGTCAGAATCCATTTCCGAAACTTTTCATAGCTCCGTTATGTCATTTATGACTTGTGTGTAAAATTTGAGGTCAATCGGAGTTGATTTGATAGGTTCCGATATCGAATGTAGAAGTTGAAAACTCTTAGTTTCATTAAGCTTGAATTGGGGTATGATTCATGGTTTTAGCGTTGTTTGATGTGATTTAGAGGTTTGACTAAGTTTGTATGATGTTTTAGGACTTGTTGGTATATTTGGTTGAGGTCCCGAGGGACTCGGGTGAGTTTCGGATGGTTAACGGATCAAAAATTTGACTTTAAAGCTCATGCAGTGTTTCCTCTTCTGTTGGATATTCTGAGTTGATATCGAGCCCAGGGTTGACGAGGCTCAGGCTCGAGCTTGAGATCGAAGCCACGATCGAAGGTCCAGCTCAAGGACATGATCGAAGGTAAGGCTCGAGGGCTAGGATCGAGACCCATGCTCGATGCCCGGATCGAAGGCCCATGCTCGATGCCCTGATCGAAGGCACATGCTCGATGCCCTGATCGAAGGCACATGCTCGATGCCCTTATCGAAGCCAAATGCTCGATGCCCTGATCGAGGCCATGACCGAGGTCCAGGCTCGAGCCTGTGATCGAAGCCGCGATCGAGGCCCAGTTCGAGGACCAGTTCCGAAGGATGCTAGGCAGTTTTATAAAAAGAGGGCATTCGTCCCATTTGCCATTTTTGACGAACTTGAGCTCTAGTAGAGGCGACTTTTGGGAGATTTTCAAGGGAAAAACATTGGGGTAAGTGATTCTAACTCGGATTTGGTCTACATATACAAGTATATCATTGTTTTCATCATAAATTAGTGTTTTGAGATTTAAATTTGGAAATATTTTAAAAATCTCATAGAAATGATTTATTGAGATTTCGGTATCGATTCGGAGTCGGATTTGAGTGAAACTGGTATCGTTGGACTCGTAATTGAATTGGTTGTCGGATTTCATAACTTTTACCAGATTTTTAAGATGTGGGCCCCATGGACGAATTTTTAATTAATTTTGGAATTTCTATTAAAAATATAGTATTTTCTTATAGAATTGATCCCTATAATTTTATTGATTATATCAAATTATTTTGGCTAGATTCGAGCCAGACAGAGTTGGATTATCGTGGAAAAGGACTTCTAGTGGATTAAATTGGAGCAAATTGAGGTAAGTCTCTTGCCTAATCTTGTGAGGGAGAAATTTACCCCATTGGTGATTAAATTAAATATATTTTTGCTAAATTGCGGGGGCTACGTACGCACGAGGTGACAAGAGTCCGTGCGTAGCTACTATTAATGCTAAAGTCCGGGTAGTTTAGGACTCAAAGCATGAATTACTTGTGTAAATTGTATTCTTTATTAATTAAAATATTTGATGTATATATTGTGAATTGTTATGAAAGGTAGAGAAATATGAAATCTTCATATGCTTAATTTTGTTTAGATTAATTAATTGTTGAAATAAATTGCTATCCTCTCGAATAAACTTTACAATAAATACTGTTATTCTGGAGGTACATAAGAAACTGTCATCCTTTCTTGTGGATCGGGCCGAACGCCTCGGCAGGATAGATACATCTATGGATCGTGACGCATGTCCCTCGGCAGTGTACACAATATTCTGGATCGGGCCGAACGACCTCGGCAGAAATCGTGCTTAATAATAATAATAATTACACGCTACTTTGACGGTTTATTGCAACTTGTGAAGCTATTTCATAAATTGGAAACTCATTGAAATTGAATTGCAGTTTTGTAAAACTATTTGATATATATATATATATATATTGAGAATTGTTGCATTTTGAAGGATTTTGATTATTTTCTACTGGCTAAATAAATTATTGTTATATTCTATGAATCATGCTGATTTAAATATTCTAACTTTATTTCAATTATTATTATTAACCCATAGTGAGTGTCAAAGTCGTCCATCTCGTCTCTACCACTTCGAGATTAGGCTTGATACTTACTGGGTACACGTTGTTTACGTACTCATAATACACTTGCTGCACTTTTTGTGCAGGATCTGAGACAGGTACTAGTGGAGGACCTATCATCACATACCCACGTCATCCCGAGGCATAGTGGTGAGCTGTCTTTCTGAGCCGTTCTGCAGCTACCAGTGTCTCTTCTTATATTTACATTATGTCTATTTCATTTTAGAAAATATTTGGAGTTTTGTATAATCTACTATATGCTCATTCACTTGTAATACCAGGTCTTGGCACACACATTGGTAGAGTTTGGGTTTATATTTTCTTGGTTTTAAATTTTATCAATGTATGCTTAATTTATTAGTTGGCTTGCCTAGCTGTAGTGTTGGGCGCCATCACGACCTACAGGTGAAATTGGGTCGTGACAGTTCTCACTCTCCTAAGGAGAGTGAAATACACACACTCTACCACGTAAGCTTTAAGGGTGCAAATAATTCTACTTTAAATTTGTTTAGGGGGATAATAAAATTTCGCAAAGGTAGAGTGTGTAGTTGGGAATCTGACTGTCACGACTCCACTTTTCCTCCGTAGGAAATCGTGATGGCACATAATCTCTAAGACTAGGTAAGTCTAACACTTACTAAATTAAATGGCAGAAGTTAACCACAACAACTATCGAACATAAACCATAATCTTCTATAATAAACCAACAACCTCGAGTACAATACAATATCCCAAAACTGGTAGTACAAGTCATAAGCTCTACTTAGTTCACTAGGAAATTTCTAATACAACTGTTCCGGAATAGAAATAAATTGTACAAAGTAAACTATCAAAAGGTGACTCTAGGCTTGCGAACGCGATGGCAGGTATACCTTGAGTCTCCACAGCAATGTTCGATCAATTAGCTAATGATCCACAAACTCTAAAGTACTTGGATATGCACAAAAATATGCAGAAAGCGTAGCATGAGTACACCATAGCAGTACTCAGTAAGTATCAAGACTAACATCGGTAGAGTAGTGACGAGGGACAGTCAAGACACCTACTAGACATGACAACATGTACGAATGTAAATATAAAACTACCAAGGAACAATACCAATATAGAGCTAATCATGGTAAACAACAATAATACTTGCAACGGAAAACTAGAAGTAATAATTATCAACAAGGAATAAACTGGTAATAACACCGTAGGGTAAGCTGAATACAATTTAAGTCCGGTGAAACCAAGTAAGAAAAACAAGTAACAACTCAATAAGAATAACTGCTTTTATACAAGATCTATTCAAGAGTTTTCTGAGGTACCACACCTCATAATTTCAATTCACAGCTCCACCACAATGTATACAAGAATATCAACAACAACAATGGATGAAAAATGCTCAATAAGATAGATGTTTCAATAATAACCAACATCGCCTCAACGTATTAACGACTTTCCCAACTTCAACACCAAATAACTCAGTAATGAGAGAAATAATATATAACCACAATATTAGATAAGACTAATTCATAATAAAAGAGATAATATTCAACAATGAGTATCAAATAATGGAAATCAACAAGTAAAGGGATAACATGAATAATTACTTAAAGTAACGAAAATCAATAAGGAAGGAGATAACACGAACAATAACTTCAAACAATGATAATTAACAATAAATGGATAACAATAACTTCGATTAATATTAAGCAATTATGGAAGAGATAACAATAACTCTAATTAAGGTTAAGTAATTACGGAAGAGATGGCAATTAAAGAGGCAACAACTTCAATTAAGGCCGATAAGGGTTTATTTGACAACAAGTGTAGAACATGAATCAATCAACTACAAATAAGACACGTAAGGGGGAATTTAGCAAATGGAGGACTTAACATGATAAGACAACTTCATTTTTAATGAATATAAGAACCTAAGAGTCTAAGCCGGTCAAATTTCCACATATAAGTTGTGTACACACTCATCACCTCGTGTACACGTCTTTCACGTAGTTCAAATAGTGCAAACAACTCAATTTCTATGGGGTAGTTCTCCCCTCCCCCCCCCCAACATTAGGCAAGATACATACCTCAAAAGCCTTCAGTCAATTCTCAAAAATATCTTTTTCTTTACAATTCACCTCCGCACGGCACAAATCTAACCAAAATCGACTTAATAACATCAAATAATGAAAGAGAAATCAATCACAATAAGTAAAGTTACTATATTTACACAATTACTCAAAAGTCAACAAAAGTCTACACGGGACTCGCCCGGTCAAAATTCGGATCCAATAGTAGATTCTGACTACCATGACCCTACGAGTTCATATATGTGATTAGTTTCAAAATCAAAGTCCAAATCGACTATCAAAACTCAAATTCTTATTTTTTAAAAACTTGACAAATTTTCACTTTGAATCACATGATTTTGATGTTAAAATCCAAGATATAATGATGGAATATGATTAGAAATAGATTAGAATCACTTACCCAAAGTTTGTAGATGAAAATTCCTCTTCAAAATCGCCTCCTACCGAGTCTAGGGTTGCAAAATATAAAAATGAGACCAAAATCCCGTCTCTCAGCTCTTATGTCCAGTCACAATTGCGACCTGAGGTTTGTAAATGCGAGAAATCCGTCGCAAAAGCGAAGATCCCACATCCCCGCTAGAGTCGCAAATGCGAAATAAGTTCGCTAAAGCGAAGAAGGGACACTCCCAAATGCGACATGATTGATCGCAAATGCGAAACAACTTGCCCAGCCCCTCCTTCGCAAATGTGAACTCTTTGTTCGCAAATGCGAACTTAAAACACCTAAACTAAAATTGCAATTGCAACTCATTTCTCGCAATTGCGAGACTTGAAGCTTCTACACAAAACCAGTAGTGCTCAAACTCTACGAAAACACTTCGCAACGCGTCCCAAACTCACCCGAGCCCTCGGGGTTCCAAACCAAACATGAACACAAGTCTAAAAATATAGCATGAACTCGCTCGTACGATCAAATCATCAAAATAACATCCGAAATCACGAATCGGACCTCAAAACACAAGAATTCAACATGAAACTCAAAAACTTCTAAAAATACGATCGCGAGTCTGATTCCTATCAAATCAACCCAGAATGATGCCAAACTTTGCGGACAAGTTCCAAATGACAAAATGGACTTATTCCAAGTCTCGAAACAAGAATCCAACTATGATAGCTATAAAGTCAACCTACGGACAAATTTATGAAAATTCAAGGCCTTAAAATTGCCAACTTTCGGCAAAATATCGCAAATCAACCTACGGACTTTCGAATTCGATTCCGGGCATATGCCCAAGTCCAAAATTACGATATGAACCTATTGGAGCCATAAAAATAACATTCCGGGGTCGTTTCCACAAAAGTCAAATCTCGGTCAATATTTTCAAAATAAGCTTCTAAAGTGAGAATCACTCATCCGAATTCATTCTGAACCATCCGAAAATCAAATCTGATGATGCACACAAGTCAAAATACATAATATGTAGCTACTGAAGGCCTCGAACTACTGAACGGATCGCTAAACTTCGAAACGACAGGTCGGGTCGTTACACTGACTATAGATCAGGGGGGTACTTATGTATTTTTCCTATATTAAAATTATTACACTAAAGCAATTATTAAACTTTACTGATTTTAAAAATATCTTTATTGAGCAGAAATTGTAGTTGATAGTGTCATATTTGAAAATTTATTATGGAAGCATTTTTACATTACATCATATTTTAAACTATGCAGGAAGAAGGCTAACGGGGAACTCCATAAATTATACATATCCTAGTTGTTTGTCATATGTGGAGTTTTTGGGCTATAATGAAAGAACTTGGTTATTCTAAAAATTATCTATCCAAAAAAGAAAGGACTTTTATTTTTAAAAAATTATTTCATCGGAAAGCTATTGCACAAGGGGTTCCTTTTCCCATTCAAAACGTGAGGAGGTTATTGTTTTCCAACCCTTAAAGGTTAATGGGGTAAAGTGGATTTGACTCAAAAAAATAACCTAGCTACACAGTATAATTTTTCGACGAATGACTATCGGTTGACACCGCTTGAGTACACGTGACTCCACCACTAGTTGGTTGTATAGGAAAAATTAATCGACCCTTAATTAATATTGCATTTGGTTGGCAGTATTAAATAATATCTACCTTAATTTGTGAAAATTGATATATTATTAATGGGAATAGAATGTAGAATATATATATATATATATATATATATATATATATATATATATATATAAAATAAAAACACGAATAATTTATGTTAAATGTTATGTGACAAAAATATCCTTAAAATATTAACGGACTTTTATGCCCCTCAATATCCCGTAACATTTAAATTATCTTACATTAAAATTCGAAGACGTAAAAGATATATTTCGTTAATTAGATTCCAAGTCAAACTAACATACGTTGGTGTCGGCATTTGCTTCGACCAACTTACAATATTATAATTATTGTAGTTGAACTAATTATTGTAGTATTATAATTATTGTAGTATTATAAAGGTTATATTATTATTTGATACTCTATCTTTTTTGCAAATTATATATTATTTGACTTGAGATATACGTGCAAAGCACGTACATAGAGATCAGTATCTATATTATTATAAAAGTATGAATACAATGTTGGTTTACAAAAATAATCTTATAATATTAAGCATAATAACTCATAATAAAAGGACATAACTGGAATTCTAGATATTAGCCTTATAATCCTATTAATTTTAGGACATAATACTACACGTTAGAAATTCTACATGATTACCTTTAGGAATCCTATTAGTATAATTACTTTCGGGATGTCTAATTTATATAAAATTGAACAAGTAAATATCTTTAGTCATGTAATTCTATTACTTCTAGGATATACTTCTTAAAAATTTCTATTACTAATTTAATTCGAAAACGTATTATAATATCCTCTTACTAATTTAATTTGAGAATGTATTATATTGTCAAAATTTATTTAGAAAAAATGAGAGCCTATATTATTATAAAAGTATAGATATATTATTAATATACCAAAATAGCCCTAAAATATTAAACAGAAGAACTCATAGGTAAAAGGCATAACTGCAATAACTTATTTTTTGGACTACAATACCTTCTATGATAATTTTTAATATTTAATATTTTAAAATTAATAAATTTATCTATTAAATTCTTATTAAAAATATGTAAAAAAGTTTAATAAAATTAATTTTATCAGAATCCTCTGTATTGGCAATACATTACCACTCCATAATGTCCTATACCAAAAAATTTAAAGTAATATTAAATGAACTGCATAAAGATTCAAAATTGAGAAAAATAAATACCCCCACAATAATATATTTTTATATTATATTTGAACTATTTTCCTACTCAAATAATATTTTTTTATCAATTTTGCGTTTAATATTAAAAAATACCCAATTATTAAACAACAACTAAAAGATATTTAAGAATATAAATGTGTGAGAAAGAGAAAAAATGACCGGTAAGAGTCAATACCACTAATAATTCTGCAGACATAAGGATCTAAAAGTGAAATGTTATATCAGTCTTTTACTCTTTGAAAATAAAATCTATGGTGGATAAAATTAATTTTAAGATTAAATATTCAAAACAAGAGATGAACTAATATTAAGATCTAAATCAACATAGAATAAATTATTTTTATGTTAAAATCAAACAATTAAATCTTTTAATTAATTATTTAGCAAGAGAATCCAATTAAATTATTTTTTAAATTTATTATATGAGTAAAATTCTTATTCACGTTAAAAACACCTTAGGGTACATAAACTTATTCCATAAAAAGAGCATTAGAATAAAGAGTTGACTCTACTATAACAGAATTATTCTTTGTAGATGTCTCCGACGGAATCGAAATAATATTTCTATGTCATGCATTACTTGCAATTATCATATCAAGAGGCATAACACTGTTAGCAATAATAGCAAGTGGTGTATCAACACCGATTTTATTATGAGGCCACTCACTTTAAATTTGATATACATCTTCAAACAACTTAAATAACCATCACAAATATATCAAAACAGAGCAATGATGCTAAATTTATAAGGGAAAAAATTGATAATATGGAATGAAGCACTTATGGCTAAGTGTCAAACGGAGTTCTAGAGATATATTGAATATTAATGAACCGTTTGGTGAAACATTAATGGTTTGGGAGGTAATTTCTGTCAAGTACTACCAATAGTTCCAAAATCGACAAAAACAGAGACTTTAAAAGCTAGCTTGCCAAAGTTATACTTCTAGCCTCAAATGAAAAAGATTCAACTAACAAGAAATATAAAGTAAGAACAAATCTAGTATTCAGTGTCTTCTTGCTTCGTGTCAGAAACGAATAAGAGCATCCAACAAAAGATAATTTATTTTTTCCTGAACACTTGGTTATCAATTCCAATGATAATAGTAGCGCATTTAATAAGAGAAATATTTCTATCATTAGATTAAAATACAATTTGTGCAAATCGTATGATAGAATTAAAAAGATATCTTAGCTAGCAAAAATGAATATGTTGATCAACTAAATAAAAGGTTGATTGCAAAATTTTATAGTAAAAATAAAATATTTTTCAGTTTTTGACTTAGCAGAAAATGATACCAATAATTACTACCAAGAGGAATACTTAAATACTTTAATACTAAATGGCCTTCTACCATACATATTTGTTGTCAAGTTTATTATTTCTTATGTATGTTAGTGTCACCGTATATATAATAGACTAAGTTAAATTGATCTTCCATTGTATATAAGTTAATTTTGAAAAAACAAAATATGTACGTCATGCTACTGAAAAAACGTAGATACGCCGAATAGCTTATGTAATAGCACACATATGGTATATAGAAGTTTTGACAATAACGTCATATATGCAAAAATTATGATACTGGTCAATGTGCTTCTAAGTATATTATTATCCCTGAATTCAACTTTCGTGTTCCGAAACTAAAGTATATCCTTTTAAATTTGTGTGAAAATAATTTTTAGTATGTTTATGTTTTGCAAATATAACAAATAAAACACAAGGACAAATATCCTAAATATTAGACTATATTGACCGCAATATATTTTCTTGCACAAATAATTATATGTTGCACTTTCAAGAGGGATATCAAGATCAACAATAAGAGTTTTGGTTAAGGTAGAGCAACCAAAGCATTAGGAGGAAACAAACACAAAAAAATATTATCCACAAAGAAGTGTTCTTTTAGATACCATCACATTAAATACGTTTAAATCATAATACGTAATTATCTAACTAATATGACAAAATTGATCATTTGTGTAAATTTTGATGATATCCTTTTATTTTAAATTCATGCATTATGCTAATGTAATAATATTTTTCGGCATTTAGATGATTGTTATATTATTATAAATAAAAAATTTCTCATTAAATAAATTTTATTGTTCCTTCATATAAATAAATATTTAAATCATCACGTGCTATTATTAACGTGCAACGCACGTTCGTAGATACTAGTTATTATAAAAGCATGAATACAATATCAAGTGACCAAAATAGCCTTAAAAATAAATTTCACACTAGTCAAAATAGTCATTTATAATTTTCCTAATATTTAGGACATTCAAATAATTTAGGATTTTTAAAATCAATTAAAATCTTACTTATTAAATGTTTGACCTTTTTTAATAAGAAAATATTAATATTTAATCCATACATCATCATGCATTGTCGAGTCCAACTCAGAATCTAAAAAATTTTGTATTACGTGCCTATTTACAAGTCGTGGTTGCTTTATGATATGGTTTGAATGCAAGTCGTGATTACGATAGGCCTTGAAATCATATTTCACTTCTAAACCATATCTATATCTATCTATCTATTTATATCTATATCTATTTATTTTTTATTATTATAAAAACATGAATATTTTAGACTAAATGTTGAACGACCAAAATATCCCAAAAATATTGACGGACTTTTATAACCTTAAAAGGCTAAATGTTATCTTTTAAACAAACAAATAATGTACTGGATAAAATTATAATATTTAAAAGTTCTTCTAATATTCAGGACTTTGAATTCAACTCAAAAATTGAAATACTAAAAAGCTACGCACTTGGGTGATAGCTTTTAGAATTCAATTAAGTTAAGGATTCCTTCGTTATAGATAATTTGATCTCAACTAAAACATTGTTAATTTTAATTGCATAAGATATCAACACCAGAAAAGCTTTCTACCTAGCCCACGTGGCATCTGCCCAAAACTGTTTGAGTCATTAGTTATCAGGTAATTTAAGTCTACTTGAAAACCATTTAGGTTTGCATGTACAATTTGATTTCATCTAGAAAACACATTCCACGCAACTTTTATAAATAAACAATGACTCCCAAATTGCAGAAAAAAAATCCGTAGTGGTTTCAACTATTTTGCCATTGTTTATCTTAGAAAGTACGTATGTTTTCTTGCACTTCCCTTTTTATTATTTTTTAGTAATGTGTATTTCTAATTTTAGGTTATTATATTGATCGATATCAATCAACATCAACTTTTTGAGGTATGTTTTTGTACTTCTTCTCCTTTTCTTTTGTGCGTTTATTTGCACTATATAACACGTCTTACTATTGACTGTTTTAAGATAAACTATTGTATTCATTAAAATAATAAGTACAAAGTTAGTATTTTTTTACATTAATTTATATTTATTACCTCAATTTATTATCTAACTATGATAAATACTATGAAGGGTAAAGTGACGTTGCCTTAATAATAAAAAATCAAGACTTAATTGACATTAACATTTTTTTTAAATCGCTGGTTAATTGATATATTTTGAGAAATAACATGAAAAAATGCCTATTTTTTTTAGAGTTAGAAAAAAATTAATTTCTAATATAAAGTTGAAGGAAGAAAATACTCTTCATCTTATATATCTTTATAATGAGTATTAAGAGATATACGAAGTGATAGAGGAGATTAAACACTGAAAACACCATTTACAAAAAAAAATAGAAGTATTAGGTGATATGCGACCACATTGCAAATATTTGTATTATAAACACAAATTTTATCTAACTTTACTAATTGATTATTTTTACGGCTTCAATCGATCAAATTCAAGTATTATGTTGTGTAATTAATATTTCAATGATTGCAGCAATGTTTTTCATGTCAACTGCTTTAAACAGATATTTTTTTCTTATATATAATTTTTAATAAATATAATTTATTGTTTCCACATATATAATTGATTAAAAATCTACGTGCAACGCACGTACATAGAATATATATATATATAATGACCCAACCGGTCATTTTAACTTTTAGAACCCCCATTCCCTAAAATAAAACTTTTCGTAGGTGCTTGTAATGATTTATGACTTGCGGGGATGGTTGGTTCGGGATTTGGAAGTGTTTGAGGTGAAATCGGAACACTTGGTTCCTTAAGTTGGCCTTAAAGTGCTAAGTTTGACTCCGGTCAACATTTTGAGAAAACGACCACGGAATAGAATTTTGATGATTCCAACAGCTCCGTATGGTAATTTTGGACTTAGGAGCGTGATCGGAATCTTATTTGGAAGTCCGTAGTGAAATTAGGCTTGAAACGGCTAAAATAAAAATTTAAAGTTTGGAAGTTTGACCGGGGAGTTGACTTTTTGATATCGAAGTCGGAATCCAATTCCGAAAATTTTCATAACTCCATTATGTAATTTATCACTTGTGTGTAAAATTTGAGGTCAATCGGAGTTGATTTGATGGGTTCCGACATCGAATGTAAAAGTTGAAAACTCTTAGTTTCATTAAGCTTGAATTGGGGTATGATTCATGGTTTAAGAGTTATTTGATGTGATTTAGAGGTTCGACTAAGTTCGTATGATGTTTTAGGACTTGTTGGTATATTTAGTTGAGGTCCCGAGGGCCTCGGGTGAGTTTCGGATGGCTAACGGATCAAAAATTTGAGTTAAAAGTTGCTGCAATTTTTCCTCTTCTGTTGGACATTCTGGGTTGTGATCGACCCCAGATATCAAGCCCAGATATCGAGCCAGATATCGAGCCCAGGTATCGACCCTAGGGTTGACGAGGTACAGGCTCGAGCTAGTGTATCGAAGCCATGATCGAAGGTCCAGCTCGAGGGAGAGGATCGAGACCCAAGATCGAGGGTCACAATCGAAGGCTCAAGCTCGATGCCATGATTAAGGCTATGATTGAAGGCCCAACCTCGATACCCTGATCGAGGCCATGACCGAGGTCCAGGCTCGAGCCTGTGATCGAAGCCGCGATCGAAGGCAAGGCTCGAGGGCATGATCGAAGGTATGGCTCGAGGCTAGGATCGAGACCCAAGCTCGATGCCCTGATCGAAGGCACATATTCGATGCCGTGATCGAGGCCCAGTTCGAGGACCAGTTCTGAAGGCTGCTGGGCAGTTATAAAAACAGAGGACATTCGTCCCATTCGCCATTTTTGGCGACTTGAGCTTGAGTAGAGGCGACTTTTGGCAGATTTTCAAGGGAAAAATATTGGGGTAAGTGATTCTAACTCGGATTTGGTCTACATATACAAGTATATCATTGTTTTCACAATTTCATTAGTGTTTTGAGATTGAAATTTGGAAAAGTTTAGAAATCTCATAGAAACGAAATTTTGAGATTTCGGTATCGATTCGGAGTCGGATTTGAGTGAAACTTATATGGTTGGACTCGTAATTGAATGGGTTGTCGGATTTCGTAACTTTCGCCAGATTCCGAAATATGGGCCCCGCATGCTAATTTTTAATTAATTTCGGGATTTTTATCAAAAATGTAGTATTTTCTTATAGAATTTATTTCCTATAATTTTTAGTGATTGTATCGAATTATTTTGGCTAGATTCGAGCCAGACAGAGTTGGATAATCGTGGAAAAGGCAAAATTATGGATTAAATTAGAGCAAGACGAGGTAAGTCTCTTGTTTAATCTTGTGAGGGGGAAATTACCTCATAAGTGATTAAAATTAAATAATTGTTGCTAATTGTGGGGGGGGCTACGTACGCACGAGGTGACGAGAGTCCGTGCGTAGCTACTATTAATGCTAAAGTCCGGGTAGTTTAGGACTCAAAGCATGCCTTACTTGTGTAAATTATATTCTTTGATTTATTTATATTAATTGATATCTATATGAATATATTTTGAATTGTTAGATAAAGATATTAAAGGATGGAAATCTCATAGGCTTTATTGTCTGTTTAAATCAATTAATTTTTAAAAGAAATTGTTCTCCTCCCAAATTCATCTCACAATTAATATACTCTCCTTCCGGAGGCACATAAGAAAATGTCCTCATTTCTTGTGGAGCGGGCCGAACGCCTCGGTATGATAGATGCATCTATGGATCGCGCCGCACATCCCTCGACAGTGTACACGACACTCTGGATCGGGCTGTACGTCCTCGGCAGAAATCGTGCTTAATAATAATAATAATTACACGATGCTTTAATAATTTATTTCAACTTATGAAGCTAATTAGTAAATTGAAAAATCTTCGGAATTTAATGAACTATTATTCTTGCTTGTTAAGGAATTAATTGTTACTCCTGTAAGTGAGATTTAATTGATAAATTGGAATTTATTTGAATTGAAGGAATTTAATTAATATATTGAAAATTGATACATTTGAAGAAATTTGATTATTTCCGTTGATTAAATAAATTATTGTAAATCACGCTGATTTAAATATCCTAGTTTTATTTCAATTGTTATTGACCTATAGTGAGTGTCAAAGTCGACCATCTCGTCTCTACCACTTCGAGATTAGGCTTGATACTTACTGGGTACACGTTGTTTACGTACTCATACTACACTTGCTGCACTTTTTGTGCAGGATCTGAGACAGGTACTAGTGGAGGACCTATCATCACATACCCACGTCATCCCGAGGCATAGTGGTGAGCTGCCTTTCTGAGCCGTTCTGCAGCTACCAGTGTCTCTTCTGATATTTATATTCTGTGTATTTTATTTCAGACAGTATTTGGAGTTTTGTATAATTTACTAGATGCTCATGCACTTGTGACACCAGGTTTTGGCGCACACATTGGTAGAGTTTGGGTTTATATTTTCTTGGTTTTAAATTTTATCAATGTATGCTTAATTTATTAGTTGGCTTGCCTAGATGTAGTGTTGGGCGCCATCACGACCTGGTGAAATTGGATCGTGACAACATGGTATCTGAGCACTAGGTTCACGTAGGTCTCACAAGTTATGAGCAGACCTAATAGAGTCTTGCGGATCGGTACGGAGACGTCTGTACTTATCTTCGAGAGGCTATATGGTGTTAGGAAACTACCTTTCTTCATATTCCATCGTGCAATTGATGTAGTACTAAATATCCTTCTCTTATTCTCTCACAGATGGTGAGAACACGCTCTAATGAGATTCCAGACCAGGGAAGAGCTACTCCCCCAGTTGCTAGAGGCCGAGGGGGGTCTCCAGCCCGTGGTAGAGGGCGAGGACGCCCCAGGACTATTCCAGTTATGCCGCCAATGGATCCAGCAGAGAATCCCATTATTGAGGAGTAGGGTGAGGTGCTTGTGGTAGAGCCAGCTCTGGTGGACTTCACATCTGCACCGGGATTTCAAGATGTCATGGGTCGTATGCTGCAATTCATGGACAATATGACTCAGGCCGGTTTGTTTCCGGCAGACCCAACCACATCACAGGCGGGCGGGGGAGCACAGACCCCTACCGCGCAGGCTCATGGACAGGCATCTACTGTATATCAGACCTAGGGTGCACTACCTGTGGGTGGAGTCCAGCCAATGGCAGCAGCTACACCTGAGCCCAGGCCAGCTGTAACCGCCGATCCTCAGAAACTATTGGACAGATGGACTAGGCTACATCCTCCTGTCTTCGGGGGTGAGCGACATGAGGATCCACAAGATTTCATTGATCGTTGCAAGGATAGATTGTACAACATGAGAATATTGGAGTCACATGGGGTTGATTTCGCTACTTTTCAGCTAGAGGGTAGAGCCCGTAGATGGTGGCAGTCTTATGCTCTTGGCAGACCAGCAGATTCTCCTCCCATGACTTGAGACAGGTTCACCCGTATCTTATTGGACAGGTATATTCCACCCTCCCAGAGAGAAGAGTTGCGGTTTTAGTTTGAGCAGCTCCAACAGGGTCAGATGTCAGTGATCGATTATGAGGCGAGGTTTTCTGAATTATCTCGCCATGCACTAATGATACTCCCTACTGAGGCGGAGAGAGTGCGAAGGTTTGTAACCGGTTTACATACTGGTATTCAGGCCACTATGGCTCGATAGGTTGAGATATGTACCTCTTATAAGCGAGTTGTGGAGATAGCTTGGAGGATTGAGGGTGTTCGTCAGCGGAGCCGAGAGCAGATTATGAGAGATAAGCGGTTCAGGTACTCTGGAGAGTTCAGAGGTGCTCCGTCCGGGGGCAGAGGTCAGTTCGTGAGGGGACAGTCCAGCAGACCCCCATATCCAATACCACCACCTCCTCGAGGTGCTCCAGTGCGACCTTATCTCAATGATATCCTAGAGAGTTCTTACCACCCACTAGCTATTCAGGGTCCTCCCAGTGGGTATTCAGGTCCCCAGGGCCAGACACTTAGTCAGCAGCCCATCGCACCGAAGAGTTGTTACGAGTGCGGGGATCCCAGTCACATGCGGAGGTTTTGCCCCAGGCTTCGAGGTAGACTAGTACAGCAGGGTCAGCAGCCTATGCTTACCGAACCAATTGCTCCACCAGTAGTCTGACCACCCAGAGGTGGAGGACAGGTGGGTAGGGGCCATCCTAGAGGTGGAGGTTAGCCAGGCGGAGGCCAGCCAGTTGGCACTCCATCTCGGTTCTATGCTTTTCCGGCTAGACCAGATGCAGAGGCCTCAGATGCCGTGATTACAGGTATTATTTCTGTTTGTGGAAAAGATGCCTCAGTATTATTTGATCCAGGATCTATGTATTCATATGTGTCATCTCTATTTGCTCCATTCCTGGATGTTTCTCGTGAGTCCTTGAGTACTCATGTTTATGTGTCCACTCCTGTGGGCGATTCTGTTGTTATGAACCAGATCTACCGGCCCTGTATTATTACATTCTGTGGTTATGAAACTAGAGCAGATCTCCTATTGCTTGAGATGACCGATTTTGAAATTATTCTGGGTATGGACTGGTTATCTCCATATCATGCTATTCTAGATTGTCATGCCAAGACTGTTACCTTGGCTATTCCAGCATTGCCTATGCTGGAGTGGAAGGGTTCGCCTGTTAGTTCATTTAATCGAGTTATTTCTTTTATAAAGGCTCAACACATGGTTGAGAAGGGTTGTTTGGCTTATCTATCCTATGTTCGGGATACTACTGTAGAGACTCCGGCTATTGATTCAATGCCTGTAGTTCGGGAGTTTCCCGATGTATTTCCGTCAGATCTTCCATGTATGCCACCTTATCGTGATATTGATTTCTGTAATGACTTGGCTTCAGATACCCAGCCTATATCTATCCCACCGTATCGCATGGCTCCGAAAGAATTGAAAGAACAGCTTGAAGAGTTATTAGCCAAAGGGTTTGTCAGACCGAGTGTATTGCTTTTGGGTGCACCAGTATTGTTTGTGAAAAAGAAGGATGGAACAATGCGGATGTGTATTGATTATCGCCAATTGAACAAAGTCACTATTAAGAACAAGTACCCGTTGCCGCGTATTGATGATCTATTTGACCAGTTGCAGCGTGCTAGGGTATTCTCTAAGATCGACTTGAGGTCGGGGTACTATCAGTTGAAGATTCAGGATTCGGATGTTCCGAAGACTGCTTTCCGTACTAGATATGGTCATTATGAATTTCTTGTAATGTCTTTTGGTTTAACTAATGCCCTGGCAGTATTTATGGATCTGATGAACAGGGTATTCAGGCCATATATTGACTCATTTGTCATTGTCTTCATTGATGACATTTTGATCTACTCACGTAGTAAGGAGGAGCATGAGCAGCATATGAAAGTAGTGCTTCAGACATTGCGGGAACAAAAGCTATATGCTAAGTTCTCTAAATGTGAGTTTTGGCTAGAGTCTATAGCATTTTTGGGACATATCGTATCGGGCGAAGGTATTAAAGTTGATCCCAAAAAGATTGAGGCAGTTCAGAATTGGCATCGTCCCGCTTCGGCAACGGAGATCAGGAGTTTTCTGGGTTTGGCAGGTTATTATCGTCGGTTCGTGGAAGGTTTTTCATCTATTGCAGCACCTTTGACCAAATTAACCCAGAAGGGTGCTCCATTCCGATGGTCCGATGATTGTGAGGTGAGCTTTCAGAAGCTCAAGACATCATTGACTACAGCACCAGTGTTAGTGTTGCCTTCTGGTTCGGGGATGTATACAGTGTATTGCGACGCTTCGCGCGTTGGCTTGGGTTGTGTATTAATGCAGGAAGGGCAAGTTATTGCATATGCTTCACGTCAGCTGAAGCCCCACGAAAAGAATTATTCGGTACATGATTTGGAGTTAGCTGCAATTGTTCACGCTCTTAAGATTTGGAGGCATTATCTTTATGGGGTGTCTTGCGAAGTTTACACTGATCATCGCAGTTTGCAGCATTTGTTCAAGCAGAGGAATCTAAATTTGAGGCAGTGCAGATGGATGGAGTTACTAAAAGATTATGATATTACTATCCTGTATCATCCGGGCAAAGCAAATGTGGTTGCAGATGCCTTGAGCAGAAAGGCGGAGAGTATGGGTAGTTTGGCTTTCATTTCAGCAGAGGAAAGACCATTAGCCTCAGATATTCAGTCTTTAGCTAATAGACTTGTGAGGCTGGATATTTCAGAGCCCAGCCGAGTTCTTGCATGTGTTGTGGCCCGGTCTTCACTATTTGAACAGATCAAGACTCGCCAGTATGATGACCTACACCTGGTGGTTCTTCGTGAAACGGTACTACGAGGTGGTGCCAAGGAAGTCACTATTGGTGCAGATGGTGTTCTACGACTCCAGGATCGTCTGTGTGTTCCTAATGTGGATGAACTGAGGAAAAAGATCCTGGAGGAGGCACACAGTTCTCGATATTCTATTCATCCAGGTGCTACGAAGATGTATCGTGACTTGAGGCAGCATTATTGGTGGCGACAAATGAAAAAGGACATAGTTGAGTATGTAGCTTGGTGTCTAAATTGCCAGCAAGTTAAATATGAGCATCAGAGGCCAGGTGGCCTACTTCAGCAGATGACTATACCATAGTGGAAATGGGAACGAATTACTATGGATTTTATAGTTGGGTTGCCGCGGACCTTGAGGAAGTTTGATGCAGTTTGGGTGGTTGTTGATAGGTTGACCAAGTCGGCACATTTTATTCCTGTTGTGACTACGTATACTTCAGAGAGGTTGGCCCAGATTTATATTCAGGAGATAGTTCGGTTGCATGGTGTGCCAATTTCCATCATATCAGATAGAGGCCCTCAGTTTGCTTCACATTTCTGGAGAGCAGTACAGAGTGAGTTGGGGACCCGTGTAGAGCTCAGCACAGCCTTTCATCCGCAGACCGATGGACAGTCAGAGAGGACAATTCAGATTTTGGAGGATATGCTCAGGGTATGTGTGATTGACTTTGGAGGTCAGTGGGATCGTTTCCTGCATTTGGCCGAGTTTGCTTATAATAACAGTTACCAATCCAACATCGAGATGGCTCCATTTGAGGCTTTATATAGTCGGCGATGTCGTTCACCTATCGGATGGTTTGAGCCAAATGAGGCTAAGTTATATGGTACTGATTTGGTAAGGGATGCCTTGGAAAAGGTAAAGTTGATTCAGGAGCGACTTCGTACAGCACAGTCCAGACAAAAGAGTTACGCGGATCAGAAAGCACGTGATATATCAATTATGGTAGGTGAAAAAGTTCTTTTGAAGGTTTCTCCGATGAAGGGAATTATGAGATTCAGGAAGAAGGGCAAGTTGAGCCCAAGGTTTATAGGCCCATTTGAGGTGTTGAAACGAGTTGGGGAGGTTGCTTATGAGCTTGCCTTGCCTCCCAGCCTATCGTGAGTTCATCCAGTTTTTCACGTATCTATGCTCCGAAAGTATCATGCCGACCTATCACATGTGTTAGACTTCAGCACAGTTCAGTTAGATAATAGCTTGGGTTATGAAGAGGAGCCAATTGCCATTGTTGATAAACAGGTTCGCCAGTTGAGATCCAAGAGGATTTCTGCAGTAAAAGTCCAGTGAAGGGGCCAACCAGTCGAAGAAGCGACTTGGGAGACCGAGGAAAACATGCGGAGCAGATATCTAGACTTATTCAGCACTTTAGGTATAATTCTAAACCCGTTCGAGGACGAACGTTTGTTTAAGAGGTGGAGAATGTAATGACCCAACCGGTCATTTTAACTTTTAGAACCCCGTTCCCTAAAATAAAACTTTTCGTAGGTGCTTGTAATGATTTATGACTTATGGGGATGGTTGGTTCGGGATTTGGAAGTGTTTGAGGTGAAACCGGAATACTTGGTTCCTTAAATTGACCTTAAAGTGCTAAGTTTGACTTCGGTCAACATTTTGAGAAAACGATCCCGGAATAGAATTTTGATGATTCCAACAGCTCCGTATGGTGATTTTGGACTTAGGAGCGTGATCGGAATTTTATTTGGAAGTCCGTAGTGAAATTAGGCTTGAAATGGCTAAAATAGGAATTTAAAGTTTGAAAGTTTCACCGGGGAGTTGACTTTTTGATATCGAAGTCCGAATCCAATTCCGAAAATTTTCATATCTCCATTATGTAATTTATGACTTGTGTGTAAAATTTGAGGTCAATCGGAGTTGATTTGATGGGTTCCGACATCGAATGTAGAAGTTGAAAACTCTTAGTTTCATTAAGCTTGAATTGGGGTATGATTCATGGTTTAAGCGTTTTTTGATGTGATTTAGAGGTTCGACTAAGTTCGTATAATGTTTGAGGACTTATTGGTATATTTAGTTGAGGTCCTGAGGGCCTCGGGTGAGTTTCGGATGGTTAACGGATCAAAAATTTGAGTTAAAAGCTGCTGCAATTTTTCCTCTTCTGTTGAACATTCTGGGTTGTGATCGACCCCAGATATCGAGCCAGATATCGAGCCCAGATATCGAGCCCAGATATCGAGCCAGATATCGAGCCCAGGTATCGACCCCAGGGTTGACGAGGTACAGGCTCGAGCTAGTGTATCGAAGCCATGATCGAAGGTCCAGCTCGAGGGCCAGGATCGAGACCCAAGATCGAGGGTCACAATCGAAGGCTCAAGATCGATGCCATGATTAAGGCTATGATCGAAGGCCCAACCTCGATACCCTGATCGAGGCCATGACCGAGGTCCAGGCTCGAGCCTGTGATCGAAGCCGCGATCGAAGGCAAGGCTCGAGGGCATGATCGAAGGTATGGCTCGAGGCTAGGATCGAGACCCAAGCTCGATGCCCTGATCGAAGGCACATGTTCGATGCCGCGATCGAGGCCCAGTTCGAGGACCAGTTCCGAAGGCTGCTGGGCAGTTATAAAAACAGAGGACATCTGTCCCATTCGCCATTTTTGGCGAACTTGAGCTTGAGCAGAGGCGACTTTTGACAGATTTTCAAGGGAAAAATATTGGGGTAAGTGATTCTAACTCGGATTTGGTCTACATATACAAGTATATCTTTGTTTTCACAATTTAATTAGTGTTTTGAGATTGAAATTTGGAAAAATTTAGAAATCTCATAGAAACGAAATTTTGGGATTTCGGTATCGATTCGGAGTCGGATTTGAGTGAAACTGGTATGGTTGGACTCGTAATTGAATGGGTTATCGAATTTCGTAACTTTCGCCGGATTCCGAGATATGGGCCCCGCGGGCGAATTTTTAATTAATTTCGGGATTTTTATCAAAAATGTAATATTTTCTTATAGAATTTATTTCCTATAATTTTTAGTGATTGTATCGAATTATTTTGGCTAGATTCGAGCCAGACAGAGTTGGATAATCGTGGAAAAGGCAAAATTATGGATTAAATTAGAGCAAGACGAGGTAAGTCTCTTGTCTAATCTTGTGAGGGGAAAATTACCTCATAGGTGATTGAGATTAAATAATTGTTGCTAATTGTGGGGGGCTACGTACGTACGAACGAGGTGACGAGAGTCCGTGCGTAGCTACTATTAATGGTAAAGTCCGGGTAGTTTAGGACTCAAAGCATGCCTTACTTGTGTAAATTATATTCTTTGATTTATTTATATTAATTGATATCTATATGAATATATTGTGAATTGTTAGATAAAGATATTAAAGGATGGAAATTTCATAGGCTTTATTGTCTGTTTAAATCAATTAATTTTTAAAAGAAATTGTTCTCCTCCCAAATTCATCTCATAATTAATATACTCTCCTTCCGAAGGCACATAAGAAAATGTCCTCCTTTCTTGTGGAGCGGGCCGAACGGCTCGGCAGGATAGATGCATCTATGGATCGCGCCGCACGTCCCTCGATAGTGTACACGACACTCTGGATCGAGCCGTACGTCCTCGGAAGAAATCATGCTTAATAATAATAATAATTACATGATACTTTAATAATTTATTTCAGCTTGTGAAGCTAATTAGTAAATTGAAAAATCTTCGGAATTTAATGAACTATTATTCTTGCTTGTTAAGGAATTAATTGTTACTCCTGTAAGTGAGATTTAATTGATAAATTGGAATTTATTTGAATTGAAGGAATTTAATTAATATATTGAAAATTGATACATTTGAAGAAATTTGATTATTTCCGTTGATTAAATAAATTATTGTAAATCACGCTGATTTAAATATCCTAGTTTTATTTCAATTGTTATTGACCTATAGTGAGTGTCAAAGTCGGCCATCTCGTCTCTACCATTTTGAGATTAGGCTTGATACTTACTGGGTACACGTTGCTTACGTACTCATACTACACTTGCTGCACTTTTTGTGCAGGATCTGAGACAGGTACTAGTGGAGGACCTATCATCACATACCCACGTCATCCCGAGGCATAGTGGTGAGCTGCCTTTCTGAGCTGTTCTGCAGCTACCAGTGTCTCTTCTGATATTTATATTCTGTCTATTTTATTTCAGATAGTATTTGGAGTTTTGTATAATCTACTAGATGCTCATGCACTTGTGACACCAGGTCTTGGCACACACATTGGTAGAGTTTGGGTTTATATTTTCTTGGTTTTAAATTTTATCAATATATGCTTAATTTATTAGCTGGCTTGCCTAGCTATAGTGTTGGGCGCCATCACGACCTACGGGTGAAATTGGTTCGTGACATATATAGCGACCCGGTCAGTCGTTCTGAGAGTTATAGCCTCGTTTTTCCCATTTCTGCTTATTTATGTGTTGTTCAGTTGTGTTGAGTTGTATCGAGTTGGTAGGTTTGGGTTCAGAGTAGTTTTGGAGTGAAATGAGACACTTAGTCTCTTAATTAGAAAGCTAAGTTAGAAAAGTCAATCGGAAGTTGGTTTATGAGTAAACGAGTTCGAACTTTGATTTTTATGATTCAGTTAGCTTCGTTGAGTGATTTTAGACTTAGGAGTATGTCCGAAATGTAATTTGGAGGTCCGTGGTAGAATTAGGCATGAATTGGCGAAAGTTAAAAAATTGGCGATTTTGGTCGGCAGTGGAAAATTAGGTATTTGAGTCGGAATGGAATTTCGGAAGTTAGAGTAGGTTCGTAGTGTTATTTGTGACGTGTGTACAAAATTTAAGGTCATTCGGACGTGGTTTGATAGGTTTCGGTGTCATTGGCAAATTTTGAAAGTTTAAAAGTTTTTAGGCTTGAATCTGAATTTGAATTGGTGTTTTGGTGTTGTTTTGGGCGTACCGAAGGTTCGACTAAGTTCGGGTAGTGATATATGACTTGTTGGAATTATTGGTTGAGGTCCCGAGGGGCTTGGGATGATTTCGGATGGGTATCGGGGAGTTTGGAAGTTGGAAAATGCAGCTGAAGTTGTTGGTGTAATGTTACTGGTGTGGCCGCACCTGCGGATGGGGAGCCGCAGGTGCGATGATCGCAGGTGCGTGGGAGGCTCGCAGATGCGAAGATGGAGGCATGGGGCTTGGTCGCAGATGCGAAGAGAGGATCGCACCTGCGTGCCCGCAGGTGCGAGGAGGCTACCGCAGGTGCGAAGCCTAGTCGGTTAAGTGGAATGCGCAGGTGCGCACCTGGGACTGCAGGTGCAAAGAAGAGGGTCGCAGATGCGGAACCCCTGGGGCAGAACCTATAAAAGTAACCCTTCACGAATTTTTGCCCTTTTTTCACCATTGTTGAACGTTTTGAGCTTTGGGGCAGTGTTTTTCAAGAAAGAATCACGAGACATTAGTGAGATAAGTCGCTTTGGGTTTAATTACACGCGTTTATGATGTTTTTTCACTGATTAGCCATGAAATTAGTAGGGGTTTATGGTGAAATTGAGGGAGTTAGGGTTTGAGTTTTAGAGAAATTTAAGTGAGGATTTGAGAGACCAAACGAAGTCCGATTCTGACGAATTTTATATGGTTAGGCTCGAGTGAGGACGAGGGTTGTTATTCTGCCATTTTTGACCGGTTTCGAGACGTGGGCCCGGGGGCGGGTTTTGGCCGATTTCAGATTTTTGACCTATTTATGTAGTTTTTATTGTGGAATTCGATTCTTTAGCCTATGTTGATAGTAGTATTCTGATTTTTTGTTAGATTCGGAGCTTTTGGAGACCAAGTCCAGAGACGGGGGCATCCCGGAGTAGGATTTTACGCTGTTAAGGTAAGTAACAGTTTTAACTCTGGCTTTGAGGGTATAAACCCGGAGATTTGACATCACGTCATTGTTTGGAAGTGACACCTACGCTAGGTGACGGGTGTGTGGGTGTGCACCGCGAGGGATTGAGACTTGGTCCGTCCCGTGAGGTTGTGAGGCTTAATGGCTATTATTTGTGGTTATGTGTTTATTTGTTGTTGACTTGTTTGCCTTCATGTTAGAGATCATGCTTAGGCTTTATTCATGCTCACATTATTTGCACTGAGTCATAGATATTATTGTACATGTTTACCTCAGTCCCTATTATTTTGTTGATATGATGTGATACTTGACGTGGGCTGTGTTTCCCTTATTTGTTGATGATGGTGAGGCTAGAGAGGTATATGACTAAGTGAGGCCGAGGGCCTGTTGTGAGGTATTTGATTGAGGCACGTGAGTTGTCCGTGCGGATCCAGGTATTGATACCATAGCGCGTGAGTTGTCCGCGTAGCACGTGAGTTGACCGTGCGGATCCAAGGATTGATATTATGGCACGTGAGTTATCCGTACAGTACGTGAGTTGTCCGTGCTTAGCGCTTGGGCTTTAGGAGCCCCTCCGGAGTCTGTACACATCCCCTAGTGAGCGCAGGTACCTATTGAGTGTTGAGTGATGGAGTGACATTGCTGTGAGGATTCATTGCTTTTGCTGTTGCTGCATTTTACCTGTTAATTTCTTTGTAGCATTTATTTAGTTGATATAATTTACCTGTTTATTTTAAATTGTGATAAAGAAATAATTGAATTGTTCTACTTAGCTCGTCACTACTACTCAGTTCCTTAGTTATTTTTGTTACTACTGAGTCGGTTGTAGTCATACTACACTCTGTACTTTATGTGCAGATCCAAGTGAGTTAGAGCGCGGCGATCGTTGAGTTCAGGCCGGCTATCGTTGGAGACTGCAAGGTAGCTGCTAGCGTCCGCAGGACCTTGTTACTCCTTTTATCATCTCTTCTTTTGGATTGTATTGACAGTTAGACAGTTTTATTTCTTAGTTCATAGATTTAGACGCTCATGACTTAGTGACACCCCGATGTTTGGGGCTCGTTTTTGTATTTTCTATAATTATATTTAGAGTTGATTTAGTTTATGAAAAATTCAAATATTGGAAATATTTTATTAAATTCTTATAATCGATTTAGTAGTAATATTTTGGGAAATAGGTTTACCTTGTAACACGATAGGCGTCATCACGACCATGGTTAGATTTTGGGTCGTGACTCTATATATATATATTATAGCAATGTAGGAATAAATTATTTAAAAATAAATATGTACATTTAAAATAAGTATCTCATATGTAAACAATCATGAAACTCATATGTAACAATCTACTCATGATTATTCATTGCATAACAATAATAGCTTAGTATTAATTGCCGAATAAATAATCTCTGCCAAAAAAAAAAAAAAAGCTTCCATTTCCAAAATCTAAGAGAGAAAAAGCATTCAATTTCGGTTGGAAAAACGGGACCATTTCCTATTTCCATTGTAAGAAATTAGATGTAACACAAAGAGGCTAATGAACTCTACCTTGACAGGAAGTTTAGTGATTATTATGTCCCTCTCATAATTGGGTTATTTGTACGGTCATCTTTTGTGAAACTAAAAGGAAAAGTATATAATGAAAGTAACAAAATTGACAATGGCATAAAACCCATGTGTTGACAGACCACGACGTGTTTAAATAGAATTTTTTTTATAACGTTAGCATATCTCAACTAATTTTATTGAATACTTGTTATCTCTTACCAATCCATGATGATATTTATGTAAAATCATCTTGGCACTTAAAAGTCTTAAACTCTATACTTGAAGTAGAATAAACAAATAAGTATTGTTTTGGCGGAAATTAAGGCCACATTGTTTTATACTTTTAGGTGGGAGCAGCAGAATGATTATTCCATTTTTTAAGTAGAGTGTAGAAAGCAATCATATATTTATTTATTTGCTTATTATTTCAGTTTATGTTCAACGTCCTTCCATTCTGGCTATGAGGGTTATAATGCAATCTTCGTTTAGAATGGTAAACTGCCAAATCATTCTTCAATTTTTGCTCAATGGAGCCAAACAATGTACATACAGTCATCCCAAGTCTAATGAATCATCTATAGTATTTCTTTTAATACGATATTCGCACAACCCAGAGACAAATTCAAGATTTTATGTTTATAGGTTCTTATAATAAAATCAAGTTAATACGACAATAATAATTGAGTCCATAGTTATATTTATAAATATTTAGTAATTTTTTTAATGTATATGTGCAAGGTTTGTGTAAAAGTTACTAGATTCTCGTGAACTCATAACCAACATAATAGACCCCTCACCTCAATTATTCCACAGGACACTACCTTCCACCGGCACATAAATGAATCATCTATAATTTTTACAGCCAAACAAGGAAAAGGAAGTAACGAATTTCAGCTCAAAATTGAAAATTGACGTTGATAACAAAAGGACAGAATTTTATACAGTCAGATCTCTCTATGACAGCATCCTTATATAATAACTATTTACTATAAAAGTCAAATTTTCCTCAGAATCGATTTTTTAAGTTATATTTTACCTTCCTATAACAACTTTTTACTTATAACAATAATAACCATATTTATAGCAGAACGCTCTTTGCAGATTACCTCTCTATAACAACCATGTAGAATCTTAATATTACTAATAATAATTCTAAAAATATGCACAAAATATTTTTCATTGAATAAAGTTTATATCTTGCATAAGATATAAGATTTGAAGATTTGCACATGATATATTTTTCATTGGACAAATTTCAAAAAATATTTAGAGAATTTAACTGTTAAGCTCTTAGATTGTCTTCAAGAAAAAACTATTGGATATCTTTTTGCTGAAAATTTAGACACGAATCTTCGTCAATTCAAGCATTACAACGCTAGTAAGAAAATAAAGTCTACGAAGCATGCTACAACTACAAAGTTCTTCCGTCAATCTTGAAATTTTTTATTTTTTAGGTCTTAGAGTTTAAATCTTTATATTTTTAATTATAAATTTATTAATAATATATTAGCTTTCTTCAATATTTAAATATGCATATCTTTTGAGATTTTAAATTTGAATAATTTTCTTGTTTTTTATATGTAACATGAAAAAAAGAAAAATAATTATTTTTTATCTATAACAGCCAAAAAATATTTAAACGTCAAATGTTATTATATGTGTATAACAATCATTCACTATAAAAATCAAAAAATATTGAAACAAACGAAATTGTTATATGGAGGGTTAACTGTATATAGATTACACTATAAAGCTACAAAGTACAAATAGCTTTCCAGTTAACAAAAAGAAAAATACAAGCAGCTTCCATTTTGCAGGATAAATACATAATAAAACTTAACACAGACAGTAAGGATTTCTTTAAATGGGACAAATTCCACCAGATGACTAACAAATACTAGAAATTTTATTCCCAAAAAAAGATGGTGTGCTGCTATTCATTGCTTAAAGATTAGCTCGACAACGCTTAACATAAGTAACAAAAATAACCTTGCCCAACAAAAGGGACATTAAAAGTTTCAAAATCCATTATTCCCATATCAATTTTCGCCGTAGAGAAACTCTTTTCTTCCTTCTTTATCCTCCTCCCACAACTAAGCAGCTGTCTGATAAAGGTAGCTAAGTAACCAATGTAGCCTTTCATGGCTGAATCAACTGTCGAATGACGTATGGGAGAATGCCTCCATGGTTGAAATAAGCCAATTCTACCTGTAAAAAGAAATCAAAGCGCCGATACAAAGTTAAACAGGAGAGGAATATCCTCCTATATATTATACATGCTACAAATGCACAGCACATCTGAGTAGGAGCTTCATTAAATTTGAAAGTGTGACACGCACGCAGGAGATATCGAGACCATCTCTCAATTCGCATCTCTGTGTTCTTTGAGTATGTATATAGTAAATATACATTATCTTCTTTCTAGATCGTGATGAAACTTTCTTCTTCTATTCTTTTATGTATGTTTTTACTTGCATCTCATTATGTCATTTAACTGTTGAGTAGCAATTGCAGATGCAGAAGTTAATTTCAACATCAGTACCAAGCATGCACTCTAAACAACTACATGTAAAGTTTCTAACTAGTCTAATTCTGACATTCATTATCGTAGTGTCCTGTTAATGAACATGTATGATTTTAGGTGCACAAGATAAATTCAAAACCCTCCTGTAAATTTAACTTCGGAACACACAAGACTAAATTACTTGTGCAAAAACACGAATATGATTTTAGGTGCACAAGACAAATTCACAATACTTGTGTAAATTTTACTTTGGAATACACAATTACCAAAGTACTAGACAGTCATCCACACTTTCAATGTTCTACATTTTTGGTTGCAAAGGGTAGGGGAAGGTAAAAGTAGAGGAACTAACTTTTTACTTTTTCACATAAAATATTAATGATTCACTTTGGTTGTTTGGTATGGTTGGCATGAGAAGTAAAGACACGGGAGAAAGAACTATGGCAATGCGAGAGACATGTCTTATGCCTACATTATTCATATACATAATACACTTGATCAAAGTAAACGTAAGCCTTATTCATGGGGTTGGAAAAGCTTTTGGATAACCTCCATATTAACTTCCTTATCAAAGTAAACCTACGCCTAATCACTCCTTTTCTTATTTCCCTGCCTCCCACACTTTCCCTTCTCACCCCAACCAAACGTAATATTGCCGCTTACTAGGTTTTGGATAGATTATTTAAATAAATTAACGTGATTTTTTTAACACAAATATAGGGGTCTGGGCCAAAGCTACTGGGTTCTGTAGATTCGCTCCTGGTACTTTATGAAAGAAACAATATAATTATCACATTTTATCTAATCATGTAGGCCAAATATAATATAGGGGTCTGGGCCAAAGCTACTGGGTTCTATAGATTAGCTCTTGGTACTTTATGAAAGAAACAATATAATTATCACATTTTATCTAATCATGTGTATCCAAAGTTGGCATTTACAATATATTTAATTCCTCTTTTTATGCTCACTAAGTCGTTTACCCATTTTTACCTCGTCTGGTCATGAGCCGTTCCATGTTCTTTTTTTTCCTCTATTTATTTTCTACAGTAGCACAGCTTTAATTATTTAATTTCAGATCCAGTAAAGTGTACAAGAAAGTCATATGGACAGTAACACCCTCTTGAAATTAAATTGTCAAATCAGCATCTTTCACACAATTAAATACCATGAGAGCATATAACTAAAAAACAATAGAAAGTGGAATATACCTCAGTGTCGAAGCGTACTATGCAAGTGAAAGATTTTCCAGTGTCTGTTCGTACAGTAACATCTTGACCTGGGCGGATCTCACTAATGTTTTTGGGGAGATCAATGGTATATCGCTCATGACCTGTCAACCCATGTGTTTCTGCATCCTCACCAGCCTTGAAACATAGAGGCACAATTCCCATTCCTACCAAGTTGCTACGGTGAATCCTCTCAAAGCTTTTAGCAATTACAGCTTTAACTCCCTATCAAACAGTTTTTTTCATTAGAAATCCTATATGATAGAAACAGGAAGAGATCAAAATCAAGCAGAAATGTTGAAAACACACCAACAACATGGGGCCCTTAGCAGCCCAATCTCGGGAGCTTCCACTTCCATATTCAGCTCCAGCCAAGATTATAGTGTCTTGTCCAGCAGACTTGTATTTCTAAAAGTATCGTGTATTAGGAAATGTTAGCATAACCTAGCAAATCTCTGAAGCGTCAACTATGCTGTCACTAATATTGAAATGCGTTATGGGGACTAATCTCAATGTCTACAGAATCTGTATAGGGAAGAAGGCACAATGGTAACATAAGCAAACACAAAGGAAAGTACCATTGCAGCATCAAACACAGAGAGTTTCTCTCCTGTGGGAATGTGAATTGTCTTTGGGCCAACTTCCCCATTTAACAGCTTGTTTACAATGCGGATGTTGGCGAAAGTACCCCTAGCCATAATTTCATCATTACCACGACGGCTACCATATGAGTTGAAGTCCCTGCGATCAACCCCCCGCTCATTAAGGTACTTAGCGGCAGGACTATCTTTGTGGATGCTTCCAGCTGGTGAAATGTGATCTGTGGTAATACTATCACCAAAGTTCAGCAAGCAATAAGCATCCTTCACACCGTGGGGCCCGGGGGGATCCATTGTCATATCCTTGAAATACGGTGGCTCGTGAATGTATGTAGAACTAGGCTCCCATGAGTAGAGCTTAGCAGCTGGTACTGATAATTGATTCCACATATTATTCCCCTTTGTAATAGCTTCATAGGTACTCTTGAACATGTCTGGCAATACACTTGATTGAACAACCTAACAAGGAAAGATCACATGCTCAGTTTACTATTTTCTTCATCAATTGTAGGTATACAAAGGACATAAGTAAACTACATACCTCAGCAATTTCTTCAGTTGATGGCCAAATATCCTTGAAGTAGACATTCTTACCATCATTTCCCACTCCAATTGGCTCTTTCTCAAAGTCGATATCAACCTATAAATATTTATAATTTTCAGTCAGCGTCCAGCAGCATGGGCTGTATATGATGACATCATATGATACACTACAGACCTAACCTCCGCATGTCAGGACTCAGAACTATACACATTTAGCCATTGTGATTAATGGTCCAATTTATGTGAGATGGCAGGGACAGTGGCCGAGATGGATCATTTAATACAACATGCCAAAAGAGGGCTCTAATGCGTAAATACCAAAATTGTTCACCTTCTGGCTTTCACAATTCCTATTTGGCACCAACCTGGTTCATTAAGTAGTTGCACTTAACACGATTTTCCAATGATACCTCATTTATCTTATATTTCCATCACTTTGACAGCTTTTCTCAAACAAGGCTAACTTGATAAAAACTCAGCATGTATGAATTTTAACTAAATATAAACTGACATTCCAAACTCAACTCGTCTAATATGACTTATCTGAATCAACATTTCCAATATCAGGATTTTCATCTTATTTGTTCATTAGAAGTATGTCTTCACTACCTTTTTACATCTATAAAGTATATAATATATGCCAGAAGCAAACCCCAGGATAAACAATAAAATTTTGTGCAATTACTTACAGTGCCAGCGAGTGCATAGGCAACCACCAAAGGAGGTGAAGCAAGGTAGTTTGCTCTCGTCAAGGGATGAACACGCCCCTCAAAGTTTCGATTTCCAGAGAGTACAGCAGCAGCAACAATGTCTACAGATACAACAATAAGTCAAATAATCACCTGGAAGACAGACTAGACAATGTCATCGCTAAATAGAAGCAATCATAAGGAGTTTACCATTTTCTGATATAGCAGAAGCAACTGATTCATCCAAATCCCCCGAATTCCCAATACAAGTTGTGCAGCCATATCCAACAATATGGAAACCCTGCTGATTCAAATACTTCTGCAGCCCACTGTTTCACAACAAATACCACATTTTCACATATATAGTCAGCACGAAGGAATGGATAAGAAGAAACTTCATCTGAGAAATTACAAAGAATACCTCTGGAGTAAATATTTTGTAACTACACCGGAGCCAGGAGCAAGACTTGTTTTAACCCATGGCTTAATCTGGATATCAACAAGGAATGATATTAACAAAATATGAAGAAACCATTGAAGAAAAACAAGATATATAGGGAAAAAACTGACATGCAGACCCAGGTCGCAAGCCTTTTTTGCAACAAGGGCTGCTCCTAGCATAACACTGGGATTTGATGTATTAGTGCAACTTGTAATAGCAGCAATCACAACACTTCCATGCTTGAGCTCTGCATCTTGTCCATGGAAAGAAAACTTTACCACTTTTTCCTGTGCATCTTTTGGCACAGCAAATCCCTACAGTGAATAAGCGAAAAAAGACCACAAATTAAAACTGCATGAAAGATCGATTCCATTACTCAAATAATCAATCAACTATTTAAAATTACTTAGTAAAGTTATGCTTTATTTTTGTTTGTAATAGAAAAGCTGCTTAACTATTTCTGTAGCACTGAAAAGGCCACCCAACTAGATTAGTTTGAGTTGCAAGATCACATATCATGAGGAGAGTCGATGGTTAAAGTAGTACAGAGTAGTTGCTCACCTTGAATCCAACCTTATTATCAAGGCAAGAGTGCCAGTCAGGCTTCATTTCTTTCAAAGGCACGCGGTCATGAGGTCTGTCAAGGAAAAGGAAATATACATCACATGGTTGTAACAATGTTTCTCACATTTAATAAGTTGTTTACCAAAGACAAAAAATATACCTTTTTGGCCCTGAGACACATGGCTCAACGTCAGCAAGGTCTAGGTGCAACGAAGCAGAGTACACTTTCTCATGTTGAGGCTGAAATCAGGAATGTGACAAGTTCTTTAGAAATTTGTAAAGAAAAAAGACAACTTATATCTTGCGTTATCTTCTTTCTGCCTAGTGGAAAAAGAAGGATAATTATATCTAGCCAAATTCTTTTATTTATCCCCTAAGAGAGATTTCCGTGCTTAATAAAAGACACTCGTGGCTGAGGGTAGCAAAGAAGACCAACCTCATTATAGTCGACAAACATATTATTCGCGCGCAGATATGCTTCGATCATTTCCACCTAAAATTTTAGGGGTTAGAAAATATAAAAGTAATTTATATCTCATCTTCACATGTAACGCTTGCAAGTATCTAAACACTTACTGTTTCATCACTTCTCCCTGTTAATTTCAGATACTGCAATGTAACATGATCTACAGGAAAGAAACCCATTGTAGCACCATATTCAGGAGACATGTTTGCAATGGTGGCTCTGTCAGCCAATGATAGTTCACTCATTCCATCACCTAAAGAAAAATTAAACACAGTCAAGTCTTTAGATAACCTATTCGCCCTCTTGGAATTATTAGTAAGTAATTTGTCCAGTTTCCCCATATTTACCATAGAATTCAACAAACTTCCCAACAACACCATGCTTCCTCAGCATTTGAGTGACTGTCAACACCAAGTCAGTGGCAGTTACACCGCTGAGCAATTTTCCAGATAACTTGAACCCAACAACTCCAGGCAACACCATGCTCATTGGCTGCAAGTATCACGACAGTAGCATTAGGAAAGAAAATACCTAAGTTGCTCTGACACCGCAGTTTAGGTGCCGCACCTGTGTCGACGTGACACTAATATGGGTGTGGGTATGGGATCCGTACCCGATGTGGTCAAACAATTTTGGGTACTTTGACCACGACAGACGGAAAAACTTCGAGACGAGATACAATTTGATTCCCGAAATCATAACCAAAACTAGGGTAAATTTGAAGAAAATAGCATACCTTGTCTAGGAAATCAATCCTTTACTTATTTATAACTTGAGAATAAAATTCACAATTTACAAGCTATACGTAAGGATTCAACAAAATTTCACATAATTTAGAGATATTTTTATATTTTTGAATTATTTTTAATCGGATCCCCGCACCCATATCCGTACTAGGATCCGTATCCCCGAATTTTAGAATTTACATCTCGAAGGATCCGACCTCTAGATCCGCAGCCGTGTCGGACACCCGCACCCTTGTCTGAGCAACTTAGAAAAATACCATTGAAAGTGAAAACTTCATCAGCATAAATATCATTTGTTTAGTACAATTAGTGTGAATTAGTTAGACACAATTGGGCATCCTGATATTGCATTTAAAAGAAGAAAAGAAAGCTAAAGATCAAGCAAGCACAACAGAGCCACAAGAATGGGGTGTCTGTCTTCTCTTCGAGTCAAAGGGCACACATCACATGTTATTCAAAAGAGATAAACGAACACAAGAACGCATCAGCCCCCATTCCAGCTTGATGAAAACTCTAGGAAGAGAGCTGACTATGTTCATGTAAAACTAAGTGAACTCACATTACACCTTTTTAAAGAAAGATGAATGTGTAAACTTATCATGTCAAATGGTACGTATATATTTATTTACATATATACTTGGTGGACAGAGTTACCCGGTACCTATACTAGTAGAAGATAGCAGGTACCCCGTGGAACTAGTCGAGGTGTGCGCAAGCTGGAACGGGCATCACGGGTATCAAAAAAGAAAATAAAAAAGGAGCACAATTTTCAGAACAGACCAAAACAAAAGGAGTTAGATTTGGGTCAAGGAGGACACGAAAAATTGTTCATTTGAAAGAAATAATATGAGGTCAGTTGATAAGGAAAGAGGAAAGCCTAACTTCCAAATACATCACTAACTGAAGCACAGAAGAATATTGCAAAATTTCAGCATAATACACAAACTTTCCTTATGGCATTCATGGTTACATACCTGACCAAGCATTGTAGCTTCTGCTTCAATACCTCCAACACCCCAACCAGCAACTCCAAGCCCATCGATCATAGTGGTGTGGGAATCTGTTCCGACAACACTATCAGGATAGAGCAAGCCTTCCCTGTTGAAGACGACTCTTCCGAGGTATTCAAGATTCACCTAACAAAATTATGGCACCAAAAACCATTATCAGTTCCAGAATATCATCTTCTTTCATGTTTCAGAGAGATAAATAAGGTTGTAAATCCAAGTGTCAATGCATTGCCTCTACAGATGAAGGATAACAAATGGACACAATATAAAGAAATGAAGCTTAAAAATAGATACAGGCTAGCACAGATGTGACATTAAATATGCACTGCAGTACAACTGGCCCCATTCAGTTTTCAGGTACAATACCTGATGAACAATACCAGAACCTGGTGGAACAACAAGCATGTTGCGAAAAGCATTAGAACCCCACTTGAGAAAGGCGAATCTCTCCTTGTTCCTTTGGAATTCCAGTTCCATATTAGCCTGGACAGCATTTTCTGACCTTGCCACGTCAACTTGAACTGAATGATCAATTACCAGATCTACCGGCACCTGAAAATATGCCCAATGAAAAAAGGATAAGATATTACCATGAAATGGAAATTATTCAAAGACCAATAGAAGAACTGACAATGAATCTTCAAGATACAGAAAACAAATAGAAGAACTGTCACAACTCACAACGACCTGAATTTTCTTATTAGTGGAAACCATTGACCTCAAACTTGTAATAATTAGTGATTGGACTAAGTCCTTGATTCATAAGCGTAAAAAAATAAAAAAAAATTCAATAATTATATATCCAAATTATAAAAGCCATCGCTGCATTATGTAGGTGCCGTTTGCTTCAAAAATATTGAAAAAACTGTTTTGGAAAAAAAAATCAATTTTTTTGCAAAAACAATTTTTCAAACTAACAGCAAGAAAGACGGTTCTTGCAAAAAAATTGAATAAGATTTGGGTTAAAACTCCTCTTCAAAATTTTGAAGGAAACGAAACACCACCTTAGTTGTTTCGACATCTACTATTGAAGGTGACTAACCACACTGTTTAAGAAACTTTACTAACATCAACTAAACATAAAAGAAATGAATACCAATGGATTAATCTTGTCAGAATCACTGCCAAGCTTGTTCATGGCATCACGCATGCAAGCAAGGTCCACAACAGCTGGTACACCAGTAAAATCCTGCAAAAAACAGTTAAGATTTAAGCTGCTACATCTCGAATTGCATTTTTTCTTTTTTATTCAGAAACAAGCCAAAGGCCAGTACTTGCAGCAAGACTCGGGCTGGCTTAAACGGTATCTCCACTAGCTTCGGCGCAGTATTTTCCCAGTCAATAATCTTCTCAACATCCTCCTTTTTCACTTGAAAGTTGTCACAATTACGAATTGCTGATTCAAGAAGAATTCTAATAGAATATGGCAGCTTGTCTGTTTCAATGATGAAACCAAGAAAAAGTCAAAAATAAGAAAACAAGATTTACTGAGAGGACACAAGAATGAGAAATCAAGCACTTCAACAATGCAAAATATAGAAAGTCGTTAATTTGAAAAACTAAAGAAAGAAAAAGGAGGAAAAAGAAACTACCAATCCTAGAGAACGAATACATCGAATGAATTAACCATAATTCTCAAATAAGGAATACATTACTCTAGTCATCAAATAAAATTGCATTAATTTAGAAGTAAGATTGACAACAGGTGCCACGATACAGTACGACAAATTCAAGCAACGGAACAAGCTAGTAATTCACATCACGAAAAATACAAAAGCAGTTTATTATATATATAAGAAACATCAGGGTCTGATGAAATTACCAATTCGGGGATCATTCAGAGCAGGTAGGCTATAGTACTTCCCGAATTCACCACCTCCAGGCTTGGGAAGAACAGTGAGGATTCCCTTAAATGGGTTCTCTGCAGCTGAATCCATTGAGACACGGTATTAGATTCTTGATTTACTTTTCAGATCACGAGTCTAGCAAGTCATTCAGTGATAGCAGCTCTTGACAATTATCAGAAACATTCTTAACCATTTAATAAGTACCCAACACAAAATACAAACATTAAAAGAATAAATATCTTGAGTCAACTTAAACACTTGTCATTCAAATATCCACCTACCTTGGTCTCATTCAAATGTCCACCTACCTTGGTTTCATTGAAAAGTATTTCTAAATAAAAAAGACATTATTTGGTTCACACTTTTTCTATTTTAATAAAATCCAAAGGTTTTAATTATTTCTAGTTTGTGGTGGATATATCCTTAACAAAAATATTACCACGACGATCCAGGTGCAGATGTGAAGTATGAGTTACAGTTCAGCCTTTGGTTCATACACTATATATGTGTTAAGAAATCTACTATATATGCATAAATATTAAATTTCAAAGTCAGTAATCAAATGATCAGTGGGGTCAGTGTCATTCCAAACCCATAAAGTTAAGTTCAAATCCTGGATCCAACTCTGGGAGGATCCAATCTATTTTTAATGGAACAACAAAAGACTGAATAGTCACAACAATCCAATGAATGGTCTTTTTTTACTTTTTACTACTTGGACTCAGGACATTAAATTAAGGCTCAATTAACAAACAACATTATGCTTAGGATTCATATATACATCGGAACAATAATGAAATGTTTTTACAACGTTAACATACAAACATTATTAGGAGAATAATCTCAGCGGCAAATCCAATGAAAACAGTGAAATGACAAAAGTACCCATGGTGGAGAGTTTTCGATGGAAACTGTTGAGAACAGGAGTAGTGGCAGTAGTTCTGATCTGAGCTTTCAAAATGATCGGAGATTTCCAATTCCACCGCAGCGATCGCACGGCGGAGGAGAAGTTCAAGGAACGGTGCTGCTGATTAGAGAAAACACAAGAAGAAGAGCAAAAAGAAGCAGAAGAAGAGGAAGAAAGAGTTGTAGAGATGGACGAAGAGGAAAATCTCGGCTTGAAGAGAGCAGAAGAAGAAGAATTGTACATTACTGTCTATGGCTACTATATATAATATTGGTATAATGGGTATATACAGCAGATCAGATTCAAATAATAATGACAAGTTAGGTAGGTGGGGGCAAATGGGTATTGGTGGAAAGATGTTTGGGTTTGGGTTGGGGGGGGGGGGGTTACTGTTGGGCTTGGGTAGTAGGGGTAGGCGTGTGAAGACGGGCCTGGGGTCGTGTGCCGTTATGCTTGAACAAGAAAAACAGCAAATTTTGCTGTTAGAAAATATGGAAGAGTGAGGACTCGTGTGAAGAGATGAGGATGAAGATGATGAGTTCGTATAATTTGACAGGAAAAAAAAAGATTAAAAAATAGAATATATGAAAATTATTATCCTTCTACACTGGGAGGGGCAAATGAGGTAGGTGTTGGGCAGTAGGTATAGCCCATAGGCGTGTGTACTCGGTCTGTTTGTAAAACTGCAAAAATAAGCTTAATTTGAAAAGTATTTTTTGTTAATTAATTTAAAAAATATTTTTGAGCAATAATTAATATACTTTTAAAAAATACTTCTAATAGGTTATTTGACCAAGTTTATTTTGGGTTAAAAGTATTTTTTTTCCAAAAATTGAGTTGTTTGGCCAAACTTTTGGAAGTAAAAAAAAGTATTTTTGAAGATAACCATAAGCATTTTTGGAAAAGCATAAAAAAATACCTTCTCTCCAAAAGTACTTTTTAAAAAAATACTTTTGAGAAAAACACACTTACCTATTTGGCCAAACTACAAAAATCAACTTATTTTGAGAATTGTTTTTTCTCAAAAGTACTTTTGGTGAGAATCAGTTTGTGTTTGGCTAAATAATTTGAAAAGCATTTCTGAGCAGCAATTAGTGTTTGGCCAAACTTTTAAAAATTATTTCTAAGTGTATTTTTCTCAAAAGTGCTTTTCAAAATAGTGCTTTTGAAGAGAATTTATTTTTTTCTACTTCTCAAAAACTGCGTCTTCTTCTCCAAAAGCACTTTTTTTCCTTCCAAAAGCTTGGCCAAACACTTCGACTTTGAAGTTTTTATAGAAAATAGTACTTCTAGTATTGGAGAAACTTGGCCAAATAGGCTATTATAAGTAGTTTTTAAAAGTTTGACCAAACACTAATTGTTGCTCAGAGGTGCTTTTCAAATTAATAAGTCAAACACAAACTACTTCTCACCAAAAGTACTTTTGAGAAAAACACTTCTCAAAATAAGTTCATTTTTGCAGCTTGGCCAAACAGGCTATAGGTGTATTTTTCTCAAAAGTGTTTTTCAAGAAAGTACTTTGGAGAAAGACTACTTTTTCTGTTTCTCCAAAACTGGTTCTGCTTTTCCTCAAAAATACTTTTTTTTTTCTCCCAAAAGTTTGGGCAAACACTTCAACTTTGAAAAAAAAAATACATTTTTGAAGGAAAAAAAAATACTTCTAGGATTGGAGAAACTTGGCCTTATACTAAATATTATACCAACTTCTGTTATGATGTAATATTTGGTATGTTGGTACTCCAACCCAACACAATTTCTTATACTATTTTGGTGTGGGAATAATGTTACACATATTCATCACCACCATTACTATTCATCAATATTTTTTATTATTTTTAATTTAACATATTATAAATTTTACTTTTTTCATTTAGGTCCCTAATACACCTAATTATTTTTTATGTAATATCTTGATAATATTAATTTTATATCTTAATTTTGGTATATAATTTTTATAAATTAATTTTTGTATATATTATTTTTATATAAAATTGTAGGTTAATATTATTATAAGTTATAATTGAATAAAAAATATAACTATCACAAAAATGAAGAGTGCAAATATTAGATATAATATGTTGTTAATAAATAACACAATGTTCATTAAATAACATAAAAATAAATATTTAATAAATTAGCAACTGGCATAGATTAAAATTGAAAATACATTAAATAACATAATAATTTAGAAAATTATAACAATAATTTAGTACGATGGTAGGTCGACTCCAGATCCACCAATACCATAAAAATATTGAGTGTATGGGGCAGAAGATTGTTGTGATTGTGGCTGTTGAAATTATTGACTCCTTTTATCCATTATTCGTTTTTGTTTTTGTCGAATAAATTCACGAATGTTTGGATCTTCAATAGAACCTAAATTCGACAATAAAATTTTATTTAAATTCTTTTAGTTTCAAAGCTCTATCGTTTATCTCCATATCTCGTTGTTTGTCTGCACTTGACTTTGCCAACAACTCAACAAGCCGATTATTTTTTGATTGGACCAATTTCACAACAGATAAAAAACCTTCATCAATTTTTCTCTTCATTTTTGTTTTCTTCACCCCCAATAGGCCATTATGGTAATGTGAAATCACCTGCAACATCTTCATTCAAATTTAGTGAAAATGATGATAAGTTAGGAGATGATACTAGAGGTGAATCGGGAGTAGGAATCTCAGACTCCGATGATATAAAAGGTGAGCTTGCTTTCAAACTTTTTTTCTTCATGCATTGACATCTTTAAGCTTCTCAAAATTCTTCAACATAACCCCCACACATGATTTTAAAACTTTTTTTATAGTCCAGATCTTGCATAAGTAAATATTTTGTTTGATTAACCTGCAATATTTTTAAAAAAATGAACGAAAACTGTAAGTAAATATATACAAATAAAGTATAAGTAACTACAAAATAAATACTCACTTTTATTTGAATTATTTTTCTCTAATATAATATTTATTTGATTATATTTTATAAATGATTCTACTTTTGTTTGAATTATCCATTAAGATGTATAATGTAAGTATAATATTTGCTTACAATTTATGTTATTTAAAAATTTATGGTATAAAATAATTATATATTAAATGGTTATATAATAAAGGAATATGAATTATATGGGATGATTATGTAAAAAAGAATTTTGTTTTATGAAATAAAAAAATTAAATAAAAAAAATATATATATATATATATATATATATATAAGGGAGAGAGGAGAATATAAAAGAGATATTCTTTTTTGGTGTAAAAAATAGTATAATGGGTTGGAGTTAATTTTTACCATTTTAGTGTAAAAAATAGTGTTTAAGGTTGGAGAAGCCCTTAGTGTTTTTTTTCTCCTTTTCTGTAAAAATGGTTTTCGACTTAGTATAAAAATATATAGTTTACTATTTTTCAATTATTATATATAATATCAAAAGCAAAGATAATAAAGTGTACTCATGCCTGCCTTAAAATAATGTGAGCAATAATTATAGAGAAATTATATATGATCCGAATCTTATTTAGGTTGTGACACAAGGATCATAAAAATGGAATATTCTAACTAACTTCGACTTATTAAACTCCTTGACAATATCAAGTGGTTTTGATTGCTAATAAGTAAGGAGATTATCTCCGATGTGACAATTCGTTCTCTTGTCTGTTCATAGGATAGTAACATATATACTTTCATTTTCAAACTCAGATCATTTGAAATTGAAATGTTACTAATTTGAAGAAAAAAAAATCAAAGGAAGTAGTGCCAAAGCAATTTTTATACATTTCTTTTATTTCTTTCTTTTTTGGTAAATCTAACTTAAATATCATTAAAAAAATTAATTTTTTTAACACTGCCTAAATTTGATGGATAAAATTAATTAACAACTATCCAGTAAAATAGTTGAGATGTACACAAGTTGGCATGGATACTACCATCATTAATAGAAATAATTTTAGTTTCTAAAAAGAAAGAATAAAAAGAACATAAATTGTGGCCATCGTTGTGTATTATTGTATCATCTTGTTCTATTTATTTATCTCAATATCCACCTTATAAAAACCGTGGGAGATTATGCAAAATTTCAAGCTATTTATTTTATAGTTTGACAAAGAGCAACAAGTAAAACAATTATAGGACAATTGCACAACACAAAACTTATACCGGGCTCGATCACAAAGATCAAGCAATAACAACTATTTTGCAAGTTAGAACGGGTCAATTGATTTTTTGGTCTTTTACAAACTTATTTTTAGTTTTATGATTTTATCTCTTTTTTTACACATGAGAGTTTTACTTTTACAAGTAAGAGATCTTTCATTTACACATAAGAGATCTAAAAAAGATATTTTCTTAAATTCAACATTGTAAAAGGCCAAGAAAGCCTAAAACCTCAGTTAGAATTAAGGTACTACTCTGTTCATCTCAATTTATGTGACACCGTTTAATGGATAATGAGTTTAAGAAAAAAAAAAAAACTTAAGTTCTAAAGCTTATAAATTATCTTTATTAAAATTAAAATAATATTTAAAGTTAAATTATTTTTTAATATAAAAAATAATATTCTTTTCAGGATAAATTAAAGTGCATGAGAACATTGTTATTAGGTGTAACGGCAATTAGATATGATGACGTAAGGCCACATGTTAGCTTACTGTCATATTCATGAAAAATGGAAGCCATCAAATCATTATTTTTATTTTTTTCCAAAAAAGAGGAAGAAAAATATATCAATGTTTTGGTGCTATTTAAAATGTCCCATACACATGTTCTTGGAAAGATGCTGCATGCTGGTCCTAAAACTAGTTAAGTATATTTGAATATTATTTGGTTAAAGCTTGAAAAAAGGTATTTACAGTTAAAATTGAAAAAAAAAATTATGAATGGAAACTATCATTTAAATACTCACCAAGTCATTTTTATAAACTTTAAAATCCTTTATTTTAATTTAAAATTGAAATAATTAATCAAATTGTGACATATACACTTAATTAATTGACTCCGTCTAGCCACAAGTCACGATTCCTGTTTCCTTTACAACGTAATGAATTCTTGGAGCGAACTCGCCCCCAAGAAAGTGAAGAGTGATCTATCGATGAGGATGAAGATGATAAGTATGATTTGAGGGGGAAAAAGAATACATAATCAGGGTCGGGGCGGAGCTAGAGTGCCGAGAGCAGGTTCGGTCGAACCCAATAGCTTTGGTTCGAATCACGTATTTATCTTAAAAATATATATTGAATACGTATAAATTATTAATTTAGAACCCACTAACTTAAGGCGAACCATAAGTTTGAAATCATACCTCCGCCTATGTACATAATTGAATATACGGGGATTGGATTCCAATACTTTAAATGATCAAAAAGGGCAATGAAAATTATTTAGTTTTTTTTCAATTTCAATATGAAATATTATTTGTAAAATATATTTTGCATCTGGTTCATTAATATCGTTTGATGAAGACTTTCATAATTAAGGCAGAGAATTGATTTAAAAAATTATGAGGTAGCTATTCAAAGTTTAGAGAGACATGGGGGATAGAATGCCAACTTACTCTCTCAAGCTGTACTGAGAAGAACCCAAAAGAAATGATTAGGGCAGTGTTTTGAGAAGTGAAAAGAATTCGATTGACTCCAATGGAAGTTGAAAGAGTGAAGTGAAGGCAGAACAAGAAGATGGTCTCAGGGAGAAGATTAAATATGAAGTTCCAACAAGAATAGAAAAAAGACAACCAAAGAAATAATGAAGAGACCGAAGAAAGCAAATATATGTCTGTGTTAACTTATCCTCATAAGTAAAGAAGAGAATCTGGATAAACAATTTGGGTGTTTTCTAGAAGCAACGACGGATTCAGAATTTGAAGGTCATGAGTGCTCAATTTAATATAAAGTTGCTACATAGTATAAGTACGTAATTATTTGAATGCGACAATAAAAAAAAGTTAATGAAAAAATTATGACTAGTTTTATCATTATCAAAAAAGACTTCTATTAATAATAATATTATTAAAAAGAATCTAGTTACAAGGTATAACTGTGCTCGACGATTTTTCATACGTTGAAAATGATGAATAATAACATCATTGCTTCGAAAGCTTTTCTATTTTCCACTTTTAAAGTACCTGAATTTTTTTTTTGAGCCACAAAAATTGTTAAGAGACAAAAAAAATATTAAGAGAAACACATTCTTTTGTTTTTCAATTTCTCTAGTTTTAATCAAATCTTAGTCTTAGTTTTTCCCTTTTATGTGCAACAATGAGACAAATAAACGAAGAAGAAAACGTAAAAAAAGAACAAAAAGGAAATGTCATCAATAGAAAGAATAAGGTTAGATTTGGAATTAGGGAAAGAAGGGAAATTTGATGCATTGGGGAAAAGTAGTGGAATTCGGCGTGGCTGGTTTACTAACATAAAAGCAGCTAAAATTACAAAAAACAATTAAAAAAAATCTTGGCTTAAGAATCAATCAATTTCAGGCACCTCTAGACGCCGCAAGGCTTTATTTCCGCCATCGATTTCAGTTATTCTACCTTTCACGAAAGTACTATCTCAAATTTTCAGTGGCGGAGCAAGAATTTTTATTAAGGAGAGTTAAAATATAAAGAAATAAACTTACCAAGAAATCAAGAGCTATCATTATATAGTGTATATATATATATATATATATATATATATATATATATATATATATATATACATATTTTTAAAAACATTACCGAATTAAACAGTGTAATTTTCCGACGAACGAGTGTCGGTTAACACCCCTTGGGTGCATGTGGCTCTGCCACTACAAATGCCAGCATACGGTAAGTTTCTAAAGAAAATTTTCTCAAACAAGCAAAAAGTGAAAAAGACATCGGTTGTCAAAAAATATTGTTGTGCTATTCTCAAAACAAGCTCTCTATAAAAAATAAAGATATCAAGAGAGTTTTACCATGCCTTGCTCTTTAAGAATTATTAAATTTGAAGAATATTTATGTGATTATGGTGTTTTTATTTATCTTATGCCTTTGTCTATTTTCAAAAAGCTTGAGGGAAAGATCGGAGTAATCAAGTCCATCCCCATGTCCTTACAGTTGGCGGATCAGACCACCATCATATCTGAAGGAATAGTGGAAGATGTATCGTTCCGTGTGAACAAATTTGCGTTTCTGAGTATTACACCACGGGCAAGCATATGATATCTTTTATGGCAAATAAATTTTAGTTCTAAGAGTGGGTTAATTCTTTCTATTATGAATCCTTGTTTGTTGTAAGGGAAGTATGACTTACGAGGAAAATGTAATGTCTTTTGCTTCTGTATTAGAGTAAGTGGTAGTCTTGAAAAATTGGTGCTTTTGAGTTGAGTCTTGAGGCTAGGATGTTATGGCAAGGTGTTTAGTCAGTTTTAAATATTCTTGGCATGATTAGTTAGGAGAGTTATTTGAAAAGGTCGTCTAAGTGTGGGGTATTGATGGTAGGCTAAAAACTCGTATTTTTAATTATATTTTGCACTCTAATTACTGTACTTTAATTTTATTTGCGCCTAATTGCTTGTACTTTATACTTATTGCGTGTGTTATGTTATATAGGGTGTGCTTCCGAGTTAAGAAGTAATTTTGGAGCTGAAATGGATGAATTGGAGCCTTAAAGTTTGAATAGAAGCCTAAGAAATTAAATCGGTATCCTTTTTGGGGTTCGAGTACCAAGTCTGGATATCAAAAGTTAAAGAAAAATTTGAAATGCAAAAAATTATACCAATGCGCCACGTGGGGAACCGTATGGCGCGCAACGTCAGTGCGAATAGGCCACTCTGACAAGAAAATAAGCTCTCTCATAACTCTCACAAGCGTGGCACATGGTGCGCCGCGAGGCTCGTCGCGCCTGTGCAATTTGGCCACGCACTTTTTCCACCTAGGCTAAAAAATGGTAGTTTCATCCGAGTTCGTTCCTATTTGGTATATAAATACACAACAACAACAACAACAATAACAACCCAGTGTATTCCCACAACTGGGGCCTGGGGAGGGTGAGATGTACACAATCTTATCCCGACCCTGGACGGGCAGAGAGGTTGTTTCCGATAGACCCTCAGCTAGAGAAAAGATGAAAGAAGCACTGATATCAAGTAATACCAGTACAAGATATAGAAAATCAAGACTAAGATAGCAAGATACAAGATGCAAGAAGCACTAATAACAAGTTATACAATGCAAGATATTTAGTAATAGCCATCTAAAGGTAAAATAATACCATAGTAACACTAATACTACTGAACAAGAAGACATGAATAAGCACTCGACTGTCTACTAACCTTCTACCCTAATCCTCAACCTCTGCACCCTCTTATCAAGGGTCATGTCCTCGTTAGCTCAAGTTGCGCCATGTCCCGCATGATCACCTCTCCCCAAGACTTCTTTGGCCTACCTCTACCTCTCCTCTGACCCCCAAAGGACAACCTCTCACCCCTTCTGACTGGGGCATCTGTGCTTCTCCTTTTAACATGCCCGAACCATCGAAGCCTCGCCTCTCGTATCTTATCCTCCACGGGGCCACTCCCACCTTGTCCTTAATAACTTCGTTCTTAATTCTATCTAACCTAGTATGCCCACACATCCATCTCAACATTCTCATTTCAGCAACTTTAATCTTCTGGACATGAGAGTTCTAAACAGGCCAACACTATGGCCCATATAACATAGTCGGTCTAACCACTACTTTGTAGAACTTACCTTTAAGTTTTAATGGCATATTCTTATCACATAAGATACCGAAAATGAGCCTCCACTTTGTCCATCTCGCTCCGATACGTTATGTGACATCCTCATCAATATCCCCATCACTTTGAATCACAGACTCCAGATAGTTAAAACTCTCTCTCTCTCTCCTAGGAATGACTTGAGTATCAAGCCTCACATCCACGTTCGCTTCCTCGGTAACGTCGCTAAACTTTCACTCCAAGTATTATGTCTTGGTCCTGCTCAACTTGAAACCTTTAGACTCAAGGGTATGTCTCTAGACCTCTAGCCTCTCGTTAACACTACCCCGCATCTTATCAATCAGAACTATGTCATATGAACATTACATGCACCAGGACACCTCTCCTTGAATGTGTCGTGTCAATGCATCCATCGCCAAGGAAAATAAAAATGGGCTAAGTACTGATCCATGATGCAACCCCATCTTAACTGAAAAGTACTCCGAGTTTCCTCCTGCCGTCCTTACCCGTGTCTTAGCTCTCTCATACATGTCCTTGACCGCTCTAATATAAGCTACCAACACTCCCTTTGCCTCCAAACATCTCCATAGGACCTCTTGCGGGACTTCATCGTAAGATTTCTTTAGGTCAATGAACACCATATGCAAGTCCTTTTTTATCGCCTTGTATTGCTCCACCAATCTCCTCACAAGGTGAATGGATTCCGTAGTCGACCGTCCCGGCATAAAACCAAACTTGTTGTCGGAAATGGACACACTCCTCCTCATCATCCCTTCTATCACCCTTTCCCAAACTTTCATCATATGGCTTAGCAACTTAATACCCCTATAGTTTTTTGCAGTTTTGGATATCCCCCTTATTCTTATACAACGGAATCATCGTACTCTACCTCTACTCCTCGGGCATCTTGTTCGTCCTAAAAATGATATTAAACAACCTAGAGAGCCAATCCAAGCCTGACTTACCCGCGCTCTTCCAGAATTCAATATGGATCTCATCTGGACCGGTCGCTCTACTCCTACTCATTCTGCACATAGCCCCTTTGAACTCCCCCACTCTTATGCGTCTACAGTACCCAAAATCACGATATCGCTTCGAGTACTCCAAACCCCCCAACACAATTCTCATATATCCCTCTTCATTCAAGAGTTTATGGAAGTAAGACTGTCGTCTTCGCCTGATATGTGCCTCCTCCAACAAAGCTCTACATTCCTCATCTTTTATGCACCTTACTTGGTCCAGATCACGGGACTTCCTTTATTTCACTTTGGCCAGCCTGTACAGCTTCTTGTCCCCGTTTTTATCTCCAAGCCCTTCATATAAACGACCGAACGCCGCGGTCTTAGCCGTGGTAACTACTAACTTTGCCTCCTTCTTAGATTTCTTCTACCATTCTCGACCCTCTTCTCCACCTCGTCTATGCTCTCTACAAGTTTCAAATATGCCACTTTCCCTTGAACCTCTTCGTTCCACCACCAGTCCCCTTTATGGCCACCAGAGAAACCCTTCGATACTCTTAACACCCCTCTCGCCGCCTCTCTAATACAATTCACTGTCATAGTCCACATACAACTCGCGTCCCCAACTACTCCTCCAGGCCCCCATAACCTGCAACATCTTTCCCAACTCCTGAGCTTTGTCCTTAGTCAATTAACTCCACCGTAATCACATTGATTATGGTTATCTCTACAGAGATGGTTCACTTCCTTTAAATGATGATTATGGTGATCATGACAAAAATGGTGACAAAGTTAATGATTAAGCATGAATTTAAATGACCATAGTAAATTTAACAAATTCTTATTTTAAAGTAAGGTTGATGAAAACAGTGTTAGTAAAGCACAAAAATGTGCGAGCAAACACTCACAATAAAAACTTTACCTTAATTGGCAAAACTATTTTCTCCGGTAGCACCAACCTAGAACTTTGATTGCTTTACCTTAGAGCTTTTTTACTTTTTAAATTAAATATATTCTCAGTTATTCTCAAATTGTACTGCTACAACACATTGAAAAAAATAGAGAACTAGAGGTAAGTTATTCCATTGCCTCCTTCTCATCATTTGAGTTACCTGATTTCGATCCATTCCTTTTAAAATCACATCAGATATTTGATCAAAATGCATAACATAATTATCAGTTCAAGTACTTCATCGAGAATTTTCGATGCACCACATAAACAATACTTAAAGTTTATTTCGTGGAATATCAATAGATACGACACGGGAAATTCATCGAAAAGATAGACTATAGAAGAGTTTCTAGAGCAGTACGATCCTCAATTAGTAATACTGCAAGAGTGTAAAACACACACTATGGAGATTTAGCACTCAATACGAGAACTTAATGTTACTGTGAGATGACGAACATGTAAAATGATAGAACTTGGAGGGCTACTTTTTAAATAAAACAAAATAATGGGGGGGGGGGGGGGGACCGTCGAGATAAAATGACAGTCATGTCCTATCCCACGTCCCTTCTACCCCCATATCCATCCCATCTCTTTTTGTCGGGACCGTTGTCCTGTCCTGTTAGACACCCATATATGATACCCACCTAGCTCACTGTTGTGAAGAAAAATTTCTCCTTGCCCCATGCTTTTATTATGCGATGCATGAGCCTAAAAATATTCTCCACCAATTTGTGCAATACCATGCGTTCAATTTCCTGTCTGCATCCTCCTTTTTTAATTTTATTTTTTATTTTTTTAACAGTTACTTGTGTCGTTCAACTTTTCAAGCTCATCCCTTTTCGTGTTACCTTATTTGCTCCACGAACTTCGCAAATGTGCATTAATACTATAAATGAAATAAAATTAATTTATAATAATTAAATCAGTCACGACCCAAAACCAACCTGTCATGATGGCGTCTATCGTATTACTATGCAAGCCGACTACTTAGACATTCCCAACACCTTAAATCTTTGAAAGATATGAAAACAACTTAATTAAAGGAAAAATCTTTTAAAAGCAGGATAGGAAGGCATAATTCAATACATAATCTCTCCCAAAACCGGGGTGTCACCGAGTACATAAGCATCTACATAAGGATATAGTCTGGTACACCGTCTAAATAAATAAGATGTAAGATAAGGGAGGAGAGTCAAGGTCTGCGAACGCCCAGCAACTACCTCGATGATCTTCGAATGTATGGCCTCTGCAAATCAACAACCTCCGAATCCGGAAGCACCTGGATTTGCACACGAGGTGCAGGGTGTAGCGTGAGTACAACCAACTCAATAAGTAACAAATCTAACCTTTGGACTGAAAGTAGTGACAAGTCCAATTACTACGGTCCACTTTCAATATTTAACAGTATGAGAAGTTACAGAAAATATGACAATGATATCTCAGATATTTATATTCTACAAGTGAAGGTACAAGAATTTAGACATGCATTCAACAAGAACTTAGGCATGCTTTCAGATTTCACAACAAAACTTAACACATAACACGGCAGATCCAGCCCACATGCAAAAACAAAACAGGGCAAATCCAGCCCAAATGCAAGTAAACACGACAGATCTAGCCGAAATGTCATAACGGTTAGCATTGCTCCCACTGTAGGTACTCCAGAGGGGCCGATCCAGCCCAAGCGCTATAATATGCTAAATCCTCGCATCAATCAATAAAGTCTGATGCTGCGTGCAGCCCGATCCCATAAATATCACTCATAATAGGCGCTCAGCCCCACTCAGTCAATAACCTCTCCAGTCTCTCGGGCTCACCAGAATCATGATAATCAGCTCACAAATGATGATATGATATAACATGTAAATACATCAGAGACTGAGACATAATATGTAAGTAATAACTGTGACTAAGTACAAATTGACAGATTAAGCAATTAGTTCTACAACAAAGAACGACCACTATGGGTCCTAATAGTACCATCATATAGCCTAAGTAGGGTTTCTAACATGATTGACAGGTCAATAGATCTAACACACGGTGAGAATACGGGTAACAACAAGATTTAACAACTATTCAGTTTCATGGAATCGACCAAGTCACAATTCTTACGGTGCATGCCTACATGCCCGTCACTTAACACACACATCACCTAAACATCAATCACATAACACGAAATTTAGGGTTTCACACCCTCAGAACCAAGCTTAGAAGTGTTACTTACCTCAAACTGTGCGAAACTTTACTCCAATAAGCCCTTGCCTCACGAAACGGCCTCCAAATACCTCGAATCTAGCCACAAATAGTTTGATACAATGAGCACGAGCTAAAGGAATCAATTCCATATGAAATTACTAAGCTTTTAATTAAAAGTCAAAAAGTTCACTCAAAAACCGGCTCCCGGGCCCACATCTCGAAATCCAATAAAAATCACAAAATTTGGAAACTCATTCCACCACGAGTCCAACCATACTAAATTTACCACAATACATCACCAAATCGACACCCAAATCTCCAATTTAAACTCTCCAAATCCCTAGCCTCAAACTCCTAAATTACACTTCAAAACCACACAATATAGGTGGACAAATCAATGGGGAAACATAATTATTGAATAAATTTAACCACAAGTGACTTACCTCAAGAAATCTCCCGAAAATCCTCTCAAAAATCGCCAAATCCCGAGCTTGAAATGTTTAAAAGGGTGAAAAATCATGAAACACTTGTTTTAATATGCATTGCTAGTGATTCCGCTTGTGAAGTCCATTTAGCCGCATTTGCGACACCGCTTGTGCGGTTTCAATTCCACATATTCGGAGTTCACTTAAGGTCCAGGCATCCCGCTTCTGTGATCACAAATCCCGCCCCTACGGGTGCGCTTCTGAGCAAATCTTCCGCTTATGTGACAAGCCACCCGCATTTGCGAGATCGCATGTGTGGTATTTTTCCTCGCACCTGCGCAGTTACTTCCACTCACCCAGAACTGCATCTGCGACCCCAAGGTCGCTTCTGTACCTCCGTACCTGCGGCCAATCCCTCGCAGGTGCGGTTGCACCAAAACTGACCATACCAGCTCATCCAAAACTCCAAAATCCAATCTGAATCACCCCTAAGACCCCCGGGACCTCAACCAAATATACAAACAAGTCCTAAAACATGATACGAACTTAGTAGAGCCTTTCAATCACATAAAACAACGCTAAAACTACGAATCGCACTTCGATTCAAGCCTAATGAACTTTTGAACTTCCAGCTTCTACATTCGATGTTGAAACCTATCAAATCACGTCCGATTGACCTCATATTCTGCACACAAGTCACAAATGACACCACAGACCTACTCTAACTCCCGGAACCCCAATTCGAGACTGGTAATCACAAAGTCCACTTTTTGGTCAAACTTCCAAATTTCCAACTTTCGCCATTTCAAGCCTAATCCAACTATAGACCTCCAAATCACAATCCGGACATGCTCATACGTCCAAAATCACCCAATAGAGCTAACGGAACCATCAAAACTCTATTACGGAGTCGCTTACACTTTAGTCAACATTTGGTCAACCTTTTTAACTTAAGCTTTCCACCTTGAGACTAAGTATCTCAATTCATTCTGAAACCTCTCCGGACCCGAACAAACTACCCTGACAAGTCATATAATAAGTGTAAAGCATAAAATAAGCAGTAAATGGGTGAACGAGGCTACAACTCTCAAAACGACCGATCAAGTCGTTACATCTTCCCCCTCTTAAACAAACATTCGTCCTCGAACGGGTCTAGAAACGTACCTGGAGTCTCAAATAGGCTTGGATATCTGCTCCGCATCTCCCGGTCAATCTCCCAAGTAGCCTCCTCAACTGGCTGACCTCTCCACTACACCTTCACTAAAGCTATGTCCTTTGACATCAACTTTCGAACCTGACGATCCAAAATAGCCACCGACTCCACATCATAAGTAAAATCACCATCCAACTGAACCGTGCTGAAATCCAAAACTTGAGACGGGTCGTCGACATACTTCCGGAGCATAGAAACTTGAAACACTAGATGCACACTCAACAAACTAAGTGTCAAGGCAAGCTTATAATCCACCTCTCCAATCCTCTGAAGTACCTCAAACGTTCCAATATACCGAGGGCTCAACTTGCCCTTCCTCCCAAATCTCATAACACCCTTCATGGGTGAAACCTTGAGCAGTAACTTCTCCCTAACCATGAAAGCAACATCCTGAACCTTCTTATCGGCGTAACTTTTTTGTCTGGATTGTGCCGTGCGAAGCCGATCCTGAATCAATTTAACCTTGTGTATAGCATCCTGAACCAAGTTAGTACCCAACAGCCTAGCCTCACCCGACTCAAACCAACCCACTGGAGATCGACACCATCTCCCATACAGAGTCTCATACGGAGACATCTGAATGCTCCACTGGTAGCTGTTGTTGTAGGCAAACTCTGCGAGTGGCAGAAACTGATCCCAAGAACCGCCAAAATCTATGACACAAGCGCGTATCAAATCCTCCAATATCTGAATAGCGCGCTCGGACTGTCCGTTTGTCTGTGGGTGAAATGTTATACTCAACTCAACCTGGGTGCCTAACTCTCGCTTCACGGCTCTCCAAAACTGCGATGTAAACAGCGTGCCCCAATCTGAAATGATGGACACTGGCACATCGTGAAGGCGAACAATCTTGCGGATGTAAATCTCAGTCAACCGCTCTGAAGAATAAGTAGTCCCAACTGGAATGAAGTGTGCGTACTTGGTCAGTTGATCCACAATCACCCAAATAGCATCGAACTTCCTCGAAGTCCATGGGAGCCCAACTGCAAAATCCATGGTGATACGCTCCCATATCCACTCTGGAATCTCGAGCCTCTAAAGCAATCCGCCCGATCTCCGATACTCATACTTCACGTGCTGACAGTTAAGGCATCGAGCTACAAACCCCCACTATATCATTCTTCATCCTCTTCTACCAATAGTGTTGCCTCAAGTCCTGGTACATCTTCGCGGCACCCGAATGTATGGAATACCGCAAATTGTGGGCGTCCTTAAGAATCAACTCATGTAGTCCATATATATTGGGCACGCAAATTAGACCCTGCACCCTCAACACCCAATCATCCCCGGTAGTAACATCCTTGTCATCACTGTGCTGGACCGTGTCCTTAAGGACAAGCAAATGAGTATCACCATACTGGCGCTCTCTGATGCGATCATATAAGGAAAACCGAGAAACCATACAAGCTAGAACCTGGTTGGGCTCCGAAATATCTAATCTCACGAACTGGTTGGCCAAGGCCTGAACATCGACTGCAAGAGGTCTCTCACCAACAGGAATGAATGCAAGGCTACCCATACTCACTGCCTTTCTACTCAAGGCATCGACCACCACATTGGCCTTCCCGGGATGATACAGAATAATAATATCATAGTCCTTTAGCAACTCCAACCATCTCCGCTGCCTCAAATTTAGATCCTTTTGTTTGAACAAGTGCTGGAGACTCCGATGATCTGTAAATACCTCGCAAAACACACTTATAGATATAGTGCCTCTAAATCTTCAATGCATGAACGATGGTTGCCAACTCCAAATCATAAACATGGTAGTTCTTCTTATGGGGCTTCAACTGACGCGAAACATAAACAATCTCTCTACCTCCCTGCATCAAGACGCACCCAATACCAATCCGAGAAGCATCACAATACACTATATAAGAACCAGAAGTTGAAGGTAGAACTAGAACTAGAGTTGTGGTCAAGGCAGTCTTGAGCTTCTGAAAGCTCTCATCTCACTCATCCGATCACCTGAAAGGAGCACCCTTCTGGGTTAATTTGGTCAAAGGCGATGCAATAGACGAGAAACCCTCCATAAAGCGACGATAATAACTGATAAAGCCGAGAAAGCTCCGAATCTCCGTAGCTGAGGACGGTCTGGGCTAACTCTGAACCGCCTTTATCTTCTTCGGATCTACTTGAATATCCTCACTCGACACCACGTGCCCCAATAACGCCACTAAACTAAGCCAAAACTCACACTTGAAGAATTTGGCATAAAGCTTCTCTTTCCTCTATCCCTAAGCAAGTTATCTAGTCAAACACCCTTATGACAATTACTCCATAACAATGGAGTAATACATCTCAAATAAGTTTAGGAATAAAGAAAATATCAATTCTAATGATTCAATACAAACTCTCGTATTACACCGATTGCATGTTGTAATATTCATGAATTCTTGAATCTTCTTGCCTTGGTTAGTTCTCCAATCTCCCGTAGGTCAAAAGTCCCTCAAAAACGTGTTTCTAGTATGATTATACAAAGTAGGAATGAACCGGGACGAAATCACCCTCTTTTAGCCGAAGTGGGAAAACCTGCAAACTTATTACTCTTCATGCTTCGCACACCGCATCGCAGCCTGCGTCACATCAGTGCTTTTTTCACTCAGTTGCAAGCTCTCTGAGCTCTGCATGTATGACAGAATTTTCCCTTAGTGCGTCGCACCATGCGTCGCAAGTCGTGTCGCAGCAGTTCCTTCTCTTGTCAGACCAAAGAAACTAGTCTCTGAACTTAGTAAACTTCTGACGCATTTTTACACTAATGCGTCGCACCCTGATACATTTAGCTCATCGCATTAGTGCATTTATTTTGGCTCTTTTAGTTTCTTCCTGTTGTCGTATGCAACGCCTTTCCAAAGCCCCGGATGCGATCCCGGTTAAATTCTTTGTCTTTTACTCGGACTTCAAAGCTCCAATTATTTGATTTAGCTCCAATTTATCCTTTTAACTCGGAATCATTTCCTGCAAGGCATAAAACATGTAATAAGTGAAAATCACCTTTGTTTAAGTCAAACACACATAAAATGCAGTAATTTAGAGTGTAAACTACGGCTAAAACACAGGTTTCTAGCCTACCATCACCGTTGTAGCACAATCCTCAAATGTTGAGCATGCTCCTCCTGGATACGAGAGTACGTCAGGATACCATCAATGAATACTATAACAAACGATCGAGATAAGGCTAAAATGCAATGTTCATCAGATGCATGAATGTTGCTGGGGCGCTGGTCAGCCCAAAAAATATCACAAGAAACTCATAATGACCATACGGGTCCTGAATGTTATCTTTAGAATATTCGTGTCCCGAATCTTCAACTGGTGATACCTAGACCTCAAATAAATCTTAGAGAACACCCTCGCTTCCTGAAGCTGGTCAAATAGATCATCAATGCATGGCAAAGGATACTTGTTCTTGATTGTAACTTTGTTCAACTGCCTATAGTCGATACACATCCGCATAGTGTCATCCTTATTCTTTACAAACAAAAGTGGTGCACCCCAAGGAGACACACTAGGTTCAGTGGGAGGGTCATCCGATCGAGGAGGAGACTTTGGAGACTGAGCATGATATGCGCAACTGTTATCCTCATCTTTTCACCACTTCAGGTATGTCTCTATACTCGTTCGAGGACGAACGTTTGTTTTAAGAGGGGGAGGATGTAACGACCTAGATGATTGTTTTGAGAGTATTAGACTCGAACCCCTATTTATTTCTCCCTCTATTTAATTTTGTGGTTACGTGACTTGCCGAGAGGTTTGGTGTTTGGTTTCAGAGTGAAATGGGACACATAGTCCCTAAAATAGAAGTTTAAATCGTAGGAATTGACCGTAGTTCTAATTGTTTGAATATGACTCCAGAATGGAGTTTTGACGATTCCAATAGTTCCGTATGGGAATTTTGGTCTTATGAGTGTGCCCGGATGTTGATTTGGAGGTCCGTAGGTCATTTCGGCGTTACTTGGCGAAAGTTGGAAAATTGGATGATTTTTGGAAAGTTTGATCGGGAGTGGAATTTGGGATATCGGGGTAGGATTCTGATTCCAGAAGTTGGATTAGGTCTGTAATGCTAATTGTGACTTGTGTACAAAATTTGAGGTAAATCGGACTTGATTTGATAGGTTTCGGCGTCGAATGTAGAAATTAGAAGTTCTAAAGTTCATTAGGCTTGAATAAATGTGCAATTCATGTTTTTAGCGTTGTTTGATGTGATTTGAGGGCTCGACTTAGTTTGTATGATGTTTTGGGAGTTATTTGTATATTTGGTTGAGGTTTCAGGAGCCTCGGGTGGATTCTGGATGATAACAGAACGAAATTAGACTTAGAACAAATCTGAAATTTTTTGCCTTCTAGTGCAATGGCACTTGTGGAATTTTGCTCGTAGGTGCGAGCTCACAGAAGCAAAAAGGGGTTGAGTTTGGAAGTGGCCACATGTGCGCATGAATGACCGCAGAAGCGGAGTTGCATCTGCGGCAAGCCAACCGTAGATACGGAAATAGGAGAAGGGGAGCTGCTTCGCCGAAGCAGACAACTTCTCGCAGAAGCGATGTCCGTAGAAGCGGACTTCTGTCTGCAGACGCGTGATGAGCCGCAGAAGCGTGATCAGGCCTCGCATCTGTGAGACCATAGATGCGGCCAACTTTATCACAGATGCGGAAGTCTTGGGCAGAAAACGCCTAATTTCGAGGGTTTGATCTCACTTTGATTTTTAGACGTAGAGAGCTCGGTTTGTGGCGATATTTCGAGAGATTCTCAGAGAAAACATTTGGGTAAGAATTCTTGACTCATTTTTAATTAACTTCCACTAATCTATCATTAATTTCCTCATTTAATTAAGGTTTTGTGTTGAGAAATTGGAAGAAAAAGGTGGAAAATCCTTAGACCGAATTTTGAGGTTTTGATCAAGATTTTTGTATCAGATTTGAGTAATTTTGGTATGGGTGGACTCGTGGTTGAGCGGGTGTTCGAATTTGATGACTTTTACCCGATTCCGAGATGTGGACTCGGGTTAACTTTTTGGTGCGATTTTTTAATTCCTTGTTAAAGTCATAATTTCATTATTTGGATTAGTTTCTTATAATTATATTTATAGTATGTAATTGATTTTTGCTAGATTTGGGCCGTTCGGAGTCGGAAAGTCGAGGGAAAGGCATTCTTATTGATTGATTGATTGAGCGAGATTTGAAGTAAGTGACTTGTCTAACCTTGTGGAGGGAAATTCCCCTTAGGATTTGGTACTGTTTTGGTAAATTGAAATATGTGAAGGCCGTGTACGGGAGGTGACGAGTGCGTACTCAGGCTAAATGTTAAAAATCCGATTTTTACTAAGTAGTTCCTTTTTTATTCCCTTAATTTAGTTACTCTAGCATGCATAGTCATCATGTTTAGTTTAGTGTGACATGCCTACGTGTTTTATCTCTTACTTGCAATTTGTGCAACATGCTTAGCTGAATTACTTGCTTCCTTTAATTTGAGATATTTACTTTTGGGACTACGAGGCGGTACCTCGGGAGCGCCCCTGTTATTTACCTCTATTTGCTATATTGTTGTTTTTGTTGTTTCTTAACTTATAAGAATCTGTTTCCCTCACGTGTTGTAGTTGTCTTCTTGAATCATGTGTCATTATCTCCTGTAAATTCTCATTGTTCGCTTCTCAGTCATTTCATTATATTATTATATCATCTGCCTTATTCCTATCATTTCTAGTATGGCCCTGACCTGACCTCATCACTACTCTACTGAGGTTAGACTTGTCACTTACTAGGTACCGTTGTGGTGTACTCATACTACTCTTCTGCACATCTTTTTATGTAGATCCAGGTTCTTCCTACCAGACCAGGTATCAGTGGGCTAGCACGTGTGTAGAGGCTTCAATATATATCTGCCAACGTCCACAGACCTCGAAGTCCCCCTCTATCTTCATTGTGTTGCTTTTTTTATTTTCATTAGACTATGATGTATAAAGATACTTAGCATTTCTCTTCAGAGCTTGCGACTTATGTCTATCGGGTTTTGGGAGTTGTAACTATTCTGAATCGCAGTTTTTATTTATTTCAGATGATAAGGTTTGAGTTTCAACTTATATTTCGTTATTCCGCAAAATTGTTAGGCTTACCTAGTCTTATAGACTAGGTGCCGTCACGACATCCTACAGAGGGGAATTGGGGTCGTGACAAGTTGGTATCAGGGCTCTAGGTTCATAGGTGTTATGAGTCATAAGCAGGTTTAGTAGAGTCTCGCGGATTGGTACGAAGATGTCTATACTTAACTTCGGGAAGCTATGGAACTGTTAGGAAAAACTTCACTTCTTTGATTCCTTATCGTGCGAGATTTTGACTTCGGATTCTAAATTTCTGTCTTTCTATTCTCTCACATATGGTGAGGATACGTACAGATGAATCAGATGACCAAACACCCGCACCCCCTGCTAGTGCCACGAGAGGCCAGGCCCGGGGTAGAGGCCGATGACGTCCATGTGGTGTAGCCAGAGCACCCGCACGATCTGCTACAGAAGAGCCACCAGTAGATCCAGTTAGAGGGCAGGCACCTGAGACGCCTGTTACTGCACCAGCCCTCCAGGAGACTCTCGCCCGGTTTCTGAGCATGTTCAGCACGTTAGCTCAGGCAGGGTTGATACCACTTGCTCTTGCAACATCTCAGGATGGGGAGGAGCACAGACTCCCGCCGCCCGTACCCCAAAGCAGTGGGTCCAGGTCGACCAGGTTCCTGAGGTCATACCGATGCAACCGGTCCAGGTCGACCACCCTCCTACTTTTAGTGGCTTGGCGTCAGAGGATGCCCAGGGTTTTCTTGAGGAATTCCACCGTATCCTTCGTACTCTGTGTGTTGCGGAGTATAGTGGGGTTTCTTTCACTATGTTCAAGCTTAGAGGAGTGACCTATCAGTGATGGCGAGAATACGAGTTGGATAGTTCGGCCAAGGCAGCATCACTCACCTGGACTCAGTTCTCAGATATGTTCTTGAGGGAGTATGTTCCCCAGAGTCTCAGAGATGCATGGCGTGCAAAGTTTGAGCACTTGCGCCAGGGTTCTATGACAGTGTCAGAGTATACGGTCCGGTTCAGTGATTTGGCCAGGTAAGCACCAGCCTTGGTTGCTACTGTTCGGAAGTGGGTTCGTCGATTTATTGAGGGGCTCAACCCCAATATTAGATTTAGCATAGATCGAGAGTTAGAGATGGACATCGCATACCAGCAGGTGGTGAGGATCGCTAGGATATTTGAGGGTATGTTAACTCGGGAGAGAAAGGCCAAAAGGTCTCGAGAGTCTAGCACATATAGTGGTACTCATGCCCCAGCTGCGGCTTGTCAGGGTATGGTCTATGTGGATCACCCTGTTCATTCAGCACTTCTAGCCACCAGCGGTGCTCCAACCACTCCTATGCCCAGGCTCCCGAGCCAGCCACAACAACCACGTCCTTCGAGATCTTGCTTTGAGTGTGGGGACACTCATCATGTGGTGAGGGATTGCCCCAGACTCAGGAGGGGTACACCTCCACAGACCACTCAGGCACCGTGTGCTCCACCAGATCCTCAGGCTATAATTACAACACTAGTTACCACTTCACCTACACAGCCAGCTTGAGGTGGAGGTCAGATAGGTAGAGGTCGCCCTAGATGGGGAGGCCAGGCTAGATATTATGCCCTTCCTGCTCGGACGGAGGAAGTTGCATCTGATTTTGTCATCACAGGTATTGTTCCGGTCTGTCATAGAGATGCATCAGTCTTATTTGATCCAGGCTCCACTTATTCCTATGTGTCATCTTATTTTGTTCTGTATTTGGATGTATCCCGTGATTCTTTGATTTCTCATCTATGTGTCTACACCCATGGGACATTCTATTATTGTTGACCCTGTATATCGGTCGTGTTTGGTTGTTCTTAATGGTTTTGAGACCAGAGTAAATTTATTATTGCTCAGTATGGTGGATTTCGATGTTATTTTAGGCATGGACTGGTTGTCTCCCTATCATGCTATCCTTGATTGTCACGCCAATACGGTGACGTTGGCTATGCCAGGTTTACCGCAGCTAAAGTGGAGAGGTACTTTAGATTGTGTTCCTATGCTAGATATTATGCCCTTCCTGCTAGGACGGGGGAAGTTGCATCCGATTTTGTCATCACGGGTATTGTTTCGGTCTGTCATAGAGATGCATCAGTCTTATTTGATCCAGGCTCCACTTATTCCTATGTGTCATCTTATTTTGCTCCGTATTTGGGTGTATCCCATGATTCTTTGAGTTCTCTTGTCTATATGTCTACACCCGTGGGAGATTCTATTATTGTTGACCGTGTGTATCAGTCGTGTTTGGTTGTTCTTAGTGGTTTTGAGACCAGAGCCAATTTATTGTTGCTCAGTATGGTGGATTTTGATGTTATTTTGGACATGGACTAGTTGTCACCCTATCATGCTATTCTTGATTGTCACGCCAAGACGGTAACGTTGGTTATGCCAGGTCTACCGTGGCTAAAGTGGAGAGGTACCTTAGATTATGTTCTTAGGCTAGATATTATGCCCTTCCTACTAGGACGGAGGAAGTTGCATCCGATTTTTTCATCACAGGTATTGTTTTGGTATGTCATAGAGATGCATCAGTCTTATTTGATCTAGGCTCCACTTATTCCTATGTGTCATCTTATTTTGTTCTGTATTTGGATGTATCCCGTGATTCTTTGATTTCTCATCTATGTGTCTACACCCGTGGGAGATTCTATTATTGTTGACCCTGTATATCGGTCGTGTTTGGTTGTTCTTAGTGGTTTTGAGACCAGAGTAAATTTATTATTACTCAGTATGGTGGATTTCGATGTTATTTTAGGCATGGACTGGTTGTCTCCCTATCATGCTATCCTTGATTGTCACGCCAATACGGTGACGTTGGCTATGCCAGGTTTACCGCGGCTAGAGTGGAGAGGTACTTTAGATTGTGTTCCTAGGCTAGATATTATGCCCTTCCTGCTAGGACGGGGGAAGTTGCATCCGATTTTGTCATCACGGGTATTGTTTCGGTCTGTCATAGAGATGCATCAGTCTTATTTGATCCAGGCTCCACTTATTCCTATGTGTCATCTTATTTTGCTCCGTATTTGGGTGTATCCCGTGATTCTTTGAGTTCTCCTGTCTATGTGTCTACACCTGTGGGAGATTCTATTGTTGTTGACCGTTTGTATCAGTCGTGTTTGGTTGTTCTTAGTGGTTTTGAGACCAAAGCCAATTTATTGTTGCTCAGTATGGTGGATTTTGATGTTATTTTGGATATGGACTAGTTGTCACCCTATCATGCTATTCTTGATTGTCACGCCAAGATGGTGACGTTGGTTATGCCAGGTCTACCGTGGCTAAATTGGAGAGGTACCTTAGATTATGTTCTTAGGCTAGATATTATGCCCTTCCTGCTAGGACGGAGGAAGTTGTATCCGATTTTGTCATCACAGGTATTGATTCGGTATGTCATAGAGATGCATCAGTCTTATTTGATCCAGGCTCCACTTATTCCTATGTGTCATCTTATTTTGCTCTGTATTTGGATGTATCCCGTGATTCTTTGAGTTCTCATCTATGTGTCTACACCCGTGGGAGATTCTATTGTTGTTGACCGTGTATATCGGTCGTGTTTGGTTGTTCTTAGTGGTTTTGAGACCAGAACAAATTTATTGTTGCTCAGTATGGTGGATTTCGATGTTATTTTAGGCATAGACTGATTTTTGCCCTATCACGCTTTCCTTGATTAGCACGCCAAGACGGTGATGTTGGCTATGCTAGGTCTACTGTGGCTAGAGTGGAGAGGTACCTTAGATTATGTTCCTAGCAGAGTTGTCTCATTTCTAAAGGCTCAGCGGATGGTTGAGAAGGGGTGTAATACGTACCTGACATATGTGAGGGATGTTAGTGCCGATACTCATACCGTCGAGTCAGTTCCAGTAGTGAGGGATTATCCAGATGTATTTCTGGCAGATCTTCTAGGCATGCCACCTGACATGGATGTCGCCTTTGGCATTGACTTATTACTCGGCATTCAGCCTATTTCTATTCCACCCTATCGTATGGCCCCGACAGAGTTTAAAGAGTTAAAGGAACAGTTGAAGGAGTTGCTTGACAAGGGGTTCATTAGACCCTTGTGTGTCACCTTGGGGTACTCCAGTCTTGTTTGTAAAGAAGAAGGATGGTTCTATGCTAATGTGTATTGATTATGCCTGTTAGGGGTGTTCAAAACCGAACCGAAATCGAAAATCGAACCGAAACCGAAACTTAATGGCTTATTGGTATCGGTTTAACGGTTTAACGGACCGGGAACAGATTGAAATTTTTTTATTAACGGCTTATCGGTTTGGGGGCGGATTATTCAATTTTCTTAACGGATAATCCGTTAACCCGTTAAGAATATATATATATATATATTAAATAATCAAAAATCATTCTTCCACTTCCAGTACTCTATCTCTATTCTCTATTACTAATTTACTATTAGACATTTAGTTATAATTTACTATTCCATTTAGTTACTATTAGATAATTTTGATTATCATGTATTATACCCAGTGTTCTCTTCTATTTCTTCTGATAGTTATAAGTTGTTAATAGGCTCATCCCCAGAGATGATTCTACTGGGAAATACATTGGAATACACATCTCTCTATTTCTTCTATCTAGCTCTCTTCTTAGGAATTTTATTTTGAGTCATAGCGGTCAACAAACAATCCGATAAATCGCCCGATAACCGCCCGATAAAAACAAAACCGATACCAATCCGCCCGATATCTTATCGGGCGGCTAGCGAATTAATACATTTAAAAGCCGATAACCGATAAGCCAAACCGTTAAGAGTATATAACCGCTCAATCCGCCCGATAAGCAGCCCTAATGCCTGTTGAACAAGGTTACGGTGAAGAACGGGTATCTATTGCCATGTATTGATGACCTATTTGATCAGCTTCAGGGTGCCAGAGTGTTCTCTAAGATCACTTGCGTTCAAGCTATCATCAGTTGAAGATTCGAGAGCCAGATATCCCGAAAACTACTTTCAGGACTCGGTATGGTCATTACGAGTTCCTTGTGATGTCTTTTGGGATGACTAACGCCCCAGCAATATTCATGCCTTTGATGAACAGTAATTTCATCCCTATCTTAACTCATTAGTCATTGTGTTTATTTACGACATTCATATGTACTCCCGGAGCCGGGAGGATCATGAGCAACACCTGAGGATTGTGCTTCATACCTTGAGAGAAAAGAAGTTGTATGCAAAATTTTCAAAGTGTGAATTCTGGCTAGATTCACTGGTCTTTTTTGGTCATGTAGTATCGACTGAGGGGATCAAGGTAGATTCGAAGAAGATTGAAGCAGTGCAGAGTTGGCCCAGACCATCCTCAGTTACGGAGATCCGGTGTTTTCTTAGCTTGGAGGGGTATTATCGTCAATTTGTAGAGGGTTTCTCGTCTATTGCATCACCTATGATCAGGATGACCCAGAAGGGTGCTCCGTTCAGGTGGACCGAGGAGTGTGAGGAAAGCTTTTAAAATCTCAAGACTACTTTGACTACAGCCCCAGTGTTGGTGTTGCCTACTGGTTCGGGGTCATATACGGTATATTATGATACGTCGTGCATTGGTCTCGGCACGATGTTGATGCAGGACGGTAGGGTGATTGCCTATGCGTCTAGACAACTGAAGGTGCATGGGAATAACTATCATGCCCATGACCTCGAGTTAGCAGCTATTATTCATGCCTTGAAGATGTGGCATCACTATTTGTATGGTGTCCCTTGTGAGGTCTACATCGATCACCGGAGTCTACAACATCTGTTTAAACAGAAGGATCTTAACTTGCGGCAGTGGAGGTGGTTGGAGTTGCTTAAGGATTATGATATCACCATTCTATATCATCCCGGGAAGGACAATGTGGTGGTCGATGCCTTGAGTCGCAAGGCAGAGAGTTTGGGCAATTTAGCATATCTATCAGTAGTAGAAAGGCCTTTAGCCTTAGATGTTCAGGTCTTGGCCAACTAGTTTGTTAGATTAGATGTTTCTAAGCCGAGCAGGATTTTGGCTTGTGTGGTTTCTCAGTCGTCTCTTTATGATCATATCAGAGAGCGTTAGTATGATGACCTCCATCTGCTTGTCCTTAGTTTAGCACGGTGATGCGAATGAAGTCACTATTGGAGATGACGGTGTATTACGGATGCAGGTCATGCTATGTGTGCCCAATGTAGATGGTTTGAATTAGTTGATTCTCTAGGAGGCTCATAGTTCGCGGTACTCCATTCATCCAGGTGCTGCAAAGATGTATCAGGATTTGAGGCAACACTATTGGTGGAGACGGATGAAGAAGGACATAGTGGAGTATGTAGCTCAGTGCCTAAATTGTCAGCAAGTAAAGTATGAGCATCGACGTCCAGGTTGATTGCTCTAGAAGCTAGAGATTCCGGAGTGAAAATGGGAGCGGATCACTATAGATTTTGTTGTTGGGCTCTCACAGACTCAGAGGAAGTTTGATGCAGTTTGGGTGACTGTGGATAGATTGACCAAGTTAGCTCATTTAATTCTTGTGGTTACTACTTACTCTTCGGAGCAGCTGGCTCAGTTTTACATTCGTGAGATTATCATGCTTCATGGCATGCCTGTATCTATTATATCTGACTGGGGTATGCAATTTACATCGCGGTTCTGGAGAGCCGTACAACATGAGTTGGGTACTCGGGTGGAGTTGAGTACAACATTTCACCCTCAGACGGACGGACAGTCTAAGTGCACTATTCAAATATTGGAGGATATACTTCGTGCAAGTGTGATAGATTTTGAGGGGTTTTTGGGATCAGTTCTTGCCACTTGCAGAGTTTCCCTACAACAACAGTTATTAGTCGAGTATTCAGATGGACTCGTATGAAGATTTGTATGGTAGGCGGTGTCGGTCTCTAGTGGGTTGGTTCGAGCCGGACGAGGCTAGGCTATTGGGTACAGACTTAGTTCGGGATGCTTTGGAAAAGGTTAAATTGATTTAGGATCGACTTCGTACACCCCAATCCATGCAGAAACGTTATGTGGATCTGAAGGTTCGCGACATTGTATTCATGGTTGGGGAGCAGGTCTTACTCCGGGTTTTGCCCATGAAGGGTGTTATGAGATTCGGGAGGAAGGGTATGTTGAGCCCAAGGTATATCAGGCCTTTTGAGATTCTTGAGATGGTTGGAGAGGTGGCTTATAGACTTGCACTACCACCTAGTCTCTCTGCAGTTCATCCAGTGTTCCATGTTTCCATGCTTCGGAACTATCACGGCGATATGTCTCATGTGTCAGACTTCAACTCAGTCCAATTGGACAAGGATCTATCTTATGTCGACGAGCCGGCGACTATTTTGGATAGGCAAGTTCGAAGGTTGAGGTCGAAGAACATCGCCTCAGTGAAGTTTCAATGGAGGGGTCATCCGGTCGAGGAGGCGACTTGGGAGACCGAGCATGATATGTGTAGTCGTTATCCTCATCTTTTCACCATTTCAGGTACGTCTTTATACTCGTTTGAGGACGAACGTTTGTTTTAAGAGGGGAGAATATAACGAATCAGCCGATCGTTTTGATAGTATTATAGCCCTAAACCCCTATTTATTGCTCCCTCTATTTTATTTTGTGGTTATGTGACTTACCGAGAGGTTTAGTTTTTGGTTTCGGAGTGAAATAAGACACATAGTCTCTTAAATAGAAGTTTAAGTCGTAGGAATTGATCGTAATTCGAATTGTGTGAAGACGACTCCGAAATAGAGTTTTGATGGTTCCAATAGCTATGTATGGGTATTTTGATCTTAGGAGCGTGTCCGGATGTTGATTTGGAGGTCCGTAGGTCATTTCGTCGTTACATGGCGAAAGTTGGAAAATTAGATGATTTTTGAAAAGTTTGATCGGGAGTGGTAATATCGGGGTCGGATTCCAATTTCGGAAGTTGGTGTAGGTTTGTAATTAATTGTGACTTGTGAGCAAAATTTGGGGTCAATCGGACTTGATTTGATAGGTTTCGGTGTCCAATCTAGAAGTTAGAAGTTCTAAAGTTCATTAGGCTTGAATGGATGTGCAATTCATGTTTTAGCGTTGTTTGATGTGATTTGAAGGTTCGACTAATTTCGTACGATATTTTGGGACCTACTGGGATATTTGGTTGAGGTCCCAGGGGCCTCGGGTGGATTCTGGATGATTAACAGAACGAAAATTGGACTTGGAACAAATCTGGAAATTTTTGCCTTTTGATGCAATCGCACATGCGGACTTTTGCTCATAAAAAGTGAGCATGGCAGCGCAGAAGCGGAAAGGGGCTAAGTGTGGCAGTGGCCGCAGGTGCGCATGAATGACTGCAGAAGCGGAGTCGCATCTGTGGCAGGCCAACGACAGATGCGGAAATAGGAGAAGGGGTGCTGCTTCGCAGAAGCGGACAGCTTATCGCAAAAGCGATGTCCGCATAAGCGTGAGCAGGCCTCATATTTGCAAGACCACAAATCCGACCAACTTTATCACAGATGCGGAAGTCCTGGGCAGAAAAGGCCTAATTTCGAGGGTTTGATCTCACTTTGATTTTTGGACCTACAGAACTCGATTTGTGGCGATGTTTCGAGAGATTCTTAGAGAAAATATTTGGGTAAGGATTCTTGACTCATTTTTATTAACTTCTACTAATCTATCATTAATTTCCTCATTTAATTAAGGATTTGGGCTGAGAAATTGGGAGAAAGAGGTGAAAATCCTTAGGCCGAATTTTGAGGTTTTGAACAAGATTTCTGTAACGGATTTGAGTAATTTTAGTGTGGGTGGATACGTGGTTGAACGGGTGTTCGAATTTTGTGACTTTTAGCCGATTCCGAGACGTGGGCCCGGGTCGACGCTTTGTGGCGATTTTCTAATTCCTTACTAAAGTCATAATTTAATTATTTCGATTAGTTTCTTATAATTATATTTATAGTATGTAATTGGTTTTGGCTAGATTTGGGCAGTTCTGAGTCGGAAAGTCGAGGGGAAGGCATTTGATTGATTGAGCGAGATTTGAGGTAAGTGACTTGTCTAACCTTGTGTGGGGAAAATTCCCCTTAGGATTTGGTACTGTTATGGTAAATTGAAATATGTGAAGGCCATGTATGCAAGGTGACGAATGCGTACTCGGGCTAAATATTGAAAATCCATTTTTTACTAAGTAGTTCCCTTTTTATTCCCTTAATTTAGTTAATCTAGCATGCGTAGTCATCATGTTTAGCCTAGTGTCACATGCCTACGTGTTTTAATTCTTACTTGCAATTTGTGCAACATGCTTAGATGAATTACTTGCTTCCTTTGATTTTGTATTCATTTCTTAATTGTAGGATTCCTTGTTGTAATTTCTTTATTCCATTTGTTATGTGTTGTTTTCGTGACTTTTGTTGAGATAATTGTTTGGTTGTGGCACGAGGTTTCTACCGTGCGGAGTGTTATTGTGGCACGAGGTTTATGCCATGCGGAGTGTTATTGTGGCACTAGGTTTCTGCCGTGCGGAGTGATATTGTGGCATGAGGTTTCTGTCGTGCGGTTATCATTATTTGCGTGAGGTTTCTGTCGTGCTGTTGTGAGATATTTACTTTTGGTACTACGAGGCGGTACCTCGGGAGTGCCCCTATTGTGTGAGATATTTACTTTTGGTACTACGAGGCAGTACCTCGGGAGTGCCCCTATTATGTGAGATATTTACTTTTGGGACTACGAGGCGGTACCTCGGGAGCGCCCATGTTGTTTACCATTATTTGCTATATTGTTATTATTGTTGTTGTTGTTTCTTAACTTGTAAGAATCTGTTTCCTTCACGAGTTGTAATTGCCTTCTTGAATCCCGTGTCGTTATCTTCTGTAAATTCCCATTGTTCATTCTCACTCATTTCATTATATTATTATATCTTCTGCCTTGTTTCCTATCATTTCTAGTAGGGCTCTGACCTGACCGCGTCACTATTCTACTGAGGTTAGGCTTGGCACTTACTGGGTACTGTTATGGTGTACTCATACTACTCTTCTGCATATCTTTTTGCGCAGATCCAGGTTTTTCCTACCAGACCAGGTATCTGCGAGCTAGCCCGTGCGTGGAGACTTCAAGGTAAATCTGCCAGCGTCCGCAGACCTCGAAGTCCCTATCTATCTTCATTATGTTGTTTTTTTTATTTTCATTAGACTCTAATATATATAGATTCTTATAATTTCTCTTTAAAGCTTGTGACTTATTTCTACCGGGTTTTGGGAGTTGTATCTATTCTAAATCACAGTTTTTATTTATTTCAGATGATGAGGTTTGAGTTTCAGCTTATGTTCTATTATTCAGTTAAATTGTTAGGCTTACCTAGTCTTAGAGACCAGGTGCCATCACGACATCCTACGGAGGGGAATTGAGGTCGTGACACCAAGTCAATCAAAGTCAATATCCCTGTCGGGCGGTATACCCGGCAGGTCTGCAGGAAACACATCCGGAAAGTCTCGTACCACCGGAACAAAATCAATAGTAGGGGTATCAGCACCAACATCCCTCACGAAGGCCAAATAAGATAAACAACCCTTCCCAACCATCCGTTGGGCCTTCAAATATGAAATCACTATGCTTGGAACATAGTCTAAAGAACCTCTCCACTCGATCCTTGGCAACCCCGGCATCGCCAATGTCACGATCTTAGTGTGACAATCTATCATAGCATGACATAGAGACACCAACCCATACCCAAGATCACGTCGAAATCAACCATACTAAGCAATAAGAGATCAACCCTAGTCTTCAATTCCCCAATAGCCACTACACATGACCGATATACACTGTCCACAACAATAGTATCGCCTACTGGCGTATATACATGAACATATGACACTAAGAACTCACGGGTCATATCCAGATAATGATCAATATACGATCTGAAGCAACAATATCTGTGGCATACGATCTATGTGGCATACTGATACAATACTTGTGATCACTGTATCTGAAGCAGCAATATCTGGCATGGCAGGAATATCATAGAATCGGGCCTGACTGCCCACCTGATCGGCCTCCCCCTCTTGGGTGACCCCTAGCTGCCTGAGCCCTACCTCGAGCTGGTTGGGCCGGTGGTGAAGTAACTGGTGCTGAAATCGTGGCCTGACTCATCTGCTGAACTGGACCTCCTGTAAGGCGGGGACATAACCTTTTCACATGACCTAACTCTCCACACTCGAAACATCCCCTCTTGGAAAATGGTGGAAAATATTGAGGTGGACCCCGAGAATCAGAATAACTACCAGAAAAACCTGGTGCAGACGAACCCTGAACTGAAGGTGCACGAGATGAACTGTGAGCTAAGAGGGCACTGAGGGATGATTGGCCCGCTCTAGAACTGTATGAACCATGGTTGGATGATGCATCACGATGGACTGGACGAGCCATCTGAGCGGGTCTATAAGGACGACCCTTGCCATGATAGAACCGACTCCCAAAAAGAACATCGCTGAAACCACCCGATCCTCAAGGCATCTTGGCCTCTCTCTCCTCACGCTCCTGACTACGGACCATCTCAAATCGCTGAGAAATATCAACCACCTCGTCGAACTGAACACCAGATACACTCTTCCGAGACATAGCAAAATGCAACTGATAGGTGAGACCATCAATGAACCTCATAATCATCTCCATATCGGTGGGAACCAACCAAACTACGTGATGAGCCAACCCTAAAAATCTCATCTCATACTGGGTCACAGATAAGCCGTCATGGCGTAGCTGCTCGAACTGCCTGCGCAGCTCCTCCCTACGGGTCGGTGCCACAAACTTCTCCAAGAAGAGAACAGATAACTCACTCCATGATAGTGGTGTAACACCGACTGGCATGCTCCTCTCATAGGCCTTCCACCATCTGAAGGCAGACCCAGTAAACTGAAAAGTAGTGAATGAGACCCCACTGGTCTCCAGAATACCTGTCGTGCGAAGAATTTGCTGACACCTATCCAAGAAGTCCCGAGCATCCTCAGACTCAGCCCCACTGAATTATGGAGGTTGGAGCCTCCCAAATCTCTCTAGTCTCCTCTGCTCATCATCAGTCATAACGGGACCCACCTGGGACAGAGCAGCTGCAACCGGTTGGGCTGGCAATACCCTCGGCGTCTGAAGTCACTGCATCACCTGCTTTCGAGTACAGACGGCGGGAGTCTGAGTACCTTCCCTGGCCTGAGAAGTGGCTGGCGCGGTCTGAATAGAAACTGTCGATCAAGGCTAGTGCACACCGTAAAAAACTGAGCCAAAGCCTACTAAAGGCATGGGATCACAATTGGCACAGCTGGTGCCTGAACTCGCCCCACTAGCTCAACCATATCTAGAACCTGCTCCTGAGCTGGAGCAACTGGTGGATCTGCAAGTGCTGCTCTAGCTGTTGTACGAGTGGCACCTCTGCCCCTACCGTGACCTCGACCTCTCGTGGCCCTGGCTGGTGGTACTGATGGTTGTCCATCCGGCCTAGTAGCATGTGTCCTTACTATGTGTGAGAGAATAGAATAACATAAGTTTTAGTTTCCGAAATCAACAAATCCGCACGACAAGAATACAAGAATGCAAAATTTCCTAAGGGTTCGACAACCTCTCGAAGATAAGTACAGACATCTCCGTACCGATCTGCAAGACTCTACTAAACCTGCTCATGACTTGTGAGACCTATGTAACTTAGACTCTGATACCAACTTATCGGGACCCAAAGCCAACCCGTCGTGATGGCGCATATCGTATTACTAGGCAAGCTGACTACTCAGATATTCCCAACACCTTCAATCTTTGAAAGATATGAAAACAACTTAATTAAAGGAAAAATCCTTTAAAAGCAGGATAAGAAGTCATAATTCAATACATAATCTCTCCCAAAACTGGGGTGTCACCGAGTACATGAGCATCTACATAAAGACATAGTCTGGTACACCATCCAAAAAATAAAACTGAAATAAATAAGATGTAAGATAAGGGAGGAGAGTCAAGGTCTGCGAACGCCCAGCAGCTACCTCGATGATCTCCGAATGTATGGCCTCTGTATATCAATAACCTCCGAAATCGGAAGCACCTGGATTTGCACACGAGGTGCAGGGTGTAACGTGAGTACAACCAACTCAATAAGTAACAAATCTAGCCTTTGGACTGAAAGTAGTGACAAGTCCAATTATTACAGTCCACTTTCAACATTTAATAGTACGGGAAGTTACAGAAAATAGGACAATGATATCTCAGATATTTATATTCTACAAGTGAATGTACAAGAATTTAGACATGCTTTCAACAAGAACTTAGACATATTTTCAGATTTCATAACAAAACTTAACACATAACACGACAGATCTAGCTCAGGGCAGATCCAGCCCACATGCAAATAAAGCAGGGCTGATCCAGCCCAAATGCAAGTAAACAGGGCTGATCCAGCCCAAATGTCATAACTGCTAGCATTGCGCCCACTGTGGGTGTGCAGACTCCGGAGGGGTCGATCCAACCTAAGCGTTATAATAAGTCAAATCCTGGCATCAATCAATAAAGCATGATGCGGCGTGCATCCTGATCCCATAAATATCAGTCACAATAGGCCCTCAACCCCACTCAGTCAATAACCTCTCCAGTCTCTCGGGCTCACCAGAATCATGATAATCAGCCCACAAATGATGATATGATATAACTTGTAAAGACATCAGAGACTGAGACATAATATGCAAGTAATAACTGTGATTGAGTACAAATTGACAGATTAAGCAATTAGTTCTAGAGTAAAGAACGACTATTGTGGGTCTCAATAGTAACATCATATAACCTAAGCAGGGTTTTTAACATGACTGACAACTCAATAGATCTAACACATGGTGAGAATACGGGTAACAACAAGATTTAACAACTATTCGGTTTCATGGAATCGACCAAGTCACAATTATTACGGTGCACGCTTACATGCCTGTCACTTAGAACATGCGTCACCTCAACACCAATCACATAACACGAAATTCGAGATTTCACACCCTCAGAATCAAGCTTAAAAATATTACTTACCTCAAACTGTGTGAAACTCTACTCCAACAAGCCCTTGCCTCGCGAAACGGCCTCTAAATGCCTCGAATCTAGCCACAAATAGTTCGACACAATCAGCACGAGCTAAAGAACTCAATTCCATATGAAATTACTAAGGTTTTAATCAAAAGTCAAAAAGTCCACTCAAAAGACGACCCTCGTACCCACGTCCCGAATCCAATTAAAGTCACAAAATCCAGAAACTCATTCTGCCATGAGTCCAACAATACAAAATTTATAAAAATCCATCACCAAATCGACACCCAAATCCCCAATTTAAACTCTCCAAATCCCTAGCTTCAAATTCCTAAATTACACCTCAAAACCACACAACATAGGTGGGAAAACAATGGAAAAACATAATTATTGAATAAATTTAACCACAAGTGAATTACCTCAATAAATCTCCCCAAAATCCTCTCAAAAAGTGCCAAATCCCGAGCTTCAAATGTTTAAAAGAGTGAAAAATCACGGAACCCTCGTTTTAATATGCACTACGAGTGATTCTGCTTTTGCTGTCCATTTAGCCGCATCTGCGACACCGCTTTTGCGGTCACAATTCCGCATCTGTGGAGGTCACTTAAGGTCAAGGCATACCGCTTCTGCGATCCCAAATCCCGCTCCTGTGGGTGCGCTTCTGTGCAAATTCATCCGCTTCTACGGACCAACCTCCCCAACCCCTTTTTCGCTTCTGCGACAAGCCACCCGCATATGCGAGATCACAGGTGCGGTATTTTCCCTCGCACCTGTGCAGCTACTTCCACTAACCCAGAACCGCATATGTGACCCTAAGGCCGTTTCTGTGACTTCGTACATACGGCCAATCGCTCGCAGGTGCGGTTGCACCAAACCTGACCACACCAGCTCCTCCAAAATCCAATCTGATTTCGATCCGAATCACCCCGAGGCCCCCCCGGGACCTCAACCAAATATACCAACAAGTCTTAAAGCACGATACGAACTTAGTCGAGCCTTCCAATCACATCAAACATCCTAAAACTACTAATCGCGCATCGATTCAAGCCTAATAAACTTTTGAACTTCCAACTTCTACATTCGATGCCGAAACCTACCAAATCACGTCCGATTGACCTCAAATTTTGCACACAAGTCACAAATGACGCCACAGGCCTACTCCAACTCCTGGAACCTTAATCCGAGCCCGATAACTACAAAGTTCACTCTCGGTCAAACTTCCAAATTTTAACTTTCGCCATTTCAAGCCTAATCCAACTATAGACCTCAAAATCACAATTCGGACACGCTCCAACGGAGTCAACGGAGCTAGCAGAACCATCAAAACTCTATTACGGAGTCATTTACACATAAGTCAACATTCGGTTAACCTTTTCAACTTAAACTTTTTACCTTGAGCTAAGTGCTTCAATTCATTCTGAAACCTCTCCGGACCCGAACCAACTACCCTGACAAGTCATATAACAACTGTAAAGCACAAAATAAGTAGTAAATGAGAGAACGGGGCCACAACTCTCAAAACAACCGATCGGGTTGTTATAAAAATAAACTAAACAATATATGAATAAGGGCTTAAAGTCGTGGGTTATCATCCATGCAGTACCTTATTTAATGTCATGGAAATACACCAGATTTCAGGATTGTGTTTCTCTCATATATTGAGGTTCACTCAAGTACATCACATTCATTATGGTTATTTCTTGTAAGAAGGTTCACTTCCCTTTGGATGATGATGGTGATCATGACATATATGGTGACAAAGTTAATGATTCAGCATGAATTTAAATTATCATATTAAATTTAATAAATTTTTACTTTAAAGCAAGGTTGATAAAAATAGTATTAATAAAGCGCAAAGAGTGTGCTAGCAAACACTTGAAATAAAATCTTTGCCTTAATTGGTAAAAATCTTTTCTCCAATAGTACTAGCCTAGAGCTTTGAGTGCTTTCTTCAGTAGTACCGACCTAGAACTTTCATTTTTTCAAATACACTCAGTTATTCTCAAATTGCACTACTACAATACATTGAAAAAAATGAGAGGACAGGAGGTAACTAATTTCATTGTCTCCTCATCATTATTTTGGTTCCTTGATTTCAATCCAGTTTTTTTCAAAATCAAACAAGACATTTGATCAAAATGCATAACACAATGACCGCTTCAAGCACCATATAAAGAATACTTAAAAATTATTTCGTGAAATGTCAATAGATGTGGCACAGAATATTCATCGAAAAGAGAGGTTATAGAAGAGTTTCTAGAGCAGTACGATCCTCATACCATGGAGAACTAACACTCAACACGAGAACTTGATGTTACCGGACGACGAACGCATAAAAATAGTAGAACTTGAAAGGTTACTTTACAAAAAATATTGGTGGGCTGATGGGCCAAGATCGGGCCGGTCCATCGGGACCAAACGACAGTCATGTCCCATTCCACGTCCCTTCTACTCCCAAACTCATCCTATTTTTTTCTGCTAAAATCGGGCCGGAACCAGGCCGGGTTGAATCGTCCGTCTAGTTGGACACTCATGTGTGATACACACCTAGCTCACAAAAAAGAAAAATTTCTCCTTGCTCCATGCTTTTGTTATGCTACGCGACTGCTTTCTGCTTTTTTCAATAGTACCCGTCTAGAGCTTTTTAATTTTTTAAATACACTTTTAGTTATTCTCAAATTGCACTACTACAACACATTGAAAGAAAGAGAGAACTAAAGATAAGTTATTACATGCCTCTTCATCATCATTTAAGTTCCTTGATTTCGATCCATTCTTTTTAGGATATGATGTGTACAAATTAACAAGCTACAAAAATATTTATTTGTTTGGGTGATAAGATTATTATTAATTCAAAGAGATTAAATAATACCATACAAAAATCCAAAACACGATATTAGTTGTTGAAGAGGTAATGCTATTTTTAATTTGTATTATAAGTTTTACTTATTTATAGCCTTTATTAATGATATAAATCTTTAGCAATATCTGGTGAAAGCAAAATATTTATTAGTTTTAACAATTACTATCAAGAAAAATACCTGAATACTCTAACACCGAATGGTCTTCTGCTATATAGGTACATTGTCAAATTCATCATGCAAAATTAGATATGTTTATGTTTTCTTGAATATGTTAGTCTTGAAAGAAAATGCACCTATTATGCAACTTCAAACTTTGATCCTTCAAATAGCTTATGAAACGGTACAATAATGATCTATAGAGAATTTGACAGTAATTATGTACATGCAGAAATTACAACGAGTATATCTGCAACCAAGCATGTGTTTTTCTCAATATTTTAACTTTTTTTTCTTTGAAAATAAAGAATATCTATTAAATTTATTAGAAAAATATTGTTGTATGTTTATTTTTTGCAATGACGATAAATAAAATATAGAGTGAAATAATTTCCAATATTGGATTATATCTAGCATGATATGTTTTCTCATATGGCCAACTTTATATTTCACTTCAAGAGGGATATCAATGTTGGCGACAAGAGTCTTGGTCTTGATAGAGCAACTAAAATAGATGAAAGAAACATACACTAGCAATATCGTCAATAAAGAAGTATATGTGAGATACACCATATGTTTGTACCTCATAAAATCAAATTAAGTAAAAAAATATCACATGGATAGCTAATTAAAACCTTGATTATTCATCTTCATAGGTTGAGAGGGTAATCAATCATCTTGGTCTCGATAAACAAGTCATTATACGGTGATCCACGTTGAACATTCACATAAGCAACAACAACAACAACGATCTAATAAATTCCACTAGTGGGGTCTGGGGAGGGTACTGTGTATGCATACCTTACCTCTACCCCGAATGAGTAGAGAGGCTATCTCCGAAAGGCCCTCGGCTCAAGAAGACAAAATGAGACAATATCGGTACCACCACGGAGATCATAGGAAAAATAACAACAACAGAAAAATTAGAAGATAGATGTAAAGCAAAAGTGATAGCCAGTAATTAGACCTGACACTATGAGAAGCGAAAGAGTAGTAAGACACAACATTACCACTAGCTATCTTAGATAAAAGTCTTACCAGACTAGTCTCATAAAGGTACGGAGTAAGGCAAGACTCAACTATTTTCTAACCTACAACCCTAATACTCGACCTCCACAGCTTCTTATCAAGGGCCATGTCGTCGAAAATCTGAAGCCTAGCCATGTCCTACATGATCACCTCTCCCCAATACTTCTTAGGTCGCCATCTATCTCTTCTCGTGCCCTCCATATCCAGCCGCTCACACCTCCTTACCGGAGTATCTGAGCTTCTCCTATGTACATGACCGAACTATTTGAGCATCGCTTCCCGCAACTTGTCATCAATGGGAGCCACGCCCACCTTCTCCCGAATATCATCATTCCTAATCTTATCCATCCTAGTGTGCCCGCACATCTACCTCAACATTTTTATTTCTGCTACTTTCATCTTCTGAATATGTGAGTTTTTAACATGGCAACACTCAGCCCCATAAATCATGGCCGGTCTAACCACCGCTTTATAGAACTTACCTTTGAGTATCAGAGCGGTTTTATCAAGATTTCGTTCTTGATAATTCTGGGAATTTGTTGAATACTAAGAGCAACAAAAAAATGAGTTTAAAAAAAAAGAATTGCTTGCTCTCCAGGAAATTTCTTTTGTATCTAATTTGTTTCCAAATATTAACGAAGGAAACAAGAAGAGGGGATCCTAGATTTCAAAGATAAGAAAAAAATTCAATTTTTCTTACTCTTTCTATAAATATATAATCCTTTCCTTTTTGTTCTTGTCTTGTTTCAACCGAGCCTAATAATTCTAGGATTTGGTTCTTCTTTCATTAGTTCCCCAGAAATCTGAATTTTACTACTAAGAACTTGATACGAGTTGGGTTTAACTATAAATCTACAAAGTATTTTGTTCAAAGGTTATTTCGAGAGGAAAAAAAAGGCAAAGAGAGGTGAGAGCATTATAGAAAAAAAGTCAAATTTGAGAGATACATATTTCGTTTAATCTATGTCAAGATGTATCAAACATGTAGTTACAGTGGAAGGAGGAGAGATATGACTCAAACAACTTGAAAAGTTGAACTTACGGTATACCGAATGGAAGGAAGACAATGGTAAAATTATTTTTCAAACAAGAGCTAAAGTGATGTCTACAATTTATGCCCTTAGAATTGACAAAGCATTTGTCTATAACTTAATTAGCACTTATATGATTGAGAAATTGAACTTGCCTTGTGTTGAACATATTGAACCCTACATGTTGAAAGGAGTAAAGGTAGATAAAAGAGTGTTATTGCAATTCTCTATTAGAAGCTATGAGGATGTGATTTGGTGTGATGTCATTCCGTTGAATAGTTTTCATATCTTGTTGGGAAGGCTATTGTATGTCTATAGAAATGCTTTATATAGTATTGAAAAAAATAGATACTCTTTTGAGGTTAATGGGAAGAAACTCATTTTTGGGCCTTTGACTCCCTCAAAAATTTGTGAAGATGAAAAGATTGTTAAAGAGAATATGGAAAAATATGAGAGAGAAAAGAATGAGAGGAGTAAGGGAGTGCATATTGACATTCCAAGAGAGAAAAACGGAGAGGTCGTCTTGAGTGAAAAGAGTGCAATGTCAAGTGAGGTAAAGAGTGATCTTGAGAAAAAAGAAAAGAGAGAAGGCAATGAGATAACAAAAGTCTGTGAGGTAGAGAGAGAAAAACAAGAGGATTTGAGTTAAGAAAAAGAAAAAACTTTAGTGAGAGAAAAGAGGCTAAGGGTGAGGAGAAAGTTAGTCTTGTGATAAAAGCCAAAGAGAGTGTAAGCAAAAAAATATTTTCTTTACTTCCTAACCCATTAACTCTTTCTTGTATTAGTTCTTGTGATTTTATGAAGCCACATGTTGAAAGACCTTTTGAAAGGGGAGGTGAGGCGCAAGAGATGGTGGCAAAGGATTCAATTGGATTCGAACATGAATTTGGCGAAATAAATTCATGTTGGATGGTGGGAGATAAAAACTTGGTTAAATTCTTTGTTATTGAACCTTTTGACTATTTTGATCCTTATTTACAAGTTTATGATATGGAGTTGCCTAAAAGCATTGCTAAGTTGGAGCCATTGAATAAAAGAATACAAGGTGATGATGTTCCATTGGTAAATAAGTCCAAGTATGGTATGTATAATTGGTTTAGTCGAATTCTTGGCCTTTCTAGAACACCTAAGGTATTTTTGGAGGTAATGAACTATACTCTTATTTTTTATGTTGTTGACTTTATAATTTTTGTGGATGATGATATTTCGATGCATATCAAGTCATTAACTGTAATATCTAAGTTCAAGTGCAAGAGTAATTTACTGTCTTTTAAAATTCAATATGACATAGATGATTATGTATTCCAATTTGGTGCAAAGAGACATGAAATTTATGAGAAGAGGCTTGCGAATGAGTTAAATATTTCTTCTTCTCCTATTCAAGTGTCTAGTGAGTTTTCATGTGATAAATTGCTAGAATGTGATTTTTTTGCGAGATGAAACAATACGATATGGGATTCAAGAATTTACTAAAAAAAACAAGAAAATCAAGAAATGTGTGGAAGCTAAAAGAAAATAGGGAAACGAAAAAGAAGACAAAAATTAAAGATAGATTGAATTCAAGATAGAGTTTCTTGAATTCAAGAAGTCTATTCTTAAAATTGAATCCTAGCAACAACAATTAGCTAACGAAAAACTAATCGCCTTTGGTAGAGAATTAAAAACAAGAGATAGATTGTGAAATCCGACCCTTTAGAATAATAAGAACAATAATAAGCCTAAATTTATCACCTTTCTTGAATACCTAGAAGTGATCTAAGATTTGAAAAGGTTTTAATCTTACCACCTTAAGTTAATTCTTGAAGGTTGAAGAATAAATCCAAGAGTAGCCACACACAAAAGTGTAAGAAAAAATCTCATAATTTTTTGTTGATATTGTTTATCATAATCTACCCTAAAACTAAATAAGACACCCCTTTATATAGAGAGGGAGTCACAGAATTCTACCACAAAAACAAAGAAGGAAAGTCCTAACTACTTTGGACAAAAAATCCAACTACCTTAGGATACAATCTTGAAAGTCCTTGGAAATCTTGAAAATCTTGAAAATCCTGAAGGAAATTTGCAAGCAACTTGGCACCAACTTACACTCAACTTCTAGCACGACTATTGTACCCTTCTTTGACATCAAGTAAATCCTTTTTATATTATAAAAATATGACTTCATATAGGACTAATTGGGCTGCAAGTTTGGACACATTTTAGGTGCAAAAATGGTCCAAAAGTGGACTGATTAGGACCTTCTTCAAAGGATGTCTCTTGAGATCCAATACTCCTTTTCTTGGGCATAAATTTGGGCCATAAAACAATTGTAACACCTAGACAATTCACATCCTTAATTCTTGAGCCCTTGCTCCCAATTAACAACTTCATTATTTGCACTTGAAGTCTAATGACCTTGTTTTGTAACTCTTTAGCTTGATATCTTGTTAAAGTCCCTCTTTGAGATTCCAAAGCTTCATCCTCGTCTTTGAATAGATTTGAGCTTCCTAGGATGCATCATTCCCCTCTTCCTGAAGAAAATTCATCCTCGAATTTCGACCTTGCAAGAAAAAGAAAACACGTACTAGTAAATGACATCCACTAATCTGAAAAAATAGTAGGAATAAAACAAGATAGTGACCATGTGTCCATTTAACCCAACTAATCCTAATAGGTGTAAATACTCCCTTATAAAGCATATGAACATCATCATCCCAATAAAATTTATGCCTACCTAGATTAATACAATAAAAAACTCTCTTAGATGCACTATGCAATGGAACTTGCAATTCGATCTAGTCGGTAAGGTAGTCCATAGCTATACATGACAAAGAAATTATAAAAGAATGATCACACATCCATTTAATATAAGTATTTCCACCACATGTATCAAAGAAGAAACTTTTATGATATAGCCAACTATTTACAATTACAAATCTCATGGATTCCTTTACATGAAAGAGTATTTGATCACAAGCGTCACAACAATCATGCATATCCTCTTTACCAATAGCAAACACTTTTACAAGCTCACAATGAACATGACTTGAAGAATGACTCCTCATCACACAACAAAAATCATATTCTAGCAATTTATCACATGAAAACTCATTAGACACTTGAATAAGAGAAGAAAAAATATTTAACTCATTCGCAAGCCTCTTCTTATAAATTTCATGTCTCTTTGCACCAAGTTGGAATACATAATCATCTATGTCATACTGAATTTCAAAAGTTAGTAAATTACTCTTGCACTTGAACTTAGATATTACAGTTAATGACTTGATATGCATCGAAATATCATCATCCACAAAAATTATAAAGTCACAAGCATAAGAAATAAGAGTATAGTTCATTACCTCAAAAAATACCTTAGGTGTTCTAGAAAGGCCAAGAATTTGAGAAGTAAATGCGGAAGCAATAACAATAAAGAATTGAACAACTAGAATTAAAGTGCAGAAAATAAAGGATATGAGAAAATTCAAGGAAAGAATTCCAAGACCTTCCAAGAACGCAAGTTCTATAGCCTTGACAAGATCCAAGCAACAACGTTTTGATTTATTGACGAAATCAAATGCCTTTACTTAATAACAAATCAAAATAATAGATTCGGATCTTGACCCCTTTACGAGTAACTTAAGATAATAATTAATAACTTATATTAATCGCCTTCTAAGTATACCCCAAAGTAATTAATGATATCACAATAAAGAAGTTATCTTACTACCTTGAACTATGAACTAGTAAAGGTTGAAAGATAAATCTCAAAGCATAAGTAACAAAAGTTCAAAAGAACTAGATTCGAATCTTGACCGCTTTACGAGTAACTTGAGACAACAATCAATAACTAGTATTAATCGTATTCTAAGAATACCACAAATGAATCAAAGATATCACAATAGAGAGGTAATCTTACTACCTTGAACTATGAACAAGTAAATGTTGAAAGATAAATCTCAAAGTATAAGTAACAAAGGTTCAAAAGAACTCTCAAAGTATGATATTCTTCAATAAATCAATACGTTGTTGCTTGGATCTTGTCAAGGCTATAGAACTTGTGTTCTTGGAAGTTCCTAGAATTCTTTCCTTGAATTTTCCCATATCCTTTATTTTTTGCACTTCAATTCTAGTTGTTCAATTACTTATTATTATTGCTTCCACATTTACTTCTCAAATTCTTACTCTAGTTTGGATTACCGACCTTGTTGTCAAATACTTTATTCTTTCACGTAAATTTTATTTAAAATTTTATTTTTATAATATCGATATTATTTATTAAAACTCAGTATTGCATGATGCGGCATACACGTGCATTCAAGAAACTAATATATTTAGAAAAGTAAAAAAGACAAATAATTTTTACTATCCCGTGTTTTAATTAAAAAAACCTATGATATGCATGGATATTGAGATACATACACACACAATTGGCAGAGGAGAGTGTAACGCATCAAAATATTTATACTTAATGTTAAGGCAAAATACATTGACAGTTCATTAAAATTGTCAATAATTTTTACTTAGCCACTTTAAGTGTAGCTTGTACATATTACATATATTTTAACATCACTCAATATGTAGCTATTAAATATAAAAGACTGACATTGACAAAAAAAGTGTTTCTTCTTTTCTTTGGCGCATGAAAATTTTAAATTTGAATTTTAGGAAGTTGTGTAGAAATAGAATATTGTAAAAATATTTTGAAATGTCGATAAACGAGCAATATCATACAAATAAAAATAATTGAAGCAGTACAAAATTGTTAGTTATATCAATTAAAATAGATACCCTATAAAGAGTTATTCTACATGAAGGTGCAATTTCGATTCTTCCTCACTCAAAATTGCACGAGCCAAGTAATTCTTAAAAAGAGTGTTTCTGCAAATTTAAAATAAAAATTATATCACCACCTTCTTTTCCTTTGCAAACTTTTGTTTTCTTAAAGTTTTTGACAAAAAAGTCCAACCTATTTTCATTTTTTCAAGAATTAACCGTAATAGTTGCCCATCCAATCGCTTAAATTAAGATATCCGACGTATATATATTTCAAGTATAATATGTGTATAATCGTGTATCTACCGGCTATTCAGGAAAAGATCTTCATTATTCATAAATAAGGAATTTTCAGAAACCAATATTGTTTAGTGATTATTAACTTCTTATAGCTACTATATACACAATTACTTCCTATAACTACTATTTAGTTGTTACAGTAGTATATTTGCGTTGCTGTATTCATGAATACAACAACAAAAAACGCCTAAAAATTAGGGTAATCTAGTTGTACGTGCATGTATTCACATGTATTCGCGCCATGTATTCATGAATACAATAGCAAAAAATGCCTAAAATTAGGGCAATCCAGCTATATGCGTATGTATTCACATGTATTCGCGCTACTATATTCATGAATACAACAGTAAAAAGTGCCTAAAATTAGGGCAGTATAGTTGTACGCTCATGTATTCGCGTCCTGTATTCATGAATACAACAGTAAAAAGCGCCTAAAATCAGGCAGTCCAGTTGTATGCATATGTATTCACATGTATTTGCGCTGCTGTATTCATGAATACAACAGTAAAAAATACCTAAAATCAGGATAGTCCAGCTGTACGCGCATGTATTCACATGTATTCGCGCCATGTATTCATGAATACAGTAACGACAATCACCTTAAAAATAGGTATGTCCAGCTGTCTAAAAGAGAGGAAAAACATAAATAGCGTATTTCGTGCCTCAATGATAGTATATACCATAAATACTTATTTTGTTATAAAATATAAAATGTAGCTATAAAAAATAATATTTAAAAATAATTTTAGTTTATAATAAATGTGTATACCTTTGCTATAGGAGGTGAAATTTCCTTCCGAATATATCCTGGTCAAGGCCCACGAGGCCCAAACCAAACTTACCCGGTCCAACATATCGTTAAAAAATTCTATATTCCATTTTCTCAATTTAAATGTCTTCTTCTCTTTCAGTAATCCCAGTTCTTCACACTCTCTATTTCACTTTCACCCTCCTCCTGCGTAAAAAACAAGCTGAGTTTTGCTCATACACAACAATGGCGGAACCCAAAGTCAAATACGATCGTCAGCTCAGGTATAATTCTTTTAGTCTATTATATTTTTTCATACATACATCAATTTTCTGCTTTCAGCTTTTTGTTATGATCTCTTTGTATTATGAACCCTATTACTACTAGTCCCTACTCCCTACCACGGAACTTGAGCTCTTGTAGTTGTTGCACTTAAATTATAATTTCATAGCAGAAATTAGAAAACGATTCTCTTTTCTGGGATTAACTAAGTATGTGCAAAATTATTAATGAAATATCAATTAACTGCCAGGCGTGACCCAGTGGTCTATGAAGTGAGCGACAAACATTAGAGACTAGGGTTTAATTCCCACTAGACACAAAAACAGTATGTGATTTCTTTCCATCCGCTTAAGCCTTGGAATGACACCACTAGAAATTAGTTGAGGTGCGTGTAAGCTGGCTCACACACCACCATTGTAAAAAATTAAAAATTAATTAAGTGCTGAGGTGTGGCCGGGCGATCGATGAAGTGGGTGCAAACTGTGGAGACTAGGGTTTAAATCCCACTAGAGACAAAACACTAGGTGATTTCTTCTCATTTGCTTAAGCATGGTAGGTAGAGTTATCGGGTACTTGTGATGGTGGGAGTTAATAGGTACTCGGTGGAGTAGTCGAGGTGCGTGCAAGTTGAACTGGATAATCGTTATTTCAAAAAAGAATCAATTAAGTACCTCTCAAATCAAAGCTAGTTGAGGTCGACTATATGATCCTTTATGTTTATCCCGCTCTATTTAGGCGCATTTCTTTCCAATAGTATATTTTTTGTGTTTTAAGGCAAATTTGGGTTTTTCTATGTTACATGGTGAACCAAGTCTGTGGTATTGAAGTGGAGAAGGGCATATGATGAGACAAGAAAGGAGGAGGATTTTTTGGACATAAAATCGTAGATGTGCTGGCATGGGAATTTAAGGAAAAGGATACAAGGCTAAGCAGAGGCAAATTTAGGATTTGAACTTTGTGGGTTCGAGATTCTAGGACATCGATATCAAGTGCTAATAACTGGGTTCAAAATTTAATATATGTGCATATTTAGGGAATTTCTTAACACATATATAGAGTTTTGGACAAAGCTACTGGGTTCGGCCGAACCTATAGCTTACGCTATGAATCCGCCCCTTAGTTTAACCTACTACATGAGTTTGTATGATATTAGAGCATAGAAAGGTACTGAATTCAAGTTTCACCGCCAACCATCAACCAATACTTTACATGCTTGGCTAAGAAAAAAAATTGGATCCGGCCATGATAAGATATGTTGCAGTCTAAAATAAATAAATTAAGTGTACTTTTTTTTAATAGTTTAAACTCCTGGATTAGACGATTCACTCAATTCAACAGATGTAATTTTTGCCCCATTAAGTTGCTATGTATTTTAGTGCTAAACAATGGCTAATGTTGGCTCCATTTGAATGCTTCCCTCTGGAAAGAACCTCAGGGGCTTCCTATTTATAAATTTGGATGCAAAGAAAGTTTTACTTGTCGGAAGTCATGGATTTTCAAAAGATTGTTCTGAGGAGTCTCTCCTTCTTGACTAGAGAGGTGAACTCCCATAGATTGGCAAGTGTCACTGTTACCTAATAGGCTTTGATGGAAATTTCATTTTGGAAATATTTTGTCACTGTTACCTAATAGGTACCGCTGACTTGTGAAGACCTGATATTTGGTTCTCTTTGCACCTTACTGTTGAATGACCTGTAATTTCTGGAAAAGATTACTTTACTTCCATTGGCAATTTCAGTTGTGTGTATCCATCAAATAGATCTTTCTTGTGTGTATCCAGATTTGCCTCTTTTTGTATTGAAAAATTCCAAACAGGAATGGATCAGAGATGTTCATTCCTATCTACAGCTCTGAGTTAGTCTAGAATTAGAAAAAAAAATGTTGATTCTTGTTTCTGGATGACCAGTGTAAATTTTCTTGGAATGTTTTTCCATGGAATGCCTGATAAGATGTATCTTGCAAGATTGATATTTTTGTCACAGACTCTACTTATCACCCAAGTTCTATAGAGCGGTGGTTAGACCGGCCATATTGTATTGGGCTAAGTATTGGCCAGTTAAGATTTCACATATCCAGAAGATGAAAGTAGCAGAAATGAGAATGTTGAGATGTATGTGCGGGCACACTAGGATGGATAAGATTAAGAATGAGGATATTCGGAAAAGGGTAGGCGTGGGCACACTAGGATGGATAAGATTAAGAATGAGGATATTCGGAAAAGGGTAGGCGTGGCTCCCTTGGACGACAAGATGCGGGAAGCGAGGCTTAGATGGTTCGGGCACGTGCGGAGAAGGAGCCTAAATGCCCCGGTTAGGAGGTGTGAGCGGTTGGTTTTGGCAGGTACGAGAAGAGGTAGAGAGCGGCCTAAGAAGTATTGGGGCGAGGTGATCAGACAGGACATGGCGCGACTTTAGATTTTCGAGGACATGGCCTTGATAGGAAGGTGTGGAGGTCGATCATTAGGGTTGTAAGTTAGGGGGTAGTCGAGCGTTTTTCCTCGTTGTGCCGGCTAGTCTGATAGTGTTTTGTCTAGGACTGCTAGCGGTTTTTGTTGTGTTTCACACTTTTTTTTTTGCCTTTCCATTTATTTGCTGTCTTTTACGAAGTTGATACTGCTTTTCTGGTTTCTATTGTTGTTACGGATCTATTGTCTCTGAGCCGAGGGTCTCCCGGAAACAACCTCTCTATTCCTCCGGGATACTGGATAGGGGTAAGGTCTGCGTACACTCTACCTTCCCCAGACCCCACTAGTGAAATTCTAGTGAGTTGTTGTTGTTGTTGTTGTACTCTACTTATGACCCTAGCTAAATTGATCAAATTATGAATTTCAAACACATATGCGACTTTAAATTTACTCATCCTTCAGATAATAGTTATAAAAACAGGCAGAGACAAAGATACGTTTTATATCATATGGCTATTATGGGCATTCATGGGTGTTTTCAGAATCCAACCTGAAATACACTATTCCCCTGCATTAGCATGTTTGACAATTAAGTTTTAGGTGGAGAACAGATAATAATGAAGCTGATTTGCTCTTGCAGGATATGGGGTGAGCAAGGACAAGCTGCACTGGAGAAAGCCAGTATCTGCTTACTCAACTGTGGTCCAACTGGTTCTGAAACTTTGAAAAATCTTGTTCTTGGTGGGGTTGGAAGTATCACTGTTGTTGATGGTTCTAAGGTTGAAGTGGGTGATCTTGGAAATAATTTTATGGGTATGTTACGTGGTTCTCCATATGCATCTACAATTTTAAAAAGCCTTGGCTTCTCCATAGTCTTATTTTTCTCTTGTATTTCTGGTAGTTGATGAAGCAAGTGTTGGACAATCGAAGGCAAAGTGTGTGTGTGCATTTCTTCAAGAGCTAAATGATGCTGTTAAAGCCAAGTTTATAGAAGAACATCCAGAGGAACTAATTGAGACAAATCCATCATTCTTTTCTCAGTTTACTTTGGTCATAGCTACACAGGTCTGGAGCTGCGAATTATCCTGTACTCGTAAAAGCATTTGATCTTGGCAGGATCCTGTGTTCCCACTTTTCTTAACTTAATTTGGTTATTATAAAAAATCCATTTCCCTGCCTCCCTGCATATGGTAAAAGAAAGTTCTTGCTAAAGTTAGCTTTACATTACACTACATTTCTTGGTAACACTACAATATTAAATTGTTCAAATTAGATATTGTCCCCCATCAAGCAAATATCATGTGTAGTGTTCTTTAAGGTCTGTCTTCTATTCCATAATAATGAAGTAGTATCCCCATCTTTTTGTCTTATTTTTTCATGCATACAAAAGAATTTCAGACAGAAAATTGTCTCCAATATTACATTGTCCAGGATATATGTAGTTTCTCATAAAGTCTAAATAGTATACCCACCCAAATTTTATCATTTTTTCATGCTTATTTAATTATTTTGAGAGAACTTTACTTACAGTTTCATGCTTGCCTATTTAGTAGAATCTATGTCTGATATTTTCTGAACCGAGGGTCTACCCGAAACATCCTCTCTACTTTCTCTAGGTAGGGGTAAGGACTGCGTACACACTACCCTCCCCAGACCCACATGTGGGATTTCAATGGGTTTGTTGTTGTTGTGTCTGATATGTCAAAGATTCTGATTTTTTTTTGTGACTGGAGGAATTCCATAGACTTTTATCTACTGTGTAGCATGTCAAATTTGAAGATTCTCTAAGCCTCTTAACTAGCACTTTACGAGTTACAATCATTTCAACACACTTTTTATCTACTGTGTTCTGTGTTGATTCTTATGAATCTCTGTACTTCTGGACTAGCACATTACGCGTTACAATCATTCCAAATTTCCAATACATTTGCCTTTCATCTCCCTTTCAAAAGAGGCAAGGCCGTGTTGATTTGAAGGAGCGAACAACTAGTTGTATCTGCATAATTATGGGTTTTCCAACCTATAACTGAGGAAGCAAGATCCCCCCCCAAAAAAAAAGAAAAGAAAAGAAAAGAAAAAAAAACAAAGGTTAAAACAAAAGAAAGATATATTTCCTTTGCCATTTAGGTCAACTGTATTTAAATGCATAACATGATTAATTGTCTGTCAGCTGCTACCAGCACAATGGAACTTCTGACAGTTTCTTCTTATGCTTTGTCTTTTCTATTTCAGCTGGTTGAAGATTCCATGGTGAAATTGGATAGAATCTGTCGGGAGGCAAATATTATTTTATTATTTGCACGATCATACGGCCTCATGGGTCTTGTCAGGATCAGTGTGAAGGTAATCTTAATGCTGCTTTGTGCTATTTTAGGATGATATAACTGTGAAATCCTGTATCGATAGAGAACTGTGGGTCCAGACCAGTGACTACCATTGTCATGGATTTCTTGTGGGGATCTTTTTTTTTTCCTGGTCTTGTGAGGATCTATATGAGGAACTATTCTTATAGTAAAAGAACTGTCAAGCGATAGGAACAGAATGAATCAATGAATGAGCAAAGAAGTAACAATGAGTTTGTTAATAAAGCTCTTACCAAACGGGATATCATTTGCGTGTTAATCAAAATTTTCTCATCTATCTGCAGGAACATACAGTAATTGAATCGAAGCCCGATCATTTTCTAGATGATCTACGGCTTAATAACCCATGGCCAGAACTTCGGAGGTCGGCTGTTTCTTTGTGCTTTCCTCTTTGCTTGATATGTTATAGTTCTATAACCGAGATTAATCTGTTCACTTAAAAATCTCTCTTATTTCTAGACAAAAGAACCATATCTGCTTCAGTATGGTACTTATAAATAACAGTAACACAAAAATTTGCAAGCTTGGTATCTATTCTTAGATTATCTATGGGTTTGGGTAATTTTTTTAGCATCTCTTGGTGTAAAGCCATACCGTCCATGCATCATTGTTGATATATCTTTAATGGGATTGGAATTTCACTGATGTAAGCGTCTTTCTACTGGGATGCAATCTGTCCTTAGAGCTTTTACTCTTTCTCCTTGTTAACAAATACATTTTTCTCCATCAAAGGTGGAAAAGGATAAAGAAAGGGGCTGATTTCATACTTATCACCATAGGTTTGCGGAGACAATTGATTTGAACACAACTGATGCTGTGGTTCATAAACACACACCATATATTATTATCCTAGTTAAACTGGCGGAGGAATGGGCAAATGCTCATGGTGGAAATCTTCCTTCTACCAGAGAAGAGAAAAGGCAATTCAAGGTTCAAAAATATATATTTAAATACCTCTTAAGTTTCATCCTTAATTTTTCCATTTTGGTCCATCTAAGGTGATTTGGTCAATTTCCTTAATGTCTTAGGATTTAATTAAGTCCAAGATGATCACAGCGGATGAAGAAAACTACAAAGAAGCCGTGGAAGCTTCATACAAGCTCTTTTCTCCACAAGGGACTGGTAAGCATTATTGTGAATTCTTTGATGTATCAGAAACTCATAGTTTTCTTCCAGCTCTTGTCTAATGTATGAATCTAGAGTTTTATGTGATATTTGGCAGCAGTTTGCTCACTCATCCGTTTTTGTTTTTCAAAATTTGAATAGACTCTTACTATGTTTTGTTTCCAAAAATATACTTGTCCTTTTCTGGTTGTCTCTTTCTTTAGTTGATCAGTATGATTGCCAATTAGTTCACAAGATTGTCAGTTTTTTTTTGGGGTGGGGTGGGGGGGTGGGGGTGCATTTTGAATTTACTGGGAAGATGCTTTCAGTGATTGTCAATGTGACCTGTTTACATAATCAGTTAACTATGTTACTAAATTTGGAAATAAACTTTCTGTTTTACTACTTCAGGAAGCTTTGCTACAGTTCACAAAAAAGAGCTTCAGGAGGCTTTGCTAAACCCAATTTACTAGATATGCTTAGATTTGGCTGCATGAAGATAGTTTATGAATGTATATTGGTTTTTATGTATTCATCATCTTGTTTCTCTTTATTGCTAACTAGAAGACTAACTAGAGTAACATGCAGTTGCCATTTTAAGTTCTATCCAGACATTTTGGTTTTATTTAATTGACTGGTTAAATTGCTATAATGCTGGAGGATAGGTCTGCGGTAAAAGTCTTTGAAGTGATAAATATCCTATAGAATAAGGAGAATCCTATAGCCCTCTAGTTCAGATCAGTACATGGATTTCTTGGAGTTGTTAGGAAGAAGATTGTAGTAGGCTGTTTTTTGTTTCCTTGTTATCTTCTGTACCATCTTGGTACCATTCAATAAAATCTTTTTCTTATCAAAAAAAAAAAAAAAGAAAAGAAAAGAAAAGAAAAGAAAAGAAAAGAAAAGAAAAGAAAGGAGAATAAAGAAAAATGAAGATAAAGACTTTCTTTTCTAAATTTGTAAGAGTATCGTAGTGACTGTAGATCTTAGTTCATCAAACAAAAAGAATAGTCATGGAGTACCATTTCAAAAAAAAAAAAAGCTCATGGAGTAAAAGGATTCATTCTTGTAACTTGATATTATATCGGTTTGAATTTAGTTAAGGTGGAATCTTAATTTGGAACTGGACGATGAGATCACAAATGTATAATTGATTTTTCTCTTGTCTACTAGGTCCAAACCTACAGAAAATTATTGATGACAGCTGTACAGAAGTTGATTCCAGTTCATCTGATTTTTGGGTGATGGTAGCAGCCCTGAAGGTAACATGCATTTTCTTGGAAAAAAACATAAACAAGAAGGAAGCTGGAAAACAATTTCTGGAATTATTGCAGCTTTAGTTGATTTAACCTGATTAAAAGAACTATTGACGAGTTGACAGCTCTACTTAAAACATGATTTTGGTTGCTGATGTTTTGTTATTCTTGTCCATTTCATTAGCTCTAAATAGCGAATTGACATCTTAACTAGTCCATACAATTGAATTATGCATCTTACAAAATTAGTCCATACAATTGATGGCTTTTTTCTTTTATATTTATAAGCAAGCATAGTATTAACAATTAGAATTGATGGCTTTTTAGTTGATTGTAAAGGTTCAAAGTACCAGTACCACTGGCTCTTCTCTTGGCAGGGCTTCTTGTACATGTTTTAGTTTCTCCTTATAAAAAAGAAGCATGTTTTAGGCCTCATTTGTTTGCACTTAGTGGATGTCTGAATCTTAATTATCTAGATCTTAGTCATGAAGTGCGTTTGTTTTTTAGATCTGAAGATCCTAACTAGTAAGTCTTTTTGTATTTTTAATTTTACAACCTCTAAATGGGTCTGAATATTAAGATCTATTAACATAGTCTTAATATTATTAAAATATTATACATTCAAGAATTTATGTAAAAATGATATTTCAACTCCTATACTTTCACCGCTAATCACTATCATCACTGCTATCGTTGCTCCCCATCATTATAGAATACCACCACCCACTACCCACCGCCCATTACCACCATCCTCAACCACAACTATCACTGCTGTCAAGCACGAATGTCAGGTATCACTATCATTAGCCATCATTTACAACCATCACCACCGACCACCAATACCACAACAATCACCCATCACCACTATCAACTACTACTATATATCACCCATCACTATTATTAGTCATCCACCATCAACCACCACCATTAAATACTACTGTCATCCACCATCTACTACCCATAATCACCACTATCAACCAACACCACCACCAGTCACTACCCAGTCGGCACCCACAACCGCCACGGTTAGCCATTATCACCATCAACCACCATATCATTTTTTAAAAAAATTATTTTTTTAATATAGTATTAGATGAATTAGTACAATTTGATTTGAATTTATACTTATTAATTTTTAAATTAAGACAAGTTTTACACATTCAAATGTAGAGAAAACAAATAGTCTTAATTATTCAGTATTCAGATCTTAATACTAACATATTAATATTCAGATGTGTATTCAGATTCAGGCGTTTTAATCTTAATACAAATATAATATTTATATGTGTATTCTGATTCAGACGCCTTAATCTTTATAAAAACAAATGAGACCTTAGTTTCTTCTATTTTCCTTGTTTGCCTTTTCCCTTCAAAAGAGCAAGGAGGCAGGAGGAGGAGATGGAGGGAAGATCCTTTGCCAAGTTCTTCACCTGAGTTAATGTGGTAACAATGTGTTGGGCTATGGTCCTCTGACCTCTTGGTTGCTAGTCTGCATTTGCACCAGAAAATTTGAGTTACTGGGTGGACTAAAGAAGTGTAGTTTAATTTGGGAACTAATCACCTGTGTTGGTGGGAAATAGCAGGTACCCCGTGGAATTAGTCGAGATGCACACAAGCTGGCTTGGACACCACGGTTATCAAAAAGAAAAAAAAATAGTCCATGTCATTCTTTTAATGTTTCATATGCTAATTTGTATATCAATTATTCTTTTAGAATCCACAGGAAAGTAGCACCTTGTCTCTCTTCATCTCTGTTCAAACATTTGTACTTTTTCCTTTTTCAGCAAATACATAATTGTTACTAGTCTTTATCAAGCAACCTACTCAAGTTCCCTTGATTGATATTTCTTTGCATTGGTTGAAGTTGGTGATCGATATGATTTATTTTTTTGCACTTTAGGAATTCATAGCTAATGAAGGTGGTGGAGAGACACCTCTTGAGGGGTCAATACCAGATATGACATCATCAACTGAGTTAGTGGTTTACGTTTCTTCTCGACACATTAATTTTTATTAAAATTTACAGGAGTTTATTTATTGATGCTTGGACTGTTGACTCTATTGCAGATTGTACATAAACCTGCAAAAAACTTACCAAGCCAAGGCCGAGGCTGATTTTCTTGTTATGGAGCAGAAGGTCAGGAATTTACTCAAGAAAATCGGTAGAGATCCAGCCAGCATCTCCAAGGCAAATATAAAGAGCTTCTGTAAAAATGCAAGGAAGCTTGCTGTAAGGGCGTTTCTTCTTTTCTGTTTCGTTTGTCTGAATGTTCATTCATCTAGAATTACTTCTCTGTGCTACGTGAATCTCATTTCAGTTTGACAATTTGGAAAACATTGTATTTCTTGCTATAGAAACCATAATTTATCAATATGTTTGACCCTGATGAAGAGGGACTCCTCTGGTTTTAAGCTTGATGTTTTTGTGGTACGAGTATGTGATCCTGACTGTCTGTCTCTTTTTCAAAGCTATTTCTGTGACCTGTCTCCAATCCCCTTTGTCCAAATGGTTAAATTTGGTTTCATTCTAAGGAGCCATCCAGCAAAGGCGTTAACTATTGAATGGGCTACCTTGCTTATCACATGCCTTGTAAGTCCTTCACTACAGTTGCAAAGGGGGTGGATCATGTTAGGCAGAGGTATGCTAGCTTGGGAACACACATTTCTTGGTCTTGCTCCCCTATTTTGATTCGAGCAGTTGTCTGGAAGTGCTTAATGGCCTTAGAAACTATTTGCTTCAAAAGGTGTGTTCAGCTATGCTCTGTGTGTGTGTGTGGGGTGGGGTGGGGGGAATCTTCTTCTACATGCATGATTTTAGTGGACGATTTGTTGTTAGTATCGAGATAATGACTGTTGCAACTGAATTTTCAAGAGACTGCACTAACATTATGGTGCATTGATATTAGGATGTTAACAATTCTCACTGCTAATTGTCTGTCAGTAAACTCTGTTTAACATTTGAAATCATTATTGGATGGATGTTTTAGTTTCTTGTCATTGAAATTTTCTCTTTCCATTATGTTAGGTTTGCAGATATCGCCTCATTGAAGATGAGTTCACCTCTCCTGTCCAACCTGAGTTACAGAAGTATCTGACAGATGAGGATTATGGGTATGTAATTGCTTACTGTAGGAATATGGATTGACATTGTCAAATGACCTCAAGTTGGAATAGTCATCTGTGATATAAGTTGAAGTAGAGAGGGCTTCTTGGGGTCATTTAAGCTGTTCGAACCGACATGATCCTTTCATGATTCTTTGATTGTTTTGTGATACCAAATAACAGGACCTTGCAAGAAGCCAACTCTCTTAAAGTACTTCCTGAAAAGTAAGTTTATCCAAGCTAAAGCCCCCTGCCATTTCATGGTGGATATTCTTTTTCTAAATCCATTTTCCAAGGGCTTCTAGTGAAGTCACATATGAACTTTCAAATGCTGAAGAATATAATTTTTTCAAAGGCATAATTTAGGTTATTTGGACCTTTTCTGCTGAAATAGGAGTATTTCACGTTTTTTTAATGAGTGATCTCTTTTCTTAAGGTGTCAGCGTACTTGAATTGATGAAGTGCACTATCTAGTCTAGATGCCTCTATGTTATCAGCTAACTAGGGTTTGATTGAAAAATGAAAACTACTTGCTTTGCAAGTTATGTTCACCTTTTGTTAAACAAAACAAATGGAGCAAAAAGGTAAATAAGAAGTTATAGGACTAAATTTCTAGTGATGCTAATCCAAGCGTTACTGGCAGCTTGGTAGGAATAAAATAAGCATTCCCTTGCTGATTCGTACTGCATAAGTTTTTTTGATTAGATATATAGCTATATTTTATTGAGCAAGCATTAGGATGGTTGAAGATTTAGTTTTATCTTTTGCTGGTTTCCTTTCAGTTTGTCTTAAATGTTTCTTGGAGATTGTGTATTTTTTGGTTCTTTCAGTAATCATGCTGATAGTGCACCTGTTTGCCACTTCTTAATATTTTTGCAACGGTATCTTGTACTAAATCGATGGTAAAGAGTTGTGGGAGGGAGGAAAAGAGAGTTCTCAAATATTTATCAATAGACCTGGAAATGCAGCCATTTAGCCAACAGATATTTGACAGTCAATCTTTTGCTGGTTTTTGGGTATCAGAAGTTCGAAAAATTAGGGTTGTAATATTGTCCAAGCTTGTTTGAATTGCTTTTCACGATGAAGGTGAAAATAGGATGTTGAAGCAGAGAAATACTGGCTAGAATTATTGTATTTTATGCTGAGGGGAAATGATGAGACACTCGCCCTTTGAAGCAATGCATCCGTTGGGATGCTTGAAACTGGTTTGTTGTGTTAACAGTTGCTGTCTGTTGTATCTCTCAGTTTTCTTTCCATTAATGTAAGAGGAAAACAAAAGAAATGCGAAGATAAAAATGAATCTCAAGGAGAGTTTGACATAAGATTTTACAATAGTTTAGGTATAAGGGAGGCTTAGAATTTAAATCTCTCTCTTCCCATCCACCTCCTTTTTCTTAATTTATGTCTCGTATTGAATGCAAAGATAAAAATGAATCTCATACGTTGGTTGTTCATCTTTCAAACATTAGGTATTTTGCATAAATCGTCTTTCATTAGGTGCTTTTCATACTCCCTTTATATGGCAGTACTGCTGTGGGTCTTTATATTCTTCTTCGAGCAGCTGATCGGTTTGCTGCAAATTATAACAAATTTCCTGGCCAATTTGACGGGTAAAGGCCAATGCTCTCTCATCCAAACACACTCATTTTCTGAGGAAAAGTTAATATATGGCTGTCTGACCTGAAGAATTTCTTGGTAGTGAGATGGATGAGGATATATCTCGGTTGAAAATTACAGCTGTTGGCCTACTCAATGATCTCGGTTGCAATGGCTCCGCCTTATCAGAGGACCTTATTAATGAGATGTGCCGGTATGGTGCTTCGGAGCTTCATGCTGTGGCGGCCTTCGTCGGAGGAGTTGCATCACAAGAAGTGATCAAGGTTTGTTTCTCCTTCAATTTTTGTCTCGAATCTTGTTTTTCATCAAAACTTCTACTTTACTGGATATATATATATATATATATATAATATGGCTGTGTTCCATTGGACTGAGGTCAATTATGCTGTGTTCACTGCAGCTCATCACTAGACAATTCATTCCCATGTCTGGGACTTTCATCTTTAACGGCATTGATCACAAGTCTCAGCTGCTGTTGTTATAGTCGCCGAATTTACAGGCATGTCCTTTCTTTCACTCTTTACACTGTATTCTTAGGTTCGTTGGAACTGATAGTTTTGTTTTTTTGTTTTCATTCCACTCGGCAGATTGCATTTCATATGGCATACTTTGGTATTTGTGGGGTTTCAGTTTTGTTCTTTAGAGATCCGACTTGCTTTATGTCTCTTCAGATGAGTTACTCAGGAGCATATGAAAAGGAATGTTGCCATACTTTTGAGTAGCAGGAAATTTAGGATCAGTGAAAGAGGTTTAACAAGAGAGTACCCTTTCTAAATTTGCACATAAACAATATCCTATTCAAGGAAGGAAAATGCTACTTTCAGCTATCGTAGGAGCATATATGTTGCAACAAGAGTTTAATTTGTGTTCACTAAAGTTGATTGCGGGTTGCTCGAAGTCTAAAAAGTTGATTTTTTTTGCCTCGACCTTCTCATTCTTAGTTTTCTCAGAGATAAAACCTTGATGGCTAAATCACGTTATACTAATATAAAAAATTATTTACAATTAAAAAAACTCTTAGAAAAGAGATTAGGTCGGGTTTATTTGATAATATTTTTTACTACCTGGTTTAGAAAGTGCTGTGATTGATCAAGCGCTCGCTTTGGCAGATCATTAAAGTAGATATACTTATGGTTGCAAATTGGTTCCAACATTACTGTTATATAAAAATAAACAAAGTAAAGTAACATACAATTCGAGAGTTTCAAGCTTAAGTTCCAATTTAACGGATAGCACCGTTTATAAACTATGTAAAAATATTTTTACAGTAATAATAAAAATATTTTCTGACGTTTTAAACTATAGAAAATATGATCCATTACGCTCATTACGTTGCTTTTAAGTATGTAAAATTTATAAAAGTTTTAAGAAATTGATATCTGAGTTCATGCTGATATTAGATTCTTTTCTCGCCTCACATCCTCTTGGAACCGAGAGTACATGGAATAGTAAGGAATGATAGAAAATTTATGTGTTTACAACAAGAAATAACTTGTAAAAGATATTAAACATTTGTTTTCTCGGATATTAAAAATTATTGAGACAGCAGTAAATTTGATTTAACATGCATGCATATTAGACTTATCGTATTTACATCCTATTTCATCTCATGTTTTTTACGTGAAGGCTGTAATATGACAAGTAATACGTTAGTTTACTTCAATTAATACCTGGCTATGTTAAGCTCTAGCCTTTCCATTTAATATTTTTTGCTTGTACTTTGATGATAGATACTTGTCAAGTTGCATCACATGATTCCTGTCTGTATTTTCTATAACATTGGGGATCCAAATAGTGATAAACCAATCTCAATCACCACTTTTATCACATGATTCTTGCTTACAATTTTGAACTTAATTATTGGACCAGCTAGTATCATTGATTTATCTCCTTGCACCAAATATATAGTTGGTCTTTCAATAGAAACTAATATTCCACGTCCGGTATTTACATCAAATTAATCACAATCACTTTATCATGGTTTAGTATAAACCAAAGTAAAAATATAAAATAATTAACTATGATGAAGTGATAAAAGCGTACATGAAAATCACGTCATGTTATCATTTTGGTTACAATTCCATTTGAAACCAGTTCAAGAATGGCTACAAATAGAGGAAACGAGAAAAAGGAAATTAGAAAATAAAAACGAAGAATAAAGAATCAAACGTAAAGCAGTTGGTGAGACTTTTTGAATGAGAGAGAGGAGTAAGGTGGAGGTGCATCACTACTTTTTTAATACTATTCAATTTGGTAAAGAATAGATACTCTATACACTTTATTCTTTCACCCCACATTACACAAAATGCTTACGGTAGAAATTCTTATCCTAAAATTTCTTTCTTTTTCTCTAATTCTTTTTGTGAAACTCAAACTAGAATATTTGCTATATCCTTTTAAAAAAAAAGCGGCCCGGTGCACTAAGCTTTCGTTATTTGCAAGGTTCTGGGAAGGATCGGACCATAAGAATTTATTGTGCACAGTCTTATCCTGTATTTCTGTAAGAGGTTGTTTCACGGCTCGAATCCGGAAATTCATTGTCACATGTCATTTGCTAAATCCTTTCAACTTCTTAAATCTGACTATCTTTTTGCTTTCTCTTCTTGTGTATATATGGTGCTGATATGTACTTTAAGCCTAGATGTGCTTTTCCTAACTCTTTGGTAATCATGTCTCATGATCTAAAAGTACAATAATAACTCAGTTGGAAGTCCCTCATCTCAAATAATTCTTCTTCAAATTCACCCATAATTCACGTGCATTAGTATATTTATGTCTTTTCTTATCATTTCTCCCCCACCAGTGCATTGCCTTTTCCCTCGAAGCATCTATCCTTTTATTGAAAATTATCTCCATAATAATAAAGTTACATGAAATGTTCTTGAGATGAGATATGTGAGTACTGAGTAGTATTAATAAAAAACTAAGTTGCTTATGCTAAAATCATTTGATATTTATAACCATCTAATATTTGGAACCTAGTGACCCGACTAATTTAAATTTGCACTCCGTTAGACTCATTAATGGGAATCGCTCCCTACCAGAGATTTCTTCATTTCCGGGACTTCAATATATTTTTTGCTCATCTTAATACGTAATATCTCTGGTTCATGTTATCTTTTAAGTTTTATGTGCGCATTTTAAGAAAAAAAGCTTTACTAATAAGAGTAAAAAAGTTACTCCTAATAAATGTTTTTGTTTTTTTAATATCATATAATTTAGAACAAATTTAGTTTGCCAAAATGATAAATATTTGAGTCCGGTTGAAGCATCTTAATACATACATTTGAACATATTCCAACTGAAATTTGAAAGTAGAGAATTTTTTGAAAGTAGAGAAAGATACATATATATATTTACAAGCACAACAGGAGGATTAGTTTAAGCCATGGATAATTGTGATAATTCAATTCTTTTTGCCGACACCTGAGGGCTCTGATTCTTTCTACCCGACCAATCTCCTGCTCCTTCTGCCCTAAAATTAATGTTTCAAAGAAAATTCAGACTGAAATTCACTGCTCCAAAATCCAAATGGTCAATGAAGTGGGAAGAATCATGATATTTTGGATTCAAATTTTAACAGAATAAAAAAATATTAAGTGATTCTTTGAGCATAGAGTTATCCAGGGATATTCCGTGAAATTAGTCGAGATGTTGGCAAGCTGACCAGGAAATTATTATTAGTACGTATGTATACGATCGAAATCGGGCTCGATTATTACATGACAAATCGGACTCGGAACGCGAGGGGTCGAGGATCGACCCCGAGTCTCGTCGAACTAGAACACGAGGTCAGAATGTCCGTCCTCGAGAACATTGAGTCCATGATCCCGGAATCGACCTTGACCCCGAGTAAGCTCGAGGAAATATTGCCGATATAACCAACAGAAGACCGAAATATCCGTAACCAGTCAGATATCACGGCAGAAATCTCGGCACGTATCAATAGGGAACCGGCAAATCAGCAAACCAGGAGATTTTTACCTTTTATAGAATTGTACCTAAAATAGGATTCCCCTACTATATAAACGGGGTCTCATTATTTGTAGAGCATATTGTAGCACACATCCCAAACCAATATATTATTATTCTCGTCAAGTTCTTGTTACTCTCTTGCTGTTTCTGTTCTGATATCAATAAAAATATTTTTGACTCGAGGGTGGCAAACCGTCCAAGGCTAAGACTGTTCAACTTCTGTGGTTAGCATTTACTTTTCCATTACTTATTTCAATTGCAATCTGATTTGTCGTTCAATATCAAATTAAATCACATATCCTTAAAACCACTTATAAATTCAATTGTTATCTGATTTTGAGGGTAAACAGTTTGGCGCCCACCGTGGGGCTAAGGATAATAGTGGTTATTTGATACAAATCTCCATAACACACACTACTTTACACTTGCTCTTTGAAGTGTCTCTGATTTCAGGATAAGACACAAAATGTCAAACTCTCAATCAGCACACATACATATTGACAACGAGTCTGGTCACCACAGTGAAAATAACAACATAGTGCCCGGTGAAGGAGTACCGCCCGTTGGTCCCATCGAAACTCCGATCGTAGATCCGATTAATGCTAATTCACATGTGGCTATCGACGCAAACTTACCTACCGACCCCTAAAATAGCGTCCATGGTGGAGCCCGATCGGCAACTCGAAACACACAAAATATTGAACGAATGTGTGTAAACTATAAGGATTTGAATAAGGCATGTCCCAAGGATCGATCAAATGATCGACGCCACGACCGACCACGAGATCCTCAGTTTTTTCGATGCCTACTCCGGATACAATCAAATATGGATGAACCCGGGTGATCAAGAAAAAACCTCCTTCATCACTAAATACGGCACATACTGCTACAACGTGACGCCATTCGATTTAAAGAACGCTGGTGCCACTTACCAACGCCTAGTAAATAGGATGTTCGAGGAACAAATAGGAAAATCAATGGAGGTTTACATTGACGATATGTTGGTTAAGTCCCTGCGAGTAGAGGACCATTTAAAACATTTGCAGGAAACCTTCAGCATATTAAAGAAATACAATATGAAGCTGAACCCGGAGAAATACACATTTGGAGTTGGATCAGGTAAATTCCTTGGGTTCATGATATCCAACCAAGTAATCAAGATCAACCCCGACAAAATCAAAGCCATCGAAAACATCACGGTTGTGGACAACGTGAAGGCCGTGCAAAGATTAACCGGGCGTATAGCCGCCCTGGGGCGATTCATTTTGAGGTCATCCGACAAGAGCCACCGATTCTTTGCACTATTGAAGAAGAAGAATAACTTCTCATGGACCTCGAAATGCCAACGAGCTTTGGAGGAACTCAAACGGTACTTATCGAGCCCACCGCTGCTTCACACACCGAAGGCAGACAAACAACTATACTTGTACTTGGCAATTTCGGAGATAGCGGTAAGTGGAGTCCTGGTCTGGGAAGAGCAAGGTACGTAATTTCCAATTTACTATGTTAGCGGGACCTTAGGTGAGGCCAAAACTAGGTATCCTCACCTAGAAAAACTGGCGCTCGCTTTGCTAAGTGCCTCTAGGAAACTAAAACCATACTTCTAGTGTCACCCCATATGTGTTGTAACTATTTACACGTTGAGAAATGTTATGCATAAGCCCGAGCTCTCGGGCCGGTTGGACAAATGGGCCGTGGAAATCAGTGGGTACGATATTGAATATCGACCCCGGACCGCCATTAAGTCTCAAATTTTGGCGGACTTTGTAGGCGACTTTACGCCAGCCCTAATACCCGAGGTCGAAAGAGAGTTATTAATCAACTCAGGGACCTCCTCGGGAATCTGGACCTTCTTTACGGACAGTGCCTCGAACGCAAAAGGGTCCGGACTTGGCATCGTCTTGAAACCACCAACAGGCAATGTAGTTAGGCAATCTATTAGGACTGTGAAATTGACTAACAATGAGGCCGAAAATGAGGCCATGATTGCAGGTCTCGAACTAGTCAAAAGCTTAGGGGCAGAGATAATTGAAGCTAAGTGCGACTCCCTCCTTGTGGTAAACCAAGTTAATGGGACGTTCGAGGTCAGAGAAGAATGAATGCAAAGGTACCTAGATAAATTACAGGTAACATTACACCGATTCAAAGAATAGACTTTGCAACACATACCTCGGGATTAAAACAGTGAGGCCCATGCCCTCGCTAACCTAGGGTCATTGGTCGAAGACGACAAATTCAACTCGGCGTCAATCATACAACTTATGAGATCGGTAGTGGAGGAAGGCCATGCCGAGATTAACTCAATGAGCCTAACTTGGGACTGGAGAAACGAATATATAAAATACCTGAAAACCAGAAAACTGCCGTCGGATCCAAAGAAATCGAGGGCCTACGTACAAAGGCAGCCCGGTTTAGCCTATCTAAAGATGGAACCCTGTTCAAAAAGGCGTTCGATGGCCTACTCGTGATATGTCTAGGACCAGGGGACACCAAATACATTTTGAGAGAAATCCACGAAGGCACCTGTAGAAATCACTCAGGCGCCGAATCACTGGTTCAAAAAGTTATCAGAGCCGGCTATTACTGGATCGATATGGAAAAGGACGCAAAGGAGATCGTACGAAAATGTGATGAATGTCAAAGACACGCTCCGATGATGCATCAGCCCGAGGAACTGCTGCATTCGATCTTGTCACCATGGTTGTTCATGAAGTGGGGAATGGATATTGTCGGCCCCCTTCCATGGGCACCCGATAAGGCTCAATTCATATTGTTTATGACTAACTATTTTTCTAAGCGAGTGGAATCCCAGACATACGAAAAGGTGAGGGAGAAATAAGTCATCGACTTCATTTGGGATCATATCATATGTCGATTCAGAATGCCGGCCGAGATTGTATACGACAACGGGAAACAATTCATCGGCAGCAAGGTAAGCAAGTTTCTCGAAGGTCATAAGATCAAAAGGATCTTATTAGCACCCTACCACCTAGTGGGAACATGCAAGAAGAATCGACCAACAAAACCATACTCCAAAACCTCAGAAGAAGGTTAATCGACGCCCAAGGAAGGTGGAAGGAAATCCTGCCCGAAGTTCTATGGGCATACCGAATTACTTCAAAGTCCAGTATCAAGTCCACCCCGTTCTCACTAGTCTACGACGTCGAAGCTATGATACCTATCAAAGTGGGAGAGGCAAGTCTCAAGTTTCAACATGCAACTGAGGAATCAAACGGCAAATCTATGAACACGAGCCTCGATTTATTGGATGAAAGGCGCGAAACAGCCCTTGTCCGGTTGGCCGCCCAAAAGCAGCGGATCGAGAGATATTACAATCGAAGGACCAACCTTCGACACTTCAGTGACGGGGACTTGGTACTAAGGAAGGTTACACTAAACACCAAAACCCGAATGAAGGGAAGTTGGGGCCGAACTGGGAAGGCCCTTACCAAATTATCGAGATCACCGGTAAAGGATCGTACAAACTCGGAATGATGAACGGTGAGCAACTACCGAACAACTAGAACATAGCTCACTTGAAGCGATACTATTGCTAAGGTACGATTCCATTCATTTCCTTTTATTTATTTACATTCCGAACTAACATTTGCGGGGAATCATCGAGAAACGATACAAGTTTTAGGTCTGAAAGTGCGCGTTGCACTCTTTTTCCCTTGAACCGGTTTTGTCTCAAATGGGTTTTTTGGCAAAGTTTTTAACGAGGAAACACGTAAATCGTGCTAACTTAGAATTAAAGGCCGGCTACGAACCGGTGACGAAGATCACAACAGCATTCGAGGCCTCTCTTTGATCAGCCCCGAACACTAGGGGGCATCACCCTTGGATATCGATTTTAGCAAGGAAAGAAACTTTGTGATTGAAGGGTCTCGATTGATAGGATTTATTGTAAGGGCCAAACGGTCAAATGAACCGTGCCCGCATAGACTGCTCGTGCCCTAGCACAAAGCATGTACATATGTATAATTATTATGCACAAGAATAAAAAGAAGTCTCTTCCTTGCGCATAAACATCTTGTCCTTTAAACTTTTTCTTGCATTTCTCAAGGAATTTCCTACATCCGATCCCCTAAAGGTATCGAGCCCAAGGGCCACCTTAATTCGAGTTCGAACAATCACTCTCACTCGGGGACTTTCGTCCGAAAACAAACTGGGACGGTCCAAGTTATCAGACCTCAGGGCATAAGACCTATTACGCAACACACGAATTTTAAAGGCCACAGCCACCCCCACTCGGGGACTGTTATCTTAGGCAAGTCCGGATAACTTGGGATAGAAGGCCCACTGAGAAACACCCAAACTAAAAAGGCTACGACCATATTAACGCGGCTCGGAGACGTCCGAGACCCGTAACAAAAACAAGGCCTTAAAATTATTTAACTGGTTCTAAAGGCTACCCTCGACAAACTATAACCTGAAAAAGTTTAAGTACTTTGGGGAAAAACTTTCCGGTCACACCGAACCCCCACGATGCCCAAGAATAAGATAAATGTTGAAGGCAAGGTTTGTTCGAACCTCCGAACGTAACCTAATTATTTCATATTGAGGCATTTCGATCTTTGAAAATATAAGTAATAAAGCAGAGGGAAAATTTGAAAGCCGTTGAAGGGAAAAAGCCTTATATACATATCAAAAATTCTTTTTACAAGGTCCAATTAGCCTGATACAAATTTTTACAAAGGCCAAACGGCCTCGACAAAAGGGTAATACGAAAAGCAAAAAACAAAAACATCTGAAAAGAGCCTAAGTATCCTAGTCTTCGCCGGGAGCCACATCATCACCTTCGGGGTCCCCGTCTTCCTCGGACTCGCCCAAATCCTCAGAACCTTCATCATCTTCGGGAAAGGCCAGTTTTTTGGCCTCGGTTTCGAGCTCTTTGGCACTCTCAATCTCAGCCGATAAGTCGAAACCCCGAGCATAAATTTCCTGAGGGCCTCCCTTCGAGATTGCCATTTTGCGGGCTCGATGATATCCTTTGCTCGAACTTGAGCTGCCTCGGCATCGGCCTTATAAACGGCCACCATCTCGTCGGTGTCGACTTTAACTACCTTGGCCTTCGACTTGGCCGTCTCGAGCTCCTTGGCCAGGTTTTCTCGATCGGAAACAACCGAATTTAGCTGAGATTGAAGCCCCTCGAGCTTTTTGTCCTGCACGAAGGCCTTTTCTTTTGGAGCTCGAAGCTGAGCCTCAGCCGAAGCCAACTGTGCCCTGACAGTCTCCTTTTTCGAGGCCAAGCGGTCCATGTTTCTTTTCCATTCTTCGGCCTCGACCTTTACCGCATCCACCCCCGCCTGGAGCTGCTCGATCTGATCAAGTTTCTTTTGGACCTGCGGGTTCGGACCGTTAGCCACCGTTTCTGACTCATCGTCACTATCCTCAAGTACTCTTCTTACCTGCTCAACCAGGTTGGCATGCTCCGTTCGAGCCACCTCTAACTCAGCCTGGAGTTTCCCACTGAGAAGTTTGTAAGCATCCCTCTTCTCAGTAAGCCCTCGAGTCTCGGCCCCGTGATGGTTTAACTCTTCCCTATATCGGAGAAAAGTCTCGTGATGAAGCACCGAGACCTGCAAGTACAAAGAAAAAAGTTATGATTATTTACGACTTAATCTAAGTACATAATAGAGGTCGTCAAGAGGCATCCGAAGGTACCCGATTTAACGCATGTTGTGCTTCGTTGAATAGGCAAGGCGCTTTCCACCTCGTTCATCTTGTCTTGATCCTCTTCAGTCACCAGAGACCGAAGATAACTAGAAATCCCTACGGGGGCAAAAAGGACCCGGGCATCCTCCGGAATAGACATAATGACCGATCGCTTCCGATCAGGATTCGAGCTCGGAGCTGGCAACCGGTTGACTAGTTTCGAACTTGAAGAAGGACCTCTGGTCCCCGAAGATAGACTCTTCCTTGGCCCGGTAAGTCACCCAACCTGGTGACGTCCTCCGTGGCGGTAGAGTCTAGGCCGTCAAAAAAGTTATGAAATGGGTCTGCCGCCCATTAGGGCCCTTCGTTGTGGTGACTTTTCTGCGTCTCAGCCTCGTTGATCATGGAGTCAGTAAACGCGACTCTGAGAGATCTATCACTCCAAGTACGTCCTTCAGGGCATTGTCCTCTGCCCGAGAAGCACCGGCCGCGGTCTCCTTGTCGGCCTCCCTAACTTGAGGCAAAACGACTTCGTCCCGCTCTGGTTCGGAGGCATCGGCCACTGCCTCTTCATCGTCCCTCCTGATTCGAGGCGAGTCAGTGTCGCCTCTCTCTGATTCAAGGGCCCCTCGTTCCTCGAGCTGTGACCGCATGCGAGCCACCAATTCAGAGGCTTCTTCTTCTTCTTCGGATTTATCCCTCAACCGGTTGAGTGAGTCCGATGGGAGCTCTCGGGCATTGGTACTTTATTTAGATTTGCGCACCAGCCTCCTCCTTGGTTTTTTCTTCTCCGAGTTCGGAGAACTCGGAGCCCTTTTTCTCTACTTCTCCTCACCCTATCTCGGAGCAGGGTACTCAGTGGGGCAATCCCCATCACCGAATGAAGGCCTCATTATGACATCCTTGGGAAGACCTGCAAAGAAAAAAGAAATGAGTAAGGGCTCAGCAGCACGGAGGAAACCTAAGTGTTGTCCACTCAAGAAAAGAATATCACCATGAGAACGGGCCTCCCACCGGCCCTTCGAAAGCTCGCGCCATGCGCGCTCGGAATACGGTTTCTGTGACATAATTCCCTCGACCCACTACTTGAGTCGAGGGACTACTTCCGGGACACGAGCAACAACTGAACCACTACCAAACACCGGTAATAAAGAAGGAAACGAGAGTAAAAAAAATAAAATTTTGGGAAAAACGAACTTTACTTACGTTTCGTGTTCCACTTCTCGGGGAACGGCATGTACTCTGCCGGGATCATATCTGAGGTCCTCACTCGGACAAAATGGCCTAGCCAACCTCGATCCCGGTCTTCATCGATGCTCGAGAACGGGGCTTTGCTAGCCCGACGTGCAAGTTTAATTAGTCCTCCTCGGAAGAATCGGGGACTGTATGGGCGCATGAGGTGGTCGATGGTGAACGAGCATCCATTGATCTTGCTCACTAAGAACCGGAGAAGAATGACGATCCCATAGAATGAGGGGTGGATCTGGCCGAGGCACACCTTGTACCTTCTGTAGAATTGAATGATTACCGGGTCCAATGGGCCCAGCGTAAAGGGATAAGTGTAAACACTTAAGTATCCCTCGACGTGAGTAGTAATATCTTCTTCGGGCCTGGGAACCACCACGTCTTTGCCAACCCAGTTGTAATCTTTCTTAACCATAGGAAGAATCTCTTCGGTGATCGAGCAGATGTACCTCAAGATCTTCTCACACCGGCCCGGAACGGGTGAAGGGTTATCGACCTTAAAATCGGTGGTCACCGAGCACCCGCCAGGAATAAACATGCTAAGAGGAGGTTCTGCCGCTGGTTCCTCGCTGACCGACCGTGATGTAGAAGTAGTTTCTTTTTGGGGAAATATTTTTGAAGTCTTCGCCATTTGCTTTTACATGGAGGGTAAAAAGATGAAAAAGAGGAAGTTAAAGGGGTACACTTGATGGTTCGAAGTGGAGACGAGCGAAAGTTCTTACAAAGATCTCAAGAAATCATGATGCAAGTGCTAGAAAATGTAGAGATTTCTAAGGAACAAGAGTAGAGAAGGTTTGGATGTAAAGTTTGAATGAATGAAGAAGGGAGTATTTATAATTTTCAAATGACAGTTCAAAGCCAGGAGTGGCCGACCAGCAACTGACGAGCATTTAATGCCATTAAGAAGTGATTGACGAGACATTTCGTTCATTTTATCATTTCTGATGTAGAGTATCGAGGTGACGTAACTTTGTGTTACCGGAAAGTTGGTAGAAACACCTTTTTGACGGGAATTACTATAACTCCCTCAGAAAGTTCCTGACAGTTGATTAGACGCACGTCTCTCCACAGTTAAAGCCCCGAACACGCGTCATCCCATGATTCAGCACAGGTTTTGCCGATTATCGAGGTAATCATGGCCATGAATTTAGCCGCCAAAATTTTACTTATACGCAACATTCTTTTCCTTTCTGTTTCATAATTTCTCGAGCTTCTGATTTGCATCTTTATTTTCCATCCTTTCTCTAATTCTCTTCAAACACAAAACCTTTTCCTTCTTCTTTTTCAATGGCTTCTTCCTCCAAGCGTGCTGGTTCTACAAAGAACAAGAACAGAATCGAGGACTCTGTTCCTCCAACGGTAGGTTCCATCATCTCAAAAAAACTCAGTACCACAAAGGATCTTGAAGAGAAATTCCCTACTGCTAACCCCTCGTACATGGGCTGTTAGTAGGTACCCTTCTTCCATTCGTCCTACCAGTATTTTTGCTGTGAAGGAAGACTGTCGCTGCCATGAGTTGGATATCATTGCTCCTGATCTATCGGAGCGAGTGACCCTTTCCAAGGAAGGTTTTGCATACTTTTACACGTATACCTTTACTTTGGGTGATTTTTCTTTGAGTGGAGAGCTTGATTCTGTGATTGCGGAGTTTTGCCTTCGCTACCAAGTGTGTTTGGCACAGGTAAGTCCTTCAGTGTGGAGGACGGTCGCCTGTCTTCGACGCTTGTGCGAGGAAACCGGAGATGGGCTAACCTTAGCTCATATGATGAATCTCTATTCTCCCAAAATCTTCTGCGGGGGAATGATAACCCTCTACAAGCGTGGCCACCATGCTTTGCTTTCTAGCATGGATGATGACAACGACCATGGGTGGATGGAACGGTTTGTTGCAGTCGCCACTAACGACATCATTCCGACAACGGCTTCATCTTTTCCGGCCGCTTGGAACCACACTCGTAAGCTCTTTGTTTAGTATTTCTTCTTACTAGATATTTTTTTATGGTCGTATCAACTCTTCATCCTTCGCATGTTCCATCAACTCGATGGATCCCACCAGTGGTGGAATGTTTGGACCGGTGGGTTTAGAAGATCTTGGACGTCACGACGCCCGAAACTCATTTGTGGAAAGAACCGGCCCTTAAATACGGGTGGAAGGCCAAACATCATGGTAATTTTAACTTACCTTGCTTCCATTGTTTTTGTATATGGAGAACTTGGTTGAACCTTTCTGATTTGTTCACGAAATAAGGTCTACCTGCGGGCTCTGTTGCTGTCCCAGAGGAGGATATTTTGGCTGATCCTGCTGATGCAGCGAGGCTGCTTCAGGAAGCACTTACTCGAACAGGTATCTCCGGGTCTGTTTCGGGTGCAAACACTTCTTTACGAAGTCCCCGGTCGGAAGATAAGCAACCAAACCGAGGAAAAGAATAAGAGGGCAAAGACGGGTGCCCCCGAGTCATCTTCGGTGGCGATGATGACTAGTCTTCCTTCCGGGCCGGTCATAGACACTGTGATGATTGATGATAATGAATAAGCTAGTGATGAGGGAGCTTCTCTGCATAGAAGGCGACGATCCCATCATCTCAACAAGATGCTCAACCTGTTGAGATAGTTACACCAACTGAAAACGATGTCTCGGTACTTTGGGGAGAATCTGATTTGGCAGAAAATGCCAACTCCTATTTTTGGGCCCCAATTGTTGTAATCGGTGCTGCGGGGCTGAGTACCGGGTCCTTGCCGTCTTTGGTTGGTGAGCATCCAACAACCAGCACTGCACTTGATGCAGCTGTTTCTCACTCTTCAGCCACATCAGCTTCATCTCTACCTTCACCAATACCAGCAACTGCTACATCACTTCCATCTCCATCCACTCTTTTACCAACAGTTGCTACATCACCTTCATCGGCCACATCTGACCATGAAGAAGGTGTTCATCTTCCATAGTCCCCAGTTCATGGGAATTTTGGGAAAAATTATGCCGCCCCTTCTGAAGATCCACAAAGAAGGAGGAACGTTACTCTTTTGGTCTCTACCGAATGCAACTTATTGTCCCGGCCGGTAGAGTTTGCTAATTATCTGAAGCCTTAGGCTTCAGAAAAAGACTAGGAAAAGATTCAGGAACTCTCGGGATAGTGCTTGTTGAACAATGCCATGCATAACACCGCAACGGTACATTCTTTTCTTCCCTCATTATTTCTTCTACTTTTGCATGAATGTTTTCTAAGTTTTACTTCTTCTTGTTTTATATGCCAACTTTCTTGCTTCTGAGGGCCTTCAAATGTTTATTCGTGAGAAGGAAGAACTTACTTCTAAACGGTATCAGCTCTTGGTGGAACGAGACCAAACTGTTCTCCGCCTCTCGGAATTGGAAAATAAAGCTACCGAGGCCGTTGTTTTGGAGGCTCGTTCGCAGCAAAGCGAGCAAGAAGTGGTAACCCTTAGCCAAGAAATTGGCCCCATGAGGGTTAGTTTTGATGAATCTAAGGCCAAATGGGCTGAAGTCCAGGACGTCGTTCTTGCTGCAACCGAGCATGGGGCTACTACTGCTGAAAAAGTGACTAACTTAGAAGCAGCCCTGAACTCCAAAATTGAAGAGCTTGTTGTTGTGGGGGCGAAACACGCCTAGCTAGAAAAGAAGTATAAGAAAACTATCGAGCATAATAGGCTCTTTAGTTCAACTGTTCGTGACCTTGACGTCAGCCTCAAATCTGCTAAGTCCTCCTGGGAAAGCCTTTCTGCCGAGGTTACCCAAATCACAGAAGAACTTAAGCGCCGAGCGAATTCCCTCGTTGTTGAAAAAACTTATGCCATGTACAACATGAGGAGAAAAACCTTGGAGGAGGCCAAAGCTGGTATCATCGACTTTGATGCCGAAATTGCTAAGGCTCGAGAGCTTGAGTCAGCTGCTAAAAATGGACTCCAGGCGCAGTTTGATGCTCCTGGTTCTTCTTCTTCCAGTTCAGAGTTTTCGAAAACTGAAGAGGGATCGGAAGGTGACGATACCGAAGATCAAATTGGGAAAAACGTCGAGCCATCGGTGGACCCACCTACTTCTCCCGGGAATACGGACATTTCTCTTCCTCCTGATTCTGGAGGCGCTGCAGTTTAGCTTTTCTTTTCTTTTTCCCATTTTGAACTTTTACCGTTCTTGTAAATAAAGACATATTTTTGCTCAAGTATCGTTTGTGTCTTATTTTCGTTTGAATATCTATGCAAGTCTTTAGTCTTTGCTTTTGCTCGAGAGTTCTGCGCACGTTTTCCTGTTCGCGCTTTACTATGTGTAGTCTCGAATGTGTTTTTCTCAAAGCACTTTGGTTCCGAGCATTATCCCTTTTTCGTGAGAGATTCTATAATTATTTGCGCAAGTTTACTTTTTGCGTTATTTTCATATGTGGCTTCGGGTGTATTTTTCCCCGAAGGCATTTTTAATTCCGGGTATAGATTCTTCCGAAACCAACCCTTTAACGTGAGGGGTTTTATAATAGAGGGCCCTCTTATGTTTACGGTGCTCTTGAAGAGGACGTCTCCTGTTCATTACGGCACTAACATTTGAAGTACTTGTTTAACTTTCAAATGACAAAGTTTATTCATCATTCAGACAAAAAACAAGATAAAAATAAAAGGATTTCATTTTATTTCTTCTATTTTCAAAAAATACATAAGCATTTGCTATGCTGAAAAGAAATTGCCATTACTTGTGGCTATCTTGTACAACTTATCTCTACGGGGTTGGTTGCGCAGTCCTCGGTCCTAATGATGCATTTAGTTTTTGGATTTTCGATCCCCGATTGACGTGGCAGTTGTTGTTACTGTATCCTCATATCATCCCCCCCAATGTTCGAATGCGAAGAGTGCGAATTGGAATACTGGAAGTCTTGTATCTTCCAAGATCCCACTAATGAATTTCTAGATAATCCTCAACTTAGTAACACAACTTTACTTCCCCTCAGGAATTTATACTATCGAGCGAAGGAATATCTAACAACCATCTAGTGGTTTGTCTCGTGAACGGTTGGGTAACCTTTGTTCGGTAGCAAACTTAACTTCCCAGTGGGAATTTGCTATCGAACCAAAGATTATCTAATCGTTCCCGAGTGTAAGCTTGCTTGTTTTCCTTGCTATCAAAGGTCTTATTGTTTCTGTCTTCGTAGTATGCTTTATGTTGCTGCCTTGTTAAAAACCTTGCCAGAAAAACCCAATTGGGACAAAAACTGAACGAAGGGAAAAAAAGTGTAGCACATACTTTCCGCTTGAATAATGTTCATCAGGAATAATATCTTTTGAGGTGTGTCACGTTCCATTTGCTAGGCAACTTGTCTCCATTCTGGTTCTCCAACTCGTCTGAACCTTTCCCAGTGATAGCTGAAATCCGGTAGGGACCTTCCCACGTTGGACCTAGCTTCGCCGCATTGAGCTCCCGGGTATTTTGGGTTACTTTCCTCAGAACCAAGTATCCTACTTTGAAATAACAGAAGTTGGCTCTTTGAATATAATATCCCTCCATTCTCTGCTTTTGAGCTACAGTTCTTACATGTGCTAAGTCGTTGCGTTCCTCGAGCAGTTCCAAGTTGATTAACATCGCTTCGTTGTTCGATTCTTCATCTGCCCGAAAATGTCTCAAAGTGGGTTCACCTACTTCCACCAGGATTAGGGCTTCAGCACCGTACACAAGGGAAAAAGAAGTTTCTCTTGTACTTGATTTGACCGTTGTTCGGTAGGCCCATAGAACTCCGGGCAATTCTTTGGGCCATTTGCCTTTTGCTGCTTCCAACCTTTTCTTAAGGTTTTGAATAATCACTTTGTTTGTTAACTCCGCTTGACCGTTTGCGCTTGGATGATAAGGAGAAGATGTGATCCTCTTTATCTTCAAATCTTCGAGGAATTTTGTAACTTTAGCATCGGTAAAATGTGGTCCATTGCCGCATGCTATCTCTTTTGGTATTCCGAACCTGCAAATTATATTTTCCCATAGGAAATCGACCACTTCGCGTTCTCCGATCTTCTGATAAGGGCCTGCCTCCACCCATTTAGAAAAATAGTCAGTCAAAATCAAAAGAAATCTTACCTTTCCGGGAGCCAGTGGCAGTGGTCCAACGATGTCCATCCCCCATTTCATGAACGGTCATGGGTATAGAACTGAATGTAAGGGTTCTGCCGGTTGGTGTACTAGTAGTGCATAGCGTTGGCACTTATCACATTTTTGTACGAAGTGTTTGGCATCTTGTTCCATGCGAGGCCAGTAATATCCTGTCCGTACCAACTTCAGCACAAAAGAATATGCGTCCGAGTGATTGCCGCATATCCCTTCGTGGACTTCTCTCATGACATAATTAGCTTCTGACGCTCCTAAGCATCGGGCAACAGGCTTTGGAAGGATATATATTTGGCCTCTCTTGAAGCTATAATGTGCAGCTTTGGCGCGTAACACCTGTGATGCTTTGGGGTCTTCGGGCAACTTCCCGTGCTCAAGATAATTGATTATTTCATTTCTCCAGTCCCAGACAAGACTAGTCGAACTTACCTCATAGAAACCATCTGTATCCAGGACTGAGCTCATTAGTTGTACTACCGTCCCGGATTTCGATCCCTTTATTTCTGTCAATGATCCTAAGTTTGCTAATGCATCCATTTCTGCGTTATCCTCCCTCGGGATATGAGTGATTGACCATTCCCGGAATCGCTCCAAAAGAGCCTGGACCTTTACCACGTATTGTTGCATACGTTCTTCTTTGGTATCAAAGATCCCGTATACCTGATTTACCACCAGCTGTGAGTCATATTTAATTTCGATAACCTCGGAATCAAGTTCCCGAGCCAATTCGATCCTATTAATCAAAGCTTTACACTCTGCTTCATTGTTAGTTAAAGGGATCGTTCTGATGACTTGCCTTAGGGTTTCTCCCGAAGGGATGATTAAGACTATTCCGAGTCCAGACCTTTTTCACCTTGGAAGCTCCGTTCGTAAATAAGGTCCGAACCCCCGATGTTGATTCTGACACCATTACTGCCTCCTTGGTTACCAGAGGCAGTAGTCCCGGACTGAAATCGGCCACGAAGTTAGCCAAGACTTGCTACTTGATTGTAGTCCTTGGTTTTTATTCTATGTCGAACTCACTCATTTCGACGACCCATTTTGCCAATCTTCCCGAGAGATCGGGTTTATGGAGGATGTTCCGCAAAGGGAAGTAGTCACCACACCTATCGGGTGACATTGGAAGTAGGGCCTCAGCTTCCGAGCGGCGACTACGAGAGCCAAGGCAGTTTTTCAAAATGTGGGTAGCGAGTTTCTGCTCCCGTTAAAATTTTGCTAACGTAAATTGCGTACCTTCGTCCTCCCGGACTAAAACCGCACGTGCCGCAACTTCTGAAATCGCGAGGTAGATGAGCAATGTTTCACCTTCTTTTCGTTTTGAAAGAAATGGAGGGCTCGATAAGTACTTCTTCAGATCCCTCAAAGCCTGCTGGCACTCCGGTGTCCATTCGAAATTACTCTTCTTTTTTAGCAGTGTGAAGAGGCGATGGCACTTTTTAGATGACCGGGAAATGAACCTGCTCAAAGCCATTAATCTTCTTGTGAGACTATAGACTTCCTTTACGTTCGATAATTGATCGGGATATCCTCTATGGCCTTGATTTTGTCGAGGTTTACCTCAATTCCCCTTTGTGAGACCAGAAATCCCAGAAACTTACCGGAATTGACCCCGAACGCGCACTTCTCGGGATTAAGTTTCATGTTATGCTTTCTCAGGATGTCGAATATTTCTTGCAAATGCTTAAGATGGTCACCTGTATTCAAAGACTTAACGAGCATATCGTTTATATAAACTTCCATAGTCTTTCTTATTTACTTTTTGAACATTTTATTTACAAGCCGTTGATAAGTGGCTCTGACGTTTTTCAACCCGAAGGGCATTACATTGTAACAATATGTACTGAAATTCGTTATAAATGAAGTTTTTTCTAATCTTCTGGGTTCATCTTGATTTGTTTGTACCCGGAATAAGCATCAAGGAAACTCATCAACTCATGTCTGGTCGTGGCATCAATCATTTGATCGATATTTGGCAGTGGGAACGAGTCTTTCGGGAACGCCTTATTAAGGTCTTTATAGTCTACACACATGCAAAATTTATTGTTCTTCATAGGAACTACTACTACATTGGCTAGCCAGTCCGGATTTCTTACCTCTCGGACCGAACCAATTTTAAGCAAGCAGGTTACCTTTTCTTTGACGAATTTATTCCTCGCCTCGACAATAAGGCATTTCTTCTTCCTTACTGGAGGTACGTTGGGATCCAAACTAAGCTTATGCATGGCTATTTCCGTCGGAAATCCTGTCATATCCTTGTGCGACCATGCAAAACAATCAGTATTAAATTTAAAGAATTCAATAAAACCAGACCTGAGCTCCGGGTGCAATCCTGTCCCCAAATGGAATTTTCTCTCTAGGAATTCCTCGAACAATGCTACTTGCTCCAGTTCCTTCGTCATAGACTTCGTTATGTCTGTCTCTTCTGTAACTTGGAAATATCTTAGCACTTAATACTGTTCTGACGACACTGCTTCCGGGCTAACTCCTTCTAGCTCGGGAGTAGGTGTCGGTTCCTGTAATTGCTATGCCGTGCATTCCTTCCCTTTGCTGCTGGAAATTGAGATTGCATTCATCTCCCTCGCTGCCGGTTGATCATCTCTTATCTTTTTGATTCCTTCGGGCGTTGGAAACTTCAGCAATTGGTGGTATATTGAGGGTACAACTTTCATCTCGTCGAACCATGGCCTTCCCAAGATGATGTTGTATCCCATGTCACCATCTACTACTTCGAAGAGAGTTGTTTTCATTACCCCTTTCAGCATTTGTGAGCAGCAAAATCTCTCCCCGGGTCGTCACGCTCGCAAGGTTGAATCCAGCGAGGAGCTTTGTTGTCGGGATAATACTTCCGATGAGATTAGCTTACTTCAATACTTTTCATTGTATGATATTGGCCGAATTTCCTGGATCCACTAGAACACGTTTAATCTTAAAATCTAAACACATTTAAAGAAATTACCAGTGCATCGTTGTGTGGTTACAGTAATCCATCTGTGTCCTCCTCCGTAAAAGTGATATTGTCTTCCCGGAGTCTTTTATTATGAGTTATTGATACTTTCATCTTCTTTGCTACCGAAAAGGTCACCCATTAATCTCATTCCCCCCAAAGATCATATTGATCGTCTTGCGTGAGGGTTCTTCTCCTGCTTTGAATTGGGGTGCGATTCATGGTTTCGATGTTGTTTGGTGCGATTTGAGGCCTTGAGCAAGTTTTATGTCGTGTTTTGGGACATGTTGGTATGATTGGACGGGGTCCCGGGGGCCTCGGGTGTGTTTCGGGTCATTCTTCCCATGTTTTTCTACTGCTGATGCTGGTTCTGGTATCCTTCATCGCGAACGCGAGAAGGAGATCGCGTTTGCGAATAAGGATTTGTGGGCTGGAGGAAATTACTCATCGCGAACGCGGAGAGGTTGACTGAGGAAACTACGCGAACGCGAAGGAGCAATCGCGAACGCGTAGAAGAAATGATGAGCTGGGCCTAAGGCTATTTGGCCTACGCGAACGTGTAGAGGGTAACGCAAACGCGGGGGGTCTGGGCAGCTGGCCTTCGCGAACGCGACCGGTATGACGCGAACGCGAAGAGGAAATTTGGGTCAGGAACTTTTGGCCTTCGCGAACGCGATCCTTTGGTCGCGAACGCGAAGAAGGGCAGACCTGGGCTGGGCAGAATGTTTTTAAGCGGGGTTTGAGTTTATTTCACCCATTTTTCACATGGCTTGGGGTGATTTTTGGAGCTTTTGAAGAGGGAATTTCATCATCAAGCATGAGGTAAGTGATTTCTACTAGTTGTGAGTTACATACAAACTCACAAGGATTTTTGGAGGTTTTGAAGAGGGAATTTCATCATCAAGCATGAGGTAAGTGATTTCTACTAGTTGTGAGTTACATACAAGGATTATACACGGATTTAGATATGAAAATTTGTAGCAATTTGAGATTTTGAAGAAAAATCTAGAATTTGGTATTTTGGATTTTAACCACAAATTTGGGCATGGAATTGAGAATAAATTATATATTTGAGTTTATAAGGTTATGGGTAATCATTATCTTCAAAAATTTTCTCAATCCGAGCACGTGAGCCTGAGGGTGATTTTATCGACTTTTCGAACGGAGTTGGAAATGGTTGCAAATCAAATTGTTATGAGTATTAGAGTATATTTTTATTGGTTTGCACATTGTTTGGCTAGTTTTTGAGCGTTGGGCATCAGTTTGATTTGTTTGAAGGGCTCGGAAGTCGGTTATGGAACTTCGGAGCGAGGTAAGTCTCCTTTCTAACCTTGTAAGAGGGAATTTACCCCATAGGTAAAATAAATCACCGTGTGCTCCTATTTGTGGGGGCTACGTACGCACGAGGTGACGAGAGTCCATGCGTAGCTACTATTATACCTAAGTTCGGGTAGTCTAGGACCCAAAAGCATGCTTTACTTGTAATATTTGAAATCTTGCTGTCAATTTAAAATGCTTAAATCATATCGAACTGTGTTAATAAATTTCTAAAAGGCTAGACATCATTGTCTTAATTTTTAAAAGAGGAATTGCCTTCCCCAAGGATAATTGCCCCTTGATGAATTCTTGATTGCTTATTTGAATGTGTTGTCTTTTGTGGAACGGGCCGAACACTTCGGTAGATTAAATAGATGCATCTATGGTTCGCGCCATTCGACCCTCTGACAGTGCACAGTTTATATATTTGTTGGATCGGACCGTACGACCTTGGCATAATTTGCGCATGCTTATATTGCTTGCCTTGAAATTTATAAATAATGATATTGCCTCTTCGGCCTGAGTTAAATTATTAAATAATGGGAGATAAATTTGGAGATTTCTTAATTATGAAAGAACTGCTTACTTACTTCAAAATGTTGAGCTTGCAACTGTTCATAAAATCCATACTTAATTATATCATTGCTAGCCCCTTCATAGCCCATAGTAAGTGTCGAAGTCGACCCCTCGTCATTACTTCTTCGGGGTTAGGCGGGATACTTACTGAGTACGCGTTGATTTACGTACTCATACTACACTTGCTGCACATTTTTGTGCATGTACACATAATTAGCGGTCTCGTGGGCGCAGAGGCGTGATTATGGTAGGGACTTAGGTGAGCTGCATTCTATACGACACACCGCAACCAGCAGAGTCTCCTTTAGAGTATTGTATTTTCTTTCCTGTCCAAGTTGTATTCCGGACAGTCATTGTATTTTGTTTTAAATTTCTAGAAAAGGCTCATGCACTTGTGACACCAGGTTCTGGGATGATTATGGGATGTTCACTATTGGAATTGGAAAATATTGTTACTTATTCTGTAAATTCATATTTTACTAGATAAATTGAAGTATATTTACGATTTTAAAAATAAATAATTATTAAAATGAGAATTTAATTAACTATTTAGTGTTGTCTTGCCTGACAGCGGTATTCGGCGCCATCACGACCTTTAACGGATTTTGGGTCGTGACAGTTAGCATTTACTTTTTCATTACTTATTTCAATTGCAATCTGATTTGTCGTTCAGTATCAAATTAAATCACGTATCCTTTAAACCATTTATAAATACAATTGTTATCCGATTTTGAGGTTAAACATCACAGAAGAAAAAGAAAATTCACTGCTCCAGTATTGATGTACTTAGCTTTGAGTATTATTAACAAAAAGAAAAAGAGTATTTCATCACTAACATTTTGGAGATGAGTCCAAAACCCACGTCCCCAGAGGCTTTTTAATTCAAGATGTATAATTTTAATGTCAATCGTCTTAGATTCCCTTGAGAGTTGATTCAGTGCTATAAAAAGCATTTTTGTTTTCCGAAGTGGTTTAAAAAATAAATTCTCCTAGATTTCAGTGGTTTAAAAGGTCATTTTATTTTAATATTAGGACAATTAAGAATATGTACGATGGAGCCAAGATCCAGGTTAGAACAGTGGGAGGAGACTCGGGATACTTTCCAATTGAGATGGGGTTGTACCATGATCGACTTAGTCCATTTTTATTTTCCCGGATGAATTGACGCGCCACATTTAAGGGGAGGTGCCATGGTGCATGTTATTTGCGGATAACATAGTATTGATTAATGAGACACATAGCAGAATTAATACTAGGCTGGAGGTTTGGAGACAGACACTGGAGTCTAAAGGTTTCAGGTTGAGCAGGACTAAAATATAATACTTGGAATGCAATTTCAGTGATGTAACTCAGGAGGCTGATGTGAAGGTGAGGCTTGATATACAAGTCATCCCCAATGGAGGAAGTTTCAAGTATTTTGGGTCTATAATCCAATTGGGAGATTGATGATAATGTAACACATCGTATTAGAGCAGGGTGGATGAAATGGAAGCTCGCATTCGATGCCTTGTGTGACAAGAAGGTGTCACTATGACTAAAAGATATGTCCTACAAGGTGGTAGCCAGACTGATTATGTTGTATAGGGCGGAGTGGTGGCCAATCAAGAAATCTCATGATCAAAAGTTGAAAGTAGCGAAAATGAGGATACTGAGATGAATGTGTGGACATACTAGGAGAGACAAGATTAGGAATTAAAATATTCGAGACAAAGTGGGAGTTACCTTCGGAGTAGATAAGATACGAGAAGCGAGACTGAGATGGTTCGGACATGTGAAGAGGAGATGCATGGATGCCCTAGTAAGGAGGTGTGAGATGTTGGCCTTGGTGGGTCCAAGGAGAGGTAAAGATAGGTATAAGAAGTATTAGAGAGAGGTAATTAGGCAGGACAATGTCATAACTTCAACTTAGCGAGGACATGACCCTTGATAGAAAGGTGTGGACGGCAAGAATTAGGGTAGAAGATTAGTAGTGAGTCAAGCGTATCTCTTTGCCATATCAGTAGTTCTAGTATTAGTCGTATTTTCTTATCCTTAGATTTTTAATACTATCTGTTGTTTGTCCTACTTCGGTTATTTTATCTTGTTGTTATTATTGCCTCTTTTTCATGGTTCACTATTGTATTTCTTTTAATCATTGCTGTGACTATATTTTGCTTGAACCGAGGTTCTATCAGAAATAACCTCCACCTTCGCAAGGTAGGGGTAAGGTTGCGTGCACACTACCCTCGCCAGAACCTAGGGGTGTCAATGGTTCGGTTCGATCAGTTATTTTATAAAATTTGTACCATACCATTTTTTCAGTTATTCTACTATGTATAACCAAAATTAGACTTTCCGAAACCGTCCCAATCATGTAGGTTTTTATTCGGTATCGGTACGATTCGGTTAATTTTCGGTTATTTTTTTAGTTTTATGTAAAAGTCACTAGTAGAAGTAGAATACAATAATCTGCATACTTTTATAGGGCTTCACAAAACTCTCTGGACATTATTATTATTGAAAGGGTGATGAATTAAGAAAACATGAAAGATGGCCAGAGTATAGATCCATCAACTATTCTATAGCAGTGTAAAAGAAACCAAGCAAAGATAAAGAAAATATAAATCACACGAGTGAAAAGATATGAACCAAGCTGGGACTCAAGAATATAGTCTATACAAGATTAAATATTCAAAAAGTAAATCTAAATCATACGAAAGGAAACCTATTCAATACATTGTAGTTTGCTACTCATAATTGTTAGAATACCTTGTGTCTTGCTAGTGAATATGTTGAAAATAATTTAATTTCAATAGGAGTAGCATAATAGGTTTGGGAATTAGGATTTTGTGTTTACTTGTTGGCTTGTAACCGTTTTCATAAGTCCACGGCCCAAGAAAAAATTTAATGCTTTATTATTTTTAAACATAATATGTAAATATATTTTTCACATCTAAATTTATTCGGTACAATTCAGTATTTTTTGGGTTTATTTTCATAAAATAAAAAACCTTCCCTAATTAGCAGTACTGTTATAGATTTATATTAAAACCTACGATTTTATTAAAAGAAACCTGAAAATCAGTTCGGTCGGTTTAGTTGGTTTTTAAATATCCATTAACACCCCTACCAGAACCCACTTGAGAGATTACACTGGATTTATTATTATTATTATTATTATTATTATTATTATTATTATTATTATTATTATTATTATTATTATTATTTAGACTAACGGGGAAAAATACAAAAGAGAAAAAAGAAAATTGTAAATTAGGTTAATTTCATACATTGTAACTAAACTTTATATAAACACATTAAATTATTTTGGCCAATTACCTTTTGTCTCATCAATGTCAATAAATTTTAATTAGTCTTTTGAATTATGTGTTAATTGCTTAGAAAATATAGCTAACAAGAAAATCAAATTTCCGATACATTAACATTATTCTTTTTGGTAGACCATTGTTAAATACTAATGCAAAATATTGTAAGGAGATTATTGTATAGGGTGAAATATAAAATGACACATGGTCGTTTAAAGGAAGGGCATGTGGAACCCAAGACATGGATGGCCGAAGATCGAACGTAGCCATTCCGCTTGTCACCGGAAAGGATAACGTTCATAAAGGTGTGTTAAATGCTCTGCGTCCGGTAGCATTTAATAGGAAATATTCTGCAGCATTAAGAGCGACGGTCCGTTACAGAGAATTTGACATTTATGTTCACCGTTACGTCTTCATCAATGACCCTCATAATTGACATTAAAGGAGGAGACGATCCTAGGACCCCTTTCCCTAGACATAGCTATAAATAGTGAGCTCAATTATTATTGTAAAGGACACTAGTTTTGTGACTAAACTTATGCTACATTCTAAACAAAGCTGAATACAATTTTACTTTCTTGCTTTTTGATCTCATCATTGCTGTTCCCGAAAATCTTGTTCCCGGAACTGTCAATCTGTTGTTTCATCTACATTTCAAGGCTAAATATTGTACATTTCTTCAATTATTGCATTATTTCAGGATCAAATTAGTTCACCTGTCTAGAAACCACGTATAAATTCAACTGTACCGTTTTACGGGTAAACAGTTTGGCGCCCACCGTGGGGCCAAGATAGCCGTGCAATTAAATTAATCCTTGCCTTTTTTACTAACGCGATTTGATTATTTTGTTTTAGAAAAAAAAGCATAAAAAAATGGCAGATAACACTGTTAACAACACGCACAATCCAGAAACCGAGGGGATCAACCTCATTTCGAGGATTCAATCAGTGATACACGCAATGAGGAAAATGACGCCACACCGGTGCATGACAGGCAGAAACCTCGACAGGTTCCATAGACAACTCTCGATGACGCCGATGAGGAGCATGTCGTGGATGCGGTGAGGATCCTGCGAGAACAACATGTAATCATTCTAGTCCATCTCACGCGACATAGTCAGGTTATGACGGAACTAAAGCATGCACTATCGGGGGTTTCAAATAATGCAAACAGACGAGATCCAATTCCTCTTGATGCTCTCGCAAACCAAATGACGCAGAGAATCGACAACAACACTCCCAGAGGCGAAGTTGGCTCCAACGGGACCGGGGGGAGCATATCCGGTCTCAACAACGAGAACGGTCCATTCAAGAATGAACTTTTCGATTTATGAGGGAAGTAAACGCCTGCATGGACTAAATCTCGGGCGCGCCACTAATATTGAAAGGCCAGGATTCGAAGAAGTATACTCAATTGCCGTACAAGCCAAGTGCGGCACTAGAACTAATCCCGAAACGGTTCAAAATGCCTGAAGTACCAAAGTATGACGGGACTTCAGATCCAGATGATCATATTACCACCTACACAATGACGGTAAAGGAAATGATTTAGCTCCTCACGAAATTGAATCTGTGTTGCTAAAGAAATTTGGGGAAACTCTCACGAGGGGAGCCCTAACGTGGTATTCATTATTACTCGAGCATTTCATAGATTCCTTTGAGATGCTCGCGGATTCTTTCATCAAGGCTCATACCGGGGGTAAGAAAAGTACAATCCCAGAAGGCTCACATATTCAGGATCGCACAGGGAGAATCCGAGTTATTATGAGAGTTCGTTACCCGATTCTGGAAAGAAAGAATGTTGCTCCCGGCTGTCCCGGATGAATGGGCAGATAAAGAATTCACTAAAGGATTGAACCTGAGAAGCTCAAATGCTTCTCGGAAGCTGAAGGAGAGCTTGCTTGAGTTTCAAGCAACAACTTGGGCAGATGCCCATAGCCAGTACGAGTCAAAGATAAGGATCGAAGATGACCAGTTTGGTTCCACGTCATCGGTCAAAGGATGGGAGAAGAGCATATAAAAATCAAAGGATGACTACGACGCGGACATACGGACTTCGAGGAGCCGGTTCTTTCCCTACGAGCAGACGAAAGGCCGTGGCAGAAACTTCCGGGAAGCAAACAAGTTCATCGCTGATAGAGGAACCGATCGTGGTCGAAACAATAGATCCTCCAGGATAAAGAGACGTCGGGGGTCTCAAAATCCTTCTTACCCCAAGTTATTGGAATATAACTTTAACGTCAGTATAGTGGAGTTGGTGTCAGCCATGAGAAATATTAAAGATGCACGATTTATTTCATATCTCATGCTTGATGAGTTTGTATGTAACTCACAACTAGTAGAAATTACTTACCTCATGCTTGATGATGAAATTCCCTCTTCAAAAACTCCAAAATTCACCCCAAGCCGTGTGAAAAATGGGTGAAATGAACTCAAACCCCGCTTAAAAACATTCTGCCCAGCCCAGGTCCGCCCTTCTTCGCGTTCGCGACCAAAGGATCGCGTTCGCGAAGGCCAAAAGTTCCTGACCCAAATTTCCTCTTCGCGTTCGCGTCATACCGGTAGCGTTCGCGAAGGCCAGCTGCCCAGACCCCCCGCGTTTGCGTTACCCTCTACACGTTCGCGTAGGCCAAATAGCCTTAAGCCCAGCTCATCATTTCTTCTACGCGTTCGCGATTGCCCCTTCGCGTTCGCGTACTTTCCTCAGTCAACCTCTCCGCGTTCGCGATGAGTAATTTCCTGCAGCCCACAAATCCTTATTCGCGAACGCGATCTCCTTCTCGCGTTCGCGATGAAGGATACCAGAACCAGTATCAGCAGTAGAAAAACATGGGAAGAATGACCCGAAACACACCCGAGGCCCCCGGGCCCCCGTCCAATCATACCAACATGTCCCAAAACATGACATAAACTTGCTCAAGGCCTCAAATCGCATCAAACAACATCGAAACCATGAATCGCACCCCAATTCAAACTTAATAAACTTTGAAACTTTAACTTCTACAATCGATGTCGAAACCTACAAATCACGTCCAATTGTCCTCAAACTTTGCACACAAGTCACATTTGACATTACGGACCTACTCCAACTTCCGAAATCTGATTCTGACCCCAATATCAAAAAGTCCACTTCCGGTCAAACTTATCAAAAACTTTCAATTTTCTAGCTTTATCCAAATGACTCCAAAATGACCTACGGACCTCCGAATCCACTTCCGGATGCGCTCCCAATACCAGAATCACCATACAGAGCTATTCCCAGACTCGGAATCCCAAACGTACATTCTTGAGTGAAGAATTGTCACCTCAGAGAATTCTTGAGTGACCGAGCTAAGAACAATTATGGCCGTAACAGAGACGACGCGGAACCTTCCAAAGCAGGAGAAGAACCCTCACGCAAGACGATCAATATGATTTTCGGGGGGAATGAGATTAATGGGTGACCTTTTCGGTAGCAAAGAAGATGAAAGTATCAATAACTCATAATAAAAGACTCCGGGAAGACAATATCACTTTTACGGAGGAGGACACAGATGGATTACTATTACCACACAACGACGCACTGGTAATTTCTTTAAATGTGTTAGATTTTAAGATTAAACGTGTTCTGGTGGATCCAGGAAATTCGGCTAATATCATACAATGAAAAGTATTGAAGTATGCTAAACTCACCGAAAGTATTATCCCGACAACAAAGCTCCTCGCTGGATTCAACCTTGCGAGCGTGATGACCCGGGGAGAGATTTTACTACTCACAAATGCTGAAAGGGGTAATGAAAACAACTCTCTTCGAAGTAGTAGATGGTGACATGGGATACAACATCATCTTGGGAAGGCCATGGTTCGACGAGATGAAAGTTGTACCCTCAATATACCACCAATTGCTGAAGTTTCCAACGCCCGAAAGAATCAAGAAGATAAGAGGTGATCAACCGGCAGCGAGGGAGATGAATGAAATCTCAATTTCCAGCAGCAAAGGGAAGGAATGCATGGCATAGAAATTACAGGAACCGACACCTACTCCCGAGCTAGAAGGAGTTAGCCCGGAAGCAGAGTCGTCAGAACAGTATTAGGTGCTAAGATATTTCCAAGTTCCAGAAGATACAGACACAACGAAGTCTACGACGAAGGAATTGGAGCAAGTTGCATTGTTCGAGGAATTCCTAGAGAGAAAATTCCATTTGGGGACAGGACTGCACCCGGAGCTCAGGTCTGGTTTTATTGAATTCTTTAAATTTAATACTGATTGTTTTGCATGGTCGCATGAGGATATGACAGGATTTTCGACGGAAATAGCCATGCATAAGCTTAGTTTGGATCCCAATGTACCTCCAGTAAGGAAGAAGAAATGCCTTATTGTCGAGGCGAGGAATAAATTCGTCAAAGAAGAGGTAACCTGCTTGCTTAAAATCGGTTCGGTCCGAGAGGTAAGAAATCCGGACTGGCTAGCCAATGTAGTAGTAGTTCCTATGAAGAACAATAAATTTTGCATGTGTGTAGACTATAAAGACCTTAATAAGGCATTCCCGAAAGACTCGTTCCCACTGCCAAATATCGATCAAATGATTGATGCCACGACCAGACATGAGTTGATGAGTTTCCTTGATGCTTATTTCGGGTACAAACAAATCAAGATGAACCCAGAAGATTAGAAAAAATCTTCATTTATAACGAATTTCAGTACATATTGTTACAATGTAATGCCCTTCGGGTTGAAAAACGTCGGAGCCACTTATCAACGGCTTGTAAATAAAATGTTCAAAAAGTAAATAAGAAAGACTATGGAAGTTTATATAAACGATATGCTCGTTAAGTCTTTGAATACAGGTGACCATCTTAAGCATTTACAAGAAATATTCGTCATCCTGAGGAAGCATAACATGAAACTTAATCCCGAGAAGTGCGCGTTCGGGGTCAATTCCGGTAAGTTTCTGGGATTTCTGGTCTCACAAAGGGGAATTGAAGTAAACCCCGACAAAATCAAGGCCATAGAGGATATCTCGATCAATCATCGAACGTAAAGGAAGTCCATAGGCTCACAAGAAGATTAACGTCTTTGAGCAGGTTCATTTCCCGGTCATCGAAAACATGTCATCGCCTCTTCACACTGCTAAAAAAGAAGAGTAATTTCGAATGGACACCGGAGTGCCAGCAGGCTCTGAGGGATCTGAAGAAGTACTTATCGAGCCCTCTATTGCTTTCAAAATGAAAAGAAGGTGAAACATTACTCATCTACCTCGCGATTTCAGAAGTTACGGTACGTGCGGTTTTAGTCTGGGAGGACGAAGGTACGCAATTTACGTTAGCAAAATTTTAACGGGAGCAGAAACGCGCTACCCACATTTTGAAAAACTGCCTTGGCTCTCGTAGTCGCCGCTGGGAAGCTGAGGCCCTACTTCCAATGTCACCCGATAGGTGTGGTGACTACTTTCCCTTTGCGGAACATCCTCCATAAACCCGAGCTCTTGGTAAGATTGGCCAAATGGGTCATCGAAATGAGTGAGTTCGACATAGAATAAAAACCAAGGACTACAATCAAGTAGCAAGTCTTGGCTAACTTCGTGGCCGATTTCAGTCCGGGGCTACTGCCTCTGGTAACCAAGGAGGCAGTAATGGTGTCAGAATCAACATCGGGGGTTCGGACCTTATTTACGAACGGAGCTTCCAAGGTAAAAAAGGTCTGGACTCGGAATAGTCTTAATCATCCCTTCGGGAGAAACCCTAAGGCAAGTCATCAGAACGATCCCTTTAACTAACAATGAAGCAGAGTGTAAAGCTTTGATTAATGGGATCGAATTGACCCGGGAACTTGATTCTGAGGTTATCGAAATTAAATATGACTCACAACTGGTGGTAAATCAGGTATACAGGATCTTTGATACCAAAGAAGAACGTATGCAACAATACGTGGTAAAGGTCCAGGCTCTTTTGGAGCGATTCCGGGAATGGTCAATCACTCATATCCCGAGGGAGGATAACGCCGAAATGGATGCATTAGCAAACTTAGGATCATTGACAGAAATAAAGGGATCGAAATCCGGGATGGTAGTACAACTAATGAGCTCAGTCCTGGATACAGATGGTTACTATGAGGTAAGTTCGACTAGTCTTGTCTGGGACTGGAGAAATGAAATAATCAATTATCTTGAGCACGGGAAGTTGCCCGAAGACCCCAAAGCATCACAGGCGTTACGCGCCAAAGCTGCACATTATAGATTCAAGAGAGGCCAAATATATATCCTTCCAAAGCCTGCTGCCCGATGCTTAGGAGCGTCAGAAGCTAATTATGTCATGAGAGAAGTCCATGAAGGGATATGCGGCAATCACTCTGGCGCATATTCTTTTGTGCTGAAGTTGGTACGGACAGGATATTACTGGCCTCGCATGGAGCAAGATGCCAAACACTTCGTACGAAAATGTGATAAGTGCCAACGCTACGCACTACTAGTACACCAACCGGCAGAACCCTTACATTCAGTTCTATCCCCATGGCCGTTCATGAAATGGGGGATGGACATCGTTGGACCACTGCCACTGGCTCCCGGAAAGGTAAGATTTCTTTTGATTTTGACTGACTATTTTTCTAAATGGGTGGAGGCAGGCCCTTATCAGAAGATCGGAGAACGCGAAGTGGTCGATTTCCTATGGGAAAATATAATTTGCAGGTTCGGAATACCAAAAGAGATAGCATGCGGCAATGGACCACATTTTATCGGTGCTAAAGTTACAAAATTCTTTGAAGATTTGAAGATAAAGAGGATCACATATTCTCCTTATCATCCAAGCGCAAACGGTCAAGCGGAGTCAACAAACAAAGTGATTATTCAAAATCTTAAGAAAAGGTTGGAAGCAGCAAAAGGCAAATGGCCCAAAGAATTGCCCGGAGTTCTATGGGCCTACCGAACAACGGTCAAATCAAGTACAAGAGAAACTTCTTTTTCCCTTGTGTACGGTGCTGAAGCCCTAATCCTGGTGGAAGTAGGTGAACCCACTTTGAGACATTTTTGGGCAGATGAAGAATCGAACAACGAAGCGATGTTAATCAACTTGGAACTGCTCGAGGAACGCAAGGACTTAGCACATGTAAGAACTGTAGCTCAAAAGCAGAGAATGAAGGGATACTATAATCAAAGAGACAACTTCTGTTATTTCAAAGTAGGATACTTGGTTCTGAGGAAAGTAACCCAAAATACCCGGGAGCTCAACGCGGCAAAGCTAGGTCCAACGTGGGAAGGTCCCTACCGGATTTCAGCTATCACTGGGAAAGGTTCAAACGAGTGGGAGAACCAGAATGGAGACAAGTTGCCTAGCAAATGGAACGTGGCACATCTCAAAAGATATTATTTCTGATGAACATTATTCAAGCGGAAAGTATGTGCTAAACTTTTTTTCCCTTCGTTCAGTTTTTGTCCCAATTGGGTTTTTCTGGCAAGGTTTTTAACGAGGCAGCAACATAAAGCATACTACGAAGACAGAAACAATAAGACCTTTGATAGCAAGAAAAACAAGCAAGCTTACACTCGGGAACGATTAGATAATCTTTGGTTCGATAGCAAATTCCCACTGGGAAGTTAAGTTTGCTACCGAACAAAGGTTACCCAACCGTTCACGAGACAAACCACTAGATGGTTGTTAGATATTCCTTCGCTCGATAGTATAAAATCCTGAGGGGAAGTAAAGTTGTGTTACTAAGTTGAGGATTATCTAGAAATTCATTAGTGGGATCTTGGAAGATACAAGACTTCCAGTGTTCTAATTCGCACTCTTCGCATTCGAACATTGGGGGTGGGGGGAGGGAGGGAGGGGGGATGATATGAGGATACAGTAACAACGACTGCCACGTCAATCGGGGATCGAAAATCCAAAAACTAAATGCATCATTGGGACCGAGTACTGCGCAACCAACCCCGTAGAGATAAGTTGTACAAGATAGTCACAAGTAATGGCAATTTTTTTTCAGCATAGCAAATGCTTATGTATTTTTTGAAAATAGAAGAAATAAAATTATTTTTATCTTGTTTCTTGTCTGAACGATGAATAAACTTTGTCATTTGAAAGTTAAACAAGTACTTCAAATGTTAGTGCCGTAATGAACAGGAGACCTCCTCTTCAAGAGCACCGTAAACATAAGAGGGCCCTCTATTATAAAAACTCTCACGTTAAAGGGTTGGTTTCGGAAGAATCTATGCCCAGAATTAAAAATGCCTTTGGGAAAAATACACCCGAAGCCACATATGAAAATAACGCAAAAAGTAAACTTGCGCAAATAATTATAGAATCTCTCACGAAAAAGGGATAAATCTCAGAACCAAAATGCTTTGAGGAAACCATATTCGAGACTACACATAGTAAAGCGCGAACAGGAAAACGTGCGCAGAACTCTCAAGCAAAAGCAAAGACTAAAGACTTACATGGATATTCAAATGAAAATAAGACACAAATGATACTTGAGCAAAAATATGTCTTTATTTACAAGAACGATAAAAGTTCAAAATGGGAAAAAGAAAAGAAAAGCTAAACTGCAGCGCCTCCGGAACCAGGAGGAAGAGAAATGTCCGTATTCCCGGGAGAAGTAGGTGGGTCCACCAATGGCTCGACGTTTTCCCCAGTTTGATCTTCAGCATCGTCACCTTCCGATCCCTCTTCAGTTTCCGAAAACTCTGAACTGGAAGAAGAAGAACCAGGAGTATCAGACTACGCCGGGAGTCCATTTTTAGCAGCTGACTCAAGCTCTCGAGCCTTAGCAATTTCGGTATCAAAGTCGATGATACCAGCTTTGGCCTCCTCTAAGGTTTTTCTCCTCATGTTGTACATGGCATAAGTTTTTTCAACAACGAGGGAATTCGGTCGGCGCTTAAGTTCTTCTTTGATTTGGGTAACCTCGGCAGAAAGGCTTTCCCAGGAGGACATAGCAGATTTGAGGCTGACGTCAAGGTCGCGAATAGTTGAACTAAAGAGCCTATTATGCTCGATAGTTTTCTTATACTTCTTTTCTAGCTGGGCGTGTTTCGCCCCCACAACAACAAGCTCTTCAATTTTGGAGTTCAAGGCTGCTTCTAAGTTAGTCACTTTTTCAGCAGTAGCAGCCCCATGCTCGGTTGCAGCAAGAACGACATCCTGGACTTCAGCCCATTTGGCCTTAGCTTCATCAAAACTAACCCTCAGCGAGCCAATTTCTTGGCTAAGGGTTACCACTTCTTGCTCGCTTTGCTGCGAACGAGCCTCCAAAACAACAGCCTCGGTAGCTTTATTTTCCAATTCCGAGAGGCGGAGAACAGTTTGGTCTCGTTCCACCAAGAGCTGATACCATTTAGAAGTAAGTTCTTCCTTCTCACGAATAAACCTTTGAAGGCCCTCAGAAGCAAGAAAGTTGGCATATAAAACAAGAAGAAGTAAAACTTAGAAAACATTCATGCAAAAGTAGAAGAATTAATGAGGGAAGAAAAGAACGTACCGTTGCGGTGTTATGCATGGCATTGTTCAACAAGCACTATCCCGAGAGTGCCTGAATCTTTTCCTAGTCTTTTTCTGAAGCCTAAGGCTTCAGATAATTAGCAAACTCTACCGGCCGGGACAACAAGTTGCATCCGGTAGAGACCAAAAGAGTAATGTTCCTCCTTCTTTGTGGATCTTCAGAAGGGGCGGCATAATTTTTTCCCAATTTCCCATGAACTGGGGACTATGGAAGATGAACACCTTCTTCATGGTCAGATGTGGCCGATGAAGGTGATGTAGCAACTGTTGGTAAAAGAGTGGATGAAGATGGAAGTGATGTAGCAGTTGCTGGTATTGGTGAAGGTAGAGATGAAGCTGATGTGGCTGAAGAGTGAGAAACAGCTGCATCAAGTGCAGTGCTGGTTGTTGGATGCTCACCAACCAAAGACGGCAAGGACCCGGTACTCAGCCCCGCAGCACCGATTACAACAATTGGGGCCCAAAAATGGGAGTTGGCATTTTCTGCCAAATCAGATTCTCCCCAAAGTACCGAGACATCGTCTTCAGTTGGTGTAACTATCTCAACAGGTCGAGCATCTTGTTGAGATGATGAGGATCGTCGCCTTCTATGCAGAGAAGCTCCCTCATCACTAGCTTATTCATCATCATCAATCATCACAGTGTCTATGACCGGCCCGGAAGGAAGACTAGCCATCATCGCCACCGAAGATGACTCGGGGGCACCCGTCTTTGCCCTCTTATTCTTTTCCTCGGTTTGGTTGCTTATCTTCCGGCCGGGGACTCCGTAAAGAAGTGTTTGCGCCCGAAACAGGCCCGAAGATACCTGTTCGAGTAAGTGCTTCCTAAAGCAGCCTCGCTGCATCAGCAGGATCAGCCAAAATATCCTCCTCTGGGACAGCAACAGATCCCGCAGGTAGACCTTATTTCATGAACAAGTCAGAAAGGTTCAACCAAGTTCTCCATATACAAAAATAATGGAAGCAAGGTAAGTTAAAATTACCATGATGTTTGGCCTTCCACCCGTATTTAAGGGCCGATTCTTTCCACAAACGAGTTTCGGGCGTCGTGACGTCCAAGATCTTCTAAACCTACCGGTCCAAATGTTCCACCACTGGTGGGATCCATCGAGTTGATGGAACATACGAAGGATGAAGAGTTGATACGGCCATAAAAACATATCTAGTAAGAAGAAATACTAAACAAAGAGCTTACGAGTGTGGTTCCAAGCGGCCGAAAAAGATGAAGCCGTTTTCGGAATGATGTCATTAGTGGCGACTGCAACAAACCGTTCCATCCACCCACGGTCGTTGTCATCATCCATGCTAGAAAGCAAAGCATGGTGGCCACGCTTGTAGAGGTTTATCATTCCCCCGCAGAAGATTTTGGGAGAATAGAGATTCATCATATGAGCTAAGGTTAGCCCATCTCCGGTTTCCTCGCACAAGCGTCGAAGACAGGCGACCGTCCTCCACACTGAAGGACTTACCTGTGCCAAACACACTTGGTAGCGAAGGCAAAACTCCGCAATCACGGAATCAAGCTCTCCACTCAAAGAAAAATCACCCAAAGTAAAGGGATACGTGTAAAAGTATGCAAAACCTTTCTTGGAAAGGGTCACTCGCTCCGATAGATCAGGAGCAATGATATCCAACTCATGGCAGCGACAGTCTTCCTTCACAGCAAGAATACTGGAAGGACGAATGGAAGAAGGGTACCTACTAACAGCCCATGTACGAGGGGTTAGCAGTAGGGAATTTTTCTTCAAGATCCTTTTTGGTACTGAGTTCTTTTGAGATGATAGAACCTACCGTTGGAGGAACAGAGTCCTCGATTCTGTTCTTGTTCTTTGTAGAACCAGCACGCTTGGAGAAAGAAGCCATTGAAAAAGAAGAAGGAAAAGGTTTTGTGTTTGAAGAGAATTAGAGAAAGGATGGAAAACAAAGATGCAAATCAGAAGCTCGAGAAATTATGAAACAGAAAGGAAAAGAATGTTCCGTATAAGTAAAATTTTGGCGGCTAAATTCATGGCCATGATTACCTCGATAATCGGCAAAACCTGTGCTGAATCATGGGATGACGCGTGTTCGGGGCTTTAAATGTGGAGAGACGTGCGTCTAATCAACTGTCAGGAACTTTCTGAGGGAGTTATAGTAATTTTCGCCAAAAAAGTGTTTCTACCAACTTTCCGGTAACACAAAGTTATGTCACCGAAAAGCAGGGGGACTATCTGTATAGGGTAAAATATGATATGACACGTGGTCGTCTAAAGGAAGGACACGTGGAACCCAAGACAGGGATGGCCGAAGACTGAACGCAGCCATTCCGCTTGTCACTGGAAAAGATAACGTTCATAAAGGTGTATTAAATGCTCTGCGCCCGATAGCATTTAATAGGGAATATTTTACAACATTAAGAACGATTGTCTGTTACAGAGAATTTGGCATTTATGTTCATTGTTACGTCTTCAGCAATGACCCTTATAATTGACATTAAAGGAGGAGACGGTCCTAGGACCTCCTTCCCTAGACATAGCTATAAATAGTGAGCTTAGTTATCATTGTAAATGACACAAATTTTCTAGCTAAACTTATACTATATTCTATACAAAGCTGAATACAATTTTACTTTCTTATTTTTTGATCTCATCATTGTTGTTCCCGAAAAATTTCCGGAACTGTCAATCTGCTGTTTCATCTACATTTCAAGGCTAAGTATTGTACATTTCTTCAATTATTGTATTATTTCAAAATCAAATTAGTTCACTTATCTAGAAACCACGTATAAATTCAACTGTACCGTTTTACGGGTACATAATTATATGACCCTAGGGGTCGTTTGGTTGGAAAGATGTTATCCCGGGATTAATTATTCCGGGATTAGTTATTCCGAAATTAGTTATTTCATCTTTCCATGCGGATAAAAAAAATACTACGATCCCGAAATTAATTATATCATAATTTTCTTCCAACTAAATATGAAATAAACTCTTATTAAATTTAGTTCCAAAATTAATTATTTTTTGTACCTGGTACCAAACGAGCCATTGGAGCACAAATAGGGTGGTCGTTCCATTGTTATCAAAATCATTGAAAGGCAGGGGCAGAATCACAGAAGCAAGTGGATATGGGTCCTAATGTGGTACAGACTTTTCTACCATCCACGTCTTCCATCATTCTTTCAACTCTTCGAATAACATGAGTTTACTCAATTTTTTCACCTCATGCCATGGCTAGCCGTCAGAGCCTAATCAATTTATTCTCTATATAGGATGAAGGGAATAAAAATAAAAGGGGATAAGTAGTTTAATTTGACCCTTTTTAGTTTACACCAGTTGTTTAGTATTTGTATTGGGGCATTGAGTAATTTAAATAAGTACCGTGTAAGACTCTTTTATTCTCAAACTCGAACTCGATATCTTCGATTATAACTGAAGAAATTTTATCCATCAGATATAATTATGGGTGCTTATTTAATTTAATTAACAATGCGAAGTGACGGAAGTGGAATTAACCACACATGAAAAGCAATCAAATGGTATTTTCTTTTCCCTTATGAAAAATGAAGAGAAAAGAAAAATAAAATTCTAAAAAAAAATTCCCTAGAAAAAGCGAACACTTATTAAGCTACACGTATAGCGTTTTTATGGATGCGATCACGAATTACTTCTTAGTTCTTACTACCAAACAAAGCATAGTGGAATAGACAATTTGCATTACTATCCACAAATTCAGTCTCAGTCTCATTCCATGGTGGAGAAGTGATAGGCTCCACAATAAGCATAATTAATTATCCTCCTTTAATTTTAAAAAAAGTTGTCCCCCTTTATTATAACACCAATTCTTGCTTTTTCTTCATTTTATATATTTTGAGGTAAACTTAAAATTATTTAGTATATATAGAGTCTATAAGCCATGGAAAAAATTAGTCTAGAATTAATGCATGCTGTCATTATTATCCCAGCTTACTATTAATAACTTGACTGCTCTTGGTTAATTTATTAGTTTATACATTTGCAAACAAATAAAACTAATTTTGGTAAATCTGCTTATTAGGATTCAATATTTATAAATATGGGGGTTCAAGATTAGGGTTTAGGGTTCAAGAGAAGAAAACCATTGCATTCCCTTGTCTTCTTATTATGATGGTGACATAGAAGGGGTTCGATTATCACCCGTTCATGTCGTGAAAATAATTTTACATTAGATATGGTTTGGACCTTCAACTAATTCGAGCGAGAGTTTAGAGCATTGAGCTCACATTTATTCTAGTTAATTTGAATTGATAAAACTTTGTCTAATTGTATAAACGTTAAAAGAATAAATTTGCTAGTAGTAGTTAAAAATGACAAATAAGTATCTAATTCTTGTAAATAGAGAAGAAGTCCGTCACTTTCACAATAATGTTCCTGGCTACCAGCAGGACCACAAGTCAATTTCCAGTTGTTGCTATTTTGATGTCTAAAAAAAAAAAAGTGCAGATAATTATTATAAACAAATTTATTAAATATGTATAAATATTTAATTACTATCGACGGTAAATTCAGAATCGTGAACTCCAAATTATGGCTTCACTCCTCGCTACCAACTCTTCTTAATCATTAATGGGTTGCTTTACTATGTTCAATGCTTTATTCTGTTCAATTTTTGCGTGCTAATCATTGCAAGCAATGAATTTAAAAGCCCTATTATAATAGTTTAAATATTGGGAAGTATAGTAAAAGTCTGATGATAGAAACCTTGTACTTTATTAATGCTGGTTTTATGTTTCTATCAGAGTGGGTAGTTTGTGTTACTTTCCATTAAAAAGAGACATCTAAAATTCAAGAAAATTATAAATGACGACAAAGTTCTATGACCATATTTTCATCAAATAATAGTTCCAAATTAAGAAAATATACTAACAAGTTGAAAATAAAGATCTCCAACTTCCCCTATCTTTTGTGTGTATATATATATATAAAGTTCACTTTATTTGAATCTTGGGAAACAAGAGTTTTTTTTGGTAAGAGGAAGTAAATTGTAATTCTTAGTATCAGAATAGCGATAAAAGTATTTTAAGATGTTTGTTACTGTGCAAAAGGTAACAATTATTTTGGGGAAGGGCTGCAAGTTTGTACTAAAGTTTTTTAATAAATAAAAATGCATAGCTTAGTTCTCTCATGGTACGAAGTTTAAGAGATAAAATAAGACTTTTAAAAATTCTGATTGTAAATATGCCAAAACATTTATGTAACTATAAATTTTTGAAATTTATACTCTTAAATATACTATAAATTTGTGTGACTAGAAAACATTCTCATTAAAAAAATATAGAAACGTGTCATCCCTTTTAACAACTAACAATGAAACAGTATTAAACCAAGTGAGATGGATAGAATAATTGACAAGATCTGATAGGATACGCTTTTCATTAATCGGCTTTACACGAATTGAATCTGAATTAATTGAGTCAGTAAATATCGGATACAGGATAGTTATGCTAAGCAAAATTGAGAAGATCAGAAGCATATCAAAGTTTCTAACCTTGATTGTCATTTTCTTTATCTAAAACAATCCTTAGTTAATTAGTACGGATTAATATTTTAATTTTAATATGGAAATGCCAAACACATCAATAGTTTTATCAAATGAAATTTTCCTTTCTGACAAAATAAACTAAGCTAATTTCCTTACACATGTCAAGATGTTATAGATTCCCTTTAACTTTTCTCTCTGTTCTGATTCCCCTGTCACTAAAACCAAACTGTCAAGCATATATTCAACATTCAACAATAAATTTAGGATTCTAATCACTTTAAATTATTGAGTATTAAATTAATAATCTATATATATTCGATAGATTTTTTAAGACACATACAGAATTCGAACTAAAGTTAATAGTTTCGGCCAAACCCGCTACGACACTCTAGCTCCACCTCTTACAACAAGGGCACTTATGTAAGCCACTGTAGCAAAAACTAGTACAGTTTCTCATGATTCATGAATTCCATTTTCAATATAGGAGAAATGTCCCCAATCTTGATATGGACAGTTTGGTAAATTTGGTACATGTAGTTGTGTAGCAGCAATTCAGTTCACTGTCTTCACTTCTGTTTCAAGTTCCTTACCTGCAAAGTGTACAACTGTATACAAAGAGAGAGAAAACAAAGCACCCCTTTTACTGAAACATGTAATAATAGGCTAGTAGCTATATAGACTATAGCTTCTTACTATAACTGTATCTTCCTCAAAGTTTGTTCTTAGGATTCACTTTTGCAGTAAACTAAGAAGCAACTACTTTCTGCATCGTGGTTCTTGTCTTATTGACTTTGAGAAAGAATGACTTCTATTTAGATTAGTTTCTTAGTAAAAGATAAAGCAAAAAGTAAGGGCGTAGCCGCTGCACTAAGTTGGGCCTTAGCGCATCCGTTTTCTTGCTCGTTGGCGTTCCCTACCCATAGTAAAGCAGCTTTTCGAGAGCTGGATTCGTGAAAATAGAGGATCTCCACTTGACTTATAGCAGCGTAAAAAAAAACTAGTCAAAGGGGAAACAGGGGAAATGGCTTATTCCACATCAAACTAAACCAGCCTAAGTGACAGTAAAAATATTGACTATTTATAGCATTCTTGGGTTTTGGGTATTTTTGATTTGGTTTTACTGTTCATTTGTGCATATGGGATTTTGCTAAAAACGGTTTGGTTGATTGACTGAAGAACTAAAGTCTGTTGAAAGTATGTCTTTGAAGAGCAGAGGAGTAGCAGAAAGAACTTCAAGAAGTGTAGTTTCACAAAAATGGAGTCTTTTACTTTGTCTTGGTAGTTTTTGTGCTGGAATGCTCTTTACAACCAGGTAAAATTATTCACTTCTTAATAAAGATTACATTTTTTATTGTGATATTTACTTATGTGAATTAGATTGAAGGAACTTTGGCTTAATTGGTAAGTTGCTGCCATGCGACCAGGAGGTCACGGGTCGAGGCATGGAAACAGTCTCTTGCAAAAATGTAGGGTAAGACTGAGTACAATAGAACCTTATGGCAGGGGCGGATTTAGCACTGTATTTACGGGTTCAATTGAAACCCATAACTTTTGACGCGGAACATAAATTTGTGTATAATAAGCTCAATGTTAAGAACCTTAAATGTTGAACGCATAGAATTTAAATCCCAAATCCGTCTCTGCCTTGTGGTCTGGCCCTTTTTCGGACCCTGCGCATAGCGGAAGCTTAGTGTACCGGACTTCCCTTTGAATTAAATTATTTCTGTATGCTCACTTTTTCAATTGAGTATGGGATCGTTTGTGTTAGGCCTATGCAGCTTCAGATACTTTAAATAATCTTGTTTGATGTCTTAACTTTAGGTTCTGGTCAATTGTATTTTACTATTTGGTAATTTCAAGTCTTCCGTTTGATTTGTTTCTTTTCTTTTAGGTTAGTAGATTTCTACAGAGATTCAGGTTGAACAACCTTTTGAATTTTGTAACTTTACATTTTTCAGTTTGGTCCTTATAATATTGATGACAAGTTATAGTTTTTATTCTTTTTACCTTTTCATTACATGAAAGCTTAAAAGCGATGTTATTCTTCTCCATTTTTGGCTTTCCTCAATTCCCCTGTTCTTGTACCGTACACTTGGTTTCCGGACTAACTTGCATGGACCTCAACTGTTTCTCGAGTACCTCCTAACTCCTACCAGCACAGATATCGGGTAACTCTAAATTTATGCAGATATAACAAATCACTTAATATATCTTTATCTTTAATAGGATCAAAATCCCATGACTTTTAACTCATTGACCGTTAGGCCACATTTTTGGATGCTTGTAGTTAACCATACATTCTAACTTATTTCTGTTGGTGCTACTGGGTGTGACTAATTTTGGATATCAGTTATTTCGGAGTGTTACTGGGGTCACGGGTTCGAGCCGTGGAAACAACATCTTGCAAAAAAGCAGGGTAAGACTGCGTACAATAGACCCTTGTGGTCCGGTCCTTCCCGGACCCCGCGCATAGCGCGAACTTGGTGCACCGGGCTGCTCTTTTAGTTATTTCTGGAAACAGCCTCTCTGCCTTATTAAAGGTAGGGGTAAAATCTGTCTAACCCTCCCCAGACTCTACTTGTGGGATTACATTTGGGTCTGTCGCAGTTATTTCGGAGTGATGATTTGACAATAGTGCAAGCATTCGTTGTTGCAGAATGTGGATCATTCCTGAAATAAAAGGTGGTATTACAAGAACAACTACAGTTGAAGCTGAAAAATTGAAGTTAGTTTCAGAAGGATGCATTACCAAATTTGTGAGTATTACTAATTCTAAGTATACTTAGAAAATATGATCTCCAACTTGAAGCTAAATTTCTTGTTTATTTCCCCAGCCAAACTTCTTAAAATTTGATCTCACTTTGTTAAGTTGCAGCAAAAACTAGTATCTAAAGATATTTTTGGGAAAGTTTCTAAGACACATCATGCTATTCAGTGAGTTTTTCTGTTCTATTTATTTCTTATTTTGAATAACTTGTGACAGAAACTTTACATTAGATATGATAAAGATAGTCTGCTGATCAATAACTGCATATCTTATACAGAACATTAGACAAAACCATTTCAAATTTGGAGATGGAGTTGGCTGCAGCTAAGGCAGCACAGGAGTCAATTCTTAGCGGCGCTCCAATATCAGAAGAGATAAAAAAGAGCGATTCGACAAGAAAAAGAAAATATTTTATGGTGATAGGAATAAATACTGCATTTAGTAGCAGAAAAAGAAGGGATTCAGTTCGCGCTACATGGATGCCACAAGGTTTTTAAAACCGCGCCTATACCTTATTATTCCCTCCTGGTTTCTTTAACTCGTCTCGTGCTAGCATTTGCTTAATATGATATTTGACATTTTTGATTTAACATGGTGAAACAGGTGAAAAAAGAGGGAAGCTAGAAGAAGAGAAAGGAATAATCATTCGCTTCGTCATTGGTCATGGGTGGGAGATTTTTCTTCTGCTAAACATTGAATGATATATTTGAGCGCTTGTCTAGTTCATGTAACTAGATATTTTAATCACTTTAATCAAACTCTGTTGGTATGTATAAACTTGTATGCATAGGTATTCTAATTCTGCCTCAATATATTCATACATCAACAGATCAACTCTTGTTTGTTATCATGTTAAGATTTATAGCAGCATAAACTTTTAACATTCTGTCTAAAAAGCTATTAACTCATTGCACAGTGCCACAGTAGGGGGAATACTAGACAGAGCTATTGAAGCTGAGGACAAAAAACATGGTGATTTCTTGAGGCTGGTAATATGTTGTCTCTGATTTACTGCAATAATTCACTTTATGTATTCATACGTAAAAGACGATACATCAGTTTTGCTACCTTTTAAACAGGATCATATTGAGGGTTATCTTGAATTGTCAGCCAAAACAAAGACTTATTTTGCCACTGCTGTTAACTTATGGGATGCAGAGTATTACATCAAAGTTGATGATGATGTTCATGTCAATATAGGTAACCAAATATTTTTCGTAATTATTTTTAATGTTATATTGAGATTTCAAGACTTGTTACAGCATATGCAACTGTCTCTCAATGTTACATGACTAGTTTTATATTTGTTGCAGCTACATTAGGGGAAACATTAGCAAGGCATCGTAAGAAACCACGTATATATATCGGGTGCATGAAATCTGGTCCTGTCCTCTCGCGAAAGTAAGGGCATTTAATATTTTCAGTCTGTAAATTGTATCTTGAAATTTCAATTTGTTGACATTATATTGTTTTGAATTACAGAGGTGTAAGATACCATGAACCAGAATATTGGAAATTCGGAGATAAGTATTTTCGTCATGCTACTGGACAAATATATGCCATTTCAAAAGACTTGGCCAGTTACATATCAGTAAACCAGTTAAGTATCTTTTTCTCCTAATATATTTAATCCATTTATAGTAGTTTTTTCCCCCACTTACCTATGTATAATTTTCTTGATATTTAAAGGCATGTACTTCATAAGTATACCAATGAGGATGTCTCACTGGGAGCTTGGTTTATTGGACTTGATGTGCAGCATATCGATGATCGCAGATTGTGTTGTGGAACTCCACCTGGTAAATCATTTTTGTAGTAATAGTCTAAGATTTGCTATCAGTTTTAACTTATTTCCACCCTTCAAATCTTGGTTATGAAATATTGGAAGTTTGAAGTAATGCCTAAAGATGGAAAATGAAGGTTCTTAACAAGCTGCTTCAGTTACATGATCTGAATATTTTTCCTCAGACATGGTCCCCTAAAATCAAATATTAGTGCCTCTAATATTTCTGGTGCATTATGTGTGAACTGCAAAAAAAAAAAAAAAAAAAAAAAATTCTCTTACATGTGGTGTGATTGTCGAATGTATGACCAAGCGAATCCAGGATCCAGAGGTGAATTCAGGATCTAGAGTTAGTCGGTTTAGAATGAGCGTGAATGTGTCCTAAACCTACCTATAGACCAAGCTAGTTAATGCTGTAAAAAATGTAGTTAGTTTAGTCTGTCGTTACAAGATTTGATACAAAATGAAACTATTTGCTGATGCAGATTGTGAATGGAAGGCACAAGCAGGCAATATCTGTGTTGCATCATTTGACTGGACGTGCAGTGGGATATGCAGGTCTGTTGACAGGATAAAAGAGGTCCATCGCCATTGTGGCGAGGGAGAGAATGCACTATGGAAAGCTGCATTCTGAGGACATGCATTTCTTTCAAATTCAGGGCGGCGAAATAGGTCTATCGATATGTCAATATCCCCCCATTCATTTGCTCCGGAATACAGATTATAGATGCAAATAACTCAGAGGCGAATCCAAGATATAGAGTTAGTGGGTTCAAAATAAGTGTGATCTTATTAAATGTATACATTTTATGCTATTTTTTGTTTGCATGTGTATACATAGTTCAAGTTGAAAGTATAGTGGGTTCAGTTGAACCCATAGAACCCGCTCTAAATTTGCAAGATGTGCATAACGAGAGATGTGCGTTGTGTGGCGGGAGAGACAAAGATTAAAAATAGATGGCCTAGCCTTAGCTGTGGGGACTTCTTCATTTTTGTAGAGAATAATGGCTGTCAAAGCAGTTGCGAGAAGAAATGCTGATGAGTAGGCCATAATGTAAGTCATAGTTTACTGGATTGTAAAATCTTAATAAGTGTTCAAATCATATTTTTTCTGGCCTTGTTTCTGGCATTGCACCAACTTGTTCTGGCCTTTTGTACTGCATAATGTAGTGTTGATTTCACATGGCATATATCATCCAACAATGCAACTGGAATGAATTGTTAGGGTGCTCCAAAAATTCATTTTATCAGTTTAAGTTAACTCATAATGCATGTAATGGCGAGGCCTAGTGGTCGATAAAGTAGTTGGGAACCATGACGTCTCGGGTTCAAATCCCAGCCTAGGCAAAAACACTAGGTGATTTCTTCCTATATGTCCAAGTCTTTGGTGAACAGAGTTATCCAGTAGTTATGCTGGTGGGTGATAGCAGGTAACCTGTGAAATTAGTCAAGGTGCTGGTGAGATATAGCAGGTAACCTATGGAATTAGTCAAGGTGTTGGTGGGAGTTAGCAGGTAACCCGTGGAATAAGTCAAAGTGCTGGTGGGAGATAGCAAGTAACTCATAGAATTGGTCAAGGTGCGCACAAGCTGATCCGGACACGAGGTTATCCCAAAAAAAGAACAAACAGCTAAACTCATACTAATAGAATAGTGTTTATGGTTTCCAAAGGTATCATCTCTCAGCTTGGACAGCTCTGATATAGTAAAATTGCTTTGCTAATATTGGTAGTCATTCCTATGACATCTTTTTCTAAGCTTTCACTGTCTATCTCTGTTGCCAAAGCGGATAAATATCAGGGGTGGATGTAGCATATACTCCGCGGGTTCAACTGAACCCATAACTTTCGACGCGGAGTAAGAATTTATACGTAAAACATTATTAAAATTACAAAAATAGTAGAGATAGACCCATAACTTTAAAAATATAATAGGTTCAATGCTAAATTTTTTAAAAGTTGAACCCATAGAGTTTAAATCTTGGATCCGCCTCTGATTATTAAATATGATTAGTGAAACAAGAAATTAGTGAATGACAATGCTGGTACTTCACTCAAAGTATGTAGGTAAGTGATCCATTTAGAAATAAGCAAGTATTAAGTGACATCTCAACTAATGCTTGATAGCAATATTCACGGCATGTTATTAAAGGGCAACCCGATACACAAAAGCATCTCGCATTTGGGGAATGATCGTACCCCAAGGGAGTGTGATGTAGGCATTCTATCCTAATGCAAGTATCGGTGGCTGATTTCACGACTCGAACCCGTAACCTATAGATCACACGGAGACAACTTGACCGTTGCTCTAAGGCTCCTATTCTTTCACTACATGTTATATATGTTACATTTGTCAAAATGAAAACATGGTGATTAAGTCTTTAACTAAAGCATATATCTATATTATTATAAAAGTGAGAATCCTAAAGTAAAAAGTTAAATTATCATAATACCCTTTTAAATAATTAATCTAAATATCTTAATAAATAATTAAATGGTGTTATCTATTTATAATTGGAAAAATCACCTGTTGGAACAGTTTTAGGAGAATGTTCCACCGTTTGGAACAATAACCACCGTTTCAAGAACCGAACTTCAAAAGCCACCTTTTGGAATGTTAAATGAAACGTAGACAGACACCAAAGTAGGGATCTTCCAGAGATAATTAATATTCTTTTCATCATCTAATAAATTTTCTACCTTTCGTTGTTGAATTATTGTAGTCTTACTCTGAGAATATCTTGTCTTCAAATATTTTACTTCGATTCTCTCTTTTTGGACACAAACAGCTTCCCAGGAGTACGTCCTTGCTGAAATGCATACGTGCTGGAAATTAGCTTATGTATTTTCTGAGAAAAATAACCTAGATCCAATGCGCAGAATACTGTGCTAAACCAAGGGAAAACAAATATGATGAAGAAATTTTGGTGAGGTTACTACTACTACTACTACCGTAGAATATTGAAGATGAGATACGATGAATCTTTTTCTTCTTTTTTCATGGGGGAAAAAAAGAGAGTTATTAATTTGTCTGTCAACATGTTTTCATAATGTAGTTATTAATTTGTCTGTTTGCATGTTTTTATATTTCTTAAGGCGTGAAGTTTATGGTGAAGAATGACGAGTGCTATACTTTTTATGCTGCATAATATTTGTTAGATTGCTATGTCAAAAACTAGATTCGATCAAACTCTAAGAAGGTCAGAACATTATTTATTTAAATTTTTAGTTTAGTATAGTTTGAAATTATTTTTATCAAAGGAAGACAAATTGAATAACTTTTTTTTTTATAAAAAATAAATTAACTTCTAACATATAGATTATATTTTATTAATGTTTCAAAAGGAAGAATCTAAGCATTAACTTAGTTGATATTGAATAAAGATAAAGAAAAAATAACTTTTCTTGTCGAGATTGATAAGAAAAGGTAAAATTGAAGGAGTTTAATTGCTCTTGAAATACATTTGAGGATGATGATAACCTTGCAAAGATACGAAGGAAAAAAAAAGAGAAAAAATTAAAGTACAATAACTAAAAATATTAAAGTCGAAAAAGATTAGTGATTTTTTTTCTACAATGAAATAAAGTATGAGCTAATTTAATTTTTAATGTTGTGTTTGACGAAAACGTATTGTCGATGGTGTTTCAATCTAAATACCAACTTTAGTACTCCATTTTTCTTAATATATAACATTCAAAATTTAATATACATATGTTTTCATCATTTTGATCCATAATTCTTCTTTTCTAAGTTATCTTATTTATATGTATAGACAATTATTCGATTGAAAAGGATGTCAATGCAATTCACGCTATAGATAACGCCGTCTATTATATGTTCATCTAAATGATTTATTATTTTCATAAATTTAAATATCTATTATTGATGTTAATAACTCTATAATATGAAGCAGGTTAATTATTGTTCAATCTAAACAAAAGGCCAATCAAGGTACGAACACTAATACTTTTTACTCGATGTCTTGGTCATGAGACATCAATTGGAACAGATAAAAGGAACATACAATAGGATATACAAGGAAGTATTAAGTCAGAAACATTTTATTACATGTTAGTAAGGCGTAATATTTAGATAAGTAAAAGAAAAATATTTTCTCTATCCCAACTTACATGGCGGTGTTTGAATTTTAAGAGTCAAAAGATTTTTTCTTTGACCATAATTTTTATATATGCCTTTAAAAGTTTTAAATTGATACTAATTATTATATCTTATAGTACTTTTTACGCAATTGCTTAATATATATATTTGTTTCAAATAACTTAATGATTCTATGTTTTAGTTCAATGTCAAAATTAGCTTATTTGATAATCTAAATACACAAGCCAATTGGGACGGAAGGAGTAACATGTATCTAATCAAAGTTTGATCGTTCATTTTTGTAGATTCAAACGATATCTAATTATTTTGACCTCAACAAATAAGTCGTCTAATGACGATCCACGTTAGTCATTCAAAGAGTTTATAATTTATTTTTCAACCATAATTGTTTAGTCAAAACTGTTTATTATATGATTCGGCATACACGTGCAACGCAGCGTGTCGAGAGACTAGTATATATATAAAAGGTTTGCTTCATTTGAAACCTTTTGAAGAGCTTGAGAAGGATAAAGCTCTTTCTCTTTTCACCATATTTTTGGAGGGGTTTCTTGCCTTTGCATAGTCAACAGCATTCTAAAAAAGTTACAACAATAACAGACCCAGTATAATCCTACAAGTAGGATTTGGAGAGGTAGTATTGTACGCGGTCTTTATCTCTACCTTGTGAAGGTAGAGAAGTTATTTTCAATAGACCGTCGACTCAGGAAAAGTAAAGTTAGCATAATCGAAAAGAAATACTGCAGGGAAAAGCAGAGGCAGATTCAGGATTCGAAGGTTGCGGGTGCCACCATGTTATGCATACAGTATACATGTTAGTAGCTACAAAGACAAATTAGAAATAATGGGTCAAGTCGGTTAGTTTTTGGTTAATTTGAATAGGCCTTTCATTCCCAAAGCAAATAAGTTCGATTTTAGTTCAAATTTTTAACGCTTAATTTAAACACATTCTAAATAAAATTACAAAACAAAAATAACATTCATGAAAAGGCGCCTCCACTATAAATATTTGATTAAAGAGTACCTTAACTACACTATATATTCTTTGTTTGACTATATTAATTTACTTGTATTGTTTTTTGTTTATTTTTCCATCTTAATTGTTGAGTTATATGACAATTATTTTCAAAGAAAAACCTTCAACATTCAACATATGCTATTCGACTCAAAACGACTATCAATCAAGTCATTTAATTTTTTTTCAAAACCCAATAGAAGATATTGCTCAAATTATATTCCAATATATAAATTAATATCGTTTCATTAAAAAAAAAGAAATTATGTGCTAATTAAAATCAATTCAAATTACCTATAGAAAATAAAAGTATAATGATAGAAATAAAATGAGGACCGTAAGTTAAAAAAATGAAGAAGAGAGACTTAGCAAGTAATAAAAAGAGGAAAAAAACCGAAAAAGAAGGAAAAGAGGTGAGGCCATATGGCTCAACTGAAAATAAAGAAAATCTTAATAAGTAGAAAAAAAAAATAAAAAAATCAAAGGAGCTCGAACTTGCATTCATGAGGCCAAGGAAAGCTTTCCCTGGCTGAACCAATGGCACTATATATAGTAAGAATTTTAGCGAAGCGAGCGGGTAGAGTGGTACACCTACCTCATAAGATAGATCCGCCCACTGGGAAAAAGAATTATGAAATGTTTGATGGACAAATTATCCTGCACATGAAGAAAATACAAAATTCCAGCAGTTGGATTTTGAGAAGTCAGGGACCGCATTAGGTGTATGGTTTAGTGTAAACACCAGCGAACAACTAAGTTTATAGTGATGAATAGCATATCTAAATATTACCAAAAATCAACTACTCAACAAACTTATTGAATGGCACCTTGGAGAATCACTGGTCACTCCATAGTACTTCAATATTTTGAAATTAATTAGAAACTCCTTAATAGTAAAGCTAAACATCTCCTCTAAATCTGTCTGTGAAAACAATGAAGTCCTTAGAAGCTAAATTTAGAAAAACTTGAAAATTAAAAAAGAAAAAAATTAAACAGAGTGTCAAGAATAGCTACAAGACAAAGAGCAGCTTATAATTCTTTAGGTTATCCCAGTTTCAGACGTCACATTTGTAGTTGGATTTTAAACTTAGCTATCAAACAGAAGGCTGAATTGAAGAAAATCCGCAAATACGTAATATTCTTGTCCTTATATTTACATGATTTTAGTGTTTTAGACTTCAGATACTTTGTAATCTAAACTAAAGAGTGCATACAATATACTAAAGCACAAAGGTCATAAACATTCTTATACAAGGGTGTCATTTGACATCGCTTCATCAAAGAAATTCACGAATGTATATGGGCAGTCGGTGCATGATGTTTGGCATATTTCGATATGTGTTGATGTTACTTTACCAATATTTTAACTGCTTCTTGATGTTATTTGATCTTTAAAATACCCAACATGGTTTAATTATTGGTTTTATGACTAATTGAGTTGTGTGTGGTGAATTAGGGTGTTTGGAGTGGAAAAAATATGAAGAAAATGTGCTCTAGGTAGAGGAAGAGAGATTGGATGCGTCGCATCCAATCTAGAAAAAGATCAGATTTCGTGTACCCTTAGCAGTGAAGTCGGCTCATAGCATCCGCCTAAGCATCCGCACCTGGGCAAAGCATAAATGGAGGAACAAAGGGTGGATGCGTCGCATCCACCCTCGCATGCAAAACTGAGAAATAGAGGGCGAGGTGGATGCGTCGCATCCACCCTCGCAGACAAAGCTGAAATGGAGGACGAGGTGGATGCGTCGCATCCACCTTAGCATCAATCACTGAAGCCGATTTGGACTAGGAATAGGAGAGCTTTGGCCCACGACTTTTGTACGCAATATATAAGCCAAAAACGTCTCCTTTAGGTCAGCTAACATATTGGAGAGGGGGGAGAAGCCACAACAAAGTTCTAAACCCACAGAATTCGTCTTGAGTTCCTATTCTCTCTTTCTTTTATTGATTCTTATGTACTCTTGTGAATTTTTGATGATTGCCTGAATATGAGTGGCTAAGAACCCTATTGTTTTAGGGTCATGGGTATACATGAATGTTGATGTTTGAAGTGTAAATTGACGAAATTGATTTTATCATATTGGATTGTTTATTTAATTCTTTTTTCAATTATTTTGCTGAGTAGCTAACAGTGAAATACTATCTACGAATCTAGAGTTGAACTCGAAAGTGGGAACTCTAGATTGCATATAGAATTAAATAGAGCAAGTTCTTAAACTCGGGCATAGGGGAAAGGATTCGCAATTGGGATAGACATATATTTAATTCCCTTGCTCGGTTGCAATACAGGAATTGTACATGCGTTCTTGTTAAGTTTAATTCCATAGACATATATGTATTAAGTTAGCTTGAATAGGCTAGTAAGGGCTCGACAGACTCTTATGAGTAATATTAACCATGTGAACCAACAATCCAGATAAATTAATTAGTTATTTTAAGCTAAGAATGCAACATGATTGTTAAATAACCCGTGACCCTAGAATATTATCTCCCATTGATTGTTATTTAAAACTATTTAAGTGCTGTGTTGATTTCTGGTATTCCATTACTTGATAGTCTTTAGGTAGTAAATTAGACAATTATCTATTTTATAAGGAATCGATTGAATTGATAAGCTATTTGAGTTTGAATTAGTCAAAAGTTAATCATAAGTCCTCGTGGGAACGATACTCTATTCACTACTCTATTACTTGACGACCACGTATACTTGCGTGAGTGTGTTTGGTCCCAACACAGGGTTCCGGCGCCGTTGCCGGGGACCTAGAAATTAGCTACTTGACCGAGTTAAGCTGTTATTACTTATTTGTTCAAGTTTTAATTTTCAGTTTGCCTTGTTTGTATTCACAGGCTCTTCTCTTGAATGCGGAGGAGTAGAAGTGCAAATAACCTACTTCCTTTTGATCCCGAAATTGAACGAACACTTCATAGAGTAAGAAAGGAAGTCGAAGCTAGAACGAGAATAGAAAGAGAGTTGGACATCGTAGTTCAACCACAACCAATAGAGATGGCAGGTAATGAAGAGCGTCCGGTGATTGAACCCGCAAGGCCCAATCTTGCGAATATGACTCAGGCTATTGTGAAGCCTGATATCACTGGGCATTTTGAACTCAAACAGTACATGGTACAACTGATTCAGTTCACATGACAATATGTGGGTCTATCTCATGAGGACCCGCATAGGCACATTCAGATTTTCTTGGAAATTACGGACACTTACAATTATCCGAACGTTTCCAAGGACTATGTCAGGCTGACACTATTTCCCTTTTCACTGTTGGGGGAAGCTAAGGAATGGTTGCAAAAGGAGCCCGCAAACTCAATCCACACTTGGGATGATTTAGCAAGGAAATTTCTAATCAAGTTTTTCCCTACTAAGAAGACAAAATCGCTGAGAAGCCAAATTCTTGGGTTCCAACAACGGGATGGCGAGACACTTCGTCAAGCTTGGGAAAGATACAAGAAGCTACTCAGAGACTGCCCGCATCATTGTCAGACTGATGAGGTATTTGGTCATACTTTTGTTGATGGGTTAGATGAAGCATCAAAGATGAATCTTGCCTCAGCTTGTGGGGGTAGTTGCATGGCCAGGCAAGGAGATGGGGATGCAAGAAGAGCAATTAAACAGAAGTCAGTCGGGTTGATTGAGCTTGATGACTTCTCAGCCATGAGAGCAGATATTGCAAAGCTGGCAAATCAGATGAACCGAATGACAACACAACAAATGCAACATGTACAACAGATGTCTATTTATTGTGAAATATGTGGTGACAGTCATATGAGTGACATGTGCCCCACGAATCCTGAATCTATATAATATGTGGGGCAACAAAACATAGGCCCTATGAATCAACATGCACAATATGGGAACACTTACAATCCAAATTGGAGGAATCATCCTAACTTCTCATGGGGCGGAAATCAACAGAATCAGAATCAGTATAGGCCTCAAGGAAATTTTAATCAGCCTCAGAAGCCACCCCAACAAATAGAAGAGAGTACGAATGACTTGCTGAAAAAGTTGTTGCTAGACAATCAACAGCTCATGACCGATTTCAGAAATCTTGAGAGGCAAATGGGGCAGTTAGCAGCAAATCAAAATACTAGACCTGCAGGCTCTCTTCCCAGTGATACAGAGAAGAACCCTCAAGTTAATGCAGTTACACTTAGAAACGGGAGGGAACTCGAGGAAGTGCCAAATAAGAGAAAGGAAAAACCTATACCTGAGGGGGAGCTGACACCTAAGGCAATACACGAGTCAAAGGAAAATAATGCAAGTTCAGAGCGAATGAAGTCTATAAGGCCACCACCACCTTTCCCCCAGAAATTGCAGAAAAAGAATGACGATCGCATGTTCAACAAATTTCTCTCTATGTTGAGTCAGGTTCAATTAAATATTCCATTAGTAGATGTACTTCGTGAAATTCTAAAGTATGCTAGGTACATTAAAGATATAGTGGCTCACAAGAGGAAATTGACTGAGTTCGAGATAGTTGCGCTTACTGAGGAGTGCACATCAAGGGTCCAAAACAAGCTTCCCCAAAAGCTTAAGGATCCTGGCAGCTTCACCATTCCAGTTCGAATCGGTAATATTGATGTGGGTCATGCTCTTTGTGATTTGGGTGCAAGCATAAATCTGATGCCCTTGTCGTTGTTTAAGCAATTGGGTCTGGGAGCTCCGAGACCAACCACAGTGATGTTGCAATTAGCTGATAGGTCCATAGCCTACCCCGAAGGAGTGATTGAAGATGTGCTTTTGTAAATTGGGAAATTTATCTTCCCAGCTGACTTTATTATTCTAGATTTTGAGGCTGATGAGCAAGTTCCAATCATATTGGGATGACCTCTCTTGGCTACTGGTGATGCAATAATTAAAGTGAGAGAAGGGAAAATGAGTATGAGGGTGGACAACGAGGAAGCAGTCTTCAATGTCTACAAAGCAATCCAACCTCCCCGCCACTATGAGGAGCTCTCTATGATATCTGTTGTGGAGGTTGATGCGCAACTTCTCGACACAAGTGTATATCTAGAGGAATCTCTAGAAAAAGCAATCATGTTGTTTGATAGCTTGATGATTGATGATGAGGTTGAAAAAATGATGCATATCCTAGATGCATCATGTGCTTACATGCAAGGAATACACCCGTTTGAGTCCCTGAATAGGCCAAGTGGCCCCCCTCCAAAGCCGTCAATTGAAGAAGCTCCAAAATTGGAGCTTAAACCCCTACCCCCTCACCTTCAATATGATTATTTGGGTAGTTCTGACACTTTACCTGTTATTGTTTCTTCTCACTTGTCAAAATTGCAGGAAGAAAAGCTATTAAGGGTGCTACGTGAGCACAAGCGAGCAATTGGGTGGACAATGTCTGACGTTAAAGGCATTAGTCCAGCTTTTTGCATGCACAAAATCCTCATGGAGGACGGACACAAGCCAAGTGTAGAGCACCAACGCCGACTAAATCCAATCATGAAAGAAGTGGTAAGAAAAGAAGTGATTAAGTGGCTTGATGCAGGTATTGTATTTCCAATCTCTGATAGTAAATGGGTAAGCCCCGTTCAATGTGTGCCAAAGAAAGGGGGGATGATTGTAGTAGTTAATGAAAATAATGACTTAATTCCTACAAGAACTGTCACTGGATGGAGAATTTGCATAGATTATAGAAAATTGAACAATGCCACCCGGAAAGACCACTTTCCCTTCCCTTTATTGACCAAATGCTTGATAGGTTAACTGGCCAGGAATACTACTGTTTCCTGGACGGTTATTCAGGATATAATCAGATTGCTATAGCCTAGAGGACAAAGAGAAAACTACATTTACATGTCCTTATGGCACGTATGCGTTCAAGAGAATGCCCTTCGGTCTTTGTAATGCACCTATGACTTTTCAAAGGTGTATGATGGCTATTTTTACTGACATGGTTGAAAGATTTGTAGAAGTATTCATGGATGATTTTTCTGTGTTTGGATGTTCTTTTGATAATTGTTTGATGAACCTTGATAAAGTGCTTGCTAGGTGTGAAGAGACGAACTTGGTGTTAAACTGGGAAAAGTGCCATTTTATGGTACGTGAAGGTATAGTTTTGGGGCACAAGGTGTCAAAAGATGGTCTACAGGTGGATAAAGAAAAGGTGGAGACGATTGAGAAATTGCCCCCACCGACATCCGTCAAAGGCATTCGCAGTTTCTTGGGTCATGCAGGTTTTTATCGCCGTTTCATTAAAGATTTTTCGAAAATTTCTTCTCCTTTGTGCAGGCTTATAGAGAAAGATGTCACCTTCAAGTTTGATAATGCATGTCTGAAAGCATTTGAGGAGCTGAAGGGAAGATTGGTGGCTGCACCAATTATCATTGGCCCAGATTGGGCACAACCATTTGAGTTGATGTGCGATGCAAGTGACATAGCAATCGGAGCGGTTTTGGGGCAAATGAGGGATAAAATCTTTCACTCCATTTATTATGCGAGCAAAACTATGAATCCAGCTCAGATGAATTATACACTTACTGAAAAGGAGTTGCTTGCAGTGGTGTGGGTGTTTGACAATTTCAGATCCTATCTAGTGGGAACCAAAGTTATCGTCTACACAGATCATTCAGCTATCAGATTCTTGTTTGAAAAGAAAGACGCCAAGTCGAGGCTGATTCGTTGGGTCCTCCTCTTGCAAGAATTTGACTTAGAGATCCGAAATCGAAAAGGGACAGAAAATCAAGTGGTTGATCATTTTTCCAGATTAGAAAGTCGGAACCATGTAGCTGAAGGAGGGTCAATCAAAGAAACATTTCCTGATGAGCAATTATTAGCAGTCACCTCAGGTGAAGCCCCATGGTATGCAGATTATGTGAATTTTATTGCAAGTGGGGTGACACCACTAGAATTGACACCTGACAATAGAAGAAGATTCTTACATGATGCAAGGCTCTACATGTGGGATGAGCCATTCTTATATAGGCAGTGCGCAGATCAGTTGGTGAGAAGGTGTGTTCCTAAGGAAGAGATGAACGCTATACTGCATGACTGCCATGCTTCGCCATATAGAAGTCATCACGGCGGGGATAGAACCGCCCAAAAAGTGCTACAATCAGGTTTCTATTGGGCAAAATTGTTTAAGGATGCACATGCCTTTGTTAAAAATTGTGATAGATGCCAAAGAACTGGAACTATCACGAGGAAACACGAGATGCCCTTGCAAAATATTCTGGCAGTAGAGCTTTTTGATGTTTGGGGGATTGATTTCATGGGACCATTCCTATATTCTAATGGGCACAGGTACATCTTGGTGGCGGTCGACTATGTTTCTAAGTGGGTAGAGGCCATTGCTCTTCCTACTAATGACGCAAAGGTAGTGGTAAGCTTTGTAAAGAAGCACATCTTCACACGTTTTGGGACTCCAAGAGTGTTGATAAGCGACGGGGGAACTCACTTTTGTAACAAATTGCTGAACAATATTCTTTCAAAATATGGAGTTAAGCACAAGGTTTCCACTGCCTATCATCCCCAAATGAGTGGTCAAGTAGAAGTTTCCAACAGAGAGGTAAAGCAGATTTTGGAAAAAATAGTAAGTGGGAATAGAAAGGACTGGGCTGGGAAGCTAGATGACGTATTATGGGTGTATCGCACTGCATACAAGACCCCCATAGGTACTTCTCTGTACAGGTTGGTTTATGGGAAGGCATGCCATTTGCCCGTCGAGCTTGAACACAAAGCATATTGGGCGATTAAAAAGCTAAATATGGAGATGGACTTGGCCGGTGAGAAGAGATTGCTACAACTCAACGAGCTTGATGAGTTTCGATTGCATGCGTATGAAAATGCCAAATTGTATAAAGAAAAGACCAAAAGGTGTCATGATAAGCACATCCAACATCGTGAGTTTGAGCCAGGTCAAGAAGTTCTCTTGTTTAATTCAAGGCTAAAGCTTTTTCCAGGAAAGCTTAAATCTCGATGGTCGGGTCCGTTTGAAGTGGTTAGTGTGAAACCTCATGGTGCGGTAGAATTGCGTGATACAGGTTCCAATGCGACATTCTTGGTAAATGGCCAGAGAGTAAAACACTATTGGGGTGGTGACATTGCACGTCACAAGACCTCGATGGATTTAGTGGAGGCATGAAGAACGTGTTACGTCGTGCCGCGACGTTAAATCTGGCGCTTCTTGGGAGGCCACCCAAGTTAGTTAGTTCATTGTTTTGTAGGAATTAGATCTTGTATGTATATAAAATAAAAAAATAAAAAAAATCGGCTTTTAGATATGGGAAAGCAGAGGGGATGCGTCGCATCCCCCTCAGCATGAAAACATTGATGGACTAATTGCTCAAGGCAGTGAAGTCTGCCCATCGCGTCCACAGCAGCGTCCAAAAAAATAATTCAGAGAAGTCACTTAGGACGCGTCGCGTCCAAAAAAGGGGATACAGGTATGGGAAAAGGAGGCGGATGCGTCGCATCCCCCTCAGCATGAAAATAATTGACGGACCAATTGCTCAAGGCAGTGAAGTCTGTCTATCGCGTCTGTGTCACGTCCAACCAATTTTTGGAGAAAGCAGAGGGGATGCGTCGCGTCCAAGCTCGCACGCACAGGTAAGTGCTATATTTTAACACATCTTAGGCCAAAAACAAAATTTAAACATAAAAACAAACACGACACCCTAACATAAAAAAGCTCGTCTTCCTCGTTCTTTCTTTAATCCCAATTGCGACGCATCCAAACGCGATAGGTACACATCATCTTCTTCGTCTTTCTTTTTTCTTCTCTCCTAATTCTCCTCTCTTCCCTCTCTCAATGGTAGCAACAAGTTAGGTTTTGCCTATTTCAAATATCACGCATGTGATTAAGAGAGGCACTGAAAAAGCCTGAGGTTTAGGGCTGTCGTTATTGTTAGTTGTAATAGTTGCGAGATGATAAACTATAATTCCCTTCATCTCATTAATTTTGGGAGGGTAGTCGCATTACCTAACTGATAGAATGAACTAGGCACAACTTTTGCATACCACATGTTCGACGAATTGACCATGAGGTAAATTTAGGCACCGGTGAAGTCTGAGTAACCGAGCAACATTGGTATATGCTTGTGAATAAGTGTGAGGTCGTTTGTGTTGATTGTGTACAGCAATGTTTTGAGCCTATGATATATTGTCTAAATGAATTGAACATCCGGCACATTCTAGACATCTTGAATTATAAAGTGCTACTCGATTTACATTGTGTGAGCGCTATGCGTAATGATATGTCGTGAGAATAAGTGTGGGGTCGAGTGAGGTGCTATGTGAAATTGAACGTGGTTAGTGAGCGTCACTCGGATAAACCTCATGTTGGGCATAATGATATCTATATAGCGCAATGCTTATTTGTAAAATTTGAAGAGAGTTATCACATCCCTGCTGAAAGCCATGAACTATAGTTTCATGAAGTATTGAATGGCATGACTCTGTGAATAATTGGAAGTGCAAGCTATTGCAACTGCTTTAGAGCTGAACTTCACTGTTTTATACACTAATTGTTGATTTATTTGCATTGCAGGTACTTAGGTTCGTAAAATGGCAGCAACGAGCAAATCGTCCAAGCAACAAGACAAAGATAATAACAAGAAACCGCCCAAAAAGCCTACCGGAAAGGCAGCAGGTGCCCCAAATCCACAGAAAAAAAGGAAGCGGACGGAGAAGGAAAAAGAACTGCAGCCTAGGCAGTTAAGTGATGATTCAGATCAAGAAGAAGAGGAACCGTTAGTCAGGAGGACAGTGTAGAAGGGTATTACAAAAAACATCATTAAATCCACCAAGCAAAGGGATAGAGATAAGAGAGCCGGTGATATACCAGAGAAAAGCCTCCAAAAAAGAGTGATCCGACTGATAAGGGAAAGGAGAAGATTACTGCAGAATCTGAGTCCGAATCCGATTCGGATAATGACCTATTACATGTCGATGAGGGTGAACCCATAGACCGAGTTGCTTGGGAGAAGAACTTTGTTAATGAGAAGGCATTCCGAGCCTATAATAAGATACTGGGTTCAAAGAAGTACATTCCAGAAAAGCTGATCAACATCGGAACACTTAAGAAAAAGTACCCAGAGTTTCTAAAATCAATTCGCGAGGTGCAACAATGGGGACCCATCTTGAAGGGTCACGGCAAAGCTAACCTCACTATTATTAGAGAGCTTTACGCCAATTGGCATCACGCCAGGGGCAACATTATGAGCGTAAGAGGGGTAGATATTAATATGTCAGCTGAAGCTCTGAATAATTTCTTAGGGGTGCCACACACACTAAAAGATAGGTTTGACTCCATATGCAAAACACCAGATTATGCACACATTAAGTCTGTTATTTGCCCTCAGGAAGGATGCAGATTGGAAGCATGGGAGTATGGAGTACCATTCTATAGCCAAGGAATTCATGAGTGCGTTAGCACGTGTGGCTCTAAATTTCATATGCAACTGCCTGATGTCATGCCAACACAAAACTGATATCCCTCGTCACCGCGCACTAGTATTGTATGCTTTATTGGAGGGGATACCGCTCAACTTAGGAGCCATCATGCATGATCAAATGCAGCGCACCAGGATGAATTACAAGTGGAGGCTATTCTTTGCAAATACCCTATCGGCTTTCTTGACAGAGATGGGAGTACTATGGGACAAGGAGAATGATGACATTGAGGCTAAAGCTCCAGGACCATACGATGTCACTCATGTTCTAGAGCCGAACAAGGGAAGGTCTTCTAAGCTCACCATTCAACAATTATTTGAGCAGATGCAAGAAGATATGCAAGAGAACAGGGTTGAGTTGATAGCGACTCGTGTCGAGTTGAGTGCCACCAGGGATGAGTTGAGTCAGACTCATGCGGATCTAAGCCGAGTCCAGGCTGAGCAGGCAACGATGATGAGGGAGATATCATTACTCCTCAGAGCTCTGGTTCAACGTGCAGATATAGACATCTCACAGCTGATTGCATCGTCCATTGCCGGACCATCCACTCTTGTTCCTCCTATAGTCCCTGAGGATCCACACAACAGGCCTACTGAGGTCGTTGTACCACCTGCTACAGAATCAGCTCCAGTTGGTGATGATAGGACAATGACAGCTCTCCCTATGCGTGAGGATGATGTTACAAGGCCGGAGGGGGTCCTGATGAATGCCATGGATGCAGATGCTCTTCCACAGACTGCGGATGAGACTTCCACCTTGACTTGAGGGAGTTTCTTCTCACCCTACTTTACATTCTTTGTGTGCATTGGGGACAACGCACAGTTCTAAGTGTGGGGTGGGGATTATTCATATTTTTTGTATGGATGAATGTACTAAACTGTTACAATTTGACTGTTGGGAGGCTGTAACATTCATTGGATTAATGGCATGTAATAGCAGTAAATTCATCTATATGGAGTAACTCTCAGTTGATTCTTGAAAGTATTAAGTTGATTTTTAAAAAAAAATTGAGTAGTAGCCTTGAGTAATTAGATTTTTTTTTTGTAGGTAGTAATAATCTCCTGTGGTTTTTTCTTTGTGCATCGGTTCTTTTTCATGGGATGTATTTTGAACCGGGTAGTAAATTTTTTCTTTTAGAATAGATTAGAGTTAGAAAATAAATGAAGGAAGAAATATGAGATTCCTAGGGGGCTCTTGACTTGTTTGATAGTAGCATATTCAGGCTTTGGCATATGTAGTGCCTTTCCTATGTTTTGAAATTGATCATGAAGCCTTTATATATTGGACAGCATGTTTGTGACACCTATGTCTCATTTACATGACTTATGTTCACTTTGCGCTTAATGCTTAATATCTCGTTGCTCCGTGAATACTTGCATTGTTTGAGAGTCGGAATGAGGTCGTCCTTAGTGAGTCGTGTGCCATATGTGGTGCGATTTTTGTGTAGTCCATGTTTGTACTTGTGTCTAGAACTTGCCCGGTATGTGAGTTGAAGCAAAATTTTAGGTGATGCTTGGTTTGAAAAATGATTTTAGGCTTTCTTTGATCTTTTTGAGCTTATTGCTTATCATAAATAAAATTTATTCCTAGTTAACCATTTTGAGCCTATTGACTTTTATTTGGTACCCACATTACAAGCCTATACCCTTTTTATTCTTAATTGACATTGTTTTGATCCTTTTACCTCTTAAAGCACTTTAATTGTTAGATGAGCGCTAAAAGAAGTAAGAAAGGACTAAGTGTGGGGTGACTTTTGAGTGGAACCAATGAAAGAAACAAGGGTGCACTTATTTTGTAAAATAATACACCACTAGCGGAAATTGAAAGGAAAAAAAAAGAATTTTTTTTTTTGGAATAAATATAGATGAATAAATTGTTGTTTTATTCTTGCTAGTGTGTATGAATTAAAGTAGTGCTTAAAGAAAGAGGAAATATTATTGGGGGTGATATTATTTGTGAGATTGAAGTGGTGTTGAAGAATTTGCACTTAAGTTATTTAGTGATGTGTTAAAGTGCTTAGGAGGTTGAGTCACTATTCCAAAAATATATCCTACCCGTCCCTTAGCCCACATTACAACCATGAAAAAGTCCTAATTGATTTTAGATCGAGCGAGCTTACATTAGTAGAGATTTACATTAAGGGCAAGCCTATGGTACCAATTTCATGCATGTGACTTCTTTGTGAGAGTGAGCGATTTTCTTTGATATATGTGAGTCATTAAAATATATTTGATCATGAAATCTGAATGTGTGGATTGAACTAGCTCACTTGTTCTTGTTGTGAGGGAACATGATTTCACAAGGGATAGGTAACGTTATTAGACTTCTCTATGATGTTGGGTGTTCAAGCCATGAGTGCATAGTGACATTGAGTCGGTTTTTGAGGTTAGGGTTGTTGTGAGCATGTTGTCTTTGTTCGAATATGTTTAAAGAAGGGCATAAGTAAAGGGAAGTGTATGTGATGCATAGTCTAGAGCCTAATTGTTGCAAATAACCATGGTCATAGGTGCAGTGTGCTTTGAATGATAAGAGCTTAATTTTGTTTCGTCTACTATAGGATGGTTTGTTCGAGGACGAACAAAGGTTTAAGTGTGGGGTAGTGATGTTTGGCATATTTCGATATTTGTTGATGTTATTTTACCCATGTTTTAACCGCTTCTTGATGTTATTTGATCTTTAAAATGCCCAACATGGTTTAATTATTGGTTTTATGACTAATTGAGTTGTGTGTGGTGAATTAGGGTGTTTGGAGTGGAAAAAATATGAAGAAAAGGTGCTCTAGGTAGAGGAAGAGAGATTGGATGCGTCTCATCCAATCTAGAAAAAGATCAGATTTCGTGCACCCTTAGCAGTGAAGTCGGCACATAGCATCCGCCTAAGCATCCGCACCTGGGCAAAGCATAAATGGAGGAACAAAGGGTGGATGCGTCGCATCCACCCTCGCATGCAAAACTGAGAAATAGAGGGCGAGGTGGATGCGTCACATCCACCCTCGCAGGCAAAGCTGAAATAGAGGACGAGGTGGATGCGTCACATCCACCTTAGCATCAATCATTGAAGTCGATTTGGACTAGGAATAGGAGAGCTTTGGCCCACGACTTTTGTACGTAATATATAAGCCAAAAACGCCTCCTTTAGGTCAGCTAACATATTGGAGAGGGGGGAGAAGCCACAACAAAGTTCTAAAACCACAGAATTCGTCTTGAGTTCTTATTCTCTCTTTCTTTTATTGATTCTTATGCACTCTTGTGAATTTTTTATGATTGCCTGAATATGAGTGGCTAAGAACCCTATTGTTCTAGGGTCATGGGTATACATGAATGTTGATGTTTGAAGTGTAAATTGACGAAATTGATTTTATCATATTGGGTTGTTTATTTAATTCTGTTTTCAATTATTTTGCTAAGTAGCTAACAGTGAAATACTATCTACGAATCTAGAGTTGAACTCGAAAGTGGGAACTCTAGATTGCATATAGAATTAAATAGAGCAAGTTCTTAAACCCGGGCATAGGGGAAAGGATTCGCAATTGGGATAGACATATACCTAATTGCCTTGCTCGGTTGCAATACAGGAATTGTACATGCGTTCTTGTTAAGTTTAATTCCATAGACATATAGGTATTAAGTTAGCTTGAATAGGCTAGTAAGGGCTCGACAGACTCTTATGAGTAATATAAACCCTGTGAACCAACAATCCAGATAAATCAATTAGTTATTTTAAGCCAAGAATGCAACATGATTGTTAAATAACCCGTGATCCTGGAATATTATCTCCCATTGATTGTTATTTAAAACTATTTAAGTGTTGTGTTGATTTCTGGTATTCCATTACTTGATAGTCTTTAGGTAGTAAATTAGACAATTATCTATTTTATAAGGAATCGATTGAATTGATAAGTTATTTGAGTTTGAATTAGTCAAAAGTTAATCATAAGTCCTCGTGGGAACGATACTATATTCACTACTCTATTACTTGACGACCACGTATACTTGCGTGAGTGTGTTTGGTCCCAACAGTGCACAAGACATTTTGCATTCACGCAGGGTCCGGAGAAGGGTCGCACCCCAAGGGGTGTGACGTAGACAGCCTAAGCTAATGCAAGCATTAGTGGCTGTTTCCACGGCGCGAACCCGTGACCTATAGGTCACACAGACACAATTTTACCGTTAATCCAAGGCTTCCCTTCTAATTCACGTATATATATATATATATATATATATATAAATAATCTTTGATAAAAACAATACATATATCTTAAGATAATACAAAGTAGACATTAATTTGGAACTAAAATTAAACCTTAGAACCTCTACAATCCCAAACTGGAACTAACATACAAGTTGAATTGTGATAATAGACCGATATTGCTAGGTGCTAACTTGTGCAAAATCTTGCGTATGCCACTACATAGTATAAAGTTCAGGTGATAAGGAGGTCAAAGGATGATTGTATTGAATCTGATAACAAGCCTTAAATACATAAATTACAATAAACTAGAGCTAAAGTAAAGTTAACTATCTGCTACAGAAGCTCCTGTATAATAAGATCTAATATCTACTCCTAAAGATGCTCCAAATTATGAGAAAACGTATTCAAACTGTACCAATAAGTAATAAGAGATAAAGAAGATAATATCCTATGACTCAGTCAAGATAAACCATAAGATAAGAGTTAATACATAGAAGTACAAGCAGCAAAGAGCTAGTCTGTTTGTGCTTTTTTTATTTTTTATTTTCGTTTCGTCTTTGGACCATAATTTGGCTGCACTTGCATGCTTTTAGATTTGGTACTTTGGTTTGGGCAAAATAAGACAAAAATTGCTTATAAAAACCCAATGCATATTGGAATGTGATAAATTAAGGGAAGAAAAGATAAACAACTAGCTTGGAAGCTACTCATTGTCTCACTGACAAGCTTAGGCCAAATGAGAGAGGCAGCTTTGCTCTTTAACTATCAAACCAACATTTGGTTTCCAATGACTATAATAGTTGTGATCGTGCAGAAACTAGATGATTTCTTTCTCATATGTCTAAATTTAGATAGTCAAAATTAATCAATACATGTCTCGATGACGATGAGAGATAGCATATAAGTGCAGTGGTGTAATAGTTGATGTGTGCACAGCTGGCCCGAACATTATCGTTACCAGAATCCTTCAAAATAATTGGTCAACCTTTAACCTCTTAATAAGGAATAATATAATTAGAACAAGAACCAACGAAAAAAATCATTATTAAATCTAAAATAGGAAGCCAAAAAATTTCAGACAGACAGAGAGAGGACACAAATGAGAAAACAAAATAGTTGAAGCAACAAGATCATCTTATTTTACCAGTAGAAAAGATTACTGCAATTGGCAACTTTGTAGTAGTACTCCTTCACTAGCTACTTGATGGTGATGGAGAATTAAATACATATACATATATGGACTTTAAATTAAGATTTTGCTACACGTGATATTGGCACGGCTCAATCAAAAAGTAGAGTCAAAATTTCTCGAATACTGCTTTCTTATTGAACCGCACCAATATCTCGTGTATTCATCCGACTACAACTTCAACAATATCCATCCTTGATTTTGACTTTGATTTTCCTTTTCCATCATATTTACAAAAGCAAAATAATTCTACGGGTGGAATGAATCAAGTTGAGGAAAACAATTCAAAGGATTGAGGAAATGTTGAAGAATGGAAGACTAGGTGTTTGAGCTAAGGAATTAACTTAAAATAAGGGAAAATAACAGGTAGAAGAAGACAATATGTTTGTTGCATTAAAGAAGTAAGCATTAAATTAGCCAACTACTCACCAAGAAAGGAAGTTGAGAATATTAAAGAAGTGAAGGAAATGTGAAAGAAAGACTGAAAAAGGGAGATAAATCTGAAGCTATTAAATACTTTTGCATTAAATGGGCATTGAGTAGGGCAGGGGATGTTTGGTTCTGTTCAATTCTTGCATTTATATCACCCTTCTTTGTCTTTTTAATTGCTTAAATAAAATTTTATAATATCAAATCACCTGAGAGATAATTATAAGTAATTATTCATAAATGGAATTAGTAACCTAGAAAATATGTTAGGTTACTTGCTTCAACAAAATAAAATAGACTAATAATATAAAAGTTCTTTACACTATAAGCGTATATAAATTAAATGAGAAGAAGAACAAAAAACAAAATTCAGAATTGTGTTAATCTAGTATGTACTAGTAGTTTTGATGAATGTGTACTATGTTGTAGTGGGGAATTCTTGTCCTAGCAGGACTAAACAAGAATCCTCTTTCTTGCCGAGGTAGAAGTAAGTTGCCTAACTTTGCACACTTCCATTTACTTGTTGAAAATGGCAACATTTCAATCTGATTATCAATTTAGATTGGATAAATACTTGCATTTGCGACCAATTTATTTAACACTTTCTAACACCGAACGAGTCTAGTTTTCCAGTTTTACTTTGATTGGTCTAAGGGGAATACAAACGAGTTCAAGGAGTGGTTTTTTTTTTCTTTTTCTTTTTCTGTCACTTAAATTGTTTAACCTAAAAATTGTTGTTAACAGCTTAAGCAATTAAATTGTATGATAGGTCACAAGCAACCGATTCGATCCTAAAGATATATATTTTTATTAATACAATGTGATAGAAAAATTAAAAATGAATTCAATGACATATAATTTATAAAAATAAAACAGAGAAAAAATAATTCTTATTGAATGATATGTGATAGGATGATGAACCACATATAATTTAATAAAAATAAAGCAGAGAAAAAATAATTCTTATTGGATGATCTTTGATAGGATGAGAGCCGAACTATAGCAAGTCCGGGAGCAAGTTGTTATGAATTACAATGTGTAGTATTATAGAGAACTAAGAAAATTAAATGATTATAATTGTGATAAAGTGTACCTATTTATAGGACTAGTTTATTTCATAACTGCTGAGTTACTCCTATAACTGCTGGGTTAATTCCGTAATTGATGAGTTAATTTCGAAAATGATAGTTAATTCCGTAATGGATGATTTGCTTATTTTCTTGTCGGAGTTAAAGACTTTCCGAGTACTCGATGGTTACCTCCGGAATAACACCACTTGATTCCTATTCAACAACTCGTGATGTATTTCCTTAGCTGACCTTTCGGTTTGACCTGAAGCTGATTAGGCTATATTTGCCATATGTTATCTATCGAGTGTGCCACATATTAGGTCCATTTTTTACCGATACATAATTAACAATAAGAGAATAGTAAGAAAAAATAAAATAAAATGGGTGACCAGGAAAATTTTAGAATTTGTACTCGTGACACTATTATTGGAATGAGGGCGAAGTACACAGAGCAGCCCTTTTAAGTTTGTTATTTAAAATATATCTATAATTTATCAATTCATCCAAATTTTAGGATTAAGTATTCTAAATTTTTGAGCTACTAATTTGAAATTCAGGACTTAGAGTCTAGAATTTCGAACTGCTAATTTAAAATTTAGGAGTAAGTGTCATGAATATCTGAACTACTAATTTAAAGTTCAGAACATAAAATTCTAATTTTTGGACACAAATATTCGAACTTTAGGACACGTTGTCTTGAAGTTTGAACCTTGAGGTTTAAACTTCAGGAAGTCGTGTCTTGAAGTTTGAACGAACTGACTAATTTTTAAATTTATTATAAACTATAAATATATATATATATATATATTAAACACCATACTTAAAAGTGGCTATATTATATCATTTTCACTCGGAATTGTGACCTTTTGGCCATCTCAGTCACAACTTAGAAGTGTTCAATTGACTAACATAATCTATAGTTCTCCAAGATTTTGCTGTCAAGGAGTATTTATAAGCCTCCTTAACGACTTCTTTAACCCCACTTCTTTACGCTTCAGAAGACCAAAAAAGACACAAAAATGTTGGCTACAACGTGAAGCAAACTGAAAATAATGAAGTTTTATCCTTTCGATTTTTTTTCTTTTTCTCTCCAAATTAATATTTTACCCTTTAAGTAATGGTATTTTTAACAAATTGATTACCCTATTTCATCCTCCACTGGTGATGCTGACCAATGACTAATAACTACACCGATATAGAAGAATCTTTAACTTAAATACATAGTTTAGACAAATTAATACGAATATTTTAAAGATTGACCAAAATATTATATAAATGTGGGTCAAAGTAAGGCTTTATATTATTCAAAATTTCAAATGAAAAAATAATAGAAGTAGAAGTGTGACTATATGTCGCGTCTGTAAATCACGACAAAAATAAAGTTAGACTGATTTTCTCAAAGCTGACTAATTTAGCTATATGTCATACTCTGAGTAATTGAGTCCGGAAATAAAGTGTGGTTCTTTTGGACTCAAAGAACCAAAATAGGTGGAAACAAATTGGGCATCATAGTATGTATAGCGCAGTTATTCACCGCGCTATACCTTAACGGCACGTTTGTCCGTTAAGGTATAGCGCGGTAAATAACCACGCTATACATAAAAGTTGGGCCCACCAATAATTCCTCTGGACGTAACTGACACACCAATAATTCATAGGGATATAACCCGCATATTTAAGACGTTATACATCAAATAATTGTACCCCCAAGCTGGGTTTTTTCCTTATTTAAAGAGTTTCAGGATTTGTAAAAATCCATTCAGGATCCTTAAAATCTTTTGAAATATTTGTTCGTTAAGTTATTTTGCATTTTTTCATAATGTCTGAAGAGCGAAAAATTAGGGTTTCATTATATTTGGGGAGGGGGGAGGGAGGGAGGGATGGGTGAGGTTGTGGTGGAGAATAACTCAGTACGCTATAGTTGTTCTCCACAGTGTCATATTAAGTTGTCACTTACAATGGAGTACGATATATTGGTATCGTTGGTATGTAAAAAACAATGAGTGTGAGCAAACGTTCAGTGAATATTAAAGTAACCGAAAGATATCCGTATTCTGTTACTCCGCAAGGGGTTGCTTGTTATGCTGAGTTTAACATCGAAGACGATGAAACTTTGAGAGATTTTTTGAGGACTCTGGATGAGCACCAGAAATATCTTGTGATAAAAATGCTGGAAATGTACGTCAATGCTGAGACGCTCGCAATAATGAGGTCCCGCAAAGTAGGGATATCCCTAAATCATCGAGTGGTTATTTTGGAGCAGTTTTAGCCGAACAGATTCCGGGTGAAAGAGTTTGGTCTAATCTAAACTTATCTCCACGGGCGAATGAGGAGTGAGGGAATAATTTCTCCCCAAGTTTACATAATCCGCAAGCCGAGTGGTAAACTTTAATTTTTCTCTGTGTTACGATGTTTATTTTTATGTACTGAATTTGTATTAACAGTCATATGTTCCCCAGGGGGTACCGGCCAAATATGAATTTTACAAGTTATGAAACAATGGCCAGTTGGAATATGCCTAGTTTTGGTGTGTTGGATTATGGTGGTCCATCCGGGAGTCATCAGCAGCAGGATAATGTGCATCATGGGATATCAACACACTATGATTTGTAAGTGAAGTAATAAAGTTTATATGTAAAGTTTGGATCAATTTGAGAAACTCATTACTTTATTGGTTGTGCAGTGAAAACGAGCAACTTGAAGGTCCTGTCCTTACTCAATTGCCCAAAGACGACATATTTAATCGGGATCTGGCAGATGCGCAAAGTGAGGAAGAGAATAGTGATTATGACAACAATGCTGATGAGTTTGGAGATGACACACCCTTCCCTGATGAGGGTGATGATGATGAGGACGATAATGATGAACCTGATTTGACGAGGGAGCATGCTCCACCTCCCGTTAGACCAAGAGTGTACGAGTCCCACATGTCATTTCATTCAAGGGAGATTACCTACCTTGATCATTTGCCAAGTATGCCGGATGTGGCTATCCTCACAAGAGATCTTGACGAAATTCGGATAATAATGTGGGATGAATCTAGAGCAACGGTGTTGTCAAAAGGCATGCTTTTTGCTAATAAAGCGCGCCTAAGCAGGGCGGTACGAATGTACAACATAAAAGAGTGTTGTGAGATCGTGGTTCATGAGTTATCTCCGGATGTATACAAGGTTATTTTTCGTAGATGGTTTACGGGTTGTAATTAGATGTTACGTGCGAGGAAGTTGAAAACAAATATGTGGGTTGTGGGTAAATACATTGGCACCCACAATTGTGAAATGGATACATTCAGTGGGAATCATTTTAACTTGTATGTTGACTTGATTTCTCTTGTCTTGATTCCACACATTGAAGCGTCCATAAAGGTACAAGATCAAAGAGTGTATATCACATGTCCACCAGGTATATGGGCGTACCATTACCAAAAGAAAGGTATTTCTCGGGCGCAAACGTGCGTTTAAATTTTTTTATGGTAACTGGGATAAGTCCTTTGTATCTTTATCCAGGTGCATGGCCGCATTGCAATACTTTAACCCCGAGACTATTGTTGAATGGAAGCTTGAGCGGAGTCCGGGAATAGCAGAACACATATTCAGACATGTGTTATGGGCATTTAAACCAGTCATTGATGGTTTTGTGCATTGTCGGCCGGTAATATCCATAGACGACACTCATATCTATGGAAAGTATGATATTAAATTGTTGATCGTCATTGTAGTAGATGCTAATGGAAGTATATTTCCCCTAGCATTTGCTATTTGTGCCAATGAAATCCAAGAGACATGGACATTATTTTTGAACCACTTGAAGGAGCACATTGTCAGACGATGTTCAGGTATTTGTCTAATATCTTATCGTCATAGCGGTATTTTAAGTTCTGTACAGAATTTGCGTGCATGGCAGGAACCGTATGCCTACCACCGTTACTGTGTGAGGCACCCGAAGGCCAACTTCTAGAGGGTTTATCCGAACAAGGACTTGCATGATTTAATGTGGATGGCTGCAACAGATTACCAAGAGTGTAAATTCAGGAGGCGAATGGAATTGACGAGGCAGGAAGACCAAATAGCCTATACTTGGTTGATGCGACATGAGCTTGACAAGTGGACTTTGCATGCGGATGGTGGCCGAAGATGGGGAATTATGACTACAAATATGTCAGAGTCTTTCGACGGGTTATTGAAGTCTGCACGTGGATTTTATGTCACTGCCATGGTGCAGATGTCATTCATGTAGATGGCGGAGAGGTTTGTTGAAAGGTCTAGAGGTGCATCCTTATTGATGGAAAGGGGTGTTTAAGTCATGTCCATATCTTTAAATATATTGCAACATCTTTAAATATATTGCAATATCTTTAATATTAAAATTTATTCGATATTTTTACTATATTGTTAATTAGGTTGATACATTTTCTATATTATAATTTTATATGTTAGTTTATTATTTTATATGTTACTTTATTATTTTATATGTTAATTTACTATTTTATATATTTGTTTATTATTTAATATGCTAGTTTATTATTTTATATGTTAGTTTATTACTTTATATGTTTGTTTGTTACTCAGCTATTTTTTACTATAATAAAATTAAATAATTAACTATACAAGATTTAATTATTAAATATTCATATAACAATACTTAGTTTGAAAATTTTTAATATTTTCTAATGTTATTTTCTTACGTTTGTTGACTAGAATTCGAGAGAGTTTGTGTTTGAACTATCAACTTTTTTCAGATATTTTTGGGTTTAACAGATAATTAAATGTTTAATTTCAATAACTACAAAGATACTACGCTAAAGGGCACTACATTTTACTACGCTAAAAGGCACTACATTACAAATCCGAGCACTACATTAAACTTACGGGCACAACATACCACTACAGGGAACTAAAGTCACATATTCATATATATACAACAATAACATCTAAATAAGATTAATTATTCCTAAAATAATAATTTATCTATTTTACTAATATTTTAGCAAATAACTAATCTAAACCGGATAAAAATAATAAATTAATTTAATCACAAAACAATCACGAAAAAATATATAACAAAGTAAAAATTAACTAATTAATATTTCTTTTAACAACTAATAACAATTTCTCTATTTTATTAATTTTTTTTATCACACTAATAATATAATCCGAATAAAAAATAACAAATTAATTAAATCACAAAACAATCACAAAATAACATAGAACAAAGTAAAAATAACTAATAGGCATTTTTTATACATGAGTTTTAACAAAATATAAGTTGGAATACCTCGATTTTAATTTTTTGGAAAGTTAAAAATTTGGTGATTAGGAGTTGAAACGAGTAATCCACTATGAGATAACGCCTTAGATATGATGTGTGACCGAGAATCTACACTTTTTGTGGGACCGGTGGGCTCCAATCGAATTTTTTTTCGTTAAAAATGGGAGGGGGGGCGATGGTCTTTTGGGTTTTTTAATGGGGAGAGGGGTCTGTTTTTGGTGGTGGGAAAGGAGAAGGGCCCGTTTATTTATGTATAGCACCCTTATTTACTGCGCTATACTATAGCACGGTAGATAAGGGCGTTATACCTTCCCGCACATTTAAGTTCAAATAAAGCGCGGTCTCATATAACGATCCCCAATTTTTTTCACACATTATAGTTCTTTAAGTCCAAAAGAACCACACTTTGGTTTCGGCTGCTGAGTAATTACACTAAATAAGACTAACAGATTTAACCAATCATACATCAATAAAAGCACTAAATACAGTAAGGGGTTGTTTGGTTGGGAAACGAGTTATCCCATGATTAATTATTTCGGAATTAATTATCCCGAGATTGTTATCCCACCCTCCCATAAGAATAAAACTAGCACTACAATTCCGAGATAACTAATCGTGGGATTAGTTATACCATGATTTTATCTCAGCCAAACGTGAGATAAACTCATCTCAAATTTAATTTCAGAATTAATTATCTCTTATCTCTCGTACCAAACGAGCTAAGTATACACTTTACTTTACAACGAACAAGAATATCTGGTAAGAGATCACTTGCAAAATTAAAGTAAGTAAATACTTTTGGGATTGTTTGACCAAAAAAATATAATCTCCGATTAAACTATTAAATTTACGTAGTACGAGATTAAATCTAACTAAGATAATAACTCTAGGTATTAAGTACAAAAACGTATAGTAGATGGGACAAATTTCGTATATGGTTGGTGACAATAAATGTAAAATACTTTTAAAGCAAGAACATTAAGGGTGTTATAACTAACAATAAATGTCAATAAATGACATTTAAGTAAATAAAGAGAATGATTCACCCAATAATTGATGGGTGAAACGAATTTTTTGCCTGACAATGACGAATGACAGATAGATCCAAGATTCGCATGAGCAATCCTCGGATCTAATGGAAAGGTGGGGAATAATATATCAACAAGAATATTTGTAAAAAGGTAATCTTTATGTTTTTTCCAGGGAGAGGGTCTTCTTCTCAAAAGTGTTCTTATCAGAATCAATATTACATGCCCTTATCAGTGTCTCTTCTTTCTATATGTATGGGGCCATTTTACTAGGAATCCCTAATAGTACAAATGTAGGGAATATATATTCCCTTTTAGTACCCTATTCTGGCAAATTAGCCGTTACAAGTCTTATCATCGGTAATCAATCCCAATCTCGACCCTTGTTGACGCCTTAACTACGATCTATGTTGATGTCTTGACCACGGTTAATGTCGGAACCTCAGCCATTGACCTCGCTATGTCTCGGACGACCTTGATGAGCGGACTCTGTTCGTCGTAGTTGACAAAAATTGGGCGAGCGAGTAGGGTGACGGCGCTTTAGGCGAGGTGGCAACATGACTTTTCGTAAGCTGCAAACTTTGGGGATGCACTGTTTCAGAATGACGTCATGAAATCATACGTCACTGTGACGCGCTTTCTCGATGCCTTGCGTCGTTTCTCGCGCCTCTGTCATTTCGATACCTGCGCTGGGTAATGATGGACTGATTTCTTGGTTTTGATGCCTGCATCCTTATAAATAGGGATGTGTGGGCAACGTTTTAGCATTTACGAAGCTTCTAATATTCAGTATACTTTGTATCTTTTTCTCCCTCCATTGTTCGAAGCTCCTTAGCAATTTTAGTGATTCTTACTATTTTCAACCCTTCTGTGCTTAAAACCTCCTTTCTCATGATTATGGTTAACGCACTTTCTGGTTCTCGCATGGTGGCTGGTCCCACCCCTTTGGCGGTGCGTATGACTCCTCACGGCGACGATGTTTCTGTTTCCCTTGAAGATGAGAGGTTTCCTACAGTAGAGGAAATAATTCCTCGCAGTGAGAATATATCTGATTTTTCGAAATTGCCTGAACAATTCTGAGGCCTCAGAGTCGATAATGAACGAGGTCGACCTTGCTGAGTTTAGGGCAAGGTTCAATATCCCGGCTCACATCAATCTGATTCTGGCGGGGTGCGATGTGGTACAAATACATCGCCCGAGATATCACGCGTATTACGCATACCCGTTCTATGTAGGTTATTCCTTTCCTCTTCTCCCATTGGCAGAGGAGTTTTGCCGTTACTACGGCGTCTTCCCGGCTCAACATTCCCCCTACGTCTATAAGCTTATCCATATGTTGATGAAATATGTAGAGTTGGCTGGCCGTGGGATCACTCTCCGCCACCTGTTGCATCTTTTCGCCCACAGTTTCTATAGGGGGGACGATGTTGCATCTTCGCCACCAAGGAAGTAAATATTTGTTGGTGAAGATGGACGATAAGTCAAAGCGTCAGTTCTGGCTCTACTATTTCTTCGTCAAGACTAAGGACGTAGTAGCCAACGCGAGCGGGTTTCCTAAGGCTTAGAATTACGCCCGTAAGTATTTTCTTTTAGCATTTGTTTTATCCGTTTTAGACGTGATCTGACATTCCGTCATTTCTTTGTGCAGCCGAGACTTTACCCATTCCTTTGGTTGGGGACATCCACGACTGGGTCAGCCAAGTTTTAGCTCACACAGTGGGGATTCGTGAATGGCCGGCCTCTATCAAGAAATTTGGGCCCGTGCCTTCCGTGACCAGTGAGTTCGTCTATATGAGTCCGGGAAGTATAGTCGGCCTCACTCTTAGGGTAAGCATTTTGATTGATTTTGATTTTTCTTTTAGCTCAGTTTTTTTCTTATTCCTCATTTTCCGTTTTTCTATCAGATCGTGATTTTGGAGATTGAGAGTGTCCGGCGGGAGAAGAGGTGTAAGGTCATTTTTCAGAAGATAGAGCAAAGGTATCGCAAATACCGTGATAAACACGGAGAGCTTTGCATGCGGCTTGGTTGGAGCAGTAATTTCCGGGCTCTCCGAGACGAGTTGAAGGAGAAGGATGACGAGTTGCTGAGGGTCGTCAGAAAATGCAGCGTCCTCGAGGAGGCGTTGAGGGACAAAGAATAAGAACTTGAGGTCATCAAGGGGGTTGAGGCCCAATGCGCCTATCTTTAGTCTCAGGTGGTTTCACTACATGCTGAGCTCGAGGAGTGCCAACTCAAAGCGGACACTCTGAGTGGTGAGGTTGCTAAGAAGGCGGTGAGCTTAGAGAAGGCATAGTCGGCTCAGTTGTCGGCTGTGAGAAGAGCTGAGGTTGTCACAATTGCAATCCGCTTTCTACGTTCTAAGAGGGAGAGTTCCCTGGAGACGGCCAAGCTCAGAGAGGAGAGGCTTGATGAGCGGGTAGGGGAGCTGGAAAAAGAGGCTTCGAACCTTAGTTATCGAGTTGTTGCTCTCGAGGCCGAGAAGGCGCAGTTGTTAGCTCAGCCATCCTCTTCCCAGACTTATGTTTTTCCTGATGTTCTGCGGGATTCGTACGAGGATTAGATTCATGTTGAGGCCCAGCTGGACACATTCAGGGATCTGATGGGGGTGGGGGTCGTTTTAGAAGCCGACCTCGAGGATGCTCATGCTAAGGCGCATGAGGCTCGGTTTGCTTATAGATATGATCTCACTACACCAGAAGCTGGCGACGAGGAGGATAATACAGGCGTGGATCGGATTGAATAGGATGCCTGGTATGAGGATGAATATCCCACTGACGATGGTGACATCGAGGAGGTGGGTGGAGACGGTGTGGGAAACAAATCTAGTGGTGATTAGTTCTTCTTCTTTTTTGTTTACCCGCAGATTGGTGTATACTTTTTGTAGGCGTGGATTCGAGCCTTTGTAAAGAACAAATATTTTAAGTGTGAAGTGTTTTGCTATTCGTACATGATTCCTTTTCTTTGTTCGCGTTTGTGCATTTTTCTAATTTTGTTGCTTGATTGCCTTTGTCGTAACCAATTTGTTTTAGTAGGCTGAACGTGATTGAAAGTAGCCTTCATTTAGGCGAATACTCTTGCTTCCACCTATTTAGAGAAATAATCACTTAAAACCAAGAGAAATTGTTCGTTACCTCGTACGGTCGGGAGGGGGCTCACAATATCCATTCCCCATTTAATGAACGACCAAGTGGAAGTTACAGAGTGTAGGTGTTCGCATGCTTGGTAGATCATTGGGGCGTACTTCTGGCATTGCTCACATTTTTTTCACAAAGTCTACGGCTTCCTTTTTCATGGTGGGCCAGTAGTATCCTGCTCGTATGAGGTACCTAACCAAATATCGATTGCCGGAGTGAGCTCCACAGTGGCTGTCGTGCATTTCTACAAGGACGCGCCGCGTCTGGTTTGGGCCCAAGCATTTCGCTAGCGGGCTGCCATATGTCCTTTTGTACAGGTCGTTGTGAACGATGATGTACCTGGCCACTTGCATTCGTAGCTTTTTGGCCTCTTTTTTATCATTGGGGAGCATGTCATCCTACAAATATGTAATAATACAGTTGTGCCAGTCCCACGTTAGGTTTATGATTTTTACCTCGATTTGGTCTATCTACAAGTTGAGGAGGTGGACCACATTTTGGTCTCCGGTTGTGATGTTTTTGGTGGCTGTTGCTAATTTGGCGAGGTCGTCTGCCTCGATATTCTGCCCTCGGGGGATCTGGTCAAACTGACATTCGTCGAACTTGGGTAGTAATTTGTAGATTTCAGTCTGGTATTTTGTAACCTTTGCTCCTTGATTTGGAATGTCCCTATGACTTGGTTGACCATGAGATGAGAATCACAGCGCAGCCTTAGCCGCTTCGCCTCGTATTTGAGTGTTAGTATTAGTCCTACAATTACGGCCTCATACTCGGCCTCATTGTTAGTCATGTCCGGGCACCTTATGGACTGGCGAATCACTTCATCTGTTGGTACTTCGAGTACGAGTCCCAGCCCGGACCTCGACGTGTTAGATGCATAGTCGGTGTATAGGACCCAAAGGTCGTGTATTTGGGAAGAAATGTAGACAGCTTCCTTTTCGACTTTGGGCAGTATATGCGCAGTCGATATGTAATATCGTGCTCGCTTAGTTTGATGGCCCATTTGGCCAATCTGCCCGAAAGTTCGGGTTTGTGTAAAATGCTTCTTAAGGGGAAAGTCATGACGATCGAGATGGGGTGGCATTGGAAATACGATCTAAGCTTCCGTGAACCTACGACCAAGGCCAGAGCCAGTTTTTCAAGGTAGGAGTACCTCGTCTCGGCGTCGACTAGTGTCTTGCTAATGTAATAGATGGGAGATTGTGTACCTTTATTTTCTTGGACTAAGACTGCGCTCAAAGCTACTTCGGACATGGCGATATAGATGAGAAGAGATTATCCTGGTTTCGATTTTTAGAGCAACGGTGGAGAGGACAGGTACACCTTTAACTCCTTTAGTGCTTGGACGCACTAAGAGGTCCATTGGAGGTCGTTCTCCTTTTTGAGTACGCCGACGAACTTGTGGCACCTATCAGAGGATCGCGAGATGAACCTTGACATAGCGACGATATGGCCGGTTAGCTTCTGAACTTGCTTTATGGTGGTCAAGTGCTCTGGTATACCCTCGATGGCCTTAATTTGGTCAGGATTGACCTCAATAACCTGATGCGACATTAGCAAACCGAAGAATTTTCTTGAGGCCACGCCGAATGCACACTTTTCGGGGTTCAATTTCATGTCGTATTGCCTGAGTATGCCGGAGGATTCTCTTAAATGGTCGATGTGATATTTTTTCTTTTTGGACTTGACCAGCATGTCGTCGATGTATACCTCCATTGTTTTTTCGAGTTGTTCTTTGAACATCTTCGTCACTAGCCTTTGGTAAGTTGCCCTCGCATTTTTCAATCCTAAAGGCATGACCCTGTAGAAGTAAGTCCCCTAGTGGGTGATGAAGGTGTTCTTTTCCTGGTCCTCTTCCTCCATAAAGATCTGGTTGTAGCTCGAGTAGGCATCAGAGAAACTCAGCAACTTATGCCCAGCTGTCGCATCGATGAGTTGGTCGATATAAGGTAGTGGAAACGAGTCCTTGGGGCAGGCTTTATTCAGGTAGGTGAAATCTACGTACATCCGCCACTTGCTGTTTTTCTTTTTCACCATGACCATGTTGGCGACCCATTGGGGGTACTTCGACTCTCTAACTAAGCCATTTTCCAATAATTTTTCCATTTCTTTGCACATTGCGTCATTGATTGCGAAATTGAACTTACATCAAACCTGCCTTACTGGGGGTAGAGTGGATTGACATTCAATCTGTGTGTGGCGATCTCCTTTGGGATACCTGGCATATTTGCATGGCTAAAAGAAAACAAGTCTGCGTTAGCAATTAGAAATTTGCAAAACTTACCCGATTCTTGGAGTTTGCAGCCGATGTAAGCTTTCTTGCTGTGGTCGTTGACGTCTAGATGAACGAGGTCGAGGTCCTCTATGGTCGATCCTGCGGCCTCGGCCACATCGGGGTATCTGATGGCGTCCTCTATGTCGCCTTCTACCGACCTCGACCATGTTGATTACTATGTTTCCTTCTCTTTGTCTCTCATTTGTTGGGTGGTCGTGCAGTCTAGGGCGATGGGGTAGCACTCTTGGGATGTGCGTTGTTCCCCGCTTATGTTGAATATGCCCCATAGAGTTGGGAATTTGATGACTTGGTGCAAGTTGGAGGGTATGGCCCTCATGGTGTGTATCTATGGTCGCCCTATTATGGCATTGTATGTCGTTTCCTGGTCTATGATGTGAATTGTGGTCTCCAGAGTGACGCCAACCACCACGACGGGGAGTGTGATCTCGCCAAATGTTCGTTTAACTGCATTGTTAAATCTTGTTAGTGTGATGCAGCATGGTACTATCTTGTCCTCGAGTTTCATTTGTGTGAGTACTCAGGGGTGGATAATACACATACGGCTCATGTCGTCTACCATAATCCGTCTTACATCAGTATCCAAAATTTGTAAAGTAATAATAAGAGTGTCATATTGAGGGGATGTCAAACTGTTGGTATCTGACTTATCAAAGATGATACTTTCTTTGAGTTTATCATACCGTTCGTGGGTGATCAACCGTTTGAGATTGTGGGTCGTAGTGAACTTCACGATGGTGATGGAAGCCTCGTCTCCCCCACCAATGATCATGTAGATGGTGCGGGCTGGCGAGGGCGGCTTCGGCAGCCCTTGATGTTGTTCGCGTCCCCTGGCAAAGTTGGTTCTTCCCTGATCGCTCAGTAATTCTTTGAGGTGTCCCTGTCGCAGCATGTTTATGACCTCCTGTCTTAGGGCGATGCAATCTTTGATTTTGTGTCCTCGCTCTTGATGGAACTCGCAGAGGGCGTCTGATTTTCTGGTATTCGGGTCTGACCTCATTTTTGCAGCCACTTTACCTTTGGTCCGAGCTTCTCCAAGTCGTAGACGATCTCTGTAGGTAACACGCAAAAATTGTGAGCGGATAATAAATGGGCATACCTCTTTCATTCTGGTGGGTCCCTGTTCTTGATTGGGGTGGGCCTTCTTCATGGCGAGGTGAGGATACAGCGGTAGTTCTGGCCGGATCTCTTCTGATATCACTTCTCCGATCTTTTCTGGATTCTGCTTGTACTGAGGTCAGTCGATGAGTCGGCTCATTGAGGTCGTCTTCGTCTGCTCGTACTTCGGCACATTATGCATTATGTATTTCATCCCAAATTGTTGGGGGGTATTTCATAAGCCGGCTTAATAATTTTCTCGTCGCTATTGAACCATTTCTATTCAGCCTGTTTTGAAAAGTGGCTACCACCATTCCTTCTGATACATTGGGCAAAATCATTCTCACTCGGGGACTATTTGATAGCAAAGATATCATTCACTCTTGCCTCGGCCTTCTTGGCCCCTACATGGGCCGTCACGAACTTATCGGCCATTTTCTCAAAGGCTTTGATGGAACGAGTTAGTAGTTGCGAGTACTAGGTTAGTGCCCTTCCCTGAGAGTTTCGCCGAATTTCTTTAGCAGAATGGAGGATACTTGTTCTTTGGCAAGGTCATTGCCTTTAACTGCGGTGACGTAGTGAGTCACATGATCCTTGGGGTCGGTCATGCCGTCCTATATTTTCAGGTAAGGTGGCATTTTGAAAGTCTTCAGTATGGAATGTGGGGCAGCACTATCACTGTACAGATGCTCGACGAACCGACCGGCATCTCTCTTCGGCAATAACTTAGGAGCGCCCGGTATTTTATTGACCCTTTCTTGGTGCTCTCTCATTTGGTCCCGAAGTGCTTTATTCTCATTTTCCATTTCCTCCATCCTTTTCAGAATGGTTTTGAGAGCGCCATCGCCTGCATTGTTAACAACATTATGAGTGATACTTGTCGTCGCGGGTGGGGGGGAGGTTGATCATGTTGCTCGTTCACTGGTGGTGCAGCACAGGTTCTCGCATTTTCTTCGGTTGCGTCCTGAACGAGTTTATGGAGGACGTTGGTCAGTGTATCAGTCAGCCAGGCCTCAAGGATTTTCTTTATCGCTGGCGGTGTCTCCTCTCCCACGGATGTGGAGGCTATCTTGCCAAGGGATTTTATGATGCTGTAGTGGGGAGGGGGTGATCCGCCTCGCCTAGGGCAGGCATTAGGCATTGTGTCCTCGTCCACTACTTCAGAGCTTTCGTGGATGATGTCCATGAGGTTGGTTGGAAGGTCACTCATTATTCTCGTTCTTTCTTCTATGTTACCTGCCATGTTAGATCTGTGCATGCAGAAAGAAAAAAGGTTCTTCTTTTCATTTTTTTTTTCGTCAGCAACCAATGCCGGTAGTAGATCTAGAAGAAACTAAAAGACTTAGTTAGAAGATCTCAACAGACGGCGCCAAATTGTTTGACCAAAAAATATAATCTCCAGTTAAACTATTAAATTTATGTAGTACGAGGTTAAACCTAACTAAGGATAATAACTATAGGTATTAAGCACAAAAACATATAGTAGATGGGACAAATTTTGTATATGGTTTGTGACAATAAATATAAAATACTCTTAAAGCAAGAACATTAAGGGTGATATAACTAACAATAAATGTCAATAAGTGGCATTTAAGTAAATAAAGAGAATGATTCACCCAATAATGGATGGGTGAAACGAATATTTTGCCTGACAATGACGAATGACAGATAGATCCAAGTTTCGCATAAATAATCCCCGGATCTGATGAAAAGGTGGGGAATAATATATCAACAAGAATATTTGTAAAAAGAAAATCTTTGTATTTTTATCAGGGAGAGGGTTTTCTTCTCAAAAGTGTTCTTATCAGAATCAATATTACATGCCCCTATCATTGTCTCTTCTTTCTATATGTATGGGGCCATTTTCCTAGGAATCCCTAATAGTATAAATGTAGGGAATATTCACTAGAATATCCCTTTTTAGTACCGTATTCTGGCACATTAGCTTTTACAAGTCTTATCACCGGAAGTCAATCCTAACCTCGACCCTTGTTGACGTCTTAACTACGATCTCCGTCTATGTCTTGACCACGGCTCATGTCAGAACCTCGGCCATTGACCTCGCTGACGTCTTGGGCGAGCTCGACCGATAACTTTCTTTTTCTTTTCTTATTAATAATGTTAGATCAATATGAATTACCAGGAAGAGTAGGTTAAATGTTGACCATATCGATCGAAGTGGTCCTTCATTCCTTCTTGTGGTGGATTTCTAGGATTTTAAGTTGCTTTGGCTTGAAACATTTCTATTTCAGAATTAGCTAAATGTTCATCAATCGATTTACTAAATGAACTTATGATAAATTGTTCCTTAGAAAGAAATAGTGTGCCTATTCTTGTCCCAAAGTAAATTGCTCATTTCAAGGAAACACAAATATAGACGAATTTAGGATTTAAATTTAATGAGTTTAGCTTTTAATATTTTAGCATTGAATTTATTGTACTTTTAAAATTTTGAGTTCAAAATTTAAAATTTATTAATCTTAAAAATTCTTACATAGATATGTATACTATGTATAAAAAAATAGGAAAAATAACATTGTATAGTCGTTCTCAAAATAATAGCCGAAAAAATGAATAATTTTTGTATATATATATATATATATTGTATGTTATATAGTTTCATACACTTTTTTTGCTACCAAATATAACTAATTTTTTACGCGGGTTAAAAGTGAATAGAATCCATATATAGCATGAGAGCAAACATGCTACTAACTACTACACTCAACTTAATTTAAGACAAAAAAGGTAATCAACATTTCTTTCACTTGTATTTCAAATTTAGTTTAACTTTCTTCTAACATGAAATGCTCGGTTTTCATTTACGTTGTAGGTGTAACATACCTGCTATATTACTGCCTCAGTGCCTATTTATTCTGAAATCTCTCCTAAACATGCACACACACCAAAAAAAAAAAACATATACAGACAGAGAAAATATTCATGGCAGACGGCGGTGCGGCCGCGGAGACGGTGGCGGTGGAGAACAGAGAGTGGTACATTGCTGGTTATGCACCAAATGGGCTTCCGAATTCTAATCATCTTAAGTTACGCACTGTAAATTTTTCTCTAACAGATAACTCAATCCCAGATGGAAATGTTGCAATCATAATTCTCTATATTTCGATTGATCCGTATTTACGCACTCAATTTAGTGGCCTTGGTGATGGACTCTCTCTTCCTCAAGTTCCAATTAACCAGGTTTAGTGATTGCTTAAAAGTGGTCTTACATAAATATTTATTACATTGTTAATACCTTAGTATTTATTATATGTACGTGAACTCAAGTTTAAAGAGTCTTATAATGCTATGATTATTGGGTGCACCTTTACAAATGAAATCAGATTTCAAATCTCATGTCTATCTTGTAGTTCTTTCATTTCTTTTTCTGGAATTGAGCTCAGAGGATCAAATCACATGTTTGTCTTATTATTTTTTCCTTTCTTTTTCTAGAATTGGGTAAATTCGTGGGGTTCGTGTTTTGTGCTCCTCTTGCGTTTTAATTAAATATTTTTTTTCTTTCTTTGTTTAGTTTATTCTTTAAAATTCCTTAAGTTTGACACATTGAAATTCATGTTTTCCTTCTGTCATCATCGTTAAATTTTGTATAATTAAATCGGATGTCAAAACTAAAATTAGCAGAAGTGGAGGTTGTATCATATGGTCGATGGTATGAACCTAAAAGTTGAATCCGTCAAGTATAATCTTAGGTTCACCTTTTCATAATAGTATTCCCATCTTACCAAAATCCATACATCTTTGCATACATACATATATATATATATATATATATATATATTGAATTTCTCTATTCTCGCGAGCACAAAATTTAGCAAAAACTATTTTAAGGGTTGTTGCGTACGTGCCCCTTAAGATATATATTTAATTGCCTTAATCATAAACGTTTCTTGAAAAAATACTACACTAATTGAAACAATAAGGGTAGATTTGAAAAATAATGACTTAGTAATAAATTAATGACTACTTATTATATTTGGCATTCAACCAACTACTACCGTTTAACGTTCTGAAATAACTGTGTTCTGAATTCCTTTTTGCATTTATTTATTACTCCTCTAATACTAATAGGCTGAAACTAATTAGAATAGAATAATTGCAGGTGATAAGAGCAAACGCAATAGGGAAGGTGATTCGTTCCCAAAATACCAATTTTTCAGAGGGAGATATAGTAACTACTTATATGTTTCCTGTCGCTGAATTTTGTGTTATGCCAATTAATTGGCTTCAGAAAATTAATCCAACCATTGGGATTACGTTGCCGGATTATCTTAGTTGCTTGGGTAAATACCTCACCTTGTTATCCTATAATTCATCTCTCCTTTTTCAAATTTACGCCTTTATGTCTTCTCGTTGCTACTATTCTCCATCTTTATGTCTTTTCGCTTTTACTATTCTTCAGTTTTATGTAATCAAATTATACAAAGCTACTGAATCAAAGCTCATTCCAGAGTCATCATCTTCATTTTCGTGATATCACATATCTACTAAAGCCAAAGTTTTTATTTCAAATAATTAATTAATTTGTTTATAATTACCATGTTATATATTTAGGAGTGCCTGGTTTAACTGCATGGGTTGGCATCGAAAAGATAGGCAAAGTTAAAGAAGGATCAAATGTGTACATATCGGCTGCAGCTGGGGGAGTTGGAATTATTGCCGGTCAACTTGCCAAATTAAAAGGTTGCCGAGTTGTTGGAAGTGTAGGTTCAGACGAAAAGGTATATATTAGTATGAGTTTATTTAATTAGTCATTTGCAATGTAATTTTTTTTTTAAAATCATCAGGTCATCTAAAATTTATCTACTATTATGCCTCTTTAAAATATAAGATTTGTAATCTTGAAATAAAACAAGTTAATTACCAACTACAAAAGGTAAAGGCAGTGTGGTAGACCTATGTATGGTAAAGGAGATTTCAATTGAATTTCCTTTGCTAGAAAATTTTACGTTGTTGAATCCTCTTTAGATGAAAAAAAGATTAATATAATGTTTTCTAATTTAAGTTAATGACGTATAACTTAAACTCATATATTGCTGGTGTTTTAACCACAGGTTATATTTATTCTTTTCTTTTTGGTAATTTGCAACTTATATTAAATATGGTAAATTTCCTTCGTAGGTGAAGCTGCTGAAAGAAGAAAGTGGGTATGATGATGCATTTAATTACCGTGTAGAGACAGATTATGAAGCTGCATTAAATAAGTAATTTCTTTTTTTTTTTGAAGCCGAAATTACCGTGTATTTTGTAAATTTTTCTCTATTGGCTTTTTTAAATAAAAAAAATAGTAGTGCATAAAAAAAAAACTTTTTGCACTTTCCTTTTGATTACTCTGTATTTTCACAAATTATTAATTATTCCAATTTTCAGGTATTTTCCAGATGGGATTGATTTCTATTTTGACAACGTTGGTGGTAAAATGCTTGAGGCTGTTCTTAATCATGTTAACCAAGGAGCTCGTATTTCACTTTGTGGGATGATATCCGAGTACAATAAGGTACCTTAAACTTTTTCTTTTCAAATTATAAAAGACAAATATTTTTTTTTTAAACTTATATACACTTACAGTATAATAAATAACGTTTTGAAGGTTTGGACAGAGAGAAGAGGAGTTCGGAACCTATTGAATGTTGTGGGTAAAGAAGTTACAATGCAAGGGTTTATGGTTGGTTCCTACGTTAATTATTTTGAAGATTTCAGAAAGGAGATGGAAGTTTACTTGAAAGAGGGCAAAGTAAAATCCAAGCACAAAATCTACGATGGAATTGAGAGATTTTTGGAAAGTTTAACATCTCTATTTTCAAGTTCTAATGTTGGGAAAGTAATTATTCAGGTGACTCCATAAACTACGTACCCCTTTCATATATACCCAGAGGCGGACCCAAGATTTTAACGCAACGGGGGCACTAATATTTTATTCAACTAGTAGTTTCTAAAGGCTTTTAGTGTTCAGGATGTCAAGTTATTTAAATTATTCATTTTCAAGGTATACGTATATACATATACAAAATTTCTGCCGAAATTTACAGGATCCGATGACTCCTCAATGTTATACATAGGTCCGCTTCTGTATGTACCGCCTTCTTTCCATGGAATAAACAAGCAAAAATACTATATAAAACACTATTTTTGTCTTTTTATGAAAATGTATCTAAAGGATTTATAAGAAATGGTGATCATTGGAGATGATAAAATAAATTAATTTCCATTTGGTAGAAAGCAGATTGATGATCTTATATATGTTCGATCTTTCATCTTAGTAGAATGTTTTGAATGATGCATACAAATCCAAAAACTGAGCTCTGGTTTTGTTTATTTTCCAAAATTTGCCTAGTAGTATAGCAATAACCTGTGTCAATATAGGCAAATCTTTTTCTCGAAAAGGGAAATTATAAAGTAGGAAAGTTGTGCTACATTTGGACAATATTGAAACGGATAAAATTGATGTTCTGTGTTCTGCTCTCTAATTTCTTTTGGGCCAATTTGAGCTACGTTTTTGCAGCCCAAATTGGTCCAAACTTATAGATGGTTTAACTTGGGGAAAACTATGCTAACTAGTAACAACCAATAAAAACTAAAATATTTACTCGTATTTACCCATCTTAAACTTTGTTACTATAATTTATACACATTTAAACTAAAAGCATTACTCGACTACCCATATATGTTTTCCCTTATCCCTTACACATTTATTTAATTGGATATCCAAAGAATCTTTCTCAAACTAATCTTTCATTAGTTTGTGGCCTAGCTGCTATAAGATTTGAGCACTTTCTTTGAAGGTCTTTGTTCTTATTTTATTTTTTTCCTAGATCTAGTTTTAATAAAATTGCTTGTTGAGATTGAGAGCTGGAAAGAATATATAATTTACGAAATTTTGTAATTTTCATTGTTGGTTGAAATAAAGGAGCAAAACTAGTGAATGAAACCAGATTATGGAGAAAACATAAATAAAAATAAAAAATTGGGGAAGAAATAAATGAAATTAGAAAAAAAAAAAAAAGGAAAGAACATGAGTAAACGGGTATTGGTGGGCAAATAGATATCATTATAAATGGGAGAAAATGAATATTGGCGAGTAAATAATTTGGATTCTATAGATAGTTGTGTATTCTTCTTGGATTTATGCCTAAAATTAATCCGCCAAAATCTGAGTGAGTTGAACCATTATATTTTCATGCCCTGGCCAATTTGGTTACCAGGCCAAGTAGGATCCACTTTTTTAATTTTCCTTACTTACAACGGAGATCAACTAAGAAAGCAAATGGCTTTAATTATATGAAAGTAGAAAAAGTATTGTGACAGGCCGTCTTGTTTCCTAGTGTAAACTTTATATCAATGATTTTCTAAATTTAGCAAAGTCACCATAACACATTTTGCGAGTATTAGGCAAAAGTGTTGGAATTTGGACTTATGATAGCCCGAAAGGATAGTGACGTGGCTCAAGTGGTGGATAAATAAAATGACTAATATTAAATACTATGTGTGTGGATAAAGGATAGTGACGTGGCTCAAGTGGTAGATAAATAAAATGGCTAATATTAAATACTATGCGTGTGGATAAGTGAAACTCAATAACAATTGGCTTGTGATGGTTCTTTATATAGAGGTCAACCCCCATTTTCCTAGCTATTAGAAAACCCTAGCGTATTCTGCCTCTTGAATACGTGGTAACGGTAGACATCTCATCAGTCAAGTTGTCCGAACTATGAGAGCGTGTAGCTAGTAGATCGTGGAAGTTGGTCTCAGACTTAATCGATATTTGTTGTCGCCACTAAATCCATGGAATTTAAGGGTACGCTTTCTTAGACTCTAACTCAAGATTATGATTTTATATCTATAAGATTGTGTTTTAATCTCTACTATGGCTGTAAATTAATAATATAACAGTTGGTATCAGAGCCACCATAGTTTCGAGATTAAGATCAAGATGTAATTTCAAGTTTTAAAACGAAAAGAACTATCGTAAAATTTTAGACGACAACAGTTCGGCGCTATTTCTCGCCAAAATTGTTTCATCAGTATTTAGCGACTGTTTTTGGTTGAATATGCTGGAAGCTGTGATTGACTTTTTCAAATAAAATATAATAATAAATTTTAGTAAAACCTTAATATATTTTTTTTGGCGGCGGCATCGGTAAAGGTTTTCCTACGTTTACGATTTTGTTAGGTTTTAAAGGGATGGACTTGATTACATTAGTTATGATATTAACGTATGTGGCTCACAAATCTATATGGTTATTTTCTTAGTCAAAATTTCGATGTTACAGTGACTATGGCAAACATAAATAAGTAAAGTGACTACTCATAATTGATTGAGTACCTTGGTTGCTGCGTCACTATTGGATTTGTGTCCTTATTTATATTTATCAATTTTTTATTCATTAGTTGATCAAAAACCTTGATTGTATTTGATAATTACAAATTTATTTATGCCTTTTAGCTTACTGCAAAAGTAGTACTTAAGTTATTGCTGGAAACTTTTATTGATAATTTTAGTCGGAGAATGGAATTAATAACTATATAGAAAGGTTTAAATTATATGGGTATTATTTTATCACATGTATTAATGTGTATAACTAAGAAATTGTGATTAATAAATAGTGTCATCAAAGTGGTCTATTTATTTAGAGTCACCGAAAAGTTCTTAATATTATATACATGTGAGATCATTTAATACATGGATTGAGAGTTATGATTAATAGATAGTTTCCACCAAAGTGGTCTACTTATTTGAGTCATTGTAATATTCTCAATGTACCATGTCTAAATTATCCTTGATAGAGTGTACGCTAGTGTTGGAGGTTTATCTTTTGATACTAGTGACGTTAAATTAATTATGAGATAAGATATTATATTTCAACCCAAAGGATGAAACTTAATATCTTGGATATATATATATATATATATATATATATATAATAAAAAAATAAGAATAATTTGTTGTAAGAGGAGGTTTTGTGTCTCTTACCTAAAGGAAGGACACAATGTATATCATGTACTCTTGGATAATAAGGGGAGGAGGTTTTGTATCTCTTGCCTAAAAGTGAGAATGCAATGAATGCCTTGGACTCCTTGATTTTTTAAAAGGGGAGACAGTTGCATCTTTTACCAAAGGAGGGGTGTAATGGATATCTTTGACTCTTTTGATTTATATATTTCTGCCCATAATTTTATCTAATTTTTGTGTTGTTTGCTTATACATCTGTTAACAACAAGACTACTCAGCTGAATTCCATTGAAACTTTGGCTAGTAGCAACTACAAGAAGTGAAAACAGGACGTTGAAATAGTGTTAGGTCTGATGGACTTGAACTTTGCATTGACTGAATAGAAACCTGTTGAACCTACAACTACTAGCACTGCTGATGAAAAGGCTAAGTATGAGAAATGGATGAAGGCTAACAAATTGAACCTTATGATCATGAAGAGATCCTGATCACATAAAAGGTGCAATTAAAGATAATGGAAATGCAAAAGATTTCTTGAGTGCCCTTAGTCAGAAATTTCTAGAATCTGATAAAGTTGAGATAGGTAGCCGTATTGATTCCATGTCTACCATAAAGTATGACCTTGTAGGTAGTGTTGGTTAATATTTTTACCAAACTGAATAATTTAGGTATAACCATTACCGATGATTTTCTTATTCATCAATCCCTAAGGTCCCTTCCTGAGAATTTTAACCAGTTTAAGACAACCTATAATGCATAATATGAGAAGTGGTGTGTTGATGAGCTTATTATTGTTTGTGTGGTAGAGGAAGGGACGATCAAAAAGAAGAAAGTGCGCGTCAGAATGACTGCCAGATGTATCTGTCTCAGATCCTGCACGATTAGTGCAGAAGTATACCGTGAGTACATAAACAATATATACCCAGTAAGTATTCAATCTAACCTCGAAGAAGTAGTGGCTAGGGATCGACATCGACACTCACTATGGGCCAATAATAAAATGCAGAAGTTCTAAACCGGCATGGAATATGAAAATAATAATAATAACACAATAGCAAGCAGTGAATAAATAATTCTTCAACTGATAATAAATTTCAAAATGTCCATCTAACACATACCAGTTCCAAATCACTTTCAGTCATTAACTAAATTATACCTCTCAACCATAACATAATATCAAGTGAAATTGGGTTGTGAGTATTATCACACACGATTTATGTCGAGGTCGTACGGCCAGATCCAAAATACTGTGTGCATTGTCGAAGGTCGAACGGCACGAACCATAGATGCATCTATTATACTGCCGAGGCGAACGGCTCGCTCCCATGAGAGTAGAGATGTTTACCTCACTCGCGGAAGTACTTGTGGTGCGAGAGGGTATGGATTTTTTATAGTTATTATGTATTCCTTAATTTTTTCCAAAAATAAGAAATCTAAATTAGAAATTTGCAACTTTAAAACCGCTAGTCTCAGCTCTATTTAAGACAATTAGTATGTCTAACCAGCATGATAGTACAATTAAAGTATGATGTGAATCTAAGACTACCCGAACATCTCATGAAATATAACTACGCGCGGACTCTGTCACCTAATGCGTACGGAGCTCCCCACACAATTAATACACAATAAAATACACCTAAGGGGATGAGTTTCCCTCTTATGAGGGCGTAGTGAACTGTCACGACCCAAAATCTCACCCGTCATGATGGCGCCTATCTCGATACTAGGCAAGCCGACAACATCAATAACCCACAATTTCCTTTAAATACTGAAAACATAATAATTAAGTTTAAGAGTAAATCCCACAAATATTAGAAATAAACACACTCCCAAAACCCGGTGTTACTGAGTACATGAGCATATATACATTACAAGTCTGTAAAACATGGTTTATAATAATCTAAGACCAAATACAGTAAAACAGGAGATAGGGAAGCAGAGACAAGGTCTGCGAAATATAGCAGCTACCTCTAAATCTCCCAAAAATTAACTGTATGAAAGAATCAACACCTAGTGTGTCCGGGATCACCTGGATCTCCACACGAAGTGCAGGGTGTAGTACAAGTACAACTAACTCAGTAAGTAACAATAATAAATAAAGAATTGGAAGTAGTGACGACCTTCATAGCTAAATTTAAATACAGTAATTTCCAACATAAAAAGGTAGGCATGCTTTCAAGTTCAACATTTAAAACTCCTCAGTAATTTCATATCAACTTCGATTGAAACAGAAGAGAATGTCTTTTAGAAAATTTTCCAAACCAGTGATATATGACAGCTGAAATGCAGCAATAATGAAATCAATTCATCCTCTCAAAGCAAAAATCACTCAGTCTTCCTATTCACTCCAACCTCACATTCACTCTTTCCTCACAGTCACTCATCACTCGGCACTCGCACTTAGTAGGTACCTGCGCTCACTGGGGGTATGTACAGACTCTAGAGAGGCTCCTTCAGCCCATGCGCTATATCAAGCCAATCATGGCATATAACAGTGAAACATGCTACGACGTGCAGCCCAATCCCATAACTATCCTCACAATTAGGCCCTTGGCCTCACTCAGTCATCAACCTCTCCAGTCTCTCGGGCTCAAGATATCATAAAAATCAGCCCAAAAATAAAAATATGATGCATCAATAAATAGCAACAGAGACTGAGATATGATATGAAATGAATGAACATGACTGAGTGTGAAATTATAATTTGAACATATAATTCAACCACGGAAATAACCCCGATGGGTACCGACAATAACAACATATGCCTAAGCATGATTTTTAATACGAGTCTCAGCTCAATTTTTTCTAATACGTAGAGAATATACGGATATCAACAGATTATTCAACTATACAGTCCCATGGAATTTAACCAAGTCACAATTCCCACGGTGCACGCTCACACACCCGTCACCTAGCATGTGCGTCACCTCAAAACCAATCACATAACACATAATTCGGGGTTTCATACCCTCAAGACCAAATTTAGAACTGCTACTTACCTCAAACCACGTAATTCTTAATTCTGCTATGCCCTTGTCATGAGAATTGGTCTCTGAAAGCCTCATATCTAGCCACAATTAATTCGATTCAATCAATACCAATTATTGTAATTAATTCCATAAGGAAATACTAATTTTCCAATAAAAATCTTAAATTTGTCACGACCCAAACCGATGGGCCACGACGGGCACCCGGTACCTTACTCAACCAAGTGCCAACGTAACGTATCTTTCGTATCATACTATCATAGGTAAATGAGCCGAAGAGGCTGTCGTGAGATAGATAGAATAAAATATGAAATACCAACTTGTGCCTATAAGACCAAAATGATCACTCGTACACTAAACATAGGCCGACAAGGCCATACAATCTTTTACGTACATGGCATATGTACACAAGCCTCTGAGAGTAGATAAATACCATAAAGATCGGGACAGGGCCCCGCCATATTAAACAATACACGTTTGAATCATACTGACCAAATAAGCAACTCCGGAACAAATGGAACGCACCAACATCTTGCGCTGAGCTGATAGCCTACTTGGATAACTCTCAACCTATCTATCGGGACCTGTGATCATGAAACACAGCATCCCCAGGCAAAAGGGACATCAGTACAATTAATGTACCGAGTATGTAAGGAATGAAAATCAGTAAATCATAAACATGAGAGAAACATCGAGTAAAAGACTCGACATGTAAGTCTGAATAGCTCTGTAAATCATTTAATATTATAATGTCATGCATATGCGTATAAATGTCATACCATGCATAGGTATATACGTTCATAACATCATCAAGCCTCTGAGGATATCCCATTATATCATCTCGGCCACTGCGGGCAAATCATCAACGTATACAGCTGATCAGGTGGTGGTGCGTATATAACACCGTAACCTTTTCCAATATCCCATATAAATATATATACATATATACGCATATATAATGACATCTGATCATGGGACAATGTACATGTATAAATGAATGCAATGCATAAGAAGTACGTCAATAAAATCTTTCGAAATCTCATAAGACCATTATGCCTTTGATTAATATCAAGAAGTAAATTTTATCAACTTACGTATTTTCTGAGACTCATGAACAGATGATAGAATAATATGACACATAGGGAATCAAGAACATAAGCATGTCTAGCATTTCTATGAATAAAGTCATTTATGAAAGTTGCCTATTTTGCTCGTTTTGTTTGTATCATTTGGATCATGCCAAAAAGAAATAAGGGATAGCCTTAACATACCTTAACTCCATTGAGTCCTTAATACCTTCCAAGCAATTCTTCAAATAACTCAACTCAATCTACCATAGCACAAGGAGATTTAAAATCAGTGTTGAGTAAAGTCTAAGTTCGTAACTTAAACTAGTAGCTCATTTACGTAAATTTGGGCAGCATCTCCTCTGTAACTAGGCCCTCCTTCAATACTATATACCAACAACAACAAGAGCACAACAATAACAACATGTAATCATCATTTTCCAACCTTATCTCCATCACAATATACCACAAAACAGCCCACACACCCTAATCACTTCATACATAAAACGACAACCAAAGTAGTATCAAACAACTTAAAATAATATAACGACGAAGGACCAGCCCACCATTCCGTCATTATGTGGTGTTTATACACACCATTTGTCCTCCAAAACTCCATTAAATAGTAGAAAAATATACAGCCCAAAGGCAATACGAAACAACCCACAAAACAGTCCACTACAAGTCAAATAACTCGAACTCACGACTTCCGATCATCGTCCCGTGAGTTCCAACTATTAGGAAACGAATTTATCAACATTCATTAATATTTAATCACTTAAATACAAAAATTAGGAATTTTATTAACTACTAAATACATTCCAAACCTCAAACTACAAATAAAAAGAGAGGCGATATAGCGATACTTACGTCGTAGGGATTGTTTTAATGTTATCGCTTCTTGATTCCGTGCCTGGGATGATACTATTCTTTGAAATACTATTAGAGAGATCAAAGATAGGTTCTATGGTGTTCTATGGTCAGGTTCTATGTGAAAATGAAGAGAGAGACGAGTTAAGACATATATATCATCTTTTGAAAAGTCAAAAGGTGCTAGCTCGGCACCCTCTCATTCGCCCATCTTCTGACGCTTATATCTTTTTATACAGATGTCGTATCAATGAACAATTAAGTGCGTTGGAAAATAAATTCCAAGACCTTCAATTTGATATATAATATATCCCAAAAAGGCTTCATATAGCACATAAATGTATTTCTCAAAAAGCTATATTACAGGGCAAATCCTTAGTCGGTTTTTCCGCAACTTTAATCTGATTTTTCCCAAACTTCATATTTTATATCCAAACATCATATATAACCATATTATGACTTTAAAATAATTTAAATCATGATTAACAATTCTCATATTTATTACGTCACCTTGGGACGCACATGGTGTAATAATCTCCCCCCTTAGAAACATTCGTCCTCGAATGTTAAACTCCTAGAAATCTATAGAAATTTTGGCAGAGTCTCCTCTGTAACGGTACTACTACCAACTTGTTACATAGTAAACCCAATAATACAAATTCACATAGGGCCACAATCATCAATAACACATATGGTCTCACACGACCAATAACAATAACTAACATAAGAATCAAGTACCATATACGTACCTAAAAGCTGTGATGTCTTAGTCTGATCCTCCTCCGGAAGTGGAAACAAGTGAGGATACCTAGTCTTCATTTCTTCTTCAGCTTCCCAAGTCATCTCACCCATATTATTGTTAATCCAAAGTACTTTAACTGAAGCTACATCCTTAGTTCTTAATCTTCGAACTTGTCTATCTGGTATAGCAAAGGGAGCTTCCTCATATGATAGTTGCTCTGTGACCTGAACATCGTCAACTGGAATGACTTTAGAGGGATCTCCAAAACACTTGCGGAGCATAGACACATGAAAAACTAGATATACTGACTCCAAGTTGGAAGGCAAGTCTAACACATATGCTACCTCACCTACTCTGCGTATGATCTTAAAAGGTCCAATGTACCTAGGGCTAAGCTTTCCTTTCTTACTGAATCTTATAACGCCTTTCATCGGTGATACCTTTAGGAATACCTAGTCGTCTACCTGAAACTACAAGTCTTGTCATCGATTATCTGCATAGGACTTCTGACGACTCTGTGTTGCTAATAGCCTTTCCCTTATAAGCTTAATCTTCTCAACTGCCTGTTGTACCAACTCTTGTCCTACTAACTTAGTTTCCCCAATCTCGAACCATCCGATAGGTGACCTACATTTTCATCCGTAAAGAGCTTTGTATGGAGCCATTTGAATGCTTGAATGATAGATATTATTATAGATGAACTCAATAAGTGGAAGATGATCATCCTAGCTACCCCTGAAGTCCATCACATAAGCCCGTAGCATATCCTCCAGTGTCTGAATAATTTGTTCAGCCTGACCATATGTCTGGGGATTAAATGATGTATTAAAGCTTACCCGAGTCTCCAATCCTTTTGGAAGGACCTCCAGAAATTAGATGTAAAATGAGCACCTCTATCTGAAATAATAGATATAGGGACACCATGAAGTCGTACTATCTCCCTAATGTAAAGCCTTGCATAATCATCTGCTGAGTAAGTAGTCCTGACAGACAGAAAATGAGCTGCTTTTGTAAGTCTATCGACAATAAACCATATAGAATTAAACTTACGTTAGGTACGAGGTAAGCCTATGATGAAATCCGTATTAATCACTTCCCATTTCCAAGTCGGAATATCTATAGCCTATAATAATCCACCGGGTTTCTGATGCTCAATCTTAACCTAGTGACAATTTGGGCACTAAGCAACAAACTCTGCTATATCCTTCTTCATTTCGTCCTACCAGTATATTCCCCTGATATCATGATACATCTTCTTAGCTCCTGTATAAATAGAATAACGAGAATATTGAGCTTTTCCCATAACCTGCTGGCACAACCCTACCACATTAGAACACAAAATCGACCTTGATATCTGAGGACTCCATCTCCTATAATTTCAAATGGTGTATTCTCCTTTTGAGGGGATGTATCTCTGTAATGAGCTAGAACAGAATCCTCATACTGGCGTAACTTCACTTTAGTTACTAAAGAGGATGTTGTTGTGTCCTGAATAGTAACTCCAGTATCACTTGAGTACAGTAATCGAAGTCCAAGACTAGCTAGCTGATGAATCTCATGGGCTATCCCACACTTCTCTGGCTGTAAATATGATAAGCTACCCATAGATCTACGGTAGGGGGCGTCGGCTACTATATTCGCCTTTCATGGATGGTATAAAATATCAACATCATAGTCTTTTAGTAACTCCAACCATCGCCTTTGATGTAAATTAAATTCCTTTTGCATGAATATATACTGAAGGCTCTTATGGTACGTATAGATATCAACATGAATGCCATACAATAGTGCATCCACATCTTTAGTGCATGAATTACTGCGGCTAACTCTAAATCATGGGTCAGATAATTCTTCTCGTGCTTTCTTAGTTGTCTTTAAACATAAGCAATTACTTTTCATGGTCGTTCTGCCACTTGTTGCATGAATACATGGCTTATCTCATTGCCCACAAATACTAGAATTTCTTGTAACTCATATGATCTCAAATATCATCTTTTGATTATTTTTTTTTCTCGTTCATTAGCCACGATAGGTGCCACTTTCTTATGGAGTGCATTGTGAGACTGTTGTTACAAGACCATTTCTTCCTTATGTCACTATGCTTAAGTTGAAGCCTTCTTCCTTATTCCCCCAGCTAGTCTTTCTTTGTAGTACTTAAGAGAGACCCTTTGACTCTTGTAAAGCTGCAGGCTTATTACATCGTATAGCCGAAAGAATTTTTGATGTTCTTACTCACTTATAATTATCCTTAATTACTTACCCCCGCGCCCTTGTGCTCGTAAGGTTGATTCTGAACTAAATTTTTTGACTGTCTTCTCAGTGGCACCATTTTTTTTTATTTTCGTAACACTTATACGGTACCTTTAACAACCCCAGTTCCTATATGAATATTTTTCAAGGATTACGATGTCATCATATTTGCGAAACTGAATTCCCTATGTTGGGTTTCACTATGTTTATCTTGCACAACCTGCTGATTTGTTTGTATCCTCTTGTTTAGCCATGGTTAGGCTCTTCCTGAATCAACTACTAACTACACGTTAGTCCATTCTCCTATCTATATTCTGCGTAATCTATCTTGGGTTATATCCTTTGTCTTAACTTACCCCACACACTAGCTCCTTATGTATCCAGTGTTCATTTGCACTTATTTATCAATAACATCTAGTGATGGAACCCTTACTGTCGTCTTCATGCTTACATAATGTTCTGGAGTCGTATAATATCCGTAGGATCTTAATAAATGCAATCTCATTCCTTTAGCCTTTCTACCACATTCTTCCTTTACTATTCCATAGTTACCTGCACCACATAACTCCGACTTAATACCATATCACACCATTTTCCCCCTTTAGGGGAGTACTAACATTTATTTCTATGAAGATTTACCTATAAATGTCTCACTTCTTCATATTTGGCGTCTTTTCACATCTTCACAGACTCTTACTTGACTTGTGGTAACCCTTCTGTACCATGGATAACTGAATTTCCTATGCACGAAGGTGACACCTAGTGTAACTAGCACACTTAGTCCCTTAAGCTTAACTCTGCTCACAGCGCTTGTTTTAGAGAAGCGTCTTCCTGAATGATCTTTAAAGGTTATTCTTCTGTTGTCCATTCAATTATCGCCGGAACGCGATCTCTGAAATTCTCACGATGTCAACTATTATCAAATCCTTTGGTCCCGAGTTCATGTTCAATTTATCTTATTCACTAGCCCATACTAATTTCTATTACTCCAAGGGTCTAATTTTTCCTTCTGGTAATCACGTATGAGTCACCAACTCATTTCTCAAAATGGAGACATTACTTTATGGATTATGCTATTTTATTGTCTCAAGGCCTGTAACTTCTTGTCTTTTCCTTCACTTGACTATAGAATATGTAGTCCTGTCGTATTTTGATTTACTGTTATCATCCATTCATCACATCTTACTCATAATGCTTCATTTACTTTCTTCTTATTCTCCTGCTAATATTTCTGTCTATCACCTTATTATGAAAACTTCTTCAAAACATTCTTTCACTTTTAGCCCCCCTTGATTCAACTCACTGGCTCTTCGAGTCTCCTAGCACTCTCTCTTTACTAGGGACGGGAACCATACAAAGGTAAATATTTATCCCTTATAGGATTCCAATGCCAATCTTCTAAAATTTCTGAACATTCTAGTATTCATATCTGATTGTACTATTCTAGAGTGCACCATCTGGGTGTCTCACAAGGAGAATCATTACCACGTTTGCAATATCCCTCGGAAATGTGAGCTAATGATAACAATCCATCCACAATTTTTGGTTACCCTAACCCCAGCTGGATGTTGATATCCCATCTTTCTCTTAAATTATATATGTTAGATCCCACAGGGCATAACTAAAATGGGTGTTGTCAAGTGAATATATATTTGTTATTGTTGAAAGTAACTCAGAATGCTTATATTTCTCTGCCTGAATTGTAAATACAGATAATCTTCACTAACTGCGTACCTCGTATCCTTCTTCACCTAGCTTATTTTACTTGTTGAAACTTGTATCTACCTTCTGATTCTCTCGTTGCTTTTTTTACCATAGGGGTAAATAGATATTCATGCCTTAGGGATCCTTATCAAGAAGCTCACATGTCGTAGTACACACATAATCTACTAAATGCCTTACATTTACTCATCATAAGCATGACGCAAAATCGAGTTCCTCTGATTCAACTCTTCCACAGCCACATTTAATCTCTTACCAACTGTCTTTCTAGATGTAGATGTTGTTGTATAACGAATAAAATAGAATTTAGAAGTTTGAATTTCTTACAACTAAGCTCTACCACACGATCTAGAGTAAGAAGAAAGAGTGACAGTCCTAAATGCCCTGTAGCTTCCTTCTTATAAGTGTGGTGTACAACACACCCATAAACAAGACTCTACTAGATACGGCTTGTAGACTTCCTAGGATGGAATTGCTTTGATACCACTTCTGTCACGACCCAAACCGATGGGTCACGACGGGCACCCCGTACCTTACTCAACCGAGTACCAACATAACGTATCTTTTGTATCATACTATCGTAGGTAAATGATCCGGAGAGGCTGTCATGAGATAGGTATAATAAAACATGAAATACCAACTTGGGCCTATAAGACCAAAGTGATCACTCGTACACTAAACATGGGCCAACAAGGCCATACAATCTTTTACGTACATGGCATATGTATACAAGACTTTAAGAGTAGATAAATACCATAAAGGTTGGGACAGGGCCTCGTCATACTAAAAAATATACGTCTGAATCATACTGACCAAATAAGCAACTCCAGAGCAAATGGAGCGCACCAATATCTTTCGCTGAGCTGATAGCCTACTTGGATAACTCTCAACTTGTCTATCGGGACCTGCGGGCATGAAACGCAGCGTCCCCAGGCAAAAGGGACGTTAGTACAAATAATATACCGAGTATGTAAGGAATGAAAATCAGTAAATCATAAACATGGAGTAAAAGACTCGACATGTAAGTCTGAATAGTTCTGTAAATTATTTAATATTATAATGTCATTCATATACGTATAAATGTCATACCATGCATAAGAAATATGCGTTCATAACATCATCAAGCCTCTGAGGGCATCCCATCATATCATCTCGGCCACTGCGGGCAAATCATCAACTTATACCAGTTGATCAGGTGGTGGTGCGTATATAACGTCGTAACCTTTTCCCATATCCCATATATATATATAACTCCATATGGTCATGGGTCAATGTACATGTATAAATGAATGCAATGCATGAGAAGTACGTCAATAAAATCTTTCGGAATGTCATAAGACCATTATGCCTTTGATTAGTATCAAGAAGCAAACTTTATGAACTTATGTATTTTCTGACATCCATGAACAGATGATAGAATAATAGGACACATGGGGAATCAAGAACATAAGCATCTCTAGCATTTCTATGAATAGAGTCATTTATGGAAGTTGCGTATTTTGCTCGTTTTGTTTGTATCATTTGGATCATGCCAAAAAGAAATAAGGGATAGCCATAACATACCTTAACTCCATTGAGTCCTTAATACCTTCCAAGAAATTCTTTAAACAACTCAACTCAATCTACCATAGCACAAGGAGATTTAAAATCAGTGTTGAGTAAAGTCTAAGTCCGTAACTTAAACTAGTAGCTCGTTTACGTAAATTTGGGCAGCATCTCCCCTGTAACTAGGCCCTCCTCCAATACCATATACCAACAACAACAAGATCACAACAATAACAACATATAATCATCATTTTCCAACCTTATCTCCATCACAATATACCACAAAACAGCCCACACACCCTAATCACTTCATATATAAAACGACAACCAAAGTAGTATAAAACAACTTAAAATAATATAACGACGAAGGACCAGCCCACCATTCCGTCATTATGTGGTGTTTATCCATACCATTTGTCCTCCAAAACTCCATTAAACAGTAGAAAAATATACAGCCCAAAGGCAACACAAAACAACCCACAAAACAGTCCACTACAAGTCAAATAACTTGTACTCACGGCTTTCGATCACCGTCCCGTAAGTTCTAACTATTAGGAAATGAATTTATCAATATTCCTTGATATTTAAGCACTTAAATACAGAAATTAGTAATTATATTAACTATTAAATACATTCCAAAACTCAAACTACAAAAAAAAAAAAAAAGGCGATATAGCGATACTTACGTCGTAGGGATCCTTTTAATGTTATCGCTTCTTGATTCCGTGCCTGGGATGATAATATTCTTTGAAACACTATTAGAGAGCTCAAAGACAGGTTCTATGGTGTTCTATGGTCAGGTTCTATGTGAAAATGAAGAGTGACACGAGTTAAGATATATATATATATATATATATATATATATATATATATATATATATAAAATATCTTTTGAAAAGTCAAAAGGTGCTAGCTTGGCACCCTCTCATTCGCCCATTTTCGATACTTATATATTTTTATCCGGATGTCGTATCAACAAATAGTTAAGTGCATTGGAAACTATATTCCAAGACCTTCAATTTGATATATAATATATCCCAAAAAAACCTCATATATCACACAAAATGTATTTCTCGAAAAACTATGTTACAGGGCAAATCCTTAGTCGGTTTTTCCGCAACTTTAATCCGATTTTTCCCAAACTTCATATTTTCTATTCAAACATCATATATAACCATATTATGACTTTAAAATTATTTTAATCATGATTAACAAGTCTCATATTCATTACGTCACCTTGGGACGCACAGGGTGTAACAAAATTAACTCAAAAATCATCTGTGGGACCCACATCTCGGAATCCGACAAAAGTTATAAAATATGAACGCTCATCCAACCACGAGTCCAACCATACCAATTTCACTAAATGACGACATCAAATCGACCCTCAAATCTTCAATTAAAGTCTTTTAAGATTTCTACCATTTTCAACCCAATTCTTACCCATTTGAACTCAACAATCTTTCCATAAACCTTATTGATGCGTATAAATAATACTCTTATACTCAAGAATCATACTCTTAATCACTCATCTTTACCCAAACTCGAAATAGAATACTAGGGGTTAGAACCTTACCTCTTGGGTGAAGATCTTGTGATATTTCCTTGTTGGATTCAAAACTTGAACAAGATCTTAATGAACAAAGCACTTAAGCTTCTTCCTCTCTCTAGAACACTCTCCCTTCTCTCTAAAAATATCAGATTTTTGCTCCAAAATGAGCTTTAAGGGCTATAAATCGAAATTGGATCGGGTAAAAAATTAGAACCGATGCAGTTATGCGATCGCATAACACATATGCGGTCTGCATATCGACCGCATAATTTGGCCTTCAAAACTGGGCATGACTTACCCGGTATGCGGTCATTATGCGGCCCGCATACCTGTTCTGCGGTCGCATAATGCACCGCAGAACAGGTCTGTCGTCGCATAATGCATCGCAGATTTTTCTCAAATCTTGCCCCTCTCCTAATCCACTCTGTGACCATTATGCGGCCCGCAGAGTGATTCTGCGACCGCATAGTGGTCGCAGAAGTAACCCTTTTTCTGGAATTTTTTTTTTCCTTCACACATCGGTGCATTGTTCAACTCAAAAAGTCCGAGCCGATAATCTTTGTACTAATTGATCTACCTCGGCACCACAAAACCTTAATTTTCTTAGCAAAAATTTCTCTGGGGTCATTATACATAAGTCAACATCCAGTCAACCTTTCAACTTTAATTCTAAACCTTAGAACTACGTGTTCCAAATTATTCCAAAACTTCACCGAACCCGAACCAATTACCCCAGGCAAGTCACATAACTAATGTAAGGCATAAATTGAGTAGTAAATTAGGAAACATGGTTTTAAATACTCAAAACGATCGACCGGGTCATTACATGAACCTTATTAGTTTGTCTAGATCACCTGATTATCCCTCTTATAAAAGAAAAGGTGGACCCAAATTTCATAAAAAGAAACATGGTCAGTCTCATCGTCCATGTGGTAATAGTGGGCATACTAATAAGCGTGGTGTTAACCAAGGTCAGTCCCATAATCTTTTTGGTCCTCAAGCTGTAATTAAGAAAGAAATCAAGTGCTGGGATTACAAAGAAGTAGGTCATAAGAAAGCCGGTTGTCCTCTGAAAAAGAAACCAGGTAATCTTTTGGCTTTTGTCTGCTTTGAAACTAGTCTTGTTCATGTTCCTTTAAATTTCTGGTGGTTGGATAGTGGTGCAATTGTTCATGTAACCAATGACTTGCAGGATCTAGTAAGCAGACGGAAGCCAAAAGAGGATGAAGCCAGTGTTGTTGTGGGCAATGGACTCAAAATAAAAGTAGAGTTTATAGGGACATCTATTTTACCTTTTAAAAATAATTCTAGTATTCGTTTAGAAAATACTATTTTTGTACCGTCTATGAGACAGAAATTAGTTTCAGTTTTACTTTTGGACAAAGATGGTTACTCATTTTAATAAAATAATGGTATTATTAAAATTTTCTATGATTTACATGTTGTTGTTGATGCCTTTTTAAGTGATGGTCTATATCGCTTGAATGTGTTGAATGAAGTTTTTTCTGCAATGCATGTTGAAAATATTGCCCACAAAAGATCTGCTATGAGTAAAACGTCTTACCTGTTATGGCATAGGCGCCTTTGTCATATTTCTAAGGAAAGAATTGAACGATTGGTAAAGGAAAATATTTACATGTTCTTGATCTAAATGATTTTGAAACTTGTGTGGATTGCGTTAAGGGTAAAATGACCAAGGTTAAGAGAAAGGGTTCCACTAGGAACTCTGAACTCTTAGAAATTATTCATACTGATATTGGTGGGCCTTATGTACCTACTTTGACCAATCATATGTATTCTTTTAAAAGAAAAATCTGAAGCACTTGATAAGTTTAAAATTTACAAGACTGAAGTTAAAAAACAGTTTAGGAAGTCCATTAAGATAGTGAGGTCTGACCGTGGTGGTGAGTACTATAAAAAATATGATGAGTCTGGTCAATGTATGAAGCCTTTTGCTTTATTTTTGCAAGAATGTGGGATAGTAGCATAATATAACATGCCAGATACTCCTGAGCAGAATGGTATGGCTGAAAGATAAAATCGTACTCTCGTGAAAATTGTGAGAAGTATGATGTCAAGGACTAGCCTACCTGAGTCTCTTTGGGGTGAAGCCTTAAAAACAGCCAGTTATATCTTGAATAGAGTTCCTACAAAATTTGTCTTGAAAACTCTCTTTGAACTATGGACAAACTGAAAACCTAGCTTGAATCATTTTCACATTTGGGGATATCCAGCTGAAGTTTGTATTTATTCACCCACAGAAGAAAAGAAATTGATCCTAAAACTACCAGTTATTTCTTTATAGGCTATCCTGATCACTCTAAAGGTTTTAGGTTTTTCTATCCTGGGCGTGGCACTAGAATCGTTGAGTCTATTAATGTAAAATTTCTTGAGCATGATGTTTGTGATTGTGATTGTTCATGTGGTAAGGAAATTATATTGAAAGAAAAGAAAGTCCTTGTACATGTTGTGCATGAAAAGGTGGTAAACCAACCTACTCATGAGAGGGGAAATCAAGGGAACAACGACGCAGATCCTATAGTTCCTGAGCAAAATGTAAATAATGAACCACTCCGCAGGTCATAAAAAGAAAAAAGGTCCGCCATCTCTGATGATTTTATCGTGTATGTGACTGAAAATCTTAGTGATACTGGAGAGCTGACTGATCCTTTATCATATGCTCAAGTTATTTCCTCTTCATTTGTTGATAAATAGCGTGAGGCAATGAAAGATGAAATGCGCTCCATAGAACATAATAGAGTGTGGGAGTTAGTTGAATTGCATGTAGGTTTTAGGTCTATTAGTTGCAAATGGGTGTTTAAAACCAAAAGAAACTCCAAGGGAAACATAGACCGTTATAAAGCAAGGTTGGTTGCTAAGAGTTACACTCAGAAAGAATGTATCGATTATAAAGAATCTTTTTCTCCTTTTTCATCTAAGGGTGCATTTAGAGTTGTGATAGATCTTGTGGCTCATTTTGATTTGGAGTTGCACCAGATGGATGTTAAAACTGTTTTCCTAAATGGGAGTCTACTTGAAGAAGTTTACATGGTTCAACTTGAGGATTTAAAGAAGCTGGTAATGAACATCTAGTGTGCAAGCTTAACAAATTCATAAATGAGCTTAAACAAGCCTCCAGTCAGTGGTACTTGAAATTCGATGAAATTATTACAAAATTTAGATTTGTGGAAAATAAGCTTGATGAATGCGTTTATCTCAAAATAGCTAATGGTAATTTTATTATTATGGTTCTCTATGTTGATGACATTCTGCTTGCCACAAATTATTTGGACTTGATGAATGAGACCAAACAATTTTTGTATAGGTCTTTTGATATGAAAGATCTTGGTGAAGCCTCTTTCGTTCTTGGGATAGAAATTAAAAGGGATAGGTCTCGTGGTTTGTTGGGTTTATCACAACGTGCCTATATTGAGAGTGTTCTTAAAATATTTAATATGCAAGATTGCAAATCTGGTGTTGCACCTATGGTAAAAGGAGTTAAACTTAGCAAGGATCAATGTCCGAAAAATGATGTTGAAAAGAGAACTATGAGAGATGTGTCATATGCAAGTGTTGTTGGTTGTTTGATATACATGCAGGTTTGTACAAGGCCTGATATATCATTTGCTGTTAATATTTTGGGAAGATTTTCTTTGTAATCATGGGTGGGCACATTGGGTGGCTGCAAAGAAAGTGATGAGATATCTACAACGCACCAAAAACTTCATGCTTGTGTACAAAAAATTTGATGGTCTGGACCTGCTGGTATATTCAGATTCTGATTTTGCAGGTTGTCAAGACACTATGAAATCAACTTCTGAATATATTTTTATGTTGGTCGGAGATGTTGTTTCTTGAAAAAGTGAGAACAGAGTATCACTGCTACATCCACAATGGAAGCTGAGTTTATTGCTTGCAAATTGTGAATTTTATATCTAAGTCGGTGACTATTCTCTGTGGCAATAGTGTAGTTGTGCTCTTCTCTAAGAATAACAGGAGAAAAAGAGGCCCTAAGCATGTTAGCCTTAAGTTTCTTAAGGTTAGAGACATGATAAAAGAAGGTGATATATGTATTGAGCATATTAGCACAAAATCTATGTTGGTTGATCCTTTAACTAGAGGACTTAGACTTGTATTGTTTAATGAACATGCTAAAAATATGGGTATTTTAGAGTCTTTTGATGTGCTTTAGTCAATGGGAATTACTTTGTAATTGTTGACTGTGATATTATTTTTAATAAATTCTATTTTTATGCAAGCCTGTGTTATTATACATTTATTATGCTTATACTAACATGATAATTTATTTATTTATTATTCCCAATTGGATATCGCATAAGCCCATGGTATCTCTGAGTTTTGCTGCTTGTTGCCTTGATTATCCCGGATAAGGCACAAGGGAAACTTCCTGAGGTAATATGATTTTTGTGTCACTTGGAGGCTCCTGAGGTGATATGGTTATAATATCACTTGGTTTCTTTCTAAGAGGTGTGGCTCTATTCACCTTAATTATAAAGATAACATGCTTAGCACACGTGTTTGATCCATGTTGATGGAAATTCTAGCACATGTGATCATAGAGAGAATTCATACCTTGAAATGGTATGATGCATGCTACGATTCATTGTTAGTATTCTCCATTGCGACTGGATGGATTATTATATTGGTCATTCTATCCTTGGCTATCTGAGTAGTGTGGCCGCTATAGAGTCTAAAATCTTTTTTAAAATATTTTTCTCAAAACTCATAAGTTTTAAAATTATTTTATTGTCCTCAATTAACGTTGACATCCAAGTGAGAGAATGTTGGAATTTAGACTTACGTTAATTGTTGATAGCCCGAAAGGATAGTGACGTGACCCAAGTGGTAGATAAATAAAAGACCTAATATTAAAACTATGTGTGTGAATAATTGAGGCCCAATAACAATTGACCAGTGATGGGTAGACACTATTTATATATAGAGGTCAACCCTTCCCCCCCCTAGCTATTAGAAAACCCTAGCGTATTCTGCCTCTTGAATACGTGGTAACGGACGACATCCCATCAATCAAGTTCTCTGGGTTGTGAGAGCGTGTAGCTAGCTAGTGGATCGTGGAAGTTAGTCTCAGGCTTAATCGATGTTTGTTGTCGCCGCTGAATCCATGGAGTTTAACGGTGTGCTTTCTTAGACTCTAACTCAAAATTATAATTTTATATGTGTAAGATTGTGTATTAATCTCTCCTAATGGCTGTGAATTAATAACCTAACAGTAAGATCAGATTTTAAGGCGGCTGCTTCAAATAAAAGCAAGTCTTTCTTTTTTCTCTTTATTATTTTATATCTTTAGCATCCTTGGCGAAAAGTTTTATGTGCATGGTTGCTGGAGAAAATATTTGCGTGCATTTGGCGTTTATATTAAAACTATTAACTTAATTTTGAGAATCGCAAGTTAAGTTGAGAAAATCGAGTACAGGCAAAAAAAAATTCTGCTAGATATAGAAATGCAGGGGAAGATCTACAATCACGCCCTTCGCTTACGGACCTGATTCTTTTTTATGGGTCAAGTACGTAAAAGAATTTTTGCGTAAACTGGCTGCAAAGAGAGGGAGGGAGACATGAATTCCTGATTTAAGAAAGAGAGTTTGGATTAGTGAAATATTAAAGAAGAAAAAATTAAAGGAGGAGAAATAAACACACTAGATGGATGAAGATCAGCAAGAGAATTCTATGGCTTGAAATATGGTGGTGCTGTGAAAGTCATATTTGCATGTCCAGTTCCTAAGATTGGAAAATACTTTGTTTAATCACTTCAATTCTCGTTATTAATTGTCTTGCCAACATAATTGACACTTGTGGTCTCACTCTTTTCCGGACCCCGCGCATAACGGGAGTTTAGTTCACCGGATTGCCTAATTGTCGGGCCAACACAACACACATGCAAGTGCATAGGATAGCATGAAATCTAATTAGCTCTACAATTTTTATTTTTATTTTTATTTGGGGGGAGGGGGGGTGTCCAAATGTCAATGGTTCACAAAAGTTTTTATTTTATTTGGTTGGTTTAATTCGGCTATAAACAATGGTTTACTCATATGTAAATCAATAAAAACCGAGAAAGAAATATAAAAAAGGTATATTAAAATTCGAGAAATCCTATCACGGGTTTTTAAGAAAACTTGCCGACTATTACAATGAGACAAGTGTTAAAGAATGAGATTTTGTCAAGAGCACATTTAACAAGTTTATATAAAAAAGAATATATTATATGTTAGAGTGTGTGATCGATAATTTGAGAGTACCTATTATTTATGAAAAAAGTTGCAAGCGATCACGAAGGAGGACATGAAAAAGTGAAAGAATATATCAAAATATAATTTCTAAATACCAATTTGAACAATTACTTTTTGGCCCTCAACTTTATAGATAATCCCTTTGAAGTACAAATTGATTATATTGCCAATAAAACAATTCCAATTTAATTAGCTTGATATTGAATAATTACAAAGATGGGTGACTACAATATGAACAACCCATAACTCTTGTACATTTTTTGGACCTTAAATTCTTTATGATGACCTCAAAAATTCTTGGAACGTTATGCACACAAATTGCAGAAAAATGAGCTATACTTTTCCAGATAATAATCAAATATATGGTCTGTCCTATGGGCTTATGGGCATTACGCTAGCAAATTTTGGCGTATGGCACAAATAATAAAACACTTAAAAGCACATCCCAACGTCAAATTAACATAAAGTTTCAATATAAAGTACCAAAATACAATGACAGAGAACATGAAACATGCATATCATTCCGTCACTAACTAGCCAGTGACATAAACATGAGGTTATCTGTATGAGAGTCTTGGTCTATTGTAACAATCTACACAAATAACCGTCCACCTTATCTCTTAGACTAAAAATAATCGATGGATATATAATGTATATATAATTCATGTATATTATATGTATAATTATGTATAATCAATGTATATCAATGTATACTACTAGAAAAAGTAAACATTGAATCAGGCCGGAATTTGTATAACAATTCTATTCTTTTTTGGGGAAAATTCAGGAATATTTATAGGAGCTAAATAATTATCCTCCTGTCCATTAGCATGCCCATTAAGTCAAGTTAATTTAAGCCAAGTCAAACTTTTAGTTATTAAGGGATGGATGGGTACTTAGGGTAATTATTTTTAGTTTAATAGGTATTTTGTATAGCTTTTCCTTCTTTACTTTTTTTTGTTTTGGGCTCGTTCGGTGTCCAGTATCTATATTGGGACCCCAATTAATTTGAATTAACACAGCATAAGACCCATGAAAGGGTTAAGCACTAGCACCCTATTAAAATTGGGCTCGAATCCAAGAATTCTGGTTAAAGGCGAAGAAATCATATTCATCCCATCACAAATAATTATTGTCACACTTCAGCGTAAGTGAATTTCGGTATGAGATTTTATTGATTTTTTACTTTATTTCCTATTCCAAATTAATACATATTTGGTAGGGTGCCCGTCTATTGTATACTTTGTTTTCTTGAAGAATATTATTTAGATGCATATGCATAATTCTTGTAAACTGACATCGATAGGGGTAGCTCAATGCACAAAGTATCCCGTATTTACGTAGGACCCGCGGAAGGGCCGCACACTAAGAGTTGTGATGTAGACAGTCTAACCTGATACAAGTATAAATGACTAATTTCACGGCTTGAACCTGTGACCTATAGGTCATACGGATACGGAGACAATTTTACTGATATTGATAGCATCCTCTATTAGAAGGTGTATTAGCCACTGCATCTGGACTACCTCTTTTCTTTCTGTAATAAGGTCGGAAAATGGCTGTTCTTATTTTATTTTAAAAGAAGGTAAAAGGAAATAAGAAGAAATAATAAGTAAGGGATTATTGGGGATGGGAGCGCCTGATCTTCTTCTTTATTTTTCCAAGGGAATGCTAAAAATAGAGACGTTTCCCTTACCTAATACTTACAAAGTAAATCAAAAAGAACGAAAATGTATACTTTGTGACATCATAAATATACTCCAAATTTAGTAAAGACAACATCACCTGCATTTATGCGAGATTCCGGATAAAGAAGGGTGTGATCCAAGTCTTATTAATTATTAGGTCTTATCATGAACAATCAAAATACAAATTAATATTACGGGTAAACCTCTCTATAATAGCTATGTCTGTTCCGATATATTTTTAGCTGATATATAGTGAAGTGTTGTTATAGATAACGTATATTATAACATAACAAGAAAAAATGACTCCAAACAAAACTTGGTTGTTATCGTTAAGTTCTATTATAGAGGATGATTATTATAGAGAGATCAATTTGACTGTATTTAATGTCTAGGACTAGAAAAGAACCAGAGATATAATTAAGATGATGAAAAGAGTATTTTTTTACTTCTCCTTTTATTCCATTTTATATAACACTTTCTTCTTTCAATACAAAAAGATTGATATATTTTTATGTTTAATAGCTCTTAATTATAATATTCTTATTTAATCTTTACAATGATCTCTTATAAGAACGACACGCCATGATTAAAACTGCAAAAATCTAAATGAAATTCCAAAGATCAAACTTGTCTCAAAAAACCGTATTACACACTCTAGATTTACATGCAACGTATTACCTTATCCTTGTTTGTGGTGAAATTAGGTAGAAATATCATTGGTACCCACTCTAAAGGACTGCTATTTAGGAATTAGCCTGAATCTCAGGTTTTCAGTTCAATTTTTAGGATAAAAATGTCATAAATCATCCTGAAATTAAGATTTTTAGTTTAAAATTTTAAAAAAAAATAAGTACTGGTTAATCTCTAAATAGCATTCCTGAGAATGACTATTTATGCACTTGCCCTGAAATTAGTTCCTTTCTTTGTCCACGTGAGACTCGCGCTCAGCCCAAATTATTTGGCGCATATACTGAGTATATTATACAAACAAATTGAATTTTAAAAAGAAAAAGAAAATAAAAATTACAACATTAAACCTATACAAAATACCGACCCTAAAACTTATTTCCTACCCCTAATCTGATTTTGATAAGTTATGTTATTTTATGTTTTGATGATTTGCCAAACATTCTCGAGGAACCAGATAACGGACTAGATGTGATCAGTTCTCTTGGTTGTTGTACAGTCAACTCTACAGCTGTAAAAGTTGTTGTACTGTACTTATTGGCAGAAGATATGTTACTTCATATTTTGATGCCGGTCAAATATTCTCGAGGAACCAGATAGGGATGAAATATGAATCAGTTCCCCTGGTCATCGTGCAGTCAACTCTACAGTTATAAAAGTTATTGCACTGTACTATCTGGCAGTAGTACAACAGCACAGTTGTAGCTTGCTAAGGCCAAAGTAAAGGACACTCCCTTGCTTTATTATTATTTTTGACCTCATATATTATCAACATGAGGTAAGGGGTTTCACTCAACACTTGGAGATCCAAAAATCATATTCTCTCAAGTGCTAGCCATTACAGCCTTCAAGGGCTCTCTCAAGAACAAAGATGCTACAACCTCAAGGACTAGATCCAGAGATTGAAGATATTTTAAGTCCTTAGGTTTGTTGAATCTTTGTCATTTTGTTCTTCACTTGTAATCATATACTACTTTCAAGAAGTGTCTTTGTTGGGAAGATTTCAACCATTGTTGGTTTGATTTCTTGACTAGAGTTAGTCAAGGTTTGTTGCTTTATATTAGAGTTATTGCAATTGGCTTACAATAAACTTATTGTAAGGGGTGAGAGATAAAGAGTTTAATTCCTAAATTGCAATAGGTTGTAATATGATGTTTGCTCGGTTTAGAGAAGTTGAAATCCTACTAGAGTAGGTCATGGTTTGTAATCCCTTGAGCAAGGAGTTTTTCACGTAAATATCGTGTGCCTTTTATTTATTGCTTGTTTACTGTGAGAACAGATAGAGAACCTGGTTCCCTATATTGTTTGATTTTATTTTCTGTTTATTTACTATGGGAACAGATAGAAAACCTGATTATCTATAGTGTTTGGTGGATTCTTAGTTTTTTATCAATTGGCATCAGAGTAGGTTCTTTCAAAAAGGTTAACCTAGAAAGGATTTACATGGCTGCTCCACCAAACTTCGAAGAAGGACAATCAACTTACAGACCACTGAGATTCAATAGTCAATACTATCGTTATGGAAAACAAGAATGCATGATTTCAATATGGCTGAAGACTCTAAGCTTTGGGACGTGATTTGTGATGATCTTGTTGTCCCTATGAAGGCTGTTGGAGAGGTAACAAGGATTGTTCCAAGGATAAGAAAATAATACAATGATGCTGACCGAAAAGCTGTTGAGAAGAACTTCAAGACGAAGAAGATTCTTGTGTGTGGTATTGGACCAGACGAGTATAATCGTGTCTTAGCATGTCAATCTACTAAGGAGATCTAAGAAGCTTTCCAAACTGCCCATGAGGGAACTACTCAGGTTATGCAGTCTAAAAGTGATATGCTTACCGAGTATGAGCTTTTTAAGATGAAGGAGGATGAGTCCATTCAGGAGATGCATATCCGTTTTACCTCCATAATCAATGAGCTTCATTCATTTGGTGAAATCATCCCGACCAACAAGATGGTCTGAAAGATACTTAGTATTCTACTTGTTTCTTGGAAAGGAAGGTTAATGCCCTCACTAAAGCCAAAGACCTACAGAAACTGACTATTGACGAGCTTATTGGAAATCTCCAAAGTATAAGATGAAGAGAAAGAAGGATTTTGAAAGAAGAGAGCCCAAGAAGGAGAAGAACCTGGTTCTCAAAGCTGCCCACAGTAACTCAAGTAATGATGAATCTGACATAACGTATCTCACTCGGAGATTTCAAAAGATGGTTCGTAGAAATGGTAGGATCCTAAAGAAAGGAAGTTCCAGCAAAAATTTTAAATGAAATGATTGTTGTCATAAGTATGGAAAGCCTGGACACTTCATTAAAGAATGCCTTCTTCATAAGTAGGATCATTGCAAAACCAACTCTAATAAGGCAGCGAAGAGAAATCAGGTCCCTGATAGGAAGTTCAAAAGAAAATATGTTGTTGAGAACGTGGTGAAGCAAGCTTTGGATGTCTGAGGAGACTCCTCTAGTGAATCTAAAGGTGAAGATGACAAGAAAGATACATCTATGATGGTTGTTGACAATGAATCTTCAGAATATGAGTCATTCTTTGCACTAATGGCTAAATCTGATGATGATGATGACAAGGAGAAAGATGAGGTAAGTTTTCTTGATGTTCAAAGAAATTTGAAACCTTACTCTAAGAAAAAATTGATGTCCATAGAAAATGTGTTGATTGATGCCTATCATAGCCTCATTAATGAGAAAAATATTTTAATTGAAGAAATTGGTGACATAGAACAAGGGAGAGATGATATGCTAGTTTCCATTGTAGACTTAAAAGAACAGGTAAAAGAAGTAACTAGAGAAAATACTTTGTTAAAAAAACAAATAAAAAAATGGATGGACACCCCTAAGGGTAAAGAAGTGGCTACTAAGGCTCAACTTGAGCTTGAGAGTGAGATTAAGAAAGTTAAAATAAGTCTTATTGTTGAGCTTGAAAAGAAAAGACAACTTTAAGAGGATCTAAAAGGGGTTTAAAGTGATCTTGATAAGTCACTTAAATGTATTCGATCCTCTGATGTAATAACGTCTATGTACAAGAGTAATGGTAGAAACAAGCAAGGAATCGGGTTCCAAAAGGATAAAACCTCATATAATCCCCATAACAAGTATGTAAATGTGGTTGATAATCGGTTGTGTACTCACTGTGATCAAATGGGTCATTACAAGGATTCTTATAAAGCTAAATTTCAGTCTTTGCAGAAAAATAAAGTTTTGTTGTTAAAAAGAGGCCTACTATTGAGGAACCTAGTTCCCTAAAAAGAAAATATGTGTTGCCTGCATGAGCAAAAAGGAGTTTGGTTCACCTATTCTATCATTATAAGGGACCCAATCTAGCTTGGGTTCCTAAGTCTAATTAGTGATTTTGTGTGCAGGCTAGAGTAAGAGGTAGCAATCAAAAATAGTACATAGATAGTGGATGCTCTAAGCATATGACTGGAAGAATGGATGATTTTCCCTCACTCAAGGCCTTCCAAGGTGGAAGTGTGTCTTTTGGTAACGGCAAGAAGGGTTATATTCTTGGTGTTGGCAAACTTGGCAAAACACTTTCTCATATAATTGAAAATGTATACTATGTGAATGGCTTGAAATATAGCTTGTTGAGTGTGTCTCAAATCTGTAATAAGGGAAATGAAGTGAAGTTCTTGTCCAAATCTTGCATTGTCGCCAATCTTAAAACTGATGAAGTGGTGTTGATAATCAAAAGGTTCAAGAACATTTGTGTTGCAGACCTTGACTCACTAAATGGTTGTGATCTAACATGCCTAAGTACCATTGATGATGATGCTAAGTTATGGCACAGACGATTGGGGCATGCGAGTATTTCTTTGCTGATCAAGTTGGTCATGGAGGACCTGGTTCGTGGGATGAAGCAGTCAATACTACATGTTACTTGGTTAATAGGTGCATGATCAGGTCCCTTCTCGAGAAGACTCTCTATGAACTACTCAATGGGAAAAACCCCAAACTGACTTACTTGAGAACATTTGGATGCAAATGTTTTATTCTTAACAATGGTGGCGAAGGGTCACATAACAAAGAAGATAAAGATAGAGAATTTACAAATGCTCCTGGTGAAGCTACAGATATTGCAAATGGAAAGACTAATTTGATGAGTCAAGTCAAGCAGAGCGATGAAGAATATGCAGAAGAATTTCCAAAAGAAACAGAGGAACCTGGTCCCTTTATCACCTCGACTGAAGTTGAACATAGGGTTGCTGATACTACATCAGGTACTTCTGATGCAGCACAAAGAAGTGAAAGTCATAATTCTATTGATGTCAATGATGTTTCAAATATGGAGGAACATGGTCCTTCAAATTATGAAGTTCAAGTATCCAACTGGAAGCAAAAGAGTTCACATCACCTTCAAAATGTGATCACACCCTTAGACTCTAGTATTCAACCTAGATCTAAGGCAAGGAACATGTTTTCCTTCTCAAGCTTTATATCTCAAATCGAGCCTAAGAACATTAAAAAATCATTGAAAGATACTAACTGGATAGCTGTTATGCAAGAAGAACTCCATCAGTTTGAGAGGAGCATAGTGTGGCACCTGGTCCCTAGGCCTTTAGACAGAACAGTGATTAGAATCAGGTGGGTGTTCCGAAACAAGCTTGATAAATTTGGAAACACAACAAGAAATAAAGCAAACCTCAAAAGGCACTATGATTAGTCAACAGAAGTACTTCAATGAGCTGCTGAAAAGATTCAAGATAGAGAATGCCTTACTATTGATACTCTTATTGCCACTACTACTCGGTTAGACATGGACGAACCTGGTTCTCCTGTTAATGAAACTATGTATAGGGGTATCATTGGATCTTTTCTGTACTTGAATTCTAGCAAACCCGATATTGTTTTTAGTGTTAGGTTGTGTGCTAAGTTCTAATCAAGCCCAAAATAATCTCACTTGAAGGCTGCCAAAAGAATTTTGAGGTATCCTAAGGGAACGCAGGACCTGGTCCTCCTCTATCGTTCAGGAGATGATTTTGACTTGGTGGGATATGCAGATGTTGATCATATTGGACATCTGGTGGATAGAAAGAGCACATCTGAAATGTCACATTTTCTGGGGTCATGCTTGATCTCATGGGTACAAAGAAACAAAACTTTGTAGCTCTTTCTACTGTTGCTTCAACATATGTGGATGTTGCCTCTTGTTGTGCTCAACTACTATGGATCAAGTAACAACTAGAAGATTTGAGTGAGTTTACAGATTGTGTGTCATTGTTGTGTGATTACACAAGTGCTCTAAACAGGGCAAAAAACTTGGTACAGCACAAGAGGACAAAGCACATTGATGTGCGATATTACTTTTTGAGGGGGAATATTGAAAAAGAACTTATTTGTATGAAGCTTTGCAAGATGGAGTATCATGTAGTAGATATCTTCACCAAAGCACTGAGCAGATAATACCTTGAAAGAAATCGTTTGGAGTTGGAGTTGATCAAGCTCAACTAAGGACCCAGTCCCTCGATAATTGGCTATGCAAAGAAAGAAAGGTACAATGCTAAAAAGTATTTTTCGGGCGGCATATAACTCAATTTTATACCGTTACAGGTATACATATATGGCAGTTTCAGAAGAAAACTAAGTATGAGTGACATTGCACTTCTATGAGTTTTTGCTCAAAGTTTCAAAAACCGTTAAGGAATCTGGAACCTGTGGCTCAGGTTAGTAGTATCTTCAATACTTATATGCTTTTTTAAACTGCTAAAGTGTCATGTCATTAATTTATTCCTGCCTCTCTCCTAATTTTTGAAATCCAAAATGTTAAACCTTTTCTGAGCTGACTTGTTGCCACAAAAAACCATTTTCTTCTCTCACACCCAACCAAAATCGATTCTTTTCTTCTAAACCAGAATCAATCTTATATAAAAAAAGAATCCCTCTATCCAAATATGTTAAAAGTGAACCCAACTCTGTCACCTTATAAAATCCTAACTCCATCTTAATCAAAATCCAAAAAGAAATCTTTGTTAGATTTTGATAGACTTTAACTGAAAGGGAACAGGATAGATCTAATATTTTAAGAGTGAGGCTGAAATTGTTGTTGGGTTTGTAAAAGCCTTTAAGGATGGATGAATTGGTGAATGTTCTAGAAAAGGGGGAACTGAATAAGGGACCTGATCCTTCTAGTTCTTCTGAGGATATTAATTCTGATGATGCCTTTTTCTTAGCTTTGTGTGTAAATGAATATTTGGTCCAGTAAAAAAGATTAGTGAAAGGTAGGTTGATTGATGATGTGGCGTCACTTGCTCATATGGTGTATGTGGAGGATGAGGAAAATGAAGTGGAAAAATCTCCACTTGTGAGAAAGAACTCAAAAAAGAGCAAAATAAAGAAAAGAAAGTCAACTGAGAAAGATGCAACAAATGACAAGGGTGAACCGATTGAGAAAGAGAAGAGGGAAACCTATCAGCTCATGAAAAGAAAGGGTATTGTGAATGAGGAGTCTGGTTCCTTAAAGAAGCAAAAGGTTGAGTTATCGGAGTTGGAGAGGAAGGAGACTCTAAAGTTCCAAAATGTGCTATTGGGCAGAGTGTTTGACTCTAATATTGCTAAAAATGGAGGAACTTCTTGACAGAGTTGAGTTCCAAAAATATAATCACTTCTTTGTTCCTCCAAGTCCCAAAGTTTATAAAGAAGTAAAAATTTCTATGCAAATTTGTTTGTTACTAACGAAGATACTTTGATGTTGTATGTGAATAGGACTGGGTTTGTTCTTGATGAGGAAAAGCTTGATTAGATTCATGGTGTTCTGACTTATAGTTCAGCTCGCCAAGAGAGGTAGAGAACCAGGGCTCCGTGGTCTCGTGGCAGAATAGAGTACTCAGTTAAAGGATGAGAATGAAAAATTGAGGAAACAGGTGGAAGACCTAAGAAAGGAGATGATCATTGATTAAAGGACTGTGAATGAACTAATGGACAAGCTCACTAAGGCCTTAGACCCTTAATTTTCTTCCTGCCCAGTGATCCATGTCTTTCACCCCTTCTAAATTCCCTCAAATTCCTATCTTCTTTTGATTCATGTGTTTGATGACATTGGTACTTTAGTTTTTTAAATTTTCATATTCTGTATTGTTGAAACTACTGTGATTTTGTTATAATTACTCTACTATGGGCAATCACTCTATTTTGTGTAATGATATTCACTTGTTGTTCTTGTTACTATTTATGTTGTGTTTCCCAAGTGGCATGAGTTAATGTTGCTGAACTTCTTTTTGCTTGTGCTTCTTCTATTAATCTTGTCAATGATGCCAAAAGGGGGAAGTTCAAGGGGGTCAGATTGATGGTTGTCAAAGGATATGTTGTGTATGAGTGAAAAATTTGTGTAATGTTCTGTTTCGCAAGGGGAACATTGCATTGTTGTTATCATGTTGATTATCGGTATGATCTGTAGGCGGGAACATTTAAGGAATCGAGTTCTCACGGAAAATATTAGTCTGAAATATCTCTTTGATCCATATGGGGAACATATGGGAATATGATTCTCAGGGAAAATATCAATTCTGGGGTTATCATCATTAAAAAGGGGAAAATTGATAAGTTATGCTATTTTGTATTTTGATAATTTTTCAAACGTTCTCGAGGAACCAGATGTGATCAGTTCCCTTGGTTGTCGTGCAGTCAACTCTACAGTTGTAAAAGTTGATGCATTGTACCGACTTGCAGCAGATATGTTACTTCATATTTTGATGCTAGTAAAATATTCTCGAGGAACCATATAGGGACCGGTTGTGAATCAGTTCCCTTGGTCGTCGTGCAATCAACTCTACATCTGTAAAAGTTGTTGCACTGTACCAGCAGCAGTACAGCAGCACAGCTATAGCTTGCTAAGGCCAACCTAAAGGACACTCCCTTGAATCATCTTTCATGACCTCACACATATATTATCAACATAAGGTAAGGTATTTCACTCAACACTTGCAAATCCAAAAACTATATTCTCGCAAGTGCTAGCTATCACAGCCTTCAAGGGATCTCTCAAGAACAAAGATGCTACAACCTCAAGGATCAGATCCAAAGATTGAAGATATCTTAAGTCCTTAGGTTTGTTGAGTCTTTGTCTTTTTGTTCTTCACTTGTAATCCTACATTACTTTCAAGAAGTGTCTTTGTAGGACAGATTTCAACCATTGTTGCTTTGGTTTCTTGACTAGAGTTAGTCAAGGTTTGTTGCTTTGTAATAGAGTTATTGCAAAGGGCTTACAATAGAGTTATTGTAAGGGGTGAGGGATTAAGATTTTAATTTCTAGATTGCAATAGGTTGTAATTTGAAGTTTGCTCGGTTTAGTGAATTTGAAATCCTACTAGGGTACGTCGTGGTTTTTAATCCCTTGAGCAGGGAATTTTCTACGTAAATATCGTGTGCCTTTTATTTACTTCTTGTTTACTGTGGAAACAGATAGAGAACTTGGTTCCCTATACTGTTTGATTTTATTTTCAACTTATTTATTGTGGGGACAGATAGAGAACCTGGTTCTCTATAGTGTTTGGTAGACTCCTAGTTTCTATCAAAAAAAATTTAACCAGAATTCAAAGCTTTGTTATAGGCATAATAAAACTTCGACGAATTAGTTGATTCAGAGGTAAAATGTAATAGAATACAACATCTGTATTCTTTGAATAATTTTGTGTGTTCTTTCGTTTATTTTATGTACTCATATCAGGTCGCGAAGTCCATTTATTATTCCATAAATATTTATATCGGACCAAAGTGTCGAACCCCATCCTATGATCTGATATTATGGTTCATTGCAAGGTATGAGACTTGAGTCCCACATTGGTATTGTAATATGCTGATGACGGGTTTATATAGTCTTGGGTTGTCCCTAGGGTCGTATCAATGGTCTCAGTCACACTCATCGCCTTCTGTGTGCACTGTGCCATGAATGGTGACGCCGGTATGGCGATGTTAGTCCTGGCCTAGAAAGGTGTAAAGGTATAGCGTGCAATGTGTTGTGTGGAGTTTATATAGTGTTGGGCTCTCCCACCTCAATAGATAGCTTATGGGGCGTTATCCTTCTTGTGTTGTATCATCCGATGCATATTCATGACAAACTATTTTTGGTTGGAAAAATCAATCTAACTCAAAAAAAAATTCCATGATTCATAGGAATCGTACACAACAGATAATTAAGCCAACACAATTGAATGGCCAATTATCATTTGATCTACATATTAACCTAAACTTTAGAAAGAAAAAAAAGGTAACAACAAAATCCAAGAATCTTTGCTATTTACTTGACGGCTTTTTGATGAATATAAGTGCCTTAATTTACTAGTTCTAATTAACACACAAAAACAAAATGTCACTACAATAACATGCTCCAATTTCCCATATTGATGAATTTGAATCCTCATCAGCCTGATTTTGAGCAATGTGATTGTATTTGGTCACATTCGAAAGATTGGCCATTAGAAGTATTCTGCTGATCATTTTCATCATTACACCAATCAGGAACTGGTACACCTACTGGAAAATTATCAAGAAATCTCATAATATCTTCATCCACTTGATTAGCCAGCTCTAATGAACCTTCCTTTGTTGTTATCCCTATATATATGAAGCAATAACTAGAGTTATTCAAGTGCTAAATGAATGAAAAATAAAAAATAAAAGTAATATCACATGAACCTTGTAAGAATTAAGCTATATATACTCACACATACACTAACAATGTAACAATTTTTTTTATACTATCGGTTTAATTTAACATGTTATATAGTAGGTTACTTACCATTTACTACAAGTTACCAATATTGAATGCTTATACATCAAATAGAGCCACCTTCAATTACCTCTCTAAAGTGGCCTAATTGTATAAATATTATTTACATTATCAGTGCCTAAAACTTAAACTCGATGGTGTGGTAAAACTGTACACTATCAGCGCACAAAAAATTAACCTACACAATCAAGCTTAGGAAACGTACAAACAATAGGTAACTTTCTGTAATAATCCTAATTTGATAACCTGAAAAATGTAGCAAAGACCTAATACAATCTATTATAGTATGAATATTTTTTATACGGTCAGTGTATATAAATTTAGTCCAACTAACAACGAAGAATTTACCTGAGGATGAGTTGAGAGAGGTAGAGTCTTCAGAGTGCTTAATTGGGGTGGCATCCTCACCACCTTGTTGAGCAAAACTAAATGTTGATTCTTCAGTTAAAATAATATCTTCTGCCTCTTCACTTAATCCATATTCCTCCCACACTAATTTCCCTTTACTAGCCTCATGATTCTCAATTGGACAATTCTCCTCTATTTTCTCAGCTCTTGTCAAAGTCTGAGACTCCTCCAATAAATCTTCCAATAATCCACTGTTTCCTCGCGATAATCCAGGATCAACAGCATAATTATCAGCATCATCACTTGATGTTGTATGCCTAGAACATATTCTGGTCTCGGGGATGGAGGATTGGACGCCCATGCCTATTAGTGAAAATACAAGTACAGTTGAAAAAATGTATATAAGGAAAATAATATATTTTCAAGTTGAGGCGCGAATAGTACCTAAGATTAAACCATTTGGGTTCGAGGGAATCCCCGTAAAAGGTCTTGTAGTGGAACCAAAATTTGGATAATTATGTTGAATTGGTGGCACTGGCATTGAATTAGAGTAGCTCTGACTAAAATTATTTGGCACGGGTGCTACCATTGAAGAAAGTTGTGAATTTCTTATCGATGATGCTAATGTTAAAGAAAGGCTAACCCGAGGATCACGAAAAAGCTTGAGTTGGTTGTTATTGTTTGTAGTTGTGAGATATGGAGAAGGATTATTGAATTGGTATTGATTTGAAATATTACTAGGTTTCATGGTTGAAGGATTGAAGATATCTAAAAGGGAAAGAGGGGGATTAATGTAGTTAGAGTTTTGGGGATTATTATCAAATGGTGAAGGGATAGTACTATGTTGTAATTGGTTTTCTTGTTGGTTTAGTTGTAGTTGTATGTCTTGAGGGTATATAGGCAAACCAGCTCTTTGTCTTCTTTTTAGCCTTGTGTTCCAGTAATTCTTGATTTCATTGTCTGTTCTACCTGGCATCTGTTCGTGGAATAAATACAAAAAAGAATGAGACAATTTGATAATTATATAGAACACAAACAATTCTTGATCTCAATGGCTAGGAGCTAACTAAAACCATGTATATGTTGTTGTGAATCCGAGTTTTAGAGTGGGTACATTTTTTTCTTCATGTGTGCCAAATTTTTTTCTCTGACATATATGTGTGTGTTTGAGCTAGGTCGATATAGACTTCCTTAAATTTTGACATCTCTTAATAAAAGTTTTGACTCCCGACTTATTAGACGCATGCAGATTGTATCAAAAAGAAGGAGATGAAGAACTTAAAACAGTAGTACTATTCTTACAAAAGAATCAATAACCTGAGCAGCCATACGAGCCCATTTGTTTCCAAGTTTAGCATGAAGTTCCACAATAATCCTTTCTTCTTCTAAAGAAAATGCACCTTTTTTAAGATTAGGCCTCAAATGATTAGCCCATCTTAACCTACAACTTTTCCCACATCTCATTAATCCTGAATTCCTTTGAACTGCATTCCAATTTCCTTCTCCATTTTTCTTCACATATTCCATTAAAATCGCGTCTTCTGTTGCTGTCCATGGACCTTTTTTTAATACTTGCCTTGTCCCTCCATTATTTCTTGCTTTCAATCCTCCTCCATCTGGTGCCATTATTCCTTTCTTTTCCCTGTCCAAAAGGAGAAAAAATAATAAACAACAAATGGAAATATTGAAAATTATTAGTGTTTCTAAGTTTGTGTCATGATATTACTAGCTAGTTCTTTGTATAAACATTGAAAAGTGATAGAAATTTACAATTCTTTATCTGGGGTTTTCTTCTTTATCTTCAAGAATGAATTTGGATGGAAAAATAAGCCAAAAAGGCTTTGTTTTTCTCTCTTTTTTATTTTTTTCTTTAAGTATATTTTTGTTGTTTATCTTGTATAGACAAAGATGGTGAGGGAGAATATGAGAGGGGGGGAGCAAATGAGAGAAGTTGAGAAAGAAGTGTGGGAAGAGAAGAAGTGAGAGAGTCGACGAAGAAGTTGGCAAGAATTTATAGGGGTGACCTTATATTTCGTTCCCGAGTTGTAAGTTCTATGCTTCAATTATTTTCTGAGGTTTCTTTGTCCACACTTTTATCTCTTTCTAATTCATGCTTTTCATCACTTCCCTTAATATGGCATTAGCATGTCCCAATATTCAGATACTCTTATTATTATTATTATTTTCTCGAGTACATGTTACCTCTCATCATCATAAATATCGATATTTTGTTTAACAAGGCTTGGACATATGAAAGAAAATTACCTGATTTTCGTTAGTGGGACCTGAACCTATTTTTATATATTGTTCCCTTTATTTTATTTTATACTAAGGTATTTGAATTAATATATGAATTTTCTTATACTATGATGTATTAGTAGTTGTCGAAGAAATATTTAAGGAATGGTTGAAAAATTAGTTCATATCTAAACGAGAACTCAACTTTTTTTTTTCACCAACATCCGCTTCTCACCAAAGAAACAACTAAAAGTCCTTTCCTTTTACTACAGCTTTCACAGCTCAGGGTCGTTTGGTAGGATAAATAATGCATGCATTAGTTTTCTATATTAATAATATCTTATTTGGTACACTTTTTGAACCTATGCATTAGTTATACACCATATTTGGTATTATCTTATGCATAAGAAACCATGGCATTAAGTATTAACAATGCAATGGATTTTAATGCATGCATTAGCTTAGTTAAAGATAAAATTACCCTTCAAAATTTATACTTGATTAAAATATGCTATTATATTAATGCACGTCTGATGTAAAGTTTGATACTGAAATTGCTCCTGCTATTTATATCTATACTCCGCCAATTTATTCATTGTAAATTTATAAATTTGTAGTCTACTACTACGTACTGGAATGTACTTGTAATCAACTCATTTTTTTTTTTTTTTTTTAATTCATACTTTCTTTGCCTAATAATTCAAGAAAGTGGGAAATAAAATTATATACCTAGTAGATAAATAAATGCTTATATTTTCTTTTTTATAAATAAATATCCGATTCTATACTACAATATAGGTACTAAAATCAAATAATTATTTTTAAACCTTTTTCATATAAAACTATTCCTCAACATATGTTTCTTTTAAAAAGATAAAGTAATGGACTGGTTATGAAGGTATTTTTGTAAACAAACAATTCTTTTAGAAATTGTGCAATGCTTTAATACATCAGATCAAACTGTCAGCATAACTAATACCAACATTACTAATACACTATATTCAAAATTATTCTTATGCACCCTACCAAACGACACCTTCCACTCCTCACGTCAAGGCACGTCAAGGGTATTTTCAACCTTCACTTGCTAAATTACTTCAAACTCTACCTATTTTTCCTAGAGCAAAAGGTTCGAAGATAAAAATTCAACATGTTCTTTTTTATAAAAAAAAATTTGTACACATTGACTTAAATAGCAAGAAAACGGGGAAAATAGCAACAAAATATAACGAACGGGCTTTCTAATCTAAGCTCGAAACGAATTTATTGTTGGCACGTTGACATTCAATTTGGTTGTGAAAAAGTAATAAAAATCAGTGGAGTGATGTGAGACATTTCGAGACGTCTCAAAAAGAAAAATACTTCATATGATTTAATTGCATTGGAAGAAGTAATAACTGTATGGTACAGTGTAGTAGTTAGGGTAATCTGACGGATAAAGTGATTAAATTTAGTAAATCTCGCCCGCTTCTTACAAATCCACAATATTCTTTTTCAACTGTATTCTTTCTTTTGAGAAATAGCATAAAGGTTATTTTGACCTTTCACTGAATAATTTACATTAAAATTCTACCCTTTGATTTCTACTTTTTCTAGAGCGAAAAGCATGAAGATGAAAATTAGACATTTTCTTGTTTGGTTGTACAGTAGTAATTTGCCTTCAGCAATTGATTAGTTACTTTCTGCCTTTCTGGCATAAACGAATACACGTTCGATTGCGCTTCGGGAAACTAATTTGGACTACAATCTTCAGTCCCGTATCAATAAAATCTGAAATGACCAAAGGCAGCTTACTAACAATGGAATTAAATTAGGATTACTAACATTACCTTAGCTTTTGCTCAGTCTCCGTGTCCCGCCCCAAAAAACCATCCTTCTCTTTCCTTTTGAAGGATAAAAGGAAAGAAAAGAGCAATCCAGTTCTTGCAATTGCTACCAGGATGAATTCAGCACGGTTTCCATAAACACGAGTATACACATAAATTGTTGATGTCAGCTCCGGACAAGATTCAAGGTATGTTGAAACGCTTCATCCTTACCACCGATATGATAGCAATACTCTGCAAGAAAATTCTGGACCAGACAAGAAGTAGAGAAGTATTCATTCGTCTCCAATCCTCCAGAGAGTATAATATCCAGTTTCTCCTATCCTCTGAAGATAGAAGTGGATTGCGAACACAAGAAATAAATTGAACCTAGCTAATTGTAAGCAGCTAAGGATGAGTGAGGCCTCTATCTTCTCATGTTGCTGTAATGCTAGCCTTCTATGTAAGGAATGACGGAAAACTCTCACTTACATTGTGCTGATTCACTGTGTTAGATATGACACCGCCCCACAAAGACTTTTGAGAAGTGATTTTATTGTTTGATTCGAGGCCAAATATATCTACATTTACGCTGTTACTTCTCAGGTCATGCATCATCTCATGCAACAACTTTCTGAATTGAGCAAAGTGATGTAACTCACCTTGCTGATTCAAATCTTAGGATAAACTGATTTTGGTGATAAGCCTGGGATTTCGTGGACTATAATATCCACCACCAGCTCACGTGGTTTTGAAGTTTTCCAGAGAACACGTCCACATGCATATCAGCACATCAAGGGGATAAATTGATGGTTTCTGGGTGAAGATGATGCGGTTGTGAAGTAGCAGGCTTTAGTCTTTTGAGAAGCAACCATGCATCAGAGGCAGGACACCCCTGGTTCATTTCAATAGCAACTGGAATTGGGGATTCTTCGTTCAACTGTACAAGCATTGTTCCCTGCAAGGCACATATTGCCCAAAACATTCACATGCACAGAGCATATTTGCTATGTGAAGTACTAATTTTAAAAGATAATAATCCTTCAGCAGGAGAACAGCTTGCGCACCAATAACAATCAAGTTATTAATCGTAGAAATAATCATATATCTTTTTTATAAATAATTGTACAAAAGATTTATTTAAGAAAGGTATTAGGTTGGGGTTGACCACGCATAGTTTATTGATCAATGTTATATATTTAATACATGCATTGTCCTGCCATTTAAGAAAATCTATCCTTGGGTATTTTTCCTTTAGTCTTAGAGATGTACTTGCACTGTACTTCTTAATCAAAAAAACACTTTCTATTGTGTTATCTACATTTAAGACTAGGGTGAATTTTTATATAATAAACCGATACGACTTAGAACATTCATATGGACTTCTATTAAGAAAAATCCCTTCACAAATAGCAGGGAAATACCTCAAAATTAACCAAGAATTTCTGAAAACGTTTCAGTGTCTCCTTCATGTGACTGATTCGTTTGCCATCTGAAGAATCAAGAGCAGTAGTTACCTCTGCAGGAGAAAAACCTATTTCTTTCTGCACAACCTGAAGCACCAAAATTTAAACAATGATCAGATTCTAACAGTCAGCAGATCCAATCTTCAGTAACTTACATCATGATCAATAAGGATCTCAGAGATGAGGCTGCCATCATCAACATAAGCCCGAAGCTCGTATTTACTCCTCTGTCTATACTGAAAGCCCTTCACACCAGTGAGAAAGCACTGCAGATTTAAGCCAAATCTCAGTTTCTAATTAGCCATGACAGATAATTATACCTAAAATGACAAGCAACAGAATTCAATGTTTTTGCATCGCCGGAGGCAAAACATAATATTCAAACTACCTCAATCGCAATGGCTAAATTACTAACTATATATGCAAAGGAAGTCAAGACGAGGCACAATAGAAATGAACCAAATACACGTAAAAATACCATGCTAGAAAGAGTAATGCTACCGAGGGTCTTCGAAAACAGCCTCTTTATCCTCACAAGGCTGCATACACACTACCCTCCTCAGACCCTACCTTGTGGGATTACATGGGGTCTACTGTTGTTGTTGCTAGAAAGAGGAATGCCATAACCAGGTTTTTCTTGATAGATTGACATTGGCTTAAGAAAAAATATATTCCGACTTAAGCTATTGTCATAGACGATGATATGATCCCAGATAGCATGGAGCACATTGTGGAAGATCCCAAGTTGTCAAAGGGACCATTGCTCGTTCAAGGACCAAGAGCACCCCAAGGATTGCATGTTAAGGAGCTACAGGATTTTCAAGAAATGGTTAGAAAGTGTTTGGAGAGCCATTTAAGCATTCTTGCAAAGAATACCATGTTTGGAGGCTCAAGGATTGCATGGAACAAGATGAGGAGAACATTGCTTGAAGATTGGAGTTGACGCACCGCATTGGCCTAAAGATTTGGCCCAGCATCTCGCACTAGAGCATGAAAATTTCCTGGAGACTTGTCTTTTAGAGTAGCTTTTGACATTGTGAGTTTGATAAAGACCTATGAGAGGTTGAAAATCTCTTTTGTTCAGGTTGAACTTTGGAACTTTCAAGCTTGATTCTTGACGGCAATTCTTTGTTCATTTAATCCTTATATCTTTGATTATTTGTTATTGTTCTTTGGGGATGATAGATTTCATATAAAAAATGTTACCATAGACGTTCAGTTAGGGTTTGAGATTCTTTCCGTTCTTCAATTCTTGTTTGAATTTCTATCTTGCTGTTTTCAATAAACTAATTTATATGTAGTAAAAAAATTAAAGGCTCAATTTAATATAAGAAATTTTTACCTTTTGGTACAAAAATATCATAAGAGTGGTGTTTAAATGAAGGGCAAAAAAGTCACTTAGCTTTTAATGGATATTTTGGTCTTTTAACTTTGTACTTTGGCCTTCACACCTATAATATAGTATGATTATTCCGATTGTGTGTATCCCAAATCAGTTTAGACAAATTACATCCAAGTGATAAAGGTTAGTTGCTTAAAGTAAGATAGAAGGGACACAACGAATTTTCTGAACAGCAGCATCAGAGAAGTTGATATCAAGAGGGATAACACAAAATACCTTAATTTTTCCTGTAACGGTGGAAGCACTGCCATTCATACCAGCCTGCTTAGCAGACAGACTAGCTAAGTAAGTGAAAGGGTTTTCATTGTCTCCAGAAAGTATAATTGGAAGTTCCAACTCATCAACCAAATCAGGCTCTGTATCTACATTATGGCCCGTGAGAGAGACAGGAACACTTTCTCTGCTCCTGCCACTTGCAGGTGCGGCAGGGCTATTTCTACCATCTGAAAGAAATTCCTCCACTTCCATGGGGGAAGAAGACAAAAGGATAGGTTCATTATGTTCCCTTCTAATTGGAACATCAATGTCTTCAGTGGCCATGTCAACCATAGGAATATCCTCAGCAAGACTAGCTGCATCAGATGAAAAGCTAGGCCCGGTATCCTTCATATTGAAGGGGACAGAAACAGCTGCAGTAGATGGAAAATTAGGTTCAGCATCTCTCCTGTTAACAGGAGTGGTAATCGTCGCCGCAGATGGTAGCCCAGGTTCCGCATTTTCCCTATAAATGGCACGAATTTCTTCTGCTGCAGAAGTAGCAATGCCAAACGCTGTTCCTGCACCCCATCAAAGCGAAAGTTTAAAAGATAGGTAGGTCTGCTATTACAGTACAAGTCCTTTCGATGAAGCTATTAGCCTATTACAGTACAAGTCCTATTAAGTTAGAAGTGAAACAGCTTGATACCCTCTCCTCTTGTTCGGCATAATTTCTACCGCACCTTAAACAGGGAAACATTTAATCTACTAAATGTCTAAATCAAGTCATATCATACTTTCTCCTACAGCACCCATTTACCAACAACCAACATGTGTTTACAGAGGCACCTACAGACTCCCCCCCCCCCAAAACAAACCCACACATGCACCTGCCAAAAAAATGAAAGAAACAAATATACTCCCTCCGTTTCAATTTATATGACATACTTTGACTCGGACTTCCAAAACTTGTGGTCTTTAAAGCATAAAGGGTAAAAGTTTTGTGGGGCCATAATATTAGTGTGGCTATAAAGCTTCTCATTAAGGGTAAACAAGGTAAAATGAGAAGTTTAAAATTAAATTAATTTCAAATATAAAAATGTGTCATTCTTTTTTGGAATGGACTAACAAGGAAAGTGTGTTAGACATAATGGAATGGAGGGAGTATATAATAATGAGTAAACTCTCACCTAAAGGATTTGTCAAGATACAAGTAGCACCCTAATTCTTTTCTCTTTCCTTTTTGACATGGGAATAAAAATTACATGGCCTTAATTCTTTAAGCTTATCAACAAAGACGAGAAAAACCAATTAATAACAACAGAGATGGTTTCACATGGATGTGATAGGCGGAAACTGACACCAATTAGTCGATCAACTATGCCTCCATCCCAAATTAACTAGGCTGGTTATAACAATCATCTATATCCACTCCGCTCTATTCGGGCCCATTACATCCAACAATAAATGATTTGTCTTTTCAGCCTGGCCACAGTGGTAATATGAATAGTCCAGTTTAAGCAGTTGCCAACTTTACCACTTGGAGAACAGCACTGAAGAGGATTAGAGTATGGTATTTGGCAAATTTGCTCAAAGAATCAAGAGAAGCTGCCTTTTGACATATATGGCTAATTTTCTGGTCATAACTTTGTTCTCAAAATTGTTCATATTTGGTTGTGAACATGGAACAAACCAAGCTTTACAAATAGCTTGTAACATCATTAGCAAAAACATATAACTCATTCTTCTAAAATCAATTCCTCTGCTCAAAGAGATAGAACGCTACCCATCTTTAGTCGGCAAAATTACGCTCCAAATGGAACAAACAAGGGTCATCATCATTCACCATAAGATGATGTAAGAGGTTATCTAGAACTTATTCCAAATTTCAATATGTTAGGCAAATCTTTCATCTTGTGGCACCACCTTAGCTATATCATTGTGGAACTAAATCTTCAGCAGATTAACACTCAAACTATGGGGGGAAACCCAAAAACTAAAGCTTCAAACACAAGTTTGTGCAGAGAGAAGCAATCGGAAAAAATATCAGCTTTTCTCTGATCCTAAAAGTCAGAAGACCAGCTTAACTATAAAAGCCAAAGTAGCACACCGAAATGTTTTTCCACTTTAAAAGCAACACTAAAAAAAAACTAAAATATGCACATGCAGTACATATACCCATATCCTAGAGTAACTGCAAATAAACTTTTTAGGGTAGCAAAGTACCTTGCTGATGAACCTGAAAAGGGATACTGCTTTCTCTTGAGGCAGTATCAGTGTGCTCTGGAGCAGTAACACCTTCTGGTGGCCAAGCAGCATTAGTAGCCCTAGTTGCCAAAGGAGGCACCACTCCAGTCCTCGTTCTGGCATTGGCCATAGGTAAGAGTAACTAAATCACCAAAAGCGACCAAGTTGTTTCTTGCATAACACTAATAAAATCATGACATGACTCTTTATCACTCATTTGACAACCAGAGGTTATAACTGACCAACTATAAAGTCCTTACCAGAAGGTCAAAAATCAAAATGGATGAGGAAGGGGGAGGTCAAAGAACCACTTAGCTAAGGTACAGAGGAACAGCTCTTCACTTTCACCTATAAGTTAGGACCATCAGAGCCTTTCGTTGATGCTACTTTACATCATAATTTTTAAACCACAAAAGAATAGCCTCTGGAAACTATTGACCATCATCATCAACAACAACAACAACTACTACTACCACTACACCTTAATACAATTCGACTATTTGAATCCTCATTATCCATTTAATTTTGTTCCAATATCCAACCATTTAGGGTCCTCCGCCACTAGCAGCGACCATCAACCTCTGCCATTTAAGTGAACACAGCACTTACCTATGGCATCTAGCAGCACAATCAGAAATTGGTAAATGAGATCCAGACAAAATTTGTTTTCTTGGTCCTTATACATACCTTTTCCCCCTTGGTGGCTTATTTATTTCATTAACTAGCCGTTGTCTTGCTTGTTCTAACTCTTCCACCATCCCGCCCAGGACTTCAATTACTTCAGGGACCAACATCAGAAGTCCATGCCTAACATGAACATTACAGATAGCAACCTGCAAAATGCAGCAGAAATGTATATGAATGTGGAAAACAGTTTTTTGACGAATGCTATTCCTCTCAATTCTCATCTTGTAGTAGACTTATAAAGCTACTCCACAAACAAGCTAATAAACAACATGGTATTCCTCAGATATACCTTCAACCCTGAAGGAGCCAGAACATCAAGATCTTTTATAGGCCTGTACTCCATCCCAAACACATGCTGAATGCCATCAGTCATGGACAATTTCAGACACCTCTTTATTCCAGCAGCTGCTTTCTGGTACCTATCTCGAAGAGGACAACTGATATTCACAATCTCATCTACCTTGAGGGGCAAGGGGATGCAACACAGGAATAGTCAGAGTCACATTAAAGGTATAGTTTATCCGAAATTAAGGAAGCTTCTGCTGTCATATTTAACTATCAAGAGAGTCCTTTGCAAAATGGAAATAGTAAACAAATGCTGGGAAAGAAATCAATAAGCAAATGCAATTTCATTCCATAACCCATAAACTTCAAGATTTGAACTTTATGGGTTTTAAGTTCGGGATTCTATCACAACTAATTTGAATTACTGGGTTCGAACTTCGAAGTCAAACTATTGATAATAAATTAATGAATTTGTTTACATATATAGAGGGTCCGAACCAAAGATACTGAATTTCGATGAACCCACAAGTAACACTTAAATGGGCCAAAGATATTTACACAATCAGGTTAAATTACACTAATGGTGTAAAAATTCATTGCACTAATAATCGGTATATATAACTTAAACTCTTTCACTGTGAGTTTATATGTTCTGTGCATTTACGGTGGAAACAATATTTACACAATCATGTCACTTAAAATATAATGCAGGTAACTGCATTTAATATCATTGATTATTAACTTATAATAAAAGGTAATTAACTTGCAATAACAGGTTAAATTACACTAATGTGAAATATTCATAGCACTTATCGCCAGTGTATATAACCTAAAATCTTTTCACTATTACCTGAAGTACAAAAGGTCCTTTAAGATCAACCAAATGCAACTTATGCACATCCCTAGGAAGCCACCCCGCGCCACAATAGTTCATATCCGAGTACAAAAACTGCTCGAAACAAAACTTCGCCTTCGCATTATCATCCAATTGCGTAAACTCTCGAACCGATCCTTCGAGCCCTCTAACACACGATTCTAACCAATCCCTCCGTAATCTTAACCCTAGCCCTTCCAATACCCTACCAATACTACAATCCGCGGCTACAGCAACGGCGGCATCAACAACATCGACGTTTGGTGGCTCGTGGTGGTTAGGTGTAGGGTTTGGGGTACTGGAGGAACTTAGGGTTACGGATTGGAGGTTAGTAGAAGATTCTAGAATTTCTATTTCGATGTTGTTGTTGTTGTTGTTAGGGTTTTCGTTTTCTTCGTTGTTGTTGAGCAGTTGTTGAGGTTCGTCGTCTTCTTCATCGGAGGAACAGATGATTTGGAGGCGTCTTCTGCTCATCGTTTTCTTATTCCAACGTCCGAGAAATTTTTCCCTCCAATTTTTTGTTTGTGTTTTCAATTGTAGCTGCTTGAAATGGGAGGAGGGAAGCAATTTGGGCTGAAGTGGCCTTTTGGTAGTTCTGGGCCGGGTTTGTTTAAGAAGGGGGAAAGTTCCATAACTAAGCAATGATAAACAAAATATCATTATAAAATAATATAAATGTTAGACAAAGAAGTAGCCAAAGAATCTAGGGGAGAGAGAGGGAGAGATTTTATTTCTCTTAATATTGCTACTTGTAAGCTGACTGCATAAGTTACTTGTAACCTGAAAGATTTTTTTAGAGTTTTGTTGAAGGTACCTGCATGAACTACTTGCAATATGCCTACATAAGCTACTTGTTTGATTGCAAGCTACTTTAGGAAGTTGTAGGAGTAAAAATAGACATTCATAATATAATATATTCATAACACTCCCTCCTGAATATCCATTGATAGACAATGTGCCTCGTTAAAATTTTGCTAGGAAAAAAATTGTGGGGAAAAAAAATCTAGTGGAGGAAAAACAATACACATATCTAATATGCATTGTTAGCTACCTTGTTAAGAACCTTATCAGGAAAATCCAGAGGAACAAATTCTTGGTTAAGAAAAAAAAAAGAGTACAACATATATTTTATTCCTTCAAATTAAAGCATTACCAAAATCCTCGTATATGATGCACACAGATCTTGTATATCAACTTATCAAATGTTGAGGTTGGCAGTATCTTTGTGATGAGATTTGCCAAATTATTTTTTTGTACAAACTTGTTGAGCATCTATATCATCATTTTTTAAAAATTATGGATCTTATTAATTTTTAATATTGCACAGTTGGCTTTTACAAAAACTTGTACCATTTATAGCCAACTATGCACATCTACTTAACATTATTCTAACTATTTACATTCTTCCAAAATAACCACATATCACTTTTCTTCATCCAACTTCTTCAAAAAATAAACATAGCAGCTATATACAGCAAAAAACATGTCAGTATGTCACTCAAGCACACAAATCACATTCAAAATTCCTCCCCACATTTAGCTTTTCATCCTCCTAGATGAAAATAGTCTCTATATGAGATTTCCTGATCCACTGGTGTCACACGTTGCTTCATCTTATTCGGTTTGAGGTAATGTGGTATCCATCTAATCCTCAATATCAAAATCATCATATTGCTCTCCCATAAAACAGTACGCAAGATAGTAAAATCAGCAAAGATGTTATTTTCAAACAAAAAATATGTATTTAGTGACGGTTCAAATGAAGGTAGGGCTATATTTTCTGGTGGGGTTTGGGGTTCCTGATTCATGAGAGCCAATTTCGGATCCATACAAATAAACAGGAGAAATTCTACCGGTGCATTATATCCCAATTAGGCTCTCATATCTTTGACATAATTGAAGAATCCTCACAATAAATCAGTAGTGTAGAGAGATTTTTTTTGTCATTGAAAAACATGTATTCTTTCCGGTTTGTTGGGCTGATTCTATTGAGTGAGTTTAACTTCTTCAATTGATTTGGTTAATGATTCCACTTAAGCTCTCATCTCCTTGTATATTTTTGGTGTTGTCCGTCTGTCATGGCTGAAAGGCTCTTCTTCTCCAGATTCTTTCCTTGGACCTTCTCTTATTTTAAATCTCTGCAAAATACTTTTGATAATTAACTTGCTTGATGTTGTCTTGTCTCCCATCATTGAAACTCCTAAATTTAAAATCAATTGAGCAATTGTTGTGTCACGACCCGAAATTTCTACCCTCGGGACCGTGATGGCGCCTAATATTTCATTTGATAGGCAAGCCAACGTTAGAATAGTTCTTATCTATTTTTAACAATTTAAATTAACTGATAGCGAGTAAACTGAATAAACTGAAATAAGACTGAGATAGAGTGAGAAAACCCATAATAACATCAATATCTAAATACAATCCCAGAACTGGTGTCACAAGTGTACGAGCGACTAAAATAATACAAATAATGATCTGAATGGAACTATAACTGTCTGAAATTAAATGAACAACTAAAATAAGGTGGAAGGGGACTTCGGGGCTACGAACCCCGAGGAATTGTACCTCAATTCTCCGTCAGGCAATCAATCCGAGCAATCTACTGACCGCGGTTAGGACCGACTCCAAAATCTGCACAAGAAGTGCAGAGTGTAGTATGAGTACAACCGACCCCATGTACTCTGTAAATACCGAACCTAACCTCGATGACATAGTAGCGAGGCTAAGGCGGGTCACTTACAATAAACTGTATGCAGTATAATTATAATAAAATGAAAGGAACACAGGAAAATAAGGCAGTTAACTTATGAAAATAAACTCAATCCTCGAAATCGGTAATACCAGAAACACAAGTACTCAGAATCTCGTATGAAAGCACCGAAGGCTAACACAATACAACAATGAATACAAAACACACAATCAGTTGCAGCGCACAACCCGATCCCACCGTACAAACACAATCCTCCCTTATTTCACTATATCAATATCAAGAATAACATGTAAAATCCGTTGCGGTGCACAACCCGATCCCACCATATAATCAGATTCAATATCACAATCCTCCCTTATTTCACCATATCAAATCACATATAAAATCCGTTGCGACGTGCAACCCGATCCCACCATATCAATATCAATCCTCCCTTATTCCACCCGTTGCGGCGTGCAAACCGATCCATAAACAAAATTAATAAATATAACCAACTCAACAACTCAAATCACAAGAATATCTACGATTAAAGAATATGAAAGCAACGCCATAAAGGAACTTCGTACCAAATCAAGGAATGCTACAATTAACACAAAGTAACAAGACAAGCCAAAGATATAACAATTAAAGTGTACAAGTAAGACAAGTAAGGCAAGTAGTAATTAATCATGGAATCATGGAAGAAACAAGCATTTCAATACAAGAATGCTAGGTGACAAGTAACAAGTTAAGGCATAGAAAACAACTAAGACATGTAACAGTTAAGGCATGGAATGAGATAATTAATAAAATATGAGAAAGCATGAAAACAACTATTTTGACAATGTATATACACTCGTCACCTCGCATATACACTGCTACACATGTAATTTACCTAGCACTTAGCTCAAGGGTCATAAATTCCCTCAAAGAAACGTTAGACCCCGAGCCCACTTGGTCAAAATTCGAGATTCAGACCAAAATCCAATTAACCATTCACCCCCGAGCCCGGTTATGTAATTAGTTTCGAAATCGGACCTCAATTGGAGGTCTAAATCCCAAATTTACAAAAATCCCTAATTCTGCCCAAATCCCTAATTTCTACCATGAAAATCCTAGATTTGATGTTAAAAATGTATGAAATGTAATGGTTAATTGAAAAGAATATATTAAAGTCACTTACCAATTAATTTAGGAAGAAAATCTCTTGGAAAAATCACCTATTGGATGTTTAGGGTTGAAAGTTTGTGAAAAATGAGCTAAATCCCGCATTCGCAGCTTTTTGTCCAGGCACAGATGTCGCAATTACGACCTGGGGTTCGCAAATACGTAGAAGTTCTTTCAAAAGCGAACTTCCCACACCTCTGCTGGCATCGAAAATGCGACGCTTTGTTTGCAAATGCGAACTAGGACCTTACGCAAATGCCACCCATTTGATCGCAAATGCAAACAAGCTTCCCCCAACCCCCAATCGCAAATGCAAAGAATTTGTTCGCAAATGCGAACATGACAGAGCTAACCTACTATCGCAAATGCGACCCTAACCCCATAAATGCGAGGTATGAGACATGTGCACCAAAACCATCAAAGTCCTACTCTTTCAAACACTCTGTTATGCGTTCAAAACTCACCCGAGCCCTCGAGGCTCTAAACCAAACATGCACACAAGTTCAAAAATATCATACGAACTCGCTCGCGTGATCAAAACACCAACATAACACCTAGAACTATGAATCAGATACCAAAACGAATGAAATTTTCTAAGAAACTTAAGAATATGCAAATTTACAAACGGACGTCCGAATCATGTCAAATCAACTGCGCTTTGCACTAAATTTTGCAGACAAGTCATAAATACTAAAATGAACCTATACCAAATTCCGAAATCGAAATCCAAATCCGGTAGCAACAAAGTCAGCTTACGGTCAAACTTAGGAATTCTTTAAACCTTTAAATTGCTAGTTTTCAACAAATTATGTTAAATCAAGCTAGGTACTTCCGAATTCGATTCTGGGCATACGCCCAAGTCCCAAATCACAATACATACCCACGGGGACTGTCAAAATACTGATCCGGGATAGTTTACATAAAATGTTGACCATAGTCAACTCAAATGAGTTTTAAGGCACGATTATATTTTCATCAATTTTCTCATAAAAACTTTCCGAAAAAGGACAGGGACTGCGCATGCAAATCGAGGAAGGCTAACCGGAGCTATTCGAGATCTCGGAGTACAGAAATGAAGGGTAAAACTATGAATGACCTATCGGGTATTCACATTCTCCACCTCTAAAATAAACGTTCGTCCTCGAACGGACATAGAAAGGTACCCGGACTGGTAAAAAGTGTGGATATCTACTCCGCCTATCCGACTCGAACTCCCACATGACTGCCTCGATCGATTGACCTCTCCACTGCACTCAAACTGAAGGATAACTCTTAGACCTCAATTGTTGGACCTGCCAGGCTAGAATGGCCACCGGATCCTCCTCATAAGTCAATTCATTTTCCAATTGAACTGAGCTGAAATCTAACACATGTGACGGATCACTGTGATACTTCCGGAGCATGGACACATGGAACACCGGATGGACAACTGATAAACTAGGTGGAAATGCGAGCATGTAGGCCACCTCACTCACTCTCTCAAGAATTTCAAAGGGTCCGATATATCTAGGGCTCAACTTTTCCTTCTTTCCGAACCTCATCACACCCTTCATGGGTCAAACTCATAGCAATACCCCTACTCCAACCATGAATGCAACATAACGAACTCTACGGTTGGCATAACTCTTCGGCCTAGACTGAGCGGTGCCAAGTCGATCCTGAATAATCTTGACCTTATCCATGGAATCCTGAACCAAATCGGTACCCAACAACCGAGCCTCTCTCGGCTCAAACCATCCAACTGGCGAACGACATCGCCTCTCGTATAATGCCTCATAGGGAGCCATCTGAATGCTCGACTGGTAGCTGTTGTTGTAGGCAAACTCGGCAAGCGGCAATAACTGATCCCAAACGCAAAACATATCCTCCAATATCTGAATAGTGCACTCTGACTGCCCGATTGTCTGGGGGTGAAATGTTGTACTCATCTCAACCCGCGTGCCTAACTCACACTGTACGGCCCTCCAGAAGTGCGAGGTGAACTGCGTACCTCGATCAGAAATGATAGACACGGGCACACCGTAGAGACGGACGATCTCGCGAATATAGATCTCAGCTAACCGCTCTGAAGAATTGGCAACTGCCACTAGAATGAAATGTGCCGACTTGATCAACCTGTCCACAATGACCCACACCGCGTCAAACTTCTTCTGAGTCTGTGGAAGTCTAACAACAAAATCCATAGTGATATGTTCCCACTTCCACTCAGGAATCTCTAATCTCTAAAGCAAACTACCAGGCCTCTGATGCTTGTACTTTACTTGCTGACAATTTAGACATCGAGCTACATATGCAACTATATCCTTCTTCGTCCTCCTTCACCAATAATGTTGCCACAAGTCCTGATACATCTTGGAGGTACCTGGATGAATAGAATATCGGGAATTTTGGGCCTCTTCAAGAATCGGCTCACAAATCCCATCCACATTGGCCACACAAATATGACCCTGCATCCATAAAAATCCATCATCTCCAACAGTAACCTGCTTGGCACCACTGTGCCGCACCGTGTCCTTAAGGACAAGCAAATGAGGATCATCATACTGAGGCTCTCTAATGCGCTCATACAAGGAAGACTGGGAGACTGTGCAAGCTAGAACATGACCGGACTCCGAAACATCCAACCTCACGAACTGATTGACCAAAGCCTGAACATCTGCACCAAGCAACCTCTCACCAACTGGAATATATGCAAGGCTACCCATGCTCACCGCTTTTCGACTCAAGGCATCGACCACCATATTGGCCTTCCCAGGATGATAAAAAATAGTGATATCATAGTCTTTCAACAGCTCCAACCACCTCATATGCTTCAAGTTGAAATCCTTCTGCTTGAACAAATACAGTAAACTTTGATGATCCATGAATGCCTCGCATGACACTCCGTAAAGATAGTGCCTCATAATCTTCAGCGTATAAACAATGGTTGTCAACTATAAGTCATGAACAAGGTAATTCTTCTCATGAACCTTCAACTGTCGTGATGCGTATGCAATCACCCTGCCATCCTGCATCAATATTGCACCGAGCCCAATACGAGATGCATCACAATACACCGTGTAGGATCATGAACCTGTGGGCAACACCAACACTGACGTCATAGTCAAAGCAGTCTTGAGCTTCTGAAAGCTCAGCTCACACTCATCCAACCATCTTAATGGGGCATCTTTTTGGGTCAATCTAGTCAATAGGGGTGCTATGGATGAAAACCCCTCCACGAACCAGCAATAATAACCCGCCAAACCCAGGAAACTTCGGATCTCTATAGCTGAAGTAGGTCTAGGCCAGTTCTAAACTGCCTCAATCTTCTTAGAATCCACTTTTATGCCCTCTGCTGATTCAACATGCTCCAAAAAGGCGACTGAGTCTAACCAAAACTCACACTTTGAAAATGTGGCATATAATTGGCTATCTCTCAGAGTCTGAAGTACAATCCGAAGATGTTGTTCATGCTCCTCTCGACTGCGGGAGTAGATCAAGATATAATCAATGAATACAATCATAATAGAGTCAAAATAGGGCTTGAACACCCGGTTCATCAAATCCATAAATGTTGCTGGAAATTTCTAAACCCAAATGACATCACTGGGAACTCATAATGTCCATACCGAGTTCGAAAAGCCGTCTTAGGGACATCAAATGCCATAATCTTCAACAAATGGTAGTCAAACCTCAAATCAATCTTCGAAAACACCTTGGCACCCTGAAGCTGATCAAATAAGTCATCAATCCTCGACAATGGATACTTGTTCTTGATAGTGACTTTATTCAACTGCCGACAGTCTATACATATCCTCATCAATCCATTTTTCTTCTTCACGAACAATACGGGTGTACCCCAGGGCGAGACACTAGGTCTAATGAATCCCTTATCAAGCAAATCTTATAACTGCTCCTTCAACTCCTTCAACTCCGGTGAGGCCATATGGTATAGTGGAATAGAAATGGGCTGAGAGCCCAGAGCCAAATCAATACAGAAGTCAATATCTCTGTCGAGTGGAATCCCCAACAGATCTACAGGAAACACCTCTGGAAAGTCACGCACAACTAGTACTATCCATGGAAGTAAACTCCGCACTAGAATCATAGACATAGGCCAAATAAGCTAGACATCCTTTCTCGACCATACGTCGAGCCATCACATAAGAAATAACTCTGATGGTAGAATGGCCAAAAGTCCCTCTACACTCTAATAGAGGCAACCCCAACATGGCTAAGGACACCGTCTTGGCGTGATAGTCCAATATAGCATGAAAAAGTAACAATCAATCCATACCTAAGATAACATCGAAGTCTATTATATTAAGAAGTAGGAGATCTACGCTAGTCTTAAGACTCCCAACAACAATCACACACGAGCGATAGACACGATCTACAACAATAGAATCTCCCACAGGTGTAGACACATACATAGGAGCACTCAAAGAATCACGAGGCACAACCAAATATGAAGCAAAATAGGAAGACACGTAGGAATAAGTAGAGCCCAGATCAAATAAAACTGAAGCATATCTATGGATAACTGGAACAATACTTGTGATAACGGCGTCAGATGACTCGGCCTCATGCCTAGCTGGGAAAGCATAACATCGGGGCTGGGGCCCTCTACTATGAACTACGTTTCTAGGATAGTCTCTAGCTGGTTGGCCTCCACCTCTAACGGCATGACCTCCACCTCTGGATGCCTGACCCCTGACTCTCGCTGGATAAGCGGGCAGTGGGGCAACCAGTGCCGAAACTATGGCACGAGAACTCTGATGTGGCATGCCACCCAATAACCTCGAATAGAATGTCCTGATGTGACTAATACCTCCACACTCAAAACACCCATCCTACTGCTATGGCTGCTGAAGCTGAAGCTGACCCGAATGGGCCAGATAACCTCGGTGATAGCTCTGAATCGGAGGCGCACTGATAGGAGCTGATGGTGCATTGTAGGCTGGCTATCTAGAATGATGCACATAAGGGCCACGACTCCCTAAAGCATAATGAGATGCCTGAAACACTGACTGGAATGGCATGGGAGGATAGACTCTACCATAAGTACCCTTGCATCCAGATGAGGCACCACTGAAACCACCAAAATGACGAGGCCTCTTATCAGACACCAGCCCTCTCTCCTAAGCACGAACCATCTCGATCCGTCTAGCAATATCTACGACCGTTTGGAAAGAAATATCACTTTCGATCTCCTTGGCCATCTGTAGCCTGATGTAAAAGTGAGACCATCAATAAATCTCTTCACTCTCTCCCTCTCAGTAGGAAGCAAGATAGTGTCATGACGATCTAGGTCCACAAATTGAGTCTCGTACTGGGTAACAGTCATACTACCCTGCTAAAGACTCTCAAACTGATTGTGGTACTCCTCTCTCATAGTGACAGGAATGAACTTCTCTAGAAATAGTTGTGAGAACTGATCCCAGGTAAGTGCAGGTGACCCACCTGGTCTAGTCAACATATAACCTCTCCACCACCTCTTGGCGGAACCAATCATCTGAAATGCTGCAAAATCGGCCCCATTGGTCTCAACTATACCCATGTTATGCAACACCTCGTGGCAACGGTCCAGGTAATCCCATGGGTCCTCAGAAGATACACCACTTAGTGAATAGGGAAGCTTGGTAAACTTATCCAATCACAACAGGGCCTCAGAAGACATGACAGGCCAATCACCAGCATATGTCGCAACAACCGGCTGAACCAACCCAACTGGCGGGGCCACTGGAGTTTGATACTGGAGAGCCACCTGCTCCGGGGTGTGAGTAGCGGGAGTCTGTTCTCCTACCCCAGCTCGAGAGAGGGCTGGTGCCACCGTAAATATACCGGTCTTTGGGCCATACTCTCCATAAGTCCCACCAAATGGAATAGAGCATCCTGAAGCACTGGAGTGGCTGTGAACCCTTCCAAAACCAGAGCTGGTCTGAAGGGTACAATCTGAGCCGGAGCCTCCTCCTCAATATCTACCTGAGACTTCATTGCAATTGCTACTACTCGAGCTCTAGGCTGAGCTCTGCCTCAACCTTGGACGCTGGCTCGGCCTTGGTCTCGACCTCTTCCCCTCGTAGAAGCTGCCACATGGGGCTCCGGCTCGTGTCCAACTGTAGATGCAATGCGTGTTCTCGCCATCTATGAGAGAACAAGAATATAATGGTTCAATCATCAATGATAGAATAAAAGTGCATGATAGAGAAAGAATAAAGTGAAATTTTTCCTAAACTCCATAGCCTCTGGAAGATAAGCACAGATGTCTCCGTACCGATCCTCCAGACTCTACTAAGCTTGCTCGTGACTCATGAGACCTAGGCAACCTAGTGATCTGATACCAACTTTTCACAACCCGAAATTTTCACCCCAAGGACCGTGATGGCGCCTAATATTTCACTTGCTAGGCAAACCAACGTTAGAATAGTTCTTAGCATTTATTAAAAATTCAAATTAGCTAATACCGAGTAAACTGAAATAAGACTGAGATAGAGTGAGAAAACCCATAATAACACCAATATCTAGATACAATCCCAGAATTGGTGTCAGAAGTGCACAAGCGGCTAGAATAATATAAATAATGGTTTGAATAAAAGTGTAACCGTCTGAAATTAAATGAACAACTAAAATAAGGTAGAAGGGGACTTAGGACTGCGAACGTCGAGCAGCCGTACCTCAAATCCCCGCAAGGCAATCAATCCAAGCAATGTACTGACCGCAGCTAGGACTGACTCCAAAATCTACACAAGAAGTGCAGAGTGTAGTATGAGTACAACTGACCCCATGTACTCTGTAAGTGCCGAGCCTAACCTCGGCAAAGTAGTGATAAGGCTAAGGCGGGTCACTTACAATAACCTGTACGAAGTATAATTATAATAACAGGAAAGGAACACATGAAAATAAGGCAGTTAACTTATGAAAATAAACTCAATCCTCAAAATCGGTAATACCGGAAAAACCAGTACTCAGAATCTCATATGAAAGCACCGAAGGCTAACACAATACAACAATGAATATAAAACACATAATCCAGTGCGGCGCGCAACCCGATCCAACCGTACAAACACTATCCTCCCTTATTTTACCATATTAATATCAAGAATAATATGTAAAACCCATTGTGGCGTGAAACCCGACCCCACCATATAATCAGATTCAATATCATAATCCTCCCTTATTTCACCATATCAAATCACATATAAAATCTGTTGCGACGTGCAACCCGATCCATAAACAAAATCAATAAATGTAATCAACTCAACAATTCAAATCACAAGAATCTCTACGATTAAAGAATATGAAAGCAACGCCATAAAGGAACCTTGTACCAAATCAAGGAATTCTACAATTAACACAAAGTAACAAGACAAGCCAAAGAAGTGACATTAAAGTGTACAAGTAAGACAAGTAGCAATTAATCATGGAATCATGGAAGAAACAAGCATTTCAATACAAAAGTGCTAGGTGACAAGTAACAAGTTAAGGCATAGAAAGCAACTAAGACATGTAACAGTTAAGGCATGGAATGAGATAATTAATGAAATATGGGAAAGCATGAAAATAACTATTTTGACGGTGTATATACACTTGTTACCTCACATATACGCCGTTACACATGTAATTCACCTAACACATAGCTCAAGGATCCCTAATTTTGTCAAATTAAGGTTAGACCCAACACTTACCTTGCTCCGCAAGCAAATCAAAGCTCAATCGGGGCCTTTTCTCTAAAATCCGTCTCCAAACCAATCGAATCTAACCAAAATCGACTCAATAACATCAAACAATGCTAGGGAAATCAATTACAATACATAAAGTTAAGATCTTTACTCTTTTCCCAAAAAGTCAACAAAAGTCAACCTCGTGCTCGCTTGGTCAAAACTCAAGATTCAGACCAAAAACCCAATTACCCATTCACCCTTGAGCCCGGTTATATAATTAATTTCGAAATTCGACCTCAATTCGAGGTCTAAATCCCAAATTTACAAAATTCCTAATTCTACCCAAATCCCTAATTTCTATCATGAAAATCCTAGATTTGATGTTGAAAAATTATAAAATATAATGGGTAATTGAAAAAAGAAACAGATTAAAGTCACTTATCAATGAATTTAGGAAGAAAATCTCATGGAAAAATCACCTCTAGGGTGTTTAGGGTTAAGAGTTTGTGAAAAATGAGCTAAGTCTCGCATTTTCAGCCTTTTGTCCCGGCGCAGATGCCGCAATTGCGAACCCCGCAAATACGAAGAAATTCTCGCAAAAGTTAACTCCCCCCCCACCTCTGCTGGCATCGCAAATGCGACGCTTTGTTCGCAAATGCGAACTAGGACCTTCCGTAAATGCGACCCATTTTGATCGCAAATGCGAACAAACTTCCCCCAGCCCCCATCCACAGATGCGAAGAATTTGTTCGAAAATGCGAACGTGACAGAGCTCACCGACTATTGCAAATGCGACCCTAACCTCGCAAATGCAAGGTCTGAGACCTGTGCACCAAAACCAGCAAAGTCCTACTCTTTCAAACACTCCGCCATGCGTCCGAAACTCACCCGAGCCCTCGGGACTCTAAACCAAATATGCACACAAGTCCAAAAATATCATACGAACTCGCTCGCATAATCTAAACACCAAAATAATACTTAAAACTATGAATCAGATACCAAAACGAATGTAATTTTCAAAGAAACTTAAGAACATGCAAATTTACAAACAGATGTCCAAATCAAGTCAAATCAACTCTGTTTTGCACTAAAATTTGCAGACAAGTCATAAATATTGAAATAAACCTATAGCGAATTCCGAAACCAAAATCTGAACCCGGTAGCAACAAAGTCAACTCACGGTCAAACTTAAACATTCTTTAAACCTTTAAATTGCTAGTTTTCAATAAATTATATTAAATCAAGTTAAGAACTTCCGTATTCAATTTCGGGCATACGCCCAAGTCCCAAATCAGGATACAAATCTATCGGGACCGTCAAAACGTTGATCTGGGTTTGTTTATATAAAATATTGACCGTTATCAACTCAAATGAGTTTTAAGGCACGATTTCACATTTTTCATCAATTTTCTCATAAAAACTTTTCGAAAAAAGGACATGGACTGCGCATGCAAATCGAGAAAGGATAAATGGAGCTATTTGAGGTCTCAGAACACATAAATAAAGGGTAAAACTATGAATGACCTATCAGGTCATCACATGTTGAAAGGAAAAATAAACTTCTAGCTTTATTTTTGAAACGACAATCTTGAGTCTGCTTTTGAATATACTTTTCAACATTCAAAGCCATACCCGTGAAGTAATCTTATATTTGTAGATTTCATATTATTTGCTTTTGGCAGAAATCTACTACTAATAAAAATTAGAATTGGACGAGCTCTATAACTGAATTTTCTCTCTCTATGGCAACCTTTGTCTCCCCTCCAATGTGCTCCGAAATAGCAGAGAGTATTTTCTACTAGCTTCAAATCAGGTTTGTCAATAAAAGCTAATGTTTCTAAACCATCAACCTCATGAAGTTGATATAGTTTTTTTTAGCATCGGCTGAACAATCAATTTGAACTCCTTGAATCATAGAAGAGTGAGTAATTTAGTTTATATTTTAATAAAACTCTAGCACTAAATCAAAATAAAAATCACATGGAGTTCTTACAAATTCTGACCAAGGATACTTGTTAATGGCATGAACAATAAAACATCTCCCAATCCATTATTTGGATAAAAAAATAAAAATAAATTCTAAAAAAGGATATTAATGTCCGCCCAAGAATTTTCAGATGTAGGATTTCTAGAAGAAGAAGCTCTTTGAGCGATCATAGAAAGGGGCTTAGAGGAGCAGAGGAAAAAAAAAGAGACAATGGAAAAAGAATACAAAAAACTATACACAGGAGAGACAGTAGATTGACGGAGAAAGCATAATCTGGTGGAGATGGATAAAATAAGGTAAAAAGGAGTTTGGTTGAAGAGGTTAATGGCCCCTATACTTATTTTTACAATAAATCTTATTTGCATAGTTAGTGAGGACCGTTGTCAACACATGGATGAAGAATGAAATTGGATGAAAATGTAAGATTTATTTTTATTATGTTAAAATTAATTGATGTCAATGTATGATCTTACTTTGGCGTCGGTGGCTTTTTACTTTCCCTCTGATACCACCGTTCTTTGGCAATGTCCTTGGCGATGCCAAGGAGGTCACTATTCGGGATGACTGTGTGTTACGAATGCTGGGTAGGCTTTGTGTTCCCAATGTAGATAGTTTACGTGAGTTGATTCTCGAGAAGGCTCACAATTCGCGGTACTCCATTCATCCGGGTGCCGCTAAAATGTATCAGGACTTGAGGCAACACTATTGGTGGAGGAGAATGAAGAAGGACATAGTGGAGTATGTAGCTCAGTGCCTAAACTGTGAGCGGGTGAAGTATGAGCATTAGCGGGCCGATGGATTGCTTCAGAGGCTAGAGATTCTAGAGTGGAAATGGGAGCGGGTTATTATGAATTTTGTTGTTGGACTCCCACAGACTCAGAGGAAGTTCGATGTAGTATGGGTGATTGTGTATAGGTTGACCAAGTCGACTCATTTCATTCCAGTGGTGACTACTTATTCTTTAGAGGAGCTGGCTCAAGTTTATATTTGCGAGATTATAAGACTTCATGGCGTGCTGGTATCCATCATCTCTGATCGGGGTACGCAATTTACATCGCGGTTCTGGAGGGCCGTACAACATGAGTTAGGCACGCGGGTGGAGTTGAGTACAATATTTCACCCTCAGATGGATGGACAGTCCGAGCGCACTATTTATGTATTAGAGGATAGCCTCTGTGCGTGTGTGATGGAGTTTTGGGGTTATTAGGATCAGTTCTTGATGCTTGCGGAGTTTTCCTACAACAGCAGTTACCGGTCGAGCATTCAGATGATTTCGTATGAGGCTTTGTATGGAAGGAGGTATCGGTCTCCGGCGGGTTGGTTTGAGCCGGGTGAGGCTAGGTTCTTGGGTACAGACTTGGTTCAGGATGCTTCTTAGAAGGTTAAATTGATTCAAGATCGATTTCGTACAACCCAATCTAGATATAAAAGTTATGCGGATCGGAAGGTTCGAGACATTGCATTCATGGTTGGGGAGCGGGTCTTGCTCCGAGTTTCGCCCATGAAGGGTGTTATAAGGTTCGGAAAGAAGGGCAAGTTGAGCCCTAAGTATATCAGACCTTTTGAGATTCTTGAGAGGATTGGAGAGGTTACCTACAGGCTTGCACTACCACTTAGTCTAGCTGTAGTTCATCTAGTATTCCATGTTTCTATGCTCCAGAAGTATCATGGTGATCCGTCTCATGTGTTGGATTCGGAGTCCCCTTCTACCTAGATTCCTTTATTTTTATTATCCTTTTTATAGATATTGATGTATAGGATTATTCAGTACTACTACTTAGAGCTTGTGACTTATATTTCGCCGGATTTTGGGAGTTGTACATATTGAGTTGCAGATTTTATTTTATATAGTTGTTGAAGTTTTGAGACTTTAAATTATCGCTTCAGTCATTTCCGCATGAATGTTAGGCTTACCTAATCTTAGAGATTAGGTGCGATCACGACATTCTACAGAGGGAAATTTGGGGTAATGACAAATAGCATATTATAAAAATAAAGCAAATAATTAATGACTAGACAAAGTGCATAAATCATGAGATATTTGTCCTTTCACACATTCTCCCATCTTCTTCTTTTTTTAAAAAATATCTCCTCTCTTTTCGTATTTTCTTCATGTCTCTTCTTATTTTCTCTAGTCACTCGATTTAGCTATTAACAACCCAAATTGAATTTCATAATAGTTTAAATTGATCTTAGTAGGAAGATTTTCAAAGTCTCATCATATTAAATATATGCACAACTGTTAAACCTTCAAAATAGGCCAATTGTTATGTATATGTGTGATTTATAGTTAGGGGATAATACATAATTACCCTAAAGGTGACAAGTGGGCCGGTCCGGGCCCGGGATCGCGGGCCAAATGTGCCAGGATCGGTAGGACCGGTATTAGTAGGCATGGGCCGATCTCGTGGGCCGGTCCTGTGCTTTGGGACCGCCAGGGACCGGGACCGGACTGGTCCCTTGGCGGGCCAAACGGTCCCAATAGTCTCAACGGTAAAATTTAAAAAAAAATTGAAAATTTTAAAAAAAGCCGTTGGGATAACGGCTATTTATAAAATAGCCATTTAACCCCCCAACTTTGTTTTAACCCCAAACTTTTTAAGAGGTTCTCAATTTTGACATGAAACTATTTATAATGGTTTAGCACTTGAAGATGAGGAGTTGTCTCAACTTTCGGTAGCAATAGCCTCAATTAGAATAAATGCTCAAACTATTTTTAATGCTTATCAAGTTGCATTAAATCATGCTAGACCAAATGTTCTAACTCCTTCTTCTTCTTCTAATTCTCAATCATCTAAAAGAACAGCGGGAGTAAGAGCACTTACTGCTTGGGCGGAGTTTAGGGGTTCTCAAGGTTCTAGTAGTAGTGATTTTTTACAACTAAATGAGTTTGAAATTTATTTGTCGTAGGGAATTGAGGAAGTGAATCCCTACGGCTCCTTTAATCTTTTGGAATAGTGGAAGGACAAAGAAAAATACTTTACGGTTCTTTCAAGGATGGCACGAGATATTTTAACTATTCAAGCTTCAACAGTGGCATCGGAGAGCGCTTTCAGTTAAGCAAGATTTCAACTCGATGATTATAGAGCGTATATGAGGGAGAGCTTGGAAAAATCAGTACTTTTCAGAGATTGGATCCGTTCGAAAAGAAGAAATTTTGGACTTGCTGAATCACAACCAGAGAAAGACGAATCTTACGAAGAAATGCTAGCTGAACTTGCGGAGAATGCTACTTCGTCCGGAAGCGGCGATGACCAAGCTTCTTTTCCGTCACCACCAACGGAAAATCCTCCGGACCTTGATGGATTTATGAAGTTTGTAAGAGATACCATATAATTTGTATGAACAAAAATTAGTATGTATTATATAAATTGTATTTTTGGTACATCTTGATTAGTTTTTTTCTTTTTTCTCAATGGTGGTATTAGCACCTTGTTGTGCTTATTCCATAAGGGGAAGGAAGACTAAGAAAGATATTGCCATATTTTTTTAATGCTATAATAAAATTACAAGACATTGTTTTGAATATCTCTTTACAATATTTGTCTTTAGACTTTAAATTTGAATTAAAAAATTTAGGTCACAATTCTATAATAAAATTTATAAAGCATTGCCTTAGATATTTTTTTTTAGTATTTTTTTGTCTTTAATTTCTATTTAATTTTTAATTTTTTTTATTGGGCCCACTTAGCTCGCGGGCCGGGACCATGAGTTCGTGGGCCCGGTCCCGAGTCTATTCTTACAAAAAAACCATTTGGCCCGAAACCGTTTAGCCCGTTTAATTTGAATCCGAGACCGTTTAAATCGATTTACTTGACCCGTTTAGGACCCCGACCGGCCCACATGCCGGCCTTAAATTACCCATTGGGATTGTCACGCTTCGTTAGATTCACCCTTCTAGTTTGCGAAGTCGTATGACCCCTTAATAACTTTAAACTGATATTATTACACGCTTTTTTAGGGCACTCCACTTTCAACATAAGGAGTCATGGACACACACTAATAGTTACTTGACACATGTCAAAACACTAAAAACAAAAAAAAGTATTATTTTACATCCAAAAACCAAAATGCTTGTCAGCACTAATTCCCTGTAAACTTCTGCCCGTAACTCCATTAACATCTCCCTCACTTTCTCTTGTCGCCGTCAACTACCAACAAAAATCAACGGCCAGGCGGCCACCCTACAAATTTTTTAAAAAAAGAGTTCAATTAGAAAAATAAAGAAAACATTTGAACTTATTCAACAAATCCATATCATGTTGGAAAAGAAATAGCCCATTCCTAGATTCTTCAATTCACAAAATGAAATCAAATTATGAAGGAGACGAAGAATTCCACGGCTAGTTTCATTGCTTAATTGTTTCATCAGAGAAAAGAAAATTCCACTCAATATATAGAAAGCTTTCGATTTCATCAATATTTATCCTGGAATTTGTAACCGACAAAGACCCACAAAAATTTCGAATCGGAGCTCCGACAACTTTGTCCTTCCTTAACAACTGGTTTCTTCGAAACACAAAATCTTGAGATTTCTATTACGCCGTTTTTTTGTTGTTGAAGATTCCTAAGTTTTTTTTGAAAAAAATCGATGTGGTGGGAGGCAATCAAAGTGGTGGTGGGTGTGATTTAATGGATGAATATATGGAGTGTAATTTATTTTTTTGGTTGAAGAAATTCTGGTGGGTTTGGTGGAGATGGAGGTGGTGAAAGGTAGAGAAGGGACTTGTTATTAATTATTAAAGAAGAAGGAAGAAGAGAATAAAAAAAAGAAAAATGACGAGGAAAAGTAAAACAAAATAGAAAGAAAAGTAAAAAAATTACATTTAAATAAAAAATCTTGGAAAAATTAAATTTTAACTTTATTTTTAATCCCCTCACTCTCTTTAAACAAGTGATATACACTCTACATGTCATGTGGGCCGAAAAGGGAATAATGATATCAGTTCAAAGTTGTTAAAGGGGTCATACGACCCCGCAAAATAGAATGGTGCATCCGACAAAGTATGATAACCTGGGTAATTATGTATTATCCCTTTATAGTTATTAACTTATTATACATCATGTATAATTATACACGGGGAAATCCATTTTTCTTTTGTTGTTAAGAAAATGTGTATTCTATACCACTGAACCTATTATCAATTAATTATGCTGGTATGTAATTTATACATATTAATTCATTTCACTTTTGTTTATTTTATACCACTGAACCTATTACTTAAAATAGGCCGATTATTGTGTAAGTGTGTAATTTATACCTATTATATATCATGTATACTTATACTTGAAAGAAATTAATTCTCTTTTGTTGTTAATAAAATGTGTATTTTATACCACTAAGCCTATTATCAAAATTATGTAAGTTGTATAATTTATACCTATTACACATCATGAAATCAATTATTACAATACTAATTGTTATATCAGTAGATATAATAATCACAAATTATCCATCAGTTGGAAGGAAGAACCTACCAGATTCAACATGCTCATAGATATCCCTTATTCACAATGACACCAAACTATTTTGGTCATTTGTCGTTTAACCTCTTACTCAGAAAAATAAGAGGTGAAATACTGAAATTACACAATTATATACTTACAGTCAATTCCATGCCATAATCACATTAAAATCTATTTAAATTTATTCATTCTCTTGAATTAATTACAATCAGCCTCGTAATATCCCGTCCAACTTTTAAATTTCTCAATTTTCCAACAGAATGTTTTAATGAACTTTGATCTAACGGTTTTTTCCCCTTCTGCTGTTACGTTGGTTGTGAGTACCTTCTGCTTTTACTTGATTTTATTTATAAATTTTTTAGAACATCTTGCAAACACTGAACGAATTTGACTGGTGGTATCATATACAGTTACAACTTAATTATTTGTAATTTTATCATACGCCACTTAGATTCAAGTTTCTATTCTCACCAAAATCTTCTCCTAAATCTTTTTTTCCTTTGAATTATTCACGTATCTTTTTTATCCAAAAAGTGAATTAAATTTATAAGTCAGCAAATGATAATCACGCCACGATAAAAGGAAGAGATAAAAGACAAACCGAGAGGCTCTTGAGGGCCAAAACTTTTTGTGGCCCATTATTTTTTTCTTCTTTATATTAAATCTCTCAGATATCTTTAATTTCACACATGAGAGATTTTCTTCTATTTAAATAAAAGATTACATTGAACCATTTCCTTAGGTTGTTGATCTCTGATACTGGAGGTGTGTGTCTAATATATATATATATATATATATATATATATATATATATATATATATATATATTTGCAGTTATTTTCTTCTATTTAAATAAAAGATTACATTGAACACAAAAAGTTCTGATTTATATACGGTGATAGTGTAGAGAATTTTTGTAATATATATATATATATTAACCTATTACGTTAAACAACATACTTGTATACGGTTAAAATTGAGCCCCCCGATTTTACTATTTGACCGAGACCGGGAGTTTGCATCGAAGGATGGCCTCGTAACGGAATAGGCCATATCACGAGGGTAAGGTACCGAGTTCAGAACTGAGGTACATGTCAAGATCGAGGCTAGTAGCGATCGAAGCCAAACAAGACAGACATCGAGCAAGATCGAAGATAGCACAATAACAAAAATGCGAGATATCCGTGACTGGTCGAGGATCACAGCGTAAACCTCGGTGACTGTCGAGAATCATGGTGTAAATCTCGGAACAGATCAAATCAGAAACGGTTAATTAGCTAATTATGGGATTTTCTTCTGTAATTAGAGATATACCATAAGTAGAACTCCTCTACTATATAAAGGGAAGTATTAACTATTTGTAAGACACATTGTTCTCACGTAAAAAAGCCAATATACCACTCTCTCTTTAGCTTGTACTCTCTTGTTCATCAGCTTGCTTTATTTTTAACTATTTCGGTATCAATCAGTTCGAGGGCACCCTAGTTCGAGGGTTGAATTCCGTTTCAATACTGGTTCGCTTTATTTTATAGTTCATTTCTGTTATTAATCTTCATATTTGTCTATCAGTATTAAGTGAAATTGTGTATTCTTAGAACCTCATTATAAGTTTAATTGTTATTCAATTTTAAGGGTAAACAGTTTGGCGCCCACCGTGGGGCTAAGGATAATAATGATTGCTTAATACTAATTTCGATAACACACACTCCTTTACACTTGTTCTCGTAAGAATCTTTGTTTTCAGGACAAACATGTCAAACTAATAAGCATCACCTACACATGGTGACAACAACCTTGGATTTCACGGGGAAAACGACAACATAGCCGCCCCAGGAATCGAGGTGGCTCGGGCCGACCTCGAGGGACACCAATTGTAAATCACATCGATGTCAGTTCACATGTCGCCCTAAATGAAAATTTAGGCGTTGAGCCCGAAGATAGTATACGTAGGGAAGTTTGATAAGGTGGTCGAGGTACGCAGGGCGGAGAAAATGGTGGATTTAGCCTCCAATTGATATTCGAAATGTTACAGGCTCAACATGCCGCTATAGCACAACTACAAAATCAACACCGAACACCGAGTATGATCGAACCAGAAGTCGTTCAAAGGATCGAGCTTGTGTCGGAAAGGTCGAATGCCAACGAATCGGGGACTGACCCCGCCATTATAAAAATGTTCGAGGAGCTCACTAAATGGATTGAATCAGGAGAAAAGAAAATCGAGGAAAATGACAAGAAAGTAGAGACATACAACTCCCGGATTGACCAAATACCGAGGGCACCGCCGATTCTAAAGGGTATGGATTCAAAGAAATTTCTACAGAAGCCTTTCCCTCCAAGTGCGGCACCGAAACCCATTCCGAAGAAGTTCCGAATGCCAGAAATTCCAAAGTACAATGGGACCACCGACCCTAATGAACATGTTACTTCTTATAGATGCGCAATAAAGGGAAATGACGTAGAAGACGATGAGATTGAATCTGTTCTACTGAAGAAATTTGGAGAAACCTTGTCGAAAGGAGCAATGATATGGTACCATAATTTGCCGCCTAATTCCATCGATTCCTTCGCTATGCTTGCAGACTCCTTCGTAAAGGCACATGCCGGAGCAATAAAGGTTGCGACTAGAAAATCAGACCTCTTCAAGGTGAAACAAAAAGACAACGAAACGTTGAGGGAATTTGTATCTCAGTTTCAGATGGAACGCATGGAACTACCACCGGCCACAAACGATTGGGCTGTTCAGGCCTTTACACGGGGTTTGAACGAACAAAGTTCAGTGGCATCACGACAGCTAAAGCAGAATCTAATTGAATATCTAGCGGTAACCTGGACCGATGTACATAATCGGTACCAGTCGAAGATCAGGGTCGAGGATGATCAATTGAGGACCCCTTTCGATTCCGCTTATCCAAACATGCCCGTTAGCAGAACTCAAAGGGATATTGACAGAGAACCCCAGTCGAGCAGAGATCGGTATATACCATACAATGCAGATCGTAGAAACAGCAGCCCAGGACACAATCCCATCCGAAATGATTGGAGGGACGATAGAAGACATAGCTCTCGAGGTTTCATGATAAAAAATGGCTTCTATAAACATGCCAATCCCACATAAGCACCACGATTGTTAGAATACAACTTCAGCATCGACGCATCAGGTATTGTGTCATCCATTGGGAGAATCAAAGATACTAGATGGCCCAGACCCCTACAAATCGATCCATCCCAAAGGAACCCCATTCAAACATGCAAATACCAAGGTACACATGGTCATAAAACCGAAGACTGCAGACAACTAAGGGAGGAGGTGGCCCGTCTATTCAACGAGGGTCACCTTCGAGAATTCTTGAGCGACCGAGCTAAAAACCATTTCAGAGACATAGACGCAAATAGGAAAAACGAGCAGGAAGAACCACATCACGTGATTCACATGATCGTTGGAGGGGTCGATATTCCATAAGGGCCCGTGTTCAAACGCACTAAAGTATCAATCACCAGAGAAAAACGAACTCGAGACTATGTGCCAGATGGCGCTTTATCATTCAATGATGAGGAAGCAAAAGATATCTCACAACCCCATAATGATGCTTTGGTAATCTCTATCCTTATGAATAAAATTCAGGTTAAACGTGTTTTAATTTATCCAGGAAGTTCGGCCAATATTATTCGATCGAGGGTCGATTGAGCAGTTCGGATTCTCAATGGCTTTAACATTGTAAGCGAAACAACTAAAGGTGAAATCATCCTACCAGTAAATGTAGCTGGAATTATTCAAGAAACAAAGTTCCATATGATCGAAGGCGATATGAGATACAACGTACTGCTCGGAAGACCCTGGATTCACAATATGAGGGTGGTCCCCTCAACCCTTCACCAAATGCTGAAGTTCCCAACACCGAATGGAGTAAAAACGGTGTATGGGGAACAACATGCTACCAAAGATATGTTCACGGTCGACGAAGTAATACCGGTATCGGCGCTTTCTTCAACAAAAGGTTCGGAGTCCAAAAGAAAAAATGAAGCTAAATAGCAACCACAACTACCAGCTTCGACTCAATCGGAGAAGAAGGGAATGGACGAGGACGATGACTATTGGATTCCTCGATCCTTCATAATCCCAGAGGATTTCGATGCCACCAAATCGACTGTCGAGGAGCTAGAGCAAGTCGTACTGATCGAGCATCTACCCGATCAAAAGGTATACCTGGGTACAGGGTTAACCCCCGAGCTCAGGGAAAAACTCATCAAATTTCTTATCAATAATATGGATTATTTTGCTTGGTCCCATTTAGATATGACAAGGATCCCGCAAGAAATCGCTACACATCGACTGAGCTTGGACCCAAAGTTCCGCCCGATAAAACAAAAGAGAAGACCCCAGTCCGAGGTGAAACATACATTCATCAAGGATGAGTTAACCAGAATTCTCAAAATAGGATCCATTCGGGAGGTAAAATATTCTGAATGGTCAGCAAAAGTAGTCGAAGTCCTTAAAAAGGGAAATAAACTTAGAATATGCGTATACTATAAAGATTTAAACAAAGCATGTCCTAAAGACTCTTTTCCTCAACCGAATATCGATCGCATGATCGATGCCACGACCGGCCATGAGATCCTTAGTTTTCTCGATGCCTACTCCAGGTACAATCAAATACAAATGAACCCGGAGGATCAGGAAAAGACTTCGTTCATCACTAAGTACGACACCTATTGTTATAATGTAATGTCGTTTGGACTAAAAAATTCTAGTGCCACTTATCAACGCTTAGTAAATCGAATGTTCGAAGAACAAATAGGTAAGTCAATGAAATTTTATATTGACGATATGCTAGTTAAGTCCCTGCGAGAAGAGGACCATTTGACACATTTGCAGGAGACCTTCGATATACTAAGGAAATACAACATGAAACTCAACCCGGAGAAATGTGCATTTGGGGTCGGCTCGGGTAAGTTCCTAGTCTTTATGGTATCAAATCGGGGTATCTAAATCAACACCGATAAGATCAAGGCGATCGAAGACATCACAGCCGTGGATAATGTTAAGGTCGTACAAAGATTAACAGGCCGCCCTAGACCGATTCATCTCGAGGTCTTCAGATAGAAGTCACAAGTTCTTCTCATTGCTAAAAAAGAACAACAATTTTACATGGACCCTGGAATACCAACAAGCATTTGAAGAACTAAAGCGGTACCTCTCGAGCCCGCCACTGCTTCATACTCCGAAAGCGGACGAGCAACTATACTTGTACTTAACAGTCTCGAAAATCGCGATAAGTGGGGTCCTAGTTCGAGAAGAGTAAGGTACGCAATTTCCTGTTTATTATGTTAGTCGAACTCTAGGTGAGGTCGAGACCCGGTACCCACACTTAGAAAAATTAGCGCTTGCTTTAATAAGCGCTTCTAGGAAATTAAAACCATATTTTCAGTGTCACCCGATCTGTATGGTGACTACTTATACCCTTCGCAATATTTTTCATAAACCCGAACTTTCGGGCCGATTGGCCAAATGGGCCATCGAGATCAGTGGGTACGATATCAAGTATCGACCCCGAACGACCATCAAGTCTCAAATCTTAGCGGACTTCATGGCCGACTTTACATCAGCCCTCGTACCTGAGGTCGAAAAGGAACTATTATTAAAATCGGGTACATCATCGAGAGTGTGGACCCTCTTCACAAACGGCGCTTTGAATGTGAAGGGGTCCAGGCTAGGCATCATTTTGAAGCTGCCAACGGGTAATACAATTAGACAAGCTATCAAAACTTCCAAGTTAACTAACAATAAGGCCGAGTATGAGGCTATGATTGCAGGTCTCGAGCTAGCTAAAGGTTTGGGAGCAGAAGTCATTGAGGCCAAATGTGACTCCCTGCTCGTGGTAAACCAAGTCAACAAAACTTTCGAGGTACGAGAAGATCGAATGCAGAGGTACTTGGACAAATTATAGGTGACTCTACATCGGTTTAAATAATGGACCTTACACCATGTGCATCGAGAACAAAACAGTGAGGTCGATGCCCTTGCAAATTTGGGGTCATCAGTCGAAGATGGCGAGATTAGCTCGGGGACTGTCGTACAACTTTCAAGGTCAATAATAGAAAAAGGCCACGCTAAAATCAACTCCACAAGTCTGACCTGTGATTGGAGGAACAAATATATCGAGTACCTAAAGAACGGGAAGCTTCCATCGGATCCTAAAAAATTGAGGACTCTACGTACGAAGGCCGCACGATTCACATTTGTCGAAGATGTAACCCTATATAGAAGTATGTTCTATGGACCATTGGCAATATGTTTTGGACCAGGAGATACCGACTACTTCCTACGAGAAATCCACGAGTGCACCTACAGAAATCATTCTGGTGCCGAATCATTGGTTCATAAAGTCATCAGAGCAGGATACTATTGGGCCGATATGGAGAAGGATACAAAAGAGTTTGTTTGAAAGTGCGACAAATGTCAAAGATATGCGCCGATGATTCACCATCCCAGAGAGCAACTCCACTCAGTCTTATCCCTATGGCCATTCATGAAGTGGGGAATGGATATCGTCGGCCCTCTGCCATCGGCCCCAGATAAAGCTAAATTTATTGTTTATGACTGACTATTTCTCTAAGTGGGTTGAAGCACATGCTTTCAAGAAAATTAGAGAGAAATAAGTCATAGACTTCATCTAGGACCACATTATATGCCGATTTGGGATGCCTTCCAAGATCGTATGTGACAATGAAAAGCAATTCGTCGGCGACAAAGTGACAAAATTTCTTGAAGATCACAAAATAAAGAGGATCTTGTTCACGCCATATCATCCTAGTCGGAATGGACAAGCCGAATCGACTAACAAAACCATCATTCAAAATCTAAAGAAAAGATTGAACGACACTTAGGGAAAATGGAGAGAAATATTTCCCGAAGTCCTTTGGGCGTATCGAACGATGTCAAAATCTAGTATGGGGGAAACACTGTTTACTTTAGTATACGGTGCCGAAGCTCTGATATTGGTTGAATCCGGGGAACCCAGCGTCAGGTTTAGATATGCAACAGAAGAATCAAATCACGAGGCTATGAATACAAGCCTCGAATTGCCAGATAAAAAATGGGAAGCCGCTCTCGTTCGAATGTCCGCACAGAAACAACAGATCGAAAGGTACTACAATCGAAGAGCCAATATTCAACACTTCAAAATCGGGGACTTAGTTCTGAGGAAGGTCACCCTCAATACTCGAAACCCAAACGAAGGAAAACTTGGTCCGAACTGGGAGGGACCATACCAGGTCCTCGATATCATCAGAAAAGGATCCTATAAACTTGGCATGGTGAACAACGAACAATTACTAAACAATTGGAATGTATCACTCCTCAAACGATATTACTGCTAAGGTATGGCCTTCTCCATTTTTATTTATATTTTATACTAACAATTTGCAGGTGTTTAATCGAACACATTAAAGGATTCTTCAACGCATTCTTCAAATGCAGAGTCCTTAGGTCTGAAAGCACGCGTTGCACTCTTTTTCCCTTAGACCGTTTTTGTCCCAAATAGGTTTTTCCGGTGAGGTTTTTAACGAGACAACCATTGTTCGTGCTAACTTAGAGCAATTCAGCAGTATCCAAGGCTCCTTTACAATCAACCTCGAATACTGGGGGGCATCACCTTTGGATAGTTACAAAGAAGATACTTCATGTCGACAGGGTCTCGATAGGTAAATTTTATAGAGGACCAAACGGTCAAATGAACCGTGTCCATGTATATTACTCGAACCCTAATGTCAAAACACGTACGCTTGTATAATCTATTGAAAGGAGTATTTTTCCTTACTAGATGTTCCATGCTTCAGAAAAACTTATACTTTACAATTTCATACTTATGCTCTATTGTGAAAACTAGCTTAAGGTCCGATCACAACTGAAGTTCAATCAATTTACCCGATACTTGGGGGCTGCCGTCCAAAAAATCGACATGATCATATTACTAAACCACAAAATCGTAAGACCTTAAAAAGGCAATCCTCAATTTTATAGGCCACGGCCACCCCACTCGGGTACTAATACTTCGAACAAGTTCGAAGTATAACAGGGGAACAAGCCCAAAAGGCAAATCCCAAGTTAAAGACTACAACCAAATTAACACGGTTCGGAGACGTTCGATTTCCGTTATTAAATAGGCCTTCAAATATTTTCTCAAACCGGTTAAAAAGGCTACCCTCGACTAAATTTCTAAGGGTCTCGATAATCTTGACCCTCGAAAACCCTAATGGGTACAAAGTCATTCAAACTCTCGAACAAATTCTTTCTTTTATGCTAAGGCATTACGAAACAAAGGGTCTCGATAATATCGACCCTCGAAAATCCTAATGGGTACGTTCGAATTCTCGAGCAATCCTTTATTTCGTGCTAAGGCACAACAGAATTTATAAGATTAAACAATAAAACTTTCAAGCCGAAAAGGGGGAGAAAGCCATTCTTTTTGCTATGGCCGTATCGGCCTAATTCAAGAGACTAAAGGGCAGTTTATTTTTGAGAAATCATCCTCGCTCAATTAAAACCTAAGGGTCACCCTACTCCGAGTTCAAGTAAGTACTCACTCAATTATAAAAACTACACTAGTTCGGCTTCGATCAAATTGCCTAAGCCTTAAACTTATGAACAAAATTTTTATAAGGCATAAATAAAATAAAAATTTTACAAGGCATAAATGAAATAAAGACAAGTCGGAAAGGAAAAATATCTTTATATATATGAGAATATTTATAAGGTCCGATCAGGATCCTATACAAAAGATCGAAAGTGAATAATCCTAAGGTTCCTGATCTTCTCCGGGGGCAGTTTCTTCTCCATCGAGGTTTTCCCCATTCTCGGACCCGCTCTTGCTGCCATCATCATCATCATCATCATCATCATCATCGGAAGTGGCCAGTATTCCAGCTTCGGCTTCATGCTCTCTAGCCTTTCCTATCTCGTTGGTAAGATTGAAACCTCGAGCGTGGATCTCCTCGAGGGTTTCCCTTCGAGATTGGAATTTGGCGAGTTTGGCAATCCAATATGCTCGAGTTTGAGTGGTCTCAGCTGCGTCTCTCACTTGGACTTGAGCGGCTTCAGCATCGGCCCGGTAGATGGCCATAATCACATCTGCCTCGGCCTTAGCCTTTTCAGTTTCAGATTTGGCCTTAGCAAGTTCGAAAGCCAACCGAGCCTCAAGCTCCTCTATTTTCCTTTCTTGAGCCGAGCTCTTCTCCTTCATACCTTGAAGCTGACTTTCGACCGATGATAATTGGGCTCGAGCAGTCTTTTTTTCTGCAGCAAAGCGGTCCATATTTTCTTTCTACCCCAAGGACTCCGCCTTTATCATGTTGACCTCCTCACGGAGCTGTCCTATCGACCTTCTGCTGCAGTTGTGAGATCTAAATGTTAGCCACCGTTCCCTAATTGAGCCCATGAGCTTTTAATATTTTCATTACCTGCTCGATCAGGTCAGTCTAATCTTTGTGAACCGTGTCCAATTCGGCTCGGAGGTCCTTGATCTGTTCTTCTTTTTGCTTACCGAGAAGGTTGAGGGCATTACTCTCCTCGATAAGCCTTTGAATGTCGGCCTCGTACCGACATAGCTCGGCTCGAGACCGAGAAAATGCTTCTCGGTGAAGGGCTGAGGCCTACGCAGAAAGAAGAAAAGAAGTTAGACAAAAAGAGAAAAATGAACACAAAGTAATACCAACAAGGGGAGCTAAGACTTACCCGATTCAAAGCTTGATGTGCTTAATTGAAAAGGTTTGATGCCTCACCCAAGTCCTTTCTCGGGACCTCCAAGTTAAAGTAATCACGGAAGGGGTCTTCCCTTCCATGGGCTCCTTCGATGGAGAGGGTCTTCAAGGCTCGAGCCTCTTGAATTATCAACTCAGAAAACAAGGGGAGCAGCGGGGAGCCTCCAATTTCTATTGCCCCAAGTGAATCACTTGGGGTGTTCTCCTCATCTCGAGGGGCCTCGACAGTCGTACCCACTGTTGGCTCAGTGTTATGGGAGGCATCTTCGATCCTCGATGACTCGGGTACTTCGCCCAAGTTTCTTCTCGAGACCCCCTCATCTCGAGACGGAGTCTCTGCAGCCTTCACTGATTCAGTGGCCTTTGGGGCCTCGGTGCTCATTCCCACTCAGGCCACCATCCCGGAGTCGTCTTCTTCCACTTCTTCATCTTCCTCCCTTAGACGCCGAATAGACTCTTCGGTTAAGGGGATAATGTTCTTCCTTAACTTACAAGCTGCCTTCTTCTTAGGTTCTGGATCCTCGGAGGGTGGGGACTTTTTCCTTTTTTTGTCCTTCGCCGGTTTCAGTGCTGGGATCGAAGTCTTCCCCTCACCAGATAGGGGCCTCATAACAACATCTTTGCCAAGGCATGTATGAAAGGAAATTAAGTAAGAAATGCTTTGATAAAATCATTAAAGACATGGAAAGGGAGCTTACCATGAGTTTTGGCTTCCCATCGGCCCTTTGATAAATCGTGCCATGAGCGCTCGGCATACGAAGAGGTCAAGGCCAGGTCCCGAACCCAGCTCTTGAGGTTAGGAATTGCACCGGGCATCCAAGCGACCGCTACATCACGGAAGGGGATATCGATGAGAAGAAGCAAATGAGCAAAATAATAAATAAGAGTTAACAGTGGGATTGTACTTACGCCTCATATTCCATTTCTCAAGAAATGGCATCTTCTTGGCCGGGATTAGGTCGGAAGTTCTCACTCGAACGTATCGGCCCATCCCGCCTCGGTCCTTGTCCTTGTCTATGCTCGAGAACAACACTTATGTAGCCCGGCATTGGAGTTTTATTAACCTGCTTCGATAGAGGCGGGGGCTGTATAACCTAATGAGGTGGTCGAGGGTGAAAGGCATCCCCTCGACTTTGCTCACGAAGAATCAGAGCATAATCACAATTCGCCAAAAGGAAGGATGGATTTGGCCTAGGGTTATTTGACACCGACGGCAAAAATCAATGACGACAGGGTCAAGAGGTCCCAACGTGAAAGGGTAAGTGTAAACACTTAGAAACCCTTCCATATTGGTGGTGATGTCCTCTTCAGGGGTTGGGATCACCACTTCTTTGCCTTCCCAGTTGCAATTATTCTTTACCTGCTTAAGGTATCCCTCAGTTATCGAGCATATATACATCGACACTGGCTCGCATCGATCGAGAATCGATGAGGCTTTATCGGTGTTAAAATCGGAAGTAAGGACACCCCCCGGGAACACAATCCTCGGTGCGCGGCTCCGCCGGTGTCTTGTCACCGGCCGGCCGCGATGAAGAAGCATTTTCCTTTTGAGGAACAATTTTTTATGTTTTTGTCATTTTTGTACGGATTTGAAGTTAAAAATAGATGGAGATGATAAAATTTGGTGTTTTGAGAAGAGGTTAGCAGTGAAAATTATAGATTTGGAGATGAAGAAATTAGAAGATATAAAAAGCTTTGGAGATTGGAAATCTGGAAGTAAAAGTTCAAAATGGTGGAGAGAGGGGTTATTTATAAATTTTACAATGACGGTTCAATATTGGCGGTGGCCGACCATCGACTGACGTGTATTTAATGCCTTGGTAACTATACAGACGAGACGTTCCAGTCACTTCCGTCACTTACGTCACAAGGATGACATCATGACAGGTCTAGATAGAAAATCAAAGGCTCAATTCATTTCTTGTCATTACACTCCAAAAGAACGAGGGGACTATCTGTATATGGTTAAAATCGGGCCTATTTGATTTTACTATTTGACCGAAACCGGAAGTTTACATCGAAGGATGGCCTCGTAACGGAATAGGCTATATCACGAGGGTAAGGTATCGAGTTCAGAACCAAGGTACCTGTTAAGATCGAGGCTAGTAGCGATCGAAGCCAAACAAGACATACATCGAGCAAGATCGAAGATAACACAATAACAGAAAGGTGATATATCTGTGATTGGTCGAGGATCACGACGTAAACCTCGGTGACTGTCGAGGATCTTGGCGTAAATCTCGGAACAGATCAAATCAGAAACGGTTAATTAGCTAATTATGGGATTTTCTTCTGTAATTAGAGATATACCATAAGTAGAACTCCTCTACTATATAAAGGGAAGTATTAACTATTTGTAAGACACATTGTTCTCACGTAAAAAAGCCAATATACCACTCTCTCTTTAGCTTGTACTCTCTTGTTCATCAGCTTGCTTTATTTTTAACTATTTCGGTATCAATCAGTTCGAGGGCACCCTAGTTCGAGGGTTGAATTCCGTTTCAATACTGGTTCGCTTTATTTTATAGTTCATTTCTGTTATTAATCTTCATATTTGTCTATCGGTATTAAGTGAAATCGCGTATCCTTAGAACCTCATTATAAGTTTAATTGTTATCCAATTTTAATGGTAAACAATACTTTTTTGAGGACGGACACATATTACAATTTAGGTAACCTAATAGGGTAAAGTAAAAAGAATTACATTAGCAAAATATATGACTTAAAATATCAAAACAAGTCTGCTTCGAAGGAGAAAAAGAAATAACAAATTAAACAACTGCTCGAATATATAGCTAAAAAATATAAAACAATTTCACCAATAAGTTCAACATCTGTTTGTAGATGAAATAATTCCATGATTTCCGTTATGCAATAAATTAAGTTAATATATTGAAGTAAGTGTAATAACCCGAATATTTTTATATTCTTATAAATTATGAAATTGGAGAATCGGTTTTATTTATAACTATTGGTTCAATTAGTAAACTAAAGGGAGGAAATTTATTATAATATATATATATATATATATATATATATATATATATATATATATAAAATAGTGTATTAAACAAATATTTAGTGGGCTAATTACATATTATAAATTGAGAATTTGAGATAAGTAGCTTTAGATCTAAAAGGTTAACACATGGGCCGAACCCACTCTTTTCCTTTTAGGAAACTTACACAAATGTCTCAAATAAGTCTCAACTTATCAACCTCTAGCCTTTAGAGTTCTGATTTATACACAGTGACATTGTAGAGAATTTAGGTAATATCAATATATTTTAACCTATTACATTAAACAACATATTTTTTTGTGGACGGACACATATTGCAATTTAGATAACCAAATAAGGTAAAGTAAAAAAAATTACATTAGCAAAATATATGACTTAAAATATCAAAACAGGTCTGTTTCGAAGATGAAAAAGAAATAACAAATTAAACAGCTGCTCGAATATATAGCTAAAAAATATAAAACAATTTCACCAATAAGTTCAATATCTTTTTGTAGATAAAATATTTTTGTAACGTCTCGGCTGGTCGTTTTGAGTGTATTAACCCCAATCCCCTATTTATTGCCTCCTCTGTTTTATATTGTAGTTACATGACTCGCCGGGATGTTTGGTTTCAGGTTTCGGAGTGAAATGGGACACATAGTCCCCAAAACTGGAAGTTTAAGTCGTAGGAGTTTACCGTAGTCTGACTTGTATGAAGACGACTCCGAAATGGAGTTGTGATGATTCCAATAGCTCCATATGGTAATTTGAGTCTTGGGAGCGTGTTCAGATGTTGATTTGCAGGTATGTAGGTCATTTTGGCGTTAATTGGCGAAAGTTGAAAATTTGTGGAATTTTGGGAAGTTTGACCGGGAGTGAACTTTTTAATATCGAGGTCGGATTCCAATTTCGGAAGTTGTAATAGATCCGTCATATTAATTATGACTTGTGTACAAAATTTGGTATCAATCGAAATTGTTTTGGTATGTATCGGCGTCGGTACCGGGGGTGTAATGCTTATCTAGCCTTCATGAGGGATGTCAGTGTTGATACTCCTACCGTGGAGTCAGTTCTGGTAGTGAGGGTTTATCCAGATGTATTTTCGGCGGATCTTCCGGGCATGCCGCCCGACAGGGATGTCGACTTTGACATTAATTTGTTACCGGTCACTCAGCCCATTTCTATTCCACCCTATCGTATAGCCCCAACAGAGTTAAAAGAGTTAAATGAGCAGTTGCAAGAGTTGCTTGATAAGGGCTTTATTCGGCCCAGTTTGTCGCCTTGGGGGTGCTATAGTCTTATTTGTAAAGAAGAAGGATGGTTCTATGCGCATGTGTATTGATTATCGCCAATTGAACAAGGTTACAGTGAAGAACAGATATTTGTTGCCACATATTGATGACCTATTTGATCAGCTACAGGGTGCCAAAGTGTTCTCCGAGATTGACTTACGTTCATGCTATCATCAGTTGAAGATTCGGGAGCAAGATATCCTGAAGACTACCTTCCGGACTCGATATGGTCATTACGAGTTCCTTGTGATGTCATTTGGGCTGACCAACGCCCTAGCAACGCTCATGCACTTGATGAACAATGTATTTCAACCCTATCTTGACTCATTTGTCATTGTGTTTATTGACGACATTCTGGTGTACTCCCGGAGTTGGGAGGATCATGAGCAGCACCTGAGGACTGTTGAGCACGAAACACATTCTGGTGAATTCTGGCTTGATTCGTTGGTATTTTTTGGTCATGTAGTGTCGAGTGAGGGGATCAAGGAGGATCCGAAGAAGATTGAAGCAGTGCAGAGTTGGCCCAGACCGTCTTCAGTACGGAGATACAGTGTTTTCTTGGTTTGGCGGGGTATTACCATCGATTTGTAGAGGGTTTCTCATCTATTCCGGCACCTATGGCCAGACTGACCCAGAAGGGTACTCCGTTCAGGTGGACTGAGGAGTATGAGGAGAGTTTTCAAAAGCTCAAGACATCTTTGACCACAACCCCATAATTGGTGTTGCCTTCGGATTCGGGGTCTTATATTGTATATTGTGATGTGTCTCGTATTGATCTCGGCACGGTATTGATGCATGACGGTATGCTGATTGCCTACGTTTATAGATAGCTGAAGGTGCATGAGAAAAACTATCTTGTCCACGACCTCGAGTTAGCAGCTATTGTTCATGCCTTGAAGATCTGGCGACACTATATGTACGGTGTCCTTTGTGAGGTCTACACCGATCACCGGAGTCTACAACATCTGTTCAAACAGAAGGATCTTAACTTGCGACAGCGGAGGTGGTTAGAGTTGCTTAAGGACTATGATATCACCATTCTATATCATCCCGGAAAATCTAATGTGGTGGCCGATGCCTTGAGTCGCAAGACGGAGAGTTTGGGCAACTTAACATATCTACCGGTAGTAGAGAGGCCATTAGCCTTGGATGTTCAGGCCTTGGCCATCCAGTTTGTTAGATTTGATATTTCTGAGGTGAGCCAAGTTTTGGCTTGTGTGGTTTCTCGGTCTTCTTTTTATAATCATATCAGAGAGCGTCAGTATGACGACCCCTATCTGCTTGTCCTCAAGGACACGGTTCAGCAGGGCGATGCCAATGAGGTCACCATTGGAGATGACGGTCTATTGCCGATGCAGGATAGGCTATGTGTGCCCAATGTAGATGGCTTGCGTGAGTTAATTCTTTAAAAGGCTCACAGTTCGCTGTACTCCATTCATCCAGGTGCCGCGAAGATATATCAGGACCTGAGGCAACATTATTGGTGGAAGAGAATGAAGAAGGACATAGTGGAGTATGTAACTCGATGCCTAAATTGTCAGCAGGTGAAGTATGAACATTAATGACCAGGTGGATTGCTTCAGAGGTTAGAGATGTCAGAGTGAAAATAGGAGCGGATCACTATGGATTCTGTAGTTGGACTCCCACGAACTCAGCGGAAGTTCGATGCAGTTTGGGTGATTGTGGATAGATTGACCAAGCCAACTCATTTCATTCCAGTGGTGACTACTTACTCTTCAGAGTAGATGGCTCAGGTTTATATTCGCGAGATTGTGAGGCTTCATGGCGTGCCGGTATCTATCATCTCTGACTGGGATTGAGTTGAGCATGAGTTAGGTACTCGGGTTGAGTTGAGCACAACATTTCTCCATCAGATGGACAGGCAGTCCGAGCACACTATTCAGATACTGGAGAATATGTTTCGTGCATGTGTGAAGGAGTTTGGGGGTTCTTAGAATCAATTCTTGCCTCTTGCGGAGTTTGCCTACAACAACAGTTATCAGTCGAGGATTAAGATGGCCCCGTATGAGGCTTTGTATGATAAGCGGTGCCAGTCTCCGGTGGGTTGGTTTGAGTCGGGCGAGGCTAAGCTATTGGGTACAGACTTGGTTCATGATGCTTTGAAAAAGGTTAAATTGATTCAGGATCGACTGCATACAACCCAATCCAGATAGAAGAATTATGCGGATCGGAAGGTTCGCGACGTTGAATTCATGGTTAAGGATATGGTCTTGCTCCGGGTTTCGCCCATGAAGGGTGCTATGAGGTTCGGGAAGAAGGGTAAATTGAGCCCTAGGTATATCGGGCCTTTTGAGATTCTTGAGAGGATTGGAGAGGTGGCCTACAGGCTTGCACTACCACCTAGTCTAGCTGTAGTTCATCCGGTGTTCCATGTTTCTATGCTCCGGAAGTATCACGACGATCCGTCTCATGTGTTGGATTTCAGCTCAGTCCAGTTGGACAAGGATCTGTCTTATGTTGAGGAGCTGGTGGCTATTTTGGACAAGCAGGTTCAAAAGTTGAGATCGAAGAACATTGCTTTAGTGAAGGTTCCGTGGAGGGGTCAGTCAGTCGAGGAGGCGAATTGGGAGACCGAGCATGATATGCGTAGCCGTTATCCTCATCTTTTCACCATTTCAAGTATGTTTCTATAATCATTCGAGGACGAACATTCATTTTAAGAGGGGAAAGATGTAACGACCCGCCGGTCATTTTGAGTGTATTAGACTAGATCCCCTATTTATTTCCTCCTCTATTTTATATTGTAGTTACATGACTCGTTGGGATGTTTGGTTTTGGTTTCGGAGTGAAATGAGACACATAGTCCCCAAAGCTAGAAGTTTAAGTCGTAGGAGTTGACCGTAGTCTGACTTGTATGAAGATGACCCCATAATGGAGTTTTGATAGTTTCAAAATATTCATATCATGATTTGAGTCTTAGGAGCGTGTTCGTATGTTGATTTGGAGGTCCGTAGGTCATTTTGACGTTAATTGGCGAAAGTTGAAAATTTGTGAAATTTTGGAAACTTTGACCAGGAGTGGACATTTTGATATCAGGGTCAAATTCCGATTACGGAATTTGGAATAGGTCCGTAATGTCAATTATGACTTGTGTGCAAAATTTGGTGTCAATCGGAGTTGTTTTGGTATGTATCGACGTCGGTTCCGAAATTTGGAAGTTCACAGTTGCTTAAGCTTGAATTTGGGTTGCAATTTGTTGAATTCGTGTTGTTTGATGTAGTTTTTGGCCTCGAGTAGGTCCTTTAGGTGATTTGGAACTAGTTGGTATACTTCGACGGGGTCGGGTGTGATTCAAATCGATAACAGATTATTTTAGACTTGTGTAAATCTGCTGAAGCTGGGTTGTTTCTGGTGTCTTCGCACCTGCGGAGGGATTGGCCGCAAGTGCGGGCTCGCAAATACGAGCCACTTGTCACAGAAGGAGATTTTTCCTAGGCCAGTTGGGATCGCAGATGTGATCAATTGTCCGCAGAAGCGGACTCGCGGATGCTGAGGCTACCTTCGCAGAAGCGGAACTTGGGGAGACAGCCTTAGGCTTGACCGCAGATGCGATCCTTTCTCTGCAGAAGCGGTCTTGCAGATGCGAGCCCTTATACTCAGAAGCGGAAGCCCTGGACTTAAGTTGGGACCACACCTGTGATAGTTTTTCCGCAGGTGCGGTGTCGCAGAAGTGACCCATTGGCCGCAGAAGCGGAAGTCGCTAGGCAGAATAGGGGAATTTGAGGGTTTGATTTCATAATTCATTTTGGGACTTTGAGTACTCGGTTTGAGGCAAAAGTTTGAGGGATTATCAGAGGAATTGTTGGGTAAGGATTCTTGACTCGTTTTTGATTAATTCTCATGAATCTACTGTTAATTACATCTTTTAATTAGTATTTTGGAGTTTAAAATTGGGGGGAAATGGAGGAAACTTCTTAGGCCGAATTTTGGGGATTTGAGCGGGATTTTAGTATCTGATTTGTGTAATTCTTGTATGGTTGGACTCGATATTGAATGGGTGTTCGGTTTTTGTAATTTTGGTCGGGTTCCGAGACGCGGGCCCGGGTCGACTTTTCGTGGCGATTTTTCAATTCCTTGCTAAGATCATAATTTTATTATTTAAATTAATTTTCTATAGTTATATTTATAGTATGAAATTGTTTTGGCTAGATTCGAGCCGTTCGGAGTTGGAAAATCGAGGGAAAGACCTTCTAGTTGATTGATTTAGCGTGATTTGAGGTAAATGGCTTGTCTAACCTTGTGTGGGGGAAATTTTCCTTAGGATTTGGTACTGTTCTGATAATTTGTGATATGTGAAGGCCGTGTACGCAAGGTGATGAGTGCGTACACTGGCTAAATGTTGAGATTTCAATTTTAGCTACGTAGTTCCTTTTTCATGCCTTAATTGAGTCACTTTAGTATGTTATAGTGACCATGTTTAGCCTAATTTCACATGTCCACTTGTCGTATCTCCTACTTGCAACTTGTACTACATGTTTAGTTAAATTACTTGGTTTCTTAATTCCGTACTCATTATTTAACTGTGGAAGTCCTTTAATTAAAATTTGCTATCCTTAAAATATCTTGCTGTTGAGTTTGGTGTTGAGTTGCAAAGGCCGTGGTTTCTATTGAGGCAAGGTGTAAGTTGTGAAGTTTCATTTTATTTAGTGGTTATGTTTTGGCTTTCGTGTTATTGTTGAGGTGATTGTTTGGTTGTGTGCACGAGGTTTCTGCCGTGCTGTTGTTATTGTTTGCACGAGGTTTTTGCCGTGCGGTTGTTACTATTTGCACGAAGTTTCTGTCGTGCCGTTGTGGTTATTGATACGCGTGCGGTGGTATAAGGTCTGTGTATTGAAACACATGTGGTGAGATAAGGTGGGCTTGATACATGTGGCTAGTAGGGGAACTACTAGAAGTCATGCGGCGTGATAAGGTGGGCTAAAACGCGGGTGCTATTTAGGAAAAAAATGATTTTCAAAACTAAATGTAAAGGCTCTCGCAGTGATTTAAGGAAAGACTATGATTTATTTTTATGATTTAGGACTACGGAGCGGTACCTTAGGAGTGCCCTATTGATCTTCTCTATTTGTTGTATTGTTTGGTTATTATTTCCTTAACATGTAAAATCCTTGTTTTCCTTTCGTGATTTTATTAGCTTCCTTGATTTTCGTGTTGTTACTTTATGTAATTTCTTTATTTTTTTCCTTCCCTGTTATTTCCTTATATCATTATATTTTCTGTCTTGCTTCTTATTATCTCCAGTAGGGCCTCGACCTGACCTCGTCACTACTCTACCGAGGTTAGGCTTGACATTTACTGGGTACCGTTGTGGTGTACTCATACTACGCTTCTGCACATGTTTTGTCAAGATCCAGTTATATCCTATCAGCCCTGGGATTAGCGCGTTGAGTTGCTTGCTTGAAGACTTTAAGGTATACTTGTCTGCGTCCGTAGGCCTCGGAGTCCCCTTCTACTCTATTCTTCTCTTATTTCTTTATATCTTTATAGACAATGATGTATAGGAGTGTTCAGTACTGTATCTAGAGCTTGTGACTTATATTTTCACCGGATTTTGGGAGATGTACAAGTTGAGTTACAGATTTTATTTCATATAGTTGTTGATGTTTGAGATTTAAATTATCATTTCAGTTATTCCGCATGTTTGTTAGGCTTACTTAGTTTTAGAGATTAGGTGCCGTCACGACATCCTACAGAAGGGGACTAGGATCGTGACAATTTTTAAAATTATAAGAGGGGTCATTCTTTTGAACGTACTAAAAAAGAAAATAAATTCATCCAAATTGAATATGAAGGACTATAAAATAGTGGAGTTTTGGTTCCTTTTTAATTACTAGTTAGTCGAAAGATGAAAACGATATTCTTGATATCAGCCTTTGATTGGCTCGTTCAAGATTTTCTTTTACCACGAATCAACAAAGATAAATAATTCAATAGTAGTCGTTACATTTTTTTTGTAATGCTATTTTCGCTCGACAGTATCGTTTACCAAATTCTTTATCAATAATTAAGCAGTAATCTTTTGTTTTTGTTAGTTATTATATTTGGATCCTACGAAGATCAATAGTTTGGAAGTACAAAAATAACAAATCTAGTGAATTTTTATAAGTGGGATCTGAACAGAGGCGGATCTAGAAAATCTAGTGCATTGATCCTCTTGGTAAATAATTTAGCCTTTAACCAAGTGTACCATTCCAACTTCTTGCAGCATGTGTGCCAACAGTTAATATTGTACCAATCTTAGAAAATATATACATAAAATATCTAATTTTGCGAAAAAACTATGGATTCACGTGCCCCATAATCTTGCCTGTGAATCCGCCCTTGGTCTAATGAGAGCAGAATATACACAATTTTATTCCTACCTTAAGTTTGGATTAATCAAGGATAGAGAAATTATTTTCGACGGACCTTAGTTAAAACTAAATAAAAGAATAGCTTGAAAGTACCAATCTATATTGTTTACTTAATGTTTAATTATATTTGGTTGCGTGCAGTACTGCTACTATTTTCCCCAAAATTTGGACGCACATAGATATAATCATTACTAAGTATATAGTAATTGGCTCCAATTCACGAAAATTTTTATTTAACGAGTCACACGCAAAAATTTACTCCCTCCGTTCCAATTTATGTGAACATGTTTGATTGGGCACAGAATTTAAGAAAAAATGAAGACTTTTGGAATTTGTACTCCTAAATAATTCAAAAAGGGCCTAGAGTATTTATATGGTTATAAAAGCTTCTCATTAAGGGTAGAATTGTAAGTTTAAGCAAAATTATTTTCAAATTTAGAAAGGGGTCATTCTTTTTGAAACAGACCAAAAAGGAAATAGGTTCACATAAACTAGAATGGAGGTAGTATTACTTGAGTGAAGCTCCTTTAGAATATGACACGTGAAACAATAGGTCTTTTCTGAAAAGAAATAATAGGTCCCACTTACATGTCTCGCAACAAATAGGAATATAGTCAGACGTCTCTATAACAACATCTTTATATAACAACCATTCACTATAAAAGGCAAGTTTCTCAGAATCGATTTTTAAGTTATATTTTATCTCTCTATAACAGTTTTTATCTATAACAACAACAACCATATTTATAGCAGAATGCTCTTTGTAAAATTACCCCTCTATAAGAACCATATAGAATCATTAAGATTACTAAAAACAGTTTTAAAAATATGCACACATTTTTTTTCATTAAACAAAGTTTCTATCTTGCATAAGATATAAGATTTGAACATTTGCACCTGATATCTTTTTCATTGGACAAATTTTAAAAAATATTTAGATATAGACTTTAACTGTTAAGCTCTTAGATTGTCTTCAAGGGAAAGATATTGGATACCTTATTGCTGAATATTTTGACACGAACCTTCGCCCAATTCAAGTGTTATATCGCTAGTAAGAGAATAAATATGCAAAACAAGCTACAATTACAAAGTTCTTCCATCAATCTTGAAAAAAATTATTTTTCTAGGTAGCTTTAAAATTTATCTGTCTTAGAGTTTAAATCTTGGAAAAAGGCCATTATTGCCCTTGTACTATTGGAATTAATGCACGTTCGTCCCCCGTTTCACTTTACCTTCAGTCCCCATCGTACTGTTAATAAAGTTTATGTAATTACCCCTAACCCTAATAGCTCGTCGATATGGCAGCTAACCCCCTCTTTTTTTTTTTTCCAAGTCAGTTGCCAAGTCAGCTGCCAACTCAGATTTCCAATAAGTTACAAGCCCCAAATCCAACGGCTATTTCTTCTCCCAAATTATATTGACCCAATTTCACTCCCAAAATTTTGACCCGTACCCAATGTCTTCTTCTTCTCCCCCAAAAGATACTCCATTGCTAAGAATTTAGGGCTTGACTAAAATCTTCCCAAAATTTCTCTTTTCTTCATTCTCGTCGTAGCTTTGGTTGATAAATATCACAAGGTAGCTCTTCATCACAGATTAGGTGTCACTGTGGCATTATAGCCAACCACTTCACTTCGTCTACTCCATATAACCCTGGAAGAAAATTCTATAAATGTCCGAGGCCTAAGGTTGTTTATTTTCAGTTTTTTATTTTTTTATAACTTTACTATAATTATGAAATCTACAAGTTTAGAGTTTTGTAATTATTACCTAAATGTTCTTTTTGAATTATGTTTGACAGCCTAGTTCATGTAAATTTTGGGAATGGGAAGATGAAATCTTCCTGCAAAGTGATTGGACTAATATTAAAGATGTAACATCGTCGATGGATGAGATTAAGATACAAAGGGACAAATTGAATGAAGAAGTAATTGCCATGAAGGCTATACACTAAAATGAAGTGAATAAAGTCATCAAGTTGGAAGATAAACTTGCAAAAACAAGGATGCTGCTTATGATTTCTTAGGGACTGTTTCTTGGTTTTTTGGCAGCCTCGATGATGAAGTGGCTTTTTTGCAAATTCAAAGTTGCTGATTTTGAGTTATATATGTGTAGCTGACTTTTAGGTCAATTAAGCTATGTTGTAGTAGTATTTGATTCTATAGTAGAATTTGTTGCTTTCCAGCCATGTTCCGCAGATTTGATGATGATGTTGTAGTAGTATTTCTTGGTCAGTTTTTTCCCTTATTGTATGATGATGTTGGTGTAGTAATATTTGTTGCTTTCCCTTACTAGTATATGTTCTGCATATTTGATTGTTCTAAATGGCATGTTGAATAACTAAGTCATTTAATTGTTTCCAATCCAATTCATTTGACACAAAAGACAACATCAAGTGTAAAACTGAAAAACTTACATTCTAGACATAAAAATGGATAACTAGATAACTGAAAAACTGAAATTGAAAAGGGAACAAAATGGACAATAATTAATTGAACACCAACTGTCAATATTCATAACATTCACCAACTATCAACATTCATAAAGTGAGTTTAATAAGACAACTGGATACCATATTATAACCCCAAAAAGATGTCAACACCTAGTTATATCATGGCATCCAACAGTCACAACTAAAGAACCACAATAAAAATATAAAGTTTACTGTCATGCAGTAATTACAACACATCCAAAAATTTACATCATAAAAGTTCACTAGAAGCAAAGTTCCATCACTTTTGCTCCTTACCACTACCCTTTCTTGCTTGCAACTTGTTCAACCTTTGTTTGTTCAACTGATTTCCAGTGATGGCAGATTTTTCTAGCCATGTTAGGCCTTTTGCTGAGAAAGTAAGCTTTGAAGTCTGACTTATATCGCTTGAATCACCAACAGATCCAATTTGCCTAGTTGCAGTTGGTACACTTTGCTGCCTCAGCTGGAGTCTTGTCCTTGCTTCTGAGATGCTCTTTGGTCTTATAGCTATGTCAGGCTCAGGTTCAAAGTTAGAGATCTTAAAATCTGGATCATTGCTAGTTGGAAGCTACCTTTGAACTGTAGAGGTTGGCATAAATACAAAGTTGCTGGATTGATTGTTTTGACTTGGCTGAGGTGCTGATAAATGGAAGTCATCTTCAGTTGGGATATCTGCAGCAACTGGTGATGTAGGTTGTTCAGCATTAGGATCATCAACCAAAGTTCTTTGTTTTTTTTTCCCCTGCTTTTCCCTTGTTTTGCCACCCATTGGTTGTTTTCGTTTAGAGTGCCATTATCAACATACAAAATTATATATTAGAACAAGGCAGAATAAAATAGAAGTTCAAAGTTATTGTTCAAGAGATAGATTACCTTGGCACATCCCCTAGCATTATGTCCAGGTTCTCCACAGTTATTACATGTCATTACTCTCCTTTTTCTGGATTGAGACCATTGCCCTTGCCTATTGGTTGACTCATTTGTCTCTCTTGTTCTTTTTACTTTTGGTCTGCCAGCCTACCTTACAAATTCAGGTGGTTCCATATTCTGTGAGGGTTCTATCTTCCAGAACTTTTCTCCTCTCACAGGTTGTAACTTATGAGAATAAGTTTGGAGATATGCCTCTTTGAAAAGGTACCAGTAAATCTCACTTAAAGGATCAACCTTCTTGTACATTAGGGCACAGATTGCATGAGGACATGGGATTCTACAAAGGTCCCATGTCCTGCAAGTGCATTTTTTTGCCCCCAGATTGACAATATGCCTATCACTACCTTCTATCACTTCATAACCTTGGTCAGCGCTGCCATTCACATGATACTTTTGGCTCATACTCTTCAACTGATCTTGGAAGTCCTCTTCATAGGTACTCCAAGCTGCCCACCACAGATATTTCTTGTATTCTCTAGACCCCCATCTCTTGCACCAGTTTGCTTCTATATGTCTTACACAAAATTTGTGGTGTGCCTCAGGAAGAACTCCTGAGATTGAATCAATCAGCCCCTGCATATAAAGGAAAGAAGAAGTATGAGAATCTATATATACAGATTGGTAAAATAATAAAATAATAAAGTAAAGTATTCATACCTTTTGTATATCTGAGATAAAAGTGATTCCTTCACCCATCTTAAGGTCCAATGACATTTGTAGATGACTTAAAAACTACTTCCATGTGACTTTTGTTTCTTTATCCACAATAGCCCAAGCTAATGGATAAAAGTGGTTGCAGAGTCTTGACCAACTGCCACCAAAAGCTGACCCTTAACTTTTCCTTTCAAAAATGTTCCATCCAGCCCCATAAAATGCCTCAACCCACTCTTAAATCCCATCTTTATTGCATGAAAACATATGTACATCCTTAGGAGCCTTCTCTTGCCTTCAGCAAGAGCATCCTTTGATAATTTAACTACCACATCACTTTCACGATTACTAAACTTCAATTCATTAATATATGCCACCAACTTATAATATTCATCAGTAAAACTGCCTTCCAGATTCTCCAAAATCAATCTTTTTGCCCTTTTACACTTTGACTCACTAACATTTACATTAAATGCAACTTTCAAGCTTGCCCTCATCTCTCTAACCTTAATTTTTGGATCATCTTGCAACCCTCTCTTGAAGTATTCAGCAATGGTCTTGGAATTAACTCTATGATTCTCATATGCAGGTTCACAAGTGTGCTCAGAATGTAAGGTCCTGAATTCAGCCCCATCCCTTGAAGTATTCCTAGATATTTGACATACAAATGGGCAGCCAGCTTCACAAATGTACCTAAGCCTAGTTGGGTCACTTTTAAGTTGCTCTAACCCATAACCATTTGCAAGTGCATACATATTTATCACTTTCCTAGCTTCAACAATATCTTTGAATGTCATTGAACTATCCAACTCTTTATAGTCAGTCAATTTATCATTAATGTCTCTCTTCTTTTGTTTAAAAAGTTTCTCTAGTCTATCACAATCATAGTCTGAAGAAACAACATATTCATTGTCATCATAATTATCACTTTCATCACAATCAGTGGCAGCTTCAGGTTCATCATGCTCATTGTGATGGATTATATTAGGTACATAATACTTGGCTCACATTCCTCTACAACAAATATATTAATAACATTAAACTGGTTGTTCACAAAATTCAATAAAGTCCTAATGCCATAATCACCTTCTATTTCATAGTATGTACCAGAAGAACCATTAACTATTAGTTGTTGGACTCCTATATACCCTAAGTTAGAAACATATTCATCCACTAAATCATTATAGGAAAGCAGGTCAGAGTCAAAACCTTTCTTAATGTGCAGAATTCTTTTTGAGTATACTACGAGTGGTTTCTTAACCCACTCTCCACCATGATGAAAGATCAAATCCAACAGGACCATTGTTAGTAAACTATATAATAAAGTCAGTTAAAATTAATAAACTAATAGATGCAAATAAAGGCATAAAAACAATAAAATAGAATCAGCCACACATTGAATAAGTGAGTCAACATTAATAAACTAATAGATGCAACCATGGATATGGAGGATCATACATTAAAGTATTAAAGTAACAAGGGAATAAAGTGTCCCAGCCCCACCCTCCAATAAACAACGCAGAAAAGAACAAATGAAAGCCAATATTAAAATTTTGATTCACTTATTTTCTATAAAAAACCAAAGGAAGTTGGGACCACAAAATATTAAAATTGAAACCCTAAACCACCAAAAGACTTTTCAATACCAGATTAGGCACTTGCAAACAAAAATAATAAAATTAGGGTTTAATACTGTAAAACCACATGCAAGTGAATACAAAAGAAAAACACACACTACCAGCTTGATATTATCGACAAAGAAAGGAGAAGTGAAAACCCTAACCAACCAAGAACTACTCTGTAAACCCTAACTTCAATAAACACCAAATTAGAAAAAATTAAAAACCCTATGACAACTACACACACGTATCAGCTTCAAATAATCGATGAAGAAAAGGGGAACTGAAATCCCTAACCAACCAAGAACAAATCTAAAAGGGATTCGAAACACCAGTAAAACTTCACTTTAGATACATACAAGAAAGAGATAAAACTAACAGAAACATCAAGTTTTTGGGAATAATTTCTTACCCTTGCTTGAAATCACCACTGGAAGCAAGGATTCTGACCGGTTTAGTTCTCTCATTTTCTTTCAAGTACTAGAAGGTTCGACCAAATGAAGTGAATAAAGTGTTTTAAGACAGGTTAATTCTATTTATTTAGTGGGCAAACGGTTACGGGTTACGAGTCAAATTGGGAGTGAAATTGGGTCAATCTGATTTAGGAGTCGATTTGGGGCTTGTAACATATTGAAAATCTGAGTTGGCAGTTGACTTGGAAAAAAAAGAGGGGGCCAGCTGCCACATCGACGAGCCGTTAGTGTTAGGGGTAATTACATAAACTTTATTAACGGTGGGGTGGAGATTGAACGTAAAGTGAAACGGGGGACAAACGTGCATTAATTCCAATAGTACAGAGGCAATAATGGCCTTTTTTTTCTTAAATCTTTATACGTTTACTTATGAATTTATTAATAATGTATTAGCTTTCTTCAATATTTAACTAGTGAAATATACATATATTTTGATATTTTAAATTTGAATAATTTTCTTTTCGTTTATATGTAACATTAAAAAGGAAAAAATAATTAATTTATGGATAATTTTATCTATAGCAACCAAACAATATTTAAACGTCAAATGCTGTTATAGGTGTATAACAATCATTCACTATAAAAGACGAAAAATATCGTAACAAACGAGATTATTATAGAGAGGGTTGACCGCAGATGTTTACTTCTCTTTAAATTTAGAATCTGTTTACAATCCAATTAAGTTAAGAAATTAATACAATTAATTCCACATATAATTTGAAGGGAAAGGGGAGTGATCTATTGAATGGCTTCCCTCCTCTTACATGATAATTACGTACTAATTAAGTTCTAGTTATATACACCTTCAGTAAAAAATATTTTACGCTATTATGTCAATTTTTTCTTATAGTATGTAACTTTATTTATTTTTAAATTACAAACTCATATTTTTAGAAAGTTCTATGTAAATATCTTTTGAGTGATATGATAGTGTAAATTTTTTTTTATGACTTGCCATGTATAAACTAAAAACTCTTACTAGTTAATATAGTTGCACCATCTCTATTTCTTGAAGAGAGGCCTTGGAACAATGGTAAAGTTATTTTCGTGTAAACTATAGGTCACGGTTCGAGCCGTAAATTTAACCACTGATGATTGCATCAGGGTAGACTCCCTACATTATACCCTATTGGGTGCGGCCCTTCCCCGAAATCTACATAAAAACGTGATTTTTCGTGCACCGGGCTGCCCTGCCCATCTCCATTTCTCAAAGTGATCGAACGCTCTTGTATTAACGTGAATCCTTTGTGCAGGAAACTGTGTTTATTTAGGAGTGAGGCAAAGCTGACAAAAGCTTAAAATTCGAAGTTGTTACTTCAAGACACCATGGGAAAACATAGCTTCTTAAACGTTGAGTTCATGCCTACAGACCTCCTGAAAATTCTTAAAACAAAAGACAAAATCGTATCAATCTGTGAGAATGATCACAGAAAATAAACATGGATTTCTCAAAAGTTTCTGCGCTTAACTATGTCATTTTATTTTCTATTACCCAAGTTTGATCATTCAATGAAAAAGAATCGGAAAGAGCCAGCAAATGTTTTGACTATTCTTCCCATCGGTTCAAATTTTACTGGCGTGAGATAGCAGGTACATGGCCATGGAATTAGTAGAGATGGGCGCGCTTTTGACTAGAGATGAGTTTCCCTATAAACTTCATTGTTATTGTTCTATAGTCATTTCTTTCTCTTTAATTTCTCCTACAGAATAAAAGAAATGCACTTTCTTTATTTATGGTAATAATCCAAATAAATTTGAATGTACCTGCTGGAAATTTCTCGTTGAGATTTCGCTTTGTTTTCTTTTCAAGCCAAAATAAAGGCTTTGATTTTCTTGTGAGTTTGCGTTTTCTGCTTGTGTTTTATAAATATGTATTGGTGTTACAATTGAAAACAATAAAAGAAGAGAATTCCCTACGTTGAGGGTGTATTTAGTTCGTTTGTAGGTAAAAGTCCAATACTTTAAACACAAGAAGTTAATGAGAAGCCTTTTGGAAATGTAATTTGCTATTGTTTAGTTTATGCATTGAAGGTTGGATAATCACGTACGTCGCCTATAAATGTTATTACAAATAAATTTTAGGATAAACATTAATTAGTAACATGTTATCATTGATATTATAATTTTTTTGCCACTATCATGTGTATAACTTAATTTTACTTGACCACTATAATTATTTTTTCTGAAGTACAACTTCTACAAATTCCGGACTTACACAAAAAAAAGCGACTTTATAAGGAAATTGATAAATTAATCTAAATAGCTCTCCGCCAACGGGTTAAATAAAAAATAATAGGTGGATGTATAACCTAAATGTATAATCTATTATATAATATGTGTATAAACATGTATAATTAATATATAATCTATGTATATCGTTTAGGAAAAGTAAATAGTGAACCTAACTGGCTATTTATGTAAAGATTCCAAAAAAGAATAGGGAAATCTACTCTAAATACCTATTGAGACAATTTTAATTACCCGTTACTACCCATTCTAATTTGTCTTACAATGTGTACCTATGCAATCTAAAATATTTACCCAACTACCTATTTTTAAAATCCTTTCATTTCTAATCCCGGATCACATGAAACCCCAGTAATTGCCCGACCCTATTTTCTCTTTTATTGTCCACTCAAATATAAATAATATTTTTTTTCTATCTTTCTCATTTCATAATGGGATGTACGTGTCCATTGAATATTTTTTATTAATTTATTCTCTATTTGAAAATGGTATATGGTATATTATTATAACATATCTAAATTTTAGTATAATCGACGACGCACAAAATTGAGTTAATTAGATTATGTGACAACTGATATTATTTCAGTTTAATAATTGAATTAATTTTTTTAAACTCTTTGCGTACAACTGTATACCTTATTGGTTGATCTATATGTTATACTGGTATAATATGTTAGTTGGAACCTTTTTTTTGGTTGTATTAGCTACATTTAATTGGTACACTATTTGATTTTTCTTTAGTAATAGTAGAATAGTACAATATCTTAAATTTTTTAAATTTTCCTTTATGCATATGTATTGTGTAATCATTGTGATTTTTTCTTTATGCGTTTGTTTTATATAATAGTATTATAGTATAATATCTTGAAATATATTATTATTTTAAATATGTGGTATACTATTTTTTGATTTTTCTCTTTATGCATGTGTATTATGTAATAGTAGTATAGTCATATATAGTTGCCTGAAATTAATTAGTAGAACTGCATACCCTATTGGTATAATTATATATCATATTGGTATCATATGGTAGTTGGAATATTTTTTGCTTGTTTTAGCTACATTTTTAAGTGAATTCTATTCTGAAATGATTTATATGATCATATTTTGGTGTGTTGGATTTTCTTGTACCTATGGACATAGATTTTGTGTATTACGTAATTATTTTTATAGTTATATGATGTTGTTGGAACGACTCCGTACAACTATATACCCTATTAGTATAGCTATATACTATATTGGTATCATATGTTAGTTGAATCCTTTTTTGATTTTATTAGCTGCATTTAATTGGTACACTATTTGATTTTATTTTAATAATAGTAATATAATATAATATTTTAAAATAATATATTATATTAATATGTGGTACACTATTTTTTTTATTTTTCTCTTTATGCATGTGTGTTATGTAATAGTAGTATAGTCATATAGTTGCCGGAAATTAACCAGTAAAACTGTATACCATGTTGGTATAGTTATATGCCATATTGGTATCATATGGTAGTTTGAACATATTTTTGGTTGCCTTAGCTGCATTTTAAGTGAATTTTATTTTGGAATTATTTATATGAACATGATTTGCAGTGCTGGGACTTTTTTTGTGCCGATGGACTGTCACGACTCAAAATTCCACCATAGGCATCGTGATAGCACTTAGTCTCTAAGACTAGGTAAGCCGATTACAATTTCATTTCGAGCCTTTTTTTGAAATATATAATTTAATACAAGTGTCAAAATCAAAAGCGGAAACAAATATAATAACCTCCAAAGATCGGTAATAGTGAGTCACAAACTCTAACTGAATACATGGAATGATCTCGAGGACCGAATATACAATACTGTTCGAATAAGAAATTAATAGTACAATAAAAATGGAAAGACTCCAAGGAAATGCGACGACCAAGCAGCTCTGCCTTAAGTCCTTGCGATCACACTCTAACTTTGTCCGAGTACGATATCTCCAATATCTGACTCTGCACAAAAATATACAGAAGTGTAGTATGAGTATTGTCACGACCCAAAATCTAACTAGTCGTGATGACACCTAACCCAACCCGTTAGGTAAGCCAGTTATCAACTATTCAATTCCAATAAAATTTAATAAGACAATCAAGTAAGAGGGCATATCTAAATCTTATAGATTCCTCAAGGACTGGTAGTACAATTCATGAGCTTCTAAGATTAGAATATACAAAGTTGGTATGAAATAAATACAACATCTGTTTGAAATGTACATAAACAGATCTTTGTAAATTTAAGGCTACCATGAACAAGAGGCAGCTACAACCGGAACGCATGTACATCCTCAAATCTAGATCTCATCGGTATCAGCAACTTTAGCAACCAACATCTGCAAGCAAGGTGAAGAAGTGTAGTATGAGTACAACCGACCCCATGTACTAAATAAGTAACAAACCTAACCTTAGGTTGATAGTAGTGACGAGCTGGAACAAAGGTCGGCTCCAACATCAATAGTCAACAACAGTCCATAACAACGTAAAGCAAGTAATAAAAGAAGTAACTCCAAGATAAAATGCTCAGCTTAATCATGATTTCTGAAAATAGTTCTCCCTTTCAAGTATATCAGTGAAAACCCAAATCGTTTACCGAAGTTTCCAAAAATATGAGTAAGTTTGAAAATAGTAATTTTCCCGAAAATCCTTTCAACAATAAATAAGATGTTTCATTTTCGTTCCAGATAGCTAGTGTAAAATGCATCACCATGTCCATATGCCAATATGCGTGAGAAGTCATGTATGACGTGATACCGTACAACATGAGGAAGATACATCTCTATGCATGTATGTCATATGTGTATGTCAATGCAATGTAGCTCAGAGATGAACTCATGTACTCACACTCTCAGAGTACTCAATCTCATTGTCTCACACTTTTAACTCATCATGCTCAATCACTCAGTACTGTATATCCGGCCCGGGAAAAATCTATCCCGGAATATATACATGAACTGACCATTAGTCACTCAGTACTAAGTAGGGCCAATCCAACCTGTGGGGAAGATCCATCCCCAAGTGTAAATGATTCGGACAAGATCCATGTCCAACGAATATCCATCCCTCAATATAAATCAATCGCGCTCACCAGGGGTGTGGGCAGACTCCGTAGGGGCTTTTTCAGCCCAAGCGCTAAAATTCACACGGACAACTCACGTGCTATGGTATCAATATCTCAAAATTAGTCCATCTGCCTCACTCAGTCATCAACCTCTCCAGTCTCTCGGGCTTACAATGACATGAAGTAGCCCAAAAATGATGATATGGTGTATCAATAAAATAACAACAGAGACTGAGATATGATATACAATGAATGAATATGACTGAGTATGACATTGCAATGTAAGCAAATAACTCAACAACAGTCATTGTAATGACCTCAGTGGGTCCTAACAGAATAAGCAAGTAGCCTATACATGGTTTCTAACATGAATCACATCTCGATAACTCTAGTACATAGAGATTTCATGATGACATATAAGTTCAGGTAACTACACAGTACGACAGAAATAACGGAGTCACAGTTCACACGGTGCACGCCCACATGCCCGTCACCTATCATGTACGTCACCTCAACACCAAACACATAACACTTATAGTCAGGGTTCATACCCTCAGCTCCAAGATTATAGGAGTTACTTACCTCGAACAAGACGAATCCAATGCCAGGCAAGATAAACAATACTACGAAAATTCCATTCCGCACATATCAACCTCCGAACGCCTTCATAACTCCTAAATTCCATGCCAAATGATACAAAACTAGTCAAACAGCGTGCAATTTAATCAAAATATACTCCAGTTCTTGCTATTTAACAATTTATAAAAATTTCTAACTCCCCCTGAAAAATCGACAGAGGGGCCCACATCTCGGAATCCAATGAAACTCACAAAATTCGACAACCCATCTATTTATGCGTTCAACCATACAAATTTCACTCAAATCCGACTCCATATCGGTATTCAAAACTCGAAAATTTATTTTATGAAATTATAGAAATTTCCTTCGATTTCTCTTGAAGATTCGATAATCATACACCAAAAATGAAGATTAATCCATGAAATATAATCACAAGGGAGTCCAGAACACTTACCCTAAGTTGTGTGGAAGAATTCCTCTCCAATGTCGCCCAAACCGAGCTCCAAAATCCGACAATGGATAAAAATGTTGAACCCTCGAATATAAGACATTCTGCCCAGCGTTTCCGCATTTGCGGACACTAGGTCGCATCTGCGACCATTGCTTCTGTGTAACAAGCTCGCATCTGCGAGACAACCTTGGTTAACAGTGATCACTTCTACGATGTCGAGGACCGCTTCTGCGGTCGTGCTTCTGTGCAGGTTCCTTCGCATCAGTGGTTCCTTCCGCTTCTGCGATTAGTGTCACCGCTTTTGCACGAAAATTCCGCATCTGCGGCTCCTGTTCAGCAGTGCCCAGCTCGCTTCTGCGAAGGGCTTCTCGCTTCTGTGCCTGCGGCTCCTCATGCGCAGGTGCGAAGACACCATCAATAGAAAAATTCCAGCATTTTCTTAAGTCCAAATTTGATCCGTTAATCATCCGAAACTCACTCGAGGCCCTCGGGACCTCAAGCAAATATACCAACAAGTCCTAAAATATTATACGAACTTAGTCGAGGCCTCAAATCACTTCAAACAATTCTAAAACCACGAATCATACCCCAATTCAAGCTTAATGAAACTAAGAAATCTCAACTTCTACATTAGATGCCGAAACCTATCAAATCAAGTCCAATTGACCTCAAATTTTGCACACAAGTCATAAATGACATAACAGACGCATTCCAACTTCCATAATCGGATTTTGACCCTGATATCAAGAAGTCAAATCCCCAGTCAAACTTCCAAACTTACATTTCCATTTTAGCCAATTCAAGCCTAATTTAACTATGAACTTCCAAATAATTTTTTGGATACGCTCCTAAGTCCAAAATTACCATATAAAGCTATTGGAATCATCAAAACTCTATTCTAGGGTCGTTTACACATAGGTCAACATCCGATCAATCTTTTTAACTTAAGTTTTTATCTTGGAGACTAAGTGTCTCAATTCATTTCAAAACCTCACCGGACCCGAACCAATTACCCCGACAAGTCATACAACAACTGTAAAGTATACATTGAGAAGTAAATGGGGTAATGGGCCTGTAATACTTAAAATGACCGACCGAGTCGTTACATTCTCCCCCACTTAAACATACGATCATCCTCGAACATGCCAGAAGTTGTTTCCAAGTCATCAAATCACTATTCCATCTTACCACGTACGTACCCGGGGGTGATACTACGCCACCCTATTCTGCATAGGCCTGACAACACAACATTCATTAATTTAACCTTAGCGCATAAACCTTGGAATTCAATTTTCAACATTCAAAATTTCTTTTCAAGACACGAATCTTACATCTACACACTGTATGAGTCTGAACAAGTGGTATCAAGCCATAGCCATAACCTTAGATATAATCACATAATATACTACATAACTCGCATGCTCACAGCACCATCCCCGATCACAGTAACTGCTCTAAACTAACCCGGTACTAGTATTAAACCCCATATCAAGCCAAACCTCATTCCAAAACCTTCGTACACTGTTGATAATAAAAGAAACATACGGAATCTCATAACCCCTTATTAGATCTACAAGTCATGGAGCTCTCTCATCCCAACTAGAACCATAATCACTTTCTAAGCTGACTTTCAATGTCATCCTCCCAAATATACCATAATCAAACTTGATAGTACCCATTATAGGTCCAACGACCATATATTATTAAGCACAACTATCCCACAGATACGCCACACCAATATAACTCAAGCCACAACTACGCAATCCGGGTACCCAAAAATAGAAAATATCTCAAAGAAGAGAACCGTATTGCAAGTTCAACAAGCACCACCACAACTGCAATGCTATAAGCTCATCATATATAGAAGAACCAAGACACACGAATCTAACAACGATAACTAGATCTTCTAGAGCTCACATTAACATCAACCGCACAACATGGTCACAGGCCTCCCGTCCCAGCATATCATACATGAGCAATTAAATAAGTACACATGTATATGATAATGAAATAATATTCTCATGCTCCTGGACTGGTATAAATAACACGCCATAGTGTAGGCATGTGCAAAGTCTTCTATCACAACTCAAATCGGCAAGTTAACACAGAAATAGTAACTACCAAGTTTTCTCAGGGAATTAGCCTCTTCATAACCTTAAGTATAGCCCAGATACTTCTCCACAAAGGTACGAATACGAGAAACATTATAACTTTATGCTTAACAGTCAACTATAGGCATATCATAGCCTAAGCATTCTTGCGAGTATGAATACTTGCCTTGATGCCCACACATGGGCTCAAACCTCACCTATATACACATTCATAGCACATAGCTATCACAAATAATTAACGCAACTAGCGCCTCCACTGAGTTTAATAAAATACTCATCTCAAACAGGTCGCAACCCTGAAACCATATGCTTCTGAGAACTCCTAGTCTCCAAATTCATAGGACATATGAATCTTCATAACTGCTCCCAACTCTAGCATTCAAATGACTAACTCACCCTTCATACACGATCTTCCCACGAGGAATACTTCTATAATTCTTCCGTGCCACATAGCGAAAATTCGAATACCAGCAGGCTATCAACTAGGTGAGTACCGCAATACTAATGAAACATCCGTAAGTCAAAACATAATGCGCCTTCTGAAATACGCACCCTTCTCATGCAATACCAAGTAGTAATAGTATTCATCTAGTCATTTGGAACCGCCCATGTTGTATAAGAATTCAAGACCATCCCTTCAAAACTGAACTGTATACTTGCACATGCAAATAACAGTCTCACTCCACGCGCCGCCTCTATTAGGCCATTACATGACAACACAAGAACCTCATTAACACTTTGAGTCACCAGCAAATTATATACCCTGTCAGTTAGAATCCTTCCTCTAGCTTCCTTCAAGGAGGAAATCACAATAGACAATACGATCCCCACACCGGTAAAAAATTTCTCAGTTCAAACCATGGTAGAAACCATCAAGAATACTTTAAAATCCATTTGCACGTAACCAAGCTATCAAAATTGAATTCCTCTAACTCGACCAAGCCACGCATGTCACCAAATCCAAGAATATTGCCACCAAAACATCTGTAGAGCCTCACCACATCATAATCATCCAAAATAACTGAGCATACCATTACCATACTGGTCTAGCCTACTACCACTTGTCCTATTTTCTCTGAGTTTCTTCTAAATTACCCTCAAGTTGACACTTCTTCTTGTCAGAACACTATTCCCCTTACCCAAAGCTCACTATAAGACACCCTAACATAAAATCACACAGCCCTAAGGCCTATAAGCCGTTGTATTCTTCTTAAGCATATCGTGAATACCACAACCGAGATATCCACTCTGAAAGACCTTATGTGAATTTAAAATTGTTCCTCTTCCCTTTCTTATACTAAAATGTAGAATCCATAGTCATACAATTACCGTATGTCCCGACACCATCCAATTTAAATAACCGATCCTAGCGATATACGAATCCGAAAATTTTTCAATTGCCACTTATACATTTTTTAATCTATTAGCACCTCCTCGAGAGTTACCCACTTTGTTCAAATCTAAATTGCACCGCCCCAAACGGTCCGAAAGACACATGCCCCATTAGCATAACAATACCCAAAGAAGTAACCCTGCCTTAATACCACCGATCAAATTCATACTCTGCGCACACTACATTTTTCAGAAATAATAGCTCACTCATCCCATAATTATTATATACTCCTAAAATTCCATATAACCCATATCCATTCATTTCATTACTCTACTCATCCTCGATTTCATCCTCGACCTCAACCTCGGTAAGTCGTAACTGATCCATAAGTATGCCTCTGTCACGACCCAAAATCCAACTAGTCGTGATGACACCTAACCCAACTAGCTAGGTAAGCCAATTACGAACTATCCAATTCCAATCAAATTGATAAGGCAATTAATTAAAATAAAATAGATAAAACTAATACATTTACCCAGGAGCTGGTAGTACAAATCATGAACTTCTAAGAATAGAGTTTACATAGATGGTATCAAATAAATACATCATCTGTTTCAAAAGTACATAAACAGAGTTTTATGAATCTAAGGCTACCATGAACAAGAGGCAGCTACAACCGGAACTTAGGTACATCTTCAGATCTAGCTCCCAACGAACACAGAAACATCAGCAGCCAACATCTGTACGCAAGGTGCAGAAGTGTAGTATGAGTACAACTAACCCCATATACTCAATAAGTAACAAAAACCTTAGGTTGAAAGTAGTGACGAGCTTATACCAAGGTCGGGTCCCAACTTTAATAACCAACAATAGTTCATAACAACTTAAATAAGTAATACTAGAAGTAACTCAACAATCAAATGCTCACAAAAAACATGACTTCTAAAAATAGTTCTGCCTTTCAAGTACATCAACGAAAACCCAAATCGTTTACTGTATTTGCCAAAAATATGAATAAGTTTGAAAACAATAATCTTCCCCAAATCCTTTCAAATATAAATAAGATGTTTCATTTTTCTTTCCAGATAACTAGTGTAAAACAAATGCATCACTATGCCCGTCTGCCAACATGTGCGGGAAATCATGAATGATGTAATATCGTACAACATGAGGAAAAATACATCTCTATGTATGTATGTCATGTGTGCATGTCAATGCAATGTATCTTAGAGATGAACTCATATGCATAATCTTAGAGTATCAATTCACTCAGTCTTCCCCATCACTCAGTCCTCCCAGTCATTCGGTCCTCATAATTATTCAGTCCTCACAGTCACTCAGTCATCACAATCGCTCGTCACTCGCACTCAGTAGGTACCTGCGCTCACTGGGGAGGGGGGTGTATAGACTCCGGAGGGGCTCCTTTAGCCCAATCACTATAATATGCACGGACAACTCACGTGCTATAGTATCAATATCTGTATCTGCACGGATAACTCACGTGCTATAATAAAGCCTATAAGGCCCGCGGCATGCGTGCAGCCCCGATCCACATAATAATAAAGTATATAAAGCCATTATGGCCTGCTGCGGCGTGCAGCCCGATCCCATAATTATCCTCATAATCAGGCCCTCGGCCTCACTCAGTCATCAATCTCTCCAGTCTCTCTCTCATGGGCTCACAATGTCATAGAAATAGCCCGAAAATGATAATATGATGTATCAATAAATAACAACAGAGACTGAGATAGGATATGTAATGACATGAATATGACTGAGTATGAATTTTCAATTTAAAACAAATAACTCACAGCAATATGACCTATGTGGGTCCCAATAATACTCGCACATAGCCTCAACATGATTTTTAAGATGATTCTCAACTCAATTTCTTTAACATAAAACTATATAGAAACTGCCAAGATTATTTGACTACAAAATTCCACGGAAACAATTATGTCATAATTTCCATAGTGCACGCCCATACGCCCGTCACCTAGCATGTGCGTCACCTCCTAACAATTCACATAATACATATATTCAGGGTTCATACCCTTAGCTCCAAGATTAGAAGAGTTACTTACCTTGAACAAACCGAATCCTATGTCGAGCAAGCTAAACAATGCTCCAGAAACTTCGTTATGTGCGTAACAACTTCTGAATGGCTCGAATCTAGTCATAATTAATTTGATTTAGTCAACCCAAATTATAGAAATTTATTCCATATCAAAATACTATTTTTCCCCCACAAAATCCGAAATTACACTCAAACATTTCTCGTGGGGCCCACGTCTCGGAATCCGACAAAAGTTACAAAATATGAACGCTCATCCAACAACGAGTCCAACCATATAAATTTCACCAAATTCCGACATCAACTCGACCCTCAAATTTTCAATTAAAGTCATTGAAGATTTTTACCATTTTCAACCCAATCTTTACCCATTTGAACTCAACATTCTTTCCATAAACCCTATTGATATGTATAAATAATACTATTACACCCAAGAATCATACTCTTAATCACTCATCTTTTCCCAAGCTCGAAATTGAAGACTAGGGGTTAGAACCTTACCTCTTGGGTGAAGATCTTGTGATATTTCCTTGTTGGATTTCAAAGCTTGAACAAGATCTTGATGAACAAAGCACTTGAGCTTCTTTCTCTCTCTAGAACATTCTCCCTTCTCTCTAAAAATGTAAGATTTTTGCTCCAAAATGAGTCCCAAAGCCTATTTATCAAAATGGGGTTGGTTTATGAAAATAGAAAAATTAACCCTCCGAAAGCAGGTCTGCGGTCGCATAATGGACCGCATAATGGGTATGCGGGTTGCAAAAATCAGTTCCCAGAACTGGGCTGTTTTGATCCATTATGCGACCAGTTTGCGGTCACAGAAGCACTTTCGCGATCGCAGAATTATTCTGCGATCGCACAATTGTCGCAAAATTGCATGTTTTCTAGCCTTTGGTAATTTGGTCATAACTTCTTGTAAAAATGTCCAAATGATGAACTGTTTAAAGCGTTAGAAACTAGACTCAAAGATATTTCATTTGATAGGTAATAAACCATATAACCCTTCATATCATGAGAGTTATATGCATTTGAAGTTTGGTCTTGTGCGAACTCACTTGAAACTTTTGTCTATTATGAAATTTCCAACTTCTACATTCGATGCCGAAACCTATTGAATCATGTCCGATTGACCTCAAATTTTGCACACAAGTCATATATGACATAAGAGACCTATTCCAATTTTCGGAATCGGATTCCAACCCCGATATCAAAAAGTCAACTTCCCGGTCAAACTTTTCAAAAATTCAACTTTCGCCATTTCAAGACTAATTCTACTACGGACCTACAAATAATTTTTCGGACACGCTCCTAAGTCCAAAATAACCATACGGAGCTATTGAAATCATCAGAATTCAATTTCGAGGTTGTATACATATATGTGAATATCCGGTCAACTTTTCCAACTTAAGTTTTCAATTATGAGGCTAAGTGTCTCATTTCACTCCGAAATCCTTCCGGACCCGAACCAACTAACCCGATAAGTCATAAATTAACTGTAAGGCATAAATTGAGTAGTAAATGGGGGAGCGGGGCTATGATACTTAAAACGATCGGTCGGATCGTTACATTCTCCCCCACTTAAATATACGTTCGTCCTCGAACGTGCCAAGAGTTGTTCTTAACCTTCAAATCTCTATTCCACCTTACCACGCACATACCCGGGGGTGATCTCACGTCACCCTATTCTATATAGGCCTGACCACACAACATAACTGAAAATCATTAATTTAACCTTAGCCCAAAAACTATGGAGCCAAATTTCAAACATCCAGAATTCTTTTCAAGACCCGAATCTCACATCTACATATTGTATAAGCCTGAACAAGCTGTATCCAGCCATAACCATAATCCCAGATATAATCACATAACATACTATACAACTCGCATACTCGTAGCACAATTTCTAATCACAGTAACTATTCAAAACCAACCAAGTACTAGTATAAAACCCCGTATTCAACAGAACCTCATTCTGAAACCTTCGTACACTGCCAATGATGAAAGAAATAATCAAAAACTCATAACCACTCATCAGAGCAACTATCCATGTAGCTCTCTCGCCCCAACCAAAATCATAATCCTCTCCTAAGATGACTTTCAATATTATCCTCCCGAATATACCATAATCAAGCATGATAGTACCCATTCTAGGTCCAATGACCTTATATTATTAAACACCACTATCCCACAGACACGCTACATCAATATAACTCAAGCCACAACTGCACAATCTGTGTACCCAAATATGGGAGATGTCTCAAGGAAGAGAACCATATTGCAAGTTCAACAAGCACCACCACAACCGCAGTGTTACAACCAACTCCTCAAATTTTGTGAAGAGTATAACCATAGGTGCATGTGCACAATTGTAGAGAAAGAAAATTAATAGATCAGATAAATTATTATAGAAATAGAATTCCCACACACGGCATAGACAACTCACGTGCCAATAATATGAATCGCCCAGCATGGTTACAGGCCTCCAGTCCCAGCATATCATACAGGAGCAATTAAACAAGTACACTTGTATATGATAATAAAATAAGATTCTCATGCTCCTGGACTGGTAGAAATAGCACGCCATAGTGTAAGCACATGTAAAGTTTGCTATCACACTTCAAATCGGATTTTTTTAACGTAGAATTAGTAACTATCTCGTTTATTTAGGGAATCATCTTCTTTGTAACCTAAAGTATAGCCCAAATAGTTCTCAATAAAGGTATGAATACGAAAAATATTATAACATTACGCTTAACAGTCAACTCTAGGCATATAATAGCCTAAGCATTCTTCCGAGTATGAATACTTGCTCTAATGACCGCACATGGGCTCAAACCTCACATATATGCGCACTCATAGCGCATAGCTATCACAATTAATTAACACAACTAGTTCCTCCACCGAGTATTAAATAAAATAGTCACCTCAAATAGGTTGCAACCCCGAAACAATATACTTCTGAGAAGTCCCAGTCTCCAAATTCATCGAACACATGAATCACCGTAACTGATCCCAACTCCAGCACTACAATGACTAACACATATTCCATTCACGATAATCCCATGAGGAATACTTTCATAATTCTTCCGTGCCACAGAGCAATAATTTGAATATCAGCAGTCTATCAACTAGGTGAGTACTGCAATATCGATAAACATCCGTAAGTCAAAAAACAACGCGCCTTCTGAAATGCGCACCCTTATCAGGAATTACCGAGCAGTTATAACATTCATCGAAATATTTGAAACTGACCGTGCTGTCCAACATTCGTTACCTTCTCTTCAAGACTAAACTGTCACCTTGTACATGTGAATCCTAATCCCGCACAACACACCACATCTATTATGCCATCATGTGACAAGCACATGAATCCCATTATCAACTCTGAGCCACCAGCAAATTACATACCTGGTTAGTTAGAAACCTTCTTCTTTCTTCCTTCTAGGAGGAAATCACAATACACAACATGTTTCCCACACCAGTAGAAAATATCTGGTTCAAACCATGGTAAAAACCATCAAGAACACTTTGAAATCTATCTGCACATAACCAAGCTATTAAAACTAAATTCCTTTAACTCGACCAAACCACGTAGGTCACCAAACCCAAGAATATTGCTACTAAAACATCTATAGAGTCTCACCACATCATAATTACCCATATAAATACCACAACCGAAACACCAAATCTGAAAATACCTTATTTGAGTCTAAGGCCGTTCCATTCACCTTCTTGATACCGAAATATAAAATCCATAATGATATACAAAAATGCCACAAGTCTCGACACCATCCAACTTAAATCTCAGATTTTAGCCACAAACAAATCCGCCAAAAATTCTCAATTGTTACATATTAATCTCCATTAGAAGTTTCTCGAGAGTCACCCCCTTTGTTCAAATCCATATTACACCGCCCAAATGGTCCAAAAGACACGTGCCCCATTAGCACAACAACACTCAAAGAAGTAACTCTACTTTAATACCACCTATTAAATTCATACTCTATGCGCACTACATCATTCACAAATAACAACTCATTCATCCCACGATTTTCATATACTCATAAGTGCAATATAACCCGTATCCAATAATTTCCTTCTTCGAGTCATCCTCAATCTCAGTTTCTGCAAGTCATAACTAACCCACCAGTATGCCTCGGCCCAAAACTAAACCTTTACATATAACCATGAAATTGAATTATCAATAGCAGGCTCCCCCACTTGGATCAAAGCCATAGATTAAAACATTCCATAACTCACAATACCAATACTCTATTACTGCCATAATGCCACAGTCAGTTCAACGAAACTTCTTCTCAAACTCATGCAACGCCAACCATAAAAATACCCCAAATCATCCGCTAAGCTCGCAATCATTCTCTTGACACCCAAGTCAACTTTCTCAGCCAGATTCAAATTCAAATTCAAATCTCCACACATACGCCCTGCTGGCAGAAAAGAAACTCTCTACTCATATATAAGAAACATACCTATGTAGATTATTCCGCAGGGGATACCCTTTTCGCAATCACAATTACTATGTAATTAATTAATCTTTCCAAGTCCAAACTTATTAACAAGACATGAGAATTTAGTTTGTCCCAGAATTTAACAACGTGAAAGATCCTTCAAAACATTCATACTCGAGACTGTACGTCACATCAAATCGAAAATCAAGCACCCAATGGCCTTTCCTTTACATTTCAAGGAAACACTTCTCGTCATATTCAAATCATCTTAACACATCCCGCGGTCACATCATACCCATCACACAACCATTTCACCGCTCATCGAGCCATAAATTCCACTCGTAGGGTCATTATCGGACATATGAGTCCAATTGTACAAGTTACAACTAAAGCTACCGAGCTTAAGTTGAGGTCTAACCATGGCCTCAAGTCCTCCAGACTAGCCCATCACCAAAACACAGAATACTCACCTCGAGCCTCATCCACAGAATCATAAGTCGGCGATGCACAGCTGATACCGAGCGCTCATGTGTGCATACGAATGCATGGAAGGAATTCAAAGAGTTATATTTCAAGCTGAATTAATTTCGCACGATAAAGAAAGAAAGATGGGAAATTATCCTAAATGCCTTGTAACCTCTCGAAATTATCCTTCCCCAAATCGTTTCAAATATAAATAAGATGTTTTATTTTTCTTTCCAGATAACCAGTGAAAAACAAATGCATCACTATGCCCATCTGCCAACATGTGTGAGAAATCATGAATGATGTAATATCGTACAACATGAGGAAAAATACATCTCTATGTCTGTATGTCATGTGTGCATGTCAATGCAATGTATCTCAGAGATGAACTCATATGAATACTCTCAGAGTATCAATTCACTCAGTCCTCCCCATCACTCAGTCCTCCCAGTCACTCGGTCCTCACAATCATTCAGTCCTCACAGTCACTCAGTCCTTACAATCGCTCGGCACTCGCACTCAGTAGGTACCTGCACTCACTGGGGGGAGGTGTACAGACTCTAGAGGGTCTCCTTCAGCCCAATCTCTATAATATGCACGGACAACTCACGTGCTATAGTATCAATATTTATATCTTTACGGATAACTCATGTGCTATAATAAAGCTTATAAGGTATGCTACAGGCGGGCAATCCCGATCCACATAATAATAAAGTATATAAAGCCATTATGGCTTGCTGCGGCGTGTAGCCCGATCCCATAATTATCCTCATAATGAGGCCCTCGGCCTCACTCAGTCATCAATCTCTCCAGTCTCTCTCTCATGGGCTCAAAATGTCATAGAAATAGCCCGAAAATGATTATATGATGTCAATAAATAACAACAGAGACTGAGATATGATATGTAATGACATGAATATGACTGAGTATGAATTTTCAATTTAAAACAAATAATTCACAGCAATATGACCTATGTGGGTCCCAATAATACTGGCACATAGCCTCAACATGATTTTTAATATGATCCTCAGCTCAATTTCTTTAACATAAAACTATATAGAAACTGCCAAGATTATTTGACTACAAAATTCCATGAAAACAATTATGTCATAATTTCCATGGTGCACGTCCACACGCCCGTCACCTCCTAACAATTCACATAATACATATATTCAGGGTTCATACCCTCAGCTCCAAGATTAAAAGAGTTACTTACCTCGAACAAGCCGAATCCAATGTCGAGCAAGCTAAACAATGTTCCAGAAATTCCATTCTGCGCGTAACAACTTCTGAATGGCTCGAATCTAGTCACAATTAATTTGATTCAGTCAACCCAAATTATAGGAATTTATTCCATATCAAAATACTATTTTTTTCTCAAAATTCGAAATTACACTCAAAAATTGCCCGTGGGGCCCACGTCTCGGAACCCTACAAAAGTTATTAAATATGAATTCCCATCCAACCATACAAATTTTACCAAATTCTGACATCAACTCGACCCTCAAGTCTTCAATTAAAGTCATTGAAGATTTTTACCATTTTCAACCCAATCTTTACCCATTTAAACTCAACATTCTTTCCATAAATCTTATTGATATGTATAAATAATACTATTACACCCAAAAATCATACTCTTAATTACTCATCTTTATCCAAACTCGAAATTGAAGACTAGGGGTTAGAACCTTACCTCTTGGGTGAAGATCTTGTGATATTTCCTTGTTGGCTTTTACAGCTTGAACAAGATCTTGATGAATAAAGCACTTGAGCTTCTTCCTCTCTCTAGAACATTCTCCCTTCTCTTTAAAAATGTCAGATTTTTACTCCAAAATGAGTCCCAAAGCCTATTTATCAAAATGGAGCCGGATTATGAAAATAAAAAAATTAACCCTCCGAAAGTAGGTCTGCAGTTGCATAATGGGCCGCATAATGGGTATGCGGGTTGCAAAAATTGGTTCCGAGAACTGAACTGTTCTGGTCCATTCTGTGACCAGTTTGCGGTCGCGGAAGCACTTTCGCGAGCGCAGAATTATTCTGCGATCGCACAAGCGCATTTTTTCCAGCCTTTGGTAATTTGGTCATAACTTTATGTAGGAATGTCCATATGATGAACTGTTTAAAGTGTTAGAAACTAGACTTAAAGATCTGTCATTTGATAGGTAATAAACCATATAAACCTTTGTATCATGAGAGTTATGCTCATTTGAAGTTAGGTCTTGTGCGAACTCACTTGAAACTTTAGTCTATTATAAAATTTTCAACTTCTACATTTGATGCCCAACCTATCAAATCAAGTCCGATTTACCTCAAATTTTGCACACAAGTCATTTATGACATAACAAACCTATTCCAATTTTCGGAATCGGATTCCGACCCCGATATCAAAAAGTCAAACCCCCGGTCAAACTTTCCAAAAATTCAACTTTCGCCATTTTAAGCTTAATTTTACTACGAACCTCCAAATAATTTTTCGAACATGCTCCTAAGTCCAAAATAACCATACAGAGCTATTGGAATCATCAGAATTCAATTTCGAGGTCGTTTACACATAAGTGAATATCCGGTCAACTTTTTCAACTTAAGCTTTCAATTATGAGGCTAAGTGTCTCATTTCACTCCGAAATCCTTCCGGACCCAAACCAACTAAACCGATAAGTGATAAATCAACTGTAAGGTATAAATTGAGCAGTAAATGGGGGAACGTGGTTGTGATACTCAAAACGACCGGTCGGGTCATTACAGCCTCAAGCCAAAACCAATACAACACATAACAGTGCAATCAAATCGTAGGTAGCAAACTCCCTCAGTTGGCTCAAAGTCATAGATCATGACATTCAATAACTCACAATACTCATACCGTATTATTGCCATGATACTGCAACGAGGTTTGACTTAATTCTTCACAAGCTCATGCAATGCAACCAGTATATTACCTCAATTCATCTACTAAGATTGCCTTTATTTCTCTAGACAGTCAAGTCATCTTTCTCCACCAAATTCAAATCTCAACACACACACCCTGTTGGTAGAAAAGAAACTCTCCACTCAACATTATAAGGAACACACTTACGTACATTACTACGTATGAGATAACCCACCTGCTTAGCCTCAAATTGACATATTGCTATACCCTTTCACAGCCACAATTCCTACGCGATCCCTTCAACATGCTCACAACTCAAATTGACATATTGCTATACCCTTTCACAGCCAAAATCTAACTCTCTGCAATTAAACTGTATGATAGTTCCTTCAATATGCTCACATCTCAGACCGTACGTCACATCACAACGATAATCAAGCACCCAATGGCAATTTTTACATTCCAAGGAAACACTTCTCATCATATTCAAACCATCTTAACACATCCCGTAGTTACATCATACTTATCATATAGCCATTCAACTGCTCATCGAGTCACAAATTCCATTCATAGGGATACCACCAGACATATGAGTCAAATTGTACAAGTTATAACTGAAGCTACTGAGCCTAAGCTACGGTCTAAACCTGGCCTCCAGTCCTCTAGATTGGCCCATCACCAAAACACATAATACATATTTCGAACTTCGTTCATGGAATCATAAGCCAGCGATGCATAGCTGATACCGAGTGCTCACATCAATTACGAGCTAAATCAATTTCGCACGATAAGGAAAGAAAGATGGAAAATTATCCTAAATGCCCTGTAGCCTCTCGAAGATAAGTATGGATGTCATCATACCAATCCGCAAGACTCTACTAGACACTTGCTCATGACTTATAGAACCTATGAACCTAGAGCTCTAATACCAACTTGTAACGACCTAAATCCAACTAGTCGTGATGGCACCTAAACAAACTCGCTAGGTAAGCCAGTTATCAACTATCCAATTCCACCGAAATTTAACAAGACAATTAAGTAAAAGAAAATATCTAAATCTTATATATTCCCCAAGGACTAGTAGTACAAATCATGAGCTTCTAAGATTAGAATATACAAATATGGTATGAAATAAATACAACATATGTTTGAAATATACATAAACAGATCTTTATAAATCTAAGGCTACCATGAACAAGAGGCAGCTACAACCGGAACATGAGTATATCCTCAAATCCAACTCTCGTTGGTCTCAACAACGTCAGCAGCCAACATCTGCACGCAAGATGCAGAAGTGTAGCATGAGTACAACTGACCCCATGGACTCAAGTAACAAACCTAACCTTAGGTTGAAAGTAGTGATGAGGTGGAACAAAGGTCGGGTCCAACACCAATAGCCAACAACAATCCATAACAATGTAAAACAAGTAATAAAAGAAGTAACTGCAAGATAAAATGCTCAGCTTAATCATGGTTTCTGAAAATAGTTCTCCCTTTCAAGTATATCAGTGAAAACCCAAATCGTTTTCTGAAGTTGCCAAAAATATGAGTAAGTTTGAAAACAATAATTTTCTCAAAAATCCTTTCAACAATAAATAAGATGTTTCATTTTCTTTCCAGATAGCTAGTGTAAAATGCATTATCATGCCCATATTCCAATATGTGTGAGAAGTCATGAATGACGTGATACCGTACAACATGAGGAAGATACATCTCTATGCATGTATGTCATGTGTGCATGTCAATGCAATTTGGCTTAGAGATGAACTCATGTACTCACACTGTCAGAGTACTCAATCTCACGGTCAGACTTTCAACTCATCATGCTCAATCACTCAGTATTGTATATGGCCAATCTGACCCAGGGAAGATCCATCCCGGAATATATACATGAACTGACCATCAGTCACTCAGTACTGAGTAGGGCCAGTCCAGCCCATAGGGAAGATCCATCCCCAGGTATAAATTCTTTGGACAAGATCCATGTCCAGCGAATATCCATCCCTCAATATAAATCAATCGCGCTCACTGGGGAGGTGTGCAGACTCTGGAGGGACTCCTTCAGCCCAAGCGGTAAAATCCGCACGGACAACTCACGTGCTATAGTATAAATATCTCAAAATCAGGCCCTCGGCCTCACTCAGTCATCAACCTCTCCAGTCTCTCGGGGTCACAATGGCATGAACTAGCCCAAAATGATGATATGATGTATCAATAAATAACAACAGAAACTGAGATATGATATGCAATAAATGAATATGACTTAGTATGACATTGTAATGTAATCAAATAACTCAACCACAATAGTGACCTCAGTGGGTCTTAACAGAATAAGCATGTAGCCTAGACATGATATCTAACATAAATCACAGCTCTATAACTCTAGTACGTAGAGATTTCATGATCACAAATAAGTTTAGGTAACTACACAGTACCACAGAAATAACGAGTCACAGTTCACACGGTGAACACCCACAAGCCCGTCACCTAGCATGTGTGTCACCTCAACACCAAACACATAACACGTATAGTCGGGGTTCATACACTCAACTCCAAGATTAGAGGATTTATTTACCTCGAACAAGACAAATCCAATGTCGGGCAAGCTAAACAATATTCCGAAAAATCCATTTCGCGCGTATCAACCTTCGAACGCCTTCATATCTCCTAAATTCCACGCAAAATGATATGAAACTAGTCAAACAACATGCAATTTAATTAAAATATACTCTAGTGCTTGCAATTTAACAATTTATAAAAATTTCTTACTCCGCTCGAAAAATTGACAGTGGGGCTCATATCTCGGAATCCTACAAAATTCACAAATCCAACAACTCATCCAATTACGAGTTCAACCATACTATTTTCACTCAAATCCGACTCCGAATCGGTATTCAAAACTCGTTTTATGATATTATAGAAATTTCATTCGATTTCTCTTGAAGATTCGATAGTCATACACAAAAAATGAAGATTAATTCATGAAATATAATCACAAGGGAGTCAAGAACACTTATCTCAAGTTGTGTGAAAAAATTCCTCGCCAAAGTCGCCCAAACCGAGCTCCAAAATCCGAAAATGGATAAAAATATTGAACCATCGAATATAAGGCATTCTGCCCAGCGTTTCCGCATTTGTGGACACTAGGTCGCATCTGCGACCATCGCTTCTGCATAACAAGCTCGCATCTGCGAGACAGCCTTGGCCAGCAGTGATCGCTTCTGTGATGTCCAGGACCGCTTCTGCGCAGGTTCCTTCGCATCTGTGATTCTTTCCTCTTCTGCGATCAGTGTCACCGCTTCTGCGGTCGCACTTCTGCGCGAAACATTCCGCATCTGTGGCTCCTGCCCAGCACTTCCCAATCCTCTTCTGCGAAGGGCTTCTCGCTTCTGTGCCTGCGGTTCCTCATACGCAGGTGCGAAGACACCAACAACGGAAAAATTCCAGCATTTCCTTAAGTCCGAATTTGATCCGTTAATCATCCGAAACTCACTCGAGGCCCCCGGGGCCTGAACCAAATATACCAACAAGTCCTAAAACATTATACGAACTTAGTGGAGGCCTCAAATCACATCAAACAATGTAAAACCACGAATCCTACCCCAATTCAAGCTTAATGAAACAAAGAAATCTCAACTTCTACATTCGATGCCGAAATCTATCAAATCAAGTCCGATTGACCTCAAATTTTGCACACAAGTCATAAATGACATAACAGATGTATTCCAACTTCCATAATCGGATTTCGACTCCGATATCAACAAGTCAACTTCCCAGTCAAACTTTTAAACTTATCAAGTCCAAAATCACCATACGGAGCTATTGGAATTATCAAAACTATATTCTGGGGTCATTTACACATAGGTCAATATCCGGTCAATCTTTTCATCTTAAGTTTTCATCTTGGATACTAAGTGTCTCAATTCATTTCAAAACCTCACCGGACCCGAACCAATTACCCTGATAAGTCATACTACAACTGTAAAGTATAAATTGAGCAGTTAATTGGGGAACGGTGCTATAATACTCAAAAAGACCAGCCGGGTCATTACAAGTACACCATAATCTGTACCCGGTAAGTATCAAGACTAACCTCGGTCGAGTAGTGACGAGGTACAGTCAAGACACTCACTAGTCAAATAACCTGAGCAATATAGTAGTATACAATAATACTGGAAAATAACTAGCAGTGATAGCAACAAAAATTAACCGGTGATACAAACAACAAGACTACAAGAGCACCATAATTATTCGTCAAACGAATGAGAAACACAAAGACAACCAATTACACAAGTCCTTCAAATATAATTCTTTCGAATCGAATATATTTCTTTCAAATAAATATCTTTCGAATATCAAATTCTTTAAATATATATCTTTCGAATATACTTCTTTCAAATAAATGTCTTTCGAATATATTTCTTTCAAATAAATATCTTTCGAATATCAAATTCTTTAAATATATATCTTTCGAATATACTTCTTTCAAATAAATGTCTTTCGAATATAATTCTTTCAAATAAATCTTTTGAATATACTTCTTTCAAATAAATGTTTTTCAAATAAAATTCACTCTCTCACACCTCATTTCATAATCATAAAACACGAGTCTCAACCCACTTTAATATTTTTCGTAACACGGGTCCCAACACACTTTCATATTTTCACGGCACCTCGTGCCCATATTTCTATCAAACCGCACGGACAACTCACATGCTAATAATAAAAATCATCATATTTACCCTGTCACCTCGTGCCCACATCTCATATATATTGCGGCATGCAACCCGATCCCATATAACATAATTTGCCCGGCAATAGCCAAATGCTCACGATTTCAACATAGATCATACTATTATCAAGTTAACGAAATAACAAGACAAGTTGCACAAGATATAAGAATAAACACGAGAAAAATCACAACATCACATGAAAATTACCAACGCAATAACCCAACATCATCACATATAAATTATAAACACAATAACCCCACATCATCACATATCATCCCTAACAATAGCCACACGTATCTCTCCTATAGCCACCCTTATCATTCCTATAATAGCCTCCCTTATCCCTCTGCCCTGACAATATCAGTAGCCATCCTTATCGCTCATATATCCACCATTATCGCTCCTATAGCCACCCTTATCACTCCTATAGCCACCCTTATCGCTCCGTTTAATAGCCACCCTTATCACTTCATTTAATAGCCACTCTTATCACTCTGCTCTTCCACCACTGTGAAATACCACTCATATACCTACACAATATTAACAGTGGAATGCCACCTTTATGTCCTCATAATAATAACTCAAATCATACGACAATTCACACGGAACATTATAAAAATAACACAACACAATAAATTCATATCACAAATTTCCCAATGGTCACAACAAATTCCAAAGATATAAAAAATTCAATAAATTTTACAACAAATAGCCCAAGGCTCCACACTTCAGGGTGTTCTGTAGGTTCGCTGGTCAGAGTTCGGAAGCTTATATCTTTTGATCTACAAGGAATTTGGAAATGATTCAAAACTAAAAGTTGTAGCCCTTCGTGTCTAGTTTCCAGAAAGGTAAAGAAAATATTTGTTGGACATTTGTAGAGAAAGTTTTGGTAAATTTACTGAAGCCTGGTAGTGAGAGGCTATGAAGTGCGGCCGCACAATTGTTTTGTGCGACTGTAGAACTTGGAAATGTGCGACTGCACTTGAAAATGTGCAGACCGCACATTGGGAGGTCAGAGGGTGCACTATATAACCGAGGCCTAGGGTATTATTTCATTTTTGGGACATAGAGAGCTTGGTTTGTGACGATTTTTCGTGGGTTTTTTCAAGAAATTCATCGAGGTAAGTGATTCTAACTCGGATTTGGTTAATATATATGAATATATCATTGTTTTTATCATTCAATTAGTATTTTGAGATGAAAATTTGGGGAAAATTATAAAAATTTCATAAAATGAATTTTTGGGATTTGAATGTCGATTCGAAGTCGGATTTGAATGGAACTAGTATGGTTGGACTCGTAATTGAATGGGTTGTCGGATTTGGTGACTTTTGTGGGATTTTGAAATGTGGGCCCAGGGTCCGGGTTCGGGCCGATTTTAGATTTTGGCTATAATTTTGTATTTTTGTGTGGAATTGATTCCTTTAGCCTATATTGATTGTATTGTATTGCTTGTGGCTAAATTCGGGACGTTTGGAGACCGATTGGAGGGGCAAAGGCATTTTGGAGTAGAGTTTAGCCCGGATTGAGGTAAGTAACACTTTCAAACTTGGTTCTGAGGGTTCGAAACCCCGAATTATGTGTTATGTAATGGGTATTGAGGTGGCGCACATGCCAAGTGAGGGGAGTGCACCATGAGAACTGTGGCATGGTTGAATCCATGGCACTGTATAGTGGTTCTATCTTGTTGATATCTGTGTTTTCATCATGTGATAAAGTAATTGAGTTGTCACTCATGCTAGATGTCATATTTAGGCTTTATGTCGGTACTGTTGGGACCCATACTGGTCGTTTCTTGTTGTTGTCTTGCTCATTTCATTGATATTTCGTACTTAGTCATTTCATATCTTATCTCAGTGTCTGTTGTTATTTATTAACGCATCATATCATTGTTTTCGGGCTAGTATCATGACAGTGTGAGCCCGTGAGAGAGAGACTGGAGAGATTGATGACTGAGTGAGGCCGAGTGCCTGATTATGAGTGACATTTATGGGATTGGGCTGCATGCCGCAGCAATAATACTGATTTATGATAGCGCTTGGGCTGAAGGAGCCCTTCTGGAGTCTACACACACACCCAGTGTGCACAATTGATATTATTAAGGGATGGATCTTCCCTGGACATGGATCTTGTCTGAAGCATTTTATACCCGGAGATGGATCTTCTCCACAGGCTGGATTTGCCCTACTCGGTACTGGGTGACTGATGGTCAGTGATATATATATATTCCGGGATGGATCTTCCCTGGGCCGTTTTGGGCCATATACAGTACCTAGTGATTGAGCATTTGAGAGTGTGAGAACATGAGGCTGTCAGCATGGTACATCGAGGTAGTTGTTGATTGAGGAGATAGGATCTCGGAGACTATCGAGGTAGCTGCATGGCGTTCGCAGGCCTTGACTCTCCTTCATTATCTTTATCTGTACTTTAGTTATTTTTTACTCTTTGGACATTGTAGTAGACTGTATTCTGGCATAGATGCTCATGTACTCGGTGACACCCCAGTTTTGGGATAGATTGTATTGTGTTGCGGGTTATTTCAGTTCCAAAAAGGGTTTTCTTAAATATTAATTATTTCCACCTATATTTTTAAAAGTTGTTAATATGTTGAGATAGTTGAGTAGTGGCTTGCCTAGTTCCACGATAGGCGCCATCACGACCGTTGATTTTTGGGTCGTGACACTTATCCCTCCGTCCTGACAATATCAGTAGCCACCCTTATCGCTCCTATAACCACCATTATCGCTCCTATAATAACCATCATTATCACTCAGCTCAGACGATATCCCAACACACATGACCATAGTGAAATGTCACCCTTATACCCACACAATATAAACAGTGGAATGCCACCCTTATGTCCTCATAATAATAACTCAAATCACTCTATAATTCACACGGAACATTATAACGATAACACAACACAATAAATTCATATCACAAATTACCCAATGGTCACAACAAATTCCAAAGATATAACAAAATCAATAAATTTTATAACAAATAGCCCAATGCTCCACACAGCGTATATAACACCTCAAAAACAACAACAGAGATGGAAAAGTAACTCAACATAGGACAACGCCTTCTTAAATCCAAATTTTGATAAATATATTAACGCCTCAATTTAAACTTATATAATAATTATTTACAGATGGAAAATCCATAATGAAATTAATTTCAAGAAATATCAAATCAACAAACACACGGAATTCACATAAAAATCCAAGCAGTGATCACACCAAATTATCATATAAAATACAAACTCGACAAACAAGGAATGAGGCATGGCAAATTAAGGATTTACTAAGTTCCAACAATTTTTCAATTTAATACATAAGGGTGTCTACGAATTTTAACTGATATAATTTTGCACATATAAACTAAGTACGTACTCGTCACCTTGCGTACACGGCTTTCAATCACGCAATTTCCACATAAGACTCAATGCCTAAGGGGTAATTCTCCCACTCAAGGTTAGGCAAGATACATACCTTTTTGAAGTAATGCCGATATTCCAAAATAGCCTTCTTGCTTGAATTGACCTCCGTACATCTCAAATCTATCCAAATTAATTTATAACTTCATTAAAATTCATCGGAAACAATTTCGGATAATAAAACATCAACTTAAAATTTTATTCTAAAAAGTCAATGCGAGGCTCGCCTCTCGGAACCCGACAGAATATTTACGAAATCCAAATACCTATTCCGATACAAGTTCAACCATACTAATTTTATCAAATTTTGATAACGAATCGACCTCCAAATCTTTAATTTAAGGTATAGAAAATTTCTACCATTTTCAACCAAATTCACTAATTTCATGATAAAAATAACAAGAGATTCATGTATTTTAACCAAGATCGAGTTATGAATTCTTACCGTAATATTTTCCTTGAAAATCTCTCAAAAAAATAGCCTCACCCTAGCTTCCTTCATCCAAATATGGAGTTTGTTCTGCTGCCCAGGGGTTTGTTCTTCTCTTTCGCGACCCTCCCCTCGCTTTCGCGATGAACAAATTTCTCAACAACCATTTTCAAACTCTTCCCCGTCAGCCTATAGTAGAATGGTCATAACACTCTCTATAAAACTCCAAATGATAATTGGTTTGATTTTCTGAAAACTAGATATCAAGGGCTACAACTTTTATGTTTTGATGATTTTTCAATTCTTTATACATTGCTAGATATAAGCTTCCAAAATCAGCCGTGTGCAATATAAATTTCTTCTTCATAATTTCCAAACTCTTCCCGGACAGCCTATAGTGTATCCATCATAACCTTTTTTACACAATTCCAAATTCCAAATGGTTTGCTTTTCTGAAAATTAGACACAAATGACTACAACTTTTATTTTTGCATCATCTCCAAATTCCTTATAGATTGCAAGATATAAGCTTTCGAAATCGGGCGAAGAACAAAATCCCAGAAGCGAAATCCTTCTTTGCGAACGCGAGAGACACTTCGCGAACGCAAAGAATAATACTAGACATCAGAAAATCAGCATCCAAAGTAACCCAAAATGATCTGACACACACCCGAAACACACCCGAGGCCCCCGGAACCCCAACCAATTATACAAACAAGTCCTAAAACACGATACAAACTTAGTCGAGGCCTCAAATCACATCAAACAACACCAAAACTACGAATCGCACCTCGAATCAAACTTATGAGTTTATGAAATTTCCAAATTTTATAACTTGTGCCGAAACATATCAAATCAATCCGGAATGACCCCAAATTTTACACACGAGTCCTAAATGACATAATGAAACTCATTCAATTTCCAGAATTAAATTTCGACCTCGATATTAATAAAGTCAACTCCCGATCAAACTTTTTACAAATCTTTCATTTTTCAACTTTCGCCAAAATGCGTCAAATTATCCTACGAACTTCCAAATCAAAATCCGGACATACGCTTAAGTCCGAAATCACCATCAGAATCTATTCACATCATCAAAATCCTATTCCGGTGTCGTTTTCTCAAAAGTCAAACTCCGGCCAACTCTTTTCATTTAAGTTTCAAAAATAAGAACTGTTCTTTAAATTTAATCCTGAATCATCCGAAAATCAAACTCGACCACACACAAGTCATAATACACATCACAAAGCTGCTCGAGATCTTAAGTCACTAAACGAGATGCTAATTTATAAAACGACAAGTCGGATCGTTACATGAACATAGATTTTGTGTATTATATAATAGTTTTATAGTTATAGGCAATTGTTGGAACAACCCTATATACCCTGTTAGTATAGAGCAAGTTGCTTTGCGAATATTTAGCTTGCAATGCGAGCATATAATTTTCTCATACTTTTATTGCATCCTTTAATATTTTGGTATTGTAGTATAATCGTAGATAGTTGTAGCAATATTCTAGAGCAATACCATATTGGTATCATATGGTACTAGAAGTTTTTTTTTTGCTACTTATACTTTTATTGCATTTTTTTATATTTTATTATCATTTCTATTCTAACTAGTATATATGGAGATTGGTGATTGTAGATTATATTTTCTTACTCCATAACTGATTGTGTTACTGCTAATGGTAGAGTATGTACTCATATTTATACGGAAAGAGATCAAGGTTTGTATGGTAATCACAAGTTGATTCTTAGAATCAGATTATGTAATTTATGGTGCTCAGCAGCAGTCAATGTGATATTTAGTGAATTAGATCAAGTGACAACTAATATTATTTCAGTTTAATAATTAAATTAAAAAATGAGAAAAAAAAATAAAAGGTATATTATACTAGTTATATTAAAAAAAGGTGAACAAATATTTATTATATCAGTTATTTTTCTTATTGTATAAAAATAAAAATAATAAAAAAGAGTGAAAACAGTAAATGAAATTAGATTATGAAGAGAAAAAGAATATAAAAAAGAAGTTAAATGAAATTAGAAAAGGAACAAGAAATAAAGAAAATAAAAGAAAAAAAGAGTTAATTGGAATTAGAAAAGGAACAAGAAATAAAGAGAATAAATAAAAAGAAAAAAATAAAGGAGTCAAAATTGAGTGCGAAATAAGTTATGGTAAAAATAACAATAATACGATTTGGAAAAAAATAAATGAATAGAAAAAAAAGAAAAAAATAAGAAGAAAACGAGAAAAAAGAAAAGGAGAAAAAAAGAAAAGAAGCATAGAAATAAAAATAAAAAATTAGAGAAAAAGGAGAAAATTTCCCACAAAACTACTATGGATAGGAAATGTAATATAATTAGTTTGATGGGTAGAAAAATAAATGGGTAGGTAACGGTAAATAATTTTATTTTTGTGGGTAACTGTGTCATTCACCCAAAAGAATACACACTCAGTAACTATTTGGAAAAATAATACTATATAGTCGCTTTCAAAATAATAGCCTAATAATATATATATATATATATATATGTTGTATATAAAAATTATACAAATATTATACACTTTTTAGACTATCAAATATAAATAGTTTTTGACACCGCCCCATTTCACGCTAAACATGATGGCACATTAGACATCTTAATGGATGTCGGTAGTGTTCATAAGCGTCGACTCTCTTATGAAATGTGAAGAAAAAGTCTATGCATATCCAATCAAAATAATTCTGACTTTTATTTGGCTCATTTAATATTTCCCGCCACTTCCCCAACGGTTCAAAAGCGTCAACTTACACCAACACCATGCATGTAGCTTTACACATTTCTTGTCATTAATGGCTTCAATTGAAAAAGGAGACTACTCTCTCAAATTTTGTCAACTCGCTTGGCCAGTAAACCTGTATAATGTTGAGAAGCTATGAGTGAAAAGATCATAAGCAAGTTTCATTTCAACTTGTGTGATTATAGAAATGGGTTGTTTTCAAAAGAGAGTTTTAGTGTTTCTTCTCTTCTTTAACGTTTTCTTGGATTTTAGTGTTCTCATTCTTGGTGATGAGAATCTTGATAAGTCTAGGTGGGGCGACGACGATGATTGCAAATTTGGTAGGAGAGGTTGTGGTGGCGGTCCATTTGGTGGACGGGGAGGCAGACCTGGCGGAGGTCTTGGAGGAGGAGCAGGTGGAGGAGCGGGTAGTGGTGGAGGATTTGGAGCTGGAGGTGGAGTAGGCGGTGGTGCTGAAGGACAGTGGCGGAGGCAAGATTATCGCCAAGGGGTTCAAAAAAGAAAAAAGTTAGAAAAGTTATAGTCAGCGGGAATAGAACTAATGGCCTTATAAAAGTTTTGAAACCCCTTGACCGCTAAGCTATGTTTTTAGGTTGTGTTAAGGGGATTCAAAGCATAATATATAGAGGTAAAAAACAGATTTTACTTCGGCGAAGGGGGTTCGGGTGAACACCCTTCAGCCCCTAAATCCGCCCCCAAACTTTGCTGTCTTTAAATGATAAAGTTCCGATCCAATGAATGCGATTAAAGGAATATGTTTGTGTTTGTATTTTTTGCTTTTCCAAACAGTTGTATACTCCCTTAAGTTTCAATGTCTCTTTGGATTAAGAGCAAAAAAGAAAAAAGAGGACAAGCTTTTGCTATTGAATTTGTATTTGAAGTATATAGTGCATACTTATCCAAATATGGTGCTCATTACATTTATGATAATGTATCTTGGTGATTAACTGATTATGCTGCGTTGGTATTGAGAAAAACTGAATTTTTATTTGTCATTTCTCCAGTGATTTGCGATTATATATGAGGATAATTGAGGTCTATGGAAGTTCTCTTAACCATATATAAATGCTTAATTTGATGCATCAAAATACCACCCCACTTTGAAATGGAAACTAAGGGATCAGATAACTACTTTTATCATCTTTTCTGTTTACTATATGCTTTAAATCAAGGAGTCAATTTTTAAAGCTACTATTATATTTTTAATGATGGCAACTAAATTTATTCTTCTTCTTTTGGTTAATAAAGCTAAATTTATTCTTCGATAAACAAATTATGGAGTACACATACATTTCTATTAATGGTAGCGGCGACTTTCTTGTGATTGTGATTACGTATAATATATAATCAAAAGTATAATCAGATTGTCATATATGCGGTGATGAAATCAAAAGTTTATTTTAGAGGCTCAAAGAAAAGTATAATGTCATAGTTTAGATCTAAACATGTGATCTAGAATAACTTTTGAATCCCCTTTTACCCTTATATTAGAATATTCCCTTATATCAAGAGAATTCAACCGTTCATATATAATTAAAAAAAAATTATTTTGTCCTATTTGACCTATAAAACTTTTCATCAAAAGAAATCCAATTAAACTGTTTCACTTCACCAGCTCCGCCCCTTATGTGTGCATCGATCCTTCTTTTCCTACTATGCAAACATTTACACATTGCCAACTAATATTCATAACCAAATATGAATAAAAATAGTAAGACATACAATGAGGTTCAGATATCATTTTTAAAAATAGTGATCGAAAGTTGTTGCGAAACCAATCAAAAGGTTGGTGAGGGTAAATCAGGGGTCGTTTGGTTCCAAACTAGAATATTCAGAGATTAAATTATAATGTTGAGATTATTATCTAATATCAAATGTGAGATAGCTAATACCAAAATATTTGATATAAAACTTATAGCGATATTAGCTAATACTCATAATCAAACATGAAATAAGTATAATATTAAATTTTAATCCCTATCCGGCTAACCAAAATATTCCAAGAGTTGTGGTGCTCTTGATTGGATTCATCCATCATTAATTAGAAGTTTCGGTTTCGAGCCTTAAAAATGGGAAAAAAATCTTGATAGGAAGCGTTTTTCCTTTTGATGAACATTACGCTGGGTAAATTCGAATGAATCAAATCTCAATACAAATATCGCCCGGATAGAAAATGAAAAGAAAAATGGTATCCTCGGAATCCAAAGGAGCACATTCTTAAGATGGAAATTTGTCTACCCTCTGTAACTTTGATGCTTTTTAACTCTAAGACCGCCTTCGGGATTTTTGTTAAAATTGAGGTGAATGGAAAACGGAGGGAAAGTGAAATTTTGATTTTTTTCTCATTTATAAAAGAATATTGTCCCATATTGGAGGAGCAAATCTCATTTGTTGGGTATATATGGAGTTACACTTCTTCTAGCTCTTCCCAAAGAATTGATAAGAAGTCAAGCCTCGCACTGTCGTCGCTCGCTCGCTTGGTTTCGAATTTGGTCAAATAATTTGATTGATTAATTTTTTTTGACCAAATTTATTTATTAAATTAAATTAATATTTGTAATCCAAATCAACCGTTTACGTAAGGGTAATTTTAATTTCCTCCGGTTTGAGTTTTTCATTTTATTTTGCGTACATAGCCATTTACATAATAGTTGTTTTACGCGAAAAGCTATCTCGAAGAGTTTCCTTACTAAAATTCTGAAATCTCTTGTGATGACCTGATAGGTCACTTTGAGTTTTAGCCTTCATTTATGTGTTACGAGACATTGAATAGCCCCATTTAGTTTTCCTCGATTTGCATGCGCAGTCCGTATTTTTTTCTGAAAAACTTTTATGTGAAAAATTGAAGAAAATGTGAGATTTAGCCTTAAAATGATTTGAGTTGACTACGGCCAACATTTTATATAAACGGACCCGAATCAGTATTTTGACGGTCCCGATGGGCCCGTATCGTGATTTGGTACTTGGGCGTATGCACGGAATCGAATTTGGAAGTCCCTAACTTGATTTAACGTAATTTGTTGAAAACTACTAATTTAAATGCTTATAGAATTTTCAAGTTTGATTGTAGGTTGACTTTGTTGCAATCGGATTCGGATTTCGGTTCCGAAATATGGAATAAGTTCATTTCACTATTTATGACTTGACTACAAAATTTGGTGCAAAATGGAGTTGATTTGACGTGATTCAGACTTCTGATTGTAAATTTGCATGCTCTTGAGTTTCTCTGAAATATAATTCATTTTGATGTCCGGTTCTTAGTTCTAGGTGTTATTTTGGTGTTTTGATCGTGCGAGTAAGTTCGTATGATGTTATTAGACATGTGTGCATGTTTGGTTTGGAGCCCGAGTGTCACGACCCGAAATTCCCACCTTCGGGACCGTGATGACGCCTAACATTTCACTTGCTAGGCAAGCAAACGTTAGAAAAAATTTAAATCATTTTTAACAATTTATTTTAATTAAATAGTAAAGAAACCAATAACCGGGATCATATCTGAATTTAAATGAATAAACCAAAATAAATACGATGTCTAAATACCAACCCAGAATTGGAGTCACAAGTGCACGAGCTTCTAGAATAATACGAACAAGTGTCTGAATAAAAATAAAGATGTCTGAAAGAAAGCACACAGATAAGATAGAGTAGAAGGGGACTTCAGAGTTACGAACGTTGTGCAGCTATACCTCAAGTCTCCTCTGATAGATGAATCCGAGCAAATCTACAGTACGCCGTTGGGAGCAACTATGGTATCTGCACAAGAAGTGCAGAGTGTAGTATGAGTATAACCGACCCGATATACTCTATAAGTGTCGAGCCTAATCTCGACGAAGTAGTGACGAGGCTAAGGCAGGTCGCTTACATTAACCTGTACGTAACAGGAATAGAGTTAAAACATGTAAATCATATCAATAATTGAAATTATTTCAGCAGTCACAACTAATTATTTCTTTTCTCATTCTGTTGCGGCGTGCAACCCCTTCCTATAATATAATCCTTCAATAAATTTTCGTTGCATCGTGGAACCCGCTCCAACAATATAAACTTAAAATATAATCCGTTCCGGTATGCAACCCGATCCATCAATATATTCATTTTTATTTCTGTTGCGGCATGCAACCTGCTCCAACAATATAATTTAATAACTCTTAAATGTAATAAAAAAAATACTCCAGTAAATACCACATTCAATAAGAAATTATCAGGCAACAAAGCATACAATAATTATAATTTATTTAGGAAACAAGTAATGACAAGTGGAAATTATTGTGGAAATCAGGGAGAAAATAGGTAATTTAATATTTAATATGCTAAATGTCAAGTAGCAATTAATACACATAAGTCAAATAAGCATGTAACAATTATAGCATGAATTCAAGACTTAATATTTGGCAAGGAATATGAGAGAAATAATTAATATAATAATTACCTCATGATAAAGAAAATAATTTATGTTTTTCCAGATAAATATGCAAACAATCAACTTGACGACGTATATGCACTCGTCACCTTGCCTATACAACGTTACACATAAAATTCACGTAACAAATAATTTCAGGGTTCTATTCCTTCAATTCAAGGTTAACCACGATACTTACATATTTTGTTATTTCAAGTGATCACTCTACCACAACTTTTCCTTTCTAATTATTCTCCAAATCAACCAAACCTAGAAAATTATTTACCGACAATTCAATTTAAGCTTTAGAAATTATTCACAATTCGAAAGGGACTTAATTTAAGTCATTTTCGGAAAAGTCAACTAAAAGTCAACATGGGGCCCATTATTTGGAACCCGAATACCCTTTCCAATACGAGTTCAACCATACTAAAATTATCGAATTTCGACATCGGATTGTCTTTCAAATCCTAAATTTTTGCTTTTGAAACGTTTTGCAAAAACTCTAATTTCTTCCATCTAAAGATGAATATAGACATGGATTTACGAAATATAATTACTTTCGGATATAGAACACTTACCCAAGTCGAAGTCATGAAAATCTCCTTTGAAATCGCCCATATCTGAGACTTAAAACTCAAAAATGAGTTAAAATTGCGACTTCCGAATTTATGGATTATGTCCAGTTTTTTTCGCATCTGCGGATACAAGTTTCGCATTTGCGGACTCGCATTTGCGAGACAAAGCTCGCATTTGCGATGCCAGACTGCCAGGTGAAGTTCCGCATCTGCGGACATTCCTGTCGCATTTGCGATTGTGCAAAAGCGTTGATGGAGCCGCAGAAGCGAGAGGTTCCTCATTTACGGTCCCCCGTTCGCAAAAGCGGTCGCGCACCTACGCGATTAATATCCGCAAAAGCGAAGCCACAGTCCGAGGCCAAAGTCACAGAAGAGACCAGCTTCCCGCAGAAGCGGTTACGCACCTGCGGTCACCATTTCGCAGGTGTGATTACACCAGGTTCTGCCAAGAACCAGCTGCTTTCAACATGCTCTAAACGATCTGAATTTCGTCTGAAACTCACCCGAGCCTCTCGGGACCTCGTACGAATATTCTAACAAGTCCCGTAAAATAATACGGACTTACTCGTGGTCTCAAATCACGTCAAATAACGTTAAAATTACAATTCACAACTCGATTCAAACTTATGAGTTTTAAACTTTTTACTTTACAAAATGTGTGCCAAAACATATTAAGTGAATCCGGAATGATTTCAAATTTGGCGCACAAGTGATAAATGATGTAACGAAGCTATTCCAACTCTCGGAATCTCAATCCGAGTCCGATATCGATAAAGTTAAATTCGCGGTCAAACTTTGAAATCTTTAAGCTTTCAAACTTCTAATTTTCAATAAATGGCGATAACTCAAGCTAGGGACCTCCAAATTAAATTACGGGCATACGCCCAAGTCTCAAATCACGATACAGACCTAACGGAACTGTCAAAATATTAATTTGGGTCCATTTGCTCAAAATGTTGACCGAAGTCAACTCAAATGAGTTTTGAAGCAGTATTTCACATTTTAATCAATTTTCACATAAAATCTTTCCAGAAAAATTTAAGGATTACGCACGCAAGCCGAGGAATATTGAAGGGTGATATTCGAGGTCTCAGAACATAGTAATAAATATTAAATTTAAAGATGACCTTTCGTGTCATCACACTGAGGGGCTCGGGTGAGTTTCAGATAGGCTACAACGTGATTTTCGGACTTAGGCAATTACTGGTTTTTAAGATTTCTGATATCTGGTGCATCCTTCTTCGCGATCGCGAAGCTACTCTCATGATCGCGAAGGGTAACTGGGGACTAGGGTGGATTTCTTCTTCGCGAACACGAAAAAAAGCTCGCGAACGCGGAGCATTAGGGGGTGGTAACCCTCCACGAACGCGGCTCTTCACTCGCGAACGCGGTGAGTAAGGGGTCTAGGAGGGGAGCACCTAACTGTTCTACGCGAACGCGATCAAAGGGTAGCGAACGCGATGGCCAGGGGGAAGAGCCATCGCGAACGCGAAGGCTACTTGGGTCGTAGTGTTTCGCGATCATTTTAGGTCCTTCGCGAACGCGATAAAGACCTGACGCCAGTGATTTAAAGTATTCCAAAAACGGGATTTTCTTCATTTTTCACCATCTTCACATTAGAGCTCGCCCTAGAGGCGATTTTGAAGAGAAATTTCATCCATGCTTCGTAGGTTAGTATATTTTAACTTATTTTCTTCCATTTCTATCAATATCCATTGATTTTTAACCTTTAATCTATGCTCTTTCATGGTAGAAAATTAGGGATTTTGTTAGAATTGGGGGTTTTGTAAAATTGAGATTTAGACCTCAAATTAAGGTCAGATTTCGAAACTAATCACATAATCGGGCTCGGGGGTGAATGGGTAATTGGGCTTTTGTTCGAATCTCAGATTTTGACCAAGCGGGTCGAGGGTTGACTTTTTGGGAAAAGTGTAAAGATCGTTGCTTTATCTATTGTAATTGATTTCCCTAGCATTGTTTGATGATATTAAGTCAAGTTTGGTTAGATTCGATTGATTTGGAAGCGAATTTTAGAGGAAAAGCCCCGGTTGAGCTTTGATTTGATTGCATAGCGAAGTAAGTGTTGGGTCTAACCTTGATTTGAGGGAATTAGGAACCCTTGAACTATATGTTATGTGAATTACGTATGACACGACGTATATGCGAGGTGACGATTGTATATACATCGTCAAAATAATTGTTTCCATATTTTTCTCATATTTCACGAATTATCTTATACCATGTCTTAACTTTTATATGCTTTAATTGCTTTCTATGCCGTAATTTGTCACTTGTCATTAATTATTCTTGTATTGAAATATTTGTTCCTTCCATGAGTCCATGATTAATTGCTACTTGCGTTAATTGTCTTACTTGTCCTTCTTAATTGTCACGCATTTGACTTCTCTTGTTGATATTGTATTATTTGTAGCATTCCTTTGATTAGTGCATGGTTCCTTTATTGCTTTTCTTTCATATTCTTTAATCATAGAGATTCTTGTGAATTGAGCTATTGGATCGATTATATTTATTGAAATTATTTGTGGATCGGGTTGCATGCCGCAACAGTTGTGATATGGAGGAATAAGGGAAGATTTGACATCGATATGGTAGGATCGAGTTGCGCGCCACAACGGATGTGCACGTAATACTTGTTATTGATAAATTGTGACATAGTGAAATAAGGGAGGATTATGACACTAATTATGATGATATGGTGGGATCGGGTTGCGCACCGAAACGGATTTTATATGTGATTCTTGATATTGATAAATGAATCTATGGTGAAATAAGAGAGGATTATATATGTACGATGGGATCGGGTTGCGCGCCGCAACAGATTATGTATGTTGTATTCGGTGTTGTTATTGTATTGGTTTCCAGCTTTGTTATATGAAATTATGAGATCGATTATTCTGGGTTCTCTGATTGCGAAGATTGAGCTCATTTTCATAAATTAACTATTATACCGTCATTTTCTGTTACCTTCCCTATTATTATTATTATTATTATTATTATTATTATTATTATTATTATTATTATTATTATTATTACTGAGTACAAATTATTATAAGTGACCCGCCTTTGCCTCGTCACTATTTCACCGAGGTTAGGCTCGGCACTTACAGAGTACATGGGGTCAGTTATACTCATACTACATTCTTCACTTCTTGTGCAGATTTTGGAGTTGGTCCTAGCGGCGGTCAGTAGATTGCTCGGATCCAGGGCTTGATGGAGGCTTGAGGTGTAACTGCACAGTGTTCGCAGCCCTAAAGTCCCCCTTCTACATTACCTTAGCTGTTTATTTCGATTCGGACAGTTATGCTTTTATTCAGACTATTATTTGTAGTACTCTAGACGCTCGTGTATTCGTGACACCGGTTCTGGGATATCGCCGTCCTTTTAGTTTATTTACTCTATTTCAATTTATTCAGCTTATTGGTTTTCATTTGATTTGAACTGTTAAAATGGCTAATAACTATATTTAACGTTGGCTTGCCTAGCAAGTGAAATATTAGGCGTCATCACGGTCCCGAGGGTAGGAATTCCGGGTCATGACACCTCTTCTTTCTTTCTTCATTGTTTTCCTACAAAACAAATAAAGTAAGTGTGATTGATGCCGCCATTTGTGTTCGCTGAAACACTGGTGTTTGAAGTACCGCTATACCCGTGTGTAATCTATTCTATTTTTGAGGAAATAATCCAAAACCTCGAGTACTAGGAGATGATTGAGTTACTTAAGAAAACACTGTGAATTCAGTGAGCTCGGATTAATTTTTGTTTCTTTTATATTTTTTATTTTACATTATTTTTCTTTTCCAGAATTATTTTACAAATACAAATAACTAACAACTCCATCGTCTTCATGCGCAAGAATAAAATAGACGTGATTACACACCAGTCAAACAAGTCCTCCTTTTTCTGGCAACTTGTAGCATTGCATTAGGTAGTATTCCTCATTTATCACCTTTTCAATATTTGACCAATTGAACAAAAGATTCAATTCCCACATCATAAAATCGAGAAACTTCCTTTAATATTTTAATTAGGTTAGTCTACACTGAGTAAAGCTTTCTTAAAATATAAATAGTTAAATAAATAAGAAGAGAATGATAGCAAATTCACTACCACCTTAATAATGTGAAAAAACTACCAAGGCGTATAATTTGTTCTTATCAATGAGAATTCCCACACAATAGTTGTGAATTCGATTTCTATTGTCCTCCATTCTTATCCATTTCTGGCCAACATCTCCATTGTGTAATTACAAAAAATATAAAAAGAAAAAAAAGAAGGCAATTGTGATGTATGTAGGACAATCTTCTCATAGTAACCTTATTGCAAATTCTAAAAGCATTATTGTTATAGTACTAATTTTTTATTACACCTTATATTTGGTGTACTATTACCATTCAAATACTCCATTTGATTATAGTTTTTCTAAACATTTTCAAAAAGATGTTATGTAACAATACTAGTTATATCATTTTTTTTTATCTTTCAAAAAGTCAAAAACATGTTCTTTTAGAACAAGGGAGCCAAACCCAATAGGTTGCAGTCATGATTTCAAGTCTATGGATATGGATACTGAATTTTAAAATGATAGACTTCACCGGCTAATAATTAAGTGTATTCATATTTAATACTTTTTTTAAACAAAAACATCTTTTATAATTCGATTGAATTTGTATTTAAACTTCCGCCTCCGCCCCTATTTAACATCAAAGTTTATGATAAGGTGTAAATAACCCACTATCCTTAATAAATATTTTAAATTTGAGCCTTGTGATTGGTGTCTCTTTGATGCCTCTCAAAAAGACTTTTTAATGCGAATTTGAATTAATGTAAGCACAAACCAATGGGAAACGAAAATAAAAAGAAAGAACATATTACTGCTTCAGAAAATATATTTAAAGCTCTTGCCGACGCTAGTTTTTGGTGGCGTAAGCAGAAAAACAAGTGTATCATTTTAAACAAATCCACCTCTACACTCTTTCACAATAAAGCCACCCTCTTCTCAAATATCAACCCCTTTTTCAGCACTTTCCACAAATAGCAAATTTCTCTGCCCAACTCTCCTTACCCAGCAGAAGAAAGAGGAAACTTTGCAGAATTTCAGTTCCCCCCGCAAAAAAAACTGTTAATTTGGTACTAATATCAAAATGCTAGCACAAGTACAGCTTCTGTTCATGGTGGTATTCTTAGAAATGTCACTAATTTTGTTATTTCTCTTCAAAACCCCTTTGAGGAAACTAATAATCATGACCCTTGATCGAGTCAAACGAGGCCGTGGACCGTTGATTGTTAAATCTGTAGCTGCCACTGTTCTTGTGATCATGATTTACACTGTTTACTCTATTAGGGAATTGCAGTCTCGCCCTACTGATACTGTTAATCCGACTGATCAAATCCTTCTTGCTCATCAGATTCTCCAAGCTGCTCTTATGGGTATGTTTCTTATTTTTGTGCAGGTTTTTAATGTGTTTTTGGTTGTTTGTTAGAATTCCTTTTATGATTAATTCATGGGTGTGTTTAATTTTGCATTTTTTTCAACCCCCTTTTTTTTGGGTTTGGGGGGGGGAGGGGGGGTGTAGAATTCTTTTTTATGGTTATTTTTAGGAGCAAAATGACCAAGTTAGTATTGAGTGTGATGCTATGATTTACTTCCCTTTGTCCCATTTTATGTGATGGTGTTTGATTGGACTTGGTGTTTGAGAAAGAAAGTCTTTTGAAATATGTGTTCTAGAGTAAGTCATAGAAATCCGTGTGCTATAAATAGCTCATCAAACATAAAATGAAAAGTTTAAAGTCGAATTATTTTTGTATATATATATAGGGAGAGGTGTCAGTTCCTTTAGAAGACACACTAAAAATGGAAGTGTCACACCTAAAATGGACAGAGAGTAGTTAATTAGATATTCGGTATGTTTAAGTAGAATTCCTTGGTTGCTAAGTAGTTCTCAAGTTCCAGTACAAAAGGGTTCGGAATTCAAGGACGGATTAGTTTTTAAGCAGTAGGTGTCATAGCAGTGTTTCCCCATGTCTTCTTGTTCCAGTAGTATTAGTGTTAGTATGATATTATTTTAACCTTAGATGGCTATTACTACATATCTAGTATTGTATTACTTGTTATCGGTGCTTCTTTCATCTTGTATCTTGCTATCTTAGTCTCAATTTTCTAAATATCTTGTATTGTTATTACTTGATATCAGTGCTTCTTTCATCTTTTCTTTAGCTGAGGGTCTATCAGAAAGACAGAAACAACCTCTCTGCCCGTCCAGGGTTGGGGTAAGGCTGCGTACATCTCACCCTCCCCAGACCCCACTTGTGAGAATGTACTGGGTCATTGTTGTTGTTGTTTGTAGGTGTCATAGCACACTGGCTTTGACTTGAACTGTATATATAGTTGAGCAATTTTTAAAGAAATATATATTTCTATTGAATTTCGCTCACTGCCACTGATGTAGACTGGAGTAAAAGCAAGCAACAAAAATGAAAACGAAGGATACAAGGATATGTAGTATTGATGATCCAATGTGTAGAATACAAACCAAAAATTTTAGGGACTTGAATCCTTGCTATAATCAATTAAGTAATTACTATCCAAGAAGAATTAAATAGAACTTTTAGAGAAGAAGACGGAGAATCCAAGTAAGAATTCAATACCGAATTAACAGAAGCAAGTATCTGATCCAACTAATGAAGATTCATGCTTAGAATAGACTCGAATATAGCCTACAAGAAAGATGGAGGGGAAACTCGTGCAAGGAATCATACTTCAAAGCAATCCAAGTAAGGTTCAAAGCAGTAGAGAAAGAAGGGAGCGGGCAATTCCCGATAGGGTTCTTCAAGCTAACACTTGCGTCAATCTTTAGTTCATCAAAGTCTTTTTGCTAATTGCAATGAGATCTATATATGTATATTTTTGGATGAAGATGAGATCTATCTATTTATAGCAGTGCTATGATCCTACACCCATTAGGGTAATAATATAAGGCATTGGACTTCGAAAATTAAGCTTAAAATAGCAAACTAGGATTTAGGCTGTGATCAACAAAAGAAGAGGGGATGCATTTGCGATGATTCCTGGTGCATACACACAAAGTAAATTTGCACATTCAGGAAGGTTTCTAGATTGGCCAGACGAACACATCTAGAGTGATGCACTCACATCTCCTCCCATTGTTCAGTTGCTGCTCAAAAAGATTACCACATGTGAATATAACTGCACTGGTTGCGTTAACATTTCAAGGCTGCTCTTCCTGATGGCTATGAAATGCTTTAGATGCGTTTACATCTGGTGGGGATGCGAAGCATCTCTAATATTGTTGTTATTCTTTTGTTTTTCTTCAGAGTTTGAGTCTGTAAAAGTTACCTTCAAGCATCGTTCCATGTGTCCATAGGTCTAGATTGGCTTTCTTTGGTATAATATATATATAATAAGGAAATTAGCTTTTTTGGTTGCTAGCTCTCTTGTACTACGACCTCTCCTTCCCGGGGAAGATTCAACCTCCCTGAGTCCGCATCAGCCAAAGAATAGTAAGTGGTGCAGAAATAATTTACACCCATTATTAAAATGCTAGATCCGCGCCGGTCAGAATGAGCATTCTTAAAGAAAAGCTTATATCTAGATTCGAATGTCTTATAAACACCTCATTCGAATGTCTTATAAACACCTCATTCGATGTCAAACTTGTCAAAGGAATGGGTAAAGTTGCTTGAATGTGCGTCTCCTCAGCACATAGAGATTGTTTGACTGGAGAAGATGGACCTTAAGGAGAAGACCTTATGAACACAATTCATGGGGGAAGGGGGTAAAAAGAGTATCATTAAGACATCTAGTTTGGTGGATCAGAATTTATGCCTGAGGGCTGAGCATTCAATTGAAGAACTGTTGTGATTTTGCTTGAGAAGTTCTTTCACAGGGTAAAAAGTTGGTGGTGCTCAAGGTGTGACCAGAGGCCAATCCAGTATTTGAACATTTATGGGCTCAAGTTCGTGATTCTATCACAGCGCATCTGATTTACTAGGTTCGAACACGTATATAGGGTCAGAGCAAAGTGGTAAGGCTTTGGTCACGGGTTCAAGCCGTGGAAACAACCTCTTGCAGAAATATAGGGTAAGGCTGCGTACAATAGACCTTTATGGTCCGGCCGTTCTCTGGACCTCGCGTATAGCGGGAGCTTAGTGCACAGGGCTGCCCTTTTTTATATATAGGGTCTGAGCAAAAGCTATCGGGTTCCAATGAACCTATAAGTTGCTTTCTATATCAGCCCAGGGTCTGATGCAGAAACTGTCAGAAAGATTTTTAATTTATCTTTTGCACTAGCATGGCATGTGATAGTAGAAATCAGAAGAGAGTATATGGTGCAAAGAGTTCCAACTGGCTAGAGTTTAAACTTTTGTTCCACACTGGTGGTACTATGTAACACACACACACACACACCCCTAAATTTTGCTGTTTGACTTGATTGTGGCTGAATTACAATGAAAATTTTGTGTTTTACAGTGTAAAAAGAGTGAAAAATTGGGGCACATGCACTGTTTTTGCCACCTAATACTGTTAAAATATGATATTAGAGAGACTTAGATACAAGGTGGAGGGAGTTCTATTCTTAATGGTGACTGATAGAAGTTGCTTGGTTTATTTTAAATCCTTAAAGGTTCCAGAGGTGAAATATGTTATGTTATTCAACATATGATGTGATAACACACTGCCTTTTGCAATCTGATTTACATGCATACGAATATTTGGCTGGCGAAATTCAGATTACATGGTTTAAGCCTATCTGTTTGAAGCAAGTTTCTGCATAACAAAGTTCAAATGGTTTCAACTTTTTGCAGGATTTTGTCTATTCCTTGGACTGATGGTAGACAGGCTACACCATTACATAAGGGAGCTTCGCTTACTCAGGAAGACAATGGAGGCTGCAAAGAAGCAGGATCGCGCATTGGACAATGGCAAGAATGGTGAAGCCAGTAACCTAAAGGATGAAATCTCCTCCTTGAGGAACAAGGTAAGGCAGCTGGAATCCGAAAACGAGGCAAAAGAAAAGGAGGTAAAATCTCAGAAGGCTAATTCAGATTCTCTCAAGGGTCAATCTGAAAAATTGCTGCTTGAATACGACCGGTTGCTGGAAGAAAACCAGAATCTTCGAAGCCAATTGCAATCAGTTGACCAAAATGTATCACATTCCGATAGCAAAAAGAACACCTAGAATAGCATACATCTGTTTTCTGGCCGTCAACTGTAGTAGTTACTATCTTGAGAATTTTGGTTAAAGAAGTGTGTTGTGTAGCTTGTCTTTGTAAAATGGTAGTAATATATTGTATTGGCTCCAAACCCTGGATTATCCTAAACAACTCCTGTTTTCTGTCTTTCACTGTGCTTGAAACTATTTGTTGTGTTCCCGTGGGGGTGATTATACAACAATATTTTGCTCTTGTGGGAAGTTTTTAGTGGACGTAGTTAAGATCATGATGGTCACTAATTATAATAAACTAATGTAGTTTGGTGTAAACCTAGAGTCAGATCCTTTTACCTTGCAAGGAACCATTTCAGTGATGTGGATAGCAACATGTTCAAATTATACCGTTTGATATCATTTATAACAACACTTTAAGGGCTCGTTTGGTACGAGGAATAAGGGATAATTAATCTCGGGATTAAATTTAAGATGAATTTATCTCATGTTTAGTTGTGATAAAATGGTGGTATAACTAATCCCGAGATTGTAGTGTTTGTTTATCCCTATGGGAGAGTGGAATAACTAATCTCATGATAACTAATCCCGGAATAATTAATCATGAGATAACTTATTTCTTAACCAAACGACCCCTAAATGTAAATTTAAGAAGTTATGTAGGTTTCAATTCTTGTACAATTTTTGAAGTTCTGATAGTATAACTCACTTTTAAGAAAGATTAATTGTAAATATATTTTGGGTGTTAAGAATTTTCTTTATGTTATCGGCCGAAAGTAATCGGTAAATATCTTTTGGGTGTTAAGAACTTACTCGTGCTCAATACGACTACTTGTAACCTTCAATACGACTACTTGTAACCTTCTCGTGTTCAGCACGACACTTGGAACCTATCCGTGCGGCTACTTGTAACCTTCTCGTGTTCAGCACGACACTTGGAACCTACCCGTGTTCAGCACGGCCATTTGTCCACTTGGAACTACCTACTCGTGCTCAGTACGGCACTTGAAACCTACGTGTGCTCAACACAACCACTCGGAACCTATACGTGTTAAGCACGACCACTTGGAACTTACCTGTGATCTCTCTCAAGGAACCAAAAGAAAAACAAAAGATTCTTTTTACAGTAGCATACCGTACCATGATTTCTTTCTTGAAAGTACACAAAACAGAAATAGGTAACAGTAAGGGGCAAAAAAGAAGAACTAGAATACAACAGTTCAAAATTTACACCTTTGAAGATCTACATACATACAACTTAAATAAACCACAAGACTCTCCAAGCTGCTGTCTAGCTCATTGCTTTATGAGCAAAAGGGCAGCATGCCCTGATAGAGATACATTTGTATAAATATATATATATATATATATATATATATACTACAATTACTAAGTTTCGCTCATAAACTATTGTTCCTCGCCCGTATTTATAGAATTTAATCGCCTTAGTCTCTGGTCAAGCTCTGCCATGACCGCCGGTTCCTGCTTTTTCCTCTGTCTTGATATAGTAGTGGTTGTCAAAAAGCCAATTTGATCAAAAGCAACCTGAAAAAAAAAATGTCAAGACAATGATTCTTGTTGGAGTTGAATGAATCATATAAGATAATGTTTTTACAATAGATTGACATTGTTCAGGCACAAAATGGTCATTCAAAAGACTTTTGTTCCAAAATTATAAGATTATGTTGTCCCTAGCATTATGCATAGAGTTTAAGTTCTTTGCTCGGAAAATGTATTTTTTTTTTTACACCATCAGATTAAGTTAATCTAACCTACAACAACAGATAACATAAATCCGGTTAAATTGAATTGATGGTGCAAAAATTATTTACGGTAAATATATATAACTTAAATCCTTATGCATAATAAATCACTCCACAAGAAAAAGCATCCCAGCTTAATCCTTTAAATAGGTACTTGATTCAAGCATAAATAGAAACAAGAGTCTAGCCAGAATATGTTACCGTCAACAAGTCATCGGGATCAAAAAGTTGATGAGTGCTTTTCTGGATGATATGAATTATATCCCCGACATGATGCACAGTCAGCAACTCTTCTTCGTTCATCTAGTCATTGGCATATTATAGGACTTATCTTAGCATTTGAAATTCAGTTCTAAGCTAATGCAAAACTCGAGAGGCAAGAAAAATAACAGCGAAAACATTATCATAAATGTGAAACACAAAAATATTAGGAATCATTTACCTTAAAAATTGCCAATGCTACATGAAATAGAAGATTTGCACCTTCATTGAAAAGGACATCCCAGACCCGCAAGGTTGTCTGTAATGAAATAGCAGATGCAAGAATCATTAACCAATACGAGATCATACAGTGCGTGACTTATTTCATAGCAACTCGCACAAACAGAGAGGAGAAAGAGAGACTAAATTTGTTGACCTCAGAAGGCAAGCTTTTGGCGAAAAGGCAGAGAAACCACTCAGTGCAAACAAGAGAAACATCAAACTCCAGTGCATCCAAATGAGCGGCTATCCTGTATTTTTCCTCATCAGTATTAGAAAACAGCAGAACTTGTAAAAAAAATCTACATTCATGTTAACGACGAACATCTGGGAAAAGACAAAAGTACCTGGGACATTTTTTGGTTAATAGATCCTTGAACACTCTTTGTTCAACATGGCATCCAGATAAGTTCTTTGTATAACAGTCACTAACTAACACATTCTCTAAAAGGACAGCAATCATCCAGAAAGCATCTTCTTCGGTTTTCATCACAAGCAATAATAATGCTGCAACATAGTTTAATCCCTGCAAAACAGTGAACCCATTTAGACCACGTATCAACTGTTAGAAAAGCAAAATGAACACTTATTGGATATAAGTTCCACGAAGATAGCAGACATACTTCCATAAACTATTGAACGAAGAGGGGAACAAGAACATTGTGCTGGGTGATTTGGAGCACTCTGAGAGTCATCGAGATTTTGGGTATGGTAGGCATATAAAAATTGAGGTCGAGGGGGCTATGCGTAAGATGAGCAGGGGAAGAGTAAGCGAGCCAGACGAAATCCCGGTGAAATTTTGGAAGAATGCGGGCAAGGCAGGCTTGGAGTAGCTCACTAGGTTGTTTAATGTCATTTTTATGACGGACAAGATGCCCGAAGAATGGAAGTGGAGTACAATGATCTCATTGTACAAGAACAATGGTGATATCTAAAATTGCAATAACTACAGGGGTATCAAGTTACAAAGCCATAGTATTAAAGTTTGGGAGTGGGTGGTGGAAGAGAGGGTGAGGAGGAATGTGTCTATTTTCGAAAACCAGTTCGGATTCATGCCGGGGCGTTCGACTACGAAAGTCATTCACCTTGTAAGGAGATTGGTAGAGCAGTATAGGGAGAGGAAGATGGACTTGCATATAATATTCATTGACCTAGAGAAAGCATACGACAAAGTCCTAAGGTAGATCCTATGGATATGTTTGGAGGTTAAAGGTGTTCCTGTAGCTTACACTAGGGTGATTAATGGCATGTATGATGGATCTAAAACTCGGGTGCGGACAGTGGGAAGAGACTCGGAACACCTTCTAGTTGTGATGGGGTTGCACTAGGGATAAACTCTTAGCCCATTTTTACTTACCTGGCAATGGACGCGCTGACGCGTTACATTCAAGGGAAGATGTCGTGGTACATGTTATTTACAGATGGCATTGTACTAATTGACGAGACACGAGGCGGTATTAACGCGAGGTTGGGGGTCTAAAGATAGACTCTAGAATCTAAAAGTTTCAAGTTGAGCAGTACCAAGACATAATACTTGGAGTGCAAGTTCAGTGATGTGACTCATGAAGCAGACATGGACTTGAGGCTTGATACACAAGTCATCCCCAAGAGAGGAAGTTTCAAGTACCTTCGGTCAGTAATTCAAGAAAACGGGGAGACTGGCGGGATGTCACACATCGTATTAGAGCGAGGTGGACAAAATGGAGGGCTCGCATTCGGTGTTTTGTGTGATAAGAATGTGCCACCAAGACTTAAAGGTAAGTTCTACAAAGTGGTGGTTAGACCGACTATGCAGAGTATTGGTTAGTCAAGAACTCCCATGTCTAGATGATGAAGATAGCAGAAATGAGGATGTTGAGATGAATGGGCGGACATACCAGGATAGATAAGATTAGGAATAAAGATATTCAGGATAAGGTGGATGTGAACCCATGGAGGATAAGATGCGGGAAACGAGGATGAGATGGTTCTAGCATGTGAAGAGGAGAGACACAGATGCCCTAGTAAGGAGGTGCGAGAGGTTGATTTTGGTGGGTCTGAGGAGAAGTAGAGGTAAGCTAAAGAAGTATTGGGGATAGGTGGTTAGGCAGGGCATGGCGCTGCTTCAGCTTACGAGGACATGACTCTTGATAGGAGAGTGTGAAGGTCGAGAATTAGCGTAGAAGTTTAGTAGGTAGTCGAGCATTTTCCTAGTCCATATCAGTAGTAGTATCAGTTTTTTTTATTATCTTGTTGATGTTACTGCTTGTTGCGACTGTATTTTTTTCTACCTTTCCTTGAGCCAAGGGTCTACCAGAAGCAGTCTCTCTACCTTCTCAAGGTAGGGGTAAGGTTTACGTACACACTACCCTCCCATACCCTACTTGTGGGATTACACTAAGTTTGTTTTTGTTGTATTGGATATAAGTTTCGACATCCTTTTCTCTAAGTCAAACACATTCAAAGCCAAACTTATGTCCAAAATACTTTTAAATTGAGAGGAGTTGGATGCTGCATGCCGTTTGGTTAAAACCTAAAGCAACTGTGCTAAATATATTACTGTTTGATGTAGAATAATCAATTACAAAAGCAAACATCACCTTCATTATTAACAACTGCAGTGAACAATCTCTCTGGATATTGCAAAAAGCACAAATAGGATTGAATAGTTTAGACCTATACAACCATGCATGATTGATAAAATATTCTTGCTTCCTTATGTTCAGGTTCAGGAAAAATATTTCCTTGAAATAGTTTCATTTGCAGATTGCACGAGGAGAATTGACTATTTATGGAATGAAAAACATGCTATCAAAAAGTCATATTATGATTCAGCTTCAATATCAGACTGTATAAATCCAGGAACACTTGGACCTTAAAATTTGACGGCATTGTAGCCCTTGAAGTCTAGATTCCAAAAAACAAATTGAGCACAATATGGATATGCACAAAATTGGCAGCGAACCAGCATAGCTATGCTGGATTTTAGCACAAAAAAAGGGCAGTGACACAGCGCAGCCATGCTCAATTTCACCACAGCTGTGCCAGCATTTTGAACGTGGATAGGCAGATAGCCCAGCAAGCCAGCACAGTTGTACAACGATGCCCAGAGTTGATTTCAGATTTCTGCATTTTAGGAAGAGGATTTCCTTATTCGATTGAAACTCAGTAAAAGCATGTTTAAGGTTGGTCAAAGAAGGTTTTAACAGGTGGAGCTCCCTAAGAAAAGAAGAAAGATGGAAAGAACGACCAAGCCAACATTCTCTAACCAAGTTGATGTTTCCTTTGTTCTTTTCTTTTGATATTAACGATAAATTCTCGTATTCTCTTGGTTTTGTTTAATTCAATTATGGAGAAGAATTTTTTTCTTAAGGGTAGATAGATCCAATTTTTTTGATTTCAAGTTTTTTTTTAAAAGTAGTCATGTTCATCAAGAGTATACTTTTTTTATTTTAATACTATCACTTGTTTCAATTGTGAGTTTAGCCCAGCGAAGATCGAACAGAGAAGTTTCCTTGAGCGTTAGTCTGCTTTGATTAATATTGATTTGTGGTCAGTGTGAGTCTAAACTGAGAGGGTGACCATGACTCAACCATAGAGGATTCATGAGTTTAATACATGTTGAACTGAACAAGCCTAAAACTTAAGTGAAACCTCAACTTAGAAATACTCAAGTAGGCATTCTTTATTGAGAGGAACTTTTAAATTAGGGATCCTATTATTTCAAGATATTAATATTTAAAATTAAATGAACAAGAACGCTTGAAAAGATGCAGTTGAAATCAATCCCCTAGCATTGTCTCTCATAGATTTCCACCGAAGAATTGCATTTCTTGCTCTTGCCTCCAATTCTCTTTGGTTAGTTTTCTTTTCCGTTAGTTTTCGATCCTTGTAGCTTTTTCTACATCTCAAACAATAGTATAGCGTAATCCCCACATTTGTTGATTTGTTAATCCTCGTAAGACGATACTATACTTACTACTTCATTACATAAACTGATTAGTGCGCTTAGCATGGCAATTTAATCATGTTAGAAAGAAACAAAGATATATTGACTTTATCAAGTTTTACATCAAATATAAGTATACACTTAATAGAGCTAAAAGGATACGTTCTTCAAAAGAAAATTAGAGCTAAAAGGATAAAAAAATTGTATTCTAGAATAAAATAAAGTGTTAACAAGGAAAAAGAGATCTAAATGGTCTGACTTCATATAACATATGTAACCCTATAAGCCAGGCCTATTCTAGCTTATAGACAGATAAATAATCTAAAACAAAGGGCAGTTATATAGATGTGTGTGTGTGTGTGAGAGAGAGAGAGAGAGAGAAAATGACTACATGGCCTCCCCTGTAAAGTATGGCAACACGGAGAAAATATAAAGTTGATAGGATTAATAAAATAATATCTTTGGCCGAAGTAAACATTATGATGTACTCACAAAGAAAAATAGATCTACCTGGCAGTAGCCAACATCAGAATCACGGAAAGAATAGGCAACAAGGACACGCCTTAGGGCAGCATGACCCTCAGGAGTGTCCAACCATGGATGACCAGGAAAGGTTCGCGGGAGGTCCTGCAAGTAAAGAAAATGTTGAAAATCAATCAAAATAAAGGTGGTAATACCAAAACATAAAAAATTATGTATCTCAAAATTTTCTACATTTCCTTCAATCTTGGCAATAAATTATGCGAAATAATCCTATCTTTTAGCAAAGCAAAAAATCCTCCTAGAACTTAAAGCATTAGTTCACAGCAAAGAGAATATCAATATGAAGACACCATAAAGCTTTAATTGCTTTATATGTGCACAACGAGTGAACCTAGCTCTAAAACAATAAACCTCCCAGAACTAAAAGTGTTTATGCGGACTTTAGTCCACAGATAAGGAAACATCAATATGAAGACCCTCTTTACTTGCAAGACTGGCACTTTAAAAGGACACAACGAGTGAATCATTCTCTTCACATATCATGCAGCATATATACCAACCTGTGCAGAATCCTGAACAGTTAACAAATCAAAACAGGAAAAGAAAGTCTAGCGCCGCTCTTACGAGTGTGAATAATTTTTCACTTAACGAATCTCTAATGACTCAACGTGAAGGCTGCTATGAAAATATCAAGCCGGGGCAAGTTCTAGCACATACACTGTAATACTCATTATTAGGGCCTTGTCTTATGAGAGATCTCAGCTTATCAATGCACATTGAATCCTTGATCGGGGTGGTAATTTGTATCCAAGACCAAGCCTATTACATTTGAATTTTGAAAATAGCCTAATGACTTGTGCATGTTTACTAATTAAAGAACATTTGTCTGTTACACGTGTAAACTAAGGCAAATATAAGCAGTCAATCCTTGGATGTACATCTTTCTCCTTACTCTTTCTCTGTAGATAATAGGCGGGCTTAATTACTCAAAAAAGTTAAAAGAGTATTAAAATAGCCAGTGCATGTCCCCTCATTCCCTTCTCTTTTTCTAATACCACCAAGAAATGCCGAATCACTTATCCAATATTTATCTGTACAATGAGCTATCTCACAGCGTAATAAATACTTCTCCTTCTCAAAACTTTTTCCACATTGGAATGTTTGATTTTTGGCTGAATAATCATCTTGTGGACTCACTCTAATTATCATATTCACATCTTCAGAATCCATCATAATTTAGGTCATAAACTATGGCATACAAGTGAAACATTTGAAACTGCAAAAGCTTCCACACACAACAAATTTGTACGTGCCAAATATTTTTATAATTATACTTCATAACATCCTAGAATTTCAGCCTCTAATAAATGACAAAATTCACATCTAGAGCATCTAAGACCACAAAAAATAGCCATCAACAGCATATATCCATCATGCTATCAAAACACCAAGTCTCAACATAACGTGCAAAAACTAACCGAACCATAAAAAGGGACATCAAATGAACAAAAAACATGCTCAGTAACAAAATCAAAACTTTCCATTGAATCTCAACAATGTATCAATGTAACATTTGACCAAGAAACTCACATGATCAATCTGCTTGGTAGCAGGTGTGACCTTATCCTGTATAGCTTTGGTCATATCCTCATAATAACTATCTGGGGCGGTCGATTTCTTCTTAGCTGCCCCTGATAGTGAAAACCACACCTTAGGCCTCAAAACAGGTGGGATACCTTTCCTAATAAGCTTCTTGAGAGTAATAGCATTCACCAAAGCAGAGAATTTTAAGGATGTTTTAAGTGTTGATGAAACATGAGTTTGCAAATACCAATTAGCACCTTTGCTTGCTTCTAATGCCCACCACACTTTCCCTTGTTCCCTAACTTTTTCCCTAACCTCATTCAACACATTAACATCATCAACATTCCCTTCAACTGTAAATCCATATAGATCTTGAAATTTTACAGTTATTTTTGCCCTTCTAGCATGTATACTTGGCCTCAAAATTGGAACTTGTGATTGGTATTCAATTTCCATGTCTTTCTTGCTATGAGTTCCATACATTTTTGTGAATTTTTACACAAAAGATTGAGTCTTTTTTACAATTGGGTATTCAAGAATTTAAAAAAGGCCATTTTTGGGCATCAAATTGCAGAAAAAAGAGCTGATTTTAGAGCTGATAAAATCAGATATAAGCACAAAGATTGAGTCTTTTTAGAAATGGGGTTCCAAAAATTCAAAGAAAAGCCATTTTTTGGGCATCAAATTGCTAAACAGCTGATAAAATAAGATATAATAAGTACAAAGATTGATTCTTTTTACAAATGGGTATTCAAGAATTCAAAGAAAAATCATTTTTTTGGGCATCAAATTGCAGAAAAAAGCTGATAAAATGTGGATTTTACACAAAAGAAATGGTCAACTTTCAGATAGAAGAATAAAAATTGAGTCTTTTTAAAATGGGTATCCAAGAATTTAAAGAAAGGCCATTTCTTGGGCAACAAATTACAGAAATAAACTAATAAAATCAGATAGAAATATAAAAATTGAGTCTTTTCACAATTGGGTATCTAAGAATTCAAAGAAAGGCTATTTTTTTATAATTAAATTGCATAAGGAAACTGATAAAATGTTGATTAACATACAGATATCACAAGCCTGTAAAGAATATAGAAACAATAAGATTAAAAAATGCTAAAATGGGAAAATGCCTTAACAGTTCAAGGGGAAAAAGAAGATAAATTATGGGCAGATGAAAAAGGGAAGTTGGATGATTGAAGAGGGAGGATTCAAATGCAAGGGAAAAAAAACCTCTAATCTCTACATTCAAAAAGAAAAGAAAAGACAAAAAGTTCTTTCAAATGTGAGGAAACTAAGTTTATTAATTAAAAAGCCAAAAAAGAAAAGATTTTGTAGCCTTAAAAAGAGAAAAGAAAGAGAATTTTAGTTACTTAATATAGATCATATTGAGATATATATTCAGAGTTTCACCAATGTGAGTCGTCACTTATAACTTGTTTGGCCAAATCGGAGAAATCAGTTTATTTTGAGAAATATTTTCTTTCAAAAGTACTTTTGAGCAATAATTTGTGTTTAGCTAAGCTTTTCAGAAAATATTTTTAAGTATCAAATTACGAGTTAGGACATGAATAAATTTACTTAATAGTTAATATTATAAGTAAATAAATAATCTCAAAATTTTATTATTACAGGTAATAATTAAATCTTTTCACTTTATTTAAGTAAAATATGAAAATAAAATATAAAAATTCTTAATTCTTTTAATATAAGTTAAATATATTAAAAATCATTCAACAAATATAAAAATATTCACCCCTAAAGTCACTATATATTAGAAAGCTATCCTAAAAATAATAAGAAATATTTATATATTAATATCCTAGGTATTAGGTTTAACGGTTATTTTCGGTATATACTATATTTTTTTAAGGGTATTCTTGGTAAGAAGAAAAGTCAAAACTACTTTTGCTTCTACTTTTGGGAAGAAGCTACTTTTTCTGCTTCTCTAAAATTGCTTCTGTTTCTTTCCAAAAGTACTTTTTTCCCCCAAAAAAATTTGGTCAAACACCTCAAGTTAAAAAAAAAAAATAACTTATGGGAAAAAAAAAATAATTATCGTCTCTTGAGAAGCTTGGCCAAACAGGTTATTAGTCATTATAAGGTAAAGACTTGACTATGACACTAAGCCAATATTTACTAGAGATTTTTCGGCCTATCGCGTGCAATGTCAAGGCACAAGTCGAAAGTATGACCAATATGCAAAGACAATATTGCAAATAGAGATTTTTCGAGGTATTGCATGCTAGGCGTCTTAATTTTAATACAACAATAATAACCCAGTATAATTTACTAGTGGTTCTGGGGAGGATAGTGTGTACGCATACCTTATCCCTGTCCTAGGGTAGAGAGGCTATTTCCGATAGACTCTCGGCTCCCTCCCTCCAAGAACTCCCTACCTTGCTCTTGGGGTGACTTGAACTCACAACTTCTTGGTTGGAAGTGGAGGGTGCTCACTACTAGAACAACATCTTAATTTTAATAAAAACAAAAAGGCCTTAGTGGTAATATATTGAGAAAATGACATTGTATTGTCACTCTCAAAATAATAACCGAAAAAACCAAACGTGTATATATATATATATATATATATATATATATATATATATATACACACACGTTTATATAAGGCCACTAAAGCAATGGCTTGGGCCCCAGCTTTTTTAAGGGCCCACTTTTTTCTAAAGATGTATTCTATATATTATTTTAAAAAAGCGTACATATAAAAATATTTTTGGTTCCTTATTTAGTGGTAAAACATTAAGATCATTAAATGATGAGAATTTGAAAAGGCATTGTCTTAACCTTGAATTTTCTTTAACACATAATATTTATTCTAATATTAATGGTTTAGATTTATTTTTTGAATTAAAATTATTTAGAGAAATAATAAAAGTAGAAGATAATGATCTAATCGAAATACTCGATCAAATAAAAAACGTTGATTCTTTTCCAAATACATATATTGCTTATACTCTATCCAAACCAATTTTGGAATAGGAAAAAGCACATAGTTAGTCTTCCCTATGAAGAAGACTTTACCGATATGTAAAAATCTATGAGTTTTTCTATAAGGGGCTAAATAATTTTAAGATAATAATCTAAAAGTAGCATGATCACTGTCTACTGTGATAGTTTCTTCAGTAGTTTTAACTACTTATTTTAATCCTAATTTTTTAAAAGTACTTAGTTAGTATATAACCTTAGGTTTTATATATATATAAAAATTACACATTTATTGGTTTTGAAACGATAAATCAAAAAGTCAAAGACATTAGGAGAAAAGCAAAGACTCAAATAAACAATTGATGTGCGCGTAAAGTGGTCACTAATGATATAAAAGGAAAAAAGTTCATTCAAAAGATAGGCAATAAGCTACTAAAAGTCCCATTAGTCATGTCATGTTTCAAATACAACGTAAAGAAGATTTTAAAAAATCGATTAATTTGCTTACTGGGTCCTTTTTTAGATAGGTTGTACCAAGTCCGAGTCTCATATCCTAAATTGTCCAAATTATTACATAAAACAATAACGATAACACAACAATTAACTTAATTAATTTAACTTGAATAAGCTGAGAAATTTTTTAAATAAATCTAATTGTCAAGACGTACTCGTTCTATGAAACAAATGAAAATAAAAATTTGAGAATCCTAATTCCTATATTTAATTTGTGCACTTTGGATATTTTGTAATCTCACTTCTAAAAAGTCCAAATGGGACAATTAGAGTAGTTTTGACATGGTCCCCGAAAAATAGCCGTTAGTACGCAATGAAAAGCCCTAATATATTTAATTCTTCTGCTCTGAGCTTATCGTTAGTATGAAAATGAGTGGGTATATGTTAGTGTCACTTATCTTTCTAAAATAAATAATTGGGGCTATCACTTATCACTGATTGCTCATTTTGAAAAGAAAAAAAACTATGAGTAATTTGACCCTTTAGCAGCGAAAAAAATTGTTCCATATAAATTTTATTTTTCTTATATACTGTTTGGTAAATCCATTTTATATATCATTAAAAGTTAGAACTATGAACTTCAAAATAAACATTTTATAAGGACGACACTAAGGATTTTTTTTGGCTCCCTCAGTATCTGGCATTCAAATTAGGAATCAATTGATTCGAACTTACGTTGCGTAAGGTCCATTAAAGGAAAAAGTTCTTTAAATAATTATTTATTTTATTTTTAGAACTCAAATCTGATACCTCAAGTTAATGATAGAGGAACTTTATCTATCACATAATCCCATCACAAGGGTAAAATCAATTGTGCTCGACAGAGGAACTTTATCTATCACATGATCCCATCACAAGGGTAAAATCAATTGTGCTCGACTTCGTCATGTTCTTCAGGTTCTATGAAGTGGTTGACAGTGATTTTCCTTTTTTGAACTTTGTTGAAATGTGCAGAATTGTTTGTTTGAAACTTTTATTTCAAAAAAGTTTCTAAAGTGGGGGATAATTCTTCTTCTTTTTTTCTTTGGAGTAAAGCAAAGGGTTAAGTACTTTTTTTTTTGTTCTCATTCGGTATATGGTACTCTTGTCTCTGCCTAATTGTATCCCTTGTTAGCACCTTACGTACCCTTAGGTTACTTTTTTAGTCTATTCTTTTTGTAACTTCTTTGTTGGTATAGTAGCTATGACGAGTTATGATAAAGTGAGTGCATGTCCTCGGGGGAGCGAGGGGTAGAGTGTAGGGGTGGCATGGGAATAAGGGACCTTCTACATTGAGAGTGAGGTCATGGAACATAGAGACTTTAAGGGAAAGTCTATAGAGTTAGCAAAGATTCTCCATAAGAGAAAGATTAACATAGCCTGTGTCTAGGAGACTAGATGGGTGGGGAACATGGCTTGGGAGGATGATAGGTTTAAGTTGTGGTATTCGGGGAGGGTGAGAGGGAAGAACAGGGTTGGCATTCTGGTTGATAGGGACCTAAGGGAGTTAGTGGTTGAGGTTCAGAGGGTGAATGACACATTGATAGCCATTAAGATAGTTATGGGAGGGCATACTTTGAACGTAGTTAGTGCTTACGCGCCTCAGGTGGGTTTGGACGAGGAAGTTAAAAGGCGCTTCTGGGAGGATTTGGATGGGTTAGTGTGGGGTATACCGTCCACCGAGAAGCTTATTATAGGAGGAGTGTAACTATCCCGCCAGTCGTTTTGAGTGTATTAGCCCCAACCCCCTATTTGTTTTCTCTTCTGTATTATATTGTGGTTACGTGACTTGCTCGGGTGCTTGGTTTTGGTTTCGGGTGAGTTCCAGAGTGAAATGGGACATATAGTCCCTAAGTTGGAAGTTTATGTTGTTAGAGTTTACCGTGGTTTGACTTTTATAAAGACGACTCCGGAATAGAGTTTTGACGGTTTCAATAGTTCTGTATGGTGATTTTAGACTTAGGAGCGCGACTGGATGTGGTTTTGGAGGTCCGTATGTCGTTTCAGCTTGAATTGGCGAAGTTAGGAAAATTAAGGTTTTGAAGATTTAAGAAGTTTGACCGGGAGTTGACTTTATTGATATCGGGGTCGGATCTCGATTTCGGAAGTTAGAATAGGTCCGTAATGTCATTTATGACTTATGCGCAAAAATTTGAAGTCAATCAGAGTTGTTTTGGTATGAACCGACATTAGTTTTGAAATTCGGAAGTTCATAAGTTTCTTAGGCTTGAATCGATGCGCGATTCGTGATTCTAGTATTGTTTGATGTGATTTGACGCTTCGAGCGTGTCCGTATGATTATTTTAGGACTTGTTGATATGTTTAGTTGAGGTCCCGGGGGCCTCGAGTGTAATTGTGACCTTGTTCGGCGCATTTCGGAACCTTAAGGTATTGCTAAATTCTATTTTTTCTGAGTTATGGTTTCCTTCTACGCGTTCGCGAAGGTATTTTCACATTCGCGTAGAGTCTTCAGGGATTTCTCGAGATTTACCCTTCGCGTTCGCGAAGAAAGCCACGCATTTGCGAAGGGTCGGGACTTTGTGCACTGCGATCGCGGACTGGGATCCGTGTTCGCAAAGAGAAAAGGCAGTTTGGGGTGGGACTCACGCCTTTGGTCTACACGTTCGCAAGAAGGGCTTCGCGATCACGAAGCTTGGGGATTTTTGTCATCACGTTCGCGAGTGGATGCTCGCGTTCGCGTAATAGGAAATCCGGGTAGTAATATTTTTGTACTTCGCGAACGCGAGGCATTTTTCGCGTTCACGAAGAAGGAATCACTGGGCAGCAGACTTAAGTTTCAAAATCGATGGTTTATTTTATATTTTACATTTTGGACTTAGATAGCTCGGAGTGAGGCGGAGTTTGGGAGATTTTTAGAGAGAACGTTGGGGTAAGAATTCCTAACTCGATTTTGGTTAAATTACACGAATCTATTATTATTTTTATCATCTAATTAGGGATTTGAGTTGGAAAATTGGGGGGGGGGGAATGGTATAAACTTCTTATGCTAAAAATTGAGGATTTGAAAGGTAATTTGAGGTCGGATTTGAGTAATTTTTGTATGGTTGGACTCGTTATCAAATGAGTGTTCGAATTTTATAATTTTGATTGGGTTTCGAGGCGCGGGTCCGGGTTGACTTTTTGTGTTGACTTTGCAATTCTTCACAAAAATCGTAATTTCATTGTTTGAATTAGTTTCCTATAGTTATATTTATAGTATGAAATTGTTTTGGCTAGATTCGAACCATTCAGAGTTGGATAATCGAGGGAAAGGCCTTCTAGTTGATTGAGTTAGCGTGATTTGAGATAAGTGGCTTGCCTAACCTTGTGTGGGGGAATTACCCCTTAGGATTTGGTGTTGTTTGTAAAAATTGTGATACGTGAAAGCCGTGTACGCAAGGTGACGAGTATGTACACGGGCTAAACGTGAAAATTTTCGATTTTAGCTATGTAGATCCCTTCCACGCCTTAATTGAGTTTGCCTTACTATGTTATAGTCATCATTTTTAGTCTAATTTAACATGTCTACTTTTCTTATCTCTTACTTGTTAATTGCTCTACATGTTTAGTTGAAGTTCTTGTTTCCTTTATTCCTTATTCACTATTTAACTATTGAATTCTTTACTTGAAATTGTTATTCTTGGAATATCTTGTTGTTGAAATTGGTATTGAGTTGCAAAGGTCGTGATTCATATTGAGGCAAAGTGTTAAGTATTCTTATTCCATATTTTACCCCGTAATAAAATGTCAATTCTTTTTTTTTTTTGTAAGCTAGGAAACCTGTAGCCGCTACTCTTTCGGTACGCTTTGGGTAAACCTAGCTAAAGTGCAATAGCTCGTAAATTACAAATAAATTACACTAAGCAAATAACATACGACGTGCTCGATCAAAAAGAATGCAGGGGTTTCGAACTTGCAACCTCCAATTTGGAGGATCTTCTGCTCAATCAACTTGATCACTCTTACGGATTAATAATACGTAAATTCTCGTATAACTTTATGCAATATTATTTGTAAGAAGATGCAAATTATAACCACCTTATTCTTTGACCTATTATTGGCCGTTCGACCTTGGTCACCCCTAAAATGTATTTTATTTTGTGCCCAAAATTGTTGGGTTTAAAAAAGGAGGAAGCAAAACAAATGTTTTGGTTTAAAGAAAGAACAGAGAAATAAATTTATTTCTCTAGAAAAAATATGTAAAGGTATACGATGGCGAAAAAGGGGTACATTCTTGTATTGCAACGAGAAAAAAAGACTTAAGAGACAATAGTCTTTCTCTTAGGTTTCTTTCTCCGGTGACCGTCACCGCACGGTTCACCTTAGACGGGAAAATTAGGAACTATTTTTGGCATCAAAATGTTCCTATTTTCCTGTTGAATTGATAAATAGATTTTATGAGTTTGTTGGTATTAGAATCGTCTCTCAAAATATCATCAATAAATTATCAAACAATTGTTATAAGGTCATATTATATATATTTTGAGACAAAATTCCAGAATATATTATTGATGATTTTGAGGAATTGTGCCTAAGATATGATATTAGGTAGATTAGCAAAAAGAGGATGGATGAATTGTTTTTCATGTTGCATGCCGGTGGAGGACAACATTCATAATTCCTCTTTGGAAAATAGCATTATTCAACAATACAAAGACACCAAATCTCCAGCACAATTTGCCAACATTTCTCTTAAAACTGGTAATTGGTCTGCCCTTTTCTCTCATCTCTCTTAATCTCAAGCATTTGCAATTTTCCATGATAGTATTTTCTGGTGAGTAGGAGAGCCTTGGCGTAACCTGTAAAGTTGATACCCTGCAGGTTACGGGTTCGAGCCGAACCCTTATGATCTGGCCCACCTCCGAACTCGCGTATAGCGGGAACTTAGTACACCGGTTGGTCATTAGAATTTTCTGGTCAATTAAAGGACTTCCTCTGTTTTCTATATTCGGAATCGACTAAAAATAATTGACTTGAAAATAAACCACAATACATTAAAATAGGAATTGACATGAATAACCAGTTAACCCACATGTCAAAAAACATTGATCCTTTCATTTGACACATTAGTGACATCGTTATTATATTATGGGAAAATGTTCAAATTTACCTTTCACTATACGAAATATCTTAATTTTATTCTCTGTTATAAGTTATTCATGCCCTTGCCATTAGCTAAGTACTTGACTTTTACGGAGCTTTAGCATGGATTTGATAGATTCCACTAGTCAAAATACTTCGCGAAGAAGGTTCAAATTTGTTCGTCTACTTTTGACTAAGCGAATATAACAATTTGCTAATGACAAGAGTATGAATGCCATAAAGTATAATGAAGGGTAAACTTTAGTTATTATGTATAAGAAGGGAGTATCTTTAACCCTCTTCCCTAATATCATCGGTTTGATGGCCCCCTTCTACTTTTTTCCGCACGATTTGAAGTTCATTATTTTTTTGGCTGAAACTTTGGGAATGACTAAATGAAAATCGAGTATTAATGTTACTAATCATTGAGTGATTATTTTTTTCTGATTGTGCTAAATATTCAGATAGCAGCAGAAGGAGATACATAGCTTCAGAAATAGAAAAATTTGGAAAGGGGAACATTGCAGCTCAGGCTTTCACATTCCGTGAGTTGTGTCTTGCAACTCAAAACTTTGACTGTGAATGTTTGCTTGGTTCTGGTGGTTTTGGTAAAGTGTACAAGGGCCATATTAAAAGCAAGAATATGGTATTCTTCTCATATTTCTTTAATTTGATTAGCTTTATTCAACTCAAAAATAAAAATAAGGTTAACTATTATTCTATTCTTTTCATGTTGTTTAGAATGTTGCTGTGAAGCAACTTGACAGGAATGGTTTCCAAGGAACTAAAGAGTTCCTTGTGGAGGTCCTGCTGTTGAGTCTTCTCCGTCATCCCAACCTTGTCAATTTGATAGGATATTGTTCAGATGGTGATCAGAGAATATTAGTTTACGAATTCATGCCGAATGGTTCATTAGAAGGTCACCTTCTTGGTATGCATTCGTATCCAACCCTCATTAATTGTAATACTTAGTTAATGTGATTTACAATATTATAGCGTCAATAACATGATCTCGAGTTTGATAGTTGCCTTTATTGAAATTAGCCGTTGTTTGGCAGAACTTGGTGCAGATAATAAGCCTCTTGATTGGGATATGAGGATGAAAATTACAATAGGAGCAGCAAAAGGACTTGCATACTTACATGAAAAAGCTAATCCTCCGGTGATTTATCGAGACTTTAAAGCCTCCAACATACTTTTAGATGAGAACTTTAATCCAAAACTTTCTGATTTTGGACTTGCCAAGCTAGGTCCAACTAGTGGCAGGACTCATGTCTCCACCAGGGTCATGGGAACCTATGGTTACTGTGCACCTGATTATGCTTGCACAGGTAAATTGACTGTTAAGTCGGATGTTTATAGCTTTGGGGTAGTCTTTTTAGAAATAATCACAGGAAGAAGAGTCATTGACAGCTCCAGACCAAGTGAAGAACAGAACCTCATCAAGTGGGTATGTTTTAAGCAATGTCGCTAAACAACAAATACTCCATCTGTTTCATTTTATTGTACCTAGTCAAACACAGTCATATAAATTGAAATGAGTGAATACTAATTTAGCAATTAGGAGCCTATATTTATTTGACAAATTGATGGACAGGCACGACCGTTGATCAATGACAAGAAGAAGTTACACTTAATGGCAGATCCGTTGCTGGGAAAGAACTATCCGACGAAGGCACTGTATCAAGCTCTAACAGTTGCAGCAATGTGCCTGCAAGAGGACGCGAGTACGCGGCCTCTAATCAGCGATGTAGTGACTGCTTTAGAGTATATATCTCGTATCAAGAAACATGAGAAGGAAGAGGCTGCATCAGAAGACACTTTCAAATCCCCACCTGCATTGCAAACTATTACAAGTCATGTTGAACGTATTGAAAGTAATAAAGCTCACTGTATTAGAGAAAGATTCTAAAAGCATTTCCCCATCACCGAACATTTGTAGTCTAAGTGTTTCTCTGATTTTATGTAGTGTTGTCAATATGAATGTCCATAGATTTTCTTATATATAGGTCATCAAATTACACAGATACTGTAAAAATTCTTTATATTGTCAGTGTATAAGTTAAATCCTTCATATATGTGCAACATTCCCCTTTGGAAACAAAATAGGAAGCCTCTTTTCAATACAATTCAGGTGTTCCTCAGCAATCAGGTCATCTCCCACTTGATCATATTGATGATCATCACAGTACGTCATGATCTTCATTATCAAAAATGAATTGCCTAAACTTTAGAATTTGATCTCTTGTATTGTCACGACCCCAAATTCACCCTCCGTAGGATGTCGTGATGGCACCTAATCTCTAAGACTAGGTAAGCCTAACAATTTTTGCTGAAATACATAAAATAAAACTGAAGCAAAATTCTCAACATATGAAATAAATATAAAACTGCAATCCAATAATTTCAACTCATCAAACCCGATAGAAATAAGTCACAAGCTTCAAAGAATTTATTCTGAGCGTCTCAATACGTCAGAGTCTAAAGAGAAATTAGGAAGATAATATAATTAGGATAAATGGGGCTCCGAGGTCTACGGACGTTGGCAGATATACCTTGAAGCCTTTGTGTACAACTAGTTCACTGATACCTGGTCTGATAGGAAGTACCTGAATCTGCACAAAAAGATGTGCAGAAGTGTAGTATGAGTATACCACAGCGGTACCCACTAAGTGCCAAGCCTAACCTTGGTAGAGTAGTGACGAGGTCAAGTCAGGGCCCTACTGGTTTAAGAGAAAAGTAAGGCAAAAGATATAATAATATTTTTGAAATGACTGAGGATTTAAACAATAATAAGTTTCAGAAAATATCAGCACAGTAAATAGATGTAAATAACATGGGCACTTCCGAGGTACCACCTCGTAGTCCCAAAAGTAAATCTATAGTACGAGGGATCTTTTGAGGAACTGCCTCGCAGTCCCAAAAGTAAATATGCAGTACAGGGGGATCTCCCGAGGAACCGCCTCGTAATCCCAAAAGTAAATATACAACAGGTAGTATGAGGAACAACAAATTTTAAGCAAGAAATCTTACAGTTAAAGATTTAAATCAATTTTAGGAAAGTAGGTAATTCAGCTAAGCATGTTGCACATATTGCACGTAAGAGTTAAGGCACGTAGACATGTGATACTAGGCTAAACATGATCACTACATATGCTAAGACAGCTCAGTTAAAGAATTTAAAAGATGACTACTCAACAAGAACCGATATTGCCAAATTTAGCCAGTGTACGCACTCGTCACCTCGCGTACACGACGCTCACATATCACATAATGTTACAACGGTATCAAATCCTAAGGTGATTCCCCCCACACAAGGTTTGACAAGTCACTTACCTCAAGCCAAGCTCAATCAGTCAATAAGAATGCCTTTCCCTCGATTTTTCAACTCCGATCAGCTCGAATCTAGTCACAATTAATTCGATTCAGTCAATACAAATTATAGGAATTAATTCCATATGAAAATACATATTTTTCAACAAAAAACCCAAAATTTAACTCAAAAATTACTCGTGGGGCCCATGTATTGGAACCCGATAAAAATTACAAAATATGAACGCTCATTCAACCACGAGTCCAACCATACTAATTTTACCAAATTCTAACATCAACTCGACCTCCAAATCTCAAATTCTTATTTTGAAATCCCTAGGCCCAAATTCTCTAATTTCACCTCAAAAATATGTAATCTAGTCGAAATACTCAATGATAGTCCAATATTATTGACTAACAATGATCACAAGTGACTTACCTCAAGTTTTTCCGTGAATTCTCTCTGAAAATCGCCCCAAAACCATGCTTGAAAGTCCAAATATGAGAAAAACTCTCGACCCTTCATTTATATTCTGCCCAAGCATTTTTCGCATATGCGATGCACTTAGCCGCATCTACGGTCTCACAGATGTGAGGGCCTTCACGCTTCTTCGGTTTGAGGTGCTTCTGTGGATAGTAGTCCGCTTCTGCGGACTCGCTTCTGCTATGAGGCTTGATCCTTCCCTTTTTCGCTTCTGCGATCGCGAAGCCGCATGTGCGACTCCGCTTCTGCGGTAAGGAGTGCGCATCTGCGGCCACTGCCCTTCCTAGTCCAGGACGCATCTGTGACCATTTTGTCGCTTTTGCGGTCGCGCACCTGCGACCATTTCCATCGCAGGTGCGATTGCACCAGAACTGAAAATATTCCAGAACTACTCCAAGTCCAAATTTGGTCCGTTTAACCATTCGAAACTCACCCGAGGCCCCCGGGACCTCAACTAAATATACCAACAAGTCCTAAAACATCATACGAACTTAGTCGAAACTTCAAATCATATCAAACAAAGTTAAAACCACGAATCATGCTCCAATTCAAGCTTAATGAAACTTAGAAATTCTAACTTCTACATTCGATGCCAAAACCTATCAAATCAAGTCCGATTGACCTCAAATTTTGCACACAAGTCATAAATGACATAACAAACCTATTCAAATTTCCAGATCGGATTCCGACCCAGATATCAACAAGTCAACTCCCCTGTCAAACTTTCCAAAAATTCAACTTTCTCCATTTCAAGCCTAATTCCACTACAGACCTCCAAATCACAATCCGGACATGTTACTAAGTCCAAAATCAGTCAACGGAGCTAACGGAACCATCAAAATTCAAATTCGGGGCCGTTTACACATAAGTCAACATCTGGTTAACTTTTCCAACTTAAGTTTTCAATTATAAGACTAAGTAAGCGTTTGGACATAAGAATTATAAAATTCGAAAAAATGATGAAAATATTTTCAAGTGAAAATGGTATTTGAAATTTAGAGTTGTGTTTGGACATAAATTTCAATTTGAGTTGTTTTTGAAGTTTTGTGAGTGATTTGAGTGAAAATTTTGAAAAATAACTTTTTACAGTTTTTAAAATTTTCAAAAATTTCCAAAATGCATCTTCAAGTGAAAATTAGAAATTTTATGAACAAACGCTAATTTTGAAAAAAGTGAATTTTTTTTGGAAAAATTTTCCATCAAATTTTATGTCCAAACGGGCTCTAAGTGTCTCAATTCACTCCGGAATCCTTCCGATCCCGAACCAACTAACTCGGTAAGTCATAAAATAACTGTAAAGCATCAATTGAGCAGTAAATGGGTGATCGGGTCTGTAATATTCAAAACGACTGGCCGGATCGTTACATCTCCCGCTCTTAAGCAAACGTCATCCTCGAATGGGTTTAGAATCATACATGGAGTCTCAAATAGGTGTAGATATTAGCTCCGCATCTCCCGCTCAATCTCCCAGGTAGCTTCCCCGAATGGATGGCCTCTCCACTGTACCTTTACTGAAGTTATGTTCTTTGATCTCAACTTTCAAACCTGCCGGTCTAAAATGACCACCGGCTCCACATCATAAGTCAAATTATCATCGAACTGCACTGTGCTGAAATCCAAAACATAAGACGGATCCCCGACCTAGTTCCGGAGCATGGATACATGAAATACTAGATGAACACCTGATAAACTAGGCGGCAATGCAAGTTTATAAGCCACATCTCCAATCCTCTGAAGTATCTCAAAAGGCCCAATATACCGAGGGCTCAACTTGACCTTCTTTTTGAATCTCATAACATCCTTCATAGACGAAATTTTGAGTAGTACCTTTTCTCCCGTCATATAAGCAAAATCACGAACCTTCCGGTCAGCATAACTCTTCTGCCTCGATTGCACCGTGCGGAAACGATCCTGAATCACTTTGACCTTTTCCAATGCATCCTGAACCAAGTCAGTACCCAATTGCCTAGCCTCACCCGGCTCAAACCAACCCACCGGAGATCGACATCGTCTCCCATATGAAGCCTCGTATTGAGCCATTTGAATGCTCTATTGATAGTTGTTGTTGTGAGCAAACTCTGCTAGCGGTAGAAACTGATCCCAAGAACCCCCGAAATCTATAACACAAGCACGTAACATATCTTCCAATATTTGAAAAGTGCGCTCGGACTGTCCGTCCGTCTGAGGGTGAAATGTTGTACTCAACTGAACTTATGTGCCTAAATCTCGTTGCACTGCTCTCAAAAACTGTGATGTAAATTGTGTGCCTTGATCTGAAATGATGGACATTGGCACACCATGAAGGTGAATAATCCCGCGGATATAGATCTCCGCTAACCACTCCGAAGAATAAGTAGTACCAACTGGAATAAAATGCGCCGACTTAGTGAGCCTATCCACAATCACCCAAAAAGCATCGAACTTCTTCTGCATTTGTGGAAGTCCAACAACAAAATCCATAGTAATTCGCTCATATTTCCACTCTGGAATTTCTAGCATCTGAAGTAATCTGCCTGGTCTCTGGTCCTCGTACTTCACTTGCTGGCAATTTAGGCACCAAGCTACATATTTCATTATGTCTTTCTTCATCCGCCTCAACCAATAGTGTTATCTCAAGTCTTGATACATCTTTGCAACACCCGGATGAATGGAGTACCGCGAACCGTGAGCCTCTTGGAGAATCAACTCACGCAAACCATCTACATTGGGAATACAAAGCCTACCCTACACCCGTAATACACTGTCATCTCCAATAGTGAATTCCTTAGCATCACCATGCTGAACTGTATCTTTAAGGACAAGCAGATGGGGGTCATCATACTGATGCTCTCTGATACGATCATAAAGAGCTGAGAAATAACACAAGCCAAAACTCGGCTCGGCTCGAAAACACCCAATCTAACAAACTGGTTGGCCAAGGCCTGAACATCCAAGGCTAAAGGCCTTTCTGCTATCGATAAGTATGTTAAACTGCTCAAACTCTCTGCCTTATGACTCAAGGCATCGACCACCACACCGGCCTTCCCGGGATGATAGAGAATGGTGATATCATAATCCTTAAGCAACTCCAACTTCCTTCGCTGCTACAAATTAAGATCCTTCTGTTTAAACATATGATGTAGACTTCGGTGATCGGTATAAACCTCACAATGGGCACCGTACAAATAATGCTGACAAATCTTTAAAGCATGAACAATAGCTGCTAACTCAAAGTCGTGGACATGATAAGTCTTCTCATGTACCTTTAACTGTCTGGACGCATAGGCAATCACCCTACCGTCTTGTATCAACACTGCGGCAAGACCAATACGCGATGCATCACAATGCACAGTATAAGACCCCGAACCTGTAGGCAACACCAATATTGGGGTTGTAGTCAAAGTTGTCTTGAGCTTTGAAAGCTCTCCTCACATTCCTAGGTCCACCTGAACGGAGCACCCTTCTTGGTCAATTTGGTCATAGGTGCTGCAATAGAAGAGAAACCCTCTACAAATCGGCGATAATACCCTGCCAAACCAAGGAAACTTCGGATCTCCATAGCTGAGGACGATCTGGACCAACTCTGCACTGCCTCAATCTTTTTCGGATCTACCTGGATCCCTTCGTATGAAACTATATGACCCAAGAATGCCACTAAATCTAGCCAGAATTCACACTTTGAAAATATTGCATATAACTTCTTTTCTCTCAAAGTCTGAAGCACGGTTCTTAGGTGTTGCTCATGATCTTCCCGACTCCGGGAGTACACCAGAATGTCATCAATAAAAACAATAATGAAAGAATCGAGATAGGGGTGAAATACATTATTCATCACATGCATAAATATTGTTGGGGTGTTGGTCAGCCCAAAAGACATCACAAGGAACTCGTAAGCAGCCTTCGGAATATCTGGCTCCTGAATCTTCAACTAGTGATAGCCTGAACGTAAGTCAATTTTAGAGAACATCCTGCCACCTTGAAGCTGATCAAATAGGTCATCAATACGTGACAATGGATACATGTTCTTCACCGTAACCTAGTTCAACTGGCGGTAATCAATACACATCCGCATAGATCCATCATTTTTCTTCACAAATAAGACAAGAGCACCCCCAAGGCGATACACTGGGCCGAACAAAACCCTTATCAAGCAGCTCCTGTAACTGATCTTTTAATTCTTTCAATTCTGCTGGGGCCATACGATATGGTGGAATAGAAATGGGTTGACTGCCCGGTAACAAATCAATGCCAAAGTCAATATCCATGTCGGGTGGCATACCCGAAAGATCCGCTGGGAATACATCTGGAAAATCCCTTACTACCAGAATTGACTCCACGGTAAGAGTATCAACACTAACATCTCTCACATAGGCCAGATATGCATCACACCCCTTCTCAATCATTCGCTGAGCTTTAAAAAATGAAACAACCCTGCTAGGAACATGATCCAAGGTACCTATCCACTCTAGCCGCGATAGACCTAGCATAGCCAACGTCACCGTCTTGGAATGACAATCAAGGATAGCGTGATAGGGAGACAACCAGTCCATGCCCAAAATAATATCAAAATCCACTATACTGAGCAATAATAAATCAGCTCTGGTCTCAAAACCACTGATAACAATCAAACACGACCGATACACGCGGTCAACAATAATAGATTCACCCACGAATGTAGATACATAAATAGAAGAACTTAAAGAATCACGGAATACGCCCAAATATGGGGCAAAATAAGATGACACATAAGAGTAAGTGGAGTATGGATCAAATAAGACTGATGCATCTCTGTGACAGACCGGAACAATACCTGTGATAACAGAATCAGATGCAACTGCCTCCATCCTAGTAGGAAGGGCATAATATCTGGCCTAGCCTCCCTCTCAAGGACAACCTCTACCTGTCCGACCTCCACCTCTAGCTGGCTGTGCAGGTGGAGTGGCAACTGGTGCAGTAACCATGGCCTGAGAAGCCTAAGGGCCCTGTGGAATAGGTTGGGCCTGAGAGATCTGTGGAGGCGCACCCCTCCTAATTCTGGGGAAATCCCCCACTATATGACGAGTGTCACCACACTCAAAACAAGCTCTCGGAGGACGTGGTTGTTGTGACTGGCTCGGGCCTGATCGACTAGACTGACTGCTGAAAGTACCCCGTATAGGAGGTACACTAGACACCGGCGGTGCGTAATAGGGATCCTGGGGCGTAAGAGTGGCCGGAGTACCGCTGGTGGCTGGAATTGCTGAATGAACATGGCGACTCCCATAACCCCTACCCTGACGAGCTATAGCTGGGGCATGAGAACTGTTATACGTGCCAGAATCTCGAGGTCTCTTTGCTTCTCTCTCTTCTCTCTCGCGGATCCGCATACCCTCCAATCTCCTAGCAATTGACACCACCTGATGGTATACGATGTCCATCTCCAGCTCTCGGGCCATACTGAATCTGATACTAGGGTGGGTCCCCTCAATAAATCGACAAACCCGCTCTCGAACAGTAGCAACCAAAACAGGTGCATGCCTAGCCAAATCACTGAATCGGACCGCATGCTCTAACACGGTCATAGAACCCTGGCGCAACTGCTCAAATTCTGTGCACCATGCATCTCTAAGACTTTTGAGGAACATATTCCCTCAAGAACATATCCGAAAACTGAGTCAAAGTGAGTGAAGCTGCCTCAGCTGGACTATCCAACTCGTATGCCCGCCACCACTGGTAGGTCGCTCCTCTAAGCTGGAATGTCATGAAAGAAACCCCACTTGAATCCACAATACCCATTGTACGGAGGATGCGGTGACATTCTTCAAGAAAAACCTGAGCATCCTCTGAAGCCAAACCGCTGAAAGTAGGAGGGTGATACTTCTTATACCTCTCGAGCCAGAACTGCTCCCCCTCCGAAACTACCGCCCTAGCCTCGGGCCGAACTGGGACAACTGGATGCACTGGTATAACCTCTGGAGCATGGTCAACCTGGGCCCGTGGCTCTGAGGTACGGGCGGCGGGAGTCTGTGCTCCTCCCCCGACCTGAGATGTGGCAGGAGCAAGTGGAATTAAACATGCCTGAGCTAGAGTGCCAAACATGCTCAAAAACTGAGCAATAGTCTCCTGAAGTGTAGGAGTAGTAACAGGTGCCTCAGGTGCCTGCTCTCCAACTGGAGCTACTGGTGGCTCTATTACAGCAGCTCGTGCAGGTGCTCTGGCTACACCACGTGGTCTTCCTTGGCCTCTGGCTCGATCTTTGCCCCGGCCCCAGCCTCTTGCGACTCCAACAGGGGGCGTGGGTGTCTGATCATTGGATCTAGTTGTGCGTGTCCGTACCATCTGTGAGTGAATAGAAAGACAAGAGTTTAGATTTTTGAAGTCAACAAATGCGCACGATAAGGAATCAAAGAAGTGAACATTTTCCTAACAGTTACATAGCCTCCCGAAGATAAGTACAGACGTCTTCATACCGATGCGCGAGACTCTACTAAACCTGCTTGTGACTCTTAACACCTATAAACCTAGAGCTCTAATACCAACTTGTCACGACCTCAAATTCGCCCTCCGTAGGATGTCGTGATGGCACTTAGTCTCTAAGACTAGGTAAGCCTAACAATTTTTGCGGAAATATATAAAATAAAACTGAAGCCAAATTCTCAACATATGAAATAAATATAAAACTGCAATCCAATAATTTCAACTCCACAAACCCGGTAGAAATAAGTCACAAGCTTCTAAGAATTTATTCTATGTGTCTCAATACATCAGAGTCTAAAGAGAAATCAGGAAGACAACATAATAAGGATAGAGGGGGACTCTAAGGTCTGCGGATGCTGGCAGATGTACCTTGAAGTCTATGTGTACAGCTAGTTCACTGATACATGGTCTGATAAGAAGTACCTGGATCTGCACAAAAAGATATGCAGAAGTATAGTATGAGTACACCACAGCGGTACCCAGTAAGTTCCAAGCCTAATCTCGGTAGAGTAGTGACGAGGTCAAGTCAGGGCCCTATTAGTTTAAGAGTAAAGTAAGGCAGAAGATATAATAATATTTTTGAAATGACTGAGGATTTAAACAATAAGAAGTTTCAGAAAATATTTGCATAGTAAATAGAGGTAAACAACAGGGGCACTCCCGAAGTACCGCCTCGTAGTCCCAAAAGTAAATCTACAATACGGGGGATCTCCCGAGGAACCGCCTCGTAGTCCCAAAAGTAAATATGCAGTAGAGGGGAATCTCCCGAGGAACCACCACGTAGTCCCAAAAGTAAATATGTAGTACAGGGGGATCTCCCGAGGAACCTCCTCGTAGTCCCAAAAGTAAATAAGCAGCAAGTAGTCTGAGGAACAATAAATTTTCAGATGGAAATCTTACAGTTAAAGATTTAAATCAAATCGAGGAAAACAGATAATTCAGCTAAGCATGTTGCATATATTGTACGTAAGAGTTAAGGCATGTAGACATGTGATACTAGTCTAAACATGATCACTACGTATGCTAAGGCAGCTCAGTTAAAGAATTTAAAAGAAGACTACCCAACAAGAACCGCTATTTCCAAATTTAGCCCGTAGAATGTTACAACAGTATCAAATCCTAAGGGGATTTCCCCCACACGGGGTTAGACAAGTCACTTACCTCAAGCCAAGCTTAATAAGTCAATAAGAATGCATTTTTCTCGATTTTCCGACTCCAATCGGCTCGAATATGGTCACAATTAATTCGATTCAGTCAATACAAATTATAAGAATTAATTTCATATGAAAATACAGATTTTTCAACAAAAAACCCAAAATTTAACTCAAAAATTGCATGTGAGGCCCACATCTCGGAACCCGACAAAAGTTATAAAATATGAATACCCATTCAACCACGAGTCCAACCATACCAATTTTACCAAATTCCGACATCAACTCGACCTCCAAATCTCAAACTCTTATTTTGAAATCCATAAGGCAAAATCCTCTAATTTCATCTCAAAAACATATAATCTAGTCGAAATACTCAATGGTAATCTAATATTTCTGACTAACAAGGATCACAAGTGACTTAACTCAAGTTTTTCCGTGAATTCTCTCTGAAAATCGCCCTAAAACTGTGCTTGAAAGTCCAAAAATGAGAAAAACTCTCAGACCCTTCATTTATATTTTGCCCACGCATTTTTTGCATTTGCGATGTACTTAGCCGCATCTGCGGTCTTGCAGATGCGAGGGACTTCACGCTTCTGCAGTCTGAGGCACTTCTGCGAATTGCAGTCCGCTTCTGCGGACTCTCTTCTGCGCAGAAGTTGTCCGCTTTTGCGATGAGGCTTGGCACTTTCCTTTTCCGCTTCTGCGATCGCGAAGCCGCAGGTGCGACTCCGCTTCTGCTGTAAGGAGTGTGCATCTGCGGCCACTGCCCTTCCTAGTCCAGGCTGAATCTGCTATAATTTTTTCGCTTTTGCGGTCACACACCTGCGACCATTTCCATTGCAGATGCGATTGCACCAGAACTTGAAAAATTCCGGAACTGCTCCAAGTCCAAATTTGGTCCGTTTAACCATCCGAAACTCACCCGAGGTCCCCGGGACCTCAACCAAATATACCAACAAGTACTAAAACATCATACGAACTTAGTCAAAATCTCAAATCTCATTAAACAACGATAAAACCACGAATCATGCTCCAATTCAAGCTTAATAAAACTTAGAAATTTTAACTTCTACATTTGATGCCGAAACTTATCAAATCAAGTCCGACTGACCTTAAATTTTGCACACAAGTCATAAATGACATAACAGAACTATTCAAATTTTTATAATCGGATTCCGACCCCGATATAAAAAATATAACTCCCCGGTCAGACTTTTCAAAAATTCAACTTTCGTTATTTCAAGCCAAATTTCCACTACAGACCTCCAAATCATAATCCAGACACGCTCCAAAGTCCAAAATCACCCAACGGAGCTAACAGAACCATCAAATTCAAATCCAAGGTTGATTACACATAAGTCAACATTCGATCAACTTTTTCAACTTAAGTTTTTAATTATGAGACTAAGTGTCTCAATTCACTCTGTAATCCTTCCGGTCCTGAACCAACTACCCGGTAAGTTATAAAATAACTGTAAAACATAAATTGAGTAGTAAATATGGGAACATGGCTGTAATACTCAAAACGATCAACTGGGTCATTACATGTATATTGTGATATAACTCATTTTTCTTTATCCATCTATTTTTTTTTCAACTTGGTTATATTTATTGGTACATCTATTGCAATAGTCAAAGAAATTAAGGGAATTCAATATTTATTATAAGTATATAAAAATATTTTTAATCTTGTATAATATTTTGGTGAAGGGATAACTCTACCCGTATTAGTAGTCACCAAGAACGAAAGAACTACATAGGGAATCAGAGGATATTAAAAAGGTAATTGGTGGGGGAACAACGAGATAAACATTTCAGAAATTTCTCTCTACAAATTTCAACATAATCTTGCTTATGTTGTTTTAACATTTCTAACTTTTTCTTTTTCCTCATCTGAAAAATATTGGACATCTAAAGATATTGAAGGTGGATTCCATTAATAGAAAAGTTATTGGGAATAAACCCCCCACAGAAATAATATTTACGGTAATAACATCGGAATGATAACGTAGCACCGAGATACGGTAATCAAAAAGAATAAAAAGAACAACAATAACACAACGATGAAAAACCCTTCTTAATAAAGAAAAAAATCACGGGCCCGAGAGGAGCAAAGTAATCTACTATAATGAGAAATTTTATACTCCGTAGTCCCGAGTAAATACTCCAGGAACCACTATATACTCAAAAGAAATAACCCTCTTTTAAGATTTTCACCTCACTACAATATCGCTCACACTCTCAATTTTTCCTACACAGTCTATTTCTCACAATGCTTGAGAAATACTCTTTGCAACTACTGTATTGCTTCTCTTTCTGTGTGGTAAAATGAAGAAACCGAGAGCCTCCTTTTATAGGGTGAAGTTGCCGCCCACTTGACCAATCAGGAGCATTGGTTCATTTGAAATTTGAATTGCAAGTTGCCAATTTGTATTCTTGCAAATTGTTTAGCAAAGCCGATTTGGGATTTTGGAATCTAACTTCATCTTTTTTATTTTTTATTATGGGGATGGACCCCACAATCTCCTTCTCCAAACCCATTCCCCTGAAGGAGGTAATACCGTGCTTCTAACTTAAGTGCACGCCGAGAAGTTCTTTGCATAGCTCGAACTTGTCTCTTGGTACCACCTTGGTCAGCATATCTATTGGATTCTCACTTGTGGAAATCTTTAGGACTTGTAGAGATTCACTATCTTCCTTTTCTCGGATCTATGATATCTCACATCTATATATTTGGTCCTTGCATGGTACATGGAGTTCTTACTCAAGTCTATTGCACTTTGATTGTCACAATAGACAACATATTCCTTCTGCTGCAAGCCAAGCTCTTGAAGGAACCATTTTAACCATATCATCACCTAGCCAGCTTCAGTAGCGGCAATATACTCTACTTCAGTTGTAGAGAGTGCAACACATTTCTGTAACCTCGACTGCCATGATATAGCTCCCCCTGAAAATGTAAACAAATATCTAGTAGTGGATTTTCTGTTATCAATATCACCTGCCATATCAACATCTGTATAGCCCTTCAATATTGGATCACATCCTCCAAAACATAAATAATTTTTTGTGGTACCTCTGAGATACCTAAGTATCCACTTGACTTCTTCCCGGTGTTATTTTCTAGGATTTTTAAGAAACCTGATGACAACACCAACTGCGTGAGCAATATCAGGTCTAGTGCATACCATTGCATACATCAAACTTCCGACGGCATAAAAATAATGAATTTTGGTCATGCTCTCCTTTTCCTCCATTGTTGTAGGATACATCTTCTTGGTCAACTTCAGATGACTAGTAAGAGGTGTGTTGACTGGCTCAACATTCTTCATGTTGAAGCATTCCAGTACACGTTCAATGTACTTCTCTTGAGACAGCCACAACTTTCTGCATGTTCGCTCTCGAACAATATTCATTCCCAGAATAATCTTCATATCAAATGACTTGGACAAATCTCCTTTCAACTTTGTGGTGAGCCCCTTGTCTTTTCCTATAATTAACACGTCATCCACATATAACAACAAAATAATAAAGTTGTTGTCAGAAAATCATTTGAAGTATACACATAGATCAGAATATGTCTTTATGTAAGTTTGACTTTTCATGAATGAGACAAACTTCTTGTACCACTGCCTTGGTGCCTGCTTCAACCCATAAAAACTCTTATTTAGTTTGCACACCACGTGCTTCCTTTCAGTTACTTCAAATCCTTCTGGCTGCTCCATATAGATCTCATCTTCCAAATCTCCGTGAAGAAATGCAGGTTTCACGTCCAACTGCTCCACTTCAAGATCTAGGCTAGCTACTAAGCTCAAGATTGTTCGAATAGAAGTCATTTTGACAACATGTGAGGAAATTTTGTCAAAATCAATACTTTTCTTCTGTTCAAAGCCTTTTACCATCTATCAAGCTTTGTATCTGACCAGCTTGCCATTTCCATCTTTCTTGAGTTTAAAAATCCATTTGCATTTGAGTGGTCTTTTACCCTTTGGAAGTTCAACCGGCTTGTATGTGCCGTTTTTTATAGAGATTCCATCTCTTCTTGCATGACTTTCATCCACTGGTTCTTTTCTGGATGGGACAACACCTCCTTAAGACTTTGTGGCTCCCCCTCATCACTGATGAGGATATACTATGTGAAATGGTACCTGCATGACTCTACCCTTGGCCTCTCTAATCTCCTCAAAGGTTGAGGTTATTCTTCTTCTTGAGTGGGGTTACTCCACTTGCTCGACATCATCACCAAGTTGCTTCCCCTGCTCAATAATCTCACCAGGTTGCTCCTCGTGCTCGGCAACCTCGTTGGTCGTACTTTCTACACTTGTGGGATAGTTAGAAGTAGAATAAATGGTAACAAAGTTAAGGATTTTACCATTCTTTTCCTTCTCTGACTGGTCATGTGCTGTTCCAATTTCACTTTCTCGGAAGACTACATCTTTGCTTATGATGAGCTTCTTCTTTATAGGATCCCACAATCTGTACCTGAACTCTTCATCTCCATATCCGATGAATATATAGAGAACCGATTTATCATCCAGCTTTGTTCTCTGCTCCTTTGGTATATGTGCAAAAGCTTTGCAACCGGACATCTTCAGATGTGAGTAGGACACCTCCTTGTTAGTCCAAACTCTCTCTGGGATTTCAAACTCCAATGGAACTGATGGACTCCTATTGATCAGGTAACAAGCTGTTTGAGGATGCTTCTTACCTTCTCAACAATGGTGTGGCTCATTCTCTCAGCTATACCATTGTGTTGTGGGATTCCAAGAACTATCTTTTCATGTATGATCCCATGGCTCGAACAATACTTAAATTCCCTTGAAGTTTACTCACCTCCATTGTCACTTCGGAGACGCTTTAGCTTTTGGCCTGTCTCCCTTTCCACCAGAGCATGAAACTTCTAAAAAACTTGAAACACCTCATCTTTGGTTTTCAACATATAAACCCACAATTTTCATGAAACATCATCAATAAAAGTAACAAATATCTGTTACCGCCCATCAATTCAATTTTCATTGGACCACAAACATCGGAATATACCAAATCAAGTATATTAAATTTTCTTTCAAACGATGTCTGAAATACGACTCTATACTACTTACTAAATAAACTGTAGTCACAAGGTTTTACAGTTGTACCTTTGTCATAAAAAAATAAGTGATTTCCTAGCAAGAATCTACAATCCCTTCTCGCTCACATGACCCATTCTTTTGTACCACAAATCTGCATAAATCTCACCTTATGCCGCGTTCGATTCACCTCGGCATATTTCTGTATTTGTCCTATACAACGTACCACGAGCAACTCCCTTTGCAATCACCAATGATCCACTGGTGAGTCTCCATTTTTTATTTGCAAAATAGTTCTCGTATCCATCTCGGTCTAAAGCAATTCCTGAGATCAAGTTCATCCGCAAATTAGGTACATGTCGCACGTCCTTTAGAACCAATGTGCATCCGACATTTATCTTGATACAAATGTCACCGATCCCCGCAATCTTTGAGTAACTTGATGGTGGGCTATAATCCCATATTTTAGTCGCTTATTGCACTCTAATTCACTGCACTTTACTAGTGTTTGAGCTTTAAATGGTAGTGTTTTGCACTTATTATATGTTTTATGCCTTGTAGGTGTGATTCCGAATGATGTAGATGTTACAGAGCTAATCGAGCTATTTGGAGCTTTGAAGTCTGAGTAAAATCCCAAAAACATTTAATCGGGATCGAGTTCGGGGGTCGAGTACCGCGTATGTATATAAAAAGGGAAAGAAAAATACCCAAAGCCAAAAAAATGCCTTTCACGGCTTGTTGGAAGACGTGCACCATGAAGCCAAAATTCTCATAAGTTAAGGAATTGAATCCTCCAAATTGAGACATGTAATGACGTGTGCAACATGAAATGGCTGCCCAATTCATCATTACACAAGACAAAATAGTAGATGAATTGAAATTGGCCAATTCTCTAGAAATGGCCACTAAAGCGACGCACTATGCGACGCCCCCCGCGGCGCGACAGTGTAAAAATCTGTCTGACATATAATTTGCAAGGTCTATGGATTTCCCCACTAATTCCCGCACGACGCTCCACCCCATGTGGCGCGCCTGCGCAAATTTTATAGAGTGAAAATCTAATTTCGGCTAGGAGAAGGTGATTTAGTCTGGGCCCGACCCTACTTGGTATAAATACATGGACAAATATTATTTTCTTGACCAGGGACACATATTCAACCTACGGAGGCTAAGGAGGAGTTGGAAGAACACGAGCACAAGGATTCCATCATTCCTTCCTCACTCAAGACCCGAGTTTGGATTGAATTTATATTTTCCTCTACTTTAACTTTATATTTGATGAATTTATCCATATCTATAGAGTAGTTCCCTTTTAGGGTCTGATGGATTTGGTGTTTTTATGATTGTTTGTGGATTATAACTCTAGTTTTATGTATTGAAGCGATTTTGGATGATTTAACTGTTGCATATATATTCACTTGTTCATGTAATCGAGAGAGGCATGACTTGTGATATCTTTGCATTATATTGTTGGTTGAGTTCATTAATTCTTCTTAGTAATCGAAAGAGGCTAGTTGAATCATTGATTAAACCTAGTTAGGAGAATAATCGAAAGAGGTTTTCCTAAAGAACAACCCACTACGCATTATTGCATATCTTTACGTGCTTAAATTGGTTCATCTTGTGAGGTTAAGACTTAATCGAGAGATGAGTTTTTACTGAATGTTTGAACTAATAATTGAGTGAATTCGAGAGACTCACTTGAACATTAGAAGTGAATTGTCTAGAATTAAATCTCAAATAATTATCTTGCACCTATCCTACCAACACTTATTTTCTCCCATTGATAACTTCCTTGCTTACCTTTGTTGCGATTGTCATTAGTCAATAGCTTTAGTTTCTTAGTTAATTGTAGTTAGAACTCATAGAAATCTCAATTGGTGATCATCTTGGATACCAGTCAAGTTAGAAACTACAAGAATACTGTTTAAATCCAATCCATGTGGATACAATATTATACTATACTATATTTGACTACCGAGTAGAATTTAAGTATAATTTTTATGCTCGTACCGGTGTGGCGTGGTAAGATGTTGTTGTATGATATACCTATTCCGACTCTGGACCAGCCAAGTGCATGCATTCCTCTTCATCATTTATAAAGAGGACAACAATATCATTGTTTTGCATCATGGAGGTTGTATTGTCATCGTTCTTCTGGCCACTACTTTCACATTTGCCCTTTCTTAGATTTGGACAATCTCTTTTGAAGTGACCCGGCTGATCGCAATTGTAGCAATTTCTGCCTTTTGATTTGGATTGGTTCTTGGACTTCTCACGACCTCCGAATCTACCATAGTTGCTTGAACTCCTTTGGTAACTCCTACCTCTACCTTCTATGATGAGTGCATGTACTTGATTTTTAGGCTTCTTTCTCATATTCGCATTGAGTAGAAGAGACGATGTGATGTCCTTTAACTCAATAGTAATTTTTCCGTGCAGGATGATTGTTGCCACATTATCGTACGAAGATGGCAATGAGTTCAAGAGCAAGATGAATTTATTCTCTTCCTCGATTTTACTCTGAGGTTGGCAAGCTGCATGATTAATCGATTAAACACATTTAAATGTGATAAAAAAATTATACCTTCACCCGTATGTACGACAAATAGTTCCTTCTTCAGGTACAATTTATTTGTCAACATTTTGGACATGTATAGGCTTTCCAACCTTGTCCAAATTCCACATGCAATAACTTCGTCAATGATGTTGTTTACCACATCATCTGATAAGTGCAACCTGATTGCACTAGTAGCCTTTTCATCCAAGTCAGCCCAATCCTCAGCTTTCATGGTATTAGGCTTCTTGGCATCACTGTCTAATACCTTGTATAATCCTTATTGGATGAGCATATCCCTCGTCCTTCTTTGCCATGTTGAGAAATCGATATCTCCGTTGAATTTTACTGCCTCGTACTTTACTCCGGATATTTTATTCACCGAGTATAGTACTACCGACTGTGAACAGTATTTCTGTGAATGAGCAGAATCTGTGCTCTGATACCAGTTGTTTGAGAATAAACCCTCCCACATAAATAATATTTACGGTAATAACAACGGAATAATAACATAGCACCGAGATACAGTAATCAACAAGAATAAAAAGAACAACAAGAACACAATGATTTTAATGTAGAAAATCCTTCTGAATAAGGAAAAAAATCACGGGCTTGAGAGGAGCAAAGTAATCCACTATAATGAGAAATTTTACACTCAGTAGTCCCGAGTAAATACTCCAGGAACTACTATACACTCAAAAGAAATAATCCTCTTTTAAGATTTTCACCTCGCTACAATATCGATCACACTCTCTATTTTTTCTACACAGACTATTTCTCACAATGCGTGAGAAATACTCTCTGCAACTACTATGTTGCTTCTCTTTCTGTGTGGTAAAATGAAGAAGCCGAGAGCCTCCTTTTATATGGTGAAGTTGACGCCCACTTGACCAATCAGGAGTATTGGTTCATTTGCAATTTAAATTGCAAGTTGCCAATTTGCATTCTTGCAAATGTTTTGACAAAACCGATTTGGGATTTTTGAATCTAACTTCATCCTTTTTATTTTATTTTTATTTTTGATTATGGGAATGTACCCCACAAAAGTAATACACTTTAGCTAAAAGAAAAGAAAAGTAAAATAGGTTTTAGTCCTTACGCTTCTCCCCCGAATGGGGCCTTACGGGGCGCTAATCCAGATATAGTCAGGTCTCAATACGGGTACCGGACACCGGGTAGGAAACCAAATAAAAAAAGTCATTACCAATTGGTGACCGTCAGTTATAGATCGAAAGTACTCTAGAATATTATTTGATCTAATAGTAAGAAACATAAAGAGGTTAATTGTGATTTTGAATTAGAATCTTGATAATTATAAATTATTATTTTGTAAAAATCGCGTTTAATTTGTGTAAGAACTTATACCTGGATTAATATTTACTCCTTATTCCCTTCCAAAGTTCAACAAATTCTCAATTTTTTTTAATTATTTTTCCCCGAAACCTAATCCAAATGTACTACTTATCCAACGAGACGTTCTCTCGTAAAACAAAGGACAACTAAATCGAAATAAAGCAAAACATTTTGTTTCGATTTTCGAAAATCAAAATTTTCTTAACCAAAACAGTTATTTAGGGGAAAAGGGCCAAATATACCACCCCTCTACTTTCATATATTGTCTACATTTAATCTCCATTATACTGTCAAGCCAAATTTATCCTTACTGTTATACTATCGGGCCAAATTTACCCCTACAATCAGCAAACTTTTAAAAATACCCCTTGATCTGTTAAGTAATTCAAAATCTCCCAAATTCTTTTTATTTAAATCACTTGTTCTTCTTGCTCAATTATTTTCAAAAAATACTATTGATGTGAATGTTAAAGTTATTAGACTATGCAAATTATTCATCATTTTTTAAAAATTACCAATGCACCAATTTCTCTTCTTGTAATAAATAAAATTGGTTTAGAATTTTATTTATTTTTTAATTATATATACACCGTAGAATTTTGTGGGTATGTTTGTTGTGTATTATATGCAGTTGATCATCATGTATGTACATATATATTCAAATATATTTTGTCATTGCCTGGTTAGTATGGAGTTCGATTGACTAACTTAAGAGTACATAATGTGTAGACATTTAATTAAAGCAAAGTTGAATTAGACAATATAAAGTCTTCGAGGAACTTCAACTTCAATCACTAATACTTACAAAGTCTCCATACATTTGGTGCAACGAATTCATTAAAATTGGGATGTTGTAAATACTTTTAAAATTTAGAAAAGCTACCTAATTTAGATTTTTCAATTTACTATACTTTGTTTATTCAGTTGTATTATTTAATATTTTGTTTCTCTTATTTTTTTTCTCTAATTCAGAAAGCAGGTAAATGCCAATTATTTTAAAAAATAGTGGTCCAAGAAGAACAACACGTGATTTAAATAAAAGAAATTTAGAAAAGTTTGGATTACTTAACATATCAAAGGGTATTTTTAAAAATTTGCTGATTGTAGAGATAAATTTGGCCCGATAGTATAATGGAGGTTAAATATAGACAATATATGAAAGTAGAGAGTTATATTAGGCCCTTTTCCCTATTCTTATTAGCTTAATTTTTCTTATGAAAAATGTTATTTTTTTTTTCAATTAAAAAATGCCATATATCAGTGACAATATTGTGATAATGTTAGGATTTAGGTGCGACAATAAAAGCAAGGGTAATACACGAGGCAACGGGAAAAAGACATACTTGCTCCATTTTAATTTGTTCGAATCTATTTGAATAAGTACAAAGTTTAAGAGAAATGAGAGTGACTTTTAACCCCTAAATTTGTCCCTTCTTTTTTCACATAGATACTTAAACTCACCCCACGACCTAGTCAATCTCTGTTTAGATTGTGTTAATTAGACACAAGAAGCTCACATGACACAAAAGGTGAATCTCACCTATTTTGAGCGCGTGTACATTAAAAAGGAGAGCTAAAATGGTCTTCTTCTTCACAATGAAGCCAAACGCACTACAAAATTGCTTAAGCTCCTTTCATTCACCAAAACAAATGCTACATAATAGAAACCCAACACAAAGTTTTATAGAGAACTTTACGAATACCCATCAATAAAGAAAGAAAAATACATACCTAGCTCTAGGAAGAAGAAAAGAAAAATGCATACCCAGCTTCTGGAGGAAAAATTTTCAGCTCATCACAGTATTTTAATTTTCGTTTTACTTTTATAATTATTAAAGAATTTTTTGTTATTCTCTTTGGGGCTATTGAGGCGAGGTCGTTGGTTTATTCCAAAATATAACTCTTACTTTCATTATAATAGACCAGGAAGCTTTTTTCTTAATTAGCTGTTATATATTCCATAACAGATTCAGTGTTGTTCATCAAATAAAAAATGAAATTTTGTCCAGAAATCTATAGAACTTGGCCATAACAGATGAATGAGATCGGCGAGGATGACCCCCGATCTGGTCTAACAGAGGAAGATCTTAAAAAAGAGAAGAAGCTCGTGTGAGGAAGAAGACCAACAAAGAGAGAAAAAAAGCTACTGTAAACTAACAGAAGAAAGCCATAAATTAATAGAGATAATTTTCTGTGGAAGAAGAAGGTGTACGTGGGGAGTATATTATTTTTCTATTTTAATGCTCAAAAGTTAAAAAGAGCCACATGTTCAATTTTTATTGGCTTGTTACCATATCACCCGAGAGTAAGCTACACACATCTTGTTTTCTCAACTGTTCCAGCTTGTCGTGTCTAATTGGCACAATTTAAATTAAGATTGTTAATTGGGCCGGTCCGACCGACTAATAACCCGGTTTGATCGGGTCAGCCCGATTCGGTAAGGGGTGAGACGGGTTGGCTAGGGTAAGGGGTTGTGCCGGACAGGGTCAGGTCTTTTTTGGCTACTGGTGCACCGGAACCCGGCTAGCCCGCTAACCCTTCCAGCCTGGTCCAACCCAGTCCAATCCGGTTTATGTTGTAATTTTTTTTTAAATTCTGATCTGTCAAAATAAAAAATGACCATTGGGCAACGATCATTTTTTGTACTTTTAGCCATTTCGGCCTGTCCCCTTACTAAAATAGCCCCTCCACCCCCTAATAATTGATAAATTACATTCTTAACCTTTTAATAACTATAAATAGCCCCCCTCTTCTTCGTTTTTTCACAACTTGGTCTTTTCGTCTTCTCTAATTCTCTCTCAATTCCCTTTTGATTATTGAATTGCTTATTGCTCTCAAGTTCTCAATTAATTAAGATTTCAAGTTTTATCAATTATTTACGGTAGTCATTAAAAAATTACAATTATCAAGTGAAGTGTGGTTACCATTTTTGTTAGGTTCAAGTTAAATCATGCCCCGTGCTTCTAGAGTGCATTCACGTATTTGGGAACACTTTGAGGTGGTAGAAGAAAATAAAGAAGTTCACAAAGTAGAGTGCAAGAACTGTGGTCGAGTCTTTAATGTTCATCGAAAGTGGGAGGGCACAACTGGTTTAAGGAAGCATATCAAGGGTTGTCTTGTGCGTCCTCTAGGAATTCGTATTTAAGTTGATTTAAGACAATTTGGGTTATTTTTAATTTGTTAAACTTATTTAAGTTTAATGTGTTAATTTATAAGACAAGTTAATTTGAAGTATTATATGCAATGAAAATATGAAATGAAAGCCTTTGAAGTTTGATCCTTACATATTGGTCTTATTAAATAATTTTATATGGCCACTTAATTTCAATTTTCAAATTTAAAACTTTAAATTTTAAAGTTTAAAAGTTTAATTTTATACCTTAAAATACTTATTTTATTATTTAAAAATTTGCTAACACTTAAGTAACAATTACATTGAACAAGAAAACATAATACACTAAAAAAAAGAAAATTAACCCGTCCCGGTCCGGAACCGATAAGCCCGAACCCGGACGGACCCACCAAAACCCGGAATATCCCAGCCCACTACCAGCACGGAATCCCAGCCCACTAACCAGCTCGCCCCACTAACCGGACGAGCTGTTTTTTCCCATGTCCAGCTCGGTCCAGCCCGTCCGTTAAACACCCATATTCTAAATAGAGATTGAGTGTTCAATACGTCATGGGGTGAGTTTAAGTGTCTAGGTGAAAATAGGGACAAGTTTATGAGTTTGTCTGTGTATTTATAATTTATAAATATTTATATGGTTATAAATTATTTCATTAAGAATTTTTTTTTTAAGATTAGTTATTTTTTTGGGTAAGAGGAGAACCCGCATCTGCTACTACCTCTGTCACACCTCTGTCCTTCGGGTGATCACTCTGCGGCGAATATTTTGTATGCACTGGATAAATTTATCTTATGTAATAATCTGCAAATCACACAGAAAATATAAATCGTACTAGGCAAGTCCTGTGCGACATATAACCGGGAAGGCATTAAGGAGAATCCATCCGATGGATCATGGTTATTGAAAAGGAGTAACTAACAAAAAAGAAAAAACACGAGACGACAACATAGTCAAATAAATGTCCGTGCCAGCGAGCAAAAGGGCTTTTCTTTTTCTTTTTGCTCAGAAGAGAGAGGAAAAAGGGTTTTAAGACGACTCAGCTACTAATAATACAATAATTGTTCTTTGCTCTTCCGCCCCCTCTCTCTGTTTACAGTGTAAGTATAGAAGACAGAAGAGTGTACTGTATACATATGGTCTCTGTTCTCTGCTTCTCCACTACCACTTCCAGACAAACAACAAATAAACCCTTGTAAAACCCTAAATTTTTCTTACTTTTACAGTCTCACCCCCTTTAGTTGTTCATTTTATTTTTGTGGTTAAAATCAAAAAATACAAAATACACTACACTAATTTATTTATTATAAAGACGGCCGCTCTTTTGAGCAATAAGCTGCTAGTAAGCAGAGTTGCCATGGCATTCTTGGGGTTCTCAGTTCAGTCTTCCCCTTTCAAACCCACCTCTTATCTTTGGTTTTCCCCTCATTCCTTCTCCTCTTCTCGCTCCTTTTGGGCTTCTTCTGGTAAAGCCCTCCACAGGTTTGTCCCTCCCTTTTCTACCTTTTCTTTTTATTATAATAATACTTTCTCCGTTTCAATTCATAGTTTGGCTGATTAAGAAAAAGTACTTTTGATTGTGGTCTTAAATATGTCTTTAACATTTGTGTGACTTTTGTTTTATTTGCTTACTGTCTGCCACTTGTTTTGGAATGCAGTGTGAATACTACTATTTGATTTTTTTTTTTTGTTTCTTAATTTACTTATTACCCTTGTCTTTTGTAAAGTTTAAATGCTTGCAAAAGTGCAGTAGGATTCTGTAAACGATTTTGAGAATATACTACTAGACTTTATACGCTCCCTAGACACTTAGAAACAAGTCGAGTGATACTTTTGTACACCCGTCCTTGCTTTTGAAGTTGTTAATAAAATTACTTTGTAAAAAGTATCAGTAGATAGTTGGCATTACAGTTAGGACGAAGATGGTGGACCAATTATCAGCTTTCTAAGGTCACAGTGGAGAATTATTCTAGTGCTGTTTCTTAAGTTCTACTTATGGTGTGTGGAGGGTGCCGACTTTGTGCTGATTATGGAAATTTGGAATATATTGCTGATCATGAAACATCATCCCATCATATTATTTTGTAAAAATTGACACTTATTTTCTTTGACGAAGAGGAATTTTTGCTTCTTTGTCCACTCACCACTGTAATGCAGATACTTATGCCAGTTAAGATATATGTGAATATGTTTTCGACAATGTATGATCTGATGAATAGGGAGAGAATAGAAAGCACAATGCCAGCGATTGAATGTTAGATTACCAAGTCCCAGTTCTTTTTCTATTCAAAACTGATTATCATTTGCAGGCGGGAAGATTGCAAAACTCAGAGTGTAGAAAATGCATCGTTCAGCTTAGCAGTGCTTGGCGATTCCATTAAACAAATATCAAGTCACGAAAGGAAGTTATTTTCTAGTGGACTACAACATAAAATTGAGGAAGACAGTACTTACGGATGGATCACTGAAACTAATGCTCTTAAAGCTTCTAAAGCTAAAAGCTCTTATAATAGTTACAAAAAGATTTCAGCAGCAAATTGCAATGTTAGTGCCTCTACAAATCGGAAGGTGAAAGATGAATTTTTTGATGTTCCAACTGAAGTCAATACGAGAATGATGCGTGAACGCATCACCTCTAGCTATTCTGCCACAACCTGTATTTTAGGAGGCAACTTATCTTCAAAAAGCAAACCACCTTATAACCCTGCCGGAGGAGAAAAGAAGGTAGTTGGAAACTGGAGAGAGTATGAAAACCATTTGCCACAATTATCTGTAGGTCTTAACCATTCAAGAGTCAATGGAGCTAGGTCAGTAAATGAGGTTGATGGTTCTAATGTATCTCATTACAAACCCTTATCAAAAGATTCCCATCTTAATGGGCAATTATCAAGCAAAATTATGGAAGCAAAGTTGGAGAAGGTAAATAAACTAAGGGAGGGTCATGCATCTGATCAACTAAGACACAGTGTGAATGGGACCGAGACCAAGGTAGTTACTGTCAAAGCAAAAGGTGTTATCCAGGAGCGTGCTATGAATAAAATGGAGAAGAATGTAATTCAAGCCGTGACAGCTGATGTCATGAATGGAGCTGAGGCCAATGCAAAAGGGGTTATCCTGGAGCGTGCAACTAATAAAATGGAAAAGAATGCAATTCAATCCATGGCAACTGATGTCGTGAATGGAACCAAGACTAGGATTGTCAGTGATGAAGGATCAGGTGTAAGTCAGGTTTCCCTCCGTGAGAGGCTGGGTGCAATGTATGACAAAGTTCATATAGTTGACAATTTATCAGCAGCTAAGGAAATTGTCAGAAAACTTACAAGTCGGTACAGGCATCTCGTCCATGCGTGTGATACAGAGGCACGTCTATCTTAGTTTTGTTTGGTTCTTCTGATTTCTTGAGATTTCCATGCACATGGAGAATTCTTCATTTGCAATTTAATTTGTCGCTCAGCCACTTTAGAGCTTATTTACCCTTTTTGATCAATCATACGCAGGTAGCAAAGATTGATGTTAAGCAGCAAACACCTGTTGATCATGGAGAAATTATATGCTTCAGTATTTATTCTGGACCAGAGGCTGATTTTGGTGATGGGAAATCTTGTATCTGGGTAGATGTTCTTGATGGAGGTGGCAAGAACCTCTTAGTTGAATTTGCTCCATTTTTCCAAGACCCATCCATTAGAAAGGTAGCTCTTTTATGATGGTTACTTAATTTGGTTACGTTTGTTCCTCCAAATGCCTTCTTTTGTGGCTGTCTATTGAAGATCTTTGTTCATGGCTTGTGTCATTTACTGCATCATATCATATACCATTAACATACAAATTATAATGTGCAGTGGTTTTTCTGTAGGTTTGGCACAATTATAGCTTTGACAACCATGTCATCGAGAACTATGGGTTTAAAGTATCTGGCTTTCACGCTGACACAATGCACATGGCACGACTTTGGGATTCCTCTAGGCGAACTTCAGGTGGTTATTCACTAGAGGCACTAACAGGTGATTCCACTGTCATGCGTGATGCTAGACCGGTCCATGCTGAAAGGCTGTTCCATGGTGAAGGTCTGTTTGGTAAAATATCTATGAAAACGATCTTTGGTCGGAAAAAGCTGAAGAAAGACGGAACTGAGGGTAAAGTTACTGTCATTCCTTCTGTTGAAGAGTTGCAAAAAACTGAAAGAGAACTATGGATTTGTTATTCTGCACTAGACTCCATAAGCACATTGATGCTTTACGAGAGTTTGAAGAATAAACTGTCTAAACGGATCTGGACATTCGATGGAGTTCGTAAAGGATCAATGTATGAGTTTTATGAGAAATACTGGCGTCCATTTGGTGAGCTTCTAGTTCAAATGGAAACCGAGGGTGTGCTGGTTGACCGTGCCTATCTTGCTGAGATTGAGAAAGTGGCTAAAGCTGAGCAGCAGGTTGCTGCTAATAGATTTCGTAACTGGGCAGCTAAGTACTGTCCTGATTCAAAGTACATGAATGTTGGAAGTGATACACAGTTGCGGCAGCTGTTTTTTGGTGGTATCCAGAATAGGTATAAAGCTTTCCAAAAATTACTTTCTTGCGAAGAAACTTAATCTAAATGTTTAGTGTGTCGAATAACTTGCATTTTGCATATCACACATTTCTCGTTCATCTGTGTGTCTGGTAGTCAAATAGCATCCCCCTCTGTACTCTTTCACCAGTGTAGAATATTATTGATTTTTGCTATATGCAATCAATTATGGTTGAGCAGCTTTCCTTGGCAAATCCCGCAATGACACACAGGGCAATAAAATATGTACATAAAGTGTAATCACCACATGAAGAACATGAGCCACAATGCAATCATGCTTTTGCTGATTTAATATTTGTTATTGATCATAAGCTTCTCTGCAAATCCTATCTTATATTGTTATTGAGTAAAGTTAGATTTTATTGCTTATCTAAGGTACATGGGAGGTGTAAAGTATATACATTGCAAAAACTCTAGCTCCCACAAAAGGGAGGGAATTGAGGAGTCGGAGTATAGTACCTAAATAGCTAAACCAAAAGACCAAGTACGAGCATCTATATTTCAATCTCTGCGCTGCCTCTATTCAAATTTCACCTACGAGAGGTGATGGCGTCCTCGTGCATGAGATTCAACTTTCGAGGATCCATGTTCTTGTTAATTTCCAGATGCCATTTATACAACTACAATAAAATCCAGTTAACCTCCTGGAAGTTTTGCGTTGGAGTATGTTACCACAATTTCACATTAAGCTATGGCAGCATATAATGTCTTTGGTTTCGTTTTTTCTTCAGGTTGTCTTATGCTTATTCAGTCCGAAAATACCTTGCATTTGATTTTCTTTTTCTTTCCAAAAATAATTTCTGAACAGAAAGAATTCTGATGAGAGTCTACCATATGAGAAAGAATTCAAAGTTCCAAATGTTGATAAAGTAATTGAAGAAGGAAAGAAGGCTCCCACCAAATTTCGTAAAATCCGACTACATAGAATTTGTGATCTTATCGACACTGAGATGTACACTGCCAGTGGCTGGCCTTCTGTTAGTGGGGATGCTTTGAAGGCTCTCTCTGGCAAAGTTTCTGCGGACTTTGATATTCTTGATGAAGCGGATGACAATGCTGAGGAAGATCCTGAAACAAGCATTGATGAAGCTTTAGCTACAAATAATGAAGTTCCCAGTCAAGAACCAGAAGTTTCTATTTATGGATCAGCGTACAATGCCTTTGGAGGTGGGCAGAAAGGAATTGAGGCCTGCCATGCCATTGCAGCATTATGTGAAATGTGCTCCATAGACTCTTTAATATCCAACTTTATACTCCCATTGCAAGTAAGTTGCTTTGTGTTCTTTTCCATGATGTGGTATATAGTCTTTCCTCATGGAACAGCCTAAGAAGTTCAGGGCAATTTTGACTTGGCTGTAGAATTTGTTTGTTAAATGATATGCTACTAAATGTTCTCTTCCTATAAATTTCTGGACTTGATTATGATTTTTCCATCTTAGGCTGAATTGGGAATTAGTCACCTTATATCTTAGTCAAAACTTGCTGGTAAAACAGTAAATTAAATGGTCAGAACTCAGAAGGATTAGCAATCATTGATATCGAGTAGAAAATTCAAGGAATCCTTTACCTCTGTGATAGTAATCACTAATCAGTTATCACTAAATGGAGAGATGCAGTAGAAGATAGTCAAGAGTCATTTTTGTTGATGTTACCATACACCGCATGCTTGTTGACAAACCGAAAGTTTGCGATGAGGAACTGATCTATAAAAAATTTGACTTGGTTTTATCTTGGCACTGATCTCATGGGTGGTCTATGTGGGAAAGTTCCTACAATATGAAGTCTTCACTGTGGTGTGGATAACCCGCTCAACGGATACTTCATCAAAAAAAAGAAAATACTAATCCTTTTCTGATTGTTTAAAATAATTTTTCTGCTTTTGTAATAGCGCATGAGAATGACATTTCCTGAAGTTTCATGATGATCGGCTTTCCTCTTTCATATATGAATCTCTGAGAAACATTTTTGCCTCGGGTGCTGTCATTTTGAGCGACAAAAACTGCAGTGACCGAGTTATTCACGACTCACTGTTTAATCAGGCCTTAGTATGGATTACTCTTGTTACCTCACATTTTTGTAAGGTGTCTAGGTGTTCACAATCAATGAATCAGGGTTCTCTGTAGGACAGGACACTCAAGAGCTTTCTTTGGACTCTGATTTTGATAGGTTAGCAATGTAGTGGAGACGGAAGTACCGACAAGGTGTTTGGTTGAGGTTGAAGCTAGAGTAGCCGTAACATCATGGAAGATGGTTTTGAGGCAAAAACTGAGTTAATTCATTTCCCAAGTGTCATGCTTTTTTCCAAAAATTTATGTCTTGAATAATTTTTCTCTAGAGATGTAGCAGCACAATAGTCACAAATTGCACCTCTCTACTTTTGGGTAAGAGATACCGTCTGATGTACCTTTTCTTGAACTAATTGGCAGTGTGGGTTAGGTTTCTTTATTTTGAAGTCGAAGCTTTCTTTTTAATGACATTGCTCTATCTATCTCAGGGCCAAGATGTATCGGGTGAGAATGGACGAATTCATTGTTCCCTGAACATTAACACTGAAACCGGGCGCCTGTCTGCGAGGAGACCAAATTTACAGGTTTATTTATATTTCACTCTGACTTCTTAACTGTTCATGTATTTTGTTTCACAGATATGCCATCAGCCACTTTTTGTCTTGTTTTAGATGTCGCTTCTCACAATTTTCTTTCTTGAACTCAAGATTTGATATTAACCTATAAATTTACAAAAATGTCGTAAATGTGCTTCTCCTTTATCGCTAATTGGGCTCATGCTGTATTTCATGGCTCAAGTAAAGTGATATCATGTAAGAACTTCAATGGTCAGCAGTCTGTCACTTTTGTTAGACCTTACACATTTTATTTTTATTTTTATTTTTTGCGCCAAACTACTCATCAGTCATTGCTTGACTGGAATGTTGCTTCAAATGTTCTTTCTTGGCAATACAGAACCAGCCTGCTCTGGAGAAAGATAGGTACAAAATTCGTCAGGCTTTTGTAGCTGCACAAGGGAATTCCTTGATTGTGGCCGACTATGGGCAGGTATCTAGCCGCTTACCAGTTATATTTAGTTTTTATTTTTTGAATTGGTTGCAAAAATATTGACATTTTTTCTTATAATTAGTTGGAACTTAGGATTCTTGCACATCTTGCCAACTGTAAGAGCATGTTGGATGCTTTCAAAGCTGGTGGAGACTTCCATTCAAGGACTGCTATGAACATGTATACTCACATCCGTGAAGCCGTTGAAAATGGTCAGGTACTTCTTGAGTGGCATCCTCAACCAGGTGAAGAAAAACCTCCAGTTCCTCTTCTAAAGGTAATTGCAAAACACTTACTTATTGTGGATGGTGAAACTTTTCAGATTTAATATGTAGAAGACAGGATAGTTGTTGGATTTAATACCCATTGTATTTTACACCTTGTGAGCTACTTCCAAGAGGGAAAATTCCGTTTCTTCAAAAGGAACAAGAATTTTAGTGCAAGATATTTGATTTATTGGGATTTTGATACAGTATAATGCAAATTCCTTTTCAGGATGCTTTTGGCTCTGAAAGAAGGAAGGCAAAGATGCTCAATTTTTCAATTGCGTACGGGAAAACTACAATTGGACTTGCCCGCGATTGGAAGGTACTTCAGCATTTTGAGACAAAATATCTATTTAATTACCTTGATTTCTATAGAATTTGTTGGGTCTGCATGAGCTAAATGAATACTATCATACTCAGGTATCCATAAAGGAAGCTAAGGAAACAGTTGATCGGTGGTATAGTGATAGAAAAGAAGTGTCAGATTGGCAGGAACAACGCAAATTTGAAGCACGCGAGTTCAGACGTGTTCACACGCTTCTAGGACGGGCACGCTGGTTCCCATCAGTAAAAAATGCAACTGGATCTGTAAAAGGTCACATAGAACGAGCTGCTATAAATACTCCAGTGCAGGTCCATCTTAATACACTTCGCTGTATTCTTTGTGTGTGTTGCCATCGTCTCTCCCTTCTTTTTTCTTTAATAAGTTGTCTGCATGCCACGTATGTCATGCTGACTTCTGAAGTTTTTGACAGGGAAGTGCTGCAGATGTCGCTATGTGCGCCATGTTAGAGATATCAAAGAATGCACGACTAGAGGAGCTTGGATGGAAATTGCTTTTACAGGTTTATCTTCCATTGCCCTTTACTGGACTCATCTCATTTTAAGAAACGGAAAAAGTGAGAAATAAATAAAAAAAGAAAAAACAGTATTCTGCTATCATATTTGCTGTGGGTGTATCTCTCAATATCTCGGGCTCTGTTCACCTACAACTTTGGAGCTCACCTGTTGATCTCATGCTGAGTTTGATACGCATGTCTGTTTAACTGGGGTATAGGGTTTGCCATTTGTTGTGCGTAACTACAGACGAAAAGATTATAACCAAAAATTTCAGGAATGTTGGAAGATGAATGGTTACTAGGAGGGAGATTCATTTTTCCTGTAACAGAAAGGGCATATGGCGTATTTATATTTTTATGTTTGGCATAGCTTTTTTTGATGAAGTAAGATAATATCATTGAAAGGGCATCGGGAAGATGCCAAATTACAAGAACAGAAATTATGTTAGCTCCCGTACAAAAGACAAAAAACATTGTAAGCTCCGGTACAAGAGTACCTATGCTAGAACCAGGGAGCTAACAAAATCCAAAAAAGTGTCAACGCTATTAACAGTGGAAAGAAAGTTCCAGCTGAACAAACTAACTAAACATCTAGCTTTTAGGGAATGTGTTGGAGTTGATATTCCATCAAAACATCTGTCATTTCTTTCCTTCCAAACAATCCAAAATATGACTGCTGGGATCATTCTCCATATTCTTTTGATGGAGAATATTTATGTATGTGTCTTATTTTTTTTTATTTTTTTTGCAGTCCCAGTTAATTGTTTGCGTCGTTTGTCATTAGCGAACAATTGTGCTTGATCATTTGTTTTCGAACAGGTTCATGATGAAGTTATTTTGGAAGGGCCGGAAGAATCTGAAAACGAAGCAATGGCAATAGTGGTTGACTGCATGTCCAAGCCTTTTGGTGGAAAGAATATTCTCAGAGTTGACCTATCTGTTGATTCTAAATGTGCCAAAAACTGGTATTCTGCCAAGTAAATGATGGATTTCATCGACATATACATGGACTTTTATCCAACTCCGCTCCATTCCCTGCATTTGTTTTGTCCCTCTGACCTTAGCCCATAACCTTGGAACCCAATTTCCAACTTCCGGAATTTCTTACAAGACCTGTATCTCGCATCTACCCCTGTTTAAGTCTGAACAAGCTGTATTAAGCCATAACCATGACTCGCATGTATAGAGATTAATCTAACTTGATCTCATGGTCCCAATCATGAGGTAAGTCCAGCGTGTCAGCTAACGGATGATTCTTTCGACCATCAATCCATAGCTGCCTCGATTCCATCTTTGCTTTTTTGTCAAGTCCAGAATCTAGTGCTGTTAGTCCATTTTTTCAACAGGTCTTAATACATATGTAAATACTAACTTTTCTTTTTCTTTTTCTTTTTCTTTTTGAGTAAGTTGTATGTAGCCCTATTCTGAGATCAAAATGTTTGTAAAAGTACATCTTACCCTTGTGATATTGTCTACATAGGTGTATATTTCTTGGCCTAGAGTTTTTTCAACATCTTATTCTTTTTTGTACCATTACCCTTCTTCAGAATGTTTTCATATGAAACTAGAAAGGCTATGTATCCTCTCTCTTGTGCTTGAAAGTTTTACCTACAGATTTTGGCCGTTGAAGAAACTAAATGTGTAATTGCCTGTAATCAAACTTAATCACATAAATAAACTTATGTATCCTAATGATATCAAGAGTATTAGTGCGGTAAGCTTCAAGTTCAAGGGCTTCTTCCATGGTCATTTTTTTCTAATACCTCTTTTTAAATTAAAAATCAGAAGATTTTAAATTCAATTCTGTAATAATTGAAAATGAGCCAAATACATGACGTCGTGGTAGGAGATTTGGCGCTACAAATACAATATTGAGATGGATGGAAGGAGTTAATGGTGGACCAAACACATTAAAAGAAAGAAAAATAAGTAGTAGTATATTAGTATCAAAGTTTTAACTTTTGTAAGTGGACATTAGTTTATTTTATTGTATATTTGTATTTGGTGGAGGATCTTGAGATTCAGAGTAGAACACAAAATTTGACGTTAAATTCCTCAATTTCTTTCGCAAAATTACTTTAGTAGATATGACAAAGCTTCTGAATTTCCAAATTAATCCCTTATGGTTTTCGCTCATTTCAATCACAGTGCATCATTAATCACATACCAAATATATGTGACAACATTAATAATACGGTTGTTTACAGTTAGAAGAACATAATTGTTTATATATATATATACTAATTCGGCATGATTAGTACCCTTTTATCCTTCTTTTTGCAAGCCAAACAAATCAACATGTCTATTATTAGGTCAAAAATATTATTCATGTGTTTGTAGTAAAAAACAATAAAGATGCTCAGCTTCCGTGCCAGCTTCTAACTAATTGTGCATTTAGTTAACTTCATTTCAACTAAGAATTGGTGATGATATTTTGGTTTTATTCCCTTAATCCTCCCCCCCCCCCCCCGGGTAAAAAAAACTGTATTTTGCTGTTGAGCTGAACATATTTCAGCTTTGGCCCAAGAATCAAAGTTGGCAAATGTTTTGTTGTTAACGTCGGCTGTTACTTCTTTGATATTGATGAAATTGGTCCAGTCTAATTGTACAATCTTCAAAGAAATTTGATTTTGGATTGATACTTGGTGATTTCTTGTTTTTATTAGGGTGATCATTTGAACTATTAAGGAGGTCTTCACTAGAATCTCCTTTAAACCGTTACTTGAATGAAATTACCTCTTGTGAAATAATATTGAATATTTGATCCTTATTTGCCAACCATACATTGTCTTACCAAAATCTAATTCTCTCTCGATATGTTTCTTAAAAATATGATTCGAGTAGATTCTGAACGCAAAAAATCTTCCATTGGTAGACGATTGTGTTTTTCACGTATTTTGTTACTCATGTTAGTATTTTCACTTTTGATATCTCCCAAGTCTTGTCACCCCCTGAACTCTAAACTGAACCTCTTCAATAACCAGCATCCAACTCCTGCTCCGTAATGTATTTTCTTGTTGAATATAAAATAACATGGAGTTAAGGCTGTAGGTGTGTCTTGCTTTCCATCATTTGTTATTGAACAGAAAGATAAAGAAAAGTAGTAAAGTGTTAACTTCAAATTAAATCGCGAGTGCTCTTCCATTATATCCCACCAATCAACCCAGAGAAAAAAGAAGTGCATATCTCTTTTTATCTAAGAAATACTACTTAAGATCTCTATCTTCAGTAAGCTATTTAAATGAAGAAAACAAATTTAGGAATTTATTGTTTGATATTAATGGACTAAACAAAAGAAGAAATGAAAAATGAAAAAGGCGATAAGGGACAAAAAAAGGTGGATAGGAAGCTTACTGATTTACTACATACACATATCAGAGCCAGGTTTCGATCCTGGGACCTGTGGGTTATGGGCCCACCACGCTTCCGCTGCGCCACTCTGATTATTGATATCGAAATTGCTTCATTTTTTTTTATATATATATATTGATTATAACTTTTGATGCCTTGTCATTTACTTTTTATACTCCCTTACTCTTGAGCCCATTTGGATTAGCTGATTGTAAATAGCTGATAAACTTGTAGTGTCGAAAAGTTTTTTTAAATGCTAAAACTGATTTTTAAAATAAGCATTTACGTGTTTGGATAGAAGTGCTGAAATTGATAATAAGCAGTTGATGTGTTTGATTAAAAAATGCTGATAAACTATTCTTTTGTTAAAATGACTAAAATACCCTTGAATCTTTTTCAAAAGATTATAAATTAAAATTTTTTTTGTAAAGAAAAGAATTAATAACGAATATGGAATGAAGAGAAAGTTAAGAAATTTATTTTGGGAAAAGTATTTTGTGAATTAGAAAATATTATTAAGGATAAATTAGTAAAAGTGTTGGTCAAACTAAAAGTGCTTATAAGTTGAAAAGCCATAAGTTGGGGGTGACCGGCTTATGACTTATGACTGATTTTAGCTTATAAGCACTTTGAGTGTTTACCAAACGCATAGATAAGCCAAGAGGTGCTTAGTTTGACTAGCTTATAAGCTTAGCCAAACACCCTGTTAATTCTTAAGCATTATTTTGTAACTAACTATTTTGCAGAATTAGTGAACGCTTCTTGCTAAATAACTCAAATCTTTTACTATAATCCTCTTTCAATATGTATCAAAGAGGATAAAGATAGTTCCTTTGATGCAGCCGGTGAAAGAATTTCATAAAGGGATAAGATTTAAACAGCTTTGAGGTGAAGTCTGCTGATACCCTTTTGTTCCTTCTTAGTATTTCTTGTTTAATAATTTTGCTTAACTGGTTTCTGGTCTTGAATGAGGAAGCCTTGTTGATAAGGGAAGAGGAAATAGGAGCTCAAAATCTTCATTATCACTCTCGTTTGTTATACTTAGTAATTAACACTAATTGCTTTTTGACATAAAAGTGACATTTTTATTCTTATTCTATGTGAAACTTTGGACCTCAATACAGCGTTATTCATATAGATTTACTTTATATAGCCGAGTAGTTTAGGGCTGAGGGTAGTTGATTGATTGGTTGATTATATTTGGCAACATCTCTGCACCAGTACGCCTATGGTTATACCAATGTCTACCAAAAGCAAAATTCATTTTTACTTACCCAGAAAACAAAGCTCTAATTTTTGCTTGTATACTATGTTTATGAAAAATGGGATGCAAATGTAGTCTTTTGAGCTTACTGTCTAAATCGGATTTTGAAGGTTGACTTTAAAGGATGTGTGTCTGTAAATTTTGTTGCTAATAAGCTCCCTAAAATTGTGTATCCATTAGATATATCTGTGTTTTCTCTTTCTTTATTTGATGAGGTCAGATTTCTAGATATGTGTCTTTCATGTAAAATGGTTGTTTCGTCACTTAGCAGGTTTCATTTGGCAAGCCTTACAGTTTGTGTTTTCTAGCCTGAGATTGTTTACAGAATCTATGTATTATGAACTCTTTGTCGATGAGAACTAATTGAAAGTGAGACACGGAATCTTGTGTTATGCATGTCTTGCTTCTTATGGACGCGTTATCGTCTTGCTTTATCAGTTTTCTTTATCTAGTTTGTCAATAAAAAGAAGAAAAGCAAATGTGTGATCTAGAGATGTGACTTCATAAGTTGTTTTATAATTCTTCTTTAATTTGGTGGATACATTTGCAGAACTCAGCTGCCTGAATTATCTGCTGTTTACTGACCTTCATTTGGCATTGACACTCAGAACGGGGTAATGGCTGTTTGTGGTTCAAGAACTTCTCATATTGGTCATTTTGTTGGTAATATCACTGCTAGGCGCTTGCAATATGGTTTGTCAATGAACTGTACTGTTTCTTACAACAAAAGAGGCTTTGAGAAAGTTAGAAAAATCAACAGGAGTTTGAGAAATAAAGGACATCCCAACAATATGCTTTTCCAATACTTCACGACTCATGTTACAAAGAGGTGGGCCGATCCCAAATCATACATAGGATTTGAATCAGAAGGTTTACACAACTTATCCCCTGCGTGTTTCTCTTCTGGAACTGCTTCTGCTCCTGGTGTGTCTTCAGATAATGCGAAGGGCGAGGAGCAAGTTGCTAATACTGCTGTTGATTCTTCTGAAGCAAAGATCCCCTTGAAGCTAAATTCAGGATCTTTTAACCTGCCTCATCCGGCAAAAGCAAAGACAGGCGGAGAGGATGCTCATTTTATGTGTACCCTTACACAAGCTATTGGTGTAGCTGATGGTGTTGGTGGATGGGCTGATCTTGGTATTGATGCTGGGCTGTATGCCCGCGAGTTAATGTCTAACTCTTTAGCTGCAATTCAGGAGGAACCAAAAGGCTCCATAGACTTAATCAGGGCACTGGATAAAGCTTATGTGAGAACAAAAGCAAAAGGTTCTTCTACTGCTTGTATTGTTGCACTCACCGATGAGGGTCTTTATGCAGTTAATTTAGGAGATAGCGGATTTATGTTGGTTAGACATGGATATGCCGCATTTAAATCCCCTGCACAACAACATGGTTTTAATTTTCCTTATCAACTAGACTGCAATAATGCTGGTGATTCACCTAGCTCGGCCATGGTGTTTAAAATTGCTGTTGCACCTGGAGATGTCTTAATTGCTGGTACAGATGGGCTTTTTGATAACTTGTATGACGAAGATATCAAAGGAGTTGTACTTCAGTCCGTGGAAGCCGGGTTAGGGCCTCAAATGACTGCTCAGAGGATAGCAGAACTGGCACAACAAAGAGCAATGGATCCTAAAAAGTCGTCGCCTTTCTCTGATGGCGCCCAAGAGGCTGGATTTGAGTACCATGGTGGGAAGCTGGACGACATAACTGTAGTTGTTTCTTACGTAACAAATAATGAAAATTCATAACATGCTGGAATTTGGGAGACATGGAGAACTGGATCTTGTTTGTTGCGACCAGCTTGGTTTATAGCTTGTAGTTTGAAGCAGGATCAACAGCTGGTGGAGAGTCAGACATTGTAGTACCGGAAATCAGAGGCATCAGTTAGACTATTTGCGATTTGATTTGTTTGGAGAACAAAAGAATGAGAGCTCTAAAGCAGCATCTTGGGAATGGCTGATGTTTAACCTCAGTTTTTTTTATTGAGATTCAAACAGCATCTTGGAATCATTAAAATTTATTTGAGGAATGATTTTCTTCTGTATAATTTACTTAGCAGAGACTTTACTTGGTAAAAGGTTATTGTTGACATTAAATTAATATCTACTTGCAGACAATTATGCTCTCTGGAAAGTGTTAGTACTGTTGATAGTGAGTTCTTTACAGGTCAGGGCAATGAAAATGGATCTTCTTTATCTACACTAGGATTATCACCCTTTTCCATTCCAAGAATGCAAAACTCCAACTCATTCTTTGTTGCTGAAATAAATGCAACATTATTCTTTAATTCAGGTTTGGCTTTTGCCGGATTTATGTTGGGTGATGCTCCATCTTCAGGAGCATTAAAATTATTGCCAGAAGGCCCTGCAGTAACTGAACCAACTTGAGTTCGAAATTCATCACTACTCTCTTGGATAGGATCCTGCAAAGAATTTGCTTTATCTTTGTCCATTACAGCTTGAACATCCTCAGCCAAATCTTTACGATTCTCCAACGAATTTGCTTTGTCTTTGTCGATTACAGCTTGACCATCATCCTCAGCCAAATCTTTAAAGGTTGTCTTTCCAGGTTCCTCATCTACACAAGATCCCGGAAAAAGTGATGCACAAAATTATAGATGAAAATCAGCAACAAACAAAGAGCCAGGTCGCAGTTATTGAAAAAATTTTAATTAACAAAATGTACAAAACTGAACAAATTTAAAAACCGTGATTGTCTAAGATCTCGAAGTCATACCACAAGCCTGGATATGCACAAATTAACACTAGAATCAATGGGTGTTTCTTATCATTTTGTTAATAACAGCCTTCGTTTATTTTCCTTTTTCTTCCTTAGCAGAAAAAGATCATATCCTGAAGATAGCAATAAATTTTCAAAGCAAAAGCATAAATCACCCTCTTTATCAACTTATCTACAATTATATGTTGCTGAAGAAAATGATAGGGTGTTGTGAATAGGTGGGCCTGTATAGTATAAAGCAGAGAACCAAGGAAAGTCATGTGAAGGGGAAGAAATTCCCCAATGAGTCTATCTATAGCTTCGTTAGCTTCAACGAGTAAGAAATACTAGATAGACATGTAATAGAAACGTCTTCCATGCACACAATCAAAGGACAATAATAAACAATACCTGATAAGACAGAATTATTGTCAAACTGAATGATAAAAACTGGTAAACAGCAAAACAATGGATAATACCATCTTAAATGAAATCATCACGTGCAAGCTTGAATTTACTTCGAGCTCAAACAGATTTAATATGTTCGATTAAAAAAACAAGATAGTGAAAATAACTCTTGGTTCGTGGTTACCTCCTAGGAAAATCTCAATGCTTTCATACTGAATTTTAGATGCTTCTACAGAGACATCTTCTCCAACCTCCTTTTCCTGGATTCCGACATCTCTCTCATTTTGTCTCTCAACTAACACATACTTATCAGACTTCCAAAGACATTCGAGGAATACCACATGCTGCTTTGGCGGAAAGTATTCTCTAAAAACCTGCAATGGCACAAAATATTGAACATTTGCTTTCTAGATTTCATCTAAGAATTGTTATTAATGACTATCATAGATCACTTAGTGATGGGACCAACGTGTATATTTTGTCACAACAATCAGCACAAAGACAGTTATCTAGTATCAACAACAACAACAAACCCAGTGTAATCCCACAATAGTGTAATTCCACTATTTACTCTGAGAAACATCTTACTGTCCACCAACACACACGAAGCGCACACACATGTAGGGTTAACTTGGTTGTTGGGGGGGAAGTGGGGTTGCTAGTAACACCTGGAGTGATTCTAAGCAGTTGACATTAAAGAAAACAAGGTTTCCTGGAAAAGTACATGTCTGCGGTTTAAGACACGAGAGGTAATTGGAAACACTTTGACTTAATGATTAAGAAATTGAAGTAGCTTTGAAATCTGTGCAGTCTATGCCATAAATATTGAGATAGACGCTAGGATATTTGAGGCCTTCAGAAGTCTGAAAAGAAAGTATTGCAATACATCATGCACGCTGTAACCAGTAATCCATATAATAAGTAGCATGGCTCCTAATTAGAGGGGAGGGGGAGGGGGGAAAAGCAGATATCTGTGGCTCGGAAGTTGGAATTTGCCCGCGATATTCTCCTTGTTAAGTACTTCCAAAGAAGTATATCATTTTTCTTATCTCAACATTGTGCCTGCAAGTAGTATGACCCTCGTGAACTTTCTAACCATTTCTTGACCTTAACAGAACTAATAAAACCAATCAAAAAAGCAAGTTAAAAAAAAAGGGAATAAAAGAAAGAAGCGAATTTCTTGCATTGCACCAGAAAAACATAGAGACAAGTTGCGAAGAATTTAACAACCTCAAATCCATCTTGTGTCAATCTTATGGCTTGTTCCCTCTGAGATAAAGAGGAGACACTGTTGAATACACAAACAACATCAAGAAGCATCTGCAATGAATAAAGCAGATTTGATTAGAATTTCATGTTCAATCACCGGACATCCTTAGCAAATTCGCTCAACATAAGCTTTTCACTTCCTCAAATATTGCATATTCCTAAAAGAGCAAAAATTCTCATGTTATTTACATGATCCCCATTCCCCTAGACTCTTGAATTAGATCAGTTACTCCAATTAAATAAGTTCCAGAAATTATCATGACTCCAGTATATTATACTAGAAACTAGAACTTCAACAAATTGAAAATTTGAAAGAACACAATCGATGTGCAGGACCTTTACTATTATAAGTACAACAACAACAACACCTTAGTACACAAGTTGGGCCGGCAACCTCTACTATTATAAGTACAACTAAGAAAAGAGCATTTAAAATGATCAAAAAGTTTTATTGTTAATGAGTGCATATACCACTTCACACGCAGAAAATGATAAAACTATCCCGAGAATACTTACTTGCTGAACTAGAACTCTTATTCGGGCGAGCAAAGCCAATATTGTCAACGAAAATCCCATAAAAAATGATCGTGCAAGAAGTGTTGATATCTCTGTCTACAGTTAAGGGTAAAAAACAATCGAGCATGGCAAACATTTTACATTGGAATTTGCATAAAAAAGCACATTGATCAAGTGTTACTTAAATGACGAGCAATCAGCACAAGGTGAAAAATGAACTCAACATACAAATGAGATGAAAACAGAACAGATGAAATTACGAAGATATAAACAAAAAGATAGAAAAAGAGAAAGGAAGAAGGAGGTACAATTAATATCCACCTACACTAATTTAGCAAACCAGTAATTTTACGAGCGAATTAGCTGTGCAAAAAAGTCTAGTAGTTTAATGAACAGAAAAGGTTTACTAATATGTTAATAAGTATGCACTCACAATGATTCCAGACAAACTCTCCATACTCCAATCACCTCCACACATGCCGAGAGCTATGAAAGAAAATGAACAACTTAAGCTCTTCCTATTACTTAAAGATGTAAAAAGTCTAACAGAAATCACCAATGGCCTTAAGGGCCATCAATTGGCATAAGTAAATCCTGTCCCATAATCAACATATCAAATGAAGTATTAGCATGCAAATAAGAAGCAAGAAGGATACGTTGCGGCCCTTAACATTGGCTCAACAATCTGCAGGAAAAGAATAAGTAAATTAAGAATTACAACTGAATAAAATGATAACTTAAAGTTTTCCTTGTTCTGATATGATTCTTATTAAACACCGGCCCCTTATGTTAAGACATTTGATTAGGAATAGAGAGAGAGAGAGAGAGAGAGAGAGAGAGAGAGAGAGAGAGAGAGAGAGAGAGAGAGAGAAATCATCATTCCAGTAGTTGTATGGAACAACAGTAATTATGTCTCAATCCCAAGCTAATTATCAGCTACACGAATCCTCACTATTTCATGTTGTTCCATTTAGACCCATCTCAATCCAATATTCAAAACTTTAGGTTCTCCAAATAGAAGTTCTCTACATTTTCTACTGGTAGATGTGAAAACTGAGGCGAAAATCTCCCAGCTTCAAGTGATCATTTAAAGGCAGGGGACGAGTTGAAGTTGTTAATAGCATAGGCTGAGTTTGGCAATCCAATACCATGAGTTATCTTACAGACTAGGACGAATGGCTTTAGATGGAGAACAATAAGAAGTGAGAAAGAAAACAATGATACCTCTAATAACAGGTGTGCAACCCCTAGAAGCCGCTCCAAAAAGTTATGTTTGCCACCATCACATCTTCTCCTCTTTAGGCTGAGACCCATGAAAAGTGAGGATGAAAAGTTCAATATATCTAAAATCATCGTATATTAGAGCACGGGCAGAGAGAATTTGTATGTATAGTTCAATGGCAGAGCAAGACACAAATAGTGACAACTTTCTTTCCATCATAGTAGGATCGCTAAATTAGTCTCACTCGTTACTTGTAAGAATATTACCCTCCAATCTGTCGGTTAACAAAAAGATTGACGGAACTTGCAAAATGTTGTTATAACTCACATAAACAGACACTTTTTTCCATGACAAAGCCTAGAATTAATGACTTAATCTTGCGCTATGCACCCTTCTGTGGAGACACTGTCAAACAGCAGAATGATGGTAGATTATCTAATTTAACAAATGGTGGAGATCAAGTAACACTCAACCATCATAGTCAGCAAATAATTGCACTTGAAGCAATACAAAAAGATGGATGATTAAAGATAAACCATCATATAAGTAAGGAAGACAGAGTTTCAAGCTTCCGTGTATATCAGTTCATTTTTTTCCACTGAAAAAATTGGTAAACATCAATATAGGAGCATGGCCCTTAGGGGACATCCGATGAAATTGGAACGATACTGAGAAGATTAGCATGGCCCCTGCGCAAGGATGACACGCACAAATCGACGACAACAACAACAACAACATACCCAGTAATATTCCACGCCGTGGGGTCTGGGGAGGGTAATGTGTACACAGACCTTACCCTTACCTTGTGAGGATAAAGAGGCTGTTTCCAATAGACCCTCGGCTTAGGAAAGCAAGCACCACATTAATGAAAATATAGACAAGAAGGGACAGTACCAAAAAGCCATATAAAAGCAGAATAAAAACAACCAGATAGTAAGGTGATCAACAATGAAAGAAAACAACGGTGTGGGATAATACTGGGTATGTTGTCTATATTTTCATTAATGTGGTGCTTATGCTTTCCTGAGCCGAGGGTCTATTGGAAACAACCTCTCTATCCTCACAAGGTAGGGGTAAGGTCTGCGTACACACAACCTTCCCCAGACCCCACGGTGTGGGATAATACTGGGTATATTGTTGTATCAATATAGGAGCAGAAAAATGCAAGAGCATGATAAGTGCTCACTCTCAAATCAAAATTTACTCACTGTCAGATGTGAAAAGGTGGTATACATTTATGATGTAATCAAATTCCAAATCTTGGTGTATGATAACTAGAAGAATTAAAATATTCAAAATCTTAAAACCAACAAATAGGTACTCTATAAAGGGGTCAAAGTACCTTTCTAACAGTTGCACTTTTTGCTTGGGTCTTTTCCCATAAAGAACTTGAAAGGAGGAACTCAAAACCTCCTCCAAATTAGCTGCTTGGAGGAGCCTCAAATCTCTTCTCACCTAATATCAGCAAAACAAGTATATAAAGTAAGAAGTGCACTTTGGACTAAAAGCAAATCCCCGTATCTATGTATGAATAAACTTTGGTAACAACCTTTAAGAGGTACTGGAAATAGGAGCATATTCGATGCTAGTTGGTTATATAAATAAAGCAAACCCCATTTGTCCACATGCATCTATGAATAAAAATTGGTAAATTTACAACCTTTAAGAGGTACTGAAAATAAGAGCATCTTCTATGCTGGTTCTTGTTTTTGTAAACGAGTCGATCAAGTATGGCAAACTCTGTCTGGAGCTGACCAGCAAAAGCTTTTAGCCTCTGCTCAACTATTTCCATCTCTGAGCCCATAATTTCAGCTGTCATGAAGCAAAATCATAAGACATAATAAAAATCCGCCATCCGGAATCTGTATAGCCAATACATGTTCAGATTCTCTGCTTTTCTAATACAACACTGACCCTATTCAGGACCGGCTCAATGATATTTGTGGCCTAAATAAAACATTAGGCCAAATTTATATTTATTTATTTGTAAATTAATTTTTTACAAGTTTTTGACATGCAGAATTATTCTTTTTCTTGGATTTCATTACCCTCTGACTCAATTAAATTGGAGGCTTGTTCATTTAAGAACACTTTCCCATGCCTTTTTATTTAACTTTTTTATTGTTTAATGGAAATTTATTAACAGTACCTTTTTGAGATCAATGTTTTGGAGAGCGAGAGGTGACAAAAAGCGACAAGCTTTTTGCAGTGAAGCGCCAATTAATACAAAAAAAATTAAAATATCAACTTTGCATATATAAATAACCAAAAACTCAAAACTAATAACATATTAGCAATTATTTCATTGAATATACTGTTTAAAAGAGAAATTAATTATAATTAAAGAAAGAAAAGAACAGTTAATTGTAATTGTAATTATAGAGAAAAGTTAATATGCAATTACTTGTATACAAAAACTATAAAAATAAAATAAAAGAGAAAAACAGAAGAAGAAAGACGAGTAGAAAAGAAAGAAAACATAGGTGAAAGAAAAGAAAGAAAGAAAGAACAGTTTTGCCGGAAATCAGTTACTGCCGGAAAGAAGAAGAACAAAGAAGATTTACTGCCGGAAGAAGAAAAAGAAAATAAAGAAGAAATGACTTGCTGCCGGAAAAAGACGCCGGAAAACATAGGACTTACTGCCGGAAAAAGAAAAAGAAAAGAAAGAAGAAAGAAGAGAAATCATTTTTATTTAAGAGATGCAGCTGTGCTGATCAGGCAGGATATGGCGAGACTCCAGATTTCCGAGGACATGACACTTGATAGGAAGATGTGGAGGTCGAGTATTAGGGTTGTAGGTTAGGAGGCACTTGAGTCTTGCCTTACTTCGTACCATTGTGGGACTAGCTAGGTAGGGTTTTTGTCTAAGATAGCTAGTGGCAATGTTGTGTCTTACTATTTCGCTTTTCAGTGCAGGATCTATTTACTAGCTATCGCTTTTGCTTTGCATCTTTCTTCTGGATTTCATTGTGTTCCTATTTTTCCTATGATTGTTGTGGTGATACTAATATTGTCTCCTTTTGTCCTTTTGTTTTCTTGAGTCGAGGGTCTTTCGGAAACAGCCTCTCTAGGGGTAAGGTCTGCGTACACACTACCCTCCCCTGAGGCTCAGACCCCATTAGTGAGATTTTACTGGATTGTTGTTGTTGTTGTTGTTGTTGTTGTTGTAGATGCAGCTGTGTTGACTGCTAACTGCTGAAAAAGGAAGAAATGGTCTGAAGAGAAGAAAACGCTAATGTTTTATTTATGTCTCATGTTATTTTTTTATTTATTTTTAAAAAGCGATGCTTTTGTCGCCTCCACGCCTCGTCGCTGCCACTTTTCCAAAAACGCTAAGTTTCAGATGAAAATAGCGTTAAGCTTCTGCTTCGCGTCGCCTCAAGCTGTTAGCGTTGAGGTGAGCGCTATTTACAACACTGATTTATTTGTATTAATGTTATTCATACATATTTTAATTGTTGGCATATTTAAACTCTGATTTAAAAAATAGATAAAACAAATTAGAACGATTAAACCGGATTCTGAAAATTGATAACTTGATGATTGATATCAAAATATAATAATCCATGGGAGAGTTTCACTACTTCAATTTGCTTACTTCAATGCTTGAAAATGAAGGTGCGATTTAAATTAGTCAATACATTGTTCTGTTTTACAGAAAATGTAGATGCAGAGGAAAAAGAAAAAAGAACATATATACATATATGAATTTGGAAGACATGACCTACAATAAAATGTGGCTTGTCAAAAATTATTAATCTTTTTACACATAAAGGCTCATTATGCTCATGTCTCCTCCTTTAAGTTGTCCTTTTTCGTAATTACTTCTTTTTACAAAGAACTAGTGATTTTTTACAAAAAATCAACTTTATTTTAACAAAAATATTAAAGACATAAAGATTACTAACAATATTTGGGGGGCTCAATTTTAAAGGGCCAAAAGCTAGGGCCTCACTTGCTTGACCCTTGGACCACCCTTGACCCTATTTCATACTGTCGTAAAGCCCATTAACAGGAGGGGTGGGTATCGGCCAATTCGGTTCGATTTTTGGAAAGTTTTGTTAGATTTTTCAGTTCTCGATTTTAGTAAAATTGCAAACTTCAGGGTTTAGTTCAAGTGGAAAAGGTTGAGGCATTAGTGACTTAGGTCACATATTCGAGTCCTGCGCCATACGAACTAAGCCTGGTGTTTAAGTGGAGAAGGTTAGAAGGCGCCCATTATCCCCGATTCTCAAAGGCTGCGATAGGTCCTAAGGGTTGCCTCAGACATATTTCTTGATTATCAGGAAACAAAAGTTCAGATAGGTTATTTCGGTTTGCGCCTCTCCAAATTGGGCTTCATCTGGCCAAAAAAGGGCTTCCAAACCTTTTAGCTTTTTCAAAATTTTCTTCTGGCACAAACGAAGGGATATATGATGGCATATTTTCTGCAACGGTGGAAGGGGTCTAATGTTTAATCTCAAGTCATGCATGTAGAAATTTGAGGCACCACATCAAATGCCCTTCAGTTTGCAATACATATACATTGCACTTTAACTACTAAGAATTCGATGACAACACTATTCACAATTTCATCTGCTTCACCAAGCAAAGAAAATTACTCAAGCATGAACATCATAGAGGCAAAGCAATATTGGACATAAAACCCCAATCCACAATGGAGCAGCGGAGAAGAAAAATATAGCATAAAAATGATCCCTAGTAAAAATAATTTTCTTTATACTATTCAATTAATTAACTCAGATTACAAAAATAAGGTAAACAGAATTTGGTAGCAGAATTACAAAGCTGGCTAATTCATATAACTTTTTTTTTTGATTCATATAACTTTTAGTAATAATTCAATAACATAGAAGAGCTAAGAGGAGAGTTAAATACCTCTAGACAAGGATGGTGATGGTGGCAACAGCAACGGCGACAACTGCAACGGCGACGGGCATAAGTTTGCTTCGAGTGCAGAGCAATTGCAGACTTGCTGTCGACTACGGAATGAGGAGCCAAAAAACCGTTAGTAGTATTTTGGGTTGGATTTGTCTATGGCCTAGTGAGTTTGGATTGGACTAAGGAGTTTGGATTGGGTTGTGAATGTGAGTTAGGGCACTTGTACCGAACCCGATATTAATACCACCATTTAGTCTGTAGCCAATTTTTATAAATTATTGGAAAAAGGGCCAAAAATACCCTTAAACTATAGGAAATAGATTATTTTTACCCTCCGTTAGTTTTTGGTATAAAAAAAGTCCTTGTCGTTAGTTTTTTGGCTCACTCTTACCCCTCACACTAACAGACCTCCGACTTGGACTGAAAATAACGAAAAAGGGCCAAAAATACTCTTGAACTATCGATAATAGATCACTTTTACCCTCCGTTAGTTTTTGGTACCACAACAATCAGCAAATTTCTTCATCATCTTTCAAAATACTTACATACCTGCAAATTACTTCTGCATTTTTCATCTTTGATTGTTAAACAGAAACCTACAGCAAACCGCCTTATAAATTTTATTGCAGAATCCTAAAAACTAAAGATGAGCATATAGAATGGCTTTTATTCAAATTTTGGATGAAATTAAAAACAAAGTTATTTTCAATATTCAAACAAAATTCATGTATAAACCATAATCAATTCTCAAGTATTTAAATAACGATACAAACGTGATGACTCCATCTCCCACCTCTTCTCTCCTCTCACCATTTCACGACGAAGAACAACCATAGCTACTGCCACACTTGGTCATCTCCTTTCGCTCATCACTGTCTCCGTCCGCTAATACATTTTTACCCCATAGGCTTTCCGCTGCAAAATCTTATGGTAAAATTTAACGTCTTAGCCATCTGTGATGGTAGCTATGGTTGAATATTGAAAATAACTTTGTTTTTAATTTCATCCAAAATTTGAATAAAAGGTATTCTAGATGTTCATCTTTAGTTTTTAGGATTCTGCAATAAAATTTATAAAGCGGTTTGTTGTAGGTTTCTGTTTAACAATCAAAGATGAAAAATGCAGAAGTAATTTGCATGTATGTAAGTATTTTGAAAGATGATGAAGTAATTTGCTGGCCGTTGTGGTACCAAAAACTAACAGAGGGTAAAAGTGATCTATTATCGATAGTTCAAGGGTATTTTTGGCCCTTTTCCGTTATTTTCAGTCCAAGTTGGAGGTCTGTTAGCGTGAGGGGTAAGAGTGAGCCAAAAAACTAACGACAAAGACTTTTTTTATACCAAAAACTAACGGAGGGTAAAAGTGATATATTTCCGATAGTTTAGGATATAATAAGTTGCTAATATCTGGACGATAATACCCTTGTAATAAACAAAAACTTGTACGACCTTCATCGCAGTAGATCCGTCAACACTTAACTTCTCAATGATTTTCTCTACCACTTAAATCGTTCTCTTTATTTTTATGTAATATCTCATTCCGTTCTTTTTATTTTTAGGGTACTTTCCTATTTAATTATTGGTTTCAGATCTAACGCCTGAGATGATGAAGTAATAGCTATGGCGGAAGATGTAATGATTCACGAAGAGCTTTCTTCGAACTCTTGCTGCATTTTGGTGAGTATTTTGAGGTGGGGTTTCTATTTCTCTATCAATTTTTACTTGCTTATGTTGATAGATTTTCGATTTTTTTGTTTCGGTTACAGTGGGGAAAGAAGTTTATTAAGTTGAAAGATAACTACTGGAAGCTCGAAGAACGTAGAAATGCTCTTCGTAAAAGTCTCTCGAGTCTCTATTTATAAGGAACAAGTTTTGCAATATAAATTCTCAGAATCTCACTCTCAAAAAAGGTTAGAGTTTTTCTTAGGAACTATATAGTTGATACATTTGAGTATGAAGATAGGCTTGATAGTTCAAACTTTAAACATATAGATCTGCAGTTGGGTCCCTGCAGATTGACAAGGTTAACTTCAGTCTGAAATGTGTGAAGTTCAACCGCAGAAGCAATATGCCAAGGTTAATTTCAGACATACAAATATGAAGTTGGGGATTGCGGACTGCCGACTGCCAACGTTAACTTCAGTATGAAATTTCTAAAGTTCGAACGGCACATGCAATACGCTACTACGGACTGCCAAGGTTAACTTCAGTCAAAAATTTCTGAAGTTCGACTGAACAAGCAATATGCGAGGTTAACTTCAGTCCGAAATGTCTGAAGTTCGAACTGCACAAGCAATATGCCAAGGTTAACTTCAGACATACAGGTATGAAGTTGTTGAAACTTCAATTATATGCAAGCCTAATCAAAATGTATGAAGTTCAAACTGCACAAGCAATATGCCGAGGTTAACTTCAGTCCGAAATGTCTCAAGTTCGAACTGCACAAGCAATATGCCAAGGTTAACTTCAGACATATAGGTCTGAAGTTGTTTAAACTTCAATTATATGCAAGCCTAATATCATATTTGTATGTCTGAAGTTGTTGAAACTTCAGATGCGATGGACTGAAATTTTCTTGCTATTGATGAACTTCATACACATGGCTGTTTTCTTTCGATCTTCATGGTGATGCATGTAATTCCTCCCTTTTCAGCTGCTAAATTTCTATTAATGGTAACCAGAGACATTAGATTAACCAGATTTTGGATTAGCTTCTCTCTCTCACAATCATATCATATGCAGACTAATTCTTTTTCATGGAAAAAGAAGACTAATGATTTTCTAAGATGGATAATTTCTTTTGTGAGTTCTATACATTTTTGTCATGAAAAGATGATCGAATTTTCTCACAAAATAGACCAAATTGATTAATTGTAGTTGTGGTAGAGGTTTGTACAATAACAATTCGATATAATGCTTAACAAAATATTGCCAATCAACCTTATCAAAACTCTCAATCAATTATAGGGTATAGGTTATAGTTAGTTGTCTGGGGTTACATAAATGGTTTTAGTCTTCAATATCTCAGCTTGATTAAAGTTGGTCTTTGTGTTTGCTGAATTCAAGTTGATTAATTTCTCAGGTTGTGGAAAGTTTTATGAAAAGGTGAAAGAAACTCTGTTATAGTCCTCTTCCGGGAGGCAATCATATATTTTCTAAAACTAATTTTGGAATATCACCGCTAGATCCTGTAATTGATTTGTTTATCTAGACTATGAAGTGAAAATTTGTTATTTTTTCTCCTGTACTAATAATTGTGTGCTTGTACATACTTTCTACTGCTGTTGATAATGTAGTAAACTTTCTCTCCGCCAAGTGTTTGTGCTAAACCTTCATTTTAGTTGAGAAGAACAATTAGACCTAAATGTCTGAAGTTTGTAATGCTACAAGTGAACGTATCGACTCTGAAGTTTGCACTGCTACAAGCTGGATACAGAGATAATTTTGTTTTGAAGATTTTGTAAGCTGATTTCTTACCAACTGGATGTTCTTGGACATTCACCTGGTGCTTGAGCAGGTCATATTTCTGTAATTTCTTGGTTAGATGCAAGTAACAGATGCTGTAGTCTTTCAGTAAATAGGTTCTTTGCTTTAACATAAAGTGAAAATATTGGCATTTAGCCGTAATAGAGTTCTTTTTGTCTGGGTTCGTGAGTTCGGGTGCGTAGATCTGAGGCTATCTTTATTTTTTTCTGAAGTCTGTTTGTATATTGCATAACTAGAAATCATGTACTAGATTCTTGTTTTAATTTTGATTTTCTGCTTAGTAATTCTGTCCTTAAGAAAATTAGATACATGAGAGTTTATTATAGAGCTCCTATTGTATGTTACATTACAATGACATTTGGTCTTTATAACTGTAGGAATTGAGATCATGAAAATATTTTCGTTGGAGGGATGAAGAAATTGATTCATGATCCATAGTTGTTCTAAAGAGAAATGGAAGACCATATACACGAGGCCCTAATGATCAATATGAGAGTAAACCATGATGGTGGAAACTGTTGGGAAAATAAATATATCCCGTTCAGGAATAATATTCATGGTAAATAATAATAACAAAAGAGGATAACAATAACACCAAATTTTTTAACGGGGTAAAATACAATATCCGAGCAGAGTAATATTACCACTATAATATTACAATTTAATAGTGTCAAGAGATTACTACAACTTCAAAAGAAATAACATTCTTTATTTTAAAACACCTCACTAAAATAATACTGTCACCGACTATTTATCTTACCAACAACATTCATTCTGTGTGGATTACTCTCACTTCTTTGCTTTCTGCTTAGGTCTTTTGGTGTATTAAATAGAGAGGGAAGTCAACTTTTTTCAATCCTTTTCTTTATTTCTTTCAGGGTCCCACAGAAACTAGATAACATTAACTTCTTTTAGTTTCTGGTGTATTTCTAGAGGTGGACTAGATATTGAAGTTATTTCCAGAGGTCAAAGTAAACCACTGCAATTTTTTTGTTCCACATATTTTCTAATTCTTGTAGTTGTGTGATGTTGTTTCTAATGTTAGAGAGAATGGTTTTTTGGTCTATGTGTGTGCAGCAAGTTGATGCTAGAAATAAATTATTATAAAACTGGACATTAGTGAAATTTTGTACTTTTTGTGTGTGCACCAAACTAGGACGGTTTTTAGTACTTCCCGTGTGTACATGGGGATTCATTGATGTAATCACTACTTACCAATATGAAAATGGAACAAAGTTTTTTGTCTCAATTGTTTTCTTTGATTCTCAATGGTGTTCAGAAACTCTAATGGCAAGCTCATCAACCAACAAGAAAGTTATTGTCAAAAATGACTATTATAAGAGAGCTAAAAATGACATAAAATAGTCGATTGTAATAACAAATGCATTACCAAATGAAACACAAAATAGCCAACCATCACGCAAATTGATCACATTATTTCAAATATTACAAACAATGCATTCCAACTACTAACCTAAACCAAAGTTTAAAAAAAACTACAATGTTTCTTATGACAATTACAACTTTTTATTCTTTAACTGCTCAATTTTTAATAGACAAGCTAAAATGCCCACATAAGCACAAACAAGTATAAACCATAATATATTCTTCCTAGTCTTGCTTCTGGTTCTTTTTTTCCTTAGTTTTCTATCTTTTAGCATCTCTATTTCACCTTCCAAATTTGTAAGATGACAATTCCATCTCCATCATTTGTTCTTCTGCTACTTTTTCTGCCAATATTAACTTTAGCTTCGACTCTTGATGCAACGGACTCCCCAATGCCACTAAACCGCTCTCTTCCACCCGATTTGAACTGAAACCTTTGGCAATATGTCATAAATGGCAAGTCTTCCTACAATATGAACATTGACAACTCCATTAGTCATTATAAATCCAATGAATATATGGTAAAACTAAAGTACCAACACCATTATTCATTCATATACAATGGATGATAAAACTAAAGCACCAACACCATTAGCCATTCATGTCTAGCTGTCACGATACCAATTAAATATATTACAACACCATTGTAAAGAAATGCAATGTTTCATAAAATACGTTATTTATCAGATGTCAATGTTTGAAGTTTGCACTACCTCAGGCGAACTTCAAACGCCGATATTTGAAGTTTGTATACCTCATGCAAATTTAAGGCTTCACTTTAGACCTCGAAATCTAAAGTTTGCACTATCTCATGCGAATTTCAAATGTCGATATTTGAAGTTTGTATACCTCATGAAAATTTAAAGCTTTACTTTAGACCTCGATGTTTGAAGTTTGCACTACCTCAGGCGAACTTCAGACGACGCATATATCTGAAGTTTTTACAACCTCAGGCAAATTTCAGTCTTCACTTTAGAACTCGATGTCTGCAGTTCGCACTACCTCTAACGCCGATATCTGAAGTTTGTATACCTCAGGCAAACTTTAGAGTGACTATGATGTCTGAAGTTCGCACTCACACAAATATCTGAAGTTTGCACTGCCTTAGGGCACACTTTAGACTCTCATGTCAGAAGTTTGCACTACCTCAGGGCGAACTTTAGATCCCAATGGCTGAAATTTGCACTGCTTTTGGGCGAAGTTCAAACCCTGATGTCTGAAGTTACTGTAATAGGCGACCTTCAGACCTCCATGTCTGGAATTTGCACTACAACACTTCAGACCTTGAAAATAGAGATAATTATAAAATCATTCTGAAACACGAGATTTTATACAATTTATTCCTTTTCTGGAATGAGTAATCTAAGAAAATGGAAGCGAAGGCAAACATGAAAGTTTAGAATCGCTAACCCAGTTACGAGCAATCTTATTGTAACGACCCGACCGGTCGTTTTGAGTATTACAGCCTCGTTTCTCATTTACCACTCAACTTATACTTTACGGTTATTTTATAACTTACCGGATTAGTTAGTTCGGGTCCAGAAGGATTTCGGAGTGAAATGAGACACTTAGTCTCATAATTGAAAACTTAAGTTAGAAAAATTGACCGGATATTGACTTATGTGTAAACGGCCTCGGATTTAAATTCTAATGATTCTAATAGTTCCGTATGGTGATTTTGGACTTAGGAGCGTGTCCGAAAAATTATTTGGAGGCCCGTAGTGGAATTAGGCTTGAAATGGCGAAAGTCAAAATTTTGGGAAGTTTGATCGGGGGTTGACTTTTTGATATCGGGGTCAGAATCTGATTTTGAAAATTGGAATAGATCCGTAATGTGAAATATGACTTATGTACAAAATTTGAAGTCATTCTAGATTGATTTGATGTGCTTAAACATAAGATATAGAATTTGAAAGTTCAAAGTTCATAGATTTTGATTTGAGGTGCGATTCATCGTTTTGAGGTTGTTTGATGTGATTTGAGGCCTCAATTAGGTCTATGGTATATTTTAAGACTTGTTGGTGTATTTGGTTGAGGTCCTGAGTGGCTCGGGTGAGTTTCGGATGATTAACGGATCAAGTTCGGACTTAAGGAAATGCTAGAAATGCTGCCTACTGGTGTGATCGCACCTGCGAAGCTTTTGATCGCATGTGCGAAGCCGCATGTACGCGCAATCAGTTGAAGAAGCGGCTAGGAGAGGAACTGGGCAGTGCTCGCATGTGCGCAATTTTATCCGCAGATGTGGAGTCGCATTTGCGCTTGGCTCTCCGCAGAAGCGACCTGGCTCGCAAATGCGCCCATTTTTTCGCAGAAGCGGGAGTCGCATGTGCGACATCTTGTCCGCATGTGCGGATTGACTTATCAGAACCCTTTAAGTTCGAGGGTTCATGATTTTTCACCATTTTTGAATTTTGGAGCTCGGTTTGGACGACTTTGGAGAGGAAATTTTTCACACAACTTGGGGTAAGTGTTCTTGACTCCCTTGTGATTATATTTCATGAATTAATCTTCATTTTGTGTAAGATTATCGAATCTTCAAGAGAAATCGAAGGAAATTCCTAAAATTTCATAAAATGAAATTTTGAGTTTTGAACATCGATTTGGAGTCGGAATTGAGTGAAATTAGTATGGTTGAACTTGTAATTGGATGGGTTGTCGGATTTTGTGAGTTTCGTCGGACTCCGAGGCAGCGATTTTTGGAGTGTAATTTCGGATTTTGTGGGAAAATATTAGTATTTTGATATGGAATTAATTCCTATAAATTATATGGACTGAATCAAATTTATTGTGGCTAGATTCGAGTCGTTCAGGAGTTGATACACACATAATGGAATTTCTGGAGCATTTTGATCTTGCTCGGAATTTGGATTTGTCTTGTTCGAGGTAAGTAACTCTTCTAATCTTGGAGTTGAGGGTATGAACCTTGAATATACATATTATGTGAATTGCTTGAAGGTGACGCACATGCTAGGTGACGGGCGTGCACCAGAGAAATTGTGACGTAATTGTTTCCGTGGGATTTTATAGTCAAATAATGTTGGCATTTTCTATGCAGTTTTATATGTTGAAGAAATTTAGCTGAGAATCATATTAAAAATCATGTTGAGGCTATGTGCGAGTATTATTGGGACCCACAAAGGTCATATTGCTGTGAATTATTTGTTTTAAAATAAAAATTCATACTCAGCGATATTTATTTCATTGCATATCATATCTCAATCTTTGTTGTTATTTATTGATACATCATATCATCATTTTCGTGCTATTTTCATGACATTGTGAGCCCATGAGAGAGAGACTGGAGAGATTGATGACTGAGGGAGGCCGAGGGCCCGACTGTGAGGATATATTTGGGATCGGGTTGCATGCCGCAGCAGGCCATGTTGGCTTTATATATTATTATTATTATTATTATTATTATTATTATTATTATTATTATTATTATTATTATTATTATTATTATTATTATTATGTGGATCGAGGTTGCCCGCCTGCATCAGGTCTTATAGGCTTTACATAGCACGTGAGTTGTCCGTGCAACACGTGAGTTATCCGTGCATATCCATAAATTGATACTATAGCACGTGAGTTATCCGTGCGGTTTATAGCGCTTGGGCTGAAGGAGCCCCTCCGGAGTCTGTACACCCCCAGTGAGCGTGGTTGATATTATTGAGTGATGGATATTCCATGGACATGGATCTTGTCCGAAGAATTATATACCTGGAGATGGATCTTATCAACGGGCTGGATTGGCCCTTCTCGGGACTGAGTGACTGATGATCAGTTGATATGTATATTCCGGGTTAGATCTTTCCTGGGACGGATTGGCCATATACAATACCGAGTGATTGGGCATGATGAGTGAAATGTGTGAGAACGTGAGATTGAGTACTCTGAGAGTGTGAGTACATGAGTTCATCTCTGAGATACGTTGCATTAACATGCACACATGACATACATGCATAGAGATGTATTTTTCTCATGTTGTACGATATCACATTATTCATGATAGTGATGCATTTGTTTTACACTGGTTATTTGGAAAGAAAATGAAACATCTTATTTATTATTGAAAAAATTATTGTTTTCAAATTTATTCATATTTTTGACAACTCAGGTAAACAATTTGGGTTTTCATTGATGTACTTGAAAGGTATAATTATTTTCAAAAATCATGTTTTTGTTGAGCATTTGATTGTTGAGCTACTTCTGGTATTACTTGTTTTATGTTGTTATGAACTATTGTTGGTTATTGAAATTGGGGCCCGACCTTAGTACAAGCTCGTCACTACTTTCAACCTAATGTTAGGTTTGTTACTTATTGAGTACATGAGGTCGATTGTACTAATACTACACTTTTGCACCTTGCATGCAAATGTTGGTTGATGCTGTTGTTGTGTTCATTGGGAGCTGGATCTGAAGATGTACCTACGTTCTAGTCGTAGCTGCCTCTTGTTCATGATAGCCTTAGATTCATAAAATTATGTTTATGTACTTTTCAAATAAATGATGTATTTACTTCATACCGGCTTTGTAAACTCTATTCTTAGAAGCTCGTGATTTGTACTATCAGTTGTTGAGGAATGTATAAGATTAAAAATTTTCTTTACTTAAATTACTTTAATAATTATTATTGAAATTGGTTAGTGATTAATTGACTTACCTAGCGGGTTGGGTTAGGTGTCACGGATTTTGGACCGTGACACTTACACCACCCCAAAGATTCACCATAGTCTAATCAATTGAGAAGGATATCTAATGACCGAGCTTGAGGTATACTGGTGGCCTGATTTATGGAAGCTTACTCCTATGGCTTTAGCACATCCTCCCTCTTGGATAAAGCGACGATAGCGATCTAGTGTGAGGAGAAAGAAACTTGACAGCATAAGAAGAAATAATATGTTAAGCATTGCTTTAAAAGGAGAAGGGCATAAAAGTCTTTTTAGTTAATTTTAACCAAAAAACGGGTACTGGTGCACAAAACTTAAAATACTCGGCATAGGTTAAATGAGAGTGTCCAAATACACCCGTCCCATTTTTAGAGTAAATTTTATAGGTGGTCATTCAACTTTGGGTTCATTACCCCAAAATCATTTTTCTTTCATTTGTTACGTAAAAGTCATTCAACTTTATGTTCATTACCCAAAAGTCATTTTTCTTTCTTTTGTTACACAAAAAATATTTTACTATGCTCTAGTTATCACAATAGTCACTTCGACCAGATTTTACAAGTCTTTCACCTTAAAAGTCTATTATGCCCTTGAAATTATAATTTTTTTCATTTATATAATACCTTCTATATTATATACTATATAATATACGTTTACCCAGGTATTTTACGTATAATTAAAATAACTTAATATTATTTTATAATAATTAGAATTATAAAATTTGTCAGTAACATTACCGTGAATAAATCTCAAGCCTACGTTCTTAACCATGCTTAATAAGATATTTTAGTAGAAATTATAAATCAAAGCTCACTGATTTATCAGCCAAGACATACCCATTAATCGAATAAATAAAATACCCATATTTAGCATACTAACACATCAAATTGATACTTTTAAATAAATAATATTAACATATAAAGCTTTAAAAAAATTAATATTAAATACAAATATCTTTGAAAGTTTTTTTAAAATATTTATTGACTATAAAAAAAACTATCATTTGTTAAGAAAATTTGTTTTTATTATTTCAAATAAATATTTTTAATATTTTTATATTTAAGATATGTTCATGTTTGAATATGATTAAACAAATTGAGTGCCATAAAAAAATTAAATGTATGGATATATTATAAAAATAATAAATAATAAATATAAAGTTATTTTAATTATAAGTAAAATACCTAGGTAAAAATATATTATATATTCCCTCCGGTCCACAATAAGTGACTATTTTACATTTTTATTTTGGTCCAAAATAAGTGTCTATTTACATAATCAAGAAAGAATTAATTTTATTTTTCTAAAAGTTTCTCTTATTATATATTCCAATGTGTCAAGGTAATAATTAATTAAGGTTAATTTAGTGAATATATCTTTTTTTCCTAGGAGTTCGTATTTCTTTAATGAGTGTGTCAAAGATAAAATTATCATTTATTGTGGACCGGAGGGAGTAGTATATAATATAAAAGGTATTACATAAATGAAAAAATTTATAATGTCAAGGACATAATAGGTTTTTCAAGTAAAAGTATTATAAAAGCTGGTCAAGGTGACTTCTGTGATAGATAGAACAAAGTAAAATGATATTTGTGTAATAAAAGAAAGAAATATGACTTCTAGGTAATGAACACAAAGTTGAATAATTTTTACGTAACAAAAAGAAGAAAAATGACTTTTGACTAATCAACACAAAGTTATAATGAGTACCCATGAAATTTACTCCAATTTTTACCGAGAAGAGAAGGAAAAGGTTGAGAGAAAGGTGAAAGGAAGAAAAAATGATGAGAGAATCGGGTGAATTTTCTTAAATCTTGTATAATGAAACAAACAGACACGAAAAAGTAATTTTAAGAATGATGGGAGACCATCTTAAATGAAGTACCCCTTAAAACTTTATCTTTGGGTAAATTATAGATAAATTTATTATAATGAAGAGAGAGAAAATGGAATAGATTAATAAGGACCAAAACCCGATCCCTTACTTTATTGATGAGTGTTTATTTTTAAAATCTTAAAAACCTGTTATAAATGTAAATAAATCTGTTATTTTTTAAATAAATCAAAAGTAATTATTTATGACAATAGTTTTCAATCCGTGTTGTACCGTGTTAAAATCTCAAAAAAAAATCATGGGTCGGCCTATTTGACTCTCCCATTTAATGTATAGCCACCTTACAAAAATTTTAATTAAACTAGAGTGGTGATAAAATGGTTAAAAGAAAACAGTTAACCATTCATATTATCTATTAAAAATGAGTTGAATAATGAACTTTTTAAAAACGGGTCAAATATGGATAAGAATCATATTATCCATTTAGAAAATGGATAACCAATGGATAACTAATATGTTTAACTTTTACATTTGTAAAGGCTCAAATTGGGATTCCTCAAGTTGGGGAGACTAGAAATTCTCTCAAAAGTGATCATATTCAAGAAGTCATGGATAATATGGTGGTTACCCATATTATCCGCCGGTTAATCCATTTTTTATCCGTATTAAATATGAGTCAGGTCGGATAATTTATCCGTTTTTTTATTACCCATTTTTTACCCGAACCATATCCGACCCACCCACAAACTTCAGATTAAACTGTTCTTCCTTCGTTTTTTTTCCTTTTTCTTATTTGTTGTGTAATTCAAATTTATTGTACAAAATTGAGGTATAATGAATTTTGAATTTCAAATATAAAAGGTGAGTTTAAATCAAGTGGATATTGTTGGAAATATTTAAAGCACGGGGTTATTGCAAGATTGAGGAAGTGAGACTTGAATTTTGAATATAAAAATTGAGTTTAAATCAAGTGAGTGTTGTTGAAAAAGCTTGAAAACATTGGGAGAGATAAAGATTAGTAATTCAAACTTAAAAAAATTGTTCTATTTTTTCTGAAGTTTGGCCTTGGCAAACCAAATTTCAGACGCGTGTGTCATAAGTTTGCTTGCACAAGCAATATGCCAAACTTCACGTAAAACTTTGGACACATATTGTAACGATCCGACTTGTCGTTTTAAAAATTAACGCCCCGTTTAACGATTTAAGGTCCCAGACAACTTCATAATATGTATTATGAACTGCGGTGTGGTCGAGTTTGATTTTCGGAAGATTTAGAATTTAATTGAAAGAGAAATTCTCATTTTGAATCTTAAATGGAAAGAGTTGACCAAAGAGTTGACTTTTGAGCAAACGATCCCGAAATAGAATTTTGATGATATCAATAGTTTCGTATGATGATTTCGGACTTAGGCGCGTGTTCGGATTTGGATTTGGAAGTTCGTAGGACAATTCGACACATTTTGACGAAAGTTGAAAAATAGACGATTTTCGAAAAGTTCGATCGAAGGTTGAGTTTTTGATAACGAGGTCGGAATCCGATTCTGGAAATTTGAATAGGTCTGTTATGTCACTTATAACTTGTGTGTAAAATTTGAGGTCAATCGGACTTGATTCGACAGGTTTCGGCATCGAATATTGAAGTTGGAAATTTCAGAATAGACTAAAGTTTCAAGTGAGTTCGCACAAGACTTAACTTCAAACAAGCATATGTCTCTTGATATGAAGAGTTATATGGTGTGTTGCGTATCAAAAGAAAGGTCTATTTGTCTAGTTTCCAACGCTTCAAATCGTTCGTCATTTGGATATGTATACAGAAAGTTATGGCCAGTTTACTTGACCTGTGTCATATGCGCAGCCAGATGCGTGGCCAAATCCGCGGCCGCGCATATTTGAGAGTTTCTGCCTCCAATCTACGGCCGCATACGTAGAAACCCATTAAATATCCCCAAGACCGGGTAGAGAGAGAAATAAGTCATTTCTTTGAGCTAGGGCTTGTACATCAAGAGCAATCTGCCCAACACTTCCCTCCCATGAACCAAGGTAATATTTTTGGAGTAATTTTGAGTTGATTACTACTCCTAAACACTTGTATTAACAAGGATTAATCTTGAAGATCCATAGATTTCCATTTAAATCTCCAAATTGGTCAAGAACACTACAAGTTGGGATTCTCAAGAGTTTTACTACATGGGGTATGTCTACCATCTCTAACTAATCTATGGTGATTATTTATGTACGAAATATGTGTTAGGACTTATGGGATGGTGATTGAAAGAAATGAGTGCCCAACCTAGGTGTGTTGGTATTGTAGAGATTATAAAATAAATTAATCGATAAGATGTATGGGTTGGGAGTGAATTATTGGGCATGCATGTGCTAAGAAAAGTTGTGGATGACCTAGAGATGATTGTGAAATCAATCATTTGTGTGGAAGGTGATTGTGGATGAAGAAATACCATTAGTAGAGGTAGTAAAATGCTATGTACTCTAGGTGTTTGATAAAATGCCTAAATGACCAAAAATCTAAAAATTTATCACTAATATTGGTGCAATTGTGTTTCATCGTTATAGATTGAAATTTATTTTGTGTGGTGGACCATCGTAGTATTATTAAGGGGCCAATTTCAGATTTGAGCCGTCCGGAGGTGGCTTCACTCGCGAAGATCATTTAAATTATTGATTTAGTTTCGTCGAGGTAAGTGTCTTGCTTAATTTCGAGTGGGGAAATTACCCCTTAGGCATCGAGTCTTATGTGCCAATTGTGAAATGTGAAAAGCCGTGTACGCGAGGTGACGAATACGTACTCGGCTTATATGTGTAAATTTTATTGAGTTAAAGTTTTGAGTATATTGTGTGGTAAATTGGATAACTATTGGTATATATTTAATCATCTATTTGTCGTGCCTAAATCATTGTTGTTGTTGAATCTGTTGTTATATGACAATTTGATGTGATTGTTACTTGATTATTTATGTAATTCCGTGAATTTGGTGGTTTGATAATTATTAGAATTTAATTTCATTATGGATTTTCCCTCTGCAAATAATTAATTAAATGAGCTTAAGAAGAGGTGTTTATATAATTATTGAAAATTTGAATTTAATGAAGACTTTGTTTTATGTTAAGTAATTTCTATCTCTATTGATTGTTTTTGGGTGTCGTACACATTGTGTGGAGCTTTTGGCTATTTGTTGTAAAATTAATTGACTTGGTTGTAGCTTTGGAATTTGGTTGTGGCCATTGGGCAAATTGTGATATGAATTGATTTTGTTATTTTGCCGTGATAATTTCCCGTGTAAATTGTTGTGTTGTGTTAATTATTATTTTGAGGATATAAGGGTGGCATTTCACCGTTGATATTATGTGGGTATAAGGGTTACATTTCACTGTGGTTGTGTTTGTTAGAATATGGTCTGGGTGGAGCGATAAGGATGGCTATATGAGCGATAAGTTGGCAATAGGAGTGATAAGGGTGGCTATTGATATTATTTGGGCGGAGCGATAAGGGTGACAATAGGAGCGATAAGGGTGGCTATTGTCAGGAACGATATGTGGTGATGTGGAGTTGTGGTGTTGGTGATTTTCATATGATGTTTGTGATTTTCTTGTGTTTATTTTTATGCTTTGTGCAATTTGTCTTGTTGTTGGTAAATTGATAATAATCTGATTTATGTTGAAATTGGGAGCTTGTGGCTATTGCCGGGCGGATTATAAAATAAAATGTGGGCACGAGGTGTCATGAGTAAATAATGAGGATATTGGTACGCGAATTCTCCATGCAGCTGTGATATGATATGTGGGCACGAGGTGCTGTGATTAAATGATAATGATATTTGGCACGTGAATTGTCCGTGCAGTTGTGATATGAAATGAGGGCACGAGGTGCCAGAGAAATAGTATGATTTGATTATGGGCACGAAGTGCCGTGGAAATATGAAAAATGGGCTGAGACCAGTGTTTAAGAAAAATATAAAAATGGGTTGAGATCCGTATTTTTATGACTATGAAATGAGGTTTCACGTGGTGACCTTTTAATTGAAAGAATTATTTTCAAAATATTTATTTTGAAGGATTTTTATTCAAAAAGAATTATATGAAAGAATTGTAATTGAAATATATTTATTTGAGGAAATTATATTAGAAGAGATTTATTGAAAGAATTTTATATTCGAAAGATGTTTATTTGAGAAAATTATATTTGAAAAAGAGTTTTATTTGTAAGAATTATGTGTGAAAGATATTTAATTGAAGAACTTGATTTAACTGAGTGTAATTGTATTTATCAATTGTTGAGCGATATTTATGATGATTTTATTGTCTTACTGTGCACATCACTAGTTGTTTTATGTTACCCTTATTGTTATTTGTTTCCTATTATTTTGTATACTATATTACACATGTTGTTATACTAGTGAGTGTCTTGACTGTACCTCGTCTCTACTCCATTAAGTTTAGTTTTGATACTTACTAGGTATTGACCGTGGTGTACTCATATTATACTTCTGCACATTTTTGTGCAGAGCCAGGTATTGGAGATATTGGACTTGAGTAGAGTCAAAGCGAGATCGTAAGGATTCAAGGTAGAGTTGTTTGGCTGTCGCAGTCCCTTGGAGTCTTTTCATTTCATTGTATTGTTAATTTGTAATCAAACAGTATTGTATATTCGGTTTTCGTGATCATTCCATATATTCTGTTAGAGTTCGTGACTCAGTACTACCAGTCTTGGGAGATTGTATATTTATAATTATTTTCGATGTTGGTTTCGTTTATAAAAAAAATGACTTCGAAATGTAATGGAAATCGGCTTACCTAGTCTTAGAGACTAGGTATCATCATGACGCATGTGGTGGGATTTTGGGTCGTGACACATATTTTTGCAACTTTAATTCGTATGACGCAAGTTATTTCTGAAATAGCTAAACTTGCAAAATATATAAACTCCAGCTAGGGGTGTTCAAACCGAATCGAAAAATGCACAAAACCAAAAGTCAATCCAAACCGATTTAAAAATCGTACTAGGTTTGATATTGAGTAAAAAAATCTGAACCGAATCGACATATAAATATATAATTTTTATATATACTTTTAAGACTTTATATTAATTTTTATTTAAAAAATGTAAAAATATCTTAGATCCTCTCATGAGATGTAATATTTAATAGAACTATGAAGTGCATTCACTTTAATTTACTATTAATAATGGGTTGTATCATATTTTTATCAAGTGTTACTGAAATGCGTTAATCAATTCTTTGTTCTTCTATATTCATATGTCGAATGTTCTTATTTCTTTTTCGAATTTAAAATGGTATTTCAATAATTAAAAATTAAATAGAATATATCATTAAATTAGGTATCATCTTGATTTTTATATTTAATTATTAAATTTAGTTAACTTTGAAAGCGTACATTAAAGAAATAATATTGTTAGATAACTAAGAAAATAACTATCATGTGTTACTAAAAAATAATTACCCATAAGAATATTTTAATATTTGTCATTTTTTATTTTATTTTTACTAAATATATATCCACTTATCAAAACTTTATCTAAAACTTTAACAATGTAAGATTGAAATATTTTGATGTAACAAAAAAATTCGATAAACCGACAAAACCATACCAATCTAACCGATATAGTTGGTTTGGTTTGGTTTTGATAAAAATCGAAAACCGAACCAACCCGGTATACACTCCTAACTCCAGCTATGCCTTCAATGAGGCTTAATTGCACGGGGAGCCCTATTTGGTCGCTCCCATTTAACCTATACCACTTTTTAACTTTATTTTTTAACTTGTACCCACTTTTTAAACAACTCGAGGCCTCTTTCTCTTCCTTTGCTTTTTTTTCTCCTCCTCCTCATCCTCCTCCTCCTCCTCCCTCATTCTTCTTCTTCTTAGGGTGACAATGATTTTATATGGTGGTTGTGAACATATTTTAATGCAGTTTATGATGTTTTACAATGGTGAGCTGTTAGGGCACTTTATTTTTTACTATTGCTTAGGGTTTCTTCTTCTTCTTCTTCTTTTTCTTAATTGCAAAATGAGTTCATTAGATTTATTGTTGTTCTGACAAATTGATGATTGTGGTTTGTTCCTAATGATATTTGGAGGTTATGTTTCAAATTTGAGCTCATTTGGAGTAGATTTAGTTATTAAATTGTAAATTGGATTGTTATAATTCGAAGAACAAATTTCTATTTCTGGGCAATTTGCACTTCATGCCTATTTGGCCTTAAGTGAATAAAAATGTTGGTTGCACTTTAGACCCATTTAAAGTACAATTTTTCATTTCAGACTTATTGGCCTTAAGTGTAACAAAAAGTTTGTTGCACTTGAGACCTTTTGGCCTTAAGTGCATTTGAAGTCCAATTTTCATTTTAGACTTATTGGCATTAAGTGTAGCAAAACGTTTGTTGCACTTCAAATCTTTTGGCCTTAAGTGCATATGAAGTGCAATTTTTTACTTCAGACTTATTTGCCTTAAGTGCATGAAACCATTGGTTACACTTCAGACCTATTTGGCCTTAAGTAGATCTGAAGTGAAAACTTTCACTTCACACTTATTAGGCTTAAGTGAATGAAAACGTTTGTTACACTTCACACTTTTTAGCCTTAAGTGCATATGAAGTGCAATTTTTCACTTCATACTTATTGGCTTTAAGTGCATCTGAATCTAATTTTTCACTTCAGACTTAGTAGTCTTAAGTGCATTAAACCATTGGTTGTACTTCAGACCGATTTGGCCTTGAGTGCATTTGAAGTGTAATTTTTTCACTTCAAACTATTTTTTTTAACTTCATACCTGGGTACGCTTATAAACTTTTTTGCAAAGTAGGTATAAGTTCAATTGTGACCCCAGACCGGGTATAGATACGAAAGCCCCTTAAATGAGGTTCCAAAAACCAGCTATCTGTGCACTTGCCCATGGAAATTGCACGGTCATATTCATTTGGGTTAATAGTACTGTACATAATTCCGTGTATTAATTTTGAAAACCGAAAACTAAACTGATGGTTAATAGAAAAAAACTGAATACGCAAAATCAAAGATCGACTAGAAAATCAGAAAACTTGAACAGAAAAACCAAAACTTTTTATCCGAACGATTTTAGCAAAATAAAAAATAAAAAAAAATAAGTTGGGTAAAGTTGCTTTAGATTTAAATTTCTTTCTAACTTAAAATTGTCAGAGTCAAATGTTATCTTGATGGGCTGCTCATTTTTTTTCTTCCTTTCATTAGTGTTTTTCGAGTGAAGCTGATTTCTGCAATATGCAATCCCAATTATCAACTAAAAAATGTAGGCTTCTTTACTTTAATGATTGTGATTGTGATTAATATTCTTCAGCAACCATAATTTAAATGCATCATCATTTTTGGTTCATACGATGTTTATCTCTATTTCCAACTTTCACTTTTGCTTTTGGCTATCGCCAACTTAAAATACTGAGCAATCAATATCTCATCAAACAAGAGTAAAACAAGTGAATTGTAATACCTTTTGCAAGCAAAGCATAGAAAAGTTGCATCTGTATCTTTAGCTGTTTGGAATTCATTATCTCAATGATTATAAGACCTTTATTAGTTTAATCACTAGATAAATTAGCTGGTTATAATGGGAGTAACTAAAATTTTGGAGATATTTTTTGAAGAGGAAGTAATATGGGTAAAATGGTTTTTGGATGAAATTACTGAAGTTTTCTTGGAAAGACATAAAATAGGATATGGTTACCATCAATACCTATTAATCAAGTTTCCAAATTCACAAAAACATATCTATATGTAATCAGTTTGGTGATTTATAATAGCAACAAACGTCCACCCTTGGAGGGTTGAATACCTACCCTACGCCCTAAATGAATTTAAAAAATACAGATTAAAAAAACATTCTTAACAAATCATTCTTGGTACTGTGGCAATCAAATTAAATAGTATAATTAATAACCCAATTAGAAGGTCGTCTTCAGTTATAATCATTAATAATTGTACCTGTGGCATGCTAGATTATTCATGATCACGCCTTCTACCTAAATTCTTATTTCTATATAGTATATCATATACTATATATGCATGGATTTATTTTTCTCTTTAGATAATTGGAATATGGACTGAGTCAATATAATTTTGTGTCTTTTGTTTAATGATAAGATTGAAGAATCTCACCTTAATTCGTGTCGTATTCGTTACAAAGTTGATAACGACATTGGCTTTTCCATTTGTCTGTTTAGTCCGATAATTAGTGGCGGCTTCTAGAATTTCACAATTCTAAATTTGAATGGGCAAAATATATATAGGTGCATAAAACCTACGTTACAGAATTAAAATTCAAAAGAAACAATTGGTAACTTTTAAGCTTAAGCACCCTATTTACGTTATAAGCTGAAACTATTAAACAGAATAAACTTATAATACGTTTAATTAGATTATTCTTTTCCACTTTGTTGGTCTGTAACTTGATCAATTTATACCATAGACAAGATCGAGATTTATTGATTTAAAAAGACTTCTGGACCTCTTTAGCAGGGAAAAGGCAAGAACACAAATGAACTTTATTAATTATAGCAAAATGCTTTTGTAGAAAAGCACAAAAGTATGAGTCATTCTGATTTTATTTTGCAGCTTTTAACTTTATTCCCTTGGCATGCCAAATTTTAAAATATCCTTGATCTGCATCCACCAATCAAATCTTGACTGTGTTTCATTTCTTACTTTCCATCAGTATGCATATATTATATAAATTCATTCACTTATTTGTTTAAGTAAACATACATATGGCTTTTATCTTTTTATCTAGGATGGAATTTTTTTCTAAGATGCTCTACGGATCTGGCCTGATGATTAATAAAATAGTTAAAATTTATAAGGTATTAGAATTCTAATCTCAGCAATGATAAACATACTATGTGTGGGTTTCATCAATAAAAGGTAGCCTCTATGAGAAGAGTCCGATTGTCTCTCAGCTCATGTTAACATAACGTGCGTCGTCCATGGCGAAGAGAGCTCAGAATCCCTCTCAGAAGGCACTCATGGCTTAGGAATCAGGGAATCAGCCGCCCTTTTAGGCAATCAACAAAGGAAGAAGGATGATCAATCGAAAATGATTGTAAATTCACAATTGAAGACATGAGCGATGGAAATTAGGGGAACTACACAGATGACAACAAAACTCAATTCCGATGAGCATTCAGCCATAGATTCGAGCATAAGTCAAATTAAGTCACCAAGGAAGACAAAGGATAAAGTAATTTCGATGATTCGGTAGGATTGCATGGGATCTGTACAAAGTGTAAAGAGTACTAGGAAACTCTAGTGGGCAGATGAAGTGAAGGAGACACTAGATGCAAAGGCTTAGGGATCCATTTGGGATAACGTTGACATCAACAAGGTAACTAATGTTGGATTCAAGCTTGATTATATTGCACCTGAAATGCATGAGAAAATACCCGTGTGTGAAATTGAGACGGAAGACATTACTACTCAACTAGATTACTGGAAGAATGTTGTAGTATGATATGTTTTGGGGGCACATCCTCCATTCTTTGTTCTGAATGGCTATGTCCAGAGGATGTGGGGGTAAATATGGGATTAACAAGGTGTCAATGTTAAAAAATGGTATTGTTCTTGTTAGGTTCGATAATAGGGAGGGGAAAAATGAGGTGATACGGTTGGGGGGGTGGAGGGGATCTACCATTTTGATAACAAGTCGTTTATAGTCAAAGGGTGAAAGCTAGGCATGGCGTTTACCAGAGAGAAATTATACACAGTGCCAATCTGGGTTAAGCTTCTAGTATTAGATTTCAAATACTGGAGTCATAAGGGGCTTAGTAAAATTGGTAGTCTAATTGGCAGGCCACTAATGGTGGATAAGCATACAGAACAGAAAAGAGGTTTGAGTTTTGCTAGATTACTCATACAAGTGAAAATGGATACAAAGCTACTTGATAAAGTAGCTTTTAAGAATGAGAAAGGGGTATTAATGGAGCAGAGAGTACAATATGATTGGAAGCCCACACTGTGCAAATGTTGTAAGAAGTATGAACTTGGTGAACAGTCTTGTAGGGCAAAAAAGATGGCTCAACAAACTATTCCTGAGAAGCAAAATGAAGATGGAACAAAATATAAGGAACACCGTGAAGTTCCTAATGCAAACACAAGTAATGGTACTGTGTAAACAGGTATTAAGGTGACTGAATGTGTACAAATTGGTAGACCAAACAATGAAGGATGGGTGACTCATATGAATAGTATCAGAACTACAAAGTCCGAGCAAACATAGAACAAGGTGATTAATCTAAATACCTTCCAACCACTAGAAAACGCACGGACAAGTAACCAAGTGTGGCAATCTGTTCCAGGGGAAAAGAGTACAGTGAAGAAAGGGGATGGTATGATCAACCATCCCTTAAGCAATAGATAACATCATGTGTTGGAATGTTAGGGGTATGAATGCCCCTAACAAACAAAAGGAGGTAAAGCTCATTTGTAAAAGAGAAAATATTGGAATGATAGGACTTTTGGAAACAAAAATCAAAGATAACAAGATAGATCAGCTGGCAAGTAGTATGTTTGGAGGGTGGGGTTTTGTAACTAATTTAGACCTCCACTATAATGTGAGAGTATGGTTAACGTGAAGACCTGACTGGTTCCAACTTCTAAGTGAGCCTTGTGAGTAAAGCTGATCAGGCAATTACATGCCAAGTGAAACATGTTAGTTTGCAAACAACATTTTTCGTAACTGTTGTATATGCATTTAACACAAGGGAGGAGAGAAGAAGCTTGTGGACCTATTTAGAAGGTATTATCCAGGGTGTCAACATGCCTTGGTTGGTTATAGGAGACTTGAATTCAGTGCTGAAAGTTAAAGATAGAGTTGGAGGTAATCCCATAAGTATGGAGGAGATAATGGACTTCCATAACTGTGTGGAGGCTTGTGGGCCTCTTGAACTGCTATGTACTGGTAATAGATACACTTGGAGTGATAGGCATGGGGATAACAAAATATTATTTAAGATAGATTGGGTGTTTATAAATGATGAATGGCTTAACTCTATGCCTGATTTTAAGGGCCAACACCTTCCTGAATGAATTAGTGACCACTGCCCAGTGAAGCTGTCAACTACAACTGCAACCTTTAAGTATTGTAATGTCTAGTCTACTCACCCAGAATTCCTTCATATAGTGAGGCAAGGTTGGGAATAACATGTAGGCGGTTGTAGTATGTTCAGGGTTGTAAGGATGTTAAAAATACTTAAGCAAAAGCTGAAAAACCTTAACAAGCAGCACTTTAAAAATATTACAGATATTGCAGAGGAAGACAGAGTAGAACTTGTTCAAGCTAAGGAAACACTGCACCTTAATCCTCTTGATGTACAATTGCAATATGTGGAGAAGGAGAAATTTCTAAAGTTCAGGCAGCCCTTTTATTTGGTCGAGATATATCTGCAACAAAGAAGTAAGGAAAAATGGATCAAATTTGGAGATGATAACACAAGATATTTCTTCACAGTAATAAAGCAGAGGAAACTGCAAATAAGGTATTGTGCAGTTATCATACAACCAGGGTAGAATGCAGAGCGATCAATAAACTATTGCATCCATATTTGTGGACTACTATCAGGAGTTATTGGGGCAAAAAGAGCAACATAGAGTGAGAGCATTTCACAGTATCATAAAGAATGGACATGTACTAAACATAGATCAACAATTAAGTCTTCTAAAATCATATACAACTAATGAGGAGGTTAAGGATGCTATGCTTAGTATAAAGGTGAATAAAAGTCCTGGTCCTGATGGCTATGGAAGTGAATTCTTCAAGGATGTTTGGTCCATTACGGGGGATGAAGTTACAAATACCATTCTTGAATTCTTGGGAAATGGGAGATTGCTGAAGCAGATTAACTCTACTATTATAGCTCAAATTCCTAAAGTAGAGGATCCTGAGTTTGCTAATCAATACACACCTATTTCATGTTGTAATGTGATATATAAATGTATATATAAAGTCATTTGTCAAAGACTAAGGAAGGTCATTAGAGTTTTGGTTGCTGAAAACCAAGAAGCATTTGTGGAGGGGAGGTCTTTAATTCACAATATCTTGATTTGCCATGATCTACTGAGGCATTATAATAGAAAAATTACACCTAGATGCTTGATGAAGATTGACCTCAAGAAGACTTATGATATGCTTAGATGGGATTTCCTGGAAGAGGTTCTGAAAGGGTATAGGTTTCCTCAACACTTTGTCCACCTAGTAATGAGCGGATTCACTTCTACTAGCTTTACTGTTAGAGTTAATGGAGAGGAGTATGGCTACTTTACAGGTAAGAGCGACTTAGACAAGGTGATCCTATGTATCCCCTATTATTTGTGCTTGTCATGGAGTATTTGACTAGAGTCCTTAGGAGGATGAGTGATTTTCCAGACTTTCAATTCCATCAAATGTGCAAAAACACTAAGCTCACACATTTAATTTTTGTTGATGATTTGATGTTGTTGTGCAAAGGAAATCTAATATCCATCCATAGAATTATGGAGGCCATTACTCATTTCAGTAAAACATCTGGGCTGGAAGCAAATTTGGCCAAGTCAAATATTTTCTTGGCAGGTATTGATGAAGATAATCAGCAGAGGATTCTAAGCAGCACATGTTTTTCAATAGGTTCTTTACCTATTAGATACTTAGGCTTACCTTTATCTTCAAAGAAGTGGAGTATAGTGGAATGCCACAAGCTTGTAGAGAATATCACAAAAAGAATGAGAAGTGACTTTTCTAAACAACTTTCTTATGCTGGCAGATTACAGATAATTAGTGTTGTTCTTTTCTCTATATATAACTTTTGGGGGGCTGTGTTCATTCTACCACAAAGTGTGATAAGAGAAATTGATAGAAAATGCAGGGAATTCCTCTAGGGGAGCTCTGAAGGGCAAAGAAAAGTATATGCGATAGCTTGGGATAAAGTGTCTAACAAGTTTGAAGGATTGAACATTAAATGATGTAAACTGTGGAGTATTACATTAATTGATAAGTTGTATGGCAAATGGTCACTAAGAAGGATGTGTTGTGGGTTAAATGGGTAGATGAGATTTATATAAAGAACTGTAGAGACATCTGGGAACATAAACAACCTCAAGAGTGTAGGTGGTACTCGAAGAAGTTGAATTCATTGAAAGAAATGATGGCACAATGGTATAACAGAGACACATATAAGCTAACTCCAAGTGGCACCTATTCAATAACATGTAGTTATAATGTAATGCTTGGGGATATGACAAGGGCGAGAGAAGCTGACTTGGTTTGGAGTGCTGTAATGTTGCCTAGACAAAGAATAATCTTATGGCTTGCTTATCAGGATAAATTGCTAACAAATGAAAGGTTACGAAGACTAAATATACTCACTGATGGGAACATGAATTGTTGCTTATGTGAGTTTGGAGTTCGTGAAATCGAGCTGCACCTTTTTGCTGAATGTGAATGGGTCACTAAAGTAAGAGAAAGACTGGCTACATGGGCTGGTATCTCTCTCCCACGGAAGCATGCTAGAAGCACCTTGCAATGGATCATAAACAGACAATGAAGGCAATCTAGAAAAGAAGTTGGTGCTGCTGTTTATCATGGCAAGCTAGGAATTGGAGGATATTCAGGAAATTAAATGTAAATAGTGAGTTCATAGTTCTACAGATTCAAAAAGAACTTAGGGAGAGAATTAGCAACTATACAGGTTATAGGAGAGCTAGAAACTGTCAAGTTTTGATTACTAGGCTCTGTAATTAAATTACATAGATGGCGAATTTATCTTTGTGAGATCTTAGTATTCTGAGCACCCTTCCTAGAAGGTGGCTTGGAAACTAGATGCTCTTAGTTTGTAAAACTTTTGGTAATATTCACAGTTTATTACCAAAAACAATAAAAATAAATACCATGTGGTACATTCTCATTATGTCTAAATCTTAATCGCTAGAATTACTTGTAATCGTGAAAGATAACAAGTATACAAGAACGAGACTACTGTTATTAAAAAAAGATTTCTTAAGATAATGCTAACATAATACAAGACAACAGATAAAATTATCATGAAATCATTATTTCCTCTGCTTAAAATGATTATCATCACAAATATGTTTTCCTTTTCCAAGCTTTGCTCACGAAATAAATAATTACCATTAACTTCCAAAAGCAAACATAACATCACCATTAGTACCGTGTTCTGTCATTTGTTGTTAGGCCGGTCCAAATACACCTTTTTTACTTTCGAAAATGGTCTAAAAATATCCCTCGTTATATTATTGAGTTATCTATATTCCTGCCGTCATACTTTTGATTCAAATATACCCATCATTTAAACGGAGGGACACGCGTCATCATCATGTTGGCCAATTCTAAATATCTCTTAATTAATTAAAAAACTCATTACTCATATCCGAAAAATAATTTTCTAAAGTAATTTTTTTTCTGTAAAAACTGGAAAAAATTGAAATTTATTTTTACTAAAAACTGAAAAAAACGAAAAATAATTTTTTTCCAATTTTTACAAAAAACTGCTGTAAAAAAAATTGAAAAATATTTTCTAAAACAATGTTTTTGTAAAAACTGAAAAAGCAATTAAAAACTGATGTTTTTAAACCTAAAAACTGAAAAAAGAAAATATTTGTTTTTTCAGTTTTTTAAAAAATATTGCTTTAGAAAATTATTTTTCAATTTTTTTTTTAGTTTTTACAAAATAAATTGCTTTAGAAATTATTTATCAGTTTTTTAAAACAATATTTTTCTAAAAACTGGAAAAAAATATTTTAGATATTTTCAGTTTTTAGTAAAAAAACATTCAGTTTTTTCCAGTTTTTACAAAAATATTGCTTTAGAAAATTGTTTTCCAGTTCTTTTTAAAGCAGTTTTTTGGTAAAAACTGGAAAAAAAAATATCTTCGGTTTTTCAGTTTTTAGTAAAATAATTTCAATTTTTTTCAGTTTTTACAAAAAAAAATTATTTTAGAAAATTGCTTTTCGGGTATGGGTAGTGAGTCTTTTTAATTAATTTGGAGATATTTATAATTGGGCAACATGACAATGACACGTGTACCTCCGTTTATATGAGGGGTATATTTGAACTCAAAATATGACTGCATGAGTATAAATAATTAATAGTATAACGAGGGGTATTCTTAGACCATTTTTAAAAATATATGGGTATATTTGGCCGTTGCCGTTTGTTGTTTCCTCTTTGTTCAATCTGTTCTTAGGTATCTTCTTTAACATTCGTCTTCTAACTTTCTCCATTTTTTAAAACAATAAAAGGATAAACTATGAGCTATAAAGCTACTATTATATATGCTTCGCTAATTATAATTCCTAGCATCAAGCCGTTTAAATTAATTGTGGCCTAATAAATATGTATATTACGTGTTTCCCGTTTCAATGTTCTGTTTTTGCATAATTGACACGAGAGTCGAGTGTATTATTGGTTTAAAAGAAGCCAAAATTGCAAAACATTTTTTATGGTAACATTAAAAGATAATTTTGTGCTCTATCAATTCACCTAATACGTGTATCCGTGATGTTTAGAATAAGTAACATAAAACAATAATTTACGTTGATAGTGTATATCGTCCGTGTATATAAATTATATATTTTTTTTTAATTTTCAATTATATTCATCATCTCACATGACTTTTTAACCTTCATCTAATCCTATTACCAAAAAAAATACTTTTAAAATTTAATGACAAAAGTACCCCTACAAAACATCTATTAATGGTAGGAAGTGCCTAACTCTATTGACCTAAATACCCAAGTCCAAGTAATTCCATCAAAATCAAGAACAAGAAGCCGAGAAGTTGGACTATTTCCCGGAGATTCCAAAAAACACACATAAACCGGTCAACTGCCCAACTCAAAATACATACTAAAACAACCCAAGATTTTCCCATTCTTAATTTTTTGTCGTACGTCGTGACAGAGTAGAAAATTGTTCCAAAAAGAAGAAGACTACCAAAATTAGCTCCTATGTATATTTCCTCAATATGGCTCAAAACATCCATGAAGTAATAGCAGAAAAATGACTAATCTCAGCCGGAAAATCGTTCATGTTAATAAAATTAGGTGGAAAATATTCGATAAAGTTTCAATCTTTAGAGAGTTTTTTAGTTTCATTTGGGAAAGAATTTTGATTTGCTCAACTGGCCGGAAGCCGGTAAGAAAGTACCGGCGTTTGTCTCGAAGAGCTGCAACTCCGTCAATGGAGGAAAGTGAAGAGTACTACGGTGAAAATGATCCCTTGACTGCAAGTTGTAGTGGCCGATATGATAGTGATTCAGATTTAGTTACCTTGAAGATCAGTATTTTGGGTGATTGCCACATTGGTAAAACAAGTTTTGTTGTAAGTTTAACTTAATCTCTTTCTAGCTTTACTATGTTGTACTTTGTTACTCTTTTTCTAACAGTGTCCGGTTAAGCCTGCTGATTCTTTCGATTTGGTTTTCATGTTAAAGTTATTTTTTTTTTGAGCCGAGAGTTTACGTGAAACTGTCTTTTAAAGGTGAGGTAAGTTCTTCGTACACGTTACTCTATTAAACCCGTAAGATTACACTGATATTTTTGTTGTCGTTGTTGTTACTATTCGGATCAGTTTATTGCACATCTCGACTAATACTCCATCAACTATTTGCTATCTCCTACTAGTATAAGTATATAATAATATCGTCGATCAAAACTTAGGCAGATAAAGAACAAAATAACCGAGTGACATTTTTTTCTAGTGAGATTTGAATTTTGATGATTTCCTAGGACCTTTCTTTAACTGACCACAAGTCTAAACTCTATGGTGTTACGGTCACTATGTTTATTCTCATGCTTAAACCAAGAAACAATACTTTTTTGGATTTTCTTTTTTCCAGATTAAGTATGTAGGGGATGAACAAGAAAAGAGATGTTTGCAGATGAACGGATTGAATTTGATGGATAAAACTTTAGTTGTACGAGGTGCAAGAATTGCATTTAGAATATGGGATGTGGGAGGTATGTTCATTAATTTCTAATTCCTTAATCTGGTTAGCTAATTTTGAGTTTTATTTTATTAAATTTAGGCCAAATTTGACACTTCTAAGGTGGTAACTGTAACTTGAATGAATTGAATGATTTGTGTTTTGAATTTTCAAACTTGGGTGTAGGTGATCATAGCTCACTTGATCACATTCCAATTGCTTGTAAAGATGCTGTTGCCATTCTCTTTATGTTTGATCTCACTAGCCGGAGTACATTGAACAAGTAGGTTATTTTAATCGGATGGTATGAAATTTTTTTACACTAATATTGTTATTGCACAGAAGTTAAAAGTCCATTATTAAAAGCTTTTTCTTTTTTCTTATTTGCAATTGCAGTGTGATAAGTTGGTATAGTGAAGCAAGAAAGTGGAATCAGGTGCGAAACTTGACTTGTATTTCAAATTAATGTTGTTTTCTTGAAAAAGAGTAAATTTTAGAACCAAGAATTAAATTTACTTATTAATAAATCTAGCAAAAGTTGGATGAGACTTTCACTAGCCGTAGCAAATATTCCTTTTCGTTTCACCAAACAAAAAAAGTATAATACTCTACGTTAATCTATTTTTAGTATACATGCCAAGTAAACGTGAACGGAGGGAGTAGTTATTACCAAAACTTGTTTCGCTTTAACTTTCAAGAAGAATTATTGAGAATGAATTAAACATCAATTATGGTGAATTGACCACTTAGTTCAGTTGTTCTTTACCAATGAAATTCTGATTTAATATGTATTAGAACAGAGGCGGAGCTCAGATTTAAACTTTATGGGTTCTAAATTTGCAACCGAACCCATAACTCATTAGTTACTGGGTTCACAATTAATTATTTACACAGATTTAATGAATTTTCTAATACAAATGCAGCGTCTAAGCAAAAAGTTACTGGGTTCACAATTAAGTATTTATACATATTTAATGGATTTTCTAATACAAATACAATGTCTAAGCAAAAAGTTACTGGGTTCGTTTGAACCCGTAGGTAATACTCTCCCTCTGCCCCTGTATTAGACTATTACTCCTCCATCTGGTCCACTTTAATTGACTTTTTGGCTGTTTTCACATGTATTAAGGAATTCATATTTTAATATTAATTAACAATTAAATTGATCATGTTAACCTTTACTATTTCTTTGATTTGTTCAGTGGAAATATAATAGATACTCCAAAAAAAAAATTCTTTCCTGATATCTGAAAAAATCAAATATTGTGGATCACAAAAAAGATAAAAAAATCAATTAAAGTGGACCCAGGGGAATAGTAAAGATTACCACTGCTCTTCTAGATAATGATGGATGGAACATTAGTGTTCAAATATGCATTATTTGTAGACTTAAAGACCTTGTTAGCTAAGCTAATTTATTTTTATTGATGTCTAATCTTTTGCTTCTACAATTGACAACTACAGACTGCTATTCCCATACTAATTGGGACCAAATTTGATGATTTTGTCCAGCTTCCACCAGACATTCAGTGGACTGTGGTGACACAGGTACAATTATGATCAATATACCACTAAATTGATTCCTTATCTTTCTTCTAAATCATTAAAGTTGCCGAAATCTATATATATATGTATCATTACCTGATAAATTTAAAGCTTTTATAATTGAATGTGTATTACAGAAAATACTTAAACTTATATGTTTATATCAAACTAACAAATGCATGACACGTGCTTTTATATGCACCTTTATGACGAGTCAAGATTATTTAATCTATAACCACCTCAATTTATTACTTAACCATAGCAAACTTATGGATTTCGTGTAAATAGGGGTATCTTTTTTCTTTTTCCGAATTACCATGATTAAATATCTCCGTGTTTGTACACTTTTCCTCTTTGCAAGGTTATTACAAATGTCAAACATTTGTATGCTTAGTTTCTTTTCGCGTTGGCGTCATAAACAAGCATAAACTGAGAAGAATGTGATAGCATTCGTATTATCAACAGAATTTCCTTGCTTTTTGGGTTATAGACTTATAGTTATAAAACTTAAGTGATGAGAGTAATAAGGTCCGACCCCCCCTCCCCAAACCCAAGAAATCAAATGCTGGTAGGGTAGTATTTAAGAATCAGGAGTTTAGAACGCATTCAAAAGAACCACCAGCTCGAACTATAGATAGATATAGTTAAATCATATTCATTCAGAACCTACTGATTTTACATGTTGAGAATTGGTGAAATGGTATTTTTGCAGGCAAGGGCATATGCAAAGGCAATGAAAGCAACTCTCTTCTTCTCGAGTGCAACTCATAACATCAATGTGAATAAGATCTTCAAGTTTATCATGGCAAAACTCTTTAACTTGCCTTGGACTGTTCAGAGGAATCTTACTATTGGTGAACCAATTATTGACTTCTAGATTAGAGTTACTCTGCTTTTCCTACTGTTGCTGTAACATTCTGTTGTAAATACAGAGCTCATTTCGACACTCTTTTCTTTTGGCCGTTGCCAGAAAAAGGGAGAACTGGACAAAGAAAAGAGTTGTGCATTCTTTAACTTGTAATATTGCATCCCTTTTCACCCTTTTTTCCCTTGATAATTGGTAAAACTGCGGATTCATAGTTTTTTTTCCTTTTTTAAAAAAAAATTTTTGGGAGTGAAAGTTGAAGGTAATTTTTAGTAGACAAAATAGGAAAGTTTAATGAAGTGCATAGATGTTTGTTGGCAGAACACCTCCGGAAGGTTAAGACACATATATGTGGATTTAAGGATCCTGCTGGACCCTAAATGTACATACTAACGATAAATGGTTAGTACTTATCAATTAATTTCATCTTATTATAAGTTTTGATCTATTGCTAAACCTAAACATGCTCCTAAGCATACATTACATGACAAAATCAGAGAATGATTTGAAATTTTCCTTCAATGTGTATTCAATGTATTCATCGCAGTACATACCTACGTCGATATACAAAACAATGAATCTATTTAGAGATTAATAAGTATTTATTTTTGTATTAAAATTTTAAACTAAAAATCTTAATTTCACGATAATTCACTAAAAAAACTAAAATTCAAAACATATTGACTAATTCTTAAATAACAGTCCTTTAGAGTGGTTAACTAATGTCAGTTCAACATACTTAGCTGAGTACGCCCATAAAGATAGCTTCACCAAGAAGGCCCAAAATAAAATCTCGACCCATTGTCAAAGTGGGTTGGCCATTCCTTTCAAAACAAATATTTAAGTACAATGTACTTGCACTTCTCAGTTAGGAACAAAAGAAAACCCTAGCCACCCTTCCTTCTGTCTTTCTCCGTCCAAAACTCCATAGGAGACTTCACCATTTTTTATTCTAACACCAACGCTCCCCCCTCGCTAGTTGGGGGAGGAGAAAATCACTATCATTATTCTATTTTCTTATTTATTTTATAACATTGTAATATGGCAGATGTACCTGACGACATCACTGGCCTTATTCAACCAAAATTACTTGTGAAATATCTCTTACGATTTAAGTGTGTTTCTAAGCCATGTCGTTCTTGGATTTCAAGTCCAAACTTCAAGTTCCTGGATCAACAACGGCGAGAAATGATGCACTCTAGAAGTTAGAGAGAAAATAGAAGCTACTGCTAAGGAATAAGGTAGGGCAAAAGAAAAGGGGTTTTTCATTCATAATCTGGAATCTTTTTACAAGACATATATATACCACTTAACTCACGTGTAAACAAAATAAGATAACTAACTCTGGGGTATTGGGCAAATAGCCAAGTGTATATATCAACTCTCAAGGGGCCTAACTGCAAAACCCTTAAAACTAAATACTTATTCATTAATAATAACTAATGTAACTACCAGTACTTTCTCTTTAGCTTCAATTCACATCAGTCCTCCCCTGTTAAGTTCTTCCTGTCATGCCCCGAACTCAGAGAGCGCGACCGGCGCTCAACCAAGTGAACCCGGTCAAGCAAGCTTGTTAGATACTTTCTACCCAAATTCATTTATGAATACAAAACAAATATATATTTTCGTTAATTATACGATAAGGAGACCGTGTATACAATACCAATTCATTACCATAAGTTACTTCATTTAAAAATATCCAAATACACACATTTTCATGGTCTAAAGTAGAACAAGTAATTCCAACACAACATAACATGGTTTGACTTCCCCAATACCAATATACAACCCGCACTTTGTCTACATAGCCTCTAATAGATACATAAGAGTACTATGATAATGCCGACAACAAGGTCTCGGCTATACCTCAAACACAATATACAAGGAACAAAGGATACATGACCCCGAAATGAAGTGGGGCTCTCCAAGTCAGTTGGAAAGAGGGTGTACCGCTATCACTAATCAATGTCTCCTGCTGTGGAACTACCTGCATCCATTGAAGATGCAGCACCCCCGACAAAATGGATGTTAGTACATATGGAATAGTATTAGTATGAATGACAAAATACCCTCTCAATAGAATGATAAATAATACAAGGAATAACAATCATAATATCACTAGAAGCCACAAACAACATCAAACCTCAAATTAGGATCAAGACAGTGTTCAAATTAATTTGCATATCTTAAGTTGGGAGATCTTTAATACCAATATGCCACCGTTCACGATACCAATATTCACAATATCAATACCACCGTACTTTTAGCACGGAGTCCGATCACGACCCGATCGGCTAGGCCATCTCATTAGAGACATTAACCACAATCACAATTTCAATTTATAATTTCCAGCACAATCACCATCATGTGTGCAGCATGGCGTCCGATCACGACCCGATCGGCTAGGCCGTCTTATTCGAGACATCATCCTTTTTATACCAATCATCTAATTTCGTACTTCTTTCACATTTTTTCATTTTATTGGCACTAGTGACCACAATTATAAAATCATTCTTGGTACGTCAGCCACATTTAGTATTTCATGCTTACCTTTTTCACTTTCATACATCATCATCATCATCTACAACAAGGCATTTTAAATCAACATTTTTAGTACACATGTAGGCACTTAAGAGTCTTAGGCACATAGAGATTTTTCACAAGATTAGGCATAATAGCCTTCGTTTGGACTTGGCTTGAAGTCGAAATATTTTTAATGCACAACTCATACTTTGAACACATTCTCAAATGATAACATAACATGATAAAAACATCTGGTATACATATTGAACATATGTCTTTCAACACAACTCATTCGGAATAGCCAATATTTTTATAGTGAACCACTTGCGACTTACATAAATAACATGAATACTGTGGGATTCAATTCTAAGAGAGGAGTTTAGCCAACATACCTCGATTTGAGCTTTCCTTAAATTACTACAATATTCTCAAAATCCTAGCAATCCCAATCTCAACCTTCAAGCTCCGAAAATACTACAATGCTCCAATTGATTAAAATGTTCAAATATCACCCACAATTCAATACCTACCATTAGATATTCCAATTACATCAAAATAAATACGAAAAGATTCATAAATATCCATTTAGGCTTCACAATTCAGCAACGAGCCTTCAACCATCCCAAATTATCCAATAGGCTCATCCATTAGCCTATTCAATTTAATTCTTATCATTTAATACTCATTTGAAGTGATTAATAATACTATGTTAATTACCCAACACCATCAAGTCACTATTCATTGCCTTCTCCAACAAAACTCTAGGTTCAAGAACATCCATTTCAAGAACTAGTATTGTATCTTATCCAAATGGTGATTCCCAATTAAATTCATTCATCAATTAATTTATCAAGTCTATTGGAATCATTAGAGACTCAAGACATATGTATTTATATCAATTTATCACTATTCATCTTATTCTTTACCCAAAAAGGACATTCTCAAGACCCACCCTTATGGTTCATACAATATCCCATTATAACTTCAAATAAAACTCATAAACATGCTACTCATACTCCAATATGACACATATATGAAGTTCAAGTGAAAGGGATTATCTTTTGGTGGAAGAATCTCACTTTTCCTCTTTTTGGTGCTCTTGAAGATTCAACCAATTTCCTATGGATTTGATCCATAATAATGTTAGTTTATCACTAAATGATGTTATATAATCATACTTGTGCCAAAACAACTTACCTTGAAGTGTATCCGTGGTTGAAGAGCTCCTCATTCTCTCTAGAAATTCATTCCAAGATGAAGAACTAACACATTCTCTCTCTAAACCCATATTTTCAGCTCCTTAAAATGACCCTTGAAGCTGCGTAGCCTCTTACGTAGACTACGGACAAAGGCTATGCAGGGTGGACTTCCATTCCCCTTCAATTGGAAGTTGCTGGATTTGCCTACGCAATGGTGCGTAGGCTACACTACTATGGTGCGTAGGCTACGCAAGACTCACGTAGCTGTTCTGTCACCATTTAGTACAGATGTCATAACTTCTTGTAAAAATCTCCAAATGATGAACGGTTTGAAGCATTAAAAACTAGACACATAGACATTTCATTTGATAGGTAATAAACCATATAAAACTTCATATCTTTAGAGATATGCTCGTTTGAAATTAGGTCTTGTGCGAACTCACTTGAAACTTTACCCCATCGTATAATTTCCAGCATGACTTAGCCTTGGGGCTCTTCTTAGGCCATAAACCATTCTTAATGCACCTCATACATATATTATCATGATTAATTGATATCATTAATATTATTAGTCTTGTTCATACCCGAATTAATATAATTAATACCTGCCAATCTTCTTAATGGTCTTAAAACAGTTCAAAAATTTCGGGGTGTTACATACTCCTCCACTTAAGAACATTCATCCTCAAATGTTTTACAAGTCATTATTAGGCACAGTATTAACCTCCTTTCACCTTAAACATCATCTTTAATTGTTCTTGACTTCATATAGATCTTATATATTCTTCCAATATTTTAACTTCCTTTAGGCCCAAATATTTGGCTAACTCCCAAAATATTCAGAAATTTCGGCAGAGTGTCCTTTGCAATTGGCCCTAAGCACCTGCCAGAGAATCACTAAAACCAGTCCTAACAATATATACTTGAACCAACGACGCAATATAACATTAAAACAATGCCAACTATGGCCTCACGAGTAGTATACTACCAAAAAGGAACACCTTTAACATCAGCTATACAATTGATACATAATTCATAGAAGGTAACTCTTAGCATTTTCGTAGAACACAACTTTATAAATACATGACTATTCAAACAAATGAGGGTAATTCTTCTTCATTTCTTCCTCGGCTTCCCAAGTGGCCTCTTCAACCTGCTGGTTTCTCCATAACACTTTCACGGAGGCAATTTCTTTATTTCTCAACTTTCGGGCTTGTCGATCAATAATAGAAACTGGAATCTCTTCATAAGTCAATTCCTCATTAACCTCAATAGTCTCAACCGAAATAATGAATGTCGGGTCTCTAACTACTTTCTTCAACATAGACACATGAAATACCGAGTGCACTAATGATATCTCAAGTGGCAACTCAAGCTTGTATGCCACCTCACTAATCCTTTAAATGATTTGTACGGTCCGACATACGTCAGACTCAATTTCCCTTTCTTACCAAATCTCATTACACCCTTCATGGGAGAAACCTTCAAGAATACCCAATCATTTTCCTTGAACTCCAAATCCCTACGACGAACATCTGAATAGGACTTCTGACGACTCTGAGCAGTCTTCAACCGCTCCTTAATAATTTTAACTTATTCTATAGCCTAATGCACGAGGTCTGGCCCTATCAACTCTACTTCCCCAATTTCGAACCACCAAATGGGAGATCTACATCTCATACCATATAAAGCCTCGAACGGTGCCATCTGAATGCTAGCATGATAACTATCATTGTAGGCAAATTCTATGAGTGGAAAATGATCATTCCAGATACCTTTGAAGTTAAGAAGACAAGCGCGCAACATATCCTCAAGTGTCTAAATAGTTCGCTCTGCCTGCCCGTCAATCTGCGGGTGAAAGGCTATACTAAGATTTACCTGAATACCCAGACCTTGCTGAATTTTCTTTCAAATATTAGCCGTGAATTGTGCCCCCCGATCAGAAATGATGGAAACTGGAATGCCATGTAGTACGACGATTTCCTTGATATACAACTGAGCATACTGTTCCGCTGTGTCGGTAGCCTTCACAGGTAAAAAGTGTACTGATTTTGTGAGTCGATCCACAATCACCCAAATCGAGTCAAACTTACGAGGAGTGCGAGGTAGTACTACTACAAAGTCCATATTAATCATTTCTCACTTCCATATTGGAATTTCTATGTTTTGTGCCAACCCACCGGGCCTTTGGTGTTCAGCCTTCACTGTGTTCGGCCTTCACTTGATGACAATTTGGACATCTCGCCACAAAGTCTTCTACATTCCTCTTCATATCATTCCATCAATAGACTTCCTTAAGATCATGATACATTTTTGTAGATCCCGGGTGCACAGAATACCTAGAGGTGTGAGCCTCGGAAATGATTCTCTCCCGGAGACCATATCCATTTGGAACACATAGACGCCCTTGGTACCTTAGTGTACCATCACCCATGCCAACAGAAAAGGCAATGGTCTTATGTTTATGAATCCCCTCTTTTAATTGTGCAACAATGGATCATTGTATTGCTTCTCCTTAACTTCCAGAACAAGTGATGATTCAGCCCTATTTTGTACAATCACCCCTCCTTCACTAGAGTCCACAAAACGAACTCCCAAACTAGCCAATCGGTGAACTTCCTTGGCCAATGGCCTTTGATATGCCTCCAAGTGTGTTAAACTACCCATAGATTTCTGGCTAAGAGCATCTGCCACCACATTAGCCTTCCTTGGATGATATAGAATATCAATGTCATAGTCCTTGAGTAACTCAAGCCATATTCTCTGCCTCAGATTCAATTTCTTCTGCTTGAAAATATATTGAAGGCTCTTATGATCCATGAATATATCCACATGGACCCCACATAAATAATGACGCCAAATTTTCAATGCAAATACCACCGCCGCAAGTTCTAAATCATGTGTGGGATAGTTCTTTTCATAATTCTTGAGTTGCCTAGAGGCATAAGTTATCACCTTGCCATGTTGCATTAATACACATCCAAGTCTGATTTTCGAAGCATCACAATATACTACAAACCCATTTGTACCCTCTAGTAGACTACAACACTGGTGTAGTAGTCAATCTCAATTTCAATTCCTGAAAGCTCCTTTCACAATCATCTAACCATTGGAACTTAACCGTCTTCTGCGTCAATTTAGTCAACGGAGAGGCAGGAGTAGAGAACCCTTCCACAAACTTTCTGTAATACCCAGCTAAGCCTAAGAAACTGCGAATCTCTGTTAGAGTTGTAGGCCTCAGCCAATTCTTTACAACTGCAATTTTCTGAGGATCAACCTTAATTTCTTCACCAGAGACGACATGACCCAAGAATGTGACAGATTCAAGCCAAAATTCACACTTTGAAAACTTTGCATATAACTTGTGATGATATAGGGTTTGCAGAACTACCCTGAGATGATCAGCATGGTCCTCTCGATTGCGTGAATATACAAGGATATCGTCAATAAACACTATCACAAAAGAGTCGAGGAACGACTTGAAAACTCAGTTCATAAGATCCATGAATGTCGCTGGGGCATTTGTTAGCCCAAAAGACATCACCAAAATTTCAAAGTTCCCATATCGGGTTCTAAAAGCTGTTTTCGGAACATACTGCTCCTTGATCTTCAATTGGTGATACTCGGATTGTAAATCAATTTTGGAGAAGTACTTAGAACCTTGCAACTGGTCAAATAAATCATCTATCCTTGGCAGTGGGTACCTATTATTGATTGTGACCTTGTTGAGCTGTCGATAATCGATACACATTCGTAGTGACCCATCCTTTTTCCTTACAAAGAGAACCGGTGCGCCTCAAGGCGACATACTTAGCCGGATGAAACCCTTTTCTAACAAATCTCTCAATTGTTCTTTTAGTTTCTTCAATTCTGCCGGTGCCATTCTGTAGGACAGAATAGATATAAGCTGCATGTCTGGCATCACATCAATCCCAAAATCAATCTCCATGTCTGGTGGTATACCAGGGAGCTCATTCGGAAAGACTCTCGAAAATTCATTCACAACAGGCACAGACTCAAGTGTAGGTGCCTCAACATAGATGTCCGTAACACGGACCAAATGGTAAATACACCCTTTGTTGATCATCTTCGTGGCCTTAAGGTAAGAAATAAACCTACCATTCAGCACCAAATCATCCCCCTTCCACTCAATAATTGGCTTATTTGTAAATTAGAACCTAACGGTCCTGGTTCGGCAATCAAGCTTGACAAAACATGAATAAATCTAGTCCATCCCCATTATTACATTAAAATCGACCATCCTCAATTCAATGAGATCGGTGCTGGTGTCCCAACCACACAATGTGACAACACTATCCCTATAAACCCGTGTGGCCAAAATAGACCCACCAACCAGAGTAGATACAGAGAATGACTCGTGAAGATATTCTGGTTCTATCCCAAATTCCACATCAACATATGGAGTGGCATATGACAAAGTAGAACCGGGATCAATAAGAGCATACACATCATGAGATTGGATAACCAATATACCTGTGACAACGTCTGGAGAAGCTTCTGAATTCTGGCGACCCCCATAGCATAGAATTGACAGAATCCTCACGAATTCTGTGTTCCACCCCTAGCTGCACCACGTCATGTGTTTGTTGGAGTACCTCGAGCTGGATGAGGTATTGCAGATGTAGTAGCTACATAACTGGCTGGTTGTGCCATGCCCCTACCTGCACCATGGCGGGACAAACGACAATCCCTCTGAACATGACCCCTCAATCCGCACCCGTATAATATGGGTAAGTCCATGTAGCGTATCCTTAAGTGCATATTTCCACACCTAGGGCATAAAGGCTTCTGTTGGTGCTGGAATCTACCACCATGTCGACCCTGTTGGTAGGAACCCCTGTTGCCCTGACATGGCCTGAAATGGATTTACTGCTACTGACTGGGCCCTAATGGCGGTGCACTAGCCAAAGACTGAGCAAAGGACTGAGATGGCCTTGACGACCTTACCCTGAACGTTAACCTTCCGCCACCAGAAGAACCACCAAAGTTGCCCACAAACCGGGCCTTATTGCTACCTTCTCGTGCCATCCTGTTCTTCAATTTGCGGGTCTTTGTTGCTTGAGTAAATGCCACCATCTTTCCATAGTTCATATCGAAATTCAAGGAAGCTGTAGTGGACTCATTAATTACCAATGGATTTAGGGCCTGCACAAACCGGCGCACTCTAGCCTCCATAGCGGGCAACATGTAAATAACATACTTGGACAGGTGTGCAAATGTCATATTGTATTCCCACACACTTAGGCTACCTTGCCTCTGGTTCTCAAACTGAGCGGCACAGGCTGCCTTAGTCTTGGCAGGCAAGAAATGATCAATAAAGGCATCGACAAACTAACCCCACCTCGCTGGAGGGCTCCCTTATTCACGGGACTCCTCCTATATCTCAAACCAAGAATATGCCACTTCTTTCAGGCAGTAGGAGGCCAACTCCACTGACTCTATCTTAGTAGCACGCATAACTCGGAGAGTTTTGTGCATCTCATCAATGAAGTCCTGGGGGTCCTCGTCTGGTTAGTACCCGTGAAAACTGGAGGATCTAACTGAAGAAACTTGTTCACCCTGGAACTAGCAGAATCCCCTAGCAGACTGGAAGAAGTGGGTGTAACATTTGATCTCTGGGCCTGGAAGGCCACTATTTGAGCCAACATCTGTATGAATCCCCTAAGATCCCCATCGAAAACACCGAAATCACAAGATTAAGCTCGAGGTGGAACTGGAATATCAGCTGGAGGGACAGTTGCACCCTCGGTAGGTGTAGGGACAGGTGTAGTCTGATCAGTTGTAGTAGAATCAGGAAGTGTAGTAATTGGGGGAATATCCTCATCCTTGAGTGCTCACCCGCATTATCAAATCTAGGATCAACTGCCACTCCTGGGATGACATTAGCTCTCTGGCCAATTCTTGCCTTATTCTTAGGTACCGTGTACTTAAAATTAGAGCAACGCACAAGCTAAAGGAGGAACAATCTTACAATCAGCTCTATTGCACAATCAAGAACATGAAAGAAGGGTGTCATTCCTAAATGCCCATGTATCCTCCCTATTATAGATGTGGTCGACAACACACCCGATAAAAGAACTCTACTAAACACGGCTCCGAGATATCCTAGGACACTTTAAAACCTTAGGCTCTGATACAAAGTACGTCACACCCTGAACTCGGGGAGCGAGACCGGTGCTCAACCGAGTGAACCCGGTCAAGCAAGACTGTTAGATAATTTCTACCCAAACTCACTTATGAATACAAAACAAATACATATTTTTGTTAATTATACGATAAGGAGATCATGTATACAATACCAATCCATTACCATAAGTTACTTCATTTTAAAGTCTCCAATTACAACATAACATGGTTTGACTTCCCTAGCACCAATATACAACCCACACTTTGTCTACGGAGCCTCTAATAGATACAGAAGAGTACTATGATAAAGTCGGTAATAAGGCCCCGACTATACCTCAAACACAATATACCCCAAAATAAAGTGGGGCTCACCAAGTCAGCTGGGAAGAGAGTGTACCGCTATCACTAATCAATGTCTCCTGCTGTGGAATCACCTGCATCCATTAAAGATGCAGCGCCCCCGACAAAAGGGACGTTAGTAAATATGGAATTGTACTAGTATGAATGACAAAACACCTTCTGAATAGAATGATAAATAATACAACGAATAACAATAATAATATGACTGGAAGCCATAAACAACATTAAACCTCAAATTAGGATCAAGATAGTGTTCAAATTAATTTCCATATCTTAAGTTGTGAGATCTTTAATACTAATATGCCACCGTTCATGATACCAATATTCACAATACCAATACTTTTAGCACGGAGTTCAATCACGACCCGATCGGCTAGGCCATCTCATTAGAGACATCAACCACAATCACAATTTCAATTTATAATTTCTAGCACAATCACCACCATATGTGCGACATGGAATCCGATCACGAACCGATCGACTGTTTTGTCTCATTCGAGACATCATCCTTTTTATACCAATCATCTCATTTCATACTTCTTTAACAACTTTTCATTTCATTAGCACTAGTGTCCACAATTATAAAATCATTCTTGGCACGTGGGCCGTATTTAGTATTTCATGCTCACCTTTTTCACTTTCAAACATCATCATCATCATCCACAACAAGGCATTTCAAATCAACATATTTAGTACACATGTGAGCACTTAAGAGTCTTAGGCACATAGAGAGTTTTCACAAGATTTGGCATAATAGCCTTCGTTTGGACTTGGCTTGAAGTCGAAACATGTTTGATGCACAACTCATACTTTGAACACATTCTCAAATGATAACATAACATGATAAAAGCATCTGGTATACATATTGAACATATATCTTTCAACACAACTCATTCAGAATAGCCAATATTTTTGTAGTTAACCACTTGGGACTTACATAAATTACATGAATACCGCGGGATTCAATTCTAAGATAGGAGATTAGCCAACATACCTCGATTTGAGCTTTCCTTAAATTACTATAATGTTCCGAAAAGTCTAGCAATCCTAATCTCAACCTTCAAACTCCAAAAATACTATAATGCTCCAATTGATTAAAATGTCCAAATATCACCCACAATTCAATACCTACCATTATATATCCCAACTATATCAAAATAAATACGAAAAGATTCATAAATATCCATTTATGTTTCACAATTCGGCAATAAGCCTTCAACCATCCCAAATTATCCAATAGGTTCATTCATTAGCCTATTCAATTTAATTATTATCATTTAATACTCATTTGGAGTTATTAATAATAATATGTTCATTTCCCAACACCATCAAGTCACTATTCATTACATTCTCCAACAAAACTCTAGGTTCAAGATCATCCATTTCAAGAACTAGTATTGTATCTTATTCAAATGGTGATTCCCAATTAAATTTGTTCATCAATTAAGTTATCAAGTCTATTGGTGTAACGACCCGACATGTCATTTTGAGTATCACAATCATGTTCCACCATTTACTGGTCAAGTTATGCCTCACAGTTGATTTATGATTTATCGGGTTAGTTGGTTCGGGTCCGGAAGGATTTCAGAGTGAAATGAGATACTTAGTCTCATAATTAAAAACTTAAGTTTGAAATAGTTGACCGGATATTCACTTATGTGTAAACGACATCGGAATTTAATTCTGATGATTCTAATAGCTCCGTATGGTGATTTTGGACTTAGGAGCGTATCCAAAAAATTATTTGGAGGTTCATAGTGGAATTAGACTTGAAATGCCGAAAGTTGAATTTTTGGAAAGTTTGACTGGGGGTTGACTTTTTGATATCGAGGCTGGAATCCGATTATGGAAATTAGAATAGCTGCATTATGTCATTTATGACTTGTGTGCAAAATTAGAGATCAACCGGACTTGATTCGATAGGTTTCAGCATCGAATGTAGAGGTTGGAAATTTTATAAGAGTAAAGTTTCAAGTGAGTTCACACAATACCTAACTTCAAATGAGTATAACTCTCATGATATGAAGTGTATTACCTATCAAATGAAATATATTTGAGTCTAGTTTCTAACTCTTTAAACCGTTCGTCATTTGGACATTCCTACAAGAAGTTATGACCAACTTTTCAAAGGCTGGAAACATGCAATTCTGCGACCAATTATGCGATCGCAAAACTGCTTCTTCGACCGCAAAACTGGTCGTAGAATGGACCAGAAGAGCCCAGGTTTGGGCACCTATTTTGCGATCAATTTTTGCGGCCCGCATACCCATTCTGCGGTCCATTATGCGACCATAGACATGCTTTCGGAGGGTTAATTTTTCTATTTTCATAACCCGACCCCATTTTGATAAATAGGCTTGGGGACTCATTTTGGAGCAAAAATCTGATATTTTTAGAGAGAAGGGAGAGTGTTCTAGAGAGAGGAAGAAGCTCAAGTACTTTGTTTATCAAGATCTTGTTCAAGCTTTGAAATCCAACAAGGAAATATCACAAGATCTTCACCCAAGAGATAAGGTTCTAACCCCTAGTCTTCAATTTCGAGTTTGGATAAAGATGGGTGATTAAGAGTATGATTCTGGATGTAATAGTATTATTTATACATATCATTAAGGTTTATGGAAAGATTGTTGAGTTCAAATGGGTAAATATTGGGTTGAAAATGGTAGAAATCTTCAAAGACTTTAATTGAGGATTTGAAGGCCGAGTTGTTGTCGGATTTGAGTAATTTTGGTATGGTTGGACTCGTGGTTGAATGGGGGTTTGGATTTTATAAATTTTATTGGATTCTGATATGTGGGCCCCACGGGTGATATTTGGGGCGTAATTTCGGATTTTTGGAAAATATTAGTATTTTGATATGAAATTAATTCCTATAATTTTTGTGAGCTACATCAAATTAATTGTGACTAGATCGAGCCATTTGGAAGTTGATACGCACATAATGGAATTTCTGGAGTATTGCTTAGCTTGCTCGACATTGGATTTGGCTTGTTCGAGGTATGTAACTCTTCTAATCTTTGAGTTTAGGGTATGAACCCTGGATATATGTATTTCGTGAATTGTTGGGAGGTGACACACATGCTAGGTGACGGGCGTGTGGGCGTGCACTATATAAATGGTGACATAATTATATTTTGTGGAATTTTGTAGTTAAATAATCTTGGCATTTTCCATGCGGTTTTATGAGTTAAAAAAATTGAGCTGGAAAGTATATTAAAAATCATGTTGAGGCTATGTGCCAGTATTATTGGGACCCACAGAGGTCATATTGCTGTGAATTATTGGTTATGTTGAAAATTCATACTCAGTCATAATCACTTCATTGCATCTCATATCTCAGTATCTGTTGTTATTTATTGATACATTATATCATCATTTTGGGCTATTCCCATGACCTTGTGAACCCATGAGAAAGAGACTTGAGAGATTGATGACTTTGGGAGGCCGATGGCCTAATTGTGAGGATATTTTTGGGATCGGGTTGCATGCCGTAGCAGGCCATGTTGGCTTTATATGTATTATTACTATTATATGGATCGGGGCTGCCAGCCTGCAGCAGGCCTTATTGGCTTATTATTGCACGTGAGTTGGCCGTGCAGATCCTTATATTATTATTGCACGTGAGTTGGCCGTGCGGATCTAGATATTTATATTATGGCACGTGAGTTGTCCATGAAACACCTGAGTTATCCGTGCTTATAGCGCTTGGGCTGTAGGAGACCCTCATGAGTCTGTACACACCCCCAGTGAGCGTAGTCGACTATAAATAAGGATCGTGCTGCACGCCGCAGCAGGTATTGTATAGCGCTGAGTGATTGAGTGTGCTGAGCACAGTGAGAGAGAATGCGAGACAGTGAGATTGAGTACTCTGAGAGTGTGAGTACATGAGTACAATCTCTGAGATACATTGCAATGACATGCACACATGACATATATGCATAGAGATGTGTTTTCCTCATGCTGTACGGTATCACATTATTCATGATTTCTCACACACGTTAATAGATGGGCATAATGATGCATTTATTTTACACTGGTTATTTGAAAAGAAAATGAGATATTTTATTTATTATTGAAAGGATTTTGGAAAAAATTCTGTTTTCAAATTTATTCACATTTTTGGTAACTTTGGCAAAAGATTTGGGTTTTCACTGATGTACTTGAAAGGGAGAACTATTATTGCTGAAATCATGATGTGACTGAGCATTTTATCTCTGAGTTACTTATGATATTATTTGCTTTATGTCGTTATTAACTGTTGTGGATTAGTAGATTTGGACCCGACCTTGGTAGAAGCTCGTCACTACTTTCAACCTAAGGCTAGGTTTGTTACTTACTCAGTACATGGGCTCGGTTGTACTGATACTACACTTCTGCACATTGCGTGCAGATGTTGACTGCTGTTGTTGCTGTGCTCGATGGTTGCTGGATTTGAAGATATGCATTCCTGTTGTAGCTGCCGCTTATTCATGGTAGCCTTAAATTTATAAAAGCTCTGTTTATGTACTATTCAAACAGATTATGTATTTATTTTATTTCCGCTTTGTATATTCTATTCTTAGAAGCTCATGATTTGTACTACCAGTTCTTGGGAAATGTATAAGGTTAAGATAATTATTTACTTAAATTTCTTTAATAATTGTTATTGATATTGGATAGTTGAAAGTTGGCTTACCTAGCGGGTTGGGTTAGGTGCCATCACGACTAGTTGGAATTTGGGTCGTGACAATTGGAATCATTAGAAACTCAAGACATATGTATTTATATCAATTCATCACTATTCATCTTCTTCTTTACCCAAAAATGGCACTCTCAAGACCCACCCTTAGGGTTCATACAATATTCCATTATAACTTCAAATAAAACTCATAAACATGCTACCCATACTCCAATATGACATATATATGAAGCTCAAGTGAAAGGGATTAACTCTTGGTGGAAGAATCTCACTTTTCCTCTTAAAATACTTAATATCAGCTCTAGTTAAGACAATTATTATGCATGACCAACATAATAGAGGAAACAAAGCATGACGTAAGCCTAAGACTACCCGAACATCACATAGAATATAGCTACGCACGGATTCTCATCACCTAGTGCGTACGTAGCTCCCCACATATATAATTCACAACAAAAGTACACCTAAGGGGATGAGTTGCTTCTTACAAGGTTAGGCAATAGACTTACCTCGTCTCAAAGCTTGCTTTCAGGACTCGAATTCGCTCAAAAGCCTCAACTCGGTGCCGAAAAATCCGAAACTAGTCAAATGTTGTATAAATAAATCAATATATGTTCCAAAGTTCATAATTTAACTATTAGAGTAATTACTCAACCCAAATTGGAAGATTCCTAAAATTTACCCCGGGCCCACATGCCGAAATTCAGGAAACGTTTGAAGAAAATCGTTACACATAACCTCACGAACTCAAATATAAAATTTTCACTCAATCTCATCACCATTTTCTTGGGTAAATCTCATTTTTATCAAAACCTAGGTTTTTCATCTAAACCCATAAGTTTCACAAATTTACATGTTAAAAGCTATCCATAATCTATGTATTTAACTTACATTGGATAGAAATTACTTACCTTAAAGTTCTAGGTTTAAACCCATCTTCAAAAGCTCCAAAATCGCCCAATGAATGAAAGAAAATGAGTCAAAATGGTTTAACTCCCATCTTAAATTAACCTCACTGCTTCCAGGACTTTCGCACCTGCGGTCACTCGGCTGCATCTACGACACCGCTTCTGCGGAGAAAGGTCCGCTTCTGTGGAATTCCCCAGGAGTAGCACTGGCCGCTTCTGCGGACGGAATACCACTTTTGCGGTCTCACTTATGCGGATGGCAAAGCGCACCAACGACCCCAACGCACTTGCGGGCTATTCCTCGCAGAAGCGAGGCCGATTCTGCGCGTGGTTCTCTGCTTTGCGGCCACTGGCCAAATGCCCCAAAGCCATTTCTGCGGGCTCGCACCTGTGGCCATAAGCTCACAGGTGCGGGCACACTAGATTAGGTGCACCAACAACCCTTTTGAGTCCTAATTCGATCAGTGCATCGTCCGTATGGCACCCGAGCCCTCGTCCAAACGTTCCAACAAGTTTTTAAACATAAAACGGACTTGCTCGCATCCTCAGAACATAGATAACAAAATTAAAACTATGAATCGCAACCGAACACCAATAGAATTAACTTATGAACTTCAAGTTCTTCCAACTTACTCCAAATGCGCCGAATCATTTTTAAACTACTCGGAATGACTCCACATTTTGCGTGCCAGTCTTAAATTACCGTACGGAACTATTCCCAGGCTTGAAATCCTAATTAGACCTCAATAACATCAAATCCTACCTCAAACCAAATTTAAATAAGTCAGAATAGCCTAATAGATACCTCTACTTGTCCCGCTTTGTCATCCCGGTCCCTATACTCCACAAGGTTTCATCCAGACACTCATAGTTGTTAAAACACACTACTTTAAATCTCTCTGACCGTTGACAGAGCATATGTGCCAACTTGATGGTCGAGTTGGATAAAATACGTGAATTTCACACGTATAAGGAGCGTGAATATAAATAGTTAGACTATAAATAATTAAAATAAGAAGAATACATAAAAATAAAAATAAAAATATATATAAAAAAAATGAAAACAATTATGCCTCCTTCCCCACGCCTCCCCATTTCATTTTCTCTTTCTACAGTTCCCTTTCTTCTTTCCCCTTCTTTCACCACCTCTCCTCCATCTCCTTTCTCGTTCTCCCATTTTTCCTTTCCCGTTATTCATCCTTCTCATTTTCACAAACTTTAAACCAATATTTGAGAAAAATATATTAAAATTTGTTTTCTGAAGAACAATCACCATTAGTGTTTTTGAGATGAATTAGATCTATGGCTATTACAGTGATGAATCTGTTTTGGGTAAGGATCGTTTTGGGACTATGATTTTCAGGTTGTGGAGTCGATATTTAATGGTGGATTTATTTGATGGAGAGAAGCTGATTTTTTGACAGTTTATGGTGAGATTCTTGAGATGCATTTTGGAGGGTGTGGTTGACGGAAGTCTTTGCGGAATTAGGTGGGAAGTACAATGTAAAATTGTATGGACATATGAGTATATTGAGCATTTTCTCTGGTGGTGCCTTGGCATCAATGGAGGAAGGAGTTCAAGGTGGTTCACATATTGGATTGAAGTAGTGAGTGGCGGCGTTGGACAAAAATCTTTGTAAGGAAGATGTGGACGATCGAAAATTTGAGAATGATGGTTTTTTGGTTATCCATGGTGGTATTGTTGATGGTAAAGCTAGAAAGTCAGATTGTTATTTCTTGCTTTCTGCTGTGAAAAATGGAGAGAGATGGTAAAGGTGGGGGAGGAGTATGAGTGAAAAAGAAAAGATATTTTTTTTGAAATTAAAGTGAAAATATAATGATGTGTCATAAAAAATTTGATGTGGAGGACGACGTGTCATCCACATTGTGCATTTGAAGAACACGCGAGGTAGGGAGGGTTTAAAGTAGTGTGTTTTAATAACTACAAGTGTCTGGATGAAACTTTATGGAGTATAGGGCCCGGGATGACAAAGCGAGACAAGTAGAGGTATCGATTAGGCTATTCTACCTTTAAAGAACTTTAAAACCTTCAATGTGCCAACTTCCAGTATTAAGTGCCGAAACGCTCCCAGGTAATCCAAAATCCAATCTGAACATACACCCAAGTTCAAAATCATCATGCGAACCTATTGGAACGGTCAAATCCCGGTTCCGATGTCATTTACTTAAAATGTTGACCAAAGTCAAACTTAGCCTTTTAAAGCCAAACTACGGAACCAAGTGTTCCGATTTCAACCCGAACCCTTCCAAATCCCGAACTAAGCACCCACGCAGGTCGTAAAATAGTAAAAGCACATATGGAGAGTCTTATTTAGGGGAACAGTGATCTAGAAAGAAAAACAGCCGGTCGAGTCGTTACATTCCCCACCTCATATGTGTGGATATCTGCTCTGCATGTCCTCATCGACCTCCCAAGTCGCCTCCTCAAGTGGTTGGCCCCTCCACTAAAGTTTTACCATAGAAATCTTCTTGGACCTCAACTGGCGAACCTGTCTGTCAACAATGGCGACTGATTCTTCCTCATGACCCATGCTCTCATTTAACTGAACCGTGCTGAAGTCTAACATATGCGACCTCTCGGCATGATACCTCCGGAGCAAAGACGCGTGGAAAATCGGATGAACTCCTGATTGACTGGGAGGCAAATCAAGCTCATAAGCAACCTCCCTAACTCGTCTTAACACCTCGAATGGACCTATAAACCTTGGGCTCAACTTTCCCTTCTTCCTGAACCTCATGATTCCCTTCATCGGCGAGACTTTCAATAGAGCCTTCTCGCCCACCATAAATGATAAATCACGCGCCTTCTGATCCACGTAACTCTTCTGTGTGAACTGTGCTGTGCGAAGCCTCTCATGAATCAACTTTACCTTTTCCAAGGCATACTTTACCAAATGAGTACCATATGACTTAGCCTCGCTGGGCTCAAACCATCCGATGGGCGAACAACATCGCCAACCATATAAATCCTCAAATGGAGCCATATCGATGTTAGACTGATAACTGTTGTTGTAAGCAAACTCGGACAAAGGCCTGAATCGATCCCACAACCCTCCAAAGTCAATCACACATACTCTAAGCATATCCTCCAAGATTTGAACCGTCCGCTCCGACTGCCCGTCAGTCTGCTGGTGAACGGCTGTGCTGAGCTCTACCCAGGTCCCCAACTGTCACGACTTGGAGTTGGAAGAGTTGACCAAGATTCGACTTTTGAGTAAATGATCTTGGGATTGTGATTTGGAGGTTCCAATAGGTTTGTATGATGATTTCAGACTTGGGCATAGGTTCGGGTTGAGTATCGGGTGGTCCGGGAGCATTTATGTGCTTATTGTGGAAAGTTAGCATTTAAAGGTTTGGAATTTTCCTAAATTTGACCATGGTTTGACTTTAAGGCTATCAGGCTTAGATTTTTGTTTTGAGACTTGGAATAGGTCCGTTTCGTTAGTTGGAACTTGTGTGCAAAATTTGGTTTCATTTGGAGTTCATTCGATGTGGTTCGGATGCTTGGTTGCAATTCTAGAAATTCTTGAAGTTCATTGCTATTTTCATGCGTTTTGGCATTCGATTAGTGATTCTAGAGGTTATTTTGATGTTTTGATCATGCGAGCGAGTTTGTGTTATATTTTTAGACTGGTTTGTATGATTGGACAGGGTCTCGAAGGCCTTGGGCGTGCTTCAGATGTGTTTGGGTTGTGTCGCGCTCTTATTTGATGTTTCATCGTCGTTTTTTGGGTATAAAGGATAGTATATTGATCAAACAACATTTGATTTATAAATTATTGAACCATTAGATCCGTATCATAATTACAGAGTCATAACAACAAGAATCATTGAATTCTGATGTCGTATGAAAGAGTTATGCCCATCTCCGTATCGAGAAAGATTGTTGGTGTTGCTGGTGCTCAGGTATCGCACTTGCGGAATTCCCTTTGCAATTGCGAAGATTGTAGATTTTTGCCTTGGTTCGAAATTGCAAAGTTTGTATATTTTTCCTTGACTTGTTTGCAAATGCGAACCCTGTGTCGCAAATGCGACATCTGTAGGAATGACAGCCTGTGCGGGTGCAGGGCGGATTCTGTCTGAACCCGCACAATTTCAACCCACCCCCGCATAGGATTTGATCTCGCATACACCCGCCCCACACTTTACCCGCCCCGCACTGCAAATTATTTTAACAAAAAATTCTCTTTTCCTTTTAAAATATTATTGTGACAAGTAAAATATATAGCCTTTTTCAAGCTAAATTTTCCATTCATATATTTCAAACGTAGAAGGGTCGTTGTTTATTTGTCTCTCAAGCCATATATGGCTTCAGATATTTTCAACAATTAAATAGAAAGGAGTAGTACTATTATATATGGTAATAATTATAAGTTATTCAAAAAATAAAAGATGAATTTTTTTCCATATGAATTTAAATTGAATTCCACCAGCAAATAAAAATGAGAAGGAGTAATACTAAAAGATGAAAAAAGCAGCAAAGATTTCTAAAACTCCATAACAGTTAAGAATGTAACAGTTCTTTTTAGTTTTGTTTATGTTCAAAACTTCTAACAATTTCAAAAGCCAGATCATTCATTGTAGACACATGAATTGATAACAGTGTATTTTGGGCTGTGGAGATCATTTAGTTCAAAAATTTAAATCCCCAACCCGCGACCCACCTTGCCCCACGTGATTTTTTTTAAATTTAAAATTTGAACCCGCCCCACAACCGCAAACTCTCAAACCCACACTCCCCGCATCCGCACCGCCCCATTGCCATCCCTAGACATCTGCACCTGGTAAAAGGGCTCGGAGACGGGATTTTGGAGACATTCTCTCATTTTTGGAACTTTATGCTGGGTATGAGGAGATTTTGAAGAGGGATTTTCATCTACAATATTAAGGCAAGTGATTTTGTTCAATTTTCAACTATTTTACATGATTATACATGAGATTTAACATCAAAATTAGGAGAATTCAAGTGAAATTTTAAGAAACTTTAGCTATATTTTGAGAAATGAGAATTTGAGTATTGAGAGTCGATTTGAACTCAACCCGCCAGTGCTGGTTCGCCCCGAACCAGGGAAACCTTTGTTACTCTATTTGTCAGTTTGGACAATGCCTTCGATTGTGTGTTGGGGCAGTATGATGAAATTGGGAGAAAATAGGAGGCCATCTACTACTTAAGCATGAAGTTCACGCAATGCGAGGCCAAGTATACCCTGATAGAACACAATTGTTATGCTTTGACTTGGATTGCTCAGAAGCTAAGGCAATACATGTCAGCGTATACCACGCATCTGATATCTCGGCTCGACCTGCTCAAGTACATTTTTTAGAAGCCAATGCCTATTGGAAATCTAGTTAAATGGCAAATTCTCCTTAACAAATTTGACATTGTGTACATAACTCAGAAGGCTATCAAAGCACAAACTTTGGCCGGCCACCAAGCCAAGAATCCAGTGGATGGAGATTACGAACCTCTTACCACATATTTTTTCGATGAAGAAGTACTATTTTTAGGGAAGATATTGCAGAATCATACCCTGGGTGGATAATGTTTTTCGATGGAGCAGCAAATTTTAAAGGAGTCGGAATTAGGGAAGTCCTGATTTCAGAATCTGGACAACACTATCCAGCATCAACAAAGATAATATTCCCTTGTACCAATAATATGGCTGAATACAGAGCGTGCATCCTTGGAATGAGAATGGCAGTCGGCATGAATATCAAAGAACTTTTGGTCATAAGAGATTTTGAATTGCTTATACACCAAGCCCTAGGAGAATGGTCCACCAAGAATGTCAAGATACTACCGTACCTGCGCTGTTTGAAGGAGCTATGCAAAAAGTTCACAAAGATTAAGTTCAAGCACGTCCCCAGTATTCAGAACGAGTTCGCCGACTCCCTTGCAACCCTATCGTCTTTGATTCAACATCCAGATAAGAACTACATCGACCCTATCGAGGTAGAGATCAGGGATCAACATGCCTATTGCTTCCATATAGAAGAAGAACCCGATGGTAAGCTATGGTACCACGACATCAAGAAATTCCTTGCGACCAAGGTATACCTAGAGAATGCTACTAATGGTCAAAAGCAAGCCCTCAAGAGGCTGGCAAACCACTTTTTCCTCAACAGGGAAGTCCTGTACAGGAGGATCCCAGACTTTTGTTTGTTGAGATGTGTAGACGCTGCTGAAGCAACCCGACTATTGGAGGAAATACATGCTGGGACATGCGGGCCCTAGATGAACGGGTTCACTTTAGCCAAGAAGAGTTTGAGAGTTGGATACTTTTGGATGACTATGGAAAACGACAGAATATGCTACGTGCAGAAGTGTCACTAGTGCCAGATTCACTAGGATTTCATCCGGGTCCCACTAAATAAGTTAAACGTAATGGGTTCACCTTGACCGTTCGCTGCTTGGGGCATGGACATAATTGGACCTGTAGAGCCCGCAACATTAAATGGACATCGTTTCATTTTAGTAGCTATCAACTATTTCACCAAATGGGTCGAGGCATCAACTTACAAGGCCATCATCTACAGATTCTGGATACCGTAGTATATCATCACTGGCAATGCCGCTAACGTCAACAACGACCTCACAAGAGAAATCTGTGAGAAGTTTAGAATTTTTAACCAAAATTCCATAGCCTATAGACAGCAAATGAATGGGGCAGTCGAGGCCGCCAACAAGAATATCAAGAGGATTCTGCGAGAGATAGTGGACAATCACAGACAATGGCACGAGAAGCTACCTTCCGCTTTATTGGGTTATCGAACTACCATGAGAACATCCACTGGGACAATGCCGTACATGTTGGTATACGACACTGAAGCGGTGATACCCACTGAGGTTGAGATACCATCCTTAAGAGTCATTCAATAGGCAAAATTGGACGACGCATAGTGGATACGGGTCAGGCAGGAACAACTCATGATCATTGACGAGAAAAGAATGGATACCGTATGTCATGGTCAATTATATCAGAACATGATGGCCAGTGAATTTAACAAAAGAGTGAAGCCTCGCTAATTCACACCGGGGAAGTTAGTTTTGAAGAAAATATTTCCCCATCAAGAAGAAGCCAAAGGAAAGTTCGCAACAAACTGGCAAGGTCCTTATGTGGTTCACCGAGCACTGTCAGGTGTAGCTATACTCTTGGCAGAAATGGATGGAAGAGTCAACACGAAGCCTATCAACTCAGACACAATCAAGAGGTACTATGTCTGAAGACAAATAGAGTTAGGGTTTATGATGTAACAGAACTACGTTCAACCTGACTTCACATGGAGGGATACGTAGGCAACCCACGTAGGGTTCGGTTTCTCTCCCTCTTTCTCTTGTAATAGAAAAAACAAATATCACTTTTGTATGTTGCTCGGGAACTACACCGACTTGATTTCCTCAGAAAGGAATACGTAGGTAATCCTTATTAGATTCAGTCCTCTTTTGTAATTAAACTACGTTCTAGCCTGATTCCATTTGGATATGTAGGCTGTCTTGGCTATTTTCATTCTCAATCTCATCATCTTGCATGTATTGTAATCAAACTATGGTTATACCTGATTCCATTTGGATACGTAGGTTTCCCGAGTCAGGCTCAGTCATTTTCATCATAACCCACGAACTACGTTCAGACCTAATTCCATTTTGGATATGTAGGCAACCTGAAAGGGTTCGGTCTTAACCCTAGGAAAACCTTTGTAATGCATTAGTTCAAATTAGGACGTAGTCGCAACAGCAAGCAGCCGCATTATCAGAGGCGTCACATAAGTCAACATCAACAGGATGAAATTTTCAAGAGGATACACTTGCATGTGGAGATCCTTTCGTAACGTGTCATAATCCGGAACGACGACATTTGCCTTAAAAATATGTTATTTTCGAAATGTTTTCTAAAACAAAATATATGTATATACCGTAATCTGTTCCATCTGCCGGACTTCGTGGCACGATCATGTTCAAGGCCAGAGAAACCAGCACTGTGGTCGACACAAACCAACTCCCCCGTACTAAGAAGTTTTCTTTGAGTGCAGGGTCAACATGGAGTAAGGAAGCACTAGGACCACACTGGGGAAAATGACGGATCTGCCACTTGCCAAAATCATCCCTCTTTCTCCTTTACTCAAAGTTTTCTGGTACAACTAAAGATAACTTTTGAATCCTTTACAGGTACCTTGGAATAAGACGGTTGATACGGAAACTTATACATAGTAAATCGTCAGCTCAATTAATTGGAGCGCCCTGTACAAATCAAAAGCCGGCTTCGAAAATTGGAACCTTGTATATAGCAAACTGCAAACTTCTACAACAAAGCAATTCTCATTATACTCCGTCGCAACGGACACCGGAATAGACAATCGCAAACCTCGTCACCGACATTCTGCATGAAGATTAGGGTCCAAGTATTGGGTTGGGGACCTGGCACAAGACTGGTTGATTTATCCTTGCCTATTTAATTACTTTATTTCGCATTATGACCTGGCACTAGACTCGCGCAGTGTAATAGACTCGCTATTTTAGATATTCGATGAGCTACTTGATTAGCTACGGAAAATTATGCTTCCTATACGAATGTTTTTCGCATTGTGCGTATTCATTGAATATTTCCCTTAAATTTCATAACTCACAAGTATATTCGTGAGTGGGGTCAATGATACATTAAAGCTCCTTATTATAATGGGATCGGGTCATTCGCCTAGGTAGGATTATGTATCACATTCTTATGGGATCGAGTCATTCGCCTCGACAGGATTATGTACCACACTCTTATGGAATCGGGCCGTTCGCCTCGGCAGTATCATGTAACACACTCTTATGGGATCGGGCCGTTCGCTTCGGTAGTATCATGTAACACACTTTTATGTGGTCAGGTTGTTCACCTCAGCTGTATCATGCATCATACTCCTATGGGATCGGGCTGTTCGCCTCGGCAACTTCATGAAATACTCTTATGGGATCTGGCCGTTTGCCTCAACAGAATCGTGGGTAATATTTGACAAATAACCAGTGTATCCGTGAGTTTTCCTGACTTGAGTTGTGATGACCTATTTGGTGGGGACCATATTATATACTCCATTTGAGGAGGTAACCGATATGTGAGGACTTATGTTTACTATTCAGATGAGGATCGTATCATGTACCTATATTTGTTTTCACCGTTTAATTACCATGCTTCATACTTTTTTACTTTCCACTGTACTTGATTTACTGGACCACTAGTAAGTGTCGATGTCAACCCCTCGTAAATAATTCTCCGGGGTAGGCTAGATACTTACTGGGTACACGTTGATTTACATACTCATGCTACACTTCTGCACTTATTGTGCAAGTATGTATTTCTGGTGGTCTTTTGGGCGCAAATGTGCATAAATTGATGGGTCTTTACAGTGAGCTGCATTCCATGTTACGATCCGCAACATACGAAGTCTCCATCATAATTATTTACATTGTTCCGTCTATCTTGTATTCCAAACATATATTATATTATTATTGCACTTTCTAGTAGATGCCCATGCACTTGTGATACCGAGTTTTGGGGTGTTCTTGAATTTGTTTATGATTTTGATTACCATTGAGACACTTTTACTTTATATTTTACTTAAATCATATGTATCTGCAATTTTTGATGCATCGACCTCTCTATCTAATAAGATTCATGATTTCAAAAATAATAAAATGAACAATAAAGTTGGTAGTTCACCGTTGGCTTGCTTAACGGTGACGTTGGGCGCCATCACGACCTATAGTGGGTTTGGGGTCATGATATTGAGCAGGTTTGTGTTATGTTTTGGGACTTGTTGGTGTGATTGGACGGGGTCCCGGGAGCCTCGAGTGTGTTTCGGGATGGTTTCGGACAAAATCTCATTGTTTTATCATTGCTGGTTTCTCGTGTTCTTGGTAAGTATCGCGATCGCGGGTAAAGGGACGCGATCGCAAAGAGAAGCTGGAGTTGGGGAGTAATTTGTGCATCGCGAACGCGGCAAAGGGGTCGCAAACACGTTGATGAGGATGAGGTTCTCTACACGAACACGACAAGGTGTCAATAAGACGAAGAAGGAAGGGGAGTTGGGGCCTGGAGGCACCAAGCCTTCGCGAACGCGACTCGAGGACCGCGAACACGAAGCGGTAAAGACCCGGAGTGTCACGACCCTAAATTCAACTAGTCGTGATGGTACCCAACCCAACCCGCTAGGTAAGCCAATTAACAATAAATCACAATATAATGATAATAATAAGAGTCAATAATGAAATAACTGATTCTATACAACTCCCTATCGCGTCCCGTTTTCTTTTCTCGCGAAATCGGGCTTCGACATGTGACAACTCTTTTAAAGGAGGTATTAAAAGAGGAGAGTTTACACCTAATAATTGTTAAGGTGCGTTAGGGAACTTATTTGCGAATAACTCTGTTTTAACTAGTCAACGCCACCAAAATTCGGGTAAGGGCTCAAATTACCTCAAAGAGAAGGTGTTAGGCACTCCTCGAGGTCCACCATTGTGGGTCACGACCGAACTTAAATTATATGGATTAGACTATGTGATCAAGTAAACAAGGAGAGTACAGAAACTAAAAATTTATTACAAAGAGATCTTAAATAGGGAGATACAACTTTTTTTTTCATTCTTATAGAAAAGAAAGGAAAAAAGGAGGAGGTTACAACCATCCTCCTGTCAAGAATTTTGAATGGTTGTGGGCAGTAAAGGCTGGAAAGTTCAATCATAGGTGGGTGAGAGATGACCGCTGGTAACTTGTGACAAGGCTTAAGATGTGATGCATGAAATGTGGGTTGTAGTAAGAGCTGAATAGGTAGGGATAGTTTGTATACTACAGAACCTATCTTCTGTAGAATCTGGTATGTTCCATAGTATTTGGCAGAAAGTTTGGTGAAATGATGACCTAACATGGTCACTTGCATGTATGGTTGGATCTTCAGGTAGACCCAGTCACCCTTCTGAAAGACTCTATCTGTTCTATGCTTATTGGCATATTCCACCATCCTCTGTTGTGCCCTTGCAATGTGATACCTCAGTAGCTAGAACTTGAATTACCTGGTGAGTAAGCTTATGTCAACTTCTTCAATGGTTGAATCTCCTGCTACATATGGTAAGTGAATGGGCGGTGGTTGACCATAGAGTGCCTCATAGGGCGTTGTTTGAATAGAAATGTGAAAGGTAGTATTGTACCACCATTCTGCAGCAGCCAAGTAGAGGAACTAATCAGTCTGAGAGTCTGAGCAAAAACATCTTAAGTAAGTCTCCTAATACTTATTAATCACTTCTGTCTGCCCATCTGTTTGGGGGTGATGGGCAGTTGAAGTGTTAAGGGTCACTCCCAACATAGAAAATATCTCTTGCCACACCTTACTAGTGAAAATTGGATCCCTGTCACTCATTATATCCTCAGGCATTCCATGAAGCTTATAAATGCGATCCATGAACAATTTTGCAATGTCATGAGCTGAGTATGGATGGGATAAGCCTACAAAGTGAGCATACTTAGTTAGCCTATCCACCACAACCCAAATTATAATTTTCCCTTTTGACTTTGGCAAACCTTCTATAAAGTTCATGCTTATACTTCCCCAAGATACAATTGGTATTCTTAAAGGCTACAAAAGGCCTGGATATGGTGAGTTATCATACTTGTGTCTCTGGCAGATATCACAATCTTTGACATATTGTTGAACATCATCTTTCAAACTCTTCTAGTAGAATAAGGCAGCTAGCTTCCTGTAAGTGTGATCAATCCCTGAATGTCCTCCAATTGGAGAATCATGCCACAATTGCATGATGTCTTTCCTTAATTGTATATCAGGGCCTACCACCAGTTTACCCTGTCTTCTCAATTTCTCATGTAAATAAGTGTAGCCATTATCTCCATCTCCTTTGCTTCTAGAGTTCTGATCATTTCTTGTAGTTCAGGGTCTAAATCCTAGCTTTGCATAATCAGCTTAAGCAGGTCTGTCTTAACTGTGGATAAGGTCATAGCAGCCAACTCCACTAAGGGTAATCTAGAAAAGGCATCAACAACCTTGTTTTCCTTCCCTTTTTTATATTTGGTGCTGAAGTCATACTGCATAAGCTTTGTTATCCATTTAAGTTAGGCTCCAATGTGTAACTTATGTTCAAGCAAGAATTTGAGGGCCTTATGGTCTGTTTTAACAATAAATGTCCTGCTAGTTAAGTATTGAGACCATTTACCCACAACCATAACCAAGGTTAGTAGTTCCTTGTCATAAACTAATAAGGATTGGTGTTGTGTTGAGAGACCCTTACTAAGGAATGCTATGGGTTGTCCCTTTTGCATTAGAACAACACATATACCCAGGTTGCAGGAATCAGTCTCCACCACAAAGAGTAAGGAGAAGTCTGGAAGGATCAACATTGGTGCTGAAAGTTGTGCCTCTTTGAGTATGTCAAAAGCCTTTCTTGCCTTTTCATTCCACATGAAACCATCTTTTTTAACAAATTAGCGAGGGGTTTGCTTAGCACACCATACCCCTTAATAAATCTTCTAAGTATCCATCCAAGCCTAGAAATCCCCTCAAGTACTTCATAGAATTAGGTTCAGGCCACTTTTGCACTGCTTCTATCTTCTTAGGGTCTGTTGCCATCCCTTCTGCTGATATATAGTGTCCCATATATTCTACCCTAGCTATAGTAAACACATAGTTGCTTCTCTTTGCTAGTAATTGGTTTTATACTAGTAGGTCAAACGTAGTTCTCAAATGGTTCACATGATCTTCTAATGTTTTGCTATACACCAAAATGTCATAAAAAATACTAGAATGAATCTTCTAAGATGCTCTTGGAATATGTGGTTCATTAATCCTTGAAAAAAAATTAGAAGGTGCATTAGTTAGGCCAAATAGCATAACTAGGTACTCATAATGCCCAGAGTGTGTCTTGAAGGCAGTCTTGGGTATGTATGCAGAAGCCATTCTTATTCGATAGTATCCAGTTCTCAAGTCTATTTTGGAATAGACTTGAGAGCCCCCCTCCCAACTCATCAAGTAATTCTTCTATCATAGGAATAAGGAATTTATCTTTTACTGTTGCCTTATTCAAGGCTCTATAATCCACACACAACCTCCATGGACCATCCTTCTTCCTAATCAATACCACTGGAGAGGCATAGGGTCTTGAACTGTATAGAATTAGTCCTTGATTCATCATTTCTTGAACTAGTTTTTCAATAACATCTTTTTGGACTGGTGAGTACCTATAAGGTCTGGATTTCACTGGGATGCTTCCTTCTATCACAGGGATGTGGTGATCAGAGACACCTTTAGAGGGAGGTAACTTCTTTGGTTCACCAAAGATCTTCTCATAGTCTTCCAACCGTCCTACAACTGGGGTAGAGTCACACCTTTGCTCATGTTCAGGTGCTCCTGTTGGTTCAGCTTCTGCACACATCACCTTGAATAGAAAGAACTGTGTTGTTTTCACTGTCATCTTACTCAAGGATTTAGCATCAACTGTTTTGAACTTTGGTTGAATGCCCTGTAAAGTCAACAGTTTTCCTTGATATTCAAACTCCATAATCAGTTTTCTGAAGTTAAACTTGATATCCTCCAATGGACATAACCACTGAATTTCCAGTACCACATCACTTTTCCCTATAGGAAATATGAGGAAGTCATCCTGAAACATGGCTTCTTGCATGAACCACTTGAACCCCCTTACACATTTTACCAGTTGGGATTTCTCTGCCATCTGCTACTTGGACTAGTTGTGACTTAGTTTTAGTGATCACACAACCCAATCTCTTAGCTGTCTCTTCATCAATAAAGTTATGGGTTGATCCACAGTTAATAAAGACTTCCAAAGGCTTCTTTTCAGTGAATCCTTTGAGTATTAAAGTTCTATACCCCATGGTTCCATTTAAAGCTTGTAATGAAATGTCACAGTTCTCCATAGTCTCTTTCAGTAGTTCTTCCTCTTCCACTTCCATTACTTCATCATCCCCTTCTTCTTCAATCTCATGTTCTTTCTTCTCCTCCAATTCTAATGAAAAAAACTATCTCTTAGCCTTATACCTATGTTCCGGAACAAATTTTTCATCACAGAAAAAACAGATTCCATTGACTTATTTTTCATCCATATGTGCTGGAGTCAGTCTTATACTTCTATTGTTGTCTATCCTACAGTATGAGGTTTTCTAAAGTTACTGACTCCTCCTTTGTGCATGGTATTAGGGTTGTACCCTATTGTTCCCCTATTCCGAGTGACTCCTAGACCAGTAGCTTTGATGGCCTTGCTTTGGGTAGAAAAGTTAGACTCCTGAAGTCTGGCTAGGTAGTAAGCCTGGGGCAAGGTGCTTGGGTTCTCCACTCTTACTGCACTGCTAAGCTCAGGTTTGAGGTTATTTAGGAATATGCTAATAGCATGATCCACTGAGACATTGAGCCTTATCATTACACTAATGAAGGCTTTTTGATACTCCTTTACTGTCCCAGTATGCTTCACATTTACTAACTCTATCATGGGGCCAGAATACTCTGCCCTAAAAGTATCACATAGAGCCTCCTATATGTATTCTTCCCAAGCTGGAAGAGGCAATGACCCTCCACTCCTCATATAACCTAGGTGCCACTGAAGTGCATCTCCTTCAAAATGTAGAGAGACTAGCTTCATACTCTGTTGAATAGTGACCTATTCCTATGAGAAAAACTAATCCACCTTATATAGCCATGTTCTTAAGTCCTCTCCATTAAACTTTGGTAACTCTACTTTGGTATATTTATTAAATGGTATGTTTGTCAATGGTACATGATGATTGTTTGGGTATGTTTGGTTCTGATGACTTATAGGTGTTAGTTGATATGGGCTGGTAGTTTGTAAATAAGGTGTGTGATGGTAGAGAGGTGGTGGAATGTGGGTGTTTTGGATATTATAGGCTAAAGAAAATTGGGCGTTGTGAGCATACAAGTTATAAGGGGTTTGAGATTCAGGGTAATTTCCTTGGAACTGATTAGGATGGTACTGATAGTACCTATTTGGTGTAGGTTGTGATTGATCTAAGTTGACTTTGGGAATTTGAACTTGAAGGTGTTGAAGAGGGATATTATGACTAATTTTGGAATTGTGATTAAATGGTATAGGATTATTGAAGGTATATGTGCCATACTGTTTTGTGCAATGGGGAACTGGAAGTTCAAATGACTAGAGCTCATAAGGTTCATGCAAATTGGGGATAATGACTGACTGAATTGTGTCTGATTTGGAGTAGGGTTACCTCCCTGGTTCGTTAAGCTTGGGTATGGGAAAGAAGCAGGCAGCTGAGGTGGAACAATCACACAAGTCAATGGAACAATACTCTGCGACATATTCCCAAGTGGGGAGCTAAATGACAATGTATTCACGGAACTGAGTGGACTATTTGTTACCTGAATCGGTGAATCTAAGTCACCAAACATCAGCGGAGTACCCGAAGGGGAATACAGTTCTGGGTCCTTCCCTCTTTCTAGTCTTTTTCTTCCATGAACTACCTCATGGAGATCTCGAAGAGCTGAATCTTGAGCTCGAATAGCTTGCTCCCGTCGCAACTCCATATGTTCTTGTATCTGATTATACTGCTTCATGTTAGCAGACATGTTGTGAAGGATACCCATCACCTCTGCAATTTCGGAAGACATGGATTTACGGTGCCAAGAGCGCCGCTTTGATGCCACTGATGCATGCTAGAAGTTAGAGAGAAAATAGAAGCTACTGCTAAGTAATAAGTTAGGGCAAAAGAAAAGAGATTTTTCATTCATAATCTGGACTTCTCTTTACATGACATATGTATACCACTTAACTTACATGTAAACAAAATAAGATAACTAACTTAGTGGGTATTGGGCAAATAGCCAAGTGTATATATCAACTCTCAAGGGGACTAACTGCAAAATACTTAAAACTAAATACTTATTCATTAATAATAACTAATATAACTACCACTACTTCCTCTTTAGCTTCAATTCACATCGGTCCTCCCATGATAAGTTCTGCTTATCTTCTTTTGTTCTAAGCATAACAAAGAACATACCAGAAATTGAGTTATTCAGAAAAAAGTAAAGTAGCTATAGCGTGTAACATGAATTTTTGATCTTTTTAATGTGTGAAAAAAAAAACACTTCTTTTTGTGCTTATTTATATTTCGCTTCAAAACGTCAATTACTGATCTCACTATAGGGGTGGCAAGTGGGCCGGGCCCGGTCCTAAGTGGGCTTCGCGGGCCCGGTCCTAAGTGGGCCGGTTCTAAGTGGGCCGGTCCTATACGGTCCGGTCCTAAACGGTCCTGGGCCTCGCGGGCTTATTGCTATAACCGGCCCGGGACCGGGACCATGAACTAACGGGCCTGGGTTTAGTGGGCCGGTCCCGGGCCTAAACGGGCCCAACAGAAACTTTTTATTTTTAATTATTTTTTTTATAGAAATTAGAGAAAAAAATAGTAATAAAGATATATAAGCTAAATTCGATTTATATACTATATATACATCAAAAAAAAAAAAAAAATATATATATATATATATATACACACACATAGTATACATCTTAAAATATACTATATATACATCTTAAGATATACTATATATATATAGTATAGTATAGTAGATCTTAATATATATATATACATCTTAAGATATATAAGCTATATATATATATATATATATATATATATATATATATATAGTAAGATGTATATATAGTATATCTTAATATATATCTACTATATATATCTAGTATACTATGTATATATAGTATATCTTAAGATGTATATGTAGTATAGTATATATAGTATATCTTAAGATGTATATAGTATAATATATATAGTATATCTTAATATGTATATATAGTATATCGAATAGAGTTTATATATCTTATGAGATGTATATATAATATAGTATAAATATAAGCTTATATATATATGTGTGTATACTATACTATGTTATACTATATGTACATCTTAAGATATACTATATATACATGTATATCTATTATATATATCTAGTATAATATGTATATATAATATATCTTAAGATGTATATGTAGTATAGTATATCTTAGTATATCTAGTATAGACTATAGTATAGTATATATATATATATATATATATATATATATATATATATATATGTATACTATATATAAGCTATATTCGATTTATATACTATATATACATCTTAAGATATACTATATATACATGTATATCTACTATATATATCTAGTATACTTAGTATATCTTAAGATATATATGTAGTATACTATGTATATCTACTATATATATCTAGTATACTATGTATATCTTAAGATGTATATGTAGTATAGTATATCTACTATATATATCTAGTATACTATGTATATATAGTATATCTTAAGATGTATATATAGTATAGTATATATAGTATATCTTAAGATGTATATGTAGTATAGTATATATAGTATATCTTAAGATGTATATGTGGTATAGTATATCTACTATATATATCTAGTATACTATGTATATATAGTGTATCTTAGTATGTATATATAGTATAGTATATATAGTATATCTTAAGATGTATATAGTATAATATATATAGTATATCTTAAGATGTATATATAGTATATCTTAGTATACTTAGTATATCTAGTATAGACTATATATTATATATATATATATGTATACTATATATAAGCTATATTCGATTTATATACTATATATACATCTTAAGATATACTATATATACATGTATATCTACTATATATATCTAGTATACTTAGTATATCTTAAGATATATATGTAGTATACTATGTATATCTACTATATATATCTAGTATACTATGTATATCTTAAGATGTATATGTAGTATAGTATATCTACTATATATATCTAGTATACTATGTATATATAGTATATCTTAGTATGTATATATAGTATATAGTATAGTATATATAGTATATCTTAAGATATTTATAGTATAATATATATAGTATATCTTAAGATCTATATATAGTATATCTTAGTATACTTAGTATATCTAGTATAGACTATAGTATAGTATATATATATATATATATATATATATATATATATATTGTATACTATATATAAGCTATATTCGATTTATATACTATATATACATCTTAAGATATACTATATATACATGTATATCTACTATATATATCTAGTATACTTAGTATATCTTAAGATATATATGTAGTATACTATGTATATCTACTATATATATCTAGTATACTATGTATATCTTAAGATGTATATGTAGTACAGTATATCTACTATATATATCTAGTATACTATGTATATATAGTATATCTTAAGATGTATATATAGTATAGTATATATAGTATATCTTAAGATGTATATATAGTATATCTTAAGATGTATATGTAGTATAGTATATATAGTATATCTTAAGATGTATATGTGGTATAGTATATCTACTATATATATCTAGTATACTATGTATATCTTAGTATGTATATATAGTATAGTATATATAGTATATCTTAAGATGCATATTGTATAATATATATAGTATATCTTAAGATGTATATATAGTATATCTTAGTATATCTAGTATAGACTATAGTATAGTATATATATATAAGCTATATATATATATATATATATATATATATATATATATGTATACTATATATAAGCTATATTCGATTTATATACTATATATACATCTTAAGATATACTATATATACATGTATATCTACTATATATATATCTAGTATACTTAGTATATCTTAAGATGTATATGTAGTATAGTATATCTACTATATATATCTAGTATACTATGTATATATAGTATATCTTAGGATGTATATATAGTATAGTATATATAGTATATCTTAAGATGTATATAGTATAGTATATATAGTATATCTTAAGATGTATATATAGTATATCTTAGTATACTTAGTATATCTAGAATAGACTATAGTATAGTATATATATAAGCTTATATATATATATATATATATGTATGTATATATATAGTATACTATATATAAGCTATATTCGATTTATATACTATATATACATGTATATCTACTATATATATCTAGTATACTTAGTATATCTTAAGATGTATATGTAGTATAGTATATCTACTATATATATCTAGTATACTATGTATATATAGTATACCTTAAGATGTATATATAGTATATCTTAAGATGTATATATATAGTATAGTATATCTTAATATGTATATATAGTATAGTATATATAGTATATATAGTATATCTTAAGATGTATATATAGTATAATATATATAGTATATCCTAAGATGTATATGTAGTATAGTATATCTACTATATATATCTAGTATACTATGTATATATAGTATATCTTAAGATGTATATATAGTATAGTATATATAGTATATCTTAAGATGCATACATAGTGTAGTATATATAGTATATCTTAAGATGTATATATAGTATAGTATATATATTATCTCTTAAGATGTATATGTAGTATAGTATATCTTAAGATGTATATATAGTATAGTATAGTATATATATAAGCTATATATATATATATATATATATATATATATATATATATATATATATGTATTTATACTATATATAAGCTATATTCGATTTATATACTATATATACATCTTAAGATATACTATATATACATGTATATCTACTATATATATCTAGTATACTTAGTATATCTTAAGATGTATATGTAGTATAGTATAATATATATATAGTATATTTTAAGATATATATATAGTCCAACATTTTATTTTATTATTTTAAAAAAAAAAAATAAAAAAATTAGCCGTTGGGCCCGTTAAGGGGACCGGTCCGGTCCCGGGTCTGGCGGGCCAAATCATAGGACCGGCCCACGAGACCGGACCAGACCCTCTAAAACCGGACCATACGTTCTTGGCCCGTTTAACCGTCTGGCCCGCGGTCCTGGGCCGGTCCCGGGCCTGGACCGGCCCACTTGCCAGGCCTATCTCACTATAACTTCGCTAGCCAATTTATGATGCTGACCAACATGTATATGATTGCATTTCCAGTACTTTTTAGCTCATTAGGAATAGCCTCAATTGCATACTCTGGACTCTGGAGGAATATAATTTAATTTGTGCATAGGAATTCTTGTATGTTAATGTTTTTTTTTTAGAAATAGGAAGTAGTTATATTAATATTAGATGGGCACAGAAATATTACAAACCATAGTTATGACACTTAGGGCACATTGATTTCCAAGTCTAGCAAAAAACTGTTACAAACTGCCAAATCTGCTCTTCCTACAACTGTAAACCTGTAACATTCTGTTGTAAATAGCAATTTCAATTTTTACACTTCTTTTCTTTTTGCCTATGGCCAGGAAAAGGTAGAAAAGGACAGAAAAGGAGAGTAGTAAATTCTTTAACATGTAATACTGTATCATATCCGATCCGACACGCCCATTTGACACCCCTAACTGCATGCAATAGCTTCTGTACAATCAATGTCGGCTCAGGACGTTGCGGAACCCGCCGTCATTCAACGACCCGATTTGTTGGGCTGGTTCGGTAAATTGGGGGCAAATATGTACCCGAAAGACTAATGCATGCTCTCGACGAGCTCAAAACCGCCTTCAGTTCGCTCGCTACCGACCATGACTTTCAGGTGTTTGATTTTTTGCATTCTTAAATTGCTGATTAAGTTTTATTTTTTGAGTATTGGAATGAGATTGGGCCCAATTAGAGCGAAATGGGTAGAGTAGAAGATTCATATAGTTGAGACAAGTTAGTTTTGGGATTGAGATGTACTTGATGTTATTGTTTTTTTAACCGCAATATGCATTTTGTAAGAAGAGCAGATCTGATTGATTGGACGTTACAACCGGCTATATTGTTTTCCCGGAGTTAGCCACGTATTATTAGATGTCTAACCCTTTTCTATTTTTCTCTTATCCTTTGAAATATGAATAGTGAAACTGACCAAAAAAGAAGCTATTCTTTTAGTTATTATTCAATCGTGAAATGATGAAACTAGTGGACTAGTATTTCTTGATATCCAAAGTCTGTGTCTTTATAACATGATGAAATAGGTGGGCACAAATTAGCAAATTCCTGAGAACTAGCTTCAAATGCATATATTGTGCGTGTTTTAAAATAAAGTATACAAATTTGCTTTAAGCATAATTTCTTAGTGCATGAGCTACAATTTTGTTGGCAATTTAGTATAATTGAAGTGTTTATTCTGATATAAACAGTTGTAGCTATGACTTCTGAGCTTATTCACTTGACCCCCTTTTTTCAAATTTTTATTTTTCATTTGACTTGGGATTTAGATAACAACAACAACAACAACTCAGTAAAATCTCACTAATGGGGTTTGGGGAGGTTAGTGTGTACGCAGACCTTACCCCTACCCCAAAAGGAGTAGAAAGGCTGTTTCTGAAAGACCCTCGGCTCAAGAAAACAAAAAGACAAAAGGACAAAAGGAGACAGTATTAGTATCACCACAACAATCATAGGAAAAATAGGAACACCATGAATTACATAAGAAAGATGAAAAACAAAACGATAGCTAGTAAATATGACATGCACTGAAAAGCGAAGTAGTAAAACACAACATTGTCACTAGCTATCTTAGACAAAAACCCTACATGGCTAGTCCCACAATGGTATGAAGTAAGTCAAGACTCAACTACATCCTAACCTACAACTCTAATACTCAACCTCCACATCTTCCTATAAAGTGTCATGTCCTCGGGAATCTGGAGCCTCACCATATCCTGTATGATCACCTCTCCCCAATACTTCTTAAGCCGCCCTATACCTCTTCTCGTGCCCTCCACAACCAGCCGCTCATACCTCCATACCAGAGCATCTGGGCTTCTCCTTTGAACATGTCCGAACCATCTAAGCCTCGCTTCCCGCATCTTGTCATCAATGGGATCCACATGCACCTTCTCCCGAATAAAATCATTCCTAATCTTATCTATTCTAGTGTGCCCACACATCTATTTCAACATCCTCATTTCTGCTACTTTCATCTTCTAGATATGTGAGTTCTTAACGGGCCAACACTCAGCCCCATACAATATGACCGGTCTAACCACCGCTTTATAGAACTTACCTTTGAGTATTGGTGGCACTCTCTTGTCACACAGGACTCTAGATGCTAACCTCCACTTCATCTATCCTACCCCAATACGGTGTGTGATATCCTCGTCGATCTCCCCTCTACCCTGGATAACCGAACCAAGGTACATGAAGCTTCCTCTACTCGGGATGACCTGTGATTCAAGCCTCAAATACACGCCCACTTTCCCTGGCTCAGCGCTGAATTTACACTCCAGGTATTCCGTCTTCGTCCTGCTCAGCTTGAAACCCTTAGACTCAAGATCCTGTCTCCAAACCTCTAGCCTCTCGTTAACACTGGCTCGCGACTTATCAATCAGAACTATATCATCGGCGAATAGCATGCACCATGGAACCTCCACTTGAATATGGTGTGTTAACGCGTTGGTCACCAGGGCGAATAAGAACGGACTGAGCGCAGAACCTTGGTGTAACCCCATTACAATCGGAAAATGCTCAGAGTCGCCTCCTACTATCCTAACCCGAGTCTTAGCCCCATCATACATGTACTTAATCGCCATAATGTAGGGAGCCGACACACTTTTTGCCTCCAGGCATCTCGAGAGAACTTCTCTAGGAACCTTGTCATACGCTTTCTCTAGGTCAATAAAGACCATGTGCAGATCCTTCTTCCTCTATCTGTACAGTTCCACCAACCTCCTAACAAGGTGTATAACTTTTGTAGCCGAACGACCCAGCAAAATTCCGAACTGGTTGTCGGATACAGTCACTGTCATCCTCACCCTCACTTCAACCACTCTCTCCCACACTTTCATGGTATGACTGACTTGGGATTTAGAGAACCCTTAATTTTTGTAATTGCCTTAAAGGAGAAACTATTTAGTATTTGAATGAAAATAATTTGAACAGTTCTGAACATATAAAGAGGATTGATAAGTCGACTCGAATCGTTATGAGATTGTGGTGTAGTTGATTGATTTCAATTGTTTTACATCAGGCAGACTTGTTATGACCCCTATAGAAATTCTAACTCATTGACATGATTTATGCTGACTGCAGAAAGAACTAAAAGGAATATTGAGAGATTATGTTAGCAGAGAGAGCCCTCTTTATTTTGTCGAGCGGCTTACTGAGCATTACAAACGTGCAGATGGTGAAGGACCATTGATCTACTTGAAGAGGGAAGATCTAAACCACACTGGTGCCCACAAAATCAATAATGATGTTGCCCAGGCTTTGCTTGCCAAGCGCTTGGGAAAGAAATGCATTATTGCTAAGACAGGGACTGGTCAGCACACGGTGTTGCCACTGCTACTGTCTGTGCTCGGTTTGGTTTGGAGTGTGTTATTTATATTGGTGCTCAAGATATGGAGAGACGAGCACTGAATTTCTTCAGAATGAGGCTGCTTGGAGCTGAGGTTTGTGTCCTACATTGTGGATTGTTTGTTCTGTTCTTAGCATACTTCAGGAGAGATTTTGAAAATTTCTACAAGGAGTTCACTGATTGACTTTTGCAGCTTCACCTAAAATCTCTAGAAGTGCAACCTTTTATTAACTGAATTGGCTACCCTCAGTGAGACTAACAGGAAAAATTGTGTGGTTTCTTCTCTATGCTCCATGGATGAATTATAGGTTCAAGGAACAAATGAATAAAGGGCTCCCGCTATGCGCGGGGTCGGAAAAAGGGTCGTACCGTAAGGGTTTATCGTACGCAACCTTACACAGTGTATGCGTGCAAAATATTGGTAAATGGGAAAAATAGAATATGCTATGAATTTTTATGAACTTGGAGAGTAGGGCTTAGATGTGTACTGATGAAGAGAGTGCATCTTCTTAAAATCCATGAATCAGTCAAGTAAATTGAAGGTAGCATGAAGTTTAACTAAACAAATTATTGATCTGCAATGCTTGTGAGAGCTATCTTTGTTCTTGAGCTTGACTATCTTAATACCAAAACCTCAACTACCAACTAGAAATGGATGAAGGCACAAGGTTACCCCCAATTAGTCTTGATATTGATCGTTTTCTTTTTTGGATAAATTTCCCTGCCTCTATTTTGATCTGAAGACCACTCGTCATTCTGCTAATGGCTTAATAACAGAAGTTTACATGTACCATTACTTGTTTTCTGTGATATATTCCTGTAGATGGTCAATCTTCAGTTCATATTTTCCATCCTCTTGTTGCAACGCATGTTCATATTTCAAATCATGGTTTGCTATTCGATGGGGATAATTACATAAGTATATCTATTGCAGGTTGAAACTGTAACTTTTTCTTTTGCATTTGAGTCAATTTTTCTGATATTTAATTAGCTTCCCAAAATTTACATGTAGGTTAGAGCTGTCCACTCTGGAACTGCTACGCTCAAGGATGCTACTTCAGAAGCTATAAGGGATTGGGTTACAAATGTCGAAACAACTCATTACATACTTGGTTCTATTAGACCACATCCTTACCCCATGATGGTTAGGGGGTTTCATGCAGTGATCGGTAAAGAAACGAGGAAGCAATCATTAGAGAAGTGGGGTAGGAAGCCAGATGTGCTTGTTGCATGTGTTGGAGGAGGTTCAAATGCTAGGGGACTGTTTCATGAGTTTGTTGATGACAAATATGTGAGGCTGATTGGGGTGGAGGCAACAGGTTTTGGTCTAGACAGTGGTAAACATGCTGCCACTTTGACAAAGTGAGAGGTGGGTGTTCTTCATGGAGCTATGAGCTATCTACTGTAGGATGAAGATGGGCAGATAGTTGAGACCCACTCTATCAGTGCTGGGTAATAACTTGAACTTTACTTGTTACCAAAGTGCTCATTATGCTATTACGAAATCCTGAATGGGATAGGCATATCGCTATGAATTATGTCTTCTAACTGGTTTTCTCCCTGGTTATTAGGTTGGATTACCCTTGAGTTGGGCCAGAATACAGCTTCTTGAAAGATTTGGGGAGAGCAGAGTACCATAGTATCACAGATGAGGAGGCTTTGGAAGGTGATAAGTGATTTCACTTACTCTTAGTTCAAAGCTTTGCGTATAATTTGGATCCCTTCGAAGTTATTATTTTCTAGTCTGTAACTGGCTTCCACTTTTGTTGCATTTTTTTGACGTATCAAATAAATCCATTCAAGTTTCACTTATGTCTTTATGTTTGCAGCCTTCAAAAGGTTATCTCGGTTAGAGGGCATTATCCCCGCTCTGGAAACATCTCATGCTCTGGCCTACTTAGAGAAGCTGTGTCCAACTCTTCCGAATGGAACTAAGGTTGTGCTTAACTACAGTGGTAGAGGATATAAGGACATTCAGACTGCTATTAAATATTTGAAGGTTTGATGGAGCTCCCTGGTAATGCTTGGCCTAGTGAAATATCATTCTATTGAGTTATTCTTTCGGTTGTTATTGTTGAGACTTTGCGTACATTGTGGTTGAGCCGATGGATCCTTATTGTGAAATTCTGTTATTGTTTATTTTCTCTGACAAGTTGTGATATTGGGCACTTGAGGTGCGATTTGTGATACGTTGTGATATTGATACGCATGCGGTGGTATAACGCCTGGGGGTTAAAATGCATGCAGTGAGATAAGGTGGGTTTGATATGCGTGGCTAGTAGGGGAACTACTAGAAGCCATGATGTGTGATAAGATGGGCTAAAACGCGGGATGCTATTTCGGAAAAAATAATTTTCAAAACATAATGTAAAGGCTCCCGCGGTGATATAACCAAAAACTGTGAGTTACTTTTGTGATTTGGGACTACGAGGCGGTACCTCGGCAGTGACCTTTGTTGATCTTTCTCTATTTGCTGTACTTGTCTTGGTTGTTTGTTTCCTTAACATGTCAATCCTTGTTTCCTTCGGTGTTGTATTATCTGCCTTGATTCTGTGTAGTTAACTTTTGGTAAATTCCTCATTTGTTTTATTTCCATTGTCATTCCCATTGTATTGTTATATCTTTCGTCCTGTTTCTTATTATTTCCAGTAGGGCCTTGGCCTGACCTCGTCACTACTCTACCGATGTTAGGCTTGACACTTACTCGGTATCGTTGTGGTGTACTCATACTACGCTTCTGCACATCTTTTTGTGCAGATCCAGATACTTCTTATCAATCCCGGCACTAGTGAGCTGAGTTTGTATTTGGAGACTTCAACGTACACTTGCCCGCATCCGCAGGCCTCGGAGTCCTATTATAACCCTTTTTATATTTTCCCTTCTTTACTAGACACAGTTGTATATGATTGATTTATGCATTGTCATAGGGCTTGTGACTTTGACTTATATTACGCCGGGTTTTGGTTATGGACTTACACTACTAGAAATTCGCTAAAAACCGACCAAAAATACTGACCAACGTTGGTCGGTTATGGCAAATTACCGACCAAAACGCGACCATTACGGTGTGGACGGTGTTTTGATGGTCGGAATGGCTTATCGATCAAAGTTGGTCGGAAATTACAGACCAACTTTGGTCGGTATATTGAAATGACCATCTGACAAGTTTAATTACTTATCGACCAACTTTGGTCGGAAATATATTTTATTAATTTAATTTTACCGACCAAAGTTGGTCGGTTTAACTAAATTATATTTTTTTATTAATTATTAAAATTAAAAAAAACTGACCAACTTTGGTCGGTAATTGAAAGTATATATTTTTTAAAAATAATTAAAATTAAACATTACCGACCAACTATGGTCGGTAATCTCAACAATGCAAGAAAAATACCGACCAAAGTTGGACGGTAGTGTTGAATTCTGGGAATTCAATGTTCATTAACCGACCAACTTTGGTCGGTATTTTGGAATAATTTTATTTATTTATTAAAAACCGACCAACTTTGGTCGGTTTTTCTGGGTTTAATTTTGGCATAAAATGCCTGTTTTGGCAGCTAAACCACCTGCGAGCATACCAATACAACAACACAACAACAACCACAAAAACACAACAACAACAACAACAACAACACAACAACAACAACCAAATCACCAGCTGGATGACTACGGATGAATTCCTTCACGTTACTTTGGTAGCGACCCTATATTATTTTAAATTAAATCAGTATTTCAAGTTTTTTATAAAAGTAAATTATAATACTTAAATAAAATTGAAAGCTTACATATGCAGTCGAGGTCCGGTCCTCGACCCACCTATCTCGATCCCCCTCTTTCTTCTTCTTCACAACATGTGTCTCCTTGAATAGCTCATCATGACTCATTGGACGCCCATACTTCTTTTCCTGAAAACAAATTAATTTAGTTAATAAACAGAATAGATATACTTAGAAAAGTAAAATAATTTAAGCAATTACGTACCGATCTTCTTTTTATTGTCCCTAGGCCGATCACACCTCCAGTGTGCAAGGATCCCTTCTCGGATGCGCGAGCTTTCTTTCCTTTTTTGCTCCTCTCTAAGAACTCTACGGTAAGCCATTGCCTTTGCAAATCATTCCACAAATTCTCAAGTAACTAGCCATGCCTCTTGTTCTTCTTTCTAGCATCCGAAAAAGCATCCGCCAATCTCTTGCGAGCTTTATGATGAAAATTTGTAGCCACTTCCGCACTATAGCGGTCTTCCCATACACACTTGCTATGTATTTAAAAAGTTAAATATTACATGGAAACATCATAAATATAAATTATTAAACTATTTAGAAGAATATTTATACCTTAAATTGATTGAAAATTTGCTCCTTCAGTGAGAATGGGAAATCAGTCCAAGTCGCATAAGGGCCATCATAAAGCTTTCTGATAGCATTGGTGATTATCCTCTAGTCTTATTACCCGGCCTGAACCTGCAATTTAACAATAAAAACACATTAATAACTTAGTAAAAATGTTACAAATCAATAGACGCAAAAATAATGAATAACACTTACCCATCACCCTCAGGGACTATGATGATCCTGCCATATCGATCATAATGCACTACCTCGTCATCACCATTCGAAGCATGTGTATCAGAGGCATGTGAAGACGGTGTAGGCGGGTCAGAGCTAATGCCTCCCAGGCGAAGGCCTGCAATAGATGGAGTCGATGATGAAGATGGTTGCGATCCCTGTGACTGCGACATAGCTGGATGCGACCCAAGTGGATGTGATACCGATGGCTGTGACCCGAGTGGCTGTGACCCGAGTGGCTGTGACATGGGTGGATGCGATCCATGTGGCTGTGATATGTAGGGATGTGATCCATGTGGATGTGATGCAGATGGCTGTGAGGCAGCTGGACTGTATGTCGGACGTATAGTCCTGTGGCCCTGTGATGGAAGACTGGGTGTCTGAATGAAGGTGTACGGCTCGTGATGCTGTGGCAGCTCAGTATAGCCGTGTGGTGGAGGATAAGACATAGGCATCTCTGAAAAGGGTGGACAAGAGGGAGTATTATTTTCTACCCTCCTCTTTCCCTTCCTACCCTTTTCTCGACCCCGAGAACTAGTAGGGTCATTGTTACCTTGACCCTTGCCTGCCATCTGCATAATATAATACACATTTAGATTGAAACATATAAGAAACTAGCTATAAAACGAGAGTGCTTTAAAAAACCAACTTTTTAATCCTCATCGACGTATTGTTCCTCGTCCGAGAATTCTTCGTCCTCACTTGTTTGAGCTTCATCAGTTGATTCTTCGTCCTCATTTTCTATAATTGTTACTTCATTTATATCAACTTCTTCCAATATGCGTTCAGGATGTTCCAAATCATTTTCTAACTGATCGTCCACTATTTGGTGAACATTGGAGATATCGTTTTGATATGCAACATCTAACACATTCTCGACTTCCACCCTACCTACAGGCTTAGTTTTTATTACAACCCACCAATCGGACTTATTCCGCCGCAATGAATAAGGAGCATAATACACTTGCCTAACGTTATGTGCAATTATGAAAGGATCATAGCGATCATACTCCCTCGTATGATTAACCTCAATTATGTTGTATTGGTTGTGTACTCTTGTACCTCTTGTTGGATTTGGGTCAAACCACTTGCATCTAAAGAGTATCAATTTCTTATATGGCCAACCTGTATATTCTAGTTGTAATATTTCTTTGACCACACCATAATAATCAATATCTCCAACTTGGTTGCCATCACCACCTTGAACCCACACCCCGCTGTTGTTGCTATTTTTATTTTTAGAGCAATCCTCTGTATGAAACTTATAACCATTCACTACGTACTTAGACATTGATTTACACCATTATTTGGATTATTTACCTACATAGAGTTAAAAAAAGTCATAAGTTAGCACAACTGATGAATCAATTTTTATACATTCACTACATATGTGTATATATATATATATACACTTACAAACTGTTTGAACCACGTATCAAATCTCGTATATACAACATCATAGCCAAATTGACCCATGAAGTGACTGTGACATATCAAATATTTTTAGTAGTTGCATCAATATGTAGTCACAGTAAATTTTACATTTTGATAACTAATAAATCAATACTTACTTGAGAAATGGTACAACTTCGGGACAATTTAGCAACACATGAAGTGTAGCTGACTTGTACTCCATATCACTCAAACTTCTCTTTCTAACATCCTTAGAACATCGGCCTGGTTGATTGAATATGGACATTGGTGGATATAATGGATCATTCACACATTCGACCGTGTGCCTATTGGGCCTATTCCTAGAACATGGCACGTTACTCTCAAAATAATAAGAACAAAAATGTGCAGTTTCCTTTGCAAGATAGGCTTCGCATATAGATCCTTCAATCTTATTCCTCTGCTTAACAAATTATTTGCATTTGCCAATTGTCCTACATAATCTCATGTTAGCCAAGAACATTCAAATAAAATAGAATATTACATCAAACTTATAATATTACCTCTCAAAGGGATACATCCATATGCATTGAACATGCCCTTCAAGTCGTGCCTCGTGTACAAGGTGTATTGGAAGGTGTTCCATCACATCAAAGAAACTACATGGGAATATTTTTTCCATCTTACTAGAAATTACACGGATGTTTTGGTCCATCCGAAGTAGGTTTTCTTCCCTTAATGTGGTAGAACACAAGTCTTTGAAAAATAAACTAATCTCTGTGATGGGTTTCCAGATTCTTTCAGGCAAACCACAAAATGCAATAGGCACTAAGGTCTCCATGAAAACATGGCAGTCATGACTTTTCAAATGGCTCAACTTCCCTACCTCCATATCTACTTTTTTTCCAAGATTCGACGCATAACCCTCAGGCATCTTTAATTTCGTAACCCAATCACAAATTTGTCGTCTTTCCTCCAAAGTGAATGTGTAACTTGCTTTGGGCTTGAACACCTTACCATTGTTTGCTGTCTGCAAGTATAATTCAGGCCGCCTGCAATATTCTTGTAAGTCCATTCTAGCCTTCGGGTTATCTTTTGTCTTACCTTTAACATCCATCACTGTGTTGAACAAATTATCAAAATAATTCTTCTCAATATGCATGACATCAAGGTTGTGTCGGAGAAGATTATCCTTCCAATAAGGCAACTCCCAAAATATACTCTGTTTCGTCCAATTATGATTAACACCATATCCGGGGAATCTATAAGGTGGAGCGTCAGTAACTTTACTGAAGTTCTGGACCCTCTCCCAAATTTTCTCACCTGAAAGTATCGGAGGTGGAGAATCATATTCCACTTTATTCTTTTTGAATGCATTTTTCATCCTTTTAAACTCATGATCATCAGGCAAGAATTAACGGTGACAATCAAACCATGATTGCTTTCGGCCATGTTTCAAAGTGAACGCTTTACTATTTTCCATGCAGTAAGGACAAGCTATCCTTGATAAAGTGCCGGTAAAATCATTGTGGCCTAAGAAACTCCGCACGCCTTTCACCGAAGTTGGAGGTGGAAGTTTAGAAATCACCTCAATTTTTGCCTTGTCGACTTCAGTGCTATTCTTTGAGATCTTGTGGCCAAGGACAATGCCTTCCTCAACCATGAAATGACATTTCTCCCAATTTAGCACCAAATTCGTTTCTTCACATCTTGCCAATACTTTATCCAAATTTGCCAACCAATCATCAAAGGAATCCCCAACCACCGAGAAGTCATCCATGAAACATTCAAGGTAGTCCTCCACCATGTCCGTGAAGATAGCCATTATAAACCTTTGAAAAGTCGTTGGTACATTACATAACCCAAATGGCATCCCCTTGAAGGCGAACATACCATATGGACATGTAAATGTTGTTTTCTCTTGATCCTTTGGAGCAATAAGGATTTGGTTGTAGCCTGAATATCCATCTAGAAAGCAATAGAAAGCACGGCCGGCCAAACTATCAAGTATTTGGTCAAGGAAGGGAAGTGGAAAATGATCCTTCCTTGTGACTTTGTTGAGCTTGCGATAGTCCATACACACTCTCCACCCGGTCACCGTTCTTGTGGGAATCAACCCATTCTTGTCATTGGTGACCACCGTCATGCCCCCCTTCTTTGGGAAACATTGTGCCGGAGAAGTCCACGAACTATCGAAAATGGGGTAGACAATCCCTTTCACGCCCCAAAACTGATTAAAAGTCTTGATGGAGCCTAACACCGCTGTCAGGCAAGCCAACAATAATTGATTAACTTAATTACTCATTTTAGTATTGTTGAAATCATAATTTCCTTCAATTAAATAATAAGAGATAAGATTTATAGAGTAAATGGAAATGTTTTCGCAACTACAATATTGAACAACCCATAAGTAACCCCCCAAAACCCGGTGTCAGAAGTGCATCAGCATCAACTAGGAAGTAAAATAAAATACAATATTTGTCCGGATTACAAATTAGACAGGAAGGATATATAAGTAACTCTGAAGAAGACTCTACTGGCTGCGGATCGTAACATGGGATGCAACTCACCTAAGTCCCCGCAATAACTGCGCCTCTGCGCTCACAAGGCCACTAGACATATATGTACCTGCACAAAAATGTGCAGCAAGTGTAATATGAGTGCGTAAATCAACGTGTACCAAGTAAGTATCCAGTCTAACCTCAAAGAAATATTGACAAGAGGTCGACTCTGACACTTACTATAGGCTAACAATAAAATACCGATGTTATAATTAAGCATGGATTTTCATAATATAGCTGTAAACTCAATAACCGGAAATAATAAACAATCCCCTTACGAATAGAAATTCCCGAATTTTATTCTCATCAATTAACAATTTATATCTCAAGCCAATGAAGCAATGTCAAGTATTATTAGTTCCAAATAATTATCATGCGCAGGTCATGCCGAGGTCATACGGCCCAATCCAACATCAATATTTAAAATGTGCACTTCCGAGGGTCGAACGACGTGAACCATAGATGCATCTATTAACCTGCCGAAGCGAACCCACTCCCATGAGAGTAGTAGAAATTTACCCCACTTGCGTAATATAGTTGCAACACGGTTGAACACAAAGTTCTCAAGTTATTATAATATTCCTCAATTCTTTTTAAGCATACTCAAATCTCAACTCTTTTCAAGGCAAATAATAAACATAATCAAATAACGGTATCAACAAGGCATGGTGTAAAACTAAAACTACCCGGACATAGTCATAATTAGTAGCTACGCACGGACTCTCATCATCTCGTGCGTACGTAGCCCCCGCAAATAAGAGCACATATAAATTCAATTCACCTGTGGGGTTAATTTTCCTCTTACAAGGTTAGAAAAGAGACTTGCCTCGCTCCGAAATTCCATAACCTGCTCCAAAGTCTTTTCAACAACTCAAACGGATGCCCATCGCTCCAAAACTAGTCAATAAATGTGCAAATCCACAAACATATACTCTAATACTCATTATAATTCAATTTACAATAATTTCTAACTCCGGTCGAAGAATCGATAAAGCAACCCTCAGGCCCATGTGCCCGGATTCTGAAAATATTTGAAGGTAATCTTTACTCATAACACCATGAACTTGATTATATTATTTATTCCAAATTTTATATCCAATTTTGTGGTAAAAATCTAAAAATACCAATTTCTAGGCTTTTTCTTCAAAATCCCAAATTTTTACAAATGTTCATGCATTTACAAGCCTAAATTCGTATATTTAACTCACAAATGGTAGAAATCACTTACCTCATTATTCACAGTGAAAATGGTGCTCCAAAATCGCTCCAAGGTCGACTCTCATGGAGGAAATGAAATGAAAATGGCCAAACCCCGTGTTATTAAAAACCTAACTGCCCAGCAACGATTTTCGCTTCTGCGATCTAATAGTTGCTCCTGCGGCTCCGCACCTGCGGAAAGTCCATCCCAGGTGTGGTTCAAGCTCGACCCAACAGTCTCCGCATCTGCGCTTCTGCTTCCGCGACCCTCACTTCTGCACTTGCCTTGCCTCTTTTACAGCGTCGCACCTGCGGCCCTTTTTTCCGCATGTGCGATTGCACCAGCAACCAGAAAATCCCAGCATTCCCTTAGTTCAAAACTCTATCCGCTAAGCATCTGAAACTCACATGAGACCCACCGGGACCCCAACCAAGCATACCAACAAGTCCTAAAACATCATACGAACTTAGTCGAGCCTTTAAAACACATCAAACAACGCAAAAACACGAATCACCCTACAATTCAAACTTAATGAACTTTGAAACTTCAAACTTCTACAATCGATGCTGAAACCTACCAAATCACGTCCGATTGACCTCAAATTTTGCGCACAAGTCATAATTGACATTACAGACCTACTCCCACTTTCAAAATCAGAATCCAACCCTGATATCAAAAATATTCACTCCCGGTCAAACATTCCCAAAAACCTTTAAATTCCCAACTTTCGCCAAATGACCCCAAAATGACCTACGGACCTCCAAATCTACTTCTGGACGCGCTCCTAAGTCCAAAATCATCACACAGATCTATTCCCAGACGCAGAATCCCAAATGGACATCGATAACATTGAAATGCACTTCAACCTAAATTTATGAAATTCGTCCAAATGATAGTCGCCGAAATACTCTCGGGTCATGCAAAACCCGATTCGAACATACACCCAATTCCAAAATCATCATACGAACCTATTGGAACTTTCAAATCCTGATTCCGAGATCGTTTACTCAAAAATCAACCATCAGCCAACTCCTCCAATTTAAAGCTTCTGAAATTAGAATTTTCTCTCCAAATCAACTCCGAACTTCCCGAATTTCAATTCCGACCACACGTACAAGTCATAATACCCGAATTGAAGCTACTCATGGCCTCAAACTGCCAAATGACGCACTAGATCTTAAAATGACCGGTCTGGTCTTTACAACCCCGACATCTAACCACTTGATAATCTCCTTCTTGATCACTTCTTGCATAGCCTCATTGAGTCTCCTTTGATGTTTGATAGATGGTTTGATGTCCTCCTCCAAGTTGATATTGTGCATGCAAAATGTGGAGCTTATTCCCCGAATATCCGTTTATGTCCATCCAGTAGCCTTCTTGCTCTTGTGTAGCACCTCCAATGTAGAGTCTACCTGCACATTAGTCAAACAAAAGGATAGAATAACTGGTAAAGTAGAACAATGTCCAAGAAATTTATACCGAAGATGTGGAGGCAATGGTTTCAACTCCAATGTAGGAGGCTCTTCAATGGAAGGCTTTGTAGGAGAAGTTATCCTATTTTCAAGATCCAAGGATAGTTTCCGAGGTGCATAGTTGTACGACTCCATTCCTTGAAAAGAGTTCCCACATTCCATGAAACCATCCATCTCGTCATTATCAAAGTTGAGCAAGACGGCCTCCAACATATCACCCACATTGATTGTGGCACTTGTATCATCTACAATCACATCGATCACCGAGTCCACAAAAGAACACACTGCATTGCTATTTGGTTGCCGCTATGGATTTGCATACATGGAATACCACTTTTTCATCACCCACCCGAATAGTGAGTTCTCCGGCTTTTACATCACAAAGAGCCTTCCCCATAGCAAGGAAAGATCTTCCAAGAATAATCGGCTCCTCATAATCCACTTCACAATCAAGAATGACAAAATCCGCCGGAAGAATGAATTTATCAACACGAACCAATACATCTCCAATCACTCCCAACGGTCTCTTCATTGTACGATCGACCATTTATAATCTCATAGAGGTGGGTCATGGTTGCCCAATTCCCAACGTCTTGAAAATCGAATAGGGCATTAAATCGATACTTACCCCAAGATCACAAAGAGCTTTAACAAACTCGGCACTTCCAATTGTACAAGGGATTGTAAAAGCGTCGGTATCTTGCAATTTTGGAGACATTGAGTGCACAATAGCACTTACTTGACGAGTGACCTTGATAGTTTCAAAATTCATGGACTGCTTCTTTGTCACAAGATCCTTCACAAACTTTGCATAGCCGGGCATTTGTTCCAAATCTTCCACTAATGGCACATTGATTGAGAGACTCTTGATCATTTGAATGAACTTTTTGAATTGATTCTCACCATTTTGATTGGCAAGCCTTTGAGGGTAAGGAGGTGGAGGCTTAGGCAATGGTTCCTTAGCCTTTTCCACTACCGGTTCCGGTATGTCAATAATGTGATCCCTAAACGGGTTCACCTCCTCTTGAGTCTCTTCCACATTGAAATCTATATCGATCGAAACTTCATCATTTGATTGCATCACTCAGGACCTCTTCTTCTTGTACCACTTTCTCATCATCCACAAGTTGCCTTTGACTTGAGGTGGGTGCATTCCCACCTCTTCCACTTCTTGTAGTAATGGCCATGGCATGCCCCGTGTTGTTCCCACCCTTTGGGTTGGTAATGCCCCCTTAGGACGAGAACTTATAGCCTGAGAGATTTTCCACATTTGAACTTCTAAGTTGCGGATCGATGTGTTGTGTGAGGCAAGTTGGGAATCAGAATCGGCATTCTTTTCCATCATTTGCTTGAACATGTTCTCAATACGCCCCATTTCATTGTTGGAAGAACTAGAACCATGGGAAGGATAAGGAGGCGAGTTACTCGATTGTTGATACATCGGGGGTTTTGAAAACGTGGCCCACGGTTGCCTTGATATTGTTTCATCCACCTTGATTGTTAGCTCCCCAATTACCTTGATTATTGCCATTCCAATTTCCTTGGTTGTTGTAGTTATGCCAATTCCCTTGATTGTTTTCACCACTCCAATTACCTTGGTGGTTAGAATTACAAGTTCCATGATTGTTTTGAGGTCACCATTGTTGTTGATTTGGGCCTTGGAAATTGTTTCATTTCGGTTGAAAGTTCCTCACATATTGCACCTCCTCTTCTTGGTCATTGTAAGAATCATCTTGATCAAACCCACTATCTTCTTGCACAAAATTGTCCACCTGTTGTTGCACTTGTGGAACCTTGGTCTTCCGTTTGTTCACCATCATGTTTACTCCCTCCATGGCATTGACTTGCCAAGGATTTTGCACTTGTGTAAGTTGAGCCTTTGCTAGTTTATTTATGGTGGTAGTCAATTCGGTTATGGCTTGCCCATGGTCATGCAACTCTTTGTGGAGGTGAATCACATTGGGATCACCTTGTGGAACATTAGCCCGGGATTGCCATGCCGATGATGTGTCCGCCATTTCATCTAAAATCTCACACGCCTCCGCATATGGCGTAGTCATAAAGTTTTCACCAGCAAGTTGATTCACTGCATAATTTTTGGTTGTGTTGATCCCATGATAGAAAGTTTGTTGAATCATGTTCACTTTCATATCATTTATGGGACATTCTTTAACCATTGTTCTATATCGCTCTCATATCTCGTGTAGTGGATCATTGGGCTCTTTCTTGAATGCTAGAATCTCATCCCTAGGTGTATCCATGTGCCCGCTGAGAGAAGTACTTAGAAATGAACTTTTTCGCCAATTCATCCAAAGTGTGAATGGAATTGTTCGGCAAACGTTCCAACCAATCTAAAGCTTTCCCCCATAGAGAGAAAGGAAAAAACCTTAGCCTCAAAGCATCCTCGGAGACATTTGTTTGTTTACTCCCCCAACACGTATCCACAAACCCCTTCAATTGTTTATATGTATTTTGACCTAGAGAACCGATGGAGAACCCTCGTTGCTCTAACAGAATGAGCATCACATTGGTTTTTTGAAAGTTTCCCACCCTAATACGGGGAAGGACTATTGCACTTGTATATCCTTCATTTGGTAACACCCCGTGTGGAGCCGCTCGTGGTGGCAGTGGCGGTGGGACGGGCACATTGTCATAAGGCACTTGGCCTCTTCTATTGGCTTGAGGTTCAAGAGAAACCTCATCCACTTGGTCATCCTCAATGTCCACATCTGCCAAAGCAATATTTTCGAGCTCGTTGTTTGCCATGGTCGCACATAAGGAATAGAAGATACTTCAAAAACACACCCCAAATATATAACTAACAACATTTTTAACTCCCTAGCAACAGCGCCAAAAATTGATTGTTTCCAATTACGCTCCTTAAAAGAGTAATAAAACGGTCGTTTGCAATAATAAAACCAACTAATACTCGGGGTCGAATCCACAGGGAGCTAAGAATGGGAGTTATGGGTATATATCTTAATGCGTGTGATCTAATTATCAAGATGTCACTTCCACAAAAGATTGATTTTTTATTTCTAATTTTTACTCTATTGATTGCAAATTAAATAAAGAAAACTAAAGATAATTGTTTGGGGGGGGGGGGGGGTTTCCAAATTAATAAAAAAACCTAGAGTTGTGACCATTACCTAAGTGTTTGCCTAATGGGATAAAGACCTTAATACTTATTTTATTGGTCGGTTGTGTTATAGCTATCAACTCTCAATTACTCACTCAATATCTCTCGGTCAGAGAGTGGTTTTGTCCAAATTGTCTTTCTCAAGACCAAATGGGTATCACACAAAATAGTTGATAAAAGCTCAATTCGGGTTATTACTATCTCTAGGTTGAATCCCTTAATTGGGTTAATTAATCTCTCGATTGACCCAATTCCTTGTTAGACAAGTTTTCCTAGACTAAGTCTCTCTTTCTCAAGTAGAGACTAAGTCAAATAGGTATGAACTAATATTTGAAATCATTAATTCCACAAATTAAAGCATGAACTAGGATAAATAACAAACACCCAATCATAAACAAACACTAATTTAACTACCCATAAGGTTAACACACTAGGGTTGGGTCACAACCCTAGTAAAAATCTAACTACTAATGCTTGGATTTGACGAAGAAGAAAGACAAATTAAACTCATAATGTAAATTTAAAATAATATAATCTATTGTAAAATACACCAAAATATAGTAAACTTCCAAAAGACACAAATAAAAACAGTTACAGTACTTGCTGATGTCAAAACATTACCTAATTTTGAGAAACTCGTCTATTTATACAAGGCTACAAATTTCGGACAAAAATGCCCTTCGGGAGGTTCTGCGGCCGCACAATTTCATGTGCGGTCTGCATAATTCTTCATCTAGGAGGAGTTGGGATTCTGCAGCCGCACAATTCTGAATTGCGGCCGCGAGTAGGGTATTCGTTGGTCGGCACGGTACGATATTTAGACATTTTAGTTTGGTATTTTCGGTATTCGGTTTCACAAAATGCTATACCAATACTATACCTAATTAAATTCGGTTTGGTTCGGTTTTTCTCCTTTCAGTTTCGGTTTATTTGGTTCGGTAACTTCGGTTTATTCAGTTTGAATACTAACTAGTGCGTAAAATCATAGATTGTAATATTCTTAACTAAAGCACTCAAAAGTACAAAACTAAAAACGTTTGTTGATAAAAATTTTGTCCAAAACCAACAAATATCAACCCAGAGAGAGAAAAGTATACATGAAGGAATAAATTTGGTCATTAGAAATGTCTTGTTAATTGCTTAGAATTAATTGATGAACTTATAAAATAAAACAGAGTTAAATTTTAGATTTTTTATATTTATGTTATAATTAATAATATGTGCATTATGTAATATAATATATATTTTGGTACGGTATCGATATCTCAGTATTTTATTTTCAAATACCAAAGACCATACCTAATACCAAATTATTTTTAAAACTTAAACCAAATACCATACCGAATACCAAATACCAAAATTTTCGATTTCGGTACGATAATTCGGTATATACCAAATTATGCACAGCCCTAGCCACGAGGCAATATTTTTGTGGTCCGCAATAGTATGATTGCGGCCGCAAGATAATCTTCTGCGGCTTTTTGTTCGAGAAAACTTCTGGACTTGGCTTTTTGTCATCTCTCTGATCTTAGATCCTAGTCCAGCTTTTGCGGTCGTACAATTCATATGCGGTCCGCAATTTGCTCAAAAGTCTGCTGAGGTTTCCTTCTTTGATTGCGGCCGCAGATGAAATTTTGCGGACCGCACATTATAAGCTTTTGTGCCTTTTATTGCCTTGTGTTTAGACTACTCTTGAGTCGAATTTCATCTCGGGAGTCCAACATCCAGCATTCCTGCAATTTTTCACATTTCATTACTTTCGGGAACAAAATTCAATTCTTTTAGACTAAAACAAAAGCTAAAAGGTGCTAATAAGTAGTCAAATTTCCCACTTATCAATAACACCAAAGTCCACTTCAAATTAAAACTTATTAAATTCTAAAACCTTCAAATTGCCAACTTTCCATATTAAGCGCTGAAATGCCTCCGGACCACCCGATACTCAACCCAAAAATACGCCCAAGTTTGAAATCATCATACGAACCTATTGGAACCTTCAAATCCCGATTCCGAGATCGTTTGCTCAATAGTCAAACCTTTGTTCATTCTTCCAACTTAAAGTTCCGAAATTCAAATTTTTCTTCCGAATCAACTCTGAACTTACCAAAATCCAGTTTTGACCACACGTACAAGTTTTAATACATGAAGTAAACCTACTCAAAGCCTCAAACCACCGAACGATATGCTAGAGCTCAAAACGATCAGTCGGATCATTACATTACTCTTTTATGGGATCAGATCGTTCGCCTCGGCAAGAAATTATTGTACCACACTCTTATAGGATCAGGCCGTTCACCTCAGCAATTCTATAAAATACTTTTTTAGGATCTAGTCGTTCGTCTAGGTAGTATCATGTATCATATTCTTATGGGATCTGGTTGTTCGCCTTGGCATTTTTATAAAACATCCTTATGGGATCGGGTTATTCACCTCAGCATTTCTATAAACACTCTTATGGGATCAGGCCATTTACCTCAGCAACTTCATGAACTACTCTTATGGGATTGGGTCGTTCGCCTCGGCAGAATCGTGCGTAACACTTGACTAGAAGCTATTATATCCGTGAATGTTTCCTGACTTGAGTTATGATGATCTATCTGATGGGGACCATATTATATACCCCATTAAGAAGGTAACCGATATTTGAGAACTTGTGTTTACTGTTCAGTTGAGGATCGTATCATGTACCTATATTTGTTTACCATTCTATTACTATGTTTCATACTTGTTTATTTTCTACTGTACTTGATTTATTGGACCACTACTAAGTGTCGATGTCGACCCCTCGTCACTACATCTCTGAGGTTAGGCTAGATACTTACTAGGTACGCTTCAATTTACATACTCATGCTACACTTCTGCACTTATTATGCATGTATATATTTTCTGGTGGTCTTTTGGGCACAAAGGCACAACTATTACGGGGACTTTACGGTGAGCTGAATCCCATATTACGATCCATAGCATACAGAGTCTCCATCCGAATTATTTACATTTTCCTATCTAACTTGTATTTCAGACATATATTGTATTATTACTGTACCTTCTAGTAGATGTTTATTCACTTGTGACACCGAATTTTGGGGGGGTTCTAGAATTTGTTTATGGATTGTTTTTACATTGACACACTTTTACTTTATATTTCATTTAAATTGTATGTATATACACTTTTTAATGCATTGATCTCTCCATCTGTCGCGCCCCATTTTCTGGCGAAAGCGGGTTTCGACATCGTGACAACTCTTTTTTTAGAGTGGGAGATAGAGTTCTAAAACAAGAGTCACCACCTAATAATTTTTAAGGTGCGTTAGGGAACCTATTGTGCAGATAACTCTATTTGACTAGTCAATGCCATCAAAGATCGGGTAAGGGCTCAAATTACCCCAAAGAGAAGGTGTTAGGCACTCTTCGAGGTTCACAACTATGGATCCCGACCGAACTTAAAATTATGTGGATTAGGCTAAGTGATCAAATAAGCAAAGAGAATATAAAGGTCAAAGAATTTGTTTACAAAAATCTTAATATGAATATAGAGATACAACTATTCCAATTCTAATAGCAAACATATAAAGGAAAGGGGGTCCTAAGTTTTTTAGCCTAAAGGATCACCCCGTGCAACATAAATAATATTTCGCAACTCCCTTAGGGTAGGGAGTTAATCATATTATTCAACGGGCACAAACTATCATCTCCTGCTACCCGATTACTATGTTAAAGTTGTTTACCTAAAAGCGCTCTAATTCAATTCTAAGGCGTGCCCTATGCGTGCATTACCCGTCCCATACCTCTGGTCCAGGAATTTTTGGACCTCTATTTAGGTAGTTCTAGACTTTACCTAGGCTGCTTAAAATGTTAAGACTAGGCGACATACAAAACACATTGGACTTCAAATATGGGCAGTTAAGGGATGAAGTTAGCCTCCACACTTAAGCAACAAATGTACGTGAAACAAATGTTCAGGTTAGGAAGCTCAAAATTAAGAACCTTAGGCTCTATAGATATGATTTATAAGCGACTTTGAATTAGAACATACATGCAGTTTCAGATGCAACGTGCTGCTCATAGACATGATTATACAGTTATTACAAGTTGATTATTAAGATCGCAGGTTTCAAGTTATTAAACCTATAGGTGCTATGCCTAGGTGATCTATGCAGTAAAGGACAATAAAATCTATTGGAGAAAAAGCCCTAGAATTACTTACGCTTTCTAACAATAGCATGAATAGGCAATAAACAGTGTTTGAGCAGTTCAACATTAACAAATTAGGGTGAGTAATTATACCCTATAGGCAGGATCTCTAACGATTAGCACTTAGAGCCAATTTTATTGTCATACCTTAACCCTATAGGCATATTTTCTAGGTGAACAGTGGCAAACGAGATAATCAAAATTCTATAGGCATGATTTCTAGTGAATGTGCTGATGCAAATTGAAATCAGTGACATTTATTCCTGTAGGCAGATTTTCTAGTAGCACGTAGCAGTGATCATAATTGCAGCATTTTGAATTCACGCTTGCTAGCAGACAGTAGGGGTGTGTGTGTGTGTTCTTCCCCTAATGGCATGATTTCTATAGTGCACATAGTGATTGAATAGCATATATAGCAAGTAAATCACCGAGTCCTATAGGCATATTGTCTCCCCTTTTGTACGCAAATATTAAGAATCTACCCATTCCCCATTTTTACTAACACCCCAACTATTTATACAATGTTACTGCAGGCCCAATATTGAATATGATTACAAATATATACAAATAATGACAGTAGGCACACATCAGGCCTAAAAGGAATACCCAACATTGTTTGGGCCTTCAACAATTTTCATGCAGCATACCCAATCTTCCGATAAGAAGCCCTATTCATCAACACAACCCAAAATCCATAGAAGAGCCCAAAGCCAAATTATATAACCATATTGCCAAGCATGGAATCACTTAAACCAACCAACTTAGATATTCAATAGATAATAGGGAAAAAGGGTTGAGCGGGGTAGTTCAAGTTTCAGAGAGTGACTAAAGACCCAAATCCTAGTATGTCAGAGTTCACAATGGTCTCAAATGGACCCCGAGTAGTGCTCACACTAGGGAGGTCAGTAGTAAGAGCCTTGGTAGCCTTGGCTTTCAGCCGGCTAAGAATGAGAAGTTCGAGATATAATAGGTAACAAGTGAGGGAGTGTGGACAATGTAAGGGACAGAATTGTACTTAGTTTTAGATGAACCGGTGACTGTGATGCATTTAGAGACATTGCAACCTGCTTGCTTTAGAATTTTGAGGGTCCTCCTCAAAATTCTACCCCAATATAAATGCATACTTTTGACAACGCTTCTTGGTCGTTCCACATATGATGAAGTTGGCTGAACTTGCGATCTTGCCCCTGTTTTTGATCATGGGAATGTGAAGAATTTATTAAGATGTGACCGAACCCACAAGGCTGCCTACGTATCCCCTCTTAAACAAGAATTAGGTCAAGCGTAGTTCAGTTACATCAAATGAAGAAATGTAAACAATCTTAAACATAGTATCTCTTGACTGCGTCTAAGTTGATAGGTTTTGGCCAAATCTCTCTGTCCATTTCTGCAAGTATGAATGCTCCTCCTATTAGTACTCGATGAACCATGTAGGGACCTTACCAGTTGGTTGAAAACTTCCCCTTGGCTTCATCCTGATGTGGGAAGATCCGTTTCAGCACCAACTGTCCCAGTGTGAATTGCCTTGGCTTGACTTTTTTGTTGAAAGCTCTCTCTATTCTATTCTGGTAGAGTTGACCGTGACATACTGCGTTCATCCTCTTTCCATCAATGAGGTCCAGTTGTTCATAGCGTTTTTGTACCCATTCTGCCTCGCTGAGCTCAGCTTCTTGTATGATTATCAAAGAAGGAATTTCCACTTCAGCGGGAATAACAACTTCATTACCATAGGCCAGCAGGTAAGGAGTTGTCCCTGTTGATGTGCGAACTGTGGTACGATATCCAAGCAAAGCAAATGCTAGCCTCTCGTGCCATTATTTGTAATTATCTACCATTTTCCTGAATATCTTCTTGATGTTCTTGTTGGCGGCTTCTACAGCTCCATTCATTTGCGCCCTGTATGTTGTGGAATTCTTATGCTTGATCTTGAATGTATTATGTATTATAACTTGTGTGAATCGTCGGTTTTGATTTTCAGGTTATTCGAAATTGATTTGGAAGAATGAATTTCATGTTTTAAGTTGGAAGAGTTGGCCAAGTTTGACTTTTAAATATTTGACCTCGATTCGGAGTTTTGATGGTTCTGTTAGGCCCGGATGGTGATTTTAGACATGGGCATATGCCCGGATTTGTATTTGGAAATTTTTAGAGGGTTTCGGCACTAATTGGCGAAAGTTGGAAATTTGAATGTTTGAAAAGTTTATAAGTTTGACTGGGAGTTGAATTTGATAATATTGGGTTCGGATTGTAGTTTCGGAAATTTTAATAGGTTCGTTATGTCATTTGGGACTTGTGTGCAAAATTTGAGCTCATTCCAGATTGATTTGATATGTTTCGGCACGAGTTTTGAAAGTTGAAAGATTCAAAGTTCATTGAGTTTGATTCGAGTTACGATTCATCATTTCGATATTGTTATGTGTGATTTGAGGCTTTGATTAAGTTTGTGATATGATATGGCACTTGTTGGTATATTCAGATGGGGCCCCGAGAGGCTCGGGTAAGGTTCGGACATGATTCAGATCATTTTGGAAATTTTGGTTAAGGCTGGTATGTGGCAGGATCTGGTGTGATCGCACCTGCGACTGGTTTTGCGCAGGTGCGGTGGTAGCAGAAGAGGAAGTATGGTCGCACCTACAATGAAGGCTGATTTGGGATACCTTCACAGAAGATGAATTTGTAGCACACCTGCGTGCGCGCAAATGCGAGATCGTGAGCGCAGAAGGGGACGTTTGCGCAGATGCGCGTTCAAGTGTCGCTCCTGCGATGTCGCAGGAGTAGATGATTTTCCGTAGGTGCGAGGGCCATTTCTCCAGTTCTTCTCCGCATAAGCGGAATTTTGGTCACAAAAGCGATGCCTTAGAGGCGGCTATTGTTTCACAAATGCGAATTTTCCTGGGCAGAAGCTATAAAATTGAGGGTTGTCCATTTTTATCATATATTGAGCTATAGACATCGGATTTGGGCAATTTTGGAGGCGATTTTCATCATAAGGATTGTGGTAAGTATTCTATACTCGGTTTTGATTATATTTCGTGAATCTATCTTCGTTTTTAGTAAATAGATTATGAATTTTAAAGTGAAAATTGGGTGTTTTATCTAAAGTTTCATAAAGTAAATTTTCAAGTTTTGAGCATCGATTTGGAGTCGGATTTGGATGAAACTAGTATGGTTGGACTCATAATTGAATGGGTTATCGTATTTTGTGAGTTTTGTTGGGTTCCATGGTGCGGGCCCAGATTTGATGTTTTGGTTGATTTTGGACTTTTGATTAAGAATTCGACCTTTATCGAATGGGTTTGTTTCTTTTGGCTTTATTTGATGTATTTGAGTTGCTTTTGGATAGTTTAGATCCGTTCGAAGTTCGGTACGCATGAGATAGCATTTTTGGACTATCGTTTGGCTTGCTCGGTATTGGATTTGGTCTGTTCGAGGTAAGTAACACTTCTAAACTTGGTGCCGAGGGTATGAACCCCTGAATTTACGTGATATGTGTTTGGTGTTGATGTGACGTAGATGCTAGGTGACAGGCATGTGGGCGTACACCATGTGGATTGTGACTCGGTTATTTCTATGGTACTGTGTAGTTAGCTAATCTTATTTGTATCCATGAAATCTCTACGTGCTAGAGTAATTAAGTTGTGATCCATGTTAGAAATCATGTCTAGGCTATATGCTTATCCTGTTGGGACCCACTGAGGTCATTTCTGCTGTTGAGCTATTTGCGCACATTGCAATTACATACTCAGTCATACGCATTCATTTTCATATCATATCTCAGTCTCCATTACCATTTATTGATACATCACATCATCATTTTGGGCTGATTTTCATGACATTGAGAGCCCGAGAGACTAGAGAGATTACTGACTGAATGAGGTCGTGGGCCTGATTGTGAGGATATTGACGGGATCAGATTGCATGCCGCAACAGGTATTATTGATTCATGATGGGATTGAGTTGCACACCGCAACAAGTATTATTAATTTCATGCCATGATTGGCTTATTATAGTGCTTGGGCTGGATATGCCCCTCCGGATTCTACACACCCAAAGTGAGCGCAGGTACTTACTGAGTGCGAGTGCCGAGAACGAGTGTCGATTGATTGTGAGGACTGAGTGGCTGTGAGGATTGAGAGGACTGGATGACTGGGAGGACTAAGTGAATTGATACTCTGAGAGCATGAATATGGTGTTATCACTGAGTTGTATTGCATTCAACATGTACACTTGACATACATGTATAGAGATACATTTTCCTCATATTGTACGTTATTGCGTCATTCATGACTTCACATACACATTGACAAGTAGGCATAGCGATATATTTTCCTCATGCCATTTGAAAATGAAACATTTACACGTTCAAAGTTTTAGGGAAAATGACAATTTTACAAACTTACTCATATTTTGGTGATTTCGGCAAAAGATTTGGGTTTTCACTGAAATACTTGAAAATCATGCTTGTTTTCCGGAACCGTGAACGAGTTGAGCATTATATCTCACTTTTATTATGTTGTTATGAATTGTTGTGGGCTATTGGTGTTGGACTCTGACCTTTGTTCCAACTCGTCACTACTTTCAACATAAGGTTAGGTTTGTTACTTATTGAGCACATGGAGTCGGTTGTACTCATACTATAATTTTGCACCTTGCGTGCAGATGTTAGATGTTGATGTTGCTGTGTACGGCGGGGACTGGATTTGAAGATGTACCTGCGTTCCGGTCATAAATACTTCTTGATCTTGGTAGCTTTACAATTTTAATCTCTTCATGTATATTCAAATAGAAGATGTACTTTATTTCATACCAACTTTGTAAATTCTAAATCTTAGAAGCTCATGATTTGTACTACCAGTCTTGGAAAATTTTTTGTATAAGATTTCAGTTATATTATCTTTATTTCTCTCAGTAAATCTCTTTTAAATTGAATTGTTTCTAATTGGCTTACCTAGCGGGTTGGATTAGGTGTCATCACGACTAGTTGGATTTTGGGTCGTAACAAAAAAAAATCATGTATCGATAATTATTATTCTTCTTTTTTCGTTAGAGAAAACAAAGGGGTCTTTGTACAATTTGTTTCAGCAAAATTTGTTAAATATTAGAGCACAGGTATTCATTTCTAAGCAAAGGATTATTTCCCAACATGTTTTCCCTAAAATTTTACAAAATGAAAAAATTATATAAATATAAAAATCATAGAAAATGACGATTTGAGGCTTTTCTCCGCTTCTACGACCCCTAGGCCGCTTCTGCGGTCTCGCACCTGCGGCCCTTTCCACAAGATCCCAGCTGTCTCAGCACTTCTCCCAAGTCCAAACTCAATCCGTTTACAATCCAATTCGCACCTGAGGCCCCCGTAATCCCGATCAAATATACCAACACATCCCAAAATATAATACGAACTTAGTCGAAGCCTTAAACCACATCAAACAACATCAAAATCATGAATCACGCCTCGAATCAAACTTATAAATTTCCAAATTCAATACCTTGTGCCGAAACGTATCAAATCAGTCCGGAATGACTTTAAATTTCACACACGAGTCATAAATGACATAGCTATTCCAAGGCTTGGAACCCCAAACGGACATCGATAACATCAAAATCCACTTCAAATCAAACTTAAGAAATTCTTAAACCTTCAAAATACCAACCTTCTATAATAAGTACCGAAATGCTCCCGGGTGATTTGATACTCAACCCGAACACACACCCAAGTCCGAAATTATCATCGAACCTATTGGAACCTTCAAATCCCGATTCCGAGGTCGTTTACTCAAAAGTCAAACAAACCTTAGTCAATTCTTCCAACTTAAAGCTCTTGAAATTAGATTTTTCTTTCCAAATCGATCCTGAACTTCCTGAAATTCGATTCCGACCACACGTACAAGTCATGAAACATGAAGTGAAGCTACTCGAGGCCTCAAACCGCCGAACGACGCGTTAGAGTTCAAGACGACCGGTCAGATCGTTACAACAAGACAGATCACAACATGACATGTTTAGTATTCTATAATATTGATAGTGAAACGAAATGCAAGTACTAAAGTCAAGGGGTTAGGTTGCTACAAATGAAATAAAAAATAGGTTGTCCACTACGAGATTTGAACAATAATTTCATATCTTACTTCTTAATTAATATCTAATGATTATATAATTTTTATATGAGAGGTTTATATTTTAAGGTTATTTGCACATGATTCAAACAACCCACATCATAATTTGACATGGTTTGTGTCTGCATATCGCGCGGGTACTAATACAAGTGTTAATTAATGAAAATCGCAGAGTAGAGGGTTGTAACATCGCTGAAATAAAATAAAGAACAAAAGTTCAACAAACACTAAATTTGAACTTTGTAATTTTTTCATCAATGTTTTAAAGATGTTAAATTTATTATTAAGAGACCTACTAGCTAATACACACATAAGATAAAGCAGTTAAAAACTATATCGAATATTATTAATGAAAATTGTAGCAGAATACATGCTTGTAGCATTGTTGAAATAAAATAAAATTACAAAAAATCCACATCTGGATAACATGAATTTGAATTTTCTAGTTTCGTTCACAAATGTTGCCATATAAGTCATTAACTTAGGGTGATTAATTTGTGAAGTACTAGGTGCATTATCGGCATCTTTAGAAGTAATTTGGTGTTGAGGATGAAGCTCCAATTTCCAACTGATTCAAACGATTGTTCATATTAAAAACAAGAGTCTTTAACCATGTTTCAAATTTTGTCACTTCATCTACATTGAGCTGTTCAATTGACTCCCACCAACCACTCTCTCTAGTTTCTGTCATTTTGTCATAGAAACGTGTTTGAGCAGTTGCAGCGTCTTCTCTTGTATCCAATTCTTCAAGCCTACTATTGAGATAGTTCACTTTGTTTCGAGCATGAGCCGCAACTAGGCCAGTAGTTTGACTTAACTGCATATCAGGATTCTGAAAACGAGCAATAATGGCATCATCTGTAGGGTGAAAAAATGAGAAAGGCTTACCGGTAGGAGAAGAAACCACTATTCCAATGTCAACACCGCATTCTGCAATAAGTTCACTGGCCTTTTTGTATAAGCCTGCGCGCCGCTTTGAGAATGTGGCAAAGAGGTCATCTTTTTTTTCTATTTTTTTCATTTGAATCTTTTGACGCCCTTTAGTCTTCTTATTAACCATGACTAAACTTATTAGAAGAATTGATAGAAAAAAAAACCTTTATCAGAATGCACTTAGAAGAAGTGCAATATCGCGTTATATACATAAAGGATTTTATCATTATGGTAATTGAATCTCTACCCAAATATGCAATTTGGTTAATTTTTTTATTATTGTAAAAATTATAGTAGCAAATGCAACCAATTTAATGCCACATCAATGAAAAATCTAAAATTTTAAGTATAAATAGGTAAATACTCTAACATACTTATGAAATTTACTAAATTGGTATCAGCAAATATGGATAAATTTTGACGGAACACCAACTACATACCAAGATCTTTCAAATTTTCTATATAAAAAGCAAAGTCAAATTCTTGACTTGCCTTAACAAAATAAATCTAAGATTCAACTCAAATATGAAAATGTCTTAATGTGCTTACTTAAATTTATCAAGCCCAGGTAGGCAATCTAAAAATAAAGCTTGAATAGGTAAATATTTTAATGTATAATTAATTTACCAGGCACTATTTTATTAATGTTAATATGTTGACGGTGCCATTTCAAAAATATAAGTGGCTTTATGTGTAAGCTCAACATATTGTTGGAATAATAAAATAGCAATCAGATCATCGTAACTCACAGTAATCGTCGATTGAATTTGGCTATTTTAGGTTAGAGGGTATTTTTTTCCAAATTTATTTTATTAATTTTAATAGGTCAATTCCACACAAATTAGTGCCTAAACTGGAGATAAAATTTAAATAACTGCGACCAGCCAATATCTCATGTGTAAGGGGTAAAGAACACAAATAGCTCTCAAAGTGAATGATCTTGAATTTTTGTCCCCACTTGCCCTATAGACAGAACTCCAAGTTTAAGAAGTGTTGCCTCTCACTTGGCCCATAGACAATACTTTTAACTTTTGACCTTGAAATTTTACGGGAGGAAGTCAGAAGTTAAAGACCGTCCCAAAAAATATCATACTTCTGCAATTTTTTTGTGTAAGGAGCCAGGGCCATTTCTGGGGAGTTCCATGGGACACGTGAACTCATGCTCCCCGCCTTAAATATCATGTATAGTAAAGTTATATTTTTTTTAAAATATTTAAATATATGTGTGTGCACTCATGCTCAAAGTATTATATGATGTGATGATTATTGAGTATACCTCTCCAGGTGAGGTTGTGAGTTCAAATTAAGGGTGACATATGGGCCAATTAGGACCGGGCCTGGCCTAGGACCGCAAGCCCATATGGGCGGTGGGCCAAAATAGTCCTAACCGGATAGGACCGCGGGAGGTGGGCTGGGTAGTGGGCCGGTCCCATAGGCGAGGCCCGCGAGATCGGGACCGGCTGGGAAGTGGACCGGTTCAAGCGGTCCTTCACGGGCCTATCCGGGCCCAACGGCTAATTTTTAAAAAGAAAAAAAAATCTGCCACATTATAGCCGTTATGGCATTTAAAATCTAGCCATTTCCTCTGCCAAAATAGTCGTTGGCTATTTATAAAATAATTATTTAACCCCCCAACTTTGTTTTAACCCCAAACTTTTTATAATTATAACATCCTAAATTTTAATATTCAATATTTAATATCGAATATAGCTTATATATATTATAACGCATTGCTTTGAATATCTCTTTACAATATTTTTGTCTTTAAATTTGAATTAAAAGTTTTAGGTCACAATTCTATAATATAATTTATAAGGAATTGACTTAGATATTTTTATTACCATTTTTTTTCTCTAACTTCTATAAAATTTTAAAAAAAATAAAAAGTATCTGTTGGGCCCACTTAACCCGGGACCGTTAGTTCGTAGTCCCGGTTCCGGGCCGGTTCCAACAAGAAGTCCGCAAAGCCCAGGACCACTTAGGACCGGGACTACGAACTAACTTAGGACCGGGCCCAGCCCACATGTCACCCTTAGTTCAAATCGTATGTCAATCTTGTTGTTTTTTCCTTTTTTTTCTAAAAGTAGAGGCCCACGGGAGATGGGCGTGTCTGGTGTTATTTTTTGCGTATTAATTAAGTCTTTTTCTTTTTATTTCTTTTTTTGTTTGGTTTATTCTTTCAAAATTTTCACACATTAAAATTTCTATTCTTCTTTTGTCGCTGTAAAATCTTATATGATTAAACAAAATGTGTATATTAAAACTAGTAGCAGTGTATGATGTAGTATATAGTCAATGGGTTCAATCTCAATATTTTCAACATCGAAAATAAATATAGATGTAAGAAAATTATTATTTAAAAAAAATTGAACTTATATTTTCAAAAGTGCAACGGGTACCCAATCGTAAAAACTAAAGGTTGAACCCGTAAAATTTATATTCTGGATCTACCTCTTTTTAATAGTGCACCCGTCCTGCCAAAATGTAGGGAGCAAATCGGCAACTTTTGCATTTTGGCTCATTATATATTGTGTGCACAAACCCAACCCTTTTATTAGCCCACTAAGAGAATTCTCTTTGTAAAATGTAAAAGAATAGTCCCTCCGTTTCAATTTATGTGAACATATTTTCTTTTTAGTCCGTTCTAAAAAGAATGACATCTTTCCTTATTTGGAAACAATTTACCTTTATGCAATGATTTATAATCACACAAAATATATGTGTCTTATTTTACACCACAAGTTTAAAAGTCTTCTCTCTTTTCTTAAACTCTGTATCCAGTCAAATGGGTTCACATAAATTGAAACGGAGGGAGTAGTATTTTTTTATTAACGAGGACTCTTCCCTTTTGAGAAATCATTTAATTTTTTCGATAGAAGGTAATTAGTACTTGCTAATTACTACTGGCGGATTTCTATACTTCAATTCCGAAGTCAAAACTACTAACTCATTGGAATTATGGCTCAAATATAATTTAACGTCAAAATTACTACTGCTTTTTGTGATTGCAATTGGCTATTTTACCTTCACTTTTCTGCAAACTCAAATTTCAAGCATAATGACGGCAAAATCCAATGAGAAAAGAAGTAACACAGGTACATTTTGGTACATTAAAATCTGTATAAGGTAACTTTATCAGTTTATTATAAGATACAAACTTTAAGCCTCTTGACTACATATGTAGTAGGGACACACACTTTTGTAAATATATTAATTCCACTATACTAAACAAGCAAATAATGTATGTCACTCGTCTTGTACTACTTCAATAACAAATCATTTTCTTTCAATTTTCATCTTTAGTAGTCTTGAATTTGGATCTATGCAGTTACAATTGGATCCATCTTGACATCAGATTCAATAGATTTCATGGCTTCAAATCTTGGCTCCTTGGCCTGAAACTTTAGTCCGGCGTATAACTTCATGTAATCATCAAACACAAATTTGGGATAAACTTGTTTGCTCTCCGCTGCCTCTTTCTCAACGAGAGATGGTGCGGGATAAATCACTGCATCACTTCCTGGATTATAGAAAGAAGCTAATGACATCCGAGTCCCGTCTTTTTGCGCTACCACTCTGTGCATCACACTCTTGTACTTCCCATTTGTGATTACATGTTTTCACATTTTTCATTAAAACACTTGGTATATACTCCAATCTATAGTGAGAAAAGTGTACACCTAGCTCGAATCAACATATAAGCAGTTGGTGCACGTGGACCTGTTGCACGTGCACCTATTGCATACTCAAACTTTGTATATGTATATAGAAAATATAAGGAGAAAAACACTAGACGCCTAATCAATAAGACATAGACACCTAGCTCGAGTCAACATATAAGCAGTTGGTGCACGTGGACCTGTTGCACGTGCACCTATTGCATTAGACTCAAACTTTGTATATGTATATAAGAAATATAAGGAGAAAAACACTAGATGCCTCACCAATAAGACATAGACACCTAGCTCGAGTCAACATATAAGCAGTTGGTGCACGTGGACCTGTTGCACGTGCACCTATTGCATTAGACTCAAACTTTGTATATGTATATAAGAAATATGGGCCGGTTAGGACCGGGCCTGGCCCAGGACCGCAAGCCCATATGTGCGGTGGGCCTAAACAGTCCTAACCGGATAGGACCGGGACCGTTGGGAGGTGGGCTGGGTAAGGAGCCAGTCCCATAGGCAAGGCCCGTGAGACCGGGACCGGTTGGGAAGTGGGCCGGTTCAAACGGTCCTAAACGGGCCTATCCGGGCCCAACGACTAATGTTTTAAAAAAAAATCTGCCACATTATAGCCGTTATGGCATTTGAAATCTAACCATTTCCTCTGCCAAAATAGTCGTTGGCTATTTACAAAATATCCATTTAACCCCCCAACTTTGTTTTAACCCCAAATTATTTATAATTATAACATCCTAAATTTTAATATTCAATATTTAATATCAAATATAGCTTATATATATATATATCGAATCTACTTTTTATAACCCAAGTGGGCCCAACAGATACTTTTTATTTTATTTTTTAAAGTTTTATACAAGTTAGAGAAAAAAAAATGATAATAAAAATATCTAAGTCAATTCCTTATAAATTATATTATAGAATTGTGACCTAAAATTTTAATTCAAATTTAAAGACAAAAATATTGTAGAGAGATATTCAAAGCAATACGTTATAATATATATATATATATATATATATATATATATATATACACACACTAAGTGTATAATATATAAGCTATATATTATACACTTAGTATACACATATATATACATACATATATAAGCTATACTAAGTGTATAATATATAGCTTATATATTATACACTTAGTATACACATATATATACATACATATATAAGCTATACTAAGTGTATAATATATAGCTTATATATTATACACTTAGTATATACATATATATATTATAACGCATTGCTTTGAATATCTCTTTACAATATTTTTGTTTTTAAATTTGAATTAAAAATTTTAGGTCACAATTCTATAATATAATTTATAAGGAATTGAATTAGATATTTTTATTACCATTTTTTTTCTCTAACTTCTATAAAACTTTTAAAAAAATAAAAAGTATCTGTTGGGACCACTTGGGCCCAGGACCGTTAGTTCGTGGTTCCGGTCCCGGGCCGGTTCTAACAAGAAGCTCGCGAAGCCCGGGACCACTTAGGACCGGGACCACGAAGCCCACTTAGGACCGGGTCCGGCCCACATGTCACCCTTAATTCAAATCTTATGTCAATCTTGTTATTTTTTTTATTTTTTTCTAAAAGTAGAGGCCCACGGAAGATGGATGTGTCTGGTGTTATTTTTTGCTTATTAATTAAGTACTTTTTGTTTTTATTTCTTTTTTTGTTTGGTTTATTCTTTCAAAATTTTCACACATTAAAATTCCTTTTCTTCTTTTGTCGCTGTATAATCTTATATGATTAAACAAAATATGTATATTAAAACTAGCAGCAATGTATGATGTAGTATATAGTCACTGATCTCAATAGTTTCAACATGGAAAATTGATATAGATGTAAGAAAATTATTATTTAAAAAAAGTTGAACTTATATTTCCAAAAGTGTAATGGGTACCCAATCGTAAGAACTTGAATCCGTAAAATTTATATTCTGAATCCACCTATTTTTAATAGTGCACACATCCGGCTAAAATTCTAGATACGCCTCCGTAGGGAGCAAATCTGCAACTTCTGCATTTTGGCTCATTATATATTGTGTGCACAAACCCAACCCTTTTAGTAGCTCACTAAGAGAATTCTCCTTGTAAAATGTAAAAGAATAGTATTTTTTTATTAATGAGGACTCTTCCCTTTTGAGAAATCATTTGATTTTTTCGATAGAAGGTAATTAGTACTTGCTAATTACTACTGGCGGATTTCTATACTTCAATTACGAAGTCAAAACTACTAACTCATTGGAATTATGGCTCAAATATAATTTAACGTCAAAATTACTACTGCTTTTTGTGATTGCAATTGGCTATTTTACCTTCACTTTTCTGCAAACTCAAATTTCAAGCATAATGACGGCAAAATCCAATGAGAAAAGAAGTAACACAGGTAATTTTTGGTACATTAAAATCTGTATAAGGTAACTTTATCAGTTTATTATAAGATACAAACTTTAAGCCTCTTGACTACATATGTAGTAGGGTCACACACTTTTGTGAATATATTAATTCCACTATACTAAACAAGCAAATAATGTATGTCACTCGTCTTGTACTACTTCAATAACAAATCATTTTCTTTCAATTTTCATCTTTAGTAGTCTTGAATTTGGATCTATGCAGTTACAATTGGATCCATCTTGACATCAGATTCAATAGATTTCATGGCTTCAAATCTTGGTTCCTTGGCCTGAAACTTTAGTCCGGCGTATAACTTCATGTAATCATCAAACACAAATTTGGGATAAACTTGTTTGCTCTCTGCTGCCTCTTTCTCAACAAGAGCTGGTGCTGGATAAATCACTGCATCACTTCCTGGATTATAGAAAGAAGCTAATGACATCCGAGTCCCGTCTTTTTGCGCTACCACTCTATGCATCACACTCTTGTACTTCCCATTTGTGATCACCTATTTTCACATTTTTCATTAGAACACTTGGTATATACTCCAATCTATAGTGAGAAAAGTATACACGTAGCTCGATTCAACATATAAGCAGTTGGTGCACATGGATTTGTTGCACGTGCACCTATTGCATAAGACTCGAACTTTGTATATGTATATAGAAAAATTAAGGGAAAAAACACTAGACGCCTAATCAATAAGACATAGACACCTAGCTCGAGTCAACATATAAGCAGTTGGTGCACGTGGACCTGTTCCACGTGCACCTATTGCATCAGACTCAAACTTTGTATATGTATATAGGAAATATAAGGAGAAAAACACTAGACGCCTCACCAATAAGACATTATAGACACCTACGAACTAGCATATAAGCAGTTGATACACATGCATCTGCTACATCAGACTCATCAAACTCTTCATTCAAACTCCAACTAAGATATTTTTGGATGATTACCTCAAGTTGATCACCAAGGTTAACGACGATGGAGTGGCGCATAGGAGGAACATCGATCCATTGGCCGTCTTTGAGGAGTTGTAGGCCGCTTACTTTGTCATCTTGGAAGAGAAGGATTATGCCACCAGCGTCCGTATGGGCGCGCAGTCCCTTAATCAAATCTGGTTTTGGGCATGGTGGATAATTGCTCACTTTAGTTCCAAAGTTTGGACCTTTAGATCCATAAAATACATTTTTCAAGTATCCCTTTTCTAGACCAAGATTTTCACAGAGCAAATACAACAGCTCCTCTGCTAGATTCTCTAATCTTTTAGCAAAATCTCTCATAACCTCCCTGCATTATATGAACAACTTTGGATTAACTATATGTTATTATTTTAAAGAAGAAACTTATCTTTGAAGTACATATGCAAACCCTCCTTTCCCCACATACACACAAAAGAAAACAAAATAGAATAAAATAAGGGGTAGCAGGTGCAGCATGTTCAGTTATAGTAAATCCTTGTCCTTCTGTATCCAATTTGGAATCTTGGACAATTTAGGCTGGCAAAGTTGGACACTGACTTATATCATGTTACTTTATTATAATAATAACCAATAACCAAAAAAATTATGTTATATTAATACTTCTAAAGTTTTTTTTTTTTTTTTTTCTAATAACAGTATATATTTCCGAATCTGCACACATCTCGACTAGTCCATGTGATACTTGTTATTGGCTAATTCGGTTGCGCATTGGCTAATTCCTGCTCACTGTGCAAAAGCTCACAAACCACACAGGAGATGTAAACCGCACTAGGGAAGCCATTTGCGACGAGTTCTGACTGGGGGAGTATGTTGGTGAGGGGAATCAATCCCATGTCTCTCATGTGGGAAACCAATCACTCGACCAACTCAGCCAACTCTTGTGCTAATATTTAGATAGATAAAAAGAAATCACCTAGCACGAAGTACAGCAGTATGGATTACCTGTATTGATCATCAAGATCAGGGACTTCAGAAATGTTAGAAACAGGAAGATGGCGCAAGAAGAAAGTGCTTTCCCAATCCATATCAGTAACCTCAGCTTGTACACCTTCAAGACCTTTGCTGGCCACCAATTCCTTAAACCTCTGTTCCATGCATTTCTTGTAATGCCCCTTTGTTAATTTCTCTACAGTGTCCATTACTTCATGTGGGATTCCATGGTTCACCAACTACAAATTAAAGAAACAAATTTATTTACATAACATTTCCAAGATTTTCATAAGAAGTTTATATTGATATCCTAGGATATAGGTGCGGAGCTACAATATTAGATGCGAGTTCACGAACCTAGTAGCTATTGCATAGAATCTATATTGTATTAGAAAATTTATTAAATATGAATAATATTTAATTGCGAATCAAGTAACTAAAACGAGTTATGGGTTTTATGGCAACCTATAAATTTCAAATACTAGCAATGCGTTTTGGGAATACATAAGTGGATATTTTTATGAAGGAAATTACCTCAAAGAAGCCCCAGTTTTCACAAGCATCCTTAATCATTTCCATGGTAGCAGCTCTTTCAGAACCATTCAGTTTTTCCAAGTTGATAATTGGGAAGTTCTCCATCGTTCTTGTAGAATAAAGACTGTGCTTTTGAGCGTATAGTGTGTGAATAATAGATAGAAGATGAATGTGATTATTTATGCAAAAGAATGAGTCTTTTATAGGGTATTTATAGGGAAAGAAATCATGTAATGCTGTGAAGAGAGTGAATAATTGTATAGTGGTATCTTATTTTGGTCTGGCCGACATTTCAAGTCGAAGTCTCACATAACTCCCTTAGTCTACCCCATGAGAGGTTTCCTTTTTTATTCTTTTAATATTGCATCCCAAATTCGAAATTATTGATTTGACTAATTTAAATTGGTGCAAAAATACTTTCTATTAAGAGTTTTTTAATTCTATGCTCGAATTGATGCTGATTAAAGGTTAAAAAGAATTCATTTATCCCACTATATTAATCATGAGTCTACTATAGCAAAAAAATACTTTCTATTAAGAGTTTCTCAATTTTGTGGTTGAGTTGACTCTAGTTAAAGGTAAAAAGATTTCATACATTCCACTACACTCTTGATGATAGACCTCGCCAGAGTTATTTTTCTTTTTTGAGTTCATACTTGGTCTCTGGTATAATCCAGACTAATTTGGATTCATACCACGTACCAAAAAACTTTTTTATTCCCAAAGCTTAAATCTAAAATGATTAAATGATGAATGGATCTTATCCATGCACTATGACCTTTGGTGATAGCAATGTTTAATGTCACTGTTCCTTGTTAAACCATCTTACTCACTAGTGGGAATTTGGAGTTAGGAAAATTCGAAATAGACCCATTTCTGGTGGCTAAAAATTGGTCTTTCTTTGCATCTTGACCAATGCTTTTGTTTTGTTATTGTTCATGTGTCATTTTAATATTCTTGGCTCAGTTTGACAAGGATACTACTATTCAGAAATTGCCATGCAATTCACATTCAACGACTGCACATTAAACTGCTTTCCTTACTTTTCCTTTGGAAGTTTCTTGAATATAGCCAAGGCCTTGACGGCACTGTTGCCCACCTCAGCTTAAAGAAAATAATTTAATGTATATATATATACATTAAAGAAAGAAAAAAAAAGAAAATATATATATATATATATATATATATATATAAAGAAATTTATTAATTTAGATTCATATAATAATTCATAAATTTTAAATAACCCCCGTTTTATATTATTTTGTTTGGCTAAGAGAAGAATATTCTGCAATGCGATACATGAATATAAGTCGGCCACGTGATTATTACATTAATTTTGACGTGAAAAATGCATTAATTTGAGCTTACAAAAAAAAAAAAAGGAAAGAAAGAAAAGAAGAAGAGCAGTTGATGATCGAATTAGACATCGGAATCACGAGTTATTTAATTATTTGGGGTATTATTAGTTTTAACCCGCGCAAGTAATTATTTATATTTGGTAGCCAAAAAAAGTATTTAAAATTTATATAATTTTTGTATATAACATTCAAAATGTATATATATATACATAAAATATACTTTTTCTGCTATTTTGAGAGCGGCTATACAATGTCATTTTTCTTAATTATTATTTCGTTTAATTGTGATGACCTAATAGGTCATTTACAGTTTTAACCTTAAATTCTATGTTTCGAAACTTCAATTAGCTCCGTTTAACCTTCCTCGTTTTGCGTGTGTGGTCTGTGTCTTTTCCGAAAGGTTTTTATGTGAAAATTTGATGAAAATGTGAAATCATGCCTTAAAACTCACTTGAGTTGACTTCGGTCAATGCTTTGAGAAAACAGACCCGGATCAGTATTTTGACGGTCCCGGTGGGTCCGTGTAGTGATTTGGAACTTGGGCGTATACCCGAAATCGAATTCGGAAGTCCCTAGCTCGAATTATCACAATTGATTGAAAACTAAAAGCTTAAATGTTTAAAGAATTAATAAGTTTGACCGAAGTTTGGGGGTGAATAAGTGATCGGGTTTTGGTCCGAACCTCGAGTTTTGGTCCGAACCTCGGGTTTTGACCAAGCGGTCCCCGGTAGTTGACTTTTGTTGACTTTTTCGATAATGATCTAAATTGAACCTCTTTCATTCGTAGGGTAGTTTCTAAGGTTATTTTGAATCGTTTGGTTGATAATTTGCTAGATTTAGTTAGTTCGGAGGCTTGTTCGAAAGGCAAAGCCGTATTTGAACTTTGAATTGATTGCGGAACGAGGTAACTGTCATGGTTAACCTCGACTTGAGGGATTAGGACTTGTTTTCCTATTTTTCTACGTGTTTAATATGTGAGTACAACATATATGTAAGGTGACGAGTACTTATGCGTTGTTGTTGGCTTAAAGCATGCGGGTAGAACTTGCTTCCTTGTGATTTATTGCCTTTTTAATTCTACATGCTTAGAGTAGATTATTAATTATTTGATCGTTCCTTCGGTATTTATGGATTAATTGAGATGGTTGAGTATTTTGGAAATTGAGATTTGGTATCTTGGAATCATTATTGGCGTAAAGTACATCCCTTGCATTATTTATCTCCCGAATTTGTGTATTCATTACGACATGGTAAGAGAGAGTGTTAAAGCACGAATGGTGATGTCATTCCATTATATTTCTTTATTTACTGATTAATACATGGTGATGAAGAGAATTAAAGCACGAAGGATGATGCAGTGCTAATCTATATCAGTTAATTCACCGTTACATGGTGAAAACGAGAGTAAAAGCACGAATGGTGATACAGTGTCATTATCATATCGTATGTTATTCGTCCTCTTTGGTTGATGGTTTGTTTGGCTGTCCATGTTGTCTTTCCTATTGTATTTATCGTATCTTTTTCCCCGTTTGCATGTCCCTTCCCAACTGTACATATTAAATCTCTATTGTGTTGTTGTTTGGTACATATATCTATGTTTGTACAGGTTTAATTATGTGAGTGCCTTGTCATAGCCTCGTCACTACCTCGTCGAGGTTAGGCTCGATACTTATGGAGTACATTGGGTCGGTTGTACTCATACTACACTCTGCACTTCTTGTGCATATATTGGTACTGATCCCAGCTGTACGTCAGGTGCACTAGCTTGGATTATCGTTCGGAGACTTGAGGTAGATCTGCTGATATTCACAGACCTTGAAGTCCCCTTCCTCTTTCCTCTTTTACTGTTCATTTCATTCGAAATAGTTGTATTTGTTTCAGACTCTATTTGTAGAACTTCTAGTAGGTCGTGTACTTATGACACCAGATTCGGATTGTATTAGATATTTCAGATGTATGATTTTTCGCACTTTACATCAGAATTCATTTCAGCTATTTCGGTTTCTTTATTATTATATAATTTGAACTGTTAAAAATGGATAAACTATTCTAACGTTGGCTTGCTTAGCAAGTGGAATATTAGGTGTCATCACGGTCCCGAGAATTTTCGGGCCTTAACATTAATCCAACTAAAATTGTAGTAATTGACTAGATGTTTGAACTTTGAACAGATCATAGTTGCTGTATTTTTGGTTTCTCATGCATTTCGTCATCAACCAAACTTAACATAATAAATTCTGGAAAATTCATCTAACTAATTTCCTTTAAAATAAATAAAAATAGCAGCCCGAACTACAATCTTTGACCAAATATACTTCCTCTTTGATGTCGATTGAAGAAAGCCTTATGTGACTTCAAACAAATGAGAAAAATCATTTACATGTTTTATTAGTGAAGCATGTTATCTGCCATAAAAAACACAACGTTAATAAGCAAGAAAACGAATGCTAAGATAAATTATTTATATAGTCAAGAAAGTAAGTGAGACGGATTTCATTTGAATTTTGAAATATATGTAATAGGATTAAATGTTGCACTATCGTCCGGAATTATATCCAAAATATAGTTTTAAAATATGAAGAAAAGAGATCCGTCTTCAGTTTTTCATTAGTTAGTAATTCTGGAAATGCCAAAATTTCATCAAAGTTTATACTCCCTAATTAGGCCCGGCTTAAAGCTTCATAATATCCAACGGGTTATGAATGCATTAATCTTTGAGGAATTGCATAAAGCTCCATCTTTCTCGGCTAACCCACGTATCTTACCGTTGAATCAAGACCCCTCTTGTTACTAGGTTTAACAGTATATATTTATATAGATTTAGTAAATATTTTAATACAAATAAAGGGTTCCGAAAAAATTCACTAGGTTCGCCCGAACCCGCACCACTACTGTAGCTCCGCCTCTGTAAACATGTATCAATTATATTTGTTCGCGCAACGAACACAATGAAGGCGAAATACAAAAAATACAGAAAAATAGAATATTCTCATTGCTAGTCAAACTCAAGATCTCCGCTTAATAAGTAGGTACTCTAACCAACCGAGCTACAAGTACTTGTTGCACTCTTATTTCAGATCAAAACAATTGATCTCTTGTTTCAGTACTATAAATTATAATTTTATGAAAGTACAATTACGAATGATAAATAAAGAATGTATATTTATTGTGTCGCGTAATTTTCCGTAATCTTTCTAGTAATTTCATCATCAGAATTTCTGCTCATTTGGGTAGAAAATTGTCCAGGAAAAACAAAAAAAAATGAAGTGGTTGTCTGTTTCTCAATTTCATAGCACATGAAATTATGAAAAGGCCACATAGGACCACATGCCTCTTGATTGGAAAAAATGTAGAGTTTCGAAGAATGCCATCTTAAAAAGAAATCTTATTAATGCAAAAAGGTCTAGCACATTATTGCCCTATCAACATTTAGACATTTTTTTAAAAACTTTGTTTTCTTTTTCTTTCCGTTTCTTTCCTTTGCTAGACAAATTGTCGCTCTTTCCTCCGCTACTTTAAATCCATTGAAGTGTAAAAACAATAAAAAATAAAAAAGGAAGAGAGATATATTAAACAATTATTCACCGACATTCATTAGGTTTAGAACATGGGTCGAACTTCATTATACTAAGTACCACAGGTGTTTAATTACCATAGGGCATAGTGGAATGGTCGGGATTTCTTCACTTTCAACCATAACTTCGAGTTTGTCTAAAAATAGAAAATATTTGGATACGAAGTGTTTTACCCTGATTTGGAATTATCTAGAATAATAGATTTATGGTTAATTAGTAAGTATTCATTCATCTTTAATCAAATGTTTCGAGTTCAAGCTCTAAATTTAAAGTCGTCTTTATTAGGGAGCGTTTTATTCTCCTCCTAACATGAGATTTTCTACATAAATTTAAATTTAATGGGTCTAACATGAATACGAAAAACCAAAAAAGAAGAAAATTTGTCAAGCTAGTATATATGTCGAATATATACCACATGATTAAACAGAGAAGGGGGGAGGGAAGGGAGGTACAGAAAAGTTTAGCTATTTTGGCTTCCCTAATGGGGAAGTAAAAAGGCAATAATATAATGTAGCAAATAAATGGATGTTTTTTATATATAAATATGATCCAAACCAAACAGACAAAAAGACATTAGAAGACAAATAGCTGAGTCACTACCAGTTTACCAGCTCATATTTTTGTAAAATGTTCTACTTTGTAAACATTATTCTAATTACGTCCTTTTTCATTCACTTTTAGATTTGATTCGACCGACTCTTCAAACTGGATTAACTTTTTTATACAAATCTAGTCGATGAACACTTAAAAAGCAGTCCTTTAAAGTCCAAAAAGCCAGAAAACCAGCCCTCTAATTGCTCCCACAAGAGAAGAAACGAATCCAACATTTGTGTTTAGTAAAGCTGCCATCCTTCAATAATGTTTAAAATCTAGATGTTTCCAAAGGGTGTCACTAGCAAGACTAGATTGATTGTCACGTGCCTTTGTTTCTCCATCACGTGAATGTGTAACAAAGTTTTTATTTTATCATTCGTTATTCACTATTCTCCGAGTATGTAACCAAAGCAACAATGTCAAAGCAATAAGAAACTTATGTTTATCCGGACACCTTTTTAAATTTAAGGTTATGTTCGACCTCGCTCGAACAATATCTATTGTCCCTCAGCCCCGACTTAACGAAAGGATATGTTCGACCCCGCTCAAACAAATACCTACCGGCCCTCGGCTGCGATTTAATTAAAGGTTATATTCGACTAAGCTCGAACAAAAACCTACCGACCCTCAACCGCGACTTCGCGATATGTTATGTTCGACCCCGCTCGAGCAAACACCTACCGGCCCTCAGCCGCTATTTAACAAAAAGTTATGTTCAACTAAGCTCGAACAAATACTTGCAGGCCCTCGACCGCGATTTAACGAAAGGTTATGTTCAACTAAGCTCGAAAAAACACCTATCGGCTGACGAGCGCAAAACACAACACGAAATTGATGCTCGCTAGCCAAAGATAGTATAGTACAATTATCGTCTCCAGAGGGATTGATTTTAAACAATGTTCGAGTAATTTTTAGGTTAATTACTATTCACGAGGATCAACACTTGAGTTAACAGATTATGAACTAAGTTTAAATACTAAAAAAAACAATTGACAATTGACAGCAAGGAATTAGAGAATCACAAAGTTGGTTTCTTATCAATGTGAGGAATAAGGGGTTGACATGATAGGTGCAAGATAACTATTTGGGATTTAATTCTAGTTTAATTCACTCTAATGTTCTAATGATTCTCACGAATTCACTTGATGATTAGTTCAAACATGTAGTCAAGACTCCTCTCTCGATTAAATCTTAACTCTACGAGATGAACTAATTTAAGCACTGTGAAGTATGCAAGCATGCGTTGATGGATTGGTCCTTAGGAAAACGTCTCTCGAATATTCTCCTAACTTGATTTAATCACAATTCAACAAGCTCTTCCGATTACTTAAGAGAATCAATGAATTAAATCAAACAAAATAATGCAAAGATAATCACCGAGATATTCCTCTTTCCATTAAATAAACTGATGAATAAAGTTGTAACAATTCAAAACTCCATAAACGAATTCAAGAAAGAACTAGAGTTAAAATTTATAAATATTTATCAAAACACCATATACGTTAAACCCTAAGGGAATTTACTCCATAATCATGGAGAAAGTCATCACAATTATAATTAAATAATAAGAAAGTTCAATCTAACTTTACAATCCAAACTCTCGTATTGAATTGATGGAAAGATGATGGAATCTCGTGTCTTGTAGCCTCCAATGCTCTCCCAAATGTTCCAAGATCAAAAGTCCTCTCAAAAATATGTTTTTAATGTATTTATACCATAGGAACGAATCCGGATGAAACTACCCTCTTTGAGGCGAAGTGGAAAAACCTACAAACTTTTTACACTTCATGCGTCGCACGGTGCGTAGCATTAGTGCAATTTGCTTGGTTGTAAACTCTCTAAACTTAGCTTGTCTGACAAAACTGTGTATTGATGCCACACGTTATGCCTAGCATTAATGTATTTTTCTGTGAGACCCAAAAACTCCAAGTCTCTGAACTTCTCAAACTTCTAACAAAATTTTGTACTAATGCGACTCCCAATGACATGCCTTATGCCACACACTAGTACATTTTTCTCTATCCCTTGCTCTTTCTTCCAACTTTCGTATGCAATGCCGGTCCACGAGCCCCAAATGCGATCCCGGTTTAATTTTTTGGCTTTTACTCAAATTTCAATGCTCCAAATTATTCTATTTAACTCCAATTTATATTTTTAACTCAGAATCATTTCCTGCAAGGCATAAAACACGTAATAAGTGCAAATCACCATCATTTAAGCTCAAACATGCTCAAAGTGCAGTAATTAAAGTACAAAATACGGCTAAGATATGTATTCCTAGCCTACCATCAACACCCCACACTTAAATCATTGTTTGTCCTCGAGCAATCAAACTACACTTCACATAGAAATTACCTTCTTATTAGACAACTTCCCTAACATATCATGCCAATATTATTTAAAGAAGGCTAAGCATCATATCATAACATCCTAGTCTCAAGACTTGACTCAAAAGCACCACGTACTTTTCACAACCTGCTCACTTACTCTAATATAGAGGTCAAAGACTTTACCTTACCTTCGCAAATTATGTGCCCTCACGCAAATAATAGAGTAGTTCCACACACAATAAAATTCAATAACCATATGCCACTCTCAGAAATAAAATTCATGTGCCATAGAAGACGTACCATATGCTTGCCCATAATGTAATACTCTACTAATTTAGCTCATTCAGTCAAGGATCAAGTAGGACTTTAATTGGTTGTAATGTAGGCTGCGGGGCGGGTAGGATACATATGGATATAATGACTACATCTCCCTGAGCACTTTAATATGTATACATTAACAGTTCAAACCCCATACCTGTGTTGAACCAAACCCCAACCTTCACAACATTAAGCTCCCCATATCTTTAAGCACAAACAAGATGAGAACTACCAATAACAAGGGATCAATTTTTCTCTTTTCTACTATATACACACTCTTTTTTTCTTATTTTCAAAGTTCTGATTGATTTTTCTTTTTCCTTTTTTTTTTCAATTCCTTACATGTGGCTCTCATAATATTTCAAACAATGCACATTTCTCCTTTTTCAATAGTTTCACTTAAAAACCTGACCATACCTCTCTTTAGGCTCATACAAATTCAAGTGCTCACGAGAGGTAAAAGGTTCAAACAGATAGACAATTCAACCAAAGAGGTCAAGCTAGTAGTGTGGTTATCAAAGAAATAGGAATACAGGTTCAATGGGACTAACTAAGATATCCAACAATTAGGCGAGTAAAAGCATATAATTTGCTCAACAAAGAAATGCATATAACATGACTACTATTTCGCTTTGCAAACACACGGGAAAAGTTCTATACATCAACTGACATGCACAGAATATCAACAACCTCACTCACATATTGGCACATAACTCACTTAGGACCGGATATATCCCGACTCTCTAGTCAAAGCAGTTAAGCAAAGTCACAATCAACAAATTTAAGGCGCTTATCTATTAGTCAAGAACTGAGCCTAGGCGTCACAACTAAGGCACTCACTACTCTCAACGCACAACAAGGTTAAGAGCAGTTATCTCTATTTAACACATAGTACAAGACTTCAGTATTCCTAATAAAAAAAACTAACTACACCGGGTTCAAATAAAACCCTTAAAAAAGAACCGTGACATAAAGAAAAACCAAGATGGAATTGTTACACTACCTAAGAAAACAAAACAAAATAAAAGGTTAAATGTTTTTCTTCCTCGACTTTAATCCCTCAAGAAGACAGCCGAGGAAATCCATCGTCGGGCAAAGTCAAATTTTTTTAAATCAAAAGAAATGATTACAAACACACATATACATATTACATTCCACACCTCCACACTTTAAATTGTGTCATATCCCCATGACACATAAATAAAACGCAAGAGGTAAAGAAAACTTCCCTAATTCATCTAGTCAGGGTCTGAATCGAAGTCGGGATATCCTTTGCATGCCTGACCTAATGCATACATCCATGCAGAGAGCTTCTTTTCCGTCTTCTTTGGGTACACCCCACACTTATCATCTTCACTCTTTCCGGTTTTCTCTTCCTAAAAAGCAAGGTATAGTAAAACTCCCTGGATCTCCATATTTTTTCGGGAGCTTATTTTGCAATATGAAACTACAATGCTCTATGAGCTTGACAACCGATGTCTCTTCCACTTTTCGCTTCTTGGAAAATATCTCCTTCAAGAATTTAGCATAAGCTGGCATCTGGGAAAGCACCTCTGTGAAGGGTATATTCACATGCACCTGCTTGAACACTTCTAGAAAGCGCTTGAATTGTTTATCCAGCTTCTCTCTTCTTTGCTTATGGGGAAAAGGTAGAGCAGGTATGTATTTACTCTCTTCAGTCTCCTTATTGGTTGCATTATCATCCTTGTTCTTTTTCTGAGATCTTGTATTCCCCTTCTTCTTCAAATCCTCATCTACCCTGAATTCACTTTCTTGAATGTTGTTGATTTTCTGTTCCTCCACAATCTCCACCTGTCTTTCAACCGGCTCATCCTTTCGCTTTACTATGGGATCCTCCAACTCGTGCCCACTCCTCAAATATACTCCATTGATTGTCTCTTTTAGATTTCTTTCTGTATCAGCAAGGAGCGTTCCTATAACCCTCTCAGACAATAGAGTAGCTACTTACCCAACCTGTCTTTTTAGGTTTCGAAAAGATGTACCCAATTCTTTTATAGTTGCACCATGAGTGTAAATACTCTCATATGTCTTGATAATGTAGGACTTCATTGATCTTCCATGCTAGACTGATTAGATTGTGGAGGTTGATATTGCTGCCTCTGCTGATTTTGAAAGCCTGAAGCTCCTTGTTCCTCGGATCTAGAGTTATTTTGCTGCCATGAGTTCAGGCTACCACTTGGTGAATTCCAAGAAAATCCTGGGTGCCTCTATCCCATAGGATTGAAATTGTTACCACTTTGGTAGTTGCCTCTATCAAAGCTTCCCACAGCATTTACCATTTCATCTGCAGCTGCGGCCTGACACGCATGCGTTGGATGACCCATTTCACAAAAATTACAAACTGGTGATGGTTGGCTCTAGACCTTGGCTAAGGTCAAATTTCTTATCTCTTTGGCCATGACCTCTAATTGGTCTTGCACTGCGGTGTTAGAATCTACTTGATGAACCCAACGATCTTCTTCTATCATTACTCTCAGTCGGCCACTAGTTAGCATCTTCAGATAGCTCATCAAGAATTGCCACAATCTCCTTAGGAGTTGATGGTAGGCTATAATCTCATGTTTTACTCGCTTATTGTACTCTAATTTTTTGCACTTTACTTTTTTTAGCTTTAATTAGTAGTGTTTTGCACTAATTGTGTGTTTTATGCCTTGTAGGATTGATTGCGAGTGATGTACATGTTATGCAACTAATTCGAGCTATTTGGAGCTTTGAAGTCTCAGTAAAAGCCTAAGGGATTAAGTCAGGATCGTGTTCGGAGGTCGAGGACTAAGCCTGAACGTCAAAAGACAAGCAAAATCCGTACTCTGAGAAAAATGGCTTGTCGCGACATGTGGGGAGGCGCATGGGGCACCGTGCTTGTGCAAATCTTTGTTATCTGTCAGAAATCATCTCTCTGGATTTCCTTACTAATGCCCTGCATTGTGCGTCATCCCATGTGGCGCGCCTGTACATTTTTCACAGAGTAAATATCTTATTTCGGCTAGAAAATGGTGATTTTATCTAGGCCCGACCCTACTTGGAATAAATACATGGAAAAATGTTATTTCCTGGAATTTTGACATACTTTCGACCTAAGGAGGCTAAGGAGGAGTTGGAAGAACACGAGCACAAGGATTTCATCATTCCTTCCTTACTCAAGACCCGAGATTGGATTTAATTTATGTTCTCCTCTACTTTACTTTTATTTGTGATGAATTGCTCCATATCTATGGAGTAGTTCCTTTTAGGGTTTGATGGAGTTGGTGTATTGATGATTGTTTGTAAATTATAACTCTAGTTTTATGTATTGAAGTATTTTTGGATGATTTAATTGTTACATCTATATTCACTTGTTCATATAATCGAGAGAGGCATAACTTGTGATATCTTTGCATTATATTGTTGGTTGAGTTCATTAATTCTTCTTAGTAATCAAAAGAGGTTAGTTGAATCATTGATTTAACCTAGTTAGGAGGATAATCGAGAGAGGTTCTCCTAAAGATCAATCCACTACACATTCTTGCATATCTTCACGTGCTTAAATTGGTTCATCTTGTGAGGTTAAGACTTAATGGAGAGAGAAGTTTTTTGCTGAACGGTTGAACTAATAATTGAGTGAATTCGAGAGACTCGCTTCAACATTAGAAGTGAATTATCTAGTATTAGATCCCAAATAATTATCTGGTACATATCCTATCAATCCATATTTTCTCCCACTGATAACTTCCTTGCTTATCTTTGTTTCGATTGTAATTAGTCAATAACTTTATATTCTTAGTTAATTGTAGTTAGAAATCATATAAACAATTATTGATTCTCTTAGGTAGTGATCAAGCTAGAAACTACGAGAATACTGTTGAACTCCAATCCCTGTAGATACGATATTATACTATACTATATTTGATTAGCGAGCATAATTTAAGTGTGTGTTTCGAGCTCGCCAAATTTTGGATCTGTTGCCTGGGATTGGCAATCAATATTATTTGAATAGTTTTTGGTTATAATTCAGGAATTAGGTTTTAGCTTTTCTTTTATTTTCTATTTTTTTTTCTATTTTGTTTTCTTTATTAGTTAACTTTTTTTCAAGATTTGTTTTGTAGTAACTAACAAGATGGAGAAGACACTATAGATTTTGAACTCTAAATGTTGAGAAGATGGAGTACAACTAGCCTAAGAAAACGGTTGAAGAGTTAGCAACTGAACATTATCAGTAGTATGCTATGTGTTTTAAATGCAGTGAAAATCATCTATGGGTTGACTGTCAAGCAAGTATGTATTCTTCCTATGGTTCGTATTTTGAGTAGTCTCACTCTGTTTCTAGTTCGTACAGGTATAAGGATTCATATGGACACAATTCTGAGCCTGGTTGGGATGAATACCCTTATTATAACTGGAATGAAAGCAAAGCGAGACAACCACCTCAAGAGGAGAATGGTACTTTAGAAGCGCTTATGCATAGGTTCATGAATAGTGTTGAAGAAAAGTTTATGCAAAATGATGAATCTATTAAGAACCTAACAACATGAGTGAGACAATTAGTAAGTATACTTTCAGAAATCTCATTGTGTTGTGATGGTGAATATATGGAGGAGATACCTTGTGAGAACGAGCCTACTCAAGAGGATGAGCATCCAAAGAGAGAGATTTTCACTGTTCAAGAGGACTCTGATTCAACTAAGATGATTGAAAATACGGTTGTGGTTGAGTGTGAAGCAACGGAAGAAGAGTTCATCCACCTTTCCACATTTGAAACCTTTAGTAGAAGAGAATGAAAAATAAATGGTCTTGGACATATCCGAGGAATATTCACTTGACCTTTCTTCTTTGTTTCCTTATTCTAACCTTGATCATGTGGATTTTATTTTTGAGAATTTACAGAAATATGTATGGATTGAACCTGTGAAAAAATGCAAAAATAAGTTAAAGATCATCATGAACGAGTAATTCACTGCTCAAGATAAGGACAAAAAAGAAAAGAAAGAGCGGGTCTTGCAGGTATCCTCAGAAGAATTGGGTTTCATGAGCTCCACAAAAAATCCCAAGGAGCGAAAACGAGGAATGAATTCAGAATTAGGGGTAGAGTTCATAAGATCTTAGAAAAGAAGAAAATTCAGGGAAGTTTCCTTTATCTGTTGATTTTTAATTATGTGTCATGGGAACATGCCACAACTTAAAGTGTAGGGTGGGGGATATGTTGTATGTATGTATGTGTATTAGTTTTAGTTTTTATTGTTTTAGTAGTTAGAGATAGAAAATAATTGAAAAAAATCATTAAAATTAAATCGATTTTTCCCGACGATGGATATCATTCGACCGGTTTCTTGAGGGATTAAAGTCGAAATAAAAAGATTTTCTTTTGTTAGGTAGTATAATAATTCCCCCTTGATTTTTCTTTGTGTCGCGGTTCTTTTCCAAGGTTTTTGTTTGAACGAGTGTAGTTAGTTTTTTATTAGGAGTAGAAAACATTGTGCTATGATTTGAATTGAAGGCAATATCTCTTGACTCTATTATACCTTGAGAATAGTGAGTGCTTTAGTTGTGAAGCTTAGGCTCAGTGTTTGACTCTTGTATAAGTACTTTAAATTGTATGATTTTAACTTTTCTTAACTACTTTGACTAGAGTGGCTTGATGACTCCAACCCTGAGTGAGTTATGTGGCATGTGTGTGTGAGGTTTTGGGTATTCAGTGCATTGTATTTGATGTCTAGAACTTGTCCCGTGTGTTTGAAAAGTGAAATAGTAGTTTTATTCAGTCTTGGAAGTGATTTAGGAGTTTCTTTGTTGAGCCAGTTATAAGTTTTTATCCACCTAATTGTTATGTATCCTAATTAACCCTTTTGAGATTTTAATCATGTTTCTTTGGAAACCACATTACAAGCCTTACCCATTTGTTTGAATTGACCATCTATTTGAACCATTTACCTCTCGTGAGCACTTAAATTTGTTATGAACTTTGTAAAAGTTGAAGTGTGGGGTGGTTGGTTTGGCTTTTAAGTGGAACTAATGAAATAAGGAGAAAGGTGCACTGTATTGAAAAAGTAAGAGCCACTTGAATTGAAAGAGAAAACAAAAAATGTTGTATTGTTGTGCAAAATATTATTTGATAGTGGTGACTCTTGATATAATTGTGCTTATGAAGTAGGGAGTTAATATGTATATTGATGTGAAGGTGGAGTTTTTGTTTGACATAAGTGTGAGGTTTTGAATGGTTAATTGTATGTATTAAAGTGCTTAGGGAGGTGTAGTCACTCTTGTATCTAATTGTATCATACTCATCCCGCAGCCTACATCACAACCAGTTAAAGTCTTACTTAATCCTTGACTGAATGAGCTCAATTAGTAGAGTATTACACTACGGGCAAGCCTATGGTACGCCTTTTGTGTCATATGAATGTTACTTCTGAGAGTGAGTGAATTCTTTCTGTCTTGAGTTCCTAATTGTTCTTAATTTCTATTGTGTGCAGAACTACTCTCTATTGTTGTGTGAGGGTACTTAATTCATGAAGGAAAGGTAACGGCGTTGACCTCCTTGTTAGAGTATGTGAGTGGGTTATAAATAATGCATGGTGCTTTGAGTCAAATCTTGAGGCGAGGATGTTACGTTAGAGTGCTTAATCTATTTTAATTATTCTTGGTGTGATGGGTTATGAGAGTTGTTAAAAAGGCCATGTTCTATGTGAAGTGTATTTTGATTGCTCGAGGACGAGAAATGGTTTAAGTGTGGGGTGTTTATGGTAGGCTATAATCTCGTATTTTAGTCACTTATTACACTCTAATTTACTGCACTTTACTTGTTTTGATCTTTAATTTATAGTGTTTTGCACTAATTGTGTGTTTTATGCCTTGTAAGAGTGATTCCGAGTGATGTAGATGTTATGGATCTAATCAAGCAATTTGGAGAATTGAAGTCTGAGTAAAAACCCAATATATTAAGTCAGGATCGTGTTCATGGATCGAGGACCAAGTCTAGACATCAAAACTCAAGCAAACTTCATACTCTGAGAAAAATGGCTTGTCGTGGCATGTGGGGAGGCGTGTGGGGCGTCGGGCTTGTGCAAATCTCTACTTTCTGTTAGAAATCAACTCTCTATATTTTCCCACTAATGCTCTGCATGGAGCATCACCCCGTGCGGTTCGTCTGTGCATTTTTTACAGAGTAAATATCTTATTTCGGTTAGGAAAAGTTGATTTCGTCTGGGCTCGACCCTACTTGGTATAAATACATGGGAAAATGTTATTTCCTGGAATTTGGACATACTTTCGACCTAAGGAGGATAAGGAGAAGTTGGAAGAACACGAGCACAAGGATTTCATCATTCCTTCCTCACTCAAGGACCGAGTTTGGATTGAATTTATATTTTCCTCTACTTTAATTTTATTTATGATGAATTGCTCCATATCTATGGAGTAGTTCCTTTTAGGGTTTGATGGATTTGGTGTATTGATGATTTTTTGTGGATTATAACTCTAGTGTTATGTATTGAAGTATTTTTGGATGATTTAATTGTTGCATCTATATTCACTTGTTCATGTAATCGAGAGAGACATAACTTGTGATATCTTTGCATTATATTGCTGGTTGAGTTCATTAATGCTTCTTAGTAATCAAAAGAGGTTAGTTGAATTATTGATTAGACCTAGTTAGGAGGATAATCAAGAGAGGTTCTTCTAAAGACCAATCCACTACGCATTCTTGCATATCTTCACGTGCTTAAATTGGTTAATCTTGTGAGGTTAAGACTTAATCGAGAGAGGAGTTTTTTGCTGAACGGTTGAACTAATAATTGAGTGAATTTGAGAGACTCACTTAAACATTAGAAGTAAATTATCTAGAGTTAAATCCCAAATAATTATCTTGTACCTATCCTATCAACCCCTATTTCCTCCCACTGATAACTTCCATGATTATCTTTGTTTCGATTGTCATTAGTCAATAGCTTTAGATTCTTAGTTAATTATAGTTAGAAATCATATAAACCTCAATTGTTAATTCTCTTGGATAGCGATCAAGCTAGAAACTACGAGAATATTATTTAACTCCAATCCCTGTGGATACGATATTATACTTTACTATATTTGATTATCGAGCATAATTTAAGTATGTGTTTCGAGCTCGTCAAATTTTTGTAAGTCTTCTTTATTAAAGGACCTCCCATTGCAGTGTTCAGAGTTCGTCGTTAGGGGGTTATCAGTCCATCCCAAAAGTCCTGGAGTTGCATCCACAATTCAATCCTATTATGCTAACACTAACTCATTATCTCTTTGAATCTTTCCCAAGCCTCAAAAACGGTTTTGGTGTCCGTCTGGCAGAAGTTGTGAATTTCCCTTTTGAACTTCACTATTTTTGCAGCTGAGACGTGTTTATCAAGAAACTTTCTAGTCATGTTTTCCCATGTCCAGATCGACCCCTTTGGTAAGCTACGACGCCAGTGCTTCGCGTCATCCTTCAGTGAAAAAGGGAATGCCCTTAAGTATACTTCATCTTTTGACGCTCCGTTGTACTGGAAGATGTTCATGATTTTCTCAAAATCCATCAAGTGAGTGTTAGGATCTTCATTCACCTTCCCTCTGAAGACATAATTGCTCTGGATAGTTTGGAGCAAGCCTTGCTTCCACTTGAAATTATTTGCTGCTATTGGTGGAGGTCTGACACTGAACAATCCCTGATTATAAACTGGTCTGGCATAATCATTCAATGCTCTACCAGGCCTGGGTACTGTATTCTCGAACTGGTCTTCAATCAAAGGCCAATTTATATTGAATCTTCGACCCCCATCATCGTTGACGGTCTCATCAATAGCTCTACGGGTTGCCTCAACTGCTATATGTACAACTTCTTGTTGTGCCGCTTCTCTTGCAGCTAATTCTACCTCATCTTCATCGTTATTAGCCATGTGTTCTTGGGTTGAAGGTTGCCCCAAGAACTTTCTGGTAAGTTCTTTCTCTTTCCTCAACTATCGCAGACTCGTTTCTACCTCTGTATTGTATGGAATCAATTCCTTTGAAGAAGATCGAGTCATACACCAGAGAAGTCAATTTGTTGCCTGCACACGGAAGAGGAAACCCGTGAAGAATAATGCAGAAAAATAAAATAAAATAAATTCCTGAATTAGCACCAAAAAGTATTTTGAACACTATTGATTGCCAATCCCCGGCAACGGCGCCAAAATTTGACGAGCGCAAAACACAACACGAAATTGATGCTCGCTAGCCAAAGATAGTATAGTATAATTATCGTCTCCACATGGATTGGTTTAAAACAACGCTTGAGTAATTTTTTGGTTAATTACTAATCAGGAGGATCAACACTTGAGTTAACAGATTATGAACTAAGTTTAACTATTGAAATAAAGATATTGACAATTGACAGCAAGGAATTAGAGAATCACAAAGATGGTTTCTTATCAATGTGAGGAATAAGGGGTTGACATGATATGTGCAAGATAACTATTTGGAATTTAACTCTAGTTTAATTCACTCTAATGTTCTAATGATTCTCACGAATTCCCTCGATGATTACTTCAAATGCGTAGTCAAGACTCCTCTTTCGATTAAATCTTAACTCAACGAGATGAACTAATATAAGCACTATGAAGTATGCAAGCATGCGTTGATGGATTCGTCCTTAGGAAAACGTCTCTTGAATATTCTCCTAACTTGATTTAATCACAATTCAACAATCTCTTCTGATTACTTAAGAGAATCAATGAATTAAATCAAACAAAATAATACAAATATAATTACCAAGATATTCCTCTTTCGATTAAATAAACCGTTGAATAAAGTTGCAACAATTCAAAACTCCATAAATGAATTCAAGCAAGAACTAGAGTTCAAATACTCAAATATTTATCAAAACACCATATCCGTCAAACCTAAGGGAAATTACTCCATAATCAAGGAGGAAGTCATCTTAATTATAATTAAAGAATAAGAAAGTATCAATCTAACTTTACAATCCAAACTCTCGTATTGAATTGATGGAAAGATGATGGAATCCCGTGTCTTGTAGCCTCCAATGCTATCCCAAAGGTTCCAAGGCCAAAAGTCCTCTCAAAAATGTGTTTCTAATGTATTTATACCAAGTAGGAATGAACCCGGATGAAACTACCCTCTTTGAGGCGAAGTGGGAAAACCTACAAACTTTTTACACTTCAGTGTCGCCCTATGCTACGCAGGGTGCGTAGCATTAGTGCAATTTTGCTCGGTTGTAAACTCTCTGAACTTAGCTTGTTTGACAAAATTTTGTACTGATGCTATGCACTATGCCACACACTATGCCTAGCATTAGTGTATTTTTCTATCAGATCCAAAAACTCCAACTATCTGAACTTCTCAAACTTCTAACGAAATATTTTACTAATGCGACGCTTAATACCATGCCTTATACGACGCACTAGTACATTTTGCTCTATCCCTTGCTCTTTCTTCCAACTTTTGTATGCAACGCCGGTCCACGAGCCCCGGATGCGATCCCGGTTTAATTTCTTGGCTTTTACTCAGACTTCAAAGCTTAATATTATTCTATTTAGCTCCAATTTATCTTCTTAACTGAGAATCATTTCCTGCAAGGCATAAAACACGTAATAAGTACAAATCACTATCATTTAAGCTCAAACATGCTCAAAGTGCAGTAGTTAGAGTGCAAAATGCGGCTAAAACACGTGTTTCTAGCCTACTATCATCGGTCATCGATCGTGATTTAACTAAAGGATATGTTTGATTACGCTCGAACAAACATCTACCGGCCCACGACTGCGATCTAACGAAATATTATGTTCTACCTCGTTCGAACAAACACCTATCATCCCTCGGCAACATCTCAACAAAGAAACGCACGCAATCTATGAATATTCAGCTACAAGGCCACGTCAAGCTAAAAGTCAACAACAACAAAAAGGACAAAAGCGAAACTAGCAAACAATAGAAGCAAGAAATATACAAGTATAGAAAGTAAACCATAGGAAAGGAAAAAGATGCAAGGAACAACTTTGATATTTCATACTTAACCTTTTTACAGAGGCTCGTGAAGACGCTGGCAAAAATACACAAAAAGTCAAAAAGAAAACTACTGGTCATCGCCATTATGGCCTTCAGTGCCCACGCCAGCTCGATATTCAACGGCATCACCACCTTGACCATCAACACCCTTACCATCTTGGCCCCTAGCGTCCTCGCCATCCTCGATCGGAGAGTATACGGAATCATACCAAGACTTGGCTTCGAGGCAATCTATAACATCCTCATCTTCCTCACCAGGACTAGGAGTAGTCAGATCATAACCACACGCAATTCGAGCCTCGCGATCTTTGTCATGAGCACCCTTAAAGTCTGCAGCAAAAACGTAGCCTGCTACATGCAACTCGCAAAGCATATCTAGCCAAGCTTCGACGTGAATCCACTCCTCGTAGAAATCACAAGGAATGTTAAGGAAGCCAAAAGTCACATATGAAGAGGGACGATCAAGTAGTTTGGCCTTCTCGGCCTCCAGAGCAGCAACTTGATCGTAGAGATCAGAATTCTCTTTCTCCAACTCCCCGATCGGTTCATCGAGCCGCTCTTCTTTTAGACTTGCCGTTGTTAAATCATTTTATCAATCAGAACGAAAGGTAGAGATCACAACCTCAAGGGACTCCTCCTTCCTAAAAGCCTCCGATCGCACAAAATCTGCCTTCTCTAGCTCACATTGCTTCTCATCGACCTCACCACTAAGAGCCTCCTCCCTAAACTGACATTCCTCAAGCTGGCCTCGCAACAAGACTACCTGAGCTTAAAGATCGCTGCACTGGGCTTCGACCCCCTTGCTAAGCTCGAGCTCTTCCTCTTTGCTCCTCAACGCCCCCTCCAGGATGATGCACTTCCCCACTACCTACACCAACTCCTCGTCTCTTGGCTTCAAGTCCTCCCTCAGTTGGCGCACATCGCCGCCTTCACGAAGCCGGCACCGAAGCTCCCAGTACTTCTCAAGGCATCTGAAGTACTTGTCCTTAAACTTCACATAGATATATTTACGTCGCTTCTCCCTACGAGCACTTTTAATATCCAAGAGGGTCATCTACAAAACGAATGAAGGAAGTTAGAGCCTAAGAAAGAACAAAACCTAAGGAAAATAACGGACAACATATTTACTTACCCGAAAGGTGAGACTAGCAATATTATTTGACAGGGCGTTGTCACCTATAGTCTTGAGGGTCGTACCCTGAATTTTAGAACAAAGAGGGACAAGGGAGTGGATAATCTTCTCGGTGTCCATAAGAAGATTACGATCCATCAGGATCACAATAGTTCTTGAAACCCCTTCCAGCCTCATTTCAAGTTAAGTAAGCCCCTAGTCGATTATCCTCAACCCGTCTACATCTATGTCATATTCAGATCCAACATCCTCCTCAGAGACAACCTTCCTTCTATTATCAGTGGAAGAAGGCACACCCGCCGCAACCCTGGAGGGTGAGGCCTCTTCGCGCCTCGGAAGAATAGGGCCATCATTGCTCACAACGCCCTCGATTTCATCCCTCATAGGACGCATATTCATATCCTCAAAACGAGGGGCTTCAGGACTTGCCTCTGGGCTCTCCCTGATATGCACTGTGGCCATTTCCTGAAAGACAAGTCCATAATCTCCCACATCGACGGTTGCCAGCCTCTCTCCCCCTCCGTCCATGACCCTCCTCTTACAAGGCATTAAACTATTGTCTTCAGGCAAAACGTCATCCTCTAAAGTTCGGCGGCAAGAGATATAGAAGGAACAGAGATAGGCTCCCAAGTTACGATAGGCGAGGTCAAGATTGGAACAGAAGATGCAGTAGCCGCAATAGGAGCCGAAGTCGAGGAGAAAACAGCAGCCTTACCAAATGAAGGCACTGGTGCCCGATTCCTCCGAGAACCCCTACCTGAGAAAAAGGCAGTACTAAGTCAGCAAAACGAATCTGCATATAATAGGAGATGGAGTGTCCATGATCAAAGAAAGGAAATTAACAGTTGAAGAGAGAATATGCACAAATTTCTTGAAAAAACTTGGCTAATCACGGATTCCTCTGATGTGATGGGGGAGTAGCTCGACCCAGTCAGAATAATGAGAGGCCAGAGGAGGAGGCTGACCGTTGGCTACAAAAGGGATGACAAAAAAAATGTTGATGTTGGCCACGACGTCCTCGGTCCTGATAAATAAGAAATTAAGTTAAAAGTGACGATTACATTTATCGTCCATCTTTACCACCAAGCACTTGCCTCCTCGGTGGCGAAGGTTCAATATCGTCCCCTATAAAAGCCAGGGGAAAACAGATTTATCAAATGTCGTAGCGTCAGTTTGACATCGGCTAGCTCGACGAACTTGGCCAACATCTTAATCACCTTGTAGACATACGGTGCAAGCTGAGCCGGGCAAACACTGTAGAGGCGACACAATTCCTTCACTTGCGGGAGGAGAGGGAGAGAATAGCTAATGAATAAAGGATAGGCATAGAGGGAAGAGTACCCAGGGCGGTGTACTTGTACCACGTCCCCTTCAGTCGGGATCATCTCAACATGGTTGGGAAGGACGAATTTGGCCTTGAGCTCCGCCAATTCTTTAGGCGTCATCCTTGATTTAAAAATTCCAGGTGCAGCATCCGGTACTTTGGTAAGATCGGACCTAGAATCGAGATTGCGCGGGATTATTTCCTCCACCGACGGGAATGTTTCATCCTCAGCAATAGCGGAAGCACCTTCCCCATGAAAGGGAAACACCACTTCCAAGGGAGCGACACGACTCCCCTCACCAGACTCAGAAAATACGTTAGACATGATTCAATATAAAAAGGAAAATTATCAAATGAGGGGGAGTAAAGAACAATCTAAATCACTAGAACATAGAAAAGAAGTTCAGAGGAGAAGAGAGCAAGAAGGTATGGGATTTCGAAACAACAAAAAATTTAAACTTCAAAATTGTATCCAAATATCTCTATTTATAAAGATCTTGGCACCGAAACCAAAACCGGCTCATTATTATTGGCACCGAAACTGAAGCGGCAAGTCTAATCAGAGGTCACACGTGAAACAAAGCGATGCATAGAGAATAAGCGTCATAATGACGCATATCATGGCGTCATCCTAACTTGTGGACAACATAACTCCAGCAAATCACCTAGGAAAATTGAAGCAATTAAAATGTGCGGCCCAAGGAGGGCCACGCTGCCTGTTCGCACCAACCATCATGGCCTGCGTAGCTCACTTGATTAGCTCAACCATAAACAATATGATCCTCTCATCGAACTCGCCCGCAAAGTCGGCCTCAATAAGCGGAAGGACTAACTATATGGGTCAAAATCTATCTTTAGAATATTTAAGCCAAGATAATACTGGGAAAAATGTTCCCAGGTCGTCGTTTGTCAAAATGATTTATGAAGCGGTGAAGTTTGTAGTCGAAGAGTTAATAAGAGCTGAAGTCAAGGAGTCAACAAGCATCAAGGTTGAGGTCGAGGACTCTTGACAAAGTTTGACTTGGAGAGTAATGAGAAGTCGAATAATGAAATAGTAAAAATGGTCCTACCCTCCCAAGAACACACAACTTATTTCCCTAGGCGCAAACTTCCCTCTGTTGTGTCCCAAAGTGGACACATAACACAAACACCCAAAGGATCTGAGGTGTTCATAAGCAGGTGGCTTACCAAATAAAACCTCGTAAGGTGTTTCCCCTTTTAAAACTCTAGATATAAACCTATTGATCAAATAGGTAGAGGTTAAAACACACTCACCTTGGTATTGTAGAGGAACATTAGACTAGAACATCAAGGCTCTTGCAATTTCAAGAAGGTGTCTATATTTCATTTCAACTACCCTATTTTGCTGGGGTGTAGCAACACAAGAAGTTTCATGTAGGATTCCCTGTTCAAGTAGAAAATTGGATTCTTGTGTACCTTTGCCTAATTCCAGTGCATTATCTGATTTTATCTTATTCACTTTATTATTAAATTATTTTTCCACCAAACACAGAAATGATTTTAATATTGAAAAGACATTACTTTTTGAACTTAACAAGAAAGTCCAAGTTCCCCTACTGTATCATCCACAATGGTTAAAAAAAAATACTTAAAACCATTATATATTGTGTTCTTGAAAGGACCCCAAGTGTCAATCTGAATTAGATAAAAAACAACACATATTTTGATTTGACTGATAGGAAAAGGAAGCCTAGTTTATCTAGCTTGAGGACAGACATTGCACACATAATCAAAGTTTGAGGGAAAATAAATGAAACTAAATTTCTTCATTACTTGAAAGGATAAATGCCCAAGCCTTACATGCCAATCCTTTACATCTGAAATAGCATTCGCATACACAGCTTTTTAAAGAGAAACAAGACTAAAAACTAGAGTGGAATTGCTTCCTTTTGGAATTGAAACTACATTCTGATTAGATAGAAAACTAGACTCTATACTAGTTGGCTGGAGCAGGTATAAAACATCCCTTACTTCATCAATATCTTGTCCCTTCCTCATTAAAGGGACCTGCATCAGACATGCATTAGAAGTGAGATTTAAAGAACAACTAAATTGAGCACATAACTTATGAATAGACAATAAGTTATATATGAAAGAAGGAACATAAAGGACTCTGTTAAGTGTCATATCAGGCTGGATGTAAACACTTCCTATATGTGTGACATGAAATTAAAAAGAATTAGGCAAGCTAATATGTAAAGGGATGGGAAGTGGTGTCAAACTAAGGAAAGAATTTGAATCAAAACACATGTGCTCTGAAGCACCAAAATCAATTATCCACGTTTTAGTGTTAAAAGCAGCAAGACAAGTGCGAGAATACGTAAGTATAGTATCAGCTAATATATATGCATTGATTTATGTTCCTGTATTTTTTGCTCCTCCAATTTGCACCTGTTTTATCATATTCACTAGTTCTGAAACCTGCTCTTTGCTAAAAAAAAATTGATTCTGATTGCTCTGAGTTGCTTCATTGGAAGTGACATCCATTTTTGCTCATTCTTGACTTCTCATCACAACATTTTCTTTGACTGCTCCTTGGTAATTGCCTGATTTGGTAAACTGGAAATCTTCAAAAAATTCTATCAATTTATAGCAATATGCTCTAACATATCCTATCATCATGAAGTGAGTACAGATCACATAAGGGTTGAATTTTGTCTTCCTTCCCTTGAATTTATGTTGTTGATTCACATACGTTTGTGGTAGATTCCATCCTTTCTGATTGTTATTTCTTTGTGGGATTTTGTTCTGTCCATTTACCATGAATGTTGCTCCATCTTTTGGACAGTGGAGGCTGAGGTATACCTCCTTCAAACCTTCATCTTGTAGGAGTATTGAGTAAGCATGATCTATGCTAGGGAGTGGGTTCATCATCAATATGTGTCCCCTTGCCTGTGTAGGAGTCATTTAGACCCCTGAGAAATTGAATAATTCTTTGATCTTCCAAGAACTTGGCCATCTTTTTCTTCCCTTCGCATACACAGTTGCAGGTACAACCTAAGTGAGAGTTGAGAGAATCCAGCTCACCCCACAACCTTTTGAGTGTTGTGAAATATCCTGCTATGTTACTATTTTCTTGAACTGACTTTGCTATTTTCTTTTGCAGATGATAAAGTTTGGCACCATTTGATTTCCCAAACCTATGTTCAAGGTTGTTCCAAAGGCTTGGTGCAGTTTTTGAGTAAATCACATTGTCTCCTATCTCTTTGGAGAGTGAGTTTAGCAACCAAGAGATGACCATGTCATTTGTTCTGGTCCACTGAGGATGATCCTTAGATCCCATATCTTGTTCCACACAAAACCCATTGATGAAGCCAATTTTATTCTTGACTGACAAAGCAATCAAAACAGGCCTTCTCCAACCTGGATATCCTCTTCCATCAAAGGGTGAATTCACCAGTGTCATTCCTGGTGCATCAGATGAATGTAGAAAATAAGGATGGTTTGTGTCTGCTGTGACTCCACTACTAGATGAACCAGCTAGAAAAAGAGTGTGAAGCTTCGGTTCCTGTCATGGCTGAAGGTGAAATAACATGGAAGAAACAGAGAAAATGATTGATAGTTGAAGGTATATGGATCGAGCTACTGCTGTTCAGATACCATGTAAGAAAAAGACTGTGAAATGTGAGAATTCTCTCTGATTGTATTCATCACTCAACTGAGCATATATACAAGCAAATTACTGTAAAAGAAAATTCTTATTTACACTTGAAACATCTAGAATGATTCTCATATACAGTTGCTTCTTCTCATATACAGTTTAGCTTCTTCTCTCTTTCCTTCGGTTATTGTACTGTTCTATACTTTCAGACAGTGGCTATTTATCAGTCAATTATTGTCGTCCTTTCTTCTTCATTAGAGAGACTATCTTCCTTCTTCATAGAGCAAAATCGATCCACAATCATATGGGGCTTTTCTATGTCAACATTTCTAGATTAAACTCGTATTAGATAAGCCTAATATATATGTTTCCTACTAAAAAGTTTTATATTCTTAAGATTCGAACATACCCCTAATTAAGAATAATAAAATTTCAATAATTTTATTATTTTAGTAGGTCGAAAGGGGGCGAGGAAAGAAGGGGGACGACACTGGACGAGATCAACAGTGAATTCTCCATAAGACACATATCACAAATATACTTAAGTTGATGTTCACACTAACAAAGTTGACATTGAGAAATACCCATAAAATAGAGAGAAATGTAATGTTCTTTCCAAGATTTTAATATTTACATGAGAAAAAAGTATTTTCAAGGACGAGATATACAACATTCGAGCTAACGAAATTAAAGTAAATCATTGGCTGTTGATGAAGACGTGGAGCTAATTAAGAAAGCAATCAAATAAAGATCTTAAAATTAACAAACGATATACAATTCAAAGAGTTGTGTCAATAGGAAAAGTAAAATAATAAGTAGGTCAAACAAAACGGAATATAAATTTCATATGGAGAGAGAATACACATCAAGCATTCTTTTAATAAATTCTAAGAAGAATTTAATTTTGTAATCACTTTTACATTATCACTTTATCCTACTAAAGAAGATTACTTGCCATATTTCATAGGTTATTAGCTTCACTTAATTTCGACAATAACCCTTTAGATGAATAAATGGTAAAAATTTTAGGGCAAATATAAAATTGATCGGTCCGCCGAAATCTAATTGTATTCGCTAGCCCAAAAGTGTATAAAATATGTTTATGTTATTATATATATATATATATATATATATATATATATATATATATATACATTTTATTTGCTACTACTATTTCTAAGAGCAGGTAAAAATAAAGTCATATATCTCTATAACAACCTCGTTAATTTGTTCCAATATTTTTTTGATTGCTACAGTGAAGTTGTAATGACCCAACTGGTCATTTTAACTTTTAGAACCCTGTTTCCATAAATAAAACTTCTTGTAGGTGCTTGTAATGATATATGACTTGCGGCGATGGTTGGTTCGAGATTTGGAAGTGTTTGGGGTGAAACCAGGACACTTGGTTCCTTAAGTTGGCCTTAAAGTGCTAAGTTTGAATTAGGTCAATATTTTGTGAAAACGACTCCGGAATAGAATTTTGACGATTCCAACAGCTCTGTATGGTGATTTTGGACTTAGGAGCATGTTCGAAATTTTATTTGGAAGTCCATAGTTAAATTAGGCATGAAATGGCTAAAAACAAGAATTTAAGTTTGAAAGTTTGACCGATGAGTTGACTTTTTGATACCAGAGTCAGAATCCAGTTCCAAAAATTTTTATAGCTCCGTTATGTAATTTATGACTTGTGTGTAAATTTGAGGTCAATCGGAGTTGATTTAATAAGTTCCGACATTGAATGTAGAAGTTAAAAACTCTTAGTTTTAATAAGCTTGAATTGGGGTATGATTCATGTTTTTATCGTTGTTTGATGTGATTTAAAGGTTCGCCTAAGTTCGTATGATGTTTTAGGACTTGTTGGTATATTTAGCTGAGGTCCCGAGGGCCTCGGGTGAGTTTCGAATGGTTAACAGATCAAAAATTTGAGTTAAAAAGCTGCTGCAATTTTTCCTCTTCTGTTGGACATTCTGAGATGTGATCGAGCCCAGATATCGAGCCAGATATCGAGCCCAGGTATCGAGCCCAGGGTTGACGAGGTACTGGCTCGAGCTAGTGTATCAAAGCCATGATCGAAGGTTTATCTCGAGGGCCATGATCGAAGGTCCAGCTCGAGAGCCATGATCGAAGGCAAGGCTCGAGGGCCAGGATCGAGACCCAAGATCGAGGGTCACAATCGAAGGCTCAACCTCGATGTCCTGATCGAAGGCCCAATCTCAATGCCCTGATCGAGGCCATGACCGAGGTCTAGGCTCGAGCTTGTGATCGAAGCCGCGATCGAGGCCCAGTTCGAGGAACAATTCCGAAGGCTGCTAGACAGTTTTATAAAAAGAGGGCATTCGTCTCATTTGCCATTTTTTACGAACTTGAGCTTGAGTAGAGACGACTTTTGGCACATTTTCAAGGGAAAAATATTGGGGTAAGTGATTCTAACTCAGATTTGGTCAACAGATACAAGTATATCATTGTTTTCACAACTTAAGTAGTGTTTTGAGATTGAAATTTGGAAAAGTTTAGAAATCTCATAGAAACGAAAATTTGAGATTTCGGTATCGATACGGAGTCGGATTTGAGTGAAACTGGTATGGTTGGACTCGTAATTGAATGGGTTGTCGGATTTCATAACTTTCGCCGGATTCCGATATGTTGGTCCTGCGGGAAAATGTTTAATTAATTTCGGGATCTTTTCTTATAGAATTGATTTCTACAATATTTAGTGATTTTATCGAATTATTTTGGCTAGATTCGAGCCAGACGGAGTTGGATAATCGTGGAAAATGCCTTATAGTGGATTAAATTAGAGCAAGACGAGGTAAGTCTCTTGTCTAATCTTGTGAGGGGAAAATTACCTCATAGGTGATTAAAATTAAATAATTGTTGCTAATTGTGGGGGGCTACGTACGCACGAGGTGACGAGAGTCCGTGTGTAGCTACTATTAATGCTAAAGTCCGGGTAGTTTAGGACTCAAAGCATGCCTTACTTGTGTAAATTATATTCTTTGATTTATTTATATTAATTGATATCTATATGAATATATTGTGAATTGTTAGATAAAGATATTAAAGGATGAAAATCTCATAGGCTTGATTGTCTGTTTAAATCAATTAATTGTTAAAAGAAATTGTTCTCCTCCCGAATTTACCTTATAATAATTATACTCTCCTTCCGGAGGCACATAAGAAAATGTCCTCCGTTCTTGTGGAGCGGGCCGAATGCCTCGGCAGGATAGATGCATCTATGGATCGCGCCGCACGTCCCTCGGCAGTGTACACGACACTCTGGATCGGGTCGTACGTCCTCGGCAGAAATTGTGCTTAATAATAATAATTACACGATACTTTAATAATTTATTTCAGCTTGTGAAGCTAATTAATAAATTAAAAAATCCTTGGGATTTAATGAATTATTATTCTTTCTTGTTAAGGAATTAATTGTTACTCCTGTAAATGAGGTTTAATTGATAAATTGGAAACTATTTGAATTGAAGGAATTTAATTAGTATATTGAGAATTGTTACATTTGAAGGAATTTGATTATTTCTGCTGATTAAATAAATTATTGTGAATTCTGTAAATCATGCTGATTTAAATATCCTAGTTTTATTTCAGTTATTATTGACCCATAGTGAGTGACAAAGTCGGCCATCTCGTCTCTACCACTTTGAGATTAGGCTTGATACTTACTGGGTACACGTTGTTTACGTACTCATACTACACTTGCTGCACCTTTTGTGCAGGACCTGGGACAGGTACTAGTGGAGGACCTATCATCACATACCCACGTCATCCCGAGGCATAGTGGTGAGCTGCCTTTCTGAGTCGTTCTGCAGTTACTAGTGTCTCTTCTAATATTTATATTCTGTCTATTTCATTTCAGACAGTATTTGGAGTTTTATATAATCTACTAGATGCTCATGCACTTGTGATACCGGGTCTTGGCACACACATTGGTAGAAGTTGGTATTTTATTATTTTCTTGGAATAAAAGTTTAACCAATGTACGATTGACTTATTAGTTGGCTTGCCTAGCTGTAGTGTTGGGTGCCATCATGACCTATAGGTGAAAATGGGTCGTGACAACATGGTATCAGAGCACTAGGTTCACGTAGGTCTCACAAGTTATGAGCAGACCTAATAGAGTCTTGCGGATCGGTACAAAGACGTCTGTACTCATCTTCGAGAGGCTATATGGTGTTAGGAAACTACCTTTCTTCATATTCCATCGTGCAATTGATGTAGTACTAAATATCCTTCTCTTATTCTCTCACAGATGGTGAGAAAACGCTCTAATGAGATTCCAGACCAGGGAAGGGCTACTCCCCCAGTTGCTAGAGGCCGAGGGAGGGCTCCAGCCCGTGGTAGAGGGCGAGAACGTCCCAGGACTATTCCGGTTATGCCGCTAGTGGATCCAGCAGAGAATCCCATTATTGAGGAGAAGGGTGAGGTGCCTGTGGCAGAGCCACCTCCGGTGGACTTCACATCTGCACCGGGATTTCAGGATGTCATGGGTCATATGTTGCAATTCATGGATAATATAACTCAGGCCGGTTTATTTCCGGTAGACCCAGCCATATCACAGGCGGGCGGGGGAGCACAGACCCCTACCGCGCAGGCTCATGGACAGGCAGCTGCTGTTTATCAGACCCAGGGTGCACTACCCGTGGGTGGAGTCCAGCCAGTGACAGCAGCTTCACCTGAGCCCAGGCCAGCTGTAGCCGCCGATCCTCAGAAACTATTGGATAGATGGACTAGACTACATCATCCTGTCTTCGGGGGTGAGCGACATGAGGATCCACAAGATTTTATTGATCGTTGCAAGTATAGACTGTATAACATGAGGATATTGAAATCTCATGGGGTTGATTTTGCTACTTTTCAGCTAGAGGGTAGAGCTCGTAGATGGTGGCAGTCTTATGCTCTTGGCAGACCAGCAGATTCTTCTCCCATGACTTAGGACAGGTTCACCCGTATCTTCTTGGACAGGTATATTCCACCCTCCCAGAGGGAAGAGTTGTGGTTTCAGTTTGAGCAGCTCCAGCAGGGTCAGATGTCAGTGACTGATTATGAGGCGAGGTTTTCTGAATTATCTCGCCATGCACTAATGATACTCCCTACTGAGGCGGAGAGAGTGCGAAGGTTTGTAGCCGGTTTACATACTGGTATTCAGGCCACTATGGCTCGAGAGGTTAAGATGGGTACTTCTTATGAGCGATTTGTGGAGATAGCCCGGAGGATTGAGGGTGTACGTCAGCGGAGCCGAGAGCAGATTATGAGAGATAAGCGTTTCAGGTACTCTGGAGAGTTCATAGGTGCTCCGTTCGGGGGCAGAGGTCAGTTCGTGAGGGGACAGTCCAGCAGACCCCCATATCCAGCACCACCACCTCCTCGAGGTGCTCTAGTGCGACCTTATCTCAGTGATATCCCAGAGAGTTCTTACCGCCCACCAACTATTCAGGGTCCTCCTAGTGGGTATTCAGGTCCCCAGGGCCAGACACTTAGTCAGCACCCCATCACACCGAAGAGTTGTTACGAGTGCGGGGATCCCAGTCACATGCGGAGGTTTTGCCCCAGGCTTCGAAGTAGACCAGTACAGCAGGGTCATCAGCCTATGCTTACCGGACCAGTTACTCCACCAGTAGTCCGACCACCAAGAGGTGGAGGATAGGTGGGTAGGGGCCATCCTAGAGGTGGAGGTTAGCCAGGCGGAGGCCAGACAGTTGGCGCTCCAGCTCGGTTCTATACTTTTCCGGCTAAACCAGATGCAGAGGCCTCAGATGCCATGATTATAGGTATTATTTCTGTTTGTGGCAAAGATGCCTCAATATTATTTGATCCAGGATCTACGTATTCATATGTGTCATCTCTATTTGCTCCATTCCTAGGCGTTTCTCGTGAGTCCTTGAGTACTCCTGTTTATGTGTCCACTCTTGTGGGCGATTCTGTTGTTGTGAACCGGATCTACCGGACCTGTATTATTACATTCTGTGGTTATGAAACTAGAGCAGATCTCATATTTCTTGAGATGACCGACTTTGAAATTATTCTGGGTATGGACTGGTTATCTCCATATCATGTTATTCTAGATTGTCATGCCAAGACTGTTACCTTGGCTATTCCAGCATTGCCTAAGCTGAAGTGGAAGGGTTCGCATGTTAGTTCATTTAATCGATTTATTTCTTTTATAAAGGCACAACACATGGTTGAGAAGGGTTGTTGGGCTTATCTAGCCTATGTTCGGGATACTATTGCAGAGACTCCAGCTATTGATTCAGTGCCTGTAGTTCGGGAGTTCCCCGATGTATTTTTGTCAGATCTTCCAGGTATGCCACTTGATCGTGATATTGATTTCTGTATTGACTTAGGTTCAGATACCCAGCCTATATCTATCCCACCGTATCGCATGGCTCCGAAAGAATTGAAAGAATTGAAAGAACAACTTGAAGAGTTACTAGCCAAAGGGGTTGTCAGATCGAGTGTATCGCCTTGGGGTGCACCAGTATTATTAGTGAAAAAGAAGGATGGAGCAATGCGGATGTGTATTGATTATCGCCAATTGAACAAAGTCACTATTAAGAACAAATACTTGTTACCGCGTATTGATGACCTATTTGACCAGTTGCAGGGTGCTAGGGTATTCTCTAAGATCGACTTGAGGTCGAGGTACCATTAGTTGAAGATTCGGGATTCGGATGTTCCGAAGACTGCTTTCCTTACTAGATATGGTCATTATGAGTTTCTGGTAATGTCTTTTGGTTTAACTAATGCCCCGGCAACGTTTATGGATCTGATGAACAGGGTATTCAAGCCATATATTGACTCATTTGTCATTGTCTTCATTGATGACATTTTGATCTACTCGAATAGTAAGGGGGAGCATGAGCAGCATATGAGAGTAGTGCTTCAGATATTGCGGGAACAAAAGCTATATGCTAAGTTCTCTAAATGTGAGTTTTGTTTAGAGTCTGTAGCATTTTTGGGGCATATCGTATCGGGCGAAGGTATTAAATTTGATCCAAAAAAGATTGAGGCAGTTCAGAATTGGCATCGTCCCACTTCGGCGACTGTGATCAGGAGTTTTCTGGGTTTAGCAAGTTATTATCAACGGTTCGTGGAGGGTTTTTCATCTATTGCAGCACCTTTGACCAAATTAACCCAAAAGGGTGCTCCATTCTAATGGTCCGATGATTGTGAGGTGAGCTTTCAGAAGCTTAAGACATCATTGACTATAGCACCAGTGTTAGTGTTGCCTTCCGGTTCGGGGATGTATACAGTGCATTGCGACACTTTGCGCGTTGGCTTGGGTTGTGTATTGATGCAGGAAGGGCAAGTTATTGCATATTCTTCACGTCAGCTGAAGCCCCATGAAAAGAATTATCCGGTACATGATTTGGAGTTAGCTGCGATTGTTCACGCTCTTAAGATTTGGAGGCATTATCTTTATGGGGTGTCTTGTGAAGTTTACACTGATCATCGCAGTTTGCAGCATTTGTTCAAGCAGAGGGATCTAAATTTGAGGCAGGGCAGATGGCTGGAGTTACTAAAATATTATAATATTACTATCCTGTATTATCCGGGCAAAGCAAATGTGGTTGCAGATGCCTTGAGCAGAAAGGCGGAGAGTATGGGTAGTTTGGCTTTCATTTCAGCAGAGGAAAGGCCATTAGCCTCAGATATTCAGTCCTTGGCTAACAGACTTGTGAGGTTGGTTATTTCAGAGCCCAGTCGAGTTCTTGCATGTGTTGTGGCCCGATCTTCACTATTTGAACAGATCAAGGCTCGCCAGTATGATGACCCACACCTGGTGGTTCTTCGTGAGACGGTACTATAAGGTGGTGCCAAGGAAGTCACTATTGGTGCAAATAGTGTTCTATGACTCCAGGATCGTCTGTGTGTTCCTAATGTGGATGAACTGAGGAAAAAGATCCTGGAGGAGGCACACAGTTCTCGATATTCTATTCATCCAGGTGCTACGAAGATGTATCATGACTTGAAACAGCATTATTGGTGGCGACGAATGAAAAAGGACATAGTTGAGTATGTAGCTCGGTGTCTAAATTGCCAGCAAGTTAAATATGAGCACCAGAGGCAAGGTGGCCTACTCCAGCAGATGACCATACCATAGTGGAAATGGGAACGAATTACTATGGATTTTGTAGTTGGGTTGCTGCGGATCTTGAGGAAGTTTGATGCAGTTTGGGTGATTGTTGACAGGTAGACTAAGTCGGCACATTTTATTCCTGTTGTGACTACGTATACTTCAGAGAGGTTGGCCCAGATTTATATTTAGGAGATAGTTCGGTTGCACGGTGTGCCAATTTCCATAATATCAGATAGAGGTCCTCAGTTTACTTCACATTTCTGGAGAGCAGTACAGAGTGAGTTGGGGACCCGTGTAGAGCTCAGCACAGCCTTTCATCTGCAGACCGATGGACAGTCAGAGAGGACAATTCAGATTTTGGAGGATATGCTCAGGGCATGTGTGATTGACTTTGGAGGTCAGTGGGATCGTTTCCTGCCTTTGGCCGAGTTTGCTTATAATAATAGTTACCAATCCAGCATCAAAATGGCTCCATTTGAGGCTTTATATGGTCGGCGATGTCGTTCACCTATCGGATGGTTTGAGCCATATGAGGCTAAGTTATATGGTACTGATTTGGTAAGGGATGCCTTGGAAAAGGTAAAGTTGATTCAGGAGCGACTTCGTACAGCACAGTCCAGACAAAAGAGTTACGCGAATCAGAAAGTGCGTGATATATCATTTACGGTAGGTGAAAAAGTTCTCTTGAAGGTTTCGCCGATGAAGTGAATTATGAGATTCAGAAAGAAGGGCAAGTTGAGCCCAAGGTTTATAGGCCCATTTGAGGTGTTGAAATGAGTTGGGGAGGTTGCTTATGAGCTTGCATTGCCTCCCAGCCTATCGGGAGTTCATCCGGTTTTTCACGTATCTATACTCTGGAAGTATCATGCCGACCTATCACATGTGTTAGACTTCAGCACAGTTCAGCTAGATAATAGCTTGGGTTATGAAGAGGAGCCAATTGCTATTGTTGATAAACAGGTTCGCCAGTTGAGGTCCAAGAGGGTTTCTGCAGTAAAAGTCCATTGGAGGGGCCAACCAGTCGAGGAAGAGACTTGGGAGGCCGAGTAAGACATGCGGAGCAGATATCCACACTTATTCAGCACTTCAGGTACAATTCTAAACCCGTTCGAGGACGAACGTTTGTTTAAGAGGTGGAGAATGTAATGACCCAACCGGTCATTTTAACTTTTAGAACCCCGTTCCCTAAAATAAAACTTCCTGTAAGTGCTTGTAATAATTTATGACTTGCGGGGATGGTTGGGTCGGGATTTGGAAGTGTTTGGGGTGAAACCAAAACACTTGGTTCCTTAAGTTAGCCTTAAAGTGCTAAGTTTGACTTCGGTCAACATTTTGTGAAAACGACCCCGGAATAGAATTTTGATGATTCCAACAGCTCCGTATGGTGATTTTGGACTTAGGAGCATGTTCGGAATTTTATTTGGAAGTCCATAGTTAAATTAGGCATGAAATGGCTAAAAACAAGAATTTAAGTTTGAAAGTTTGACCGATGAGTTGACTTTTTGATACTGGAGTCAGAATCCAGGTCCGAAAATTTTATAGCTCCATTATGTAATTTATGACTTGTGTGTAAAATTTGAGGTCAATCAGAGTTGATTTGATAAGTTCCGACATTGAATGTAGAAGTTGAAAACTCTTAGTTTCATTAAGCTTGAATTGGGGTATGATTCGTGGTTTTAGCGTTGTTTGATGTGATTTAAAGGTTCGACTAAGTTCGTATGATGTTTTAGGACTTGTTGGTATATTTGGTTGAGGTCCCGAGGGCCTCGGGTGAGTTTCGGATGGTTAACGGATTAAAAATTTGAGTTAAAAAGCTGCTGTAATTTTTCCTCTTCTGTTGGACATTCTGGGCTGTGATCGAGCCCAAATATCGAGCCAGATATCGAGCCCAGAGTTGACGAGGTACTGGCTCGAGCTAGTGTATCGAAGCCATGATCAAAGGTCCATCTCGAGGGCCATGATCGAAGGCAAGGCTCGAGGGCCAGGATAGAGACCCAAGATCGAGGGTCACAATCGAAGGCTCAACCTCGATGTCTTGATCGAAGACCCAACCTCGATGCCTTGATCGAGGCCATGACCGAGGTCCAGGCTCGAGCCTGTGATCGAAGCCGCGATCGAGGCCCAGTTCGAGGACCAGTTCTGAAGGCTGCTCGGCAGTTTTATAAAAAGAGGGCATTCGTCCCATTTGCCATTTTTGACGAACTTGAGCTTGAGCAGAGACGACTTTTGGCAGATTTTCAAGGGAAAAACATTAAGGTAAGTGATTCTAACTCGGATTTGGTCAACATATACAAGTATATCATTATTTTCACAATTTAATTAGTGTTTTGAGATTGAAATTTGAAAAAGTTTAGAAATCTCATACAAACGAAATTTTGAGATTTCGGTATCGATTCAGAGTCGGATTTGAGTGAAACTGATATGGTTGGACTCGTAATTGAATGGGTTGTCGGATTTCATAACTTTCGCCGAATTCCGAGATGTGGGTCCCGCGGGCGAATTTTTAATTAATTTCGGGATCTTTTCTTAAAAATATAGTATTTTTTTATAGAATTGATTTCTATAATATTTAGTGATTTTATCGAATTATTTTGGCTAGATTCGAGCCAGACGGAGTTGGATAATCGTGGAAAAGGCCTTATAGTGGATTAAATTGGAGCAAGACGAGGTAAGTCTCTTGTCTAATCTTGTGAGGGGAAATTACCTCATAGGTGATTAAAATTAAATAATTGTTGCTAATTGTGGGGGGCTACGTACGTACGAGGTGACGAGAGTCCGTGTGTAGCTACTATTAATGCTAAAGTCCGGGTAGTTTATGACTCAAAGCATGCCTTACTTGTGTAAATTGTATTCTTTGATTTATTTATATTAATTGATATCTATATGAATATATTGTGAATTGTTAGATAAAGATATTAAAGGATGAAAATCTCATAGGCTTGATTGTCTGTTTAAATCAATTAATTGTTAAAAGAAATTGTTCTCCTCCCGAATTTACCTTATAATAATTATACTCTCCTTCAGGAGGCACATAAGAAAATGTCCTCCGTTCTTGTGGAGCGGGCCGAACGCCTCGGCAGGATAGATGCATCTATGGATCGCGTCGCACGTCCCTCGGCAGTGTACACGATACTCTAGATCGGGCCGTACGTCCTCGGCAGAAATTGTGCTTAATAATAATAATTACACGATACTTTAATAATTTATTTCAGCTTGTGAAGCTAATTAATAAATTAAAAAATCCTTGGGATTTAATGAATTATTATTCTTTCTTGTTAAGGAATTAATTGTTACTCCTGTAAATGAGGTTTAATTGATAAATTGAAAACTATTTGAATTGAAGGAATTTAATTAGTATATTGAGAATTGTTACATTTGAAGGAATTTGATTATTTTTGCTGATTAAATAAATTATTGTGAATTCTGTAAATCATGCTGATTTAAATATCCTAGTTTTATTTCAGTTATTATTGACCCATAGTGAGTGTCAAAGTCGGCCATCTCGTCTCTACCACTTCGAGATTAGGCTTGATACTTACTGGGTACACGTTGTTTACGTACTCATACTACACTTGCTGCACTTTTGTGCAGGACCTGAGACAGGTACTAGTGGAGGACCTATCATCACATACCCACGTCATCCCGAGGCATAGTGGTGAGCTGCCTTTCTGAGTCGTTCTGCAGTTACCAGTGTCTCTTCTAATATTTATATTCTGTCTATTTCATTTCAGACAGTATTTGGAGTTTTGTATAATCCACTAGATGCTCATGCACTTGTGACACCGGGTCTTGGCACACACATTGGTAGAAGTTGGTATTTTATTATTTTCTTGGAATAAAAGTTTAACCAATGTACGATTGACTTATTAGTTAACTTGCCTAGCTGTAGTGTTGGACGCCATCATGACCTATAAGTGAAAATGGATCGTGACAGAAGTGTTATAGAAAACATACATTATAACATAACATGTAAAATTGATTGCAAAAAAAAGAATTGACCATTGCGGTGAAGTACTCTTACGGAATTGTTATAAAGAGGTCAAACTATATATATTCCTCTAAAAATTTCACACGGACAATATATAAAAGTTAACTTCTAAAAAATTTTAAGGTCATCAATTTTTTATAATGGATAAGCTGTCATAATAACCAGATGTTTCTATACCTCTCTCCCCCACCTTCTTTTATTTTTCCGTAACCAGCGGAGTAAAATTGTAAATTATTTGTTTGTAAAAATAATTCTAGAATTTAGAGACAATAAATGTACAAGGAATATATATATATATATATATATATATATATATATATATATATATATATATATATATATATTCGAGATGAATAAGTTCTATTGAATATAGTGAACTTACTTTAAATCAGTCTCTAAATCTATGGTGGGGTTGAAATTTTTTGTGTGGAGGGGGGTAAACAGGGGGGAGGGGGTATTGTATGATACTATGATGTATCTTCCACCAAACCCTTTTCATAATTAGGCTGAATACATGGGAATGAATATACGAAGACACTTAAAAGATACACGATTTTTCATTTTGACACCTGAACTTAGGGGTACTCCTAACAAGCATGACATTACATGAATTTTGTTCTAATTAGACACTCTTTTTGACAATTAGCAAAACTTACAAAGTGTGTGCAATACACTCTTTTGAGTTAAAAAAAAAAGAAGAAGAGTAAAAACTATTTTAAATCTATTTAATAAACAAAATAAAAATAACATTTTCAAAAAGAAAAGAAAAACTTAATTTACACCCAATCAGGAAAGAACACATTTTAAAAAAATGAGACATTGGTGTTTTGGAAATCAGTGTTCTTGGTGTTCTTCACTATCTTCATGTGTGTTCTTGTTCCAACCACGATTTTAATCCAAATTTTTATGAGAAACTCCTCCAAATTTGTTATAACTTCAGCTAAAGATTCCCCACGACGACCCGAAGACAACCCAACATTAATTTCTTAAACTTTCATCAAATCAAGTAACCCATTTTAAACCTTCAAGCTTTTTAAAGACCCCATTAATGGTGTTTCGATTTAAAATGAAGAACTCGGACCCATTTCAGTTTTAATCAATATGGACAATTGTTGGTTCAAACTTTCGAGCTAAATCAATGGTGGAGGCACAACAATGGTGAAAGTGGAGGAGGCAATGGTGGAAATGGTGGTGAAGAAGAAAAAGAAGGAAATAAAAAAGAAAAAAAAATCTGTTTTTTTTGGCTCTTCAGGCGCCTATATTGGATAAAACTCACTCTATATGCCAACTCAGCAAGAATTGCCTAATTGGAATAAAGTTCATGTTATGTACGCGCTCATTAGAAACACCCCTAAGTTCAAATATCTAAATAAAAAATCGTACCAACTTTAAATCTCTCCAGCCTCATACTTATATTGCATATTCGTCATGCAATTAATTATAATCGTGCATGTTAAATGCCCCAACTTTATATGGAGTATGTGGTGTACAAGTAAGTATAGGATTGAACCAAATCACATGTAATGCACAAAAGACACAGTGAAGGCATCATGTGTTTTTTATTAAAAACATTTTCAATCTTATCTCTGTTCATCCATTCACTAAATTCTCAAAACATGACATGCTGCCCCCATGTGTGTTTTTTTGTGTATTGCCTTTATCAAGTTTGGTTTTAGTTTCCATTTGTTGTTTTTTATGTTCATTGCATGTGCATTACCCAACCAAGCAAATTCTGTTGTTTTTGGAAAGTTTTGATTTATAAAAATATCATATTGTATGCATTCTTTTAAAGTAAAATCCATTGCTTTCTTCTTCCTTCTTTTCATTTTCTTACTAGCCATTTAATCTACATGAAAATTAGGACTAAAGTGATATTTAAATAAATTATCATAAATCGTTAGAGTGTCCCACATTAGTGTAGAGAATGAGCTATTGACTTGGTATAAGGTCTTGGTCAATTAGATCTCGCCTCAAATTGAAATAAATGGCAAACCATCCATATATTTTTATTTACCTAATGTTAGGTCCTAAAATGTAATATTTTTCATGTTCAAGATGGTGTTCTTCCCTCGGGGGCGTAACAGAAATGTTAGAATATCCGATATTGGCTTACCATTAGTTTGAAAAAATTATTAAAAGACTATTTGTCAGTGAAATAGTTGATAAGTTTGTAAAAAGGTCACTTCACGTCTGAAATAATATAAGAATATAATTATATATCATTTTAAATTATTTGAGAGAATTATCATTTTTGAAAATATTTAAACTTTTAGACAGATTAATATAGAATTAGTCATAGGAAATTAGACGAGTGAAACGCCTTCTCTTACAACACTTCAATTTAATTGCTTGAGCGAGACTTCATAGGCCAAATCTAATGAAACTTGTATTACTATAAAAAATATAATTTAGCTAGCATAGGATTTTCTCTGTATAACAATTCCTCTAATAATTCTTTCGATCATTGATATTTTCTACTTAAACACAAAATTCACAATTTCTCTTTCGATTATAAGTAATTCTACTCAAACACAAATTTCATTATTTCAAATCCTTACCATCTATTTCAAACCTAAGAAATTTTAATTTATCTATTAGGTACTTGATTAGAACTTAGAAGTTTACAAGAAAACAAAGCTCTTCATTTATGTGATTTCCAAAACGGTGTTTACAACACAAAAACATTGAATGTGTGCTACTACAATTTCCCTTATATATATATATATATTTTGGCAAAAAAAAAAAAAAAAAAATTTGGCATGATATTAAACAAGGAAATAATTCCATTAATCAGAATTTCATATTCTTTACGCAACCCAAAGAGAAAGAATCTTCTTAATCAAGTGTAGTTTCTCGATTACTAAACTTTCACTTATTTTTGTTAAAAAGGTTAGACAATATGAGTAATGGAACTTGCGTACTTTCCATCTTGTTCTTTTCCTCCACTTACAAATTAAAAACATTGAATAAACAAAAAACAAAAAACAAAAAGAAGAATGTTTTTCCTAAGAGTATAAAATTTTCTTAAATATAGTTTTATTGAGTGTGATATTTACCGTTCATAAAGCGAATTTTGAAGAAGTTTTTAAACAATTTTGTGTGTCTAATTCTGAAAATGATGTTTGAAGTTGTCATTCATGCACCATCCTCCTTGTATATCTAGAATTTATTTTTTAATATTTCGATTAAATCTAGATCAAAAGACATTGGAGAATAAGACAAAAAATTCTAATTAAGTTGGTTACGAACTTCATCAACATTTGCTTGAGCAAAATCTTTAGTACGAACATCTTACAACGATTTATGCATGACTCAAATTAGGTTGGTTACTTGTAATTTCATCAACTCTTTGTTGAATTAATTCACGTTTTTTCTTAGGAGGAGGACAAAACTTGGTGTTATTTATTCCGAGCGGCCACTTTTGTGGCCATTTGTTAAACATTAGATCGGCGGTCTGGATATTGGATAGGGATTGTTACACAAATAACCGGCCAGATTCAATGTTTACTTTCTCTAGCCGGTATACATGAATTATACATATATTATCCATCTGCCGGCTATTTTTAGTTTAAGCCATTAGGCGGACGACCATTTGGGTTAATTTAGTTTTGAATTATAAACTTCAGACCGGGTGGCCACTTTTGAAATTCAGACCACCAGTTTAATTTTAACAAAGGGCCAACTTTTAGATACAAGACCACAAGTGATTAATTGTGGAAATCAGCCAAAAATAATTTAAAATGGGTGGCAGCCAGAGGCCCAATGTAGATGCTTAACTGGGCCTGTGATTTTCACTAGGCCTGTATACCAGTTCTTAAGGGATGATCTTGATAAATAGCCACCTTTTAGGTCTGCCATTAGAGTTTAGCCATATTTTAAAGAGTTAATACCCTAAAAAAAAACCTTAAACTTTTACATTTTTATCTGATTCCTACTTAAACTATTCGGTGTCCCCAAAAACCTCCTGAACTATATTGTCTTTCATATTAAAAACCCCCCATTGCATTCTTAGAGGTGCGTCTAGTACACGCTCCTAATTGTCTAAAAAACGTGTCATGTAACACTACACGTGACTATTTAACTCAGTCTAAAACCCGCCTAAACTATCACTTTTTTGTCAGTTACCTATTTAAATTATCTGGTGTCCCCAAAATTCTCCTGAACTATATTTCTCTATATATTTAAACCTCATGTTGGACTTTTAAAGGTACGTCTGTCTAATTATATTAACGTATGGTTTGTACAAATTTTTTAATATATTTTACTCATGATGTATTACTCTCAAATGACTGATTAATTCTAGAAGTTTTGGCCAAAATAATATCTTATGCACTGTGTTTATTTTAGGTTTATTGTGATTGTACTTTATACTAGACTCTAATTGATAAGTCCTTATTTATATTCACTTTGTAGTACAGTAAAAATATAAATAAAGGCATATAGTGTTGCATTTCTTAAAATTCATCTTATATTACATAAAAAAGATTACACAAAATAAAATTTCGCAAATAAAATATTTATTGGCCAGCAAATATATTCTCTAATTCCAGATTATATAAACAAGATTCAAGAGATTCAACTTTATTCTCTACAAGGTGTTGAATTTAATAAGAAGATTTAAATTGGTATTTTTTCAACAATATGTGTAAGACATGAAAGAAGACTAAAACAAGAAAGAGAATAAATCATTTCAGAGGAAACAAGAGGGGGAAATTTTTTCATAGAAAACCAATATGGAGAACTGAAGAAAAAGGTTAAAAATGAAGAACAAGGTGAAAAATAAAGAAGAAAGGTGAAAAAATAAGGAAGAATAGTGAAAATTGAGGAAGAAAGATGCACATAACTAAAATAAGGAGAATATTTATTTTTTTAAAAATAAATTTGAAAGAGGATTAGGCTAATTATCCATTATTTTCTGACAGGTGGGCCATTTTGATGGCTTTTTTCAGCTGTCACGCGCTCCCAAGCGAGTATTTACACATGTTATGCTATGTCAGTAACGAGAGATTTTTAATATGTAGGGCAATATAGTTTAGGGGGATTTTGAGGATACCGAATAGTTTAAGTAGGAAACTGACAAAAATATAATAGTTTAAGGGGGTTTATGGTATTAACTCTATCTTAAATTATATTGATAAAGTAGCTACTATTAATGCGAAAATACAAATACCCATCTCTTAAATGCGGAATAACTCTAGGAACAACTCTAGACTTTAAATATTTATAAGTTCAAAAATCCAGGAATTGTTCTTGGAGTGTGAATGACTTGAAGTAGTAGCTCTCAATTTTTGAAGTATAATGTGAATTCAAAAACCATGAATCGTTCCTGGATTTTATCCTAGTAAATGTTTAAAATAAGTAATTTTTTCCGAATTTTGTATTTAAAGGTTAAAAATTACTTAAGTATAATGTGAATTTAAAAATCATGAATTATTTTTGGATTTTTCTAAATTTTCCACTAATAAAGATTCAAAAATCAATAATTTTTCCTTAATTTTATATTTAAAAGTTATAAAAATTACTGAAGTAATGTGAATTCAAAAATATAAATCGTTCTTGTATTTTTTTGGATTTTGTACTAGTAAAAGTTCAAAGACTAGTAATTTTTCATGGATTTTATTTTTAAAGATTAAAAATTGCTAAGTATAATGTGAATTCAAAAGGCTTGAATCATTTTTGAGTTTTCCTCGATTTGAAATAGTGAAGGTTCAAAAATTAGGAATCTTTCATAGAGTTTGGATTTTTGTACTAGTAAAAGTTCAAAATTGTTAAAATATACTATGAATTCAAAAATTAGGAATCACTCATGAATTTTGCACTAGTAAAAGTTAAAAAAAAATAAGAATCATTCCTAGGTTTGAAAATTCAGCAAAGTTTTAAATTCCAGCATAGTTTACTAGGATTCTACTTGTCAAACTTTCGAACTCCAGTACACTGGAGTTTTGTTTCGTGTTTTAGTTGAGCGCAAACTCGTCAAAAATGAACATCAATAATGATCCACCCAATTAGGGTGAATCATTATTGATGTTCATTTTTAATTAGATTAGTGGCTACTTTTTCATTACAATTTAAAATATCTGCCCCAAATATTGGCCAACCTAGCTAATTTTTACGTTCTTAAGAGTGATTACTCAATGAGTTAGAGTCTCATTAAGTTTCACACACAACAATAATTGACGTAGACAAGAATTTCGCTAGCTAGAGTGCTCTAGTTAATAGTTCTAGTGACGTGTAGCAAGAGTCTTATTTGTCTGTTATCGTACTTTCTTTATTATTTTTCGTTCCGCCGGTCAATAGTTTAGTTAGTTTCATGAGTATCTTAATTATTATAGACTTGTGACTAATAATTAATATTGTTGTGTTGCAAATTGTTGGTCGATAATAGCTGTGACTTGTTTTGGAGGGGTGTTATTTTGTTGTGATGGTTGTTTCCGTTGTATCGTATTGTTATTCGAAAATAATGTTTGTTTTAATTGTTTAGTTAAAATTGGTTGTATTGTATTGTTAAATTCATTGTTCCGGAATAATGAAAAGTTCCATTTTTTGGAATAACCAATTTGGTGTAGTGGGATTGTTTTCTATTTTTCTTTATGCCTTAATTTATTACTTTATAATTTTATTTTATCCTTTACTTTTTTTTAAAAAATTTTAATCCAAATCTCCTAACATATAACCTACGTCTTTGTTCCTTTTTTCCTTCGGGCACTACCAACTCCAATGTCAGGTATATGTTTTGCCTTCTTTATGTTTTGTTCTTTTTTCTACTTTTATTTTTAACTCTAATTCTAATTACTTTATCTCCAATTAGTTGTATAATATTGATTTTTAATTCAAATTCTAATTACTTTATGTGTAATTCTTAATAATATTTAAACAATTGAGGGTATTTTAGTAAACTTATCAATTACAGTACAGTACGAAATAGTCAAACCAAAAAATAAAATATTATTTGACAACACCAAACAATACAATATATCCAAATGTTGTATTCATAAAACGATACAATACAATATCACACAATACAATACGATTCATTATAAAACTATGAATAACAACGATCCAAACAGAGTGTTAACTAGCTTCGGGTGTTTTTCTTTCCTTTTTTTCGTTTCTGGCCATTTAGCTTGAAAATTCAATTTTGTTGTAGCGTCCTGTTCTAAACAGATAGATTTTTTCAGTCAAATATTAAATGCTAACCTATTTTTTTGTATTTTGTAAGTAATTTCAGTTTAAGCAATATCAGGTTAGCCTTTAGTCATTTTTAGGACCGTGCATAAGTTGGTAAATATCAAATTATCGTATCGAAATCGAAAGTATTTGGTATACGATATTTTAGTATTCGGTATGGTATTTGGTTTAAATTTTTTTTTAAAAATTGGTATTTGGTATTTTAAAATGAAATATCGATACCGTACCGAAATATATATTATATTGCGCAATACACATATTATTAATTATAACATAAATATAAAAAATCTAAAATTTTGTTTTCCTTTATTCTCTAAGTTCATCAATTAACTCTAAGCAAGTAACAAGATATTTCTAGTGATCAAATTTATTCTTTTATGTACAGTTTTCTCTCTTTGGTTTGACATTTGCTGGTTTTGGACAAAATTTTTATCAACAAACTTTTTTAGTTTTGTACTTTTGAGTATTTTAATTAAGAATATTATAGTTTCTGACTCTACATACCAGTTAGTATTCAAACCAAATAAACCGAAGTTACCGAAACGAATAAACCGAAACTGAAAGGAGAAAAATCGAACCATACCTAATTTAATTAGGTACGGTATTGGTATACCATGTTAAGAAATCGAATACTGAAAATATCGAACCGAAATGTCCAAATACTGTACCGTACCGACCGAGGAACACAACTCATATTTGATCGAGAAAAAATATTGCATTTAATAAGTATAATGTTTGTGATTAGACTATTGTGCCCTTATATTTTTAATGACGTATGAGATTGGCGAAATACACCGAAACACTCAATCAATGGAGTTTTACTCATTCCCATCTCTCTACTGGGAATAATCTGACACTAGCATTTAAATAAGTTGACAAAAAAAAAACAATATAAGTTGGGTAAATCAGGCATTATGCAGTTCCTTTTTTTTTTTTTTGAAGATCTCATTCTTTTAATTTAGGGTGAAAAGCATTTACTCCTCCGACTTTGCTTTAAAAATCAAATTCATCATTGATTATAAATAATTAACATCCCCCTTTTATCATACACAATATTTATTTTGCCCTTGTCATTTTTAATTATGTCATCTATGTAATGCTTTTTTATCTTATATGATATTTTTATGATTTTATCTATAATTTAAATTATGTTATACCTAATTAAATTGAAACACATGATTTGTGATGGTAAAAATTAAAATAATAACGAAAACGAGGATTCTATTAAACGAACTCGCTATAAAGCGTTAACTAAACAAGAAGCTTCCCCTTTCTAACTTAATTAATATAATGAGGCCTATAAAACATAAAGTTACTATCATTTCTTTCGAAGCATTTGTGTTAATATGTTATAAGCCAAACAACAACAGCAAACCCAGTTTAATTTTATATGTGGAGTCTGGAGAAAGTAGTATGTACGCAAACCGTATTCTTACCCTATAAAGGCAGAGAGACAATATGTTATAAGCCCTATGCATCAATTAATATTTAGCATAGTAAAAATAAAGCGTGAAGACAGTGGCGGATGTAGCACTCAGACACCGGGTTCATCTGAACCAGTATCTTCGACGCAGAGCATAAATTTCAATAAATAATAGGTCTGAACCCATAATTTTAAGGTTAAACTCATAAAACTTAAACTCTAAATTCGCATATGTGTCAAATACATAAGATTAAGGTGAATTCTTATAAGGTAGCATAGTCCAAAAAGGCATTAAATATTTGGACCATATGAGAATGACATAACAATGCAAAATCTCCCATTATGATGAGAGACTGCAAAATGGGCAGTTTTGCAAAAAATCTTGCAATTAAAACATAGGAATTAGGAGAGGGCACAGATACTACTGAATCTGCTTATGCTTCTGAGGAAATCAGAAATACTAAATGAGTTTTTTTGGAAATGAAGTAATGAACAAAAAGAATGGTCAAACCCTGAAGTGAATCACTATTTTGGTGAATTTGTTTTTTGGTTATTGTTTATGTTATGTCACTTTCATTCTTCTGTCCCATTTATTTAATGGTCAAAATCTTGACAAAATATGAATTTAATGCACACCCTCTCTCTTTCTTCTTTACTTGTAACTTTTTGCCATTTTTGGATTTTGGAGTACAGTTTGATTTCTATATTAAAAAGACCACTGTTTCACTCTTCATTTATTCTTTTTGTCTGTACAAACAATTAATTAAAATTGGTAGTTATGTTCATATTCATCCTTATTTTACACAATTAGCACTAAAACTACATACTTTAATTTTGAAAAAGTGAAATCTTTTTGAAAAAAGTGTACTCAAAATTTGTCTAAGTCAAGTGGTTGCAATTTGAATTATACTAAGTCACTTAGGTATTCCAGTATTTCTACGATTCAATCTTTCTTTTCTTCACTTTTCACGAACTTATTCTGAATTTTAGGAAACAAATTTGAAAAATAGAACTTAATTAGTGAATTGTTTCACGTGGTGCTGGTTTCATCATCCTTAGATTCATATAGCCGATCCTTATTCATTTGAAAATAAAGCGTAATTATTGATTTATTGTTATTGTTTTATTGTGTAAACTAATGCTTAACAATTGTGGCAAAGGCTAAGATGAATGTAATAATGAAAAAGAAAAAGAAAAAAATAGAGCTTAGCTTGAAGAGTAGTGGTGAAAAAATAGAAAGAAAAGTGAAAGGAGGTACAATATTTGTCTAACTTCTTATAATGATTGTTGACCCAATTATTTATTAGCATTCACTAATTTGGAGGAAACAACTTTCTTAGTCAACTCCATTCTTTGAACCTTCCAACTTGCATTAAAAAGTTTCACTTCATTTATTTCTTGAAAAGAAATATGTTTTAATCAAGTCGTCTTCTTATGCCTTTGCATTTTATGTAGCGGTGGAAAAGAATTTAAAGCAAGATATTGCCAAATGACACTTAATTTAAACTCTATTTTTAATCTTTCCATCGATCGTAGGAAAATGAAATTAAGTTATAAACATAATAATAAATGATAAATATCCTATACCGCTATAGATTCAAGAGATAATTGTGTTGTACTACATGAGTTAAAAACTCATGTTTGAAACTTCTACACTGAGGTATATTTACCATCCGAACATATTAGGTTCACGTGAACTTAGTAGTGTTTTTTTTTTTTTTTTTTAAAAAAATTTCTATATACAGAAAAAATTGCAGCCCGATGCAAAGCTCCCGTTACGCGCGGGGTTTGGGAAAAAGTCGGACCACAAGGATCTATTGTATGCAACCTTACCTTATATTTCTACAAGAGGCTGTTTTCACGGTTCGAACTCGTGATCTCCATATCATATGGCAACAACTTTACTAATTACACTATGTCTCCTTTTCTTTTCTTTTTTTCAATTTCTACATATTTTTAAAAACAATCATTGAATATCTATAATGTTTAATTGTGAACCCAACTATATGTTTATTAATTTGAGTTCGTTTTAAAAACTCATAAACATCAAATACTAAATCCGCCTTTGCTTCTAAACACATTAATTAATTATAGCCTTGGCATTACTATCCGTTTTGTCACATCTTGAAGAAAGAGCAGAATACGATAAAGTATGCTCTTTTGGTAGAACATTACCTCCTTTTGTCTCTTCTTATACAGAAAATGACACATCAACCACTCATTTAATTGAACGCCAAATTATACTTTCAACTAGGGGCGTACAAAGAAAATTGATAAACCGGACCAAATCGATAATCTGAATCAAATCGGAAAAAAAAAATCAATGTGATTTGGTTTGGTATTAGAAAATAAAACCCGGCCATAATTGGTTTGGTTTGCTTTTAACTAAAAAAAGTCAAACCAAAAACCAAACCAATCTAATAGTACATTTATATAATTTTTAAAAATATTTTACACATATAAATATTTATTGTAATGTAATTTATAAATATTTCTTAAACTTTTTTACAGTTTTATTTTTTAACGTATTATTTCAAGTTTAGACTTAACATTCTTGAATGATAAATAAATTTTATAGTCCATAAATGTAGTAACTCAAACAAAGTTCAAATCAATACTAATGCTAACAAAAGAAATTCAATTCAATACTAGGAATGACGATAGTGTTGGATAATTATTTTAGTTTTACATTGGTTTATAATAAAAATACATAACTTAGTTTATCTTTTTCTTTAGTGCTTAGTTATGTAATTAATATTAGTACTTATTAACTATACTTATTTTAGCATGACCTATATAGTATTTTTAGATTATGTTAATTTTCATTATGTCTTATTAATTAGCCATATTTGTTTTATGTAATTTTATTATTTTATTTTTGTTATTGAATATTTTAGTATAATGCTATGACTTATCTCATATTATTGTGTTAGTTTCTTGGAAAACATATTATATAGTTGTATTTTACTAGGACTTAAGAAATATTTGGAGCACAAGTAACATATTTTATGCTATGAAAACTTAACCGGAAAAAAATCCGAAAACCCGAGAAAACTCGAGATTGAAAAACTCGACTTTGTTTGTTTGGTTTGGTTTATAAATTTAAAAACCCGACACCATTGATTTGATTTAATAATTGAAAAATCCGAACCAACCGGACCTATGTACATCCCAACATTCAACAACACTTTCTTCTTATCAAAACCAAAGACTCTTTCTGTCTATAAATACCAACTCCACTTTCACATTTCTTATGATACCATCTTCCAATTAAGGTAAACTGAAAAAGGAGTATGGTATTCTTCAAGTTTTCTGCATATTTTTGTTATCTTCTCACATCCATGGTTGTACTGGACCAAGAAGAGCTGGTGCTTAAAGTTATGGTTCATCTATGTGAAAGCGATGAAATGATGCATCAATTATCATCTTAATCCATGCATCGGTGTTATCCTTCCTGAGCTTATTCTTCTTACATTTGTTTCTCATCTCTTAGAAAACTGGAGAAATGGCTCGAGTTTTCTTGACCTTGCAAGTCCGAAACCTGTCATATACCCCTAAAGCTTGCAAGGTTACTTAGAGTCCTTATTTCTTTTCTATCCCTCCTGAGCTTCTTTCTATTTTCCGCATTAACCCTTCTCTAAAGGTTGTGGTGTATCACTTTTATGTTTATATTGTAAAACAAATTCTCTCTATGTTTGTTTCTCTGTGTGTGTAGTCTTTGTAAAACAGCATACTGAATGAAAATGCCAATCTTTGTTGTCTTTTTGGCATGTGCCCATTAGCTATACAAAGTTCCAACTGTGAAATAAAAGAGTGTATATTTGCTTTTCTGAAGTAGCTCATCTGAAAGTGCTCCAAATGTAAATAAGCCCAAATGATTATTTGTCAATGAATTAAAGATATGAATTATGATTGCAATGACAAAAGTCATTGCTGTATAACTCTGCCTCTGTCATTTAAGAGCAGTACATCCTCCTAATTACCAAACCCGACAACTTTTTACATGTTTTAATATGAATACATTGACAAATATGAGGAACCATGCCATCTGATGGTTGTTGAATCGATATCTACAGAAAAAATTGAATGTGAAATCCATTTCTACTAATTAGATTTCAACTACAGTTCAATCAAGCATTCTTACTAGCAGCTTTATAATTCAGGCTGCAAGGACTAACACTTTTATAGTTCCCTGGCTGTTAGCGGCTAACATCGTAGGGCTATCACTCTTCCAACATACCGCGCTAATGAAATAAGATCCTGCGTCTTCATCGGCATCATCCACATCTGGGGAACCAAATCTATGCCAAGTAACAGGTTTGGAGATCGCCTATAAATTAACACATTAGTTAGATCAAATACTATCAGCACATCAACAAAGATTAAAAAATTTCACTGACCTTATGGTACACAAATACTTCATTTGTTTCACTGCCACAAGCAAGGAATTCATTGTTTACTGTGAGACCAACAAAGTTTTTCTCGTTTGTATGTCCTCTAAGTGTGCGAATCTGGAAATCGCTCAAGCAGTGTTAATAGCCGTGAATAACTTTTTCATTTGGTCAAAGAACAAAGAGAATTGAAGACCAAAAAAGCATCTCACCAACCACAGCAAATGGTTGGTGGCAGGAAAAATTCTTCAATGAGGGATAGTAAAATTTAAAAAATATCTTACAGGCAGATTTTCTTTTACATCCCACAACCGTAGCGTACTATCTGTTGATGCTGAAGCAAGCTCATTGTTGGACAAAAATTTTACATATGAAACAGCTTTTCTATGGCCACTAAAAATGTGAACCGGCTGGCTGGTGTTCCTTAAGTCATAATAATGGATATGATGATCCGCAGAGCCAACCTACAAAATATCACGAGATGTACACCATGAGGATTTTTTTTAATTTTTTGTTTTGGGTTGAAACACGGACTGAGCTATATGAGAAATTGATGCTCCAAATCCAGAAATATTTAAGGAACATATAATGAAGAGTCTAGAATCTCGGACACAAACGAAGTTATCTATCATAATGAAACATGGAGTCTGCATAGCTAAAGGAACATATGGAACATTATCCATGTCTAACTGCAAAACAAATTTGACAATGGCATGATCACGGCAAAAACACATCATGGATATCAAGCCAACAGAGCCAGGAGAGCAAACACATGCATGTATGACCAGTCGGTTGTTCAGTTATTGCATTATATTTTTAATCAAGATGAGTTCATTAATTGCATTTTAGCCATAACATCAGTCACGGTCTTTCAAATGAATGAAAGGAATTAGAGTTCCAAGCCAAAAACACATGAAAAATAATCTGAGAATAGTTCCATTATATAACACAGCTCATTCACAATGAAGATAGTTCAAGGTGCTTTTTGTAATTTTTGTTCCACTTGATCCAACAGACCAGCTAGCATCACTTCTCAGATGCAGCAAAACTGTTATAAAAAAAATCAGTAAATAAGTGAACTAGCTTGGCAAGGAGCCTAGTACTGAATACTCCGCAGCTCTTTCACAAAGTCAGGCATATCGCCAGCAACAAAAACTTTTCAAGATACTTCTTCAATGTGAACCCACCTCCCTTAACAGCGGAGGTAGAGAAGAGAAGAGACCACCACTATCATAAAAAGGAATTCACCAGCAGTGGAGAACTGGAGATATAAGGAATAGAAGAGACCTCTATATAAAATAAGGAATTTACCGCTATATGCACACCGGATCCAGGATTATATTTTACACAGCATATATTCGCCTTCATGTCAATATTAAGAACACTTGCTTCCTGCTTAGTGCACCAAACTTTGACCTGCAGCAGCATAGAATGATGATGCAAACCTAAGTTAGGGAAATCGAAGCATTAATGTTATTGGCTCGGAAAGTGGAAAACATGACTGTATAATAAACTATCAGAAAGCAATAAGGATAATTTGTACCAAAACATCAAAAAATACTATGAAGGGTTAATATGCCCAGGGATTTTCCTCCATATGAACTAATGGACCAAAACTTAGACACGTGATGAAAAACTGAAAGTTCAATTCTAAAGTCTTAAGGTATTTAGATGAGACAAATGTGCCACATTTAATAGGATATTTCATGCTTTGTCGCCTCCAATTAGAAGACCAGCAGCAACCCTGAGCACCTAAAAAATATCTGCGGTACCTGACTTCATTACAAAGTTAGGAAAGAAGAAAAAAGAAAAGGGAAAGGAGAAAACAAAGATTGGGGCTTAGGAAGCAGACTTCTGCTGTAGCTGAGATTTCACTAGCAGTGACTTAACAAGAGAAACTCATTGATATGAACCAAGAATTTTGCTTACATCGTTTTACTAGTATAGTGACTAGTCCCCTACGCAAACAATGTGAATCAAAAGGAGGGAAACAATCACAGATAATTCTGAAGACATATTTGTCCATAATCTTCTTAAAGTTGAAGTACTAATATTTTGTAGAGGAGCAAATAGCTAACAGACCAAGCTAACTTACCTACTAGAATCTTGGGGACTGAGAGAAGGTATCTAACTTGCGAACTATGCCCACTGGAAGACGGCACCATAGACTTCTCGGCAAGGTTCTGACTTGATGCCAGGAAACAATCAGAAGGTATAAAACGATTGACTCTTTGTAAGTTTCGGTCTCTAGATCAATGCTTTCATTGCTTAGGCATTTCTAACAATTGCGAAGACCTGATTAATTATCTATATAACATTTTGGGTTATCTATATAAAATACTTAGTTCACTTAACTATTTACAAGCTAAACAATGATACTACTGCGAGATATAAGAGAAGAGAAGTGGCTTATATGACGCCTAATGGGCATAACAAGATATAACTAATTAAAGGTGTGAGGTATGTTAAGAATGTGGACCTTGCGCCTAATTCAACCTCAAATATTAACTCATGAAATGACGATTGCCAAAGACCATATAAAGAGACTACCTAAGTTGCTCGGATTCAGGTGCGGGCATCCGATACGGGTACGGATCCGAGTGTCGGATTCGGCAAAATCTAAATTTTAAGATTCGGGGGTGCGGATCCAGTTATGGATACGAGTGTGGGGATTCGGCTAAAAAAATTCAAAATTATAAAAAATAGAGCTATAAGTAGGAACTTAGAACACGACCCCTTGAATTCTTGTTTTTCTAGAACACAAAGCAGCAAATATGAGACAAAAGTACTACAATATTGAAGGTATGCCATTTCGCATGTCTTAAATATGTTTTATTTTTAATTTTGAGAAATCAAAATCCCAATTTCCCCCCAAATTTGTCGATGGACTAAGGTCAAAGTATCCGAAGTTAGTTGACCGAATCCAGGACGTATCCCACTCCCGTCCCGTGTCGAGACGGGTGCGGCACCAAAAATGAAGAGTCCGCGCAACTTAGGAGACTATAGTTCACTCCCTCAACCAATGTGGCAATTCTAAGTTTCTAACACCCCTTTGTCCACCCACAACTAGACATCTGGACACGTGGATTTAACATAACATGGGGGACCAACATTAGGTAACAGAACAACAGGTCCGGCTCTAGCTTTGATATGATTTTAAGAAAGTACCTAGGGCCCAACTCAACCTCGACATCTAACTCATATGGTAAGGGTTGTCCAAAACTATATAAACGACTACATTACATTTCTTCAACCAATGTAGGACAAACTAAGATACAATACATATGTTATATTTGTTCATTGTGAAATAATATAACTGAATAAAGTGACATACTATTTCTCACATTCATCGCGCTCCCTCACACTGGACATGGGAAAACCAATTTGAATTTGCTTATTTGAAAAAACAACAAACTAGTGAATAGTCGCAGAGGTAGTAACAAGGCTGCCTCAGCAGTACCTCTGGAATAGTGAATCGTCAAAATCACTCAAAATTGTATCATCAATGTTAATAGCATTTACCAGCTTCTCCACATTGCCCTGGTCTCACGATGTCAATTTGAACAACAGCTTCTCACCGGAATAGTGTTGCTTGGAAAGTGACTAATAGTGGAAAGTAGAATCACGGATAGAAGAGCTACTGAGATGGTCTAGGCAGTATGCCATTGAGACGACCATTAAAATAGGAGCAGTACTGTTGGAACGACAACCGGAGAAGGATACAGTAGTAAACTATGAAAAGAGAATATTTAGGTCAGGCAGGCAGTATGAGGTCCTTGTCCTACGCGGATGCTACTTAGGCCTCTATTAAGATCGACTGATGGAATATAAGACACCATTGGTAGCATTTACATCAGCATTTCCCTAACCAGAAGCAAGCTCGTATGTTATTGAACATAGCATAGAAATGGATCAGAAGACAACCTAGGAAAGGTTTATCAAACATTATCAAAGGATGATTCCAAGACTTATTTACTTAGTAAATGAGTCACGCATTCTCTTTTGCTTCAGTGGTGTCATTTATTTCTATTGATTTGTCACATCATATAGGCCTGAGTATTACCAACCTAAAAAGGTTATGACTTGTGTTTGACAAGTGAGAAATAATCCTTTAATACCTTACAATCATCACTACCAGATACAAGCATCGAGGGGTCTGTGCGTGAAAAATCAACACTCCATGCCCGTTTCTCATGCTCTTCATATTCCATCACACTCTGAACACCAGAAAGGGATCAGTATCAGTCATAGGAAGATGAAAAAGTCAACAGTTAATACTGATTATCAGAAGTGCTGATTCACCTGTCTAGTGGTCACATCCCATACAGTTACTATTCCATCATAATCGCTACTTGCTATGTGGTTCTTGGTATACTTATTCCAGCTCAAGCAGCTCAGCTTAGAACGAGTTGACATTTCGACAACAGGGCAATGCACATCTGCAGGTTCATTTACAACCTGAAAAGCAGAAGCATAACAGGCTAGATCAGTAACTAGGAGAAGTAACTTGAGAGAAATATGCAAAAGGAGAGCTCTGCCATAATATTTGTCCACACAAAAAGAAAACACAAATAAAACATACTATCATGGCAAGGAAAAGGTTAACAATATCCTTAAATGGCCAATATGTAGGTTGCATTATAAGAAGAAGCTAAATAGTACTCAAGGTCATTTATGTAAATATTAAAGGAAACAAAATTAGCTGCAACAGTCAGGTGTTGTTCTCCTATCTAAGCACCACTCCAATGTGTTGCAGGAACATATAAGAAATTTAATAGATCCACTATGCACAAACCAGGCGATGTGCTGTCTACCACCAGGAACTTGTTGCCACCCAAATTTGCAGCAACAAACAAGGAAAATACTATTCCAGAAAGAAGGTGACCTAGAGAAAGACATTTCATTCCCTGTGGAAGGTTCCGTATTGACACACATCCACATACTATTAAACATTACGTATGCCAGCAAGGTATTGAATGTTCGAGTTGTAAATGAACCAATACTATTTGGAACAATGCTCAACTCTTAGTCTCTGAGCTTCATTAAACTTCGAGCTAGTATGCTAAGGAGCTGAGCTCCTACAAACTTGAGGTCTGCTCTTTTATATTCATGGATGATTTATTTTTAAATAATTATTTACTTAAATATATCTATATTAGTGCGAAAAAATATTATCACCCGATTTAATTCTAAATCTGCACATATTATATTATTACTTTTAAAGTGTTATTAATATATACATAATTTGAGCTTGAATTGAGGTTCGAGCTCAAACTCGATGTATCAGCTTGTTTAGTTTGTCACACAAGTTGAGCCAAAGTTCAAGTTTCACAAAAATTTATGCAAGTCGTGCTTGAGCTTGCTTTCACCAACTTGTTTGGGATTGAGGCATACTTGTTGTTGTGCGGGAGCTTGCTTTCAAGCTCATCTGGAATTTGAACCGAAGCACTCATTAATACTGAAGTTGAGTTTGAACAACCAAAAAGCAGGTCGGCTCGGGCTTTTTTTTTTTAATGAATAATCAGAAGGTGAAAAATAATTTCAGAATAAAATAGCTTTTGCACTTCCTCATTTGCAAAATAAACAATAGAAGTTGACCCATGATATGTCATTCAGTAATGTCATTGCACCCAATGGAATCAAGAGATAAAACCAGATAAAAGTTATAAACTCACCGAAGAGAAGTCAAAAACTTTTATACGCCGTGAAACTCCAGCAGTAGCAAACAACTCATCATCACGATCAAATTCAATGCTGCAACAAAAACATCTCCAAGTTTAGTATTTGGAATAAGATTTGCATACCAGAGCCGAACTGATAAGAGAACCAAATAAATGGGATGGCTCATAAGACAATTTCCTGATTCTTTTTCCTTTTGTTGTGTCTCTGATTGTAATTTCAGGTCTGAAAATACAACATTCAAGACACAAAGCAAAATTGGTCCTCCAGCGAAGCCATTTTCCCACTCTGGATAAAATCTATCTGCCACAACCATAACCCTGGTTCTCCTCTTTAATATCTAATATCCATATAAATCTGACACCATGGAAACCAGTAAAAGGAGAACTTTAAGCCTTCAATTATACACAAAGACCAAACTTGCCTTGACACGATATTGGCTGAGTGAAAAAGATCCCCATGCCGAAGCTCAGCAATGACTCTTAACCGACTGTTAAAGATTAAAACTAAAAATTAGTACACAAAAGAAAGAAAAAAAGGTGCAAGAAATTAAAATCAAGCATGTTCAGCGAATAACAGACCATAAATTATACCTATAACGAGTGAAAGTGCTAAGTACAGACTGGAAATCTTCTAGTCCTGCACTGTAACCTTCTCTTTTTATGACATCTACGTCCTTTTCCTCCTTAACATGCGATTTGTTCGCCAATAGACGTCTCTTTTGCAAGTAACATTCTTGGAGATCATTGAACTGTAGTCAAATATGAAAACCATTCACCAATAATATCAAAGACTAGAAAGATAGGCTAGAAAGATTACCCATAACCAACATAGACATTAAGCAGTTCAGATATCTAATTCCTTGACGGAGGAATATGTACTGCTTACATCTCTCCGTATGAAAGCATGAAAAATCATGGAAAATAGCTTACAAGAAGAATTGTGCATGATAGCTTTCTTCAAAATCAGCAAATGTGAGATCACCATTACTACGGGAATAAGTTGGGTAGCTGAAAAATAGTTAACGAGAACCTCGGATGTGATTACATCATCTTAGTTTGATCATCACACTGGAAGCTTTCATACAAGAAATGTGTGACAAAAAGGTAGCCATAGAATAGCACGTTTTCTCATCAACTTTCCCGGTATGTCATGGGTACAGTAGTGAATCCCACTACTGGATCACTTACAGATATCATTTTATTTCATACCAGCAATAATTATAGGGGTATCAAACTGCTAAGCCATACTACAAAAGTTTGGGAGAGGGTGGTGGGAGTAAGGCTGAGGAGGAATGTGTCTATTTCCGAGAACCAATTCGGATCCAAGCCGGGGTGTTCGACTACGGAAGTCATTCACCTTATTAGGAGTATAGGGAGAGGAAGAGGGACTTGCATATGGTATTCATTGACCTAGAAAAAACATACGATAAAGTCCAAAGGGAGGTCCTATGGAGATGTTTAGAGGCCAGAGGTGTTCCAGTGACTTATACTATGGTGATAAAGGACACATATGATGGAGCTAAGACGCGAGTGAGGACAGTCGGAGGAGACTCGTAACACTTCCTGTTGTGATGGGGTTGCACCAAGAATTAGCCCTTAGCCCATTTTTATTTGCCTTGGCGGACGCATTGACGCGTCACATTCAAGGAGAGGTGTCATGTTGTATGTTGTTTGCAGATGACATTGTATTGATTAACGAGACACAAGTTGGGTTGAACGCGACATTGGAGGTTTGGTGACAGACCCTGGAGTCTATAAGTTTCAAGTTGAGCAGGAGCAAGACTGAATACTTGGAGTGAGTTCAGTGATGTGACTCATGAAGCGAATGTGGACTTAAGGCTTGATACACAAATCATCCTCAAGAGAGGAAGTTTCAACTTTCAAGTACCTTGGGTCAGTAATCCAAAATAATAGAGAGATTGAAGGATGTTACTCATCGTATTTGAGCGGAGTGGATGAAGTAGAGGCTCGCATTCGGTATTTTGAGCGATAAGAATATGTCACAAAAACTTAAAAGTAAGTTTTACAAAGCGGTGGTTAGACTGGCTATGTTTTATGAGGCTGAGTATTGGTCAGTCAAGAACTCTTTTATGTCCAAAAGATGAAGGCAGCAGAAATAAGGATGCTTAGATGGATGTGTGGACATACCAGGTTAGATAAGATTAGGATTGAAGTTATCCGGGACAAGGTGAGCGTGGACCCTATGGAGGACAAGATGCGGAAAGCGAGGAGAGGCATTAATTCCCCAGGGAGAAAGTGTGAGAGGTTTACCTTGGTGGGTTTGAGGAGAGGTAGAGGTAGGCCAAAGAAACATTGGGGAGACGTGACTAGGCAAGACATGGCGCTGCTTCAGCTTATCGAGGACATAACCCTCGATAGGAAGGTGTGGAGGTCAAGAATAATGGTAAAAGGTTAGTAGGTAATCGTGTGTTTTCCTTGTCCATACCAGTAGTATTGGTGTTAGTCTTGTACTTTTATTTTTCGAGATTTTCTATTAGTACATGTTTCTTTCGTTGTTGCTACTTATTCTTTTTGCATCTTTCCTTGAGCCGAGGGTCTATTGGAAACAGCTTCTCTACCTTCTCAAGGTAGAGGTAAGGTCTGCGTACACACTACACTCCCCAAACCCTACTCGTGGGATTATACTGGGTTTGTTGTTGCTGTATTCTATTTCATGCCAAAGAAAATACAGCAAAAAGGTAAATAAATTAAGAAACTTGTAAGTGAGATGAGGTCGCAACCACAAAACCTGTGCATTTACACGCTTCTTCCTCACCACAGCCAGACCTGATTGACTCATATGTTGTGAATTCAATTCACTGATAGAATTATCTTTTCTATGTGGTCCAGGAGAGCTTATTTGAGCTTTGCCTTCCACGTTTTTGTATGTCAAGTTTCCAGTAGGTAATCCTCCAGGTGCATTCCTTGAAGTGGAGAAAAGACCACCAAAGTTCCTATCAGTGGATGAAGACCAAGGTTTTTTCCCAATTGGATCATCTACTAGCATTCGAAGCTTCATTGAGTACCGGTCCCTAGCTCGGTATAGGTCTATTCTATGTCTCTCCACTGAATTTATGTCCTCTTTGATGTATTGCAGATCATTTTGCACCTAATGAAATGCACAAATCAGCAAATTGGCTATTAGTATGTTATTTGGAGAAAGTGAACTGCAGCTATCCAAGACTTTAAAAGGACAACTTAGACACAATGACCCAAGTGAAGAACCACTTGTGTATAAAATATCTCGAATTGATTTAGGGAGAAGAAGCAATGTTAATATGGATAACCAAATAGAATAGGGGAAGTCAGCAAAAGGGACTCAAGTCTCAACTAACATAAGAATGCAAAGCCAAAATCTAGCATACTGCCATACCCTATTTTACCATGATATGCTTTTTTCTTCTCAACTTCAAATCTCTGCTCTTTCCTTCTTGACTTATTTCTCTAGGTGGTATTAAAACAATCACAAACCTCATTGAGTTCATCAACTTTTTGCTTCCTTAACATTTGTAAGAAGTCTAGCAGAATTTGCATATTTCGCTCTGCTTCTTCCTGCTCCAACTTCCTCTTTCTCTCTGACAACATCGACAATAGAGCGTCCAGCTCCTTAATTGATACATCACAACCCTGTCTAAGCATAACAAGTGTCACATCTCAAGATTCCGTACAAAACTGATACTGAAAGTTAAAAATTTATGGGTGCATGACACTGACCAATAAAAAGAACAGGGAAAAATAGCAAATATAAAAATGTTATGTTTGATTCCAACGGTGACATCAATGCAGAGCTCCACAATAAGTGATCTTTCAAGAAGTTGCATCAATCAATTTCATAGTTAAATTGAGGGCAAAAATATAATAAAGAGAAAAGGGACACTTGGTTATTTGGTTAGGAAGTAAAACTGGAGGGTAAGGAATGCCTCCGTATTGGGGTTTTAACTCCTCCAGAATTGAATAGGAAGCATCTCTCAAACAACCCACCTTTGACCCATGGAGAAGAATCAGAACCACAAATGTACCTATAACACAAGCAACTATTTTATATGTCTAAATTACCATATGAAATTTCAATTCACAACTTCAAGACCATAATAGACAATAACTCAACAAACATATAAATCAGATCACCCAAACTTTGATCAAATAGTTAAAGAGCAAACTTGAAAAGGAAGTCCTTCATAAAAAAATATTAAATTTAGTAGTGTCGAGAAGCAAACTTCAGCAACTAAATCCATAGTGACTTCACCTGGAGATTGAGAAAACAGACTCACCTGTTCCAATGAATGACGAAATTGTTCAACAGGAGATGCAGTTTTTGAAATCTGACGAGCAGATGTCTTCTTCAGTAGCTACAAATGTGGTACAGAGAAACCTTTAACAATAAGCTGCATGGTGAAGTAAATCATTTCAAGATGTAACCATCTCATAGTTATGCTAAATTTATATCACACAAAAACAGTTTATTAGATTGTAAAGAGATACTGATAGTTGAGAGTAAATAAAACTTAAACCTTACCTGTCAATATGTAAAAGAAGCTCGGATAAAAAAAGAGAGTGCATCATAAGATTATCAGATAGATTTAGATGCAGAAAAAATCAACAAAGAAGGAACAAAAAATCATCCTGATGGAAGCATATCGTCCTAATCTTTATCTTTAGATTTGTGCAAACCATCTCTGAAAGCCGATTTTTGTTGCGTCAGTTCCAAGGGAGCTAACAACACATTTACGATTTAACTGCTTACTTGCTTACCATGTTTTTTCCTTTCTTTTTTCTTTCTTGAAAGTAACAATTCTTAATTCCTACACAAAGAAAATGTCTCTTTACTAAATTAAAGTGACAACAGAAAAGCGGAAGACGTCCTTGCTAAATTTCTGATGTTAAGTTAATTTACTAGATATAATGGCAAGGGCTACCCTAGACGTAAGCTTGCGAGATGGGTGAAACCTCCTTCTCATAAGTTCAAAGTAAAAATTAATTAGTACTTTAAAAGAGGTCCTAGACGCTCAAAACCATTTCTAAAAGAATAGAGTGAATGAAAATCATAAAGAATTTGAAACGGCTAATTGATGATCATACAATTCGAATAATTTTTAAATTTACCTCAAATATAGAACGAATAAACCCTTTAGTTGAAATAAATTCTGAATCGTCGACCTCGCATTGAAAAAAAGAGATTTATCCTCTCCTATAAAGAAATCAAAAGATTTTTCCATAAAATCTCGTCTAGCTATTAGAGAAAGCGTGTTGTATGATGAGAAGGCAAGATCACTCATATGTAACATAAACCAAGAGGTACTAGAATGGTGTCTCTGCTAGAAACCATTCTAATCTTTTTTTTTATAAGGTAAATAATTTTATTAATAATGGAGAATTTCCTATAAACAAGTAGTGTACCAAAAGTAAAGAATCTACACCATAATATGATTCCCTACAAACGACACACAATCTTGTATATATAGTGGAATTTCATGGATGCACCAAAATGAAACTAGGAATGAGAGGATATTCTTCAACTGTCGTCCTCCGTCTCTTCGAAAGCTCTTCTATTTCTCCTCCTTGGTACCTAGATGAGTGCTACTGGTGCAAACCCACACTCTTCATCTTCTCTTCCTTCTTCTAAATGTCAAACTAGAGAATGTTTGCTTCATTGTGCCCGACATCGCCAATTGTAGCCCGAACAATCTCAAAATCTCACCCCATAAGGAAGTTGTCATCTGACAATGCAGCAGGAGGTGGTCCACATCTTCACTCGAACATTTGCACATAAAGCACTAGCTGACATAAATAATCCTTCTTTCTCTCAAATTCTTAACTGTTATGATTGTTTCTCTTCCTAGCCCAGTTAAAAAGCATACCTTTCTTGGAGCCTATTCCTCCTTCACTAAGGGCTTATGATAAAATGACCTTATTGAGAACGATCCATCACTTCCCACCTATTATCTCCATGGGTCCTAACTAGTGTTTGATGTACTTTGCTCGTAAAGCAATTCAATCAAGCCTTGGAATTCAGCTACTTCCTAATCCTGAACGTTCCTTCATGCTATTATGTCCCAATGAACTCCCATCTCTTGTAGCCTCCGGATCTGTTGTACTATCATCTCCATCTGGATCAAGATATTGTAAATGTTCGGGAATGTGAATCTCAATGTCTCTTTCCCGCAGTGCATGTGACTCCAAAAGTTGATTCTGCGCCATCCCCTACCCTGAAAGTTATTTATGATGCCGATAAAGTCTTCCCATTCTTTAAGAAAATTCCTCCAAAGTGTGTAACTAAATGAACATGCGATATTTCTAGTCTTCCATCCACCTTCTACAATTCCATATATTTCTACTATCAACTCCCTTTATAGTGCATGCTTCTCAATTCCGAATCTCCATAACTGTTTCCCTAATAATATCTTGTTGAAAACTCGGAGACTTTCACCCCAAGACCCCCTCATTTCTTTGGAGACGTAACATTCTCCCAGCTAACTAAGTGGAACTTCCTATCACGCCCATTTTTGGACATCTCCCGAATACGTGAACAGATCGATTTCGGTATGCCGATTTAATTTGAAGAGGAAGAGGGAAAAAATCTTTATAATCTCGAAGCAGAGGAGAGAAAGTGGCAAAGGATGTGGATTCACTTTTTTTATTTGATTCATACCTGCGGTTCACCCCTTGTCACTTAAAGGGTGAAGTCGCCTGAGCAAGTCTAATATAGACTTACTAACTGGTTTTTAATTCTCAGTTTTTATTTTTATACCTAATCACAAATATTTTCATCTATAACATTTCCTTACCAATTAATATATCTCTTTAAAATTACATTTATTTTCTAATGCCACCCTCTTCAAGTTAACAACCATGGGCACTGAGAAGCACGTCTTAACACCTCTTACTTGTACTAAGAGTTGTCTAAGAAGGCAGAGCATCAACCTAGGCCATACCTAGTTTCAGCTTATAGCCAATAACTACAGTTGCCAGAGACTGAGTTCTCTTTTTCCTTTCTATTATGCTAGATAATTACCTTTGTACTTGATTATGTTTACAAAATATCAGTGCACGCCCAGATTCTTAGCACAGAAGACATCAGTGGGTTTTGCATTCTAGAGCACAGTGAATGCATTTACTCATTTCTTTTCTGTTATTAGTTTCTTTTAAAGATCTTGAACTGTGTAAAATAAAGCTTAAATAGTCAAATAGTCAAATACTCAATTTTCATGGTAGAATTCAATATTCAACACTACATAACACTGCAGCACAAATATCGAACAACTAGAAACGAAGATTATTTGTATTTCTGTCACATAAAAAAGCTGTAATTTATCTTTTCTTTAAACAACTGGGGCAATCCCTCAACTTTCATGGGCATCTACTTTATCTTTTCTTTGTATTTCTTTCACATAACAACATGGTTAAGATAATTATAACGAAAACCAAGAAAACCAGCATGCCGAAGCTGTTTATATCCGTACTGATCTAACTTCACTATGCACTTCAACACTATACACTTCATCAGCTCAGCTATTTAGATTCCAGTTTCCAATAATCAATACCAACACTATACTAAACAACAACTACTACTTCTACTACTACGTTGGCTAAATGATAACCCTCTGTCCAAATTTATGTGATATTTTTTCCTTTTCAATATGTTCCAAAAAGAATGATATATTTCTATATTTCAAAAAATTTAACTTTAAACTTCCAATTTCACCCTTAATCAGATAATTTATAGCCATAGAAATGTCTAACGCTTGTTTTAGACTACAAGTTTCAAAGTCTATTTTTCTTTCCTAAACTTGGCGATCAGTCAAACAACGGCACGTAAAATGGGGCGGAGGGAGTTATTAATATCCATTCCACTTTACTGGGCACAATTTCAACCAACAAATATAATTCCTCCAAAACAAAATCTCAATAAATATAATTGCTAGGGAAAAAATTGACATTGACATTAAATTAAAACAAACCTTGTCTAGAAGGAAATTAGGGTAGAGTTGGCTAGTGGTAAGATAATGAGAACAACAAGGACAATCACTCTTATTGTGAAGGTGAGTGATTATACACATATAGCAAAAACTATGGCCACAGGAAGTTAAAAATGCATCCTTTATAATCTGCATACAAATTGGACACAACAATTCCCTATCCAATTCCCATTCTGTTTCATCTTCATCCCTTACACTACCACCACCCTCCTCTTTACCCCCCACCCTCACTGACCCCTTCACTGCTGGCACTACTCCCCCAATCGAACTTTCCACCATAGTAAATTGGATATTCTAAAATCAATTAACTACTCCTCGATCTCAAACAAATTCGAATTTTTCAAGTAGAAATGAAATAGAGGAACTGCAATTGGGGGGATTACTTTTTACTTAAGATTTGTATTTTTTGGGAGGATTTTGTGGTGGGAGGGGGAGCAGGCCCACAGAGAAAAGTATTCGGGGAGTCTGTGGAACCTAAGCTGCCAACGTTTTGTCCTATCTTCTTCTTTTCTCTTTGTGTTTTTAACCGTTTTGAGTTAACGTTTTATTCATTGTATTTTGCAAAAATAAACAAAAATATTAAAAGCAGTACTCATTCCATTTAACTTTTTATGATGAAGAGGAATCTTGAAATGAGTTTAATTCAAGTAACTTGATCGTGAATTCATAGTAGTTATTTGGATTGATTGATGAGGTCATGTTATTATTGTTGTTTGCCTGCACAAAGTTGAAAAAAAAAAAAAAAAAAAGAAAGACTCTTAGCATATGCCCAAAATATTCTAAAAATTTGAATATCAAGGTTATAAAGTACGAATTTAGTCTATCTATCTTCACAACTTCACAAAAATAGGGTTAAAGTAAGCATATACACTATCCTCCACTTATCTACCTGTAGTAATATAGTGATATTTTCTTATTGTTGTTGTTAGTTATAAAAGTATTTGATTCAAGATAAAATAACAAGTTTAAAGTTTTTTAAAAAAATCTAAAATGAAAGTATCGTTTCTCGGCTAAAAGAATGTTATGACATAAAAAGCAACATGAGGAGTACTATATTAAACATACTAGTTTTAACAATATAGAAGTAATTTATATGACTTGTGTTGATGCGACCTCAGTAACGATTCTTGCCCAAGGTGGATCGGACATTATATATATTCATATAATCAAAATCCTAACTTTGCTTGGACTTGTGACATGTAGTTATTATTTCTGTAATAAGAAGTGAAACCAAAATCCCAATAACATTGCCCTTAACGCAAGCTTTATCTTTTCATAACACAATAATTGAGATTGAGGCATAATAGTTAAGATGAATTTCTATACATGGACTACCAACTTTATAAAAATATTAAGCTGCCTAGAAATAGAATTGTTACTTTTAAGTAGGATAACAGTTCAAAATGCACAAATAACAAATATAGATTGAATCAGATATACTTGGAACCCACAACATCCAAACTTTGGGGTTGTTTGGTCCACGGAGAAAGATAATCCCGGAGTAGAATTTGAGATTATCCTTATCCCATGTTTGGTTATAGATATTAGCTAATACTGGAACAAATTTTATACCAAAATGGTGAAATTAGCTATCCCATATAAAAGGTAGGATAACTAATCCGCTGGAATATCCCAGCTCTTGGATATCCTTGTTTATTCCACCAATGTATCAAACAACCCCATAATCCACTAATGCATGGGGCCTAGAAATGAACATGTAAAGATGTGTAGAATTACACATCTGCTTGCAACTAAATGAACACATGATGATGTGTAGAATAAAAGGAGGACACTCCGGTACACGAGGCATCCCGCATTCACACATGATGTTCTCAGATCAGACATGGCATTGGTTAGACAATCACAAAGCACAATCCCATCTGCTTGAGAGAGAGCCGGCCTAGAAAAATGGACCATATCTGAACATATCCCAACAGGAAGCTAACTATCTATGTTGAATGGGAATTGCAGGTTTTTCAACAGTGGAACAAGGCTTCATCAGGCACGATTTCACTTTCATCTTCGGAAAAAGCCATAGTCGAATAGCACACAGTTCCTGGAGTACCAGAAAAGGATTTAATTAGTAATAGAGTTGAAAAAATAGTTCAAAATACAGGGAACAGAAAGCGATCTGATGGCAGTACAATACAAGAGAATAAGTCGGAAGAGTGTCTAAAGCTAACATGATATAGAACATGCCTGAAAAATAAGTTCATCTTTCAGAAACAACAATTTACCTTTTAAACCTCTTCCATACTCTTTCTGAATTTCAAAATGGAGCATCCTATGGTATTTTCTTATTATCCTGATCTTAGTTTACTAGACTGTGACAAGAGACATGAACTTGCTTTTCTGGACAAATACACATTCAGCAAACAAACAAAGGGCTACACAATTGCTCTAAGAAATTTTCTACTAATTTGTTGAGGTTGAAATTGAACACAGTAAAGTATGTATTTATATGCAAAGGAAACGAGAAACAGTGCAGTCAGGCAAAAAAGCCAATCGGTCCAGATCATTAAGAGAGCAATCAGAAATTTTAAGCTAAAAGTTGTTTACTAAAAGCTTATTGCAACTTTTCAGAAAATTACAGACATAAAGAGCCAAGAGAGGAAGAGCAAAGACCAAAGAAAATTAGCAATATCTCAAGAGCTCTAATTTTTTGTAAAATTTTTAAATTCTAACCCGCACCCGCACAATTTTTTTTTTTTTTCGACCCGCACCGCGCCTGCATGTGTCTAAACTCTCACCGCCCTGGCGCCCCGCATGTGTCTAAATCCGCACTGCCCCATTGCCATCCCTCCTATCTTGCAAATGCTGGGGTTGGGTTTTTACAAACTGAGAATCAGTAAGGAGCCGTCCATTACTTTCAAACAGCTGGAGCCGAGTCATTCTGTCGTAAGACAACAGTTTGCGATTTTTCATCCACCGAAGAATAAAATGCGCCGCAAACCACATTATACTAAGTCTTAAACAGCAAAATCATAGAGCTAGAACAATTATCTTTCCCCTAGACAGCTCGCATATGAATTATGAAAGTATCTAGTTGATAACTTAAGTCTCGAATGTGTACTTCATCAAACTCATTTGGGTACTATTTTGCTCAAGTCATTATTCTACCTTTATCAAAATTAGCAAAAGAATTGGTTGAATTCAAACTAGCCATCCCAAGAAGCAAATCGCTACTCACTACATCAAAACGGTCATTAAGCTCTTGAAGTTGCACATCAATTATAGCATAAAAGATATCAACACGCAAGTGGTGTGAATAACAAATACCAGAAGACTTGCGCTTCGACTTTTCAGGAAAATAGGATTCATCCATCTTGGGAATCATAATATCATGCATATGACAAAATTAGTAAACATCATCTAGCAAAGATTCCCATCCAGTTTCCCTCATATCTTGCAATCTTTTCTTTGTAATGTTAAGAAACTTCACGGCATTAACAATATCTTGATCTCTCTTTTGTAGGATCTTGTTCAACTCATTTGATATTGCCAAAACTTTCAACATCAAGTGAAGCATAAAAACAAATTTGAATGTTATTATCTCACTCAAAAGATATTTTGCTTGATTTCTCTCATTTGAGGTAGAACCTTCATGTTCAATCACTTCAAGCACACGAATAATAGATGAGAAAATAACAATAAAATTATCTAATGTTTTGAAATGTGATCCCCAACGAGTATCACCTGGTATTTGAAGCCTGCGTTCTTGATTTAGTCCTCGCCCGGTATGAATTTCACCGGACTCAAGTAATTATTCCAGTTTTTCAGCTTGAAGATGGCGAAGCAAATCTCTACGTTTAAAAGATACTCCAATGACATTCAACACATTAGTAACATGACAAAAGAAGTCTTCGACATCCAAATGCTTTTTAGACATAGCTACAAGTGTTAATTGCAATTGATGAGCAAAGCAATGAATGTAATATGCCGATGAGCTGTCTTTCATAATCAAAGTCTTAAGACCACTTATCTTTCCCCTCTGTTACTAGCTCCATCATAACCTTGTCCACTTATTTGGGACGGACTTAGTGAGTGGTTCGAAAGCAAAAGAGTAGATTGCTTCCTTCAATGAGCATGCCGATGTATCACTAACATGGACAAGACCAACAAATCTCTCTACCACTTCACCATTTTTATGCCTTTAATGTCTTTAATGTTTCTTTTGCGCAAGCATTGATAATATCCTTTTGGATCATAGGGCAAGTCAAAGTATCATTTTGTGGAGCATTTTCTAATATTGCTTTTCCCACATCCGGATGCTTGTCCCCATGCTATCGTAAGAATCCTAGAAAGACGCCTTGATTTGTTGAAGATTCACTTTCGTCATGGCCCCTAAAAGGCAATCCATACCACAATAGAAGTCTTGCCACATCAATTGATGCTTCTAAACGCATTCGATACTCACTTTTCAACTTCTCAGAGTGCTTATCAAAAACAACTTGAATTGATTGATGATGATTTGATAAATCTAGTATCTTCTTGAAACATTTATCATGGACACTATTAACATCACCAACATGTAAACGCAATCTTTCAAGACCCTTATTCCAAGCCCTAAAACCATTTTTGTATAAATTTCACCCGCACTTCCATGAATAAATTCATTTTTGAACAAATAACAACATAAGCAAAATGCCGCATCTTTCTTCACACTATACTCCAACCATTTAGAAAATTGACGCATTCTTCCTCCTATTTGAGTTTTGGGAAATTGATGCTTGGAAGGTTGACAAGGACCATGTTGAATATAATGTTTCCTTACTTCATCTCGTATTCTAGGGTTATAGTCAGCAATAGGTATTCTTTCTCCTGGATTGCCTTTAAGTGACCCCAAATCGAGTTCATTTATAAGATAGGAATGATTGGCATTCGCTTGGATCAAGGATTGACAACTAGGACTTGGTTGAGAATGGTCCAACCTCGTGACAAATTTATCCATCTCAATCAATTCCTATAAAATAGAAGCTCATTCCAGTGAGAAATATAGAACAATTTCTACTAGGTCATACCATCAATAAGTTTAGTTATTTTAAATAACTCAACGTCTCAACCTTCCCTAATATTTTTGTCGCTGTTAAAATAGAGTTAATTTTGATTATTTCTTGATCAAAATTATTTGGGATGTTCTTTCTCTTTTAGCCACGATACTAAATTCTACAATCTACCGTGAAACTATTTAAGAGGCATTTGATTTTCAAACACAACCAAAGAAATACATAACAAAAAAATCAAAATAGTGACAATAAAGTTTAGCAAGAACACTAAAATCCAACTAAATACAAAACAAAAACATAGCAAGAACATATATTTGATGGGAAAAAATAGCCACATAGGGTTAAGAAATAAACATGAGGAGGTGAGGAAACTTTACAATGGTGGGCGTAGTGCAATGACTAGTGACCAATGAAGGTGTGAAGCATCCGCAAAGGTAAAGCAAAATAAATGCTAACAGTAACAGTCTAACAGAGAAGCGAGAAGCAGAAGCAGTGGCGTGAATGAAGGCTGAAGCAGCGAGAATTGGAGAAAGGGAAAGGGGAAAGTGGCGTAAGCGACTTGGGGAACTGGGGCTTTGCTTTACCTTTTGGAAATTGGGAAAGATCCTAAAAATGATTTTAACTTTCTATTAGAAGTATTAATTATAAGAGAATATTCTATAAAGAGTACTTTTATTATTATTTTATCTTATTTGTTTATACTTAAACAAACAAACAGAAAAGTAAAACATTTAATATAAAATATAGAAGAGTGTGCTGTGTAGTGTACTTAATTTCCTTAAATTGCAACTGAATGTAAGCCAAAAAATTATTTGCTCCCGTCTGGATTCAAACTCTTGCCCTGCTGAACGAAAAGGCAGACCTTTGCCACTGGCACCTTTCCCACTTTTGTTATACAGGTGACACTTTAAATATATATCCTATTTCTTATACATATTTACATATATACATAAAGTTTTCGCCGAAACTTGCGGGTGGCGTACCACCCCGAACCGTGTACATAGATCCGCCCCTGCTAGACTTCTTTATGTTTCTTTTTGTTTTTTCAGTTTAACCACCCGGTATCTGAAACCAACTGATTCGACTAATCCAGATTTGCGTAGCATATGGCCCACTAAAGGTGGAAGCGCTCTCCATGCCAGGAGTTTCTCTATTCCCGACTCAAATTCGAGGCCATACATCACATCACACTCCTTGGTGATGATTTTTTTATGTTTCCATCACTATTTTGGTTCTTCATCTTGTAATTTCTCAAGTTCAATTCACAATAATTTGTTTCTTGGCAACAATATTTGTTGCCTCTAAATTCCAAGTTTTTATGGGAAGGTGATCACTCTATTTACTAAGATATAAGTATAAAGGACCAGTCTGTCTACTCATAATAGTAAAATGCAGAAAACAAGTTATAATGCCCAATGCTGCTACTCACTTGGCTGCTAAATCTTTGAGATACCTCCACTCCTTCTATCTTCTTTCTCGGCAGCATATATCCTCCTCGTTTATCACTAATGCTGCCAACTCGTGCTCATCCGATTATCCTGCACGAAGTCATAATACTACAAGAATATTTCTCAAAAAAGAGAAGCAATCAATCAGTCAACTACACCTCCATCCAAGTTAGTTCACACCCATCAGACCCATTTTGTCAGGAAAAACGCACAAAGGAAAAAAAAAAAAATCAGTATCATAAGGAAGAACTTCCATTACCAATTCATTTTTCCATTATACAAAAAAAAAAAAAAAAAAAAAAGGTAAATCACATAAATTAAGAAAAGAATAACTCAACATCAGATTCAACGTTCTATAGCAAAAATACATTCTTTTCTGATTTAGATAACATCATGACTCGGTAAACTAATCTATGCATAATTTAAAAACCCATTTGGTTATTAATTTCTCAACATCCACCAAATGGATACATTTTTCCCAAGTAACATAGAAAAAAGAGTTATTTTTCTTTTCATCATAATCAAATTAATTAACATAATTAAAAATACAAGGGGTAACACGAACATCATCCACGTCATCAGACGGAGGGAGCAAGTTCAAATCAAACGGCAGAGGCTGTTTACAAAACGACGACGAATCGCCGTCCATATTATCATCCACCACAGTCGATGACGAATCGCAACCACTGTAACACTCCACCACCGGCGGAGTAATCCGGCGAGTAATTTCAACCCGCGAGTGCAAATCACGCGCCCCGCTGGATGACTCCACCGTACTGCTCAGGCTACTGGAAGCCGGCCGGTTAAAATTTTCAAACTGGTTCTGCCCATACGGAGGCAAAAATGAAAAATTGGTTTTCGCTTTGGGTCCATGGAAGGCGCGTGCGGCATCGTCGTAAGCACGTGCAGCATCCTCCGCCGTGTCAAAGGTGCCAAGCCAGACCCGAGCTTTTTTTATCGGGTCTCTTATCTCGGCTGCGAACCGGCCCCACTGCCGTTTACGGACGCCCCGATAACGATTCGGGTCGGTTTTAGGGTGTCGAAAAGCTGCGGATGTCGATCTATTAGCCTCCGAATTTTTCCGACGGGGCATGGTAAGGTGGGTGGGGGAGAAGAAGTTGAGAAGCGAAAATGCGCATTGTGACTTCTTTTTGGTTTTTATTTTAGTTTTCTGAAAATGCTTTATTTGGTGGATACAGAATTATGAAGGATGATACCAATAGTTTTTTTAGGTTTCTTGTATGTTTGTTATCAATTTTGAGGCTGATTAATCTGAATTCCCTAAATAAATTTAATTTAGGGCTGAAATGTTTCCTATCAAAGCCAAGATTCTATTTTCATGTTTAGAGTATTCGAAATATGATGCCAATAGTTTTTTGCGACTTCTTATGTGTTCGTTGTTAATTTTGAGGATCAATTAATATGGATTTATTAAAAAAATTAATTTAGGGCTAAAATGCTTTCTATCAAAGCCAACACTCTATTTTCATTTTTAGGTCAAATATGATTAAAAATAAAAAAAAATACTTGATCTCATGATGTCAATAGTATTACCAACCAATCAACTATTCTCTATCACCAACTATTTGGGTTCAATTTATAATACTAATTATACTTCGGCCTCATTTATTTTTTATTTAAGATTAATACGTTTGGATCTGAATATATATCTGAATGTGAAGACGTGTATGAATATTAAGACATCTGAATCTGAATACATATATAAATATTAAGATGTGTATTAAGATCTGAATATTAAATGATTAGCACTGTTTATTTTTTTAACATCTAAATATATAAAAAAATCTTTATTTAAAAGTTAATAAACTTAAAACTCAAATAAAATACTAATTAATCTAATGGTGGTGGTTCTAGCTAGTAGCCAGTAGTGATCGTTAGCGATAGCAATTATACTTGAGGATAGTAATGGTAGATAGTGATAGTTTATAATTGCGGGTGATGGTGGTGGTTGTGGTTGTGGTTGTGGCTGTGATTGATGAAGGTGATGGTGGATGGTGGTAGTTTATAAACGGTGGGCAGTACCGACTATGGTTATTGATGGTGATAGGGTGGTTGGTTGTTGATATTCGGCTTAAAGTATTATTACGACCCGAAATTTCCACCTTCGGAATCGTGATGGCGCTTAACATTTTACTTGCCAAGCAAGCCAACGTTAGATAAATTTTTAGCCATTTTTAAACAAATCAAATTTAAATGATGCTAATTACTAAAATAACTGAGATGGAACTGAAATAAAATGCGAAAAACCATAACAACTGAAATATGTAAATACATCCCCGAATCTGGCGTCACAAGTTCACGAGCTACTAAAATAGTACAGATAAAGGTCTGAATGAAAATAAAGTTATCTGAATGAAAATACACAGCTAAAATAAGGCAGAAGGAGACTTGAGGGCTGTGAACGCCGAGCAGTTGTACCTCAAGTCTCTGTATTGATAGCCAACCCGAGCAATCTACGAACCGATGTTGGGACTGACTCAAAAATCTGCACAAAAAGTACTGAGTATAGTATGAATACAACCGACTTCATGTACTGTAAGTGTCGAGCCTAACCTCGACGAAGTAGTGCCGAGGCTAAGGCGGGTCACTTACAGTAACTTGTACGCAATATAAAATATTGACAGGAAAGGAAAATACGAAAACGAAATAAGGTAGTTAACTCATAGAAATAACTCAATCCTCGAGGAAAAAACAGTAAATACCAGAGAATCAATCCTTAGAGTCTCATACGAAAGCACCGAGGTCAACACAATACAATAAGGAATAGAAAACACATAAACTGTTGCGCCGCGCAATCCCGATCCTACCGTACGACATTATCCTCCCTTATTCCACTATATAAATATCGATAAAAATAAGTAAATATATGTTGCAGCGCGCAATCCAATCCCACCATATTATCATAATCAATATCATAATTCACCCTTATTTCACCATATCAATCCACCCTTATTTCACATGTTGCGGCGCGCAACCTGATCCCACCGTATCAATATTAATTCACCCTTATTTTGCCATATTAATCCATCCTTATTTCACTTGTTGCGGCACGCAACCCGATCCTACCATACAATATGAATAAATCAATAAATACAATCAATTTAACAACTCGAATCACAAGAATTTTCTACGTTTAATGGATATGAAGCAGAACCAGAAAGGAAATCTCGTCTCAAATTAAGAATTCACTATAATTAATACTAGGCAGTAAGACAAGCGAGATAAATGACAACTAAAGGGTGCAAGTAAGTCAATTAAGGCAAGTAGCGGTAATTAATCATGAAAGCATGAAAGAATCTAACATTTTTAACACGAGAGTAATAAATGACAAGTAGCAAATAAAGGCATGAGAAGAATTTAAAGCATGTAACGGTTAAGACATGGAATGAAATAATTAATGTAATACAGAAAAACCAGTGAAACAAGTAATTTGACGGCGTATATGCACTCGTCACGTCGCATATACGCTTTGACAAAGCACATAGCTCAAAAGTTCCCAATTTCCTCAAATAATGCTAGGGAAGTCAATTACAATACAGAGTTAAGATTTTTACACTTTTCCCAAAAAATCAAAAAAACTCAACCCCGGGCTTGCTTGGTCAAAACCCGAGATTCGGACCAAAAGCCATTACACATTCACCTCGGAGCCCGATTATGTAATTAGATTCGAAATCCGACCACAAATTGAGGTCTAAATCTCAAATTTGCAACCCCTCCCCCCAAATTCTTCCCAAATCCCTAGTTTTCAACCATGGGAGAACAAAGATTAAGGCTAGAAATTAATGGGTGATGATGAAAATGGAAGAATATAAGTTAAAGTATACTAACGTATGAAAGGATGATGAACTTTCTCTTCTAAATCGCCTCTAGGTCGAGCTCCAATGAAAAGATAGTGGAAAATAGGTGAAATCCCGTATTTGAAATGTTTTAAGGTCTGGGCGTCAGGCCTTCTTCGCGTTCGCGGAGGGCCTGCCGCGATCGCGATACACAATGGCCCAAATATCTATGCGCTCGTGAGTTCACTCACGCGTTCGCGAAGGCTGCTGCCCTCAGGCCTTCGCGTTCGCGAGCCAATGCTCGCGTTCACATAGAGTAAAACATTGATCCCCCTTCCGAGGTCCAACCCCTACGCATTCGCGAAGGGTAAATCCCTCATCGCTCCGCATTCGCAACCCAGTTATCGCGTTCGTGGTTAAGAAAATCCACCCAGTCCCGATAACCCTTCGCGATCGCGAAGAAGCACGCACCAGAAACCAACAGAAGCCAAAATCAGAAATTTTCCTTAAGTTCAAAACACCTGTAGCCTATCTGAAACTCATCCGAGCCCTCAGGGCTCCAAACCAAACTTGTACACAAGTCTAAAAATATCATACGAACTCGTTCGCGCGATCAAAACACTGAAATAACACCTAGAACTACGAATAGGAAACCAAAACTAAGGAAAATTTTCAATGAAACTTAAGAACATGAAAGTTTTCAACCGGACGTTCGAATCACGTCAAATCAACTCCATTTTACATTAAATTTTGCAGACAAGTCATAAATATAGTAATGAACTTTTACCAAGTTTCGGAACCCAAATCCGGACCCGATAGCAATAAAGTCAAATTACGGTCAAACTTGAAATTTCTATAAACCTTTAAACTTCAAAATTTTACCAAATTATGACAATTAATGGTAGGGACTTTCGAATTTGATTCCGGGCATACGCCCAAGTATCAAATCACGATACAGATTCATCGGGATGGTTAAATCACTAATCCGGGTCCATTTGCTCAAAACATTGACCGGCGTTAACTCAAATGAGTTTTAAGGCACGGTTTCATATTTTAGTCAATTTTTCATAGAAAAACCTTTCGGAAAAAGTCACGGACTATGCACGTAAATTGAGGAAGGCTAAACGAATCTATTTAAGGTTTCAAAACACAAAATTAAGGGTTAAAGCTATAAATGACCTATCGGATCGTCACATTCTCCACCTCTAAAATAAACGTTCATCCTCGAACGAACATAGAAAAATACCTGGACTGGTAAAAAGGTGGGGATATCTACATCGCATGTCCGACTCGGACTCCCAAGAGGCTACCTCGGTCGGCTGACCTCTCCACTGCACTCGAACTAAAGGATAACTCTTAGACCTCAGCTGCCGGACCTGCCAGGCTAGAATAGCCACCGACTCCTCCTCATAAGTCAAATCCTTGTCCAATTGGACTGAGCTAAAATCTAACATATGGGATAGATCATCGTGATACTTCCGGAGCATGGACACATAGAACACCGGATGGACACATGGAACATCGTGATACTTCCTTGTCCATATATACGGGCACTCCGTGAAGACGGACGGTCTCGCGGATGTAGATCTCAGCTAACCCCTCTGAAGAATATGTAACTACCACTAGAATAAAATATGCTGACTTGGTCAACATGTCCACAATGACCCATACCCCGTCTTCCTCTGAGTCCGTAGGAGTCCAACAACAAAATCCATAGCGATATGCTCCCACTTCCACTCAGGAATCTCTAACTTCTGAAGCAAACCATCAGGCCTATGATGCTCGTACTTAACCTACTGACTATTTAGACACCAAGATACATATGCATCTATATCCTTCTTCATCCTTCTCCACCAATAATGCTGCCGCAAGTCCTGATACATCTTGGCGGCGCCTGGATGAATAGAATACCGGGAACTATGGGCCTCATCAAGAATCAACTCACGAAGTCCATCTACATTGGGCACACAAATACGACCTTGCATCCCAAAACTTCATCATCTCCAATAGTAACCTGCTTGGCACCACCGTGCTGCACCGTATCGTTAAGGACAAGCAAATGGGGATCATCATACTGACGCTCTCTGATGCGCTCATACAAGGAAGACCGAGCGAATGTGCAAGCTAGAACACGACAGAGCTCTGAACATCTAAACCTCACGAACTGATTGACCAAAGCCTGAACATCTGCTGCAAGCGGTCTCTCACTAACTAGGATATACGCGAGGCTACCCATACTCACTGTCTTTCTACTCAGGGCATCGGCCACCACATTAGCCTTCGTGGGATGATACAAAATGGTGATATGATAGTCTTTCAACAGCTCCAACCACCTCATCTGCCTCAAGTTGAGATTCTTTTGCTTGAACAAGTACTGTAGACTCTGATGATCCATGAATACCTCACACGACATGTTGTAAAGATAGTGCCTTCAAATCTTAGCGCATGAACAATTGAGGGTAACTCTAAGTCATGAACAGGGTAATTCTTCTCATGAACCTTTAACTGTCGCGATGCATATGCAATCACCCTGCCATCCTGCATAAATATTGCACCGAGCCTAATACGGGATGCATCACAATACATTATATAAGATCCTGGACCGGTGGGCAACACTAACACTGACACCTTAGTCAAAGCAGTCTTGAGCTTCCGAAAGCTCAACTCACACTCGTCTGACCATCTAAACGGGGCACCCTTCTAGGTCAATCTGGTCAATGGGGCTGCTATGGATGAAAACCCCTCCACAAACTGGCTGTAATAACCCGCCAAACCAAGGAAACTCCGGATCTCTGTAGCTGAAGTAGGTCTAGTCCAGTTATAATCTGACTCAATCTTCTTAGGATCCACCTTTATGCCTTATGCTGATGCAACATGCCCCCAAAAGGCGACTGAGTCTAACCAAAACTCACACTTTGAAAACTTGGCATATAACTGGCTATATCTCAGATACAATCCGAAGATGTTTCTCATGCTCCTCTCGACTGCTAGTATAAATCAAGATATCATCAATGAATACAATCACAAAAGAATCCAAGTAGGGTTTGAACACTCGGTTCATCAAATCCATAAATGTTGTTGGGGCATTATTCAACCCAAATGACATCACTAGGAACTCATAATGCCCATACCGAGTCCGAAAAGCCGTCTTAGGGACATCGGATGCCCTAATCCTCAATGGATGGTAGCTAGACCTCAAATCAATCTTCAAAAACACTTTGGCACCTTGAAACTGATCAAACAAGTCATCAATCCTCGGCAACGGATACTTGTTCTTGATAGTGACTTTGTTCAACTGCCGATAGTCTATACACATTAGCATCGACCCATCTTTCTTCTTCACGAACAACACGGGCGCACCCCAGGGCGAGACACTAGGTCTAATGAAGCCCTTATCAAGAAAATCTTGCAAATGCTCCTTCAACTCATTCAACTCCGGTGGGGCCATACGATATGGCAGAATAGAAATAGGCTGAGTGCATGGAGCCAAATCAATACAGAAATCAATATCCATGTCGGGTGGCATCCCCTGCAGATCTGCAGGAAAGACCTCTGAAAACTCACAAAAAACTGGCACTGAATCCATGGAAGGGACCTCCGTACTAGAATCATGGACATAGGCCAAATAAGCCAAACATCCATTCTAGACCATACGTCAAGCCTTCACATAAGAAATAACTCTAGTGGTAGAGTGGTCAAGGGTCTTTCTCCACTCTAATCGAGGCAACCCCAACATGGCTAAGGCCATTGTCTTGGCGTGACAGTCCAATATAGCATGATAAGGTCACAACCAATACATACCCAAGATAACATCAAAATATACCATATCAAGTAGTAGAAGATCTACACTAGTCTCAAGACTCCCAATTATGAGCACACACGAGCGATAGACAAGATCTACAATAATAGAATCTCCCACAAGCTTGGACACATACACAAGAGCACTCAAAGAATCACGGGGCATAACCAGATATGTAGCAAAATAGGATGACACATAGGAGTAAATAGATTCCGGATCAAATAAAATTGATGCATCTCTATGGCAAACTAGAACAATACCTGTGATAACGGTGTCAGATGACTATGCCTCATTCGTAGCTAGGAAAGCATAACATCGGGGCTGGGCCCAACCACTCTAACTACATCTCCGGGACGACCTCTAGCTGGATGGCCTCCACCTCTAGCGGCCTTACCTCCACCTCTAACAGCCTCACCCCCACCTCTAGCTGCCTGCCCCTGGATGGCTGAGCGGGCGGTGGAGCAACCGGTGCCGGAACCATGGCACGAGAACTCTACTCTGGCATGCCGCCCAATAACCTCGGGCAGGACCTCCTGATGTTCCCCATACCACCACACATAAAATACCCATCATGATATTGTGGCTACTGAAACTGAAGTTGACCCGAATGGGCTGGATAACCACAGTGATAGCTTTGAATTGGAGGCGCACTGTAGGCTGGCTGCCTAAAATAAGGCACATAAGAACCACAAATCCCTGAAGCACTGTGAAATGCCTGAAGTGCTGAATGAAATGGCCCGAGACAGACATACTCCCCTACTGAAGATGCTCAAACTGCATGCGGTACTCTTCTCTCAGGGTGACATGGATGAACTTCTCTAGAAATAGCTGTGAGAACTGATCCCAAGTAAGTGCAGGCGACCCAGCTGGTCTGGTCAACATAAAATCTCTCCACCACCTCTTGGCAGAACCCGCCATCTGAAACACAGCAAATTCGACCACATTGGTCTCAATTGTACCCATATTTCCGCAGCACCTCATGGCAACGATCAAGATAGTCATGTGGGTCCTCAGAAGATGTACCACTGAAGTGAACTGGAAATATCTTAGTAAACTTGTCCAATCTCAATAAAGCCTCAGAAGACATGGCAGGCCTATCACCGACATGTTCCGCAACACCCGGCTGAACTACCCCAATTGACGAGGCTGCTGGAGTCTGATACTGGGGAGCCATATGCTCCGGGGTGTGAGTAGCGGGAGTGTGTGCTCCTCCCCCAACGTGAGAGACAATTGGTTCCACCGGGAATGTACCGGCCTGGGCCATACTCACCATAAGTCCCATCGAACGGACTAGAGCGTCCTGAAGCAATGGAAAGACTATTAACCCCTCCGGGACCTGAGCTGGTCCAACAGGTACAGTCTAAGCTGGAACCACCTCATCAAAATCTACCTGAGGCTCCACTATTGGTGCTGCTGCTCGAGCTCTAGGCTGAGCTCTGCCTCTGGCGCGACCTCGGCCTCGACCTCTACCCCTAGTAGAAGCTACCACTGGGGCTCTGGATGTTGTTCAGCTGTAGATGCATTACGTGTTCTCGCCATATGCGAGAGAACAAGAATAGAAGAGTTCAATCATCAATGATAGAAAAAATCGCACGACAGAGAAGAATAAAAGTGAAATTGTTCCTAAACCTAATAGCCTCTAGAAGATAAGTCCACACGTCTCTGTACCGATCCTCCAGACTCTACTAAGCTTGCTCGTGAATCGTGAAACCTAGGTAACCTAGTGTCGAAAGAATTTCGCGAGCATAATAAACCCTTCTAATCAACAGATTAGATAAATCAAGTGATTACATCAACCAAAAAATGCAATAGGAGAGGTGTTAATCCCATAACCCTAGAATATCCCCATCTCATTGAATTCTTTCTAAGTGTTTGTTAGCTCTACTTGCGATCGTATTTTCTTGTTCGCTTATTAGTTTCGTTATAATTTAGTTACAAAAATCACAATCATTTTCTTCACATTCACTTGAGCATTAAATTTATAAATAGTTTAGATTATACAATAGTTGATCATAAATTCTCGTGGGATTGATACTTTCTCATCACTTTATTACTTATAGATCGTGTATACTTGCGTGTGCATTTGGACCCAACAAGTTTTTGGCACTAGAAAATATCTACTTATTTGAATAAAGCTTTTATTTGTTTTTGTTCGAGATTTAATTTGCTTTACTGTTTCTGACTCTACAGGTGTTCACATTGAATGCTTAGAAGACGTGACAGTTTGAACAATCTTTCGCCTTTTGATCCTGAACCCGAAAGACTCTTCCACAGGTTAAAGAGGGAGTCGGAAGCAAGAGCAGGAACTGCAGAGTTGGGCATTGTATTCCAACCGCAGCCAATCGAGATGGCAGAGAATGATGAGAGACCGGTGATTGAGGCCACAAGGCCTAATCTTGTGAACATGACTCCGGCTATCGTGAAGCCTAATATAACTGGGTACTTCGAGCTGAAGCAGTACATGGTGCAATTGATTTAATCCATATGGTTATTTATGGTTTTGTCGAGTGAAGATCCCCAAAGGCATATACATAGTTTTTTTGGAGATCACAGATACATATAACTATCCGAACGTCTCCAAGAACTTGAACCCTTTAATTAGGTTAATCAATCTCTCAATTAACCCAATTCCTTGTTAGCTAAGTTAGCCTAGACTAGGTCCCTCTTTATCAAGTAGAGACTAAGTCAAATAGGCATGAATCAATATTTGCAACCATTAATTCTAAAATTGAAGCATGAACTAAGCTAAATAATCAACACCCAATCATAAACAAGTACTAAATTAGATACCCATAAGGTTTACACACTAGGGTTGGGTCACAACTCGAGTAAAAGTCTAGCTACTCATAATGGAAATTGCAGAAAATAGAGAAGAAAAACTAATTAAACTCATAATGGAAGATTAAAATGATGAAATCTAATGCTAAAACACCAAAAAAATGTAAAACTTCCTAAAATAGTAAAGAAAAACGGCTACAACAGCTTCAGATGTTCAAATTTACCCTAATTTTGTGAAACTTGTCTATTTATACCGGGCCTAAAATCACGGAAAAAAATGCCCCTTGGGAGGTTCTGCGACCGCACAATTCCATGTGCGGTCCGCAGATTTCTTAAGCTGGCAAGAAGTGGAGTTCTGCGACCGCACATTTCTGAATTGTGGCTGTGAGGCAATCTTCTGTGGCTGCACATTTCTGCACTGCGGTTGCGAGACAGTCTTCTGTGGTCGCACAATTCTTGTGCGGTCCGCATTTCACAAAGGCTCCTGGACTTGGTCTTTTTGTATACTTTCTAATCTTTGACTCTTAGCCCAGTTCTGCGGCCGCACAATTCATATGCAATCTGCACATTACTGAAAGTTTTGTTAGATTTTTCTTCTTGGTTTGCGGCCGCAGATGGAATTTTGCGGTCGGCGATTTCTTTTGCGGCTGCAGATGGAATTCTGCGGTCCACAATTTCTTTTATAGAAGCAGAATTCCTTCTGCGGACCGCATATTTGTGCTTCTGCGCCCTTTATTGCCATGTGCTTTGGAACACTCATTTTTGAGTCGGATTTTATCTCGGAAAATCAAACTTCCAGCATTCCTATAATTTTGCACAATTTCATTAGTTTTGGGAACACAATTCAATACTTTCGGACTAAAATAAAAGCTAAAAGGTGCTAATAAGCAGTCAAAATCCCCACTTATCACCTACAATAATAGCTACCATTCCAGTATTAAAATGGCCCCGTACGAGGCATTGTACGGGAGGAGATGTAGATCACTAGTTGGATGGTTCGAAGTCGGCGAAACAGAATTATATAGGCCATATTTGATTTACCAAGCCATTGAGAAGGTGAAAGTGATACAAGAACGACTGAGGACGATGCAAAGTAGGCAAAAGTCTTATTCTGATGTCTGACATTGTGATCTGGAGTTTGAAGTTGGTGATTTGGTTTTCCTGAGGATCTCACGGATGAAGGGTGTTATGTATTTTGAGAAGAAGGGTAAGTTGAGTCCGCGGTATATTGGGTTGTACAAGATTCTTCGACGAATTGGATATGTTGCTTATGAGTTAGAATTGCCATCTGAATTGGAATTTGTCCACTCGGTATTCCATGTATCTATGTTGAGGAAATGTATTGGAGACCCTTCTCGGGTCATCCCTATCAAATATGTACAAGTTAAAGAGGATCTATCATATGAAATAGTGTCAGTGGCTATATTAGATCGACAAGTCTGCAAGCTGAGAACAAAGGATGTAACTTCTGTCAAAGTATTATAGAGGAACAAGAATACGGAAGAAATGACATGTGAATCGAAAGAGGAGATAAAGTCTAAATACACTTACCTATTCTGGATTGAAGATAACGAGGATGATGGGGGAACGCAGGACACAATGGAAGCTGAAACGGCTATATGAGGTAAATAATAGCTTCAAAATACTCTTCCTTAATACAAAGTGGTGATATGCAGTTAATGTACATATCTATAATGCTTTGCATAGCCTTGTGAGGTCGAAGCTTTGGTTTAACTGCTTGCAAGTTTGGTGAGTGTCCATTTTATAGGGGAAACTCGGCTGTAAATTTTCGTCGGAATCCATGATGAGTTAGACGCCCCATAGTCGAGGACGAATGTTCCTAGGGGGGGGAGGGTTACAACACATATTCGTGTACGTTAGATCATGCCGTAAGTTAGTCGACGTAAATTGGGGAAGCGATTATCTTTGAAATGATAAGAATCTAATCCTATTGGTCTTAAATGATATAAAGGTGTATAAGAGTTGTTAACAAGTATTAGAAGTTAAATGAATCAAGGATGTTGTAACCCGTATTTTCGGGTAAAACTAGAGGTTCTTAATATGCGAAGGATGTTGTGTTTTAAGGTATTTGAATCATATAATATTCGTATCATAAGTCTTGAATAATGAGATGAAAGAGAGATGTCATATGCTAAATGATGATGAACCTTAAGGAAATAAATTGGGCTCATGTGCCATTGAAATCAACTTATTGATTTTCCATGCATGTGCTAATGTAATTAGTTGTGTTTCTCCATGATGAGTATGAACAAGAAGTATTCTAATGATATGAGAATTTACGACCTTAAATGTAATGACAAACTATGTCGCTTTGAGTTTATATATGGTATTGTGATTAGGATTACACCTCCACCCGCGTACATTAGGGTGAGGCGGCAGGACCGCTTTGTGTAGGGATTGTGGTATTGTGGAATACACCTCCACCCGCATATATTGGGGTGAGGCGGCATGACCGCTTTGTGTAGGGATTGTGGTATTGTGATACACCTTCACCCGCATATATTGGGGCGAGGCGACATGACCGCTTTGTGTAGGGATTGTGGTATTGTGACATACCTCCACCCGCATATATTGGGGTAAGGCGGTATGGCCGCTTTGTGTAGGGATTGTGGTATTGTGATACACCTACACCCGCATATATATTTGGGTGAGGCGGTAGGTCCGCTTTGTGTAAGTATTGTAGTATTATGATACACCTCCACCGCATATGTTGGGGTGAGGCGGCAGGGCCGCTTTGTGTGATGGTGGTTATAGAGGATCCCCGACTTAATATCTATAAATTTGAATGGAAGCTCTTGATAAATTTGCTTGACGTTAACGACTATCTAAGTCCTTTTATTGTTACCATGATTCATCATATTCATGTTGTATTTCCAAGCCCTTGAATAGGTGAATTTGTATTGTGTAAGTGAACACTGTGAACAGTCTATGAAACGCACATGTGTATTGTATAGGTGACACTGTGAACGGTCTATGAGACGCATAGGTGTATAATACGATATGTGAACAATAAGGACGGTCTATGAAATGTATATGTGTAAAATAAGGGAGGAAGGTGCCACTTTCATTGGCCTTGTTTATACATGTTGTTACAATAACATTATATTATGTATTTCACATATAGTTCATATGGCTCAGTTGATCCTAAAAGAAGTTTAGAATGATGTAAGTATAATAAGACTTGAAATATTATTCTATGGGATATTTCGTAGTCTCTTGATGTACTTTATTTGCCTCTTATTTGAGTTACCATATTTTCATATGTTGTTTTGACTGCCTTACATACGAGTACTATTCTACATGTACTCACGTCCCTTTTGCCGGGGGCGCTGCATCTTTTAATGGATGCAGGTATACTTCTACAGGATGATATGGATCTTTGAAAGGGATCTTCTTCGCTACTCATCTTATGGTGAGCCCGCTACAATTTTAGTGGGTGTTTGGGTCTAGTTCATTTTATGTATATAGGTATCTATTGTCATAGAAGTTCCATGTACACTGTGGGTCATGTAATTAAAGATTTGAGTTTTGTCATGTATTTATGTTCACAGTATTTACAGCTATTTATAACGTTGTGTAACCATCATGAGAAAGAAAATATGGGCCATTGAGCCAATTGTATTCAATATGAAAGTCAAGATCTAATTATGTTATGGTAAATCATGCACGAATAATGATAAGAGGTTGATGTAAATTAGGCTTGCTTGACTGGGTTTACTCGGTTGAGCGCCGGTCGCGCTCCTCGAGTTCGGGGCATGGCAAGCACCCCACGCTACCTTGGGCGCTGGGTGACGGAAAATTGTCGTACTTAGTTCGGGACAAGGTTATTTTGACCCAAGATGCCCACAACTCATATAAAAGCAAGTCTAAACCTATTTTGGAGGGGGAGACGCCACTTTGAGAGGAAAAACACAAGCACATAACACTCGGGAGCACGAAATTCATTGATTCTTCCATCATTCATCTAGTATTCATTACTTTTATGTTTAAAAACAATCTTTTGATTATTATCATGAACATGAGTGGCTAAAAATCTTATTATTCTGGGATTATGGGTTGTTATTGACTATTGTAGTTTAACGGTTGATTGTGTTGCTTGACTCTATCATATTAATTTGCTATTCAATCTTGCACTTAATTATTCTATTGCGTAGCTAACGATAGAGTACTATCTACAAATTTAAAGTTGAACTCGAAAGTGGAAACTATAGATTGCATATAAGATTGAGTAAAGTAAGTTCTTGAAGTGGGGCATCAGAGAATAGATTCGCGATTAGGATAGACATATTCTAGTTGTCTTACTTGGTTATTTTTGCAGGAGATATACATGCGTTCTTGTCAATTTTGATTCTATAGACATATAGTCTTAGGTTGTCTTGAATAGGCGAGCGGAGCGTCGAAAGAACTTCGCGAGCATAATAAACCATGCTAATCAATAGATTAGATAAGTCAAGTGATTATATCAACCGGAAAAACACAATAGGAGACGTGTTAATCCCATAACCTTGGAATATCCCTATCTCATTGAATTCTTTCTAAGTGTTTGTTTTCTCTACTTGCGATCGTATTTTCTTGTTTGCTTATTAGTTTCGTAGTGATTTAGTTACAAAAATCACAATCATTTTCTTCACACTCACTTGAGAATTAAATTTATAAATAGTTTAGATTGGACAATAGTTAATCATAAATTCTCGTGGGAACGATACTTTCTCATCACTATATTACTTGTCAATCGCATATACTTATGTGTGTGTTTGGACCCAACAGTTGTGATAGTTGAGGTGGGTGAGTATGTGGTTATGGTTGAGGACGATGGTGGTGGAGGTGATGGGTGGTGGTAGTGATGCGACTATGGTTGAAGATGGTGGTGGCGATGGTAGTAGTTCATAATGGTAGGTGATTGCGGCAGTTAGTAATGAATGTGGATGATGACATCTTAATGAAATCAAGTCATTGTTATAAATCTTAATCATACAGACCTATTCAAACTCGTTAAGTGGTTGTGAAGTAAAAAATATACTTAATGATTAAGATTTGAATGATTAAGATTCAGACTTTAAAAAACAAACGTACTTAATGTCTGAAATTTGAATAATTAAGATTCAAACCTTCATTGAGTGCAAATAAATGAAGCCTTTGTGTTTGGATTAAAATAGTAAAACTGTAAAAGAATGTATTAGTTGCAAAGTAAGGGATTATTAACCATGACTTAGGGTGTGTTTGGTATGACCTTCTTGCTTGAAGCTCTGTCAAAGAAGCTATCCAATTTTTCATGTTTGGTTGGCTTAAATGTTTTGGAAAATATTTTTCTCATGAACTCAGGAAAATATTTTCCCTATCAAGAGAAGGAAAAATATTTTCCAAAATTCTTTTCCAACCTTCCTCTCATTCCCCATCCCCACCAACCCGCCCCTACACCCCTACCCACCCCAACTACACCCACTCCCACCCCACCCTAAATAGAAATATTATTAACAGTACTTCCTTTTCATGTTATAAAAAGAGTAATTTTTTCATTTCAACAAAGGAGTATTTTCTTCATTTCAACAAAATGATGTAGTAAAAAGTATTTTCTTTCGTTTCAACAAAATGATGTAGTAAAAAATATTTTCTTTTATTTCAATAAAAAAAAATATTTTCTTTCATTTCAACAAAATGAGTATTTTTCTTTTCATGATGTAGAAAAGTTAATTTCTTTCATTTCTACAAAATAAGTACTTTATTTTCATATTGTACAAATAGTGCTTTCTTTTTCAACCAAAAAAAAGAGTATTTTTAGTTATGGAGCACAAATTTCAACGTTGTTTTTATGTAAAAAAGTAAAGCAACACATTAGTTCCTTTGAGTTTGTGTGAATTTTTAGAAGAATAATTCTTGAAGAAAATAGAGTCATAAAAATATTGGGTATTTGGGATGGGGGTGGGGGGAGGAGGGGAAAGCACAGGAAACATAGGGACTTGGGGGAAGGGGGGTGAGGAGAATAGCATAAAAAATATTTTTCTAAAAAATATTTTCTACTCTCTAACCAAATACTAGAAAATATTTTACGGAAAAAAATCCTCTCTCACTAACCAAATAAGAAAAAATAAGTAATAAAATCACTCATATTCCATGAAAATATTTTTCCAAAATACCAAACACACTCTAAATGATGAATTTTATGTAAAGGGCACATTTTATTGTTTTTCAACGACATAACCCACATTTTATGCGATCTATTGGGGAATTTTAATTGAAGCTTTATATGATACTTTGCATCCAAAATAAGGACTTTGCCTTTCTATTTGTGCAAAAGCAGCAAGGCAAAAAATAGCCAGTGCCACCAACTACTGTGAGCTCTTCTTTCTCTCTATCATTTTCCTAAAATTCTTTGCTTCAAAATTAAGACTCCTAGAAAACTCATTGATTAAAAAGGTGAGATGAATAATGATAAAATATTACTATCTCTTTATTACAATTTCTACATTATTAATCAATGTCTTACTGTCTCTGTATAATTTATTTCTAAACCAAACGACCCCTTAAGGACGAGATTTTTGTGATTAATGCAAATTGCAACAATAGACATCTTCATGAGTGAGAAATATAGTCAAGAGATGACTAGAACAATCAATGCAACTCTCTAAAATAATTATCGTGATGTCGGTATTTATCTTTTTAAAATCTAAATATTGTTTAGGTGATTAAATTGAAATTTCAAAATGACAAATGCATGAGTTCAAGTTTTCTAAGAATGAAGGCATACTCTTAAACTAAAAATTCGTTTTGTAACAACATACTTTGAGTACTTTCAAATACTGAATTTCTATATTTGTAAATATTTGTGGTGATTTGTAAATATTGAAGCGCAGTATTTAAATATCAAGCTAAATATTAAAATAATAATATAAAGGTATATTCTATTGATTTCTACGTACTCGCAAATCTTTATATTTTATAAACTTTTTTTTCTAAATGAAATTAATGCTCAAACACAATTCAAATTCCCTCAAACTTTTCTTCAATTTTAATTTCTACTATACCAAACGCTTACAAAGTGTACAAAAAATTTCCACAGTACTTCCTTCATAGAATAATCTCTGAGGTAATTCAAAATCATGAAATGAAACCTCTTTCCTGAAGTTATTAGCATTTTTTATGACGTAACTTGCCTAGACATAATGTTTTTTACATTAATTTTTTTGTTCCAAAAGTTTCTTAATATTATTATGTGATAATTTTTATAAATATAAGTTACTTTTAATTTTTAAATGTAAAAAGAGAGAAGTAAAGCTTTCAATACAAATTCAATACCAAGCTATATCCCAAGTTTATAGATTTCTACTCAATTCTTGGCTTTAACATCTATCTGTTGTGTCTTAATAGCTATACTATATCCTTCTGTTGCTTATTTCAGGAATTCAAGGAACAGATGATAAGGTAAAAGATGCTACATTTGGGCTGTATATGAGGGTGTGAACTGCCAACTTTTCCTTCTCAAAATTAAAAGATAGCTGCAACATTCTCTCTATTCCTGAGGTTTGACTGCATTTCAAGAAATCCTTCAAGCAGCTCGGGTTGCCCAGCTTATGGCTTTAGGCTTGTTTTAAGCACTTTTTTAAGTTGCCAAATGCTAAAAAGAGCTTAAAAGCCAATCCAAACACGCTCTTAGCCACAACAGAACTTCTTCATCCGATAGGCGTCACCATGAAACTTTCTATCTAATACATTTCTGGTAACTTAAGAGTGACACAAAGTATAAACAATGTGCAAAGACTAGATTTCAGGAATGGTACTACTTCGACTTCTACACTGAGAAACCGTCTACTTTTTACAAGAGTTGCCCGTCGCCTTGGTTTATTCATACAAACAATGACAATAATAAGCTACACAAGCGAGCATCCAGATATGAAGCCAAACAAGCAAATAAGTTATTATTGGTGTTAACAAATGAAAATAGCTAGTAGTAGGAATTACTAATTTTGTTACTTCCAACGTTCAATAATCAAAACTTGTGTAGTAAATTCATTTCTCTACTTGCCTGGTGGAATAAGGAGTTGCAACAGCAACTATTCTCCCGAAATTTCTCTCTATTCGCACTTGTAGAGCATCATTACCACAACTCTGCTGCTCTTCTTGAATCTCTTTAGCTGAAAGCACAGCGGATTGGCTTGAATTATCCAACTCAATTATCTGTAATGTTGGAATAAAGCCCAAATCGCGAGGGATGCTGTCCAAATGAAGGCAACCCTTTAGAACTAGATGTTCCAGGCATGGAAAATGATCATTTGAGGCGCTCCATTGCTCTAAGTCAGACATCTCGATTAGCAACAGTTTTAAAGAACAGAACCCCTCTTCAACTTGTTCCCACTTTGGTCCTGTGAAGGCATAATTTTTTAGTTTGAGTACCTCAAGATTTGGCAATCTACAAAGAGACGTCATACTCTCCCACGGCAAGTAGGTGAAGCTCAAAGTCAATTTCTTAAGATTCTCCGGAAGTGCATCAAGATGACGAGCTAATTTTGGTTCTTGTACAGGTGGTTTCAACCCAAAAATCTTTAATGCCTCGAGTTGAGGCAGAAGAGCAAGATTTCTAAAGCAATCTGACCACAAGTCTGACATTGTATCACTAGAATAAGGCCACAGTTTTTCAGATGTGTAAAGAAAATCACTCCAGGGAATTTGGACTGGGTAAGTATAATCGATCGATTCACATATCCCCAATTTCTTCAACTTAGGAGTGCTTGAGAAGACATCCTTTGTACAATCTGCAAGGGTAATATTGACAAGTGTTTGTAGGTTATTTAGAACCCAGGAACTGTATCTATTACATTCTACTTTGGTTGGACTCTGCAAACAGATGCTTGGTTTAACATGGAGATGTCTGAGGTTTGGCATCGTCCAAATCTCCCAAGGCAAAGTTGAGCTTCTAGAATACAGATGAAGGATTAAAGTCTGCAAACTCCAAAACTGTGATACTAGTGGAGGGAATTCGCTACCAGTGGCAACTGCAAGGTAACGCAAATTAACAAGTTGCATTATCTCACTGGGAAACTGAGGGAAATGTTGGAAAGTGATATCTAGAACCCTGAGCAATTTGAAGTCTATGTATGAAAAAATTGAACTTTCCGAAATATTGAATCCCAAGATGGAACGAGAAACAGAAACAGTAGAATCCGTCGGTTGAATAGAGTAACTTGAGAAGATGGTGCTACAATTGATACTAACCCGACGTAGAGTTGTTATGCTTTCTGATAGAACATCAAGGGAACTCTTCAAGACATGTAGAAAGTTTTTTCTTCTAGCTTCTTCTAAGCAAAACTCTCGCATGATGTCATGGACTTTACATGTTTTGAGTTTTCCATTAGACCGCTTTCCAGCTAAAACCAAACATCTATCAATAAGATCCTCCAAACAATCCTCTGCTATCTCTTCCATGGTCGTATGTTCTGTTGCATTAAGGAAGCCCTCAGCAACCCACAACCTAATTAGCTTCCACACGGGAATCTCAAAATCTTCAGGAAATGCTCCCATGTACAAGAAGCAGGCTTTTAAATGTTGAGGCAAGTAGTTGTAACTTAGAGCAAGTATGTCTAAACACTGCCCTGGCTCACGATTTACAACGGAGTCCACACTTTCAGCAACAGTGTTCCAGCTATCCGGAGTCTTGCTCATTTTGGAGAGATGCCCTGCAACCACAACAATTGCTAGAGGTAGTCCTTGGCATTTTTCTGCAATACTTTTCCCAATCACTTCCAACTCAAAAGGGCATCCTCTTTTCCCGAAAAGTTTCTCACGGAGTAGCTCCCAACCTTCATCTTTGTTTAGAAAATTCAGTCGGTGAGGTTGCCTATCTGGATTAGCAATAGCATAAGTTGCGACATCAATGAGCCTACTTGTTAGTATGACACGACTTTTATTGTCATCATCAGGAAGCAACATTTTCACATTGTCCCAAGCATCAGTGCTCCACATGTCATCGACGACAATGAGAAATCTCTTACCCTTTAAACTTTTGTACAATCGGTCAGCCATTTCTTGGTTTCTACCTTCGTACGTTTCTTTTGAAGGTTGAGTCGTTAGCCTACCATACAGTCGATCAGCAGCTTCTTTGTCGCTCTCTTGATTGGATCCACTAGCTGGAGGAACAACTGAATAAAAGAGGTCATGTAATGTGTCTCTTTCTCTATACTCTTGAGAAATAGTGGTCCAAGCACGAACATCAAACCGGTAAACAACAGAAGGATCGTTAAATGCTCTTTTTGCAAGAGTTGTTTTACCAATACCAGCCATCCCGACTATAGTGATAATATCTAGTTCAGAAGAATCACCTCTGAGCCTATCAATTATTTTCTTCAAATCGTCCTGGAAACCAACCGGTGTTTGTTGTTGCAAATTTGGACTACTAGTTGATACATCCCTCCTAGCTGGTGAAACTCGTGTATGAAAATTCCTTGTCCTAATCTTGTCACCCTTAATTGTCATTGCTTCTTTTTTGACCAATTCCATTTCTTCAATTGCTACCTGTAACCTCCTACATAGAACTGAGTAGGCCTTTTTTCGGTCCTTTGCATTTTTGGCCAAAAAATATTTTCTCAACTTTGAGTCAACAATATCTTCAACTTGATATGTTTTCTCTTTGATCTTTTCTTCCAATAATTTTAGCCCTCCATGCTTATGCATTATTTTTTCATAATCCGTCAAGAACTCTTGAAAAGATAAAATTCTTTTGCATAGTGATAAGATCTGTTCTTTCCTCTGGAGATTATTCAGTAATGGATGATTGCATTGCAGGAACAGCTCGAGTGAGCATACAGCAGAAGTCAGAGCAGCATAAGCCATTTCTTCTTCCTTAGAAAATTACATTAAACAAACTATCAGTCTACCACTACTTTACAAAAACAACTAGGCCTCAGACAGATACGGAGCCAAGATTTGAAGTTTATGAGTTCTAAATTTGCCAAAAGAACCTATAGCATGTCTTAGTTACTGGTTCGCAATTAAATATTTATACATATTTAATGAATTTCCTAATACTGTCAAACCTCTCTATAGTAAAGTGTTGTTATAGAGAATATATATTGTAACATAATATAAAAATCGGTTCCAAATTTTTTTTGGCTTCTACAGTGAATTATTGTTATATAAGGTATGTTGTTATATAAATGTCTGACCGTACAAATACAGAATCTAGCATTACGTCACACTCTAGCTACGAGTTGAGGTAGACTATATGAATTCTAACCGACGATGTTACTCCATTTAAAGTCACTTCATCTTAAACATGAGTTTATAACCTCGAAAAAAATATCATTAACATAATAATACAACTTATAATGTCAAAAATCGTCTAAAAAGTTACAAAAATTAAATACAGCCCCAATATTAGAAAACTATAACAGTAAATATTGGGAAAGCGGAGACCTGATAGTAGTGGCGGCTGTGGAAAAAATACAGAAGGTAACGTACCAGCAACAGCAAGAGGGGAAATGCAACAAGTAGAAGCTTCATTCTTTCTCCTATATAAGTGTAAGAACAGAGTGGCCTTCGTTGACATGATGCCAGCTTCATTTACCCCTGTTTTTCAATATTATTACATTGACTGCCATCACACAATTTTGTAAATAAAGGAACTTTTGAGGCATTTTCAAAGCCTAATTTGTCTCCACAAATGCATAGTACAATTTAGTGAATAGAAAATTTTGGAGAAATTTCCACAGATGCATAGTACAAATTGTTAGACCATATATTTACTCAAGACTTGTCCGCATGTGCATAGTACAAATTGTTAGATCAGACATGTGCATAGTACAAATTGTTAGACCACATATTTACTCAAGACTTGTCCACACATACAAAACAACCGCTCAGTATAATCTCACCAGTGAGGTTTGGTAGAATAATATGTACGCAAACCTTACCCCTACGCTGGGGTAGAAGTACAAATTGTTAGACCACATATTTACTCAAGACTTGTCCACACATACAAAACAACCGCTCAGTATAATCTCACTAATGAAGTTTGGTAGAATAATGTGTACGGAGACCTTACTCCTACGCTGGGGTAGAAGTACAAATTATTAGACCACATATTTACTCAAGACTTGTCCACACATACAAAACAACTGCTCAGTATAATCCCACTAGTGAGGTTTGGTAGAATAATGTGTACGCAGACCTTACCCCTACGCTGGGGTAGAAGTACAAATTGTTAGACCACATATTTACTCAAGACTTGTCCACACATACAAAACAACCGCTCAGTATAATCCCACTAGTGAGGTTTGGTAGAATAATGTGTACGCAGACCTTACCCCTACGCTGTGATAGAAGTACAAATTGTTAGACCACATATTTACTCAAGACTTGTCCACACATACAAAACATATTTACTCAAGGTGGAGAGTGTTCATCGCTGGAACAACTTACGCTTACGTCGTTAGACTTGTCCACATATCGATAGTACAAATTGTTAGACCACATATTTACTCAAAGACTTGTCCACATGTGCATAGTATAAATTGTTAGACCACATATTTACTCAAGACTTGTCCACAATCCAGTATAATTTCACTAATGAGATATGGGGAGAGTAATGTGTACGCAAATATTACCCCTACCCTAGATTAGAGAGACTGTTTTTTGATAGACCCTCGGCTCCCTCCCTCCAAGAACTCCCGCATAGTACAAATTGTTAGACCACACATGTGCATAGTACAAATTGTTAGACCACTTATTTACTCAAGACTTGCCCACATGTGCATAGTAAAAATTGTTAGACCACTATTTCTTGAAAGTAGCATATTTTATAAGCACATAATACAAATATTTTAACCAAATCTAAGACTTTCTAAATCAAGTATATTTGGCAGCTCATTTATTTGAAAAGGAATATGTATTTGAATTCAATTAAATATATATAAGTTTTATGCAATTAGGATCTAATAAATAACTAATTGCTGAGTTTGAATAGCAAATATGGTAAATCAACAGTTATGCTTGAATAAATAAAATTGACAAGTTAAATCGTAGCAGAATATACTCACTAAATAACGAAAAAGCATAGCATAATAAATTTACTAAATAAAAAATAATGTTTACATATAAATAAATGTTAGGTTGAAGTTCAACCTATGTCAATATTAATAATTAATATTCATATTCATCTAAAACTTTAAACATTATAAATTCATGAAATAAAGTAAATACAATACTATAACATTTTATAATTTAAGTAGTTTATAGTGCTTTCAAATAGTACAATTATTTTGGCGCCGGCTCATTCAATATGAAGCAATGTGCATACATTTTTTTCTAATAAAAGTAAAATTATGTAAATAAAAGTTGTTGTAAGATTTTACATTAATTTTGCAATTTTAAAATTAGTTTCTAATTTAACTTTTACGACATTATTTCTAACCTATTAAACCTTATATTGTCATGAGTTTATTTATTTAAAATACTAACATTTAAGTTAATTACTAATTTAGTTATTAATTTAATTTATATTTTCTATTTACCCTAAATTCAATGGACCAAATCACTAGAATATATGTTATGGAAAAAATCGATAATTTACACATTTTAATCTAGTTACTTCTTGAGTTGCAAGTGATATGTCTATTTGCATTACTACTTTTTGAAAATGATTTGACTATCCTATAAAAAATTGTTAAAATTATTGAATTGCCAATTGGTATAGCTACCTAAGTCATATTGGTATTAGTATATCAATATAATGCTCCATTTGTAACTTAGTAGAAGAATCGCCCCAACATATATTTCTCTTCTGCCCCATGGCCACCTCCTTATGGCAAGAGTTGGGCATTAACACACAATCACTAGACATACAAAATACCCATTGGCTTGAAGCTCTCTATAAAAGTGACCCGCAGGTTAATTATCACTCCTTAACTTGGAACTGCCTCTTCTCCTTTGCAATTTGGCACTTGTGGTTAAATAGGAATATGAACACTTTCCATAGTCTTTGCCAACCTCTTAATCGAAACCTTGTAATCTCTAGAAGCCTTGAATACCTCCATTGTAGTAACATCACTTGTCGTAACCTAGACAGACCCCTAACAGTACTACCTAAGTGGGACCCTCCTTCCATGAACCAAATAAAGCTTAGTATTGACAGGGCTTTTGCAGGTAAGTTTAAGCAAGTGAGAGTATTTAGAGATAATAATGGGGATTGGATAATGAGATTTAGTAAAATCAGTTATGGTCCATCTCCACTATCCATGGAACTACAGGCATTATGCTATGGATTGCAACTAGCAAACGATCATAACTTGACCAACCTTCAAATTGAAACGAACTCTACATCCGTACCAATCCTACTTGAAACTTCAAATTATCCACCCTATAATGCACTAATCTCTGATTGCAGGTACTGGTTGAGGAGATTGGGGAATCCACTTATCCAACATAACTTCCTAAAAGGAAACAAAGTAGCACATAAACTAGCACAACAAGGAGTCAAGCAAGCTAACGTCTACTATTCTCAAGTATATTCATCCGTACCAGAATTTCTAATGGATGCAATCCAAGCTGATAAGGAAGGCATCACTACTACTAGGATCAATACCACCAACGTTGTTGTTTCAAATAATTTGGCTATGTTGAAAACTCTGCTATGACATCTTTTGGCTGTAATAGTGCTAGTACTAGTACAAATAAGTCTGCTCCCAATGGGAGGACAATGTACGGTAAGAGTGGTAAATGGGTGGGTTGGGTCGAATATGGTTTGGATCGAAAATAAGTAATGAAAAAACGGATAAAGTATCCGATCAGACCCATATTTTATACGTAGGAGTGGCAAACGGGCGGGGCGGGCCGGATATGGTTCGGATAAAAAATGGGTAATGAAAAAATGGATAAATTATCCGATCCGATCCATATTTAATACGGATAAAAACGGGTTAACCAGCAGATAATATGGGTAACCATATTATCCATGAGTTCTTGAATATGATCAATTTTGGGAGAATTCCTAGTCTCTCAAACTTGAGGAACCCCCAATTTGAGGCTTTGCAAATATAAAAGTTAAACTCATTGGTTATCCATTTATTACCCATTGGTTATCCATTGATTACCCATTGGTTATCCATTTTCTAAATGGATAATATGGTTCTTGTCCATATTTGACCCGTCTTTAAAATTTTCATTATCCAACCCATTTTTTAGTAGATAATATGGGTGGTTAACTATTTTCTTTTAATCATTTTGCCACCACTATTTATACGGATAAAAAACGGATTAACCGACGGATAATATGGGTAATCATATTATCCATGACTTCTTTGCATATGATCACTTTTGGGAGAATTCTTAGTCTTCCTAACTTGAGCAACCCCCAATTTGAGGCTTTACAAATATAAAAGTTAGACTCATTGGTTATCCACTTTCTAAATAGATAATATTGTTCTTATCCATAATTGACCCGTTTTTAAATAGTTCATTATCCAACCCATTTTTTAGTGGATAATATGAATGGTTAATTATTTTCATTTAATCATTTTGCCGCCCCTAATGTACGATTACTCTTCTAACTAGTTGTTAATAAACTATCTTTTATTGCCAAAAACAAATAGCTAATTTAGGCAAAGCACTCCTAAGCAGTTAAATATTTTGCAAAATTTCTCTTTATACTTGAGAATATTGATTAAAAATTAAAATTGTTTTACAGGGTATGTTCAATGACAATATCAATTAAAATAGTACCGCTATAATATTAGAATATCCTTCTTTCATAACAATTTTAATTGTAAGAAGTGAGGCGTTGAACTTTGACCGTTAAGTGACTATTTTGGACCAAACTGTCCTTGAATCAGTCATTTGTATCAATTCATATGACTGTTATTAAATTGAAGAAATGGAATTGATATGGAATCAATTCATATGCATTTTTGAAGAAGTTGCACATTCTAACTTCGGGGTTATTTAGGTAACTTTAATAAATTTTAAGAAATAAAGAAAATCTTCTAATACATATTAAAAATACCCTCACAGTTTGTAATTTTAAACGTGCAATAAAAAATTTATAACTATAGAAATATATCATTACAAATAAAATAAGAAGTTTAAAATTAAAGTATTTCGTTACGTAGAATGATGTCATTTTTTACAACGAATTAAAAGAGAGAGAGTATGCCACACAAATGACATCATTCTACATAATGAAACTAGTGGCAAATGGATACCTTTGAAATTTTTTGTTGCGGATAAGTACTCTAAAAAGGCTCATTTCAATGGTTGCAAATGCCATTCCTTAATTTCCTCAAAACAGTTATAACTTTCTCTTTATATTCCAACTTCTTCCAACTTTATTAACTACCAACAACAAAGAAAGAAACTCCAAACTCCCCCAGCTTGTCAAGCAAATATAAAAAGTTTGACAAATATGGACAGAAAATTTCTTGCATTTTCTGTCCTTACAATCTTGGTTTGTTCTCTCCTTGTTAATGGCCAGGACCAAAAAAACAATACAGTAACAAGCCAAAATCCAACACCAAAAGTGGTGTCAGGGACAAAAGATGGAGGAGAAATAAATCATGAAGATGATGATGATGCTGGGATTGATTCACTCAACAGAAATTTCTATGAGAATGAAGAGTTTGGACCAGAGATCTTCGTTGCTGGTCATTAATTTATTCAGTTGTTCCCTTTTCTTTTTTCTTTTTTTTTTCGACGTGAAACATAGATTAAAATTTTGAAATAAATAACCAATTGAATTTTTCGGATTGTAATCGTGCTTGTCATTCGTTGCTTGTTATTACTGATTTCTTTTCATCTTTCCTTGAGCCGAGTGTATATCAAAAACAACATTTCTATCATCATTAGAGTTCACTTATGAAATTATACTGAGTTTATTATTGTTATTTTTAATGATGTTTGTCATTCCGTTTATTTGGACGGCATAAAGGGAAATAAAGAGAGAAGGAATTGGGGTATGATTATTGTCACTTAATTCCAATTAGATTCCTAGTAAATTAAGTAGTTAAATACATCTAAGGGAGAAATAATATGAATTGGTTTCAAGTATCTCATTTTTTTTGTCGACGTACACTTGAACGAGAAAAATGTTAATTCCCATAAACGACAATTTAAAATAAGAAGTGAAAATGATACACACTTCTATGATATACATATGGGAAGAACTGAAAATGTTTAAATAGTTTAAACAAAGTGTAATGCCATCACCCGGGGCGGATTTAGAGTTCACCCGAACCCCCATAAGGCAAATTTTGTTTTTTTCTTTTATATATTGTATTTTGAATTTCCTTGACATAGCTCATAAGCATAGCTTAGTGGTCAAGAAGGTTTTAAACCTTTGTAAGGTCACTGGTTTGATTCCCACTTGCCACAGTCTTTTTAAATTTTTTAACTTCTCTCTTTTTTGAATCCCCTTGTCGAAAATATCCTGCCTCCGCTACTGGCCATCACAAAGTGATATAAAAAATTTGTGCTGAAAAATGATATTAGGGGAAGTTGAAATTCTTTTAATTCTTATCAATAAAGAACTTGGCATTTGAGACTCTAAATATCATTATTTTCATTCTATTGATATTGTAGCACTTCTTTTCTAACATCTTTGTATGGAGGAAATAATGAGAGACACTAAGAGTATTTCTAAAGATTTGAGCAGATAAAATATAGACATGTATTGCGTAGAAATGGTTGAGTAGGTTTTTTGGAGTCTAAAACTATACTTAACACAAGCATGTGAAGCAACTGCTCAGCAGAAGACTTGGTATAAAAGGAAAATGTTAACAAATTTCACCTACCTTTGCCGTAATTTAACAGTCATTTTCTACACGAAAGCTTTAATATCTCGTACAGATTAGGCAAGAGTTACTTGGATTTCCTGAATAACGAGTCCATTTTATGGCACCTTAAGTTACAGGGATGTCAAACTCTACATCTAGTGATGTATAAAGCACTTACTCCCACTTTACATCCAAACTTCTGAAAAACTGTCTCTTGACATCAGCAGCTGGCATAACTTTCTGAATACTCGTTGAAGTTGAGGGATTTTCACAAGGCAAAACGCACGTAGTATCACGAACCATCCATCGTGATGTCGCTACCATTTGGATTTTGGTTGGCACTCAGAGGGCTTTGTGAGACGTTAACCTGATTATGAGCAGCTCCAAAAGTGAATTCCTGTGTAGGAATGTCAAAACCACGACGGGCAAAAAGTGAAGGAGCACTAGAATTATTGAAGGCTGGAGCAGGAATGGGGTCGCTGGGCTTTGGGAAGCCAAAGTTGAAGGATGTCACAGGAGAAGGGAAGGCTGGCATGACGGGGCAGGGCTGGTTCTCAAGTGACGCCAAGATCTTTTGCTCGTACTCCTGTAGCTGCTGGTAGACCTCTGTAGACATAAAGAAAAGAAGGTGTCAGAGAGACACAAAGCTGGAAGTAAACTTTTTTACTAATATCAGCTTCAAAGAGCAGCCACAGCCCAAGTGAAGAAAGAAACACCAACACAAAGGTTAACGGGCTCTGATTCTAATTCTAGAAGTCACAACGCTTGCACTCATAATGACTTAACTGCATTAGCTTGGTCACAGTTTATTCCACCAACTATGCACTAATGTTGTGCAGTTTTTCCCATCCCTATTTTTTCAATTTACCATTCGAGTATGAAAATAGCATCCAAAATCAAGATCAACTATCCGACCTCTTTAACTATATGCATACCAGGGTTTGTCATCTCACAGATGCATTTCGCAGAATGTGTAGAGTTAGTAGCTTAATATTTTAGCTTTTCAACTGTAAAATGTAAGAGGAGAAATCCTTATAAAGATAGCAGACCTTGAGTTAGGTCAACAGAAGGTCTTCGCTCTTTCACCCACTGAAGGCTCTGTGCAAGGTTCCATCTTTTACTTTTCATCAAATAAGCAATTACAATGGCTGCCGACCTATCAAAAAAGCACAAGTCTATTGAGTCTTACATATAAAAACCTCGCACAAACCAAAATGGTGGTTTCTGCAAGTACAATCAATTGAAAGCCACTCCAGAAAACTGCTATAAAAGTTTAATGCATTTATCATTCTCAGTGAAAAAATATTATGTTTTAGCACGAAAAGTTGTTTAAGTTTCTGAGAGGAAGCTGAAAAAAGAGCACAAGTTTCACATCTGTACCTTAATTGTGGAAAACCACAAAGGGAGAACAAGAAAATGGAGGAGAAAAGGATAAAGCACAACACGAAAGAAAAAAGGCAAAATGTAAAAAGGTTTATGTGCAAAATTAATAATCAATCTCCTTACCTGTTTTTGCCTAACATGCAGTGCACAAGAACACGAGCCCTATCCTTTTCACATTGTTCTGCACAAAAAGAAATATTCTCAGATTAGCCAGCACAATGCCTCCAAAAAAACATGAAAGATCACTGGAGTACAAGCTTGAGGTCATAAGCATGATTTCTACTGTAGCAGTCAAGGCAGACGTTAGTAATGATGCAACAGCTAGAGACATGTAAAGGAGGCTTGAGTTGAAACATATTAATTGCTGTCATGTGGAAATACATGTATAAAGAACCTTACTAGAATGTTCAAAAACAAGAAAAACAAGATCGTCTCTCCAGGTGAACCTGTTGTAAAAGAATCTGTGATGATCAAACATTACATGGCTCAACATTCAACTAGAGAAAGCTACTATTCAATGTCGAGCAGAGGATAAAAGTCAACCTAATACAGTTATAGTAGTTTAACCCACTGTGGTTTTTTGTACCTTCAGAGGCAGATGGAAGATGAACTAAAGAGGCAAAGCAGTGGATGTAAATACAAAAGAAGAAGGTTATAGATGAGGAAGTGAACCCAGAAGCTGGTTCACAATCTCATGGAAAGCAAGAGGATATACCTTCGTGGGGTCGTTTGGTTTGTGGGATAAGGGATAACAATCCCGGATAAAATACGGAATTATTTTATCCCGTGTTTGGTTACTTTTGATTTCGGGATTAGCCGGAATTATTTATACCATAATTGTTGTATTATTTTTATTCATATGGTGAAGAACACTCCATTAGACAACATTACAGCCCAAAAATCAAATTTTACAATGTCAACAAAATTGTTTGGTGATAGATTATTAGTTTGTCAGACCAGCAATGCCATGTGTGAGTGAATGTTGAGCTTCAAAATCCAACATATCCACAAGACAAGTGTCGTGGAAACGCGAATGTTAAAATGGATGTGTGATCATACAAGATTAAATACAACCATATTCGGCAAAAAGTGCAAGTAGCACCAATGATGGATTAAATGAGAGAATGTCCCTTAAGATGATTTGGTCATGTCCTACGTCGACCTGCATATGCACTGGCATCGGTCCATACGTGTAAAATCTTGGAGATTGAAGGTGTTAAAAGGGAATGAGGTAGGCCTAAAATCACATGGAATGAAATTGTCTATAGACCTACAACATCTTGGAATTCATGCAGAGCTAACAAAAATAGGGTACAATGAAAAGAAAAGATCTATATAGACGATACAAATTATTTGGGATAAGATTTTAGTCATCTTAGTACATTACTTTAGGTCCAATGTTCGCTAAGAGTCTTATAGCCTTGTCTGCGATTTATGTGCCAGAAAAAAATGTGGAAAACTTCTAGTGTTAGACAGCTAGAGAAACTAATAATAATATTGGACAAAGACATGCTTAAATGGAATGACATGGACAATGATGATTCATATAACCAACCCCAACTTTGGGATTGAGATATAGTTGTATGCATTATTAGTTGTTCACACAATTCAATCCTCACCCCATAATTTCCAATCAACTAGGTACCTAAAGAGGATTGCAACATCAAAATAATTGACCAAACTAAAGAACTACTTTAAAGAGAAAGGTCTCATAGATATTACTACCTTTTCATTAAAAAAACAAAAGAAATGTCTCATAGATCTCCAAATCAAGCTTAGATGTACTAGGTTTAACAAAGTAAAGAGAATGATACTCACCTAAGAATTGGATAGCATCATCAAATGGCAAATTTTGGTCATCTTGAAGACAATGATAAGTGAAGGAATTTTTATAAAGATTCTGACAAGCAGGTACTGTCTGCACATAGACAAACAAAAGTGAATACCCAGTGTCAACAATCAAGAACATGGGCCACAAAGAGCACATGAAAGTCTTGTCATTGAATAATTTCTGAAGTACCATAAAGAAAAAAGAAGCATCTAATACGATTCAAGAGAAAACTATATACTTTCCACTATGGTTTTATGGAGCCAAAAGCACATATATCTAGTTCGTTTAGCCGAGTCCATATGAAGGAGCAAAATACCATACAAATAAATATAGAAAGAAAGAAATGTTCTTAGTGAGACCAGCAACATTTGTCTTGGGAAAAGGTTCAAATGTGTGGCATTACCAAAAACTAAAGACTTGCCATATTCGTTTTTTTTTAGAAGAAAATAGGAAAAAATGGAAACACAAAAATCCACTCTTCCCAACCCTGCCCCTCCGCCACTGGAAAAAATCTCTCCCTGCGTGTGTATATGTGTGTATCTCTATCACGAGCCAAAGAATCCTTTACATCCCCCCCTCCCTTTTCTATTTTGAGAACGAGAACAAACATGACCACTACACAAGGAGCACGTTCTTAAATCCCTCACATTCTTTCGTAGATCTCCTCTTATAGATAGTCTAAAGTACAATAGCTTCGTTTTGTTTACCCATCTGTTCATTTATTCATCCATCTTCTAATATCAAATTTAAAGAAAATGATGGGAGTTGTCTGATCAAATAAAAAATAACAAATAAAATAATAAAAGTTACTTCCCCCAGGTAAATAGAAAGATCATAATTTTTTAAAGAAACAGATCATCCATAGCCATAAAAGGCCTTTTAGCCACTGAACAAGTTCCAGATAGGATTTTCAAGGTCTCCTTTCGCACTGCTTCTATCTCCTACTGTAGAGTATCATTTAGCAAAATATTCGAAAGCCCTCCCCCTATCCCTTGGATCTAGTCCAAAGAATGACATGAATTTGGCTAGAGAAACCCTTTCCAAGTCAGGTACTGTCAACATTCAACATAACTATGTCTTCTAACATTTCGTCCACATTGCAAAGGCATTATCCCTAACCATGCTTTCCACTTCATAAACTTTAAGACCAACTGCAAGTGAACATTAGAATGGCAAGAGGAGAACTAGAATATTTCAGTTTGTTCTAGATGTAAATTAGAGAAAAAACAACCATGCGTACTAGAATGAGTAGGGAAGTAAATTAGCAATGCACATCTCTTTGTAACGTTTCAATTACATCTAACAGTCCAATCCCTAGATAACGTAGCTCAACTCAGTTGAGAATATAAAAAACCTATTAGATTCTCGTTATTATGTGATATAAATATTCAACTGCTAAGTTTCTCTAAGGAATTGCAGACTTCGCACCTAAGGGTGTGAACATGATTCGGATCCAACAAGCAACAGGGGGGAAAAAGCTAATTGACTCCTTTGCATCTACTAAGCCTCGGTGGGTACAATTACTCGATATCTTTATTGTTGAGAGGATGCAAGTGCTCAGTGGAACAGTCGAGGTGTATGCAAGTTGGCTCGGAATCTCCATTATATATATGAAAAAATGGAACTGCAAACTTCACCTTTTCCTTCATTAACTAGTGACGCATGTAAACTAATCAAGATCCCCAATCAATAATGACATGGAAGATATTGCCTAATGACAAGGGCCCTCCAACCATGATATGCTAGAAGTTCGAGTAACCAAGTGAGCAAAGTGGAAAAGGCCATTCTCAGGCTCCTAGTAGAGATTTTGATGCTAGGTTACCCTATAATTAAATAAATAAAAGAAAAAAGGTTCCCTATCGATAATGTACGGGTAAAAACAGGACACACTACAGCCGGTCAAGCAACAACAACAACTTGCTCCATTGTTCTAAATGGTTTTTGTTTTCTCCTTTTTTGGTATGTTAAAACTTACTTATTGAATAAAATGAAAGTGCAACAAAAAAAATCCAAGCTAATATGTTATGAATTATGATGGCATTTTATTTCCCTTCCCCTCTTGGCTATTCAGAGATAAACAGCAATTCCGCTTTTACAAGATTGGACCTATGTCACCATACTCCATAAGTACAAGCACATTCACATGTGACAGCCATGACAATAACTGCTAAAGTTACAGAGACAACTTTAGCAAAGTTCATACTATCTTGATCACTTCTATAGCCCTTGGTATGTTTTGCACATTATTGACTCATGACCTTTTGCCACCAGACAAACAATGCATCTGAAGATGGTCCAGCAGAAAATTTTATTATACGAGTACATTAAACATTGAAGTTTTCTCATGCACATGCTTAGACACGAGCTTAAGAAGATGTAATCCTATTAAGCAGCATTAAGCTTTCTGTCATCAAATACCGACAACCAATAAAAAGGGTTTTCAGAATCATTACTCATAACTGAGGATTTGAAGAACTATGAATTATAAATTACAGATCAAACCAAGCCCCCATGCAAACCCACAAGCATATACCTACAAAGAGAACTCCCAAACATTCACCTAGCACAGGCTGTCATCGGCTCACATTTGCATCCTTCCTTGGCTAAGTGGCAAAAACTATTAAGTTTTGATCTTTTATATAAGTGGTAAGCAATAAAATATTACAAACAGAAATATCCACAGATCCTTTCCTAGAGAAAAGGCTGGTACTCAAATGTAACGTGTGCTTTGTTAAAGAGAACTAATTCCTGGTTATTTCTGCAATTTTTAGCATTTCCTTCAACGGGTTACAGTATCTGATAACTGAATGAAGTATATTTGGTACAAATTGTATTGACAAAAAATCATTGCTAGTTAGTACCTCATTTAAGTTGAGGGTACATTTGCAAATTCACAAAGCTAAGAATGAAAAGAAACTAGATGCTCAAGTAAGAGAGGACCAATTTGCTTCTCTTCTGCACCTAGCTGACAGCATGTTTCTTTGTACCTAATGGTCCCTTATGAGATAATTCTTTCCACCCTTGCATTATTCCTATTGTCTACTCCTTCAAGAAGTATCCTCATAAGAAGGAAAGGTCATCTTTAACATTAAAATCACTACCCTAATTCCCTGAAACTTTAAAGCACCAAAGGCAAAGCTAGGTCTGAAACTTGTGAATGATTATCCAGACGGTATTAACCAGTAAGGAAGATTTCTTACATGATCCAAACAAAGGCATTGATAAGTATTGAAAAACAAAAGTGATAAACTCAATTCCCAGTTTCTCTCCCATCACTGGATCCTGTGAGAGCGAGTCGTGGAAAGTTTAAGTGATGTTTGCTTCTTGGTTAATCAAAATATGGCAGAAGCTCTCCCATTTTTAAAACCGAAGGGGAGAGAGAGACATGGCAAAAGGTACTAAATGACCAAGAAGTTCGAGTAAGTTGCCGTCCTACTAGAGGCAAATCCAGTAGATCCAGCAAATAAGCAGCAGGTGCATTATGCAACCACTGCTTATAAGCCGTCTATATGTGTGTATAAAAAGTTTAACCAAATTTTAATATGTAAGAATTCTGACCCTGCCTTTAAATCACCCCTATATCCTAGCTCCCTCTAGACAAAGTGTTAAGGAATTAAAGTCATTGACTTGAGTGATTTCATATCTTAAAAAGCTAATGCATGAAATACTCACTAGATCTCCAAATCCCTCAACCACACGCACACTCTTTTGATCAGAGAAAAAATGCCTAAGCAGAACAAGTCTACTGATTGCTACTTCACCCAAAACCGTTAAATATTTCAACTTTTGCTCCCAAAGCAATGTAATCATTCAACCAACAGACTAAGCCTCAACCCCATATTAGTTGGGTTATTTTTATATGAATCTTTTTCATCCATTCCGCTCTATTTAGGTCCGTTACATTCCAAAAGCAACTCAACTCAAAGAATTAACCATGGCTCAAAGCAACTATTCGCAAATGACAAGAATCCAAGAAATACCCAAAAAACCAACAATAATAAATAACGAGTTTAAATACTATATTACTTACGCTATCAGGTACTCAGGTTACTTATTATAAGGTAGACTTTTGATAAGCATTAATTGATAATCTAATAAATATGGTAATTAGCCTAGTCATTGTATATAACTTAAATCAATAGTGACAAATTTGTGGAGTGTCAGTGTATAGTGTATACAAATTAAATCCAAAAGTGACAAATTTATTGAGGACAAATTAGTAAAAGAATACTACTAACATTGAGAATACGAGAAATCCCAAGAGTCTTGAGAAGCTCAGCGCGAGAAGCATTATCATAGCTACCCAAAAATAGAAACTCAGGCAAAATCTCAGAAGGGAACGCACGGACTTGAATTCCCTTTTCAGAAACAGCAGGCATTCGGTGCCCACAGATCCCACAAACTTCGCCTTCCTCATATTTGTGATAATGCCCACAAACACCACATGGATTTTCCCTTTCCCTTTTCCTCATAATATTGATTGATTTGTTTTGTGAACTAATTAGAATGAATGACCTATAGATGAGTAAAATAATTGATTTGAAGTAAAGTGGGTTTTGTGGATTTTTTTTATGGCGAAAGTGTACAGATCTTTGCCCAGTGTGCTTTTGGGTGATTTTGACTTGTGTAGATTGCTATTTATAGATATCGGTAGTAATAAGTATAGTACGTATAGTTTTTGGACAGGATTTTGAGAGAGAGAGAGATCAGCACGTGATAGGTTGCAATTGCATAGACCGTAGCCAATAGGTACTAGCAGATGATATGGATAGAATCCTAAAACACTAATGTTAATATTTGAGTTATTTGTATCTTTTTTTATTTGTTGTCAGTATTACTTTAGATTAGGAAAATAATTCTAATATAAAATTTGATTTTTTTTTTTGGAAACCAAAAACGCTCGCAGCGGCTACCCTTTCGAGTACACATTGGGTATCATGCTTACTGTGTAATAGCTCGCAAACCGCACAGAAAATGTAAACCGCACTAAGCAAGTCCGATGCGACGAACTCTGACTGAGGAGACTCCTGATGAGGGAAAAATAATTTTGATATAAAATTTTATATTATTTATGTTATTTCTGGTTGATATTTTGCTTTAGGTACAAGGAATATAACTTATTGACTAGAACAGTTAATATGGCATTGGTTCGCACGACCGAATTTGTCTAGCTCTTTATCTGATAAGGTTGAACTAAGATTTTTCGAACCTGTTTAAGATCAAGGCGTTCCAAGTAAGTTTGTTGGTCTTTGAGGCTTGAACTCAATGAAAGATACTAAAAGTAACAAGAACAGGAGTTCAAACTCAAAGATTACTTACAACGCATTGAGGTCCTTTTGAGGAGCTTGTTTTGACTTTTAATAGATGGAATATTATCCCTTTTTTGTGTTTTCTTGTAATATGTTAGTACTTAGTAAGCAATATTGGATAATTTAATTATGGACTTAAGACTTGGTTAGCAATTGTCACGACTTAAAATCTGGCATCTAGGCGGCGACAGGACAAAGAGATACTATTAAAGCTTTCTGATATATATAAGAATGCGAAAATGAAAAACAAGTGTCAAACATCTCATAAACTCAATAATCGGGTAAGTCAGAGAGCTACTAAATTTGAGTATAAAATATGGGACGCAACAAAGATTCAAAGATTATACTAAAGTATGTTAATAGATGTTTTCACAATCTAGTAGTGACTCACTTCAACTGGATATAACTGGTCAACGCTGAATTCATTAGTCAATAGCATACGCTCACGAACTGCGAAGAGTCTAAAAGACCTAGCAAATCATCAACTCACTTCCCTAGCTTACTTGTGAAACAAGTTTTTTTAAAATACATAAATAAAGCAATCCAGGTATATAAATAATATACAAGTAAAGAAACTGAATCTGAAATCATGAATACAAATAATATAAGTAAACATGGCGGTTCTACGTGCCGTAGAAATTCTAAAAATGCTATAAGGCCATAATTATGCTTACGCAAGCTCAAGCTCAAATATGATATGATGAATAAGTCTAATCAAACTCAACCTGCTATCTATGAGGCCATGAGTCATTGGCCAAACTCAACCCACTATTAGAAACGTAATAATTGTCATGGACGACTTTCCATCCATGCCCCATCACGAACTTGGATGCGCCCCATGGCGTCCTAGCAAGCCTACCAATGCCTAGCGCTATGGACAACCCAGTGGTCTTGGCCGCGCTAAGTGACAAGCGCGCATGTGCTTTGTCGCCCTACCGATAGTCCTCGCCAGCGCCCAGCTACAGGCAAATGCCAATAGCGCCGCGCGCACAGATTTTGATGCTAAAGACAAGGTTGCTGCCAACGGACCTGCTTCTACCTTGTAGGAATCTAAGTCATTTTCATTGTAAATATAAAGTAATTTTACTTCCTGTATTTCCATTATGTCTCTCTAGCTTAGTTAGGTCAAGTCTTATAACTTTGGTTTATTTTTTTAAGCATCATTAGGAGGGATCAAGCAGTCAAACTTTTAAGAAAGCAAACAATTCTCTGTACTGGTGTCTCTCCCCCTCGACACCGTGTTGCCTTTCTGTAATAGCTTTCATTAATGCAATCAAGTTTTCTTTCATTCTCAATTCTCTTTTCTATTCTATCAATTGCTCTTGACATTGGTTTTCACGTACGGCATTGACAGTCTCGTCTAGCTTACGGAGGGGACCCTAGTTGGCAGATAGTAACTGCATGGACACTGGTTGCTTAGCCTTACGTCGCCCTTCCAAGAAATCTCAGGAAGGCGTCGCGTAACAGTTGGTATCAGAGCCTAGGCTCGACATCGTACGAGGGAACACATTGCCATTACCACCATTTCTGACCATGGTAAATCATGGGGACCGTATTACGGCCCTCAAAGAGACTGTTAACGTATTACAATCTATCATGAATACGATGCCTGATCTAAGAACCCTACCTAGTGAAAAGGTTGGATGACCTGGACCGCAGAATGCAACATGCCGAATGTGACATCACAAACATCAGTCGTGGCTCTAAAGGAGACCGGTAAGCGGCAACCACAAAGGTAGATAAAATTTTTGGTAAATTCGAGGGCCTCCAATAGGAGAGGACCGAGGGTTTAGCCTATAGGGCACAAGAGGCAGACAGAGTGACTTACATGCAGCAAACCATAGACAACTGGACAGGCCAACTCAATGTTGTCAACGATGCCTTACAACGCCTGCTTTGAGGCGGCAGAAACCACATCGGGGGTGCTATGAACCTTGACCCTGTGCCACAAAAGCTGAAGACCTCTAAGCCAAAACCCTACAATAGGGCTAGGAAAGCTAAGGAAGTGGATAACTTTATCTTCTACATCGAACAATATTTCGATATCATGGGAGAGTTAGAAGAAGCAAAAAAGTTAGCAATTGTTGCCATGTATCTTCAGAGTGATGCTAAACTCTGGTGGCGGGTGAAATTCGAAGCCATCAGGGCTGGTGAAGATACTATTGATACTTGGGCAGACCTAAAGGCAGTCATACACTTATAGTTCTTCCCCGAAAATGTTGAATACAATGCGCGAAGAAAGTTACGAGAGCTCTGCCAGACCAAGTCAGTGCGGGATTACGTGTAGGAATTTTTCGCACTCATGCTAAACATATGGGATATGGGGGACAAAGCCAAACTTTTCACATTCCCGAAAGGTTTGAAACCTTATGCACGTATATAGCTATAAAGACAAAGGGTTGATATTTTACCCATGGCGATCCAAGTAGTGAAATGCCTTGGGGACTATCAAGTGGGAGCTCGGAAGGATAAGCCTCAATCGCATGTCTGTAGAAGATATAAAGGGGACCAGCCTAGAAATGGTGGCCCTAGCATAAGTGGAGGAGATCGGAGTTCAACCAAATCTAAGACTCCTTCCTTAGGCAACAATAGTGATATATCTCATAACAATGATCGGGGGAGGAAGCCCCCATCAGGATGCCGTCATTGCGGAGGGCCACATTAGAACATTGAATGCCCACATGCACAAATGAATGCCCATCAAACTTTTGATGATGGGACGGATGATGACACATATGATGCCGACCAGACAGAACCAATAGGTGCCTTCAACATACTTGTTTGTTCTATTTCTGAGGCCTTAGCAGGAACCAGTGCCGGTATCCGTAAGAAGAAGGACCATATGCCCAACCACCAAGAAAGGGGAAAAGAAGGCGGGTGAGGGGTCTCCTCTTAACCAAGAAAAAACCTTGATGTTCATTGAAATAAAAGTTAATGGCAAGCCCATTCGGGCGATAATAGACACGGGTGCTACTCACAACTACTTAGCCTCAAATCAGGTAGAGCACTTTGGTCTAGTTGTGGAAAAGGGCCGAGGTCGTGTAAATGCTATCAACTCACAGCCTTAGCCAATGGGTGGAATAGCCAAAATGGTGGTGGTAAGCTTGGTCCTTATGAAGGAAAATGCAACTTACGTGTGGTGATCATAGATGACTTCGAGTTGATAGTTGGATTGGAATTTATGAGGCAAACCAACACTATTTTTGCACCTTATGCATACATGCTACTTATGATGGGAACAAATGGGGTCAAGCCCTGCATTATCCCATGCACAACCATAAATATGGCCTCAGAGAATATCTCGGCCTTGCAGTTGAATAAGGGAGTCAAAATACATGAATCTACATTCCTGGATACCCTCTCTATTGTATATTGAACGTTCTCGGGTCCCATTCATGCACCCGTGAAAGAGCTGCTAATGGATTTTGAAGACATAATGCCACAGGACATGCCAAAGCAACTTCCGCTTAGGCGCACTGTGGATCGTGAGATTGAGTTGGTGCCATGTGTCAAGCTACCTACCCGGGCGCCTTACAGAATGTCACAACCCGAACTCACCTAGCTTCGGAGAAAGCTGACGGAAATGCTGGACATGGGGATCATTGTGCCCTCGAAGTCCCCTAATGGGTCCCCTATGTTGTTCCAAAAGAAACAAGATGGCACCTTACGACTCTGTGTGGATTATCGGGCCTTAAACAAAATCATCGTGAAGAACAAGTACCCTATCCCACTAATGGCAGACCTGTTCGATAGACTGGGTGGTGCTATAGTGTTCACAAAAATAGACCTGAAGACAGGTTACTGGCAAGTCCGGATTGCTGAGGGAGATGAACATAAGATGACTTGGGTGACAAGATATGGGTCGTACGACTTCTTGGTCATGCCATTCGGCTTGACTAATGCTCCAGCCATATTTTGCACCTTATTGAATCAAGTCTTCCGAGAGTACATTGATGAATTGGTAGTGGTCTACTTGGACGACATTGTGGTATATAGCAAAATGTTGGAGAAACACATGGAGCACCTGTGGACGGTCCTAGCCTGACTGCGGAAACACGAATTATATGTGAAGCTATCCAAGTGCTCATTCGCCCAAAAACAGATTGACTTCCTCGGAGATGTCATCAAGGATGGGCGAATAAAGATAGACCAACATAAGATTCAGGTTGTCACAGATTGGTCGTCGCCTAAGGATATCCACGTCTTGAGGGTGTTCCTTGGCCTATGCAATTTTTATCGGCGGCTTATGAAGAATAACTCTCTCATTGGAGTGTTGTTGACAAAACTCCTAAAGAAAGCTAAGCCTTGGGAACGGGGTTCCAGGCGAGCAGAGGCCTTCAACGCATTGAAAATGGCTATGTCTAGTAGACCCGTCTTGGCCCTCCCTGATTTGGCCAAGCCTTTCGAAGTACAAAAGGATGCCTCTAACTATACTCTAAGCGGAGTCTTGCTACAATAGGGGCATCTAGCTACAATAGGGGCATCTAGTGGCGTACTAGAGCCAGAAGTTAAAGGAAGCAGAACGGGGCTATGACGCCCACGAAAAAGAACTATTGGCTTGCTTACACCTTTGGAGCCACTATCTAGTGGGAACTCTGTTCGTGGTCAAGACAAACAACATAACTATTAACCATTTCATGACCCAACCAAAGCTGAATGGCCGACAGGCAAGGTGGCAGGAACTCCTAGTGGAATTTCACTTCAACATGGAGTACTGAACTAGGAAGACCAACCAAGTTGCTGATGCGCTTAGTCGGAGTGTTGATCTAACATCGGTGTGCCTACTTGCCACCCTAAGGGAGAGCGAGGTGGTCACCACTATAAAAGACAAGTTACATGATCTACTCTCCAAGGATCATGTTGCACAGTATTTGGTCGATTTGGTAGGACAAGGTAAGACTCACCAGTTCTACGTGGAAGATGGATTCCTGAAGGTGAAAGAGAATCGATTTATGTTCCTAAAGGAGACGATCTGCAAAGGACTCTTCTGATGGAATTCCATGATACTTTGTGGGTCGGCCACCCAGGTAAAGAACGCACTATAGCGTTGTTGTGTCGTGCTTATTATTGGCGTCAAATGGATGATGATGTTGCGCAGTATATGAAAACTTACCTAGTCTGCTAGAAAGACAAGTCAGACTGCTTGACACAAGCGGGACTTTTGAAATCATTGCCTATTCCAAAGAGACTTTGGGAAAGTGTTTCATTGGATTTTATCGCCAGATTGCCCAAGGTTAGCGATCTTACACTATCTTGGTTGTGGTAGATCGATTTTCCAAGTATTCTACATTTATAGAAGCCCCAAAATATATATCAGCAGAAGATACACCTCAACTCTTCTTCTCTCATGTTGTCAAATATTGGGGTCTGCCTAAAGACATTGTTAGTGATCGCGACTCTCGCTTCACTAGAAACTTTTGGACTCAGCTCTTTAAGTGCCTCAGGTCAAAGTTAAGCCACAGTTCAAGTTTCCATCCGTAATTTGATGGCCAGACGGAGCGGTTCAATGGCATTCTGGAGGAATACCTCCGCCACTTTGTTACCGGATTGCAGAAAAATTGGGTGAAGCTTTTGGAGGTTGCTCAACTATGTTTCAATTCACAAAAGAGCTCTAGTACAAATAGAAGTGCTTTTGAAATTGTTATCGGACATCAACCGCTACTCCTACACACTGTGAATGCCCCAAATATTTCGAAATATCCTCGAGCTGCTACCTTCTCAAAGGAATGGAAGCGAAATTTGGAGATAGTGTGAAGCTATCTTGTCAAAGCCTAAAAGGGAATGAAAAGGCATGCTGGTCAAAATTGTCACTTTGTTGAATACTAAGTAGGAGACAAAGTGATGGTAAAAATCCCAAAGCTATACTTGTTTACATGGGTCCATGACCGTCGCCTATTGCAAAAGTACATTGGACCCCTGACCATTGAGAAGCGCATTGGGATAGTTGCATATCGGGTGGATACCCCAGCCTGGTGGAAGATTCATCCAGTCTTCCATGTCAGGCTTCTGAGACCTTTTCGGGAAGACATGGAGGACCCTTCACAGAGTCAACTCACAATACCCAGTATTCGAGGCCCTAATTCAACCGAGAAAAGGCGTGTAGAAGCTATTCTCGATGATCGAGTGGTTCGTGCTTCAAGGAAAGATCACCAAGAGTTATTAGTGAAATGGCAGAGTTGTGATAAAGAGGAGAATACTTTGAGAGGGGAACAAACCTCAAATCCTACAAGAGCCTGATCGATGATTATCTTGCAAGTAAGGTGCCGAGGAGGCGAGGACGTCGCCAACTCAGGTGGGGGAGAATGTCATGGGCGGCTTTCCAGCCATGCCCCATGACCCTTTGGACGCGCCCCATGGCGTCCTAGCAAGCCTCCCAATACCTATCTCGATGGACGACCCCGTGGTCTTGACCGCGCCAAGTGACAAGCACGCTTGTGCCTATGCCGCCCCACTGATAGCCATTGCCAGTGCCCAGCCACAAACAGATACCAACAGTGCCGCACGCGCAGAATTTGATGCTAAAGACAAGGTTGATGCCAACGGACCTGCTTCTATCTTGTAGGAATCTAAGTCATTTTCGTTATAAATATAAAGTAGTTTTACTTCCTGTATCTCCGTTATACCTCTCTAGCTTAGTTAGGTCAAGTCCTGTAACTTATTTTTTTTAAGCATTATTAGGGGGATCAAACAATCAAACTTTCAAGCAAGTAAATAATTCTCTGTACTTGTGTCTCTCTCCCTCGACATCATGCTGCCTTTCTATAATAGGTTTCATTATTGCAATCAAGCTTTCTTTCATTCTCAATTCTCTTTTTTATTCTCCCAATTGCTCTTGACATTGATTTTCATGTATGGCACTGACATTCTCGTCTAGTGTACAGAGGGGACTCCAGTTGGCGGATAGTAACTGCACGCATATCGGTTGCTGAACCTTACGTCGCCCTTCCAAGGAATCTCAAGAAGGCGCCGCGCTACATAATGCATGCCAACAACTACAATTATCAAAAAGAAGTAAACCATATACTAAAAGTTGGCTAAGTGACAAAGTCTGCTAAACAACTAAACGAGTATCACAAAGTAGTAAAATATTTGCTGAAAGCTAACTGAGTGGTAAAGTTTTTTAAACAGCTAAAAAAATATCACATGCCTAGGAACTACTAGAAGTATCAAGTAGTATAAAAACACATGTTAGAACCCGTCTACTTTTAGATACTTCAAAACAAGTCAATCAATCTCACACTTGTCTACACTCATGATCTAGATAGTTTGAATGCATACAATCAACACATATGGCATATTTTTGAAGGAAAAGCAAGCAAATTAACGGCTAAAGTCTCACTTGCCTGAAAAATAAAAAGCTTTCTCTTGAAACCTTTACTTGAAATACCAAATCTTGTTCAAACAATTTCCAATTACCCCAATCTATTCAAAATCATGAATGACGGGTCCAAATTAGTCTAGGAGAACTATTCTCAAAATTTTTAGGGTGCTTTGAAGTCATCTCTTGATCAATACTAACACCATTTCCCGTCAACTTTGTCAAATCTCAAATAATGTTCACAATGTCGTTACCCATAACTTATGGAACTCAAATTGATAATCAAAATTCAATCTTAATATCATCTTCATGCTCAAAGTATTATTTTACTCATTTCTAGTCTAGGTCTTAAATATTTAACTTTAGCCTTTGAATCTCATACTTTAGCGGCTTAAATCGTATAAAAATCACATATAAAAATAAGATTAGTTCAACGAACTCGTACCTAAAATCTTAGCTTAAAACTCCTATATTTCATATCCCATATCTTAGCTCAAAGTCTCCAAAAAGAGTAAAAATGGCTGCTGAAAATTGAGCTTCAGCTATTTAAGCCGCTACAATCCCTCTTGTATGATCGCAACATTAAGTCATGCGATCGCCATATAGCTGCTAGCTTACCCTGTGCATTCGTGGTCACAAAGAATGATTGACAATAAAATCTGGGTGGCCCTCTTTGTTTACCCGAAAAACGGATATAGTTGAATTTGTATGTAGTTCTAAGGGTACGCAGTATAACTTGATACAAATCGTATAAGCGAAAATATCGAATATTGACTATCAAGAATGAAAATACAAACAAGGTTGAAGAGAGGATGATTTATAAGTAAGCAAGATGAAAATAATGTATAAAGCTCAAAATGATAATCTCTCAATATGGAGCCTATGCACAGTATCTAAGTTATGGTGTCTTAATGTCTCAATGCCCCCTTACAGAGATAGTAGCCATCCCTGTTATAGTGGGGTCCCTACTTTAGATATAATTAAAAATACATAGTGGGAACCATGACAAATCAACTTTCCCCGTTTTTCCTACTGAGATTCTCTCCTTTAGTGCGGCTGTAACGACTCTTGTCTATAGGCTCAATATTGACTTGAGCTCAATACTGAATCGAGCTCGATGTTGATTCGAGCTCGATTTTGACTAGGGGCCTGATATTGATTCGGGCTCAACATTAGTCGGTCTTTGGCTCTCGAGCTCGGTAACATTGCTTCGCATCATGGTTCGATTTGGATTCGAGCTCGGTATTGATCGGTCCCTGAAACTCTAAGCTAGGTAACCCGGCTTCGGATCTTATCCCAAAATTATGAAGACGCTCTTCGGTCCATTATGTTCCCATCTCATCAGTCGTACGAAAGGCCGAAATCGGTTTCGACCGTATACAGATAGTCCCCTCATTTCTCGGGAAGGATGTGGCGAGAAACGATATGATTTCCCAATGGCTCGATCAGATATATACTGACGTTTGTATCGAACCCGACCATGACGTACGTGATAGTTGTCCCGTCGGTTCCGTTTACCAAGGCATTAAATGCGTGTCAGACGGTGGTCGGACACTGCTGATATTGAACCGCCATTCCCCAATCTATAAATAGCTTCTCTTTTTACCATTTATCACTTTTACATCTCCAGTTTCCAAAATTTTTAAGCTCTTTCTCACATCTTCTGAGTTTATCTGCAAGCCTGTGATTTTTATTGCAAAATCTTCCTTCTGTGGTTTTCACTGCAAAACCTTTGTTCAAAACACCACATATTTGTCATCCTTTTCTATTCTCGATCTTCAAAACCAAAATGGTAAGAACATAAAAAATCGTTCCTCAAAAAGAAAAAGCTTCTTCTTCATAGCCTGCCACCGACAAAACACCGGTGGAGCCACAACCTGAGTAGTGTGTTCCCGGGGCGTGTGTTCTTACCTCCGATTTTAAGGTCAACAAAGGCTAGTCGGTTCACGGCCGATGCAAGCCAGTATCGAGGTATCTGTGTTCGATAACCGAGGGGCATCTCGAAAATATAAGATATGATTGCAACTGGAAGAACAAAGAAGTGGTAATCCCGTCTCCTGAATAAGATATTACGACTCATGTGAAAGGGTTTTTAAGTGTGTATACTTACCCTTTCACGTTAGGTTCTCTCGACCCCGTTATCATTGATTTTTGCCGTTAATACCAAATAACCCTAGGCCAAATTCATCCTTCTTCTTGGCGGATCGTTATTTTGATCCATTTCTTTATGAACAAAATCGAGGGGAAGCCTTTCACCCTCGACCACCTCATTCGATTGTACAGCCCCCGCCTCTTTCGAGGTGGGTTAATAAAACTTCAGCGCCGGGCTACCAAGGTTCTGTTCTCGAGCATAGACGAGGACAAGGATCGAGGCTGGATGGGTAGGTTCGTTTGAGTGAAGACTTCGGACCTAATACCGGTCGAGAAAATGCCATTTTCTGAGAAGTGGAACATGAAGCGTAACTGTAACTCCGCTACTATCTCCTATTGTTTTTCCTCTTCGTTTCTTTCTCACTAATATCCCCTTTTTGTGATGCAGCGGTTCCTTGGATGCCCGGTACAGTTCCTGACCTCAAGAACTGGGTACGGGACCTGGCTTCGACCTCTACATACGCCGAGCGCTCGCCGCTCATGGCGTGATTTGTCATAGGGCCGATGGGAGGCCAAAAATCATGATAAGCCTTTTTCTTGTATCTTTCACGACCTAATTTCCCCTCCGTATGACGTCGTGACATCACCTAGTCTCTATGACTAGGTAAGCCAAATATTTGCGGAATAATGAAATGAAAACATGAATTAAACAGCTAATTGTTCAAAATACACAGTAATCCCAAAACCCGGAACATCGTAAGTCACAAGCTACAAAAGGAAACCAATATCTTTTTACACGAGAGTGTAATAACAGAAGTAAGGAAGGTATATGACGTAGAGGTAATAGAGGGAAACTCATAGGTCTGCGGACGCGGCCGATATACCCTGAAGTCTCCGTACAGCAGCAAGCACTCTGATCTAGTAACGGGGCTGATAAGAAGTACCTAGATCTGCACACAAAAAATGTACAGAAGAGTAGCATGAGTACACCACAATCGGTACCTAGTAAGTTTCAAGTCTAACCTTGGTAGAGTAGTGACGAGGTCACGTCCGGGACCTTCTAGAATATGATAATAAATCAAGGCAAAAATGAAATATCGTAGTAAACTAAAGATTGAAATTTAACAAGAATGAATTTATAGAAGGTAACAGCTCAATACACAGAAATAGAACAGGAGATCTCCCGAGATACCGTCTCGTAGTCCCAAACGTAAATGTGCAGGGGGATCTTCCGGAATACCGTTCCGTAGTCCCAAAGTAAATATGCAGTACATGGGGATCTCCCGGAATACCGTTCCATAGTCCCAAAGTAAATATGCAGTACAGGAGGATCTCTCGGAATACCGTTCCGTAGTCCCAAAGTAAATATGCAGCGCAAATAATAGAAATACAACTACATCACGAAATCTTACGATTTAGACTAAGTACCAGTCAAGGAAGAAGCAGAATATTCACTAAGCATGTTGCACAGAGTTCACATAAGCAGTTAAGACACGTAGACATGTTGTATTAGACTAAACAGGATAGCTACACATATTGGAATAACTCAATTAAGAATAAAAATAGATTAATACTCATTAAAATGGTATAACTCAATATAAAAGGAAAACAGGTTGCTGCTGAGTAAGAAAATCGGGTTTTTTCCACAACTAGCCCGTGTACGTACTCGTCACCTCACGTACACGACGCTCACATATCACAATAGTTCCAAATCTTAAGGGGATTTCCCCCACACGAAGTTAGGCAAGCCACTTACCTCGAACCAAGCTCAATCAATCGGTTACAATGCCTTTTTCACGAATATCCGGCTCCGAATGGCCCAAATCTAGCCAAAAGCAATTACATATCATAAATACAACCACAATACACTCATCTAATTAATAAAATCAATACTTTAACAAAAATTCTGAAATTCGTCCTAAAAAGTCGACCCGGACCCACATCTTAGAATTGGGTAAAAGTCACAAAATCCGAAAGCTCATTCACTCACGAGTCTAACCATATCAAATTTACTAAAATTCGACATCAAATGGTCCTTCAAATCCACAAATCAAACTTTCCAAATCCCTAGCCTCAAACTCCCAAATTCCACCTTAAATACATACTAACTAGGTGGAAAAACAAATGGGGAAGCAAGATTATGATAAAAAATAAGCAGAAGGGACTTACCTCAAGAAATGCCTCGAAAATGCTCACAAAAATCGCCCTAAACCGAGTTTGCAAAGTCAAAAATGACAAAAATCACGAAGCCATTCGGTTTTAAACACTGCCGAGGCATTTCCGCACCTGCGGAGCCTGGGCTCGCACCTGCGCGCCCCGCTGGTGCAAAAATGTGGGCGCACCTGCGAAAATGACTAACCTTGGCTACCTCCGCTTCTGCGACTACTGGTCCGCATCTGCGCTATCGCAGGTGCAAAGAAACCATCACACCTGTGACCTTTGCTAATCTCCACCCCTTCCACACTTGCGCTCAACCTTCCACACATGCGGCCTCACACCTGCGGCTAATACCCTCACAGGTGCGATCATTCCAGCAAAAGACCAAACTTCAAAAAAAAATTAACTTCCATTCCAAGTCCGTTAACCACCCGAAACTCACCTGAGGCCCCCAGACCTCAACCAAACATACCAACCAATCCTAAAATACCATACGAACTTGTTCGAGCCCTCAAACCTCCGATTCAAACTTAAAGAACTTGAAACTTCTAAATTCGACAACCGATGCCGAAACCAACCAAACCACATTCGATTGACCCCAAATTTTGCACACAAGTCATATTCAACATTACGGACCTACTCCAACTTCCGGAATCAGAATCTAACCCCGATATCAAAAAGTACACTACCGGTCAAAATCTCCAAAAATATTGACTTTCGCCATTTCAAGCCTAAAAAACTACGGACCTCCAAAACACAATCCGGACACGCCCCTAAGTCCAAAATCACCAAACGAACTAAAGGAATCGACGGAATTCCATTCTGGAGTCGTCTTTCATACAGTTCGACTATGGTCCAAATTCTAAGCCTTAAACCTCCATTTATGGACTAAGTTCCCCAAAACACTCCAAAACCCAAAACGAAACCTCCCGGTAAGTCACAATAGCAGAAATATATATGGGAGAAGCAGTAAATAGGGGATCGGGGCTATTACTCTCAAAACGACCGGCCGGGTTGTTACATCCTCCCCCTCTTAAAACAATCATTCGTCCTCGAATGAGCATAGAGACATACCTGAAGTGGTGAAAAGATGAGGATAATGGATGCGCATATCTTGTTCGGTCTCCCAAGTGACCTCATCGACCGACTGTCCCTTCAACTGAACCTTCACGGAATCAATGTTCTTTAACCTTCACGGAAGTAATTTTCTAAAATAGCCACTGGCTCTTCAACATAAGATAGATCCTTGTTCAATTGGACTAAGCTGAAATCCAATACGTGAGTCGGATCACTATGATACTTTCGGAGCATCGAAACATGAAATACCGGATAAACTCCTGCTAGGCTGGGAGGTAAGGCAAGCTCATAAGCAACTCCCCAACACGCCGCAACACCTCAAAGGGACCAATGAACCTTGGGCATAACTTGCCCTTCTTTCCGAATCTCATAACGCCCTTCATAGGCAAAAACCCGGAGCAAGACCCGCTCTCTAACCATGAATGCAACATTGTGAACCTTTCGGTACGTGTAACTCTTCTGTCTGGACTGGGCTGTGTGAAGTCTATCCTAAATCACCTTAACCTTTTTCCAAAGCATCCTGAACCAAGTCCGTACCCAATAATCTGGCATCGCCCAGCTCGAACTAACCCACTGGGGACCGACACCGCCTACCATACAGAGCCTCATATGGTCCCATCAGAATGCTGGACTGATAACTGTTGTTGTAAGCAAACTCCGCAAGTGGCAAGAACTGGTCCCAAGCACCCCCAAAATCTATCACACAAACACGGAGCATATCCTTCAGTATCTGAATAATGCGCTCGGACTGTCCATCCGTCTGAGGGTGAAATGATGTGCTCAACTCAACCCGAGTACCCAACTCATGCTGTACAGCTCTCCAAAACCGTTATGTAAACTGCGTACCCCGGTCAGAGATAATAGATACTGGTACTCCATGAAGCATGATGATCTCACAGATGTAGATTCGAGCTAGTTGCTCGGAAGAATAGGTAGTCATCACAGGAATAAAATGAGCCAACTTGGTCAGCCTATCCATAATCACCCAAACTACATCAAACCTCCACTGAGTCTGTGTGAGTCCAACAACAAAATCCATAGTGATCCGCTCCCATTTTCATTCTGGAATCTCCAACTTCTGAAGCAACCCACCTGGTCGCAGATGCTCATACTTCACCTGCTGGCAATTTAGACATCGTGCCACATACTATACTATGTCTTTCTTCATCCTTCTCCACCAGAAATGTTATTTCAAGTCCTGATGCATCTTTGCGGCACCCGTATGAATAGAGTACCGCGAACTATGAGCCTCCTGGAGAATCAACTCATGCAAACCATCTACATTGGGCACACAAAGACTGCCCTGTATCCTCAATACACCATCATCTCCAATGGTGACCTCCTTAGCATCACCGTGCTGGACCGTGTCCTTAAGGACAAGCGGATGAGGGTCATCATACTGACGCTCCCTGATATGATCATAAAGGGAAGACCGAGAGACCACACAAGCCAATACTCGACTCGGCTCATAAATATCCAATCTCACAAACTAGCTGGCTAAGGCCTGAACATCCAATAAGCCATTAAGCTTCAGTTTCGGTTCGGTTTTGAACACCCCTAAATGCCACTGAGTCTAGTCAAAACTCACACTTTGAAAATTTTGCATATAACGTTATTTTCTCTTAAGGTCTGAAGCGCAGTCCTCATGTGCTGCTCATGATTCTCCCGACTTCGGGAGTATACCAGAATGTCGTCAATAAACACAATGATGAATGAGTCAAGATAAGGCCGGAACACATTGTGCATCAAGTGCATAAAAGTTGTCGGGCATTGATCAGCCAAAAAGACATCACAAGGAACTCGTAGTGACCATACCGAGTCCAAAAGGCAGTCTTCGGAATATCTGGCTCCCGAATCTTCAACTAATGATAGCCGGAACGTAAATCAATCTTGGAAAACACTCTGGAAAGTCCCTCACTACTAGAACTGACTCAACTGCAAGGGTATCAATACTGACATCATTCACATAAGCTAGATATGCGTCATATCCCTTCTCAACCATTTGTTGAGCTTTAAGAAATGAAATAACTCTGCTGGGAGTATACTCTAAGGTAACTCTCCACTCTAATCGCGGTAAACCTGGCATAGCCAATATCACGATTTTGGCGTGACAATCAAGAATAGCATAATGGGGCGACAACCAGTCCATGCCCAAGATAACATTAAAATCTATCATGCTGAGCAATAATAAGTCAGCTCTGGTCTCAAAACCACTAAGAGCAATCAAACACGACCGATACACGCGGTCCACAACAAGAAAATCTCCCACAGAAGTGGACACATAAACAAGGGAACTCAAAGAATCCCGCGATACACCCAAATACGGGGCAAAATAAGAGGACACATAGGAATATGTTGAGCCTGGGTCAAATAATACTGACGCATCTCTATGACAGACTAGAACAATAACTGTAATGACAGAATCAGAAGCAATTGCCTCTGTACGAGCAGGAAGGGCATAATATCTGGCCTGGCCTCCCCCTCTAGGCCGACCTCTACCTCCCCGACCTCCACCTTGAGTTGGCTGAGTAAGTGGGGTTGTAGCTGGTGCTGTAATCATGGCCTGAGGACCCGGTGGGGCACATTGTGGCTGAGAAGTCTGTGGAGGTGCACCCCTCCTAAATCTGGGGCAATCCCTCACCATATGGCAAGTCTCGCCACACTCAAAACAAGCTCTGGGAGGGCGTGGCTGCTGTGATTGGCTCAGGCTAGGTCTGCTGGACTTGTCGCTAGGAAAACCCCATGTAGGAGGCACACTAGATACTAGAGATGCGAAATAAGGCTCCTGGGGTCTAGAAGGAGCTTGAACACCACTAGCCGCTGGAAGATCTGAATGAACGGGGCGACTCACATAACCCCTACCATGGCGAGCTGCTGGGACACGAGCTCCAGAATAATAACCAGTCTCTGGAGACCTCCTTGCCTCCCTCTCCTCTCTATCCCGGGCAAGTATGCCCTCCAATCTCCTGGCAATACTCACAACCTGCTGATAAGAAATATCCATCTCCAACTCCCTAGCCATACTAATCAGGATGTTGGGGTGGAGTCTCTCAATCAACCGTCGAACCCTCTCTCGAACTGTGGCAACCAAGGCCGGTGCATGTCGGGCCAAATCACTGAAGCGAACTGCATACTCTGACATAGTCATAGCACCCTGGCGCAATTGCTCAAACTTCGCGCGCCATGAGTCCTTGAGGATCTGAGGGACATACTCTCTCAAAAATATGTCCGAGAACTGAGTCCATATAAGTGAAGTTGCCTCAACCGGACTACTCAACTCATAAGTATGCCACCAATGATAGGCTGCTCCTCTAAGCTGGAATGTAGTAAAAGAAATCCCGCTCATCTCTGCTACGCCCACAGTACGAAGAATACAATGACACTCCTCCAAAAAACCCTGAGCATCATCTGTAGCCAATCCACTGAAGGTAGGTAGGTGGGTGGTACTTCTTGTACCTCTCAAGTCTGAGCTGCTCCACCTCAGAAGCTGCTGCCCTAACCTCAGGGTGAGCTGGAGCTACCGGCTGCATTGGTACAATCTCTGGAACCTGGTCGACCTGAACCCACTGCTCTGGAGTACCGTCGACTGGAGTTTGTGCTCCTCCACCGGCCTGAGATGTGGCAGGAGCAAGTGGAATCAAACCAGCCCGAGCTAAGGTGTTGAACATGCTTAGAAACTGGGGCTAGAGTCTCCCAGAGGGCTGGTGCAGGAACAAGTGCCTCAGGTGTCTGTCCTCCAGTTGGAGCTACTGGGGGGGATCCTCTGTAGCAGCTTGTGCGAGTGCTTTGGCTGCACCACGTGGACTTCCTCGGCCTCTACCCCAACCCCGGCCTCTCGCGACTCTAGCAGGGTCGCGAGTGCCTGGTCATCAGATCCGCTTGTACGTGTCCTCATAATCTGTGAGAAAATAAAATACATAAGTTTAGAACTTTTGAAGTCAACAATTTTCGCACGACAAGGAATCAAAGTAGTGAAATTTTCCTAACAGTTCCATAGCCTCCCGAAGATAAGTACAGACGTCTCCGTATCGATCCACGAGACTCTAATAAACCGGCTTGTGACTCACGACACTATGAACCTAGAGCTCTGATACCAACTTGTCACTACCCAATTTCCCCTCCGTATGACGTCGTGGCGTCACCTAGTCTCTATGACTAGGTAAGCCTAAAATTTACGGAATAATGAAATGAAAACATGAATTAAACAACTAACTGTTCAAAATACGCAGTAATCCCAAAACCCGGAAAATTGTAAGTCACAAGCTACAGAAGAAAACTAGTATCTCTATACACCAGAGTCTAATAACATAAGTAAGGAAGGTAAATGACATAGGAGAGAATATAGGGGGGGCCGAGGTATGCGGACGCGACAGACATACCTTGAAGTCTCCGTACAACAGCAAGCATTGTCAGCTAGTAGCGGGGTTGATAAGAAGTACCTAGATATGCACACAAACACATGTGCAGAAGAGTAATATGAGTACACCACAATCGGTACCCAGTAAGTACCAAACCTAACCTCGGTAGAGTAGTGACGAGGTCAGGTCCGGGCCTTACTGGAATATGATAATAAAGCAAGGAAAAAATGAAATATCGCAGTAAAATAAAAATTGAAATTTAACAAGAATGAATTTATAGAATGTAGCATCTCAATACACAGAAATACAACAGGAGATCTCCCGAGATACCGTCTCGTAGTCCCAAATGTAAATGTGTAGGGGAATCTCCCGGAATATCGTTTCGTAGTCCCAAAGTAAATATGCAAGACAGGGGGATCTCCCGGAATACCGTTCTGTAGTCCCAAAGTAAATATGCAGTACATGAGGATCTCCCGGAATACCGTTTCGTAGTCTCAAAGTAAATATGCAGTACATGGGGATCTCCTGGAATACCGTTCCATAGTCCCAAAGTAAATATACAGTACATGAGGATCTCCGGGAATACCATTCCATAGTCCCAAAGTAAATATGCAACGCAAACAATAGAAATACAACTACATCACGAAATCTTACGATTTAGACTAAGTACTAGTCAAGGAAGAAGTAGGAAATTCACTAAGCATGATGCACATAGTTCACATATGTAGTTAAGACATGTAGACATGTTGTATTAGACTAAACATGATAGCTACATATATTGGAATAACTCAATTAAGAATGAAAAAAGACTAATACTCATTAAAATGGTATAACTCAAAATAAAAGGAAAACAGGTTGTTGCTTAGTAAGAAAATCGGGTTTTTTCCACAACTAGCTAGTATACGTACTCGTCACCTCACGTACACGACGCTCACATATCACAATAGTTCCAAATCTTAAGGGGATTTCTCCCACACAAAGTTAGGCAAGCCACTTACCTCGAACCAAGCTCAACCAATCGGTCAAAATGCCTTTCCCACGAATATCCGGCTCCGAATGGCCCAAATCTAGCCAAAAGCAATTACATATCATGAAATCAATACTTTAACAAAAATTCTAAAATTCGTCCTAAAAAGTCGACTGGGACCCATGTCTCGAAATCGGGTAAAAGTCACAAAATCCGAGAGCCCCTTCACTCGCGAGTCTAACCATATCAAGTATACTAAAATTCGACACCAAATGGTCCTTCAAATCCACAAATCAAACTTTCCAAATACCTAGCCTCAAACTCACAAATTCCACCTTAAGTACACACTAACTAGGTGGAAAAACAAATGGGGAAGCAAGATTATTGATTAAAAATAAGCACAAGGGACTTACCTCAAGAAATGCCTCGAAAATGCTCTCAAAATTCGCCCTAAACCGAGTTTGCAAAGTCAAAAAGGACAAAAATCAAGAAGCCCTTCGGTTTTAAACACTCCCAGGCATTTCCGCACCTGCCGAGCCTGGGCTCGCACCTCCGCGCCTGCTGGTGTGAAAATATGGGCGCACCTGCAAAAATGACTAACCTTGGCTGCCTCCGCTTCTGCGACCGCTAGTCCGCATCTGCGCTATCGCAGGTGCAGAGAAACCATAGCATTTGCGACCTATGCTGATCTCCACCCCTTCCGCACCAGCGCTCAACCTTCCGCACATGCGGCCTTGCACCTTCGGCTAATACCCTCGCAGGTGCGATCATACCAGCAAAAGACCAAACTTCAGAAATTTCTTAACTTCCATTCCAAGTCCGTTAACCACCTGAAACTCATCGGAGGCCCCCGGGACCTCAACCAAACATACCAACCAATCCTAAAATACCATACGAACTTAGTCGAGCCCTCAAACCACATCAAACAATGCTAAAATCACAAATCATCCTCCGACTCAAATTTAAAAAACTTTAAACTTCTAAATTCGGCAACCGATGATGAAACCAACCAAACCACGTCGGATTGACCCCAAATTTTTCACACAAGCCAACAAAACCACGTCTGATTGACCCCAAAATTGCACACAAGTCATATTCAACATTATGGACCTACTCCAACTTTCGGAATCGGAATCCGACCCCGATATCAAAAAGTCCACTACCGGTCAAACTCTCCAAAAATTTGACTTTCGCCATTTCAAGCCTAAATAAGCTACGAACCTCCAAAACACAATCCAGACACGTCCCTAAGTCCAAAATCACCTAATGGAGCTAACAGAATCGACAGAATTCTATTCCGGAGTCGTTTTCACACAGTTCCGACTATAGTCCAAATCCTAAGGCTTAAACCTCTATTTAGGAACTAAATGCCCCAAAACACTCCTAAAACCAAAATGAAACCTCCCTACTAGTCACAATAGCAGAAATGGATATGCGAGAAGCAGTAAATAGGGGATCGGGGCTATTACTCTCAAAACGACCGGTCGGGTCGTTACAAAATCTTTGATAGTTTGAACGAAGTGTTTTCCATACACTTGATCAATTCTTGTGTGTATGCCTGGGAAAAGATGTGGTTTTGAGGGGGCCATCCGGTAAGGAAGAGGCTTCGACCTTTGTTCCAAAACAGGTGAAGGATAATAAGAGAAAAAGGGCCTCTATTTCTGAAGATCCAAAATCGAAGATGAGGACGTCTCGTAAGTCGAGGAAGAATACCATCCCTTTGAACGAAGAATCAGTTCAACGTCTAAGGGATGAAGACGAGGAAGCAGAAGATGACGGGGTCCGTACTGGTGGCCCGAGTGAAGAAAACCATTGATGCCTCAATGATAGTTGGATCAATGGCGGTTTGTATGTCTCTGTCGCGAACTGATGCGATATCGGAGAAGGATTCGGGCAAAGTCCCCAAGTTAATGGAGGTCGAGGATGCCTCCCACCGAAGTTGACAACCAGTGGGTATATCCGAAAGGGTTGATCCTAAAGTACTCTGAACCGATGAGAACATCCTAAGTGACTCTCTTAGTTCAATAATAATCGGAGACTCGCCTACTCTCCCCGCCTTTATCGAAGGGGCGATTCGAGAGGCCCAAACTTCAGGGGCCCTCGAAGTAGACGAGCCTCACGAGAGAGAGGACCCTTTTCATGATCTGTTTACCGGCATCGAGGATGCTGTCAGTCCTAGTGATGCATTGGGTCTTTTCCACGAAGTGCAGCAAGATCTGAATCGGGTAAGCCTTTACTCACTTCGTTGGTACCACATTCATGTTTGTTTTTCTTTTCTGGATTCTTTTCTTCTTTCTTCGCAGTCCGCAATGGTTCATCGAGAATTGTGTTCTCTGCCTCGAGATGAGCTGCGTCGGTACAAAGCAGACCTCCGACGGGTCACAGAAGAGAGGAACGCTCTTAGATTACTCTTCGGGCAAAGGGAATAAGAAATCAAGGACCTGTGAGCTAAGTTGGCCAAGGCTTATCAAGACCAGACTGACCTGACCGAGCAAGTGATGATAATCTTAAAAACCCATAGGCTCGCTTCTAGAACGGTGGCTAATATTTCGATCTCACAGCTGCAGCAGAAGCTTGAGGTGATTGGGAAGCTTCGTGAAGAGTTCGATATGATAAGGGTGGAGACCATATGATGGAAATATGGTATGGATCGTCTTGCCGCAGAGAAAAAAACTACTCGAGCCCAATTATCATCGGCCTTAAACCAACTTTAAGACATGAAAGAGAAGAGCTCAGTCCAAGCAAGAAAAATAGAGTAGCTCGAGGCTCGGTTGGCCTTGGAAATTGCCAAAGCCAAATCTGACGCTAAAAAAACAAAGGACAATGTGGATGCATTCGTGGCCATTTGTCGGGCCGACACTGAAGTTGCTCACGTACAATTAAGAGAGGCATCCGAGACCACTAAAACTCGAGCACATTAGGCTGCTGAACTTGCCAAATGCCAATCTCGGAGGGAGACCCTCGAAGATATCCATGCTCGAGGTTTTGATCTCACCGAAGGGATAAAAAGGCTAAATAGCTCGAAGCTTATGCTGAAGCCTTGGCTTCCGATGATGATGATGATGGGAGCAAGAGTGGGTTTGAGAGTGGAAAGGAGCCCGATGGAGAAGAGACAGTCCTCAGAGATAACTATGAGACTTAGAGTTTCTTCTGTTTTTTGTGTAGGGTCCTGTTCGGACGTTGTAAACACTTTTGTATATATATAAAGATCTTTTCCTTTCCCGATTTGTCTCTGCCTTGTGAAGGTCTTGTTTCATTCATGCCTTATGAAAGTTTTCATAAGTTTGAGGCTTTAGGCAGTTTGATCAAATTCGGACCTTTATAGCCTTTATAACCAAGTGGGTGTTTGCTCAAACTTGAAGCGGTGTAGCCCGTAGGCTTTATGGTTGAGTTAGTATTTTTCTCGAACTCAGAATAATTGTTAGCCCTTAGGCTTAGTAGTCGGGTGAGTGATTGCTCGAACTCGAGATAATTGTTAGCCCTTAGGCTTTGTAGTCGAGTGAGTGATTGCTCGAACTCGAGATAATTGTTATCCCTTAGGCTTAGTAGTCGAGTGAGTGATTGCTCGAACTCGAGATAATTGTTAGCCCTTAGGCTTAGTAGTCGAGTGAGTGATTGTTCGAACTCAAAGTAAGAGTAGCCCTTAGGCTTAATAGTCGAGTGAGTGATTGCTCGAACTCGAAGTAAGGTAGCCCGTAGGCTTAGTAATCGAGTGAGTGATTGCTCGAACTTGAAATAATAGTTAGCCCGTAGGCTTTATAGTCGAGCGAGTGCTTTGCTCGAACTCGAAAAAAGGTAGCTCGTAGGCTTTATTAGTCGAGCGAGTGCTTTGCTCGAACTCGAAGTAAGGCATCATGTAGGCTTTATTAGTCGAGTGAGTGCTTTGCTAGAACTCGAAGTAAGAGTAACTCGTAGGCTTAATAGTCGAGTGAGTGATTGCTCGAACTCAAAGTAAGGTAGCACGTAGGCTAGTAATCGAGTGAGTGACTGCTCGAACTCAAAATAATAGTTAACCTGTAGGCTTTATAGTCGAGTGGGTGATTGCTCGAACTCGAAGAAAGGTAGCCCGTAGGCTTTATTAGTCGAGCAAGTGCTTTGCTCTAACTCAAAGTAAGGTAGTCCATAGGCTTAATAGTCGAGTGAGTGATTGCTCGAACTCGAGATAATTGTTAGCCCTTAGGCTTAGTAGTAGAGTGAGTGATTACTCGAACTCGAAGTAAGAGTAGCCCTTAGGCTTAATTAGTCGAGTGAGTGCTTTGCTCGAACTCAAAGTAAGGTAGCCCGTAGGCATAATAGTCGAGCGAGTGATTTCTCGAACTCAAAATAAGAGTAGCCCTTAGGCTTAGTGTGGGGCTTGGCCTTGTTGATTTTTCGGTTGGCAGTCCCGATTTATGGGGTAGTGGTCGGCCCTTAATCTTGTTTGCGTAATAGATCATGAAATAGCGGATGGGTTATGAGATGTGAGGTATCGGCAAGGAAGAAATTTCTATTTATGTCGTTATACATGTGTTCATGTTTTGTACCAGGGATTGAGCAAACTACACGAGCATGGTTCGTTTTGACCATTTGGCTCTTACAATTTTTCCTATCGAAACCTTGTTGTTATGAAGTAACTTCCTTGCATCGAACTTGACATATGAACTTGATATATTTAAGGGTAACGCCCTCCAGTATTCGAGGTTGATTGTAAAGAGGCCTCGGATACTATTGAATTGCTCTAAGTTATCACGGTCAATGGTTGACTCATTAAAAACCTTGCCGAAACACCCATATGGGATAAAACCGGTCTAAGGGAAAAAGAGTGCAACGCGTGCTTTCAGGCCTAAGGCTTTGTGCTGAATAACCCATTCCTGTTCTTGGTCGAACTCTTGCAAGGGTTGGTTTCTAAATATAAACGTACATGGGAGGGTCATACCTTAGCAGTAGTATCGTTTTAGGTGTGACACGTTCCAATTGCTTGGTAGTTGCTTTTCGTTTATAACACCGAGATTGTAGGATCCTTTACCGACGATTTTGAGTACCCAATACGGTCCTTCCCAGTTTGGACCCAGTTTTCCTTCATTTGGATTTCGGGGGTTGAGGGTGACTTTCCTTAGCACTAAGTCCCCAGTTTTAAAAATGACGAAGATTGGTTCTTCGATTATAGTATCTTTCGATCCGCTATTTTTGGGCGGCCAATCGGACGAGAGCGGCTTCTCACTTTTCATCCAATAATTCTAGGCTAGTATTCATAGCCTCGTGATTTGACTCTTCCGTTGTATGTCAGAACCTTGCACTGGGTTCCCCGACTTCGACTGGAATCAAGGCCTCAGAACCATATACTAAGGAGAACGGGGTTGCCCTCGTACTGGACTTCGATGTTGTTCGATATGCCCAAAGGACTTCGGGTAAAATTTCCCTCCATTTCCCCTTTACGTCGTTAAACCTTTTCTTTATGTTTTGAATGATAGTCTTCTTCGTCGATTCTGCCTGTCCGTTCCCACTAGGGTGGTACGACATTGTTAATATCCTTTTTATTTTATGGTCTTCGAGGAATTTCGTTATATTGCTGCCGATAAATTGTTTTCCATTGTCACACACTATTTTGGCGGGTATCCCAAATCGACATACGATGTGATCCCAGATGAAGTCTATAACCTCTTTCTCTCTCACTTTCTCGAATGCCCATGCTTCAACCCATTTAGAGAAATAGTCAGTCATAAATAAAATGAACTTAGCTTTACCTAGGGCCAACAATAGAGGGTCGACGATGTCCATCCCCCATTTCATGAATGTCTATGGGGATAGGACTGAGTGAAGTTGTTTTCCGGGCTGATGGATCATCGGTGCAAACCTTTGGCATTTATCACATTTTCGAACAAACTCTTTAGTATTCTTTTCCATGTTATCCCAGTAGTATCGTGCTCTAATGATTTTGTGAGACAATGATTCGGCGCCGGAGTGGTTCCCACAAGTGCCTTCATGGACCTCTCGTAAAACATAATCGGTATCACCTGGTCCTAAGCATACTGCCAACGGTCCATCGAATGTCCTTTTGTATAATGTTCCATCTTCAACCAATGTGAATCGAGCAGCTTTGGTTTGTAGGGTCCTCGACTCTTTAGGGTCCAATGGGAGCTTTTCGTTCTTCAAGTATTCAATATATTTATTCCTCCAATCCCATGTTAAGCTTGTAGAGTTTATCTCGGCATGACCTTCCTCGATTATGAATTTCAAGAGTTGAACGACAGTCCCCGAGCTGATCTCGTCTTCCTCGACCGACGACACCAAATTTGCAAGTGCATCGGCCTCATTGTTTTGTTCTCGAGGTACATGCTGTAAAGTCCATTTCTTTGAAACAGTGCAAAGTTACCTGCAGTTTGTCCAAATACCTTTTCATTCTATCCTCTCGAACTTCGAAGGCTTTGTTTACTTGGTTTACCAACCAGTAAAGAGTCACACTTGGCTTCAATGACTTCTGATCCTAAGCTTTTGGCTAGTTCGAGACCTATAATCATGGCCTCGTACTCTGCCTCAATGTTAGTCAACCTAGAAGTTTTGATAGATTGCATAATAGTTCTACCCGTGGACGGCTTCAAAATGATGCATAGCCTGGACCCCTTCACATTTGAAGCATCGTTTGTGAAGAAGGTCCATACCCCCAATGATGTACCAGATTTTAACAAGAGTTCCTTTTCCACTTCGGGTACGAGAGTTGCGCGTGAAATCAGCTACGAAGTCCGCTAAATTTTGAGACTTGATGGTCGTCCGGGGTTGATATTTGATATCGTACCCACTGACTTCGACGACCCATTTGGCCAATCGGCCAGATAGTTCGGGCTTGTGCAAAATATTTCGAAGTGGGTAAGTGGTTAATACGCATATGAGGTGACATTGAAAGTATGGTCTTAACTTTCTAGAGGCGCTTATCAGTGCAAGTGCCAATTTCTCTAAGTGCGGATACCTAGTTTCTGCTTCCCCTAAGGATCAACTTATATAATAAACGGGAAATTGCGTATCTTGATCTTCTCGAACTAGGACACCACTTACCGCTATTTTCGATACTGCAAAGTACAAGTAAAGCTTCTCATCTGCCTTCGGAGTGTGAATCAGTGGTGGGCTCGATAGGTATCGCTTCAATTCTTCTAATGCATGTTGGCATTTAGCGGTCCAGGCAAAATCGTTCTTCTTTTTTAGTAGAGAGAAAAATCGTAGGCTTCGATCCGACGACCTCAAAATGAATCGGCCTAAGGCAGCTATCCGTCTGGTTAGCTTCTGCATAACTTTTACACTGTCCACAATGGTGATGTCTTCGATGGCCTTGATTTTGTCGGGGTTGATCTCGATCCCCCGATTCGATACCATGAATCCAATGAACTTACCTGAATCGACCCTGAAAGCACATTTCTCGGGGTTGAGTTTCATGTTGTATTTCCTTAAAATCTCGAACGTTTCCTGCAAATGAACCAAATGGTCCTCTACGCGCAAGGACTTAACTAGCATATCGTCAATATAAACTTCCATTGATTTACCTATTTGTTCTTCGAACATTTTATTTACTAGGTGTTGGTAAGTAGCTCCTACATTTTTTTAGCCCAAAGGGCATTACATTATAACAATAGGTTCCATACTTGGTGATAAATGAAGTCTTTTCTCGGTCCTTCGGGTTCATTTGGATTTGATTGTACCCGGAATAGGCATCGAGAAAAGTAAGGATCTCGTGGCTGGCTGTGGCATCGATCATGCAATCGATGTTCGGTAGTGGAAACGAATCTTTGGGGCACGCCTTGTTTAAATCCTTATAATCTACACACATTATAAGTTTGTTCCCTTTTTTAGGAACTACAACTACATTAGCTAATCATTCAGGATATTTCACCTCCCGAATGGACCCTATTTTGAGAAGTTTAGTTACCTCATCCTTTATGAATGTGTGTTTTATCTCGGATTGGGGTCTCCTTTTTACTTCACCGGTTTGAACCCGGGGTCCAGGCTTAGCCGATACGTCGTTATCTCCGGTAGGATCCCCGTCATGTCTAAATGGGACCAAGAAAAATAATCTATGTTATCAATAAGGAATTGAATGCTCTTTTCCTGAGTTCAGGAGTTAATCCCATTCCTAGGTATACCTTTCGCTTGGGCCGGTACTCGATCAATAATTTGTTCCAGCTCTTCGGCCGTTGATTTGGTGGCGTCGGAATCTTCGAGAACAATAAAAGTTCGAGGGGTCAGAAAGTCCTACTATTCTTCTTCTATCTCCTGCTTCCCTGATTCGGTCGAGGCTGATGGTTACGATTGCTATTTGATTTCCTCTTTTCCTTTGATGCTCGACCTTTCCGAGGTTGATAGTGTTGATATCGGTGTTACCTCATCGACCGCAAACATTTCCTTTGCAGTATGTTGTTCCCCATATACTGTTTTTACACCGTCTGACATCGGGAATTTCACCACTTAGTGGAGGGTCGAAGGGACTGCCCTCATATTGTGGATCCAAGGTCTTCCGAGCAGGGCATTGTATCTCATGTCACCCTCGATTATGTGGAACTTGGTGTCTTGAATTGTTCCAGCCACGTTCATCGGTAGAATAATCTTCCCTTTAGTTGTTTCACTGGCCATATTGAAGCCGTTTAAAACCCGAGTTGCAGGTACAATTTGACTCTGTAGGCCGAGCTATTCCACGACCCTCGATCGGATGATATTCGCCGAACTACCTGGATCAACTAAAATATGCTTAACTTGAACTTTACTTAATAAGATAGAAATTACCAGAGCGTCGTTGTGGGGCTGAGAAATGCCTTCTACTTCTTCGTTGTTGAATGACAAAGTGCCTTCGGGCACATAGTCTCGGGTTCGTTTTCCCCTAGTGGTTGATACCTTAGTATGTTTTAACATGGGTCCCAATGGAACGTCGACCCCACCGACGAGCATATGAATGACATGTTGGGGTTCCTTCTGTTCATTTTTCCTGTTGGCATCTCTTTCTCTGAAATTATTCTTGGCTCGATCGCTGAGGAACTCTCGAAGGTGGCCCTCATTGAATAGAAGGGCTACCTCCTCCCTTAATTATCTGCAATCATCGGTCTAGTGACCATGCGTTCCATGATACTTGCACATCAAAATTGGGTTTCTTTAGGAAGGATCGATATGTATGGGTCTAGGCCACCTAGTATATTTGATCCTTCCGATTGCCGATACAATGCCCGATGCATTGATGCTAAAGTTACATTCCGATAACCAAGGTGCCTCTGTGGAATTGACATACTTGTCAAAACCACTTTTGCTCATAAGTCTTTGAGAACTCTGTCCTCGATCACTTCTTTGATTGTTCCCGACGGAATTGCGTCCTGAACCATTGTTCCTTCGATCTGTGGTATATGGTTGATATCGGTCTCTGTCCGACCTTGGCTACCTGTCGATGTCCCTCTAGTTTTTAACTACCGACCTGTTTGGATGTACTTAACCGGAAGGGGCCCCTAGTTGGTCGTCTTCGACCTTGATCTTCGATTGATATCGGTTGTGCACATCTGCCCAGGTTACAGCCGGATACTCGATCAAACTTTGTTTCAACTGACGTGATGCTATCGAACTTCGCTCGTTCAACCCTTGGGTGAAAGATTGAACGACTCAATCATCTGTGACCGGTGGCAATTCCATGCGTTCTATTTGAAATCGGGACACGAACTCCCTCAGCATTTCATTAACCCTTTGCCTCACCTTGAAAAGGTCCGATTTCCTCGTTGCTACCTTTATGGCCCATGCGTGTGCCTTTACGAAAGAATCTGCTAACATGGCGAATGAGTCGATGGAGTTTGGTGGCAGGTTGTGATACCAAATCATTGCTCTCTTCGAAAGGGTCTATCCGAATTTTTTTAACAGTACAGATTCGATCTCATCATCTTCTAGGTCATTCCCTTTAATGGCACATGTATAAGAGGTGACATGTTTGTTGGGATCGGTCGTTCCATTATATTTAGGAATATCGGGCATGTGGAATTTTTTGGGGATCGGTTGGGCTGCACTTGGTGGAAAAAGCTTTTGCACTATTTTTTTGGAATCCAAACCTTTCGACACTAGTGGCGCCCCCGGGATCTTATCAGCCCCGGAGTTATACATTTTCACCTTTTTGTCGTTTGCCTCGATCCTCATTTCTCCTGATTATATTCATTTGGTCAGTTCTTCGAACATCTTAGTAATTCAGGGATGAGTCCCCGATTCTTGTTCATTTAACCTTACTATAGTTGGCTCCGTTGTGTGGGTGATTTCTCATGGTGGATTGGGCTCCAGTTTGCTCGGTACCTAGGTTTGACTCTGCAACTGAGTTATCATTACCTGTTGAGCTTGCAACATTTCGAAAATCATACGTAAGCTAATTCCGTTTTCCTCAACGTTATGGGTGTCTCGAGCTGCAGATCGAGTACCACCACGAATGTTATTTTCAGGTTCAGAACGTTGGTTTGCCTCAATAGCCACATGCGAATTAACGACTAATGGTACTTTGACTCGGGCCCCAATGGCATCGACAAGCGGCCTTTCGGCCCTGGGCATCAAGTTGTTGTTCTCACCTTGAAGGCCAGCTTCGTTATCGATAGATAAGGCCATTAATTGAGAGTTCATTGTTGCTAATCCGAAATCAAAGACACTTTCAACAACAAGCGTAAAATGGTATGTTTTGCAGATTCGTATCAAATAACCACTATTATCCTCAGCCCCACGGTGGGCGCCAAACTGTTTACCCAAAAAATTGATATAGTTGAATTTATACGTAGTTCTAAGGGTACGCAATATAACTTGATACAAATCGTATAAGCAGAAATATCGAATATTGACTATCAAGAATGAAAATACAAACAAGGTTGAAGGGAAGGTGATTTATGAGTAAGCAAGATGAAAATAATATATAAAGCTCAAAATGATAATCTCTCAATATGAAGCCTATGCACAGTATCTAAGTTATGGTGTCTTAATGTCTCAATGCCCCCTTACAGAGATAATAGCCATCCCTCTTATAGCGGGAGATCATACTTTAGATATAATTAAAAATACATAGCGGGGAACCATGACAAATCAACTTTCCCTTTTTTTCCTACCGAGATTATCTCCTTTAGTACGGCTGTAACGACTCTTATCTATAGGCTCGATATTGACTTGAGCTCGATACTTAATCGAGCTCGATGTTGATTTGAGCTCGATTTTGACTCGGGGCCCGATATTGATCCGGGCTCAGCATTGGTCGATTTTTGGCTCTCGAGCTCGTTAACGTTGCTTCACATCATGGTTCGATTTGGATTCGAGCTCGATAATGACTTCGAGCTCGGTATTGATTGGTCCCTGAAACTCGAAGCTAGGTAACCCAGCTTCGGATCTTATCCCAAAATTATGAAGACGCTCTTAGGTCCCTTATGTTCCCATCTCGATCAGTCGTACGAAGGCCGAAATCGGTTTCGACCGTATACCCTCTTAACTCTATGTGATCGCGCCACCCCGTATGAGATCACTAAGTTTGACTATTTAACCGTTTGCAATGCCATACAAGCTATCACAATTGAAAAACCTAGCACCAGAAAATTTGCAATTTCAACTTGTCATAAAATGCACTGAAACTCACCCGAGCCTCTCGGATCGCAACTCGAAGCATAAACTGTAAGTGCAAAAATAATGCCAATATGTACAACGCTTTAACACGTGATTTTGACCATAAATAGGCAAAACAAGGGGTTTGATCGTTACAACAACAACAAGAAGAAGAAGTCAACAACAATAACAACAACAACATACCCAGTATAATCCTACAAGTGGGGTCTGGGGAGGGTAGTGTGTACGCAGACCTTACCCCTACCTAGAGAGGTAGAGAGGCTGTTTCCGATAGACATTCGGCTCAAGAACACTCTAATATTATCTTGTAAAAATTTATAGTTTCTATTTTTAGGTTAAAATTTAAAACTTGCTTATATTGGACTTTTGTGGGTCAAGTTATATGCCCAACCAATGAGGGGCCAAGTAAAATATTTAAGGGGTCCTATCGCATATACAATATAATACATATAGGTCTGCCTATGGTATAGAAGGTATCGCGATACAGTAAGGCCTCATTTGTTTGCACTTAATGGAGATCTGAATCTTAAACATTCAGATCTCAGACATTAAGTGCGTTTGTTTTCAAAGTCTGAATCTTAATTATTCAGATCTTTATCGTTAAGTGTGTTTATTTTTTTTACTTCATAACCACTTAATGGGTCTGAATAGGTATTGATGATAGGATATAATTATGTTTTAGTCGCTTATTACACTCTAATTTACTACGCTTTAATTGAGTTTGAGTTTTAATCGCTAGTGTTTTGCACTAATTATGTGTTTTATGCCTTGTAGGAGTGATTCTAAGCTATGTAGATGCTATGGAATGAATTCAACTGATTTTGAGCTTTGAAATCTGAGTAAAAGCCCAAGGAATTAAGTAGGGATCGTGTTTGGGGATCAACGGATGATAGTTAAAAACGAACGAAGAATCGAGTAGGCATATTTTGCACTGTCTAGTAAAATGCTCATAACTTTTTGTTCAGAACTCCATTTGGGATACAAAATTATGGTTGGAAAGATAATTCAGATAGCTACAACCTTTATGTTTTACGTTTTTCCAAATTACAAACAAAACAGGGTGAAAAATACGGTTGAATCCACGGCCAAATCCGTTGTTGAATCCGCGGCCGCGGACGTCCTGACCTGGAAAAGTGTCCTTTTTCGCGTAGGAGAAGGTATAATTATTTGGGCCCGACCCTACTTGGTATATATACATGAAAAAATAATATTTTAAGAACTTTTGACATATTGTTGACACAATTTAGACCTAAGGAGGCTAAGGAGACTGGGGATTCGACCTAAGGAGGCAAGAACACACTAGGAGCAAGGCGGAGAATTCTTCTACAAGTTTCTCACTTCCTTCTTCCTATTTCTATTATTGGTTATGAATTCTAGTGTTGTAGTTATGCATACTATTATGAATAGCTAATTTGTTATCTAGGGTTTTGATGGAACCTTTTGTAGGATGAATTCTTGTTATGTTTTAATATAATTTAGCCTTTAAATTTATCTATTTATTCAACTACGTGTTTATTTCAGTTGATTGAATGGCCATCGATTGACTGTGCCTATTTATTATGTGTTGCTTGAGAAAGGATACATATTTAGGTGGTTGTTGAACAACGTCACTCCTAACGTATGTGAGAAATCAATACAGTGGGTTTAAAGGTAGGTTTAGAAATAACAAAGTCTTGACGTGCTCATAGTGAGCGGTTCGATGAAGTCAACTAGCGTAGTTCGAGAGAATATGTCTAGTAAATTATTGTAGTTGCTCGAGAGAGAATTACGACACCTAAAGTGCTCATGATCAGTAGAGAATACATAGGAGAAATTGCAGGGAGCATAGCGGGGAGGATTCTGACAATTGGGATAATCATAACTCTAGACCTCCTTAATTTAGTTTCCAACCCTTTGTCTCGTTAGTTGATAATTTTACCGCTTTCTGGTATTTGCTAGTTAATTCGTTAGAAATATAAATCTCAATCTTTATAATTTAGAAAATTATTCAAACTTGTCTTCTTAGTGATATTAAAAAGCTATAGCTAAGCCTTAGTTCTCTGTGGGATTCGACTTCGGACTTTTAGACCGAATTATATTTGCAACGACCGCTTATCCTTTTTAGGACTAGAGTTGGGCGTGATCAGGTATGTATCATTAAGATTTATAACAGAGACTTAATTTTATTAAGATACTATCATCCATATTCATTATTAACTGCCGCCATCGCCTACCATTATCAACTACCACCATGCCACCCACCACCATCATCATCCTCAATCATAGCCGCTATCATTGTCGACTACCACCACCCACCATCCCACCACTCCCACCACCATCATTAACGACAACCAACATTCATCCACCTCAACTACTACAACTAATCACCCCATCACTATCAACAATCATAGTTGACACTACCCATCATTATAAACTACCACCACCTACCACCATCTTCCTCAATTACAACAACCACCACCACCACCCGCCATTATTAAGTATCACCACCCACTACCACCATCCTCAATCATAATAGCTAACCACTACCAATCACTACTAGTTACTATCCTAAACTACCACCAACCCCCGCTTTTAGTCGGCATTCACAAGCACTACCGTTAGCCATCATCACCACCAGCAACTATCATATTTTAAAAAGCTATATATTTTAGTTATGTAATATTAGATTAATTAGTATTTTATTTAAATTTTATGTTTATTAATTTTCAAATAAACATAAATTTTATACATTCAGATGTTGAAAATCAAACAGTTTTAATCATTTAGTATTCAGATCTTAATACACATATTGACATTCAAATATGTATTCAGATTTAGATATTTTAATCTTAATACACATTTTGATATTCAGACGTCCTAATCTTATAAAAAACAAATGAGGCATAAGTGAATAATACAAGATACTTTATTTCTTATTTTAACTTTTATAAAATTTTAGCATTATCACTTTTATTTACGGATCTTTTCATTTAATCTTAACTTAAATAATCAATAAAATTGCCTTTTTTTTTTGTAGTAGGAAAGAGGGTTAACTTCATTGCCAAAGCCATAACTTCTAGATCTTTCGCGCGTCAATTTACGCCAGCACTTGCGTGGCAAGAGAACACCCACCGCTCACGTTAAAATCATTTCCCATTAAATTTCTAACTTGTACCGCCCCTTGTTAGCGAAAATTGGCCTTCTGTTTGAAAACTATTATTCTCGTAAATCTCCGATCAAAAGGTAAGAATTTTTCTCAATTCTCTATTTAAATTTGCAGCTAATGAATTAAAATGCTTTTTTAGGAACAAATTTGCTTTATGTTTGGGAATTTTTGAGGTTTATTCCGATTCATTCCGCATTTTTTGCTACAAAATACTTAACTATCCAATCGTATTCTGGTAGAACTTCGGCTTTGTTGAGTTTTGAGAATATAATTGGCCAAAGGCAGATAAAGGAGGATGCAATTATAAAAATATTTAAATTATGATAGATCATTTGTATATATTGAAAATTAAGTAAAGTGGAATGGAAATATATGATTCATATAGTTGACTCAGTTAGTACCCTCTGTTTCAATTTGTTTGAAACCTTTTCAGAGTACAAGTGTCAAATTGACTAATTTTGAATTGGAGCATAGATTCTCTTACGTTTTCTGAAATAAAATTTACATATTTAGAATATAAAAAGTACAATAAGCCACCGTACTTAACAATTCAAAATATTTAAAAAATTTGAAAAAAATATGGTAAAAGAAAACCTTGTTTGACTCCCCAAATAGTAATAGGTTCATTCTTTTTGAAATGGAGGGTGTACTAGTTTGAGATTGAGTTGTAGTTGATTTGATGATGATTGATAATTGGGATATTGTTATCCGGTAGCTGAGCTGGTGGGAGATAGTAGGTAGAGGTGCCCGCATGCTAGTCCGGACACAACCGTCATAAACATAATAATAATTGGGATATTGTTACTTTCTAGGTGTCTTGTCAATTCAACTTTTAAAATAAAGAGAGAAACTACAGAACTGTCAGTTATTCCCAGTGTAGAGATAACTAATTCTGTCTTTAGGGTGCTTGATAATTGGATTGGCTACAGAATAGTACTGGATTGAGGTTTGAAAGAGATAACTAGTTTAACAAGACGGAAAATTTGGTTTTGAGCATTACACATTTATTAAAGAAGGGATAAACTGACTTCTCCTTAGCGTTGGTTTACATGAATGATGTATTCCTGTTTACCGGAGATCGGAGAAATCAATCAATCAACTATGCTTCAACCCCAAACTAATTGGATTTGGCTATATAAATTCGCTGTATCATTATGCTCTATCTAGGATCCATTTTATTCCAGTACTTAATAGTTGTCTCTAGGCGAATTAGGGGTTCTCTAATTATGGGGAATTTTTAAAAATCACATTATCACTACACTATTAAATATTAATACTAATATCTTAAATCTGGACATTGGAGAAATATGTGTTGAAATTTCTAGATGATCACATGGCGTATTGTTAAGTGCAAAAAGATGAGGAGGAGGTTGGGATTGATTGCAGCACAGCAGTATTTGTAAGACTAGAGCGGGCTTAAACAGATCCAAGAGTTGTAAAAAAAATAATCCAAGGATTAACTCATTCCAGATGACTACATTATCTTTTTTTCAGTCTAAGGGCATGATAAATATTGTGACTAGATCATCATCTCTGACAAAGTTGCAGTATTTTAAGGTAATCAAACCAGCTACTGTAAATACTGATGGCATCATAGAAACATGTGCTGAATATCACTTGTTCTACTGGAGTTACTGAAATGTAGGCATGGAATTGAGGTTGGTTGAGGTTGACTACAACAACAACAACTACGCCTCAGTCACAAACAAGTTGGAGCTGGCTATATGAATCCTCACTAACCATGTTACATTAGGTTGAGTTTGACTATAGCAACATATTGTTTTCTACCTAAAAGTTTAGGAGTTAGGTTGCTTTTTTTTTTTCCTTGCTCATTTCACTCTTAAACGCTGAATACAGTGTTACCACAATAGAGTAGCAACCTCTGTCCAACTCCAGCTACCCCCAAATTTTACAAATATATTTAAATCTGTGGATACAGTTGTACCCAAGTTTCTAATGATCTTGGGAACAAAAAGATTTCAAGCATTTCAGTTGTTGATATGATCCTAGGGTGCGTAAAACTCTTAAGGAAAAAAGGAGAAAAAATCCAAATATTGTAAAAAGGGCTCACTTTATGCACAAAGTACTGTACAGAGCCTTCCCCTTGCATACATTAATGGGAAAAAGGTGTCCCAGAGACCAGTTTTCATTAACTTTTTGAGTATATACTTTAGTGGATTGTAACCATAGTTAGATTATGGGTCCAATGAAGAATTGTAATATGCTTTGTTATGAAACCTAATAGATATTCCATTGGTTCTTGACTTTGCCGCATAATGTGGAACGATATCTATACCACAATAAAATTAGTTGGGGATCAACTTAGATTAAGAGTAGGGAGCATGCTTTTTCTCTCAAATGTTGGACTTGAAATGGAGCTTTTCTGTGAGTGATTATCTGAACTCATTCCATAGAGGTGGAACTTAATTCAAATTGAATTCGATATGAGAAGATTGTTCCACTTGTTCATATCGAAAGGGATGCTCCTGTTACCATTGAGTGGTCGATTTTCAGCTTTTTCAAACTGAAAAATTCAGAAGCTGACTTGAGCTAAGGTTCGACATGGTACCTTGATTCTGGTGTCCCAAAGCATTATTAGCAGAGGTTAAAACAAATGCATTTGGTTGACGACTTACCTTCATTCTTCAGGATTATCCTTAGTGGTCTAAACTGTAACTTATATGCCATAAAAGATGCAGCTTCTAGCTTCAATAGATAGGATTCAATATACTGTTTGTGCCAGAAGGCTCAGAACGCATTTCTACACGAACACTAGAAAATAGTTTAAAAGACAAACAAATTGGTTGATACTTGTGGTTCTCCTTTTTAAGACTAGCTAAAGTTTGTGTGTTTGATGATGGCTTACTTGTATGCTCTTATTAGATAAAGAAACCCATGCAGTGGCAGGAGACATGTCACTTGTCTGTTATATGGAGAGGGAAGAAGTTTACTCTGGAGATGGATCCAACTGCTACTCTCAAATCACTGGGGGATGAATTGCTGAATCTCACCAATGTCAGAGATGATACATTGCGGCTCATTGTGCCTACTAATAAAAGTTCAAGGCTTTTGTATCCTTTCTCTGAAGAGCACTCCTGTCTAAAATTGGAAGCAGCATCGATCCTCGAGGTGTTTTTATTAGTTTCTGCTCCAGTTTGTGAATGTATTATACTAAATAGCTATTGAACTGGCTGTCTACTTGAATTCTGGATAGGGTTTTTGGGATTTTGTATGCTTGAGCACTTAATTTTGACAGACGTGTTTGTCCTCTTATTTTTTATATGCTATTACTGATTATTCTACTAAAACATCTCAATTTAACACTTTATTTTTTGAGAGTTAGCTTGATGAATATCGGAAATCATGTAACATTTTCCACTCTTGGAAGTAGGCTTTTCCTTCGAAATCTGACTTGAAGGAGTTGTAGCCGTAAGTTAGTTTTTCCAAAGGCACATCGCAAAAAAAATATATTTCAGCAGCTTTGATGGTTTGAGTGTACTTCTATTCTGAAATGAATGCTTCTTCTATTTACTTCTTTGTTAAAACTAAACTTTCAATGGATAAATAAAATTCATGAAATTGATTCCTGTATGGTCAGTGTCTCCTTGTTTAATATAAATCTTTCTGTACAAAATGGTTGCGTTATACAGCTGAGGGATGATTCTACATCTTGTCTACATGCTTTCTTCTCTATTCCTCATTTATGTGTCCGTATGATCTTGTGTATGTTTCTTTATGAAATATGACAAAAATTAAGGCATGGTTCTGAGTTTCTATTTCTTTTAGAAAGGTTATGTATGTGTCGTGAACCCTCGTTATTTCAAACATCGATTCTATTGAAAATTTTATCATTCTGTAGAATCTTGTACAACTGTCTGCTAAAATGATTCGAGTGAATTTTTTCCTGAATGATATGTCATATTTATGGCTTTGAATTTCTGTTGCATTAAACCTATACAAAGAAAAATGTATACCATAATTCTTGTGCTTGTGGAAGAGTGGGCAATTCTTAAAGACATAATCAACTTCTGGGGTGAATATCTCTTTATTTTAACCTTATCACATAGTGTATTAGGTATTTATGCATTTCCAAACAGTGAAAAGCCTAAGTAACTCGTTTATCATACTCTTTAAGCTGAACCTTCCAGACTATTTATTTGGGCTTAAATGACAAATGCCTGATGTTTTTTTGTTTCAGGGGAAGTCTATTCGGATGCTGGGAGTTCCCAAAGATGAAGTAGATGACATTTTACAGAGTGCAAAGGCAGACCTCAGGATTGTGGGTTTTGATGAAGAGGAAAAGAGATCGAGGCAAAGAATCTCAAATGGGCTTCAAAGTTCACTAAAGCTTCCACAAGGGCCTTATGTCTTTTGTGATTTTCGGACACTCCACCTTCCAGGTGTAGAGGTATAGCTAGCTCTAAAATGTAACCACTATCTTTCCCTACAGTTGAAACTAAAAAAGTACACTCTGACCAATGAGTAAAATAACGTTTCTAACCTATCTGGATTTCGAGTGAAAATATACTGACATATTCGTAAGTAAGACAAAGACAACATTGCTCTCACACTTGGTTTTCCACTGTTAGATATCTTGTATCAGAATGGATAATTGACTTTCTATTCAGCATTATATCACTTTGAAAAACAGGTTGAGCGAAAAGTTTACAGGAAATAATCTATGAAGCTTTATGTTCATATATGGGGAGAACAAGGATAATTGTGTGGAGAGGCTTGACTTACCTCCTTTTGAATGTTTGGCCGTATGGCTGTCCAACGGGACGGGACGGGACAAACGGGATGAAACGGTAGGCCCATCCCGTCCCGCTAACAAACGGGATGGGACGGGATGAAACGGGACAAACGGGATGGGACGGGACGGGTTCGTGGGCCTTAAGTGCCGTTTTAAAAAAAAATAATTAAGCATTAAGTTTGGCAACGACTATTTTTTTGACAATGACTAAGTTTTTAAAGTTTGCAACGGCTAGTTTTTTGACTTATTTAATAAACTTAAAAATTAAACGGAAATTAGGAAACTAAGTAAAGAATTATAAAATATTAAAACAAAAGACTTGTAATGAAATATTCTAGTAATTATAAATTTATAATAGAGTTATAATTTATTTAATATAATTTCAAGCCATTAAGTAACTAAGTAAGAGTGTAAGACAATTCATAAAAAAATTCAACGCTTAGAGCCTTTTATTTTATTAATAGAACTTTCAAATCTCACATACAAATATAATTCTTTTGAAGAGCACCTAATCTACGCAGCCACCTTCTAGGAAGGGTTCTGTTTGAACTAGGCCTCTTAGTAGCCAATTACAAATTATCATACTAATATTTGTAAGTTCCTATATAACTTTGTTGTAACTTATCTATAATTTCTCTCGGACATTGTTCTGGAATTGGCAATGTTGATTGATGTTCCATGAGTTCCATGCCGTCATCGCTCCCCAGTGCTAAGTATCTCATTGTATTCTTCTTCTTCCCTAGTGGTTAATTTTTCAAAACCAAGATTTCTTCTTTCTGAATTTATCCAATCTCTGAATAATACGGAAATCTCTAGGCTGTCTTCCGCTAATGAATGTCTATGATCTCCGATTTGAAATCTTGCCGTGCTAAAAACACTCTCCGATGCTACTGATGATGCTTGAATAGCAAGGATATCCCGTGCCATTATTGAAAGTGTTAGAAAAGTCTTGCCACGCTCCCTCCACCATGCCAAAAGTTGTTCGTTGCCTTCTTCGTCTTTAATACTTTTCAATCCTTGATTAAGATAAGAATCAATTTCATCATCAATAGAGGAATCAAAACCTGTTATATCATCCATATCTTCCCATAGAACTTCTACTCTAAGACTTAGAAGTAGAAGGAGCAGGTTCACCACCTGTTATTTCCATAGATTTATATTTATCAAACATTGATCTAACATAAGAATATATGTTAACTTGGCAGTCTTCGAGAGATGTTTGTTCATTTTCTTGAATGATATGTAAAAATTATATATTAAAATTAGGAGATGAAATGAGTGCACCGTGATTAAATATTGAAACTTGAAGAAATTGCCCAAAATATTGCTCCAAATACTTGACGAATTAATTTGAAACTTGAAAGTTGCTCCAAAAATTTGCCCAAATACTTGAAACTTATCACTTGATAGTTGATAGTGAGAAAATTGAGAGAATGTAAGAGATTTGAGAGAGAATGATTGATTTTTGTGGGAAACAATGAAGAAGGATGGGGGTATTTATAGTAGAAAATAGGGCCAAAGTGTAATTTAATAAACTTAGGGGTTATATTAAAAGTTTGGGGGTAGGGGTGTTTTGGGGGGTGGAGGCCAATTATAGCCGTTTTTTGCCGTTGGGAACGACTATTTTTGCAATTGGAGCCGTTGTCCAACGGCTAGAATTCTCAAAAAAAAAAAAAAAAAAAAGACGCAGGACGTGGCGGGACGGGACGGGACGAAATGGCCATCCCGTGTCCCGTTTAACATGGGCCCATCCCGTTTAAAATTAAGTCGGACGGGACGCGGGACGGAACAACCCATCCCGTTGGACAGCCTTATTTGGCCGTATTTCATATGCTGTGATTATTCATTAGTTGTCTGTAACCGAGTTGGTATCCATCTAGCAGACCTTCTTGTGTTTCAGGAAGTTGGTTGCTACTCTTTTTACTTCTTGTGCAATGCTGAGGCCACAGAAATATGTTCCTTTTACTTGTTCTTTTACTGGTGTTCTTCCTTATTCTTTACTGGTGTTTTTTCTTATTTTGTTTACTTATGCTTTTACCGGTGTTCTTCCTTATTTCATTTACTTGTGTTTTTAATGTTTCTTCCTTATTTTTGTTTTATTTTTGTGCCCTTCTCGTCTTGGGGATTATCCTTCTTTTTTCTTCCCCTTTTGGATAAGTGGTTGGGCATCATCTTTTTATTTTAGTTTCACCTAACTGAGTCAAATCTATTACTTTTGCCAGGGTCATTGTGATGTGATTAGTGCAACGGGTGGGTGTCAAATTGGGAAGGGGATATGTAGGTTTTCCCCCCGAAATTTGTTGAGGCTAGATATCCGCATGTAATTGGACTATTGGAGTCTGGGGTTTCGTAACTTGGTACATAATGCACAAGATGCATTGGTCTCTTAGTTGGATAGAGATTAGAGGGTCTAGTAATGATATTACTTGTTACTCTTTGTAAAATCGGTGTGACTATGAGTAGATTTATTGACCTCAACAAATTTTTCAATTTGTGTCGGATAAAGAGGATTGAGAGATGGATTCATTATCTTGATATTGGTAGTTTTTTGAAAGTAGAAGAAATGAGGATGTTGAGATGGATGTGTGGGCATATCAAGAGAAATCAGATTTAGGAATGAAGTTATTCAAGGCAAAGTGAGAGTGGCCCCCCGTGGAGGACAAGATGCGGGAGTCGAGGTTGAGATGGTTCGGGCACGTGAAGAGGAGAAGCACAAATGCTCATGTTAGGAGGTGTGAGAGGTTGACCATGGGCGGGTCTGACAAGAGGTAGAGGTAGGCCAAAGAAGTATTGGGGAAAGGTGATTAGGCAGGACATGGCGCCGCTTCAGCTCACTGAGGACATGACCCATTATAGGAGGATGTGTAGGTTGAGAATTAGGGTATAAAGCTAGAAGGTAATCGAGATTTCCCTTTTCATTACTAGTAGTATTAGTAGCACTCTGTATGTTTATATTCTTCGATCTCAATTATTTGCCTGTTGTTTCGTTTGATCATGGGTGCGTCTATAGCGTCGCCATACCATATATATGCGTAGTCCGTGTGAGGCTCCGATGGCGTTATATACGCATATATATGGTATGGCGACGCTATAGACGCACCCATGATCAAACGAAAATATATATATATATATATATTATGAGTCTGTGTGAGGTTCCGATGGCGTTATATACGCATATATATGGTATGGCGACGTTATAGACGCACCCATGATCAAACGAAAAAATATATATATAATGAGTCCGTGTGAGGCTTCGATGGCGTTATATACGCATATATATGGTATGGCGACGCTATAGACGCACCCATGATCAAACGAATATATATATATATATATATATATATATATATATATATGTGTGCAAGAGACATCATGAACTTATCGGAGTGACGTAAGGTCGTTACACCTCCGAACAACGTTAAGAGACTGGCATCGCTATCGTTACATGACTCTAGAGAACTTACAAATCATAAGAATAGACTTTCTGGAGACAATACTATTTGATCATGAATTCAATATGGAGGTTTCTAGCTACTAAGAGTGGAGTCGTTATGGCGTAGCGTTTCGTTCTCGGCTTCTCCTTTACTCCCCTTTTTTCTTTTCGTCTTTTGTATTCTTCCTTCTTTCTTTCTTCTTCCTCTTTCTATTTCTTCCCTTTTCTTCCTTTTTCATCTTTTCTTGAGCCGAGAGTCTATCGGAAACAACAACTCACCAGGTGTGCTGAGTGCGGTTGTTCTCAGCTCTTTAGCGCCCTATGGCTCTGCTACCGTGATGCTTGGCCGAGCCTCCCTACCGATGTATCGATCCCGCACATTTAGACCAGTCCTAGACCCCATTTGTGGGATTATACTGGGTATGTTGTTGGTGTTGATATTGTTAGTTTTCCATTGTAATATGAAGTTAAGATTGGTTGTTTTAGGATAAATATGTGCTGTAAACCAAGATTTGTTTTCTATTATTCAAAGAGAGATTTTTTAATTGATTATTTAATTATTTGGCTCATCAGTTTTTGTTAACACCTATCCCTTTGAACAATCACGCCCCTTGGGGTGTGGCCTTTCCCCGGATCCTGCGGGAACGCGGGATGCCTTGTGTACCGGCTGCCCTCTATCCCTTTGAACAATGTTGTGTTAATATATTAGCTGTGAGTTACTGCAATAACTATTTTTCCCTTCACTTTAATTGCATTTTGAGATGTGCTGATCATGTTGGCAAGAAATACAGCTTCTAAATATTGTATTTGGTGATTCTGTAAATGTGAAGGGAGAGAAATTCCATGCTTTTGTATGTCTTGGCTGTTATTGTCCTCCTGAGGATATGCAGGTCTATTTTGCCTTTAGAGAAATGTCGTTATTGCTTTTTACTGAGGTCAGCATGACCGTTCTAGATGTGGAGTTTGTTTAATTATCTCCCGAATTCCCCTGCTTGTGAGAGGGGAATGTACTATTCTCTCTCTCTCTCTCTCTTGAGAAGTTAACTCCTTTACTTTTGTTTTATTATCTCGTTTTTATTCAAAACAAATAGTAGTTATCGAGAGATTGTATTCTTTGACAGTGGAGTCACAATGTTGCCACATGTTTACGAAATTGTTGAAATTTAATCTCCTTCCTGGGGGCGCATGTGACCAAGCATAGCCGGTAATGGAGAAGAATTGCGATAGGTTGATTTCCAGCATACAGATAGTCTAAGTATGATGAATCCTATGAATGGATAGATATGATTCATAGAGTCAACTTTTACAAGTAGGTTTATTTGACAACCAATTGATGTAGTGTTCCCTTGGCTGCAGTTGAATCCTCCTGCTTCAAAAGCTTTAAAACTAATGCACAAGCTTGCTGCTGATCCAGGAATAGTTGCAATCATGAATAAGGTAAGTCTAGAAAGGTTTTCCTATCTCAATACTTTGTTGATATGTGCTATCAGTTGTTGTAAACTTTCGTTCATTGGGCTTCTTAAAGCATCGCTGGCGTGTGGGTATCATGACAGAGATGGCACCAGAAGGCTATGTTGGTGTTAGTCCTAAATGCATTCTTGGTTTCAATAAGGTGAGCAACCCTTACCCTAGTTCCTTTCTCCCCTGAAGAAGTAGATACAGAACAGGATAATGTACATAATAACGAACCCATAAATTTCATACTTAATCATCTTAGTTCTTTAATTATTTCCCCATTAGTTTTTGATTTGCTAATATGATGCTCTTTTCTTCCATATAAAAGTATCTTTGATAATTTCTGTTAAATAACCATATTCAGAATCATGGAGAGGAGATATCACTACGTCTTCGTACAGATGACCTCAAGGGTTTCAGGAAGTACGATAGCATCAAGAAAACTCTCTTGCATGAATTTGTGGGTGGTCCTCTCTGAATCTTTGTTTTCCAATTAAAAATATTTGAAATGATAAGTTAGTCTGTGATTTTCACGGTGAGTAATTCTTCTGTGTTCCTAACTTATATTGTTTCCATTTTCAGGCACACATGGTACACTCTGAACATGATGCGAACTTCCATACTTTGGATAAGCAGGTAAAATGTTAATAATCCCATTTTTCATTCTTTGCTTCCTCAGTGGCAAGGAGTTCAATAAATATTTAAGCAAAAGACTGGGACGGCCTGTTTTTAGCCCCTAAACTAAGATTAGTTCTGCTTATCTCTGCCATCCAACAACAACATCAACTATGCCTCAATCCTAAATAATTTGGTGTCGGCGATATGAATCCTCATCCCTTTTATTAAGCTCAACTCATATCGCCATCATTACCAAAGTAAAATATAAGTGCAAGTAAAAAAAGATAAATATATACTCCCTCCGTTTTAGTTTATGTGAACCTATTTCCTTTTTGGTCCGTTCCAAAAAGAATGATCTCTTTCTAAATTTGAAAATAATTTAGCGTAAACTTACAATTCTACCCTTAATGAGAAGCTTTTATAACCACACAAATACTCTTGGCCCCTTTTTTACTTGTTCAGGACCACAAATTCCAAAAGTCTTCATTTTTTCTTTAACTCCGTGCCCAGTCAAACAGGTTAACATAAATTGGAAAGGAGGGGAGTATAAATAGTAGTAATAGTAGGTAGTAGGTATATAACCATGTCTAAAACCTATTCCCAGCTAGTAGGTATCACCTATATGGATTTTCCTCTTCCATTGTGCCTTATCTTCAACTAAGTCGGCATTGGTTCCAAGAATTTGTAGGTCTTTTGAGAAAACTTCCTTCCATGTGATTTTAGGTCTACGCGTCCCCTTTTAACACCTTCCACCAGTCTGCTTATCTCCGCAATATTCTGGTTAAATGTGCAAGAGATATTAAGATTAGATCTTTCTGGCAGCTCAATGAAGAAGCTGCTAAGTTGGATTGGACTAAATCAAGAGGCTATACCTTGAGTGGTGGCAGTTTGCAACACTATGAGGACGGCAAGGACAATAATAATCACATTGGGTTATCACATAAACTTGGAGGACAAAGTTCAGTTTTCAATGCTCGAGCATCTTCAGTGGTTGCTGCCTACAGCCGTTTAGCACAGACATCCACCAACCACTCAAAAGCAATTAATATGAATCAGGAATCTAATTCTGGTGGTTCACTTGATATTGATCAGCAATCCAATCATACGGATGCTCTACTGGAAAAGCAACTAAATGATGCAAAAATAAAGTCTTTGGAGAAATGCAATGGTGTATTTAGCGCTAATGTCCCATCTGATGATCATAGAAAATCTGAACCTGATCCTGATGACTATGAGGCTGGCTCTCCCATGAAACATGAGCCTAGTACAGAACCCGGAGCTAAATTACGTGAAGAACCTGACCCGGATGATTGCTCTTTAGAAAAACACAATATAGGAAGTCCTATTTCTGTGGAACCTGATCCCGATGAACACGCTATGGAGATTGAAAAGGAAGTAATATCTGGTCAAAATAGCCATGTTCCACTGGGGTATCATGTAAATGAAGAAGAGAGTGGATCTTTTACACACAAGAATCGAGATGATTTCCCTGAACGAATCAAGCTAGAGCCATATACTAATGATAATGATATAATACCAGATGGAGTCTCAAGTACAGTGATCGATGAGCCTGATCCAGATGACCAGGAATTACAGAGGATACAAGACCCTGTAGCGATTGTTTGCAGTCGACTGCAGAAAGCAATAGGGGTGCTGAGATCTCAAGCCAATCCCCTGGAGGCCTCTAGAGTAGTGCAAACTATATTGAAAATTGTAAGGTAAGTTGAACTTGAATCTTCCATTTAAGTTAGAATTTTTTTATCATACATGAGCTTTGGATTGAAGTTTGGCAATGCAACTGTTTGTAGGAATGTAATTGAACACCCAGACGAAGTGAAATTCAGAAAGTTGCGGAAGGTCTGTGATTTACTATAATGGTCTTAAGTGATTTACTTTTGTGTGGAATTAATCTTAATTTGTTCATCACAAATTGATTGCAGGCCAATCCTCTAATTCAGAGGGATGTGGCGAGTTATCCAGGTACATGATTTTCCAGATCTATTGCAATTTATTTTCCTTTCTGCGAAATTCCTCCTTCAACAGTTCTTTTTCCCCATTCCCGTACTTTCCTATCGCATTCGGAGAGCATTCAGCAATGCTCCCTAATCCATATTGTTAATCTTCTTTTTATCTGATATTCCCTTGGTCCACTTTCCCTGTATCTATACATCTGTTAACTCCGTCTTAATAAAGCTTCTACTCTTTATCAGGTAGCGAATTTCGCTTGTAAATAACTCTTCATGAAACTCTGGGATCTTTTAATTTGCGAGACAATTTACCACATTGTTAATTACTGAAGCATGAATTTGCACTCAAGCCCTAATTGTATGTTGAAGGGTGTGAATTGCAATTTTCTTTCCATGTGCCTAACATTTTGGTAAAAGATCTGTGGAGGTAAAAGATCTTTGCCGAAGTAGTCAAAGGTTCAAGTTGATGTACAAGCTAGCTTAATTGACCAAGGCCGAGGTTTGGTATCGAATTGAAATTCTATTTAGGTGAAATTGTTGCTTAATGGTACTTGTTATGATAGATGTTGTTTGCGGAGATTCAAAACATATTTGGTGATCCCATGAACATGCACATAAAGGAATTGTATGGACATCATTATCCCATGATGTTGCTTAATGGTACTAGTCATAGTTATATGCTTTTTGATCAGTAGGTGTTCCTTTTCCTTCTCTTTGCATCTTTTTGCTTGCTGAGCATCCTTAGCTGTAAATACTCATTTTGCTTTGCGCTCTGTGGTTGCAGCTGCTATAGACATCCTGTCTGTGCTTGGATTTAGCGAGGATGCTGTTATCGATAACACTGGTAGAATGGAAACTTATTTGGTCCTCAAAAGGAATGATCCAGGATTATTGTGGCTTGCCAAGTCTTCCCTTGAAACCTCCATTGCCTAGTGAACTTGTACCATATGTAAAATGATGCATTTGTTTGTGAAAAAACTGAAAAAGAATGAAGACATTCTTTATGGTGTGTAGCATTTGTATATCACAATTCTGATATTTTTTCTTTTCCTTGTATATAAATCCTTATAGAAGGTTCGAGCAATTGTGTTTGATGAAATAATACATAAACCAGGACGTCATTTCTAATGCAAGTTGAGTTGATTCTCTTATTAGCTTGTTTACATGCGATTATTACAATAACAGATGTTACTACTCATAGGATTCATTTAGTTGGTTTTAACTAATTTGGGATTATTCTGAGGTGGTAAATTATAAAGCAGTTGCGAAGACGTATCGGCTTCTAGCAAGGTGTTCTTCTGTGACATTAGTGCAAGAACTTGACAAAAAAATTCCTTTTGGTATTTCTACAACATTGTAAGTGCTAATGATCATTGATGGTGGATGTCCAAAAACCAATCTTTCCAGAGTTAAAACAAGCCACACTCTAAATACATCAAAAAGACTTTGGCTCCCAACTTTTGCTCTTGTATTGCAAAAAGGAAGAAATTGAAGATATTCCCTTCTGAAAAAAGCTTCTCAGATTCCAAGATGACCCACAACAAAGATTTTGGAAAACATTTTCTCTAGGTTCCTGCTAAAAAGAATAGGGTATAATGGCATCTATTTAGACAATCACACAGTTGAAAAATAGCATAAGCAAATTGATTTTACAAGAAATTGCTTCATTACCATTCAATGTGGTGTATGCATAGATATCAAAAGAAAAGGCAGATGACAGGAGAACAACATATGCCATTCTTCCAGAAAAGAGAAAAAGCAAAAGTACTTCTAAAGTTTCAAGACTAACGAAACAAGCAAGTGGTAGTACAGTAATTGGTGTGTGACCACACATGCTATTCCTCTTTATCATGATCAACCGTTAGAATAATTGGACTTTCATTTTTGTTTTTGAAATTGCAAACAAATGTATTCAAAGAATATTTAGATCTAATTAATTATATAGTTGCTCATTTTATATCTTTCTTAGTACTTGATACTACATGATTTATCAGCCAAGTGTATACCTAAGTTTGTACCCAATTAATTTTCATGTGTTCAAATTTTGTATGGTTACGTTACTTATAGGCAACCCGTTCCACAATGCATCTCGCGTTCACGCGGAGTCCGGGGAAGAGTCGCACTCCAAGTAGCGTGATGTAGACAGTGTATCCTAATGCAAGACATTAACGACTGCGTTCACGGGTCGAACTCGTGACCAATAGGTCACATGAAGACAACTTTACCGTTGCTTCAAGACTCCCCTTCAGAATTTGTATGGTTACGTGTTTATTCTATATCAGAGCTATAGTTATAGTTCTAGGATCAGTTAGTATTGTCATTATCTTGGTCTACAAATGACATAAGAATAAGATAAAAGATCATCATGTGATGATAATTACTCAATATGTTAGCTTCGTTGGTTTAATTATACACTATCTGAAATTTATTGGCTAGATTTATCCTGAATCGCGCCGGATAGACTCACTAAAGAAGGCAATTAGACCCTCCCTACCGAAAACCACTATAGAAATTTCAACAATTGATTTAATCATAGATTGGATATCTACAATGAGAAGGGAGCATTGGAGCAATGATAAAATTATTTTCGTGTGACCTATAAGTCATGGGTTCGAGCAGTGGAAGCAACCACTAATACTTGCATTATGGTATGTTGTCTATATTACACCCCTTAGGGTGCGACCATTTCGCGAACCCTGCATGAATGCGGAATGCTTTGTGCACTAGACTGCCTTTTTTTTTTCTTTGGAAATCTATGCTGATTAATTAGTTCAATTTTCATATTATAATCAGAGATTCACATGAATGCTCCGCACGTTCACTATAACATGTTCCTTTGATCTCTTTTTCGTTTCTTCTAGCTCTTTTTTTTTATTTTTTATTTCTCCCACTCTTTTGGTATAATCTCATAATCTACGTGTATGGCTGTGAGTGTTAATGGCTTTTTAGTGTTGGTCACGTCTGCACACTATAATGTTAGGCTGAGAGAAATTCAAGGAAGCTCTCTCATTCTTCACAACAGAAGTAAACTGCATTAACCAAACTAATTCAGAGAGAAAGAAAAAAAAGAAAGAATTTTCCAACTACTTTTTCAACTAACTTCTCTCTCTCTCTCTCACTTTTCATCAATCTTGAATCCAAAGAGCAGTTCTTTTTACAATCTCTTTTATCAAGATCCCAAAAAAGTTGGCAATCCAAGAACCCCATCCTCTTCAAACAAAAGGGTCATTCTTTTTTCTTGTGTTTTTTCACTTGGTGATCATAATTGCCTTTTTGTAAATGCCAATGTGATCAAATTGGTTATACACATTCTGTATTTGAATCAAGAAAATCCAAGTTGAATCAACGGTTGCCTCTGAGGTAGTGATCTAAAGAAATATGCCAAGCAAGCTAAAGAAGGCAATTGGTGCAGTAAAAGATCAAACAAGCATTAGCCTTGCAAAAGTTGCAAGCAATACTTCATCAACCCTTGAAGTTGCTGTGCTGAAAGCCACCACACATGATGATGTGCCTGTCGATGATCGATACGTTCAAGAAGTCATCAAACTTGTCTCCTCCAACAAAGCCTATGCTGCTGCCTGTGCTCGTGCCATTGGCAAACGTATTGGTAGAACGAGGAATTGGATCGTTGCCCTTAAATCGTTGATGCTTGTCCTAAAAATTTTCCAAGATGGTGATCCTTATTTCCCTCGAGAAGTTCTTCATGCCATGAAACGAGGGGCCAAGATTCTCAACCTCTCTAGCTTCCGCGATGATTCCAATTCTAGTCCATGGGATTTCACAGCTTTTGTTCGTACGTTTGCTCTGTATCTTGACGAGCGTTTGGATTGTTTCCTTACTGGTAAGCTTCAAAGAAGGTATAATAATCGCGAAAGAGAAAATTCTAGCAGCCATTATAGGACTAGTATGAGTAGTCGAAGAAGGGGTGATGAGCCCGTTCGTGACATGAAACCAGTAATGCTGCTTGATAAGATCTCGTATTGGCAACGATTGATTGAAAGAGCAATTGCTACAAGGCCAACAGGGGCAGCAAAGATGAATCGTCTCGTCCAAATTGCCTTATATGCTGTTGTTCAAGAAAGTTTTGATCTTTACAAAGATATCTCAGATGGGCTTGCTCTTGTTCTTGATAGTTTTTTCCATTTACCATATCAATCATGTGTAAATGCATTCCAAACTTGTGTCAAAGCAGCAAAGCAATTTGAAGAAATTGGTGCTTTTTATTCTGTTTGTAAAAGTATTGGAGTTGGCAGGACATCAGAATATCCAAGTGTACAAACTATATCAGAGGAATTGATTGAAACATTACAAGAATTTCTCAAAGATCAATCTTCATTTCCAGCACATACACAAAGCAAACCACATTTGCTTCTTCCGGGACCTGGTGGTTCAACGAGGACGACGAGCAGCAAACGTGATAGTTATGGCGGACAATCTGAATTTTCAATGGCCACAGAAACAACAGAGCCATACTCGGAGAGGAGTATTAATTCTGGTGTTGATTCGCGTTGCACATCATTAGAAGATCTAATAAGTGCAACCGAAACATGGAAGAGTCCAGCCAATATTTCGATTGATTTGGAGGCCTATTCGGATATTCAATTTGAGAAGCAGTTGCATGAGAAGGACGATACGGGGTCTACTCATTCATTGCCTGTGTCAAATTCAATGGTTGATCTTGTATCCTTACCAGATTGGCAAGGATATGATGAAGACGACGACAGAAAACAAGAAGAGGATAAACAACAAAAGCAGGAGGCAGTGAAAGATCAAGAAATCAACAAAGAAAAAGCTGCACATCAACAAGAGCATAAACAGAATCCATCATTAGATTCTAATTCAGCAAAAGAATGGGAACTCGTGTTAACTGAGGCGATACCATCAACATCTTTCAACGCGTTCCCTGAACAACCAAAACCTGAACATTTGCCTAGAAATGAAGCAAAAGGGTTGTTTACTGAGGCGATGATAACGCCATCAGCATCTTTCAACGCGTTCCCAGAACAAGGACAAGAAAACGCGCCAACAAATGAAGCAAAAGGATCATCAACTGAAGAGGTTTCTTCAAGCAATGGCTGGGAATTGGTACTATTCGAAAATATTCCACAAGCACAATCGACACAATCCATGCCTAGTACAACGAACAGCGTTAACAGCTTCAACTTCGCCACCTTGGACGAATTGTATAATCAGAATCCAATGCCAATGTTTCCAAATGGTGGCCAAAATTCACAATATACACCTAGTACAAACAACTTTTGGAATGATCAGAATCTGTCCTTGAACTTGCCACCTCCAAATAATGGGCTAAATATGTATACTCAAGATCCAGCTTTGCCAACAGCTCAACACTACAATCCTTTTTTACAAGATACATCAATGGACTTGGCCATGGTACCGGTCACCACTGCCACTGCCACGTACCCGACTATGGCCACCAATGCTCCGTTTACATTTCTGACGTCTACTGACATGTTCTCATCGTCAACTCCAGCACCTACATTCCAAGCAACTCCAACTTTTAGTGCTCAGAATCCAACTTCAGGGGCAGTGCAGAGTAGTGTGGAGGATCCATTCGCGACGTTTTCAAGTAGTGATCAAATGTTTAATGGCATCCCGAATGAGCAGAATTTGTTGCATGAACAACAGTTATGGTTGCAGAACCAAAACAAGATCATAGCAAAACATATGACTTGATTTATATACGTGTGTAAAATGAATAAATCTTGTTGTTATGTTTACATTTTTGCTTTTTGTTAATTCTCCTCCTTTCCGGTATGACACCATTTTTTGATCAGCTTACTCCGTGCATCTAGTTTGTAAAAAATGGCTCAAAAATCAATCAATTTAAATGTAATCCTCGAAACATTTTAACTATCAAATGAATTGTCTCACTTAACAAATTTACTAGTAGTTTAATCAAATGGTCTGAAACAACCATTCAAGCCTTTTACTTCGAAAAGCACTATTTTTCAACATAAACTTCTAAAGATCTTTTTTTTTCAACTTCAATCAAATATTGTCGAAACACCCTAAATATAAATAGCCCGGTCATAGATATACAATGTTCTATATTAAGGGTGTGTTTGGTGTGGAGTTCAGAAAATGTTTTCCAATTTCTCATGTTTGGTTGGTTTCTCTGAGAAAACAAGTTCTTTAAAAATCAAGAAATTAACTTTCTTGGTGGGAGTAGAAAAAATAAGTTTCATGAGTGTCATTTCACGATGATTGTCTCCTCCCCAACCCCAAACACCCCATCCCATCTTTCACCCGCACCCCTAAAAAAGTTTTCCACTATTTTTGATCTATTTCTGGTGCTTATTGCAATTCTTGGTGTTGGGTGTTTTTAGAATTTGATAAGAATTCGTGTGTTTTTGGTTAAATCTTGTTTTTCTTACAATTCCTGTTGAACAACTAAATTTATTAAATATTAAACAATGAAGACAAAAAGTATTCACTTTTGGTAAATTACAACAACAAAAATAACAAATCCAATATAATCTCGCAAATGGGGTATGTGAGGATAATGTGTACGCATAACTTAAGCCTACGATAGACCAATAAAGCAACAAACAATAGCAACAACAAGTTAATAGAGTAACAGAAGCGAATGACACAATGTGTAATAAGAAAGAAGCAGGAATAAGAAAATACAAGAATAGTACTATTACTACCGGTAAGCCTAGGAGAAACTCATGTCAACCTGTCAATCTGCCAACCTTCAACCCTAATTCTCGACCTCCACACCTTCCTATCGAGGGTTATGTACTCGGTAAGCTGAAGCAATAACATGTCATGCCTAATCACCTCTCTGCGGTACTTCTTTGACCTACCTCTACCCTTCCCCAGACGTGTCATGATCAACCTCCTCACACCTCCTAATCAGGGCATCAATGTCTCTCCTCTTCGCATGCATCACAAACATTGATTCCCGCACAGGCACCTCTTCGTTCCATAGAGACCGCAACTTTTGGTAAATTTAAAGGATCAAAACTCCTTAGGAATATATTTAAGGGACTATTTTGGACATAACCATAAGAGCATTAAGATTCATGATTAATATTTTGATCCCATTTTAAATTTGATGCATATTTTAAGTGATCCCATGGTGAGCATTTCCTTGCATTCACACCAATTAGATGGTCAAGTACATTGATAATTTTTTTAAACTTAGACTTCATTTTTCATTTAAAAATCTTAATCCTAAACTCTTTACAAATGAAACCCTTCAACTTCTTGTCCTTCTCAAAACAAACCCTTTAACTTCTAGTCTATTAAATCATCATAGAGTCAGAACAATCAATTAGAAAAATCTTACTTTTTTCCTTTGGCAGAGATAGAGTAGGAGAAACCAACAATGTCGGGAGCAGAAGAAGACAAGAAGCCCGCCGGCGATCAGGCTGCTCACATCAATCTCAAAGTCAAAGGCCAGGTCTTCTTCTTTTCTTTTATCTCCTCTTTCCTCAGTAGTCCCTCGTATGAGTTAATTAGGGTTTGCTTTGGTACCCTATTTGAACTTTTGAACTATATTTGAACATTGAATTCGTTTTTTATGAGCCTGAATATAGCATAATAGATGTCGATTTTGGGATTTATTTAGTAATTAATTGATGGATTAGGCCTTTTTTAGGGTTCCATGGAATTTTTACTGTCATTCTATGATTGTGTGTGGCTACCAGTGTTTTAAAAGGCATTTCTGGGGCTCGCCCCTGGGCGGAGCACTTGCAAAACGACCGGGGCTCATGTATGGGGCTTAGTTCTGTGAGGCTTACGCCCCAAGCGCCCGACTGTGCGCCCTAAACACGTCTAACACCCGACGCTCGGGGCTCGCTTGACAGTTCTAACGCAAATCACGTGTCGAATTTCCTAATTAATATCGTTGACCTTCAAAATTGTTTAACAAATTAATGATAAAAGTTTTATTCATCGATATAAATATGAAGCTTGAGGATAACTCTAATAATGAGACATAGTATTGTGAATTTATATCTTCACTTGTTATTGGTCGTGTCTTAGTTCATTTGTCCCTCCTTGTTATACACTTTTATTAATTTGATATCTTAAACTAATTTGTATTTATTCATGAAGGAGTAATATTTTAATTATCGTACTAATAAGATTTTATTAATTATTTACTTTTAGGAAGGTAAAATGTGGAGTTTGATCATTTTTTTAAAGAAATTGTAAGTTTTTAATTATTTGAAAGTTAAAGACGTTATACGTGATTTGTATGCATTAGTTATACTTAAGAATCATGCTAGATATTTTTTTCTATGAGTTCCTTTAATTTTTAACTTTTAATTTATATTTTATATTTTTTGTTATATTATGTTATTTTATTAATTTATAAATTAAAATTTTTAAAGATCCATGGGTCTCACGCCCTTCCCCCCCCCCCCCCCAAACCCCCGTCTCCAGGCTTACGCCTCGTCCCATATCAAGTAAAACGTCCCGTCTCACGCCCCCGCCTTTTAAAACATTGCTTGTAAGTAGCGTATAATAGATTGTTTGACTAGTTTTTTGTGGGGATGGGGCCTATATATATATTTCACATATTTATAGTTTTCTTCAATTTTTATGCAATTTTACATGTTTATAAATATTTACTGTCATTATATTATTTTATAAAATATTAAAAATTAAATACCTATGGGGCTTACGCCCCGTGCCTCTGGGCTTACGCCTCGCTGAGGCATATGTAAAACGCCTCGCCTTACGCTCACGCCTTTTAAAACACTGGTGGCTACATTGTGGAAAAACTTTAATCACTCAGTTGAGCAGCATCATCTGAACTTGACTCGACTAGAAAATTGAAAATTCACCCCACCCCCTAACCCCAACCCGAAAAGAAGAAAAAGAAAGAAAAATTCTATTTCTGTATCCTAATTGTTTATCTGCCCCCAGGGCTTTGGTCTTGTGGTAAGGGAGCAACATGTGATATGTGGATTAGGCGCACGTCACGGGTTCGAATGTCGCCGCAGGCAAAAGCCTCGTATTTTAGTGGAGAAGAGTTTGGGGGGGGGGGGGGGTCCAGTATTCACTGAGATTTTAATCATCAGCGATTGGCCCTCAGTATTTCTAGCTTATAAAAAAATGTACACACTCTCTCTCTCTCTCTCTCTCTCTCTAATTGCTTATCTTGGAATATCAAAATTTAAACCGAAATGATGCTAGATGAGTTTCTGTTAAAAAAATTGAAATGTACATATTTAGTAAATTAGTATATGCTGTATCAGAGAAGTTCTTGAACTCAGAGAAAGCCCCCTATATTTGTCACGCTGGATGGAGGCACATTATCTTTTGTCGAGGTTTATTTACTGGTATTTTTTTCATCAATGCTAAACCAAGATATCTTGGTCTACCTTAACATTAATGTGATGCAAAAGATTTGTAATGTTATATTCGTTGTCTGTAAGAAAATTTAACTGTTCATGTTTAGTATATTGTCTCAGAAAAGTATTTAAACTCAGAGGAAGCCCCTGTATTTTTCATGTTTGATTGAGGTATATTACCTTTTCTCAAGATTTAAAGACCAGTCTTTTCATCAATGCAAAAGATAATGCAATTGATGGCTTAGTCATCAATGGCAGACTTTTGTAATGCTTGCATTAACTATCTTGTATTAGTTGAAGTTGTTATCAAGTCATCTGATCTGCTGCTTGACTCAGAAAGTCAACCTGGAATTGGGAATTTGTTTACGTGGATTTGGTGATCGGGGATTGTAAATACCAATAGTATTTGCATGTGGCATTTTTTCTTCATGATAAGACAATAACCTGGGCTGTACCTACTTCCTTCTTGAGCTCTGGAATTTACTTTCTGTTGCTACTCCATAAAATCTTTCATTTTGGCTATATACATTTCATTCTGGCTATACAAACACGAAATTTTATGCAGTTGTGTGTTGATTCTGATACATACTTGATGCAACAATTAGTAGTAAACCTTTTTCTTTCTTTGTCTTATCTTTTGTTTCTGTCCATTCCTTACTTATCTTTTGTTTCTGTCCATTCCTTACTGTTATTAGGATGATGTGCTTCTCATTATGATTTTCTGGAAAAATGAGCTTTTGCATGTTTTAATGAAAAGGGGGAAAAATGATGAGGAAATTATATATTTGGCTTTTTTTTGGTTTCAGGATGGGAATGAAGTCTTCTTTAGGATCAAAAGAAGCACCCAGCTGAAGAAGCTGATGAATGCTTATTGCGACCGACAATCAGTGGATTTCAATTCAATTGCTTTCTTGTTTGATGGTCGTCGTCTTAGAGCAGAACAGACACCAGATGAGGTCTCTCTCCCCCCAAAAAACTAAGCCCCCAAATGTGCACACACAAATACAAACAAGAGAATACCAAAGAAAGACCCATGTATTTGCTTGATATTGTGCTTAACAATTGTTTTAATTATCTTTTTTCCTTACAATTTACCTCCCTTCTGCAGCTGGAGATGGAAGATGGTGATGAAATTGATGCGATGTTGCATCAAACTGGAGGCACAATTCTTTGAGTCTCCTTTGCTGTTTCTTTGGATCTAGACTTAATGTGTGTTTCAAGGTGGTATGGACAATGGACTTGGTGAAATGTAGGGTGTTCAACTTTTAGGGCGTGTTGAGTGTAATGAACGTGATCATGTTTGCTTTATGTTGACCAGCTCGGCTGTACTTAATCGCTACTGTAAAACTTGATATGAAAGTCATTACTTCCTTAACCGTTTAGTTTTCTAAAGATGACATGAATCCAAAGTCTTGGTTTGTTTTAAATAACCCCCTCCATTAACTCCCACGAAAAATCGGTACCTTGGTGACAAGAAGAAGCTCCAGTGGCCAGTGTAGCCTGCTTTGCACCTTGTACGTATATCGCAGTTTGGTCCATTATCTCAGGCTTTTAATCTTAATGGTGGTTTATTTTAGAACTAGTACCAAGGCTTTGGTCTACTGCAAAAGGTGTGAGTTAGATGTACGTCGCATGTTTGAACTTGCCCCCGGATAAAAAGTCTGGTATTTAAATGGAGAAGAGTAGAGGGACAAGCTTATTATTCACCGTTTTTAAAACTGTGCATTACTGGCCCTCGGTGATATCTCATGTGCCACTTGTCATCGGTGATTTCTCTATTTTTCCAGAAAAAAGGTTTGTTTTAGAACTTCTATTCGTGTTCTTTGAAACTACGGTGGGTTCGTTGGGGGTAATAGTCCTCTCTTCAGTCAATTTTAATCAATTTTTTGACTATTAAGTTGCTTATTTCTTTTTTGCTAAGCGCTTAAGGAGTCCTTGATTTGATATGTTATTTTGTGTTGCTAATCATGGTCTTTCTTTGTATAAGCGGCATTTATTTATGTAGTTATGAAGCATCAAAAGAATTAGTATAAGATCATTACTTAAGATTGCTTCTTGTTGTAGGCATTATCATGCAACCTTTTCACCAAATATTTATTCAACCATACATGCATCTATATTGCTTTATCAGTAGCAAAATTATGGTAGTAGTGCTAGTAAACTTTTCAATTGTAATGCTCCATGTAACACAATACCACACTGACCATTAAAAATAAACGAATATATTTCCTTATTAGTCATTCTTTGAGGAACCTTCATGTTGTTGAGAGATCATAATAATTAGGAAAATAACACTGTATAACCGCTCTCAAATAATAATCGAAAAAATTATATTTTTTGTATATATATACATTCTTTATGTCATATACAAAAATTATACAAATTTTATATACTTTTTCGGCTACCGAATATAAATAGTTTCTGACGCAAGCTAAAAGTGATAATACCCCATTATAATTCGTGGAAATGGCGTGGGGTAGCCACTTTTTAATGTGGTATTTAGTTTTTATCCAGCATTTTTAATGCTGAGCAAAAATAGCCACTACACTATTAAAATTAATACAAAATACGCTTTTACCCTTTCTTCATGAGTGTTGTGTAAATATTAAGGATACCATATCCTTAATATTTACACAACACTCATGAAGTTAAGGCCATGATGTCCTAAAGTTTAACAACAGTAGTTGCAAATACATGACACTTTGTCCTTAATATGCACTCATGAAGTTAAGGCCATGATGTCCTAAAGTTTAACAACAGTAGGTGCAAATACATGACACTTTGTCCTTAATATTTACACAACACTCATGAAGTTAAGGACAACATGTCTTTAATATTTACACAATATTCATGAAGTTAAGGAACTATGTCCTTATCATTTACACTGCACACATGAAGTTAATGACACAATGTCCTTAACATTTACACTGCACATATGAAGTTAAGGACATGATGTCCTAAAGTTTAACAACAGAAGATGCAAATACATGACACATTGTCTTTAATATTTACACAACACTCGTGAAGTTAATGACACCATATCCTTAATATTTAGATAACACTCATTAAGATAAGGACACCATATCCTTAACATTTGCACTGCACATATGAAGTTAAGGACACGATGTCCTAAAGTTTAAAAGATAAGGTGCTAATTCAGGACACTTTATCCTTAATATTTACACAACACTCATAAAGTTAAGGACACCATGTCTAGCACAGGATTATTTTCGTCCGGGTAGATAAAAGTTTATTAAAGCAGTGACTAAACAGTAAATACATTTTAAACAGTAACTTAAGAGTAATACAACTCTAATTAGTGGCTAACCGTGTACTTCCCCTTATAATTCGGTGCATGAGTTTAATTCTCATTGGTGCCACAATTGAACTACCTAACTTATCAAGTCAAAAACACGGTAAAAACTTGAATTATCATGGTATAGAAAGTTATTGTTGCACTGCTTTCATGGTTTATCATAACATTGCAATTCAAACTGCCCGGACTGTGGTTTGATGTTTGAATGATAAAAACTGAACTTCGAAGAAGCAGGTCTTTGCCTTTTTTTTTTTTTTTTTGAAGTTGTGGCTATATATTAATACATTACAAATTCTGCTTATATTTTAAACAGCCCTAAAAGTGGCTAAAATTGCATGTCATGTCCCTCAATGGGACTGGTCTTGGTGGAATACCCCCAGAAATTCAAAAATATCCAGATTTATAAGTGGTAATTGAAAAATAGTCACAGTTTCAAAAGTAATCGAAATTTAGCCATTTTTTCATGTAAAGATAAAATCTGAACAAAAACACCCTTAAAAATCCAAAAATATTCCAGCATAATATGCTGAAGTTCAAATTTTTTACTTATGAGATTCCAGCATAATAAGCTAGAATTTCACAATATGTTGGAGTTCCAATATAATATGCTGAAAGTTTATACGCATGAGCTCCATAATCGAGCATAATATGCTAGAAGTTTATATACAGGTGCATCAATCTCCAGTATATTATGCTGGACCGGTCCGTATTGCAGCAAAATAATGGCTATTTTTTAATGACTTTGCAAACGCTGGCTATTTTTGAATTACCATTCCGAAAACTGGCTAGCCCGTGCTAATTTTACCATTATTGACGGTCTTAGGAAAATGTCTCTGCTTTTAACTTATACTCCATAGTCTTCACTATTTAAAGCTTGAAATTCTTGTTTGGTAGTAGAAAATAGAATGTTAATGATCTATTACTGTTAAAATCGTTTGAATGTTGATAATTTGAGTTTAATTTTTTTTAGTTCAAATATCAATTTAGTGATTTACTATAAAAAGTTCAAAACTCTATTGTTGGACCTTAAAAACTATTGAATAACAAAATGGATTTTTTATTTGATATTTGACTAAATTGGTGAGGGTTATTTGTATTGGTATTTGGAAGCTCATTGAAATTGCAAATTCGAAGAATGCTTTGTTAAAACAACCTAACAAATTTATGGTAATCCGATAGATTTTGATGAGCAATTTAACATATAAGTAGAGTAAATATATCATAAACTCTGCCAATCCACTAGAAAAATTCTTGAAGAACAAAATCATACCAACTGGATAGAGTTTGATAAACAACTTGACATATAGATAAAATAAAAATAATATAAACTTTACCAATCTGGTAGAAAAACTATGAAGAGCAATAATTGTTTGGGGGTTCAAGGGTCATTTTTTAAATACAGCTAATTTTTGGAGACATTCTAACCATTCACTTATGGGGCCATTCATGTCAATAGCCCCTTAATCCCCAATTTTGAAAGTCAGCCCAATCAAATGATGGGCCTAAATGCAGACTAGCCCACAAAATTAGGTTTCGTAAACATAACCACACTTATCTATTTAAACTCCATTCGATTCACCTTCCAGTTCATCATCTCCTTTCTCTATTTTTGCTTTTATGGGATTTAGGATTTAGGATTTAAAATTTTAGTAGTCGGATATCTGAAGGTTTTTCTTCTTCGATTGTCTCTGAAGTTTTATAATTGCTAATTATTTACTTGGTCCGATGCCACGTCGGCGGTAGCAAAAAAGTAGCAGTGACCGGCGATGCTATGATCGGACCGACATCAAGTTTTATTAACGCTTTGCATTTTGATAGGAATCTGTGGATGATTATTTGGTTTTTCCGCGGAGCCGTTTTGTGCGATTACATTTATTTTTATTTAAAATTATGGCTTTATTTATATAATTTTTTTAAGAGATTATTATAGTGAAGCCAATGAGGATCAAAATTTTGATATTTGGAATTACCGTCTGAACATAATATTGATGTCAGATCTACTATCTGAGGCTTCCTTATTATTTTTTTCATGAATTTAAGTCTGATTTAGTGATCAATATAAAATTATTTCATATGAAATGTGCAGAAATATTTCTTAATTTGTAGTAGTATACTTTTAAGACTTCCTTTGAAAAAATATATTCTTTTAAGCAGATAGTATAGTGAAGTCAATGAGGATGAAAATTTTGATATCTGGAATTACCGTCTGAATATTACATTGATGTCAGATCGACTATCTGAGACTTCTTTATTGTTTAAAATTTATGAGGATTTAAGTTTAATTGTTTTAAACATATAGTATTTTTTACGAATTACTATGTGTTTAGGACGGACTATATATATATATATATATATATATATATATATATATATATATATAACAATGACGCTACCTTATTTTGACGATTCATTAATTAACTATATTGGGGATAGAAAATAATCTTAAAATTTTCAGTAAGAAGATATTGGTTAAATTAAGTAACGAGGATCTTATGATATATTAATTAATTAATTTTTTCTTTGTGTTGTGATTTTTTGATCATGCTCAACTATGCCTTATAAAAAGGATTAAGCGGTCGTTGCAAATATATTCTGGTTAACAAGTCCGGAGTTGAATTCCACAAGAAGTTGAATTTCACAAGGAATTAACCTATTAAGTACAGACTCGCACAAATTCACACAATCTATATTCAAAAATATTTAATTAACAAGTTGGATATTTAATTCAAAAATGTTTACAAATTCACACAATCGATCATGAGCGCTTTGAGTGTCGTAATCTGAGTAACTACCACAATTTACTAGATATATTCTTTCGGATTATGCTAGTTGACACTAAGGACAGCTCCCTTGGATTGCACCAAAGTTTTGTTATTTCTAATCCACCTGTTAAACCCTCTGTATTGATCCCTCATATATGTTAGGAGTGATGTTGTTCAACAACTATTTAAATATGACTCTCTTCTGAGTAATACACACTAAATAGGTACAGTAGATTGAGAGCTCTTCAACCAACCACAATATAAACGCAGTTGAATAAATAGAGAAAATACTATAGTAAATTTATATTAACGTGTCAGGAAAATCAACCTCCAATAGGTTCCATAAAAAATCATAGATTAAGAGTTTATCTATTCATACTCATAGTAATAATATCCCAAGTATTTTGCATAAATAAATTACAAAGTAAAGATGAAAGAATGTAGAAATCGATGGTTCTATCTCCCAATTGGTGTTCCTCAAGCTATTCTTGCCTCCAGTCGCAAAACTCAAAAGTGGTGTTTAATGTCTCTATATATGTGTAGGAAAAGAACTAAACGATATAGGCCAATGCCTGGTCAAATCAGGAGACGAAATAAGCCTTCAAAATCCGGAGTAAGCGCGCCTCAGACCATGCCTCGCGAGGCTCCACGGGAGATGAACCTCGCCTAATATTGTGCGACGCCAGCTCCTACGCGAGCTCAGAGGCTCGCGTCGCCGACTTCCACGCGAGATCAAAGGGTCGCCTCGTGAGCTTCTTCATCTTTTCACTGCTTAATATATTCTTTCTTCTTTCCACAGTTTTCGAGCACACTTTATTCTTTAAATTTTCTTTTGCTCTAATTTTATCTGCAATTTATCTACACTTAAAATAGATTTCATTACGCGCAAATGAAGTGTAGTTTAACATGAAAGCACATAAAATGTAAGGTAAATAATGTACTAAAATATGGAATTATAGCCACACATCATTACCCATATTTAAACATTGCTCGTCCTCGAGCAATCAAACTACACTTATAGACACGACCTTTTTAAGCAATTACCTTAACTCATCACACCATGAATCTTTAAAATAGAGTAAGCACAAAGGTGTAACATTCTTACCTCAAGATTTGACTCACAAATACCACGCCTTATTCACAATTCACTTAATTACTCTAAATGGAGGTCAATGATATTATCTTTCCTTTATGAATCACGTGCCCTTACCCAACAAAGAGCTTAGTTCCACACACAATAAATTTTAAGAACGTAGGAACTCAAGATAGAAAAAATTCACTCGCTCTTAAAAATAACATTCATTGATGCACCATATGCTTGCCCGTAGTGTAATACTCTACTAATCGAGCTCATTCAGTCTAGGATCAAGTAGGACTTTAATTGATTGTAATGTAGGCTGCGGGTCGGGTATGATACATTTGGATATGAGTTACTACACCTCTCTTAAGCACTTTAATACATATACTTTAACACTCAAGCCCATAGTTATGTCAAACCAAAACTCCACCTTTACTTCCATGTGTATTACCCCTTACTTCTTTAAGCACAATTATATCACTAGCACCACCATCAAGAATTATTTTTCATATTATATATATTATATATATATATATATATATATATTTTTTTTTTTTAAAAAAATTATTTTTTACTTCAATCTAAGTTGCTTTTATTGATATATATTTTTCAAAACGGTGCACCTTTCTCCTTATTTCATTTGTTCCACTCAAAAACCAACCCACTACCCCCCACTTTAACTTTTACATAATTCATCACAATTCAAGTGCTTATGAGAGGTGACAAGGTTCAAATATATGGTCAATTCAAACAAAGGGGTCAGGCTTGTTATGTGGTTTCCAAAGAAACAAGATTATAGGCTCAAAGGGGTTAACTACGTTACATAACCTTTAGGCGGGTAAACTATATATATCTGGCTCAACAAAGAAACGCCTATATCACTTCCTAGACTTAACAAGACTACTATTTCGCTTTGCACACACACGAGACAAGTTCTAGACATCAAATGCAATGCACAGAATACATACAAACCTTACACATACTGGCACATAACTCATTCAGGATTGGTTTTATCACGATACTCCAGTCAAAGCAATAAAGCAAATTTAAGAATCTACGATTTAATCTAGAGTAAAAAATTGAGCCTAAGCATCACAACCAGAGTACTCACTATTCTCAAGGCATAACAAAGTTAAAAGATATCGCTGCAATTCAATTCCTAGCCCAGTGGTTTCTGCTCCTACAATTTAAAACTAACTACATCCGGTTCAACTAAAAACCCTTAGAAAAGAACCGCGACACAAAGAAAAAATAAGGGGGAATTACTACACTACCTACAAAAAAATCTTTTTGATTTTTTTTAGACTTAATTCCCTCATGAAAACTGTCTAGGAGATCCATCGTCGAGAAGAGTCTAATTTATTTTTTTTCAATTTTGTTTTTAAAAGGCTAAGACGACCTATCTAAAAAGAATAACCTAACTAAAAAATTATAACTAAAACAAAACTAATATTTACAAGTTATCATCCCACATTTATTACATGCAATACCCTCAGTGCATACACAAATTGACAAAACAAGAAAGAATGAGTAGGGTGTTGGAAAAAACTCCCTGGTCAAGCTGCATCATCGCCTTCCTCCTTTGAGGCTGACCACTCCTCATCTTGTGCTTCCTCCTCATCCTCTTCATCCTCATCATCTGACTGCTCCGGCTCGGCCTCGTACTGCTCAGGTGTGTTGATATCCTCATCATCTGGGAGTCTGTACCCATCACGAAGCCCAACCAGCTACTGAGCTTGAGCATTGAGCGGGAACCGCTCACCCAATATGGCCCTCTCCTCTGTAGAGGCCGGCTGTCCCCCGATCCGAAGCTGCAAATCCATCATCCCATATAAATGGGCCATAAAGCTATCATTACGAGAATTGTGCTCGACACCTGTCAACGATGGCATAGCAGTCTCCTCCTTAACCTGGATACTTGTAATGTCCATTAGTCTTAGGGGATGATCAATGATGTGATCAAAAACTGCTTCATCTTCAACCTCTTCTTGTCTCAAGAACTGAGTTAACATATTTTCAAATGGCATTTGATCGATCCTCTTGCTAGTTCTCACTAGAGACATCTGGTAGCAGATCAAATGACCCACATTCACCCTATGACCCGTCATGAGGAAATATATCACACACGTCCTCTCACGGCTAATAAGCGTGTTAGGATTGCAAGGAAAGAGCCGTGTATTAATTAGTTTCAGCCATACTTGAGCCTCTGCCCTCATCTTCTTCTTGGGGAATTTCCTGTGCCGATTTGTTTTCTTATCCCGAACCCAAGCTGCCACATAATTGACACCACAAAGACTGTGTCTCAGCTCTCGATATGTAGGACGGGCGATGAAGTAGTCCAATAGCTCCTGAGGAACATCCGGAGCACATAATAAATTACATATTGCCGTGGTTGAAAAATCTATCAACCGTCCACGAATCGGCACCAGTTGTTCAGGATCCTTTAAATCAAACCCGACATAGAATTCCCAAACCTGATTGAGATTTATATCCCCTGTATTTTTGAACACATAACTTAACCCCAACTCATAGATGCCTCTCCAAATTGCTTGGTACTTGGCTTGGAGGCGACACTTATGAATAGCAGCTTCTGGATGTACTTGTTTTGGCCTACCACGCCTGTACCAATCCTTAGTGTGGGGGTATGCTTTTGAGTCCAAACTCCTGCTGTCCTTGAGGTTATGGACGAGTGGCTGCTATAGCTTCCACGACTTGCAGTCCTTCACCTTGACTGGAAGTAGCTCCCTCCTTTCTCTTCTTTGTGGGAGGTACGGAGGTATCCTTAGCTTTAGATGGAGTAGTGGATGTGGCTTTGCCTTTTCCTATGTCTTTTCTTGGAGGCATATTTGTTCCTACACAAGCGAGCATGAATTAGTTTAAGCTGCATTGCAACATATCAAAACATGGTCTTGCCTTCCCACACTTAAGAGTTTAACATATGATTATCAATAATTTCCAAGGTTACTTAGACTTCACCTCATCGTTTCTTAGTATGAGAATCAAGCAATGACACATGGGTGCTTCCTCTAATTTCGAAGCATCGGGCTACCAGTAAGCCACCCCACACTTAAAATTTAAAGTGGTGCATGACTACATAGCACTAGTCTGATAATCCCGGAGACTCGGGCTCCAATGAGGACAAAGAATGCCTTTGAGGTATTATAACAAACACTTAGCATGCACTATTCCATGGGAGTGCTTGTAGGGGTGATGGATTGCCTCACCCTCCCAAATCGGCTTGGGAGTTCCGTACTACCATTTGTTCACACAATAGCAACACCATTCCTATGGGGTTCATGGGGTTGGGACACACAAACACATTGTTACAAAGAAGAACAACCCCAAATTTTGTGTCTAATGTTATGCATTCACCCAACTTGAAATTGCCAAAGAAAGGAGATAGAAATCATACCTTAGATATTTAAGAGGAGGGATTTGCCTTTGAATTGCTGTTGCCGGTGAATTCTTCTTGAATCAATGGGATGAGTGTGTCTTCAATGGGTTTGTGAGGGAGGGGGTTTGGCAAAGTTCGTGGGTGAGGATGTGTGCTTGAGTGTGTTTTGTGAGTAGTGAGTTTTGGGCGTTATGAGATGTGTGCTTGAGTGTGTCTTCAAATTTAAGTTAGATATTTTTAAGGGAGGGGTTTATAAGAAATAAGGGAAAAAAAATTAAAATACGCCGAAAATGATACTTACCTGGCAACGCGTGCTTACTGCCTCGCCTTACCCCTCATAAGGCGAGCTCCAACGCGAGCTCTCTATCAGGAGACGCGAGACCTAATGCCTGGCCCAACTCGCTGGGGACCAGGAGACGTGCAATGCACTGTACGACTTGCTGAAATTACCTGCAAACATGTTAGTACCTAAAAACGAAAAGAAAAATTCTAATTACACTAAAAATCAACTACGAATTTGGTTGCCTCCCAACGAGCGCCTTAGTTAATGTCACGACATGATGAATACAACATTACAATGGGTTGCCTCCCATGAAGCACCTGATTTAATATCGCGGCACGACGCATGCAATCGACTTAAGGCTCGCTCAACATTGGTGGCTCTAGTAAATGAGTCACCGACACTAGTTTCGTTTCATCCATGCCCAAATAATGTTTTAACCTGTTCCCATTGACTCTGAACTTGCGAGAGACATCTTATGAAGCAATCTCTACGGCTCCGATGGGATGAATCTCTAGCACACAAAATGGTCCTGACCATCTTGACTTCAATTTGCCTGGAAACAACCTCAATCTCGAATTGAATAATAGTACCACGTCTCCCGGCTTAAAAGTTTGCTCAAGAATATTTTTGTCATGCACTAGTTTCATTCTTTCCTTATATAGCCTTGTATTCTCAAAAGCATGGTAATGAAACTCGTCAAGTTCATGCAGCTCTGTGACTCTATTAGTTCCAGCGGCCTCCACGTCCAGATTTAATTGTCGCAATGCCTAGAAGGCTTTATGCTCTAACTCCTCCGGCAAGTGACATGCCTTTCCAAACACCAATTTATACGGCGACATATCAATCAGAGTTTTGAATGCAGTGCGGTAAGCTCATAGCGCATCATCCAATTTTCTCTCCCAATCAGTCCGAGTAGCATTTACATTTTTGGTCAAAACACTCTTGATTTCTCTGTTTGACACCTCGACTTGCCCATAGTTTGTGGGTGATACGGAGTAGCAACCTTATGGAGAACACCATATTTCTCTAACAACTTTTCTAAGGCTCGGTTGCAGAAGTGGGTGCCCCCATCACTGATGGTAGCCCTTGGAGTGCCAAATTGGGTGAAGATGTTCTTTCTCAAAAAACCAATAACTGCCTTCGCGTCATTTGTTGGAAGGGCAATGACTTCTACCCATTTCGAGACATAGTCCACCACTCAAGTATGTATTTGTTATTAGATGAGCTGGAAAATGGTCCCATAAAGTCGATTCCACATACATCGAATACTTCCACCTCTTAAATTGGGTTCATGGGCATCTCATGTCGACGGAAAATATTCCTCGTCCGTTGGAACTCATCATAACTTTTCACCCATAAGTGTGCATCTTTAAAGAACGTCGGCCAATAAAAATCTGATTCCAACACTTTAGCTGCTGTCCTTACACCTCCAAAATGTCCTTTATTCGGTGAAACATGACATGCCTGCAAAACAGAAGATTGATCTATCTCGGGAATGCATCTGGGGATCATATTATTAAGACAAATCCTAAACAAATATGGTTCATCCAAGAAATACATGCGACAATCACAGAAAACCTTTTTCTTTTGCACAGAAGACAAGTCATAGGGAACAATACCGCTTGCCAGGAATATCTGCATACCATGGTGTATCCTCGAGGCTCATTGCTAAGAGTTGTTCATCTGGGAAGGTCTCCATGATCTCCTCCACCTCAATCTTCTTCTCTGCTCCTTCAAGCCTAGACAAATGATGAGCAACTTGGTTTTCTGTTCCCTTTCGGTCCCGGATTTCCAAGTCGAACTCTTGTAGCAGTAACACCCATCAAATTAGGTGCGACTTTGACTCTTTTTTCTTAATTAGGTACCTGAGAGCAGCATGGTCAGTGTAAATAATTACCTTTGAGCCTATCAGGTATGACCTGAATTTATCAAATGCGAACACCACAACTAGCATCTCTTTCTTCGTCACTGTGTAGTTCAATTGGGTGCCGCTCAAGGTTCTACTTGCATAGTAGATCAGATGCATGGCTTTATCTTTTCGCTGCCCAAGAACTGCTCCCATAGCATGGTCGCTTGCATCGCACATCAACTTGAAAAGTTGCCCCTAGTCGAGGGCCACTATGATTGGTGCAGTCACCTGTTTCTTCTTCAACTCCTCAAATTCTACCATGCAGTCATTAGAAAACACAAAAGGGTGATCTTTTTCAAGCAGTTTACACAAGGAGTTAGCAAGTTTGGAGAAATCTTTTATAAACCATCTGTAGAAACCGGCGTGGCCAAGGAAACTTCTTATTGCTTTAACGGAAGTGGGTGGTGGTAGCTTTTCTATCACATCAACCTTTGTACGATCCACCTCAATGCCTTTACTTGACACTAAGTGTCCCAAGACTGTACCTTCCTTTACCATGAAGTGGCACTTTTCCCAATTGAGTACCAGATTAGTCTCCACACATCTTTTCAGCACTCTTTTCAGATTCTTTAGGCAATCATCGAATACATCTCCCACCACTGAGAAATCATCCATGAAGACCTCCATTATGTCTTCTACCATATCTATGAAGATGGCCATCATGCACCTTTAAAATGTGACTGGTGCATTGCATAGGCCGAACAACATTCTCCGAAAAACGTAGACCCCATATGGACAGGTGAATGGCATTTTATCTCTATCTTTCGGGGCAATGGAAATCTGATTATACCCCGAGTATCTATCCAGAAAGCAGAAGTGGGACCTCCCAGCCAATCTATCTAGCATTTGATCATTGAACGGCAAGGGAAAAATGGTCTTTTCGGGCGGCCTTGTTCAATCTTCTGTAGTCCATACAAATTCGCCATCCCGTGACTGTTCTTGTTGATATCAAATCGTTGTTATCATTTTTCACTACATTCATTCCACCTTTCTTTGGCACACATTAGACTGGGCTGATCCAGTTGTTGTCGGAGATGGGGAAAATGATCCCCGCATCTAACCACTTTATCACCTCTTTTTTCACAACTTCTTTCATGTTGGGCTTCAACCTTCTTTGATGTTCTCTAGAAGGTTTGTGGCCATCTTACAGTAAAAGCTTATGCATACAGAAGGCCGGGCTGATACTCTTAATGTATACAATGGTCCAACCAATTGCAGTTTCGCACTCTATCAATACCTGCAAAAGTTGTTCTTCCTGCACATCTAACAAACTAGATGAGATAATAACAGGTAAAGTTGAGTTAGGTCCCAAGAAATCATACCTGAGATGAGGTGGTTGCGGTTTCAGTTCCAACTGTGGTGTCTCTTCGATCGATGGCTTAGCTGGAGGAGTCTTTCTTTATTCTAAGTGCAAAGACTCAATTTCGATCTCTCTTTTCCAGAACCCTAGGCCTTCAAGATCCAACACCCACTCCGACAAGTCCTCTCAATTTATTTCTTCTAAGTTCGTGAGACAGGAAGCTATAGGGTCTTTAGCGTTCAGAGTCTCTTCTTCCTCCTCCAACATTACATCCACAACTTCTATGAGAGAGCAATTAGCAAATTCACTTGGTCGCCGCATAGACTTCTGCACATTGAATGTTATCTCTTCATCATTCACTCTCATTTTTAGCTCTCTAGTTTCACAATCAATCAGTGCTCTACCAGTGGCCGAGAATGGTCTTCCCAAATTTATGGGAATCTCCTCGTCAAACTGGCAGTGCAGAATGATAAAATCTGCTGGAAACACAAACTTTCCAACCTGCACTAGTACATCATCAAGGATACCTGATGGCCCATTCACTGTCCGGTCGGCTAGCTATAGTAACATGGATGTGGGTTTTGCTCTTCCAATGCCTAACCTTTTGTATATAGCAAAGGACATCAAGTTTATTCTTGCCCCCAAATCACACAATGCTTTAGCAAAAGCATAACTGCCTATTATGCATGGGATTTTGAAACTCCCTGGGTATGGCAAATTCTCAGCTATGGGTCTCGTCACGACAACACTGCTGGTCTGGGTTAGGGCAACAGTGGCCAAGTCTTGGAAGTGGAACTTGCGAGACATCAAATCCTTCATCATTTTGGTATACCCAGGTATCTCCCTCAAGGCGTCAATCAATGCAATGTTTACCTGGATTTGTTTCAACATCTTCATGAATTTCTTATACTGCTCATCCTTCTGATATTTGGCCAATGAATGTGGCAATGGTGCTGGAGGTTGCTTCCTTCCTGTGATTTGAGTTTTATCTTGCTCAGGCACTGCTTCTACTGTCATTTCTCGTGCTACCTTAGTCTCCTCCGCAACCTCTTTTTCTTTGCTTGTGCCCTCTTATGCATGTTGTACGATCACCTCAGTTAATCCTGTTGATCATCTACCTCAAGGATCACCCCGTGCAACATAAATAATATTTCATAATACCCTTGAGATAGTGTGTTACTCATATTATCCAGCGGGCACAGACTATCATATCTTGCTACCCGATAACTATGTTGAAGTTGTTTACCTAAGAGTGCTCTAATTCAATTCTAAGTCGTACCCTACACGTGCACTGTCCGTCCCATACCTATGGTCCAGGAGGTTTTGGACCTCTATTTGGATGGTTCTAGACCTTATATAGGCTGCTCAACAATGCAAAACTAAGCGACAAATAAAACACATATTGGACTTCAAATATGGCAGTTAATGGCTCAAGTTAGCCTCCACACTCAAACAACAAATACACACGAAATAGGTTTTCATGTTAGGCCATTTTAGAATTAAGAACCTTAAGCCCTATAGAAATTATTTCTATGTGACTATGCATTAAAATATACAAGAGGTTTCAAAGGCTAGGCGCTGCTTATCTCCGACTTATACGATTGTTGCATGCTGATTTGAGATTGCAGATTTCCAGTTATTTAACCTATAGATGCTGTGTTTAGGCGTGAATCACTAAGTGACAATGAAATCTATTGGAGGAAAGCCCTGAATTATTCATGCTTTCTAACAATAGCATACGCAAAACAATGTTTGAGCTATTTAACATTAACAAATTATGGCGGGTAATTATATCCTATAGGCAGGATCTCTAACGTTCAACACTTAGAGCTGATTTTATCATCATACCTTAATCCTATAGGCATATTTTCTAGGTGACAGTGGTAAACGGAATAGTTATAGTACTGTAGGCATGATTTCTAGTGAATGCTGGTGCGAATTGAAATCAATGACATTTATTCCTATAGGCAGGTTTTCTAGTAGCACGTAGCAATAAGCATAATTGCAGTACTTTGAATTCATGTTTGCTAGCAGACTGTGTGTATCTGTGTGTTTCCCCTAGTGGCATGATTTCTATGTACACATAGTGATGGAATAGCATATATATAACAAGTAAATCATTGAGCCCTATAGGCATATTATCTACCCATTTGGAATGCAAATATTAGAAATCTACCCATTCCCCACTTTACTAATACCCCAATCATTTATACAAAGTTATTACAGTCCCATTAATGTGTAAGATATAAAAGTTATACAAATAATGACAATAAGCCCACAACATGCCCAAATGAAATACCCAACACTGTATGGGCCTTCAGCAATTCTCACATAGCATACCCAGACTTCTAACAAGGAGACGTATTCATCAACACAACCCCAAAATCCATAGAGGAGCCAAAAGTTAATTCATATAACCATATTGCCAAGCATTGCATCATTTAAACCAAGCGACTTAGATGTATAACAGATAATAGGAAGAAATGGGTTGGATGGGGGTAGTTTAAGTTTCAGGGAATCCCAAAATTGTAGTGTGTAAGAGTTCACAAGGGCCTCAAATGGACCCCGATCAGTGCTCACACTAGGAGGTCAGCAGTACAGCCTAAGTGGCCTTGGCTTTCAGCCGGCTAAGAATAAGAAGTTCAGAATAACATAAGTAGCAAATGAGGAAAATGAACAATGGCTGGGGGACATAACTGGGGGTACACTTATAACCTAAAGTAGACATAGCCAAGTTGAGCATACAAAGCAACTAATCAAGAAGGCCAGTAGGTTCAATAGGATTTCCATACATAGCAAAGTATCACATAGACAACCCCATTTTGAAATAGTTGGGGAAGAAACAGGTTTGCATGGGTATACAAAGACTATCATGTACAAATGCATGATAATAAACCAGTTGAGACCTAAAAGGTCCAAAGTAAGCTAAGTATGCATCCTAGTATCATAAGATAGACATATTAACTCTCATCAGGAAACAGGATTGCATTGAGACACGATAGGGAGCACACACTATGACAAAACCATATGTGGGAAGGGTCAGGGGAGAAACAAGTTTGCAGTCACAGATGCACAATACAAACAAGTTAAAACCTAAGAGATTATGCTAAACATACATCCTAGTGTCATGCTAATCAGTATTTAGACATGATGGGGGATGCATATTGTGACAAGCCAAATAATTACTGAAAGAACATGATATCATATGAACCATAGACATGCTGGGGAACATATTAGCACAGAAGCAAGATCATTGAGAATGGTCTTAATACAAATTGAAACACATTGTACATGCAAGACAAACATTAAAGAGATTCAGAGTAGTATAAGATAGCAAGTTCATACCAAATAGCACATGTAGGGATTCTGGGATTGACACAATAGACTAATTAACTAAAGAAGATCTAAGTTATGCCATAAAACAAAATGGTTCAAACAGGGCAGGGAAAACACGTTGAGGTAACTGTTAAGATCTCAGTTAATCACTAATGGGGTATGTGGATCATGCTGAGTGACACAATAGCAGGGGAACATGTCATAATTAACACAGGAAGTTCTAGCATAAGTGTGAAGCATTCATTATAGAGATTAAGGACAAAGCAAATAAGTATGTTTTAGGGAACATTCAGGTACCAATACACTGGCTAAACGAACTTAAGAGGGCCAGATTATCCAAGTTAGACTTAGGTAATCTCAGAACTAGCAACATTATGAGTAAGTTAAATGCTAAAGGGACTTAGAACAAAGTAGAATTAACAGAATCGTGCATAAAAGTAATCCAGAAAACATATTAAGCCATGGATTTCAGAGGTGAGAACACATGTAAATCAAAGACATATAGGGACAAAATTGCAAAAGTCAAGTGGCTTACCAGTTAAACGGAGAACAATAAAGAACAAAAGATCCACAAGAACCCAGTAACCTCAATGCGTCAAAGTTTCCAAGAGCTTCGAAAGAACCCCGGGCAATGCTCGCACCAAGAGAAAGTTCGAACAATAGACTCTCAGTGGCCTTGGCTTTAAGCCGGACAACACAAAACACAGAACAAGATAATGAAGGAATTAACAAAGTAAAGCTTCAAATTTTAGTGAGATTATATCGATTATGTCCTTTTTCAAAGAGGAATGGGGAAGGGTTTATATAGTGACAGAAATCGAACAAGTAAACAAGAAAAACTGTAAAATCAAACATAAATAAGGAAGTATTAACATGCAGAATCAATAAAAATCGGATTAGGGAAAAAAATAGGTAAACCCTAGTTGACAGAAATCAAAGATTGACGGGGAATCTTGGCTAATCGGACCCATATAGCCATGTTCTTGATGTATATGGACTAGATATTGTTTAGATTCAAACGATTGAAGTGAATGGGCAAAATCGAAGAGATGGTACTTGCCATGTTTAGGCAAGTACTAAGTAATACCATGGAGAAACACCTAGTAGCGGAGAAACACTAGTATGGTAAGTGAATGATGGGAGAATCCCATTATCAACGAGATTAGGGAAAGATTTGGAGAAGGCAGCGATTAGGGTTTTCTGGTGGGAGGAGGAGCATTTGAGGGTGGCTGGGTAGAGACAATGGGTCTCTAGGATTAGGGGGTCGGATTTAAGAGAAGGGGTTAGTTTATTAGGGACCGTTAATCATTTGAGATCTAGTGCCTTGATGAAAGAATGGGGTTGGGCGGGTCGTTTAAACGGGTTACCGGCCGAGTTATTTTTAAAAAAGTGGTTTGGTTTTGGGCTTGGGGTAATGGGTCTAATTCTGATACGGAAATTGGTTAGGATTGGACTATTATTTAAATACCCAAAATTTATCAAAATAAGTTATAAAAAATGCTTGATAAATAAATAAAAATATTATTTATGCACTAAAATTATTAAATATTATAAATTTGTATTATAAAAATATAAAATGCTATTTTGACACAACTAATATAAATAAAAAGCATTTCTGTAAAGATATAGGCTATTGCTGCAAAATTGCGCAAATAGCTTAAAAATATTAATGTAATTACATAAAATGAAGTAAAATATTTGAAACATGTATTATAGGTGCAAAAATAATAACTTTAAGTAGTTAAGTCATCATAAAATAATTTGAAGGAGTAATTAATAAATATTCAAGCAATTTAAATACAGAAAAATCAATTTTAAAGCTCTAAAAATTATAGGAAATTATAGAAAAATGATTGTATAGATTTGTAAACTAAATAATGATGTAAAAATGATGTTTTTATAGTATATATGTATATTTTTGGGAAAATATGAAGGCAAAATTGGGTATCAACAACTGCTCTTCTTTACCCGGGAATGATAAAAGAGTTGTCGGGTAAAGAAAATGATGACCTATTTTGGCCATATTAAATGAGGGATGATGTGATTTGGCAAAAATGGGGGCCGAACCCTGGTTCTTGAGTTGCCTACATATCCCTGGTGTTACAGGAATCAGGCCGTGTGTAGTTTTGGATCCAACGGTGAACGAAAGCGATGGAGTTGTTGTAGGAATGGTCGTATGTTTCGGAAAAGGTTCTTTTGGGGTAGGACAATATCTGATGAATTTATGCGAAGTCATAGATGCGAATCTGAAACGTTATAGATGTATCACTGAGTAAATATCTGTACGGTCATAGAGTAAAAGGCGGGTAATTAATGATGGTTGGTTACGTTTGAAATAATTGCAGGATGTGAGCATTGAACGGAAACCTGAGCGAAGATTACTCCCGTTAGGAGAACGGTTACTTCCTGGATTACCTGCAAAACTTAAAACACGATGCATGCAAGTGTATATGGATTATTGCGAGAATTTAAACATGATGCAGATTCCCTTCAGACCATGAGGGTTGTCTTTGGACGGTGAGGATGGTGTCCTTAGACCATGACGTCCTGGGCCATGAATCATGTGATAAGGGATTTGCAGGCCATGAAATGATATCCTCGGGCCATGAGAATGGTGCCTCCGAACCATGACGCCTTTGAATAATGATGTGCACTTTTAAGAGATCCTCAGGCCATGGAATGGTGTCTTCAGGCTATGAGGATGATGCCTTCAGACCATGACGCCTTTGGATAAAATGGTGATATTTCAGCCCATGAAATGCAGAATATGATGTTTGGCCATATGCGAAGATGAGACAAGATAAGGCTTAGTCTTGGGTAAGATAAGGGAAATGCTTAGCCCTGGATGAGTAGAGGATAATGCTAGGTCTTAGATGGCGTAATGGAGATAGTATTTAATCATGAGGAAAAGGCAATGCTTAGCCTTGTGGAATTAGGGAGGCAATGCTTAGCCTCATACAGGAAGAGAAGACAATGCTTAGTCTCATGCAAGTAAGGGAAGTGGTTCTTAGCTTCATGCAGGAAAGACATTGCTTAGCCTTATGCAATTAAGGAGGTAGGGCTTAGCCTCATGCAAATAGGGAGGCAGGGCTTAGCCTCATGCAAATAGGAGACAATGCTTAGTCTCATGCAAAGAAAGGTAGTGCTTAGCCTTATGCAGTTAAGGAGGCAATGCTTAGCCTCATGCAAATAGGAGACAATACTTAGTCTCATGCAAAGAAAGGCAGTTCTTAGCCTTATGCAGTTAAGGAGGCAATGCTTAGCCTCATGCAAATATGAGACAATGCTTAGTCTCATGCGGAAAAGGCAATTCTTAGCCTTATGCAATTAGGGAGGCAATGCTTAGCCTCATGCAAATAGGAGACACTACTTAGTTTCATAGGGAAAAGGCAATGCTTAGCCTTATGCAGTTAAGGAGGAAATGCTTAGCCTCATGCAAATAAGAGACATTGCTTAGTCTCATGCAAGGAAAGGCAATGCTTAGCCTTATGCAATTAGGGAGGCAATGCTTAGCCTCATGCAAATAAGAGACACTACTTAGTCTCATGAAGAAAAGGCAATGCTTAGCCTTATGCAGTTAAAGAGGCAATGCTTAGCCTTATGCAAATAAGAGACACTGCTTAGTATCATACAAGGAAAGACAATTCTTAGCCTTATTCAATTAGGGAGGTAATGCTTAGCCTCATGCAAATAAGAGACAATGCTTAGTCTCATGCAGGGAAAGGCGATGTTTAGCCTTATGCAAGAAAAACAATGAGTGATAGTGCGAAAGTAAAGTATTTCTTAGCTGGAAGTGTTTGCGTTTGGTAACTTGTCGTCATGAAGGTAGTGATTTAATGTATCTTTGGGTATTGTTGTCTTATCGTGCCTGCATCCAAAGAAAAATCGTGAGTTTTGTGGGGGAATATTGGTTTGCGCTTTTGTCTTCTATTTTGCCTTTGCTCCTGTCCTGAGGTCCTGTTTGAGTTACCCTGGGTAGTATGTAGCTATCATAGAAATGAGGTTTTTGAAAAATATGCATGCATTTAATAAATATAGTTATTTGAAATGTAGTAGTATGCAATATCAAATAATTTAGATGAATCGGTGACTGTGACATATTTTAGAGACATTGCGACCTCCTTGCTTTAGAATTTTGTGGGTTCCCCTCAAAATTCTGCCCCAGTTTAAATTCAATACTTTGGTTGTTCCGTGTATGACGATGTCGGCTGAACTTGCTTTAGAATTTTGAGGATGGCCCTCCTCAAAATTCTGCCACAATTTTTTGATCATAGAAAAATGAAGATTTTATTAAGATGTGACCGAACCCACAAGGCTGCCTACGTATCCCCTCTTAAACGGGAATCAGGTCAAGCGCAGTTCAGTTACATCAGATGAAGAAATGTAAACAATCCTAAACATAGTATCTCTTGACTGTGTCTGAGTTGATAGATTTTGGCCAAATTTCTCCGTCCATTTCTGCAAGTATAAGTGCCCCTCCTGTTAGTACTCGATGAATCATGTAGGGCCTTTGCCAATTGGATAAATATTTCCCTTTGGCTTCATCTTGATGCGGGAAGTTCCGCTTTAACACTAACTTCCCCGATGTGAATTGTCTAAGCCTGACCCTTTTGTTGAAAGCTCTAGCCATTCTGTTTTGGTAGATTTGACCATGACATACTGCACTCATTCATTTTCCATCAATGAGGGCCAGTTGCTCATATCGGCTCTGTACCCATTCTGCATCGCTGAGCTCGTCTTCTTATATGATTCTCAGAGAAGGTATTTCTACTTCGGTAGGGATTACCGCTTCAGTACCATAAATCAACAGATAAGGAGTTGACCTAGTTGATGTGCAAACCGTGGTACGATATCTGAGCAAAGCAAATGGTATCTTTTCCTGCCACTGCTTGTAATTATCTACCATCTTACTCAATATCTTCTTGATGTTCTTGTTGGCGGCTTCTACAACTCCATTCATTTGTGTCCTGTATGCTGTGGAATTCTTATGCTTGATCTTGAAGGTTTCACACATGGATCTCGTCATATCACTGTTAAGGTTGGCGGCGTTGTCGGTGATGATTGATTCTGGTATCCCGAACCGACAAACAATACGGTCCCTAACGAAATCTACGACGACCCTCTTAGTTACAACCTTGTAAGATGCGGCTTCAACCCATTTTGTGAAATAGTCTATGGCCGTTAGAATGAACCTGTGCCCATTTGAAGCGGCGGGTTCGATTGAACCGATGACATCCATCCCCCAAGCAGAGAAAGGCCAAGGTGCACTTGTTGCATTGAGTTTATTGGGTGGCACTCGTATCATATCAGCATGTACTTGGCATTGATGACACTTTTGGATATGCCTGATGCAGTCTGTTTCCATAGTCATCCAAAAATATCTCGCTCTTAATATCTTCTTAGCTAAGACAAAGCCATTCATGTGCAGTCTGCAAGTTCCGTCATGTATCTCTTCGAGCAATTTGGATGCTTCCTTGGCATCGACACACCGTAATAATCCCAGATCTGGAGTCCTTCCGTATAGAATTCCTCCGCTTTGGAAGAAGTGGTTGGATAATCTTCGGAGTATGCGTTTCTGAGTATGATTTGCATTCTCCGGGTAATATCCTTTTGCCAAGTATTCTTTGATGTTGTGGAACCATGGATTTCCATCCATTTCTTCTTCAACATGAGCACAATAAGCTGGATGATTATGAATCCCTACTAGGATAGGATCGATGAAATTCTTGTCTGGGTGTTGTATCATGGAAGATAAAGCGGCCGATGCATCTGCGAACCCATTCTGGATTCTCGGAACATGTTTGAACTCTATTTTTGTGAATCTCTTCATCAACTCTTGTACACAGTACAAATATGGTAATATCTTAGTGTTCTTCGTGGCCTACTCTCCTGAAACCTGATGTACCAAGAGATCGGAATCTCCAATCACCAGCAACTCCTGAACATTTATGTCAATGGCCAACCTGAGTCCTAAGATGCAGGCCTCATATTCTGCCATATTGTTGGTACATGGAAACCTGAGTTTTGCGGATACTGGATAGTGTTGACCCATTTCTGATACTAAAACTGCTCCAATACCCACTCATTTGAAATTCGCAGCCCCATCGAAGAACATTCTCTAACCATCTTAGGCTTCTGTGATATCTTCTTCTACGAATGATACCTCTTCATTGGGAAAATATGTTTTAAGTGGTTCGTACTCTCCGTCTACAGGATTTTCTGCAAGATGATCCGCCAATGCTTGCCCTTTGACCGCCTTATGAGTTACATAGATGATGTTGAACTCACTCAGTAGTATTTGCCATTTTGCTAACTTTCCCGTAGGCATGGGTTTCTGGAAGATATATTTTAGCGGATCCATCCTTGATATGAGATATGTGGTGTAAGTACAAAAGTAGTGCCTTAACCTTTGAGCTATCCATGTCAAAGCGCACTAGGTGCGTTCCAGCAAAGAATATCATGCTTCGTAGGGTGTGAATTTCTTACTCAGATAGTATATGGCCTTCTCCTTTCTTCCCGTCTTATCGTGTTGTCCTAAGACACAACCGAAAGCCCAATCTAGTACAGATAAATAGAGAAGCAGAGGTCTTCCAGGTTCCGGTGGGACCAGAACAGGTGGTTTGGATAAATATTCCTTGATCTTGTCAAAGGCTTTCTGGCACTGTTCAGTCCAACTTGTTGCAACGTCTTTCTTCAACATTTTGAAAATCGATTCACATATCACAGTTGATTGTGCTATGAAACGGTTGATGTAATTGAGACGCCCCAAGAAACTCATCACATCTTTCTTGTTCTTCGGAGGTGGAAAATCTTGGATAGCCTTGACCTTTGACGGGTCTAGCTCAATTCCTCGGCGGCTGACGATGAACCCTAGCAGTTTTCCAGCAGGGACTCCGAAGGCACACTTTGCGGGGTTCAGTTTCAGGTTGTACCTTCGAAGTCGATCAAAAAGTTTCCTCAAATCCACTATGTGATCTGTACCCTTTTTTTATTTGATGATGACATTGTCCACGTACACCTCTATCTCCTTGTGTATCATGTCATGGAAAATGGTTGTCATGGCCCTCATATAAGTGGCTCCAGCATTCTTTAGGCCAAACGACATCATTTTGTAATAATATACTCCCCATGGTGTAATAAAGGCTGTCTTTTCGGCATCCTCTTCATCCATCCAGATCTGATGATATCCTACGAAGCAATCCACAAAGGATTGAAGTTCACGCTTGGCACAGTTGTCAATCAGTATGTGTATATTGGGCAAAGGGAAATCATCTTTGGGACTTGCTTTGTTTAAATTCCGATAGTCGACACACACTCTGACTTTCCCATCTTTCTTTGGAACCAGCACAATGTTAGCTAACCAGGTCAGATATTCACCCACTCTGAGAACCTTGGCTTTGATTTGCTTGGTGACTTCCTCTTTTATTTTCAAACTCATATCTGGCTTGAATTTTCTAAGCTTTTGTTTCACCGGTGGACACATGGGATCGGTGGGTAACTTATGAGCCACTATGAATGTGCTCAGACCAGTCATATCATCGTAAAACCATGCAAAGATGTCTTCATACTCCTTCAAGAACTGGATGTATTCTTCCTTCTTCGACGGTGATAGGTGAATGCTTACACGTATTTCCTTGACTGTATCAGAGTCTCCCAAATTAACTGTTTCAGTCTCATCCAAATTGGACTTAGGCTTGTTTTCAAAATTTTCCACTTCTTTGACAATTTCCTCGGGTATTACATCCTCTTCCAGATCCTCTGAATCACTATCCTTACATTGCGTTGTCTCATTACATGTCACAGTCGCAGGTTCGTCGGGATAGGTAATAATAATTCTATAGAGAAAAAAATATAAAGAATAATAATAAATACTAAAAATAACAATGCATTAGATAAATCTTGAAAACGTCAAACAAGTATGGATCAATGACTCAAGCAATTATTTCAAAACAAAATATGCTTAAAACAAAATACTGAAAATGTCTTAGATGCTCATAAAATTGCTTTCAAATATAAATGATGCTAATTGTTAGGCTACCCAAGAACTCGACGGGTCGTTGATGGTGTAGCGGTCCAGTTCTTGAGAACAACTCCCTTCTCTACGGTCTGAATAATAAGGCCTTCCTCTTCCTCCTCAACTATCGCACTGCAATCCATGTCTTCATCATCCAGAAACAAATTCCTTATGCCAGCTAAAACTTCATCTTCTTCGGACCCCCACATCATGTCAGTTTGATGAAATGACTGGTGCAAATGTGGTACTGGTTGTTCTAGAGGGTAATAAGGACCATGCCATGGTGGCGACCAATTCTGACACTCTTGCCAGGTATATTCATACCCGAGCTCAAACGTTATGCCATGTCGCTTTAGCTGTACCGGTTTGGTGATCCCCTGGAGATTCTTGCCGAGACCCTTGTCGGGTTCATACCCTGTCCATGACAGTATGCTTTCTATCTTACTGCTCCACCATTTATCTTTTTCAATTGCGTTGACGCGCTCGATGCGATGGTATGTTTCTCCACCCAACTTCCTTCTATTCTTGACGACCAGAACAATCTGATTGGTATAAATGGGATTACTTCGGTCTCCATGGATGATCACTTCCTGATGGTTCCACTCAAACTTCACGGCCTGATGTAGAGTAGAAGCTACCGCCCCAACAGCATGTATCCAAGGGCATCCCAACAATTGGTTGTAGGTAGTAGATATGTCCAACACTTGAAACTCAACATCAAACAGGGTTGGGCCCATCTGTAGGCTGAGGTTGGTCTCCCCAATTGTGGCCCTTTGAGACCCATCAAATGCTTTCACATTCATACTTCCTGCTCGTATCTCATGCATGCCTTTACCCAATCTTTTCAGAGTAGTTAGTGGACATATATTGAGACTCGAACCCCTATCTATCAGGACTCTGGCAATGAATTTGTCCTCATACTACACTGTGATATGTAGTGCCCTGTTGTGACTTAGTCCTTCTGGTGGCAGCTCGTTTTCATGAAAAGTGATCTTGTGACTTTCCAACACTTGCCCTACCATGTTGGCCATTTCTCCACTGGTGATGTTATTGGGTACATAGGCTTCATTCAACACCTTCATCAGGGCATTCCTATGTGCCTCAGAGTTTTGCAGCAGTGATGAAATGGATATTTGAGCAGGGGTTTTGTTCAGATGATCAACCACATAATATTCAATTGCTTGTACCTTTATCCAAAGGTCATCCAGTCCAGTCTCAATGACAGGCAGTTTAGATGCAGCTTCTTTGCTCGTTCCTCTCAAATGCTCGGGTGTATAGACCCTACCGGTTCTGGTCATGCCTTGCACTGCACCTGTTTCTTCTATTTTTGCTTTTCCTTTCCTTCTTTATTCCGCAACATAATCCCATGGTATAACATTAAACTTATAAGACAGCGTAGGTGCTACCATCACGGTGAATGGCGTTGTTACTTCAACCTCAAACGGAGTTGGTGGAGCTACCTCAACTTTAATTGGTGCCTCAGTTTGTACCACGATAGGTGTGAGAGTGACTGGAGATGCTTTAGGATTATCCCCTTCTCGAATGAGTCCAATTGACCCTTCCGAGTCCCATTCTTTATCGATCTCTATCATGTTTACCCCTTCACCCTCCGAGAGAGGATTATTATGGACATTGGGTGCAACCTCTTTTGCCTGTATGACTTTGGTGTCAATTAAAGTCTGAATCTTATCCTTCAAAGTACGATACTCATCAATAGTATGACCCTCCATGCCTGAGTGATAGGCACATGTCTTATTTGGGTTAATCTAATGGGAAGAGTTTTCCATAGCAACAACGGGAATGGGAGTGACATAACTGATAACCTTTAGCCTCTCGTATAGTTGGTCTATGGGTTCAACAATTAGAGTGTATTGTCTGGGTGGTCTGCGGTCGAAATTTGGTCTTGGTTTTTGGTAATTTTGGTGGGTTGGTGGTGATTGGTAGTATGTTGGTTGGGTGTTATAGGTATGGTAAGTGGCGGCAATTTGTTGGTATCTGGGAGGTGAAGGCTGATGTGTGGGTGGAGGTGTTTGGTATGTGAGAGGAGACTTTGGACCTTGGGCTACTATTACTGCACCCACTTCTTTCTTCTTGGAGATACCTCCTAGTTGCAAAGCTTTATTTGTGGCTTGGAGTGCTTCAAAGTTTGTCACCATTCCGCTTTTGATCCCTTCTTCTATTCTTTCTCCTATCTTGATGATGTCAGAGAACTTATAGTTTTCAATAACCATCAACATTTCATAGTATTGCGGGTCTTGAGCTCTGACGATGAACTTATTCATTTGTTCTTCTTCAAGTTTCGGCCTTACTTTTGCGGCTTCAGACCTCCACCGAGTAGCATACTCGCGGAAGGTTTCCATTGGTTTCTTCTTGAGATTTTGAATATAGAAAACGTCTGGTGCATTTTCTGTGTTGAACCTGAATCGATCCATGAAATCTGACGCCATGCTCACCCAATTAACCCACTTCTTTGGGTTCTGACTGATGTACCAATACAAGGCGTCTCCAGTGAGGCTCCTCATGAACATCTTCATACGGATTCGTTCATGCTTTCCAACCCCTACAAGTTTGTCACAATACGTTCTCAAATGCACCTTTGGATTACCAGTTCTGTCAAATATTTATAACTTAGGAGGTTTATAACCCTCTGGCAGTTCTACATCTGGCTGAATACACAAATCCTCATAATTCAAACCCTCAATGCCTTTTCCACCTTCGACACTTTGAACTCTGCCAGTAAGCTTCTTGAGTTCTTCCGCCATGTTCTTAATGAACATGTTCTTCTTGGAGGATTCGGGTATATATAGGGTCTGTTGTGGGGTATGGGGTAAAGTTTCCGCATATATGGGATTGCTTTGATGGACTCCATGAATCTAGGCATAATGGTGGTCACTGGTTGAGTTTTGTGGGTCAGGAGTAGGCTGTGGTGCATTCTGAGGGGTGTGGTATGTGGTTGTTTGTGGGTATTGGGTTGGATGGTGATGGTGTTGTTGAGGAGTAGGTACCGGTGGGGGGTTGTGGTTTTGAGGAGGTGTGGCGTATTGATGTGGTGCGGGAGGATTCAATGGTGGGTTTTGATTCTGCGTGTTTTGGGGAGGTGTCGGGTTTTGGGCATTTGTGTTTTGTTGGTTGATATCAGGGACATTTAGGGTGAGGGAAAGGTTTGCCAAGTTCCGGACCTGCTCAAGTTCCCCTTGTAGCTCCAATATTTTCTGTTCCAGATGTAGGACCAATTCATTCTATGCTGGAGTATTCCGACTGTATGAAGTTTCAGCGTTCTCTGCATTGTCCTTTCTGATACTGCTTAAATCGTCCATTTTTCCTTTCCCTTTGCTTTTACCTTTAGGATCACTTGGTGGAGGAGGAGGTGGAGGACCTCTCGATCTAGTATGATATGCGGATGATGCCAGTATGCACGAATCAACCTTGGGGAATGGGAATAATCAAAAGAAATAAAAATAAAAGGTAACCAAGTCAGTAAGGGATATTGAAAGAATGCTTGCAATATTGAACATGCTCTGCAAAATCATGTAACAGAATCGCGTCCTAATTTGGGGGACCTCGTTGTGCCAGAGGTAGGCCTAAGCGACACATAGACTAGGAGAAAATTGATGCCAATAATTATGTCATTTCATTAATGCGAAAATGAATCAAATCCTTACTAAAACGACAATAATAAGAAAGTTACTAATGGCATTTTCCTTATTACATTCGAAATCTAAAACTAAGCAAAAAAGCAGTAAAGAACATCATTTCCTAATCTACTTGGTCCCAGAAGGACCTTCCATGTGCTTGGCTCTCTTGACTCCGTCAATCGGATTCCCAGGTCGCGCATATCCAACAACAGGTAAGACTTTGCTAGATGCCCCCCTTCATTACCATCCGTGTTCTGACAATTTGAAAGCCTCTTTCTCATCTTTCCCTCAAGCTCCATCAACCCTTACTCCAAATATTCTAATCTTTGTGTTGATTTAGTGGCGGTCTCCCTCCATTCATTGATTCTTCCATATCCACTTTGTGCTGTTCCAAATGCCTAGTTTCAGACTCGAAAACCCTCTTGCGCAGCAGTGTCCTATACTTGACTTATGCTTCAGCTGCGCCATCTATAACCCTATTTTTCAGATTAATTCCTGGCTTGACATTGATGGGTAGAAGTACACATGGCTGGCATGATACCTGTCTGGCCCGATGGTATCTTTCTCCACAATGACCTTTTGATTCCACATATGATGTGCCTCGAACTTGAACGGAATGATGTTCCCTTCAAAATCTGCTTTGTATTGGACCATGTTGGAAACCCGAGGTATAACCTGTTTACTTCCCGCTTGCCTCATTACCCTTATAGGAGCATACATATAGATCCTTCTTAACCCGATCAACACTAGATGAGTAGTTTCTCTTAATCTGATGATGAACTCACTGCTAGGGAACCATTCAAACATCCAATGTACCTTTTCGTCAGTCAGATTGCTGAAGAAATGCACCCAGCTCACAGCACTTCCAGGTTGCGCAAACCTATCTGGGATAAATGTCATTCTCTTTTGATGATAGTACCTATGTAGTCATTCAACGGTCGTCGCAGAAGCTCTTGGCGATATTCACCTCTCTGGAAATGTTCTAATAACCAAACCTGCAACAACAAATTACAGCCCTCGAAGTGTCCATACCCCTGCTTGCATCGATCTAAAGCACGATACATTTTGGCCAAGATCATAGGGATGATAGTGTAAGTTTGTCCTTCGATTCCTTCCATTAGAGTCCTAGCGACCATGGCTAAGCGAGTGTGGATCCTTCCCCCTTTCATCATAAATATCAGCGATCCCATGAAACAAACAATGAGCATAAAAACTCGGAAGTGTGTCCAACCTAAGGAAGTGATGGCAAGTTCATCATGATGAAGGCGATATGAATTGCTATGCCCATAACGTTCGTAAAGGAATTCAAATGGGATGTATGACTTCTTCAAACAAAGAAACTCATCATTTTTCTTGAAACCCAGCATTTTCAGAAAATTGCGAGGTTGCGATTTTCTGGCACTAATAACCCTGGACTATCCCATGTTAGCTTAGCGAAACCTCCTATTTCCTCTAAGAGAGGAGTCATTTCTTTGTTACCGAAGCGGAAGACAGCTCTTTTCTCATCCCAAAAAATAGTGGCGGCCTCAATCAATGCCCTATTTGGCCGAATGTCCAATAAGGAAGGTAAATTACCAAGGACCCTTTTCACGTGATTCTTGTCACTAGGTGAAAGGTTCTTCTACCAATCAAGCAGCAAAGGTGGGATGTTTTGGACCATGCTAAACCTGGGGACTTTGTGCTTCATTTTCTGCAAACAAATACAGTTAGCCCTTTCCCCCTCCAAATTCGACTATTTACAGACTAATGATCAACATATTGACCTATTTTCTCCAAGTAATGCACATAACGTGATGGTGTCCATTGAGATTGTGAAAATCCCGTTGGACTTTGGACAAGGCTTACCTTTGCGGGCTATCACGTTAGCAACGTTCTAACCCGTACTAGGTTTAATATGATGCATGTATATTTAATATTGGAGTGATGTTTCTAGAATGGCTTAGACTGGTACTCCCAAGTGGACAACTTGGAGGGAAAGGCACGTGAGCGTCGACTGCACCGCTGATCGACTAGTCTACCGCAAATAAGCCTTTTCGATTTAAAAGGGTAATTTTGGAAGAGCGCAGACACTCATCAAGTGCCGCTATATTGATAATTGGCACAAGTGGAGTATGATGTGGACCATGCTTTATGCAGAGATGATAATACATTGCCAAGTATTTTCATGATAAATATGTAAAAAGCGGTAAATACAGTATTAAGGTAAAACATAAAAAACATAAAAGAAAGACAAAGAAAGAAGTTAGTCTATGGAATATATGCGAGAATGTAATAAAGCAAACAAGGGAGTAGGGATGGGAGAGACATGATGTAGCAATCTTTAAACAAATGAAGGGCAATTTAGAGCAAATAAAGGTGAATAGGAAAGGGATATGCATGTTATAACCAATTTAAGCAAAAGAAGGTAGAGCAGGGAAGGGATGTGCATATTACAACGAATTTAAACAAATAAAAGGAAAATGGGAGAGGGATGTGCACATAGTAGCAAATAAAAATAGAAAAGGGAAGCGCACTTATATTAAATAAGACTAATCCATATAAGCCAAATTCGCTATGGTAAGAGCCTAAGTGTAAGTCCCCAGCAGAGTCGTCACGCTGTCGCACCCCGTTTTCTCGCGAAATCGGGCCTCGACATGTGACAACTCTTTTAAAGGAGGTATTAAAAGAGTAGAGTCACCACCTAACGATTTTAAGGTGCGTTAGGGCACCTATTTGCAAATAACTCTGTTTTAACTAGTCAACGCCACCAAAGATCGGGTAAGGGCTCAAGTTACCTCAAAGAGAAGGTGCTAGGCACACCTCGAGGTCTACAACTGTGGCTCCCGACCAAACCTAAATTATATGGATTAATCTATGTGATCAATTAATCAAAGAGAGTACAAAATCTAAGAATTTTATTACAAAGAGATCTTGAATAGGGAGGTGCAACTATTTTTCCATTCTAATAGAAAATAAAAAAAGGGGGGGGGGGGGTCCTAAGTTTTTTAGCGTAAAGGATCACCCCATGCATCATAAATAATATTTCGTAACTCCCTTGAGATATGATGTTACTCATATTATCCAGCGGGCACATACTATCATCTCCTGCTACCCGATTACTATGTTGAAGTTGTTTACTTAAGAGCGCTCTAATTCAATTCTAAGACGTACCCTACGCGTGCACTGTCCATCCCATACCTATGGTCCAGGAGGTTTTGGACCTCCATTTGGATGGTTCTAGACCTTATATAGGCTGCTCAAAAATGCAAAACTAAGCGACAAACAAAACACATATTGGATTTCAAATATGGCAGTTAAGGGCTCAAGTTAGCCTCCACACTTAAAACAACAAATGCATGCGAAACAGGTTTTCATGTTAGGTCGTTTCAGAATTAAGAACCTTAAGCCCTATAGACATGATTTCTATGTGACTATGCATTAAAATATACAAGAGGTTTCAAAGGCTAAGCGGTGCTTATCTCCAAATTATACGATTGTTGCATGCTGATTTGAGATTGCAAATTTCCAGTTATTTAACCTATAGATGTTGTGTCTAGGTGTGAATCACTAAGTGACAATGAAATCTATTGGAGGAAAGCCCAGAATTATTCATGCTTTCTAACAATAGAATACGTAAAACAATGTATGAGCGATTTAACATTAACAAATTATGGAGAGTAATTATATCCTATAGGCAGGATATCTAATGTTTAGCACTTAGAGCTGATTTTATCGTCATACCTTAATCCTATAGGCATATATTTTAGGTGACCATGGCAAACAAAATAGTCAGAATATTGTAGGCTATATTTCTAGTGAATGCTGACGCGAATTGAAATCAATGACATTTATTCCTATAGGCAGGTTTTCTAGTAGTGCGTAGCAGTAAGCATAATTGCAGCATTTTGAATTCATGTCTGCTAGCAGACTGTGTGTATGTGTGTGTTTCCCCTAATGGCATGATTTCTATGTGCACATAATGATGGAATAACATATATATAACAAGTAAATCATTGAGTCCTATAGGCATATTATCTACCCATTTGGTATGCAAATATTAGAAATCTACCCATTCCCCACTTTACTAGCACCCCAATCGTTTATAGAAAGTTATTACATGCCATTAATGTGTAAGATATAAATGTTATATAAATAATGACAATAGGCCCACAACAGGCCAAAATAAAATACCCAGCACTGTCTGGGCCTTCAACAATTCTCACACAGCATACCCAGACTTCTAACAAGGAGTCGTATTCATCAACACAACCCCAAAATCCATAGAGGAGCCCAAAGTTAATTCATATAACCATATTGCCAAGCATTGCATCATTTAAACCAACCGACTTAGATGTACAACAGATAATAGGAAGTAAGGGGTTGAATAGGGGTAGTTTAAGTTTCAGGGAATGACTAAGGACCCAAATCCTAGTGTGTCAGAGGTCACAAGGGCCTCAAATGGATCCCGAGCAGTGCTCACACTAGGAGGTCAGCAGTAAAGCCTATATAGCCTTGGCTTTCAGCTGGCTAAGAATAAGAAGTTCATAATAGCATAAGTAGCAAATGAGGAGAATGGACAATGGTTGAGGGACAAAACTGGGGGTACACTTATAACTTAAAGTAGACATAGCCAAGTTGAGCATACGAAGCAACTAATCAAGAAGGCCAGTAGGTTCAGCAAGATTTCCATACATAGCAAAGTATCACATAGACAACCACATTTTGAAAGAGTTGGGGAAGAAACAGGTTTGCATGGGTATACAGAGATTATCATGTACAAATGCATGATACTAAACCATTTGAGACCTAAAAGGTCCAAATTAAGCTAAGTATGCATCCTAGTATCATAAGATAGACATATTAACTCTCATCAGGAAACATGACTGCATTGAGACACGATAGGGAGCAAACATTATGACAAAACCATATGTGGGAAGGGTCAGGGGAGAAACAAGTTTGCAGTCACAGATGCACAATACAAACAAGTTAAAACCTAAGAGATTATGCTAAACATACATCCTAGTGTCATGTTAATCAATATTTAGAATGATGGGGATGCACATTATGACAAGCCAAATAATCACTGAAAGAACAGGATATCAGATGAACCATAGACATGCTGGGGAACATATTAGCACAGAAGCAAGATCATAGATAGTGGTCTTAATATAAATTGAAACACATTGTACATGCAAGACAAACATTACAGAGATTCAGAGCAGTGTGAGATAGCAAGTTCATACCAAATAGCACATGTAGGGATTCTGGGATTGACACAATAGACTAATTAACTAAAGAAGATCTAAGTTATGCCATAAAACAAAATGGTTCAAACAGGGCAGGGAAAATAAGTTGAGGTAACTGTTAAGATCTCAGTCAATCACGGGGTATGTGGATCATGCTGAGTGACACAATAGCAGGGGAACATGTCATAACTAACACAGGAAGTTCTAGCACAAGTGTGAAGCATTCATTATAGAGATTAAGGACAGAGAAAATAAGTATGTTTTAGGGAACATTCGGGCACCAATACACTGGCTAAACGAACTTAAGAAGGTCTGATTATCCAAGTTAGACTTAGGTAATCTCAGAACTAGCAACATTAGGAGTAAGTTAAATGCTAAAGAGACTTAGAACAAAGTAGAATTAACAGAATCGTGCATAAAAGTAATCCAGAAAACATATTAAGCCATGGATTTCAAAGGTGAGAACACATGTAAATCAAAGACACATAGGGACAAAATTACAAAAGTCAAGTAGTTTACCAGTTAAACGGACAACAATAAAGAACAAAAGATCCACAAGAACCCAGTAACCTCAATGCGGCAAAGTTCCCAAGATCTTCGAAAGAACCCCGAAAAATGCTCGCACCAAGAGAAAGTTCGAACAGTAGACGCTCAGTAGCCTTGGCTTTCGGCCGGCCAACACAAAATACAGAACAAGATAATGAAGGAATTAACAGAGTAAAACTTCAAATTTTAGTAAGATTATATCGATTATGTCCTTTTTCAAAGGGGAATGGGGAGGGGTTTATATAGTGACAGAAATCGAACAAGTAAACAAGGAAAACTGTAAAATCAAACATAAATAAGGAAGTATTAACATGCAGAATTAATAAAAATCGGATTAGGAAAAAAATAGGTAAACCCTAGTTGACAGAAATCAAAGATCGGCCGGGAATCTTGGTTAATCGGACCCATATAGCCATGGTCTTGATGTATATGGTCTAGATATTGTCCAGATTCAAACGATTGAAGTGAATGGGCAGAATCAGAGAGATGGTACTTGCCTTGTTTGGGCAAGTACTAAGTAATACCATGGATAAACACCCAGTAGCGGAGAAACACTAGGATGGTAAGTGAATGGTAGGAGAATCCCATTATCGACAGGATTAGGGAAAGATTTGGAGAAGGCGATGATTAGGGTTTTTTGATGGGAGGAGGAGCGTTTGAGGGAAGTTGGGTAGAGACAATGGGTCTCTAGGATTAGGGGGGTCGAATTTAAGAGAATGAGTTAGTTTATTAGGGTTCGTTGATCATTTGAGATCAACGGCCAAGATAAAAGAATGGGGTTGGGTGGGTCGTTTAAACGGGATACCGGCCGGGTTATTTTAAAAAAGGTGATTTGGTTTTGGGCTTGGAGTAATTGGGCTAATTCTGGTCCGAAAAGTGGTTAAAATTGGGTTGTTATTTAAATACCCAAAAGTTATCAAAATAATTTTAAAAAATAGTTGATAAATAAATAAAAATATTATTTATGTACTAAAATGATTAAAAATAATAACGTTGTATTATAAAAATATAAAATTTTATTTTTACACAACTAATATAAATAAAGAGCATTTTTGTACAGATATAAGCTATTACTGTAAAATTGCGCAAATAGCTTAAAAATATTAATGTAATTACATAAAATAAAGTAAAATATTTGAAACATGTATTATAGGTGCAAAAATAATACTTTAAGTAGTTAATTCATCATAAAATAATTTGAAGGAGTAATTAATAAATATTCAAGCAATTTAAATACAGAAAAATTAATTTTAAATCTTTAAAAATTATAGGAAATTATAGAAAAATGATTGTGTAGATTTGTAAACTAAATAATGATGTAAAAATAATGTTTTAAAAGTATGTATATGTGTATATATATATATATATATATATATATATATTTGAGAAAATATAAGGGCAAAATTGGGTATCAACAGCTAGCAAGCATCAAGGTTCAGATCAGAGTCTGCATGAAGAACTAGTCAAGACTCAAGATCAAGTTTTAGAAGACTTATAGATAGGAATATTGTAACTCATAGCAGATAGTTTTGTTTAGTTTCTTTTTATTTTGATGTAATAACTGGACCACAGACAGGAGTCTCGACGGAACCTCACTCGACTCTCCAACTCAGCATTCAATTTTTCTTTGAACTACATGCGGCGTAATTTTCTTATAACCCGGGATATGTAGGTTGTCCATAACCAAGACTCGGTCGCACTCTTATCTCTTACCTTTTGAATAATGGTATGGCCAAAAATTAGTCATATTGCTCATCTTTTCTTTGCCTGAAAACTCTTCATGTTTCCAAGCAAAGAGGGGCATGCCGTGAGCACCTAATTTTTGACTGTGCTTGAATTTTTTCCCACTCATATCACCAATACCTCACTTGTCACTCCATCTTTCATGCTCCCCTCTTCCCACGCGTGTCCTCACTCTACATTCCCTTGCCCCCACTCTTTGTCCCCCCACACTTTGTCCCCACTCCACTTTCCCTTGTCCCTCATGCTTGTCCACACTGACAACCTCCCCACATATCCCTATTTTTTCCTTCACGTAAATGGACACGCAAAGAGGGGGGGTTGGTTTTTAGCCTGAACAAAAAAAAGAGGGGGCATCCATAATCGGATCTAGGCAAAAAAAAAAACGCCACCAAAATTTCAGTCAAGGCTAGATCCGAAACCAGCCCCAAAACCATGTAAAACTCCATTAAAATAACCTTAAAAACCATTAGAAAATAGCTGCGAAAATCAGCTCCAAACCATTTCATCCCCATCAAAGAATGAGTTTCAACAACTGAAAAAAAATGCAGCAATAGTGGCTGCGAGAAACCAACCAAAAATGACTATTCCAACACCTAAAACCAATCTATAAGCCATCCAATGACAAGGTATTCTTGTTCGAGTTCGAGGATCTGTTGAGGTTGACGGTATTGTTCCGGTTCCGAGCCGTTATATAAGCTTCTTCTTTATCAATATATTGAAAAGCATTTGGCAACAGTGAAGATCCGTTCCTTTTTATCTTGTCACTTGGTTAAGTTGATATCAATATGCTGCATATTTTCATGATCGAATGTAGTGAGCCGCAATAGAAGTTCATGAATCTGTAGTTTTTATTGCTTTGTTTTATTTATTTTGTCTCGTCTTAGTTTATATTTTTCTTAGTTATGTTATTGATTTTGCACATAATCTGTTTTGTTTAAAATGCTCAACAGTAAATTTTGTTTGATTTGCTAAATATTAGTTTAATATTTGATTTGCTAAATATTAGTTATATTTAAAATGCTCAATGCTCAATCGTGATTGTGTACACGTTCGCGTGACATAATTATGATTTTCAAAATTAAAACTGAAGTATGTGTTCACACAATTTTGGCCAAAACAATCTTAATATAATAAACTGTTATTAATTGTGTACACGTACGCATGATGTAATTTTGGCACAATAAACAAAACGGATTCACACACGTGATTCGTTTCAAAGATAATTTCATATTTTAACAATTAAAAGCGGATAGATAAAATATAGAAACCAATAAATCAGACTTTATCCAAAATTAATTCAAGTTATTTTCAGTTAATAAAGTGACCGTGCTAGACCCACGGGACTCGGGGAATACCTTACACCTTCTCCCTGGTCAACAGAATTTCTTACCCGAATTTTATTTTCGCAGACCAATAATAAAAGAGTCAAATCTTCCTTTGAATAAGGAATCAAATAAAAGGTGACTTGGAACATCAAAAAATCAAATTTCAAGTGGCGACTCTGAATAATAAAATAATCCTTACTTCAAAAATATCACTTTAATTGAAAAAACTCTTTAACCCACAATCATACACATACATATCTTTTTGGGGTAGAAAAGGGGTGTGACACTAAGCGTGTTTCTCAATCGCTGACACATCATTTTCTTTGACACACGTCCTAATAAGCGTGTAATTTGTGGTTCCCAATCTAATTTCACCAATTTATTAAAATATCTATAAGAAAATCTTCTCTCTTCTTCTTCACAAGGGCGACAACCACCACCATAAACACCACCGTTCTTCCAACCCTCTTTAGCTAGACCGCATTCATCTCGATAGCATTAAGCGCTAGGAAGGACGATTATTTTTCAATTCACAGAAAAAGCTCACATTCCTCTGGGCCCTACTCTTCACCATTTTCTTGGGTATGATATTTGCGACAAACACACCAGCAATAACTATTCAACGCCATCTCACAAGATTGGCACTAAAGATGCGAAAGAGTACTCTTCACCCCCTATATTCTCCTGTCTCCAAACACCCCAAACACCACTGCCGAAATTAGTAAAATGTTTAGAACTCACCGGAATTCCATTGTCTACGAACATTGGTTTGAAAGTATAAAAAATCAAGTTTTAAGCAAAATAACAACCCATTAAAGTTTGACTCCATCAATGGGCTGAATGTCACCTGTATCAATACATAAAGAATTAGCTGAAAAGATTTATTTTTTTAAAAACAATTCTCTTCCTTTTCGCCATAGCTCGTGCTCTTCCTTCCTTCACATAAATGGGGATCCATCTTTCTATCATCATTAATGGAAGAGAAAAGGGGGAGAAGGGAAGGAAAGAAGAATAACAAAGTGAGAATAGATAAAGAAAAGAGAACAAAAAAAGGGGGGAATTTTGGGGGGGGGGGGGGAGTTGAGACGGAAATAATGGGGGACAAAGTTGGTGGGGGTAGAGGACGTGATAGGATTTTTTCAAAAAACAAAATTCTTCTATTTTGTGTTTTTTTCTGATTTAACTGTTTTTTAGAATGAAAATCAACATATGAACGCGCCATATAAGTGTGACTTACACGCATTTTGTCCGCATCAGTTATGTTTGGCCACATAAGCATAGTCAGCCGTCAAAGATAAAATTAAAAAATTATAAATTGCCACAAGACCATTTTGCTTATTAAAAATTTAGAACCACATGAGAGCTCATTAATTAATTAATCTGCTAGTACTTTTGTATTGACAACTGAATATTCTCAAGCACAGAAGATCTCTGCCACAAAATTGCACAGCTTATCCTTTAAGGGATTGGTCTTATTGTTTCGTAATTGACTTTATTACAGCAACAAGCTTCGTTTTCATCAAGAAAATCATAATTCTTCAATATTAGAAGCTTTAAATTCTTATGTGGGGTAGAAACTGAAAGTCGATTAGAAAGTGTTGAAGAAGACAAAGTGGGTCTTCCTAATTTGGTGTTATTTGATTAAATTGGTGATTGTAATATTTTGTGTTAGTATTTGGAAGTTTTGTTTTAAGCTTAAGATTATTTGGAGCAGACTTAGGGTGATTTGATTGAAATTGAAATTGAAATTGAAATTGCAATTTCGGAGAAGCGCTTTGTTGAACAACAAAGAAAAATTATGTTGATCGGTAGACTTTGATGAATACATTAACAGATAGGTCAATTACAATAACGCAAAGTCATGTTAATCTGGTAAAGTTTTGAGAACAGTTTAACAAACACAAAATCATACGATCTAGGTAGAATTTGTGAACAATCTAAAATATAGGCCGAATGAACAATTGAACAATCACAAAGTCGTCAATTAGGTAGAGTTCGTAAACAATTAACAATATAGATAAAATAAATATAGCATAAAATTTACCAATCCTAATAAAGAAATCTCTAATAAGCAATAAGTATATGTGAGGCCGGGGGTAATTTCTTTTAAATGCTTTAAATATTTAAAGACCTGCCCTTATAGGCAATTCATGTCAATCAAATACCAGTCTTGCAAATGCAGTGTATAATTAATTGCACAATCGAATTGCAAGAATCCTTTAGTTCACTAGCAAGCATATAGCATCAGTCCACTATTCTTCAAGTTATACTTTTTAAATCAAGTAAATCATTAACCTTAGCATTAAATATTTTTAAGAAAAATGATATTGCGTTATTGCTCTCAAAATAATAGTCGAAAAATATATATTTTTGTATATTTTATGTATATATATAGATTCTGCATTTTATATATAAAAATTATACAATATAAATTTTATATACTATTTCAGTTATCAAATGCAAATAATTTTTGGTGCGGACTTATAATAGTCTAAACAATTAAGCAATTAAAGGTTTTATTGGCCTATGCCTTGAGCCTTCCCTGGTGCCACGTGAACCAAACTTGCATTGTCCCTCCTTTCTATTTTACTATTTTGAAAGTTTCACTAGAGATATTTCAATTAATGATAAGCTCTTCTTTCATCGCTTTCTGATTTGTCAAGGTGTGACCAATAACCTATTACATGTGTAAAATTAAATATATCCTTGAGTATCTATATCTCTCATTTTTGTCTCTTCAGAAAAAAGAAAAATGCAAAACAGCTAGCAGAGGGAAAATAGAATTAAAAAGGGAAAAAGATTTCGTGATTAGATCCTTGATAAGTAAAGGTCACTTAGCACAAGTGTCTTGAAAAAAATTAAAGAAAAATAATAAATGATTATGGATATTTTCTCTCAAAATCAATTGTTGTTAGTCTTATGTTTCATTAAAAACTTATCCGCGCTCGATATCACCATAATAATGTACTCTATTATAATTAGATGATAAAAGAGTATACGGAAGACACATGTTATGCTATTATTGATGTGATATACACACCAAATACGAGTAAATATTTATACGAAGACTCAAAAAGTGTTTTTAAAACACTTTTATACCTCCCAACAGAGACGGATTTAGGGGACGGAAGGGGGTTCACCCGAACCACTTTCGCCGGCAAATTACACTGGACATATAAGGTAAAATTTGTTTTATACCTCTATATATTATATTTTGAATCTCATTGCCACAACTCAAAAGCATAGCTCAGTGATTAAAGAGATTCAAAATTTTTGTGAGGTTGTTGGTTCAATTTTTACTGGCCATAATCCCTTTTAATTTTTAAAAACCTCCTTAGCGGAGATCAGGGGCGGAGGGAGTATATATGTTACGGGTTCGGACGAACCCAATAACTTTTGTTTAAATCCTACATTTGTATTAGGAGATTCAATAAATTTGTGTAAATATTCAATTGTGAACCCACTAACTATAACGAGCTATGATATCAGCGTCAAGTTTACAACCATAAATTTTATATTCTGGCTCCGCCTCTGACGGAGATCCTGCCTCCGCCACGGCCTCCCTAACTCCCAATTCAATAGCAATATCACATAGTAGTAATTCTTTCCTTTAATTCCACTTTAATTTCACTTCCACATGCATGTCCTTTTCATAAAACTTTACCCTTTGCATTGTAAATGAATACAAAAGAAAATTAGAGTGAGAGAGACTACCATCTACATAAAAGAAACATACCTAGAGGCTATAACGTAGTTTCAATATAAGGAAGAAAAAATTTTAAAAAAATACCTTTGAAATTGTACTGTAATGCCAAGATGAAACACTTGCTTTTATAATCGGTACTGTATAGTATTAAATATGAAGACTCAAGATCTGAAAAGATTCCAAAAGCTCTGCCTTCAACAATGAATCTAGGGGATGTTACGTAATTAACAACTGCTAGAGCAATAGGTACAAGCTTTAGTACACGTGTCTAAGTAAAAAAATCGGACAAATTTAAGAGGTAGTATAAGTGTTTGGCCATTAATTAATCTGCTAATACATTGACAACTCAATATTCTCAAGCATATATCATCGGTCCAATATTCTTCAACTTATACTTTTTAAATCAAGTAATTTATTAACCTTAGCAGTAAAAAATTAAGCAATTAAAGTTTTTATTGGCCTATACCTTGAGCCTCCCCTAATGCTACGTGACCCAAACTTGCATTTTCCCTCCATTCTATTTTACTATTTTGAAAGCTTCACTAGAGATATTTCAATTAATTATAAGGTCTTCTTTCATCGATTTCTGATTTGTTAAGGTGTGACCAATAACCTATTACATAGGTGTAAAATTACATCTTTGAGTATCTATATCTCTCATTTTTGTCTCATCAGGAAAAAAGAAAAAGAAAAAGACAAATACAGCTAGCAGAGGGAAAATAGTAGAATTAAAAAGGGAAAATATTTCGTGATTAGATAGTTGATAAGTAAATGTCACTTAGCACAAGTATCTTGAAAAAAATGAAGAAAGATAATAAAAGGAGATTAGGAGATATTTCACAACGTGTTATGGCCCTTATGGGCAGTATATGATCATTCTGATATTCTCAGAGCCATAATAACCAATTAATAACTACAGTAATTATTATTACTATTTTTTTTTTAAATAACGGTAATGTCCTAACGTTGCACAACCAAAGTAGCTAATTATAGTATAGATACTTTCTTAAAAAATTAATTGTTGTTTGATTTTAGAAGTGTCATGTTAATTCCCTGAGTATAGCTATATCACTTCATTAAAGGGTAGGACAGTTTCATGCACGAAATATCTTGCATTTATTCTCTGATTTAATTCCTCTTTTTTGCAGCAAGTCTCCCTTTAATTTCACTTCCAAATGCATGCCCTTTTCTTAAAAGTTTACCCCCTTCCATTGGAAAGAACAGAAAAGAAAATCAGAATGAGAGAGACTACTATCCACGTATCTTAAAAGAAGTACACCTATAATGCATTTCCACTATAATGCCAAGTTGAAACGTTAAGTTGCATTTATAATCTTTATATTATATATGAAGACTCAAGATCTTAATAAGTGCTTCGCTAATTCTTTTGACAGGATCTAGGTTTAGTAAAAAAGAATACACTTTTGGGTAGTTTTTGGTAGAAAGCGGAATGTGTTGCACCTGTTACCGATTAGAGGTACGTTTCTATTATTAAATTTATTATACTTTAGAAATTATGGGTTAAAAGAGTAATATTTTTTAAAATTTTTAGTGATATTTACATATATTTATATTCTGAATCGAAAATATTGAATTCAATTGAACTCGTAATTTACACTATATGCCTCTGTTGCCAACAATGTGTATCTACCTGTGTAAAGATTGATTTATTTTTTCGGAGTTTAACTTATACATTGCAATATAAAGAATTTTTGTACTATTAAGTTACTTAGAGAAGAGGAAAATTAAACTTGTTATTGCACATCATTACTATCTAACTATGCAGGCCTTATAATCCAAAAAAAACAGTGAATGGCTGGGTGATATCGGCAAAAATTTATTCGCATTCGATGTACACAAAATCAATAAATATATAACATGTATCTAAACATATATTTTTAACACTTAATCATGACTATTCATACCATTAAATCACTTAACTATAATAAACGAACATGATTTTGTGTAAATACTCGATATTAGTACTTAATTACCGGGCTATAAACATATTCACTAGTTTCGCTAGGAAGTAATAGCCTCACTTTCTAAGATTTCGAATTTGACTAATTTTAGTTCGGTTCCGCAGGTAGAAATGGCAATGGGGCAGAGCAAAAGTAGTGCAGGGCAGGTTATGGCCTTAATGGGGCAGGGCGTGACAATACTTAAACGGGAAGGGCAGGGGGGTCAAAATACTTTTTAAGAGAATCTTAAATAAGGCAAGACAGGGATAAGTAAGGAGTTTCATCTTCGGTAAAAAGGACAAAAAGTTATAAAAACATGAATAGAATCTTGTAAAATGAAAAAAAAGTAAAAAATGAAGTAGAGCACAAACCGCACAAGGCTTAATAGAGCAGGGCAGAATCGGGCAAAAACTTAAAAAATGCTAAATAGGGCAGGCAGGTAGAGGTGTACATTGGTCGGGTTGGTTCGAAATTTTCAATTATTAAACCAAACCAATGGTGTCGAGTTTTTAAATTTATAAACCAAACCAACAAAGTCGAATTTTTCAATCTCGGGTTTGTGATGACCCAATATGTCATCTTTAATTTTAAATATTCATTTATGTGTTTCGAGACCTCAAAAAATACTATTCAGCATTTCTCGACTTGCGTGCGCAGTCAGTAAATTTTTCCGAAAAATTTTTATATGAAAAAATGATTAAAATGTGAAAGAGTTTTAAAACTCACCGAGTTGACTTCGGTCAATATTTTGAGCCAACAGACCCAAATCAATATTTTGACAATTCCGATAGGTCCGTATCGTGATTTGGGACTTGGGTGTATGCCCGAAATCGAATTCGAAGGTCCCTAACTCAAATTATCGGCATTTAACAGAAGCTAAAAATTTAAAGGTTTAAAAATTCCTAAATTTGGTCATAATTGGATTTTTGTTCACACCGGGTCCTGATTTAGATTCCGAGAGCTCGATCAGCTTCGTAATAATATTTATGACTTATGTACAAAATTTAAAGTTATTCCGAGGTACGTAGGCACATTTTACGTTAGTTTTTGAAAACAATAAAAGGTTTGATTTTATAAAGCTTGAATTTCTAAAGTTTGACCGGAGATTTGACTTTTGAGCAAACGACCCCGAAATAAAATTTTTATGATTTCAATAGTTTCGTATGGTGATTTCGGACTTAGACGCATATTCGGATTTGGATTTGGAAGTCCGTAGGATAATTCGGCACATTTTGGCGAAAGTTGAAAAATAGAAGATTTTTGGAAAGTTTGACCGGGAGTTGACTTTATTGATATCGAGGTCGGAATTCGATTCTGGAAATTGGAACAGCTCCATTATGTCATTTATAACTTGCATGCAAAATTTGAGTTCATTCCGAATTGATTTGGTATGTTTCGGCGCGAGTTATAGAATTGAAAATTTCATAAACTCATAAGTCTAAATCGACGCACGATTTGTAGTTTCGCCATTGTTATGTGTGATTTGAGACCTTGATAGGTCCATAATATGTTTTGAGACTTGGTGTGTTCGAACGGGGTCCCTAGGGGCTCGGGTGAGTTTCAGAGTGGTTTCAGACCATTTTTAGGTCATTTGTAACTGTTCGTTTTTGACAGCAGTGTGCGAAATTTCTGATGCGCCGAGCTGACTTTGGAAGTTTACATCTCGCAATCTATAAGGAATCTAAAAATTATCAAAACATGAAAGTTGTAACCCTTTGATTCTAGTTTCCAGAAAGATAAATATTCATCATTTGGATATTTGTACAGAAAGTTATGATCGATTGACTGAAGGCTGGTACCGCAATTTTTGGCTTGAAAATTTTGAGACAAGTCGCATCTCACAGATGCAACTTGCATGGACAGAATATATATGTTCGGAATCCGACATTTTTGTTCATTTTTAGAGTTTTAGACCTCGATTTTGGGTAATTTCAGAGGTATTTTTAATGAGTTTGAGTAGGATAAGTATTCTTTATCCGAAATTTATTATATTTCATGATTCTATACTCATTTACATCATGAATCCGTGAATTTATGAAAGAAAAATCAGATTTTTATAAAATCTTCCAAAAACAAAAATTTAAGATTTGAAAGCCAATCCGATGTCGAAATTTGATAATTTTTGTATGGTTGAACTCGTATCGGAACGGATGTTCGGAATTCGTGAGTATTTTCGAGATTCGAGACGTGGGTCCCACTGTCGGTTTTTGAAATGAATTTCGGATTTTAATTCGAAAAATTAGTAATTTCATATGGAATCAATTCCTACGATTCGTGTTGAGAATATTGAATTGTTTGTGACTATATTTGAAACTTTCAGACATCAATTCGCGAAGCAAAGGTTTATTGGAATCTTGAATTTGGTTGCGAAGCGATGTAAGTATCGTGGGTAACCTTGACTTGAGGGAATAGAACCCTTGAATTATTGTTACGTGAATTTCATATGTAACGACGTATAGGCGAGGTGACGGGTGCCTATACGTCGTCAAATTGATTGTTTGCACATTTATTTGGAAATCATAAATTATTTTAAATAATAAATTATTATATTAATTATTTCTCTCATATTCCTTGCTCAATATTATGCCTTGAATCCATGCTATATTTGCTATATGTTTATTTAATTTATGTGACTTAATTGTTACTTGACATTTAGCATACTAAATATTAAATTGCCTATTTTTTCCTTAATTTCCACAATTAATTGCTACTTGTCATCACTTATTTCTAAATAAATCATAATCATTATATGCTTGTTATCTTACAATTTCATATTAATTGTTGCATTTATTGAAATAATTGTTTTATAAGAATTGGTAAATTATATTATTGAGGAGCGGGTTGCAAGCCGCAACAGAAATGAAAGTGAATATATTGGAGGAGCGAGTTGCACGCCGTAACAGAATTGATTGAAAGTGAATATATTGGAGGAGCGGGTTGCACGCCGCAACAGAATTGATTGAAAAGATATATTGAGGACCGGGTTGCACGCCGCAGCGAAATTAAATAAAAATGAATATATTGTGGGATCGGGTTGCACGCAGCAACGGAATTGAATATGAATATATTGTGGGGATCGAGTTGCACGCCGCAACGGAAAGTGATTTAAGTAATAATTGGTTATAACTGTCGAGTTGGCTTGATTGTTGATATGATTTACCGGTTTAATTTATATTCCTGTTCTCCTATATTGTTGTTATTATTATTATTGCGTACAGGTTAATGTAAGTGACATGCCTTAGCCTCGTCACTACTTCGTCGAGGTTAGGTTCCGCACTTACTGGGTACATGCGATCGGTTGTACTCATACTATACTCTGCACTTCTTGTGCGGATACCAAAGTTGGTCCCATCGGCGTACAATAGATTTGCTCTGATTCAGCTATCCACAGGAGACTTGAGGTATAGCTGCATGGCGTTTGCAGAGCAAGCTCTGAAGTCCCCATCTACTTTATTTTAGCTGTGTATTTATGTCAGATAACTTTATTTTTATTCAGACCCTTATTTGTATTATTCTAGTAGCTCGTGCACTTGTGACACCAAATCTGGGATGGTATTTAGACATCGCTATTATTATGTTTACTCACTTTATTTCAGATTTTATTCAGTTATTAGTTTCTTTAATATTAATTAAATTAAATTGTTAAAAAATGATTAAAATTATTCTAACGTTGGCTTGCCTAGCAAGTGAAATGTTAGGCGCCATCACGGTCCCGAAGGTGGGAATTTTGGGTCGTGACAGGGTTTTATCGGATTTTTCGGGTTTTCGAATTTTTTTTCGGTAAAGTCTTCATAGCATAAAATATGTAACTTGTACTCCAAATATTTCTTAAGTTCTAGTAAAATACAACTATATAATATATTTTTTAAGAAACTGACACAATAATATGAGATAAGTCATAGCATTATACTAAAATATTCAATAACAAAGATAAAATAATAAAATTACATAAAACAAATACAGCTACTTAATAAGCCATAATAAAAATTAACATAATCTAAAAATACTATATAGGTCATGCTAAAATAAGTATAGCTAATAAGTACTAATATTAATTACATAACTAAGCACTAAAGAAAAAGATAAACTAAGCTATGAATTTTCATTATAAACCAATGTAAAACTAAAATAATTATCCAATACTACCGTCATTCCTATTTGTTAGCATTAGTATTGATTTGAACTTTGTTTGATTTACTACATTTATGGGCTTTAAAATTTATTTATCATTCAAGAATGTTAAGTCTAAACTTGAAATAATACGTTAAAAGATAAAACGGTGAAAAAGTTTAAGAAATATTTATAAATTACATTACAATAAATACTTATATGTATAAGATATTTTTAGAAATTATATAAATATACTATTGGGTTGGTTTGGTTTCGGTTTGACTTTTTTAGTTAAAACCAAACCAAATCAATTATGATCGAATTTTATTTTTCAATACCAAACCATATCAGTTTTTTTTTTTCGATTTGACTCAGATTATCGGTTTGGTATGATTTATCATTTTTTTTTTGTACACCCCTAAGGACAGGGCGTATCAAAAGCAGGTCACAACATGCTTTGTCCTGCCTTGCCCTGTCCAATTGACATCCCTATCCGCAGGTTCATTTAATCATGTGGTGCCAAGGTACTCTTGAATTTTAATAGTTTTATTCCTAGCCAAAAATCATTTTGAAAACAGAGAAAACACAATGTTATAATTTCTTTTATGTACAAATTTCAATGTTTTCACAAAAATTAAACCACGAAACCTACCACTATATAATTATTATTGGGGCTCAAGATTTTGAAGGCGCAAAAACAAAGTTTTACGGGCCTATGCACTAAGCCGCCCTCGACGCTACGTGCTACTCAAATATGGCTCGATTCGAAAGACGGTCATTTATATTTTTCGTTCTTTTTTGCTATTTTAGAACTTTTATCAGGAAATATTTCAGTAAAGTTTTTGCATCACTTTTCAATTCTTGTCAAGGTGTTTGTTGAAAATATCATGTAAATAAAAACATGTTCTTTCTAAAAATTTATTTTTAGATTAAATAATCACACACTTCGACGTGGTATTATAACAAAGATCATTAGTTTAATTCTCACTACACCACCATTTATTTAAAACAAACAGTCCATATGCTTGGCTCATTAAACAAAAATAATTCTAAGGGTTCAACATTTAATTAAAAAAGAAAAATAATTTTATGATTAAAACCTTGATAAAAAAGTCATCTAGTAATAGAAGCGGATGCATAATTTAAATTCTAAGGGTCAAGATTTAAGGTTCTTAACATTGATATTTATAAAGTTGTGGATTCATATCTATTATTTGTTACAATTTTAGTGAATTTTACGTATAATTTGTGCTATTCATTAAAAGTTATGAGTTCAGTTGAACCTATAGGTACAATACTACATCCGCCCATGACCTAGATCATGAAATGTCTTAAAATAATATAAAGAAAGTTGATACAGGGAGAGTTGGCACGATTGTATTGGGATGCCATATGAATATTATTGGGATATTCTCAAAGTCACAGTAGCTATAATGTAGATACTTTCTCTCTAAATCAAATGCCATTAGATTCTAGAAGTGTTATGTTTTCTCCATAGCAAAGATCTGAAAAGGTGCTTAAAACTTTATCACATAGTAATTCATTCCTTTAATAACTTCACTTCCACATGCAAGTCCTTTTCTTAAAACTTTACCCTTTCCATTGGAAAAGAATACAAAAGAAAATTAGAGTGAGAGAGACTACCATCTACATAAAAGAAACATACCTAGAGGCTATAACGTACTTTCACTATAAGGAAGAAAAAGATAAAAAAAAACATACCTTCGAAATTGGACTGTAATGCCAAGTTGAAACACTTGCTTTTATAATCGGTACTGTGTATTATTATATATGAAGACTCAAGATCTTAATAAGTGCTTCTCTACTTCTTTTGACAGGATCAAGGTTTAGTAAAAAAGAATATTGTATACGGTCAAAACCGGATTCGTCCCTTGTGTGATTAATCGAGACTGAAATATGATAGGTTAAGGTTCGACTTCGTATTATATCGAACCATGATGCAAAATTAGATCGTCGAGCTCGTGCCCCAAAGACCAATCAAGATCGAGACAGAGCAAGGTCGAAACCGAGCAAGATCGAGGAAAACTTACCAAGCCAAATAACGGACAACCGAAATATCCGCGATCGGTCGAGGGTCACGGCAAAAATCTCGGCACATATCAAGGAGAGGCCAAGTAATTAGCAAATCATAATATCATGTATAGAATTGTACCAAGAGTAGAATATCCCTACTATATAAAGGGGGTCTGATCAGTTGTAAGACATATGACATCAACGCAACATAAAGCAATATACTGACACTTTCTAGTTTTTATTATCTTGTTACTCTATTAGCCTGTTCATACTTCAGTTGAAACATCTTTGGCTCGAAGGTAATCAAACTCAATAGCCAAAGCAATTCGATACGTGTGGTTTGCATTTATTCTTCTATTGTCAACTTCAATATTAATCTGTCTTCTTAATTTGTGCCAAGTTATATCACGTATCCTTAAAACCGCGTATAAATTCAATTGCTATCTGTTTTTTAGGGTAAACAGTTTGGCGCCCACTGCGGGGCTAAGGATAATAGTAATTATTTGGTGCAAACTTTCATAACACACACTATTTTACACTTATTTTTTGGAGTGTTTTTTATTCCAGGACCAAAATGTCGAACTCACAATCGGCACCCCTTCACGTTGACAATGATTACGGCCACCATGACGAGAATGGCAACATAGCACCAGGGAACGATGTACCTCCGGTCGATCTCGGTGGAGTTCCGACTGTAGATCCAATTAACGTCAGTTCGCTTGTAGCCCATCAATGCAAATTTGGCTGCCGAAGTTCAATCGGCTGCTCAAAGCACCCATGGCGGCGAAGAGGGTGGGATCAACCTGCGAGTAATCTTTGAAATGTTGCAGGCTCAACAGGCAGCGATAGCCCAGCTCCAAAACCAAAATCGCCCACCGGACAGGATCGAGACCGAACAATTCCAGGAAGTTGTCCACATGGTCGAATCAGCTTCAAAGAAATCGAACGAGAAAGAATCGGGGACCGACCCTGCAATCATAAAGATGATCGAAGAGTTGACCAAACGAATTGATTCAGGGGAAAAGAAGACCGAGGCAAACGATAAGAAGGTGGAAACTTACAATTCCAGGGTCGATCAAATCCCGGGGGCACCACCAATATTGAAGGGTCTAGACTCCAAAAAGTTCGTGCAAAAGCCTTTCCCCTCGAGTGCGACTCCCAAGCCGATTCCCAAGAAATTCCGAATGCCCGAAATTTCTAAATACAACGAAACGACTGACCCAAACGAACATGTCACCTCTTACACATGCGCTATTAAAGGGAATGATCTAGAGGATTGACGAGATCGAATCAGTCTTGCTAAAGAATTTCGGAGAGACCCTGTCAAATGGGGCTATGATATGGTACCACAATTTGCCACCTAAGTCTATTGACTCGCTTGCTATGCTTATAGATTCTTTCGTAAAGGCACACGCCGGAGCCATCAAGGTTGAAACCAGGAAATCAAACCTTTTCAAGGTAAGACAGAAGGACAACGAAATGCTCAGAGAATTCGTGTCTCGATTCCAAATGGGACGGATGGACCTGCCCCCGGTCGCCGGCGATTGGGCAGTTCAAACTTTCACCCAAGGACTCAATGTTCAAAGCTCGGTGGCTTCGCAGCAGTTGAAGCAGAATTTGATAGAATACCCGGCTGTTACTTGGGCCGATGTACATAATCGATATCAATCGAAGATCAGGGTCAAAGATGACCAACTCGGGGCTCCTTCCAGGTCTGTTTATCCTATCAGACCCGTTGACAGAATTAAGAGGGATCTCCACTGAGAACGATATCAGCCATATAACAGAGATCGTAAGAGCGACAGACCTGGGCGAAATCCTATATGAAATGAAAGGAGAAGTGATTGAGGTCAGAGCTCTCGGGGGCTCATGAGTAAGAACAGCTTCGACAAGCCCATCAGACCCAAAGAGGCACCTCAGTTATCAGAGTACAACTTTAGTGTTAACGCAGCCGCCATCGTATCAGCTATCGAACGTATCAAAGATACCAGATGGCCTAGACCTCTACAAACTGATCCAACACAAAGGGATACATACCAAATATGCAAATATCATGGCACACATGGCCACATAACGGAGGATTGTCGACAATTGAGAGAAGAAGTAGCCCAGTTATTCAACAACGGGCACCTTCGAGAATTTCTGAGCGACCGAGCTAAGAATCATTTCATAAACAGGGACTCCAATAAACAGAATGAACAAGACAAGCCCCAACACGCCATTCATATGATCATCGGAGGGGTTGATGTTCCTCAAGGTCCGATGATAAAACGCACCAAAGTATCAATTACAAGGGAAAAACGGACTCGAGATTACATACCAGAAGGAACTTTATCTTTCAACGATGAGGATGCAGAAGGAATCATGCAGCCCCATAATGATGCACTGGTAATTTCTGTAATCATGAATAAAACTCAAGTTAAACGTGTGTTAATTGATCTAGGTAGTTCGGCCAACATGATTCGATCGAGGGTCGTAGAATAACTCGGGCTACAGGACCAAATCGTGCTTGCGGCCCGAGTGCTAAACGGATTCAACATGGCTTGCGAATCTACTAAGGGAGAAATAATGTTACCGGTAAATGTATCTAGTACCCCCCATGAGACCAAGTTTTATGTGATCGAAGGGTACATGAGGTACAATGCCCTGTTCGGGAGGCCATGGATCCACAACATGAGGGCTGTGACCTCGACCCTTCACCAGACATTAAAATTTCTGATACTAGAAGGGATAAATACGGTTTACGGGGAGCAACCCGTCACAAAGGAGATGTTTGCCGTCGATGAAGCAATTCTGATATCAATACTCTCATCGACAAAGGACTTAGGTTCGAAAGCGAAACAGGAAGCCAAATAGCAATCATCGATTCCACCCTCGACCCAATCAGACAAGCAAGGGATTTATAAAGACGACGATTACGGGGTTCCTCGATCATTTATAGCTCCCGATGATTCCGATGCTACTAAATCGATGGTCGAAGAGCTGGAGCAAGTCATACTAATCGAACATCAGCCCGATCAAAAGGTATACCTGGGCACGAGATTAACTCCCGAGCTCAGGAAAAGACTCATTCAATTTCTTATTGCTAATATGGATTGTTTTGCTTGGTCCTATGTCAATATGACAGGGATTCCACCGGAGATCACCACTCACAAACTAATCCTAGACCCGAAATTCCATCCGGTCAAGCAGAAAAGGAGACCGTAGTTCGAGATCAAGCATGCTTTCATCAAAGACGAGGTAACTAAACTCCTTAAAATAGGGTCCATCTGGGAAGTAAAATACCCGTAATGGCTAGAAAACGTAGTGGTAGTCCCTAAAAAAGGGAATAAACTGAGAATGTGTGTGGATTTCAAGGATTTAAATAAGGCATGCCCCAAAGACTCTTTCTTGTTTCCTAACATTGATCGCATGATCGACGTCACGACCAACCACAAGAACCTCAGCTTTCTCGATGCCTATTCCGGGTATAACCAAGTACGAATGATCACGGATGATCAAGAAAAGACCTCTTTCATCACTAAGTATGGCACATACTGTTATAATGTAATGCCATTTGGGTTAAAAAATGCTGGTGCCACTTACCAACACTTATTAGACCGAATGTTCGAAGAACAAATAGGGAAATCTATGGAGGTTTACATTGATGATATGTTAGTTAAGTACCTGCGAGCAGAGGACCATTTAAAGCATTTGTAGGAAACCTTTAGTATAGTGAAGAAATACAACATGAAGCTGAATCCGGAAAAATGCGCGTTCGGAGTCGGATCGGGTAAATTTCTTGTGTTCATTGTATCCAACCGGGGAATCGAGATCAACCCCTACAAGATTAAAGCCATCGAGGATATCATGGTAGTGGACAACGTGAAGGCCGTACAAAGGCTGACCGGGTACATAACTGCCCTGGGACGATTCATCTCGATGTCTTCCGATAAGAGTCATCGATTTTTCTCGTTGTTGAAGAAGAAAAACAACTTCACATGGACCCAGAATGCCAGCGGGCCTTGGAATAACTCAAGTGGTACCCATCGAGCCCGCCACTGCTTCACACACCGAAGGCGGATGGACATTTATACTTGTATTTGGCAGTATCGGAGATAGCGGTAAGTGGAGTCCTAGTTCGGGAAGAGCAAGGTACATAATTTTCGATTTATTATGTTAGTCGGACCTAAGGTGAGGCCGAAACTAGATATCCTCACTTGGAAGAACTGGCGCTCGCTTTGCTAAGCGCCTTTAGGAAACTAAAATCATACTTTCAGTGCCACCCCATATGTGTCGTGACAACTTACCCATTGTGAAATATAATGCATAAGCCCGAACTCTCGGGGCGACTATCCAAATGGGTCGTAGAAATCAGCGGGTACGATATTGAATATTGACCTTGGACGACTATTAAGTCTATTATTTTGGCAGATTGCGTGGCCGACTTCACGCCGACTCTAATACCTGAGGTCGAAAAAGAGTTCCTGGTAAATTCGAGGACGTCTTCGAGAATTTATACCCTCTTTACGGATGGTGCATCAAACATAAATGGGTGCGGACTTGACATCGTATTGAAGCCACCCACATGCAACATAGTCAGGAAATCCATTAGAACTGTGAAAATGACTAACAGCAAGGCCGAATATGAGGCCATAATTGCAGGTCTCGAACTAGCGAAGAGCTTAGGGGCGGAGATGATCAAAGCTAAGTGCGGCTCCCTCCTTGTGGTAAATCAAGTTAACGGAACATTCAAAGTCAGAGAAGAACGGATGCAAAGGTACATGGATAAGCTACAAGTAACATTACATCGATTCAAAGAGTGGACCTTGTAGCACGTACCTCGAGATCAGAATAGTGAGGTCGACGCACTTGCAAACTTAGGCTCTTCGGTCGAGGACGATGAGCTCAAATCGGGGGTAGTCGTACAACTCACTAGATCAGTAGTAGAGGAAGGTCACACCGAAATAAATTCTACAAGCCTAACTTGGGATTGGAGGAATAAATACATAGAATATTTGAGGACTGGCAAAGTACCCGCATATCCTAAAGAGTTGAGGGGCCTGCGCACAAAAGAAGCTCGATTCTGCTTGACCAAAAATGGAACCTTGTTCAAAAGAATGTTTGATGGCCCACTAGATATATGTCTGGGAGCGGGAGATACCAAGTACGTTCTGAGGGAGGTCTACGAAGGCACTTGTGGGAACCACTCAGGTGTCGAATCATTGGTTCGAAAGGTAATTCGAGCCGGCTATTACTGGATCGATATGGAAAAAGATGCGAAGGAGTTCGTACAAAAATGTGTTAAATGTCAAAGGCATGATCCGATGATTCATCAACCCGGAGAACTGCTGCATTCGTTCTTATCTCCATGGCCATTCATGAAGTGGGGAATGGACATTGTTGGCCCTCTTCCATGGGCACCAGGTAAAGCTCAATTTATCTTATTTATGACTGACTAGTTTTCTAAGTGGGTTGAAACCCAGGCGTACGAGAAAGTCAGGGAGAAGGAGGTCATTGACTTCATTTGGGACCACATTATATGTCGGTTCGGGATGCCATACAAAATCGTATGTGATAACGGGAAACAATTTATCGGCAGCAAAATGACCAAGTATCTCGAAGATCATAAGATCAAAAGGATATTGTCCACACCATACCACCCCAGTAGTAACGGACAAGCCGAATCGACCAACAAAACCATAATCCAAAACCTCAAGAAAAGGTTGACTGACGCTAAGGGAAAATGGAAAGAGATCCTGCCCGAAGTTCTTTGGGCATATCGCACAACTTCTAAATCCAGTACTAGGGCTACCCCATTTTCATTGGTTTATGGCGCCGAAGATCTAATACATGTCAAAGTCGGTGAGTCGAGTATCAGATTCTGATATGTAACAAAGGAATCAAATGACGAGGCCATGAACACGAGCATGCAGCTATTGGATGAAAGGCGTAAAGCCGCCCTTGTTCAATTGGCCGCCCAAAAGTAACAGATCGAGAGGTATTACAATCGAAGGGCCAACCTTTGATTCTTCAATGTCGCGGACTTAGTACTAAGGAAGGTCACACTAAGCACCCGGAATTCGAACGAAGAGAAATTGGGTCCGAATTGGGAAGGACCATACCAGATTCTCGAGGTCACAGGAAAAGGATTCTATAAGCTCGGAATGACAAATGGAGAACAACTACCGAACAATTGGAACATAACTCACCTAAAACGATATTACTGCTAAAGATACGACCCCATTTCATTTTTGTTTATTTTTTGACTAACACTTGCAGGTGGTCGACAAGGAGCGACATGAAGTCTTTAGGTCTGAAAGCATGCGTTGTACTCTTTTTCCTTGAACTGTTTTTGTCCCAATTGGGTTTTTTGGAAAGGTTTTTAACGAGGCAATAGTGGATCGTGCTAACTTAGAATCAAAGGCCGATCACGAATCTATGTCGAAGATAACACTAACAGTATCGGGGATTCCTCTACAATCAACCTCGAATACTGGGGGGGGCATTACCCTTGGATATCGACTTTTGCGAGGAAATTACTTCGTAATAGAAGGGTCTCGATAAGTAAGATTCGTTGTAAGGGACAAAAGGTCAAATGAATCGTGCCCATATAGGTTGCTCGAGCCCTAGCATAAAACATGTACGTATGTATAACTGTTTTTCACAAGAATAAAGAGAAGTACTTTCCTTACAATTATCTTATGTCTTAGAAAAATTTCCTCTTTACAATTTTGTACTTTCGATCTCTTTAGGAAACGAGCTCAAGGGCTGATTATAACCAGAGTTCAGATGATTACTCCCTCACTCGGGGACTGCCATCCTAAAAACAAACTCGAACAGATCGAACTATTAAACATCGGGGGAATAAGACCTCTAAGGCAACCCCCGAATTTTAAAAGCCACGGCCATACCTACTCGGGGACTGTTATCTTAGGCAAGCCTAGATAACTCGGGAAAGCAAGCTCACTGGGCTACACCCTCATTAAAAGGCTACAGCCATATTAACACGGCTCGGAGACGTACGAGAACCATAACATAAAATAGGTCTCCGAAATTTTCATAATCGGTTTTAAAGGCTACCCTCGGCAAACTATAATCTGAGTTACTTACTTTGGGAGAAGGTTCCCGGTAATACCGAACCTCCAAGATTACTCAAAAATAGAAAGGCAGGGTTTGTTCGAACTTACACAACCTAAGCTATTTTATGCTGAGGCATTCTAACCTTTGTGAATACAAGTAATAAAGTAGAGGAAAAATTTGAAAGCCAAAAGGGAAAAGAAAGCCTTGTATATATTTACCCAATAATCTTTTTACAGAGGCCAGAATGGCTTAATTCAAAAATTTATAATGGCCGAAACGACCTCAAAAAGATACAAAAGAAAGCAAAAAATATAAAGGCCTTAGTGGCCTGGTCTTCATCGGAGGCAGCATCTCCGCCCTCGGGATCTTCCCTGCCTTCAGACTCGCTTAAACTCTCGGAATCTTCCTCAGGAAAGGCCAACTTCCGGGCCCTGGCTTCTTTTTCTTTGGCGATCTCGATTTCAGCCAGTATATCGAAGTCCTGAGCATGGACTCCCTCGAGGGCTTCCTAACGAGCAAAAAATCGGCGTATAAACTTGGGCTCGCTAGTCAAAGATAGTATAGTATTGAATCGTCTCCATAGGGATTGATTTCAATAATGTTCTATTAATTCTTCAGCTTAACACTATCCAGGATAATCAACCTTTTGATTTATGTTATTATTGACTACAAATAAACTACGATTATCAGCTGTAAGAAATTGATGATACCCGAATGATTAGTAAAAATAAAGGAATATCAATGAGAGAAGGAAGGGTGATGACAAGATATGTGATCAACTATTGTTCCGGGTAACTCTATGCTAGATTCACTCTTAACTTCTATTGAGTCTTTTGATTTCAACAGATGATTAGGCTACTTCAAAGATTTCAGTTCTTCTTCCGAATGAATTTTATTCCCTTAGGTAACCCAATAACATGCCCTATGAATATATGCACAAAATTAGTGAATGAACGATCTTTCGGAGAACACCTCTCGATTATTCTCATGAACTGGGTAAATCAATAACTCCTTAAGCTCTTTCGATTACTTAGAAGAGACGTAAAATCAACCCAATCAAGATAACATAAAGCCAATAGAAGTAAACTTCTCTTTCGATTAAAGTAAGACTACAATAAGCCATGCAATTAAATTAAGAACTCATTCATTCAAGTCGGGCAATTAACATAGAGTAAAACCCAAAACAATGATTAATTCACAACCTCCGTCAACAACCCTAAGGAGGCTTACTCCATAACGATGAAAGTATTCAAAATGAGAGTACTAGAAGAACAAGAAGACATTACAATTCCCAAATTTCACCCAAACTTTCGTATTGAGTGAATTTGATCAAGTATATCGATTTCCCGTTGCTTCCGTCTTCTTCTCCCTTGAAAATTACTTCTCAAAATCAAGATACCCTCTTTTTAGATGAGTTGTGCTTCATATAGGTCAAGAAAAGTCGCCCCCAAAATTACGAATTTAGCCCTGCAGAATTTTTCCTCGGAGGGACGTGCGCGGCCATGCACCTGGGCAGGTTACCACGCATCTGGCCGCGCACATTTGAAAGTTTCTGTCTGACTTGCGCGGCCTAGTGTGCGGCCGCACACCTGGGCCATTTTCTGCTCTCGTTTTATTTCTTCTTTTTAAATGCGTGAACCTCCATTGATCCTCGAATGAGCTTCCAATGTACTCCATAATCTTCTACTTGGCCCCAACACTTCATATTAGCTCAAAATGATTCCGAACCTCATTGTAGCCCGAAATTTCTCCTGCAAAATCATAAATCAATTAATCAGAGCAATTTACTACCATTTAGCACTCAAACATCAGTAAAGTGCAGCAAATTAGAATGCAAATAGTGGCCAAAACACATAGTTATAGCCTACCATCAACACCCCACACTTGAACCATTGCTCGTCCTCGAGCAATTAAACCACACTTTACATAAATGCAACCTCACTATGCAACTTCCCTCACTCATTACACCAAGAATATTTAATATAGATTAAGCACAATAGTGTAACATTTTCTCCTCAAGAATTTACTCGCAAGCACCAGGTATTATTCACAACTTACTCACTTACTCCAACATAGAGATCAAGACTTACCTTTCCTTCGTGAAACAAATGCCCTCACACACAAAAGAGAGTAGATCCTCATACAATAAAATTCAATAACACTTAGGAACTCAAGATAGAAATAATTCACTCACTCTCAGACACAACATTCATGTGCCACAAAAGATGCACCATAGGCTTTCCCGTAGTGTACTACTCTACTAATTGAGCTCATTCAGTCAAGGATCAAATAGGACTTCTGCTGGTTATAATGTAGGCTGTGGGACGGGTAGGATACATTTAGATATAAGAATGAATACATCTCCCTAAGTACTTTAATACTAACACTTTACCAGTTGAACCCCACACTTATGTCATACCCTACTCCACATTTATATCAACATGCATTAACTCCCGCTATTTAAGCACATTTACATCAAGAGTCATCACTATTTCTCAACTATACAACTCTTTATTTTTTTTTATTTTTTCTTCAGTTCAGGTGACTCTTCCTTTTCAAAACATTGCACATTTCTCCTTGATTCAATAGTTCCACTCAAAAGCCAACCCAACCACCCAACACTTTAACTTTTACACAGTTCGTCACAATTTTATGTGCTCAAGGGAGGTGAAAGATTCAAATAGATGATCAATTTAAACAAAAGGGTAAGGTTTATAATGTGGTTGCCAATAAAACATGATTACAGGCTAAAAGTACTCAACTCACCAAAGAAATTAAAACTAATATACATTACTACATACACACATACAAGATATATACAATATATACCCACCCCACACTTTAAATGGTGGCATGTCCCCATGCCACACAAAGAAAAATATAAGGCAAAGAAACTTCCCTGATAGAGTCAGTCCATGTCGGAGACAGTGCCAGGGTCCAGATGGCAAGCTCGGCCAAGCGCACGCAACCATGCCATGATCTTCCGCTCAAACTTGGCATTTTGGGTAGACAAGGCATCTACTCGAGCTCCCAAGTCAGTGACAGAAGTACGCATCCCCGCCATTTCCTGCTCTAATGCGCTCATTCTTGTGTCTCATCGGACGACTGAGGGTCCATCAACAACTTGCTCATGCGGTGGTGAAGCAGCCACATCCTCATCTTGCACTTCGTTGCCCTCTTTTGGTGCATCAGACTCATCATTGTTCACCTCAACAGGACCAATAGTGTCCTTCCCAATTATTACTTTATCAACCTGGAACTTTTGTTCTCTTTTCACGTTCCCATCGAAGTCTCTGTATTCAGGTACACGTGACTGACGGCACAACCTTGTGATTAAGGATAGGAAGAAGAACCCATACCTCTGCACAGGACAGCGAATGAAAATTTTACCATGAATAACCTTAGCCACATCAAAATCGTGGCTATTGAGAAAACACCAAATCAGAGCAGCCTATGGACCATACACCTCAGTGGTATTGGAGGACGACATCAGGCGGCTATTTATGATGTGGAGCCAACACTTCCCTTCAAAGGTAAGTGATGCTGAATGAAACTTCCGCCCTGGCGTAAGCCACACTACCTCCTTGTTGGGCACATAAATTGTTCTGAAGAACAATTGCCATGTATGTGGTTCCCTGCTATATGTGTCATAGTAGTCTTCTGCATCAGGATTTTCCCCAAACGGTGGCAAACGGTAGGCACTCTGAATGGCCTCTACAGACGCGTCCACACTCTTCTTTTGAACCGTGCAGAGATGGTTAACATATTCCGGGCAGTTTGCATAAAACTCCCAAACAACCATCAAATTTGCTTCGTCTGGTTCTTCAAAAAATATCCCCAGCCCTCGCCGGACCAATTCACGATACATGTTTGGGAAGTCATTTTGGAGGGACCCCATATAAATTTTCCTCTCCGGGATGGATTTTTTTGGTGACTTTTTACATAAGCGTTCCTGGGCAGCACTGGATACAAACTTGTTATTTTCAAATGGGCGAGTATTTGTAGAAACTCACGGCCGGGATGAGCCAGCTTGACCACTAGAGGAGGCACCTGTTGCTCTTCGTTTCTTGGATGGTGTCCTACCTGAAACAAACACCAACATCAGCTAAAAGCACGATATGTGAACCAAGAGTGGCTACTCTGACTTCACCAGCATACTTAGTCACTAAATTAGATTCTCAAATTCATAGGAGCATTTAAACAAACACCTGATGTGCCTAGTTCACCCAAACTCCCAAACAACAAATCTTTAGCCCCAATTTGGACAAAACTTCACCAATGACACACCCAACCCATCATGGTAAAATTTAACTATTACCCCAATACAAAACAAGTATAACTCAACAGAGAGAAAAGCAAACAAAAGAAATAAACAGAATCTCTACAAGTCAAGGAGAAGAAAATAAAATAAAAGAAATTAAGAGAGAAAAGCATGGCACTTACCTGAAGGGAGCTTGAGGGGATTTGGGTTGGGAAGAGGAAGGAAGAATACACTTCAATTAAGTATGGGGCTATGTAGAGAAGAGAAGAGAGAAGGGGGAGGGTTAGGGTTGTTTAGTGTAGGGGAGAGAAAGGGGGGATTTTAGAATTGGGGGGTTTTAAAAGGGAAAGGTCCGAAATTAAAAAGAAAAGGGGAAGGTTCGAAATTGAAAAAATAAAAAAAATTACTTACCTATGTGTGGTCGGTGCACGGCTGCGACGTGAGGTAGTAAGGGGTCAAAAATGCACGGCCGTGCATGTTTGGTAGTGGGGTCCTAAAAGTGCGCGGCCACGCACGTTTTTTTTTCTTTTTCCGATTAATATCTACTACTTCATAATACACACTAACTACTATAAGGTCAGAGGCAGTTCTGAGTTATAGTCGTCAGCTTGACTCAACCAGGCATCCTCAGTTGATTTTGATGCTCTAGGATTGCTATGCAAATCCTCGAGCAAGATACGGCTTCAGTTTGTGCCTATTTACTTTGAAGCTTTATGTTCCGTCTTGGTTGTGGATCTCAATCGCCCCGTATGGTGATACATGCTTCACCATATACGGTCCTGTCTATCTAGACTTGAATTTTCCGAGAAATAATTTGAGTCTACTATTGTATAGTAAGACTTTGTCCCTTCATGAAACTCCTTTGGCCTAATCAGACAATCATGCCACTTTTTAGTCTTTTCCTTGAAGATTCGCTTACTTTCATACGCGTCCAGTTTGAACTCTTCCAATTCATGCATCTGCTCCAACCTGTGATCACCTGCAAGACTAAAATCAAGATTAAGCATCTTAATTGCCCAATAAGCCTTATGTTCAATCTCAACAAGTAAGTGACACGACTTTCCATACACTAATTTGAATGGTAAAATCCCTATGGTCACTTTGAACGCAGATCTATACGCCCATAGTGCTTCATCCAATTTGATAGACCAGTCTTTTCGAGAAGCACTGACCGTCTTTTCAAGAATTTGTTTTAGTTCCCGATTAGCAACTTTAACTTGCCCACTAGTTTGGGCATGGTATGGGGTTCCTGTTTTGTGTGTGACCCCATAATTAGAGTAGTAGTGCAGCAAACTGCTTATTCACAAAGTGTGACCTATTGTCACTAATGATCACTCGAGGTGTCCCAAAGCGGGTAGAAATGTTTTTACTAAGAAATTCACACACCACCTGAGCAATCATTGGTCCTAGTAGGGATTACTTCAACCCATTTAGATACGTAGTCAACGGCTACTAGGATTTACTCATAAGAATGCAACGGTGGGAACATACCCATGAAGTCGATGCCCCAAACGTCAAAAATTTCACATACCAGAATGGAGTTGAGCGGCATTTCATCCTTCTTGCTAATGTTACCTGCTCTATGACACTTGTCACATGAAGCTACATATGCCTGTGCATCTTTCTACAGAGTAGGCCAAAAGAACCCGATTTCCATGACCTTTCCTGCAGTGCGATTTCCACCATAGTGACCTCCAGTTGCTCCATCATGGCAATGAGATAGAATGCTTGCCATTTCTTCTTCAGGCACACATCGTCTAATCACCCCATCTGCACACAGTTTAAACAAGAATGGGTCATCCCAAAAATAACTTTTTACCTCACCTTGAAGCTTCTTCTTTGATCACGAGTGAGGTCACGGGGTAACCATCCACTAGCCAAAAAGTTGGCTATATCTGCATACCATGGTAGCCTTTCAGAAACCTCTTCTATGGAAAAAATCTGCTCATCAGGGAACTCTACCTTTATTTCGACTGTTTCAACTTGAGGCTTCTCAAGCCGAGATAGATGATCTGCGACTTGATTTTCTATGTCCTTCCTGTCTTTTATTTCCAAATCAAACTCTTGGAGAAGAAACACCCACCGCATCAGACGCGACTTGGATTCTTTCTTACTCAACATGTATTTCAATGCTGAGTGATCAGTGTGTACAATTACCTTGCTTCCCACCATGTATGATCTAAACTTATCAAAAACAAAGACCACGGCAAAAAACTCATTCTCAATAGTGGCATAATTTACTTGAGCATCATTCAATGTCCTGCTTGCATAGTAGATGGGTCTAAACATTTTATCTCTTCGTTGCCCCATAACCGCTCCCACAGCTACATCACTCGCATCACACATTATCTCAAAGGGCTGGCTCCAATCAGGTGTCACCATAATAGAAGCACTCACAAGCTTTTCCTTTATCAAATCAAATGCTCTTAAGCACTCCACATTGAAAATAAACTTGGTATCCTTTGCTAGCAATTGTGTCAATGGCTCGGTAATGCTCGATTTTTTTTATAAACCTCCTATAGAACCCAGCGTGTCCCAAGAAGCTTCTTATGCTCTTCACCGAAGTCGGGGGGAGAGCCTAGCAATAACATCCACCTTAGCTTTGTCAACCTCAATTCCATGTGCAGTTATCTTGTGGCCCAGGACAATTCCCTCATTTACCATGAAGTGACACTTCTCCCAGTTAAGAACCAAGTGAGTAGCTTCACAACGTTCAAGCATGAGCTTTAAATTCATCAAACAATCCTCAAAGTCATCACCAAAAAGGGTAAAATCATCCATGAACACCTCAAGACACTTCCCGTTTAAGTCAGAGAATATAGACATCATGCACCTCTGAAAAGTGGCAGGTGCATTATATAGCCCAAACGACATCCTCCTGTAAGCAAAAATACCTGACGGGCAAGTGAAGGTGGTCTTCTCAACATCTTCTGGGGCAATTGGTATATGATTGTAGCCTGAATACCCATCTAGGAAACAGTAACATCTATGTCCAGCCACCTTCTTGAGCATTTGATCAATAAAAAGGATTGGAAAGTGGTCTTTCCTTGTTGCCCCATTCAACCTTATATAATCAATGCACATTCTCCACCCTGTGACTGTTCTCGTGGGGATCAATTCATTATCTTCATTTTTTATCACTGTCATGTCCCCATTTTTGGGCACAACCTGTACTGGACTGGTCCACTGGCTTTCATAGATGGGAAACATTACTCCTGCATCTAGCAATTTGATGATCTCCTTGTGCACTACCTCCTCCAAAGTTGTTTTAAGCTTGCGTTGAGGTTGCACCACTGCCTTGCTATTTTCTTCCAGATGGATTTTGTGCATGCATATGGCTGGACTGATTCCATGAATATCATCTATGCTCCAATCAATGGCCTTCTTGTGCTTTGACAACAGCTCCACCTGTTTTTGCTCATGTGTACCTGTCAAATCAGTAGAAATAATTACAGGAATGTTGTTAGTTTCAAGAAAAACATATTTCAAGTGAGTGGGGAGGACTTTCAATTCCACATTGGGCTTAGAAGCCTCCTCTTTTATTTCATCCTCATCAACCACTTGCTCCTCTGTTTCAAGAGCTTCATCCTCTTTCTTTACTTAAGGATCTTCATCATTCACTGTGCCAGACTGGGTAATGCACCTCTCTAGAGTATCCCCTACAAGCTTATCAGACCTGTACTTCTCAGGAAGCTCCCCAATGATATCTAGCTTGAAACACGAGTGGGAAAATACTACATCACTAGGGTATTTCATCATTCTCTTCATCTGGAACACTACTTTCTCAGTTCCCACTCTAAGCATAAGCTGCCCCTCATAAATATTAATGATGGCTCTACCTGTACACAGAAATGGTCTCCCCAGAATTAAAGGTACTTATTTATTCACCTCCATATCCACCACAATAAAATCGATGAGGAACACAAACTTGTCCACCCGCACTAGAATATCTTCAATGATTCCCTCAGGTAAAATGGTGGTCTGGTCGGCTAGTTGTAGGGACACTGGTATTGACTTGATCACTCCAAGTTCACCTTCCAGTTTCTTGAATACAGACAGACACATTAGATTTATAGACGCACCTGAATCACAGAGAGCCTTGTCAAACTTTTCACTCCCCAACGAGCATGGTATGGTGAAGCTTCCTGGGTCCCCACACTTTTAAGGAATTTTGTTTTGCAATATAGCATTGCAGTGGGAATTCAGCTTGACCACTGTTGTCTCTTCCAATTTTCTCTTGTTAGACAAGATCTCCTTCAAGAACTTTACATAAGCGGGCATCTGAGTGAGTACATCTGTGAACGGTATGTTAACATAAAGTTGTTTGAGCATCTCCAAGAATCGCCCAAAACACTTGTCAAGTTTCTCACGCTTCATCTTTTGAGGGAAAGGTAGAGCTGACATGTGTCTACTTTCTTCAATTTCTTGTTGCACCCCGATATTCTGACTCTTTTGCTCTTCATTCTTTTCCTCTGATGGTGTCTCAGTCTGCTTGTCTACCACTTCTGATTTAGCCTTCACTATTGGATTAGTCAATTCTTTTTCGCTTCTCAGAGATATTGCTTTGATTGTTTCCTTCGGGTTATTTTTAGTGTCGGATGGAAGAGTCCCTGGAGCCCTCCCAGACAACAAATTTGTAATCTGACCCATTTACCTTTCTAAGTTTTGGATAGCTGTACCCTGAGTCTCAAATTTTGTATCTGTTTTGTTGATAAATGCCTTCATGAGATCTTCCATATTTGACTGATTTTGATGTGGTGGCTGGTATTGTTGCCTCTGCTGGTTCTGAAAACCTAGTGGTCCCTGACCCTGTGCTATGAGATTACTTTTCTACCATGAATTCAAGCTCCCATTTGGTGAACTCCACGAAAAACCTAGATGTCTTTGACCCATAGCATTAAAATTGTTCCCACCTTGGTAGTTCCCTTTATTAAAATTTCCCACAGCGTTGACCTCCTCAGTTGTATCTTGACACTCGTGTGTAGGGTGTCCCATCCCACAGATATCACAACCCACCCGTGGTTGAGTTTGCACCTGAGCCAAAGTCAATTGCTTGATGTCCTTAGCCATTGCTACTATTTGGGCCTGCATTGCTACAGTCGATTCTAATTTGTCCACCCCTGCAGAATTGTTTAGATCCCCTTGGTCTGTGGACCATTGATCTGCATCTTCGGATAGTTCATTCAAGAGAGTAACAATCTCTTCCGAAGTTTTCTTCATCAAAGGGCCTACAACTGCACTATTTAATAATCTCCTTAATGACGGGTTTAGACCGTCCCAAAAGTCCTGAAGTTGTATCCATTGCTCCATTCCTTTATGAGGGCATCTCCACAGCAGCTCCTTAAATATTTCCCATGCTTCAAACACTGTCTCCTCTTCGCCTTGGCTGAAACTATGAATCTCATTTCTCATCCTTCCCGTCTTTACAGCCGAGAAATATGTTTCCAAAAACTTGGTAGTCATCTCCTCCCACGTACGGATTGACCCTGTAGGCAAACTTCTCAGCCACTACTTTGCATCATCCTTCAGCGAGAACGGGAATGCTCTGAGGTATATAGATCATGTGATGCTCCATTGTAGCGCAATGTGTTCATTATTTCATCAAAGTCCATTAGATGGTTGTTGGGATCTTTATTGGGTTTGCCTCTGAAGATGCAGTTATTCTGAATGGTTTGGATGACTCCCTGTTTGAGTTCAAAATTGTTGACATCGATGGGTGGAGGCCCCAGTAATCTCCCAGGCCTAGGTCCTGCATTTTCAAAGTCATCCTCAATAATTTGGTTGGGGTTGAGTCTTCTCTCTCCATCAACCATTTCATCAGCAATTCTGCGGGCCGCTTTAGCTGCTAACCGAGCTTCCTGATGCTGAGCTGCCTCTCTGGCAGCTAGGTCTACTAACTCTTAGTTGTTTACCATTTTATCCTGAGTTGAAGACTGAACCAACAATAATCCACTCGCTCATTTCTCTCTTTTCAGCTACCTCAGGTGTTTGTCTAACTCTGGGTCGTATGGAACCAGGTCCTTTGAAGAGGATCGAGTCATACACCACTGAACTTACCTCGTTACCTGCACACAGATGAAAAGAGCATTAAAAAAGAAATAAAATAAAATCAAGTAGTTCCTGAATTAGCACTTAAAACTAATTTAAACACTATTAGTCGCCAATTCCCGGCAACGACACCAAAATTTGACGAGCGCAAAACTGGCGTATAAACTTGGGCTCGCTAGTCAAAGATAATATAGTATTGAATCGTCTCCACGGGGATTGGTTTCAATAATGTTCTATTAATTCTCTAGCTTAACACTATCTAGGATAATCAACCTTTTGATTTATGTTATTATTGACTACAAATAAACTACGATTATCAGCTGTAAGAAACTGATGATACCCGAATGATTAGTAAAAATAAAGGAATATCAATGAGAGAAGGAAGGGTGATGACAAGATATGTGATCAACTATTGTTCCGGGTAACTCTATGCTAGATTTAACTCTTAACTTCTATTGATTCTTTCGATTTCAACATATGATTAGGCTACTTCAAAGATTTCAATTCTTCTTCCGAATGAATTTGATTCTCTTAGGTTACCCAATAATAGGACCTATGAATGTATGCACAAAATTAGTGAATGAATGATCTTTCAGAGAATACCTCTCGATTATTCTCATGTACTGGGTAAATCAATAACTCCTTACGCTCTTTCGATTACTTAGAAAAGACGTAAAATCAACCCGATAAAGATAACATAAAGCCAATAGTAGTAAACTTCTCTTTCGATTAAAGTAAGGCTACATTAAGCCGTGCAATTGAATTAAAAACTCATTCATTCAAGTCGGGCAATTAACATAGAGTAAAACCCAAAATAATGATTAATTCACAACATCCGTCAACAACGGTAAGGAGACTTACTCCATAACAAAGAAAGTATTCAAAACGAGAGTACTAGAAGAACAAGAAGACATTACAATTCTCAAATTTCACCCAAACTTTCGTATTTAGTGAATTTGATCAAGTATATCGATCTATCGTTGCTTCCGTCTTCTTCTCCCTTCAAAATTACTTCGCAAAATCAAGATACCCTCTTTTTAGATGAGTTGGGCTTCATATAGGTCAAGGAAAGTCGCCCCCAAAATTACGAAGTTAGCCTTCCAAAATTTTTTCTCGGAGAGACGTGCGCGGCCGCGCACCTGGGCAGGTGACCGCGCATCTGGCCACGCACATTTGAAAGTTTCTGCCTCACTTGTGCGGCCCAGTGTGCGGCCGCGCACCTGGGCTATTTTGTGCTCTCATTTTATTTCTTCTTTTTAAATGTGCGAACCTCTGTTGATCATCGAACGAGCTCCCAATGTACTCCATAATCTTTTACTTGGCCCCAACACTCCATATTAGCTCAAAACGATTCTGAACCTCATTTTAGCCCAAATTTCTCCTGCAAAAACATATATCAATTAGTCAAAGCAATTTACTACCATTTAGCACTCAAACATCAGTAAAGTGCAGCAAATTAGAATGCAAATAGTGGCCAAAATACATAATTATACCCTACCATCACTTCCCTTCGAGCTTGCCACCTTCCATGATCCACCACGCTCTTGGCCTGCGCTTGAATAGCCTCAATGTCGACCTTAAATTGGGACACTTTAGCATCAGCTTTGGTATTGGTCACGGCCACCTCAGATTTGGCCGCCTCGAGTTTATTGGCTAAGTTTGCTTTATCAGAAATAGCCAAGCCCAATTGGGATTGAAGCTCCTGATAAGTAGGGATTTTGACTACTTATTTGCACTCTTTTACTTTAGCTTTATCTAAAAAATGCTTAAAGGTATTTTTGAAAACTGATAAAAATATGCTTACTTGCAGGAGCATGGGAAAAGAGCCAAATCGATTAAATTCAACTCAAGAAGGATTATTTCTGGACAAGGACAAAAACCAAGCAAAAAGAGCAAAGAGTGGACCGCATAATATTGAGTGTAGCCGCAGATTATGAAGGACCTCTGACAGAATGCCTTTGCAAAGTGCGGACCGCATAATTATTGTGCAGCCGCAAAAGATGAGGTTCAGAGAGATAGAGTCCTGAGTCCATGAAGAAGTGCGGACCGCACTATTATTGTGCGGCCGCAGAATTCAAGAGTGCAGTTGCACTCATAAATGTGCGGCCGCAGAAGATGAGGTTCAGAGAAATGGAGTTCTGAGTCCATGAAGAAGTACGGACTGCACTATTATTGTGCGGCCATAGAATTCAAGATTTCGGCTGCACTCAGAAATGTGCGGTACGCAGAAGTCCCTCCTGTCAAGCTCAAATTCAAGAGTGCGTCCGCACTCAGAAATGTATGGCTCGCAGAATCTGAAAACATGCGACCGCAACCCAGAAAAGGGCGGCCGCAGAAGTTCATCATGTCAAGCCCAGCTTCAAAGTGCAGACCGCACACAGAATTGTGCGGCCGCAGAACCTACGCAGGGGGAATTTTGTCCGATAATTTCAGCTGTGTATAAATAGTTCTTTTTTATCAAATTTAGGTCAAGTTTGAACTCCAGAAAGTAGATAGCCGTTTTTCCTTTACTGCTTTGGGAAATTTTGTATTAGTTTATCATTTTAACATTGGGTTTTCATCCCTTTATTATCTATTATGAGTTTAATCTTATCTTCTTCCTTAGTTTCTTCATTTTTGCCTATGAGTAACTAAATCTCTAGCTAGGGTTGTGACTCAACCCTAGTATGAGTATCTAATGGGTGTTTGATTTAGGGCTTGTTTAAGGTTGGGTGTATGATATTTAGCCTAGTTCTTTCTTAAATTTAGGAATTAATGGTTGCATACATTGATTCATGCCTAAATGACTTAGTCTCTACTTGAGAAAGAGAGATTAAGTCTCGGGAGACTTGGCTAACAAGAAATTGGGGTGAACTCAAGAAATTGATAGCCCCAATTAAAGGGTTGAATCTAGAGATAGTAAGACCCGACTTGAGCATATATCAATGTTTTTGTGAATTACCCATTTGAACTTGAGAAATTCAAATTGGGAAAAACCACTCAAATTACCGAGATGTATCGAGTGGATAATCGCGTGTTAATTGCTATATTACACCCCGACCAAAGAAACATGCCCTAAAGCCTACAACCTGTTAGGTAACCACCTAGGTGGAAGTCACAGCCCTAGATCTTTTATAAACTTGAAAAATAACAATACCAAAAATATCGTTCTATAGCTTTGCATTTACAAACAACAGCATAAAGTTTAGAAGTAGAAAGAAACAACCACCTAGTGCAATTTAGGCACGTCATACACCTAGTCTAAGTATATACCTAATCCAATATAAGCTCTTTGAGGAATAGACCCCGACTCAAAGTTGTGTAATTATAATTACATCAACCGCTTCACAATCCCAATCGGTGGTGTGAATTTAGGCGACATCAATTTTTGGCGCCGTTGCCGGGGAGCTAAAAATGGATTTAGCTATATATTTTATTTTGTGTGTGACTTGTCTTCTTTTCCTTCTGAGTTACTAAACTTTTTGTGAATCGATTGTAGGTACAAAAATGGCTCTCAACAATTATCCTCTTGGAAACTTGCCTTTAGGGGAGGAAGTGGACGATGACCAAGGTGAAGAGGTTCCTCTTGAACCTCAAGCAAATAGGCGAGGCCGACCGCCTCATGAAAATATTCCCATCCCTCCCCCACCTCCACCAAGTGCGGCTCCACATCGGGTGTTGCCAAATGAAGGATGCGCAAGTGCCATAGTCTCGCCCTGCATTAGAGCGGGCAACTTCCAGATCACCAATGTTATGCTCACATTGCTAAAGCAACGGGGATTCTTCATCGGGACTCCAAGTCAAAATTCATACAAACACTTGAAGGGGTTTGTGGACACTTGTTGGGGGAGTAAACAGACCAATGTCTCCGAGGATGCTTTAAGGTTGAGGCTATTTCCCTTCTCTCTACGGGGGAAAGCTTTGGATTGGTTAGAAAGATTGCCAAACCATTCTATCCGTACATGGGATGAATCGGTGGAAAAAATCATTACCAAGTTCTTTTCTCCCGGGCATATGGCTATTCTTCGAGATGAGATTCTAGCATTCAAGCAAGAACTCAATGAGCCTTTGCACTAGATTTGGGAGAGGTACCGTACTATAGTGAAAGAGTGCCCGAATAATGACATTACTGAGGTTATAATTCAACAAACCTTCTACATGGGGGGTCAATACTACCAATCAATGCGTGGTCAACCAACTTGCCGGTGGGAATTTCGTGACAACACCATATGATGAAGCTTGTGAGATCTTAGATGAAATGGCGGATACTTCATCAACATGGCAAAGTAGAGCTAATGTTCCTCAAGGTGATCCAAATGTGATTCACCTACACAAAGAATTGCATGATCATGGGTAAGCAATTGCCGAGTTGACCACAACAATGAATCAATTAGCCAAAGCTCAACTTCAACAAGTTCAAGGTCCTAAGCAAGTAAATGCAATGGAAGGTGTCAACATGATGGTGAACAAGTGAAGACAAAAGGGTCAACAAGTGCAAAACCGTGTGGAACAATTTGTGCAAGATGATAGTGGGTTTGACCAAGACGAATCATATAATGAGAAAGAGGAAGAAGTGCAATATTTGAACAACTACCAAGGGCAAAGAAACAACTCTCAAGGCCCGAATCAACAACAATGTCGATCTCAAGGAAATCAAGGAAATTGGAACAATCAAAACCACCAAGGCAATTGGAGTGGTGGTAACAACAATAAAGGTAATTGGAACAATAAAAATAATCAAGGCAACCAAGGCAATTGGGGTGGCAACAATCAAGGATATTGGGGAGGCAACAACCAAAGGGGTTGGAATAATAACCAAGTGAATTGGGGGTCGGGCTTTCAAAGGCCCTGATGTATCAACAACCAAGCAACTCGCCTCCTTATCTGTCTCGTGGTTCTAGCTCTTCCAATAATGATATGGGACGAATTGAAAATATGTTCAAACAAATGATGGAGAAGAATGTTGACTCTGATGCTCAACTAGACTCTCACAATACTTCAATCTTTAATTTGAAGGTTCAATTAGGGAAAATCTCGCAAGCTTTAAACACTCATCCTAAGGGGGCACTACCTAGTGACACAGTGGTGAACCCGAAGGGTGGGAACAACACGGGACATGCCATGGCCGTAACCATAAGGAGTGGAAAAGGTGGGGAGGAAACAACCTCAAACCAAAGAAGAATTATGGATGATGATGTAGTGATTCAAGAAGATGAAATTCCAAGCAATGTGGTTCAAGCTAATGATGAAGTGAGAATGGATATTGATGAAAATGCAGAGGAGACTCAAGAATAAGTGAACCCATCTAGGGAACACGTGATTGACATACCGGAATCGGTAGTGCCAAAGGCCAAGGCACCAATGCCAAGGCCTCCTCCTCCAAACCCTCAAAGGCTCGCCAAGAAAAATAGCGAGAACTAATTAAAGAAGTTTATTAACATGATGAAGAGCTTATCCATTAATATGCCATTGGTTGAGGCGTTGGAACAAATTCCCGGCTATGCAAAGTTCATGAAGGATTTGGTGACAAAGAAAAGACTAATGAATTGTGAGACTACCAAGATAACGCATTAAGTGAGTGCTATTGTGTACTCAATGGCTTCGAAATTGGACGATCCCGGCGCTTTCACAATCCCTTGCACTATTGGGAGCGCCGACTTTGCCAAAGCTCTATGTGATCTAGGGGCGGGTATTAACTTGATGCCCTACTCGGTGTTCAAAACTTTGGGAATTGGGCAAACAAGACCCACATCTATAAGGTTACAAATGGCGGATCGTACTATGAAGAGACCATTGGGAATTATTGATGATGTGTTGGTTCATGTTGATAAGTTCATCCTCCCAGCGGACTTTATGATTCTTGATTGCGAAGTGGACTGTGAGGTGCCTATTATCTTGGGTAGACCTTTCCTTACTACGGGGAAGACTCTTGTTAATGTGGAAGACGGTGAGCTCACCTTCCGGGTGGGCGATGACAGGTTAGTTTTCCATGTATGCAAATCGATAAGGCAACCGAATAGCAATGAAGTTTGTTCGTTTGTAGACTTAGTGACCGAGGTGATTGTTGATGATGCTAGTGCCATGGTGAATGTTGATGATACTTTGGAGGCTGTATTGCTTAATCATGATGATGATGAGAAGGAAGGTTATGTGGAACGTGTAAATTCATTGCAAGGAATGGGGTCGTACACTTATGAACCTCGAAAATTGTCCTTAGATCTTGAGAACCGGAAGACTCCTCCAACAAAGCCCTTAATCGAGAAGCCTCCCACTTTGGAGTTAAAACCATTGCCTCCACATCTCAGGTATGAATTCCTTGGGCCATGTTCTACTTTACCGGTTATTCTTTCCTCTTGTTTGACTAACATGCAGGTAGACTCTACTATGGCGGTGCTACAAAAGAGGAAGAAATTTATAGGATGGACATTGGCAGACATTCGGGGTATAAGCCCTTCCTTTTTCATGCATAAGATTATTTTGGAGGAGGATGCCAAACCCTCCATTGAACATCAAAGAAAATTAAATGAAGCAATGCAAGAGGTGGTGAAGAAGGAGATCATAAAATGGTTGGATGCAAGGGTTGTTTACCCCATTTTCGATAGCTCGTGGACCTCTCCGGTGCAATGTATCCCAAAGAAATGGGGCATGAAAGTGGTCACAAATGACAAGAACGAGTTGATCTCCACAAGAATGGTGACCGGGTGGAGAGTGTGTATGGACAATTAGAAGCTCAATAAAGTCACTCGGAAAGATCATTTCCCACTCTCATTCCTTGATCAAATGCTTGATAGGTTTGCCGATTGAGCTATCTATTGTTTCCTTGATGGATATTTCGGCTACAATCATATTCTTATTGCTCCAGAGGACCAAGATAAGACTACTTTCACTTGTCCCTTTGGTACTTTTGCATTCTCGCAAATGCTAATTGGGTTATGCAATGCACTGGCGACTTTTCAATGGGGTATGATGGACATCTTCACTGACATGGTGGAGGATTTTCTTGAGGTCTTCATGGATGACTTTTTCGTGGTCAGAAATTCTTTTAATGATTTCTTGAACAACTTGGATAAGGTCTTGGCAAGATGTGAGGAGACAAACTTGGTTTTGAATTAGGATAAATGTCACTTCATGGTCGAGGAAGGCATTATCCACGGCCATAAAATTTCAAAGCATGGTATTGAGGTCGACTAGGCCAAAATAGAGGTGATCTCTAAACTCCCACCCCCTATATCCGTGAAGGGAGTGAGGAGCTTCTTGCGTCATGCGGGGTTCTATCGCCGATTCATCAAGGATTTTTCCAAAGTGGTGAACCCCTTGTGTAAACTGTTGGAGAAGGATGCCAAGTTCCATTTCAACGAGGACTGTATGAAGGCATTCGAATTGCTCAAGTTCAAATTGACTACTACTCCCACTATCACTGCACCGGATTTGAGCTTGCCTTTCGAGCTCATATGTGATACAAGTGATGTGGCAGTTGGAGTAGTTTTGGGGCAACGTATCAACAAAATATTTCATCTGGTCTACTATGCTAGCAAGACCATGAATGATGCCCAAGTCAACTACACAGTGACCGAAAAAGAGCTACTTGCTATTGTCTTTGCTATGGAGAAGTTCCGCCCGTACTTGATGGGTACAAAGGTGATTGTCCACACCGATCATGCTGCGCTTCGGTACTTAATGAGAAAAAAGGATTCAAAGGCGAGGTTTATGCGGTGGGTGCTTCTATAGAAAGAGTTTGATCTAAAGATTCAAGACCGCAAGGGTAGTGAAAACCAAGTGGCGGATCACTTGTCTTGTTTGGAGGAGGAAGGGAGGCCACATGACAGCCTTGAGATAAATGATTCCTTTTCCGACGAGCAACTTCTATCCATTTCGATGACCAGGATTCCATAGTTCGCCGACTTAGCAAATTATCTTATGAGTGGTATTGTACCGAATGAGTTCTCTTCAAACCAAAGGAAGAAGCTCAAACGGGATTGCCTTGACTATTATTGGGATGAGCCGTATCTCTTCCGGATTTGTACCGATGGTATGATTCGACGATGTGTACCGGAGTAAGAACAAGTGGAAATTCTTGAGGCTTGACACTCTTCACCATATGATGCTCACCATGGTGGAGCTAGAACGGCAACAAAAGTGTTGAGTTGTTGATTCTATTGGCCTACTCTTTACAAGGACGCTAGCGATCTCGTCAAGCGTTGTGATGAATGTCAAAAGGCAGATTTCTAAGAAAAATGAGATGCCCCTCACCACCATCTTGGAGATTGACATTTTTGATGTGCGGGGCATTGATTTCATGGGTCAGTTCGTGAGCTCTTGTAGGAACACTTACATTTTGGTAGCTGTGGATTATGTGTCAAAGTGGGTTGAAGCCGTGGCTTTACCCAATCTTTACAAGATTCGGTACTCCAAGGGCCATTATTAGTGATGGGGGATCGCACTTTTGCAACAAATCTTTTGATACCTTACTCACCAAGTATGGTGTCACTCACAAAGTCTCAACCCCCTATCATCCTCAAGCAAGCGGGCAAGTGGAAGTCTCCAATCGGGAGATCAAGAGTATTTTGTCAAAGACAGTGAATGCCAACCGGACGGATTGTTCAAAGAAACTTGATGATGATCTTTGGGCTTATAGGACGGCTTACAAAACGCCAATTGGTATGTCTCCATACCGGTTAGTGTTCGGGAAAGCTTGTCACCTTCCGGTGGAACTTGAGCACAAGGCTATGTGGGCATTGAAGAAGCTTAATCTTGAATGGGATGTCGCTGCTAACTTAAGGGTGGAACAATTGAATGAGCTTGATGAATTTCGGTACCATGCTTATAAGAGTTCATCCTTATATAAGGACAAGATGAAGTACCTCCATGACAAGTACATCTGGAATAAGGAGTTCAAAGAAGGTGATCTTGTGTTATTGTTCAATTCTCGGTTATGAATGTTCCCGGGAAAGTTGAAGTCTAAGTGGAGTGGTCCGTTTGAGGTTGTGAATGTGACACCCTTTGGTGTATTAGACTTGAAGAACAAAAATGATGAAGTGTTTAGAGTCAATGGTCACTGGTAAAGCATTATCTTGGCAAAGTTGATGATGGCCACGTCGTGGCGTTAACTCATTTCAAGTGATTGATGGTAATCTGCGTCGTGTCGCGATGTTAAATCAAGCACTTCTTGGGAGGCAACCCATGTTTCTTTTCATCTTTTATTTTCTTCTTTTTTTTAGTTAGATTTTGTATTGAGCTAACTGGTTTTGAAGTGAATTTCAGGAATAAGTGCGCATTGCAGGTACTGTGTTCGAAATTGGCCAAGTGTTGAAAAAATGCGGACCGTACAATTTTGTATGCCATAACAGAGAAGAATCTATGGCCGCACAAAGATTCTTTGTGCGGCCGCACAACTGGAGACCCAAAACTCCAACTCTTTGAAGTTTTGAATTGTAGAGAAAAGGCCAGTCTGCGGCCGCACACAAAATTGTGTGGACCGCACAAATTTATACGGCCGCACTCACTTTTGTGCGAACCGCATAACTTCAGCAAGGTTCAGGTAAAGAGTGCGGACCACACTCAAAATTGTGCGGCCGCACTAAACTTCAATTTTGACCGACTTTGGTCAACCTATAAATAGGACCTCATTGAACTATTCACAACTTTACACACTCTAAACTTTTGAGACCTAAGCAAGCATAGTGCACACAAAGTACCTCACAATCCACATTCATTTCATCAGTGTAGATTCTTACTTGCATCCTTCATCACTAGTTTGTTCAATCTATGTTTAGATTTTTCAATATTTTCAGTTTTTGTTCTTAATTAGTATAGTTATTTTTAGGCCTAAAATGTCAAATAATCTTCATGTGTGCTTGAAATTGTGTGGATAAGTTCATGTGTGCTCATTGGGGACTGGGTAGATCATTCATCATGTTTAATTTGTAAATACCATATTTAAATTGTGCAAAAAATTGCAAAACCTAAGTCCGTGCCGTTTTATTTTTGATTGTGCGGCTGCACACAAAATTATGAGGTCCGCAGATCTTGAGTTAGGGCAAAATGTGATACATGAAAAGAGCGGACCGCACTCAAAATTGTGTGGTCCGCAGAAAAATTATGCAGTCCGCAAAAATATGTGTGCGACCGCAATTTGGAACTTCAGAGAACCAGTAGTCTGAAGCTGGTTTTGTGCGGCCGCACTCAAAATTATGCGGTCCGCAGAAAAATTGTGCGATCCACGAAAAAATGTATGCGACCGCACTTTGGAACTACAAAGATCTAGTAGTCTGAACCTGGTTTTGTGCGGCCGTACTCAAAATTGTGTGATTCGCACTTTAGCATGTGCGACCGCACTTTGAAATTGTGCGATCCGCACAAGGCAGTCTGCAGCCACACTCAATATTGTTCGGTCTGCATTGTCTCTTTTTTACACTGATTTCCTTTAACTGTTAACATGCTTCTGAACTTTAACTGACTTATGTGCTTCGTATTGTAGACAATGGTTCGATCACGAGGCAGAGGTGATACATCTAAAGGGAGGGGTGAACCCTCTTGGAAGCCAAGGAAAGGGAACTCAAACTCTGGGAGTGCAGTCAAAAGCAATAGCCAAAAAGTCGACAACTGGGAGAGGTAGAGCCACAGAGACCTCAGAATCAAGCTCGGATGTCCTGTCTAGGGAAGCCTACGAGGGTCACTCAGTGGAGGTACAGCCTGAGGCCCAGTCCCAACAACTACAATTCACTGGGAGATACCAACTGCGCAACAAACCCTCCACCACAACAAGTTCTTCTGAGGGTTTTGATGCCGGTGGCCAGGGTTCATAACCCTCCTCTACACATACTCCCTTTGCACCAGTTGCAGTAGATGATGATGGAGTTCCTGATGATGGTAGGGGAGGTGACACTAGAGTGGGCGGCCTAGAGATGTCGAAGAAGAAGGAAATATGGGAAGATAGGTTCGTGAGTTTGACTGCCTTCATAAAGTTTAGAGAGTGGTAGCCCCAGAGATCGCTCACACTTGAGAGATAATTCTTACTGAAGGATTTGGATAAATACAATCCAAATGTCCTTAAGCAGTTGAGGGAGCGCAAGGGGTGGATGCGGTTCACCCAGAGTGTTATGGATGCCAAAGAGCACTTGGTACGGGAGTTTTATGCTAATGTGGCACACATCAAGAAGGGTACCGAGGTGACCAAAGTGAGAAATTTTAAAGTCATATTTGACCCAAGCACCTTGAACACTTACCTGGGATTCGAGGAGGTAGAGGCAAGCCAGTACTTGGAGAAGCTTGCTATGGGTGATGCAGCTCGCCCTTGGTTAGCAGAGATTTTGGATCCTCCAGGACCACCACCACTATGGATCAGAGCAGGGGTTCCCATTGCACGGTCCACCCTCAACTTTGAAGCAAAGGGATGGCAAACTTTTGTGTGCAGTCGTATTGACCCAAGCCAGAATGAGAACAATCTTTCGATTCCCCGAGCAGTTTTGGTGGCATCTATCATGGCTGGGTACCCAATCAATGTGGGTGCCATTATGTTGGCCAACATGTCAGTGGTTGTCCGGAAAGGTGAAAGCTCCTACCCATATCCTAACACCCTCACAGAATATCTCACGGATGCAAAGGTGGAGCCAAGGAGTTTTGATATAAAAGTGCGTGCCAAGAAGCCCTTCTCATGGTACTCGTTGTAAGGTTCGGGAAGCCCAAAGTTCAAGGGTAAGGCAACTGCCACCGTTGGCTAGTCTGATGAGCCATCGGTGGTGGTTATAAATTCTGCTGCTGAGTCATCTACAGCTCTCATGCCTTCCACAGCAGCCGGTCCTTCCACTGAGACAGCTGACATACCACGAACTTCATTTTCTAGACTATCAGCATCAGTACCAGTGCCTGCCTCATCCACATATCCACTTACTGCGCTGCGAGTCTCAACAACTGGATGCAGATAGCTAATTCAAAGTTGTCTGACATATCCAATGTTGTTGCAGCATAATCTTCTACACCAATAGCACCACAGGTTCCTCCGTCAGTGGAGGAAACATTGAAGAAGATCATGGACAACCAGAAAACCATTACGGATACACTGGTGGCACATGGGGGAGCTATTGAGGAGTTGGGAAAACATGTGAAGAAGATGAGAAAATGTCAGGCCTCGAAGAAATAAGTGGAGAGATTGAGAAAGGAGGTGACAAAGATTGTAGTAGCTGGTGATTTACCATTTAACCTACTGTTGGAGACAGACCCATCAGTACCAGCAGACCGAGCAGCACCATCAGTAGAGGCACCAGCTGGCCAGTCTGACGAGCCAGACCTTGCTGCCCATATTGTCGAGGAGGTGCTTCAGATGCTCACCAATCTCGTTGTTCACCGAGCAGAGGATGATGAGATCCAATTGGAGGAGCCCAAGGGTGGTGATGTTTCCATGTACCCTGAGACCACATAGGGAGTTTTCTTTGCTCTCTACCCTCCCTTATTTTGATTTTGCTAAGCATTGAGGACAATGCTTATTTTTATTCGGGGGTGGTCTATTTTGGTGGGTTTGATTTGATGACATTGACGTGTAATAAATTTAATACTATTTTTATTTTATCTTTATTTTCTCTTTCATTATGTATATATTCCTCCCTCTCTTTTGATGTATATATTCTATTCCCCTCGGTTTGTATATTCATTTGTCTTACTTTCAGTAGCTTATTTCATAGCTTCTTTATTTTGTTTTCTTAGTAGTCTAGCTTCTTATTTATGTTAATAGCTTCTTTTTGATTTAGTAGATTCTTTTTATGTTTAAGTGAGCAATAAGCCTTTGGTTTTCTTAATGACACAGTTCTTTCCAAAAGTGGGTTTTGTGTGAACCGGGTGGCTCATCCCAACGATGGATGGCGTGACAACCTTCTTAAGGGATTGAGTCTGTTTTTATGTTTAGGTAGAAAAAGTAGTGTTAATGAATAAAAAAAGGGTCAAGCATGCTTCTCTTGGTACCAACACACTTAACTACACGCTTATGGTTAAAAACAAGCTTTTGGAAAGATATGGCTCTAGTTAGTGACCTTGTAACTCTTGTGTTGACTTAGGCAATCATCGGGTGGTTTAGTTGAACCATTAGCGATATTCAATATTGAATACGATTGTTTTGGGCCCTCGACTCTATCCTCTTTAACAACCCGGTTGTGTGAGAGGTGAGATATTTTGTTACAAGTCCAAGTACCCATGCGAATGGTCTAGAACTTGCCCCGAATGTATTTCTAGGAGAAATTCTAAGTTTGCTTGGCTTGAGAAGTGATTGTAGGCTCTCCTTGACCCGTTTTGAAACCTTCCATGGCCCACCAATGATGTTATCCTTAGTCAACCATTTTGAGCCTAAAGCCTTTTTTCATTCGATAACCATGTTACAAGCCTTTACCCGTTTTATAGTGACCCTTTCTTAGAACCCGAGTTTTCCTTAGCACTCATGAGAAACAAATGGCAAAAACATAAGTTTGGGGGAGAGATGAGGAGTTTGAAAGTGGTATCAAGGCACAAGAAGAGAAAATAAATGAAGAAAAGGAAAGGCAAAGAAAAAGAAAGAAAGAACAAAAGAAAAAAAACACAAAAGAAAGTGAATAATTTGAAGGGTTAAAAGGATTCAAAAGAAAGAAAAAGTGCAAAGCATGGAGAATATAAAGAAGGAGAATATGAATATCATGACCAATAAAGAGTGATGTCAAGTCTCTTTAGTTCCCCTGAGGAAAAATAAAATGACTCAAAGAGTCGGCAAAGTATGAGCCAAAAAGAGAAAATGGAGTGCTAAAGGAAAGATGAACCCGTCCATTCTAACATTTCCCTCCTTAGTCCAAAAGCCTTCATTACATGCCGAAAATTCCCTACGTGATTTCAAGTCGAGTAAGCTTACATTAGTGGTGATCTATATGAGGGGAAAGCATATGGTACTTAGAGCCGTACTTGTGACATTCTTTTGAGAGTGATGAGCGAACCTTTCACGAATCATTGAATTGAGTGCTACATTCTTCAGTGAGATGATATTACGAAGAGTATAGGAGGAGGAGTTTGGGATCCAGAGTGACCTACATGAAAGTGTGAACTCCCTTGATGATTAAAGTTAACTCTTGATGCTCAAGTGTCACATTAGAGCTATTTATGCTTTAACATTCAAAATATGGCCTTGTTGATAATTCATGAGTGTGTGTGGGTAATTGTTGGTCCCAATTGATGTGTGTTTGATGCAACTTAGGCCAGCTGAAATAGCTCTTTTCTTGTTGAGGTGGGAATTATCTTATTTGCTTGAGGACAAGCAAAAGCTTAAGCTTGGGAAAGTTGATAAGTAGGGATTTTGACTACTTATTTTCACTCTTTTACTTTAGCTTTAGCTAAAAAATTCTTAAAGGTATTCTCGAAAACTGATAAAATATGCTTACTTGCAGGAGCATTGGGAAAAGAGCCAAAACAATGAAATTCAACTCTAGAAGGAGTATTTTTGGACAAGGACTAAAACCAAGCAAAAAGAGCAAAGAGCGGACCGCACAATATTGAGTGTGGCCACAGACTATGAAGGACCTCTGACAGAATGTCTTTGCAAAGTGCGGACCGCACAATTATTGGGCAGCCATAGAAGATGAGGTTCAGAGAGATGGAGTCCTGAATCCATGAAGAAGTACGGACCGCACTATTATTGTGCGGCCGCAGAATTCAAGAGTGCGGCTGCACTCAGAAATGTGCAGCCGCAGAAGATGAGGTTCAGAGAGATGGAGTTTTGAGTCCATGAGGAAGTGCGGACTGCACTATTATTGTGAAATTTTGTATTAGTTCTTTGGCCAAATACCTATACGGCCACTTAAACTTAGCTCCAGTTTTCAATATTGACACTTTAAGTAAGCCCATTACCTATTGAACACTTTAACCCAAATCAAAGTATGCCTATAGAACACAAAAAACTTAGTCCCAAAAAATAAAACAAATATGTGAAACTCAAACGCGCTTATGTGGAAATATAATCAATGAAAAGATGCCAGATCATTAAAACAAGCCACATCAATAAAAAAAAAAAGCCATGCTGCTATTGTTTTGGTTGTAAAAAAGCCGTTGGACCTTACTCGTCGTTGTTCATCTTCTCCACTCCCATCGTTGGTCATCCTCTTTCCCCCCCTCCCCCGTTCTTCTTCTCCTTTCGTTCATAGGCCCTTCGCTCGTCGGGATCAAATCTAAGATAGTCGGGCAAATCATTTTTATTTTTGAATTTCTTTGCTATAACAACAAAATATTTCAGATCTGGGTTGAAAGAAGATGGTAAAGCTGAAGAAGATGGTGAGCAAAATCTGGAAAAGCTAAAAAATAATGGATAGAATTTGGAGAAAATCAGTCATTGACGTATTTATTTTGCCCAAATTTGTTGTTGGAGAAAAAAATATTCTTTTGTCCTTCTTTTGTCACAGTTCAAAAGCTGCAAAATAGAGCAATAATAGAGATGCATACTTACAGAGGTGACAATGGTGGAGATAAGGTGGTTATGGATGGCCTTTAGAAAAAAAGTCAATTTTAGTTTAAACAAAAAATATAAGAAAAACATGATTTCAAAACCATCAAAATTCACGCGCCTAAGAGGGGTTGAAATACAGCTCTTTTACCATGTCAGCTTTTGTGTTCAATAGGCATACTTTGATTTGGGTTAAAGTGTTCAATAGGTAATGGGCTTAATTAAAGTGTCAAAATAGAAAATGGAGCCAAGTTTAAGTGGCCGTATAGGTATTTGGCCTAGTTCTTTTTGTCCGATAATTTTAGTTGTGTATAAATACTTCTTTTTATCAAATTTAGGTCAAGTTTGAACTCTAGAAAGTAGATAGCCGTTTTTCCTTTACTGCTTTGGGAAATTTTGTATTAGTTTATCATTTTAACATTGGATTTTCATCCCTTTATCATCTATTATGAGTTTAATCTTATCTTCTTCCTTAGTTTCTTCATTTTTGCCTATGAGTAGCTAAATCTCTAGCTAGGGTTGTGACCCAACCCTAGTATGGGTACCTAATGAGTGTTTGATTTAGGGCTTGTTTAAGATTGGGTGTATGATATTTAGCCTAGTTCTTGCTTGAATTTAGGAATTAATGGTTGTAAACATTGATTCATGCCTAATTGGCTTAGTCTCTACTTGAGAAAGAGAGACTAAGTCTAGGAAAACTTGGCTAACAAGAAATTGGGGCAAACTCAAAAAATTGATAGCCCCAATTAAAGGGTTGAATCTAGAGATAGTAAGATCCGACTTGAGCATATATCAACGGTTTTGTGAATTACCCATTTGGACTTGAGAAAGCCAAATTGGGCAAAACTACTCTTAATACCGAGAGCTATCGAGTGGGTAATCGTGTGTTGATTGCTATATTATACCCCGACCAACGAAACATGCCCTAAAGCCCACAACCTGTTAGGTAACCACCTAGGTGGAAGTCACAACCCTAGATCTTTTATAAATTTGAAAAACAGCAATACCAAAAATATTGGTCTATAGCTTTACATTTACAAACAATAGCATAAATTTTAGAAGTAGAAAGAAACAACCAAGTATGTGGAAGTGCAATTTAGGCATGTCATACACCTAGTCTAAGTATATACCTAATCCAACATAAGCTCTCTGAGGAATCGACCCTGACTCAAGGTTGGGTAATTATAATTGCATCGACCGCTTCACAATCCCAATCAGTGGTGTGAATTTGGGCAACATCAGCTCCTCGATTTTATTAACTTACACCGAGGCTTTCTCTTGTGTAGCTCGGAGCTGGGTCTCGGTCGACTCCAGTTGTGCTTGGGCAGTTTCCCTTTTCAAGGCTAAGATGTCCATATTTTTCTTGAACTCCTCAGCCTCTGCTTGAATTGCATCTACCTGTGCCTGAAGCTCCCCGATCTATTCGAGCCTTTGCCGGACCTACAGGATCGGATCGTTAGTCACTATCTTCAATTCATCTTCACTATGGTGAAGCACTATAAATACCTTTCCCGGCCATCTCGGCATGTTCATTCTGAGCCGTTACTAAATCGGCCTGAAGCTTTTCACAGAGAAGCTTGTAGGAATCACTCTTCTCAGTGAGGTACCGAACCTCGGCCTCGTGATGAGTTAATTTCTCCTGGTATTGGAGAAAAGTCTCATGATGCAGCACCGAAGATTGCAAGCATAAGGGAAGGTGTTATGGTTATTTACAACTTTAAATTTAGAATATATGAGAAGAAAGTTACCCGATTTAATGATTGTTGGGCTTCATTGAAAAGGCAGGGGTTTCCACCTTGTCCATCACTACCTGATCTTCTTCAGTCACCAAGCACCGAAGGTAGCTAGCGACCCCCACGGGGACAGAGAAAACCCGGGCATCCTCCGGGATAGAGAAAGCTATTGACCGTCTTCGGTCAGGATTGACGCTCGGGGCCGGGAACCAGTTCACCAATTTTGGGCTCGAGGAAGACCCACTAGTTCTCGGCGATGGTACCTTCTTCTGCACCGTCAAGTCTCCAAGCCCAGTGACATCCTCGAAGGAAGTGGACTTAAATCCGTCCAAGAAGTGGTGGATATCAGTCGTCCCCTGAGGCCCCTCGTAAGAACGGCTTTCTAACATACCGGCCTCGCGAATCATAGCGTCTGAAATCTGAGGGGACCCGGTAGTGTCGATCGCCCCAAGCTCGTCTTTCGGGATACCTTTCTCTGCTCGAGAAGTGTCGCCCCCAGTCTCGCTCTCGACCCCCTTAGCTGGGGGCGGAGTGGCCTCAACCCTTTATGGTTTGGGAGCTTCAGCCAAGACTCCCTCATCGACCTCCTCATGTCGGGACAGTCCAATTTTGGCATCCGCCGGTACAGAGGACCCTTGCATCACAACACTTTCCTGCACACGGGCCACCAATTGGGATTTCTCTTCTTCTTCTTCTTCTTCTTCTTCTTCGGACTCATCCCTTAATTGGAGGATCGAGTCTAAGGATAGAGTATTGATGCTTCCCTTGGGCTTGCATGACCTCTTCTTCGGTTTTTTCTTTTCTGAGTTCGGAGAAGTCGGGACCCTTTCCTCTTCTTTTTATCACCATGCTTTGGAGCAGGGGACTTGAGAGGCACATCCTCCTTACCAGATGAAGGCCTTATGGAAACATCTTTGGAGAGACATACAAAAGAAAATAGAATGATAAGAATTCGACTGTACAGGGAGGGAATTAAACATTATTACATCAAAATATAAAACCATGATTACGGGCCTCCCATCGACCATTCGATAATTCCATCCAAGATCGCTCAGAATACGGCCTTTGTGACATAAGGCCCTCGAACCATTCCTTAAGCTCAGGAACTGCGTCCGGCATCTGGGCCATAGCTGCGACTCCAAAAACATCAATGAAGAAAGAGATAAGAGGGAAACAACAAGATTGAACCTTCAAAGCGAAGCACTACTTATATTTCATGTTCCATTTCTCGGGAAATGGCATGTATTCATCCGGGATCAGATCCGAAGTCTTTTCTCGAACAAATCGGCCAATCCAACCTCGGTCTCGAGCTTCGTCTATGCTCGAGAACGGGGCCCTACTGGCCCGGCGAGCAAGCTTTATCAGTCCCCCTCGATAGAGTCGGGGACTGTAGAGGCGCATAAGGTGGTCGAGGGTAAAGGGACATCCCTCAATTTTGCTTAAAAAAAATTAGAGGAGAATCACTATTCTCCACAAGCAGGGGTGGATCTGGCCAATAGTCACATCATACCTCTTACAAAAGGAAATGATGATATGGTCTAAGGGACCCAACATGAAGGGATAAGTGTAAACACTTAGAAAAACCTCCCCGTGGGTAGTGATCGATTCCTCGGGCGAAGGAACCACCACATGCTTATTGACCCAGTTGCATTCCTCTTTAACCTTGGTGAGAAGACCTTTGGTGTTTGTGCATATGTACCTCGAGACCAGCTCACATTGGCCTTGTATCGAAGAGGTCTTTTCAACCTTAAAATCGGCAACAGTAGGGCATCCTGCCGGAATGAATTCCTTAGGGTGAGGTTCCGCCGCAGCCCCGCCGGCGGCGGTTTGTGATGAAGAAGAGGCCTCCTTTTGCGGTACGGTCTTAAAAGTTTTTGCCATTGAAGAACAGAAGAAAAGAGAGTTAAGATGGTATGTGGTTTGATGAAAGTTCAAGAAATTTGAGTGCAAGAGTTGCAAAGCAAAGGGAATTTTGAAGATAAAACAAGAATAGGAGGAGCTTTGAACATAAAGTTTGAATGAGAAAAAGCTAAGGTACTTATAGCTTGCAAGTGACGGTTCAGAACCAGTAGTAGCTGACCAGCGACTGACAGGCATTTAATGCCTTGATAACTTGACCGACGGTACGTTTCTATATCCATTTGTCGCTTACGTCATAGTCGGGTTCGTCGCTTACATCACGGCCCATCGAGACGGGTTTTGGAAGTTCATATCGTTTCTCGTCAGTTTCTCTCCGAGAAACGAGGGGACTATCTGTATACGGTCAAAACCGGGCTCGCTCCTTATGTGATTAATCGAGATTGGAATATGATAGGTTAAGGTTCGACCTCATATTATATCATACCATGATGCAAAATTAGATCGTCGATCTTGTGACCCAAAGACCAATCAAGATCGAGATTGAGCAAGATCGAAACCGAGCAAGATCGAGGAAAACTTACCGAGCCAAATAACGAACAACCTAAATATCCGCGATCATTCGAGGATCACGGCGGAAATCTCGGCACATATCAAGGAGAGGCCGAGTAATTAGAAAATCATAATACCCTATATAGAATTGTACCAAGAGTAGGACACCCCTACTATATAAAGGGGGGTCTGATCATTTGTAAGACATATGACATCAACGCAACATAAAGCAATATACTGACACTTTTTAGTTTTTATTATCTTGTTACTCTATTAGCATGTTCATACTTCAGTTGAAATATCTTTGGCTCGAAGGTGGTCAAACTCAAAGGCCAAAGCAATTGAATACATGTGGTTTGTATTTATTCTTCTATTGTCAATTTCAATATTAATCTGTCTTCTTAATTTGTGCCAAGTTATATCACGTATCCTTAAAATCGCGTATAAATTCAATTGTTATCCGTTTTTTAAGGTAAACAAATATACTTTTAGATAGTTTTTATAGAAAGCAGAAAGTGCATTGCACATATTGCCAACCAAAGGCGGGATCCAAAATTTAATTTTGATTGATTCAATTTTTACGTTTTTATCATTAAATTCATTGTACTTTAAAAATTATGTGTTTAAAAGTAATAATTTTTATAATTTTAGTAATATTTTATGTATATATTTGTACTCCGTGTCAAAAATACTAAGTTCAATTATATATATTGAACCTGTTTTTACACGTCAATTACCTCCGCCTCTGTTGCCAACATTGTGCATTTACCCCCTGTAAAGACCCTCTTATTGTCTTAGAATTTAATTTTTATACATTCGGTATAACAAAAATTTATACGATGTGCAAGTTATTTAAATATCAAATATGGATAACCTTTTATAGCAAATATTGACCGGTAACCTACAGGCAACTAGTACATACTACTGTTAAAAAATATATTATGTTATCAATTTATATAACTTAAATCCTTTTGAAATGCGGACTCACGTATAACATCACATTTCAACTAGAGGACATGATCAACATGTTATCCCATTGCATTAATATCTAGCTATGCATGCCGTATAATCATGAGAGTCGGAGCTTGCCACCAAATTGATGGTTCGTTTAGTTATTAAGCTCTCAATTAAATATTTATACATATTTAATAAACCTTTTAGTACAAATTCAAAAATTCACAAAAGTTACATTATTTGTCTGAACTCATACCTAATATTATAGCTCTGATCCTGCCTATAACCCAAAAAACCAATGAATGGCTGGGCTATATCCATATTCAATAGTTTCGCCAGGAAATAATAGCCTTACTTTGTGAGACTTCAAATTTGACTAATCTTATGGTTCAGTTCCGCATGTTTAATTATTTAATCATGTGGTGCCAAGACTACTCTTAAAATCTATTAGTCTTATTCCTAGCAATGAATTATTTGGAAAGAAACAAAGAAAACACAATGTTTCAATTTTTTTATCTATAATTTTAATATTTTCTAAAAGGAAAATTGAACCACAAAACCTACCACTATATAATTATTGGGGCTCAAGATTTTGGAGGTTAAGCCAAGTTTTACTAGTCTATCCCTTAAGTTGTCTTGCAATGCGCTGCTTCAATGACTCGGTATGAAAGACAGACCAATTTTTTATGAACCAAACTTAGATTTTCCCACACTATATATATAGTTGAGTATCTATATCCTTCAATTTTGTCAAATCAGAAAAAAAAAAAAAAAAAAAGTGAGACATACAAGAGAAAAGAAATAATTAAAAAGGAATATGATTTCATGATCAAAACCTTGATAAATTTAAAAAGGCCACTTCGCACATGCAAGTGTCCTAAAAAGAACAAAGAAATATGATAAAGGGAGAGGTGTATATGAAAATATTCTCAAAGTCACAGTAGCTAATAGTGTAAATACTTTCTCTCAAAATCAATTACCATTAGATTCTAGAAGTGTTATATTTCCTCCATAGCAAAGATCTCAAAAAGGTGTTTAACCAATAACACTATCATTCTTTCCCTTTATTTTTGTTTTCCATCGCGCGTATTGCATGGGCTCGATTAAATTTGAATCTGCGCCGGAAAATCTCATAATAGGAGATAAAATATTCCTTGACAAAGGTTATCCATATTTAAAATTTTATCCCGAAACCTCTAATTAAGGATGAATGAGTTCTTATCGCACATTCCAAATCATTTTTTGGTCAATCATTCTTTTTTTGAATTCCTCTTTTTCCAGCAGTTTCACTTTTCGTAATGCAGGTCTTTTTCTTAAAACTTTACCGTTTCCAGAAAAGATATCAACAGAAAGACTACCAACCACGTATCTTAAAAGAACTGGACCTACCACATTTCCATTATAGGAAAGAAAAGATTAAAAAAAATACCTTCGATGTTGGAGTGCAATGCCAAGTTGAAAGTTGAAACACCTACATTTTATATTAATATAATAACTCAAGATTTTTAGTGCATTTGCCACTTTTTCATGACAAAGGATCTAGATTTAGTTAAAAAGAATGTGCTTTGGAATAGTTTTTTTGACTTAGAAAGTACACAATAATACCTATAGTGAACTATGTGAATCTCATCTCTCTATCTCTACGTAAAGATTGATTTATTTCTTGGAGTTTATCTTTTATATATACAAAATATTTTGTTGGAAAACGTGTCAGGCTAATAATTTAAAAAAAAAATTGAAAGACAAAAACAATAAATTGCACAAGACAAGACAAGATTTACGTGGTTCGGCAATTTTGCATACTCCACGGCCACACAAAGAATAACTTTTTATTAATTGAAAAGAGAAATAAGAAGTTAAGAGATGATTTGCAAATGAAAATGCATACCTTTTTTATAGGCATTTGAATGCCCTGCCGAGGTAAGCGCTTACATCATAGGAATGCCGATGTAAGCGCTTACATCATAAGTTCATCTCTTTTTATTTTTCTTTCTTTTGTTTTGTCCACTTTTCTTTCTTTTACATACAACAACAGGTTTGGTACTATCACATTTATCCTTTTTCAATTGAAAGAATAAAAAATAAAACCATAGATAGAGACTACCATCTACATATCTAAAACGATCTATATCTAATGCAGTCCTGCTATAAGGAGAAAAGATAAGTGAATTTGTTACTTTTTATGATTAAGGATTCAGATTTTGTGGAGAAAAAGAAAAGGAGAAGAAAGAATGTATAGCAGAAAGTGCATCACCTACGTCGAATCTGGGATTTAAAACTTATGAGTTCCTACATCGACTTCAAGTAAATTTACTATAATAATTGGGTTTACGATAACATATTTATGAATATTTAGTGGACTTCTTAAAATATAAATAGAATCTACGCAAAAGTTATTGAATTCCGTGAAACTCTAGATCCGCCAATGTGCATCACTAGTGGGCATCTACTCATATATAAATTTTGTATGTGATTTTCAATAATAATTTGATAACATGCACAAAATGATAAATGACTGGTTACAACCCTTAAAACTACGGTACTCGTGTAAAACTTTAAAACCCGGGGGGGGGGATTTTGGAATGGGATGGGATACTATCTTTCAAATAACAAGTCTCAAAAGTATTCAATTTGAATAAAGAATAGGGATATACATGGGTTGGGTTGGGTTGGTTTGAATTTTCTAATTATCAAATCAAATCAATTGTATCGGATTATTAAATCTAAAGACCAAACCAAACCAATAAAAGTCGAGTTTTTTAGTCTCGATTTTTCTTTAATTTGTCGGATTTTCGGGTTTTTCGAGTTTTTTTCATAAAGTTTTCATAGCACAAAACATAAAATTTTTGCTCCAAATATTTCTTTAATCCTAGTAAGACAGAACAATATAAGATATTTTTTAATAAAATAAAATAAAAGAAAAATCGCACAGGTAATAAAATATTCAACAATAAAGATAATAAAATCGCACAAAATAAATATTATTAATAAGCCATAATGAAAACAAATATAATTTAAAATTACTAATAAGTTTCTAAAATAAGTAGGACTAATAAGTACTATTATTTACATGACTAAATATTATAAAAGAAAAATAAGTTATGCATTTATCTAAATCATGGATAAGCTTAAAAAAATAGATATCCAACACTATTTTCATTCGTAGTATAATTTAATTGAATGTCTTTTATTAGCATTACTATAGATTTGATTTTGGTTTAGAATTTATTTGAGTTACTAACATTTATGGACTATAAAACTTATTGGAGCATCCAAAAATTATAAGTCCAAGCTTGAAATAATACGTTAAAAGATAAAACTATGAAAAAACTTAAGAAATATTTATAAACTACACTACAATAAATATTTTTATATATTAAATATATTTAAAACTTCTATACATATAATATCAGATTGGTTTGGTTTTGGTTTGAATTTTTTTAGTTAAAACCAAACCAAACCAAATATAAGGGGCAGCTCAAGTATATGCGGGGCCTAAAGGCAAAATTTAATATGAGGCCTAAATTTTTAAAAGAAAGTTATACGATATGTTTTTATTTAAAGTCTATTTTTCTAGCTTTTTGAGATACAAAGTTCTTAATAATCCTTTTTATAATCGACTTTCCCTAATAATTCATTTTTAATTGATAATATAGCCAACTCATTTAATCTTTTTTGAGATATTGTTAATTTTAGATAAGATTTTGTAAAGCAATAGAAGTATAGAACTATTGGAAGCTTAAATTTCTTAGAGAAAGAAGGAAGTAAGAATATTAAAGAGAAAGACAGAAAATATATAGGAGTTTCTGAAATATGAAGAAATCGGGAAAAGAAAGATTGACTTGAATAAATTAAGAAAGGGAGAGTAAAATTTTTACACGTTATCTAATGAAGGAGTAAGAAGTGAAAAATTGGAACGTTGGAAAAACTATTCATCTACCCGTGTTTAAGTAAGTCAAATTATAACTTTATTTATGTATTTAAAGAGCTTTCTTTCCTTTTATATTAAAAAACTTTACTTTTGTATTAAAAATATTAAATATTATTTTTTAAATACCTATAAACTTATTATTTTTTAAAAATAGGGCCCCCAAAATTGGGGGCCTAAGGCACAAGCCTTACTACTCAACACATTAGAGCGGACCCTGCCAAATATGGTCAGGTTTTTTTTCCAACATCAAACCAAATCAAACCAAACCATAGTCGGATTTTTTTCTCGATTTGACTCAAATTATCGAATTTGTGCGATTTGTTGGTTTCATTTGTACACCCCGGCTAGAGAATTACTTTCCTTACCTTTTTTTTTCTTATGAATGGGAGGAAACTACAATAAGTAAAATTACAAAATTGATAATCTTATATTCTTTGATATTATCCGTGCACATAAGTTAAACCCTTCTCGGATGCAAATTTCCGCACGAATGAAGAGCCCAGATCATCTGAAATTAATCACGTATAACATGATCACCTTTTAACTAGAGGACAATATAAAAGCAACTTGTTATCCCATTGCATACATTATACAACAAGCATATAATCCAAAGAACCAATTTTGATGTCTGGCTATCCATACTTTCACCAGGAAATAGTAGCCTCACTTTCTGAGATTTCAAATTTGACATATTTTGTGGTTTAGTTTCGCAGGTTCATTTATTTGTGTGTGTGGTGCCAAAGCACTCTCAAAATCTTTAAATTCATAGGCCCGTTAACAGTTTACAAATATACAAAAAAATATTTTTTGCCCTATTTGCGCAATAAGAATTTTCTAACCAAGGGATTTGTGGCTCCGCTATTGTGCATACACAACACCACTTGAAAAATAATACAATGTAAACACTAGTCCAGGATGGAAGTAAAGTCTTACTCTCTTTGTCTCATTTTATATGTGAAGTACTTTGATAGAACACGAAATATAAGAAAAAAATACTTTTGAAACTTATGGTACAAAAATAATTGATAATTATTTGTGTGGGTATAAATCATCTCACTAAAGGTCAAATACAAAATATTAAAATTTAATTATTTTTAAATATAAAAGTATAAAAAAATTGGAATAGATAGAATATTATATATAACTCCACAGCTTCAAACTCAAACACGTATATAAGCTCCAGTTGATATCGCATAAAATTCTGTATACGCCACTGACCTTACTAATTGCCACAAGCAACATAAGGTTCAAATGCATGTGTCACTGTTTCATTTGTTGGCTGAATTTGTATCACTTCTGGGGACGTGTTTTGCGTGGTCCAAATGAAAATGGGATTTGCACTGCTGACTTAGAATCCTAAGTTCACGTTGGGCGGTCCAAAAAGCTTAAAAAGTGGCAAAGATAAAAACGTTATACAGTCTACTTTCCTTTTCTTCATTCAGTTACAAGATAGGCACGTCTCCTGATATTTCCAAAATTTTAGGCAAGTACTACTCCTTTTATTCATTTTGTGTGACACATTTTCGTATTAAAAAGAATATTACTTTTCTATACAGTTAAACATCTTTATAACAATATTTGTATGACAATCGCTCATTAGTGGCAAAATCAGAAATTTTTTCAAGGGTGTTCAAATTTGAAAAAAGTAAAAATTCGACAAAGGATATTCAACATATGTTTTATACATCTAAAATCAATATTTTACTTATATACATAGTGTAATTTTTTATAATATTGACCACCCTCGGTTAAAGGTGGCTTCGCCCCTGCCATTCACTATAAAAGCCAATTTTTTCTCGAAATCGATTTTTATATTATGTTATAATATATGTCTCATATAACAACATGAGCGGATCTACCTTACGAGATAGGGGTACCACGGCACCCGCTCGCTTCGCTAAAATTCTTACTATGTACATAATATTTCTGTGAAGAAACGTATAAATTGCCCAGAAGTCACAAAGTGAAAGCGGGTGCCATTGGTTCAACCTTCCTTTTGAAGGATTTCTTTGGCCTCATGAATGCAAGTTCGATTCCTTGTTGGAGCAGCTCCTTTGATCTCTCCTTTTTTTCTATTTATTAAGATTTTCTTTATTTTCCGTTGAGCCCTAGGGCCTCACCTCTTTTCCTTCTTTTTCTATTCCTTCCTTCCTTTTATTACTTGCTAAGTCTCTCTTCTTCATTTTTTTAATTTTCAGTCCTCATTTTGTTTTTATCATTATATTTTACTTTATGAACAATTATTTTCTATAGGTAATTTGAATTGTTTTTAATTAGCATATAATTTCTTTATTTTTAATGAAACGATATTAATTTATATATTGGAATATAATTTGAGCAATATCTTCTATTGGGTTTTGAAAAAAAATTAAATGGCTTGATTAATAGTCATTTTGAGTCGAATATCATAGGTTGAATGTTAAAGGTTTTTCTTTGAAAATAATTGTCATATAACTCAACAATTAAGATGAAAAAATAAACAAAGAACAATACAAGTAAATTAATCTAGTCAAACAATGAATATATAGTGTAGTTAAGGTATTCTTTAAGCAAATATTTATATTGGAGGCGCTCTTTCATGAAATGTTATTTTTCTTTTGCATTTTTATTTAGAATGTGTTTAAATTAAGCGTTACAAATTTGAACTAAAATCAAACTTATTTGCTTTGTGAATGAAAGGCCTATTCAAATTAACCAAAAACTAATTGAACCGACCCATTATTTCTAATCTTTCTTTATAGCTACTGACATGTATACTGTATGCATAACATGGTGGCACCCGCAACCTTCGAATCTTGGATCCGCCTCTGACAATACTTTATTATACCAGGCAAAAAATATCGGAACAAACGAGAATGTTATAGATATGATTGATTGTATTTACAAAATATTTAACTTTAAACTTCTCATTCTACATTTAATGATAGAATTTTTAGTCACACAAATCTCTAGAACTTGTTTTAAACCATAAATTTCAAAAATCTTTCATTCTTTCTTTTACTTGGTATCTAATCAAACACCATTACTTAAAATGGGACACCGAAAGTAATACTTTTGTAAAAATTCTTGGCCTTCTTTGGTCCTGCTGATTTTACGTTAAAATCGTCCAGATCACCACAAATTATATGAGTCAATACACACAATTCAATCATACGAGTAGATAGAGGTTCTAGGTTCAATGTCCGCCACCAAACATTAATAAAATTTGGTTGACACAACAATAATATGTCTATTTTATCAAATCAACAGTTTGTTAGGACAAAAGTCAATTCACTAGTCGATAAAGTCAGTTCACTAGTCAATTGAACTTATTGCTTCTGGCTTGAACTGCATAGAAATTAAAACATACACATGCTAAGATCACATTTATTGTAACCCCATTAACTCTAGATCCTATATTATTTGCATGCTAGACTAGAACTACTCGAGAAGTATAGTGTAATCATTAGTCAAGGAGCTATACAATCCAAATCTAAACCGTTGTTTGCGGCATTGGCTCGAACATTATCGATAGGCTACTAGGAAGATTTAGTATTAATTGAGGAGCGGCCGCAACAATCTCACTCTGCGACGGCTTGATCATTATATAGATATTTAAATAATTGCTTTTTAGAACATATATATATATATATATATATATATATATACTAAGTTCATTGTTAGAACTTGAATTATCAACTCATCATCTATGAATATATAACATACAATGAATCGAGACGTAGGATCAAAGGAAACTTCTAGAGAGAGAAGAGTGGAGAGAAGTATGAGCTTTTTCATTTTCAGTGGCGAAACCAGAAAATTTAACAAGGGTGTTCAAACCCCTGTCAGTAGTATAATTTGATTATCAGTGGAGAGAAGTCTGAGCTTTTACCTTATACGTAATATAATTTTTCGGCGAAGGGTGGTCAGTTGACCACCCTTGGTGGAAGGTAGTTTCGCCCATGTTCATTATGACCGAGAAGTAATGAAAATGAAAATTAGTGTTAACTAATTCTGGAAAGTGCACTATTTAACAACTAACTCACGTGCACTTTACTCTTTTCTAACTAACTCTCTAATCTTTACTAATTACAAATTGACCCCTTTAGTTTTGATATTCCCCCTCAAGCTGGAGGGTGGAACACATCTAACACTCCTAGCTTGGACAACAAAAGATGGCGTTGACTTACACCTAACCCTTTGGTCATTATATCTGCAATTTGCCCTTTGGTGGACACATAGTCAGGTGCGATTAGTCCTTCTTTAATCTTCTCCCTCACAAAGTGATAATCTATTTTTATGTGCTTGGTCCTTTCATGATAGATTGGATTAGTTTCTATATGCATTGTTGTTTTACTATCTGTGTAAGCTGCCATAGGTTCTTGTACTGCCATATTAAGATCCGTCAGTAGTCCTACTAGCCAAATAATTTTTGCAATGACTGCTGTCATACTTCTATATTCTGCCTCTACAGAAGTTTTGCTCATTGTCTGTTGTTTCTTTGACTTCCATGAAACCAATGAGCCACTTAACTTGATCACATAACCAGTCACTGACCTTCTTGTGTTTGGGCATGTTGGCCAATATGAATCACAATAGGCAGTCACTTGTGCTAGTGCTCTTTTTTTCATAAATATCCTCATTCCTGATGACTTTTTAATGTATCTGACAACTCTCATGGCTGCTTCCAGGTGAGACTATTTTGGATGTTGCATGAATTGACTCAGTAACTGTACTGCAAAACAGATGGTCGGCCTAGTTATAGTCAAGTAGATCAATTTGCCTATCAACTTTTGATACCCATTGATATCTTTCAGTTCCTCGTCCTCTATCTTGTTTATGTGTTTGTCATAATCGATTGTTGTCAGCTTCAGATTTTGTTCCAGTGGAGAACTAGCAGGTTTTGCACCACTCCATCATGTGTCTGAGATGAGTTGTAAGGCATATTTTCTTTGGTTTAATAGGACCCCTCTCTTGGATCTCATGATCTCTATTCCCAGAAAATATTTAAGCTCTCCCAAGTCCTTCATTTTGAAATTGTTATGTAATGTATTTTTTTCTTCATCTACAAGTGTGATATTGCTCCCAGTAATTAGAATGTCATCAACATAGATAAGTATGATTACTATGTCTGCCTTCACCTTCTTAGTGAACATGGAATGATCATAGGCACTCTGCAAGTATTCAGCATCAGTTAGGACATTGATTAACTTGATGTTCCACTGCCTTGAAGTCTGCTTCAAGCCATATAGAGACTTGTGTAGTCTGCATACTTTGGACTCCCCTGCCTATGGAATCCCTAAGGTAATTACATATAAACTTCCTCAATCAAATCACCCTGCAAAAAAGCATTGTTAGCATCCATTTGGAAGAGATTCCATCCTTCAGCAGCTGCCATGCTGATGATTATTCTTACTGTCACCATTTTTGATACTGGTAAAAAAGTTTCATGGTAATCCAGGCCTTCCCTATGAGTGTACCCCTTTGCAACTAGTCGAGCTTTGAATCTGTCAACCTCACCATTAGCTTTATACTTGACTTTATAAACCCATTTTGAACCAATTGCTTGTTTCCCTAGAGGTAGATCTACTACTTCTCAGGTGTTATTATCCTCAAGGGCCTGGACTTCCTGTTTCATAGCTTCTATCCATATGATGTCCCTTGAAGCCTCCTTAAAAGAAGCAGGTTCTACTGTGGTAGAAAATTCTACGAGATAAGACTGATATTGAACTAGAAAATGAGCATAGCTGACAAAGTTAGTGATTGAGTGTATATTGTCTCGAGTAGGTGTCCAACTAGTGATAAAATCTTTATGCCAAATTGGTGGTTTCACTCCTCTACCAGATCTCCTCAGTTCAGTAGTTCCATTGACTGGTGGCATAGGCTCCTCTATTAAAGGTGTTGCAGGTGCTAAGGCATCAGATGGATCATGGGTTGTTCCTGTGTAGGATTTCCATCTGCCTCAACTGTTGGATGATCTGCTGCTACTGGTAGTCCTCCTTCATCTAAATGTGCTTCAGCTTCTGAAATAATATCTCAATTTCCTGTAGTAGCAAGATATTCACCCTCATCAGTTTGTTCATTGTTGGTCTTGAGTGTGTTCATGTGCTGGTGAGCTTGAATTGCTTCCTCCTGAGTATATTGGTGCACCTGTCAGTTGAGTGAATATATCTCCAGCATCTAGAAAGGAAATATATCCTCCCTGAAACTGACATCCCTGCTAACTAGAAAATCCCTGGTGTCCAGGTCATACAATTTGTAGCCCTTTTGAGTTTCTGAATACCCAACCAAGACAATCCTCCTTGCCCTTGATAAGAACTTATCTTTCCTAGGTAGTACACAAGCATAACATAAACACCCAAACAACCTTAAATGGTCTATTTTAGGTGTTCTACCAAACAGTACTTCATAAGGTGATTTTTCCCTCAACACTTCTGTAGGCAGCTTATTAATCAGATAGACTGCAGTTTTAACACAATCACCCCAAAATATTGAAGGCAAACCACTTTGGAATTTTAAGGCTATAGCTACTTCCAAAATATGTTTATGCTTCCTTTCAACTACCCCATTTTGTTGGGGTGTATAAGGACAACTACTTTAGTGTACAATTTCCAGTGAAGACAATAGCCCATTACATTTGTTATTGAAGAACTCTGTTCCATTATCAGATCTCAATGCCTTTATACAAGTACCAAACCGAGTCTTTATTAATGAGAAGAAGCCCATCAATACAACTATTACTTCACATTTTGAATGTAACAAACTGGCCCATGTATACCTACTAAAGTCATCAACCAAAGTAGCAAAATAGTGTTTCATGTCATAAGTTGTTGTCCTATATGGACCTCATACATCAATGTGCACAAGCTGAAAGATACTACTAGTTTTACTGATACTAATAGGAAATTTTAGTCTGCTTTGTTTTGCTAATGGACATACATGACAGTCTTTTTGTATGTCTAGTTTGACTTTATTCTGCAAATCTGGTAAGTGTTGCATAGTTGTTGGTGAAGCATGTCCTAGCTGTTGTGCCATAGTATAGTATTTATTTCCTCTATTTGAATTGATGCTACTGCTACATACTTCTCCCATCTGAGTATGTACAGCCCATTGTCCTCTCTACCAATCCCCAGAACCTTGCCATTGTACATGCCCTGAAAGATGACAAAGTAAGGATAAAAACAAGCTGAACAACATAGCTTTTTAGTCAGTTTTGATACTGAAAGTAAGTTGAACTTAAAGTATGGAACATGTAGAACATTCTTAAATCTCTGTGTATCCATTACTATTGCCTCCCATGTATGTGTAATTTCTGATCTAGATCCTGTTGGAGTCTGCACTCCATCATTACTCTACCTGTTTATGCTTTGAATACTTTCCAAAACATTTTTATAGAAAGTAATATGATGTGAATTTCCTAAGTATACTACCCAATCATAACATTGAGCATTAGACAATAATGATACAGTACCTTCCAAATTAGAGGATGCTCCCTGAATTGAAGAGTTTTCACCTGTTGAGGCCTTTGACAACAAGCTTACCAACTGGTTGTACTGCTCCTCAGTAAAGTAATTGCCCTGCTGAATCTGAATCTGATTCTTCCCAATGGTATTATCTTGAGTGTTTGCAGTGTTGGCAAATGGTTTAGCTACATTGTACTGTAATTTCTTTTTTGCTCTTGAAGTCAGGTAGATACCCAATGATTTTGTAGCAGTTCTCCTTTAGGTGTCCCTTATAACCACAATGTTCACAAATCATTCCTGGCCTTTTGTTCTTAAACACTTGGCCTTTGCCTGCTGCCAACATCGTTAAAGGACCCTTACTAGAATCCACTACATCTAATCTTCTTTGGATTTCTTCCTAAACTACAACTGCATATGCTTGATTAACACTTAAAACTGGCCTTTTCAGCAGAACATCACTCCTAACATGGCTATAACTCTCATTCAGTTCCATTAGAAAATGCAACAGCCTTTGTCTTACTAGGTATTCTACATAAGGTCGTGATTCCTCATAGCCACATGAAGGTAGAGGTGCTAGTATGTCTAATTCATCCCATGAATCCTTCGACTTTGAAAAATAACTTGTGACAGAGTCCATACCTTGTCTTAGGGTTGAAATGTCTATCCATAACTAGTAAATCTTAGTCAAATTATCCTTATCAAATGTCTCCTTGAATTCGTCCCAAACCTTCCTTGCACTAGAGGCATACATGATATTAGGTACTAATTCTGCCAAGACAGTGCTACTCAACCATGACACCACAACTGCATTGCATCTTTCCCACTGTGTGGCCAAATCACCTCTGTAAGAACTTTTGACACAAGTGCCATACACAAACCCTAATTTGTTCTTCACCAGCAGTGCAACTCTCATAGATCTACTCCAAAAAACATAGTTTTATGGCCCTGTGAGTTTGAGCGAGATTAAAGTTATTTCTGGTGCATCAGATTCCTTTAGGAACAGTGGATGATTATGTGGCAGATTTGCAATCTCATCGTCCGCCATTGCTGAACTTAGGCCAATCTTCGAAGAACAGAATTGGTGAAACAGAATTGCGAAACAACTCTAATCTAGTAATCGATGCTCTGATACCATGTTAGAACTTGAATTATCAACCCATCATCTATGAATCTACAACATGCAATGAATCGAGATGTAGGATCAAAGGAAACTTCTAGAGAGAGAAAGAGTGGAGAGAAGTCTTAGTTTTTTCATTATGATCGAGAAGTAATGAAAATGATAATTAGTGTTAACTAATTCTAGGAAGTGCACTATTTAACAACTAACTCACGTGACTTTACTCCCTTCTAACTAACTCTCTAATCTTTACTAATTACAAATTGACCCTTATAGTTTTGATATTCATAATCAAAACTATTATCACAAAGTAACAGTGATTGGGCTGACAGTCACACTCACCGACTTAAAATACTAGATTTGCATGTCGCCTTGCTAGATAATGAAATTTCATGACAAATAGCAAACAACTTGAATAGTTGATGTATTGGAGGTGATCATCCCAGATAAAATCTATACTATATTAAAAGTGAAAAGCCCCTAAATTTAACTAATTCATCTCACGCCATAAAAATTAAAGTCCATGCCTTCTGGTGGTGTTTTTCCTCTACTATATATTCTCAATCTCATTACAATTACTAGTGAGTATCACTTTAGTGTTTATCCGAAGATTCTATCATTTTCACATATTTCATGATTCTATACAAGTTTTATTAAGTTTATTTTATTTTAATACTTTGTCTTTTATGACATGTGACTCCATGAATGGTATATAATCAAAAGTAATATCTTTAATAACATACATTCTTCCTTGGAAAAAATTTACATTTGAAATACCTTATTAGTAATTTTGTAAAAAGAATCCTTATATTAATCAAGAAAATATTGTAATTTACATGATTAATACTAAAGAGACCATTTGTTTTAACCTATTTCTATTATAATGTCATGGAATATACATTTTCCGCATGTATAATAAGGTCCATGTATTAAAACTTTAAGACATAAATTTTTTGTATGAGTATCCAAGTAGAAGAAAATAATTGAAGATATGTATAAATGTGTGACTCTTTGTTTGAAATCTTCATTCATATAAAAGAATAGATCGATCTCAACAGTTGAATTGAATCAACTCATGACCAAAATGTAGCCCAATAGAAGATCGAGTCAACAAACTAATATATATATATATATATTATATATATATATATATATATATATATATATATATATATATATATATATAGAGAGAGAGAGAGAGAGAGACGGGTATCAAAAGTAGACTCTTTGTTTGAAATCTTCATTCATATAAAAGAATAGATCGATCTCAATAGTTGAAATGAATCAACTCATGACCAAAAAATAGCCCAATAGAAGATTGGGTCAATAAACACACACACACACGTGTATTTGAAAAATAAGAATAACAGGATTTCAATACGTACATATGCATAAAATTAAAGAAGGATCTAACAACCTTACTTGACCTAATACTCGACAACCCAACTTAAGTTACTTTTGTGACTATAGCCAATTGTTTGTCTCAAAAACAAAGGAATAGAGAACTTCTAGATTTTGAACGTTTTTCCTTTCTTTAGCTTTCCTAGACTAAAGGAACCAAAAATACAATGAATATCGTTAAAACATTGTCGCTCTATCATGCATGTCAAGATGGGCATATGGTTTGATAGAGACACATTCATTATGAACCAAATAACGACCTTCTATATACACCTTCCAGTTGCCAATTGAGTGTAGTTTTTCATTATTTTTTATTTTTTAGATAAGTTATCGAAAATAACATAAGGACTTTTTTGAATCAAATAAGAGCTATAATATTATTAATGGTCGATTAGATTGTGTTAATCCTAACCACTCTTCGGTGCACAGAGAAGTCGAAATGACTTTTACTAACAATACCTTTATAAAGAAATTTGGCAATGACATTACAATTAAAAAAAATTTCAAATGACTTATCCTTGGAAGAGGCAAACAAAATTATTTTTTAACATAATTACTTTATACTTATCACTAATTTAATCTCATAGTTTTCATATATAATTTTCATTTTAGTAACAATAATATTACTTATTGGAGAAGGATGAAGACATGAAGTAGAAGAAGACTGATAATAGCTACAAATAAAAAGTAAGTTAAAATTACATAAATTTTCATGAAAATATTACTCCCTCTGTTTCAATTTATGTGAACTTGTTTGACTGGACACAGAGTTTAAGAAAAAAAAAAAATTGGAATTTATGGTCCTAAACACATCAAAAATGGGTCTAAAGTATTTGTTTGGTTATAAAAGTTTCTCACTGAAGATAGAATTGGGAGTTTAAGTTATATTGTTTTCAAATCTAGAGAGGGGTTATTCTTTTTTGAACTGACCAAAAAGGAAATAGGTTCACATAAACTGAAACGGAGGGAATAGTTTTTTGTACTATATAAATAAGATAATGTAATTTATGCAATTTTTAATATTAAAATGTAACTATATCATATATGACAAGAGTGTGTTGCTTTAGTGGTGAGCACCCTCCACTTCCAACCAAGAGGTTGTGAGTTCGAGTCACCCCAAGAGTAAAGTGGGGAGTTCTTGGAGGGAGGGAGTCGAGGATCTATCGGAAACAACATCTCTACCCCAGGGTAGGGGTAAGGCATGCATACACACTACCCTCCCTAGACCCCACTAGTGAGATTATACTGGGTTGTTGTTGTTGTTGTTGTAACTATATCATATAATTATTACTTTATAGGGAGATTTTGCTGAAAACACATGTATCTAATTAAATATTGATTGTTTATTTTTGTAGGTTCAGACGATCCAATCATTTGACCTACACAAACAAAGTACTATACGATAATTAATATTGATCATTCACATATATACTTTATTTTGTCATGTATTAATAATTATTCACTCAAATATTTTCTTTAATAATATTAATATTATTTTATAAAATTGTGTATTACATAACTTAGACATACACGTGCATTGCATGTGCAGATTTGTCATAAGCAGGAAATAGTAAAGACACAGTCAACTCATATATAAAAATAGCCCTGCTAGGGAGATTTAGTATTTATTGAGTGGCCGCAACAATCTCACTCATTGTCTGTGCCGGCTTGATCGCTATATAGATATTTAAATAATTGCTTTTTAAGACACATATATTTATATCAAGTTCATAATCAAAACTATTATCACAAAGTAACAGTAACTAAGGTGACAGTCACACTTACCGACTTAAAATCCTAAATTTGCGTGTCATCTTGCTAGATAATGAAATTGAGGTGATCATCCCATATAAAATTTTGTCATTTGTCATAAGTAGGAAATAGTAAAGACACAGTCTACCCATAAAAATAGCAAAGAAACATGCAACTAATGTATGATATAGCCAATTTTTGCTTTAGGTTGAGACCATCCAACTTAGAAACAGCTGCCAACTATGCATTACCTATAATTAGGCTCAATTTTTGTATGAAGCAGCTGCCAACTATGCACTACGTATAATGGATTCAAATTATTGTCATTTATTTCAAAATAGGAAAACCAGAACAAGATAGATATTTTTGGTAAAATGCCATAATGCTATTTCCTAAACTATATAAATATAGCATTATACATGTGTCATGTTTGCTACTTGCAGAAGGGACCCGAGTGCAGTGCTTGGGGGTCTAAGACTAGGAGTGGTAGGACTAGAGAGAAGGGTAAAGAGGGATATAAGGAATATCCAGACAAAAAACTTTTGGCCAAGAAAAAGGAAAAGGATGATCAATTGATGACCATGTATATAATTGACCAATCAATTCATGCCAGAGCGGATCTATAGTAATTAGTATAGATTTATGTGACCTCAGTAACTTTTGTCCCATGTATTAGTATTAAGAAATTTACTTAATATATAACAATATTTAGCTCGAAACCTAGAGGGAAGTACACAAACAACCATTCTTATGGCTGTTATTTAGGGATTAATCCGTACTTATTTTGTTCTGAAAATTTAAACTAAAAATCTTAATTTCAAAATAGTTGAGGACATTTGTATCCCGCAAAACCCAAATAGCAGCCCTTTAGAGTGGCTACCTAGTGTCATTTCTACTCAAAACCCAATCCTTAAATCCAATTATTATTGTATATTAACTTGAGATCGTTGAGGAGCTCATTTACTTTAAATTATAGACCCGCCTCTGAATACATATATGGTGGTGGACCAAAATCAAGACATGAAAAATCATCCACCTTGTGCAACATAATATGCTTTCTGTTACCGGAAAGATTCACTATGTTTGTGATAAGGTTACATGCATTCAAGAATTAGTCTGGCATACCTTTTGGAGACTACTGCACTCAAAACTTCTGTCCAAATACACACTTGTCTCGTACCACAGAGGTGACATATCTATTAGTTGTAACTTCACTTTGTATTACATAGATTTACCATTTCAATTCCATCAAAGACCCTCATCTCTTTTACATTTCATTCTGCACCGATATTGTACGGACTCTTCAAAAATATTGTTGTATCCATCCAAATACACACTTGTCTCGTAGCACAGAGGTGACATATCTATTAGTTGTAACTTCACTTTGTATTACATAGGTTTACCATTTCAATTCCATCAAAGACCCTCATCTCTTTTGCATTTTATTCTGCACCGATATTGCACGGACTCTCCAAAAATGCTGCCGCATCCATATCAAATCCTCCAAAAATACATTATTTTTGGAGGGTCCAACATATACCCGGCAACATATTTGGAGAGTCCGAGTCCTGTCCAATCAATAATAAATTCAAAAGAACCAGCTTAAATGATGATATTTCTTTATTGGGATTCAAAAATTTCCCAGTTTAACATTGCACTAAATACAATTTCCAGTAAAGTTAGTTTGCCCACTTTTCACATGTTATAACTTGATTGGCAGCTTGGTGCACTAAACTCCCGCTATGCGCGGGGTTCGGGGAAGGGCCGGACCACAAGGGTCTATCTTACGCAATCTTACCCTATATTTCTGTAAGAGACTGTTTCCACGGCTCGAACCTGTAACCTCTTGATCACATGACAGCAGCTTTACCAGTTACGCGAAGACTCCTCTTCATTTTCTGGTTCACATGTTGTAACTTATTTGAGATAATACCAAAGCCTCAAACTCACTAAATGTATTTAAGATAACTAAGAGACGGGCTACTGGTCCCATAGAAGTACTGTTTTGTGGAGATAAGAAACACTTTCATATCCAAGAAGTGACATTATATCAATCATATTTCTGAGTGGATTGTAAGCTTTTTGACCCCATAATGATTCTTCCACATAGAACCTTCACCTGCAATCAGTCAGTTGCCTACTGATCTAGACGATATTTAACATGGAATTCTGTTGCTAAATGCCTACCTTTTCCAACTTTTGGCCTAATCATTCATTTTCACTTTTTGCTTTACACTAGAAATCCTACACTTATATATATACCTCTTCCCTTCCTCCTTCCTCAAATTAACTATCTTCTTCTATCACCTTCTCTTCTTTCTTACTTGTGAAGACAATCCCACAACAATGGTAGTATGCTAAACTAAGCTATTCTCTCTTCCATTATAGAAAATAAATGTTTTCATGCTAAGGTATCTTGTGTTTGAGTTTTCTTTAAATGATTCACAGGTTTTGGTTGCCAACCATAATGAAAAAGATGGTTCAGCTAATGGAACTCTAGTTGATTTTCGAGGAAATCCGGTTGATAAATCTCGTACTGGAGGATGGCTAGGTGCAGGGCTCATCTTAGGTATACTCTCACTAACATGAACTTTAACTTTGTTTTTCTTGAGCATAACATTCTTATGTTTTTTTTTCATAGTCTCAAAGTTAATTTTTTTTTTTGGTTACAGGATCAGAGTTATCAGAAAGAATATGTGTTATGGGGTTATCAATGAATTTAGTGACATACTTGGTTGGAGATTTACATCTTCCATCCTCTGATTCTGCCAACATTGTCACAAATTTCATGGGCACACTCAATCTTCTTGCCCTCCTTGGTGGTTTCTTGGCAGATGCTAAACTCGGCCGTTATGCAACTATTGCAATCTTTGGTTCCATTGCTGCTGTGGTAAGAATCTTGAGTCAATTATAGATAGAAAAACTCCATTATACAGGAATATCTGAAATGGAAAAAGTGTATTTCATAAAGCAAACAACACATAATCTGAAAGAAAACAGTAACTATAGTGATTTTGGAGATTTTGTATTTTGCTTATATCAGTTACATAAAAACTTACCTGGTTCTTTTTGTTGAATTGTGTGTCCGTGTCATCTAAAATGTTCAGCTGTCAGAGAGAGGACACCTATCTTATTTACTTATGTTTTCAACGCGCCACTCACGTTGATGGTAACAGTAAGACTCTAACACATGACCTTGGCACTATCTCATCTAAAACTAAAAGCTTAAGTTGTTAGACTGAGTACACTTTTATTTAACTTAATTATTTCTTCAACACTTTGAAAGTGTGAATCTAACTTATGAAGTAACTAAGCAAGACATTTGTTAAACATAAAACTCACCTAATATGTTTTGCATATGTCTATAACCAGGGAGTAACTCTGTTGACACTTGCAACATCTATTCCAAGTATGAAGCCGCCTGTGTGTGACTCAAGATCGAAAGGTCACTGCATTGAAGCTAGCGGCCAGCAACTTGCTCTCCTCTTTGCAGCATTATACACCATAGCACTTGGTTGTGGTGGAATCAAATCCAGCGTCTCGGGTTTTGGATCAGACCAATTTGATTCATCAAATCCTAAAGAGAACAAAGCCATGATATACTTCTTCAACAGGTTCTACTTCTGCATAAGCTTGGGATCTTTGTTTGCAGTGACCGTATTAGTGTATATACAAGACAATGTAGGGAGAGGATGGGGATATGGAATATCGGCTGGTGCAATGGTCATAGCAGTTGCTGTACTGCTCGGTGGAACATCGTTATACAGATTCAAGAAGCCAGAGGGAAGTCCTTTGACTATTATATGGAGAGTGTTGATCCTGGCTTGGAGGAAGAGGAAACTTTCTTACCCTTCAGATCCTGGCTTCTTGAATGAATATCACAATGCAAAAGTCCCACATACAAAAATGCTAAGGTAAGCATGATCTAACAATGCATAACAATAACAACTAGGGAATTATATCTAGCTCAAGCTTTTAACACTTAATCTTTTACAAGAAAGATATCTTCAACCTAAATATTCTTACTGACTAAAAAAAGGGTAGCTCGGTGCACTAAGCTCCCCTTATGTAAGGGCCGGACCATAAGGGTCTATCGTACGCAGTCTTACTCAGTATTTCTGCAAGAGGCTGTTTTCACGGTTCGAACCCGTGACCTCCTGGTCACATGGCAGCAACTTTACAAGTTACGCCAAGGCTCCCCTTCTCACTTACACTAGAATCAAAATTTGTTAATGTAAAATTTGACATCTTTAACTAGATTTTAATTGAATGAACTTTTTTAGGACGAAAGCAAGAACGAATGAATCATGATAGCAAATTAGAAGCATGACTTCTTGATTTTCATATAGAAGCTAATCAGTATGTTCTTCTTATCATAAAGGTGTTTCGACAAGGCAGCCATTCTTGATGAATATACAGCTGCAAAGGAAAATAGAAACAACCCTTGGATAGTTTCAACAGTTACTCAAGTTGAAGAAGTGAAAATGGTACTTAAGCTGATACCGATATGGTCCACATGCATACTATTTTGGACAGTTTATTCTCAGATGAATACCTTCAGCATCGAGCAAGCTACATTCATGAATAGAGAAGTTGGCAAATTTGGCATCCCCGCGGGCTCCTTTTCCGTGTTTCTCTTTATTTCGATACTCTTGTTTACTTCCATAAACGAAAGAGTTACTGTACCTATTGCTAGAAAAATCACAGGCAATAGACAAGGACTTACAAGCCTTCAAAGGGTTGGAATCGGACTAATACTATCCATTGCTGGTATGATAGCTGCAGCTATAGTAGAAAAGCAAAGAAGGGAAAATGCCGTAAAACATAGTTATAGCATAAGAGCTTTTTGGTTAATACCTCAGTTCTTCATTGTCGGCGCTGGAGAAGCTTTTGCCTATGTTGGTCAGCTTGAGTTTTTCATAAGGGAGGCACCAGAAGGGATGAAATCTATGAGCACAGGCTTATTTCTTACAACACTATCAATGGGATTTTTTATCAGTAGCTTGCTAGTTTCACTTGTACATAAGGTTACAAATGCGAGCTGGCTTAAAAGCAATTTGAACAACGGTAGGCTGGACTATTTCTACTGGATGCTAGCAGTGCTAGGAATAATCAATTACTTGGTTTTCCTAGTTTTTTCAATGAGACACCAATACAAGGTGCAGAACCTTAGCGGTCTTGAAGATTCGGAAGAAGAGCTCAAGAATTGGACGGATACGACCATTGCCAACACGAAAAAGAATCCTGATGCTGCAGAGAAGGAGGAAGTTTAAATGCTTTGCCATGATCTTTTTTTGGTAGTAGCTTAAACAGCCAGAGTTTGTATTTTATAGGATTGTATTCATTTTACAATGGCATGTGTGATATTTCTCTTTATACATTAGGTTTGCATCTGAGGTAAAGTATTCTTTTTCCTGAGACAATAGGAGCTGTAAGAAATTTAAAGGATACTGGATTGTAGATGTATTGTCATTTGCAACAGCACAAATGTGATCTTGAAACAGCAAACAAATCATGTGTACCTGGTTACCTTTCCTTACTTTGATTGAAAGAATTACTATGCAAAATTGGAAGCTCAGCTAAAGAAGGTGCTTCACTAATTCTTAAATACCCTATAAAGTCACAGGAATCAGTGACGGAGTCAAAATTTTCACTAAAGGGTGTCAATATATAAAGAAGTAAACATACGAAGAAATCAAGGGGAGTCAATATATAATAATATATACATATAAAATAAAAATTATCGAGCTACACAGTGTAATTTTCCGGACGAAGGGGTGGCTCCGCCACTGACAGGAACAAAGAACCTTTCAACTCACTTAGTAGACTTATCTAAGAACATATAGGTAGTAATCTTTTCTGATAACTATAATCAACGATAACTAAGGTAGCATACAAACAACTGTTACCATGGCTTTAGAAACAGGAATTCCTGTCTATGGACTGCCCTAAAGATATGAACTACAGAAGAACATAACATTTTACGATTGTTGAGACAACTTAACAGAAATTTGAGGGGGACAAAAAGGAAAAACTAAAATGAACCATACCGGTCATGCCAACATAGATCTGTTCTAAAAGAATTTTCAGGTAAGAACTTGTGCAGTTACTGAGAACTACTTGCAGAAACAGGGTGATGGTTCACAACTTAATACATCTATTATGTTTCAAACTCTTACCACAATAAATCTCTTAACCTAAGCAACATCAAGGAACCGCAACTCCATAAAAAGGATGAGATATCACATGCAAGGAATAGCCAATGTCTCTGAAAAATTTGCTTATTCTGCAAACTGAACTAGTAAACAGGATATCTTTAAAGGGATGAACTAGCCAAACCTATTGAAGAATTCCCCTAAGAGCAGGACAGTTCCATTGCAGGACAGTTTGACAGCATTTACTCTGGCGCATTTCTATGGCTATGAAGTCATCTTGTCGGCGGGCACCTGCATCTGACTAGAACATTCCTAAGAGTTATTCTTCCCAAATGCTAAGCGAATGCGTTCCAAAACTCATACGTAAAAAACAAGGAAAAGATACAGGTAAATATTCATAAGAAAGACATAAAACTAGCTAATAGAAATCATCAGGGAAATGAAGTACAACTATCAAACTGGAAGACAGTATAATTGATGGAAGTTCTTTAAGCAATCAGCCTGAATAAAATCATCTAAACTCTCACGAACATTCACCAAAATTAAACACAGAAAACAGAAAAGGGAACAGACCATAATATTCTGGCTGCAAGTACAAACAGGAGAAGCCATCTCAAGGTACTTAACTGCAACTAAAGATTAAAAGTTGAAGGGCTGCCTAAATACTTTTCTTTCACATCTCAAAACCAAAGGGAAGCAAGCAGCTCCTGCAACCAACCATTGGGTCGCGAGTTCAGTAGAATCCAGTATTTAAGAGTCAACCACATATGTATGTGCAAAAAAGAAGTATATATAGAGTTAGATATACTTAGAACCAACTCTCTCAGCTCAGAACCCACAACATAATGCGCCACTGAGAACAAGTAACCCCATCTATGAGGGATATAGGACATTATGAAGCCAGCCTACTTAAATGGTTGGTCGATTCAATACTTTTTGTGACAGATTGTTAGTGGCGGAGCCGGGAATCCAAACAAGGGATTCAAAAGATATATCATATGCTAATGAGAAGAAATCACCTAGAAATATTTTTCTTCCCGAGGAATTGGACCTCATTGGAATTTTGGGTCACTTTTCACGTAGACAGAAGAGGAATTTGTCCCTCGATTTACAGGCATTGGAAATGCTTATAGAGGACTGTTGATTGTCGTTATGAGTGTCACAACTCACAACTGGTTAGTTAAGTTGATAGATTACCAAAAAGGATTGTGGTGGAGTAGTCCTTCATGTTTCACCAAAAGTTTCGAGTTCAAGCCCAGAATATAGAATCGCCTTTGTTAGGGAAACTTTCAGATTTTGGTCGCGCCCAAATGAGGGTATTGAATACCGGGTGGGAAAACAAAAAAAGTTGATATACCATGTATGATTTTCTGTATCTTAATTGATAAGCTTATACACCATGCTCCATTTGGCCATAAATAAAATATTTTAGGATTTGAAGTACTTGTGAAATATCTAAAGACCTTGTTTGACAAGAAATTTTAAGTGTAATAATGACTTTCCGCACAAATCTTCTACGTATCTTTTTTCCATGTGAAAATGATGTCGACACAAAATTAACTTCTTTTTAAAAAAAATAAAAAATAAATAAAATTTCAACTTCAACCAAATGTCTCATTTGAATTTGGCACATTCATAATTCTAATACAAATTTAAATGGAGGTTATTACAGCTTGATTGAATCAAAAGACAAGTTTAAGGTATTGCTAGTATGCTACATCGTGGGCGAGTTAGGCTTTACAAATTGCTAAGTTTTGAAATGAACTAATGGGTAAGTGGAGTCACAAAATCTTTTCTTTTTTGTACTTGCCTTGATGTTATCTTACAAAATATTAGAGTTCTATTACGAAAAATGTTATTTTAAGAATTAGTGGTGATTTTAAAAATTATTTGAAAATTGTCCTCCTTCCATTTTCCTTAGTGAAGGCACGGTTAACTCTTGAATATTATACACCACATATTCAACGCATTTGCCCAGCTCTATTCTTACGGCTGCAAATGTTAGACATTGAGGGTCTACCTCTGGGAAAAATTGAGCCCTTCATCCGTAAAATTCACAAGGCATAGTATTTCTAGTATATAAAACAAGAGTGCTACTTAACATATAAATCAAGCTAAGTTGCACAAACAACTTTTTTTTAGCTGTACAACCAGCTCGATATGTCGTGAATCCATCACACAAGGATGCTGCCGTGACCTCGAAATGCATTGTCGATTAACTCAAACTGACTAGATGAAAAGATCTCCATCAGTTTACGACTTAATGAATTCACACCTCATATAAAACAGTTCTATAAGCACTGATAACCAAGTATCTTCCTTAACCAGACATATTGCAAATCTAGCTGGGAAAGTTACAAGTCTTGACTCTTGAGTATCACCTGATCAGCTTTCTGAGGCTCATCGTCATACATCCAGCTTCACATCTAACCCAAACATCCAACTATTCCATCCAATGTAGATTTCCCGAATCACCCCTAGGATTAGAAATGGTATCACTTGGTAGAGCACCTTGGGGCCTAATGTTCAGTATTTTGGACTTACCCCAAGTCTTGAAGTGTTGCATCTGTTCTCCCCGAATCAGCCAAAATCTTTTCACACAACCCTTTAAACTTGGCAAGTTCATTGCTGCCATTGTTGTCTTTGGGTTGATGGAAGGACTGACCTTGATTGTAGTAGGGTGGATGTTGGGTTGTTTGTTGATACATAGGAGGCCTTAGTGCATTAGATGCTTGTGAAGTACCGGCTCCCCAATTACCTCATTGATTGTTTAGCCATTGTTGGGGTGGTCGCCACTGAGATTGGGATGGACGACCACCTTGATAATTACCCCTTTGATTCATGCCACCTTTGTAGTTTCCAGCATAATTCGCTTCCTCCTCTGGAGAATGATGGCAATGCTCTTGGGTTGTCACTCCTTGCCCTGCACAATGAGCACACACATTGGGTGAAGAATTAATAAACTGTCCCTTTGTGGCATCAACCACATGGACCTTCTTGACCCCCATCTCGGCAAGTTGTTTGGAAATAAGCCCCACTTTAGTCACAAGTTGCGCCATGGCATCAACCATTTGGCTTGCCGTACTTGCTGTGCTAGGAGTGTCCTCGCTCTCCCACGTATGATGCATGAGCATTATCCGAAATCCTATCTAATATGACTCTCGCATCTTGAACCGAGAGATTCACGATAGCTCCATTTGCCGCATTATCCGCCACGGACCTTGTAACTTTATCCAAAGCCAAGTAGAAGGTTTCCAAAAGTAATTGATTGGGACACCCATGATTAGGGCATTTCTTTATGCAAAGCTTGTACCTGTCCCATGCTTCATGCAATGATTCATGCGGTTTCTGCTTGAATTGAAGAATACCCATTCTCAATTCAGCTGTCCTAGCGGGAGGAAAGTACTTTGCAAGGAATACCTTTGTTAACTCTCCCCAAGTATAGATAGACATGGCTGGAAGATTATCCAACCAATCTGAAGCCTCCCCTTGAAGTGAGAAAGGGAATAAATGTAACCGAAGAGCATCCTCAGAAACGTCATACTGATGTTGAAGCGCGCATACTGCGAGAAAATTCCGCAAATGACTATACGGATCCTCATGGTGAAGCCCACCAAATAGACCCTCGTCCTTCAAAATTTCTAACAAAACTGGATTCAAGCTAAAATTGGCAGCCCCAATGCGTGGTGGTACAATAGCACTCATGTAACCATCCATTTGGGATTGTCCTTGTTGATTAAGTTGCTCATTCTGTTCATGCCTACCTTGAAACATGAGTGGGTTGGGATTTGGAGGTAGTGCACCCAAGATTGGTACCTTGAAAAGAAGCACAAGAAAACAAAGTTAACAAGCAAGTAGCAGCACTCGGATCCAGGGAAGTCAACTAAAAGACAATAGCAATTATTTGGGCGTTATCAGCACCCAAATAAGAAGAGATCAAACACCAGCTTAATTTGGTCATTTGATAGTGGATTTTATCATTAATATGACAAAGTATAGATCAACATGACTTAACACGGAAATCAGTTATCAAATAAAACATGGAACTCTTGTGCAAGCTCATTGTTCTCCGTCCTCAGGGATGAAGAATAACCTTTTTGAGAAAAGGAAAGTCGAATCGACGTTAGGCAACACTAAGTCTTTTAGGATGAAGCATATGCTACAATAGATATCACTTTGACTAAACATACACACCATCATTCAATCAAGCCCAACACCCCCCCCCCTCCCTCCGAAATAGCAAAAGGCCACTGACTCGAGATACAATATCCCTAAATAGTCATAAAGACAGTCATATCAACGGCTAACAAGACTATGCAACAGGCCTTTTACCTTTAGCTCACGAGATGGTGAAACATGAACTGTATTCAGAGGTTGTTCCGCATCGTGTTCTGATGAACAGTCCGAACACAAGAAATAGTCTAATTTCTTGGCTTCTTCAATCGTCATTCCCATACAAGAGGGATGGAACCTGCAATAAATTGTACGTAAAATAAATAAAGATCCTCTTAGTCATTGTCATAGTGATTGAACAATCATCACACAGACGGTTAGTTTTGTTGCATGAGTCAATATAATTTGGCGAGTTGGAAAATTAGATGTGAAATCTCAAGGATTGGGTATTCTAAATTAGTTATAAATTAACCTAAATAAGGTAATTAATACGAGGTCGATGTGATGTGATTATTGATTGAAAGAAGTCATACGGATTGCTCAAAGTGGCGGGTTTGATATTCTGACACGAGTACTATGAGCAGTAATCTTACCACAATTTGTATTTTCATAACCTGCATGGTTTATACGTTATTTTGAAAATAAAATATGTTGCCGAATGTTTGAAATTGCATGTGGGACAAGTCATTTACTTGATATGGTACTGAACAATTTACTGGAGATGTTTACCGTTATTTAAAATATTTTCACTGTTACTAGACATGTTTTATTGTTACTTGGGATATGGTTACCATTACCGAAATGGATTTACATGATTTGAAAAGAATTGATATACCCTTTAATATTTTGAAAATGCTTTCTTATGAATATTTACTGGTTACAAGAAAAAGTATAAATGAGAGGAGACTTTGAAGGATCTCGTAGATAAGAGCGGGTTCGTTAGATCTGGTGCACCTTATATTTACAGATTACCTATTACAGTTATAGCCCTCATCAGTGGGAAGGTAGAACTAGCATACAATTACAATTTTTCCTTGAGTAGGGGCCTACAATTATATTTAACTCATTTTATGAAGGGGTCCACACAGTGATACATATTACATGATTTTTTCTTGGAAACCTCCCAAACATAAGATTTGATATGACAATGTTTACAGAGTTTATTACTAAATTGTTAATTGAATCCTACTTACATGGAAACAGACATGACTGATTGTTGTTACCGTTTTTAAAAAGGATATTTATTTCATGATATTTTCTGATTACTATACAAGCATGTTTTCTGGCTTATCCCCAATAAAATTAGTTGTAGTTAAGTGTTATTACTCACTGAACTAGCGACTCACTCCCCGTTATTTTTATTTATACAAAGGAAGCAGTTGACACGAGCGTGAATTTTGTTAATTAGAGTACACGATTTGATAGTTCTTGGTGAGCCCCGCACTTGTTCGCGCCAACAAAGATTTTATTAATTTGCTATCGTATTTTATTATGAACTCTTAGAGTCGCTCTATAGTCATTTTTATTAGTGTCATGAGTATTCTTCGTTATTATAGACTTATGATGAGTATTGCACTTTCTTATCGAATTTGGAGAGAAATTAGGATTTCTGGTTGTTAGTAGGTTGATTATTAATGGTGGAGACTTGTTTTGGTTAATTGATAAGTTGTTGGTTGGTTGGTTTGATAATAGGATGGTTGGTTGTTGATTTTGAGATAGAAAATTATTTTTGGATAGTCTTAAAACAGGGGAATTCTGTCCGATTTTCTATAAAATAGCGATGAGGCTTACTTGGGGGCACTTGCTCCTGAGTGCCGGTCATGATCCAAATTGGGTCTTGACAAAGTTATCATCAGAGCCCTAGGTTATTCTTGTGACTAATGGAGCACTCGTTAGTAGTAGAATCTCAATTATGGTTATGCTGCCAGCCATTCCCATAATCGTGATTTTGCGAGGGCGTGATAGGATGTGTCTGGTCTTTCTTTCTTGTTCCTCTGTACGTGTGTGATGACTAGGGTCAAGTAGATGAATTAACATCGTTTAACTTGTTACCATATGGCTCGAGCTCGATCATTTGATGTCAGTAATGGCTAAAGGTTCAGGGACATAAAATGCTGCCTTTAATAGTCATCTCTTCTAGCTTCGGGGAAGAATCAAAGCCTGCAGATAGGTCCAAGGAAGGTCTGTGCCACCACAATAGTGTCATACTGCCACAATACATGTAATAGAATCTACTCCTGAAGTAAATACTAGTCCACTAATAAATCTGGGAGATTATTATCATTGAGGTACTTACTTACCTCTATGCATAGAAAAATATTTGAGAGATTGATATATATATATATATATATATATATATATATAATGGATAGAAACGAGAAGAATAAGTAAAATAGGGCTCTAGAGGCCTCGTGCACCTAGAAAATTGTTTAGATCAGAGGAGCATCCTTAATACAGTTCCAATAAAAAACAAACTAAATTCCTAAGTTCCGTTTTTGTTAGTTTGGAGGACTCATATGTTCTTCATAAAATACTTAAGACGTGATGAACTCTAGGATGTTCCAGCGGACGGTCCGTGAAGCTAGAACCTTACAAATTAGGGAACATGGCTAGTAATTAGATGGCATAATACCGATGGGTGAATGTAACTGACTTGGGAACTAGTTCACTAAACTATTTATGAGTCGCTTCCTTCCACCCTGTCGAAAGCGTGAATTTGCTAGGTAGTCTGAAAAAAAATTGATTTAGACTATGGATGTACCGACATATAGCACCTAACTTTCTCAACTGTATAGATAAGCAGTTTAGAGGCTTGCCGAAAGATTGGTTAACCGTTTAAACAAAGTAGTAACTACACATACAAAATCTTTGATCTATTTTGTGGCAGTTGCACTTACCAGAAAGATTGAGAACCTGGACATGATAGGCGTGCAACCAAGAATTCACGTAAGAGGACCAAGATTATGAAATCTTTCAATGTGGATTTTAATATGGGTCGAAGGTTTTAAAAGAAATCAAAAATATTTTGAAATATTGAGCGAACCTTTTCGGGTTACTACTTTTGTAAAAAATATACAGTAGTTAAACATATGTATAAAAGCTTGTTACATTTGAGTTCATAGAAGGAATATCCTAGCTACAAATTGTACTTGATATGGTATGCTTTGATGCGTCGATTGGTGTGGATTATCTATCTTATCGTCACGCTAACTTTGATTTTCATGTAAAGGTGGATTGATTGAGATACTCAAAGAAATTAGTTTTGTACTAAAAAAGATCATTTACTAGTAAAGGTCTAAGTTGTATCATTTATCAACGTTTAATAATTATTGAACCAAGGTGGTAGGGGTCTCATAACTATGGTCAATACAAGTGTCACGACCCAAAATCTAACCATGGTCGTGATGGCGCCTATTGTGTTACAAGGCAAGCCTATTTCCCAAAATATTACTACTAAATCGATTATAAGAATTTAATAAAATATTTCCAACATTTGAATTTTTCATAAACTAAATCAACTCTAAATATAATTATAGAAAATACGGAAACGAGCCCCAAACATCGGGGTGTCACTAAGTCATGAGCGTTTAAATCTATGAACTAAGAAATAAAACTGTCTAACTATCAATACAGTCCAAAAGAAGAAATGATAAAAGGAGTAATAAGGTCCTGCGGACGCTAGCAGCTACCTTGCAGTCTCCAACGATAGCCGGCCTGAACTTAACGATCGTCGTGCTCTAACTCACCTGGATATGCACATAAAGTGCAGGGTGTAGTATGAGTACAACCGACTCTATAGTAACAGAAATAACTAAGTAATTGAGTAGTAGTGACGAGCTAAGAAAAATAGTCCAATTATTTATTTTCACAATTTACAATAAACATGAATAAACAGGTAAATTCCATAAAACCAACAAATGCCACAAAGAAATTAACAGGTAAATGCAGCAACATTAAAAGTAAATGCAACCTCACAGCAATGTCACTCCATCACTCAGCACTCGCACTCAGCACTCAATACACTCAACAATCAATAGGTACATGCGCTCACTGGGGGGGTGTACAGACTCCGGAGGGGCTCCCGAAGCCCAAGCGCTAAGCACAGATAACTCATGTGTTGTACGGACAACTCACGTGCCATAATATCAATCCCTGGATCCGCACGGTCACCTCACGGGCTACGCAAACAACTCACGCACTATGGTATCAATACCTGGATCCGCACAGATAACTCACGTACTACACGGATAACTCACGTGCCTCAATCAAATACCTCACAACAGGCCCTCGGCCTCACTCAGTCATGTACCTCTCTAACCTCACCATCATCAATAATTAAGGGAAACACAGCCCACGTCAAGTATCATAGCATATCAGCAAAATAATAGGGACTGAGGTAAACATGTACAATAATATCTATGACTGAGTGCAGTTAATGTGAGCATGAATAAAGCCTAAGCATGATCTCTAAAATAAAGGCAAACAAGTTCAATAACAAATAAACACATAACTACAAATAAGAGCCATTAGGCCTCACAACCTCTCGGGACGGACCAAGTCTCAATCCCCCGCGGTGACACCCACACGCTCGTCACCTAGTGTGGGTATCACTTCCAAAAAATCACGTGATGTCAAATCTTCGGGTTTATACCCTCAAAGTTAGAGTTAAAACTGTTACTTACCTTAACAGCGTAAAATCCTACTCTGAAATGCCCTCGTCTCTAGATTCGGTCTCCAAAAGCTCTGAATCTATCCATAACCAGAATAATACTATCAACATAGGCTAAATAATCGAATTCCACAAGAAAAACTACATAAATAGGCCAAAAATCCGAAGTCTGTTAAAAATCGGCCCCGGTCCCACGTCTCAAAACCAGTAAAAAGGCAAAATACCAAACCTCGTCCTCACCCGAGTCTAACCATATGAAATTCGTCAAAATCAGACTCTGTTTAGTCCTTCAAATCCTCACTTAAAACTCTCCAAAACTCAAACCCTATCTCCCTCAATTTCACCCTAAAACCCAAATAATTTCATGGATAATCACTGGAAAAACATCATAAACGCGTGTAAATAAACCCAAGTGACTTACCTCACTGATGTCTCTTGATTCTCCCTTGAAAAACATTGCCTAAAGCTCAAAAACCGTTCGACAATGGTGAAGAAAGGGCAAAAATTCGCGAAGTGTGGCTTGAATTGGTTTCTGCCTAGGGATCTTGCACCTGTGGTCCCTTCATCGCACCTGCGCTTCCGTATATGCAGTCCCAGGTGCACACCTGCACATTCCACTTAACCGACCAGGCTTCCCACCTGCGGCAGCCTCCTCACACTTGCGGCAGCCTCCTCACACCTCCGGGCTCGCAGGTGCGATCCTCTCTTTGCATCTGCGACCAAGCCCCAGGACTCCATCTCCGCATCTGCGATCCTCCCACGCACCTGCGATCATCACACCTGCGACCATCGCACCTGTGGTCACACCAGTAGCCTTACACCAGCAGCTTCCAGCTGCATTTCCCAACTTCCAAACTTCTCGTTAACCATCCGAAATCATCCCGAGCCCCTCATGACATCAACCAATAATTTTCACAAGTCATATATCACTAACCGAACTTAGTCGAACCTTAAGAACGCCCAAAAACACCAAAACACCAAATCAACCTCCGATTCAAGTCTAAGAACTTGTAAACTTCCAAAAATCGCCAACGACACCGAAACCTATCAAACCACGTCCGAATGACCTCAAACTTCGCACACACGTCTCAAATGACACTACGAACCTATTCCAACTTCCGGAATTCCATTTCGTCCCCGATACCTATTTTTCCAATGCCGACCAAAATCGTCAAATTTCTAACTTTCTACCACGGACCTCCAATTTATATTCCGGAAACACTCATAAGTCTAAATTCACCCAACGAAGCTAACCGAATCATAAAAATCCAAATCTGAATTCGTTTACTCATAAGTCAACTTCCGGTTGACTTTCTAACTTAGCTTTCTAACTAAGAGACTAAGTGTTCATTTCATTCCAAAACGATTCCGAACCCAAACCTACCAACTCGATGCAACTCAACACAACTGAACAACACATAAATAAGCAGAAATGGGGGGAAACGGGGCTATAACTCTCAGAATGACTGACTGGGTCATTATATCTTCTCCCTCTTAAACAAACGTTCGTCCTCGAACGAGTCTAACAAAAAGAACATACCTGAAATCATAGCATTTGAAGTAATAGAGTCTGGTCTAGCTGGGAGGGCATAGAAACGGGCCTGACCACCCCCTGATCTGCTCCCCCTCTCGAGAGACCCATAACTGACTGGGCTCCGCCCCTAGCTGGTTGAACTCCACCCCTAGCTGGATGGGCGGGTGGTGGAGGAACTGGTGTTGGTGTCGTCGGCCTAGTACTCCGCTATGGAGTCCCACCCAACATCCTAGGGCAATATCTCGCAATGTGACAAAATTCTCCGCACTCGAAACAACCCATTCTCTAACAAAACTGATGTTATTGATGCCCAAAAGAACTACCCAATGATACCTGAGCGGGTGGGGAATAATGAGAACCCTGCGGTGGCAATGCATTAAATGATGACTGACTCTGCTGAAACTGACCTCCCTGAGGAGCACCAGTGAAACCACCCTGATCACGAGGCCTCTTAGCCTCCCTCTCAGCCCTCTCCTGACCTCTAACTATCTTAATATTTTGAGAAATGTTGACAACCTCATCATAGGTAGCCCCAGATACTCTCTCCCTGGTCATAAGTAATCGAAGCTAAAAACCGAGGCCATCTATAAACCTCCTTATCCTCTCTCGGTCTGTGGGAACCAACCAGACCGCATGACGAGCTAACTCGGAGAACTGCATCTCATACTATGTAACAAACATCTCACCCTGGCAGAGATGCTCAAACTACCTATGAAGCTCCTCTCTACGGGACTCAGGTACAAATTTCTCCAGAAAGAGAATGGAGAACTGCTGCCAAGTAAGGGATGCTACGCCAACAGGTCTATGCCTCTCGTAAGTCTCCCACCATCTGAGTACAGCCACAAAAAACTAAAAGGTAGTGAATGAGACCCCACAAGTCTCCAGAATACCAGTAGTACGGAGTATCCTCTGACACATGTCTAAGAAGTCTTGAGCGTCCTCTCTCTCTGTGCCACTGAAAGGTGGCGGCTGGAGTCTCCCAAACCTCTCCAACCTACGTTGGTCATCCTCAGGCATAGAAGGAACCACATAATCCTATACAGCTGCAACCGGCTAGGCTGTTGGTGCCTCCGGTGTCTGAAGTCCCTGAACAACCTACTCGGGTGTGCGAGCGATGGGAGTCTGAGTGCCTCCCCCATCCTGAGAAGTGGTTGCGGCCGTCGAGATAGAGACTGCCTGATCAAGGCCGGTACATGATGTCAGAATTTGAGCTAGGGCCTCCTGAAGGCTTGGAATCACAATAGGCACAGGTGGTGCCTGAGCTGGTGCATCAGCAATTGGAACCTGGTCCTGATCTGGGGCAACTGGTGGATCTGTAGGTACTGCCCCAGCTGTTGTACGGGATGCACCTCTGCCCGTACCACGGCCTCTACCGTGGCCTCGGCCTCTCGCGGCCCTGGCTGGTGGTACTGGTGGCTGGATCTCCTAACCGGTAGCACGAGTCCTCACCATCTGTGAGAGAATGAAACAACAGATGTTTAGTTACTAGAATCAACATATTCGCACGACAAGAATTCAAGAATGTGGAGTTTCCTAAAGGTTCTGCAGTCTCTCGAAGATAAGTACAGACGTCTCCGTACCGATCCGCAAGACTCTACTAAACCCGCTCATGACTCGTGATACCTATGTAACCTAGGCTCTAATACCAACTTGTCACGACCCAAAATCTAACCATGGTCGTGATGGCGTCTATCGTGTTACAAGGCAAGCCTATTTCCCAAAAATATTACTACTAAACCTATTATAAGAATTTAATAAAATATTTTCAATATTTGATTTTTTCATAAACTAAATCAACTCTAAATATAATTATAAAAAATACGAGAACGAGCCCCAAACATCGGGGTGTCACTAAGTCATGAGCGTCTAAATCTATGAACTAAGAAATAAAATTGTCTAACTGTCAATACAGTCCAAAAGAAGAAATAATAAAATGAGTAACAAGGTCATGCGGACGCTAGCAGCTACCTTGCAGTCTCCAACGATAGCTGGCCTGAACTCAACGATCGCCGCGCTCTAACTCACATAGATTTGCACATAAAGTGTAGGGTGTAGTATGAGTACAACCGACTCGGTAGTAACAGAAATAACTAAGGAACTGAGTAGTAGTGACCAGCTAAGCAAAACAGTCTAATTATTTATTTTCACAATTTATAATAAACATGAATAAATAGGTAAATTTCATAAAACCAACAAATGCCACAAAGAAATTAATAGGTAAATGCAACAACATCAAAAGTAAATGCAACCTCACAGTATGTACACATTGTCTCGTATAGATAACTTGTTTGATTAGCTACAAGGAACCGCCCCCTTTTAAAAGATAGATCTTTAGTCTGGTCATCATCAACTTAGAATAAGAAAGGAAGATATTTTGATATAAGCCTCTAGAACTCAGTACAAACATTATAAGTTACTTGTGATGCCTTTCAGACTGGCCAATTCTCTAGCCGCATTCTTAGATATAATGAATATGGTGTTCCGTTGTTTCTGGGAAAAAGTATCATGGTCTTTATTTATGATATTTTGGTATATTCTCGTAGCTAGGAAGAATACGAGGATCACTTGATAAAAAAATGTTATAGACAATGCCAAAAAATCAGTTTTTACCAAGTTCCCAAAGTATGAATTTTGACTAGACTTAGTGGTATTCCTCGGGCATATTGTAACTAAGGATATGATTACAGTAAATTCCAATAGGATAGAAGAAGTTCTGAAGTGGCAAGGATCAACTACTTCTATGGAGATTCACATCCTCTTGGCTAGGGAGGCTACTACAAGTTATTTCTGTTGAATTATTTTATAGTAGCGACGCCATTTACCAAGTTAACATAGAAAAAAAAATCAAGTTTCAGTGAACGAAAAAAAATGTTAGTAGAGCTTTTTGAAGCTCAAGACATGTTTGACAACTATCAATATTACCCTTACCATCATGTTCTAGAGGATTCACAGCGTTATGTAATGCTTCGAATGTCAAATTAGGATATGTTTTCGTGTAGACTGATCATGATAGATTATGCTTTAACACAACTAAAGAAGTATAATTAGAACTATCCCGCCTATGGTTTGGAGATTGTCGTAATTGTATTTGCTCTGAAGATTTAGAGACACTATTTGTACAATGAAACTTGCGAGATTTTTATAGACCACAAGAGTCTGAAATACGTCTTCTAACAGAGACATTTGAATTTTTAGCAAGGTGAATAGATAAAACCATTTAAGTACTATGATTATTGTACCGTTCTATATCATCCTGGAAACGCCATTGTTGTGGCCAATGCATTAAGTAAAAACAAATGTTGGGTAGTTCGGCACATATAGCTCCTATAACGAGACTTTTGGTTAAGAATATGCACAAACTAAATGGTACAGGTGTCAGATTTAGTGTGAAAACTTTCAGGGCCATTGTTGGCTTCTGTTCAAGTAAAGCCTTCATTAGTAAAGCGCGTAAAGGCCACTCAATATAAAAAATGAGAGATTATGCAAACATTGATATGAGGTTATAGCCAGTAAAAGCAAGAATATGACTATTGATAGTGATAGTATTATTCGACTAAGTAGTGAGTTATGTGTACCAGATATAGATGGGTTAAGACAAGTTATTATTGAGGAGATCACAACTCTAGGCACACTAACATTCAGGGTCCAATAAGATGTACCATAACTAGAAGAAATTATAATTGTGAGAAAGAAATAACCAATTTCAAATTTTCTTACTTGTTTCTAACTATTTGACTTGTTAACATGTCAAGGTAAGCATCTGCGACTTGCAGGACCACTACAACAACTCTAGACTCCAAAGTGGAAATGGAATATAATTATAGTGAATTTTATGACGGAACTTCCTCAAACAATAAGAAGTTACGATTATATGTGGAAAAAGTTTAAATTGTCTTTCATAATATGCATGCTTCTTACTAGTAAATACTATAGTGAGGTGATATATTCACGGATATACATGAATTGAAAATTGTCCGACTCCATAGGATTCTATTGTATAGCATTTCTAAAAGAGGATCCCAATTTACTTCAGGCTTTTGAAAACTTCTCCAGGAACCATTGGGTGCAACGAGTAGCTCCTTGCGTGCACTTCATGTATTGGCAGATGGTAATTCGAGCATAGTGTATAGATCTTGGAGAATACGTTGGAGTTTGCATTCTTTATTTTTGAGATAGTTGAGATGCTTACCTACCTTTTCACCTAAACTTGTCATAACAGTATTTTGTAGTCAAGCATCCAGATAGATCCATATAAAGCCATGTATGGGATTGTTTGAAGCTGGTGATGCTAAGTTATTGGGTTCAGACCTGATACATAAAGCTATTGATGAGGTCTAATTTATTAGGCAAAGATTATTCACATCTCAAAGCACACAAAAGCCTTATGCGGATAAGAGGAGAAGAGACTTAGTGTTCACAATTGGGGTTAGAGTGTTTCTATGAGTCTCTGATATGAAAAGTGTGATGCGATTCGAAAAAAGGAGGTAAGTTGAGCCTGATGTTTATAGGACCATACGAGATACTTGACCAGTGAGAGCTATGGCGTGTCGTTTTGCACTTCCCCATGAGTTTTCTCTTATTTATCCAGTGTTTAATGTCTCCATGCTTCGAAAATGTTTATCATACTCATCTCATGTGCTTGAAGCACCAACTATGCCGCTTGATGAGAAGTTCTCTTACAAGGAGGAGACGATAGCTATTGTTGATAGGCAAGTAAGAAAGCTACGATCGAAAGAAATTGTGTTCATGAAAGTCTTATGGAGAAATTATACAGTTAAAGAAGCTTTAACTACATGGGAAGTGGAAGGTGCTATGTGAGTCAAGTATCCTCACTTATTTAAGTCTACAACTACGTACTTGAATTAAATTCGGGGACCAAATTTCATAAGGTGTGGAGAATGTAATATCCCATAATTTAACTAAGGATGCATTGGTCATTAAAATAAATAATTAAATTAAGAAAGAAAAAAAGGAATAAAACAATATAAGAATGGGCTAATCCTACTGTAAAGAGAAACGAGAAAAGAGGGAAACCGAAAACAAAACAAAAAAAGAGCAAAATGGGTCGTAGACCTAAAGCAGAAAGGAGCATCAATTTAAGCAAAAAAAAAAAGAAGAAGGAAGACTTGGGGGAAAAGGGAACGCAACCTTGCTACGACTATAACAAAAATTAACGCAGGAAAAGTAAGGAAAATGCATAGGAGGAAACAAAGGAGGAGAAGAAGAAGAAATAGGCTGGAACCAAATTTTGAGAAATTTTAAATACGTACTGGTTCTTACGGGTAATACTCGAACTTCTCATCTAAGTTCTTTCCTTCTGGTAATTTTTTTATCTCGTTTATATATTGGAAGGATTTCATAAGGTATAGAAAATTAGATACCAATATACATATTTCGGACAACGATACTAATTAAGCTTGGACTCATTCACATGTTTATGAAAAAAATATTGTTTTTGCAGTACCATGAATAAACCATATGATAACCTTTTTATTAGAATATTATGTATTGGGTTAAGTTACATGTAGCATGAGTCAATATAATTTGGCGAGTTGGAAAATTAGATGTAAAATCTCAAGGATTGGGTATTCTAAATTAGTTATAAATTAGCCTAAAGAAGGCAACTAACACGAGGTCGATGTGATGCGATTATAGATTGAAAGAAGTCATACGGATTGCTCGAAGTGGCGAGTTTGATATTTTGACACGAGTACTGTGAGCAACAATCTTATCACAATTTCTATTTTCATAACCTGCATGGTTTATACGTTATTTTGAAAATAGAATATGCTACCAAATATTTGAAATTGCGTGTGGGACAAGTCCTTTACTTGATATGGTACTGAAAGTTTACTGGAGATGTTTACCGTTATTTAAAATGTTCTCACTGTTACTAGACATGTTTTACTGTTACTTGATATATGGTTACCATTACCGAAATGGATTTACATGATTTGATAAGAATTGATATGCCCTTTGATATTTTGAAAATGCTCTTTTATGAATATTTACTGGTTACAAGAAAAAGTATAAATGAGAGGAGACTTTGAAGGATCTCATAGATAAGGGTGGGTTCGTTAGACCTGATGCACCTTGTATTTATAGATTACCTATTACAGTTATAGCCCACGCTAGTGGGAAGGCAGAACTAGCATGCAGTTATAGTTTTCCCTCAAGTAGGGACCTATAATTATATTTGACTCCTTTTATGAAGCGGTCCACACAGTGATACAAATTACATGATCCTTTCTTGAAAACCTCCCAAACGTAAGATTTGATATGACAATATTTATAGAGTTTATTACTAAATTGTTAATTGAATCCTACTTACATGGAAATAGACATGACTGATTGTTGTTACTGTTTTTAAAAAGGGCATTTATTTCATGATATTTTCTGATTACTATACAAATATGTTTTCTGACTTGTCCCCAATAAAAATAGTTGTGGTTAAGTATTATTGCTCACTAAGCTAGTGACTCACTCCCTGTTATTTTTTATACAGAGGTAGTAGTTGACACGAGCGTGAATTTTATTAATTAGAGTACACGATTTGATAGTTCCTGGTGAGCCCCGCACTTGTTCGCGTGGGCAAAGGTTTTATTTATTTGTTATCGTATTTTCTTATGAAATCTTAGAGTCTCTCCATAGTCATTTTTATTAGTATCATGAATATTCTTCATTTTTATAGACTTATGATGAGTATTGCACTTTCTTATCGAAATTGGAGAGAAATTAGGATTTCTGGTTGTTAGTGAGTTAATTATTAATGGTGGAGACTTGTTTTGGTTAATTGATAAGTTGTTGGTTGGTTGGTTTGATATTAGGATGGTTGGTTGTTAATTTTGAGACAGGAAATTATTTTTGGATAGTCTTAAAACAGGGAAAACTCTGTCCGATTTACTATAAAATACTGATGAGACTTACTTGGAGGCACTTGCTCCTGAGTGCCGGTTATGATCCAAATTGGGTTGTGACAGGAAGGTATTGTTGAACTTTCAGTTGATGTCAATAGGGAAAGTGTAGACTTATACAAATGGTGGGAGAGCATGAGCTCGGGAAAATTTATTGATTACGTGGTCATTTCACCCAGTGCATCGTCGATGGAAGATGTCGGTAAGGAATTCCACAGGTGGGTTATCTTTTGTGAGAAGTTAGCGGTGACGTGATATTGATGAAGCTTGTGTGAGGAATATTACTTGCTACTCGGTAAGAGGTCGAGTGTGTGACTGTGGCTGGTGATTTAGAATGTTCATGAAAAGCTTAACAATAGACTTCGAGAAGTCTGGCGGGTTAATGGTGCGATATCATGGTAATTGAGAAAGAGAAATACTTATGGGTTCTAAGTTTATATAATTACCGCTTAAAGCTAAGTGTGTGAGCCTGCTATTGACAATTTAATTTCATGGTTATGTGTTAAATTTTAGTTTTGGTCGGAGACATACTTGTGGATCAGTTATGACTTGCAGAGATGGAGATCGAGGATGACTCGAGTAAGTAAATTCCTTAATACGGGTTATATGGCACTTTATAGAAATACAGAAATCGTGGAATGATCAAATTGTTATTTTAAAGAATGTAGTGCGCACGAAGTATGAATTTGATTGGTGGTGTTAAGGCATGGTTGGGGATTGTTGTGCTAATGGGGATTGTGCCTTTCGTCCCGTTTGGGCGGTGCAATTTAGATTTGAGCAAAGTGGATGACTCCCGAGAAAATTCTTATGGGTTTGAGAATTATATATAACAATTGAGAATGTTTCCCGATTTGTGTATGGATAAAATCTAAGATTTGCATTTGAAGGTGTCGGGACTTGCGGTAATTTTGTATGACTATGGATTCTATATTTTAGTATAAGAAAGGAAAGAAGAACAATTTTAAATTCACATAAGGTATTTTCAGAGTGAGTGTTACGGTTGTGGTATTTATGGGATAATTATGATGTTATGAGACTTTACAGAAATTTTGGTGGCAATATTCTTGGGTTTGGTGACCTGCGTGGCTTGGTCGAGTTAGAGGGATTCAATTCAGATAGCTTGGTTATGTGCAAATGGATTTCAAAGTGTTCTTAATGGTTTCTACAATGGGTTAAACCGGATATAATCTACCGGTGTAGGGAACGTGTTATGTATTATGAATTCCTCCTGGAAGGAAGCAAGATGAAGGTTACTAAATGATCGGGTATGTAATTTGCTGGTTACCCAAAGTTGATAATGACATTCTCATGCTTGTCACATGATGGTATGATAGATGTGGTGTGTGGTGCGGGATTAAGATTTACATGTACAAGGTGACAGTTCATTCTTGAAAGGAAGATCAAGAATTTTGGACAGAATGGTCAATTTCAAATAATTAGATGAATGTTATAATTGCTCGGTAATCCCTGAGAAGGGTGTGCATTTCAAAAGGCGCATTGTGTTTTGACTTACGAATGTTCATTGGTCTTGCAGTACTCAGCTGGTTGATAGACTGTTGATATACAAATTATTGTTATGTGGAACGGAAAAATTATGAAAGTATTTCTTATGGGAAGATCGTAAATGGAAGATGTGTTAGTCATTCTAGTGCTAGAATTGGGATCAGTTACGGTGATTCATGTGTTTGATGAATTTGGAGACTGGGAGTTCTCAGAAGAATATTGTTTCGGGTTACGTCCTGTTTGAGGTGAGTATTTTATTTTAACTCAGTGGAGGCACTAGTGGCGTTAAGCATTTTTGATAGCTACGTGCTATAAGTGTGCATATATGTGAGGTTTAAGCCAATGTGCGGGCATCGGGGCAAGTATTTATACTCGAAAGAATGCTTAGGCTATGATATACCTAGAGTTGACTGTTAAGCGCAAAGTTATAATGTTTATCGTATTCGTACCTTTGTTGAGAACTATCCGGGATACATTTGAGGTTACAAAGAGACTAATTCCCCTGGATAAACAGGGTAGTTACTATTTCTGCATTAACTTGCCGATTTGAAGTGTGATGTCAGACTTTGCACATGCTTACGCTATGGCATGTTATATATACCAGTTCAGGAGCATGAGAATATTATTTCATCATGATATACATGTGTACTTATTTAATTGCTCTTGTATGATATACTGGGACTGAAGGCCTGTGACCATGCCCGGTGATTTATATTATTGGCACGTGAGTTGTCCGTGTCGTGTGTGGGAATTCTCTTTCTATGATAATTTATCTAATTTATTAATTTCCGTCCTCTACAATTGTGCATATGCACCTACGGTTATCCCCTTCACAAAATTTGAGGTATTGGTTGTAACATTACGGTTGTGGTGGTGCTTGTTGAACTTGCAATACGGTTCTCTTTCTTGAGACATCTCCCATATTTGGGTACACGGATTACGCAGTTGTGGCTTGAGTTATATTGATGTGACATGTTTGTGGGATAGTTGTGTTTAATAATATAGGGTCATTGGACCTATAATGGGTACTATCAGGTTTGATTACGGTATATTCGGGAGGATAATATTGAAAGTCGGCTTAGAACGTGATTATGATTCTGTTTGGGGCGAGAGAGCTCCATGAATTGTTGCTCTGATAATGGGTCATGATATTTCTGCATGTTTCTTTTATTATCAGCAGTACGAAGGTTTAGGAATGAGGTTTGGCTTGATATAGGGTTTAATACTTGTACTTGGTTGGTTTGGGGTAATTACTGTGATTGTGATAGGGAATGGTATTGCGAGCATGTGAGTTGTGCAGTATGTAATATGATTACATTTGGGGTTATGGCTATGGCTTGACACAACTTGTTCACACTTATACGGTGTGTGAGATTTAGATCTTGGAAAGAATTCTGGGTGTTAGAAATTAGGCTCCAAGTTTTGGGTTAAGGTTAAATTAATGATTTTCAGTTGTGTTATGTTGTCGGGACTATATAGAATAGGGTGACGTGGTATCTGCCCAAAGTATGTGCATGGTAAGGAGGAATAGTGATTTAAAGGCTTAGGAACAACTCTTGACACGTTCGACGACGAACATATATTTATGTAGGGGAGATTATAACGACCCGATTGGTCGTTTTGAGCATTTAAGCTCATTTAAACTATTTGAAGTCTTGAATAAATTCCTACGAGGTATTATGACTTGTGTGCATTGTCGGTTTTGGTTGTATTTCGGAGTTAGCTTGGAAGAATAAATTTCATGTTGGAAGCTTAAGTTGAAATAATTGACTGGATGTTGACTTATGTATAAACGACCCCGTAATAGAGTTTTGATGATTCCAATAGCTTAGTATGGTGATTTTGGACTTAAGAGCGTGTCCGTAAAATTATTTTGAGGTCCGTAGTAGAATTAGTTTCATATGGCGAAAGTCGAATTTATGAAAAGTTTGATCGGGGTTGACTTTTTGATATCGGGGTTGGAATCTAGTTCTGAAAATTTGCACATCTCTGTTATGTCATTTATGACTTGTGTGCAAAATTTGAGGTCAATCGGAATTGATTTGATAGGTTTCGGCATCGAATGTAGAAGTTGGAAATTCTTAAGTTCCTTAAGCTTGAATTGGGGTATGATTCATGGTTTTAGCGTTGTTTGATATGATTTGAAGACTTGACTAAGGTTGTATGATGTTTTAGGACTTGTTGTTATATTTGGTTGAGGTCCGGGGGGCCTCGGGTGAGTTTCAAATGGTTAACGGATCAAATTCGGACTTAGAAGAAAAAGCTGAAGTTTCTGCCATCTCATGCAATCGCACCTGCGGAAATTCCATCGCAGGTGCGAGCTTGCAAAAGCAAGCATTCCATCGCATATGCATCCAACGTGAAGAGAAGCAGTGGTCACAGGCACGACTAAATTTCCGCACATGCGTGGCCACATGTGCGAAGCAATGCACGCAGAAGTGGACATGGGAAGGGGAAATGGCATGCACAGAAGCGCATATATGTGCACAGGTGCGGCTTTTGCAGAAGCACTAAAAGGGGCGCAGGTGCGAAAAACCCTAGGTAGTACCAAAAACAGAGGGGTTCCGAGCTTTTGCCATTTTTGGGCATTTCAAGCTCGGGTTGGGCGATTATTTAGCAAGGTTTTCACGGGAAAACTTGAGGTAGGTCCCTTGTGATCATTTATACTCCATAATATTGAATTATCATTGAATAATCTGACTAGATCACATATTTTTTAGGTGTAAATAGGGGGTTTGAAATTAGGGATTTGAAAATAAGATTTGAAGATTTGGAGGTCGAGTTGAGGTCAGATGTTGGTAAATTTAGTATGGTTAGGCTCGTGATTGAATGGGCTTCCGAATTTCATAACTTTTGATGGGTTCCGACACGTGATGTTTGAGCTAAATTTCGGATTTTGATGGAAAATTAGCATTTTCTTATGGAATTAATTCCAATAAATTTTATTGACTGAAACGAATTATTTGTGACTATATTTGAGGCGTTTGGAGGCAAATTCACGAGGCAAAGGCTTAGCGGAATAAGAATTTCACTGTTTAAGGTAAGTAACAGTTATAAATCTGGTCTTGAGGGTATGAAACCCTGGATTTTGTATCATGTGATTATTTTGGAGGTGACACACATGCTAGGTGACGGGCGTGTGGGCGTGCTCCAAGGGGATTATGACTTGGCCCGTCCCATGAAACTGGAAAGTTGATTAACTTGTTGTTAGATATATGCTCTCTATGTGATGAAGATATTTGACTGTAAATCATGTTAGAAATCTTGCTTAGTCTATGTGATAGTACTGTTGGGACCTGCAGAGTTCGCGTACTAGTTGAATTATTTGCTAATCGTTGTCTTGTACTCAATCATGATTTTACTTGCGTATCATACCTCAGTATTTCTTGATTTTCTTTTATACATTATGTTATCTTTGTTTGGGATGATCTTTGTGATTTTAGAGAACCGAGAGACTAGAGAGGTTGAGGACTGAGTAAGGCCGAGGGCATGTCAGAAAGGTAAGGATACTATGGCACGTGAGTTGTAGGTGCATGATATTATAGCACGTGAGTTGTCCGTGCAGATTAAAGTTCGTGGGCTGTAGGAGCCCCCCGGAGTGTGTACATCCCAGTGAGCACGGCTACCCATTGTGTGTGAGTACTGAGGGCTGAGAGTCGAGTGGTTAAGCTGTTGTGACGAGTTGAGTGAATGTTTCCCTCAGATGATGTACTTGCTTTTCATTTTTTGTTGCACTTATTTGCTATCTATCATTGTTGTGATATTCTCTGAAAGATTTTATATCTGTATTGCATGAACTTGAACTGTATAAAACTGATTTAACTTAAACTCATGGAATTAAAAGCATGTCTACTCTCTGCTAGAATTACTGAAAATGAACTATAACTATGAAGCTTGTCATTATGTTCAGTTCCTTATTTATTATTGTTACTTGTTGAGTTATTTATACTCATACTACACCCTGCACTTCGTGTGCAGATTCAGATGTTTCCGGATATAGTGGGTGTTAATTCTCTCGCACAGTTGATTTTTCGGAGATTCAGAGGTAGGTGTCGTATTTCGCAGACCTGGTCTCTCCTTCCTTATCTCCTTGTTTACTGCATTTGGTCTTAGACTATTATTGACCGTATTTTACAGACTTGTATATTATATGCTCATGTACTTAGTGACACTCGATTTTGGGGGTAATGTTTATCCATAACGGAGTACCAAAATTATAAGCTTCTTCAGGAGGCTTATTTCCAATAGAGTACTAAATAGATAAACATTTTTACGGCGGAGTCTCATATGGATAAGATTCTTCAGGAAGCTTATTTACAACAGAGTATTAAATGAACATCTATAATATAATATATTTATAACATTCCACCTTGGATGTTCATTAAAAGATAATGTGCTTCATTAAACCTTACTAGGAAAAACCCCATGGGAAAAAAGTCCCAGTGAAGGAAAAAGAGTACACATATTTAGTAATACGCATAACTAATTGTCTCATTAAAACCCTTATAAGGAAAACTTTGTGGGAAAAATCTTAGTAAGGGAAAAAGAGTATAGTACGTATTTTACTCCCCCTAATAAAAACCTTGTTTCAAATATTTTAGTCTCTGCATTCCAATCTCGTATACCATCTTTTAAAAAGTTAAAGTTGGCAAAGATTTAGTGAATAAATCTGCCGGATTGTCACTTGAACGGATTTGTTGCACATCAATGTCACCATTTTTTTGAAAATCACGTGTGTAGAATAATTTTGGTGAAATGTGCTTCATTCTATCTCCTTTTATAAATCCCCTCTTCAATTGGGCTATGCATGCAGCATTGTCATCGTATAAAATTGTGGGTCTTTTCTCACAATCCAAACCACATTTTTCTCGAATAAAATGAATTATTAATCTCAATCATACGCATTCCCTACTTGCTTCATGAATGGCTATTATCTCAGCATGATTTGAAGAAGTAGCAACAATAGATTGCTTTGTGGAGCGCCATGATATGACAGTACCTCCACATGTAAACATGTACCCAGTTTGAGATCTAGCTTTATGGGGATCAGATAAATAACCTGCATATGCATAACCAACAAGATCTGCACTATCTTTGTTAGCATAAAACAAACCCATATCAAGAGTTCCCTTTAAATATCGCAATATATGCTTAATCTCGTTCCAATGTCTCTGTGTAGGAGAAGAGCTATATTTTGCTAGTAAATTAATATAAAATGCTATGTCATGCCTTGTAGTATTAGTAAGATACATAAGTGCACCAATTGCACTAAGATAGGGTATTTCAGGACCAAGAAGTTCTTCATCCTCTTCTGGAGGTCGAAACGGATCCTTATTCATTTCAAGTGATCGAACAACCACTGTTGTACTCAATGAATGTGCTTTGTCCATGTAAAAATATTTTAAGACCCTTTCTATATAGTCATATTGATGGATAAAAATTCAGTTTGCTAAATGTTCAATTTGCAGATCAAGACAATGTTTTGTCTTTCCAAGATCTTTCATCTCAAATTCTTTCTTAAGATATTCAATTTTTGGAGATCTTCTGGAGTTCCAACAAGATTTATGTCATCAACATAAATAGCAAGTATAACAAATTCTAATGTCATATTCTTTATAAAAATACATGGACAAATAACATCATTTATGTAACCTTTTTTCAGCAAATATGCACGGAGGCAATTATATCACATGTGCCCAGATTGCTTTAATCCGTACAAAGATCTTTGTAATCTGATTGAGTACATTTCACGATACTTTGAACTATATACTTCAGGCATTTTAAATCCTTCAGGGATCTTCATATAGACTTAATCAAATGAGTCATATAGGTTATGACTTGCATTTAGATGGCATGACATCTTCAGGTGCCTGAACTACAGGCCTGATCCTCACAATCTTTTACAATATTGTGAATTATAATGTATCAAATATATCGTTGACGATCATTTTGTATCGGTTCCTAAGTGACATAATTTGTTGAGATCTCAACATTTTTTTATTTTCAGGTACTTGAACTTCTTCTGGTGTTTCATGAAATGTTATGTAGTGGGCTCTATAGATCTCATTTCCTCCTCATTTTGATCATTTGCTCCTATCATTTTTCAAGGATTGTTACCCTTGGAACCGATCGGTTTACTACGCTTCATGCGTGCAGTAAACTTATCATTTAGGGACTTTAATTTTAATAGGAGCATTTGCAGCTGAAATATGATATTAATTTTGGATCAGCAAATGCTTCTGGCATTTGACATGAATTATCTTCTAAGTGAGGATCATATTAATGATATTTAGATTCATATAGCATATTTTCCAGTTGTTTATTCCATCTCATCAACATAAATAGCAAGTATAACAAATTCTAATGTCATATTCTTTATAAAAATACATGGACAAATAACATCATTTATGTAACCTTTTTTCAGCAAATATGCACGGAGGCAATTATATCACATGTGCCCAGATTGCTTTAATCCGTACAAAGATCTTTGTAATCTGATTGAGTACATTTCACGATACTTTGAACTATATACTTCAGGCATTTTAAATCCTTCAGGGATCTTCATATAGACTTAATCAAATGAGTCATATAGGTTATGACTTGCATTTAGATGGCATGACATCTTCAGGTGCCTGAACTACAGGCCTGATCCTCACAATCTTTTACAATATTGTGAATTATAATGTATCAAATATATCGTTGACGATCATTTTGTATCGGTTCCTAAGTGACATAATTTGTTGAGATCTCAACATTTTTTTATTTTCAGGTACTTGAACTTCTTCTGGTGTTTCATGAAATGTTATGTAGTGGGCTCTATAGATCTCATTTCCTCCTCATTTTGATCATTTGCTCCTATCATTTTTCAAGGATTGTTACCCTTGGAACCGATCGGTTTACTACGCTTCATGCGTGCAGTAAACTTATCATTTAGGGACTTTAATTTTAATAGGAGCATTTGCAGCTGAAATATGATATTAATTTTGGATCAGCAAATGCTTCTGGCATTTGACATGAATTATCTTCTAAGTGAGGATCATATTAATGATATTTCGATTCATATAGAATATTTTCCAGTTGTTTATTCCATCCCCCTTATGTTAGAAAAATTAACACATATCCCCAATCTTCTTTGGGAAACTTATCTTTTTGCATTGTGGTAGAGAAATTAATCATATACCAGACATCAAAAGTTATTAGATAGTAAAAATATTTGGTTTCTAATCCTAAACCAATTGTGAGGGGAGGACTTATCATATTTTATTTGTTTGATGCATACAAGTGTTGTTGTATGCAATTTAGAAAATCTTAGACCTACACATGAGGCTTTGTTCTCATAAGCAATAGTTTAGTCATTAATAAGAGGTATTCAATACTAAACTAGCTTGGATATAAACTAGCATCATCAAGATGAACTATCTTGATTTCATAATTTGAAAATTATGCTCTTAATTGAGAAAAGCAATTTCAAATGTCAAACTGCATGTTAACAATAAACACACATATAACCATCGCATATATACATCTATAAGTGGTTCACATGATAGGTGCATGTGCCTATATTCACCTTTTATATATTCCTGAATTTAGGGGTCTTAGTCCCAACTCTAGCTGGTATAATTAATTTATTATAAAAACAGGCAACACAAGAGAATTCTTGAAGAATCTTCTAGTTCTTCGGTATATGCTTATCTGAATTCTCAAATAGCTCATTTAAAAATGACAAATGAAAACTTCAAGTTTATCATGATATGTGTTATCTCTTAGTAAGCTTCTAGTTTACTATAGCATAAACTTTTGCATTAGTAAACTTCTGATTTACTGTGGCTACTTTTATATCAATGAATTTATCATTTAGTGTAGCTACTTTTGCCTCAGTAAAACTTCTGATTTACTATGACTGCTTTTGCATTAGTAAACTTTAGGTTTACTGTAACGACCCAACCAGTCATTTCGAGAGTTATAGCTCTGTTTCCCCCATTTCTGTTTCCTTTATGCTCTTAAGCTATATTATGATATACCGGGTTAGTAGGTTCGGGTCCGGAGTAGTTTCGGAGTGGAATGAGACACTTAGTGTCTTATTTAGAACCTTAAATTGAAAAAGTCAACTGGATGTTGACCTATGTGCAAACGATCTCAAATTTGAATTCTAATGGTTCTGTTAGCTCTATTAGGTGATTTTGGACTTAGGAGCGCGTCTGGAATGTGATTTGGAGGTCCGTGGTAGAATTAGGCTTGAATTGATAAAATTGAAAATTTGGCGATTTCGATCGGCAGTGGAAATTTTGATATCAAGGTCGGAATGGAATTCCGAAAGTTGGAGTAGGTTCGAAGTGTCATTTGTGATGTGTGTGAAAATTTTGAGGTCATTCAGACGTGATTTGGTTGGTTTCGGCATCGGTTGCCGAATTTAGAATTTAGAAGTTCTTAGGCTTGAATCCGAGGGTAATTTGATGATTTGATGTTGTTTGAGGTGATTTGAAGGTTCGTTAAAGTCCGTATGATGTTTTAGGACTTGTTGGTATATTTAGTTGAGGTCCCGAGGGGCTCGGGTGAGTTTCGGATGGTTAACGGGTTGGATTATGGACTTGGAACTCTGCTGGAATTTTTTTGATGCACCATCTGGTTTCCTTCATCGCGTTCGCGAAGAGGAACTGAGAGGCTAGCAATATTTTCTCTTCGCGTTCGCGAAGGGTGGACTGGGTGTGTATTGCGAACACGAGATGTGTTACACGTTCGCGAAGAAGAGAGGAAGCAGCCGAGGACACCAGACAATTGGTCTATGCGATCGCGAGGGGGTGTCGCGTTCGCGTAGTGAGGAGGAACGAAGCATCGCGTTCGCGATGGGTTGAACACATTCGCGTAGAAGGCATTGAGGCAGAGGCATTTTGTGCTTTGCGAACGCGAGGGTGATGTCGCGTTCGCGAAGGAAGAATTTGCACGGAAGCTATTTTGTGCTTCGCGAACGCGAGGCACTGAGCGCGTTCGCGAAGAAGAAAAGCCTCGGTAGTGAGTTTAAGTTCTGAAAATTAGTCCCATTTTTAGTTTTTGACGATTTGGAGCTCGGATTTAGGCAAATTTTGGGTGATATTCAGAGAAAACAACGGGGTAAGTGTTCTTAACTCAATATTGGTTAAATTACCCGAATCCATGGTTATTTTTATCATTTAATTGGTGAATTGAGTTGGGTAAATTTGAAAACCCTCTTGGTTTAAATTGAAGACTTGAGGGTCGAGTTGGGGTCAGATTTTGGTAAAATTAATATGGTTAGACTCGTGGTTGAATGGGCTTACGGAATTTGTAACTTTTATCGAGTTCCGAGATATGGGCCCCACGGGTGATTTTTGAGCTTATTTTCGGATGTTTATGGAAAATCATTATTTTCTTATGGAATTAATTTCAATGAACTTTATTGACTGAAACAAATTATTTATGATCATATTCGAGGCGTTTGGAGACCAATTCACGAGGAATGGATATTGCAGAATAAAAATTTCACGACTTGAAGTAAGTAACGAATATAAATCTAGTCCTGAGGGTACGAAACCCTAGATTTTGTATCATTCTACTATTTTTAGTGACGCACATGCTAGGTGACGGGCATGTCGGTGTGCACTGTTGGGGATTATGACTTGATCCATCCTGTAGCAGCTGTAAAGTTACATACTTTGTTGAAACTATATGATACTTATATGTTTTAGAAAGAGTTTCTGTAAATTGGGCCGAATGCCATGTTTGGGCCTTGCGCCAGTGCTGTTTAGACACTTAAGGTTTTTTTTATTACTATCCTCTCATGGTTTTCGATTGAAAAATCTATACTCAATCATGTTTATACTTGTTTACCGCATAACTCAGTTTTATGACACTATTTTGATGCATATAAATGTTTTGGGCTGAATGCCCTATTTTACTGAAATGCCCGAGGGGCTTGAGAGGTTTATGACTGAGTGAGGCTGAGGGCCTGATTTGTTAAGATATTTATGGATCGGGTTGCACGCCGCAACATGTTGATATCGTCCGAGGGCCTGATCGTGAAGATGAGTGTTAATCGGGGCAGCCCGCCTGTAACATAATTTATTATTATAGCACATGAGTTATCCGTGCAGCACGTGAGTTATCCGTGCAGCACGTGAGTTGTCCGTGCAGATTATAGCGCTTAGGCTGAAGGATCCTCTCCGGAGTCTGTACACACCCCCAGTGAGCGCAGGTACCTACGGAGTGTGAGTGCCGAGTGCTGAGTGGATGGGAGGCATGAGTGATTGTGAGGTATGCCCGAGTGGCATGAGTGACTGTGAGGTTTGCCCGAGGGGCTGTATATGAGCGGTGTTTTGCCCGAGGGGCTGTTTCTGATCTCATCATTTTTGCTCACCTTTACATTTTTCCTCTGTTTGAAAACTGTTAAAAAATATCTTTAAATTATTTTTACTAGAACTGGATTTAAACGAGATATTTTGATTCAAACCCTGATTTTAAAAGTGTGTGGTATTTTACTGAGATTTTCTGATATTAACGTTATATGCTTTATTGCTCGTCACTATTGCTCAGCCTTTATTTATTATTGTTACTTACTGAGCTGGTATACTCACATTACTCCATGCACCTTGTGTGCAGATCCAGGTGTAGTTGGACATGGTAGCGGTTGTTGATTATTTTGGTTGCAGATTTTCTCGGGGTTAGCAAGGTAGCTGCTTGCCGACCGTAGCCCATGCTCTTCTCCCTCTTATCTTCCTCTAGTTGTAATTAGCTATTTTCCAAGCTAAGTTAACATTGATATTGTTAGACAGATTGTAGTAGATGCTCATGACTAGTGACACCCGATGTCGGGCTTTTCCTTCCGCACTTTTGTTTTGATTTGAACTCCTTTGCGAAGGTTTTAATGTTAAATAACACTAAAATTATATTTGAAATGAAAATATCGGTTTGTTTTGGAAATGAGTCGGCTTGCCTAGTTCCGAGATAGGCGCCATCACGATAAGGGTTTGTTTGGGTCGTGACAAATTGGTATCAGAGCCTAGGTTACATAGGTCTTACGAGTCATGAGCGGGTTTAGTAGAGTCTTGCGGATCGGTACAGAGACGTTTGTACTTATCTTCGAGAGGTTGCATAACCCTTAGGAAAATTTCAATTTCCTGTATTCTATCATGCGAAATTGATTCAGCTTGAAACATAAGTCTTTGAATGCCTTCCACGCATTCGTATGCGCACAGGAGCACTCGGTATCAGTTGTGCATCGACGGCTTGTGATTCTATGAACGAGGTTCGAGATGTGTATTATGTGTTTTAGTGATGGGCTAGCCTGGAGGACTTGAGGCTAGGTTTAAAACGTAGTTTTGGCTCGGTAGCTTCAGTTGTAAGCTGTACATTTGGATTCATATATCCGGTAATGCTCCTACTAGTAGAATTCGTGGCTAGATGAGCGGTAGAATGGCTTTGTGATGAGTATGATGTAATTGCGAGATGTGTTAAGACGATTTGAATGTGATGAGAAGTGTTTCCTTGAAATGTAAAGGAAGGCCATTGGGCACTTGATTTTCGTTTTGATGTGACGTACGGTCTCGAGTGTGAATGTTTTGAAGGATCTTTCATGTTGTTAAATTTTGGGGCAAATTAAATTCTCATGTCTTGTCAATGAGTTTGGACTCAAGAAGAGTAAGTGATTATGTAGTAATTGTGGTTGCGAATGGGTATTTTTTATGTTGATGGCTCGAGAAAAATGATCTCCGAAGAGACTTAGAGTCGGTAACATTTTTTTGGTTCAGGTGCGACAGAGATACATTTCGATTTTGATGCAGCAGTTGGGTAGAAAAGTATGAGGGAAGACATGACGAGAAGTGTTTCGCGGTGGTTGAAGTACTAACAGGTCAAGTAGGTGAAGTAAAGGTTGAGAAGTTTCTTAAAGGAGATGATTTAACCGAAGTGAGACTGGCAGATTAGCATATGAATTCACTAGTAGGGTAGTCGTGCACCTTGAGAAAGTGTTGAATGGTTTGGAATCGTGTTAGTATGTGAATCGGCCTGCAGACTCTATTTGGAGTGATGATTAGTGTACAAAGGAAAATTGAATATGGCAGAAAAGAGTATGTTTGAAATGAATAGAGGCGTGAAGATCTGATTATCGTGTCAGGTGTAATATGACTTGAGTTCGGAAGGTATTGTTGACGTACAGTTGATGTCAATAGGGAAAGTGCAGACTTATACAAATGGTGGGCGAGCATGAACTCAGGAGAATTTATGGATTTAGTGGTTGTTGCACTCAGTGCAGTGTCATTGGAAGATGTCGGTAAGGAATTTCACATGTGGGTTATCTCTTGTATGCAGCTAGTGGTGGCATGATGTTAATGAAACTTTTGTGAGGAATATTACTTGCTACCTGGTAGGAGGTCGCGTGTGATTTTGGCTGGAGATTCAAAATGTTCATAAAAGGCTTAATAAAAGACTTCGAGAAGTTTAGCAGGTTAACGGTGCGAGACCTTGGTAATTGAGAAGGATAAATCCTTACGGGTTCTAATTTTATATAATTACAACTTAAGGCTAAGTGGGGGAGTCTACTATCGACGAGTTGATTGCACAGTTATGGGTCGTATTAGTTTCAGTTCGGGGTATACCGGTGAATCAGTTATGACTTGCAGAGGTCGAGATCGAGGATGACTCGAGTAAAGGAATTTCTAGACACATGTTGTATTACACTCTATGGTTATAGGAGGACCGTAAAATAATTGAGTGGTTATTCACAGAGAATGTAGTGTACATGGAGCGGGAATTTGCTCGGTTGTGTAGGAGTGTGGGTTACTCTTTTTTCCCTTGGGTGTTGGTGTACTAATGGGGCACATGTCGTTTCGGTCTGTTTGGTCGGTTAATTCGAGATTTGAGTAGAGTGGATGACTCTCGATAATGGTTCCAATGGATTCAAGATTTATAAATATGGCTAGGAAACTGGAAGTTGCATTGAACGGTGTTGAGACTCATGGCGTCTTATATCATTGTGAATTATGCATTTCAGTATCAAGAAGGTGAAGGAAACAGTTTTAGGTTCACATAAAGTCTCTTCGAAGTAAGCATTTTTGGTTATGGAACCTTTGGGATACATAAAAAGGTAATTCGGTGGCTTATAAGCCTTAGGGTGGCGTGATTCTATGCTAGTGTTTGTGGGGTAAGTTTTAGTTAAGGATAGTAGTGTTCTAACAAGGAAAAAGTAGCAATTTAGAAAGAACTTGGAGAAATAGGACAACTTGGTTTTGTGCGAATGGATTTCAAAGTGTTCATGATGGGTTCTACCATGGTTTGAACCGGATATTTTCTACCAATGTACGAAACGTGTTGTGTATTATGATTTCCTCCTAGAAAGAAGCAATAAAGAGGTTTCTGACTAATAAGGTATTTAATTTGCTAGTGACTCAGAGTTGATAATGGAATTCTTATGCTTGTCAAATGATGGCATAATAGATGTGGTGTGTTGTGCGGGAATAGGATTTACATGTACAAGGTCACAGTTCAGTTTTGAAGGGAAGGACATAAATTCTTAGGCAGCATGAACGGTTTCCGATGACCAGGTAAATTATATTAATATCTAGTATAGCTTGATGAGAGTGTATATTTCAGAAGGGGCAGTGTGTTTTGATTTATGGGTACTTCGCTAGTATTGCGGCACTCTCCTGGTTGATCGACTGTTGATATTCAAACTTTTGCCAGGTGGCACGGAAGAATTTTTAAAGTATTTCTCGTGGGATGATTATGTATGAGAGAGGTGTTAGGAATTAAGGCGGTGGAGGTGGAATCAAATATGGTGATTCATGTGTTCTATGGAATTGGAGATTGGGAGCTCTTAGGAGCAGATTGTTTCATGGTTGTGGACTGTGAAGTTGTGGTCGGGGCTAGACAGATGATAGAAGGTGTTATGATTCCATCATTGTGGACTTTCGGAGGGTTTTTATCTATTGGTGGCTTACCATAGTTGATTTAGGGCCCATTGGTAGGCCTAATTAGGATGTGTATTCTACACCGAGCCGGATTGATTGACTCCATACTGCTATTGTTGAAGGATGTACCATTCGGTTGATGTGAAGCTTATTCATGTTCTGAAATGATCTGTGAGTTACTCTTCCATGCTACGAGGAGTTGTGATTCATTGGTTATATTCACATATGGTGCGGTTCTACTATGACCTTATAGCAAAATTTGAGCGAGAATAGTATTGGATATTGCTTGGTTGATGATGTATTGGTTATGTTCTTTCAGTTTTTATTTGGCATGGTGTCGTTTGCTTCTCTGTGGTTATGGTAATGCACCTTGGGTACTTGATGTCGAATTGCGCATGGTTATTGATTTTAGTAGGGTGGCTAGAGGTGTTTCATATGGACCGGTATTTGGATAGGGTCGTGTATTGCAACAGAGTTATGTGGAAATATGATCCCCCGTGTAAGATTCGTATGTTATGGTTCTGCGATGTCTGATGGGTTCTTAGCATTGCGTCAGGGTGGTACTCCTCGATCTTGCGGAAAGGTTCTCCTATTTGGGTCATTGTTATGATTGGGTACATTTGGAATTTTGCTATCTGGTGCACGGATTGCACGGGTTGTGGATTTAGATTGTATTGATGTGTCATGTCACTAGAGTGGTCGTGTTGGATGAGACGAGGTCATTGGGCCTAGAATGGATGCTATCAGATGTGATTGTGATATAATTGGGAAGATAATATCGGAAGTCGGCTTTGAAATTGGCTATAGTTTTTGTAGAAGGAACGGCAACTCCATGACTTGTTGGTCTAACGAATGGTTATGAATTCGGTGTGTTTCTTTCATCATCGGCAATGTACAAAAGTTTTAGAATGAGGTTTTTTCTGATATGAGGTTTATTACCAGCACTGGTTGATTTGAGTCGATACTGTGATTTGAAATCATTGCTTCGAGTAATCGAGTTATGCGGTATTTGAATTTGTGTATTTGAGTTATGGTTATGGCTTTTGGTACAGCTTGTTCAAACTTATACGGTATGTAGATGCGAACCTCTGATCTTATAGGAAATTTCGGATGTTAGAAATGTGATTCAAACGTTTGTGGGCTAGGTTGAATTGAGAAATTTCAGTTATGCTGTGCTATCAGACCTGTATAGGATAGGGTGACGTGGGATCACCCCCGGGTACATTCATGGGAAAGTTACACAGCCATTTCTTGCCATTTGGAACAACTCTCGGCATGTTCGAGGACGAACGTATGGTTAAGTGGGGGAGGATGTAACGACTCGGTCGATCATTTTAGGAATTATAGCCCCGTTTCCCCCAATTTATGTTTCCTTTATGCTCTTAAGCTATATTATGATATACCGGGTTAGTTGGTTCGGGCCCGGAGTGGTTTCGGAGTGGAATGAGACACTTAGTCTCTTATTTAGAACCTTAAGTTGGAAAAGTCAACCGGATGTTGACATATGTGTAAATGATCTCGAATTTGAATTCTGATGGTTCCGTTAGCTCTGTTAGGCAATTTTGGACTTAGGAGCGCGTCCGAAATGTGATTTGGATGTCTGTGGTAGAATTAGGCTTGAATTGGTGAAATTAGAAATTTAGCGATTTCGGTCGGCAGTGGACAATTTGATATCGGGGTCGGAATGGAATTCCAGAAGTTGGAGTAGGTTCTTAGTGTCATTTGTGATGTGTGTGCAAAATTTGAGGTCATTCGGACGTGGTTTGGTCGATTTCGGTATCGGTTGCCGAATTTGGAAATTTAGAAGTTCTTAGGCTTGAATCTGAGGGTAATTTGATGATTTGATGTTGTTTGAGGTGATTTTAGGGTTCGACAAAGTCCGTATGATGTTTTAGGACTTGTTGGTATATTTGGTTGAGGACCCTAAGGGCTCGGGTGAGTTTCAGATGGTTAACGGGTTGGATTATGGACTTGGAACTCTGCTGGAATTGTTCTGATGCACCATCTGGTTTCCTTCATCGTGTTCGTGAGTGGAGCCCCGCGTTCGCAAAGAGGAACTGAGAGGCTGGCAATATTTTCTCTTTGCGTTCGTGAAGAGAAGAACGTGTTCGCGAAGGGTGGACTGAGTATGCATCGCGAACGCGAGAGGTGTTACGCGTTCGCGAAGAAGAGAGGAAGCAGTCGAGGACCCTAGGCAATTGGTCTACGTGTTCGCGTAGTGAGGGGGAACGAAGCATCGCGTTCGCGATGGGATGAACGCATTCGCGTAGAAGGCATTGATTAAGAGGCATTTTGTGCTTCGCGAATGCGAGGGTGATGTCGCATTCGTAAAGGAGGAATTTGGAAGGGAGCTATTTTGTGCTTCGCGAACGCGAGGCACTGACCGCGTTCGCGAAGAAGAAAAGCCTGGGCAATGAGTTTAAGTTCTGAAAACGATTTGGAGCTTCGATTGAGGCGAATTTTAGGTGATTTTCAGAGGAAACAACGGGGTAAGTATTCTTAACTCAATATTGGTTAAATTACCCGAATACATGGTTGTTTTTATCATTTAATTGGTGAATTGAGTTGGAAAATTTTGAAAACCCTTTTGGTTTAAATTGAAGATTTAAGGGTCGAGTTGGGGTCGGATTTTGGAAAAATTGGTATGGTTAGACTCGTGGTTGAATGGGCTTCCGGATTTTGTAACTTTTGTTGAGTTCTGAGATATTGGCCCCACGGGCGATTGTTGAGCTAATTTTTGGATTTTTATGGAAAATCATTATTTTCTTATTGATTTAATTCCAATAAATTTTATTGACAGAAACAAATTATTTATGATTAGATTCGAGGCATTTTGGAGACCAATTTACCTGGAAAGGACATTGCAGAATAAGAATTTCACTGCTTGAAGTAACGATTGTAAATCTTGTCATGAGGGTACGAAATCCTAGATTTTTTATCATTCTACTATTTTTTGTGACGTACATGCTAAGTGACGGGCGTGTGGGCATGCACTGTTGGGGATTGTGATTTGGTCCGTCCCGTAGCAACCGTAAAGTTGCATACTTTGTTAAAACTATATGATACTTATATGATTTAGACAGAGTTTCTATAAATTGGGTTGAATGCCATGTTTGGGTCTTGCGCCAATGTTGTTTGGACCCTTAGGTTTGTTTTTCTTACTATCCTCTCATGGTTTTCGATTGAAAAATCTATACTCAGTCATGTTTATACTTGTTTACCGCATAACTCAGTTTTATGACTCTATTTTGATGCATATAAATGTTTTGGGCCGAATGCCCTGTTTTACTGAAATGTCCGAGGGGCTTGAGAGGTTTATGACTGAGTGAGGCCGATGGCCTGATTTGTGAGGATATTTATGGGATCGGGCTGCACGCCGTAACATGTTGATATCGGCTGAGGGCCTGATCATGAGGATGAGTGTGGATCGGGACTGTCCGCCTGCAACATACTTTATTATTATAGCACATGAGTTGTCCATGCAGATTATAGCGCTTGGGTTGAAGGGGCCCTCTGGAGTCTACACACACCCCCAATGAGCGCAGCTACCTACTGAGTGCGAGTGCTGAGTGTCGAGTTCTAAGTGACTGGGAGGCATGAGTGATTGTAAGGTATGCCCGAGTGGCAAGAGTGATGGTGAGGTATGCCCGAGTAGCACGAGTGACTGTGAGGTTTGCCCGAGGGGTTGTATATGAGTGATGTTTTACCCGAGGGGTTGTTTATGATCTCATCATTTTTGCTCACCTTTGCATTTTTCCTCTGTTTGAAAACTGTTGAAAAATATATTTAAATGATATTTACTAAAACTAGGTTTAAACGGGATATTTTGATTCAAACCCTAATTTTAAAAATATGTGGTATTTTACTGAGATTTCCCGATATGAACGTTATATGCTTTATTGCTCGTCACTACTACTCAGTCTTTATTTCTTTTTGTTACTTACTGAGTTGGCGTACTCATGTTACTCCATGCCCTTTGTGTGCAGATCCAGGTGTCGCTGGACACGGTAGCGGTTGTTGATTCTTTTGGTTGCAGATTTTCTCGGGGATAGCAAGGTAGTTGCTTGGCGACTGTAGCCCATGCTATTCTCCCTCTTATCTTCCTCTAGTTGTAATTGGCTATTTTCCAGGATGAGTTAGCCTTGATATTGATAGACAGATTGTAGTAGATGCTCATGACTAGTGACACCCCGATGTCGGGCTTTTCCTTCCGCACTTTTGTTTTGATTTGAACTCCTTTGCGATGGTTTTTATGTTAAATAGCACTGAAGTTATCTTTGAAATGAAAATATCGATTTGTTCTGGAAATGAGTCAGCTTGCCTAGTTTCACGATAGGCGCCATCACAACAGGGGTTTGTTTGGGTCGTGACATTTACTATGATACATGATATATTACAAATTGAAGAATAAGGGGTCACTTCTCACATACATATTATTTTACCCCCTACGATTGTGGAAATATGAAAATTTTCAATCTTCCAATATATGATAGCCATTTATATTAGAAAACCTCAGGTTTACTACAACATATATTTTGACCATAATCATATAATATGAATGACATATTTGTATATAAGCTCTTCAAGAGCCTTCGTTTATTATCCACAATTTAATATTTATCGGACACTACTAGTGTCATGTGTCTTCTAGACAAACATCTAGCTCTTCATGAGTTGTTGATATATTTTACACTATCAAATATTGTTCAGACACTTCTGGTATCATGAGAGAAAATTATAACAAATAAATAATATAAAACAATTGTTTAAGCACAAGAAAACACCTCTTCATAATATTTTCCTACTTGAGGAGGAAATTTCAATTGTGTTACTTCTTCAGGAGTAAATTTCAAATACGAAATATTGTGTATATATTCTCTCAATCATATTAACTCTTCTGGAGGTGAATTGTAATATATTTACATCAAGAGCGAGTTCATATTTATGGCTTTATTAATATTATCATATTCACTTCAGGGAATGGATTAATATTTATCATCCTTCAGGAAATAGAACATAATTATCTAAACGCGCATTAATCACATCAAATTGTGATACTTCAACCTCTTTGTAAAATATTTACTACTTTAGGAGCAAATCGAGGTGTGCATGTAATATAAAAAATATATCTCTAGAATATCTTTAATTGTAATCATAGAAAGGCTAAATTATCACTTATGGTGGTCATAGGCATATACCACTTCTGGTGGTTAACAAAATTTAGTTACAATGAGATATATGAAACATAACCACTTCTGGTGGTCGTATATGTCTTGCAAACTCTGCTGGAGTTTAAGTGGATCTAACAAAGTTATTCACTTTGTAATCATTTATTAAGAAAATTAGGATGAAAACAAATACAAAATAGGTACTTCATATGTAACATATAACCAAGAAAACGATGATAAAGATATTAAAATATAAGAAAAATGTTCAAATAAAATTACGCAAATTTGGCCACTCCATATGTAAGTGATATCTACATCACTACTACCAAAAAGAAAAACATACCACCTCAAGGATATAATCTGCATTATGATGCTCGGAATGAACAAGATCTAACCACGGACATAAGAGTTTCGCCTTACATCAGAGATGAACACTGAAATAGAAATTAAATTCGAAGTAATTGCTCAAAATGACAGAGTCTCATGTTGATAACGTGTTATAAAATAACTACTATAAAGTAAGGAAACCGAAGACAAGTATAGAGGAAGATTGATATTTTTATTCAACTTTAAACTCATGTACATAATGATTTGAAATCTCCTCTATTTATAGAAGAAAGGAAGATGTTGTGTAAGCTACTACTGCAAGTTATTGTGTAAGCTACTAAGTTTCTTGTAAGTTGTTGTGTAAGCTGCTAAGTTGCTTGTAAGCTGCTACTGTACCAGATATAGATAATCTTCAACCGGGGTAATTTTTATCCATAACGGAGTACCAAAATAATAAGTTTCTTCAGGAGGCTTTTTTCTAATAGAGTATGAAATAGATAAACATATTTACGGCGGAGTCTCATATGGATAAGCTTCTTCAGGAAGCTTATTTACAACGGAGCATTAAATGAACATCCATAATATAATATATTTATAACAATATGAACTATCAACGAATTTTAATTGATTTAAACAGAAGATCAATTTAGGGGGGAATTACAGCACGTTTTAATAATGTATATATTTTTTAGTATTATTATTTGTTGCTATATAGTTTAATATGGATATTTTCTTAATATGATCGTTTTTATCTTATTTATAATGTAGGAAACATGAACAACATACTCAGTATGATTTGGGAAGAGTAGGGTGTATGCAACTTTATCTCTACCTTATGTGAGGTAAAGAGGTTGGTTTCCAATAGTCTCTCGGATCAAGAAAAGCATTTTCAAAATAGGTTTAAAAGTACAAGAGTAAAACATATATGATGAAAATACTGAAGAAAAGAAAAGTATTGACAACAAAAATAGTAAATATTATCAAAGTAAAAGAAACAACAACAGTAATAAAATTGAAGAATATTATAATAAAAGATCAATGATAATTATACTAATAATAATACTGATAAAGAGGAGACAGAGCAAATAAGGTGCTCTAAAATTTAACCAAGCTCTCCCACGAAAAAGAGAGAAATCGTTCAACTTCCAACTAACCTTCTACCCTAATCATCGGCTTTCATACTTACCTATCTAGAGTCATGTTCTAGGTGAACTGAAGATGTTCCATGTCCATTCTAATTACCTTTCCCGAATTCTTTCTCGGTCTAACTCTACCTCTTCTTAGACCTATCAATGTCAACCTCTCGCACCTCCTCACTAGGGCATCTATGTTTTTCCTTTCACGTGCCCGAACCATCTCAACCTCATTTCCCATATCTTGTTCACCACGGAGGCCACTCCCACTTTGCCTCATATATCTTCGTTCATAATCTCATCTCTCCTAGTATGCCTATATATCCCATCTAAGCATCTTCATTTTCACTACTTTTATCTTCTGAACATGTGAGTTTTTGATTGGCTAACACCGTGTCACATACAACATAATTGGTTTAACAACCACTCTATAGAACTTACCTTTAAGTACACATTCTTATCACATAGGATACCGGATTCGAGCCTTCATACTCGCTCCAATGCGATGTGTAACATCGTCACCGATCTCTCCACCTTAGATTATTCACCCAAGATACTTGTTGCTTCCTCTCTTGGGGGTTGACTTGTGTATCAATCCTCATTTCCACATCCACCTCATGTGACACGTCATTTAACTTGCACTCTGTATACTCTATTTAATCTTGCTCGACCTGAAATGTTTTTACTCTAGTGTTTGTCTCTAAAACTCTAGTCTTTTATTAACTCCACAACGTATCTCGTCAATCAATATTATGTCATCTGCAATAAGGTACACCAAGGTACCCCCTTGAATATGCCATGTCAATTTATCCATAACCAAGGTAAATAAAAATGGGTTAAGAGCTGACTCCCGGTGCAACCCCATCTTGACTAGGAAACATTTCGCGTCTCCTCCGATTGTTCTCACTCGGGTCTTCGCTCTAACGTACATGTCCTTAGTCTCTTTAATGTATGCTACAAGTATACCTCTTGACTACACGCATCTCCACAAAAACTCCCCTAGGACTTTGTCGTATATCTTTTCTAGGTCAATAAACAATATGGGTGTATTTGGTTGAAAATATTTTCATGAAAAATGAGTGGTTTTATCACTTATTTTTCCTTGTTTGGTTGGTGAGTGCAAAACTTTTTTCGGAAAATATTTTCTAGTGTTTGGTTAGAGAGTAGAAAATATTTTTTAGTAAAATAATTTTTTATGCTACTCTCTTCATCCCTCCCCCTTCCCAAAAGTCCCCATGTATCATATGCTCTCCCCCCCTCCCCCTCTCCAAATACCCAATATTTTCAAGACGCTATTATCTTCAGAAATTTAATTCTTCTTCTAAAAATTCACACAAACCCAAATGAACCAATGTGATGCTTTATTGTTTTATGCAAAAATAACATTGAAATTTGTGCTCCATAATTAAAATAAAATACTCTTTTTATTGGTTGAAAAAGAAAGTATTCTTTCTACAACATGAAAGAAAATACTATTTTTAAAATAAAATACTCATTTTGTTGAAATGAAAGAAAATACATTTTGTACATCATAAAAATAAAATACTCATTTTGTTGAAATAAAAGAAAATAAGTTTTCTATGTCACAAATATCCCGCCATGTTCATTATTTACTTTTTTTAGCCATATAATATATTGATTATAGATAATTATACACATATAATACATAAATTATGCATATATTATACCTACACCAACTATTTTGACTTAAGTAGTGTAACGACCCGGGCGATCGTTTTGAGTGTATTAGCCATGATCCCCTATTTACTACTTTCCCCGTATCTATTTCTGCTTATGTGACTTGCCGGGAGGTCTTGTTTCTGGTTTCGAAGTGTTTTGGGTCACTTAGTCCCTAAAATAGAAGCTTAAGTCTAAGAATTTTGATTGTAGTCGGAATTGTGTGAAGACGACTCCGGAATGGAGTTTTGTCGGTTCTGTTAGCTTCATTGGGTGATTTCGAACTTAGGAGCGTGTCCGGACTATTAATCTGAGGTCTATAGCTAATTTAGGCTTGAAATAGCGAAAGTCAAATTTTTAGGAAGTTTTGTTCGGGAGTTGACTTTTTGATATCGGGGTCGGATTCTGATTCCAAAAGTTGGAGTATGTCCGTAATGTTGAATATGACTTGTGTTAAAAATTGAGGTCAATTGGACATGGTTTGGTATGACTCGACAACGTTTGTAGAATTTGGAAATTTCGAAGTTTAGTTAAGTTTGGATTGGAGGGTGATTCGTATTTTTGTTGTTTTTGACGTGTTTTGAGGGCTCGCCTAAGTTAGTATTGTGTTTTAGGACTAGTTGGTATATTTGGTTGAGGTCTCGGGGGCCTCGAGTGTGTTTCAAATGCTTAACAGTTTGAATTTGGACTTGGGCAAATTGATGAAGCTATGAAGCTTCTGGTATAATCGCACCTGCGGTGGGTGGTCGTAGGTGCGGGCACGCACGTGCATTAGGCCAAGCACAAAAGCGAGATTTGAGGAGATGGCCAGGGGTCGCAGGTGCGAGGGTATTTCCACATCTGCAAGCCCGCAGATGCACAGAGTGATATGGAAGGGAAGATCGCAGAAGTAGACCTTTGTCCGTAGATGTGCACACGCAGGTGCGACCACCTGCTCGCAGATGTGGACCCAGTTCCTTAAGTCATTTCTTGACCTGCGAGGGGAATTCCGCAGGTGCGGCGTCGCAGGAGCGACAGTATGTCCGCAAATGCGAAATAACTGAGCAAAAAATGGGATTTCGAGGGTTTGATTCGAGGGTGCGACCACCTGAGAGCACTATTCAGATATTAGAGGATATACTTCGTGCATGTGTGATGGAGTTTGAGGGTTCGTGGGATTAGTTCTTGCCACTAGCGGAGTTTTTCTACATCAACAGTTATCAGTCAAGCATCCATATAGCACCATATGAGGCTCTGTATGGTAGGCGGTGTAGGTCTCCATTGGGTTGGTTCGAGCCTGGCGAGGCTAGATTATTGGGTACATACTTGGTACAGGATGCTCTGGAGAAGTTTAAGGTAATTTAGGATAGACTACGCACATACCAGTCCAGAAGGTTCGCGACGTTGCATTCATGGTTGTGGAGCAAGTCTTGCTTTGGGTTTCGCCTATGAAGGGCATTATGAGGTTCAGTAGGAAGGGTAAGCTGAGCCTGAGGTTTATCAGTCCATTTGAGGTATTGTGACGTGTTGGAGAGGTTGCCTATGAGCTTGCCTTGCCTTCCAGTCTAACTAGAATTCATCTAGTATTCCATGTTTCTATGCTCCGAAGTATCACAGCGATCTGTCTCACGTGTTGGATTTCAGCTCAGTCCAGTTGGACAAGGATTTATCTTATGTTGAAGTGCCAGTGGCGATCTTGGATAGGCAGGTTCGAAAGATGAGTTCGAAAAATATTGCTTCCGTGAAGGTTCATTGGAGGATCCAGCCGGTCGAGGAGGCGACTTGGGAGACCGAGCATGATATGTGCATCTGTTATGCTCATAATTTCACCACTTTAGGTATGTCTCTATGCTCGTTCGAGGACGAACGATTGTTTTAAGAGGGGGAGGATGTAACGACTCGGCCGGTCGTTTTGAGTGTATTAGACCCAATCCACTATTTACTGCTTTTCCCGTATCTATTTCTGCTTATGTGACTTGTCGGGAGGTCTTATTTTTGGTTTCGGAGTATTTTGGGACACTTAGTCCCTAAAACAGAAGCTTAAGTCTTAGGATTTTGATCGTAGTCAGAATTGTGTGAAGATAACTCTGGAATGGAGTTCTGTCGGTTTTGTTAGCTCTATTGGGTGATTCCGGACTTAGGAGCGTGTCCAGACTGTGAATCAGAGGTCTGTCGCTAATTTAGGCTTGAAATAGCGAAAGTCGAATTTTTGGGAAGTTTCACTGGGGGTTGATTTTTTTTATATCGGGATCGGATTCCGATTCTGGAAGTTGGAGTAGGTCCGTAATATTGAATATGACTTGTGTGCAAAATTTGAGGTCAATCGGACGTGGTTTGGTATGATTCGACATCGTTTGTATAATTTGGAAATTTTGAAGTTCATTAAGTTTGGATTGGAGGGTGATTCGGGTTTTTGTTGTTGTTTGACGTGTTTTGAAGGCTCGACTAAGTTCGTATCGTGTTTTAGGACTAGTTGGTATATTTGGTTGAGGTCTCGGGGGCCTCGGGTGTGTTTTAGATGCTTAGCGATTTGAATTTGGACTTAGGCAAATTGCTGAACCTTTGAAGCTTCTGGTATAATCGCACCTGCAGTGGGTGGCCGTAGGTGCAGGCACACACGTGCGTTAGGCAAAGTGCAGAAGTGGGAGTTGAGGAGATGGTAAGGGGTCGCAGGTGCGCGGGTATTTCCGCACCTGCGAGCCCGTAGATGCGCTCGAAGCTCCGCACATGCGGAGAATGAGTTGGAGGGGAAGATCGCAGAAGCGGACCTTTGTCTGCAGGTGCGAGCACTTGCTAGCAGATGTGGACCCAGTCCCTTAAGTCATTTCCGCACCTGTGAGGGGAATTTCGCAGGTGCGAGGTGATTTTCGAGGTTTCTTCAAGAAAATTGTTGGGTTAAGTGATTCTAACTCGGATTGGACTATATTTCATGAATCTATTGTTATTTTCATCATCTAATTAGGGATTTGAGTTGTAAAATTTAAAAAAATGGTAGAAACTTCATAGGCTAAAAATTCGAGTTTTGGAAGGTGATTTGAGGTTGGATTCGAGTAATTCTTGTATGATTAGACTCGTGAGTGGATGAGCGTTCACATTTTTTGACTTTTGTCGGATTTAGAGACGTGGGCACGGGGGGGGGGGGGTGAGCCTATTTCGGATTTTGGATTATAATTTCGTATTTTTCTTATGGAATTGATTGTTTTAGCTTGTATTAATTATATCGTACTGCTTATGGCTAGATTTAGGACGTTTGAGAATTTACTCGAGGGGAAAAGACATTGAGGAGTAGGATTTTGCACGGTTCGAGGTAAGTAATAGTTTTAAATCTGGTCCTGAGGGTATGAAACCCCGGATTATTGATTATGTGAGTATTTTGGAGGTGACACACATGCTAGGTGACGGGCGTGTGGGCGTGCTCCGTAGGAATTGAGACTTGGTCCATTCCGTAAAACTGTAAAGTTGAATAACTTGTTGCTAGATATATGATCTCCCTGTATTATAGGAATTCAACTGCAAATCATGTTGGAAATCATGCTTAGGCTATGTGATGATACTGTTGGGACCCACAGAGGTCGCATACTTATTGAATTATTTGCTAATTGTTGTCTGGTACTGAATCATAGTTTTACTTGCGTATCATATCTTAGTCTCTTCTTGATTCTTATTGATAACCTATGTTATCTTTGTTTGGGCTGATCTTTGTGATTTTCGAGAGCCCGAGAGACTAGATAGGTTGATGATTGAGAGAGGCCGAGGGCCTGTCTGTGAGGTATTGATATTATGGCACGTGAGTTGTCCGTGCGGATCCACATATTGATTCTATATCACGTGAGTTGTCCGTGCAGATTATAGCGCTTGGACTGAAAGGAGCCCATCCGGAGTATGCACGCACCCAGTGAGCACAGGTACCTATTGAGTGTGAGTATTGAGGGCTGAGAGTCGAGTGTTTGAGCTGTTATGACGAGTTCAGTGATTGTTACCCTGAGAGGCTGTACTTGCTTTTCATTTGTTGATGCACTTAGTTGCTATCTGTCATTGTCGTGAAATTTCTGTAAGATTTTATATCCGGATTACCTGAACTTGAACTGTATAAAACTGCTTCGACTTAAACTGCCGGATTTGAAAGCATATTTATTCTTTGCTGGAATTATTAAAAATGAAGTGTATTTGTATCGCTCGTCACTACATTCCCAGTTCCTTATTTATTTTGTTACTTACTGAGTTGGTTGTACTCACACTGCACCCTGCACTTCGTGTGCACATCTAGGTGTTCCCGGTCATAGTGGGTGTTGTTATTTGAGTAGCTGACTCCAGAGACCATCGAGGTAGCTGCATGACATTCATAGGCCTTGGCTCTCCTTCATTATCCTATTCACATTTCAGTTCTTATTCTTTAGATGTTGTATTAGACTGCTCTTGGTATAGATGTTCATGTACTCAGTGACACCCCGATGTTGGGCTATTTTTTTGCATTTATGCTTTGGGTTTTACCCCATTTTTATGAAAAACTACGGTTATTTTAAATGACTTAATTTATTTCTGTTAAATGTTGAAAGTATTTTGGAAATGTCGGCTTGCCTAATATCACGATAAGCGCCATCACGACGGGTTAGGTCTTGGGTCGTGACAAGCCGTTAGGTGGACGACTATTTGGGTTAATTCTTCAATACTTTTTCTATATCATGAAAAGAAAATACTCATTTTGTTGAAATGATTATTTTTTTATATCATGAAAAAAGTATATTTTTTTGTTAAAATAATTTTTTTATATCATGAAAAGAAAATACTCATTTGTTGAAATAAAAAAAAGTAATCTATCTATAACATGAAAATAAAGTACTATTAATAATATCGCTATTTAGGATGAGGTTGGGGTGGGTGGGGGATGTGAGGGTGGGTTGGTGGGGATGGGGAATAGGAGGAAGGTTGAAAAATATTTTCTAGTGTTTGGTTAGAGAGTAGAAAATATGTTTTTTAGAAAAATATTTTTTTATGCTACTTTACTCACCCCCTCCCCCAAGTCCCTAAAAATTCATAAAACCCCAAAGGAGCTAATGCATTGCTTTACTTTTATATGCAAAAATAATGTTAGAAATTTGTACTCCATAACTAAAAAAAAATACTCTTCTTTTGGTTGAAAAAAGAAGCACTCTTTCAACAACATGAAAATAAAGTACTCATTTTATTGAAATAAAAGAAAATACGTTTTCTACATCATGAAAAGAAAATACTCATTTTGTTGAAATAAAAAAATAATAATTTTTCTACATGAAAAGAAAGTATTTTTTTTGTTAAAATGAAAAAAAATACTTTTTTTATATCATGAAAAAAATACTCATTGTTGAAAGGGGTGGGGTGGGAAGGCGGGGGGTTTGGGGTTGGGGTTTGGGTGGTAAGGGTTGAGTGTGGGGGTGTGTTGGCGGGGATGGGGAATAGGGTGGGGAAAGTTGAGAAGGAGTTTTGAAAAATATTTTTCCTTCTCTTCGTAGAGAAAACATTAAATGAGTTCGTGAGAAAAATGCCAACCAAACATGAAAAATTTGAAAAATATTTTTCGAAAAATATTTTCCTTCATACTAATCACACCCTATATGTAAGTTTCTTTTCCTATCCCTATACTACTCCAATAATTTCCTCAAAAGATGAATGACTTACGTAGTTTATCGTTTCCGGCATAAATCCGAATTGGTTCATGAAAATAGACACATATCTCCTCATTCTAAATAAAATAAAATATATAAAAATATTTATTTTTTGATTTAGTTGACGTAGAAATCAATTTTCTATGTATATACATAGCAAATTTTATCTCTTATATTTCTTAACTTAAAATTATTTAAGTAACAAAAGCTGACGAAAAAACAACAACTAAATTTAAAGTTATTTGGGGTTATTTTTTCGGAATTGTTTTTACTTTTTTCGGAATAAGTGTTGATTTTGTATTTTAATAAAAAAATTCGAAAAAAATAATTTTTCCTTTTTTTTTTTTTTTTTTACTTTTTTCGGAATAATTGGTGATTTTGTATTTTAAAAACATTTCTGGAAATTTTTTTTTTCTGAAAAAATAATTTTGCCATGCTGGATTGTTTAAGTGGATGACTATGTAAACAAATCTATCCCAGATAGACAGTTATGTCACCTTCAATTGTAACACTAACATATTAAGGGTATTTGTGGTCCAAAACATAAACGGCGGAAATATTTTTGGTAAAAAAAGAAGAAGATATTTTTGAGCTATTTCAAATAGTTAAAACACATTTTTGGCCTTTTCCGATTTAAATATTTTCGTGTATAGAAGGCCACGTGTTCCTGCTGCATGCCCTCCCCACCCCCACCCAACCTCACTGCTCGTGCGTGTCTGCAAATTCCATTTCCCCCAGGTACCTCCACTACTACACGTCATCATTCAAATTTATATACACATAACACATATGCTCCCAGTTTCTAGAAGATTCCAAAATCTACGTCACCGGAAATGAAAAACTCCGGCGGAAGGCCGGCAACGTACGACCTAGAGTACCGAGCTAAGGAGGACGACTCATGGTACGGTGTACTAGTCGTGGTGAACGGCGAGACGTTAACGGTGAAGTACGAGGGCTATCCGGAGACATTCGATTCGAAAATCGCCGCTAAGGATTTCAAATCAAAGGAAGAAATCGATGAATTCGTTGGTAGGTTTAGGAATATTTCGCCTCAGCTGCAGGATAGCGAATGTGGTAGTGTTATGAAGGAAGGGATGATTGTCTGTGCGGCGTGTAATGCTTTTTGCAAGGATGATATGCTCTTTTACGATGCCGTTGTTGAAGCCGTAAGCTTTTTTCTTTTTTTAATGATATCTATTACATTATGATGCTGTCAAATTCTCAGTTATGGATGTTGATACGAGCTTAGGTATTCGGAAATTTATTTGAATATTTGTTGCTTTAATCAACTCGCTTTTGTGATGCTTTATGCATAGCACGGATAAAGGAGGAAGGTGAGGTAGGTTGACATAGTGTAACTATGATGAATCCTTTGAATTCTAGGATATAGAAGATTCATGTGGTTGATCACACCTAATTCAGGATTGAGGCATCTTGATTAATATTATTTGATACTTAGTTTATTCATAGTCATTTCGAATTGTCAGCTCACCAGAGCAAAATTTGATAAGTAAAACATTCTCATGCCATATATACTCTTCATTGATATGTTTCAGGTGTTAACAGATTGTTTATTTCCTTGTTATCAATAGTTGCAAGTAATCTTCTTTGCTTTTTCAACTATCAAAACTCAAAAGTACCAAGAAAGAAGGATGTTGAGATTTATGTTATTAACAAGATGACCAAAATACCTTCATTAGTGTAAAAAGAGTGGTACTTGCTTATCCAATTAACTAACAATATACATGATGAAGTCCCATGGTTTAAGTTATTTTGTCTACGAAATTGTGTTTTGACGAAACTAGCGAGGGTGTCAACCAAAAGTTTGAATTATGGAGAAGCACTCTAGAGAGTAAGGATTTTAACATAAGGAGAAGCAAAACAAAATTTATGCATTATAAAGTTTAACAATATAAATAGAGTGAGATAGATGAAGTCCAATCTCTTTTATTTATTTATTTATAAAATAAGGTGGTGTATTGCTGGCATCAAGAAGATGCAAATAGTACAAAAGAAGAGGTGTTAGCTCCAGTACTTCATGTTTTATTCTAATCACAGGGAGCTAACCAAAAAAGTACGCCATCAGGCCAGGCTCAGTGAGCCAACAAAGTTTAGAAAGGGAATAACATTATTCTCAGGGGAGAGAGTACTCCAATTAAAACGATACAACAGACATCTAGCTCTCAAGAAGTGATTAGGACATGCCATCAAAACATCTTCGATTCTTCTCTATCCAAGGACACCAAAATATGCACGCTGGGATCATTTTCTAGATACTTTTGATGGCCCGTTGACTTTCCAAAAGCTCCAACTTTCAACTGCTTCCTTGGCGCTCTGAGGTAGTGTCCTGCTGATATCAAAAATTGAAAAGAACATATGCCAGAGATCAGTAGCCACTGTGCAATGCAAAAATAGATGGTTGATTAATTCTGAATTGAGTTGGCACATGTGGCATCTATTCACAATCTGGAAGCTCCTTCTACAAAGGTTGTCTTGAGTCAAAATAGTACCTTTAAGAGTCATCCATGCAAAACAACTAACCTTTGTAGGCAGATTGGTTCTCCAAATTAACTTCCAAGGCCATAGGTCAATAATCTCATTCGACGCACATAGTTTGTTATACACCTTACTTAGAGATGCCCCATCTTAGCTTATTAGTGTGCTGGATGTTCATTGTAAAGTTTCCTAACCTTCCAAGTAGATCAAGCACTCCTCCTATCTCCGGTCTTGTATGTTTCTCTTGGAAAGGACATCCAAGTGTTGTCTGATCTATTATGTGCTAATGTTGAGATCACTTTTAATTGGAATAAAAATGGATAAGTTTCTTGCAGTGTGAAGTTTTCTAGCCACTTGTCCTTCCAAAATTTCACATGTGAACATTACCAACTTTGAAGGACACATCTTGTTGGAAGACTTCCTTCAAGCTGTTGATGTGTTTCCGGGGTTCAAACCCATGAGGAGCTCTAGCAGTTCTAGTGCTCCAATTATCCAGCTGACCATACTTGGCTTTCACTATTTCCTTCCATAGGTTAGTGCCTTCTTGCCCATATATCCAAAGCCGTTTCATTAGCAAACTCTTGTTGTGCTCTGGAAGATCTCTAATGCCCCGTCCTCTTTGTGACTTTCGTTGAATTACAGTTGCCCACTTCACCAGATGGAATTTGTGACCTTCACTGTTACCATCCTATAAAAAGGATCTCCTCAATTTGTCCAGTTGCTTTTGGGTTTTACTTAGCATAGGAAAGAGGGACATGATGTAAGTTGGTATGCTGTCCAGGACACTATTAATCAGAGTCACCCTTCCAACCATTGAGAGATATTGCATCTGCCGTGTTGCTAACTTTTTCTCCACTTTCTCAATCACACCATTCCACACCTCCACTTATCATGTTTTTCAACATGTTTATGTGCAGACCTGAAATAGATTAAAAAATAAGGAGGGTTAGATTAAGGTACTATAGCTTCATTTTTTCATCCCCACAGAAATTTAGTGTGTCATATGCATATAGTAGATGGGAGACTGAGATTGAATTCCATGAGTTGTTTATCCTGAACCCTTCAATCCATTATAACTGCCTTGCTTTATCAAGCATTTTGCTCAAGCCTTCCCTTGCTACAATGAAGAGAAAAGTTTAGAGGGTGTCTCCTTGCCTAATCCCTTTCTGAGGGGAGAGGAAGCCAATTGAAGATCTATTATCAAGGACCAAATACTTGACTTTGGTGAGGCTCAACTTAATCCACCTGATCCATCTTTCACCAAAACCCATTCCTCTTAGTGTTGACAGTAAGTAAGACCAACTCACTTGATCAAATGCCTTCTCTATATCCACTTTGCATTAAATTTCAGGGACTCCACTTTTTAGTCTCTCATCCAGTAGTTCATTTGCGATGATTGCTGCATCAGTTATCTGTCTTTTTCTTAGGAATGCATTAGGTTCCCCCGAGATAAGCTTCCCCATCACTGTCTTTATCCTTTCTGCTTAAAGTTTAGCCACTATTTTATACATACTTCCAATGAGACTTATTGGTCTAAAGTCCTTGAGCTCTATTGCACCTTTTTCTTGGGGACAAGTGCAATAAATGAAGCATTGCTGGATTTGACCAATCTCTAAATGCAAACAATTGAGATATCTAGGCTTGATATTCCAATAGAAAGGTATAATCGTTGATGCAACTACACATATCAAGAATTGGGTAGTTGAAATGAATAAGCGTTTCTGAAGTGATGCTATATGAGGATATCTAACAAAGTTAGTAGGAAAGTTCTTAGAATGTTCGTAAGACCAATAATGCTATTAGAGTAAATGTGGGCCTCTAAGGTCCAACACATCCACAAGATGAGTGTCACACAAAACAAATGTTAAGATGAATGCATGGTCATTCAAGATCACAAATGATCACATTGAACATGAGGTGCAAGTAATATACATATATCTATAAAATGAGAGTATTTTAGTGGTCAATGAAGTGGATTGAAAATCATGAGGAACACTAGGTGATTTCTTCCCATCTGGCCAAGTCTTGGTGGATAGAGTTATCCGGTACTTGTGCTGGTGAGACTTGAGTTGTAGCTAGTATCCTGTGAAATTAGTTGAGGTGCGCACAAGATTACCCGGATACCATAGTTATCCAAAAAAAGAAAATAAGAGCTGCTGATTAAAAAAGAATATATAGCGAGAGAAGGTCGTTTGGGATGGTTTGGTGATGTCCTACTTCGGCCTTAGGATGCACCAATTAATGCGTGTGAAATCATGGTGCCTAAAAAAAGGGACAACATAGTCATAGACCTAAAAATACATGGAACAAGTTCGTCTGGAAGGTATGTGATTATCTAATATTTTCTTATATTCAAAAATGTTTTTCTTAAAACGACAAGATTATCTTCTTGTACAAAAGGAGGGTTTCTTTTCAGTTTAGGGTGTGAAAAGAAAGAGGAAAAGGAAGAGAAAGAGTGTGAGACAAACTAAGCGGAGAGTGTTTGTGAACATATTGGGAACTAAGGTTTCTGAGAATTGGGGAAAGATTTTTACCGTTGTTCTTTCACCATAGTGAAATTTTCGCACCTTCTTGTTCTAGGATGTAGGTGTTACTGCTGAACCTCGTTATTGTGTCGGTCATTACCTTCTGTTGTTTTGTTACTTTAAATTGTGGTTTTGTCATAAATATACAGTAAAAGTAGCATGATTCAAAGAAGAAAGGGAGGGGCCTACCTAATTCAAATTGGTTTGTTGGCTTTGATTCACTTCCTTCAAATTGTCTTATTCCACTCTTTGGTAGATACACAATGTGAACCATTCATTTCACAGTGGAATGGAGGAGTGTTTATGTACCTTTGTCTTATCCTGGCTTCATGGTCCAAAGAAGGATTGCTTGACTGCTTCTGGAATTGAAGGCATATGTATCATAAAGGGCACACCGCAAGTTGATCCTAGACTAGCTTCCTTCGTGAAATTGGCAAACCAGAAACTCAGAAAATCCTCTTGCAAGTCGACTTCTACTTCTGAGCATGGCAGTCCAGCATCTAGAGGATTGCCTCTTAATAAAAGAGGCAGATATTTGTCTTCTGTACAAAAGCCAGATTCGTCCTCCAAGGCAAGTTATCACCTAATAATGTTCATGAATTTGAGTGATGATGCACATGAAGGTGCCTAAATCATTCTCCTCTTCCTTTCATGTAGGGTATAAGCATTGCCAAGAATATGGTTGATGCGAGATGCACAACAGAAGGTGTGCTACGGAACTCCATCACCTGTTACGATGTGGTAATTGCACTTTCTTAAGTTCTTCATTGTGAACTGCAGCAACAGATTGTAACTATAGCAGGCACTGGGATCATGATAAAGATCTCGGAGGGCAGTGTTCAAATTACCATCTCATTCTGGTTGAAAACTTGGAGAGGAACTTGTTGCCATCTTCACTGAGGGATTTCATACATGAACACACTTCTGTTTTGTCACAAGTACATGTTTTTGCCTGCCCGTCATATATGCCCTATGCAAGAGGCATTATCGTGGCAGATTGTGAAAAGAAGCTTCAGAAGATACAACAGTTTTTGGATAATCCAATCCACCTTATTGTGTCCTCCAGGGGAAGGTGCGTTTTCTAAATCAGTTTCTTCCTTAAAGTTGTCGTTGATCCTTTTGTCATCTCTCTTCTTTCATTGTAATGTATTCCTTGGAAAGATTTATATGTTATTAGTATCAATAAAATATTTAGGCTTCAGTTATTATTGTGTTATATATTATTCCCACATGTATTAGACTTGAATAGATTAGAATCTAGCTCCCATTAGAATTGCGTTGTTTCTTCTAGTTATTGGACTTCGGGTGTGTCAGAAGCACTGGTTCCCTGCTTCTAGACAGATTATGAGCTCAAACACATTTTCATTCAGCTTAGGATCATGTTTGGCCTGGATCAAACTTGCTAAGACAGGTTTTAGGCTGTTCTGCTTAGAGATTCCTTGCCACAATTACCCAGCCAGTCAATTTCTTTTGGATAGAATAGTGCATGTAGTCATGATGTAAAGTTTCTCAAGCATACTTGTCTTCTGAAATTTTTGCTTTTTATTTTTCTTGGAAGAAAGAACTGTCATATGGCATGCTTATATTTCCTGAGCTTGTGATTTGCTCAAATACCTTAGTGCAATTCTGCTGCACCACTTGTTTGAGGTCTGCTCTGTGGTTACATAAATAGCATGTCTTTTTCCTTGGTCCTGAACTGACTTCCGTGACAGTGAAAACATGCTCAATGCCATCTGATATTAGTTGCTTCTGCAATTTCTTCTTTTCTTGTTGATAGTATAGTTGCTTCTGCAATTGACACCTGAACTGCAGATATTTGAGCTGCTTCTGCAGTTAGCCACCCTTCTCTGTGTGTGTGTGTGTGTGTGTGTGTGACTGTTAAAATGGATCCAAAGTTGAATTAGAGGTTCTAGAATGGTATCTATCTTTATTTAGAAAAAGAACAGCACAGAATTTGAAATGGTTGAGTCCTTGTAAAGAGCCTTTTATATATTAATTAATCTGAAGTTGCACTCAATGTACTACACTTTCTGTGACTAGTTGGGATCGTTTTTGAAAGATCTCTCTAGAGTAAATGCGTAGTTTCACCTGCTAATTCCCCTGTTTCTGGAGCCGCTAAGAGTTATAATTTATTCGGGGATTGCTTGAAGTGTTATGCATTCTGCACTGTTTTGTTTTTCCTTAGTTCTCTGCTTATGAAGTTGAAAGTGTCGTTTTGCTCTGCAAATCAGCTTTTAAAGAAATGTACTGTACAGGAGAAGAATACTCAGCTCTAAATGCTACTTTTTTGTTTCACATTCCGTTTAATGCTACTTCCTTTCTTGCTCGAATGCTTTTTGATGCTGCTCACTTTTCACCGTCAATGCCATTTGGAGTTCCTTACGATATAACTCTATGTTTTCCAATCTGTCATAGAATTAGAATGTATAGACTTGATGTGCCAATCATGTAGAAGGAGTGGACTTCTCGTGAAATGTTAAGTTATTTTTACCTTGTTTAAACTTCTAGAAATAACTAGCTGGATTCTTAATGAAACAGGTATCCAGAATCAATGCTAATGATAAGGTTGCTCATACTACTTTCCATTTACTAAGTAATGATTGCTTGAAAAAGTTATATACTTTGAGGCCCTATTTGTTTTCTTTTTCTTTCTCATTCTCAGAATATGAAAATTGATTCTTTTCAATCCCTCAGTATCTACTTCTAAAGTGAGAGCTGCAAAGGAAGTGTAATACTATGGTTTTATGTGCCACTACATTGAGTCTTTAATGCTGTTTAACATACTTCTATGGCTAGCAATTTATGCTAGATGTTTTTTTGATAAGGTAAATTGTATTAATCAAAAGGGAGAAAAAACTCCCGCATACAAGAAGAATACAAAAAGTAGAGAATTTACATAAGAACATGATTCTCTACAAATGACGCCCAATTTTCTACACAAGTAGAGGCTATATGTGTGCACCAAAACGCGATCAAAGATAAAAGACTATTTTTAAGATGTGAAAACGGAGACTCAATCCCCTAAAAAAACTCTCCTATTTCTCTCTCCCCAGACTAACCACATGAGAGCTAACGGGGCGAACTTCCACGCCTTTTGCTTGCTTCTTCTACGGAAACCGGCCCAGCTATATAACATTTCCTTTACAGTGTTTGGCATCACCCATTGAACACCAAAAAGATTCAGGATTGCCCTCCATAAACCCCAGGACACATGGCAATGCAACATAAGATTATCAACTTCTTCCCATGAGCTTTTAAGATTTTCAGATGTCAAGATCACTCCCCTCGTTGCTAGCCATGCTAAGAAGCACACCTTCGTGGGCGCCTTAGGAATCTAGATCGATGAGTATGGGAAAGTAGTCTCCTGTCTCACCAACATACTTTGGTAGAAGGATTTTACGGTGAACAAGCCATCGCCACACAACCCCCATCTCCAAGAATCATAAGATGGATGGGGCATGTCTTGCCTGTATAGCAGTGCCAACAAATTTTGGAGCTCCGCAATCTCCCAGTCTTGCATGTTCCTTCTAAAAGAGAGGTCCCATACTATCCCCCTTCATACTCCTTGCGAATTTGTTGGACCATCAATTCCTTCTGGTTTGAAACTCTGAAGACGTGGGGGAAAGAGACCCTCAGAGTAGCCTCTCCACACCACCTGTGATTTCAAAAACTGATTCTCCTTCCATCTCCTACCTTGTAAGTGATGTTGCCATATAAATCTTCCAAGTTCTTCATGATGTTCCTCCACATGCCACACCCGAACGGTGCTGTGATTGCCTTGGTCCTCCAACCCCCTCCTGTGGAATCGTACTTTTCTGCTATGACCTCCCTCCATAGAGCATGCTCTTCTACCCCGAATCTCCACAACCACTTCCCCAGCAAAGCTCTGTTGAATACCCTGAGATCTTTTACTCCAAGTCCACCCCATTTATTTGGGGAAGTGACTGTCTGCCAATTCACTAGATGAAACTTTCTAGTTCCATCTGCCGCATCCCAAAGAAAATTCCTTTGAAGCCGCTCCAGTTTTTTTGTGATGCTCACATGTGCTTGCAACAGGGATAAGTAATAGGTAGGGATACTCGACAAAGTGCTTTTAATAAGCACTTCCTTACCGCCTTTTGACAAATACCGTTTTTGTCAGCCTGCTAATCGTTTTTCAATCCCTGGATTCCAAATAGTATTATCCTTTTGCAAAACGCTCAATGGTAGACCCAGGTAAGTAGTGGGAAGAGAGCCCATCTTGCATCCGAGAACATGAGACAAAGCCTCAATGTTAGCAACCTCACCCACCGGGAAAATCTCACACTTGCCGAGGTTGATTTTGAGTCCTGATACTATCTGAAACCACTGCAGTACCTGCTTCAGGCACCTCAACTGATCCATATCGGCATCATAGAAAACCAGGGTATCATCCGCAAAAAGCAAATGAGAGACCCTTCGGGCACTGAGCCCCCCGATCAGAGCTGAGAATCCTCTCAAGAAGCCTCCATTCGCTACACGATCCATCATTTTACTCAGAGCATCCATCACTAAAATGAATAGCATGGGGGATAGGGGGTCACCTTGCCTGAGCCCCCTGGAGCTGCCAAAGAAACCACACGGGCTACCATTAACCAGGACAGAGAATCTGACTGATGAAATGCAGAACTTGATCCATCCCCTCCATCTTTCCGCAAACCCCATCCGCTTCATAATGAAGTCCAGGAACTCCCAATTGACATGATCGAAAGCCTTCTCAAGGTCCAACTTGCACAGTAAGCCGGGTTCTCTGTTTTTCCTTCTGGAGTCTACACGTTCATTGCCACCAGAGCAGCATCCAGGATCTGCCTACCTTCCACAAACGCATTCTGGGAGGATGAAACAGACACGTCAAGAACCTTTTTGAGTCTATTGGAGAGCAATTTAGAAATAATCTTGTAAATGCTCCCTACCAAGCTGATAGGCCTATAGTCTCTGATACAAGATGCGCTTTCTTTCTTAGGCACAATGGTAATAAAAGAAGCATTTCACGTGGAAATATTCGATGGCTTCCATCAACTCTCCCTTAATGGTGTCCTAACAGAGCTGGAAGAAGGCCAAGGAGAAACCATTGGCCTTATCACCAGCACAACTCGACACAGCATCGTGCACCTCCTCTTCCTTGAAAGCTCTTTCTAGCCACTCATTGTCTCCCTCCCCTACGTGGTTGAACTCTATTCCCCCAAAGTAGGCCTCTAACTAACTTCCTCTTTGTATAAGTTCTCATAAAACCCCACTATCGCCCCTTTTACCTCCTCCTCTCCCTCGATCCTCACCCCATCTACAACTAAGGACTCTATGAAGTTTCTCCTTCGATTTGCAACCGCAACCCTGTGGAAGAACTTGGTATTCAAATCCCCCTCCTTTAACCAGAGCGCCCTTGATTTTTGTCGCCAACTAGTCTCCTGAGCTATTGCTAACTCGACTATTTCACTCTTAACTTCCCCCAGTCTCACTTTCTCAGATTCATCTAGCTCCCTCGCCCCTTCCACTCTCTCTAATTCCCCCAATTCATGCATAAGCTCCCTCATTTTGACCTTCACCCTCCTGAAAACCTCCTTATTCCACCTAAAAATATCTCCCTTGAGCAATTTGAGTTTCTTCGACAGACGGAATGAGGGTGACCCTGATACCCCGTAGATGGTCCACCATTCTTTCACTTTGTCACAAAATCCTGGCACTTTCAACACATGTTCTCGAACCGGAAGGGAGCACGGACCCCCCTCCCTCTGCATCCATCTAGCAAGATAGGCAAGTGATCTGATGTCGGCCTAGGTAAAAGGATCTGCAACACATTCGGCACCAACTCATCCCAGGAGGATGATATCAGAAATCTATCGAGTCTAGACCTTGAGTTTGAATCCTCCGCCCTGGCCCAAGTAAACCTTTCCCCTTACAGAGGAAGATCAATGAGAAAGTGATCATTGATGAAGTCAGAAAACTCCTCCATGGCCCTCGAAATCAAATTGCACCCTAATCTCTCCTCCGGGAATCTAATAGTGTTAAAGTCTCCCCCTAGAACCCATGGAATGTCCCATTCCCCCATAATATTGGCCAGTTCCTCCCAGAAAAATACCTTGGACCCTTCCCCTACCGGCCCGTACACTCCCCCAAATCCCCACTCCACCCCACTCACTCTATCTTTGACGAGAGCTGCCAAAGAGAAAACTCCCTTCCTAATCTCCTTTATCTCCAAGCTTCTATCATCCCACATAAGTAGAATGCCCCCTGCACTTCCCCCTGCTAGGACCCAGTCATATTTCACCCAACTACCTCCCCAGACACTTCTCACGATCGCATCCGACAAAACATCCATTTTGGTCTCCTGAAAACAAACTAGGTTGGCACCCCACTCCCTAACTCCCACTTTGATGATGACCCTTTTGTTTAGGTCATTCATTCCCCTGACATTCCATGAAAGGATCTTAACTTCCATAAGCAACAATAACTCCTATTTCCCCACCCCCCTAGCTGAGGTCCCTTTCTCCATGACATACATTGTCGACCCCTTCTCTGATACACCACATCCCCTATTTTGTTTTGATTAACACCTTTACCCAACTCCCTCCCCGCGCCTTCGTAACAAGGCTGTTGCTCAATCTCCCTCAAGAGTTCTAACACCCTACCTTCCTTCCCTTCAAAAGAAACACCTAAGAACTTCCCAAAGTTTAATAATTTATCCTCCATCCATAAGGACATATCCCCTTCTCCAATTCGTGACGAAATTGGACATGCGCCTTTTGTAATTACCTTTTCCTTGCCCCTACCGGAGGAATGCAAAACCATAGCATTGCTAGTAGTAGGAACTCTGGGTGCCGGGTGGATCACGTCGTTTCTTTGAGAGGCACCAACCTTTGAAATTAACGCCTCTCTTGGAGGAGATTGTATTGTAACCTCAGCACATCTAAGCACAGTGGGAGATGAGAGGGCGATGGAGCTGGGTCCATCAGAGGCGGGGGGCCGTGGAATAACACCGTCAGCTTTTGCCGGTGCTGCCCCTGGAACAGTGGCCGAAGAGGGGCACAAGTCCCTAGTGTTTGGTGAAAAAATACCACTGTGCGAGGCATTATTGGCAGAAGAAGAAGGAGTGACTGCAACCATATGTTTAGGAGCCTTATCGGACGCAGCTTGATATAATCTGGGCCCCTTTGGATCGATTCTAATAGAATTGGGAAAAGCTGCTGGGCCCATGTGTGGAGGCCCAGGCCTATACTTGCTGAAATCTTGCCCGACCCTATGATAGTTAAAAGAGGATCGACCCATTCTACCTTTCCAGCCCGCATCACTAACCCATTCACGTCTTTTCCTCCTGTTAAAATTTTGTCTTCTTCTTCCAAATTGAAACCTCCCGTCACTTCTCGATCTACCGTCTGATTCCAGCTTAGTCCACTGATCCGGTGAGCCCTCCCCTCCCCTCAGAGACTGATTTCCCCTTCCCTCCCTTCTATTTGACCTTTCCTTTTCTTCCGCCAATATCACAGGCATAAAGATAGGGCGAAATTCGGGGCTCAACCAAACCCTGTAGCTCAAGTAGCCATCTTCCACCACAGTGGAGACAGGGATTCTGCCCCCCTTTCCTTACCACAATCCTTACTCGCGAGAGATCGTGCAAGCTGCAAGTGACATCAATGAAACCCCCACAGATTTCCCCAACCTTCTTGAATAGGTCAAGACACTAGAGATGCACCGGGAGATCCACCACGATGACTACCAATGTTTCGCCAGTGAAACGAGGGCCGAGACACCCATCGTGCTCCACCCATCTGTTTAACTTTAAGAAATTTCCATCGAACCACCTGTTTCCTCTAACAAGAATTTCTGAAGCTCGAGACTCGTCGACAAATCGAAAGAGATATTGCGTGTCCCCCAGTTGCGATATTTTCAGCCCGTCCTTGACGTTCCATGCCTCTGCTGCCCAGTTCCTAACAGCTTCTGGAGAACCAATCCATTTGGAGAAAGACCCAATCAAACAAGAATCCAAGAAACCTTTACGCCTGAGAGTGTGTTCCTCGGATAGCGAGAAGTGTGGCTCCTGCCCTACGTCAAGCTTTCGCTGGCATCTTCCCCCAAGTTCGAGGGCTGGCCAAGATGCAGCTTTGCTAAAAGACATGTTTTCCAATTTTCTAGATTCTAGGGAGAAGTAGGAGCTTCTCTCTGAAGAGTCCGTCATAGCTAAACCTAAAGTCCCGCTAGGAGACTGACTAAAGAAGAGAAAGTGAGAGGGAGTGAAATCTGGCCGGAAAAAGACACCTCCGTCGCCGGAAAATAGCAAAAGTGGTCGGAAGTTGGAGGTTGATGGATGGGTGGGGTCGGAACAGCCTCGCGAAGAGGCTGTTTGAAGGAAAAAAGTTGGGATCTGGCCTGGAAAGGCGTCACGCGCCGGCGCGTGGGCTAGGGGTGGTCGGAGATCTGCCGCGCGTGGCGGTGCGTGGGGTGTCAGATTTCGGCGATTCTTTCTGGGGTAGTGTCGCGACAGGGTTGGCTCTCGGATGGTGGTGGTGAAGTCCTAGGATTCATGATTCATGGTGGTGGTGAAGGGGTGGGTTGGGGTGTCAGTGTGCTACAGTTGAAGTGAGTGTCCTAACTCCATTTTTATGCTAGATGTGTAGATACTAATTCAGTTTAAGAGTAAAAAGCATGTTTTCATGCATGTGCATCGATATTCTAGATTGAGAAATGCCTATGGAGTCATGTACTATTTCCATTTGTCTTTTACAGGCCAGTGGTTATAAGTGTGAGAGATTTGAGGCATACCATGATTAAGCTGTCGCTTGGGAGCTTAGTGTACGGATCCCAGGTAAGACTGCTACCATTTTATTTGTTATAGATTAGAAAAAGGTGTAGGTCAAGGACCCACATTTGTTAAACATGCAGCATGGCACATTCTATTGTCAGAGCTACTTCACGGAGGAGTTTGGTAGAAGACATTGGAAAATATCATATATACGAGGTTGTTTGATAATCTAGCAGCATGCATATCTAAATTGTTACTTGTAGCTAGTCCAGAAAACTGGATGCTCCAGTTGTCACAACTCACAGCCTAATTTACATTTAACTGCAGGAAAATGGGAGAGCTTAGAATGTGAGATCAGTTGCTGTAATAATCAAATTTATCTGGATAAAATTTGTATACTCATGATCTTGAGGAAATTATGCTCCTTAGACGTACTTGTAAAAGTGCTTAAAACGTAGGAACTAAGTGTCTCATGATGAGCTGCCAAGGAAGAGCTAGGGCATAGTGGCCCCGGACCTTGTTGATTCGGTCACCTGACCTCTATAACTAAGCGACAAGTATGCATTAGGAAAAAATAGAAGGAAAAGAAATAGAATGTGAAAAGTTAGGCCAATGTTTACTTCATATCAGGTAAAATCAATGCAATCTGAACAATCAAGACTGCTCTAGATACAACAACATACCCAGCTCCCCTATCCTTTAAAGCCTGATGGCTTTCCGGATTCTTTTTATATAGAAAATATTGTTGGGATTTCAAAATCTTCCAGCTGGTCACCTTATTTCTTCGCTGAAGGTGGAAGGTGACTGAACTACGTTCGTGATCCCAGCCCTGGAATCACTTAAGACTCGTACAAGCAGTCTTTAAGTAGATAAATATAAGATAACCGAATCACGCCAACGTTATGGAAGTTCCTGGATCGTGTAAAATAAAAGTAGTACCAAAGACAACACCTTCTATCAAAAATGGAAAATTGGCTACTTCTAGGCTTTCCAGGAATTGGAATTATTGAAGAAGCTCTTTATACAGGAATTGAATCCTACACATAAGAGCATTCCGAATGCTAAAAAGTTTCGGTTCATTTTATTTACGATTTAAAAGATGCTTTTTACTTCATCCATACCTTTTTACTTTTTTCTGAAGTGTGGGGCAAACGGCGCCCTCTACTTCTACTTCTAACTAGTGGGCGGGAGACGATCTGCGCTAGATCCAGTGTGAAATAAGTGAATTTATCCGGTTGCTGGATTTAGAAAGGATCAGCAGCGGTGCATATATGATATTTTAAGGACAAGAAATATTGGACTAGACTATTCCTTATGTAGATGTAGTTGGGTAGGGTAGTGTGTATGCATGCCTTACCCTTACCTCGTGGAGATAAATAGGTTGTTTCCAATAGACCTTCCGCTCAGTAATTCATAACAACAGTAATGAAAAGACAATGGCCAGAAACAACAGTGAGGAGCCATGGAAAAGAAGCATTAATAATAACAAGATAGTAAGGTGACCAAAATAAGACTAAAAAACAATATAGGAATATGTACTAATACTACTAGTATGAACAATGAGACTACTCGGCTACCTAACCTTCTATCATAATCCTCGACCTCCACACCTTTCTATCAAGGGTCATGTCCGCGGTAAATTGGAGCATCGCCGTGTCTTTCTTAATCACCTCACCCCAGTACTTCTTCGGCCTACCTCTACCTCTCCTTAGGCCCTCCAAGGCCAACCTCTCACATCTCCTCACTGGTGCATCTGTGTCTCCTCTTTACATGTCCGAACCATCTAAGTCTCGCTTCCCGCATTTTGTCTTCTACATGGACTACGCCCACCTTATCCTGAATAATTTCATTCCTAATTCTATCAATCCCGGTAGGCCCGCACATCCATCTCAACATCCTTATTTCAGCTACCTTCATATTCTGGACATGTGAGCTATTAACTTGCCATCACTCAACCCCATACAACATAGTCAGTCTAATCACCGTTCTGTAGAACTTACCTTAAGTTTTGGTAGCACCTTCTTGTCACACAAAACACCGGAAGCAAGTCTCCATTTCATCCACCCCATCCTAATACGGTGTGTGACATCCTCGTCAATCTCCCCATCCTCCTGTATAACTGACCCAAGGTACTTGAAACTTCTTCTCCTAGGGATGACTTGTGAATCCAGAATCCAGCCTCACATCCCGTCCGCTTCATGAGTCATGCCACTGAACTTGCACTCCAAGACTGCTCTAGATGCAATTAGCAAATACTTTAAGTGATTACAGGGAAGGATTCTTTTTAGAATTTTAAACTTCTTGAGGGGCAAGCCCTGTGCATTTGTTTTTATGAGGTGTCTTTCATTTTGTATCAGTTTTGTTTTTTCGCATTTGATATCTGTTGTTTGATTTCAGTTTATTGAGGTTGATCCCGCTCCCCTACGTCTTCACTTTTTCGTGTAGGATATATGTCAAGCTAAAAGTATCTGCCAAGACCTCATTGTGGTCCACTCAGGAAGTGAAGCATATAGAAGAGCACACCAGGCAAAAGATTTGTTTTTGGAGTTTATGACTCATCAACAGCGACTCTATAAGAAGTTAGCTTTGGAAGAGAGTGTATTTTTGCAGACGCTACAATTTCAACCAAGTTTTGATACGTATATATGTTAAAAACGATTATAGAGTGATCCAACCCCTGTTTGTACCTTTACCTCTATAACAGGTGCTTAGCTTGGTAACAGGCCGCTGTGTTTCTGCAATGTTTCAAGATTTCTTTTCCTTTAACCAACCCGGTAAAACGCGTTGTAGCAATCTCATTTCGTGCACAGGTTTTCAATTTCAATGCTCGGGGAAGGTGGCACTGGAAACAAGTGCAGCACATATGCTGCATTCTTGTTTACACTTTCTTTGACTGAGGACTCGCTTTGTATTTTGTCTATGCCTAGTTTAAATGTCAAAAATTGCAAGCGTGATGGTTAAATGTTGGTAATTGCAACTCCTACTTGCAATGTCAAATTGCTCAAATGGCCAAAGAGGTCATAATTGAAATTGCAACGTTATGATTCTGGAAACGGCTTGCTGAACTTATTAGTAGAGTTTTTCATTTAGACACTTTAGGGATCGGAGGGGATCCTTGGAGCAATGGTAAAGTTGTCTCCGTATGACCTATAGGTCGTAGGTTCGAGCCATGGATGCAGCCACGAATACTTGCGTTAGGGTAGACTATCTACATCACACCCTTAGGAGGTGCGATGCTTCTCTGGACTCTGCGTGAACGCGGAATGTTTTGCGCACTGGCCTATCTTTTTTACACTTTAGGGATCTGTTGAACAGTTGACTTATCTAAAAACATATTCCTAATAAGCCCCTACTGATTGAAAAATAAAGCGCGGTTCTCAATTCTCAAACGTAGTGACATGACAAAGAAGCGAATCAACAAGCAATTGATAGTTCAAGCAATGCGCAGGACATACACATAAAACTATTGGTATGTTTTTCAAGTTACTTTTAGATGATTTTTGAATCTGTGTGCGCGGTGTATAAATTTTACAGTGCCCGCGGAATAACCAAAAGAAAAACAATTCGTTGAAATGACAGCCTTTCACTATAACGGCATATAGCAAAATTGTGACTGCATTTCTATTGACGTCAATGCATTTCTAATTACATTCACACTTATTTCAACAAGCACATTAAAACATGTTCCAGTTAAAGCAAATTTCAGATTTAGTTAATGTTAATGACTTGGAAAGTTGGTTTTTATTATGTTGTTTCGGTAAAGTATTTACCTATTCAAGTTAGATTTAGGATCCTGTTCTAAATATTATTGATATTAAAGCAGTCAAGGATTTGATTAATTTGCAATTTGTATCACTCCTAATTATAGTCAGTTGTTCACTATTGTCAACCTGGACTTGATGAATTTTAGCAAGCACACTAAGACATTTTCATATTTGGGTTGGCTTTTAGATTTGCTTTTGTTAATGCAAGTGATGAATTTGATTTTGCTTCTTAGTTCTTATATAGAAAGTTTTGAGAGATTTGGTACGTAGTTGGTCTTCCCTCAAATTATATCCATACTTGCTGACCCTAATTTGGTAAATTTCATAAGTACCTATTTAGCTTAAAATTTTGGATTTCATTGATGTGGTATCAAATTGGTTTCATTTTGCTACTATAATTTTTTAGTATGATGAAAAGATTTTTTTTAACTTACAATATTTGGCGCGATATTGCCATTGTGATGTAGTTCTTGATGTATATAAATACCCGTGATATTGTGCTTCTTCTAAATATCATTTCTCGATAAAAGTTTCATTAATAAACTTTGACTCCACTAGTGAGATTTTACTGGATCGTTCTCTCTTTATAAATTTAGCCATGGTGAGCAAGAAGACTAAAGGGCGTCAAAAGATAGCAATTAAAAAAATAGAAAACAAAGACGACCGCTTTGCCACATTCTCAAAGCGTCGTACGGGCTTATACAAAAAGGCTGGCAACCTTGTTTCCCAATGTGATGTTGACATTGGAATCGTACTTTCTTCCCCTACTGGTAAGCCTTTCTCATTTTTTCACTCTACAACTGATGTTGTTATTGCTCGTTTTCAGAGTCCTGATATGCAGTTAAGTGAGATTAATCACCTAGTTGCGGCTCATGCTCGAAACAAAGTGAACCATCTCAATAGTAGGCTTGAAGAGTTTGATACAAGAGAAGACGCTGCAACTGCTCAAACACGTTTCTATGACAAGATGATAGAAACTAGAGAGAGTGGTTGGTGGGAGTCAATTGAGCAGCTCAATGCAGATGAAATGACAAAGTTTGAAGCGTGGTTAGACAATGCTATGTTTAATTTGAACAATCATTTGAATCAGTTGGAAGTTGGAGCTTCATCCTCGTCACCAAACTACTTCTAAAGATGCCGACAACGCACAAAATTAAACTAGAAAGTTCAAATTCATATTATTGGGATGTGGTTTTATTTTATTTCGACAATGCTACAAGCATGTACTCTGCTATGATTTTCATTAATAATATCCAATATAGTTTTTAAATGCGTTATCTTATATGTATATTAGCTAGTACGTCTCTTAATAATAAATTCAACATCTTTTATATTCTTATAAATAGCACAGCAAAATCTGACCTAATGATCAAGGGTGATCTTACACCTAAATTTGAATAATTATTTGAAAATGTCTATAAAAGTGAAATTAACGCTCCTAAATCTTTTGTGTAAAATTCTCAAGTATTCTAGTAGGAGAAAAACAATCTCCTTGTGTCAGTTGTGGAACCTATAAACCTGGTCTTGGCAGTTAGATAATAACCATTTTCAAAAATTTTGTGTTTTTTTTCCTTCCATTTTCAGTTACGATAATTTGAAATCCTGGTTCCGCCTCAGCATAAATGCGAATTAGGTCGTTGGAAAACCTGTCAAGAGTGGCACTGTTTCTCTTAGTGTTGTGTTTTCAGGGAATTTATGGGATTAGATTTGTGATAGAGAGAGAAGAGTGTTTGTCTCACAATGTTCATTTGGAAGGTGATACTATTCATGTCTCCTTTGTTTTTATCAAATCTGACACTCCCTGGCATTCTGCTAATGAGGGTGCTGTCGATCTTCTGGTAATTAATCTTTTTATTTTATTTTAATTCTACCGTTCTTCTGAAATTCTGAAACTGGGATGCGATTACTCAGAGGTAAATCGAAGATTTAGAGTCAGCAAGTTTAGGATGATCCCATTATATGTATACATCTGAATTTTTGTTAGGGATCTTTAAGCAAATAGCCGGCTAGATTTACTGTTTACTTTTTCTAACCGGTATATATAAATTATATACTAATTACACATGGTTATACACATATTATATGTGGACCAGTTGAATGCGCTGAACCAACCCTAAATAATCCGCCGTTGTATTGACTTTCTCTTTTTCACCAGGGATTACACTTTCCCTTTTCTTTTCCATTTCTATCGTTCAATGCTTCTTGATTGATTCACAACAAAGTTTGAAGCTTTCCCAAATATAGCTTACGAACAGACATAAAAAATTACAACCATTGGGGTGCGACCCTTTCCAGACTGCGTGAACGCGGGATTCCCCAATTTACATAACATCTAGCAAATATTATCCTTTTTTGGGCTTTTAACATTGATTCATCCTGTTCACTTATCAATCATTCTTTATTCAATTTGGGTTTGTATTCATTCCTTTTTACCGTTAATATTCGGTATATCTTTACTTATTTTTTCAATTTGTACCAAGTTATACCACGTATCCTTAGAACTACGTATAAATTCAACTCTATCCGTTTTTTGGGTAAATCTGGGCTGGAGTACAAAATTAGAATAAAAACTCTAATTAATCCAAAATACCCTAAGAGAATAACCTCACAAGATCACTCCAAAAAAAGGGTTCACACAAGTATTTCATAACACTAACTCTCATACAAAACACTCTTAATAAAGGAGGAAAGGAAGAAACAAGAAATGAAGACTCAAGTCTTGTTGGTGTGTCTAAAATGAACTAATGACCTTCCCTTTTATAGGCAAAAAAGTCTTGGCCTCTTAGGTGTAAAAGAAGAGATACAACTTGTGCAAATGATGTCCACCACACAATGTAATATTTTTGGGTCCCAAATAATATTGCCAACAAAGTCTACAATTTGCAAAGATGCTTGTGATTATGTGAGATGGACTACATTAGCCAAAATATTGGCCATAATTATAAATCTTCACCTTGGCCTAATTTTGGCTGATATAGTAAATTTGCTCCACCTTCTCCGCAAAAGTCCCAATGGGCATATGTCAAAATTTAATGCCATCAAAATCAGACAAGTTGTGTGATACCGAAACTGTAGTAGGGCATATAATAGTGGAGCACAATAAAGTATACAACGAACCATATTTGTGTGCTTTAATGATCACAAGAGCACCTTAAATTTTTTTTAGAACTCCACCTTTACTAGTGAATTGGCACCCAAGGGATTCTAAAGTGTCCAAAGAGATGTGATTTTTCTTCTAACTCAGGAACATATCTAACATCGGTGAGAGTTCTCACCACACTATCATGCATTCTGATCCGAATTGTACCTTTGCCAATAACGTTACAAGTAACATTGTTACCTAATTGGACAACTCCACCTGCAACTGAATCATATATAGAAAATAAGTCCTTGCTAGGACACATATGATATGAACAACCAGAATCTAAAATTCACTCATTGTTTAATCTGAAACTAGTTTCAGTTGCTAAAAATATAGTTCCATCAATCTCATTAGATGCTACACTAGCTTCGGCGGTGTCAGTATTTTTGTGCTCATTTTTTCTTTCTTTATGCTTTTCTTTATTTTTCAGTTTATAGTATTCAAAGATAATGTGACCTTTCTCATGACAATAGCGACACTCTAAATTATTGTATTTGGATGTGGAGTCGGATTTGCCCCTAACAAACAAGCCAACTTCCGCTTGAGTTCCACTAGCTTCCCAGTAGTATCACTATCTATCTGTTCTTTTGATTTTAAGATAGATTTAATATCCTTATAAGAGATATTATCCTTTGCATAAAGCATAGTATCTCTTATATGCTTCAAAGATGGGGGTTGAGAACAAAACAATAACACGGCTTGATCCTCATCTTTAATTTGAGCATCTATGTTACTTAAATCAATAAGAATAAAATCAAAGGTGTCAAGATGAGAGAGAATAACCTTCACCCATACGAATTGTATAAAGCTTCTGCTTAAGGTAAAGTCTATTTTCCACCGCCCTCTTCATATATAAGGTTTTCATTTTTTTCCACATGCCTTTAGCTGTGGTTTCTACAGAAACTTCACGTAAAACCTCATTTGAGAGATTTAATATGATACCTTCTTTTGTCTTTTTGTCTATAACGACAAACTCCTCATCCGTCATTTTATCCGACTTCTTCTCCTTTTCTTGCAACGCCAAATCTAAGCCATCTTGAATTAGGATAACTTCCATCTTTAATTGCCACATTCTGAAGTTTGCACTTCGATCAAATTTCTCAACATAAGTCTTTGTTAAAGTCATATTAGCTACTGAAACAAACCCGGTTTTACTATACCAATAAGAGTACAAAAGAGAGTACAAAATTAGAGTAAACACTCTAATTAATCCCAAATACCCTAAGAAAATAACCTCACAAGATCACTCCAAAGAAAGGGTTCACACAAGTACTTCCCTACACTTAACTCTCATACAAAACACTCTTAACAAAGGAAGAAAGGAAGAAGCAAGAAATGAAGACTCAAGTCTTGTTGGTGTGCCTAAAATGAACTAATGACCTTCTCTTTTATAGGCAAAAAAGAAGAAGAGATACAACTTGTGCAAATGATGTCCACCACACAATACAATATTTTTGGGTCCCAAAGAATATTGCCAACAAAGTCTACACTTTGCAAAGATGTTTATGCTTATGAAAGAGGATAAATTTCATAAGTAATTTTATGATTAACCTCTATTACTTCGTATCAGTGATCGTAACATTATGTAACTACTCTTTTGGCTGCCAATATAAATTGAATTTTACACAATAGAGAAGCAAAATACTTTTATCTGATGGTTCAAATGTACTTAAAAAAGAACCATGTAGTTTGATAGTCGAAATTGAGATTTGATACACATACCTGAGAGAATGAACTCTTGTCTCACAGTTAGAATGTGATAACTGAAAACATCAACAGAGACATGATATCTACTTGAATTTGCATTATACATGCTTTCTGGTTGCTTCTGAACTTTCCAAAGGTTGATTAAAAAGTTTTACTAGTTTTGCGTTCCGAAGGGGAGCCTGGAGCAACGATAAAGTTGTCTCCGTGTGACCTGTAGGTCACGGGTTCTAATCAGCTATTGATGCTCATACATCATATCCATTGGGATGCAGCCCTTCCCCGAACCCTGCATGAACACGAAATGCTTCGTGCAGCAGGCTGCCCCCTACTACTAGTTCTCCACTCCCTGAGAAGTTGGTGTTCAACTTGAAGTAGAAGCTGTGAAATTCCCTAGCTTCTATTTCCTTAATTCCATTACATAAGTCGCCTTGCTTCTAATAGGAAGTGCTTCTTGCAATTTTAGTGGCATTATTTTCTTATTTGAAGTAGAAGCTGTGAAATTTGGTTGGTGCTTGTTAGACAACATGTTGATTCTGGTTTCCTCTATCTTATCTTGAACTGCTTTTTCTCTTATCGTCATTGTACCAATTGTTTCTGACGAGGGTCTATCGGAAATAGTCTCTCTACCTTCTCAAGGTAAATGTATACCCTCCCCAGACACCACTCGTGGGATTACACTGGGTTTGTTGTTGTTGTTGTTGTTATATTATACCAACTGTTTCTGAATGTTCTGAAGTCGATCTGTTTTAATTTTCAGATTAAGGGGCCTTCTGGAGAGCAGATTCACAACTTCCCCGACAAGACTAGTGAAAAGTATGAGTTTGTCGCTCACAGAAAAGGCGTTTACCAGTTTTGCTTTACAAATAAATCACCTAATCATGAAACCTTGGATTTCGACGTGCATGTTGTCCATTATACATACTTTGATCAGCATGCAAAGGATGGTATATACTTTTGGTTCTTTTTCTTTTCTTCAACTCTATTATCGTACTAACAAGTATGAATATTTTCGACTAAATGGCTACAGAGCACTTTGATCCATTGCTGGAACAGATATCAAAGTTAGAAGCAGCTCTTTACAACATACAGTTTGAACAGCATTGGCTTGAAGCACAAACTGACCGCCAGGCATTAGGTATCAGTTTCTCTGTATATACAATAAACCTATATTTTCTAAAAATAATGTGCAAAATATCAATTCGGACAGGAAGTAAAGCCTCAAAACCAACTCAATCTTATATCTGAACGTACTTAAAGATCGAATTGTGACAATATGTCTACACTGTTTGCACAAATTCTGTGTGTACCATTGGCCATTACCAGAAACAATCCCTCATAACATATACATGGAATCTTATTATAGTATCCACCACCTTGATTCCGTTTTATCTAGTTCACTTTTAAGTTAAGTGCTGATTCTACTGCACCGTTGGTTCTATCATACTATTATCTTTTCTATTTGCACCCAAGGGTGTGACCTATTGATCGATGAAGTGAGTTCAGAACTATAATGTCTCATATTCAAACCCCAACGGAGGCAAAAACATTAGCCGATTTTTTCTCATCTATCCAAGCTTTGGTGAACAAAGTTGCCCGATATCTGTGCTGGTGCATAGCGGCGAAGTCAGAATCTTCCTCCCCGTTGTATCTTCATAGTAGATCGCTCCTATATTGCGCGGACTCTCCAAAATATTGCTGTACCCATGTCGGATCATCTAAAAATATACTACTTTTACAGGATCCGACACGCACCCGACGATATTTTCAGAGAGTCCAAACAATATAGGATCGCTCAGTCTAATTCCATTTAAAGAGTAGAGGAGCATAATTAGTTGTAGAAAATGTATTATGTTAAGCTTAATCCAACAAATAGAGAAAGAAAAGAAGTTGCTTTTTGTTAGTGTTAACTCATATTGGGCTAACTATTTTCTGCTATAAGTGTAGTGAATGAAGGTATGAGCCAAAGAGCAATCACCAAAGCCATCCTTGAATCAGTTACCCTTGTTGGTGTCAGCTTTCTTCAGGTCTTCCTCCTCCAACGCCTTTTTGAAAAGAAGATTCGGACTATTAGAGTTTAGCCTTGCATTCTTGGAGCTAGCATTGAAACGTGGGCGGAACTTCACTCTTTATTAGGTGAGCGAAAAAGAATCAAGTCCCATATAGTTCACAGTTGGTCAATTAAATAGACCGCATTTACGAACTTTCCAGCTCATAAGCAGCAGGCAACTTGGATTCTTCATTAGCTTGTGTGGTGAAACAGGGTATTTTACTGACTGCTAACACTGGAGGGTTCTTGGTTGTAAGATTCACAAGTTCCATATACAAGTCACGAGTTGTAGCACAATTTCTTTCATTTAATACTTTCTACTTTACAATGGTGTTTTCCTTTCTTTCTTAAACTCCCTAGCTCCTGCCCATTCAAAATTTGCTGCATAAATTGGAATATTGATTTAATTGAGGGGTTTAATAATAAAAAGTAATGGGCCCTATGATGATCTTATGAATCTAAAGATATCTTTTTCTTATGGTTCTTTGTCTTATTTTATAAGCTATAGTCAAGAATACTAAACAAAAGAGTAAAAGACGGATTTATTTTGACGCGGCCTTTTTATCATATCCTATAAAAAGAAAACGGATGCAGGAAAAAGTCTAATCAGGAACAAGAGAGATCCATTGAATACGATCCTTCACCTTCTCTTTTTTTTCCGGAAGAAATGTGAGACTCCGAACAAAATCAATGAAACAAAAGAAATCCGAGTGAATGGAAATGACAAAGTGAAGAGAACGAGCTCCTTTTGGAACATGTCAAGCTTCAGCTGTTAAACTTGTAAACTAACAGTAACAATAATAAACTCAAGATTAGAAAAAATTAAACACATAGATAAGACAATACATTTTGGTAGCAAAAAGCTGTAATCTGAGTAATATTATAATATAAACAAAGTTTTATTCCAGCAGGATCCATCACAGCTTGACTATACAGCTCCAGACTTCTGGAACACTATTAGCATATAGTTTTCAAAAAAGTTATACTTTACATTGCAATGTCTAGGAGCAAACAGAGTTCATCAATCGGCATCACCGGACCGCATACAGCAGAACCATTTCTTCTGAAAAAAGCAACATGTCCACAATGTTATTATCTACAAAAAATGACTCTAAGATTGTGTATAACTTTAAGAGTTTATGTTATGTACACTATTAGTATAAAGAATTTTCTACATTATCAGGCCATTAAAGCAACGGTACAGTTGTCTCCCGGTGACCCATAGGTCATGGGTAGGCGTGACAAAATGGTTAAAAGAATACAGTTAACCACCCATATTATTCACTAAAAATGGGTTGGATAATGAACTTTTTAAAAATGGATCAAATATGGATAAGAACCATATTATCCATTTAGAAAATGGATAACCAATGGGTAACCAATGAATAACTAATGAGTTTAACTTTTACATTTGTAAAACCTCAAATTGGGGGTTTCTCAAGTTTGGGAGACTAGAAATTCTCCCAAAAATGTTCATATTCAAGAAGTAACCATATTATCCGTCGATTAACCCGTTTTTTATCCGTATCAAATATGGGTCGGGTCGGATAATTTATCCGTTTTTTCATTACCGGTTTCTACCCAAACCATATCCAACCCGACCCGCCCGTTTGCCACTCCTAGTCATGGGCTATGTTGCTCGGACTCTCCCAAAAAATATTGCGGGTTGCGTGTCGGATCCTCCAAATGCAATGTATTTTTGGAGGATCCGACATGGTTACAATATCATTTTGGAGAGTCCGCGCAACATAGGTCATGGGCTTGAGCCGTGGAAGCATCCACTAATATTTGTATTAGGTTAGGCTGCCTATATCATACCCCTTGGGTTGCGACCCTCCCAGGATCCTGCGTGAATGCGGGACGCATTGTACACCGGGCTGCCCTACACCATCGGGTCATATTTACCGATTGTAACAGGTAACCTGCATTACGAATCCCACTTCTAACTTTAAACAGTTCATGGAAGGATCTCAATGGATATATAACCAATCTTACTATTATATCTACTTTATTTGGATTAGATTTGCAGTTCCAATCCAACACAAGTGCTTTTGTAAATTGTATAACCAAATTCAATGTCTTAATATAACCATTTCAAACTACATTCAAGTCATCATATACATATGTGAGCACACATACTCTTAACATAATTTATCTTTCTTTTAAAATGACATGAAATGATGAATTATTACCAACACAATACAAAATCAAAGTATTGTGACATTTCCTTTATCACTTATGGGCGTAGATTGAAGATTAAATACAATGCTCATCATATAATTATGTTTGAGTCGAGGGTCTCTAGAAACAGCCTCTCTATCTTCACAGGGTAGGGGTAAGGTCAGCGTACACACTACCCTCCTCAGATCTCACTTGTGGGATTATACTGGGTATGTTGTTGGTATTGTTGCTCATCATATAAGTAACTCTTTTTATTCTTGTTAATTATAATTTCTTGGTTCTCCATTTTTATTGTTGTTCTCTAGTCTATACCGGGAATATTATTTCTACGTGCTATTTTCCCAACAAAAGCGTCAAAACTTGAGGCAACGATAACATAAAAACAGGTAGATCATCAGCCACAACTTACAGATTGAGGCTTTCCAAGAGTTGCTGTATGCTTGTAGTTTTTCTTTGGCGGGGAGTGATCTATCTTGCCCGTCTTCTTCTCGTTTCGAGCTTTGTTAAAGATGACAGAGAACCTCTCAGCTGAAGCTGGGTCGTTGACATCCCACTCACCAAACTTCGGAAGTGGACGACCTTCCTATATAGTGAATAAGAAAAACTATATATGAATCATGGAGTTCTATATATGTCAAAATATATATTTAAATGAAAATGAATCACATAAGCTTTAATCTTTGCCTTTTACATGTTAGGAGAAAGATACTCCTAATATTGAAAACATAAATGGTAAAGGTTGTAATAAACCTCAGTTGTCTCTCATCACAGAGTGGTATAGACTACGATGATTTTGATGCTAAAATAGTAACATACTACATAATTAACTGCACACAGAATTTATAAACCAGAATTATACCAAGTCTTATTGGCATATACTCAGACAGGACTATGACTCGTAGAAAGCAGACGACTTCAAGTAAACATACTAACATGTCTAAAACATATATTCCTAACTAATTGATATGCGAATATGCAAGTCTCTAACCGGGAAAAAGATCTTGACATACACCGAGTAACAACATATTGAACTTTAACCAACTAGTTGATATTGCTTAAACGAATTATTCACTTCCATTGTGTTATGTACTAATAGGAGCTAAGTTTAACTTGATTTAGACAGACCGGTGGTCGATAAAGTGGGATGAAAACTATGGGATCAGGATCAAATCCCAATAGAGGAAAACAATATTAGGTGATTTCGTTTTATCTGTCTAATCCTTAAGTCTATGCTGATAGGAGACAGTAAGTATAAGGTAAAATAGTCGAGGTGCGCGCTTACCACCATTATAAAAAAAATACCAAATTAATAAATAAAGAAAGAAAAAAACTAAAGGTTCTCTAAAGTCCAATTTCACCATTATTTGTACATTGGTATCGAACATACATAAAATAGGCCGCTAGATATCTTAAAAAAGACATTATATGGGAACCATAAATTGCAAAAAAATCAGTCCAGTACACAAAGTATTTCGCGTTCACGGTTCGAATCCGTGACTTATAAATCACACATAGACAACTTTACCATGGATCGCTCCAAGGCTCCCCTTCAAAACCACAAAAATGGAAAAGATCTCCCAAAAACAATCTAGGGCGACCATCAATTGAACAGAAAAATATAACTCAACAATGCATTTTGAAAAAAACAAAAACACATGCACACAATTGGAATTCAAAAAGACAATTTTTTAAACCTTACAAAGAACACAAACATATAGAGAATTGTGAATCATACCGCCATGTCTTTGGAGTTTGGAAAGGCAGAAAATTGTTTCAAAAACTTGATGTCAAAATGTGAATGCTCAATATAATTGATTGATTAATTAGTATTTCTTCTTCTTTTTTCCTTTTCTTTTGGAAGGAGCAAAAACTGAGGGAGAGTCGTTCTCAAGAAAAGGGGAAAAAGAGAGAGAAAATCTCTCTCCTTTTTCTCTTTCTTGGACTCTACAACTGAATTATGGAAATGTCGTTAGATAGAAAAAGGAAAAAAATGGAGAGAGAGACTGAACTGGCTTCAATGTGAGCCACTGGTTACCACCGGTGGTTTAATTTTTTATTTTTTTTATTTTTCTTTTATGATGAGCGTATTGATTTCATTTTGTTGTTTGAATAATTAAAAGTATAATTATTTACCAAGTGTAACTTATAATTATGGGTTTGTTAAGGTGGTTACACCTACAAACGAATTATAGGTTTGTAATTATCAAAAATCCTAACATGTCGTGATGTCGTCTATCGTGATACTAGGCAAGCCGACATTACGAAGTAATACAACACCTTTAGCAGAAAAATAAATTAAAGCAATTTAAATAACAAAAATTCTCATGAACAGGGATAGAAACCCAAAACTCAACGCGGAATTCCCAACTATCGGGGTGTCACAGAGTATATGAGTATCTATACATCACAAGTCTAGAAAACACGGTCTATAATAGTTTGAGACTAAATACAATAAGCAAGAAGATAGGGAAGAAGAGACAAAGTTTGCGAAACACCGATAGCTACCTCAGAATCTCCAGAAAATCAACTGCGCGAAGAAATCAACACCCACTGTGGACCTCAAATTTTGCACACAAGTCATAAATGACATAACACATGTATTCCAATTTCCAGAATTATATTCCGACACCGATATCAAAAAGTCAACTCCCCGGTCAAACTTCCAAACTTAAATTTCCATTTTAGCCAATTCAAACCTAATTTAACTTCGAACTTCCAAATAATTTTTTCGGACACGCTCCTAAGTCCAAAATCACCATACAGAGCTATTAGAATCATCAAAACTCTATTCCGGGGTCGTTTACACATAGTCAGCATCCGGTCAATTATTTCAACTTAAACTTTAAACCTTGGAACTAAGCGTTCTAATTCATTCCAAAACCTCACCGGACCCGAATCAATTACCCCGACAAGTCACATAACAACTGTAAAGCATAAATTGAGCAGTAAATGAGGGAACGAGGCTGTAATACTCAGAACGACCGGCCGGATCGTTACACTAAAAATGACATTAGAAATTATCTTGCAATATAATGTGGAATCACGTACAAGTGTTGAGAATAGTGAATTAAGAGTTTAGAAGTTAAAAGAGTTTTTAGTAAAGAGGTTGAGTTATGAAATGTATATCTAATTCAATTTAGACTTATATTTTGTGCGTGCTTCAACCATAACGTAGTGTGTTTTGTGATCGCGGACATGTGGTTGGATTCGCTACTACAAATATTACAAGGTTATATCAAACAACATCAAGTTATATGAATATAGTAGATCAACGGACATGCTTCCAAATCAAATGTACGTGCGTAGCATGGCCTTTTCCCCATGAATACATGATATTCCATTCCTCGTGAGTCTTGATCATCCTCTTGTCAATTCCATGTTTTTAATTGTATCGCAAATTTAATTTGCATCTGAATATATGTTGCGAGTAAGGCTGGCAAGTGGGCCTGTTCAGGACCAGGACCGGCCCAGGATCGCGGCTTATATGGGTAGTGGGCCTATACAGTTCTAACCGTTTAAGACCAGAACCGGGGGAGGTGGGCCTGCAAGTGGGCCGGTCCTTTGCGCGAGGACCGCGAGACCGGACCGTTTGGGACCGGTCCTAGCAGGCCTAAACTGTCCCAAACGGTCCCAACACCTCCAAATTTTAAAAAACAAATCTGCCCGTTGGGGCATTTAAAATGTAGCCGTTTCCTCTACCAAAATAGCCATTGGCTATTTACAAAATAGCCATTTAACCCCCTCCAACTTTGTTTTAACCCCAAACTTTTTATAATTACACTTTTTTTTTCTATTTTCAACTATAAATACCCCCTCATTCTTTTATTTTTCTCACAAAATCATCAATCTCTCTCTAAATTTCTTCTATAATTGCTTACTTTATTGTTACAATTTGTACAAAATTGTAAAGTTGGTGAATTGAAGTATTCAAGTCTTCACAACAACTGTGATTAGCATCTTGTTGTGCTCATTCCATAGGAGGAAGGAAGACTAAGAAATATATTGCCATATTTTTCTAATGCAATAATAAAATTATAACGCATTGCTTTGAATATCTCTTTACAATATTTTTGTCTTTAAATTTGAATTAAAAAATTTAGATCAAAATTCTATAATATAATTTACAAGGAATTGCCTTAGATATTTTTATTACCATTTTTTTTTCTCTAACTTCTATAAAAAAAAATTAAAAAATAGAAAGTATCAGTTGGGCCCACTTAGGCTCGGGACCGGCCCACTTTACTCGGGACCATTAGTTTGTGGTCCCGGTCCCGGTCCGATTTCAACAAGAAGCCCGCGAAGTCTAGGTCCACTTAGGACCATTTAATTTGGGACCGGGTCCACTTAGGACTGGTCCACGAAGCCCACTTAGGACCGGACCCGACTCACATACCACCCTTAGTTGTGAGTGGCGGAACCAAAAATTTTAATATGAAGAAATACAAAAAATAATAAAAACTTGCATAGTGAATATATACACTTAACTATATTAAGGGAATTCAACAATTCATATATATACAGAAAAGTTTGTTTGTATCGTAATTGTATCCGACAAAGGGAATTCAATTGAACTCTTCAAAACATTTGGTGCTACGTGCCAAATGTTATGGCATTCACCTTTAAAGCACACCATATTCTCCACCATGAGGATATTATAGCCTATAGGAGTATCTCTTATACAATTCTCTCACTTGGTTGCTAAATTTACTGGAGATTCAGTAATTGCTTTAGCCTACATTTGTAATAAGTAAAAAAGAACGTTGTCAGCAATAATAATCCATGGCCGTTCAGCGGTTAGGATATTTGGCTTTAACCCAGGATACCGGGGTTCGATTCCGGCAACTGAACTTTTTAATATTATCAAAGGTAAATGGTCAAAAGGTAATTTCATTTCCTTTTGGTAATTCACCCATTTCTTTTAAATTCCAGTTTGAGACGATAATTGTCTTCTTTTGGAACCAAAATCATTGGCATATTTAATTATTTCGCATTAAAAGGAAAATTAATTTGAATATGTAATGTAGTTCTCCTTTACTAGTAGGACTATGGCCAATCAATAAGTTAGCATTTTGGGATTAGAATAACGATAACTGGTCGTGAGGCGTGACATCTAAACCAACCCTATTTAGATATTTTTGATTCACACACACACACACACACACACACACACACATATATATATATATATATATATATATATATATATATATTAAATTTGTACGCGATTTTAAGGATATGTGGATTGATTCAACACAAATAATCAAGAATGTTAGATAAACGAGTTAAATATAGAATGAATAACCAAACCAATTGTGATGTTACGACCGGGCTCGGATTTGTATAATAATTTTGCCCTCGATCGGACCCTTGGTTCGAAGCCAAATGTATATAAAGAACAACAATAAAATAAGAACTTTTCAATGACTAGAAAGCAGAAAAATAAGTTTGTATTACCTTGGTATGCGTGCTATAATGTGTCCTATTAAATAAAAAACTTTCCCTATATATAGTAGAATAGTTTCATCCCTATTACAATTCTAGAGAAGATAAAAATCCTTCTTTCTTGTTAATTACTGATCTGTTACCGATATCGGGCGAGATCTGCGCCGTGATATCCGGTTGGGTACGGATATCACGATCCTCTGCTAGTCGTGTACATCCGTTTGCTATATTTTCCGAGGTCTCAAGGCTTGTTTTGGGTTCCGGGAGTGTTGTCTCATCGGTCCGATGGTGAGCACTCCGTTTGGGCCTCGATACAAAGAGCTCCCAGCTTCGATTTCGATCTCATATATTCATACTATGAGCCTGAAGAAGACAACAACTTTTTCGCCTTTTGATCCCCTTTCGATTTGAGAGGCCGGAGTGGAGACGAGGGTTGTGACCTCCCGAGAAGCCGTTCCTATTCTGAAAGAGGCGATCAATATGATAGAATTCATTGAGACACCCTCTTATACTGAGTCCATGCTTGAAGAGGCCCAAGCGGGCACAGAAAAGTCAAGTGAAGGGGTTCAGGGTGAAGATGATCCTCTCCACTCCTTCTTTGATGGATGGACATGTCCACATTAGAAGATTTCTCCGGGCTGGGTCACCTGGAGATACCAAAGAAGGATGTGCCTTCGGGAGCTGACTGACCGAGTATGAGCCCAAGCCGAGCGTGGATCCTAAGCATAAGAGGACGGTTGTTCTCGCAGTACCGGAGGATGCCCGGATCTTGTCTGCTCCGGTAGGTGTAGCCAGCTACCTCCGATGCCTGATGACCGACGAGAACCAGGCAAAAATGAACAAGGTGGGCACGCCAAGTCTCTTTAATGAGGCTACACAGGCGCTGAACCGGGTAAGGTTCTAACACTTTTATACTCCCTTCATGAATCCCGCTTAAGTTTTCCCGTAATGTATCTTACTAGTTCCACTGTTTTACAAGCTTCAGTGCTTTATCATGAAAGCTTTCTCCGGTACCTCTTGGAAATCAGCCAACTTGAGTTCAAACTCAAAGAATAGGCCCGGAAGAAGGACATGTACATGCTTCTTAGTGAGCAACATGATGAGACCCTTAAAGACCTCCAGGCCGAGCTGGACAAAGCTAAGAATGAGGCATTGATCCTAACACGGGAACATGCCGACCTAGTTGAAAAGGTAAAGGTCTTTGAAGCTAAAAACGAGAAGCTAGTCGTGGTGACTAATAACACAACCTCGCAGGTACAATAGAAGATCGACCTGATTGACCAGCTTTAAGCTGAGATGAACAAGGTCAAGGCCATGGTCGAAGTGTGGAAGGACAGGATGGACCTGCTGGTTTCGTAGAAGGAAACTACTAAGGCGGAGTTGGCATCGGTTGATAACCAACTCCCGGTGGCAAATGACAAAGATGATAAGTGGTCTCAGCTGAATGATGATCTTCGAGCACAACTGAGCTTGGTTGTCGCAGAAAGGGATGTTCTCGGAAGAGAATATGAGGCACTGAAGTCCAAATTGGACACAACCTCCGCTGATGCCGAGGACATGGTGTCCTTGTACAAGGACAATGTGGAGGCAGCCGAGACCGGCCTAAAGATAAAGACTGAATATGTGAAGCGGCTGTCCTGAAGAGAGACCTTCGAAGAGATTCACGCCCGAGGTTTCAATCTTTCGATCGAGATCGAGAAAGCCAAAAATCTATAGGCCGAGGCAAATGAGCTCTATGATTTTGAGGGTGCCGAAGCCTCTGAGGGTTCCAACGGTTTCGGAAATGAGTCGGGACCCGGTGAAGACCAAGCGTAGATGCCTTAGTACTTTTTAAGATTTTGTTTCCCTTATGTATATTGTTTTTATTTCGAAGCCATTTTTATTGGGCCTTTGTAAATATATTTCGGAATATATATGAAAATTTTCCCTTTCTGGCAATATAGTGTCTTTACTTTTCCACCATCTTTTTATAATTTCTATTCATGTAATGTTTTTGATGCCTTAGCATAGATGGAAGTTTTCAAGACGCTTGAGTGATTTTAGACGATGCTTTTGCCGAGGGTAACCTTTTAGAAGGTTTCGAGTTTTTATAAAGGCCTTACTCTCTGATTACGAGCTTCAGACGTCTCCAATCCATTTTAGGGTGGCCGTAGCCTTTTGTATTTAGGCACCACCTAATAGGTTTCGTACCTCCAAGATTCGGTAGCCCGGGTTGTCCGAACTTTCTTCGGGCGACAGTCCCCTTGTAGGGGTAGCCCTTGGGCTCGATAGTCCCCGAGTTGGGGTAGCTCAAGGGATCGATAGTCCCCGAGTAGGGGTAGCCCGTGGGCTCTTAGGATCCAGAATTGAAAAAGCAAGAAAATGCGTGATAGCAAGGCAAAAATTTCTTTCATTTCTCAGTGTGTAAAGTACATGATCGAAAGCGCATAAAAACTTGTATCATGGCTAGAGTGGACTATGTGAGCACGGTTAATACGACCGTTTGGCCCTTAAAATGAATCCTAACCACCAAGCATTAGCTTCTAGCATATAAGGTTTTTCTTTTTTCCTTGCTAAAAACGTTAATCGGAGGGTAATGTCACCCAATATTCGAGGTCGAGCTTTAGAGGGCACGAATATTGTTGATATGAAGTGAATGATCATTGACTTCGATTTGAGACCGGTCTTCGAATCTAAGTTAGCTCGTTTTACTGTTTCCTTGTTAAAAACCTTGTCGAAAAATCCATTTTGGGACAATACCGGTTCAAGGGAAAAAGAGTGCAACGCGTACTTTCAGACCTAATAGCCACATCTATTCTTGGCCGTTTGCTTGTAAATGTTAGTCTGATTCATAACATAAATAAAGAGTAATTGAGTTCGTACCTTAGCAGTAGTACCGCTTTAAGTGTGTCACGTTTCAGTTATTCGGTAGTTGCACATCGTTTCCTGCTTTGAGTTTGTACGAGCCTTTGCCAGTAATTCCGATGACTCGATATGGTCCTTCCTAATTCGGTCCCAGCTTCCCTTCATTTGGGTTCCGGGTGTGTAATATACTTTTCTCAACACCAAGTCCCCGATCTTAAAGTATCAGAGGTTGGCTCTTATGTTGTCATATCTTTCTATTCTCTATTCCTGGGCGGCCAACCGGACTAGAGAGACCTTCCGCCTTTCATCCAATAGTTCCAGGCTCGTGATCATGGCCTCACCGTTTGACTTTTCTGTCGCATATTGGAACCTGAGGCTCGATTTTCCCATTTTGACTAGTATTAAGGCTTCGGCCCCGTAGACCAACGAAAATAGAGTGGCCCCGATACTAGACTTCGAGGTCGTACGATATGCCCACAGGACTTCGAGCAGGATTTCCTTCCATTTCCCTTTGGCATAGGTCAACCTCTTTTTCAGGTTTTGAAGTATGTTTTATTTGTTGATTCTGCCTGTCCATTCCACTAGAGTGGTAAGGTGTTTATAATATTTTCTTGATCTTGTGATCTTCGAAGAATTTATTTACCTTACTGCCGAGAAATTGTTTCCCATTATCGCAAACAGTATCGGCCGGTATCCCGAATCGACATATTATATGGTCCCAGATGAAGTCAATGACTTCTTTCTCCCGGACTTTTCCTAACGCTTGATCTTTGACCCATTTGGAAAAATAATCGGTCATGAATAGTATGAATTAAGCCTTACCAAGTGACCATGGTAGGGGATCGACGATATTCATTCCCCACTTCATAAACGGCCACGGGGACAAGACCAAGTGGAGTAGTTCTCCCGGTTGATGGAAGATTGGGGCATGTCTCTGGCAGTTGTCACATTTTCGTATGAAGTCCTTCGCATCTTTCTCCATTTCGGTCCAATAGTAGCCGCCCCTGATTAATTTTTGGACCAACTATTTTGCCCCCGAATGGTTCCCACAAGTGCCTTCGTGAACATCTCTCAAGGCATATTCGGTATCTCCCGTCCCCAAGCATTTGGCTAGCGGGCCGTCGAATCTTCTCCTGAATAATGTCCTTTCAACCAAGCTAAATCCGCAGCCTTGGTATGCAAAGCTCTCGATTCTTTGGGATCCGAGGGTAATTTTCATGTGTTCAAGTAGTCTATGTACTTGTTCCTTCAATCCCAAGTTAAACTCGTTGAGTTTACTTCGATCATGGCTTTCTTCTACCACTGATTTCATGAGTTGTACTACTGCTCCTTAACTGAATTCATCAATATCGACCGACGACCCCAAGTTAGGCAGGGCGTCGGCCTCGCTGTTTTGATCTTGGGGAACGTGCTACAGGGTCCATTCCCTGAATTGATGCAGGATTACCTGTAATTTGTCTAAGTACCTTCGCATATGTTCCTATTTCACTTCGAACGTTCCATTAACTTGATTTACCATGAGTACGGAGTCGCACTTGGCTTCGATCACCTCGGCCCCAAGGCTTTTAGCCAATTCGAGACCTGCAATCACTTCCTCATACTCGGCCTCATTGTTAGTCAATTTCACAGTTCTAATAGACTGCCTAACTACACACCCCGTAGGTGGTTTCAACACGATGCCGAGCCCGAACCCTTTTGCGTTCGAGGCACCGTCCGTAAAAAGGGTCCAAATTCTCGAGGTAGTCCCCAAGGTTAGTAATAATTCCTCTTCGACTTCGGGTATTAAGGCCGGCGTAAAGTCGGCCATTAAGTCTACCAAAATTTGAGATTTTATGGCGGTTCGGGGTCGATACTCGATATCGTATCCATTGATTTTGCTGGCCCATTTGGCCAATCGGCCCGAGAGCTAGGGTTTGTGCATGATGTTCCTCAGTGGGTAAGAGGTTACATTACTTATGTGGTGGCATTGAAAGTATGATTTTAACTTTGTGGAGGTGCTTAGCAAAGCGAGCACCAATTTTTCCAAGTGTGGATACCTTGTTTCGGCCTCGCCTAGAGTTCTACTGATATAGTAAATGGGAAATTATTTACCTTTCTCTTCCTGGACTAAGACTTCACTTACCGCAACCTCAGGAACCTCTAAGTAAAGGTAATAACTATTCATCCTCCTTCGGAGTGTGGAGTAGGGGCAGACTCGATAGGTACCGTTTGAGTTCTTCCAAATCTTATTGGCATTCTAGGGTCCAGGAAAAGTTATTCTTCTTCTTCAATAGTGAGAAGAATCGATGGTTTTTGTCCAAGAACCTCGATATGAACCGGCCCAGGGCAGCTATATGCTCGGTCAGCCTCTGAATGACCTTGACATTGTCCACCACGGTGATGTCTTCTACGACTTCAATTTTGTCGGGATTGAGCTCGACTCCTCGATTGGATACGATGAACCCGAGGAATTTTCCCGATTCGATCTCGAATGCGCACTTCTCCGGGTTCAGCTTCATATTGTATTTCTTCAAAATGTCGAAGGTTTCCTGTAAATGTTTCAAATGGTCCTATGCTCGCAGGGGCTTGACTAACATGTCGTTAATACAAACTTTCATTAATTTTCCTATCTATTTTCAAACATCCGGTTTACTAGGCATTGATAGGTGGCACCGACATTCTTTAATTCGAATGGCATTACGTCATAACAATAGGTGCCAAATTTAGTGATAAAATAAGTCTTTTCTTGATCACTTGGTTCCATCCGAATTTGGTTGTACCCGGAATAGGCATCGAGAAAGTTGAGTATCTCATGTTCGACCGTCGCATCAAATATCCGATCGATGTTAGGCAAAGGAAAAGAATCCTTAGGGCATGCCTTGTTCATATATTTGTAATCTACACACATTCTTATCTTATTTCCGTTTTTAGGCATTACCACGACATTAGCTAACTAGCTCGGGTATTTAACTTCCCGAATGGACCCTATTTTAAGGAGTTTAGATACCTCGTCCTTGATGAATGCATGCTTGACCTCAAACTTTGGTCTCCTCTTCTATTTAACCGGGTGGAACTTCAGGTCCAAACTCAGATTATGAGTGGTCACTTCCGAGGGGATCCCTGTCATGTCAGGGTGGGACCAAACAAAATAGTCTATGTTAGCTTTAAGAAATTCAGTGAGTTTTTTCCTGAGCTCGAGAGTTAACCCCGTGCCTAGGTATACCTTTCGATCTAGTAGGTATTCGATCAATATGACTTACTCCAACTCCTCGACCGTCGATTTAGTGGTGTCGGTATCATCAGGAGCTATGAACGACCTCGAAACTCCATAAACATCCTCCTCGTCTACTCTTCGCTCCTTCGGTTCGGTCAGGGCCGACATCGGTGATTGCTATTTCATTTCTTTATTTTTGATTGGCTATAGGTTCCTTAATGTCAAAACCGTAGGTGCCGGGATTACCTCGTTGACTGCGAATATTTCATTTATAGCCGATTTCTCTTCGTAGACCGTCTTGACTCCTCTCGGCGTAGGCAACTTCAGTGTCTGGTGTAAGGTTGAAGGTAACGCCCTCATGTTATGAACCCATGGCCTTCCGAATTCGGCATTGTACCTCATGTCCCCTTCGATCACGTAGAACTTTGTATCTTGGATCATCCCGGTGGTGTTCACTAGCAGGGTTATCTCCCCTTTAGTAGTTTTGCATGCCATGTTAAATCCGTTCAGCACCCAAATCGCCGGTACTATTTGTTCTTGTAACCCCAACTGCTCTACGACCCTTGATATGATGATATTGGCCGAGCTACCTGGATCAATCAATACACATTTAACTCGAGATTTATTGATAAGTACAGATATTACCAGTGCATCATTGTGTGGTTGCACGATGCCCTCGGCATCCTCGTCGTTGAACAAGATAGTTCCCTGCAGGACATAATCTCGGGTACATTTTCCCATTGTGATAGATACTTTAGTGCGCTTTATCATCGGTCCTTGAGGGATATCGACCCCTCCAATGATCAGATTGATGATGTGCTGAGGCTCCTCAAGTTCGGCCTATTTTTTGGCGTCCCTGTTCCTGAAGTGATTTTTGGCTCGATCGCTAAGAAGTTCTCGGAGGTGCCCATTATTGAACAACCGAGCAACCTCTTCTCTCAATTGTTCGCAATCCTCAATCCTGTGTCTATCAGTGCCATTATACTTGCACATAAAGTTAGGATCTCTTTCGGTAGGGTCAGACTGCAACAGTCGGGGCCACTTGGTTTCCTTGATGCGCCCCATAGCTAATACGATGTTGACCGCATCAATGTTGAAGTTGTATTCTAAAAATCTTGGTGCTTCCTTACCCCCGAGCGGCCTGTCGAACCCATTTTTTTCATCAGACCTCGGCTACTAGGCCCTCGATCTCCTGTCTTTTCGTTCCTTGTGGGTTGACGCCGGAGCCCATTTCCCCTTCGATCCACGTTGTGTGGTTGGTATCGATCCCGAACAGATTTTGGTTCATGATCGATGACTCTCCTTGACCTGTCGTCGGCTCTGCGGGATAAACGAACCTTGAAGGGGCTCCGAGTTGGTCGTCCTCAACTCTGAATTTTGACTGGTACATGTTGTGGACGTCGACCCAAGTTACCGCTGGATACTCTACCAAGTTTTTTTAGCTGTTGCAAAACCAAGGAGCTTCGGGGGTTATGTCCTTGAGTGAATTCATGAACGGCCCAATAATCAGCGACTGGAGGCAGGTCCATCGTTCGATCTGGAATCTCAACATGAAATACCTGAGCATCTCGTTATCTCTTTGTTTAACCTTAAAAAGGTCCGATTTTTTGGTTTCAACCTTGATGGCCCCGGCATGGGCTGTCACAAAAGCATCTGCAATCATAGCAAACGAATCAATAGAATTTAGGGGTATGTTGTGATACCATATCATTGCTCTTTTTGACAGAGTTTTCCCAAACTATTTCAGCAACACCGACTCGATTTCGTCATCTTCCAAGTCGTTCCCCTTTGATGGCACATGTATAGGAGGTTACATGCTCGTTTGGATCCATGGTTCCATTGTACTTCGGAATATCGGGCATACAAAACCTCTTCGGGATCGACTTTGGTGCCACGCTCGGAGGGAAAGCCTTTTGGATAAAATTCTTGGAATCGGGTCCTTTCAATATCGAGGGTGCTCCCGAGATTTGATCGACCTTGGAATTATATGTCTCCACCTTCTTGTCGTTGACCTCAATTTTTTTCTCACCTGATTCTATCTGCTTTGTCAATGCTTCAAGCATTTTAATTATCTCGGGGTTGACCCTGGGATCAGCTTCACCCGATCTCATAGTGGTTTGTTCGTTTCTTCGGATGTTCTCCCGAGAGCATTCGGGCTCGACCCTGCTAGGGGCGTGGGCTTGATTATGTAGTTGTGCTATCGCCGCCTATTGAGACTGCATCATTTCGAAGATTAGTCATAGGCTTACCCAATCACCTTCGCCTTTGGGCGTTTCTCGACATGGTTTTCGAGGACCACCACGAACACTATTTAGGGGTTAGTCAGCAGGTTGACATTGATAGGAACCTGTGATTTGGCGTCGATTGGATCGGCAACTGTGAATCTATTGGGATCAGTATGGGGCACTTCATTGCTAAGTACTAGATTGTTGTTTTCACCATGATGGCCAGCCTCAGCTTCAACGTTCAAGTGGGCAGACTGAGAATTTGAAATCTTTAAGCTGACCTGAAATTGAGACTTTAAAGAACAAACGTAAAATATAGCATGTTATGGAGATTTATATTAAACCACCATTACTATTCTCAGCCCCATGGTGGGCGCCAAAGTATTTACCCTTAAAATGGATAACAATTAAATTTATATGCGGTTGTAAGGATATGTGAATTGATTCAATACAAATAATCAAGAATGTTAGATAAACGAGTTAAATATAGAATGAATAACCAACACAAATGTGATGTTACGGTCGGGCTCGAATTTGTGTTGAACAGTAATTTTTCCCTCGATCGGACCCTTGGTTGCCATTTATATAGTAGGAGAGTTTCATCCCTAGTACAATTCTAAAAAAAAGTAAAAATCCTCATTACTCATTAATTACTGATCTGTTATCGAGATCGGGCGAGATCTACGCCGTGATATCCGGTTGGATGTGGATATCATAGTTTTCTGTTAGTCGTGCACAGTAGTTTTCTATGTTTTCCGAGGTCTGAGAGCTCGTTCTGGGTTTGGGGTGTGTTGTCTCATCAGATCCGATGGTGAGCACTCAGTTTTGGCCCCGTTACAAATATGTAACGACCCGATCGGTCGTTTTGCTTTCTAGATCCATATTCCTTTAAATAAGACTCCCCATATGTGCTTTTACTATTTTATGACTTGTAGGGATGTTAGTTCGGGTTTGGAAGGGTTCAGGTTGAAATCAGAACACTTAGTTCCTTAATATTGGCTTAAAAGAGGTAAGTTTGACTTGGGTCAACATTTTTAATAAACGACCTTAGAACCAGGATTTGACGGTCCCAATAGGTTTGTATGATGATTTTGGACTTGGGCGTATGTTTGGATCGGGTTTCGGATGACCCGAGAGAGTTTCAGCGCTTAATATTGAAAGTTGGCGCATTGGAGGTTTTCAAGTTCTTTAAATTTGGTTTGAAGTAGGTTTTGGTGTTATTGAGGTCCGTTTTGGATTCTGGGCCTGGGAATAGCTTTTTATGGTGATTTATAACTTGCAAGCAAAATTTGGCATAATTCTGAGTCGATTTGATAGGAATCGGACTCCCGGAAGTGTTTCTAGAAGTTTATGAGTTTCATAATTCGATTCATGTGTTTTGGTGTTCGATTCGTATTTCTAGATGTTATTTTGGTGTTTCGATCACACAAGTGGGTCCCTATGATATTGTTGGATGTGTGAGTGTTATTTGATAGGGTCCCGGGGGGCCCGAATGCGAAACAGATTGGAATCAGACTCGAAAATTTGTATTAAGGACTGTTGGTGCACCAGTTCTGGTACGTCCGCACCCGTGAGATTTTGGCCGCAGGTGCGAGGTTTGATTGCATAAGCGGACTTGGATTGGTGGTCAGTGGCCCGCATAAGTGGCCTCGCTTATGCGATGATAGGGCTGTAGATGCGAATGGAGGCCGGCCAGTCTTAGGTCACAGGTGCGACAGAACTTCCGCAGAAGGGCGCCCGCAGAAGTGGGAGCCCGTCCGCAGAAGCGAAGGGAGGCAACCTGGACTAGGACCGCACCTGCGATGGATGTTTCGCAGGTGCGGCGTCGCAGGTGCTCTACTGGACCCGCATAAGCGAAAATCGCTAGGGAAGTGAGGTTCATTTAAGGTCGGGACTTAGGCTATTTTGGTTCATTTCTTTCACTTCTTGGACGATTTTGGAGCTCTTAACACTACTAGTAATCCGGTAAAAATCGACCAAAAATACCGACCAACGTTGGTCGGTAATGGCAAAAAATCGATCAAAACGCGACCATTTACGTGTGGACGGTATTTTTGTGGTCGGAAAGGAATACCGACCAAAGTTGGTCGGAAATTACCGACCAAATTTGGTCGGTTAATTAAATTCAAAAAACAAATATTGCAAAAAAAAAAAACCGACCAAAGTTGTTCGGTATTTTAATTATGTAATAAAAAGATTCACCATCTGGGAATCGAACCGGGGTCTGTACTGTGGCAGGATACTATTCTAACACTAGACCATTGGTACATTTTGTTTTAAGATTGTCTTTTATTTGATTTATACTCTTTAATTGTATTTTCGCACGAAAATAACCGACCAAAGTTGGTCGGTTTTATTAAAAAGTAAAATTACCGACCAAAGTTGATCGATTTTTTTAAATGACCCGCCGAATTAACCGACCAATTTTGGTCGGTTTTTTTAATATTAATTTTTATTTATTTTAATTAAAAAACCGACCAAAGTTGGTCGGTTTCTTGAAACATAAATTTTGCGGGACTCAAAAATAGTTTCCCGCATTTTTGCACCAAAGAAAACCGACCAAAGTTGGTCGGTTTCGTAAAAAAAAAATTAAAAAAAAATATTTTGAAAAACCGACCAACTTTGGTCGGTTTTTTGACCCACCAAAGTTGGTCTGTTTTTGCCGAATTTTTAGTTGTGTAAAGAGGAGTTTTCACCTAGCACTTTGAGGTATGTAATTTCTATACAAGATGAGTTTAATACATGCATTTTTGGGTAGATTCGTAACACATAAATTGTAGAAATTGTGGGTTTAGTTGAAAAACTTTGGTTTTGATAAAAATGAGATTTAACCACAAAAATAATTATGGAATTGGGTAAAAATTATATATTTGTGTTCGTGAGGTTATGGGTAACATTTATCTTCGAAAAGTTTCAGAATCCGGACACGTGGGCTCGGGGTAAATTTTAAGAAGCCTCCAACTTGGGTTGGGTAATTACTCTAATAGGTAAATTACGAACTTGTGAGTGTATATTGATTAATTTATATAATAGTTGACTTGCTTCGGATTGTTCGGCACCAAGTTGAGACTTTAAAGTGAGTTTTAGGACCCAAATCTAAAGTCTTGTGTGTACGAACTCGGATTGTTCGCACGAGGTGACGAGAGTCCATGCATAACTACTAATTATGCTTAAATCGGGGTAGTTTTAGGACCCAAATCATGAAATACTTGTATTGTTTGCACTTTATTTGTTAATTGAAGTGCCTAAATTATATTGAAACTTGATAAAGGATTCGAAAAGACCGAATTTCACTTACTTTGAGTTTTGGCGGGTTACTTGACCGTTAATAGAAATTGTGTTTCCTTGTGTATTAGTCTTGTAATAGTTTTTAAATCGGATGTTAATAGAGTATTTTCTCTTCTTGTAGAGCGGACCGAACACCTCGGCAGTATAATAGATGCATCTATGATTCGTGCCGCTCGACCCTCGGCAATATACACATTATTCTGGATCGGTTCGTACGACCTCGACATAAATCATGTGTGTTGATTCTTGGGGCTCAGATACACTTGATATTATTATTTTTATGAAATGAGGGGTTATAATTCATTTGCCTGAATTTTATCTAGAGTTAGTATGTGTTAGTTGATGGTAGGCTATAATATCATGTTTTAGTCGATTATTACATTCTAATTTACTGCACTTTAGTTGAGTTTGAGCTTTAATCGCCAGTGTTTTACACTAATTGTGTCTTTTATGCCTTGTAGGAGTGATTCCGAGCTATGTAGATGTTGTGGAATGAATTCAAGTGATTTTGAGCTTTGATGTTTCAGTAAAAGCCCAAGGAATTAAGCCGGGATCGTGTTCGGGGATCAACGGATGATAGTTAAGAACGAACGAAGAATCGAGCAGGCATATTGCATAGTGTCTAGTAAAATGTACATAAATTTACGCTTGGAACTCCGTTTGGGCTCCACAATATATTGTTTGAAAGCTAATCCAAAGGGCTATAACTTTCATATTTTATGTGTTTTAAAATCCCAACAGAACAGGGTGAAATTTTCACGGCAAGTGTGCGGCCGCGTACTGACCGTGCATATGGACAGAACAGTGTAAAAAGTGCGCAGCCAAGTGCGCGACCGCGCATGTTCAACTCTGGAAAAGTGTCCTTTTTCGCGTAGGAGAAGCTATATTTATTTGGACCCAACCCTACTTGGTATATATACATGGAAAAATGGTATTTTGAGGACTTTTGACATAATTTTGACCTAAGGAAGCTAAGGAGAAAAGGGAGAAGCTAGAGCACAAGGATTTCACCATTCATCCTCACTCAAGACAAAGGTTTGGATGTTTTATGTTTTCCTTTGACTTAAACTTAATTGTGACGAAATTCTCCATATCCATGGAGTAATTCTTCCTTAGGGATTGCTGGATTTGGTGTTTTGAGAATTGTTTGTGGATATTAACTCTAGTTTTATGTATTGAATCGTTCTGGGTGTTTTTATTGTTGCATATATATTCACATGTTTATGTAATTGAAAGAGGCATAACTTGTGATATATTTGCATTATCTTGTTGGTTGAATTCGTTGATTCTTCTTAATTATCGAAAGAGGCTAGTTGAATTATTATTTAGACCCAGTTAGAAGGATAATCGAAAGAAGTTCTCCTAAAGACTAATCCACTACAAATTCTTGCATATCGTCACTGAGCTTAACTTAGTTTATATTGTGAGGTTGAGACTTAATCGAGAGAGGAATTTCTACTAAACATTGAACTAATAATTGAGTGAATTCGAGAGACTCCCTTGAACCTTAGAAGTGAATCGACTAGAGTTAATTCCAAACAAGTATCTTGCACCTATCCAATCAACCCCTATTTTCTCCCATTGATATCTTCTTTTCTTACTCTTATTGCGATTGTCATTAGCCAATAGTTTAGACTTTTAGTTAATTTTAGTTTTAATTCACACAAATCCAAATTATTGATCATCTTGGATAGCAATTAAAACTAGAAGCTACGAAAACACTGTATAAATCCAATCCCCGTGGATACGATAATTTTGTGTGTTTTTAGCTCGTCATTAGTTGAAGATTTTTGGAATTTACTATCAGTTAAAGAATCATTTATCCACTGCTTGATATCATGTTATTATTATTATTCACATATCTCATGCCTATTTAGAATTTTTGTATTTTATTGTTGGCCCATAGTAAATATCGATGTCGACCCCTCGTCACTACTTCTTTGAGGTTAGACTGGATATTTACTGGGTAGATATTTTTTATATACTCATTCTACACTTCTGCACTAATCTTACATGATCTGAGGTAGGTTCATATAGCAGTCAGTCAGGCGCGCGCCCCCATTACCCCGAGGCTTAGTGGTGAGTTGCTTTCTGAGTCCGTTCTGTAGCACCCGGAGTCTCTCTTTTGTATTTACTTTCTGTCTACTCTATTTTAGACAGTAGCTTAGTATTTTGTATATTCTACTAGTTGCTCATTCACTTGTGACACCGGGTCTTGGAAGTATGCTAGTAGACATTTGATGGTTAGTGGGTATTTATATCACTGTACTTGCTCCTTTATGAGCTTACGCTTACTTTATTAAATTTTTCACTTATCATTTACTTAATAAATACAAATCAACTACTTTAAAATTATTAAAAAGAATAAATACATGGCTAGTTCACCGTTGGCTTGCCTAGCGGCGACGTTGGGCGCCATCATGGCCTATAGGAGAAATTGGATCGTGACAACATGGTATTAGAGCAATAGGTTCACGTAGGTCTCACAAGTTATGAGAAGGCCTAATAGAGTCTTGCGGATCGGTGTAGAGACGTACGTTCTTATCTTTGAGAGGCTATAGGATGTTAGGAAACTACTCTTTCTTCATCTCCTATCGTGCAATTGATGTTATTCTAAGTATCTTTCTCTTATTCTCTTAAAGATGTTGAGAACGCGCGCGACATATGTATCCGACCATGGAGGAGCTGCTCCCCCTGTTGCTAGAGGCCGAGGGAGGGCTCCAACTCATGGTAGAGGAAGAGGGCATCCTAAAGTTTCTCCAGTTGTGCTACCAGTGGATCCAATGGAGGATCCTGCTATTGAGGAGCAGGGCGAGGTGCCTGCAGCAGAGCCAGCCCCAGTGGATTTCATGTCCGCACAAGGATTCCAGGAGGTCATGGGCCGTATGCTACGGTTCATGGATTCTATGACTTAGGCTGGTTTATTTCCAGCAGACCCAGCCACATCTCAGGCGGGAGGGGGAGCACAGACCCCTTCCTCTCAGGCTACATGGCATGAAGCTTCCGTATATCAGACCTCGGGCGCACTACCCATAGGCTGAGCTCAGCCAATTACAACGGCTATACCGAGCCCAGACCAGATGCGGCCGGCGAGCTGTAGAAGCTATTGAATAAATGGACCAGGCTACATCCTCCTCTCTTTGGAGGTGAGTGACGTGAGGACCCCTAGGACTTTATTGATCGTTGCAGAGATAGACTGCGCAACATGAAGATATTTGAGTCCCACGGGGTGGACTTTACCACCTTTCAGTTATAAGGCAGGGCCCGTAGATAGTGGCAGTCCTATCTTCTCGGCAGGCTAACAGGTTCTCCTCCCTTAACTTGGGATCAGTTCACACACCTCTTTTGGGATAGATATATTCCAACCTCTCTGAGGAAAGAGTTGCGATTTCAGTTCAAGTAGCTCCAGTAGGGCCAGATGTCGGTGACCGACTATGAGGCGAGATTCTCTAAGTTATCTCGCCATGCACTTATGATACTTTCCACCAATGCATAGAGAGTACAAAGGTTTGTTGCGGGTTTGCACTCTAGTTACCAAGACACTATGGCCCAAAAGGTTGATATGGGGATTTCTTACGAGCTGGTTGTGGAGATAGCTCGGAGGATCGATGGTGTTCATTAGCAGAGCCGAGAGCAGACGTCGAGGGACAAGCAGTTTTGATATTCTGGAGGGTTCAGTGGTGCTCCGGCTGGGGGAAGAGGTCAGTTTGTGTGGGGTCAGTCTAACAAGCCCACATATCCAGCATCGCCGCCTCCTTAGGGTGCCCTAGTGCGGCCCGATTTCAGCGCCATTCCAGAGAGCTCCTATTGTCCATCAGTTATTCTGTATTCCTCCTGTGGGTATTCAGGCCATCAGAGTGAGACTTCAGGTCAGTAGTCCACCATACCAAGAGGTTGTTCCGAGTGCAGGGATCTTGGTCATGCGAGGAGGTTCTACCCCAGGCTTCGGGGCAAGGCAGTACAACAGGGTCAATAGTTTATGATTATAGCACCAGCTACCACACCAGTCGTCCGGCCACCCAGAGGCGGAGGGTAGGTGGGTATGGGTCATCCTAGAGGTGGAGGCTAGTCAGGTGACGCTCCAACTAAGTTCTATGCCTTTCCAGCCAGACCAGATGCAGTAGCCTTAAATGCCGTGATCATATGTATTATTTCTATCTGCGGTAGGGATGCTTCAGTGCTATTTGACCCAGGGTCTACATGTTCATATGTTTTATCTCTATTTGCTCATTTTTTGGGTGTTTCTCGTGAGTCCCTGGGTACTCCTATTTATGTGTCCATGCCAGTAGGCAATTTGTTTATTGATTTGGCTCCAGGTACCCAGCCAATCTCTATTGCACTGTACCGCATGGCTCCAAAAGAGTTGAAGGAGTTGAAAAAACAACTTGAGGAGTTGCTAGCAAAGGGATTTGTCAGACCGAGTGTGTCGCCTTGGGGTGCACCGGTGTTATTCGTGAAGAAGAAGGACAGAACTATGTGGATATGCATTGATTACCGACAATTGAACAAAGTTACCATTAAGAACAAGTACCCGTTGTGGCATATTGATGATTTGTTTGACCAGTTGTACGGTGCCAGGGTGTTCTGTAAGATCGACTTGAGATTGAGGTATCATTAGTTGAAGATTCGTGATTCGGATGTTTCGAAGACGACTTTCCGAACTAGATATGGCCACTATAAGTTCCTAATGATGTCCTTCGGCTTGACTAACGCCCCGTCGGCATTTATGAATTTGATGAACTGGGTGTTCAGGACATATATTGACTCGTTTTTCATTGTCTTCATTGATGACATATTTATTTACTCGCGTAACATGGAGGAGCACGAGCAGCATTTGAGAGTGGTGCTTCACACCTTGCGGGAACATAAGTTATATGCTAAGTTCTCCAAGTGTGAAATCTGGTTGGATTATATGGCATTCTTGGGGCATGTTGTATCACGCGAGGGTATTAAGGTAGGTCGCAGGAAGATCGAGGCAGTTTAGAGTTGGACTCGACCTACCACAACGACCGAGATCAGGAGCTTCTTGGGGTTAGCAAGTTATTATATCCGGTTTGTGGAGGGTTTCTCATCTATTGCAGCACCTTTGACTAGATTTACCCACAAGGGAGCTCCGCTCCGATGGTCCGAGGATTGCGAGGCGATCTTTCAGAAGCTCAAGACCGCATTGACTACAGCACCTGTGTCAGTGTTGCCTTCCGGTTTAGGGATGTATATTGTGTATTGCGACACTTCCCGCATTGACTTGGGTTATGTATTGATGTAGGAGGGGCGGGTTATTGTATATGCTTCAAGTTACTTGAAGCCCCACAAGAAGAATTACCCCGTACACAATTTGGAGTTGGCCGCGATAGTTCATGCTCTCAAGATCTGGATGCATTATATTTATGGGGTGTCTTGTGAGGTTTACACCGATCATCGTAGCTTGCAGCTGCAATTGCACATTTTTGTCACATTTTCTTTTTTTATTTGGTGTTATTTGGATTTAATTAGTCTAGTTTGTTAAAGGGGTTTAAGGGATTGGATTAATGCCTATTTCAAATGAGTTATGCACAAATCAGGCCTAATATTTGAGCCCAATTAGGTCATACCCGACCCATTAGGTGGCTGGCCAAGAAAGAGCTCAAAACGATGTAGTTTTGCCTTGAAACTACGTCGTTTCACTTAATGAATTCAAGACTTAATCTAAACCATTGATCACCTTTTGATCCAACGACCCTTATATATCCCCCACCCTAGGTATTTAATGTCTAAAATCCCAAACAATTTGCCCCATTTCCCTTATTACTCTCCCCTTTCTTCTTCCCATCTCTCTCTTTTCCTCTCACCCTACTCCGCCCGCTGCCGCCCACTGGAATTCGTCACCGGCAGCGGAGCACCTCCAATTGCCCCAAAATCGAACCATACAATCACCTCAACCCCCTCTTTCTAAATCTTCAACCCAAATCCCTCAAAACCCGCCCAAATTTCACGATTTTTAGATCTAAGAAAACTTAGCCGCCACCTATTTTCCCAAAATTAAAGAACTCCGACCACTACCATCCTACAACACATACATGAATGGATAGAGCTCCGTGATACCTACACTTTCCCCTTAATTTCACCTATAAATGCCGCCCATCACCACTAGCCGCCGCGGCTCCACTGCCTCACCGCCGCCAAAATGCCCTGAACCCCCATCTTAGCTATTTTCGACTCAAAGACACTCATTTCTTTTGGCGATATGCTGAAACTCATTTCGTTCTAGCGTCTACCCGAAAGAAACGTACGTTTCGGAGTCGGGCAGTCGCCTTTTAGTGTCTCCGGCGTATTCTCGAGGCTTACACAATTTCAAGCATACTCGTTAGGTATAACCATCATCCCTTTAATTAGTTTCTGATTTTTTATACAGTAGTAAATTAGTTTCTGAATTTTTTTTTAAAATTTATCTTTTCGATTTTGATTTGTTGTTGTTAATTAAAGTTTCAAGTTAGGTTTATTTAATTAGTTATCTCTATTTAGTTTAGTTGTTTGTTAGATTGTTATTGATTAAACGTGATCTTTAGTGTATTAGTTAAATCATTTACTTAGTTACTCGATTGTTTAGTTGATGAACGTCGTCGTCTGATTGTTAGCGGTGTTCACCTAATTTCTGTTTTGAGCATTAGTTTGTGAATTCATATGTTTGTTCTATTTGTTTTTAGCTTGCACAACTCAATTTGTTTTAATCTAGTTAGTTTGAGTTTTAGTTCCATTTGAAGTCTTGTTTCTGTTTTGTCAATGTTTTGTTGTTTGAGTTTGATTTGGTTCGAAATCAATATGGTGGTATTGATGTTGTTAAAATTTGAAGTTTAGACGAGTTTTATCATAAAATAGGGTACTAGTAGACTACTTTCTACTAGTAGGGTGGCTGAAATGATAGGTTTTCTCCTTGCTTCTAATATAGCAGATTTTCAGGCTGTCCTTTCACCTTTTGGACAGTCTTTGAACAATCTTTAGCACACAAAGTCAGTCTTTTGGACAGATTTTTGGTGAACCAAAATCTGTCCCAAAAAGTGACTGTATTTACCTATTTAAGGGTCTACTCTTCCCATACTTAAGACACACTCTATGACACTTGGATAACATCTTTAGAGTTATTTGAATATACAAAAACTTGAGAGAAAAATCAGCAGCTAAAAATATCTAATAGTAAGCTGAAATGGTGAGCTTTGTGAAGGTTTCTTAGGGTGAAGACTCTTTCAAAAAGATAAGTCTTTTAGAGTTTGTTCTGGGCTTCTACTCTAAAATTTTCGGGTTGTTCAAACGTTCATCTTACTGCTGTTTCCTTGCTGTTCCACTGCTGTTTCTTCTCGCTTTTCACTGTTGTATCGTATTTCTGCTCTTCAGGTAACTTTTGAACTTTTGTAATGCAGATTTTCATAACAATAAACCAAGATTTGAACCTATTTTGACTATTGGAATAGAGCTGAACTCATTTGGCTATTTGTTTAGCAACAATGTGAATATATAACTGCTAGTTTGAAATTGCTCCTTACATGTTAGCTGAAGCACCACTTTGTAGTCTTATTTAGTTATTGAAAAGATAAGCTACCATAAACTGACCACTATGGATTGAATGTGAATATTTTTCTCTTGTTTCTTTTAAATTTTGGAGTTCCAATATACTGGTAGGTTTCTTGAGTCTTTGCTATCATTATATCCCTTTTGCATTAATAAAGTCTCATTTGAATTATGAAGCTATTTTATTAAAGGAGACAACTCATTTGCCTATTTCTTTCTATTGTGTCAGTTTAAGCAAAAATGAGTATTTAGAAGTTTCCATTAGTCCACTTTATAATTGCTAAGTAAAAAAAAATGAGGTTGTTATTAATTTAGAGTGTTTGTTAGTATTTGAATGACAGAAGATAGCTATTTTATCTAAGTGAATGTCTTGGATTTAATTTTGACATATGGACTGTGACCAAATTTAGTTAAAGAAAATTAAGAGGCCATGATCACTCTTGTTGAGTGTAGGGAATAGTGTGCACAAATGATATTAGAATTAATAAAAAGGGGGCCATGTTAGACCTTCAATATACATGGGGTTGGTCTTGAATCATAATATATTGGGTTGGGTTTAATAAAATGCATATTGGCCCAATGCCAATAAATAAGCTGGTAACCCATATTTTCTTAATAAGCCGGTGGCTCATATTTTCTTTTAACAAGTCGTTGGCCCATTCTTTTATTTAGTTGAGGGTTACTTCTCTTTTAATAGGACGGTGGCCCATTTCCTAAAAAATGAATAAAGCTGGTCCAAACTCGTGTGCCGTATTTTCTCCAAATAATAAATTTAAATCAATTTTTATTTATTTATTTATTTATTTATTTATTATTTAACTAATTAAAATATTTTAATCACCTTTTAATTAATTAATTTAAACGTTAGGCAATTAGTAGGCGCGCTTTGACTTTCAATAAATTAGTAAAATAACCCCATACCATACCCCATTAGTTTTAGTTAATCCTTTGATAAAATCGCGGATTCGCTTGCGTAGCGCGATAAGTTACTTTTAATAATTTTCAAAAAAAAAAAATAATTTTCTCAAATGTAGTAATTTCTCAAAAGTACTACAAATAATTGATTGTCATGATTTCGGATTCGCTTGCGAGGCACAATTATGATAAGTTAATTAATTTTGTTATTCGATCACGCATTCGCTTGCGTAGCGTGGTTATGACAACGTAATATTATCCAAATCATTTTGTTTAATAATTCTAATAATCAAGAGATAAAAGCGGATAGGTAAAACATGAAAGTCATATAAATCACAGTTTGTCCAAAATTAATTCAAGCCAAGTTTAAATCAATAAAGCGACTATGCTAGAACCATGGGACTCGGGGGATGCCTTACACCTTCTCCCCGGTCAATAGAATTCCTTACCCAAACTTTGTTTTTGCGGACCGATAAAAATAGAGTCAACCCTTCCTTTGATTAGGGATTCAAATAAAAGGTGACTTGAAACACCGAAAAATAAATTTCAAGTGGCGACTCTGTAAATAAAATAATCTCTACTCAAATTCATCACTTTAATTGGTAAAACTCTTTAACCCACAATCCATAACACATATATCCTTTTGGGGGGTAGAAAAGGGGTGTGACAACATCATTTGTTCAAGCAGAGGTATCTCAATTTGAGGCAGCGCAGGTGGCTTGAGCTACTAAAGGATTATGATATTACCATCATTTATCATCTGGGCAAGGCGAATGTGGTTGCGGATGCCTTGAGCAGAAAGGCGGAGAGTATAAGTAGTTTGGCATTCATTTCAACACAGGAGAGGCCATTAGCTTTGGACATTCAGTCCTTGGCTAACAGACTTGTGAGGCTCGATATTTCAGAGCCCAGCCGAGTTCTTGCATGCATCGTCGCTCAATCTTCATTATTCGAGCAGATTAAGGCTCGTCAGTACGACGATCCGCACTTTTTGGTTCTCCGAGAGACGGTACTATAGGGCGATTCCAAGGAGGTTACTCTTGATACCCAATTTTTCCCTCATATTTTTCAAATAGCATGTATACTTTCAAAATATCATTCTGCATCACTATTTAATTTACAATATCTATATGAGCATTTTTATAAATTTTAGAGTTTTAAAATTAATTTTCTTGCATTTAATTTACCTGAATATTCACCTATTATTTATTTAAATTATTTCTTGCAATGACTTAATCATCCAGATTATTATTTGCATATGTTTTAAATATTTTACTTCATTTCATATAATTATATTAGTATTTTTAGGCTATTTACACAATCTTGCAATAATAGCCTATATTTTGTAATTTATTGCATTTGTCATTTTATTCAAGGTCAAAATAATTTTTTACATTTTTATAGTCTTATACTGTTGTTTTCAATTATTAAGTTTCATAAGTAGCATTTTTTATATATTTTTTTAACTATTTTATTAAATTATTTGCCTTTAATCTCTTATTTAAAAGCTGGCCCAATTGTAAGCTAATTTTCATACCAATTTTGACCCAAACACTAATCCCACTCACTCTTCTCTTCAGCAGCCCAATCCAAACTACCCCTTAACCTTAACCCGGTCCGTACCCGTTTATTTGACCCGCCCCGCTTCTCCTCTAATCATGGCTGTTGATCTTAAATGATCAACGACCCACAACCCTTCCACCATTTTTTTATTATACTCACCCAAACCATAAGACCTCACTCATCTCTCCACAGCCGCCCTCACATGCTCTCTTCTCCTTCAGAGACCAAACCCTAACATGCCCAAAAGATCCCCTTTTCCCTTTCTCATATGCGTTAGACGCGGATCCCACTTTCCTTTTATGTTATTATCATTTACTTATGGTAACTTTTATTACCTTCATACTTATGGCAAGTTCGATTCTCACAGATATGGTTCAGATTCTATGGTTCTGGATGCGATTGTGGTTCTATACACTCAGAAAGAGTAAATTTCTTCTTGTTTGTGGCATATCCCCATTGATTCCGTCGTGATTAGAGCCTGTGAATAATTTACCCTGAGTACGATTCTAATTTGGGTTTGAAATATGATTTTCCCTTCAATGGTTCTGTTAGTGATTGCATGTGATAGTTTCTTTCCTTATTTGCGCTTGATTGACTATTTTCCATGTTTGTTCGTTCAAATTTTACTACTATATAAACCCCTCAACATTCCTCTTTAAGACAGACTTTTAATCACCCAGATTCACTAAAGAATCCAAGTTATTACTCTATTGTTCACTTGTTCTCTTGTTCTATACTCTGATTGTTGGCTGGCTGAAAACCAAGGCTACCAGATTTCGATTTTTCAACTTTTCTTGGTGCGAGCACTACCCGGGGTTTATTCGAAGCCCTTGGGAACTCTGACGCACTAAGATTCTGGTTTCTCACTCTTTGATTGATATTCAGAGTATTGTGGAGTTGGTTCTTTCTTGTTGTCTGTTTTTGTCAACTGATAACTGGTAAGTCTTTTGGCTTTTACAATTTTGTTCTTCTGCGTTCACAATTTGCATATTCTTACCTCTGAAATTCATGACCTAATGTGTTCTGGGCTACTTCTGTGTGCAACCTTGTTAGTTTTTGCACTTGTTTGAGCCTCTTTAGCATTTGATTTTAAATAAAGCTGCCAGTTCTAAAATATGTTATTTGAATATGCTTCACATGAATAATTTACACCCTATTAAGCTTAATGTGTTGATACCTGAATGTCTATACTTGTTGTTTGACATGAGTTTGTTTTTCCTACTCTGTTCTGCATTCCTGTAATGACTAACTCGCATCTGTAATATGTTCACTGTTAACTATGATCCGCTCCCATGCTAGTTTTGACACTTTGTCATGTCCTTGTTTGCTGAATCTCATATCCTTTAGTGATTATTTGAACCTCTAGAGTAGCTATCTCAACTTTTGTTTCCTTACCATGTTTGATACTGTTTTTCTTCATGATGTAAGTTAACATGTCTGTCTTTTGATATTGTGATGGATACTTAACATGATTTGGTCCCCTAGGTTCTAATACTTTAAGTTAATGTTCTACTTAAACTTGTTTAGTATTATGCACCTATGTATGATAATCTTTGTTAATCCCGCAAACTTGTTTCTCCCTTAACTCTTTCAATATGTGACTGCCTATGTGTTATTTTGCTAAGTGTTGAACCTGCTTTTAAGTCTTGCTGAACCTGCTTCTAAGTCTTGTAACCTGTTTGATTAGTTGCTCTGTGTTCTTAACTTTGCTATGTCTACTTCAAGCTATAAATGTATTCCCTCAACTTCTGCCCCTCAATCCATTGTCCTCTCTCACATTTGTTACACATCCTATTCTAAACCTATAATTCTTAGCCGGCTGAAAGCCAAGGCCACCAAGGCTCTTACTACTGACCTCCTAGTGTGAGCACTGCTCGGGGTCCATTCGATACCCTTGTGAACTCTGACATACTGGGATTTGGGGTCTTTTAGCCACTCCCTCTACTATTGAGCTATCTCTGACACTCAATTCTTTCTTCCTACTGTCTACTAAATATGTGAACTGTTTGGTTCAAGTGGTTCAATGTCTAGGTAATATGGTCAACCTATGGTTGTATGATTTGGCTCGAGTTCTTCTATGGATTCTGGATTGTGCTGATGAATATGGTTCCTAGGTATGCTACGTGAGAGTTGTTGAAGGCCCAGGCAATGCTGGATGTTTTCTTTTTGGGCCTGCTATGATCCTACTGTCATTATTTGTATTATATTTGTAATCATATTCAGTACTGGGCATGTACACCTTCTCCCCGATCAACATAATTCCTTACCCGAACTTTGTTTTCGCGGATTGATAAAAATAGAGTCAAACCTTCCTTTGATTAGGGATTAAAATAAAAGGTGACTTGGAATATCGAAAAATAAATTCCAAATGGCAACTCTGTAAATAAAATAATCCCTAGTCAAATTCGTCACTTTAATTGGAAAAACTCTTTAACCCACAATCCATAACACATATATCCTTTTGAGGAGGGGGGGGGTAAAAAAAGGGTGTGACAGCTCTGGCGACTCTGCTATGGAACAACCAGAATTCGAGCTTGCACATGTTGACTTTTTATTTGGCTTTATTAATTTTGTATATATTGCAATTTATTTGTGCCTAATGTGCTATCTGTTCGCTTTTTACCGCTTTGATATTATTGAACTGTACATATAAACTATCTTCTCACACACCCCCTCTGAGTCTTCTTGAAAATAATAATTGGGCATTTGCTTGACATAGCCCGCTTTCTTTGAGATAGCCGAGGTGCTTGTCACCTGGTGAAGGATTTTTAGTCACACATGTTTTAGGCGGGGAGCACCACCAGCTATGCCGGTAAGCAATGCTACCGGTACGCTGACCCTCATTGGCTTGAGTTGTCCGCTCGAGTAAGCCAGTCTAGATACCTTCTCCAATAGGATTTAAACCTAGAAGAACAAACCTCATGCTGGATATCCTTAGTAGGTTCTCTTTATTTACATCACATGCATTTGACTTAGCGAAACTTGGCACATGGGCCGGGTTCCTATAAGACAGGTATCCTCTTTGGGACCATCATATTCACTTATGTGCTACTTGACGTGAGGTGTAAAGATTAATTTTCAAAAAAATCAAAAGAGAAAAATACTCGGTTTTATCGAGCTACGCGAGTCTGATTCTTACCGGATGCGAGATACATAGGCAAACCTCATCAGTTCCGCCCCCTAATTTTCAAAAATTCAAAAAACAAATATATATATTTTCCTTTAATTCTTTCTTTAGAAGTCTTTTTTTTGAGATGTCAAATCCAAAAATCCAAAAATATTTTCTAAAAAGTCTTTTTCCCAAAATTTTGTCTTTTTAAATTTACAAAAAACTGAAAATCCAAAAAAATATTTTCTGTCTTTTTAAATTTACAAAAAAAATAAAAATCCAAAATATTTTCTTTCTTTTTTAAAAATCTTTCTTTCGAAGATTTCAAAAAAACAAATAACAAAAAAAAAGCGAAATAAAAAAAAATCTTTCTTTAGATGTTTTCTTTCAACAAAAAAAAAAACAAAAAACAAAATCGAAAATATTTTCCTTGCTAGGATGTTTCGTGGGGTTATTTATATATGAGGAAAAAAGAGTTAGTTTATTTACTTTATTACTGATCCTCCCTGAACTACGTAATGATCTGATTCATGCAGCGACATGATACGTAGGCAACCCATAAAAGGTTCGATCAAATATTTTTCAATGACTCTAAAATTAGGGATCAAAATGAGGTGAGTGAAAAGAAAAGCGAAAAAAGAGGAGCAGCCTTATAACCCGGAATGAAACATGAAGCCTTCCAAAACCATGTTAGAGATGGTGATAATTTTAGGAGCATATCATATTTACGTGTGATTCGTATCTGTAAAATTCTTAACCCTAACACGTTTGTTACCTTTTATATAGTAAGCTTAAGGTGGTTGGTTTGTGGTAAAACTAGCAACACATCATTACTTCACCAGATCTAAGGGAATGATAGTAATGGCTAACGATGATGAGATCGAGTTGGTCAACGACGACCCCCAGGGTTAGTCAGTTGAGCAAGAGTCGGAGGAAATAAGAAAATTGAGACAACAATTGTCTGATGTATATCAAGCTTGGGTTTCTGGGCAGCCTCCACCCCGGGGTCCCTCAGAGGGACCTTTCACTGTACCCCTAGCTACTCAACCACCGCTCCATGCAACGAGCGATCACATTCTACCACCAGGGTATGTGCCAAACTACAACCTCTATGCTGCTTCTGGTGCCTCTAATGTGCGACCTTCAGTCGCACCAGTCAGGTTCAGTCGTGTCTGGCGCACCGTTATACATAATCCTGCCACCACCTCCTGTGATGAGGCCAAACAACGAGCCACCATCTCATGCTTATGATGTCCAATACTACTCTCCAAATATAGCTTTTGGGGTCTCAGATCCATACAATCAGACTCCTCAGTACGAGTCACCAGTGGAAAATGAAAAGCCTGCCAAGACGGTTGAGCCAGAAGAGATGGCCAGAAAAATGAAAAGTCTTGAACAAAACATAAAGAACATACAGGGACTAGGTGATCACAAAAGTGTTTTGTTCAGGGATTTATGCATGTTCCCTCACATCCATTTGCCACTAGGGTTCAAGACCCCAAAATTTGAGAAGTATGATAGACACGGTGACCCTGTCGCTCACTTGAAAATGTACTGCAACCAGCTGAGAGGTGCAGGGGGAAAAGAAGAATTATTGATGGCTTATTTTGGGGAAAGTCTTGTGGGGGTAGCCTCCGAATGGTTCATTGACCAAGAAATATCTCACTAGCATGTCTGGGACGACATGGCCCAGGCCTTCATCAAACAATTTCAATACAACATTCATATTGCACCGGATCGTAATTCCCTGTCCAATATGAAGAAAAAGTCGAGTGAAAGCTTTAGGGAGTATGAAATCAAGTGGAGGGAGCAAGCGGCTAGAGTTAAGCCACCCATGGATAACCACGAGTTAATCACTATTTTTCTGGAGGCTCAAGAGTCTGATTACTTTCAGAACATGATGTCCACGATGGGTAGACCTTTTGCGGAAGTGCTCAAAATAGGAGAGATAGTCGAAAATGGCCTCAAGACTGGCAGAATTGTAAGTCAAGCTGCTCTCAAAGCCACCACCCAAGCTATCCAAAATGGGTCGGGAAGTTTTGGCAAATAGAAAGAAGAGAGATGAAGGGTCCATGATGACTTCGAGGTCCAGGGAAGTTCAAAGAGGGGCATCACACCCTTATGCGCAAGTTCAGCAGGGGAAATCAAGCTACCCTCAACATTATTATCCCCCGCCAATTACTCAGTACTCTGTGGGCCCACCAAAGTATACAATGTTTAATGCTCAATCATATGCTCGGCCTCCCAATCAACAGGTATGGGCACCAGCTCCAAGGATCCCCCGACCTCAGCAATAAAATTTTTGGGCACCCTACAATGCTCGTCCCAGGCAGAATTATGGTCGAGAGCAGAGGCCGGTGGAAACATTCACTCCATTGGTTGAATCATACTCTACTCTATTCCAGAAGCTAAAGCAGATGGGCGTGATTGGACCCATTGCTCCCTACCATATGCATCCCGATTCACATGGATTTCAAGAAAATGCTAGATGTGAATATCATTAAGGTGCCCTAGGGCATAACACTGATGATTGTTGGACTCTGAAAAAAGCCATAGAAAGTCTCATCGCAGAAACGTTGATTGTGGTAAAAAAATGACGAACACCCTCATAATGTTACAAACAACCCGCTGCCAGTACACAACGATGTTCATTTTGTGGGAATGATCGGACGAGATAAAGAATACAAGCCGGTTGGCCGAGCAAAAATTACAGTGGGGACGATTCAAGAAGGAATAGGACTGGAAGTAAGTCCAAGCCGAGATGTGCCATTGATTGTGAAAGGTGCCCAGAGCTCAGGGAAGGCAACTTTATTTGTTCTAAAAATTGCGAGGTTGGAAGTTCGCTCCAATATTCCAAGCCGAAAGTTGTATGTCCTTGGAGGTCACCCCATCACAAAGCAGAATCAGGGCGGTACGAAGGGTATAACAGAGCCGATCATAATCAAGCCTGCCATACAACCCCGCGTGACAAACACTAAAACCATTCCTTGAACTACAACAAAACTTTAGTAACCTACAAAGGCAAGGAAATCGTAGAAGAAGTTGGGGAAACTGGAGGTTTGACTCGATCAGGGAGGTGTTACTCTCCAGAAGAGTTGAGGAAGGCCAAACAAATCAGAGAAGGCCAAATGCCAATAAAGAAACCTATTACGGAATAAGAGGCGGAGGAGTTTTTGAAAAAGATGAAAGTTTAGGATTACTCAATCATTGACCAGTTGAGAAAGACTCCTGCCCAAATCTCTCTGTTATCTTTTGCTCATACACTCAGAAGAACATGCCCGTGTACTAATCAAAATCCTGAACGAGGCACATATTTCAGAGAAGACCATCGTCAATCGGTTAGAGAAGATGACCAATAGATTTTTTGAGGTGAACATAATCTGCTTTACTGATGATGAACTTCCCGAGGAGGGAGCTGGGCACAATAGGGCTTTGCACCTGATTGTCAAATGTGAGGGGCATTATGTAAAACGAGTCATGATTGATGGAGGCTTGAGTATAGATGTATGCTCTCTCTCTACCTTGCAAAGCATGAAGATTAACACAGACAAAATCTGACCCAGCAATGCTCGCATCCGGGCTTTTGATGGCTCAGCGAGAGATACCATTGGAGAGATTAACCTCACCATGACGATTGGGCAGATTGATTTTGAAATTGTCTTCCAAGTAGTGGACATGGAAACTTCTTATAACTTTCTTCTCGAAAGGCCATGGATCCATACAGCCCGAGCTGTACCATACACCTTGCATCAGATGCTTAAATTGGAACACGACATGCAAGAAATTATTGTTCATGGAGAAGATGAGTCATCCGTTTATAAAGACCCGTTAATTCCATGTATTGAGGCCAAGGAAGGATGTGAGTCTATTGACTATCAGGCTTTCAAAGTGGTTGTTGTGGACCATGTTGAGGAAGGAAAGCCCATTCTGCATCCTCGTCTCTCTGCCACATCGGTAATGGTGGATGCATTTATGATGAGACAAGGTTATGAGCCAGGAAAAGGCTTAGGGACATCATTGTAAGGAATTTCAGAACCTATTTCTCTATTCAGTGACAAGGGTACTTTTGGTTTAGGCTTCAGGCCAACACAAACAGATGAAGACAAAGCCAAGCACCGCCAAAAGCATGGGTGGGTCTTGCAGCAACCTATCCCTCATATTTTCCACACTTTTGTCAAGCCACGACTCAAAGAGGATCAAAATTCCTCGGCGCAGGCAAACATTAATGAAATTTTCCATGGCCTCAGCTGAATGTTTTCTGAAGTGAATATGATCCAGGCTGGTGAAGGCACTAGTCATGCCGATATGCAACTAATTGGCCCAGACACCATGCTCAATAACTGGGAAGCAACTCCTCTCTCCACAAGGAAGGAGTCTTGGTAGTTTGCTTTTGCAGCTTTTTTTTGTACTTTAGGTTACTTTCAGGGTTGTAATCCAAACATCTCAATATGATTGTTTTGTTGTTAACCCTTCTATCCTTTCAAATTCAATGATGTAGTTCAGTTTCGTATTAAGTTTTGTATCTTTTCCTTTTCCTAATTCCTGTCATTTTGTTTCCATTTCAGTTTTGTTAATGCCGACTTTAATAACATGACATGCATGCAAAATTCACGCCCAGATCTTAAAAAGCTGTCTAATTTCGAAATAATGTATCAAGAGGTTGAGTATGATGAAGATGAGGCTGTTGAGAAAATAAAAAGAGAGTTGGAACAATTTGAAAACAAGCCTAAGCCCAACCTCAATGAAACTGAGCCAATTAATGTCGGAAGTCTGGGAGAAGTTAGAGAAACAAAGATAAGCATTCACACTGAACAAAAAACCAGAGATTCCTTGATTCAACTTTTATTTGAATACAAAGATGTGTTTGCTTGGTCTTATGATGATATGCCGGGTTTAAGTGCTGATCTAGTGGTTCATAAGCTTCCCACATATCCCGATTTTCCACCAGTCCAACAAAAGCAACAAAAATTTAAAACGGACATGAGTGACAAAATCAAAGAGGAAATAATGAAGCAACTAAGTGCCAATGTGGTCAGAGTTGTCCGATACACCACCTGGGTGGCAAACGTTGTGCCTGTGCCAAAGAAGGATGGAAAAACTAAAGCCTGTGTTGACTACAGAGACCTGAACAAAGCAAGTCTGAAGGATAATTTTCCTTTTCCAAACATCCACATTCTTGTAGATAATTGAGCAAAGCATGAGATACATTCATTCGTGGATTGCTATGCTAGGTACCACCGGATTCTAATGGATAAGGATGACGCAGAAAAGACTGCTTTCACCATTCCATGGGGTACTTATTGTTACAGGGTCATGCCATTCGGTTTGAAGAATGCAGGGAAAACTTACATGAGAGCCATGACTACCATTTTCCACGACATGATGCACAAAGAGATTGAAGTATATGTCAATGATGTCATCATAAAATCAAAGACACAGGCTGATCACGTGCGTGATTTGAAAAAGTTCTTTGAACAGCTTCGAAGGTATGACCTTAAGCTTAATCCAGCCAAGTGTGCATTTGGGGTTCCATCTGGGAAACTCCTTGATTTTATAGTCAGCCGGAGAGGCATTGAATTGGATCCATCTAAGATAAAGTCCATTCGAGATCTGCCACCCTCGAAGAACAAAAAGGAAGTCATGAGTTTGCTCGGGAAGTTGAACTATATCAGTAGTTTCATTGCTCAGCTCACAACCACATGTGAGCCCATCTTTAAGTTGCTGAAAAAGGATGCTGCTATCAAGTGGACAGACGATTGCCAAAATGCTTTTGACAGGATCAAAGATTATCTGTCAAAACCCCATGTACTGGTCCCACCTGAACCTGGTAGGCCTTTGTTTTTATATCTATTGGTGATGGATAATTCCTTTGGATGCATTCTGGGGCAACATGATGCAACATGCAAAAAGGAATAGGCAATCTATTATTTGAGCAAGAAGTTCAACAATTATGAGGTTAAGTACATCTTTTTAGAAAGGACATGTTGTGTCTTGACTTGGGTCGCTCAGAAGTTGAGACATTATCTTTTGGCCTACACTACTTACCTCATATCCAGAATGGATCCTATGAAGTACATCTTCCAAAATCCAATGCCCACTGGCAGGCTCGCAAAATGGCAAATCCTGCTCACAGAGTTCGACATTGTCTATGTCACTCACACAGCGATGAAAGCACAGGCTTTGGCCGATCAGTTGGCAGAGAATCCAGTTGATGATGAGTACAAGCCACTTACCACATACTTACCAGACGAATAGGTCAACTCAATAGAGGAAGTAGTTCCACACGACAACCCTGTATGGAAAATATATTTTGATGGAGCTGTCAATATCAAAGGAGTTGGGATCGGGGCAATCCTCATATCACCTATTGGACAGTATTACCCTGCAACGACCTGACTTCGGTTCTTCTGTACCAATAATACGGCAGAATACGAAGCATGTATCATGGGTCTGAAAATGGCCCTTGCTCTGGATGTGCATGAACTATTGGTTATGGGAGATTCTGACTTGCTTATCCGGCAATCCCAAGGGAAATGGGAGAGTCGAGACATCAAGCTTATTCCATACAGACAATGCATGCAAGACTTGAGCAAAAGATTCAAATCCATCGAGTTCAGGTACATTCCCAGATTTCACAACGAGCTAGTCGATGCTTTGGTTACTTTAGCCTCGATGCTCCCTTATCCGGGCAACACTCATATCGATCCACTAGAAATCCAAGTTCTAAATCAACACGGTTACTGCAATACAAATGAGACAGAACCAGATGGTGAACCATGGTATCATGACATAAACGATTCCTGAAAATAAGAGAATACCTAGAGCATGCCAAGGGAGATCAAAAAAGAATTGTAAGGTGGCTCGCCGGTGGTTTCTTCCTGAAGAGGGAAATTTTGTACAAAAGGACCCCAGATTTGAACTTGTTGAGATGCATAGTATCACAAAAGCTGAGCGGATCATGAGTGAAGTGCATTTAGGGGTATGCGGACCTCACATGAATGGATACGTTTTGCGCCAATTATTGAATGAGAGGAGGGCTTTCAATAATGGTGATCGAAGTGCTGGAGATCACAAGAATCCTACAGCTGCTACACAGATTGTAGAAACACCTCAAAAGTCTCATGAATATGCAGAACAATTAATCAAGACATCACATGCAACAACTGTTTCTAGTACTGATTTGGTTCATGTAGAAAGAGCTATTACTAAGACTACTCATGATGTAGGTGTAGCTGGGCAGAGTGACTCACTTCTGCGGTCTTTGGATGCTACTGGTGATCAAGCTAACAAAGAAAAAATATAAGCTGCACACTTGACAAGGGAAGCTGATACAAAACTAACAGGAAATGGCTTGAATAATGCAATATCTACTGTTGGTGCATCTGGTGTTCAAATTGTGGAGGAAGGTTTACTAGAGGATAATGAATGTAAGTAGCAACAGATTTTGAATTTGCAGACTGAAGGAGTGCAACAGGTTGTTAATGTCAACAAAGGTATTATTATTGGTGTTCCTAATGCTAGTGTTCAGGTGGATACAAGAAATAATGCAAGTCGTGCTAATGAACAACAGGGTGATGGAAAATAAATTGTAACTGCTGATGGATTTGGAAATCATGGAACTGCAGGGCAAAAGAATTCTGGGCAAAATCGTGTGGCAGATGTAGGAATTTTAGCTGGAGTTCCTAAAGGCTCATCTTTTGAACCTGGGCACATTCAGCAGGTGTGTGATCGACCTTCTGCTGCATTTGGTGAATCAGCTGATAAATCAACAGACCTTAAAACTACTGTTGTGACTGATGAGGGGCAATATCAGGTAGGTGTTATGGCTTTGGAGTGTGCAGCTACTACAGGTTCTAAAGGACCAAATGTAGAGGCTAAAGATCCACAACTTTTAGCTGGAGTTGAGCAGCCTGCTATTGGGAATTTGAAACCTATTGTTGCTACTGATGGTGCATTGAATACAACTACTGATAGAGCTGCTATTGATGTTGTTGAATCAGTTTGTCGAGGACCTAAGTGTGATGGTACAATTCACAACTCAATTGAGAAAGATAGCAGGTTGAGCAAATTTCGAGAAATATTTCGAATCCTTTTAATGCTCTTGCCAACGTGAATGATTATGATGAGAAAATTGCTAACACAACAACCTTAAATGATGGTTCTTTTAACCATTAAATAGTCCCAATTTCAAGCAGTAACATGGGAGGCAGAACCAGCGATAATTTGGCTAAGGTTTCCGGAGGTCGACAAAAGGCTATAAATAGCAGTGTGGCAGAAGTGTTAAAGGGAGAGCATGTACCTAGTTCTAGCACTCCTACGATTCATTTTTCTAGTCCACAAGTGGAGAAAATTATCAAAGAATCACAGATTGAAATGATATTGAATGTCAATCTTATGTTCAAGCAACAATTGGTCACCTTAAACACATCGGCGTATGACATTCCCTCTCAATCGTGCGAATCATTTGGTGAACATGGGGGGAATCTGGGCAACCTATACTGTCCACTGACAATAACAAAGAAATTATACGAGTTGTGGATGATGTTGGAAAAAAAGTGCAGCAGCTTCAACATGAGGCAGCCTCAAGAAATAGTACAGTGCTGTAGTTTTCCAGCCCTTGCATAGAAAAAATTATCAAGGACACCCATCTGATGCCAAAAACTGAAAGTACTTCGACTGGAAAACTGCAGAGGAAGCTTAATTTGGATACTCCAGTTGATGGAGTGACATTGCCGTGAGGTAAAGAAATAATTGAATTGTTTTACCTAGCTCGTCACTACTACTCAGTTCCTTAGTTATTTCTGTTACTACTGAATCGGTTGTACTCACACTACACCCTGCAATTTATGTGCAGATCCAGGTGAGTTAGAGCGCGGTGATCGTTGAGTTCAGGCCGGTTATCGTTGGAGACTGCAAGGTAGCTGCTAGCGTCCGCATGACCTTGTTACTCCTTTTATCATTTCTTCTTTTGGACTATATTGACAGTTAGACAGTTTTATTTCTGAGTTCATAAATTTAGACGCTTATGATTTAGTGACACCCCGATGTTTGGGGCTCATTTCAGTATTTTCTATAATTATATTTAGAGTTGATTTAGTTTATGAAAAATTCAAATGTTGAAAATATTTTATTAAATTCCTATAATCGATTTAGTAGTAATATTTTGGGAAATAGGCTTGCCTTGTAACACGATAGGCGCCATCACGACCATGGTTAGATTTTGGGTCGTGACACAGTAATCGGGTAGCAGGAGATGATAGTCTGTGCCCGCTGAATAATATGAGTAACACCCATCTTGAGGGAGTTACGAAGTATTATTTATGTTGCACGGGGTGATCCTTTAGGCTAAAAAGCGTAGGACCCCCTCCCTCTTCTTTGTATGTCGTTATTAGATCTAAATAGTCGTATCCCTATATTTGCACTAAGATCTGTGTCAATTATCTTGTAATAAAGTTCTGTGACTTCTGTATTCCTTGCTTTATTTGATCACCTAGCTTAATCATAATCCACATAATCTTAATTTCAGTCGGGACCCATAATTGTGGACCTCGAGGAATGCCTAACACCTTCTCTTTGAGGTAACTTGAGCCCTTACTCGATCTTTGGTGACGTAGACTAGTCAAACAGAGTTATCTGCATAATAGGTGCCCTAACACACCTTAAAAACTGTTAGGTGGCGACTCTCTTCTTTTAATACCTCCTAAAAAAGAGTGGTCATATGTCGAGCCCGATCTCGCAAGAGAAAAATAGGGCGCGACAGTTACTATCGGTGAGGATGGTGTTCTGCGACTCCAGGGTCGTCTATGTATTCCTAATGTTGATGGATTGAGGGAAACGATTCTAGAAGAGGCACACAACTCTCAGTATTCTATTCATCCAGGTGCTACGAAGATGTATGCGACCTGAGGCAACATTATTGGTGGTGACGGATGAAGAAGGACAGAGTTGAGTATGTAGCGAGGTGCCTGAATTGTGCAGGATCTGAGGCAGGTGCATCTAGCAGTCAGTCAGGCGCGCACCCCCGTTACCCCGAGGCTTAGTGGTGAGCTACTTTCTGAGTTTGTTCTGCAGCACCCAGAGTCTCTCTTTTGTATTTACTTTCTGTCTACTCTATTTCTGACGGTAGCTTCGTATTTTGTATATTCTACTAGTTGCTCATTCACTTGTGACACGGGGTCTTGAAAGCATGCTAGTAGATATTTGATGGTTAGTGGGTATTTATATCACTGTACTTGCTCCGTTATGAGCTTACGCTTACTTTATTAAATTTTCCACTTCTCATTTACTTAATAAATACAAATCAACTACTTTGAAATTATTAAAAAGAATAAATATATGGCTAGTTCACTGTTAGCTTGCCTAGGGGCGACGTTGGACGCCATCACCTCCTATAGAAGAAATTGGGACGTGACAAAAGAGTTCTTAGCTTCGATTTCAATCTCATATATTCATACTCTTACCTCATTTGATCCACCGGGAAATCGGGGTATGCATTAACCCCGGTTTCACCCGTGTATATATATATATATTAAATTTAAACTAATTGGTCAACCAGCACTATGTCCACGTCAGGTCTTGTCCTATAGATATTATTAGTCAAATGCTCCAACAATTTTAACTTTTAATAGTTAATTTTTTGGAGAAGTTGTGTTTTCTCATAGATAATTAAATTGTTACATGTTTTAATTTTTGTTCGTTTAATTATATAGTGATGGGTAAAATCAGATGACAAAAAGTGTTATATCGGACTTTTGTAATTTCATTTTAACGTTTTATTAAAGCTCCGCAAATATTGTTCGTAGTCGTTCATTCTATTAAACTCTATTTCGATCTGCATCTGCATGTAATGTTTGCATTTCACAAAAGAAAGAAAGAAAAATTAAGAATTATCATTAGTGAAATTTGTCTTCATGAATAACTCAATTACTTACAAAAGGTAGATGAAAGCAAAAACTAAAGAGAAAAAGATAAAGAAAACAAAAAGGATAAATGCAAAAACATAGAGCGGTTATTTGTTTTTCATACAATATACAATTAAATTACGAAACTCATATATATGTGCATGACAAAATCATATTGGGATAAATTCACAGATACCTACACGTCCCAAATAATTTAACAGGTTCTACCCATTTTAAACTATTTACCCGTTATACCGTTTCCATAGCATGACATTAATTGATCTTCCGTCTTTTTTATTCTTTCTTTGTTTCTTTTCTCCTTTTTTTTCTTTCTCTTTTCCTTTTCTTCTAACTTCATTTATTTTTTTCTCAAATTAATTTTTTATTTACTTATTTTCTCTATAATCTTATTCTTGTTCCATTCACTCTTTTGGATCGTTTCTTTTTTATTTTCTTATTATTTTTTTCTTTTTCTTTTTATATATACATTATAATTTTGTTCTCTTTTTCTTTTTTCTTTCATTTTTTATCTTATTTTTACATATGTGTATGACTGTAAATGTTTCTAGCATATGTATACCAAAATAATATATTAATATAAAAACTAAAATATCAGTATAATAAAATAACATATTAGTGTCAAAGATAATAGTATACCCAAACGATATATAAATATATTAAATAGGTATATTACTATTTTATGTGTACTCCTTCATCTTCTTTTGATGTAGTCAGTAATACCTCCATAAAACTCCATCAAACACTTCATTTAGGAAAAAGTTTGAAAAAAGCATGAGAATTCTGTTCGAAAATTGAACAGGAGGGCTAGTGGGAAATTTTAAGAAATTTAAAAAGGACCACATTTTAATAGTATAGTGTTGCATTACACTATATACTACAATAATATGTTATCACGTGATATTGTATACGGTAATAATATATTATTATATTATACTGTATACTATTATATTATACAGTATTCTATAATAGTATACTATTACATTATGTTATATACTATTATATTGTACAATATATTGTAACCGTACTCTATTATGTTATACTATATATTGTAATGGTATACTGATATACTATATCTGTTGAATTAATTATTGTATACCCAAATGATATAAAATTTACCATTTCACTATACAGTATACATCCATTTTGACCTAAATTTCAAAAATTGACTAAACATTTAGCCATATCCTTCAATCTAACATTTTGAGCACACCCCACTCAGAATTAGGAAAAAAAAAATAGAAACTCAACAAAACCCAGTTTATCATGAGCTTCAAAATTCAAGGTTTTTCAATGGTGGATCTAATTTTCTTAAACAAATTTTTAAAAATCAGCGCTAACACCACAGTCTGCACATTACACCACGATCTAATTTTGAAGTCCATAATCTTGCTTTATAAGCTCGAACATTCAAAAGTCCATTCCCACCGAACAGCTCTGTTCGAAATAATTCAATTCTCCCCAAACTTTCCAAGATTTAAAATCATCAAACACATTCAAAATTCCATCACCTCCAATCTTTCCAAGAACTTAAAATCATCAAACATTTCTTCCAAGATTTTAAATACTCCAAGAAGGTTTGATTTCAAGATTTATCATGGCTAAAAATCATATTATGAAACTACCAACGGATGTTGTTGCCGGAGAAAAATCTCTTCCCATGAGTTACAAAAGTTCAGAGAAAGGTTAACCCAACAATGGCATTATTTGTATAGAAGAAGACTCAATAGTCTGATCTCAAAATTGTGTTTGCTAAAGTCTTTTATTATGTCCTAGACCAAGGACACATGGAAGTCATCAAAGAGACATAGTGGGAGAATAATTCTTTTGATCATATGGATAATAAGGGTGACAAGTAGTGTATGCATCAGCTTCTAGAAATATAAGTAGGGGCATTTTTGAGTTTTAGAGTCATGTAAATAATTTATTTTACAATTATTTTTCTTAGTTTGTTACAGGTAGTTAGGATAAGAATATACACCTAAGAGGTCATTTGCTTTGTATAAATACATGGGTTACTGTACATCAATACACACAAAAAATTTCATACATCATTCTTCTTTCTAATTTCCTTCATGGTATCAGAGCATCTTTGAAAGCTTATACAATTATTTTTAATTTCCTATTTCAACTTCATTTACAATCATGGTAGAGACTCAGATTGATCCCGTTACTACTCAGTCAGCAGATACTTCTAAATCTGCACTCACTCCTTCTTAGCAAATAGATTAATGTCATCCTTATTTCCTATCTCCATCAGATAGTCCCAGAATGAACCTCCTTAATATAACCTTTGATGGCTCCTGCTATGGTAACTGGCGCAGAGGAGTACTCATATCTCTCTTAGCAAAAATTAAGTTGGGATTTATCAGTGGATCTTGTCCAAGTCCAAATCCAAATTCACCCTTGCACACATAGTGGAAGAGAACCAATGACATGGTTGTCACGATCTAAAATTTTTCATCGACGGGACCGTGATGGCGCCTAAGATTTTACTTGCTAGGCAAGCCAACGTTAGAAAATCGTTAAACCAATTCCTTATTTCCATTCAGTAAATAACAATAATTAACTAAGATAAAATATAATAAGTGCGGAATATCATAAAACTATATTAACTACTACCACCCGGATCTGGAGTCATAATTCACGAGCATTCTAGAATTTATTATAAGTAATAGTTTGAAAAAAATACAATTGTATGAATGAAAGAAAACAACAGGACTTAAAAGATAGACGGGGACTTCAAGGTCTGTGAATGCCGACAGATCTACCTTGAGTCTACGGACAGCGGACCAGTAGCAAATCTCGATCAACCTAAGCCAGTATCAAAATCTACATACAACGTGCAGAGTGCAGTATCAGTACAACCGACCCATGTACTGGTACGTGCCGAGCCTAACCTCAGCGAAGTAGTGACGAGGCTAGGACAAGACACCCACATATAACTTGAACAGTATAATCATGCTAGTGGCAATAACAGTAAATAAAGCAATAACACATAAATAATGGGACGGGGACATATAGTGGGGAATACAAAATAAAAAGTAAGAATAATGAAAAGACAGAATTAAACAGAAAATCCTTAAACGAATTGAGCAATTAAAACAGCAAAGGAAAATTGCACGACATCACCCTTCGTATTTTTACTCTCAACCTCACCAAATAAATAAATAGAACGGCACGGCATCACCCTTCGTGCTTTTCACTCTTCCTCACAATATAAATAATGCATGTACGGCATCACCCTTTGTGCTTTACACTCGTCCTCACAATATCAATAATGCATGCACGGCATCACCCATCGTACTTAACAACCAAACACGTAGTAAATGAACACATAATACATATTCCCTCAAGCCAAAGTTAGATACGACACTTACCTCGCTCTGAAGGCCATTAAATTCTCAATCACAGCCTTTCCTTTGGGATTCACCTCCAAACCACTCATATCTATTCAAAAATGACTCAATAATATCAAACATTGCTAAAGGAATCAACTTTAATGAATAATTACAGATTTCTCAAAATTTCCTCCAAAAAGTCGAAAATCGACCTCGGGCCCGCTTGGTCAAAACTCGAGGTTCAGACCAAAATTCATTTACCCATTCATCCTCGAGCCCGAATATATAATTAGTTTTGGAATCCGACCTCAAATTGAGGTCTAAATCCTCAAATTCCCAAAATCCCTAGTTTCTACCCTAACCCCTAATTCCACCATGAAAACTCTAGATATTTGGTTGAATTCTTGTAAAATGAAGTAAAAGATTGAAAGAAACGAGTTAAGGAACACTTACCTATGATTTGGGGAAGAAAATATCTTTGAAAAATCGCCCTGGTCCTCCTATCCTTTTGAAACGAGAAGAAAAATGGTTGAAGTCTGAATTAAATGAACTCACTGCCCAGCGACCTTCGCACTTGCGGTGCTTTGGTCGCACGTGCGGATAGGACGTGCCCTTCTGCGGAAAAGGACTGGGCCAACTGGGGATGCACCTACGGACAGGGTTCCACTTCTGCGGTCCCGCTCCTGCGGAGAAAAGTCTGCATCTGCGGAAAAATGAAGTCCAGGCCTAGGTCGCACCTGTGGGACTATCGCTCGCACCTGCGAGCAAAGGCTCGCAGGTGCGGGCACACCAGATTTGGTGCACCAGCAGCCTTGGTGAGGTTTGAACTCAACTCGCGCATCGCCCGAATGGCACCCGAGCCCTCGGGGCTCCAAACCAAACATTCACGCAAGTCTAAAAACATCATACGGACCTACTCGCACGATCAAATCGCCAAAATAATACCTAAAACTACGAATTTAGCACCAAATCAAATAAAATTCTCATGAACACATTAAATTTTTTATTTTCTCAACTGGACGTCCGAATCACGTCAAATCAACTCCGTTTCTCACCAAATTTTAGAGACAGTTCTTAAATATAATAATGAACCTGTACCGGGCTCCAGAACTAAAATACGGACTCGGTACCAACAATGCCAAACATCAATCAATTCTTAAAAATAATTAATTTTTAGACTTTTAAGTTTCAACAGAAATTCATAACTTGAGCTAGGGACCTCCGAATTCGATTCCGGGCATACGTCCAGGTCCCATAATTCGATACGGACCTATCGGGATCGTCAAAATATGGATCTGATCCTGTTTACCAAAAATATTGACCGAAGAACTAAAATCAACTTTTAAGGCAAAAATTCTTATTTTCATTAGTTTTCAACATAAAAGCTTCCTGAAAACCTGCCCGGACTGCGCACGCAAATCGAGGAGGGCAAATGAGATTTTTAAGGCTTAAGAGTGCAGATTCGAGTTCTAAAATATAAGATGACCTTTTGGGTCATCACAATGGTGATTACTACCAATGGAGTGACAGCCAATTCTGTGTCAACACTTGTCAGCAGTCAGGGATTCACCAAAGAGCAATGTGACCAACTTATCTAGATGTTCCAATCGGTGCAAGGAGGAATTGGAGCCAACAATTCAGAGGTCATTTCTAGTGCAAAACTGGCCGACATGCATTATGGTTGTCATGTCTATACTTCATTTTATTCTAAATTAACCCACCTTACTTGGATTATTGATTCTGGTGCTTCACAGCACATGACTTTTGAAAGATCCATGTTACATAATATTTTAGAGTTAGCATGTCATGTTTTAGTCAGTCTACCCAACTCATATATGGTTAAAGTTTTCTATGTGGGAAGCCTCTATCTCGCTCCAGATTTTGAGTTGCACAATGTGCTCCTCGTCCCTGTATTTAAACACAATCTCTTATCAGTTTTACAGCTTTGTACACAATTTAATTGCAGGCTAATGTTTTCTAAATCTGATGTTCCATACAGGCCCCTTTTTTGAAGAGGTGCCAAGTTCTTGGTGAAGCTGCAACATGGCTCTATGTGATGAAGGATAACACTGCCCAAATGGATCTCATTTTCCAGAAACCGCCATTTCCAGCCTCTTTTAATTCCAGTCTTGTGTCTAGGTCTAGTTTGTCTAATTTTATTTCTTGTTCGAAGTCAGTTTTTCGAAGGGATTCTTCCCTGAGTGTATTGAGTCAAGATTGTACTAAGAAATCTTGTGCTAATATCAATCAAAATATTTTAGCTTATTCTGCTTCTGATTCTATACTTATTTGGCATAAGAGATTAGGGCATCTACCATTTCATGCTATGAAAAATATCAAAGGTTTACCAATAACACTCAATGATAAAATTAATTTTCCTTGTGAGATCTGCCCCATGGCAAGGCAATCTAATCCATGTTTTCCCAAGAGTTCTATTACTTCAAAGAATTATTTTGATTTGATTCATATAGACACTTGGGGTCCTTATAAAACTCCAACTTATAAAGGAAAAAGATATTTTTTAACTATTGTTGATGACTTCTCAAGAAGCACTTGGGCTTTCCTACATTGTGCTAAATCAAATGCCTTCCCTACTCTAAAATCCTATATTTCTCTTGTTGAGCGACAGTTTTCCACTAAAGTTAAGGTGATAAGGTCAAACAATGCTTTTGAGTTGGGATCAGAAAAACTGAATATTTTCATTCCCAAAGGATAATTTACCAAACTTCATGCGTAGCTACACCACAACAAAATGGTGTGGTCGAGCGCAAACATAGATACCTATTAGAAACATGTAGGGCTCTATTGTTTCAGTCTCATGCACCTAAAAGGTACTGGGGAGAGTGCCTACTCACTGCAACCCATTTGAATAATAGATTTCTCTCTAAAGTTTTGCATCACAAATTACCTTATGAGGTTATATTTGGTTCTAACCCTGATTATAAGTATCTTACGCCTTTTGGATGTCTTTGCTTTATATCAACACTTGCTAGAAACAGAGATAAGCTGAGTCATAGGGTTGTTCCAGGAATTATTTTGGGATATCCATTTGGAAATAAGGGGTATAAGGTTCTCACTCTACAATCTAATCAAATTGTTATCTCTAGGGACATCAAGTTTGTCGAGGACATCTTTCCTTTTTCCTACTCCACTCCAATGTCTAAATTATTTTCTGCCACTTTTCCTCGTGTAGATGAGTCACACCTACCTTCACCTATGCAGACAACTTCATCATCTTCTCTAGAACCTCTTAGTCCCTGTGTTTCTTCTCCAGAACCTCTTAGTCCATATGTTTCTTCTCTTTCTTTTTCTCCTACATCTACTGATGTTTCAGGTACATTTCACACACCTTCAGGTACTAGTGACTCTCCTGCAGTGTTATCACCTGAACAAGAGCCTTTGCTGCGCAGATCTCAAAGGTAACACAATCCACCAACCTATTTATCTGATTATATATGTTCTACAGCTTATTCAGTTTTTTCTCCTAATCCCCCTTTACTCCCTTTACATCATTCTTCTTTCTCAGCAATGACCTCAGAGAACCAAATACTAATTAACTTTATTTGCCAAATCAATGAACCTATCTCTTACCAACAAGCTATAATGCATCCTGGCTGGAGAGCTGCAATAGCTAATGAATTTGAGGCTCTTGTTTCTAATCGAACTTGGGATGTGATTGAGTTGCCCACTGGAAGGAAGGCCATGTCCTGCAAATGGGTTTACAAAGTGAAATTGAAGTCAGATGGATCTTTAGAACGGTTGAAAGCTAGATTGATAATACGAGGGGATACTCAAAGGAAAGGGATTAACTATACAGAGACATTTTTTCACATAGTAAAAATGACAACTATAAGATGTATTCTTTCTGTTGCAGTAAAGAAAGATTGGACATTGTACCAGCTTGATGCCAATAAGATGTTTCTTCACGACGACCTTGATGAGGAAGTTTATATGTGGTTACCTCCTAGTATGATCCCTCCTTCTATCTCTCACGTTAGTTGACTACGCAAATCTTTGTACGGGCTCAAACAGGCATCTCGCTAATAGTATGCTCGTTTATCTTCAGCTTTGGCTACAGGAGGATTCCTCTGTTCTCTCAACGACTACTACCTTTTCTTCAAAATACAGGGGAATCTGGTTACCATACTGGTTGTGTACGTTGATGACATTCTTATTACTGGGAATCACAAGCAAGAAATTAGTGAGATCAAATCATTTTTAGACTTTGAATTTCGAATTAAGGACTTAGGGGAAGCACGCTAATTTTTTGGCATGGGGTTAATTACAGAGAATGGAGGTTTGGTGATTACCCAACAAAAATTTGCTTTGGAGCTTCTTTGGTAGTTCAATTGCCTTCATTCACGGCCTGTCTCTACACCTTTGAACCCGACTCTCAAACTTTCTAGTACATATGGAACACCACTTTCGGATCCACTTATCTACAGACGCCTCTTGGGAAAATTGATTTTTTTTAACCAATACACGCCATGATCTCTCATTTACCATTCACACTCTTAGTAAATACATGCAATCTCCATGTTCTGGATATTTGGACGCTGGTTTTCACACTTTAAAATATTTGAGCAGAGATCCTGGTCTTGGATTGTTTATGAATCCTGAATATTCTTATCAAATTTTGGCTTATTGTGATTTTGATTGGGCCACTTGTTCCGATACTCGGTGGTCCATTAGTGGTTTTTTCTTAAGTCTCGGCGGATCCCCAATCTCCTGAAAATCTAAAAAATAATTTGTTGTTGCTTTTTCTTCGGCAGAGGCAGAGTATAGATCGATGTGTCGTCTTGTTGCAGAGATTACTTGGATTGTTTGACTTCTCCAAGATCTAGCCATTTAACCATCTTTGATGGTGTCACTTCATTGTGATAATCAGGCAACGATTCATATCGCAAAAAATCATGTCTTTCACGAACGAACCAAGCACATAGAGCTTGATTTGTCATTTTGTTCGTGAAAAGCTTCTTGATGGATTAATTTCATTGTATTATGTTCCCTCTTCTTCTCAACTGGCGGATCTGTTCATTAAGGATCTTGCTAGGTCTCTTCATCGTTCCTTTTTGTAGAAGTTGGGTGTCTGATCACCGGTATCCAACTTGCGGGGGGTGTTGCCGGAGAAAAATTACCTCCCATGAGTTACAAAAGTTCAGAGAAAGGTTAACCCAACAATGACATTATTTGTATCGAAGAAGACTCAAGAGTCTGATCTCAAAATTGTATTTGCTAAATTCTTTTATTATGACCTAGACCAAGGACACGTGGAAGCCATCAGAGAGACATAGTGGGAGAATAATTCTTTTGATCTTATAGATAATAAGGGTGACAAGTAGTGTATGTAGCAGCTTCTAGAAATGTACAATAGGGGCATTTTTGAGTTTTAGGGTCATGTAAATAAAATTTACTTTATAATTATTTTTCTTAGTTTGTTACAGGTAGTTAGGATAAAAATATACAACTAAGAGGTCATGTGCTTTGTATAAATATATGGGTTACTGTACATCAATACACACAGAAAATTTCATATATCATTCTTCTTTCTAATTTCCTTCAGATGTTATTCCAAAATTTTTGTTCGACTTGAGTGTTTAGAATTGCTTGATTGTTGCAAGCTTGTATGCAGAGAGTGGTAAGAATTATTCAGAAGTCCTGAGTTCATATTAACTCACTATGTGGAATCGTCGTCGAAACCGTCTTTCTTTCTACTCCACCATCTTGACTCGTTGACGGGTGAACACACCATCGCAAATCACAACCATGCAATGGAGAATATTAATCACACCACGCCTAATGTATTTCCCATTGGTCGGCATTGTTAAAAGAGTGGTTTGTCTTTTCCCACTGCAACTTGAGAATCAAGTTGTGCTTTGAAATCTGTTCTTGACACAAATTCCTGAAATATTTGCACCCAATTGAGAACGAACCAATTGAGTAGGATCAATCTGTCTCAATTGGTGTGAGGTGTGAAGGCATTACTGTGTTTGTGATCAGAATTTCCCATTCAAGTCTTTCCACTCTCGAAAGGGTACATATTTTTCAATACTGATTCTTTTGTTTGGGAAGTAATAGAGAACGAAATATTGGTAGGTGATTTTATATTTCCATATTGTGATAAGGTAGTTCAAGGGTGTCCTTGTTGTGTTATTCAGGGAGAAGATAGAAAAGTAACTCAATTCCATGTAGTAGCAGAAGCATGATCCTCATGACTTTTCCCAATAACGATCTGTCTAACCATTTAATGTTTGAGTTGAGAGAATATTTCGTGGAACACTGGTGAGTTAGAGCTGACAATTTGGCAATATAATGATATCAACCTTGGATGGGCACATTATACAAATTCCAAGTACCAAATGACTACATCGCATAATTGATATTCTTGGGGCGGGAGAGATTGTCGGAGAGGTAGAGGACGACAACTTTGTAATGATTAATTTCGACAATGATAATCTCGAGAATGGCGATATATTGAATGAATTATGCACCGTTGATGAGTATGTCAAAAGATGCCTCAAGTTTTGGAATAGTAATGTTCCTATAGGTGCTAAGGTAATTTTTTGATAATTCAACTTGTGCTTACTTTGAGTTTTGCCAAAAAAAAAAATATTTTTATTATTGTTTTTTGCCATTTTTTAAATATTTTTATTATTGGTTTTATGCGGTGGGGGGGGGGGTGTTGATGAATGAAATTTGGGTTTACTGAGATCAACAATTTTGTCAAGGTTGTTTATTGCTGCAGGAGTTGGGGTTGGTTTGATCGTCCTAAATGGACTTAGAGGTTGATGGTTCACTCCATTAAATGTCAATACTCCTAATCTGTTTCCTGAGGTGACGGTGGCCGCTGTTGTCAAAAGGGTAATGTGTATTTCTTAGGATAAAGTTATACTCCGGAATACCTTCTCGAGACAAAGTGTTGATCTTCCCCACCCAATTGGAAAAGTCATTAGCTATATTAAGAATTTAAAATGTTGAATTCTCCGGTATACTCAAACATTCCCAACCCCAACGACTATTTTTGAACTAGTCCCTAGACCACATATTTTAAATATGTTTTGTATATTATATTTCATTGAACTGGCAGTTGTTGTAATGTATATTGTGAGGCTATTTAACGAATCTTATTTATATTATATGAGGTGTATGAATTAGAAGTTTAGATTAATATAGGTGTCATATTAATCAATAGTTACTGAAATATTTCCTTATTTCACATTATCATCAAATACTATATAATTTTTCTATAATTTTTAACTTTTAAGATTTGATGATTAGTTATTATAAAATATTTTTACTTTCTATTTTTCTTATTCTCTCCCTCAAAGCATGTTGAGGCAACACCTGTCTGCTGAATGTGGCATAGATTGAAGTTAGCATTTAGCATTTCTCTGTTTTAACTATTTTTATCAGAAATTACGCATTGATATGTTGATAATTCACACCATTCTATTTTCCTTGTTCTCTCCCTCAAAGCATGTTGAGGTGGCACTTGTCTTTTTGAAAGATTCCTATAGAAAAATGCTTCCGGAAAATAGTATTTTGTGTTTAACAAAAATTATCATAGAAGTAGAGGTGTACAAAGAAAATCAATAAATCGCATAAAAAAAAATCAATTGTGGTTTGGTTTGATTTGGTTTGACGTTGGAAAAAAAACTCTACTATAATTGGTTTTGTTGGTTTTAACTAAAAAAAGTCAAACCGAAACCAAACCAACCTGACAATACATTTATACAATTTAAAAAAATATTTTATGCATATAAATATTTATTATAATATAATTTATAAATATTTCTTAAACTTGTTCATAGTTTTATCTTTAAAAGTATTATTTAAAGTTTGGATTTAATATTCTTGAATGGTCCAATAAATTTTATAACCCATAAAGGTAGTAAGTCAAATAAAGTTCAAATCAATACTAATGTTAATAAAGAAAATTTAATTCAACACTAAAAATGACAATACCGTTGGATATCTATTTTTTAGTTTTGCATTGATTTATAATGAAAATATATAGCCTAGTTTATCTCTTTTTTTATGCTTAGTTGTGTAATTAATAGTACTTATTAGTTGTACTTATTTTAGCACGACCTATATGTTACTTTTTATTATGGTGTATTAATTAGTAATATTTTCTTTGTGCGATTTTATTATCGATGTTATTGAATATTTTAGTACAATGTTATGACTCATCTCATATGATTATTTTATTTTCTTGGAAAATACATTATAAAGTTGTATCCTACTAGGACTAATAAATATATGGAGCATAAGTTACATTTTGTGTTATTAATTCTTTACCGGAAAAAGACTCAGAAATCCGAAAATCCGAACCAACCTGACCTATTTACACCCCTATGTATAAGTGAAAATTAGCAAAAGTAAATTGTATTAGGAATAAAATAAAAACTCAAGCATGACTTTATTCGTAGACATGTTTATGAATAACTCAAGTGCTTACAATTAATAGGTAGAAGAAACGAAAAATAAAAGAGAGAAAAATAGAAGAAATAAAAAAGGAATAAAAATCAAATTTGGCGGTTGTTTTGTCATACAATATACAATCAAATTACGTGCATACAAAAATCAAATTAACAACAACCTCGTTGATATATTCAAACAAATACCAAACCAATACTCAAAACAAATGTCATCAACCAACCATTGACACTCATAATCATAGCTCCATTATTATCCGCCGACGCGTCCGCCGGCACGTCACCGTCGTTGTCGTTGTCGCCGGAGCTGGCTCCGGTGCAGTATCCTCAGAATTATTAATAATAGACTGTGCTTTAAACAATTCACTTGGCTGCAAAACTTTGTCAATTTTATAAACAGCTAATGGCTCCTCATCTAATAAAGTTCCAGTGATTTTTGCTGTCACAATATTTGTGTCTAATTTAACATTATCTCCATCATTTTTCACAGAAAAATCGTACTTATTATTTTTCCCTTTTGTTGTTGCCATAGTATTTATAAATCCATTTTTCGACCTCAACATACCTAAAGAATGATAATCTGGAATACCATGGTACAAAAGCAAAGAAGTTTGTCCATTTTTTGTTAAATTCTTGTACTTAGGTAAAAAACTGTTAACGACTTTATCAATCGGGCAAAAAACTGTTAAGCCATTTTCCATAATATCTGTAAAAGTAATTTTTTGAATTTTCTAAAAGTTTTGCACATTCATTGCAGCCTTTATTTGTCATTAAGTCAATTATGTCAATTTCTGCTGGATAAACAAATTGAGTGAAAAAATAAATCGAAAAAAAAAGAAAACAAATTGAGGAATAAGAAAGAAAAGAGTGACAAAAAATAACAGAGAAAAACAAAGAGCGAAAAACAACAAAAAGAGAAAGAAAAAAGCAATCAAGATATGAAAACAAAATCAAAAACAAAAAAGAAAAAGAAAAAAAAGAACCTCCCCAAAAGAAATCAGTTCACCCCTGTCGGTGAATCATACTCGAGCATGTTCCAAAAGCTAGTCAGGCTAGGTCTACTGCAGCTAGTAGTCCTGAACCAGCCAAACCTTGAGTTCCCCTCGCACTGGGCTAATGCTAGATGTGAATACCACTCTGGAGCAGTGGGATATGATACGGAAGGCTGTTAGATTCTTAAGAGAGCAGTGGAAGACCTCATCGAGATCAAGGCAATAGTGCTTAGGGATGAAGAGGCCCCTAATATGATGAACAATCCTCTCCCTACTCACACCAATGGGTTAGTGGTCGGAATGATCTGTGAAGATGAGAAATTTGATCAAGCACTGAAAGCCACAGTAATCGTTGCCGCGGAAGAAGAGAAACCTAAAAACGGGCGCCAAACATGAAAAGTTCTCTGTCATATGGGAGTCTCGGTAACCGGTCTTGCTATCTTTTCTGCGTCTGGATTATTTCAGGGTGTAATTCGGACGTTTTATTTTTATTGTCTTACTTTCTGATGTAAACCCTTATATCTTTAAAAATTTAAAAAAATCAAATCAAATGAAATTAATATTTCATTGTACAGGAATGTCTCTTTTCTTATTCTTGTCACCTTCCTTATTCTCTTTTCAGTTCTGTTAATACAGATTTTAATGGCGTGACATGCTTGCGGACTTCATGCCTTGATCCTAAAACGTTGTTAAACTTCGAAATAATGAATCAAGAATCAGAATGCAATAAAGATAAGTTTAAGGAAATAAAACAAAGACTCGGAACAACTAAAGGAAAATTGGCTCCAGATTGGAAAGGTCCATACATTGTAACAAGAATACTGCCAAAAAGGAACTTTGTATTTGGGAGATATTAAAGAAAATGTATATGTTCCAGCTTTCAATACAGACGCGGTCAAAAGGTATTATGTTTGACTCTTTAACGCAGCTTTAATGCTCTCTGATTGGAATGACGAAGACTTTCATTCTCACTACCCAAACACTATCAACCATTTGCATACCCTTTGAGCCGGTTACCTTTTCTTTGACTACCCTCTTTGGAACCTGAAAGTGTTATTAAAAAAAAGGAAAAAAAATAGAGACAAAAGAAAATGAAATGAAAAATGAAAAAAAGAGGAAAAGGAAAGTAAAAAAGAAAGAATAAAGAAAACAAAACAGAAGAAAAACAAAACCAAAATAGTTCATGTTGCTTGAACTACGTTCGACTTGATTCCGAAAAGGCACGTAGGCAGCCTCTCTCTTGGGTTCAGTCACACCAAAACAAAAATCTAAATTTCCCCAAAAGTGAAACTGGGTAGATATTATAATGGTTCGGCGATGGTTTTGCCTGAAAGGTTCCAAAGTTGTAATTCAATCCAAATTCTTTTTACCCCAAATCATGTTCAAGTCCTTCCGATCAATCGGTAAAGAGGTTCAAAATGGGAGGATACAGTTACTTCAATTTGATGCAATCAAATGAGAGTGTATTATTGGTGAAAACCCTCACGGGTACCGTAAGGCGATGGTAATTAGAGAAATTAAAATGAGAGAGTCTTATTAGTAAAAACTCATAAAGAGAACTATAAGGCGATGGTAAGAAGAGAAATAAGAGAGGTTAGCTGGTGAAAACCCGCAAAGGGCGCCACTGATCGAAAAAGAGGATCCTCAGTCACTGACATTGATACAGTCCTAGGCAAGGTTTCTCGGTTTCGAGGCAAAAGTTGTGATGAATTTCTGAGAGTCGGGCGGTTTACACAGATCAAGAATCCAGTCCAAAAGGCATGTCATGTTCATGGAAGTCCGTATGTACTCCAGATAAGTCCTTATGTCCTTTCCCCGAAAGGGATACCTTTTGTCTAAATTAATTGTCCATTCCATTATTTGTTTTTATTTGAATCCCTTTCGGTATAACTCTGTTCCGAAACTAAGACAAAAAAAGGACGGTAAGACTAATTTACAGGGCTCTTATTTGATACAAGCTAATATGCAAAAAAGGCACCCAGTCTCGACAGGGACATCAAGTCGACCCCGACTGGCCATAGCGGCCGATGCTTCGAAATCAAAAACTCTTGTAAGGAGGAAATCAAATTGAAAGTGCCTACAAGGGGAAAATAAAGTTGAAAAGGTTAACTCCCAAGTGGCTAACCGTTTTGGCAAAGTTTGAAAAGCCAAAGATTCACCAATGCTCTAAAATTGAAAGTGTTGAAGAAAGAAGTCGAAAGTGAAATGCCACAAAGGCAAAATAAAGTTGAAAAGATTATATCCCACACGACCAACCGTCATGTAAAAGTTTGAAAAGTCAAAGGCTTTTCGGGGCTATAAATGCAAGTGGTATTCAGGAAACATCTAGTGGCAGGTCGAAATCATCATCAAAAGAAGATGGGTACAAAGCTAAGCTGCCAAAGACATCAAGGCCACAAACCGACCACCACTTTTAAAAGTCACAATTTTTCTTTGTTTGCAGCAGGAAAAAAGTAGTGCAGAATGTCGATTCCTAAAGTACGAATGTCACCAAATGTAAGTTTCTTCAAAATCTCCACTTTCCTTTATTTTTAGCATGCATCACTGTTGCTCATACCTCTCATTTTCGTAGATTAACCGAGGTAGAACCTTTTCACCTAGGAGGATCCAGCTCATAGTTGCGGATAGAAGTACTCTTCGCTTAGGTTGTTTTACATAGTTTAACCCAGGTAGAACATTTTATCCTAGGGGGGATCCGACTCATAGTTCCGGATAGATGTACTCTTCGCCCAGGCTATTTTTTTTAGCCTAACCCAGGTAGAACCTTTTCGCCTAAGGGGATCCAGCTCATAGATCCGGATAGAAGTACTCTTCGCCCGGGCTATTTTTCGTAGCTTAACCCAAGTAAAAAAAAAATTCGCCTAGGGAATCTAGCTCATAGTTCCGGGTAGAAATACCCTTTGCTCAGGATGTTTTTCGTAGCTTAACCCAAGTAGAACCTTTTCTCCTAGGGAGATCCAGCTCATAGTTTCTGGTAGAAGTACTATTCGCTCAGGTTATTTTACGTAACTTAACCCAGGTAGAACCTTTTCTCCTAGGGGGATCCAGCTCATAGTTCCTGGTAGAAGTACTCTTCTCTCAGGTTGTTTTTCGTAGCTTAACCCAGCTAGAACATTTTCGCCTAGAGGGATCTAGCTCATAGTTCCGGGTAGAAGTACTCTTCGCTCAGGTTATTTTTCGTAGCTCCACCCAGGTAGAACCTTTTCGCCTAGGAGGATCCAGCTCATAATTCCGGGTAGAAGTACTCTTTGCTCAGGTTGTTTTACGTAGCTTAACCCAGGTAGAACCTTTTCGCCTAGGGGGATCTAGCTCATAGTTCCGGGTAGAAGTACTCTTCGCTCGAGTTGTTTTACCTAGCTTAACCCAGGTAGAAACTTTTCGCTTAGGGGGATCCAGCTCATATTCCGAGTAGAAGTACTCTTCGCACAGGCTCGCTTTTCGCAATCAAACCAGGTAGAACCTTTACGCCTAGGGGATTCATTTTCATTTCAGTAATACAGGGCACCAACCTCTAGTTACATTTCTTTTCCGTAACACTAGGTGTCATCCCCTAGTTATATTTCCTTTTAGTAATAGAGGACGACATCCCATGATTACATTATTTTCAGTAATACATGGTACCAACCCCTGATTACATTCTTTTTCCGTAATACAAGGTACTAACCCCTAGTTACATTTTCTTACTAGACATATGGTCTCCATTCCCTAGTCGTTTTTCCAACATAGGGTCTTTACTCCCTAATTTCTTTCATTTTAGACATAGGGGCTCCATTCCCTAGTCTCTATTTTTTTCGGGGTACACCATTCCCGACCTTTTATTGCTTTCAATAAAGAAGTAGTTTAGAATTTTGTTACAATAACTCACGAAATTTTTCTAGTACAAACTCGGGCAGAAAAATTTCTTTCGTTTGTTTGTTTGGTGTCTGAGTAGGTTTTACCTCGAGGCATGGGGTTCGAGGTGACCAGAATAAGAAGTTTCAATTCAGAATAAAAGAAAAAAAAATAGGTGAATCCAAAATGCAAAAGTAGTTGAAAAGATGTGGAATGCTCAAGACATGACTGAAGCCACGAGCATTGGAGTCCCGTTTTGATTAGAAGAAGCTATAGAACAATGAACTAGCACCTACAGCTAGCGAGCATCAAGGTTTAGATTAGAGTCTGCATGAAGAACCAATCAAGACTCAAGATTAAGTTTCAGAAGACTCACATATAGGAATCTTGTAACTCATAGCTGATAGACTTGTTTAGTTTCTTTTTTATAATAGCAGGACCTCGGACCGGAGCCTCGACGGAACCTTACTCGACTCATCAACTCAGCATTCCACCATTCTCCTTGAACTACACGTGACCTAATTCCCCTATAACCCGGGATATGTAGGCTGTCCAAAACTCCCTATCTTTTATTCTTTTTCTTTTTGAATAACGGTTTGGTAAAAAATAAGTCACATGGCTCACCTAGTCTTTGCCTGAAAACTCTTCGTGTTTCCAAGCAAAGAGGGACAGCTGTGAGCACCTAACTTTTGACTATATTTGAATTTTTATCACCTTCTAATATGTAAATATTTTTAGAAAATTAGTATATATATTTTTAGCTTTGTTATTTTTTTTTATAAAGGGAAAGAATTAAAAATAATTTAAAAGGTCAAAATATTACTATTAGTATTATTTTTATTTTAAAAAAATTAAATTAAAAACAAACCGAAAAAATTAATTTTTTTTTTAATTTTTGGATGGGAATAAAATAATAGAAAAATTAAAAGTAAGGAATAAAAAAGTAAAAGTAAAAGTAGGTGAAAATTGTTTAATAAAAAAGTAAAAGAAAGTGGAAAAATAAAAAAATAAAAAGTAAAAGAATGTGGAAATTTTAAAAAATAAAAAGTAAAAGAAAGTTGGAATTAAAAAATAAAAGTAAAGGTAGGTGAAAATTTTAGAAAAAAGTAAATGAAAGTGGAAAATTAAAAAAAATGTAAAGTAAATGAAAGTTGAAATTAAAAAATAAAAGTAAAGGTAGGTGAAAATTTAAAAATAAAAAGTAAAATAAGTAGAAAATAAAAAAAAAAGTAAAAAAAAGTGGGAAATTAAAAAAATAAAAGTAAAGGAAAGTGGGGAATTAGTTTTCGAAAAAAAAAGAAGAAGAAAAATGGAATGTGGGAATTCTTTTTAATTAAAAAAATAACTGAAAAATTCCGAAATTATTTTTCTATAAATAGAAGAGAAATGGAGGGAGAAAGAAAAAAAAGAGAGGAGAGAATTGAGAAAAACAAATATTCTTCTTCTGCGCTAAGGAAATTTCTACTCGTTTCATTCTTTCTTCCTTTTTCTTTCGAAAAACCCATCAATTCATCACCCTGTTTAATACCCAAAAATGTCTCAAATTCAAGCCTTCAAACACCTTGTGAAGCTTCATTGATAGTCACCTCTCTCACGCCAAAAACCAGCAGCCTCACGAGGTACAGTCGAGTTTCGGTCCGGACTCGAATTTTAGAAGGTTCGTCACTAAATTTTATGCTCATTTACCGATTTGCCCTTGGTTTGGTGTACTTGCTCGGCTCAGAATTATTTTTGCATTAATCAAGTTCTGAAGGAAATTTTTGCTTAAAGGTTCATTACTTATCCTTTCTTTGTTAATTATTTCATTGTTTTATGTGATATTCTTATAGAGATTCATATGATAATTTTTTGTGTTGTTTTATTTATACACATTGTCATGTTGTAGTTTCTTTTTACATGTTTCAAGCTATTTGTCAACAGATTATTTGAATAGGATTTCATCTTAATGATATTTGCTATTTAGAATTAAGAATGAAGATCTTGCCATATTAATGGGTCATGCGTTGAAGTTCAAGTAAGTGAACCAGAAATGAATTACGACATTTAATAGGAAAGAAAGAATTAGACATGGGTTGGATTGAGTATAAATCTGTGAGGTCCAATAATTTTGTCACTAGACTAATAATTAGCTCATTCTTTCATAATGGATAAATGTCTCCTAATTTCAAAGATATAGTAGTAAGTTGTAAATATTTCTAATTGTGGATAACTTGTCAATACTTTAAATAACTAATATATTTTCGGACTTCCAAATAATTTCCTATCCATAAACTCTTGGTCTTACAATAATTTCAAATTAATTTAGGAAAATAATACAAGTGCATGTACATGTGACTTGACCAATCAACTTCGAATAATAATAAATGTGTTATTGATTGTGTACACGTACGCGTGACATGATTCTTGACGTCAAACAAAAATGAGTACACGTACGCGTGACTTATTTCAAGATAATTTTCATAAATCTAATCAAGCAATAAAAGCGGACATAGGTAAAACATGAGAACCAATAAAACACAGGTTATCCAAAAATAATATAAGCCAAATGTAGTCAATAAAGCTACCGTGCTAGAACCACGGGACTCGGGGAATGCCTTACACCTTCCCCCGGTCAACAAAATTTTTTACCCGAACTTTGTTTTCGCAGACCAATAATAATAGAGTCAAACCTTCTTTTGACTAGGGATTCAAATAAAAGGTGACTTGGAACACCCAAAAAATCAATTCCAAGTGGCCACTTTGTAAATAAAATAATCCCTACTTAAATTTGTCATTTTAATTGGAAAAACTCTTTAACCCATAATAATCCATAATACACATATCTTTTGGGGCAAAAAGAGGCGTGACAACTACGAACAAGAGAACTGATATGTTTTTTTATCTTGTTATTGCTCTGTTTTCTTTTATCGACGGAAAAGAAAACGAATTTATTTTTCTGCAACATACTTGAGATATTCATATAATTGTTCATTTTATTCAACTATATACTTCCATTTGCGTTTTATCTTTTTTGTATGTTGCAAACGAAAGAAATATAAACTAAAATTATCATAGAAGTGAAAATTTACAAAAGTAAATTGTATTATGAAAAACTCAAACATAACTCTATTTGTAGAAATGTTTCATGGATAACTCCAGTGCTTACAATTAATAGGCAGAAGAGACGAAAAATAAGAGAGACAAAAATTGAAGAAATCAAAAAGGAATAGAATTCAAATTTTGCGGTTATTTTCTTAAAACTTATGTGAACACCAAAACCAAATTAACAACAACCTCGTTCATATATTCAAACAAATACCAAACCAATACTCAAAATAAATGTCATCAACCAACCATTGGCACTCATAATCATAGCTCCATTATTATCCGCCGGCACGTCACCGTCGTTGTCGTTGTCGCCGGAGCTCGGCTCCGGTGCAGTATCCTCAGAATTATTAATAATAGACTGTGCTTTAAACAATTCACTTGGCTGCAAAACTTTGTCAATTTTATAAACAGCTAATGGCTCCTCATCTAATAAAGTTCCAGTGATTTTTGCTGTCACAATATTTGTGTCTAATTTAACATTATCTCCATCATTTTTCACAGAAAAATCGTACTTATTATTTTTCCCTTTTGTTGTTGCCATAGTATTTATAAATCCATTTTTCGACCTCAACATACCTAAAGAATGATAATCTGGAATACCATGGTACAAAAGCAAAGAAGTTTGTCCATTTTTTGTTAAATTCTTGTACTTAGGTAAAAAACTGTTAACGACTTTATCAATCGGGCAAAAAACTGTTAAGCCATTTTCCATAATATCTGTAAAAGTTTTGGTAATTTTTGAATTTTCTAAAAGTTTTGCAAATTCTTTGCAGCCTTTATTTGTCATTAAATCAATTATGTCAATTTCTGCAGGAGCAGATACTGGAGCTTCTGCTTCTGAAGATTGAATAATATTGCTGATTTGTATGACAGAGATATTGTAAGGGATTTCTTGAACGGATTTGACGAAACTAGCAGAAAAATGACCGTTGTTGTCTTCTGTGGTGAACCCCACTTTTTTACCTTTAGTATTGGTAATGTTGATGTACCCTGTTGTCCCTGGGGCCTCACCTACAAAGACGAATTCAAAATTTTTAATTTAATAGGTTTACAATTTTGCATTCTTTGAAAATATGAATTTATAACTTAATGCCTATGTTTTTTAAATTTTTTACATATGTTAGCACATATATATTATATATCCAAGCTTTAAGATAAATATTGGGGGGGGGGGGGGTCAATTGAACCTAGAAGTGATAAAATCAACCAATTTTTATGTAACTCACTAAACTCCTCATCAATATTAAACTAATGGAGTGTCAATTGAACCTAGAGGTGATAAAATCAACCAATTTTTATGTAACTCACTAAACTCCTCAATATTAAACTAGTTGAGTTATGACATGTTTGTTGATGTAACTTAACGGGTTAAACCTGAAATGACTCATATAGCTATTGAGTCAAAATTGATCAAATCCGTGTAACCCAATAAGTCAAAATGTAACCCAAACCTAAACAAGCAAAATCAAGTTTGGAAATTGAGAACTCCTTAAATTTGGAAAGAATTTAGGTTAGCAACTAAAGAAAATAAATTAACCTTCACTTTCTTTGTTGACAGAAAAAAAGTAAGAGAAGTCGACCCATATTGGACTTGTTGAATTATGACCTATTTTGACCCACATGGATCTAATACATTTAAACCAACGACCATAATAAGTGAAACATAAAATCAGAGTGATAACTTACTATAGTCAGTCAGTTAAATTAGATTGGACTAATAGTGTAAAATTTCTTTATACTTTCAACACTTGTAACTTAAATTTTATTGTAATTGGTTTAAGGACGTTGTGCATTCTGTGGGTTCAAAACATAATATTTTGTACTTTTTTTTGGCATTTTTTCACATATATATATCCTTATTATGAATATGCCAACTCACCTGTAGCTTGGAAAAGGGTGGCAGTGAGGGTTGTTCCATTGGTGATCTTATGGAGTTTCTTGGAGCTAAAATAATCTGCAAAAACATGGAGAGAGAGGACATTCTTGAGAGTGTAAATGGACAAGTGTTTATCGAGGAGGTCATCCATGGCGGCGTTGTCCACCGCGCAAACGGTGATGGTTTGGCGACGGTTGATCTCGGAAGCTAAGTGAGTAAGGGTTAAGTAGCGGTTAAAGGTTGAGAATTCGCGGTGTTTGGCAAGGATTTGAGTGATGTTGTGGGCGGAGGAGGTGGTGGTGGTGGAGAGAAATAGTAGAAAAAGTAGAGAAATAGAGAACGATGACGGCAAGTGCTGCATTTTTATTTCGTAATTTAGACGATATGAGTTCAGAAGAAAAGAATAGAAGTAGAATTGGAGATGCGTGAGTTATTTTTGGACGAGGGGTTTATATGCATTATGGACTTTGGTAGGTGCTGTTAAACTAGAGGGCGACAAGACTAATTTACTACGTTTGTTAAGGAATTAGTTACACCAATTACATTTACTATAACTTTATAACCACTTTTAAAACATGACCAAGTATAGAAGAATTCAAATTGAAATGTATCATATGATGTAGTTAGTTATCAGTAGTCAAGTGATGTTACAAATTGACTTGTGTTCCACTCACGTTCTAATTATATATCCGCAAGCGATCTCTTGACTTAATTAGTTTTATGTTGAGGAAATACTACTAAAAAGATACAAATTCCAACGGACGTATTGGATGTGTCAGAATAAAGTCCTACATGAAAAGGAGAAAAGAAAAATTAGATATTTATACAGAGTTGGATACTTTTAATGGTGTGAGGTCTTTTGGGGAAAATCGGACAGATTTAGTCTAAAACGGACAATTTCACACCATGTTCAGAGTATCTTTGAGCCGTTTTAACCCAACAGGACGCCCCATCGTAAATTGGCTCGTCGAAAAAGATTTTCAATGGATTCGTCAAAGATCCGCGTTTTATAGTAGCGAAATACAAATATGCTTTGGTGAATAAGTATGTACCGGGAACCTGTATATTGTTCCGATTAATACGAAACATGCTAGGTATGTCTATTAAAATTTAGAAAAAATGACACTGTATAACTGTTATAGTCGAATAAATATATGTTTATATATATATATATATAAATTATGTATGTTATATGCAAAAAATTTATATAATTTTTCGGCTACCAAATATAAATAATTTTTGGCACGGGCTAAAAGCGAAAAGCTCATTAATAAATGGTAAAGCTTCACGTACCCAAAAGGTTATATATTTTCAAAACTCAAACCCGAAACTTCTGACCAAAGACAATGAATCTCAAACAGCCTTATCACATTCCTAAACAGTATAAGTTGTATTCTTACGGATATTTGACAAAACAAAATTAGAACGAGATAGATTTACATAAAATGTTCTTCCTAATGCTAACTTTTTTCTTCTGCTTTATTTTTATTTTTATTTATAATTATTATGGCTGGTGAGTTAGTCCAATCATCGACTGATCTAATGTCTTTTTCATGCTTTGCATGCGTTACTAACTATCACACTTGACAAAGCAAAAAACTATTTATATTTTCAATTTGCTGGTCAGATGAAAAGGGCTTTGCATTGATTTTTGGTTATACGATAAACAAAATATGGAAAAGATTTGTCATTTTAGCACTAGTCAAAATAAATGGTAATGTGAAAATTTTCTAATAAATACTTACATATATATAATCTCATCAAGTAAGTAAAGTAACAAAGTATTGTCCCATCAATCATTTTCGAAGGACCATGTTTTTCTTGATTTGTAGTTAGGTTGGTTTTGTTAGAGTTGGTAGAAACATTTTTAATACACCCTTTTCATTAGTTATTTGGTATTATTATTAACTTATATTTCTTGGCCGCAAGGGACATCTAATGAAGTTGACTACTACATGTCAGTTATTCAAGTCTGTGACTATTTAATCAAAAAGATTAAGCAGTTATCGAACAAATATATTTTTATTTACTTAATTATATGAAAATTTTACTTTCTATAGCAAACTATTACACCCCATTTATTATAAACCAAAATAATTTTAAAATATTATTAATTATAGCTACATTTTCTATTTTATAGCAAGATAGGTATTTATTTTATACCATATCGTTGAAGCATGAAATACGCGAATTATGTTCTTTCTCTTTCTCTCTCGTATTCTCAATTCTCTATCTTCTCCCTCAAATCAGCAGAATCGCCGGCATCAGCCGTATATTCAATGTCTCCGATGACTCGGAGAAGTAGGTGGAGGCGGAGCTGCAGTGGAAGAGTGGAAGAGTGGTAATTCAGAGATATTTGAGTATTTGGATTGAGTTTAACTGTTGAACTTGAAAGTATGCCTATATTTCTGTGCTATTATTTCTATACTAGACTGTACCTGCTGAGCTCATCACTACTTTCAGACCAGAGGTTAGTCTTGTTACTTATTGAGTTGATTGTACTTATACTATACCATGCACCTCATGTGCAGATTCATGTACATCCGGATACGGCGGTGGCCAGAGTTGAGGACTTATATAGTGGAGAATATCAAGGTACCTTCTTGGCGTCCGCTGACCTTGACATCTCTTTCCTTTCAGTTATTGTACTATTCTATATATTCAAACAATATTGTTTTTGTCAGTCAAACTTTGTTATCATTTAGATGCGCATGTACTCAATGACACCAGGTTTTGGGAACGTATTTTATGTCACAAACTGTGAGATTTTCTATAGAATTCAAATATTATGTTTTCAAACTTAAAGGAAATTATGGTTTATTGAGAGTGTCGACTTGCGTAGTATTCAAATAGGCGCCATCACGACAGGTTAGGATTTTGGGTCGTGACAAATTGGTATCATAGCCTAAGTTACATAGGTCTCACGAGTCATGAGCGAGTTTAGTAGAGTCTTGCGGATCGGTATAGAGACGTATGCACTTATCTTCGAGAGGCTGCCAAACCCTTAGGAAAATTTCACTTTCTTGTATTCTATCACGGGGAATTGATTCAGTTTGAATCATAACTCTTTGAATTCCTTTCACGCATTCGTGTGCGCATGTGAGCGCTCAGTATCAGTTGTGCATCACTGTCTTGTGATTCCATGAACGAGGTTCAAGATGTGTATTCTGTGTTTTGGTGATGGCCCAGTCTAGAGGACATGAGGTCAGGTTTAGACCGCAGCTTAGACTCGGCAGTTTTGGTTGTGAGAACTTGTACATTTGGACTCATATATCCTTCAATGTCCTTACAAGTAGAATTTGTGGCTCGATGAGCGGTTAAATGGCTATATGATAAGTATGATGTGATTGTGGGATGTGTTAAGATGGTTTGAATGTGATGAGAAGTGTTTTCCTTTTGATGAAAAAAAGGGCTATTGGGTGCTTGGTGTTTGTCTTGATTTGACGTATAGTCTCGAGTATGAATATGTTGAAGGATCTTTCACGTTGTTAAATTGTGGGACAAATTAAATTCTCATGTCTTGTTAATGAGTTTGGACTCAGAAAGTTTAAGTGATTGCGTAGTAATTGTGGATGCGATAGGGTATGACAAGATGCCAATTTGAGGCTAAGCATGTGGGTTATCTCCTGCGGAGTAATCTACATAGGTGTGTTCCTTATAATATTGAGTGGAGAGTTTCTTTTCTACCAACAGAGTGTATGTGTTGAGATTTGAATTTAAATCTAGTTGAGAAAGTTGACTTGAGTGTCACGAGAATAAAGGCGATCTTAGCAGATAAATTGAGGTATTTTATGATTTGTGTTAACTGAGCTTGTGAAGAATTTTCGTTGAACTGACTGCAGTATTATAACAGTAATAGAGTATGGATAATGTGAGTTATGAAATGTTTTATTCTATGGTTTTGAGCCAAGTGGGGGAGCATGCTATTGACAATTTGATTTCATGGATATGTGTTATACTGGTTTTGGTTTGAGGCATACATATGAATCGGTTATGACTTGCAGAGATTGAGATCGAGGATGACTCGAGTAAAGAAATTTCTGGATACGGGTTATATTACACTTTATGAGTATATTAATATCATGGGATGATCGAGTTATTATTGTTGGATATAGTACGCAAGGACTATGAATTGATTGGTGGTGTTAAGGATGGGGTACCTCTTTGAGTGTTGTTCACCTAAGGGAGAATGTGTCTTTCGACCGTTTGGGTGGTGCAATTTAGATTTGAGTAGAGTGTATGACTCTCTAGAAGGTTCTAATGGGTTCGAGATTTATATATAGCAATCAAGAATTTTCTGGATTTGTGTATGGATAGAATCTGAGATTTACATTTGATGGTGCCGGGACTTGCGGTACTTCTGTATGACTATGGATTCTACATTCCAGTATAAGAAAGGTAAAAGAATAATTTTATATTCATATAAGGTATTTTGAGAGTGGGTGTTTCAGTTGTGGTATTTATAGGGGTGCTTAAGAAGCATACAGTGGCCTATGGGCCTTAGGGCCGTGTGGTTTTATGTTAGGATGTCTTGTAGTGAGCTTTGGATAAGGATCGTAGTGTTCTGACAAGGAGAAATGTCAACATGAGAGTAATTCAGAAGAAACTCAAAGAAAATAGGACAAATAGGTAACATGCTGGATTAGTATGGTAATGGTATGCTCGGTTCTTTTGGTTCTTATGATGAGGTGGGGCTTTACGGGTGTTTTTTGACAATACTCTCGGATTTGGCAACTTGTGTGGCATGGCCGAGTTAGAGGAATTCAGTTCTGATAACTTGGTTATGTGCCAATGGATTTCAAAGTATTCTTGATGGTTTCTACAATGGTTTGAGCCGGGTATTTTCTACCGGTGTGGGGAACGTGTTGTGTATTGTAATTTTCCCCTGGAAAGAAGCAAGAGAAAGGTTTCTAACTAATAGGGTATGTAATTTGCTGGTGCCTCAGAGTTTATAATGAGATTCTCATGCTTTTCACATGATAGATGTGGTGTGGTGTGCGGGATTTAGATTTACAGGTACAAGGTGGCAGTTTATTCTTGAAAGGAAAATCACGAATTTTGGACAGAATGGTCAGTCTCGGATATTTAGATGAATGTTATAACTGCTCGGTAATTCCTAAGAAGGGTGCGCATTTCAAAAGGCACATTGTGTTTTGACTTACGGATGTTTATTGGCATTGCGGTACTCACCTGGTTGATAGACTGCTGATATTCAAATTATTGCTATGTGGTACGGAAGAATTATGAAAGTATTCCTCGTGGGATGATCATGTGTGAAAGGTGTGTTAGTCATTCGAGTGCTGGAGTTGGGATCAGTTACGGTGGTCCATGTGTTCTATGAATTTGGAGACTGGGAGTTCTCCGAAGCATATTGTTTCCAGGTTGCGGACTGTTTGAGGTGAGTGTTTTATTTAAACTCAGTGGAGGCTCTAGTTGCGCTAATTATTCATGATAGCTATGCGCTATGAGTGTGCATATATGTGAGGTTTGAGCCCATGTGCGGGCATCATAGCAAGTAATTATACTCGAAAGAATTCTTAGGCTATGATATGCCTAGAGTTGACTATTAAGCGTAAAGTTATAACATTTCTCGTATTCGTACCTTTGTTGATAACTATCTGGGCTATACTTGAGGTTACAAAGAGGATAATTTTAATGACCCGAATTTCTCCTTTCAACTATTTGAAGTCTTGAATAACTTCTTACGATGTATTATGACTTGTACACAAAATTTGAGTTCATTCCGGATTGATTTGCTATGTTTTGGCATTGAACCTAGAATGTTCGATGTCGATTCTTCAAGAATATGTGGTATCACATTAAGCAAATGAGCTCCAAATTCAGTTTTGATTGACGTATTAGATCAGTATTGAAATTACGGAGCCATAGTAAAAAGAATCGTTGAATTCGGACATCGTATGAGAGAGTTATGCTCATTTCCGTATCGGAGGAGATTTTCCGTCGCCGCGAGCGCCCAGGGTAGCGTGGGGCGCTAGCCCTGGCACTGGGAAATTTTGGGTACTGGAAACTGCGCCACAGGCAGTGCCCCACGCTACCTGTGACGCTCAAAAACACCAGAGGCTCTATAAACGGGTGTTTTGACCATTTTTGACAAAAATAGAGTTGAGGAGCTCGGTTTGGGGGAGTTTTGGGCGATTTTCACGAGAAAACATTGGGGTAAGTGTTCCTTATCCTATATTGATTATATTTCATGATTCCATCCTCATTTACATCATGAATCCATGAATTTATGGAAGAAAAATCAGATTTTTCATAAAATCTTCCAAAAATGTAAAATGAAGATTTGAAGATCAATTCGATGTCGGAATTTGATAATTTTTGTATGGTTGGACTCGTATCGGAACGGGTGTTCAGATTTTATAATTTTTGTTGGGTTCTGAGACGTGGATCCCATAGGAAATTTTTGAACTAAAATTTCGGGTTTTTATGGAAAATTAGCATTTTCATATGGAATTGATTTCTATACCTCGGGTTGATTGTAACAAATTATTTTGACTAAGATTCGAGGCGTCCGGAGGCCTAATCACGAGGAAAAGGTTTATTGGATTAAAGAATTTGCTTGGATTGATGTAAGTAACTCTTCTAATCTTGGAGTTAAGGGTATGAACCCTGAATATATGTATTTTGTGAATTGTTGGGAGGTGACGCACATGCTAGGTGACGGGCATGTGTGCGTGCACTATAAAAATTGTGACATAATTGTTTATGTGGAATGTTATAGTTAAATAACCTTGGTATTTTCCATGCGGTTTTGTGTGTTAAAGAAATTGAGCTGAAAAGTATATTACAAATCATGTTGAGGCTATGTGCCAGTATTATTGGGATCCACAGAGGTCATATTGCTGTGAATTATTATGTTAAATCGAAAATTTATACTCAGTCATATTCATTTCATTGTATATCATAACTCAGTTTTATGACTCTATTTTGATGCATATAAATATTTTGGGCCGAATGCCCTGTTTTACTGAGATGCCCGAGTGGCTTGAGAGGTTTATGACTGAGTGAGGCCGAGGGCCTAATTTTATATTGCATATTTATGGGATCGGGCTGCGCGCCGCAGCATGTTACATATTTATGAGATCGGGCTGCACGCCGCAGCATATTGCATATTCATGGGATCGGGCTGCACGCCGCAACATGTTTGATATCGGCCGAGGGCCTGATTTGTGAGGATGAGTGTGGATCGGGGCTGCCCGCCTGCAGCATACCTGAGTGATTTATGCCATGATTTGGCTTGATATAGCGCTTGGGATGAAGGATCCCCTCCGGAGTCTGTACACACCTCCAGTGAGTGCAGGTACCTACTGAGTGCGAGTGTCGAGTGCCGAGTGACGAGTGACTAGGAGGAATGAGTGATTGTAAGGTATGCCCGAGTGGCAAGAGTGATTGTGAGGTATGCCCGAGTGGCAAGAGTGACTGTGAGGTTTGCCCGAGTGGCACGAGTGACTGTGAGGTTTGCCCGAGGGGCTGTATATGAGTGATGTTCTGCCCGAGGGGCTGTTTATGATTTTTATCATTGAGTTGCATCGCATTGGCATGCACACATAACATACAAGCATAGAGATGTATTTTTTTCCCTCATGTTGTACAACATCACATCATTCATGAGTTTTCACACATTGTTGACAGATGGGCATAGTGATGCATTTGTTTTACACGGGTTATCCGAAAAGGAAAATAAAACATCTTATTTATTATTGACAAGATTTTGGGAGAAATTTAGTATTTTCAAACTATTTATATTATTGGAAACTTCGGCAAAAGATTTGGGTTTTCACTGAGATATTTGGAATGAAGAACTATAATTTTTGAAATCATTATTTGGCTGAGTATTTTATCCCTGAGTTATTTCTGGTATTATTTGCTTTATGTTGTTATGGATTGTTGTGTACTATCGGTTGTGGACCCGACCTTGGTAGAAGCTCGTCACTACTTTCAACCTACGGCTAGGTTTGTTACTTACTCAGTACATGGGGTCGGTTGTACTGATACTACACTTCTGCACATTGCGTGCAGATGTTGGCTGTTGTTGTTGCTGTGCTCGATGGTTGCGGGACTTGAAGATGTACCTGCGTTCCTGTTGTAGCTTCCTCTTGTTCAGGGTAGCCTTAGATTTACAAAAGCTCTGTTTATGTAATATTCAAACAGACTATGTATTTATTTCCTTTCCGCTTTGTATACTCTATTCTTAGAAGTTCATGATTTGTACTACCAGTTCTTGGGGAGATGTATCGGTTTTAGATATTTTCTTTTAATTAATTTCATTGGAATTGGATAGTTGGTAATTGGCTTACCTAATAGGTTGGGTTAGGTGCCATCACGACTAGTGGGATTTTGGGTCGTGACAATTATTCCCTGAATAAATCGGGTAGTTATTATTTCTGCGCTAACTTACCGATTTGAGTTGTGATAGCACACTTTGCACATGCCTACTCTATGGCGTGTTACTTATACCAGTCTAGGTGCATGTGAATCTTATTCCATTATCATATACATGTGTACTTATTTGATTGATCTTGTATGATACGCTTGGAGTGGAGGCATGTGACCATGCTAGGCGGATTATATTATTGGCACGTGAGTTATCCGTGCAGATCCATATACTGATATTATTGGCATGTGAGTTATCCGTGTGGGTCCATATATTGATATTATTGGCACGTGAGTTATCCGTGCGGGTCCATATATTGATACTATAGCACGTGAGTTGTCCATGCATGTGATGTTAATGTGAACTCTAGGAGAGATGGTTATCGTTATTAGATTCGTGTTTCATGGTTCTACTATATGTGATGAGCTCATAGGATTGCGGTAGTGGTGGTGTTGGTTGAACCTGCAAAGACGGTTCTCTTCTTTGAGACATTTTCTATTTTTGGATACACGAATTGCGCTGTTGTGGCTTGAGTTATATTGGTGTGGCTTGTCTGTGGGATAGTTGTGTGTTTAATAATATAAGGTCATTGGACCTAGAATGGGTACTATCAGGTTTGATTATGGTTTATTCGGAAGGATAATATTGAAAGTCGACTTAGAAAGTGATTATGATTTTGGTTGGGGCGAGAGAGCTCCATGACTTGTTGATCTGATAGGGGGTCATGAGATTCCGCGTGTTTCTTTCATTATCAATAGTGTACGAAGGTTTTAGAATGAGGTTTTGGTTGATATGGGTTTAATACTAGTACCAGATTGGTTTTGAGTAGTTATTGTGATCGGGAATGGTGCTGCGAGTATGCGAGTTGTGTAGCATGTTATGTGATTATATCTGGTGTTATGGTTATGGCTTGATATAGTTTGTTCAAACTTATACAGTGTGTAGATGTGAGACTCGGGTCTTGTAAGAAATTTTGGATGTTGGAAATTGGGTTTCAAGTTTTACGGACTAAGGTTAACGTAATGATCTTCAATTATGTTGTGTTGTCAGGCCTATGGAATAGGGTGGCATGGGATCACCCCCGGATATGTATGTGGTAAGGTGGGATAGTGAACTGATGGCTTGGAAGCAACTCTTGGCACTTTCGAGGACGAACGTATATTTAAGTGGGGGAGAAGGTAACAACCCCACTGGTCGTTTTAAGTATCTACGCTCCTTTCAACTATTTGAAGTCTTGAATAGTTTCATATGATGTACTATGACTTATGTGAATTATCGGTTTTGGTTTTCAGGTGTTTCAGAATTAGTTTGGAAGAATGAATTTTTATGTTTGAAGCTTTGAGGTAGAAAAGTTGACCAAGTTTGACTTTTAGTATTCGACCTCAGATCAGAGTTTTGATGATTCCAATAGCTCCGTATAGTAATTTTGGATTTAAGAGCGTGTCCAGAAAATTATTTGAAAGCCCGTAGTTGAATTTTACTTGAAATGGATAAAATATAAATAAGTTTGACCGGGGAGTTGAATTTTTGATATCGGGGTTGGAATCTGATTCTGTAAATTGGAATAGGTCTGATATGTCATTTATGACTCGCGTGCAAAATTTGAGGTCAATCGGACTTGATTTGATAGGTTTCAGCATTTAAGGTAGAAGTTGGAAATCTTTAGTTTTCATTAGGCTTGAATTGGAGTGTGGTTTATGTTTTTGATATTGTTCGATGTGATTTGAGAGCTCGACTAAGTTCGTATCATGTTGTAGGACTTATTTGTACGTCAGACCGGATCCCGAGTGGCTTGGATGTGTTTCGGGGTGAGTTTTTGAGCGAGTCTGGGCATTTCGACACTCTAATGTTGTTCTGGACCTTTGGAAGTACGTGGGGCACATTTTAGAGTGTTGAGGCAAAGCCTCAAGTGCGGACCGTAGAGGAAAAGTGTGGACCGCAAAGGAAAAGTGCGGACCGCAGAGAAAATGTGAGGACCGCAGAGGAAATGTGTAGACCGCATAAATCCTCTCGCGGCCGCAGAAAGAAGATTCTACAAATTCGATGGTCTGACTTTGGAAGCTTATATCTTTTAATCTACAAAGAATTTGGTGATGCTTCAAAAACATAGGTTTTTGAATTATGGTCAATTACCTAAAGCCTGGTAGTGCAGTCACTGCTGAAGTGCGGCCACACAATTTGGATCGCGGCCGCGGAACTTGAAAATGTGCGGTCAGCACAATGGAAGGTTAGATTTTTGTACTTTATAAACGAGGGTCAGAGTATTATTAGATATTTGGACTTTGGGAGCTCGGTTTGTGGCGATGTTTCATGATATTTTTAAAATTTTCATCGGGGTAAGTGATTCTTACTCGTATTTGGTTAATATATATATATATGAATATATCATTATTTTCGTCATTTAATTAGTATTTTGAGATGGAAATTTGGGAAGAATTGTAGAAATTCATAAAACAAATTTTTGGGATTTGAATGTCGATTCGGAGCCGGATTTGAGTGAAGCTAGTATGGTTAGACTCATAATTGAATGGGTTATCGGATTTTGTGAGTTTCGTCAGATTTCGAAATGTGGGCCCCATACGTAATTTTTTGTGCAATTTGAATTTTGTTGGAAACTTAGTATTTTCCTATGGAATTAATTTCTATAATTTGTATTGACTGAATCGAATAAATTGTTACTAGATACGATTCTTTCGGAGGCCAATTCACGAGGCAAAGGCATAGTGGAGTAAAGAATTACACGGCTTGAGGTAAGTAACACTTCTAAACTTGGTTCTAAGTGTATGAATCCCCGAATTTGGTGTTATATCAATTGTTTGGAGGTAACGCACATGATGGGTGGCGAGCGTGTGGGCGTGCACCATAAAAATTGTAACTTAAATAAATTTTGTGGAGTTGTAAAATTAAAGAATCATATTATTATCCGCATATTCTCCACGTGATAGAGAATTTGAGCTGAGACTCGTATTAAAGATCATGTTTATGCTACGTGCCGATATTTTGGGACTCATAAGGTCGTGTTGTTGTTGAATTTAATTGTTTTAAAATGTATATTTCATACTCAGTCATGTTCATCCATTGTGAGAATATTTATGGGATCGGGGTTGCTCGTCTGTAGCATGCCATATTGGCTTTATATATATTATTATTATATAGAACGGGGTTGCCCGTCTGCAGCAGGCCTTATAGGCTCTATTATTATATAGATCGGGGTTGCCCACCTGCAGAAGGCCATATAAGCTTTATATCACACTTGCGCTGAAAGATCCCCTTCGGAGTCTGCACCCCCCACAGTGAGCGTAGATGATTTATATTAGGGATGGAGTTCCCTAGGCATGGAATTGCCTTATTTATTTATATTAGGGATGGAGTTCCCTAGGCATGGAGTTGCATTATTTATTTATATTAGGGATGGAGTTTCCTTAGGCATGGAGTTGCCTTATCTATTTATATTTGGGATGGAGTTCCCTAGGCATGAAGTTGCCTTATTTATACTGGGATCGACTTCTCTGGGCTAGATTGACCTTGTATAGTACTGAGTGACTGACTGACTGTCGATATATATATATATATATATATATATGGGATGGAGTTCCTTGGGCTGGACTGGCCATATACAATACTGAATGATTGAGTATTTTGAGAGTGTGAGTACACGAGATTTCCATTATGGTACATCACATACAACATATATTTTGGCATGTAGATATAGAGATATCATATTCCTCATAACATGCATGAATTATCTATTTTACGTGGACTGAATTTAATTGTTGAACTTGAAAGCATGCATACATTTTTGTACTTTTATTTCTATATTGGATCGTACCTGCTGAGCTCGTCACTACTTTCAGCCTAGAGAATAGTCTTGTTACTTATTGAGTTGGTTGTACTCATACTACACCCTGCACCTCGTGTGCAGATCCAGGTACATCCGGATACGATGGTGGCTAGAGTTATGGACTTATCTATTGGAGAATATCAAGGTAGTTTCTTGGCATCCGATGACCTTGACATCTCTTTCCTTTCAGACTTTGTTATCATTTAGATGCTCATGTACTAAGTGACATCGCATTTTGAGAATGTATTTTATGTCAGAAATTGTGAGATTTTCTATGGAATGCAAATATTACATTTTCGAACTTAAAGTAAATTGTGGTTTATTAAGAGTGTCGGCTTGCCTAGTGTGAACACCTAAGTTTTTACTATATTTGAATTTTTATGACTTTGTACTATGTAAATATTTTCAGAAATTTAATATATATTTTTTAGCTTTGTTACATTTCAATTTTTCTATATATATATATATATGGTAAATATTAATAAAAATTTAAAAAGTCAATTATTACTATTAGTATAATTTTTATTTTTATTTTAAAATAAAATAAATTTAAAAAATGAAACAAAATTAAAAAAAATATATTTTTTAAAATTTCGAATGGGAATAAAAAAAAATAGAAAAAGTAGAAATATAGAATTAAAAAATAAAAGTAAAATTAGGTGGAAATTATTTAAGAAAAAAGTAAAACAAATTGGAAAATTAAAAACAATAAAAGTAAAAGAATGTGAAAATTTTAAAAATAAAAGAAATGTGGAATAAAAAAAAAGAAAAGTAAAGGTAGCTGAAATACTTTTTTTTAAAAAGTAAAAGTATGTGGAAATTAAAACAAAAAGAAAAGAAAATAAGTGGGAAATAAAAAAAGAAAAGTAAAAAAAGTGGAAATTTAAATATAATAAAAGTAAAAAAATGGGAAATTAAAAAATAAAATAAAATAAAAGAAAGTGGAATTTTTTTTAAAAAAAAATAAGAAAAATGGGAAGTGGGAATTCTTTTTAATTAAAAAATAATAATAAAATAAAAAAATTTAAATAAAAAAATCTGAAAAATTTCGATCATTTTTCTATAAATAGGAGAGAGAAGGAGAAAAAAAATAGGAAGGAGGGAATTGAGATAAATATTTTTGCTTATTCTACGCTAAGGGAATTTCTTGGCTTTCTTGCGAAAAAATCCAGCAATCCATCACCAAACTCCAACCCCTGAAACCAATTGGAAACCAAGCTAAAACACACGACAAAAACAAACCGAAAACACAGCAAAACAGTTGTAACGACTCGGCCGATCGTTTTGAGAGTAATAACCTCGATCCCCTATTTACTGCTTCTCCCATATCTATTTCTGATATTGTGACTTGGCGGAAAGATTTCTTTTGAGTTTCGGAGTGTTTTGGGCACTTAGCCCCTAAGTGGAGGAGTAAGCCTTTGGATTTGGACCGTAGTCGGAACTGTATGAAGATGACTGCGGAATGGAATTTCGACAGTTCGGTTAGCTCTGTTAGGTGATTTTGGACTTAGGGGCGTGTCTGGATTGTGTTTTGGAGGTCCGTAGCTTATTTAGTCTTGAAATGGTGAAAATCGAATTTTTTGGAAATTTTTTACCGGTAGTGGACTTTTTGATATCAGGGTCGGATTCCGATTTCGGAAGTTGAAATAGGTCCGTAGTGTTGAAAATAACGTGTGCGCAAAATTTGAGGTCAATCGGACGTGGTTTGGTTGGTTTCGGCATCGGTTGTCGAATTTGGAAGTTTCAAGTTTCTTTAAGTTTGAATTGGAGGGTGATTCGTGATTTTAGCGTTATTTGATGTGATTTGAGGGCTCAACTAAGTTCGTATGGTGTTTTAGGATTGGTTGATATGCTCAACAGGTCATTTTTTGACTTAGGCAGTTGGAAGATTTTCTGGTGTTATTGCAAATATTTTTCTTCATCGCGTTCGCGAGGAAGATCTCGCGATCACGTAGGTCATCTGAGAGGTCAGTTGAAATTGCTCTTCGCGTTCACGAAGATGAAGATGTGATCGCGTAAGTTTATGAGGCAGTGCACCGCGAACGCGTGGGTTAGGCCGCGTTCGCGAAGAACAAGTCAGGCAGCAATGGAGTTTGAGTGTTACTCTTCGCGGTCGCGTGAGGATAATTGCGATAACGTAGGTGTGAGCAGCTAGTGCATCGCGTTCGCGCGAGGTGTTATGCGTTCGCGTAGAGTACATTTCTGAGGAAGCGAAGTTGTTCTTCGCGATCGCGATTAAGGAATCACTATGTAGTGCTTAAACATTCCAAAAAATGGAGGTTTTTTCATTTTATCAAAAACTTGAGTTGGGAGCTCGGATTTGGACGAGATTTTGAGGGAGTTTCAGAGATATCGATTGGATAATGATTCTACAATCCATTTTAGTTATATTCCACTAATCTATCATTAATTTCCTTTTAAATTTCGGATTTTGGAGTTGAAATTGGGAGGAAAATGGAAGATTTTTTTCAACAAAGATTTCGAGTTTTGAAAGGGAATTGGTGGTCGGATTTGAGTAATTTTTATATGGTTAGACTCGTGAGTGAATGGGTATTCGTATTTTGTGATTTTTATCTGATTCGAGATGTGGGCCCCAAGAACGATTTTTGAGTTAATTTTGATTTTTTTGTTAAAGTGTTGATTTCATTAATTAGATGAGTCTATTATTGGTTGTATTTATGATATGTAATTGCTTTTGGCTAGATTTGGGCAATTCGGAGCCGGATATTCGTGGGAAAGGCATTGTGACCGATTGATTGAGCTTGGTTCAAAGTAAGTGGCTTGCCTAACTTTGTGTGGGGGAAATTCCCTTAAGATTTGGAACTATTATGATATGTGAGCGTCGTGTACGTGAGGTGACGAGTACGTACACATACTAGTTGTGAGAAAACCCGATTTTCTTACTTATCAGCAACTTATTTCTTTGTTTTTATTTTGAGTTATACCATTTTAATGAGTATCAATCTATTTCCATTCTTAATTGAGTTATTCCAATATGTGTAGCTATCCTGTTTAGTCTAATACAACATGTCTATGTGTCTTAACTGCTTATGTGAACTCTGTGCAGCATGCTTAGTGAATTTTCTGCTTCTTCCTTGACTGGTACTTAGTCTCAATCATAAGATTTTGTGATGTAGTTGTATTTCTATTGTCTGCGCGGCATATTTACTTTGGAACTACGGAACGGTATTCTGGGAGATCCCTTGTACTGCATATTTACTTTGGGACTACAGAACGGTATTCCGGGAGATCCTCTTGTACTGCATATTGACTTTAGGATTATGAAACGGTATTCTGGGAAATCCCCCTGTACTACTTATTTACTTTGGGACTACAAAACGGTATTCGGGGAGATCCTCCTACCTTGCATATTTACTTTGGGACTACGGAACGGTATTCCGGGAAATCCCCCAGCACATTTACGTTTGGGACTACGAGACGGTATCTCGGGAGATCCCCTGTTATATTTCTGTGTATTGAGATGTTACCTTCTATGAATTCTTTCTTATTAAATTACAGTCTTTATTTTACTGCGATATTTCATTTTTGCTTTGCTTTATTATCATATTCCAGTAGGGTCCGGACCTAACCTCGTCACTACTCTATCGAGATTAGGCTTGGCACTTACTGGGTACCGATTGTGGTGTACTCATGCTACTCTTCTGCACATATTTTGTGTGCAGATCCAGGTACTTCTTATCATTCCCGCTACTAGTTGAGACTGCTTGCTGCTGTACGGAGACTTCAAGGTATATCTGTCGCGTCTGCAGACCTCGGAGTCCCTATTTATTCCCTCCTATGTCATTTACTTTCCTTACTTCTGTCATTAGACTCTGGTGTATGGAGATACTAATTTCCTTCTGTAGCTTGTGACTTACGATGTTCCTGATTTTGGAATTACTGTATATTTTGAACAATTAGTTGTTAAATTTATGTTTTCATTTCATTATTCTGCAAATGTTAGGCTTACCTAGTCGTAGAGACTAGGTGCCGTCATGACGTCATACGGAGGGAAGATTGGGTCGTGACAACAGTCCCCTTTTGTACAGAAAACAACAACTCCAAAGTTGAGTCGTCGAGTTCGAGCTCCATTTGTCGATTTTGGTCAAGGCTCCATTTGCATCCTTGTCCATTATCCGAGCTTTAAAACAGACTTGTAAAGCTCCATTTCTCCCATCATTGTTTTGTTAAGATATTATGCTTGAATATATAATTTGATTTTATTTAACTTCATAAAGATTGAAATGTTTTTTTTTTCTGTATTAATTATTAAGTCTCATTAGCTTTGTTAAATTTTGTTACTTTCTTGTTTGATAAACAAGAAGATTGATGAAAATATGATTTTTGGGTACGTAGTGAATGTTTGAACTTTGGGATAAAATCCATGTCTGCTAGTTGAAATTTAAAATGAGGTTTGGACTTTAAAAAAATATATAATTGGGCCCGGTGGTTGGGCTTTGCTTAATGAAACATGTACTACTGCAGTTGACTAATGGATAGTGGAGTAGCTTGATGAACTCATAACCGGACATACTCATTAATTGGTTTTAAAAAATCAATTGTGCTATGATCAATTTTAAGTTTTCTGGGCCAGAATAATTAAGAGCAAAAGTTGATCCTTTTCCACAATTGATTTTATAATTCATGGCCTCACTAATCTCAAATCTTAGGAGAATAAATAATATCCGAACCTCGTAGCTTACTTTAGGCACGATTAATAATAAATCATCGTCACTATGGGTACGATAACCGTGGCATAGTCATGATACATAATTTTAAACTCAAGTGCGCGTTTCACGCGACTTAATCCCAACTTTAAATAATAAAAATCAACATGTTGTAGATCGCAAGTGCATTTCACGTGATACGATTCACAATATGTACAAAAAATAAACGAGTGTGTGGCATCACGCCTTGTTCAAACAAACCTCATAAATCCTAAAAGCAATTAAAATTCTATTAAAGGCACTTAGAAAGTAAAAAATGCACAATAGGTCTAAACATGTAATAAATAAGATAATTAGGCCAATTATTAATAGTTGAGCGACCGTACTAAAACCATAAAATCCGGGAGTGCCTCACACCTTCTCCAGGGTTAACAGAATTTCTTATCCGGTCTTCTGGTTTTTGCGGACCTTAAAATAGAGTCAAATTTCCTCGATTTAGGATTTAAAATAAACCGGTGACTTGGGACACCATCAATTATTTCAAGTGGCGACTCTAAACCAAATTAAATAATTCCTCTTCGATTAATGTCACTTTAATTGGAAAAACTTTCTATCCCCCGAGAAAAAGGAGGTGTGAGACCTAATATTCAGATAGGCGCCATCACACTAGGTTAGAATTTTGGGTCGTGACACTTAAGTTCTCAAACATAAATTTGTTCTTCGAATTTCAACAATCTTATACACGATTCAATGCCCAACTATACCCGAAATGAGCTCAAATCTGAAACATAACTTTCAAATATCATAATGAACAGATCTCAATCATCAAATTGTCAAAATAATTAAAAAAAATTAACAAACCAATTTTGAACTAAGAAGAAGAAGAAGAAGAAGAAGAAAAAGAAAAAGAAGAAGAAATTCTAAGCACAAAGAAGAAGAAAATAGCAGTAAAGAAGAAGAAAAAAAAAATAATATATATATATATATATATATATATATATATACCTCAAGATATCCAAAAATTAAGAATCAGTTAAACTTTTTCTTTAAAAAGTGGGTACAAATTCAATGAGCGGCATAAAACGGGCACCACATGAAAAATAGACCTTTTTATAAAGAATTTGAACTTCTAATATCGAAGTGGCTGCAAAAAGCTATTTGTATAGCTATTTAAGTTAACTCTTCAATTTTTGTCCACAATCCCTGCCTATTATACAACATGTAGATTTATCAGTTTTATGGGCCTTATTGTCTTAGGAAAGCCCAAGCATTGGGCAGAACTTTCGAGTTCCCTCCACCCCCCCCCACACACACACACATTGAAACTCGTAATTAGAGCTATCAAAACAAGTCACCCCAGTCCAATCTAGTCCAAGCCTCTTGAACATTTTAATTTGGTATGCTAGGGCGGGCCGGTTCACCATCTAAATAGGCCTTAAAATAGCCTGTCCAACCTAGCCGTTAGAGGGTTGCGGGCTAGGGCGGGCCAGCCCTTCAATTTTTTTAGAAAATGTTTTTCTTCAAATCTTTAAATATTTCTTCGTGATATAGTTTATTAATCATATATGAACGACTTCTGTCTGTTTAGAACGTACAAGAATTTTAATATTTGACAAATAATCTCGTAATTAAAATGCAAATTTTCTCTATGTCTTGCTCTTCTTTTTTAACGTTACATGAATATTTTTTTAATAATTTTTTTTTTCAATTTTCTCAGGTTCAGGGATTGATTCAATAAGTTTATATATTGAAATTTTTTAATTTAGGTTTAACATCATTTGCTAGTTTCATCATTATAGTGCATAGAAATTTTACAATTCATGAAATTTGCTAGTGTTGTCAATTTTCTTTGGGTATTAAAACTTAACATTTTTCTATAATGAAGAAAAATTTAATTATTAATAATATATTAAAGTAACCAAACTGATCATTGGCCACTTAAAGTAATATTTTCTATTGAGAAAAAATATTATTGTCACTTAAAACTTTCCTAGTTTGTTGTTAATCAAGCAAAAGAAAAGTTAATCTTGTCATGCTATGTGCCTATCCGAAATCTAAATTCTAGTTAAAACGGAGGGGTAAATGAGCAATCTAAGGTTGTGAATAGGAATTATAGTTAATAGTTTTAAAAAAAAATTAAATAATTAAATTTAATTAATTCTGGTCCATGGGCTAGCCCAGGTCAAGCCTCGGTCAAGCCTCAAGGGCCAGCGGGCTAACTTGGGCTGGGCTTATAAGGCTCAATTTTAAATAGGCTAAAAACATTCCAACCCAATCCTATCCAAGTAGCGGGTTGGATTGGGCTAGCCTTACGGGCCAAGTCCATTTTGACGACTCTACTGGTAATAATGAAGAAACCATGAAGATGATAAACTTGGGCTACTCTAAGAGCCCTAATACAAAAAGACGTTGTTATGTAAAAACCGAGTCAAACAATGAAATATAACGAGCTTTTAAACTTTTTTTTAGCTTTTTTAGTGTTTGACAAAATTAAAAAGTGTTTATAGTAAGTTAAAAACTACTTAAAGCAGGCCAAAAGCAATAAGTTGGGCAACCCCAATTTATTACTTTTTGGTTTAAAAGCTATTTTTGCTGAAAAGTCACTGTTTTAAACCAATCTGAACGGGCTTTGAGTCCTTTCCCGCGCTCTTTTTATTGGTGTTTGAGTGCACGCCAGTTGAGTAAAAGTAGTGTATATTAAACTGGTGAAAGGGTGTATAATCCTTCATAAAATATTTGCATCACCTCATTAGAAATGCGCTTCTAGGTGTTTTTTATCTGGCATTTTGAAGTGACCTCTTTTGCATTTGCCTTGTAATGGATGTTGTAAAGTGTAAGACGAATGAGTATAAATTTTTGTGGATGTAATTTCGATCTAAACTCGAAAATTCATAACTTTATATACAAAATCAGTTTATCCTTTTTCTTTATAATCCTTGGTCCTCAATTCTTATTATGCTATTTGATTGTTGTGTTAACCTATATGGAATTAGTAGGGAAGTTCACGTGCATTTTCAAGGGTTTTGTATTTGGGTGAGTTTAAGAGAAGAAGAAAGTGCGTTGTAAGATGCTTAGGTGGATTTTTATCTTTATAAACTGGTGGTGTCGGGTTGGATTGGGGGTATGGGTGTGTTTCAATACTGTTTGGGTGTTAATTATTTTATGTGATTCAAAAGTTCATGTGGACTGTATGCCAAGTCAGCATTTTTCACGGGAAAAATCAATAAATCCGATAGAGTAATTATTAGAGTACAATAACAATTGTTAAATAACTTTCTTTTTGCCAATTAAATAAAAGTGACTTTAGTCCGTAATTTCACATAGTTTTAGTAACCACTTAGATAATGGACTCAACAAATTCACCTAAAGGAGCTAACCTAAAGCAATTATTTAATCTGATCAACTTAAAACAAAAGGTAAATTACTACTTACTATTAAACAAACATATAATAAGAGGCCGCAAAATAATTTTTTTCTTCTCAATTTCGCACTTTAATAGGGACAAAACACTCTTGCTTTAATTCGAATGGTCATAATCATTCAATTTTCTTATTTTATTTTCCCTAGTGGCAGCAGGTTCTTGGATCAATCGTGCAACAATGGTAATAATAGTACAATTCTCACACTTGACGCTCAGGAATGTATCTTTTTATTTTTAAATTTTTTTAACTATATATCTTGCTCTTCTTAATGTAAAAGTGTAAATTTAGACCGCCAATTTTTACCAATGCTGTAGAATGGGATATAAGAACGAGGTCCAATCAGATGATACTATGTCTTAGCTTATTTCTAATTTAGCCTGGAAGACGCCAACCTGATGAAAGCAACTCATATTTTTATCCTGTGTGCGGTAACGCATTATGGCTCAATTATATTCAGATTCGCCGGAAGTTTCACAACCTAGTAAAGGTGATTTCATACCCAAAGTTTGAATCTGAAACCTCTGGTTAAGGATGAATGACTATTTATCACTCCACCACAATCCTTGTTGGTAATGAAAGAAATATCAACCTTAAAAGGCTGATTCTTAAATCACTTTACAACTATGAGATTTTTATTTAATTCCCTTCCACCAGTTTACGCGAATTATAGTTTATATTATTAGCTTACTTTAAACCATTTAAAACTATTAATCTATGGTATTGTAACCTACAACGGCAAAATGATAATCCTATTAAACTCAAAAGACATATATATTCTGTTGTCCATCAACTACACCTTTCGGACTGATCTTAGGCCCTGACTCACCCTTCGTGGATGAACCTTGCGGAGGAACCCTTAGGTTTTCGGGGTATTAGATTCTCATCAATGTTTGCGTTACTCAAGCCGATATTCTCGCTTCCGCTTCGTCCACCACCGCTCGCGCGGAGGCTTCTCTCTAAGGCGGAATGCTCTCCTACCGATGTATTTTTACATCCCACATCTTCGGCGCAAGAGCGCTCGATCAGTGAGCTATTACGCGCTCTTTCAAGGGTGGCTGCTTCTAGGCAAACCTCTTTATATATATACCTTGCATCTTTAATTTTTAATCAATTCTGTGTTATTATAATCATTTTCCTCTAATTCTATGCCAGAGTTTTTCATTCAAGAGCAAATGCATAGTCATGGAAATTGAGGATAATTGCCTTTAATAAACACACATTAAAATATAGAAACTTTAGCAAGCAATGGTGAATGGACATGGAAAAGTGAGATCCCAAGTGGAATGCATGACTTATTCTAAAAGGTTAAGTGGAAGGAAACAATCCTAAAAGGTAGGACGCACTAAGACGTTTTCCGACTTTCAGGGAGAAATTAATTAATTATAAACTTTTTCGATAGCAACAATTATTCATTAATCTTAAAAGGCAGGCATACGACTAACAAGGGATTTGGCGGATCGATTGTTATATTACATTTTTGACCGGAGGTTTCCGATTCGAGTAGGAAGATAAATGAAACTAGCTCAAATTACCTTATTAGGAACTACTCGCAATATCTAATTTGCAAAATAAATCTGTTTATCATAAAGAAATTTGTCTTCACCTTAATTGGTTATATGAACAGTCTATTATGCCTAATTCCTTTACTTTAATTAGTGTTTATCTTAATTTTTTTTTAAACCCCTCCCAAATTAGGAGGATCTATAGTGTTTCCACACTTCCTCTCCCGCGTGACTCGAACCCAAGATCTAACGATCGTGGGTGAAGGTACTTCTACCAAATAAGCAAGCCTCACTTGTCGTGTCTATCTTAATTCAATCCTTTATTTGAGTAGTTATTTCTTCGACAAATTGCCGGGGCCTATGTTTTTTGAATCCATTCAAATTCTAAGTGAAATTCAAAAACCTGTTGACTAAGTGCTTTGAGATTATTATTTTTCTTTTCTTCCCAAAAAATCTTCCTTTTTAAAGCTCGACCTCAAGAGTATAGTATGAAGCTTTCCAAAAACACAATAAAAGTATAGGTGTCAAGGGGTCGGGCCAGTTTCGTTATCGGGTCGGTTCCGATTATTTTTTACAGGTTTTGGACTTCTCCGGTGCAAAATTTAACCGGAACGATTCCAGGTCCAATGTATCGGGCCGAGCTGGGCTAATTTATTTTTTTTTGTATATTTTGTATAACAATCGTCAACTTTATAAAATAAACAAAAAATCAAAAAATAGCTATTGAACCGGTCTGGTTAACCGGTTCACATGTGACTTGACCATAACGGGTCATACCGGTTCGGTTAACCGATACCAAAAAATTATCCGGCACATTCTGGTCCCCGTCCTAACCCAGCCTTGCCCCGCCCCTTACTATCGGGTCGGGCCGGAACCGGGCCAACCCGACCCGTTTGACAGGTTTAAGTAAAAGTAAATAAAAAGACACATATATATCCAAACTAGATGCTTACTCACTCCTTTGCACACCGGGATTTCTTTAGGGAAAAATCAATATATAAGTGAAAATAATTTATCGACAAAGGGTGTTCAATATATGTTATATAACTGTAAAATAATATTTTACTTATATACATAATGTAATATTTTGGCGAGAGGTGATCAATTGATCACCGACCTTTTCGCCCTTGCCAGATGGGACTACCGCATTAAGCTTGTGATGAAGTAGTAAATACTCCTCCATTCTCAATTAGAGATCTCGGGGTCGAGCCCTAATATGAAATCTTGATAAAAAACATGTCAAAACACTTTACTCTCCAAATAAAATTTTCTCATACAAGTATGAATTAATCGGGTCCCAAAATCGATACTGAACACCGAATAAAAAATTACTCCCTGCGTTTCAAATTAGATGAGATACATTCATTTTTAGTTTGTTCCAAAATAATTGATATATTTCTAAATTTAGAATAATTCAATTTTAAACTCTCTATTTTACCAATTCGATCTTTAATAAAATTTTTTTATAATCACACAAATATTATGGTTCTACAAAGTTTTTATCCCTTAAACTTTTAAGATTACAAGTTTCAAAAAAAAAATCTTTTAGTCAAACTATGTTTGGACATGCATGAATAAATAGGAACACTATTATGAAAGTAGTACCTCAAAATGTTTACCCTTTTTTCTCCTAGGGAAAGGGGGTGATGGTAAGACAAATTGCAGAACATTATACAGCAGAACACGCAAATATCCTATTCTTTATGTTATCCATAATAGACATTTGCGGCAAATGTCTAGCAGCAGTCGCTTCACAAAATTTACTCTTCCCTTAACAACTCTATAACTGAAAAACCTAACTGCTGCTCCTTTCAACGTCACCAAATCTAAGCTAGCGTTTGGCAAATTTGTTCCGAAAAATTTGTTTTGGACAGAGTTTGGCTTAAAGATGAAAATATATTTGGACATCAGTTTTCAAAATATATTTCTCAAACTTATTTTGAAAAAACATGATACATGACTTATACCCACAAGTTTTAAAAACTATTACAAATATCTAACCGTATCATTATCAATAACATTTATTATATTATCGCAAACCATAGCCCTGAACATAAATAAATTTGATACAAAATTATTATTTTTATAATGAACTACACGATACACTATCAGGTAACCGAGAAGACGAAACAACATTATTATAAAATAATAAATGGTGAGCTCTTTTATAAAATACAAAAGTTTGGGGTAATTTTTTGAAAAATGTAATAGTGATATTTTGGCCAAAAACCAGCTATTGAGCTGGTTTTGGGATTTGGAATTTTGCCAAAATTTATGGCCAAACATGTATTTGTCAAATAAAACCCAAATTTATTTTAGCAAAATCTATGGCCAAACGGGTCCTAAGTGCTTTTGGTATTCAAAATTCCACTAATCTTTTTGTTAGTTTCTTAAGATATTACAACGGTAGAAGATTTAGAATATAAACGCTATTAAGTTTATAGTCGATATTCGAGACAATAAATTTAATCATTTTGCTCATTTTTCAAGATGTTATAATAGTGATAGATTGTATCTCATTTCTTCCCGGAATAAAGATAAGATCTATAATACACACCGTCTTCCCTGACTCCACTTGTACCGTTATATTGGATTGTTGTTGCAGTCACTTTGAGGGCATTCAAAAACAAAAAAGAAAGACAAATTCAGATTTTAGACGAATGAATTTTGAGTCGGGAAAATGAATCCTTAAACGTGTATCTAGATTTACCAATACTTGTATTTTGGCGCACATATATAAACAATTCCACTAAAAAACACTAAGTCCTATCGAACTCGCAAACATATATAGTTGAATTTGCCACTAGATTAAAGATGGGGTTTGGGAAGGTTTTGTGGTGGCAAGTTGCAAAAGCAAATTCAACAACAAGAAGAAGTGAAAAATAAAGAAATACAAGTAAAAAGATAACACAATATACCATCTCAATTTCCCATTAAATACATATATATCCAAAGTGCCTTTCATTGAAGGTTATATCATGTATTAAGTACTACTTTATCCTCTCGTTACCCTTTCCACAAAGTACTACACATGTAACCCACTAATACTCCAACATCAAAAGAAAAGCTATAATAAAGCATATCTAAAACTCCACATGTCAATGTGCTTCCAAAAAAAAAAAAAGGCAAAAAACAATTAAAAAGGACCTAAAGTAATAGAGAAAAGTAGCTATCAACACAATGATACATCATATGATTAATTTGATTAATGTCCAAAGTTTCATCTCCTTCCACCACCTACCTTGGCCGTGAACCTCCACCACCACCGCCACTGCCGCCGCCGCCGCCCATACCCATATGATGATATGACCCATGACTACCATACATCTGATGACCTTGTGGATGATACATCATACCACCCCCCATACCACCATACATCCCTCCCCCACCACCCCCACCATTATACCCAACTCCACTACCACTCCCCCCACCCCCAGGACTAACCCCACCACCCCCACTCCCCCCACTATCTTTCTCCCCTCCTGGTCTCCCTCCCATAGTAGTCTTTTCCCCTTCCATCTCTCTATACTTAGCCAAATAAATCTTCAAAGGCTCCACGTATTCTTCAAACCCTAAAGTCGTCATAGCCCAAAGCAAATCATCGCCGTTGATCGTTTTCCTTTTCTCTCTCTGACACTTATCACTTGCTTCTCCGGTAATGAAACTGATAAACTCAGATACGCATTCTTGAACTGTTTCTTTAGCGTCTTTTGAGATTTTTGCGTTTGCTGGTAACGCTTTTTTCATAATTCTGCTCACGTTTGCTATTGGTAAAAACCTGTCTTGTTCCCTTGTTGATCCTTCGTTTCCAGCGTTGTGTCCTCCTGACTCGTTGTCTGAATCAGCCATCGCTATTCAAGCCTCAGTTCCAAATTTTAAAAAAACAAAAAGGATACCCAATAAAAGCACCTTTTAAAAGGTTTCCCAGCTGAAACTCCAAGAGAAAATCTATATTTCTATAAACAGAATTCAAGGGATTACAATTTGTTTTATGGGTAAAGAGAAGAAAAGTTTAAAAAAGAGAAAAGCCCTTTGTCGGATAGAGAATTTTGGCCGGAGATATTGCCGGGTTCTTGACTTTCCGGCGAGAGTTGAGAGAGAGAGAGGGAGGGAGGGGAGAGAGAGAGACGAGGGGAGGGGAGAAATTGCAAGGTCCGTTGGATCGTGGGGTATAATATTGTATCGGTGACGACACGTGGCAAGTGTAAAACCGTTCGTTTGGCGATAAGGGTTAGATCGCGTGGGTGAATCTGAACCGCAGATAAAGGGTGGGGTATTAAGAGATCTTGACAAGGAGGAGTCACGTGGTGGGGGTGTGAAGAGGAAATTCTATGAAACTGTGTAAGGAAGTATGTTATTTCTCTAAAAGATTTTAAAGATTTAATTTGTTTTCTAGTTGAAAATTTATGTAACTAGTAATTCCTTTGTGATAAAATATATCTACTGCGCAAATTAAACGTGAATCCTTTCCTATTAAGAATTTCTTCAGCCGTAAGGTTCAACTTATTGCGAATGATAATAGCTAATATTAGCAAAACAAATCTGATTAATGGTGTGTTTGGTACGAAAGAGAATATTTTTTGAAAAATATATTTTAATTTTTTCATACTTTATTGGCTTAAATATTTTGAAAAATATTTTTCTCATGAACTTATTTTTCTCCAATTGCATGATCATGTTTTCCCTGTCAGAAGAAAAAAAAAATTCAAATTTCTTTTTCAACATTTTCCGCCATATTTGCCATCCTCACCAATCCCCACCCACCTTATCCATCCCACCCCCAAACTACCTCACCCCAACCCCTACTTTCCTTTCATGTTATAAATAGAGTACTTTTTTTTATTTCAACAAAATGAGTATATTCTTTTCATAATGTAGAAAAAAAATATTTTCTTTTATTTCAACAAAACGAGTATTTTTTTCATGATGTAGAAAAAATATTTTCTTTCAACAAAATGAGTACTTTCTATTCATGATTTAGAAAAGTATTTTCTTCCATTTTAAAAAAACGAGTACGTTATTTTCATGATTTAGAAAAAATATTTTCTTTCATTTCAACAAACTAAGTATTTTATTTTTCTAACGTAGAAAAATATTTTCTTTCATTTTAACAAAACGAGTACTCCCTCTGTTTCAATTTAGATGAGATAATTGACACGCCGCGGAGTTTAAGAAAAAAAAGATTTTTGAAACTTGTGGTCTTAAAAACTTAAGGGGTAAAAGTTTTGTGGGGTCATGACATTTTTGTGATTATAAAATCTTCTCATTACGGGTAAAATGGATAAAATGATGAGTTTAAAGTTGAATTATTTCCAAATTTAGAAATGCGTCATTTATTTTGGAACAAACTAAAAAGGAAAGTACCTCATCTAGTTTGAAACAGGGAGTACTTTTTTCGTGATGTAGATAAGGTATTTTTTTCATTTCAACAAACTAAGTATTTTCTTTTCTTAATGTAGAAAAAATATTTTCTGTTATTTTAACAAAACGAGTACTTTTTTTTATGATGTAGAAAATATATTTTCTTTCATTTCAACAAATTAAGTATTTTCAAAATATTTTCTTTCATTTTAACAAAACGAGTATTTATTTTCATGATGTACAAAAATTATTTTCTTTCATTCAACAAAATGAGTAATTTCTTTTCATGTTGTTGAAAAGATACTTTTTTTTTTCAACAAAAAAAAGGTATTTTCTTGTTAGTTATCGAACTCAACGTTGTTCTTACGTAAAAAACTAAAGTAGCACATTAGTTCCTTTAATTGGGGTTTGTGTGAATTTTGAAACGAATAATTAATTTTTTGAATAAAAATAGATGTTTTTGGAGAAGGTGTGTTGAGGGGAGTAGCATAAAAAAATATTTTTTAAAAATATTTTATACTCTCTAACCAAACACTAGAAAATATTTAGCGGAAAAAGTTTTTCGCTCGCCAACCAAACAAGGAAAAATAAGTGAGAAAATTACTCAGTTTGCATGAAAAATATTTTGCTTCATACCAAACACACCCTAAGTAAAAAATATTTTCTTTAACTTGATGTTTACGTGACTTGCATTTTGAATAGCTTTTTTATGGCAAGCGCTATCCTAATCTAGCTAGGGTTATATCGCTACATCTTTATGGCCAGCCCACATTACCTTCCACTTACTGGTTACTATTAGTAGTAAGGGAAAAAATCTTTACTAAACTTAAAAAACAGAATAGATAAGCTTTTCCACCCAACAAAGTAATCACATGAGTTAAAATATAAGTGAGAGGACTTAGCGCTTAATCATAATTAAGTAATAAATGTCTATATACAATACATATGATGTATTTATTTATTTGGTATAAGTATAGAATTCACATAAGTTTTGGGTATATTTATTTGATTCATTATCTGGTTCATCTCTATTTTTTTTAATAATTATTTCAACTTTTAACTTTATATTACTTGTTTCAACTAACACTCGACAATATCATTTATTTCAAGTACTCAAAATTTCATTAAAACAATTTCTAATTTGGTGATATTATTATTATTAATCTTTAGTACTACATATTATTGCTGGGAAATATTTTTTTCACTCACTAATTAAATAGCAAAAAATATTTTCTAGAAAAATACTTTATATGAAAAATATTTTTCAGCTAAAAATATAATTTTCATCGTATCAAACCCACCCTTAAATTCTGAACATGACTTTTCCTATGGGAATGGGGAAGTAGTGTTTAGTGTTAATAGCAAACTCGCATATGGAACAGCCGCCCCATGTTATTGATTGTGAGAGGTGGTGACTCATTTAGTTCGGTCATCAATAAATAAACATTGACCTAAGCAGCATTATATATATTGGGGACAACCAAAAAAAGTTTTCCTTTAGATAAGACATAAAGTTCCACAAGGAACATTAGTGAATCTTTCAAGAAAATCTTATAATACAAACATTTTTGTATTGTTTGAATTCACTTATCAGGATTTCTTTTTATAACATTTTTTTCTTTACCGTCTTTCGTACACTAGTGTACTCTACCCTCCTCCAATCTCACTCATGGGACTATATTGAGTTTGTTGTTGTACTTATCATGATATAGCATCAAACTTTGAAATTAGAAGAGAAGATAACCTTTCGATTTAGGGAAAATGATATTGTATAGTCGCTTTTAAAATAATAGTGGAAAAATGTATATAATCTTTTTGCATATATATGCATTTTTGTATATTATATATAAAAATATATAAATTTCATACACTTTTATGACTACCAAATATAAATAGTTTTTGCCGCAGATTAAAAGAAATTTTTGCTAATCGATTTAGGTAGTAATGTTCTTTAATCACTTGGAATTACCTTTTACATGTTACTTTAAATAAAAGGCACTTAGTAAAATTAGTTGGATTTGTACATTAAGAAAGAGTGAAAGATGATGACTTCCCTAAATTATTTACCTACAAAACCACTTTCTCATACTGGTAGAAAGAATGGCCTCGAAGCACATTTCATGGTAGGAAGTGTTTTATTGTTCAATATAAAAAATTTCTACGCAAATTCAAATTTAATTAGACTCAAAACTAATACCGAATATAAAATAGAAAAAACAAAAGAAAAGAGAGTGGCCTAAATGAAAAATATAGTATATAACAAGAAAAAAGAGAGAAACTCAAAAGCGTAAAAACCACTTGGAAAAAGTTACTGGAATATATTTTTGGAAGTCAATGTCAATTCTTTCTATCGTGTAACTCTAAGAAGATATAACAATAATAACCTAGTAAAATTCTACTAATAGAGTTTGGGAGAGGATAACTTTGTAACTAGAACAAGATACTTTAAAGAGATTGGCAAGTTGTTCTAGTGCAAAGACTTTTCAAAACTATTCTCTTTAATTTTCTAGTCAATGTCCCCCCTAAAGTTGGCTTCCGTAAGACCCTACCACTAAAATATCTCCATGTTCAAGATTTTTCTTCAACCAATTATTTCCTCTCCTGCACTATTTTTTTTCACTTGTTTTTATGTGGCATTACTTTTTATTAGAATTTTAAAGAAAGAATTGCACTATATTTTAATATTTAAAAAATAATTTAATTTTAAATTTTTTATTTTATTATTAAAGACATGCTTTCATAACCACATAAATTCCATAATATGCTTACAATCAAAAGTTTCAAAAATTTATCTTTCTTTCTTAAATTCCGTCAAAAGTTAAACATTGTTACATAAATTAGAAATAATTTTCTTGGGTGGTGCAGGCTGCCCTTGAATCAATAAAATGACATGAATGGTGAAATAATCAACTTAAAACTTATTTGAAATTGAGCCATAGCTATTATTATTATTAGATGTTTAAACAAAATCTTAAAGAAAAAGCTACATATCAAATAGTACTATAAGAATATTCTGTTAGCTGCCACTAGCAGAGGGAGAAGAAGAGGAGGCCCCCTGTGGAATTCTTTTATGACTAATTAAAAATCAAAGATTAGATTCATTAGAACTTAGTTCTTCACCTTAATTCATTAACTTTCAGCTTTCTGATACTACTATTGAGCCCTGATTGCGCAAAAATTATTGAATATATTATTTGCTAAAACAAGAACTTGTAAAATATTCTTATGTATGATAGATCATAAAATATTTTGACCCATTCAAATCAAGTTGCACAACATTAATATTGTATTAATCTATCCCAAGATTCCTAGGACACTTATTATTTAATGTGCTTTTAGTATTTTATACCCGTACAACTTGTTGCATATGTTTCAAAAGCTGAAAATAATTGCAAACGATTTCCACTTAACACTAAACCAAGTGGAGTATCTATTAATGCAATTTCAAAGATTTGATTAAAATAATTAACGTTTGAAATAATTTTAGATAAGAGGGAAACTCGCAGTCGCTACACTTGTGCGCACTGGGTAAACCCCCTGTGTAATAGCATGCAAACCACACATGAGAGGTAAACCGCACTAGGCAAGTCATGTGCGACAGGCTCAACCCAGAAGGCATTGAGGGGGATTCGATCCCACATTATCCGTATGGGTGACCGCCCTCCAAACCAACTGGGCAACCCCGAAGGGTTTACCTCAATTTGGTCTCTTTAACACAAGCTTGTGTCAATAGAGATTTTTTTTTTGTTTTCTATTTTGTGTTTGATATTCGTTTTTGGCATAATTAATATAGATTTTGTTGGACTTTTTCTAAAGGGTGTGAATAGGAAATGGAAGAGGCACTTTTTGGATTGCACATCTTCATCTCACATTTTCATTGTCTATAAATTTATAGGCTTGGCCTCATTTTTACATACAGAAAAATCTGAAAACCTCTCCTCTTCTCTACCTTGGTGCACTATTTTTTTCAAAACAAACATATCGGTGTCAAGTGTGATTTGCTAGAGTTCGCTGATGTTCTGTAATTTCGATTGCCAGTATTACAGAATAGTTTTTCCGTTCTATCCTAGGAAGAAGTAATCCATAACCTTGGACAACAGTGAGGAGATTAAACTTCTTAAAGACATACAAGCAACTTGTGGGCTCGAAAATTAGTTTATGTTTTTCTTTATTGAACTACCATTACTTTACTTCTCTGATTGCCTGGTTTCGAATACATATTACTAACAGATTTGCATAGTAAAATCTTACTTTGGAGATAGAGCGTTCCTCATCAACGACAATTCCATTTTCAAAGCTCGAATACGAGTCTCGGGTTAAGAATGGATGGTTCCAACCACAACCTTTAGTAGTCAATGTAAAGAGAACTAGAATACCTTATTTCTCTCAAATATGATCAATAGGAGTTCTGATTTAGTCCTCCCTATGTTTTTTCTATATTGCTCTATGTTTTATACTAAATTTTGTCAACATGAGGTTGTTTTATTTTTAAAAGAATGGGGGGGGGGGGGACTCTAAATTTAGACTATAAATTTTAAGTATGGCCAATTTTTATTTTATTTATGTTTCTGAAATTTAAGATAATACCACTAACATTTCTGTTCTAGGTACAAGCATTTACAAAATTGGTGATCAAGAAAAACCATAGAAGTTGGTTGTCTTCAGTTTCTCTATCTTAATTTAAAGTTCTATAAATAAAAAAAAATTAAAAAGGAAAGAAATTAGGTTTGATTTTAAGTTGTTTAGGGGAAAGATAAAGGAAAAATTCCTCGTCTACTAATCCAAGTGACTTCAGGTACGAATTTAAGAATTAGAGTTAGCGAGTTACACAATTTATAAATGTGCTATTTTGTTTTACACATATATAGTCTGAGCTAGATGTACTGACTTCTTTCAAATCCGTTACGTGATCTGGTAGACATTTGGACATAAAAATTCTCATTTTTAAAAAAAAGTAATATTTGAAATTAAGTTGAAAAATAGTATTTTGACATGCATTTCACTTGAAAAAAATAGTAATTTTGTGAAGATTTTTTGAAATTTTTGAAAAAGTGATAAAAACCACTTTTTGGTTTTTGAAAATCTAATTCTCGAATTGTTTTCAAAAAATTTACAAAATTTTATTGACAAACATATTTTCTGAGAAAAAGTTTTTTTTTTATTTATGGATAAACGGTCCCTAGTCTAGATCCACAATTGATCAAATTTCTTCCTCTGCCTGCTCAATATTGATTTCTTTTTCAAATACAATATCTAACCTGATGCCTTATGCCTTGTGGGACAAAGCAAATACCAGAAATCACACTTATCCTTTCTACATGTAATAGCAATACATTGAGGGGTGGTTTGGTAAGAGATATTAGAAAAAATAATGCAAGTGTTAGTTCTATGCATTATTAATATTTTGTTTGGTACATTTTTTCAATATGTGTATAACTAATACTTTATACATCATACTAGGTATTATCCTATGTATAAGTAATGCATAAAAAATCATGACATTAGTAATACCAAGGCTACTAATGCATGCATTAGGTTGGTTAAAGATAAAATTATCCTTAAAGCCCCTTAAAGCTCGAGAATATGGAAGACATTTTTGTAAACAACTATTTTTCTTAAAAATTATGCAATGTACTATAATTTTAATACACCACACCAAATAATAGATAAGAAATAATATCTACATAACTAATGCTTGTATTACTAACCCATGCATTACTAATCCATACATTACTAGTACACCTTATTGCGCACTACTCTTATACACCCTACCAAACGACCCATGATTGTATAGTCCATTTTGGAGTTATAGACGTTTTTCTTTTCCATTTCGAGATATAGACAATAGTACTTTACTAAAATATCCAAATGTATACAGTTAGAACCGATTGAGTCAGTCGTACGGACTGATCGAGACGACAATACTTCGATCGAAAGGTATTTACGTAAGGTTAGGTCGAGGTCCGAAGAAAGGGGCTTCAGGATTCGAGCTCCAAGTCCGATCAATGATCAGTTTGGTATCATTATCGGGCCCATAACCAAATTGAACCACGCGGCAAAAGGTTGTCGGAGATGCATAGACCGACCAACACCCACCCCGAATATCAAGACTCCGAGTCAGGATCGAGCTCGAGTTAAGGCCAATGGCTCGACCCAATATCGAGTTCGAGTCAGTATCGAAGCTCACAGACAAGGCCGTTACAGCCGCACTAAGGGAGAGAATCCTGGTGGGAAGTAGGGAAAAGACAATACATCATGGGCTCTCCACTACGTATTTTTTATTGTTGTATATAAAGTAGGATCCCTCTACTATAAAGGGGATGATGGATTGTAAGCAGGTGAGGATTGGAACAAAAAAAAAATTCTTGTATTGAAAGATATCCCCTTGTGTTTATTTTTCTTTATCTTATTCGTTCTTCTTCTCACTATTCTCATTCTCATAATCAAGAATATACGTATTTCTATTTCTCTATACAATTTGTATCAAATTATATCACATATCCTTAGAACCATACATAAATTTAATTCTATCCAATTTTTCGAGTAAACACCAAACAAGAGGAACCATGGAGTTGGGGAAATTAGGCGAGAGTTAGGACCAAACATAGTAAATGGCTAAATGCTAAACAATATTTAGAGTTGTAATTGGATGCGTTTGATTTCTTTACACCTTTAACCAAGAATTGAGATCTAAAACTGATTTTGTTTTTGACAGGGAGCTCTTCCCGTTTTAATGACAAGCGTAATTTTTATAGCTGATGTATATGTCTGAAATCGTATAAATAATAAATGAATTAATAAATATAAAGCAAGATCTACGCCCTCACATCATTGAAGAGAGTGGGTGTTACGCGGGTGCGAGTTCGATTTAATCAGGGGTGCTAAAGTGGATATCGAACATAGTAGAAAACTAAACAACAAACTTTTTAGAAGAAAATCATGCTAATAAGGGGCAGCCAGTGCATGAAATATCCTGCATTTATGCTGGGTCCGCGGAAGTGCTGCATCTCAAAGGAGTGTGATATAATTAGTCTACTCTGATGCAAACATCAGTGACTGATTCTATCGATCGAACCCATAATCTATAGGTCATACGAAAATATCTTTATCATTGCTCCAAAACTCCCCTTCAGAAAAAATCATACCATTAGTTGCCGTATTTACCAGACTACTTTGTTATAATTGTGACTCTATAATTTTTTTGTGGTTTTTTTCTCCTGTTGGGGTGGGGGAGGGCGAGTTGGGGAGAGAAGATCTAATGTGGGGAAACTTTTGAACCTGTTTAATTCACAGCCATTTTCTTTATTTATGGATTCATAATTTAAACGTTGTAGATTCTATAATATATATTTAAATTTATTTATATTTTTTTTAGCACATATATAAGATTCGACCTTAAAACACTATATTATATCGAACTCGCAAACTGACAAACCTATTGTTGGATCCCCTATTGATTTTTCGATAATGTGTTGCAATGTTTGGGGGCATGAATTTATGGCACAAGATCTCAAAAGCATGGTCGAAGAATACTTGAGCTACCATAGCCCCATCAGTTTTGTTTCTATATGGATAGCCAATATTGTGTCTCACAAAGGGCAATGACTACAATCTTCCAAATACTTTAATTGTCAAATGAGTCCAAGAGCTTACTTGAAACTTATTCAAGTTTTGTCTTTGTTTGAAGGTAGTAAACACACTAGTATGTGGTAAACAAAAATAATAAGAATATCCAATTCCAATAGGAACTCATTGAATTCTTTATTTAATTTGAGACTAAACTCTCCATGGGATTCAAACTTTGTTTTCTAATGGGTCTCCCCATATTTAGCACACTTTCGGTCAGTGTATATAAGTTAAACTCCTATTAAAATAACAACAACTTAGCTCCCGTTTGAACATATATTGTTTCAAAAAAAAAATTAAAAATATTGTTTGTTCATGAAATTTGATCGGTTTTTGAAAATAAATAAATAAAAATTCAAGTTTCCAAAAATTAGTTTGTGTCAGTTTTTGGATGAAATTTTTTCTTGCACTCACAAAACTTCAACTTTTTTTCTAAATAAAACTCATGTCCAAACACAATTTCAACTTTCAAAAGTTATTTTTTAATAATTTTTTTTTTCAAATTTCAACCAAATATATGTTCCAACGTTAGCTTGTAAATTGGATATATGTATAAAGATATTTTAATTTGCTGAACTGAATCAGTTCGATTTGTGGGAATGCCTTAATTTTCAAAGCAATCAATAAGGTGAATCAGAACAAATGACCTAGATCTTAAGACTGCTGAGATGTGACACAAGATTCACTAAATTTTGAAAGTATTGGAATATTAGATAAGGCTAAAGGACAGCAAAAAGTAGGATTGGGACAGAAAGCAATGCAACTTGAGTAATCTCATTCAGTGATCAAGACGGGGTTAACATTTAAAATTTATGAATTCTAAATTTATCATCGAACCAATAACTTATTTTAGTTACTGGGTTCGTAATTCAATATTTATATATATTTATGAATTTTTTAATATAAAATATATAATTTAAACAAAAATTACTGAATTTGTTCGAACTTGTAGTTAATGCTCTCCCTCCAACCCTGCTCCAGTACACTTCATGATTGCAGATAAGATTAAAACAGATTGGTTATACAGATTAACAATATACATTTTTTTACAGAATTAGGCAAGGTAAATTAACTATTTTAACATATTGCGTATTATCTATTAAAGGTAATCAATGTTTTAAATGAATAGAATTAACCACAATTACCTTTTAAATGATATGATAGTGCATGTATACATTTATACTGTCAGCACATAACATCAAAACGCGAAAAGATCGTATGATCACCAGAATACAAGTGCAACACGGAAACAGAAATGAATATTTGCTCCTATTCTTCTAAACCATATTACCATTAGCGAAGTAAATAATTCTAAAAGAATTAACCTAAATAACCTTCCACCAATCACTTAAATTAAAAAATAACCGACGGATGTATAATATATGTATAATTCATGTATAATATATGTATAATTAATTTATAATCTATGTATACTAGCTAAAAAAAGTAGACAGTAAATCCGACCGACTATATATATAAAGCCAATATTATATATATCCTGAATTTGAAGTCTTGACTCCTGAACACTTTATGGATCACATCGATATATCAATCTTAATCAGACTGTCAAGAAATCAACTAGGCTATGCTGCTGAAAGATAAATTCTCGGGGCAAAAAAATCAGCAAATAACTTTTGGTGGTGCTGAAAATATAACTTGGGGTCTTGTTGAGCCAACAAATTGCCCACCTGGAAGGGCTATTTCTTTTGTATTCCTTGCAAAAACGAGTAGAAGTCGTACTTTATACTTTATTCCAAGTGTGTAAAAAATATTCACTTAGTCAGGTCCCCTAAAAAGAATATTCATGTGATTTTATTTAATAAGCATTCATTAATAACTTTCAGTAAATGTTAAGTGAAATAACGAATTTCATGTACTCACCGATATTTTCTAAATGAAATTCACCTTCAAACATAACTCAACTCCCAAATATTATTTATCAACTTTTAACATCAATTAATTTTTTTTTTCAACTTCAATTGGAAGGATAAGTTTGGGAGAGCTACCATGACTATTGGGCTAACGTATGGTAAGATCGAAATAATTGGCCTTTTTGATAGAACTTCTGCGAGCAAATTGGATTGGCGCCTTATTTGGTCACCCCTATTTAACATATACCTACATTTTATTTTTATTTTTCTTCTTCTTCTTCTTTGGATGATAGTGATTTTAAATAGTGTTTTTGACCATATTTTAAGGTAGTTTATGATATTTTACGGTGATGAGCTATTGTGGCGCTTGATGTTTTACTACTGCTTAGGGTTTCTTCTCCTTCTTTTTCTTAATTACAAAATGGGTTCGTTAGATTTATTTTTGTTTTGACAAATTGATGATTGAGGTCTGTTCTTGATGATATTGGGAGGTTATATTTCAAATTTAAGCTCATTTGGAGTAGATTTAGGTATTAAATCGTATATTGAATTGTTAAAATTCGAAAAACAAAATTATGTTTCGGGGCAATTTGCATTTCGAGCCTATTTGGCCTTAAGTGCATGAAACGTTGGTTGTACTTCATACCTTTTGGCCTTAAGTGCATCTGAAGTGTAATTTTTCACTTCAGACTTATTGGTCTAAAGTGTAGGAAAATGTATGTTGCACTTCACACCTTTTGGCCTTAAGTGCATCTGCATTGCAATTTTTCACTTCAGACTTATTGACCTTAAATACATGAAACTATTGGTTACACTTCAGACTAAGGGTGGCAAGTGGGCCGGTCCCGGGCCTAAACGGGCTAAGTGGGCCGGTCCAAACGGTCACGGTCCCGGACCGGTCCCAAATTAAACGGGCTCAGACTAAATGGCCTTTTTGTAGGGATCGGCCCGGGACCGTTTGGTCCCGGGCTAAACGGTCCCGGCCCGCGGGCTAAAAGTGGGCCAAACGGATTATTTAAAAAAAAAAAAATTAAATAGATATTAGAGACAAAAGGATATTTAAAAAAATATCTAAAGTAATGCTTTGTAAATTTTATTATAGAATTGTAACCTAAATTTTATTTAATATATATACTATACTATACGTACATCTTATATAGCTTATATACTATAAACTTAATATATATAGCTTATATATTATACATTTAGTATATTTAATATATATATACACTATACTATATATACATCTTATATCGAATATAACTTATATATATATATACTCTTTAGTAGTAACATGAAAGGACCAAAGTATGGTACTTCTTAGCTGGTATAAATATGGAATGATAGAAGATCAAGTTTTAGCTCAACTCAGATTACAGTTTCAACTAAAACTGAGTTGAGCTAAAACTTGTTCTTCTATCATTCCATATTTATAATAGCTAAAAAGTACCATACTTTGGTCATTTCATGTTACTACTAAGAAGTATATATATACTAAGTGTATAGTATATATAAGATGTATATAGTATATTATATATATATATTATACACTTAGTAACAATAAAGTAAGCAATAGTAGCAATTATAGAAGGAAATTAGAGAGAGATTGTGACAGATTGATGATTTTGTAAGATAAGAATGAAAGAATGAGGGGGTATTTATAGTTGAAAATAGGAAAAAAATATAATTATAAAAAGTTTGGGGTTAAAACAAAGTTGGGAGGGTTAAACGACTATTTTTGACAGCCCAATGGCTATTTTTGATAGCCCAATGGCTATATATATATATTTTATTTTATTTTTTTAATTTTAAAAATATAGCCGTTGGGACCGTTTGGCCCGCTAAGGGAGCGGTCCAGTCCCGAGCTGGTCTCGATCCCTGGCGGGCTAAATAGTCCTGGGCCTAGCGAGCCCAAATCATAGGACCGGCCCACGAGACCGGCCCACGAGACCGGCCCATACCCACTGAAACCGGGCCAAACGGTCCTGGCCCACTAAAACATTTTGCCCCGCGGTCCCAGGCCGGTCTCGGGCCTGGACCGGCCCACTTGCCACCCTTACTTCAGACCTATTTGGCCTTAAGTGTATCTAAAGTTTAATTTTTCACTCAGACTTATTGGCCTTAAGTGTAGGAAACGTTTGTTACACTTTACACCTTTTGCCCTTAAGTGCATCTAAAGTGCAATTTTGCAATTCAGACTTATTGGCCTTAAGTGCATGAAACCATTGGTTGCACTTCAGACCTATTTTGCCTTAAGTGCATCTGAAGTCCAATTTTTTCACTTTAGACTAATATTTTAACTTCATACTCGATAAGTCTGAAATTGATCGTAAAGTGGGTAGGCTTGCAAATTTCTTTGCAAAGTGGGTATAAGTTCAATTGTGACCCCGAAACCGGGTATAGATGCAAAATCCCCGCCCAAATGAGCAAGTTGGACTTCAAAACATATAAATGAGTATTATCATTTTTAGCTCGCGCCAGAAATTATTTACATCTTGTCAAAAAAGTGTATAAAATTTGTATATTTTTTGTATATAACATACAGAATGTATATATATACAAAAAATATATAAATTTTATATATAGTTTCGGCTATTATTTTTACAGCGGCTATACAATGTCATTTTTCCGTTTATAAAAGAGAAAATGACATGCTATAACAACCTATGAAGACAATTGGTATAAAAAAGCCCTACTTTTAGATATTGGCACCCTATAGCCCAACATTATGGGTTTTTTTTATATTTAATTGGTATTTTATAGCCAAAATTATTTTTATGCAAAATCAAAAGAAACGTACAACCTGTGTGTGATATACACTGATGTACACGATATACAACGTGATAGACACATGTCGTAGTTGGATTTTTAGGTCTGATTTTTTACCTGAAACCAATCTAAATCACTTCTAATCTTACTCAAATTTTGTATATAGCCTCTTCTAGGTGTTTTAAACCAATTTTTATAACGTACACTCATTCAATCCAAAAACAAAAGAGAGAGAGAGAGAGAGAGAGAGAGAGAGAGAGAGAGAGAGAAGAAAAGTAAAGTTGAACTCTATTTTTTCCTATTTTTTCTCTTAGTTTTTGCTTCTGATTTTCTTTGATGTGAGATCAATCTTATTTTTTCATCCCACTACTTCTTTTTGCATAATTTACAATAATTTTTACTAAACCATGAGAGAGAAAGAGGAGAGATAGCAGAAGAGATAGAAGGAGAGAAAGAGGGAGGGAAAAGAAAAGATATGTGGGTTATAGAGAAAAGGGGAGAAGGGAGTTATTTTTTTAATTTGGCTATATAATGCCAAAGTGTTTGGGCTTCTACTGCCAAACTAAATTTAAGACCAAAAAATGCCAATTATACTAAGAAGAATTAACCCAAATAGCTGTCCACCCTATCACTTAAACTAAAAATAGTCGGTGAATGTATAATATATACATAATTTATGTATTATATGTGTACAATTGTGTATAATCAATGTATAATCTATATATATAGTTAGAAAAATAAACAATTAATATGGCTGACTATTTGTGTAAAGATCCCTTATACTAATGCATTGTTATACGGTGTCAATATGGGATCTTTACACAAATAGCCGGTCAAATTAATTGTTTATTTTTTTAAGTCAGTATACAGATTATACAATGATTATACATATCTTATGCATGAATTATATATAAATTATACATTCGTAGGCTATTTTAAGTTTGAGCACTTGGGTAGGCGGCTATTTAAGTTAATTCTTCTCAAACGTAAAGGAGCATAAACAAATTTTCTCTAAAACAAATTTTAGACTTGGTTGAAAATTAAATTAGTTCTTCAAAAAACTAAAGAAAATGTTTTCAGTGAATTTGTGAACTCGTATTATTTTGGAAATTTTACCTCCTATAGCAAAGGTATACACCCTATTTATTATAAATCAAAATTATTTTAAAATATTATTTTCTATAGATACCTCTTATATTTTATAGAAAAATAGGTATTTATGGTATATACTACCATTGAGGCATGAAATACGCTATTTATGTTTTTCCTCTCTCTTTCTTTTAATTAACACATGATTCTCTCTTAGAATTTTTCTTCTTTCTCTGTCACGACCTGAAATTCCCACTGTCGAGACCGCGATGGCGCCTAACATTCCACTTGCTAGGCAAGCCGACATTAGAGAATTATTAAGCCAATCCTTATTCAATTTAGTATATAAAAGCAAATAAGCTAAAATGGAATACAACGAGTGTTGAATAATATAAAAAAAACTTCATTAATTACTACCACCCGGATCTGGAGTCACAACTCACGAGCTACTATGATTTACTACAAACAGAGTCTGAATAGGAAAAATACAATGTTTTGAAGTAAGGAAACAATAAATAATAAAACTAGGAAGAGACTCGAAGGTCTGCGGACGCTAGCAGATCTACCTTGAGTCTCCTAATAGCAAATCCAAGCTGCTAAGACTCACGATCAGCTAGGACCGGTACCAAAATCTGCACAAGAAGTGTAGATTGTAGTATCAGTACAACCGATCCCATGTACTGGTAAGTTTTGAGCTTAACCTCGACGAAGTAGTGACGAGGCTATGACAAGACACTCACATAATAAACCTATGCAGATAACAGTATATCTATATATATACAAGAAAACAACAATAACAGTTAAATATGTACTATTGGGAGGGGAAATATGCTGAGGGAAATCCGAGATAGAGAACTGCAACAGAATGGTAACTTGAACAGTCAATGTACTATGAATCAACAAGAACCAATAAACACAGTAAAGGAAAAATGCACGGCATCACCCTTCGTGCTTTTACTCTCAACCTCACCATAAAATCAATGGAAATAACACGACATCACCCTTAGTGCCTTAACTCTCATAACATGACACAACATCACCCTTCGTGCATTAATACTCACAATATGTCATAACATCACCCTTCGTGCATTAACACTCACAATATGGCACGACATCACCCTTCGTGCATTAAAAATATGGCACGATATCACCCTTCGTGCATTAACACTCTCCTTTACCATAATGCAATGAACAAATAATAACAGTGAGATAGAATAACAAGTACAAGCCTTACTTCAACATTTGGTTCCACAATATCAACCTCAACTTCGGAATCAATACTCAATTATCACCAAAAGGTCCATAAACATGATAAGAATGATCAATTTAACAATACTAGTCTAAACATGGATAACATTCTCACGACCCAAACTGATGGGCTACGATGGGCACCCGGTATCTTACTCAACCTAGTACCAATATGACGCATCTTTTTGTATCATACTATCATAGATAACTGAGCCGGAGAGGCTGCCATGAGATAAGTAGAATACAACGTGAAATACCAACTTATACATATGACGTACTGGCCTATAAGGCCATACCAGTATCCGTATACATGACATATGTCTAAAAGCCTCTAAGAGTACATAAATATCATAAAGGTCGGGACAGAGCCCCGCCATACCAAACAATACACGTCTAAATCATACTGACCAAACAAGCAACTTCGGATCAAATGGAGCGCACCAACACCTTCCGCTGAGCTGAAAGCCTATTTGGAGGACTCTCGACCTGTCTATCGGGACCTGCGGGCATGAAACGCAGCGTCCCCAGGAAAAAGAGACGTCAGTACAAATAAAGTACCGAGTATTTAAGGCATGGCAGTAGTATATAAAAGACATGAAAGAAACATGGAGTAAAGAACTCAACCTGAAATATTGCATAGCTCTATGAATCATGAAAATTTATAATGTCATGCATGTGAGTATAAATTCCATACCATGCATAGGTATATGCGTACATAACATCATCAAGCCTCTAAGGGCATCCCATCATATCATCTCAGCCACTGTGGGCAAAATCATCAACATATACCAGCTGATTAAGTGGTGGTGCGTATATAACACCATAACCTCTTCCCATATCCCATATACATATAATATACGTGTATATAACGCCTTCTGGTCATGGGTAAATGTACATTTATAAATACATGAAATGCATAAGAAATACGTTTATAAGATTTCTCGAATATCATAAAATCAATATGCCTTTCGGACAAACTTTATCAAATACGTATTTTTCTGAGACCCATAAACAGAGGATATAATAATAATTCACATGGAGAATCAAGAATATAGACATCCCTAGTATTTCTATGAATAGATTCATTTATGAAAGTTGTGTATTTGCTCGTTTCGTTTGTATCGTACGGATCATGCCAAAAGGAAATGAGGGATAGCCTTAACATACATTAACTCCATTGAGTCCTTAATACCTTCCAAGAAATTCTTCAAACAACTCAACTCAATCTACCATATCGTAAGGAGATTTAAAATCAGTGTTGAGTAAAGGCTAAGTCTGTAACTTAAACTAGTAGCTCGTTTACGTAAATTTTGGCAGCATCTCCGCTGTAACTAGGCCCTCCTCCAATACCATATACCAAAAACAACAAGAACACAACAATAACAATATGTAAGCATAATTTTCCAACCTTATCTCCATCACAATATACCACAAAACAGCCCACACACCCTAATCACTTCATACATAAAAAAACAACCAAAGTAGTGTCAAACAACTTAAAAAAATATAACGACGAACGACCAGCCCACCATTACGTTATTATGTGGTGTTTATATACACAATTTGTCCTCTAAAACTCCATTAAACAGTAGAAAAATATACAGCCCAAAGGCAACATGAAACAACCCACAAAACAGTCCACTACAAGTTAATTAACTCGAACTCACGGCTTCCGATCACCGTCCCGTGAGTTCTAACTATTAGGAAATGAATTTATCAACATTCCTTGATATTTAAACACCTAAATACAGAAAGTACACGTTTTCTTAACTATGAAGTACCTTTCAAAACTCAAACTACAAAGAAAAAGAGAGGTGATATAGTGATACTTACGTCGTAGGGATCGTTTTAACGTTATCGCTTCTTGATTTCGTGCCCAGGATGATAACCATGTTTGAAGCTCTTGCAGAGAGCTTAAGAGTAAGGTTAGGGGTCTTATTTGGTTGAGTGTTCTAGAAAATTGAACAAAGAAACGAGATGAGGATATAAATATCCATTTTGTTTGAAAAGTCAAAAGGTGCTACTTGGCACCCTAGCATTGGTCCTTCTTCTAACGCTAATAACTTTTTATTCGGGTGTCGTATGAAAAAACGGTTAAGTGAGTTGGAAACTACATTCCGAGACCTTCAATGTGATATATAATATGTCCCAAAAGGACCTCATATAGCACACGAAATATATTTCTCAAAAGCCTTGTTACAGGGCAAATTCTTAGTCGGTGTTTCCGCAACTTTAATCCGATTTTTTTCAAACTTCATATTTTCTATCTAAACATCATATATAGACATATTATGACTTTAAAATTATTTAAATCATGATTAACAAATCTCATATTTATTATGTCACCTTGGGACGCATAGGGGGTACGTACCTAAAGAAATTTTGGCAGAGTCCCCTCTGTAACGGTACTACTACCAACTTGTCACATAGCAAACCCAACAATACAAAGCCACACAGGGCCACAATCATAAATAACACCAATGGACTCACACTACCAATAACATTAACTAACATAAGAATCAAGTACCATATACGTACCTAAAGGTTGTGATGTCTCAGTCTGATCCTTCTCCAGAAGTGAAAACAAGTGAGGATACCTAGTCTTCATTTATTCTTCAGCTTCCCAAATCATCTCCTCCACATTATAGTTAATCCAAAGTACTTTAATCGAAGCTACATCCTTAGTTCTTAATCTCCAAACTTGTCTATCTAGTATAGCAATGAGAGATTCCTCATATGATAGATGCTCTGTAACCTGAACATCGTCAATTGGAATGACTTTAGAGGGATCTGCAATACACCTACGGAGCATAGACATATGAATACTGGATGTACAGACTCCAATTTGGAAGTCAAGTCTAACTCATATGCTACTTGGCCTACTCTACGTATAATCTTATAAGGTCCAATGTACCAAGGGCTAAGCTTTCCTTTCTTATAGAATCTCATAACGCCTTTCATCGGTGATACCTTTAGGAATACCCAATCATCTACCTGAAACTCCAAGTCTCATCGTCGATTATCTGCATAGGACCTCTGACAACTCTGTGCTGCTAATAGCCTTTCCCTTATAAGCTTAATCTTCTCAACTGCCTGTTGTACCAACTCTGGTCCTACTAACTTAGTTTCCCCAATCTCGAACCATCCTATAGGTGACCTACACTCCTGTCTATAAAGAGATTCGTATGGAGCCATCTGAATGTTGGAATGATAACTATTATTATATGCAAAATCAATAAGTGGAAGATGATCATCCCAGCTACCCCTGAAGTCCATCACACAAGCCTGTAACATATCCTCCAGTGTGAATAGTACGTTCAACCTGACCGTCTGTCTGGGGATGACATGTTGTACTAAAACTTATCTGAGTCCCCAATCCTTTTTGGAACGACTTCCAGAAATTAACTGTAAACTGAGAACCTCTATCTGAGATAATAGATATAGGGACACCATGAAGTCATACTATCTCCCTAATGTAAAGCCTTGCATAATCCTCTACTGAGTAAGTAGTCCTGACAGACAGAAAATGGGCTTGCTTTTGTAAGTCTATCGACAATCCCATATAGCATCGAACTTACGTTGGGTACGAGGTAAGCCTATGATGAAATCCATATTAATCACTTCCCATTTCCAAGTCGGAATCTCTATAGCCTATAATAATCCATTGGGTTTCTGATGCTCAATCTTAACCTGTTGACAATTTGGGCACTGAGCAACAAACTCTGCTATATCCTTCTTCATTTCGTCCCACCAGTATATTCCCTAATATCATGATACATCGTCGTCGCTCCTGGATAAATAGAATAACGAGAATAGTGAGCTTCTCCCATAACCTGTTGGCGCAACCCTGCCGCATTAGAACACATAATCGACCTCAATATCTGAGGACTCCATCTCCTATAATTTCAAATGGTGTATTCTCCTTTTGAGGGGATGTATCTCTATAATAAGCTAGCACAAGATCCGCATACTGGCGTTCCTCTACTTCAGTTACTAAAGAGGATGTTGCCGTGTCCTGAATTGTAACTCCGGTATCACCCGAGTCTAGTAATCGAACTGCAAGACTAGCTAGCTGATGAATCTCATGGGCTATCCCACACTTCTCTGGTTGTAAATATGACAGGCTACCCATAGATCTACGGCTGAGGGCGTTGACTACTACATTTGTCTTCCCCGGATGGTATAAAATATCAATGCCATAGTCTTTCCGTAGCTCTAACCATCTCCTTTGGCGTAAATTCAATTCCTTTTGATTGAAGATATATTTAAGGCTCTTATGATCCATATAGATATCAACATGAATGCCATACAAATAGTGCGTCCACATCTTTAGTGCATGAATCACCGTTAACTCTAAATCGTGGGTCGAATAATTCTTCCTGTGCTTTCTTAGTTGTCTTTAAACATAAGCGATTACTTTTCATGGTCGTTCTGCCACTTGTTGCATGAATACATATCTTATCTCATTGCCCACAATTACTGGAATTTTCTGTAACTCATATGATCTCAAATATCATCTTTTGATTATTTTTTTCTGCTCATTATGCACGATAGGTTCCACTTTATTATGAAGTGCATACAACATTGTCGTGAGACTGTTGTTACAAGACCATTTCTTCCTTATGTCACTATGCTTAAGTTGAAGCCTTCTTCCTTATTTCCTCAGCTAGTCTTTCTTTGTAGTACTTAAGAGAGACCCTTTGACTCTTATAAAGCTACGAGCTTATTACATCGTATACCCGAAAGAAAATTTTTTTCGACGTTCTTACTCACCTATAATTATCCTTAATTACTTACCTCCGCGCCCTTGTGCTCGTAAGGTTGATTCTGAAATGATTTGTTTTTACTGTCTTCTTAGTGGAACCATTTTTTTTCTCGTAACATTTATGTGGTACCTTTAACAAACCCAACTCCTATCTGAATATTTCTCAAGGATTATGATATCGTTACATTTTCGAGACTGAATTCCCTATGTTGGGTTTCACTATGTTTATCGTGCACAACTTGTTGATTTATCGATACCCTCTTGTTTAGCCATGGCTAGGCTCTTCCTGAATCAACTACTAACTACATGTTAGTCTATTATCATATCTATATTCTGCGTAATCTCTCGTGGGTTATATCCTTTGTCTTAACTTACCCCGCACACTGGCTCCTTATGTATCCAGTGTTCATTTGTAATTATTTATCAATAACATTTAGTGATGGAACCCTTACTTCCTCTCCCCGCCGTCATGCTTACATAATGTTATGGAGTCGTATCAGTGTAAGATCTGAATAAATGCAATCTCATTCCTTTCACCTTTCTACCACTTTTTTCCTTTACTATTCCATAGTTACCATAACCACATAACTCCGACTTAATACCATATCACACCATCTTCCCCCTTTAGGGGAGTACTAACATTTATTGCTATGAAGATTTACCTATAAATGTTTCACCTCTTAATATTTGGCATCTTTTCACATCTTCATGGACTCTTACTTGCCTTGCGGTAACCCTTCTGTACCAGGGATAATTTAATTTCTTACATACAAAGGTGACACCTAGTGTAACTGTCACACTTAGTCCCTTAGCTTAACTTTGCTCACAACACTTGTTTTAGGGAAGCGTCTTCCTGAATGACATTTAAAGGTTATTCTTCTGTTGTCCATCCAATTATCGCCGGAACGTGATCTCTGAAATTCTCACGATGTCAACTATTATCAAATCCTTCGGTCCCGAATTCATGTTTAGTTTATCTTATTCACTAGACCATACTAATTTATATTACTCTGGGGTCTAACTTTTTCTTCTAGTAATCATGTATGAGTCACCAACTCATTTCTTGAAATGGGGACATAACTTTATGGCTTATATTCTTTTATTGTCTCAAGGCTTGTAACTTCTTGTCTTTTCCTTCACTTGACTATAGAATCTGTAGTCTTGTCATATTTTGATTTACCGTTATCACCCATATATCACATCTTACTCATGATGCTTCAGTTACTCTCTTCTTATTCTCAGGATAATATTTTTGTCTATCACTTTATTCTGAAAACTTCAACAAAATGTTCTTTCACTTTTAGCTCCCATTGCTTCATCTCACTGGCTCTTTGGAATGCCTAACATTCTCTTTTTACTAGGGACGAGAACCATAAAAAGGTAAATATTTATCCCTTCTAGGATTCCAATTCCAATCTTCTGAAATTACTGAACATTCTAGTATTCATTTTTGATTGTACTATTCTAGAGTGCACCATCTGAGTATCTCACAAAGAGACCCATTACCACGTCTGCAATATCCCTCGGAAATGTGAGCTAATGATAACAATCCATCCACAATTTTGGGTTACTCTAAACCTAGCTGGTTGTAGATATCCCATAATTCTCTTAAATTATATATGTCAGCTCCCACGTGGCATAACTGAAATGGGTGTTATCAAGTGAATATATCTTTGTTATTGTTGAAAGTAACTCAGAAGGCTTATATTTCTCTGCCTGAATTGTAAATACAGATAATCTTCACTAACTGGGTAACTCGTATCCTTTTTCACCTAGCTTCTTTTACTTGTTGAAACTTGTATCTACCTTCTGATTCTCTCGTTGGTTTTTACTATAAGGGTAGATAGATATTCATGCCTTAAAGCTCCTTATCAAGAGGCTCACATGTCGTAGTACACACATATCTACTGAAGGCGTTATATTTACTCATCATAAGCATGATGCAAAATCGAGTTTCTTTGACTCAACTCTTCCACAGCCACATTCAATCTCTTACCAACTGTCTTTCTGGATGTAAATATTGTTGCATAATGAATAAAATAAAATTTAGGAATTTGAATTTCTTACAACTGAGGTCTACCACACGATCTAGAGTAAGAAGAAAGAGTGACAGTCCTAAATGCCTTGTAGCCTCCTGCTTATAAGTGTGGTGCACAATACACCCATAAACAAGACTCTACTAGACACGACTTGTAGACTCCCTAGGACAGAACTGTTCTGATACCACTTTTGTCACGAGCTAAACCGATGGGCTGCGATGGGCACCCAGGTACCTTACTTAACCGAGTACCAACATGACGTATCTTTTTGTATCATACTATCATAGATAACTGAGCCGGAGAGGTTGCCGTGAGATAGGTAGAATACAATGTGAAATACCAACTTATACATATGATGTACTGGCCTATAAAGCCATACCAGTATCCGTATACATGACATCTATTTACACGCCTCTAAGAGTACATAAATATCATAAAGGTTGGGACAGAGCCCCGCCATACCAAACAATACACGTCTAAATTATACTAACCAAACAAGCCACTCCGGAGCAAATGGAGCGCACCAACACCTTCCGCTGAGCTGATAGCCTATTTGGAGGACTCTCGACCTGTCTATCGGGACCTGAGGGCATGAAACGCAGAATCCCCAGGCAAAAGGGATGTCAGTACAAATAAAGTACCGAGTATGTACGGCATGGCAATAGTATATAAAAGACATGAAAGAAACATGAAGTAAAGAACTCAACCTGAAATTTTGCATAACTCTATGAATCATGAAAATTTATAATGTCATGCATGTGCATATAAATGCCATAACATCCATAGGTATATACGTACATAACATCATCAAGCCTCTGAGGGCATCCTATCATATCATCTTAGACACTGTGGGTAAAATCATCAACGTATACCAGCTGATCAGGTGGTGGTGCGTATATAACGCCATAGCCTCTTCCTATATCCCATATACATATAATATACGCGTATATAATGCCTTCTGTTCATGGGTCAACGTACATGTATAAATGTATAAAATGTATAAGAAATACGTTAATAAGATTTCTCGAATATCATAAAATCAATATGCATTTCAGACAAACTTTATCAAATACGTATTTTTCTAAGACCCATGAACAGAGGATATAATAATAATTCACATGGGGAATCAAGAATATATAAATCCCTAGTATTTCTATGAATAGAGTCATTTATGAAAGTTGTGTATTTGCTCGTTTCGTTTGTATCGTACGGATTATGCCAAAAGGAAAGGAGGGATAGCCTTAACATACCTTAACTCCATTGAGTCCTTAATACCTTCCAAGAAATTCTTCAAACAACTCAACTCAATCTACCATAGCATAAGGAGATTTAAAATGAATGTTGAGTAAAGGCTAAGTCTGTAACTTAAACTAGTAGCTCGTTTACGTAAATTTGGGCAGCATCTTTGCTGTAACTAGGCCCTCCTCCAATACCATATACCAACAACAACAAGAACACAACAATAACAATATGTACGCATCATTTTCCAACCTTATATCCATCACAATATACCACAAAACAGCCCACACACCCTAATCACTTCATACATAAAACGACAACCAAAGTAGTGTCAAACAACTTAAAATAATGTAACGACGAATGATCAGCCCACCACTACGTAATTATGTGGTTTTTCTCCACACCATTTGTCTTCCAAAACTTCATTAAACAGTAGAAAAATATACAGCCCAAAATCAACACGTAACAACCCATAAAACAGTCCAGTTCAAGTCAAATAACTCGAACTCATGGCTTCCATCACCATCCCATGAGTTCTAACTATTAGGAAACGAATTTATCAACATTCATTGATATTTAAACAGTTAAATACAGAAAGTACACATTTTCTTAACTATGAAGTACCTTCCAAAACTCAAACTACAAAGAAAAAGAGAGGCGATATAGCGATACTTACGTTGTAGGATTCGTTTTAACGTTATCGCTTCTTGATTTTGTGCCAGGGATAATAACCTTGTTTGAAGCTCTTGCAGAGAGCTTAAGAGTAAAGTTAGGGGTCTTATTTGGTTGTGTGTTCTGGAAAATTGAAGAAAGAAACGAGATGATGATATAAATATCCATTTTGTTTGAAAGGTCAAAAGGTGCTACTTGGCACCCTAGCATTGGTCCTTCTTCTAACGCTTATAACGTTTTATCCGGGAGTCGTATGAACGAACGGTCAAGTGCGTTGGAAACTACATTCCTAGACCTTAAATTTGTTAATATGTCCCAAAAATACCTCATATAGCACACAAAATATATTTCTCAAAAAGCTATATTACAGGGCAAATCCTTAGTCGGTGTTTCCGCAACTTTAATTCGATTTTTTCCAAACTTTATATTTTCTATCCAAACATCATATATAGCTATATTATGACTTTAAAATCATTTAAATCATGATTAACAAGTCTCATATTCATTACGTCACCTTGGGACGCACAGGGTGTAACAAACATGAACAGAGGAAGCTATAATTGCAAGAAGCCAAGCCCCGCCCGCATGCTTTAACCCGACTACAACGCATAAGTACTCGTCACCTCACATATACGTTGTTCCCCAATATTTTAACATGTAGCAAATAGAAAAATAAGTATTATTCTCTCAAGTCAAGGTTAGACACAACACTTACCTTGCTCCAAAGCCACTCAATGCTCAATTATCCACACCAAACCACTCGTATCTATCCACAAACGACTCAATAATATCAAATATTGCTAAAGAAATCAATTACAATGCATAAATTTAGATTCCCCAAACTTTCTCCCAAAAAGCAAAAATCGACCTCGGGCCCACTTGGTCAAACCCCGAGGTTCTGACCAAAATCCATTTACCTATTCACCCCGGGCCCGATTATGAAATTTGTTTTGAAATCCGACATCAATTCGAGGTCTAAATTCCAGTTATACAAAAATTCATAATTCTACCCAAGCCCCCAATTTCCACCATGAAAATCCTAGATTTTAGGTTGAAAACTCATAAAATGTAACGAGTAATTGAAAGAAAGTAGATTAGAATCACTTACCAACAAATTGGGAAAGCAAATATTTTAGGAAAATCACTTCTAGGTCTTCTAGTTTTGAAATGTTTGAAAGAATAGCAAAATCTCGTAATTGAGACTGTTTTAAATAACTAGCCGACAGTGTGCATCGTGTTCGCGTGAACAGTGTCGCGTTCGTGAAGAGTTGCGCCTTAATGACTTTCGCGATCGTGGGAGACTCAACGCGTTCGCGAAGGTATAGCCCGCCTCACCTTCATGTTCGCGAGACAGGGCTCACGTTCGCATAGAGTCACCCCTGATTTCCCTTCCCAGCGTGCCTATTGCTACGTGTTCGCGTGTGACTATTCGCATTCGCGTAGAGCAATCGCCCCAATGCTCCACGTTCGCAACAGTAGTCTCGCGTTCGCGTAGGAGAAAAATCCACCCAGCCCAGTTCACACATTGCGTTCGCGAGAGTGCCTTCGCGAACGTGAAGAAGGAAACCAAAAGATAGCTGAAACTGCAGAAAAACTAGAATTTCTAAGTTCAAATCATCCCGTAGCCTATCGGAAACTCACCAAAGTCCTCGGGGCTTCAAACCAAACATGCACACAAATCCTAGAACATCATACGAACTCGCTCGCGTGATCAAAACACCAAAATGATGCCTAGAACTACGAATCAGACACCAAATCAAATGAAATTTTTAAGAAAACTTTAAAACTTTTATTTTCACAATCGAATGTCCGAATCACGTCAAACTAACTCCGTTTATCACCAAATTTCACAGATAAGTCATAAATATAATAATGGACCTGTACCGGGCTCAGAAACTAAAATACATACCCGGTATCAACAAGACCAAACATCAGTCAATTCTAAAAGTCATTAAACTTTCAAACTTTAATTTTTCATCAAAATTCCATATCTCGAGCCACAAACCTCAGAATTTGATTCCGGCCATACGCCCAGGTCCTAAATTACGATACAAACCTACCGAGACCGTCAAAATATGGATCCGTGTTCGTTTACTTAAAACATTGACCGAAGTCAACTCAAATTAATTTTTAAGGTAGAAATTCTTATTTTTATTAGTTTTTAACATATAAGCCTTCCGGAAGAACACCCGGACTGTGCACACAAATCGAGGAAGGCTAAAATGAGGTTTTTGAGACCTCAAAACACATAATCATGTTCTAAAATATAAGATGACCTATCAGGTCATCACATTCTCCACCTCTAAAACAACCATTCGTCCTCGAACGGACATAGAAAAGTACATGGTCTGGTGAAAAGATGAGGATATCTACTCCGCATATCTGACTCGGACTCCCAAGTAGCTGCCTCAACGGGATGACCTCTCTATTGCACTAGAACTGAAGGATAACTCTAAGACCTCAACTATCGAACCTGCCAGACTAGAATAGCCACTGGCTCCTCCTCGTAAGTCAAATCCTTGTCCAACTCGACATAGTTGAAATCTAACACATGGGACGGATCACCGTGATACTTTCGGAGCATGGACACATAAAATATCGGATGAACAGCTGCTAAACTAGGTGGCAATACGAGCCTGTAAACCACCTCGCCCACTCTCTCCAGAATCTCAAAGATCCCGATATACCTAGGGCTCAACTTGCTCTTCTTTCCGGATCTCATTACACCCTTCATGGGTAATACCAGAAGCAACACTCTCTCTCCGACCATGAATGCAACATCATGAACTCTACGGTTGGCATAACTCTCCTGCCTCTACTGAGCTGCGCGAAGTCGATCCTGAATAATCTTGACCTTATCCAAGGCATCCTGTACTAGATCTGTACCCAACAGTCGAGCCTCACTCGGCTCGAACCACCCAATTGACCACCGATACCGCCTACCGTATAATACCTTATAGGGAGCCATCTTAATGCTTGACTGGTAGCTGTTGTTGTATGCGGACTCTGCAAGGGGAAAGAACTGATCCTACGATCCTCCAAAGTCTATAACACATGCGCAAAACATATTCTCCAAGATCTGAATAGTGCGCTCGAACTGCCCATCCATCTAAGGATGAAACATTGTTCTCAACTCAACCCATGTGCCCAACTCACATTGTAATGCTCTCCAAAAGTGCGAGGTGAACTGCGTATTTCAATCAGAAATGATAGACATGGGCACACCGTGGATACAGACAATTTTGCGGATGTAAACCTCTGCCAACCGCTCCGAAGAATAGGTAACTGCCACAAGAATGAAATGCGCTGATTTAGTCAACCTATCCACAACGAACCAAATGGCATTGAACTTCCTCTGAGTCTGTGGGAGTCCAACAACGAAATCCATAGTGATACACTCCCACTTCCACTCAGGAATCTCTATCTTCTGAAGCAAACCACTGGGTGTCTGATGTTCATACTTTACTTGCTAACAATTTAGACACCGAGCTACATAAGCAAATATATCCTTCTTCATCCTCCTCCACTAATAATGCTGCCGCAAGTACTGATACATCTTGGCGGCGCCCGGATGAATAGAATACGGGAACTGTGGGCATATGAAGTCCATCCACATTAGGCATACAAACACGACCCTGAATCCTCAAAACTCTGTCATCACCAACAGTACCATGCTTGGCACCACCGTGCCGCACTGTGTCCCTAACGACTAACAAATGAGGGTCGTCATACTACCGATCTCTGATACATTCAAACAAAGAAGACCGAGCGACTGTACAAGCTAGAACATGACTGGGCTCTGAAATATCTAACCTCACAAACTGGCTGGCTAAATTCTGAACATCTAATGCAAGTGGCCTCTCACCGACTGGAATGAATGCAAGGCTACCCATACTCGCTACCTTTCTACTCAAGGCGTCGGCCACCATATTGGCTTTCCCGGGGTGGTACAAAATAGTGATATCATAGTCTTTCAATAGCTCCAACCACCTCATTTGCCTCAAATTGAGATCCTTTTTCTTGAACAAATACTGAAGGCTCCGATGATCCGTGAAAACCTCACACGACACACTATAAAGATAGTGCCTCCAAATCTTCAGCGCATGAACAATGGCTGCCAAATCTAAGTCATGGACATGGTAATTCTTCTCATGAACCTTCAACTGCCGCGACGCATATGTAATCACCCTGCCCTCCTGCATCAATACCGCACTGAGCCCAACAGGGGACGCATCACAATATACTATATAAGATCCTGAACCTGTTGGCAACACCAACACCGATGATGTAGTCAAAGCAGTCTTGAGCTTCTGAAAGCTCGCCTCACACTCGTATGACCATCTGAACGGGGCACCCTTCTGGGTCAACCTGGTCAACGGGTCTGCTATAGATGAAAACCCCTCCACAAATTGACGATATTAGCCCGCCAAACCTAAAAAACTCCTGATCTTGTAGCTGAAGTGGGTCTAGGCCAGTTCTGAACTGCCTAAATATTCTTAGGATCTACCTGAATGCCCTCTATTGATACAACGTGCCCCAAGAAAGTGACTGAATCTAACCAAAACTCGCACTTTGAAAATTTAGCATACAACTGGTTGGCTCTCAAAGTCTGAAGTACAATCGTGAGATGCTGCTCATGCTCCTCTCAACTGCGGGAGTAGATCACAAAGGAGTCCAAATAAAAACAATCACAAAGGATTCCAAATAAGGCTTGAACACTCGGTTCATCAAATCCATGAATGCTGCTGGGGCATTTGTCAACCCAAAGGACATCACCAAAAACTCATAATGCCCGTAACGAGTCCGAAAAGTTGTCTTAGGGACATCGGATGCCCTAATCCTCAACTGATGGTAGCCAGATCTAAAATCAATCTTCGAAAACACCTTGGCACCTTGAAGTTGATCAAATAAATCATCAATCCTCGGCAATGGATACTTGTTCTTATTGGTGACTTTGTTCAACTGCTGATAATCTATGCACATCCTCATCGATCCATCCTTCTTCTTCACAAACAACACAGGTGCACCCCAGGATGAGACTCTAGGTCTAATGAAGCCCTTCTCAAGCAAATCTTGCAACTATTCCTTCAATATTTTCAACTCTGGCAGGGTCATACAGTATGGCGGAATAGAGATGGGCTAAGTGCCCGGAGCCAAATCAATACAGAAATTAATATCCCTTTCGGGTGGCATCCCTGGAAGGTCTGCAGGAAACGCCTCTGGAAACTTACGAACAACGGGTACTAAATCCATTGAAGGAATCTCCGCATAGAATCGCGGACATAAGCCAAATAAGTTAGACACCCCTTCTCGACCATATTCCGAGCCTTGATATAAAAGATAACCCTACTGGTTGAATGGCCATGAGTCCATCTACACTCTAATTGAGGCAACCCCGACAAGGCTAAGGTCACCATCTTGGCGTGATAATCCAATATAGCATGATAGGGTGACATCCAATCCATACCCAAAATGACACCGCAAACAACCATATCGAGAAGTAGAAGATCGACACTAGTCTCAAGACTCCCAATTGTGACTAGACATGAACGATAAACATGGTCTACAACAATAACATCTCTCACAGGCGTAGACACATATATAGGAGCACTCAAAGAATCACGAGGCACAACCAAATATGAAGTAAAATAGGATGACGCGTAGGAATAAGTAGAACCCGGATCAAATAGAACTAAAACATATCTACTAAAAACTAAAACAATACATGTGATAACTTCGTCAGATGACTCAGCCTCAGGCATGACTGGAAAAGCATAACACCGGGGCTGGACTGCATCACCCTGAACGTCCCTGGGATGACATCTAGCTGGCTAGTCTCCACCTCTAACGGCCTGACGCCCTGACCTCCACCTCTAACAGTCTGGACTTACCTCGGGCTTCCTGACCCCTGCCTCTAGCTGGCTGAGCAGGTGGTGCATAACCTGGTGCCGGAACCATGGCACGAAAACCCCGATACTGTGAGCTTCCCAGGGCAAAATCTAGCAATGTGCCTCAGATCACCACAAGTATAACAGGACCTCGACTGCTATGACTACGGTCCCTGAAATTAACCATGTCGACCTGAGTAACCACCCTTAATACTCTGGAGCGGAGGTGCACTAATAGGAGCTGGTGGTGCATTATAGGCTAGCTGGTCGGAATAAGGCATATGAGGGCCACGACCACCTGAGGCACCGTGGGATACCTGGAGTTCTGAATGAAACGGCTTGGGAGGATGGCCTCTACCAAAATTACCCCTACCTCCAGATGAGGCACCGCTGAACCCCCCGGAATGATGTGGTCTCTTGTCAAACCCCTGACCTCCCTGAGCAAGAACTATCTCGACTCGCCTGGGGACATTAGCAGCAGCCTGAAAAGCAATCTCACTCGTAATCTCCTTAGCCATATGCAATCTGATAGGCTGAGCAAGTCCGTCAATAAACTCCATCGCCCTCTCTCTCTCTCTCTCTCTCTCGGTAGGAAGCAGAAGAAGAGCATGACGGGCCAAATCCACAAAACGGGTCTCATACTGAGTAACAGTCATACTGCCCTACTGGAGACGCTCGAACTGATGACAGTGCTCCTCTCTCAGTGTGATAGGGAGAAACTTCTCTAGAAATATCCGAGAGAACCGGTCCCAAGTAAGAGCAGGCGATACGGCCGGTCTGGTCAACAAGTAATCTCTCCACCATTTCTTGGCGGAACCTGACATCTGAAATGCAACAAAATCGACCCCATTGGTCTCCACTATACCCATGTTCCGTAGCACCTCATGACAACTGTCAAGATAATGTTGTGGGTCATCAGAAGGTGAACCACTGAAGTGAACTAGAAAGAGCTTGGTAAACCTGTCCAATCTTTATAAAGCCTCAGAAAACGTAGCTAACCCATGACCGGCCTGTACCGCAACAACCGATTGAACTACTCCGACTGGATGAGCCGCTGAAGTGTGATACTGGGGAGCCATCTGCTCCGGAGTGTGAGTAGTAGGAGTCTGCTCCTCCTCCAGCCTGAGATACGGCTGGTGCCATGGGGAATGTGCTAGTCTAGGCCACACTCTCCATTAGGCCCACCAAACGGACTAAAGCATCCTAAAGCACTAGGGTGGCAATGAACCCCTCCGGGACCTGAGCTGGCCCGACAAGAACAGTCTGGGCTGGAACCTCCTCCTCAAACTCTACTTAAGGCTCCACCATTGGTGTTGCTGCTCGAGCTCTGGGCTGAGCTCTGCCCCTGCCTCGGCCTCAGACACGACCTCCGCCTCGACCTTTACCCATCGTACAAGCTGCCACTAGAGGCTCTGGCTTCTACTCCGATGAAGATGCGGTACGTGTTCTCGCCAACTGCGGAATGACAAGAATAGAAGAGTTCAATCAACAATGATAGAATAAAATTGCACGATAGAGAAGAATAGAAGTGAAATTTGTTCCTAAACATCATAACCTCTGGAAGATAAGTACAGACTTCTCCGTACTGATCCTCCAAACTCTACTAAGCCTACTCATGAATTGTGAGACCTAGGCAACCCAGTGCTCTGATACCAACATGTCATGACCCGGAATTCGCACCGTCAAATCCGTGATGGCGCCTAACATTCCACTTGCTAGGCAAGCCAACATTAGAGAATTATTAAGCCAATCCTTATACAATTTAGTAAATAATAGCAAATAAGCTATAATGGAATACAACGAGTGCAAAATAATATAAAAACTTCATTAATGACTACCACCCGGATCTGGAGTCACAACTCACGAGCTACTATGATTTTACTACATACAGAGTCTGAAAATGAAAAATACACTATTTTGAAGTAAGGAAAGAGTAAATGATAAAACTAGGAAGAGACTCGAGGGTCTGTGGACGCTAGCAGATCTACCTTGGGTCTCCTGAAAGCAAATCCAAGCTGCTAAGCCTCACGATCAGCTAGGACCGGTATCAAAATCTGCACAAGAAGTGCAGAGTGCAACATCAGTACAACCGACCCCATGTACTGGTAAGTGTCGAGCCTAACCTCGACGAAGTAGTGACGAGGCTATGACAAGACACTCACATAATAAACTTATGCAGATAACAATATATATATATATACAATAAAACAACAATAACAGCTAAACACTTACTATTGGGATGAGAAATATGCTGAGGGAAATACGAGATAGAGAACTGCAGCAAAATCGTAACTTGAACAGTCAATGTACTATGAATCAATAAGAACCAGTAAACACAGTAAAGGAAAAATGCACGGCATCACCCTTCGTTCTTTTACTCTCAACCTTACCATAAAATCAATGGAAATGGCACGGCATCACCCTTCGTGCCTTAACTCTCATAACATGGCACAACATCACCCTTCGTACATTTACACTCACAATATGGCACGACATCACCCTTCGTGCATTAACACTCACAATATGGCATGGCATCACCATTCGTGCAGTAACACTCACAATATGGTACGACATCACCCTTCGTGTATTAACACTCTCCCTTACAATAATGCAATAAACAAATAACAACATGGAGATAGAATAACAAGTACAAGCCTTACTTCAACATTTGGTTCCACAATATCAACTTCAACTTCAGAATCAATACTCAATTATCACTAGAAGGTCCATAAACAAGATAAGAACGATCAATTTAACAATACTAGTCTAAACATGGATAACATGAACAAAGGAAGCTATAATTGCAAGAAGCCAAGCCCCGTCCGCATGCTTTAACCCAACTACAACACATAAGTACTTGTAACCTCACATATACATTGTTCCCCAACATTTGTACATGTTGAAAATAGACAAACAAATCATATTCCCTCAAGTCAAGATTAGACACAACACTTACCTCGCTCCAAAGGCCACTCAATGCTCAATTATCACTTTTCCTCTAGAATCCACCTTCAAACCACTCGTATCTATCCACAAGCGACTCAAAAATATCAAATATTGCTAAAGAAATCAATTACAATGCATAAATTTAGATTTCCCAAACTTTTCCCCAAAATGTCAAAAATTGACATCGGGCTCACTTGGTCAAAACCCGAGGTTCGGACCAAAATTCATTTACCCATTCACCCCCGAGCCCGATTATGTAATTTGTTTCGAAATCTGACCTCAATTCGAGGTCTAAATTTTAATTATACAAAAATCCCTATTTCTACCCAAACCCCCAATTTTCACCATGAAAATCCTAAATTTTAGGTTGAAAACTCATGAAATATAATGGATAATTGAAAGATAATAGGTTAGAATCACTTACCAACAAATTGGGGAAGAAAATCTTTTAGGAAAATTACTTCTAGGTCTTCTAGTTTTGAAATTTTTGAAAGAATGGCAAAATCCCGTAATTGGGACTGTTTTAAATAAATGGGCGATAGTGTTCATCGCGTTCGCGTGAACACTATCGCCTTCGCGAAGAGCTGCGCCTAAATGACTTACGCGATCGCGGAAGACTCAATGCATTCGCGATGGTATAACCCACTTCACCTTCGCGTTCGTGAGCCAGGGCTCACGTTCGCATAGAGTCACCCTTGATTTCCCTTCCCAGCCTGCATATTGCTACGCGTTCGCGTAGAGAAATTCCCCCAATGATCCGCATTCGCGACAGTAGTCATGCGTTCGCGTACGAAAAAAACCCACCAAGCCCAGTTCACACATCGCATTCGCGAGAGTGCCTTCGCGAATGCGAAGAAGGAAATCAGAAAGCACCTGAAACTGCAGAAAAACCAGGATTTCTAAGTTCGAATCATCCCGTAGCCTATCCAAAACTCACCCGAGCCCTCGTGTCTCCAAATCAAATATGCACACAAGTCCTAGAATATCATACGAACTCGCTCGCGTGATCAAAATACCAAAATGACGCCTAGAACTACGAATCAGACACCAAATCAAATAAAATTTTCAAGAAAATTTTAAAACTTCTATTTTCACAACCGAACGTCCGAATCATGTCAAACGAACTCCGTTTCTCACAAAATTTCACAGATAAGTCATAAATATAATAATGGACTTGTACCGGGCTTCGGAACCAAAATACATACACGGTATTAGCAAGACCAAACATTAGTCAATTTTAAAAATCATTAAACTTTTAAACTTTTAATTTTTCATCAAAACTCCATATCTCAAGCTAGGGACCTCGGAATTCGATTCCGGGCATACGCCCAGGTCCCAAATTACGATACGGACCTATCGAGACCGTCAAAACACATATTCGAGTCCGTTTACTCAAAACGTTGATCGAAGTCAACTCAAATTAATTTTTAAGGTAGAAATTATTATTTTTATCAGTTTTTAATATATAAGCCTTCCGGAAGAATACCCGGACTGCGCACACAAATGGAGGAAGGCTAAAATGTAGTTTTTGAGATCTCAAAACACATAATCAGGTTCTAAAATATAAGATGACCTATCGGGTCTTCACATTATCTCTCTCTTTCTTCTCTCTTTTTGAGCAAAATAGGCAGAATCCTCTAGGGTTACTGCAATTAAATATTTGGAGGTGTGGATGAGAAGGAAGACAACTATTGCTCGCTGTTAGATCAAGTAGCTAGAATCTTCTCGTCTATAAACCGCTACATGAAAGTGGTTTCAAGATAGACTGTGCATTCACCTCTTAACAGAGAGGCATAATGCTGAGCAATTGACTAATTGCAATACAGTTAACACAAAGAGTCTTTTGCAATGCGCTCCGTCTATCTATCACATACAGTTAATACAAGGAGTATTGACCGGAAAACTCCATCTCTGACGAACTTTCTTCTCTTCTTTGCTATTTAGTCACATACAATGATACAAATACATTGTATTATGTACAAATTCACTCAAATACATTGTATTTTTGTATAAATATATATTTATTTGCATGTATTTATGTATTTTGAAGGATTATATTTTTTTAATACAGTTGAATACATGGTATAAATATTGAAATACACTGAATAAAAATATTAAAATAGAACAGAATATAAACAGCGAATACATTTAATTTTAAAATACAGTAAAATACACTGAATACAAATAGAAATATAGTTAATACAACCAATAAAATATACTGAATACAACAGTAATAATATGTATTAGGAATAACTAAAATATTGTTAATGGAAATGCATCTAAATATTGTTAATACTGAATATATATAGCGAATACAGTAAATACAAACATTGAATCCAATGAATGCAACAGTAAAAAAATATATTGAAACACGCTAAATACAAAAGTTAAATACAACTGAAAAATTATTATAATTAATTGGGTTGATAATGAGGAATGTTAGAATTGATTTTGTTGAGTTATATTAGGAGTGTATCACGCTAATTGATATTATTTCCGTTATTAGACAACTAGACAGACCTATTTTTAAGGTGATTGTCGTTATTGTATTCATGAATACATGTGCGTACAGCTGGACTGCCATGATTTTTAGGTATTTTTTGTTGCCGTATTCATGAATACAACAATAGTGACTGCTATAGGAAGTTAATAGCCACTAAACAATAGTGATTTCTTAAAATTCATCTATAATTTTTACCTTTTGGTAACCAAAATTGTCAAACACTCCTAATTTATGTACATTTCTTACTCTTAGCTACTAATATTTAGCATGGAATTTATGATTACGAAATGCCATAAAATAAATTTCATTCATATAGGAGACAATAATGATGACAATTTTTTTTATAAGAAACTTTTAAAAAAAATACATAAATGCCTCACTTGAGATTTGAAGATGTACTACTCTAATATCAAGTGTAATAAAAAAATTATATATATAAAAGAAACTAGTTTTTCCTTGTTCGATAGTATAATTTTTCGACGAGGAAGATTCAATTAAATACCTTTGATTGCATTGCATGTGGTTCCACTACCGTTGGGAGGTTTACCCCTATATATCTTGGACACAAAACATAACAATAAATAGTTTTAAAATCTTATGTATGATAATAAAAATTACATACAAATAATGCAGTTGTGTGGTTGCATAATTTTTCAAGTGATTTCACGTCCACTACCCAATCGCATTCCCTACCTTTTCAACTATTTTGAAGTCTAGGAATAAGTTTGAAAAAATGATTAAAAAAAAAAAAAAGCTTGGCCAAGCTAAGTTGAAGTTCGAAAAAAAAGAGTATATGTGTTATGAATCCAGAATCAAAAAATAAACTTGCTGATGGGGTTGTCGAGTTGGGTGCTGATGTGGAGTTCACGAAAGATGCTAACGAGGACAATACGGAAAGGGGAAAGGAGTAAGACAAATGCCTTCAAAGTTATATGATTATGTAGTGGGAGTAATGTAGTTATAGGAGTTGGTTATATAAGGCAAAGTAGTGGATCAAAAGTTAGGCAGAAGTTATTGAAAATATACTCTTCTCATCTATATATCTGCAATTCTATTTCTCATCTGCTTCTTCTTTAAGTTGTTACTTCCTGCAACTCTATGTTAATTTCATCCCTGTAATTCCCTTTGCATATCAATATAAGTTATTACTGGTGTGGTTAAGTATTATTGGTAGCAATTGCTACATTGGTGCTTTCATTCTCTTATGTCTGAATCTGATGTAATTCGTTCCACAATGGCTGACTTGAAGCCCAACTCGCCAATATAACTGCTCGTTTGCCGCCATTATAAGAATTTCATCCATGTCCTGTCGGTGAACCAGCATCACAACTTGTACATCATAAACCGGCTCGTGTGGAATTTGGTCGTTTCTCCGGTGTCGATCTAGAGAGTTGGATCTTTCAAGCAGAACGTTAGTTTGAGTTTTATGACATTGTTGACGAAAAACGCTTGTCTTTGGCCTTGTTTTATCTTGATGCACGGCTCTAATTTGGTATCGATTGCTATTTTGAAATAAACAGCTAAGTGACTGGAATTCTTTTACGGAGAAACTTCTATTGTGTTTCCGCACTCGTCATTTGGAAATGATGGAGGGTCGTTTATCCAAGATGTTCCATACATCGACTGTTGAGAAGTTTCAACGCCGATTTAAAGCGGTTGCCAATGAGTCAATGGCCTTGCCAGAGCAGTTTCTAGTTCGTTGTTGTACTGCTGGATTGCGAGATGATATTAATGTTGAGTTTTGTTTTTAAGTTTTGTTTTTAAGATAAAATAGTCTTAAAACGAGGGTGAATGGGAAATGGAGGAAAAATAAAATTTTGAGTAAAAATTTAAGTTTTTCCCTCTTGACAATGAGACATTGTCCCATATTGGAAGAGGAAGACATTTTTGGTGGGTATATATATATATATATTTTTACTCTTCTTCTAGCTCTTAAAGAGTTAAGAAGTAAGCAAGCCTCGCGCCGTCATCGTCGCTCGCTCGGCTTCGGCTTCGGCTTTGGTCAAATGATTGATTAATTTTTTGGACCAAATTTATTTGTTAATAGTAAATATTAACGTAAGATTATCCGCATTTGTAACGGATATTTTCCAATCCGTGTATTGACCATTTGGTAGTCGGATAATGCTCTTCCCGCCATGAATGTGCTTGCTCCACAAACAAGCTAATGCTTGCTCCACCGTGGAGGGTGGACGTTTGGTCTTCTTCAACAGTGGCTGCTATATATATGAGCAACAGATGTTGAAGAAAGACACTCAACATACAACACACAATTCGCTCAACAAATTGGCTATACATTGCACTCCTTCCTCTCAGCATTTTCATACGATTTTCTGAGTTTATACTCCTTCGTTCTACAGTGTGATTTGCTACCGAACTTTGTGTTCGCTGAAACACTGGAGTTTGAAGTACCGCTACACCAGTGTGTTATTCGTTCTATCCTGGGAGGAAATAATCCATAACCTTGGGGACTAGGAGGGGATTAAATTCCTTAAGGAAACACTGTGAATTCAGTGGGCTCGAATTTATAACTGTTTCATTACGTTACCTTATATTTTGCAGAATTATTATTTACAAATACAGCAATATTGGCGGGAATAACAATCTTAAGGAATTTAATATTTATTTATGTATTTGTGTTATTCTTATTATTCTGCAAACTAAAACCTTTGTGGTTTTGTGTACTCCCGTTTTGGAGAGTAAAGCCTTCGTGGCATTTTGTTGGAGATTAAAATCTACGTGAATTTTACTCGAGTTTGAAAACGTGTATTAAACGTTTGTTTGTGTCATTTTTTCAGAAAAAAAAAATGATGACTGATAGCGAAAACCAAGCTGTTCCGATGGTGACTACCAACGCATCGACAAGCCGAACACCGGCATTGGCACCGGCAGAAAAACCCGAAAAATTTTCCGGGATTGATTTCAAGCGCTGGCAGCAGAAGATGTTCTTCTACTTAACTACGTTATGTCTACATAAGTTCATCAAGGAAGATGTTCCTGATCTTCCAGATAAAACTCCAGAGAATGAACGCTTTCTCGTGATTGAATCGTGAAAGCATTCTGAATTTTTATGCAAGAATTATATTCTTAGCGGATTGGATGATAATCTGTATAATGTATACAGTAGCATGGAGACGTCAAAAGAATTGTGGAATGCGCTTGAAAAGAAATATAAAACTGAAGATGTCGGGATGAAGAAATTCGTTGCCGCAAAATTTCTGGACTACAAAATGGTAGATAGCAAGTCTGTTATTACTCAAGTCCAGGAATTGCAAGTGATTATTCATGATCTACTTGCTCAAGGTCTTGTAATCAATGAAGCATTCCAAGTAGCAACAATGATTGAGAAGTTGCCTCCGTTGTGGAAGGACTTCAAAAATTATTTGAAACACAAACGAAAGGAAATGTCCCTTGAAGATCTCATTGTTCGGTTGAGAATCGAAGAGGACAATAAAGCTGCTGAAATGAGAGGCCGTGGAAATTCAACAATAATGGGAGCAAATATTGTTGAAGCTAACAAAAAGAGGAAGAAGGCTTCTGGTCCGAAATACAACCCAAGCAAGAAGCGGTTCAGTGGAAACTGCTACAACTGTGGGAAAACCGGACATAAATCTACGGAGTGTCGTGCTCCGAAGAAAGACAAGAAAAAGGGTCAAGCAAATATGGTAGTAAACCATGATGATGTTGATAACTTGTGTGTCATGCTTTCTGAATGCAACTTGGTGGGAAATCCTAAACTGTGGTGGTTTGATTCAGGAGCCACTCGCCATGTTTGTGCAGTTAAAGAAGCTTTTGCTACTTATGCTCCTGCTGGACCCGGAGAGACAGTTTATATGGGAAATGCTTCAACAGCAAAAGTTGAAGGATATGGGAAGATATTTCTGAAAATGACTTCTGGCAAGGTCATGACTTTGAACAATGTCCTTCATGTTCCCGAAATGAGAAAGAATTTAGTCTCTACTGGACTTCTTGTTAAGCACGGTTTTAAGTGCATTTTTGTGTCCAACAAGGTTGTAATTAGTAAGAATGAAATATTTGTAGGAAAAGGCTACCTCACCGAGGGCCTTTTCAATCTGAATGTAATGGTTGTGGAAAACAATAATAATATTTCAGCTTCTTCTTACTTACTTGAGTCAAATAATTTATGGCATGTACGTTTGGGTCATGTCAATTATAAAACCTTGCGGAAAATGATTAACTTGGAATTACTGCCCAAGTTTGAATGCGAAAAATCAAAATGTCAAACATGTGTGGAATCTAAGTATGTTAAACATCCTTATAAGTCAGTTGAAAGGAATTCAAATCCTTTAAACTTAATTCACACAAATATTTGTGACATGAAGTCAATACCATCTCGCGGTGGAAAGAAGTATTTCATAACTTTTATTGACGATGGTACTCGATATTGCTATGTTTACTTACTGAATAGTAAAGATGAAGCAATAGACGCATTCAGGCAATACAAAAATGAAGTTGAAACGCAACTTAACAAGAAAGTAAAAATGATAAGAAGTGATAGGGGTGGTGAATATGAATCTCCTTTTGAAGAAATATGTTTAGAATATGGAATTATTCATCAAACAACAGCCCCTTACACGCCCCAATCTAATGGGATTGCGGAAAGAAAGAATCGCACATTAAAGGAGATGATGAATGCGCTGTTGATAAGTTTTGGTTTGCCACAAAACTTGTGGGGGGAAGCCATTCTTACGGCTAATCGAATATTAAATCGAGTGCCCCATAGCAAAACACAATCCATTCCATATGAAAAATGGAAAGGAAGGAAGCCCAACTTGAATTACTTTAAAGTGTGGGGGTGTTTGGCAAAAGTACAAGTTCCTAAACCCAAAAGGGTAAAGATAGGACCGAAAACCGTTGATTGTGTTTTCATAGGATATGCGACAAATAGTAAAGCATATCGATTTCTGGTTCATAAATCAGAAAATCCCGACATTCATAATAATACGGTTATAGAATCAGATAATGCTGAGTTCTTTGAAAATATATATCCGTATAAAAAGGAATGTGAGTCGTTTGGTGAAGGATCTAAACGACCTCGGGAAGAAACAAAAGAAAGTACATGTAATCAGGAGAATCCAAGACGTAGTAAACGTCAAAGAACGTCTACTTCATTTGGACCAGATTTTGTGACTTTCTTATTGGAAAATGAGCCTCAAACATTTAAAGAAGCTATGACTTCTTCGGAATTATTGTTTTAGAAAGAGGCAGTCAATAGTGAAATAGAATCCATATTGAACAACCATACATGAGAATTGGTTGATCTTCCTCCTGGAAATAAACCTTTGGGTTCTAAATGGATTTTTAAGAGAAAAATCAAAGATGATGGCACTATTGATAAATTCAAGGCAAGGCTCGTAGTCAAAGGGTATAGACAACGAGAAGGTCTAGACTACTTTGATACATACTCTCCAGTTACAAGAATTACGTCCATACGGATGTTAGTAGCATTAGCTGCAGTGTATGGTCTTGAAATTCATCAAATGGATGTTAAGACGGCCTTCTTAAATGGAGAGTTGGAGGAAGAAATTTACATGGAACAACCTGAAGGGTTTGTGGTTCCAGGTAAAGAAAAGAAGGTATGTAGACTTGTTAAGTCTCTTTACGGACTAAAACAAGCACCCAAACAATGGCATGCGAAATTTGACCAAACAATGTTGTCAAATGGTTTTAAGATAAATGAATGTGATAAATGTGTGTACATTAAAAATGTTCCAAATCACATAGTCATTGTTTGCCTATATGTGGATGATATGCTGATAATGAGTAATGACATTGCCAACATAAATGCTACTAAGCGTATGCTCAATAGCAAGTTTGATATGAAAGACTTGGGAGTTGCTGATTTAATTCTGGGAATTAAGATCCATAAGACTCCTCAAGGTCTGGCATTGTCACAATCTCATTATATTAAGACAGTACTTGAAAAATTCAAGCACTTGGGCTTTAAAGTTGCAAAGACTCCAATTGACGTGAATCTTGCATTAGCAAAGAATAAAGGCCAAAGCATATCACAATTGGATTATGCTCGTGTGTTGGGATGCTTAATATATATCATGAATTGTACACGACCAGATATAGCTTGTGCTATAAGTAAACTGAGTCGATATACAAGCAATCCAGACCAATCTCATTGGATGGCAATGAAACGAGTTTTGGGATATTTAGAACATACCCAAAACTTTGAATTGCACTATAGTAATTTCCCTGCGGTGATTGAGGGATACTGTGATGCAAATTGGATCACCGGTTCAACTGATTCTAATTCTACGAGTGGATATGTATTCACTATTGGTAGATGAGCGATATCTTGGAAGTCGTCCAAACAAACATGTATTGCCCGCTCTACAATGGAGGCTGAATTCATAGCCTTAGATAAAGCCGGTGAAGAAGCTGAATGGCTCCGAAATTTCTTGGAAGACATTCCATTTTGGCCCAAACCGTTGGCACCAATATGCATACATTGTGATAGTCAAGCGGCAATTGGAAGGGCTGGGAGCGTTATGTATAACGGTAAATCTCGTCATATACGACGAAGACATAAAACCGTTAGGCAATTACTCTCTAGAGGAATTATCACGATTGACTATGTAAAGTCAAGTGATAATGTGTCGGATCCACTTACAAAAGGCCTAACTAGAGAGGTAGTTGAGAAATTATCAAGGGGAATGGGGCTATGGCCGAGAACAAGTCATTGTGGCAGTAACTCTACCTAGAAGACTGGAGATCCCAAGATCTAGGTTCAAGGAGATCAAACAAAGTCATTAATGACGGTTCAACATTGTCAAATAAGATTTTAGTCCGTTCTCGTGATGAGACAATGTTCAGTACCAAGGATAAAGCATTAAGGCTTTTTAATGATTTCTAAATTTGATACAGGGTATATCAAATAGTGTATCTACAGGATGACACGTTTAGGAATCACCTATGTAAGTGTAAAGTGTTAGCCGCTTCAAGGAGAACTTTGTAAGGCCAGTTCTCTACGCACTTATGAAACCAGGCGGGGTTCATGGCTGAAACGAACACAACAATGAGAACTAAAGACGATTAAGGGTTGATTGTGTGACTTATGGTTGTCTAGGTATATACCAAATATCGACGGTTCAAAGATATTAAATCTACCGATTGACCGAGTATATCCGACATAAGTTTACTACGGAAAGTTCAAAGGGAAACCTACTTATCCAGATGCGATTATTCCTTACTTGTATATCACACAGTTTTTCCATGCATACTTCCGTGATATAGCCATTCTCCATTCATGTAGGGGATTGTTGAGTTTTGTTTTTAAGTTTTGTTTTTAAGATGAAATAGTCTTAAAATGAGGGTGAATGGAAAATGGAGGGAAAATAAAATTTTAAGTAAAAAATTAAGTTTTTCCCTCTTGAAAATGAGACATTGTCCCATATTGGAAGAAGAAGACATTTTTGGTGGATATATATATAATTGCTCTTCTTGTAACTCTTAAAGAGTTAAGAAGAAAGCAAGCCTCGCGTCGTCGTCGTCGTCGCTCGCTCGGCTCGGCTTCGGCTTCGGATTTGGATTTGGATTTGGTCAAATGATCGATTGATTGATTAATTTTTTAGACTAAATTTATTTGTTAATAGTAAATATTAACGTAAGATTATCCGTATTTGTAACGGATATTTTTCAATCCGTGTATTGACTATTTGGTAGTCGGATAATGCTCTTCCCGCCATGAATGTGCTTGCTCCACCGTGGAGGGTGGACGTTTGGTCTTCTTCAACAGTGGCTGCTATATATATGAGCAGCAGATGTTGAAGAAAGACACTCAACATACAACACACAATTCGTTCAACAAATTGGCTATACATTGCACTCCTTCCTCTCAGCATTTCCATACGATTTTCTGAGTTTATACTCCTTCGTTCTGCAGTGTGATTTGCTACCGAACTTTGTGTTCGCTGAAACACTGGGGTTTGAAGTACCGCTACACCAGTGTGTTATTCGTTCTATCCTGGGAGGAAATAATCCATAACCTTGGGGACTAGGAGGGGATTAAATTTCTTAAGGAAACACTGTGAATTCAGTGGGCTCGAATTTATAACTGTTTCATTACGTTACCTTATATTTTGCAGAATTATTATTTACAAATACAGCAATATTGTCGGGAATAACAATTAATTCATTTGTCTTAATACATGAGCCTAAAACTTTAGATGAGGCCATCAAGGAGGCCCAACTACATGACAAAGAATAACTGCTGTAAAAGGGTCACCCGACCCGGTTTTCCTAAAACCCAACCTCTGTTGCCTACTCCCACCTCATCGCCATCGACTTTCTCTTCCACCCCTAATCCTCGCTCCACTATTTTGGCCTTCCCATATCCAAAACCACATACAAACCCAACCATCTCCCTCTCAAACTCCTTACCCCGGCTGAAACTCAGAATCACCGTGAGAAGGGCCTTTTCTATTATTATGACAAGAAGTATCTGCTTCTCATAAGTGCAAATCTCTTCCTCAATTATTTTTGTTCGTTGATGAGAACGAAGAAGAGACTTCTGTAGTAGAACCCCTCATTACTAATGAAGCTTTGGCAGAGGAACTCCAATGTTTAGAGGTTCAAGAACATTCCTCTATTTCTTATTATGCATTAGCTGGAGGGCATTCATCACATACTGTTTGATTCACTAGCCATGTCAATGGATCTCCAATTCAGGTTTTGCTCCATTGGGGAAGCACACATAATTTTATTCATGATCGTATTGCTAAATTTTTGCAATTGCCAATTGAGCCAACTCCAAATATCTTTGTTCTCGTGGGAATTGGGCAGCGCCTCCGTTGCGATGGGCCGGTGCGTCAGGTTTCTCTTGTTGTACAAGGTTGTGAGATTTACCTTGATTTTTATGTTCTCGCACTACACGAAGCTGATTTGGTTCTAGGAGTTTCTTGGCTTGCTACATTAGGTCCAGTGGTCAAAGATTATTCCACTCGCATTTTTGAGTTCTCTTTCCATGGAACAAGTTATCGTTGGCAAGGGGAATCGCCTACCGGGGTCCAACTAGTTCAACTACATAGTTTACGCCGTCTAACGGCTACTGATGCCATATCTTCCTTCTTTTGTTTGGAGTCAGTGCAAGAGGACATGGTCACCTCTAAAAATACTCCAGTTGATCTTAAGGAAATACTCAATTCATTTGAAGATGTCTTTTAGAAACCTCAAAGTCTGCCTCCAGAACGATCCCAAGATCATGCTATTCATTTACAACTAGGTACTGTCCTGTTAATGTCAAACCATATCGTTGTCCTTATTTTCAAAAGCAGGTAATGGAGCAATTAGTCACTGAGATGTTAAAAGAAGGCATCATTCAACCTAGTACTATCCCATTCTCCTCTCCGGTGCTACTAGTTCGAAAGAAGAAGAGAACATGGCGATTTTGTGTGGATTATCGTGCCCTCAATGCCCTAACTGTGCGTGATCGCTTTCCAATTCCTATGATAGATGAGCTTTTTGATGAATTACATGGGGCTCAGTACTTCTCTAAGCTGGACTTACTTTTGGGGTACCACCAGATACGTGTTCGAACAGAAGATATAGGGAAAACAACATTTAGGACTCATGATGGTCATTACGAGTTTTTGGTTATGCCGTTTGGGTTATCCAATGCTCCATCCACGTTTCAAGCCACCATGAATGACATCTTCCGGCCTTTGCGACGTTTTGTGTTGGTTTTCTTTGACGATATACTCGTCTATAGGCCTGATTGGATTGCTCATTTGGCCCACCTTTAATTGGTGCTACAACTTCTCCGACATCACCAATTACTAGCCAAAAGGAGTAAGTGTTTAGTCCGCCAACAAACCATTGATTATCTTGGTCACGTACTATCTCATCAAGGATTGGCAGTCGATTCGACCAAAATTGTTGCCATCCAGCAATGTGAAGGATGTTCGTAGGTTTTTGGGGCTCGTTGGATATTATCGGAGATTCATCTATCATTATGCTTCCATCGCAGCTCCTTTGACTGACGTATTGCACAAAGATGCCTTTCAATATAATGACCAAATACAGGAAGCACTTGACATCTTGAAGAAGTGTCTAAGTTCGACTCTTGTTCTTGCATTTCCTGATATTAGTCAGGTATTTCAGCTAGAAACTCATGCATATAGTGTGGGGATAGGCGCAATCTTATCTCAAAGGGGCCATACGCTTTCTTTAGCAGAAAGTTAAGCTTCTGCATGCAACGAGCTTCTACCTACCACCGAGAGATGTTTGCTATCACCCAGGCAGTTGGTAAATGGTGATAGTATTTACTTGGACGCAAATTTACAATACTCATTGACCAACATGCACTTCGAAATCTTACCACTCAAACAATCCAAACTTTGGAGAAACAGAAGTGGTTGAGAAAATTACTCGGCTATGATTTTCGCTATCTATAGGCCAGGAAAATAAAACATGGTTGCTGACGCATTGCCGCGTAATCTTGAAGCTAATTTTATGGCTATATCTGTCCAAATTCCGGCGATAGTTAACGAGTTAAAGGAATTGAACCGAATCTATCCCGAATTATTGGAAATTCAGCAACAACTTGATCAACATCCCGAGTTGTGCAGTGATTATGTTTTCAAATAGGGGTTGCTCTTTTACAAGGGACGTTTGTAATTCATGCAGATTCACCACTCTGTCAGTAACTGTTACATGAATTCCATGCTTCTACACTTGGTGGACATACTGGGGTTGCTAGGACCTATCACCGTGTGGCCTCTAATTTTTACTGGAGAAATAGAAAGAAAGACGTGCAATCTTTTGTGTCCATTTGTCAGGTATGCCATCAAATGAAAGACATTCATCATTACCCCGCAGGTCTCTTACAATCTCTACCAATCACAGATATGGTATTTGCGGATATAGCGATGGAATTTATTACTTGCTTACCTAGTTCCAAGGGAAAAGCCACCATAATGATAGTGGTTGACCGGCTCACAAAGTTAGGGCATTTTATACATTTACTATCCACTTTTTATGCTCGTACAGTTGCTAAGGCTTTTGTGGTTGGTGTTATCAGATTACATGGTCCGCGGAGAACTATTATGACTGATCGTGATCCTCGATTCATCCATTCTTTTTGGCAAAAGATTAATAAAATGCAGGGTACCACTCTTGATATGATTATAACTTGTCACCTGCAAACCGATGGACAATCTGAGGCTCTAAACAAGTATGTCGAATAGTACCTTCGATGTTTTGTGGTGGATAGTCCTTTAGAATGGGTGTCCATGCTGCCATGGGCTGAGTACTGGTACAATACATCACTTCAAACATCAGGTGACATGACTCATTTTCAAGCTCCTTATGGAAGAGAACCACCAACAATTGCTAGATATATTTTGGACACCTGAAATAGTGATCTTGTGGAATAATTTTTAATCCAAAGGGACGAGGTGTTGGATATACTTAAACAAAATTTGGCTAAAGCTCAGCGACGAATGAAGGAGCTAGCAAATAAACAAAGAACTGAACTTCACTTTGAGGTGGGAGATTGGGTCTTTGTGAACCTCAAACCATACAAACAAGCATCAATTTGACTTCAAAGACATCACAAACTGGGAAAAAAGTACTTTGGTCCATTTCGTGTTCTCAAAAGAATTGGAGAAGTGGCGTACAAAGTAGAATTTATAGTAGATGCGAAAATTGATCTAGTCTTTCATATATCACGACTTAGGAAATGTTCAGGGCAACCAGATAATCAGATTAGCCACTTTACTTGACTGATTTTGTTGATAATGAAAGACCTATAGTACTGAACCTTGACGACAAGGTTCTCATTGGAGATAGGGGTAATGTTATGAATCTAGAATCACAAAATAAACTTGCTGACGGGGCAATCGAGTTGGGTGCTGATGTGGAGTCCACGAAGGATGCTATTGAGGACAATACGAGAAGGGGCAAACGAGTGAGATAAATGCCTTCAAAGTTACGTGATTATGTAGTAGGACGTGGGTAATGTAGTTATAGGAGTTGTTTATATAAGGCAGAGTAGCGGATCAGGAAAAGTTAGGCAGAAGTGATTCAAAATATTCTATTCTCATCTATATCTCTGTAATTCTATTTTTCATCTCCTTCTTCTTTCAGTTGTTACTCCCTGCAACTCTATGTTAATTTCATCCCTGTAATTCCCTTTGCATATCAATATAAGTCATTAATGGTGTGGTTAAGTATTGTTGGTAACAACTGCTACAATTTGAGATTAAAAAGTTAAAGAAAAAAGTATTTTAAAGGTGTGAATATGAGTTTCACTTAAAAAGAATTGGAAGTTTTGTGATTGAAAAATTAAAATACTTTCGAACTTGTACTTCAAACTTCAATTTCAAATTTGAAGTTGATCTAATGAATCAAACAAACACGTATCAAAATAATCTAACTAAATACAATTTAAATATTTGAGACCAAATCTGTTTTTCTCCCGTATTAAATATGAATATTAACTGCATTATAATCTTATTTTTTTTTTAAAAAAAAACTACCACCGATTCAGAATAGTTGCAATTTATTTTGCAACAGTCACAAGTCAAACACACTCTTTTTAGTATGTTCCAAACACAATGACACATTCTTTGTATTGAAAAATAATTTAATTTTAAATCTGTTTTACTCTATAGTCATATAAATACTTTGAAATTTGTTTAGATATAAATTTGAAATTTTTTCCCGCCCAATTAACAATGTCACGTAAATTGAGACGTGGGAGGGAGGGAAGATTTTACCTTTTTCTCCGTTTTACTTTTTTGTATTTTTTACTTTCCATATTTATGCCCTAATGGCTCTGTAGATTCTTTTCAAGATCTGAAGCAAATTTAATGATCAACACCAATTTATCTGATCTGGGTCTGCTTCATTTTTCACACTGGTTCCAGTTTTAGTAAGTTCAGTTAATTCTTGATTTTAGTTCTTACCTTTTTTGGACTTCTTATTCTCCGTTTTAGCTTATTGTGTATCCAAATTAATGCTTTGCGGTTTTGTATATTTTTTTATCGTTTACTTCGGTTCAAGTTTTGATCTTTTTGCTATATGGAAGTTTATGCATGCATCTTGGTGTTGATGTTCTAATTAAACATGTTTTGTAATTAATTTTTGTTTCTGTTGACGTTCAGTTTGAAATTGAACTGAAAGAGTTAGTGTTATTGAATTTGCTAAGTTAATTGATTATTGGGGTTCATTGGTTTTTTTTCCTCTCAATAATATGCAGATTTAAGAATCTGAATTAAGTTGTTACTTGGAATGGTTAATGAGTTAAGGTTTAATTATCTTTATCTCGATTTTAGTTTTTATTTTTCAAATTTGTGAGGTAAAGGTTTTGTCAAAATTGTTATGTCAAATTTGAATTGCTTCATCTTCACAAGTACAATTGAAGTAAGAATTTGCTTAGTCTCGGAGACTTTTTTTTAAAGACGGGTTTTCGAGCCAACTTGTCCGGACCTCGACTATTCCTCCCAACTTGTCTGGACCTCGACTATTCCTCCTAACTTGTCCGGACCTCGACTATTCCTCCAAATACCTGCTACCTCCCACCAACATAGGTATCGGGTAACTCTGTCCACCAAGACTGTGACAAATGGGAAGAAATCAACTATTGTTATTCGTCTTCTGCTTGGATTTGAACCCGAGATCTCATGATTCTCCTCCCACTTCATTTACCTCTCGGAGTCGGAGATTGTTAACTCTTTATCAATGGAGCAGATAAAGATAGAAAAATGACTTGTCTAATAATGTACTCATTGTTTTATTGTAGGTTTGTAAGCATGTTGTTTCCTAGAACTGATAGTTAGTGTAACTTCTTTCTATAGATTTCTTGGGTGGAAATTGGGCTAAAGTTCTGAACTTTGAGATGGCAAGCATAGAGGAAGCGCTAAAAGCTAAAGCGAATGCTGAAACGAAATACGCAGAGAGAGATTTTCTGGGTGCCAAAAACTATGCTTTAAAGGCTCAGATGTTGTGCCCTCATCTAGCGTGCATATCACAAATGGTGGCCGCATTTGGGGTTCATAGTGCTGCAGCAACAAAGGTCAATGGAGAATTTGATTTTTACGCGATACTGGGTTCAGATCCATCTTCAAACAGGGCTATGTTGAAGAAACAATATAAAAAGCTGGCCGTGTTTCTCCATCCTGATAAAAATAAAAGATTTGGAGCTGATGTCGCATTTAGGCTCTTTTCTGAAGCATGGAAAGTATTGTCGGATGGTGCTAAAAGAAGCTCATACGATCACAGGAGAAGTTTATTTACAGTACATGCTTCTGGTGTTGGCAACGTTGGCAATTGCGCCAATTCTTCAGCTTCTCATAGCAGACTCGACACGTTTTGGACTGTTTGTACCTCTTGTCATGTTCAATACGAATATCAAAGGAAGTATGTGAACAAAAGGCTGTCCTGTAAAAACTGTTATGGGGTTTTTATTGCTGTTGAAACAGGTCTGGCCGCAGTAAGTGGTGCCTATCCAAATAGCAATAGGCATTGTGCACCGGAGAACGGATATGGAAGCCATGGTCGTGACGTTGCATATGTTCCCACAACGCCTATTTATTCTGCAAATAATGGTGTTTTAGGACATCATTCTGTGTGCAATGAGCAACCGTTACACAGACGTGGTAGGCCTTCTAAGAAAAGAAAACTTCTTGTGGAGAGTACATATGTTTATAATGGTGAAGCGGCTCTAGAAACGGCTACAGAAATGAAAATGGCAGATGCAAATGGGAATGGGAATATGAACCAAGATACCAAGCTTTGTACTCCTACTGAAACTTCACTCAGAAGATGTTTAACAGCTCCTGCATTTAATGTAAGACAATTATTAATTGACAAGGCAAGAACATATATCCGCAAGAAACTAGAACAGATCAGGTCGGCTGCAGAAACTGGCTCGTTAACAATAATTGTCCCGGACTCTGACTTCCATGATTTTGACAAAGACAGATCAGAGGATTGTTTCAAACCGAAGCAAATATGGGCTTTATATGACGAGGAAGATGGTATGCCTCGCTTGTATTGTCTGATCCGCGAAGTCATCTCTATGAATCCATTCAAGATTCGCATCAGCTACTTGAGTTCGAAATCAGACAGTGAATTTGGACTAGCAAATTGGTTGGATTCCGGTTTTACCAAGTCATGTGGAAATTTTAGGGCCTTTAACTCTGAAATCGTTGAGCGGGTCAATATGTTTTCTCATCTTCTAAGTAGGGAGAAGGCTGGGAGAGGAGGTTGTGTTAGAATCTACCCGAAAAGTGGGGATATTTGGGCTGTATATCAAAATTGGTCGCTAGATTGGAACAGAGAAACCTCTGAGGAAGTGAGACACCGATATGAAATGGTGGAGGTCCTCAATGATTATTCCGAGGAGCTTGGTGTCTCTGTTACTCCATTGGTTAAATTAAATGGATTCAAGACAGTATACAAAAGAAACATGGACAAGGATGCCATTCGATGGATTCCAAGAAGAGAGATGTTACGATTTTCACATCAAGTTCCTTCTTGTTTACTGAAACGGGAAGGTATGAATTTGCCAGAGGGGTGCTGGGATCTTGACCCTGCTGCAACTCCCGAAGATCTACTTCAGGGAGTAAATGAGGCGAGCACATCCAGGCTATGACGGGAGTATAGGTAAAGTAAATGCCAAGCAGTCGGAAAGTAGAGTTTGAGGTTCTTTTTTCAATCATTCTAACAGTATTGAGATTCAAATTATATATATTTAAACACACATCGAAGGATGATTCTCAAAAAATTAGATAACTAGCAGGCTGAGTATCAAAGTGATCGATAGCATTGTTTTAGGTGGCCGTAGGTTTAATCAGTGACTTGTAGTGGTAATTCAGATTCATCTCCTTTGCAGAAGTGCTTTTTATTCTCTCAGGTAGGACAATAGGACAGTCTAAAGCGGCTTCCTTGAAATATCTTACTCTACAGATTTAAGTTTCAGTTTACCTCCATAGTGTCACGTTTCATCGTTCCAGATGTTTGAACCATGATATATCTATCAAGGCACTCAACTGTCTTTGAGGTATTATGTACATGTTTAGCTTTTCCCATGAAATGAAGTGTTAGCTCTTTGCACAATTTGTCTTATCATCTTGATTTTAACTTTATCATGTTGCAGCTCATCGTACCTTGCCCTCATTTTTGCTGACTCTATTTGTGTACTGATTTCTCAATCATTTCACTGCTATCCAGTTGTATATCACACCATTGTTTGCTGCTTTTGATTTGAATCTTAAGTGCACTATATTGAAATATTTGATTTCTTTCATTTGGCTACATATACTACATTTATGATTTCCTCAGTAGCCAATGTCTCGGAATTCTTTATGGAAAACTGGATGATGCCAATCAACTTGTTTGAGTTTTACTTCATCTGGGGCGCGACGTACGTCTGAAGTGTCACATATTGGTCATCTGGTTTTAGTTGCTTTTCTTATAATATCTTTTGCCAATAAGTACAAATATTGATCACGTACTTATTGTGAAAAATGAAAAATATGTCATTGATAATGGTGTCCATACATAGTAGGGATTTGGATAATATTTTAGTTGAGAAAAAAAATCTAGAGCATGATTTCTATCTGAAAGATATGAACGACGCTGTCAATTTACACTAAAAATATCTAAGTTTGATAATCCAGTTAGTTTGACTCTGCGTTTTCATTTTCTTCTTTCTAACAACTCGCTGAAACTGTATTATGAAGTGATGAAGCAGTGTAAAAGGAATCGCGTGATTATTGCAATAGCAAAATTTGCTACCAAATGCTGAATTGGAACTTTTTAACCCAGAAAATGTTGATATTGGGGCATCCTTTCTCCCAGAAATGAAACATGACATGATTTGAAACACCAAATATAACATTTGGATTAAGGAATATACTCCTAGTGGCAAGAATTATCACCTGTAAGCATATCAAAGTGGAGTAAAAGGTACTCCTTCCGTTCATTATTATTTGTCCACTATATTAAAAATATATTCTCCTTTACTCGTCAACTATGTTAAATCAAGAGAAAGACAATCTTCTTTTTCTCTTTTACCCTTACCATTAACTACCCATTCTCCAAATTATTTCCTTAGACTCTTGAAAATGATATTATTATTATGGGTAAAATTATAAAAAATATATATATATTTTATTTATTGTTTTTTAAGGAATGTAAAAAGTACAAAGTGTATAACTAAAAGTGAACGGAGGGAGTAATCGATAGAAGTGCATTTTCCCACTGCATAGTAGAAGCTTATTTGGAAAACACAACCTTTTACAACAGAGCAAAGAATGCAGTATAGCTTATTAACCTGCAAAAGTTAGTCACAATTCCACTAACGCATAGTAACTATAAAAATACACTTAAAGCATAAGGCTATATGGTTATTAAAGTCATACAAAAGAATTACAAACCGGGGGAATCACTCATCACTTTGACTTCAATTGGTGAATCTATATGGTTATTAAAGTATTTATACTTTTCGAGACTCAAAATATTAATGATTTTTAAGTTTTATTTATATGTTTGATATTTTATACATATTTTTGTATTCGTGTAAAACCGAACCCATGAGATGCCTCGTCTTCTGATGAAGCAAACGGAGTAAGAGACGCAACGATATGGGACCAGAATCGAGACCAGGAGCCCCTCGAGCCGGGGTCCGGGCAAAGCGCCCGACCTCGAGAGTATCGGGGCCATGACCCCGAGTTCGGTTCGAATCCCAAAGGCCTCGGAGAACACTACCAGGTAACCGAGCACGACCAACAAAAGGTCGTGGTATCCGTGACTAGCCGGATATCACAGCGAGGAAATCGGCACGTATCGGCACAGAACCAGTGATTCGTTAAACAAAAGATTTTTTACCTTTCATAGAATTGTATTTACGGTAAGACTCCCTTACTATATAAAGGGGGGTCTGATTATTTATTGGGGATACTATAACATGCATATCAAGGCAATATACTATTATTTACTTTGTTATTCAAAGTATTAGTTCTTGTTCATCAGTGCTTGGTCATTGTGAGTCCGAGATCGAGGGAAGATACTTCATTAAGGTTGTTGTTAAGTCTGGAATCGCCCTCCTCGAGTGGTTTGATAATTTATTACCTCCTTTATACGTTTAATCTTACGCAATTTATTATTTGTATCGAGTTAATTCACGTATCCTTAAAATCACGAACAAATTTAATTGTTATCTATTTTTTAGGGTAAATAATTTGGCGCCCGCTGTGGGGCTAAGGATAATAGTGGTAATTTGATACGAATTTCCATAACACACCATGTTTCTTACTTGTTCTTTGAAGTTTTTAATTTCTGGTCAAGGCTTAAAATGTCGAACTCCCAATATGCCCCTTTGAACGTGGATGTTGAGTCTGGACACTATGGCGAGAATAACGATGTGGCACCCAGTAACGAGGTGCCCCATGCCGACCTAAATGGAGTTTCGGCCGCCGACCCGATCGATGCTAACTCACATGTGGACATCAATGCAAACTTGCCTACCGATCCTGAGAACAACATCTGCGGGGGAGTCCGATCGGTAGCCCAAAATACACACGACGGAGAAGGTGATGGGATCAACTTGCGAGTAATCTTCGAAATGTTACAGGCTCAACAAGCAGCGATAGCCCAATTGCAAAACCAGATTCGCGCCCCAGCAAAGTTGAGACCGAACTATTCTGGGAAAACGCTCGCAGAAATGAACCAATCGTGGAAAGGCTAAGTGAAACTGAACCCGGGACTTACCACGAGATTATCAAGATGCTTGAGGAACTGACAAAACGGGTGGACTCGGGAGAAAAGAAGATCAAAGCCAATGACAAAAAAGTAGAAACCTACAATTCCAGGGTCGGCCAAATCCCAGGAACACCACCGGTATTGAAGGGCTTGGATTCCAAGAAATTTTTCCAAAAACCTTTCCCTCCGAGCACAGCTCCGAAGCCGATCCCAAAGAAGTTCCGCATGCCCGAAATTCCTAAGTACAACGTAACAACTGATCCAAATGTACATGCGACCTCCTACACGTGCGCCATCAAGGGGAACGACTTGGAAGATGATGAGATCGAGTCTGTTCTGCTGAAAACATTCTGAGAGACCTTGTCAAAATGAGCTATGATATGGTATCATAACTTACTCCCTAATTCTATTGACTCATTTGCTATGCTTGCACATGCCTTCGTGAAAGCACACGCCAGGGCCATCAAGGTCGAGACTAGAAAGTCAGAACTTTTCAAAGTAAAGCAAAGAGATAATGAGAAGCTGAGGGAATTTGTTTTCCGGTTTCAAATGGAATGAATGGACCTGCCTCCGGTCGCGGATGATTGGGCCGTTCAAGCCTTTACCCAAGGACTCAATGCTCGAAGCTCATTGGCTTCATAATAGTTGAAGCAAAATCTGATAGAATATCCGACGCTAACTTGGGCCGGCGTCCATAACCGGTACCAATAAAAAGTCATGGTCAAAGATGATCAGCTTGGGGCCTCTTTCGAGTTCATTTACCAGTCAGAGCTAGTGACAGATCCAAAAGAGACGTTGATCATGAAACAAGATCAAATAGAGACCGATATCAACCATACAATGGAGATCTAAAAGGTAATGGGCCTAGGCAAAATCTTGTGAGAAATAAAAGGAGAGGCGACCAAGGACAAAATAACCGGGGGCTCATGAGCAAAAGTGGTTTTGACAGGCCCATCGGGCATAATGAAGCTCCAAGGTTATCGGAATACAACTTCAACGTCGATATGCTTCCATCGCATCTGCCATCGGACGCATAAAAGACACCAAGTGGCCTTGACTTTTACAGTCTAATCCTGACCAAAGGGACCCCAACCTAATGTTTAAATATCATGGCACTCACGGCCACAGAACTGAAGACTGCCGACAACTGAGAGAGGAAGTAGCCCGGTTATTCAGCAACGGACACCTCCGAGAATTCCTGAGCGATCGAGCCAAAAATCATTCAGGAATAGGGACTCCAATAAGCAAATCAAGCAGGAGGAACCACAACACATCATTAACAAGATCATCGGTGGGGTCGACATCCCCAGGGGCCGATGTTAAAGCGCACCAGAGTGTCCATCACAAGGGAGAAATGGACTCGAGATTACGTGCCAGAAGGAATCGTATCTTTTAACGACGAGGACGCTGAAGGTGTTGTGCAACTGCACAATGATGCAGTGGTAATATTTGTACTCATAAATAAATCTCGAGTTAAGCATGTGTTAATTGATCTAGGTAGCTCGACCAATATCATCAGATCGAGCGTCGTAGAACAACTAGGTCTACGAGACCAAATTAGGCCTGCAGTCCGAGTTCTAAACGGATTCAACATGGAATGTGAAACCACTAAAGGGGAGATAAACCTACCGATGAATACCGACGAAACCATTCAAGAAACAAAGTTTTACGTAATGGAAGGAGATATGAGATACAATGCTCTGTTTGGGAGGCCATGGATTCATAACATGAGGGCGGTTCCCTCGACACTACACCAGGTGTTGAAATTCCAAACACCAGGAGGGATTAAAACAATTCACAGAGAACAATCGACCACAAAGGAGATATTCGCGGTCGACAAAGTGGTCCCGATATCCTCACTCTCGACATCAAAGAATGCGAGTTCGATCACCAAGGAATGAGCCCAATAGTAATCATCGATACCGGCCCCGATCGAGCCGGAAAAGAATGGAACATGCGAGGATGATGACTACGGAGTTCCCAGGTCTTTCATAGCCCTCAACGATACCGATGCCACCAAATCAATGGTCGAGGAGCTGGAGCAAGTCACATTGATCGGGATCCTGCCCGATCGGAAGGTATACCTGGGCACGGGGTTAAGTCCCGAGCTCAGGAAAAAACTCATTGAATTCTTTATAGCTAACATAGATTATTTCGCCTGGTCTTACCTTGACATGACAGGGATCCCGCTGAAAATAACTACTCACAAGTTGAGTCTGAATCCGAAGTTCCACCCGGTCAAACAGAAAATGAGGCCTCAGTCCGAAGTAAAGCATGCATTCATCAAAGACGAGGTATCTAAACTTCTTAAAATAGGATCCATTCAGGAAGTTAAGTACCCGGATTGGTTAGAAAACGTAGTAGTAGTCACTAAAAGGGGGAATAAATTAAGAATGTGTGTAGACTATAAAAACTTAAACAAGGCATGCCCCAAGGACTCTTTTCCTTTTCCCAACATCGATCGCCTGATCGATGCGACGGCCGTCCACGAAATCCTCAGCTTTCTCGATGCCTATTCCGGGTACAATCAAATTCGGATGGATCCGGGCGACAAGGAAAAAACATCATTCATCACTAAATACGACACTAATATAACATAATGCCATTCAGACTAAAATACGCTGGTGCCACTTACCAACGCTTAGTAAATTGGACGTTCGAAGAGAAATAGGAAAATCAATGGAGGTTTATATTGACGACATGTTAGTTAAGTGCCCGCGAGCAGAGAACCATTTGAAACATTTGCAAGGAATCTTCAACATATTGAAGAAATACAATATGTAGCTGAACCCGGAGAAATGTGCATTCAGAGTTGGGTCCGGGAAATTCTCGGATTCATGGTGTCCAACCGAGGAATCGAGATTAACCTCAATAAGATCAATGCCATAGAGGACATTACCATGGTGGAAAATGTCAAGGCCGTCCAAAGGTTAACCGGGCGCATAGCCGCTTTGGGTCGATTTATTTCAAGGTCCTCCAACAAGAGCCATCGGTTCTTCTCATAATTGAAAAAGAAGAATAACTTCTCATGGACCCCGGAATGCCAACAAGCCTTGGAAGAACTCAAGTGGTACCTTTCGAGCCCGCCTTTTCTTTATACTCCGAAAGTAGACAAGCAACTGCACTTGTATTTAGCGGTATCCGAGATAGAGGTAAGTGGAGTCCTGGTCCGGGAAGAGGAAGGTACGCAATTTCCTATCTACTATGTTAGAAGGACTCTAGGCGAGGCCAAAACTAGGTATCCTCACTTGGAAAAATTGGCGCTCACTTTGCTATGCGCCTCTAGGAATTTAAATCCGTATTTTCCCATATGTGTCGTAACTACTTACCCGTTGATAAACTTAATGCATAAACTCGAGCTCTCAGGACAGTTGGCCAAATGGGTCATGGATATCAGGGGATACGATATGGAATATCGATCCCGAACCGCCATCAAATCTCAATTTTTGGCGGACTTCGTGGTGGACTTCACGCTGGCCATAATACCCGAGGTCAAAAGGGAATTGTTGTTGAACTCGAGGACTTCCTCGGGGATCTGGACCCTATTTACGGATGGTTTCTCGAACGCAAAGGGGTTCATACTTGGCATCGTGTTGAAGACACCGACGGGTAATGTAGTTAGGCAATCTATTAGAACTGTAAAACTGACTAACAACGAGGCCGAGTATGAGGCCCTGGTTGCAGGTCTGAAACTGGCTAAAAGACTGGGGGCCGATGTGATCGAAGCTAAGTGCGATTCTCTCCATGTGGTGAACCAAGTCATTGGGACGCTCAAAGTCAAAGAGGAACAAATGTGAAGGTACCTTGGTAAACTACAGGTAACGCTACATCGGTTCAAGGAGTGGACCCTGCAACATGTACCTAGGGATAAAAATAGCGAAATTAATGCTCTCGATAACTTGGGATCGTCAGTTGATGACGATGAATTCAGCTCGGGAACGGTCATACAACTTATGAAATCGGTAGTGGAAGAAGGCCACACCGAGATAAATTCGACAAGCTTAACCTAGGATTGGAGAAACAAGTATATATATTACCTAGAGACCGGGAAGCTGCCCTAGGATCCCAAAGAATCGAGAGCCCTACGCACAAAGGCAGTGGGGTTCAGCTTGTCCGAAGATTACACCCTATTCAGGAGAACGTTCGATGGCCCACTCGCCATATGTCTGGCACCGAGAGATACCAAATATGTCTTAAGGGAAGTTCACGAAGGCACCTGCGGGAACCATTCAGGTGCCGAGTCATTGGTTCGTAAGATAATCAGAGCTGGCTACTACTGGATCAACATGGAAAAAGATGCGAAGGAGTTCGTACGGAAGTGTGACATATGTCAGAGGTACGCACCAAAGATCTATCAACCCGAGGAGTTACTGCATTCGGTCATGTCCTCTTGGCCATTTATGAAATAAGGGGGTAGACATCGTACGTCCCCTGCCATGGGCACCAGGTACGACTCAATTTATATTATTTATGATTGACTGTTTTTCTAGATGGGTCGAAACCCAGACATTTGAGAAAGTTAGGGAGAAAGAAGTTATTGATTTTATTTGGGACCACATAATATGCCGGTTCGGATGCCGGCCGAGATCGTATGCGACAACGGGAAGTAGTTCGTCGGCAGTAAGGTGAGCAAATGTTTCGAGGACCATAAGATCAAAAGGATTCTATCAACACCCTATCACTCTAGTGGGAATGGGCAGGCAAAGTCTACGAACAAGACCATACTCCAAAACCTTAAGAAGAGATTGACCGATGCCAAAGAAAAATGAAAAGAAATTTTGCCCGAAGTCCAGTGGGCATATCGTACGACCTCAAAATCTAGTACCAGGGCCACCTCGTTCTCGCCGGTCTACGGTACCAAAGCGCTAATACCGATCGAAGTAGGAGAACCGAGTTTCAGATTTCGATATTGTTACGCCCGAAATTAGGGAGCGCAACCGGCGCTCAACCAAGTGAACCCGGTCAAGCAAGCCTATTAGATACTTTCTACCCAAACTCACTTACGAATAAAGAGAATACATATTTTAATCAATTAGACAATAAGGAGATCATGTATACAATACCAATTCATTACCATTAGTTACTTCATTTTATAGTCTCAAATTACACACATTTTCATTGTCTGAAGTGGAAAAGGTAATTCAAACACAACATAACTTGCTTGACTTTCCCGACACTAATATACAACCCACACTATGTCTACGGAGCCTCTAATAGATACAAAAGAGTACTATGATAGTGTTGGCAACAAGGCACCGGCTATACCTCAAACACAATACACTAGAAACAAATAATACATGACCCCTAAATGAAGCAGGGCTCACCAAGTCAACTGGGAAGAGGGTATACCGCTAACACTGGTCAATGTCTCCTGTTGTGGAACCACCTGCATCCATTGAAGATACAACGCCCCAGGCAAAAGGGACGTTAGTACATATGGAATAGTACTAGTATGAAAGAAAAAATGCCCTCTCAATAGAATGATAAATAATATAAGCAAGAACATTTATAATATCAGTGGAAGCCACAAACAACATCAAACCTCAAATTAGGATCAAGACAGTGTTCAAATAATTTTTCATATCTTAAGTTGGGAGATCTTTAGTACCATTATGCCACCATTCACAATACCACCATACTTTTAGCACGGAGTCTGATCACAACCCAATCAGCTAGGCCGTCTTATCCGAGACATCAACCATAATCATAATTTCAATTATAATTTCCAGTACAATCACCACCATGTGTGCGACATGGCGTCCGATCACGACCCGATCGGCTAGGCCTTCTCACCACAATGATGTGTGGATCGATATCATTATTTTCTACCAATCATCTCGTTTCATACTTCTTTCACATCTTTTCATTTTATTGTCACTAGTGGCCTCAATTATAAAATCATTCTTGGCACGTCGGCCGTATTTAGTAATTCATGCTCACCTTTTTCACTTTCAAACATCATCATCATCATCAACAATAAGGCGTTTCAAATCAAGGTTTTTAATACACAAGTGAGCAATTAAGAGTCTTAGGCACATAGAGAATTTTCACAAAATTTGACATAATAGTCTTCGTTTGAACTTGACTTGAAGTCGAAACATTTTTAATGCACAATCCATACTTTGAACACATTCTCAAATGATTACATAACATGATAAAAGCATTTTTGATATATATTGAACATATATCTTTCAACACAAGCTTATTCGGAATAACCAATTTTATAATGAACAAATCGGGACTTACATAAATTACATGAATACCGTGAGATTCAATTCTAAGAGAGGAGTTTAGCCAACATACCTCGATTTGATCTTTGCTTAAATTACTACAACATTCAGAAAATTCTAGCAATCCCAATCTATTTTGAGACATAACAAAATTGAACACAAATTAGGAAGATATTCATTGTTTCAGCTCATTTGAACATTTTATCAAACACTAGGTGTGCAAATTTGGCTACAAGGTTCCTCTAAAAGATTTCCTTCATTCCACAACTCAATCTTTACTTATTTTTGCTCAACAATCTTCCCACAAACCTTATTGGTACATGCACGCATATATAATACTCTCACACCGAAGAATCATACTCCCAATCACCCATCGTTTACCCCAAACTCGAAATTGAATATTGGGGGGAAGAAATTCTTACCTCTTTGAAGCCCTAGCAAGATCCTTGTGAAATCTTCAAGCCTTGAGCAAGAATTAATGAACAAAATGGCTAGGTCCTCTCTTTATCTCTCTAAGATACTCTCACCTCTCTCTAAAAATATTAGATGAAACTCTTAAAAATGACCCCCAAAGCCTTTTTATAAAAATGGATCGGGTTATAAAAATTAGAAAAATGAAGCCCCGACACAGATTTGCGATCACATATGCGACCGCATAATACTTCTGCGGTCCGCGGAATGGGCCGCATGGTGGTCCTCCGAAATTGGGCAACGCTGCCCCACTCTGCGACCGGTCTGCGGTCCGCAGACCTGTTCAGCGGTCGCATAATGGACCGTAAAACCTTCTTCAAATATTTCTCATGCTGGTTCTGCGATGGGATCTGCGGTACGTAAAACGGTTATGCGGCCACATAATACACTTCCGAAGATTTTCTTTAACTCCCCAATGCACTGATTAACCCAAAAGATTTTCTACCAATCATTTCGTTTCATACTTATTTCACATCATTTCATTTCATTGGCACTAGTGGCCACAATTATAAAATCATTCTTGGCACGTCGACCGTATTTAGTAATACATGCTCACCTTTTTCACTTTCAAACATCATCATCATCAACAACATCAAGGCGTTTCAAATCAAGATTTTTAATACACAAGTGAGCAATTAAGAGTCTTAGACACATAGAGATTTTTCACAAAATTTGACATAATAGCCTTCGTTTGAATTTGACTTGAAGTTTAAACATTTTTAATGCACAACCCATACTTTGAACACATTCTCAAATGATAACATAACATGATAAAAACATTTGGGATACAATTCTCAAACACGTAAGCCTACCTCAGCACCATGAATCCTTAAATTCCTTTACGAAATTTTACGGGGCCTTACATTACCTCCCCCCCCCCCCATTTAGGATCATTCGTCCTCGAATGAAGGTCAAAATCCGTCATTAACATCTAATGTGGACCAGCTGTTAATTCACACACACCGGCAATTTCAAAATTTGGCTAACTCCCTAAATCTCCAAATATTTCGACAGAGTCTCCCCTGTAGCTGGGCCTATCCACCTGTCAGAGAATCCCAGAAACCAATTCTAACAACATATACATAATTCGATGATGCAATATAACATAAAAACAATACCAACCGTGGCCTTATAAGCAATATATTACCAAAAAGGAATACCCTTAGCATAAGTTGTACAAATGATACATAATTCATAAGGAACAATTTCATAGAACGATTACATAGCTATTCAAACAAATAAGATACTTCTTCTTCATTTCTTCCTCGGCCTCCCAGGTGGCCTCTTCAACCTGCTGGTTTCGCCATAACACTTTCACAAAGGCAATTTCTTTATTTCTCAACTTTCTGACTTGTCGATCAATAATAGAAACTGGAACCTCTTCATAAGTCAATTCCTTATTAACCTCAATAGTCTCAACCGGAACAATGAGTGTCGGGTCTCCAACTACTTTCTTCAACATAGACACATGAAACATCGGGTGCACTAATGACATCTCAGGTGGTAGCTCAAGCTTGTATGACACCTTACCGATCCTCTGAATGATTCTGTATGTTTCGATATACCTCAGACTCAATTTTCATTTCTTACCAAATTGCATTACACCATTCATGGGGGAAACCTTCAAGAATACCCAATCATCTTCTTTGAACTCCAAACCCCTATGACGAACATCCAAATAGGACTTCTAACGACCCTGAGCAGTCTTCAACCGCTCCTTAATGATCTTAACATTTTCCATAACCTAATGCACGAGGTCTAGCCCTATCAACTCTGCTTCCCTAATCTCGAACCACCCAATGAGAGATCTACATCTCCTACCATATAAAGCCTCGAACGGTGCCATCCAAATGCTAGCATGATAACTATTGTTGTAGGCAAACTCTATGAGTGGAAAATGATCCCCAGCTACCTTTGAAGTCAAGAACAGAAGCGCGCAACATATCTTCAAGCGTCTGAATAGTCCGATCTACCTGCCCGTCAATCTGTGGATGAAAGGTTATATTAAGATTCACCTGAATACCCAAACCTTGCTGAAATTTCTTCCAAAGTTTTGCCGTGAACTATGCCCCCTGATCATAAATGATAGAAACTGGAGTGCCATGCAACCTGACTATTTATTTAATATACAACAAAGCATACTATTCAGCTGTGTCGGTAGCTTTAACCGGTAAGAAGTGTGCTAATTTCGTGAGTAGATCGACAATTACCCAAATCGAGTCAAACTTACGAGGAGTGCGAGGTAGTCCTACCATAAAGTCCATATTAATCATTTCTCGCTTCCACATTGGAGTTTCTATATTTTGTGCCAACCCACCAGGCCTTTGGTGTTCGGCCTTCACTTGCTGACAATTTGGAAATTTAGCCACAAGGTCCGCTACATTACTCTTCATATCATTCCACCAATAGACTTCCTTAAGATCATGATACATTTTTGTAGAGTCCGGGTGCACGAAATACCTAGAAGTGTGAGCCTCGATCATGATTCTCTCTCAGAGACCATATGCATTTGGAACACATAGATGCCCTTAGTACCTTAGTGTACCATTACACATGCCAAGATAAAAGTCCATGGTCTTATGTTTATGAATCCCCTCTTTCAATTGTGCCAACAATGGATCGTTGTATTGCTTCTCTTTGACTTTCACAACAAGTGATGATTCATCCCTATTTTGCACAATCACCCCTCATTCACTAGAGTCCGTAAGACGAACTCCCAAACTAGCCAATCGGTGAACTTCCTTGGCCAATAGCCTTTGATATGCCTCCAAGTGTGCTAAACTACCCATAGATTTTTGGCTTAGAGCATCCGCCACAACATTAGCCTCCCCCGGATTATATAGGATATCAATGTCGTGGTCCTCGAGTAACTCAAGCCATCTTCTCTGCCTCAGATTCAACTCCTTCAGTTTAAAAATGTATTGAAGGCTCTTATGGTCTGTGAATATATCCACATGGACCCCATACAGATAATGACACCAAAATTTCAATGCAAATACCACCGTTACAAGCTCTAAATCATGTGTTGGATAGTTCTTTTCATGATTCTTGAGTTTCCTAGAAGCATAAGCTATCACCTTGCCATGTTGCATTAATACATACCCAAGACTGATTCTTGAAGCATCACAATATACCACAAACCCATATGTACCCTATGGTAGGGTCAATACTGGTGCCATAACAATCTTGCTTTCAACTCCTGGAAGCTCCTTTCGCAAGCATCGGGCCATTGAAACTTAATTGCTTTCTGCATCAATTTAGTCAACGGAGAGGCAAGAGTAGAAAACCCCTCCACAAACTTTCTGTAATACCCAACTAAGCCTAAGAAACTGCGAATATCTGTTGATGTTGTAGGCCTCGGCCAATTCTTCACAACTGCAATTTTCTGAGGATCAACCTTAATTCCTTCACTAGAGATGACATGACCCAAGAATGTGACAGATACAAGCCAAAATTCACACTTTAAAAACTTTGCATATAACTTGTGCTGATGTAGGGTCTGCAAAACTACCCTGAGATGATCGACATGGTCCTCTCGATTTCGTGAATATACAAGGATATCGTTAATGAACACTATCACAAAGGAGTCAAGAAAAAGCTTAAAGACTCCATTCATAAGATCCATGAATGCCGCCAGGGCATTCGTTAGCCCCAAAGACATCACCAAAAATTCAAAGTGCCCATATCGGGTTCTAAAAGCTATTTTCATAACATCTTGCTCCCTAATCTTCAATTGGTGATACCCGGATCTTAAATCAATCTTGGAGAAGTACTTAGCACCCTGCAATTGGCCAAATAAATCATATATCCGTGACAGTGGGTACTTATTTTTGATTGTAACCTTGTTAAGCTGCCGATAATCAATACACATTCTCAACGACCCATCCTTCTTTCTTACAAATAGAACCGATGTGCCCCAAGGCGACACACTCGGCCAGATGAAACCTTTCTCTAATAAATCCTTCAATTGTTCCTTTAGTTCTTTCAATTCTGTCGGTGCCATCCTATAGGGCGGAATAGATATAGGTTGCATTCCTGGCATCACATCAATCCCAAAATCAATCTCCATGTCTGGTGGGATCCCTGGGAGCTCATCCGGAAAGACCTCCAAAAATTCATTCACAATTAGCATAGACTCAAGTGTAGGTGCCTCAACATCGGTGTCCGTAACCTGGACCAAATGGTAAATACACCCCTTGTTGATCATCTCCGTGGCCTTAAAGTAAGAAATAAACCTACCCTTAGGTACCACATCATCCCCCTTCCACTCAATAACTGGCTCATTTGGAAATTCGAACCTAACGGTCTTGGTTCGACAATCAAGCTTGGCAAAACATGAATAAAGCCAGTCCATCCCTATTATTACATCAAAATCGACCATCCTTAATTAAATATGATCGGCCATGGTGTCCCGACCACGCAACGTGACAACACAATCCGAATAAACTCGCGCAACCAAAATAGACTCACCAACCGGAGTAGATACAGAGAACGACTTATGAAGTTGCTCCGGTTCTATCCCAAATTCCATAGCAATATAAGGAATGACATATGACAAAGCGGAACTAGGATCAATAAGAGCATACACATCATGAGATTGGACAGTCAATATACATGTGACAACATCTGGAGAAGCCTCTGAATTCTAGCGACCCTTCTAGCATAGAAACGGCTGGATCCTCCCGAACTCTGTGCTCCACCCCTATCTGCACCACGCCTTGCGAGTATTAAAGTGCCTCGATCTGGAGGAGGTGTTGCGGATGTAGTAGCTATAAAACTGGCTAGCTGTGTCGTTCTCCTGTCCGCACCTTGGCGGGACGAACGACAATCCCTCTGAATTTGACCCCTCAATTTGCACCTGTAGCATATGGGTAAATCCATGTAGCATATTCCTAAGTGCATCTTTCCACACCTAGGGCATGGGGGCCTCCGCTACTGCTGGAACCTACCACCATGCCGACCTTGTTGGTAGGTGCCCTTGCTGCCCTGACAGGGCTTGAAACGGCTCCACTACTGCTGACTGGGCCCTGATGGCGGTGCACTAGCTGAAGACTGAGCAAAGGACTGATATGGACCTGACGACCCTCACCTGAATGTTGACCTGCCTCCACCAGAAGAACCACTAAAGTTGCTCACAAACCGAGCCTTATTTCTACCCTCTCACTCCATTTTGTTCTTCAATTTGCGGGTCTCTGTGGCTTGAGCGAATGCCACAATCTTCCCATAGTTCATATCAGAATTCAAGGCAGCTGCAGTGGCCTCATAAATTACCAAGGGACTAAGACCCTGTACAAACCGGCGCACTCTAGTCTCCATAATGGGCAACATGTAAATAGCATACTTGGACAAGTGCGCGAATCTCATATGGTACTCCCACACACTCAGGCAACCTTGTCTTAGGCTCTTAAACTAAGCGGCACGAGCTGGCTTAGTCTCGGCATTTAAGAAATGATTAATGAAGGCATCGTCAAACTCATCCCACCTCGCCGGAGGACTCCCTTCCTCACGAGACTCCTCCCATAGCTCAAACCAAGAATATGCCACCTCTTTCAGGCGGTAGGAGGACAAATCCACTGCCTTTGTCTCATGAATTGATAAATTTTCTTATCATTTTATATCAAATATTGGTACATTATTTTTATAAAGTTTGTCCGAGGAACTTAAGTTAGAGAGAGTCTATGACACTTATTGAGTACTGCTATAGTGTACTCACCCCTTAGGGGGCCCTTCCAGGGTCCTGCTTACTTTACATATTTCAGGATGAGGTATGATACGTGGCATGCAGTCAGGGTTAGGATGACTCTCTTTCCGAGGTATTATGAAGCACAACTTTTATTTCGTGGTAGCTATCATGTATATTCTTATTTTTTATTTTTTGGAATTACTCCAAGTGTTGGTTTTGTTCTTTGATATAGAGGCTCCATATATAGTTGTGTTGGATTGTAAAAAAATAGGATTTGTGGAACTCATGCATAAAGGAATAATCATTTAATTTGATTATATCATTTTTATGAAAAGTTTCATGTATGATTTTGGAAATGAAAAATATGTTGTGACTTGATTTGAAAATGTATATGATTTTCAATTGGCTTCCGCAATTATATTTGGTCTTGACATATGAGTTGGTTTACTCGGGTCGTGTACTATGCCGGATGCCAGTCACGCGAATTCGGGTCGTGACAACTCTGGTACGAGTAGAGTCACAGAACTTCATGAACTTGATGAGTTTCATTACCATGCTTTTGAGAGCACCAGGATGTACAAGGAAATGATGAAGATCATGCACAATAAGCATATTCAAGAGAGGATTTTCAAACCCAGGACCATTTAGAGTGTTGCAAGTACTCTCAAGTGGAGCTGTAGAAATTGAATCCGGGGATGGAACGAACAGGTTTAGAGTCAATGGGCAAAGGTTGAAACATTACCTTGGCATGGAGGAGGAAAACGTTGTATCGGTGATACATTTGAAGGAGCCTCAAGTGTTGAGTGATCCTTCAGTTTGATCGCATGCGTCGTGCCGCGACGTTAAATCAAGCGCTCGTTAGGAGGCAACCCAATTCGTAGTTTATTTTAGCTTCACAAGAATATTTGTTTGTTTATATGCACTAACAAATTTTTAGCTAACTCTTTGTGCTTGAACAGGTAATGGAGCACGATGGGAGGTCATGGCGCTTGGAGTCGGTCAAAAAACCAAATTAAAAAATGCAATAGTACGCTCCAGACTGCGTTGCCTACCTCGTGTCGCACATGCATACAGTACAGTGGACCTAGAAGCATACCTCGCAGTGTCAGGTTCCTAGCGTGCTAGGCCAGGATGTTTCACTTGCGTTGCCCGGTCCCTTGCTAGCTGTAAAGCTCACGACGCCCAGTCCCTTCCTCGCGGCAGACCTTGCATCTTCAGGTCTGTAGCGAGATCCACCTCGTGGCACCAGGTAAGTCACAATTATTTATTTTTTAATCTTATTCCTTCTGTTTTTCTTCTTAATTCCATATCCTAAAACTAACACCCTTAGTTAACGAACTACCCATCCAGCCCTTCCCAAACATAACACACACACAAACCCTTCCTTAACATAATATTGCCCTACCACACTGCATGGTCCCAATTTCCCCTTTCTCCTAACACACAAACTCCATTGAAGCCACCCATTCATCCATTCCTTCACTCACTAACAACATCAATTGAAGAGCAATTTCCCCTCCTAAGGATCTAAGGTATGTTTCTAACTCTTTTCTTTGTCAAAAATTCGAATTGAGTTAAGTAATGCAATTCCACAACTTGTGGGTATATCTTCATAGCAACAATGTGCTTCCTTGCCCTAAACCCATAAAACCCATTGGATTGGTATTGTTGTTGTGTACAAGGGTGATAACATGAAATCCCCGAGTCGGTTTGGGGAGGGTGAGGCAATCTTTCATCCCTACAACCACTGAGACAACACTAATGCACTCTAAGTGTTTGTCTAAATGCTTCAAAGGCATTCTTTGCCCAAATGGAGTTCTAGTATCCGGGGTTGTAATACTAGTGCTATGTTGCCTATCACCACTCCAAACTGCAAGTTTAGGTGGGCTCACCGTTAGCTAAATAGATCGGAATTGTAGTAAACATCATCTTTCCATTGCTTGATTTTCATGCTAAATTAAATAAGTGAAGTCTGAGTAGCCTCAAAATGGTTGAACATCATGTCATGAACGCTTAAGTGTGGGGTTGCAAGACCATGTTTTGAATTGATTCATATTCTCTATGACTGAGGACCATTCACTTATGTAGGTATGAATATTCCTCCTAAGAAAGACGATAGTAAAGGAAAGGGTAAAGCTAATACTACTACTAAGGCCAAGTTTTCCTCCGGACCTCCACCGAAAAAGAGAAAAGGAAAGGAGGCCACTTCAAGCCAAGTTGAAAGGTTACAAATAGTTGCAGCTATAGTAGCCACACACCCACAACCTGAGGGACATCGAGAGTTTTTACTGAGGAGCATACCCCCATCTGCCAAGGACTGGTACAAGCTTTGTCGGCCGAGACATATACATTCTGAGTCAATTATTCATGAACATCGCCTACAAGATAAGTATCAATCAATTTAGAAAGGCATTCATGATCTTAGGTTGAGCTACATGTTTAGATACACTAGGGATATCAATATAAACCTTGTTCGGGAGTTTTATGCTAGTTTTGATCCAAATGATCCTGAGCAACTGGTGCCTATTCGTGGAAGGTTGATCGATTTTTCGGCATCAATTATATACAATTTTTTGGGAGCTCCGGATGTTCTACAGGAACTCTTGGACAACTTCATCACCCTTCCAACATATCGAGCATTGAGACACACTCTCTGTAGTGTAAATTATATGGCGGCTTGGGTTCGTGACAACAAGACCCAATGCCATAGGAAATTTCCAAAGAAAACAATGAAGTCGGACGCTCAGGTGTGGTTAAAATTGATCAACACACGACTACTACCATGCAACCATGAGACTCTTATTAGCCGTGAAAGGATATGCATATTGTACTTTCTAATGACTGGTCAGAAAGTGAATGTGGGCCACTTGATACGCTACCAGATGGCCCAGGTTAGAACAAGCAAGAGAATGGATACTCCAAACTGCAAGTTTAGGTGGGCTCACCGTTAGCTAAATAGATCGGAATTGTAGTAAACATCATCTTTCCATTGCTTGATTTTCATGCTAAATTAAATAAGTGAAGTCTGAGTAGCCTCAAAATGGTTGAACATCATCTCATGAACGCTTAAGTGTGGGGTTGCAAGACCATGTTTTGAATTGATTTATATTCTCTATGACTGAGGACCATTCACTTATGTAGGTATGAATATTCCTCCTAAGAAAGACGATGGTAAAGGAAAGGGTAAAGCTAATACTACTACTAAGGCCAAGTTTTCCTCCGGACCTCCACCGAAAAAGAGAAAAGGAAAGGAGGCCACTTCAAGCCAAGTTGAAAGGTTACAAATAGTTGCAGCTATAGTAGCCACACACCCACAACCTGAGGGACATCGAGAGTTTTTACTGAGGAGCATACCCCCATCTGCCAAGGACTGGTACAAGCTTTGTCGGCCGAGACATATACATTCTGAGTCAATTATTCATGAACATCGCCTACAAGCTAAGTATCAATCAATTTAGAAAGGTATTCATGATCTTAGGTTGAGCTACGTGTTTAGATACACTAGGGATATCAATATAAACCTTGTTCGGGAGTTTTATGCTAGTTTTGATCCAAATGATCCTGAGCAACTGGTGCCTATTCGTGGAAGGTTGATCGATTTTTCGGCATCAATTATATACAATTTTTTGGGAGCTCCGGATGTTCTACAGGAACTCTTGGACAACTTCATCACCCTTCCAACATATCGAGCATTGAGACACACTCTCTGTAGTGTAAATTATATGGAGGCTTGGGTTCGTGACAACAAGACCCAATGCCATAGGAAATTTCCAAAGAAAACAATGAAGTCGGACGCTCAGGTGTGGTTAAAATTGATCAACACACGACTACTACCATGCAACCATGAGACTCTTATTAGCCGTGAAAGGATATGCATATTGTACTTTCTAATGACTGGTCAGAAAGTGAATGTGGGCCACTTGATACGCTACCAGATGGCCCAGGTTAGAACAAGCAAGAGAATGGATATATTTTCCTTCGCTAACATGTTGACTCAGTACCTGAGAAAAGAATAGGTGGATGAGGAGCGAGATTTTGATATAGTCATTCCTCCATCCCTCCGAATAATGGACATCACAAGCATTCGGGTTAAGGAGGAAAATTCTTTAGCCACAATGACAGGTGTCGAGCGTAATGCTCGAGATGACAAATTTATGGCCCATTTATATGAGATGATGGATTTACAGCTCAGGATTGGAGGAAGGCTGGCCACTACGGAGGAAAGGGCTATTTTGGAGGAGCGTTTTCCACTCAATGCTCATGCCGAACAAATGGTTGTGCTTGGCGCTGGCCAAAGACTCCCAGAGGATGAGGATGTCAACACACCATTGTGTTCCGAGGTGGAGACATAGCAGTCCAAGGAGGAGGAGGATAATGATGCTGAGGGGGGAGCAGAGGATGAAGAGTGGATAACTGCAGATGAGGCCTTCGAAGATGAAGGCGATGATGATGATGATGCCTGATCATGCAGTTTTTCCTACCACCCTACTTGTTTTGTTTTATGAATTTTTATATGCACCGAGGACATTGCATGAATTAAGTGTGGGGTGGGAGGTTGTTTATTCTTTTTCATTTGTAAATATTAGATAAACTAATTAGTTCATGTGTTTAAATTTTTTATTTTACTTTTTAGCTTCGTAATTCCCCTTATAAAAATAATATGACTCGACTTTTCCCGACGATGGATCTTTTAGGCAGTTTTCTTGAGGGACTAAAGTCTAACAAAAATAAATAAGTATATATTTAGGTCTTTTTATTATTTTATATAGTAATAATCCCTCGTGATTTTTCTTCGTATCGCGGTTCTTTTTCGCGGGATGTAGTTGAACCGGGTAGTAGTTTTTGTTTTGTCTTTAGATTAGAATATGATTTAGGGAATAAAAGAATGGAAAAATGAGAATTGATAGGCGCCTTTGACTAGTTTGATAGTAGCATATTTAGGCTCTAGCATGTGTAGTACCTTACCTATGGTTTGAAAATGTTATGATGCCTTATTGAGTAATAACATGTTTATTGATGCATATATCTCATTTTCTTGGCTTGTGTCACTTTGTGCTTGATGCTTAATATTTTGTGGCTATGTGAATACTTGCAATTGTTTGAGAATAGGAATGGAACCGTCCTTAGTGAATCACGTGCCAAGTGTGGTGAGAAATTGTATAGTCCGTGTCATTGCATTAGAGTCTAGAACTTGCCCGGCATGTGAGTTCAAGCAAAATTTTAGGTTTTGCTCGGTTTGAAAAATAATTTTAGGCTTTCTTTGATCTCTTTGAACTTAATGCCTACCACAAATAAAATTTATCCCTAGTCAATTCTTTTGAGTCTATAGACCTTTATTTGGCAACCACATTACAAGCCTATACCCATTTGTTCTTAATTGTCATTAATTTTATCCTTGTACTTCGTAAAGTACTTTAATTGTGAAGTGAGCGCTAGAAGAAGTAAGGACTAAGTGTGGGGTGACTTTCGAGTGGAACCAATGAAAGAAAGAAGTGTGCACTTGTTTAGTAAATTAATACACCACTAGAGGAAACTTAAAATAAATCAATAAAATAGTAATCTTGTTCTTGCTAGTGGGTATGAATTAAAGTAGTACTTGAATAAAGAGAAAATACTTTGGGGATGATATTGTTTGTTACAATGCAGTTGGGTTGAGAAAAAGAAATGTGCTTAAAGTTAATTATGTGATGTGTTAAAGTGTTTAGGAGGGTTAGTCACTATTCCTAAATTTATCCTACCCATCCTTAAGCCAACATTACAACCATAAAAAGTCCTAAGTGATTTTAGACCGAGCGAGCCTATATTAGTAGAGGTCTACATAATGGACAAGCCTATGGTACTTTGTGCATGCATGTGACTTCTTTATGAGAGTGAGGGATTTTCTTTGATATATGTGAATCCTTAAAATATATTTCAGCATTTGATTCGAATGTGAGGATTCAACTTACTATCTTGTTCTTGTTGTGAGGGTATATGATTTCGCAAGGGATAGGTGACGTTATTAGATTTCTCTATGATGTAAGTGTTCAAGCCATGAATACATTGTGATATTGAGTCGGTTTGTGAGGTTAGGATTGTTATAATTATGTTGTCGTTTTGTAGAATAAAGATTTGAAGTATGACAAAACATAAGGGGAAATTTGAAGGCATATGCTAAAGTTTAATTGTTGCTATCAACCATAGTCATAGGTATGGTATGCTTCAGATGTGCTAAAAGAGAATAAAAGTGCTCTAGGAATTGGTGGTTGACTCGAGGACGAACAACGTTTAAGTTTGGGGTGTTGATGTTAGGCATAAATTCTATACTTTTAGCACATTACTCGCCCTATATTTCGTTGGTTTAGTGAGTTATTGTGAGACAATTGCGCTAAATTGTATTGTTTTATGTGTAGGAACATCAAAATAAATCATCGAATGAAAGTTTCACAAAAAAAGGACAAAAAATCATGAAAAGAGCCAAAAGCATCAAGTACCCAGACCGCGCTATAGACCAGGCTTCGCGAGGTCTATATCCAGGTAGACTTCGCTATAGACCAGGGTTCGCAAGTTCTATATCCAGGATGACCGCGCTATAGACCAAGCATCGCGAGGTCTATAGCCAGGCCGATCGCGCTATAGACCAAGCTTTGTGAGGTCTATAGCTAGGTTGACTATACTACCAACCAGGCTTCGCAAGGTCTATAGCCAGGTTGACTGCGCTATAGATCAGGCTTCACGAGATCTATAGCACTGTAATTAAAAGTCACGGGTTAAAATACTCCAACCCGGATTTAGACCGGGGGATTGAAATACTCCCCGAACAAGTTATTCTAGGGTTGGACACGATTTTGGAGAAGAAAAAGGCTGCCAAGCACTATGGAGTAGGAATCAAAACGAGTTTTCCCTTCCTTTATCTCTTTACTTTGTAGTTTAATGTCTTTGAACATTATGTTAATTGTTGTTGTATTTGTGAGTAGCTAAACTCTCTTATCTAAGGTTTGATGGAACCTATTAGAGAATGATTTTCTATTGCGTTTAATATATATTTCCTTTTTGATTTTTCTCCACTTGTTCAACTATATTTTTATTGTTGTTAATTGATGAGCTCTCAACTAACTGGGCCTATTTACTGTGTATATTGCTTGAGAGAGAGTAAACATTTAGGTAGTTGTTGAACAACACCACTCCTAACGTAGTTGAGAGATCGATACGGAGGGTTTAAAGGCGGGATTAGAGATAACGAAGCATTGGTGCAAAGTGAGCGGTAAATTAGTGTGAGCTAGCGTAGTTCGAGAGAATACGTCTAGTAAATTATAGTAGTTGCTCCAGAGAGAGCTACGGCAATCAAAGTACTCACGATTGGTAGAGAATATTTAGGCAAATTCATAAAAAATATAGCGGGAAAGATTCCGGCAATAGGGAAAATCATAACCTTAGACTTTTCCAAATCTTGTCTACAATATTTGCTTTGTTAGTTATAAATTACTGCATTTTTAATTACTCTGATCTTAGTTATTAAACTCTCAAATCGTTATATAATATTTCTGCAAGTTGATTACTTGAATTCGTACAAAATTATTGGTTGTAATTAGTATGTTATTTCCCTGTGGGATTTTACTCCGGATTTATAAACCGGATTATATTTGCAACGATCGCTAGACCTCTTAAGAGGCATAGTTGGGTGTGATCACAGATTTACAAGCTCTTTATCATGTAACAAGTTGTAAAATTACTTGAAAGCAAACTTGAATTGGACTAAAGATGTTATGGGGAGCCTGGAAACTATGTCAAGGACAATTTCTTGAGGTAGGCAATTAAATCCATACCTTCAGGGAACTTGATCAGATTTACACTCCTGCTTCTTAATTTGTGTATCTATGACACTATTCAAAAATAGGCACAATTATTAAGTAGAAAGGTCAAGAGAAAAGAACTAGGAGGCGTCGAAAGAGGAACTCTTGTAGTACTATTTAATTCCACAAAGAAAGTATTATATTCTTTTGGACGGCAAACTTATCAACATTGATGATTACACCAATTCAATAAACGGCAAGGTTATTGTAACGACCCGGTCGGTTATTTTGAGTATTATAACCCCGTTTCCCTATTTACTTCTCAAGTTATGCTTTACAGTTGTTTTATGACTTACCGGGTTAGTTGGTTCAGGTCCGGAAGGATTTCGGATTGAAATGAGACACTTAGTCTCATAATTGAAAATTTAAGTTGAAAAAGTCGACCGGATGATGACTTATGTGTAAACAACCTCGAATTTAAATTCTGATGATTTCAATAGCTCCGTATGGCGATTTTGGACTTAGGAGCGTGTCCGGAAAATTATTTGGAGGTCCATAGTGGAATTAGGCTTGAAATGGCGAAAGTCAAATTTTTGGAAAGTTTGACCGGGAGGTTGACTTTTAATATCGGGGTCGGAATCTGATTCTAGAAATTCGAATAGGTCTGTTATGTCATTTATGACTTGTGGGAAAAATTTGAGGTCAATCGGACATGATTTGGTAGGTTCCGGCGTCGTTTGTAGAAATTGAAAGTTTCAAAGTTCATTAGGCTTGAATCTATGTGTGATTCATATTCTTAGTATTGTTTGATGTGATTTGAAGACTCGACTAAGTTCGTATGATATTTTAGGACTTTTTGGTATATTTGGTTGAGGTCTCGGGGGCCTCGGGTGAGTTTCAGACGGCTAACAGATCAATTTTTGACTTGGCATTCCATCTGAAGAATGTTGGTTTTCTGTCATTGGTTTCCTTCTACATGATCGCATGAGAATGTCCGCGATCGCGTAGGCTAAGTTAGAGCAGTGAGATTTTGTGCTATGCGATCGTGTGAAGGCATCCGCGATCGCGTAGGTTTGGCCAGGCCGTGCTACGCGAACGCATGGGAAATGCCGCGTTCACGAAGAGGAATGCGGCAGAAGACTGGGCCACGCGTTTGCTCTATGCGATCGCGTGTGGCTGTCCGCGATCGCGTAGGGATGAGGATCACGTGCTTCGCGATTTTGTGAAGGACACGCGATCGCAAAGGGTCTTTTTTGGGCAGCTTACAATTGTACTTCGCGGTCACGGGGCCTTGTTTGCGATCGCATATAAGAAATGATTGGGCAGAATGTTTAAGTTTTGAAAATAGGACTTCGTCCCAATTTTCATTTTTACCGATTTGGAGCTCGGAGAGAAAAGAGTTTCAGGAGAGTTTCAAGGAAAATAACGGGGTAAGTGTTTCTAACTCAATATTAGTTAAATTTTCCGAATCCATGGTTGTTTTTGACACTTAATTAGTGAATTTAATCGGAAGATTTAGAAAACTCTCTTTGTTTTATTTGAAGATTTGAGGGTCGAGTTGATGTCGGAATTTGCTAAAAATGGTATGGGTAGACTCATGGTTGAATGGGCTTCCGGATTTTATAACTTTTATTGGGTTTTGAGACGTGGTCCCCACGGACAATGTTTGGATGAAATTTCAGATTTTTATCGAAAAATTATTTTTTTCATATGGAATTAATTCCTATAATTTTTATTGACTGAATCAAATTATTTGTGGCTAGATTCGAGGCGTTTGGAGGCCAATTCACGAAGCAAAGGCATAGCGGAATAAGAAATTACACGCTTTGAGGTAAGTAACAGTTCTAAATTTGGTCCCGAGGGTATGAAAATCCTGGATTATATGTTATGTGATTGGTTTTGAGGTGACGCACATGTTAGGTGACGGGACGTGTGGGCGTGCACCGTAGGAAATTGTGACTTGATAAATTTTATGGAATTGTGTAGTGAAATAATCTGTTGTGATCTGTACATTCTCCATGTAGTAGAGAAATTGAACCACAAATCATGTGTAAATTATATGTTGGCACTGTAGGGACCCACAGAGGTCGTGTACATGTTGAACTATCTGCTTAATTATTATTTTGTACTCAGTCACAGTTTACTTGTTTATTTCAATCTCAGTCTCTATTGTTCATTATTGATGCACCATATCATTGTTCTTGGGTTGATTTCATGATTATTGAGAGCCCGGGAGACTGAAGAGATTTATGACTGAGTGAGGCCGAGGGCCTGATTATGAGATATTATACTATAGCACGTGAGTTGTCTGTGCAGCGCGTGAGTTATCTGTGCTGATCCAGATATTGATACTATAGCATGTGGTTTGTCCGTACAACACGTGAGTTTTTCGTGCGGATTATAGCGCTTGGGCTGAAAGAGCCCCTCCGGAGTTTGTACATACCCCCAATGAACGAAGGTACCTACTGAGTTTGAGCGCGAGGGCCGAGTGCTGAATGCTGAGTGATTGGGAGGAATGAGTGACTATGAGGAATGAGTAACTGTGAGGTTGGAGTGAATGGGAGGATTGAATGACTGTTACTCTGAGAGTCACTATTTTGGAAATTTCGGAAAGATATTATTTTTAGTTTCAGTCAAAGTTGATATGAAATTACTGTGAAGTTTGAAATGTTGAACTTGAAAGCATGTCTACCCTTTTATGTTGGAAATTACTGTATTTGGACTTAGCCGTGAAGCTCGTCACTATCTTCAGCTCTTAATTTATTATTGTTACGTACTGAGTTGGTTGTACTCAAACAACATCATGCACTTCGTGTGCAGATCCAGTCCCGTATATAGCGGGTGTTGATTATTTCGAACAACTGATTTTCCAAAGATTTTGAGGTAGCTACCGTATTTCGCAGACCTTGTCTCTCTTTTCCTACCTGTTTGTTTATTGTAATTGGTCTTAGACTATTATAGACCGTGTTTTCCAGACTTGTAATATATATATACTCATGTACTCAAGGACATCGGGTTTTGGGAGTGTATTTATATCCAGTATTTGTGGGATTCTCTCTTAAACTTAATTATTATGTTTTCCGTATTTAAAATAAATTGTGGGTTAATGATGTTGTTGGCTTGCCTAGTATTAAAATAGGCGCCATCATGACGTGTGAGATTTCGGATAGTGACAAGTTGGTATCAGATCCTAGGTTACATAGCTCTCACGAGTCATGAGCAGGTTTAGTAGAGTCTTGCAGATCGGTACGGAGATGTTTGTACTTATCTTCGAGAGGCTGCCGAACCCTTAGGAAAATTTCACCTTCTTATATTCTGTCGTGCGAATTTGCTGATTTCGGAAACTAAATTTCTGTCATTTTATTCTCTCACATATGGTGAGGACACCTATTACCGGATCGAATGGTCAGCCACTAGTGCCACCAGTTAGGGCCGCGAGAGGTCGGGGCCGGTGTAGAGGCTAGGGCCGAGGTAGAGGTCAAGGTGTAGCTCGTACAGCAGTTGGAGAAACACTTGTATCACCACCAGTTGCTCCATCTCAGGAGCAGATTCCCGATATATTTGAGCCGGCGGGATCAGCTCAGGAACTAGATGTGCCTATTGTGATTCCAGGCCTTCAGGAGGCTCTAGCACATATATTGATTGTTTGCACTGGCCTTGCTTGGGTGGTTTCAACTCAGGTTGCACCAGCCACTTCTCAGGCTGGGGGAGGTACTCATACCTCTGTTTCCCGTACTCCAGAGCAGGTAGTGTAGGGACTTAAGATACCGGGGGCACTACCAGCCCAGCCTGTTGCAGCTGCTCAGGCCCCGATAGTTTCTGTTATGGGAGATGATGAGCAAAGGAGACTTGAGAGATTTGGGAGGCTTTGACCTCCATCATTTAGCGGTGCTGAGTTATAGGATGCTCAGGGTCTTCTGGATAAGTGCCAGCGGATGCTTCGGACAACAGGTATTCTAGAGACCCGTGGGGTCTCGTTCACTACTTTTTAATTTTTTGGGGCTCCCTTCAAATGGTGGGAGGCATGTGAGAGGCGCAGACCGGTCGGTGCAGTACCACTTAGATGGCGGGAATTCTTTATTCTCCTTCTGGAGAAGTTCGTGTCGTAGTCTCGTAGGGAGGAGTTGCGCAGACAGTTTGAGCAGCTTTGGTAGGATGGCATGTCTATGACCCAGTACGAGATGAGGTTTTTTGAGTTGTCTCGTCACGCAGTTTGGTTGGTTCCCACTGATAGGGAGAGGATTTGGAGGTTCATTGATGGCCTCACGTATCAGCTGTGGTTGCTTATGACTAGAGAGAGGGTATATGGTGCCACTTTTGACGAGGTGGTTAACATTGCTTGACAGATAGATGTTGTCCATCGCCAGGAGCATGGTGACAGGAAGGCTACCACAGTAGGGGTCACCCTTATAGGCCCGCTCAGCTGACTCGTCCAGCTCATCGTAGTGCATCACCTAGCCACGGTTCTTACAGTGCTTATTCAGGCAAGTCTTCATTCAGTGCACTACTAGCATAGAGTTCTCATCATGGCTCGTCCGCTCAGGCTTCTATAGGTAATTCCTCGGGTTATCAGGAGCAGCAGTTCCGTCAGAGGAGGGGTTGTTTCGAGTGCGAAGAATTTGGTCATTACAAAAGAGATTGTCCTAGGCTATTGAGTGGGGCTCCATAACAGAGTTCTCGATCGACGGCACCAGCACCAGCAGTTACACCACCCGCCCAGCCAGCTTGGGGTGGGGCTTAACCAGTTAGGGGTGGTACAAGAGGGGGAGGCCGATCTGGTGGCGGTCAGGCCCGATTATATGCTTTTCCTGCCAGGCCAGATGTTGTTGCTTCAGGTGAAGTGATCACAGTTATTATCTCTGTGTCCCACAGGGAAGCTTCTATATTATTTGACCCTGGTTCTACCTATTCGTATGTATCATCGTACTTTACTCATTTTTTGGATATGCCCTGTGAGTCCTTAGTGTCACCTATACGTGTATCTACGCCAGTAGGCAATACTATTATGGTGGATCATGTGTATTGGTAATGTGTGGTAACTATTGGGGAACTGGAAACTAGAGTTGATCTCTTATTGCTCAGTATGGTTGATTTCGATGTAATCATGGGTATGGATTGGTTGTATCCATGTCATGCTATTCTGGACTATCACACAAAAACTGTGACGTTAGCGATGCCGGGGTTGCCAAAGTTTGAATGGAGATGTTCTCTAGATTATTTTCCTAGCAGGGAAATTTCTTATTTGAAGGCCCAACGTATGGTTGGGAAGGGGTGTTTGTCATATTTGGCCTTTGTGAAAGATGTTGATGTAGATACTCCTACTATTGATTCAATACCGGTCGTGCGAGACTTTCTGGATGTATTTCCTGCAGACCTGCTAGGTATGCCACCCGACATGGATATTGATTTCGGTATTGTTTTGGTGTCAGGCACTCAGCCCATTTCTATTCCTCAGTATCATATGGTACCAGTTGAGTTGAATGAATTGAAATAACAACTTCAGGAACTCCTTGAAAAGGGATTTATTAGGCCTAGCGTGTCACCTTGGGGTGCACCAGTTTTGTTTGTGAAAAAGAAAGATGGTACTATGCGGATGTACATTGATTACAGGCAACTGAACAAAGTTACAATCAAGAACAAATATCCTTTGTCGCGTATTGATGATTTATTTGACCAACTTCATAGAGTGAGGGTATTCTCCAAAATTGACTTGAGGTCGGGGTATCACCAGTTAAAAATTCGGGATTTTGATATTCTAAAAACGGCATTCAGGACTCGTTATGGCCTTTATGAATTCCTCGTGATGTCTTTTGGGCTAACCAACGCCCCGACAATATTTATGTACTTGATGAATAGTGTGTTTCAGCCATATCTTGATTCATTTGTCATAGTATTTATTGATGATATTCTGGTGTACTCACATAGCGAGGAGGAGCATGCACAACACTTGAGTATTATATTACAGAGGCTGAGAAAGGAGAGATTGTATGCCAAATTCTCTAAGTGTGAATTCTGGCTTAGTTCGATGGCATTTTTGGGACAAATAGTGTCTAGTGAAGGGATTAAGGTGGATCCGAAGAAAATAGAGGCAGTTCAGAGTTGGCCTAGACCATCTTCAGCTACAGAGATTCGGGGTTTTCTCGGCTTGGCTGGTTATTATCGTTGCTTTGTGGGGGGTTTCTCATCTATTGCATCGCCTTTGACTAAATTGACCCATAAAGGTGCTATGTTCAGGTGGTCGGATGAGTGTGAAGAGAGCTTTCATAAGCTCAAGATAGCTTTGACTACAGCCCCAGTAGTGGTGTTGCCTACAGGTTTAGGGTATTACAGATGCAGGGCAGGCTATGTGTGCCTAAAGTAGATGGTTTGAGTGAGTTGATTCTCCAGGAAGCTCACAGTTCAAGGTACTCCATTCCTCCAGGTGTCGTGAAGATGTATCAGGATTTGAGGCAGCACTATTGGTGGAAGCGAATGAAGAAAGATATAGTTGGGTTTGTAGCTCGGTGTTTAAATTGTCAACAGGTGAAGTACGAACTTCAGAGACTGGGAGGATTGCTTCAGAGACTTGAAATTCTGGAGTGGAAGTGGGAGCGTCTTACCATGGACTTCGTAGTTGGACTTCCACGGACTTTGAGGAAGTTTGATGTTGTTTGGGTGATTGTAGATCGGTTGACCAAATTCGTGCATTTTATTCCAGTTGGTACTAATTATTATTCGCAGAGGTTGGCTGAGATTTATATATGCGATATTGTTCGCCTACACGGTATGCTAGTGTCCATCATTTAAGATCAGGGCACGCAGTTTACATCACAGTTTTGGAGAGAAGTGCAGTGAGAATTGGGCACACGGGTTCTGTTGAGTAAAACATTTCACCCTCAGACGAATGGACAGTCCGAGCGCACTATTCCGATATTAGAGGATATGTTACGCATTTGTGCCATTGATTTTGGGGGTTCTTGGGAACAGTTTTTGCCACTCGCGGAGTTTGCTTACAATAATAGCTACCAGTCTATCATTCAGATGGCTCTGTATGAAGCTTTATATGGGAGACGGTGTTGGTCTCCGGTAGGTTGGTTTGAGCCGTGTAAGACTAGGCTATTGGGTACTAGATGCTTTGGAAAAGGTTAAATTGATTCAGGAGTGGCTTCGCACGGCGCAGTCTAGACAGAAGAGTTATGCCGACCGGAAGGTCCGTGATGTTTCTTACATGGTTGGGGAGAAGGTCTTGCTCAAGATTTCGCCCATGAAGGGTGTGTTGGGGTTCGGGAAGAAGGGCAAGTTGAGCCATCAGTATATTGGTCCTTTTTAAATACTTAAGAAGATTGGAGAGGTGGCTTATGAACTTGATTTGCCACCTAGTCTATCAGGTGTTCATCTAGTGTTCCATGTATCTATACTCCGGAAGTATGTCGGAGATTCGTCTCATATTTTAGATTTCAGTACAGTGCAGCTGGATAGTAATTTGACTTATGACGTGGAGCTGGTGGCCATTTTAGACCAGCAGGTTCGAAAGCTGAGGTCAAAGAGTATAACATCAGTGAAGGTATGGTGGAGAGGTCAGCCAGTCGCGGAGCAAATATCCACACCTATTTGAGACTCCAAGTATGATTCTAAACCCATTCGGGGACGAACGTTTGTTTAAGAGGGGGAGAATGTAACCAATCGGTCAGTCGTTTTGAGTATTATAACCCAGTTCCCCCATTTACTACTCAAGTTATGATTTACAGTTGGTTTATGACTTACCAGATTAGTTGGTTCGGGCCCGGAAGGATTTCGGAGTGAAATGAGACACTTAGTCTCACAATTGAAAACTTAAGTTGAAAAGGTTGACTGAATATTGATTTATGTGTAAACGACCTCGGATTTGAATTTCGATGATTCCAATAGCTCTGTATGGTAATTTTGGACTTAGGAGCGTGTCCGGAAAATTATTTGGAGGTCCGTAGTGGAATTAGGCTTGAAATGGTGAAAGTCAAATTTTTGGGAAGTTTGACCGGGGGGTTGACTTTTGATATCTGAGTCGTAATTTGATTCTGGAAATTTGAATAAGTCTGTTATGTCATTTATGACTTGTGTGAAAACTTTGAGATCAATCGGACATGATTTGATAGGTTCCGGCGCCGTTTGTAGAAATTAGAAGTTTCAAAGTTCATTGGGCTTGAATCTATGTGTGATTCATAGTTTTAGTGTTGTTTGATGTATTTTGAAGACTCGACTAAGTTCGTATGATATTTTAGGACTTGTGGGTATATTTGGTTGAGGTCTCGGGGGCCTCATGTGAGTTTCGTACGGCTAACAGATCAATTTTGGACTTGGCATTCTAGCTGAAGAATGTTGGTTTTCTGTCATTGGTTTCCTTCTACGCGATCGCATGAGAATGTCCGCGATCGCGTAGGCTAAGTTGGAGAAGTGAGATTTTTTTATATGCGATCGCGTGAAGGCATCCGTGATCGCGTAGGTTTGTCCAGGTTGTGCTACGCGAACGCGTGGGAAATGTCGTGTTCTAGAAGAGGGATGAGGCAAATGGTTGGGCCACGCGTTTGCTCTATGCGATCGAGTGTGGCTGTCCGCGATCGCGTAGGGCTGAGGATCATCTGCTTGTCGATCGTATGAAGCATACCGCGATCGCATAGGGTCTTTTCTGGGGAGCTTGCAATTGTATTTCACGATCGCGGGACCTTGTCTGCGATCGCATTTAAGAAATGATTAGGCAGAATGTTTAAGTTCTGAAAATGGGACTTCATCCCATTTTCCATTTTTACCGATTTGGAGCTCGGAGAGAGAAGCGTTTCGGGAGATTTTCAAGGAAAACAACGGGGTAAGTGTTTCTAACTCAATATTGATTAAATTACCCGAATCCATGGTTATTTTTGACATTTAATTAGTGATATAAGTCGGAAGATTTAGAAAACCCTCTTGGTTTAATTTGAAGATCTGAGGGTCGAGTTGATGTCGGAATATGGTAAAATTGGTATGGGTAGACTCGTGGTTGAATGGGCTTGTGTATTTTATTACTTTGTCAGATTCCGAGACGTGGGCCCCACGGCCAATTTTTGGGTGAAATTTCGGATTTTTATGGAAAAATTATATTTTTATATGGAATAAATTCCTATAATTTTTATTGACTGAATAGAATTATTTGTGGCTAGATACGAGGCGTTTGGAGGCCAATTCACAAGGCAAAGGCATAGCGAAATAAGAAATTACACGGTTTGAGGTAAGTAACAGTTCTAAATTTGGTCCTCAGGGTATGAAACCCCGAATTTTATGTTATGTGATTGGTTTTGAGGTGACACACATGCTAGGTGACGGGGGTGTGGGCGTGCACCGTAGGAAATTGTGACTTAATATATTCCATGGAACTGTTTAGTGGAATAATCTGTTGTTATCTGTACATTCTCCATGTAGTAGAAAAATTGAACCACAAATCATGTTTAGATTATATGTTGGCACTGTAGAGACCCACATAGGTCGTGTACATGTTGAACTATCTGCTTATTTGTTGTTTTGTACTGAGTCACAGTTTACTTATTTATTTCAATCTCAGTCTCTATTGTTCATTATTGATGCATCATATCATTGTTGTTGGGCTGATTTCATGATTATTGAGAGCCCGAGAGACTCGATAGATTTATGACAGAGTGAGGTCGAGGGCCTAATTGTGAGATATTATATTATAGCACGTGAGTTGTTTGTGCGGATCCAGATATTGTTACTATAGCACGTGAGTTGTTTGTGCAGCACGTGAGTTATCCGTGCGGATTCAGATATTATACTATAGCACGTGAGTTGCCCGTACAGAACCTGAGTTGTCCGTGCGGATCCAAATATTGGTACTATAGCACGTGATTTGTCCGTGCAGCACGTAAATTTTCCGTGCAGATTATAGCGCTTGGGCTGAAGGAGCCTCTTCAGAGTCTGTACACACCCTCAGTGAGCGCAGGTACCTACTGAGTGCGAGCGCGAGTGCCAAGTGCTGAGTGATTGGGAGCAATGAGTGACTGTGAGGAAAGAGTGACTATGAGGTTGGAGTGAATGGGAGGATTGAGTGACTGTTACTCTGAGAGGATGCATTGATTTTATTATTGCTGCATTTCAGCTGTCATATATCACTATTTTGGAAATTTCGGAAAGATATTATTTTCTATTTCAGTCAAAGTTGATATGAAATTACTGTGAAGTTTTAAATGTTGAACTTGAAAGCATGTCTATCCTTTTATGTTGGAAATTATTGTATTTGCACCTAGCCGTAAAGCTCGTCACTACCTTCAGCTCTTTATTTATTATTGTTACTTACTGAGTTGGTTTTACTCAAACTACACCATGCACTTCGTGTGCAGATCCAGATGATCCCGGATACAGCGGGTGTTGATTATTTCGCACAGTTAATTTTTCGGAGATTTTGAGGTAGCTGCCGTGTTTCGCAGACCTTGTCTCTCCTTCCCTACCTCTTTGTTTACTGTATTTGATCTTAGACTATTATATACCGTAATTTTCAGACTTGTGATGTATAGATGCTCATGTACTCAGTGACGTCGGGTTTTAGGAGTGTATTTATATCCAGTATTTGTGGGATTCTCTCTTAAACTTAATTATTATGTTTTCCGTATTTAAAATAAATTGTGGGTTAGTGATGTTGTCGACTTGCCTAGTATTGAGATAGACGCCATCACGACGGGTGAGATTTCGGATTGTGACGGTTATAATAATATTAGCAAATTTGGCAGTATTTTAATGAAAAAGTATTCATGAATGATATGACTTGAACTGTAGTACCTAAACGATGATGGATTGGTTAGTTTCACCAACGGTATGAATAGATTAGCAGAAGCAGGACATACATTCAAGAGGTTTTGAAGCTATTGTATTGTCAGTAGCTCATATATCACCTTCATAAAAAGATACATAAGATAAAACATATATAGGATCATAAATAACTACTACAGAACCTAAGGCTACTGCCCGCGCATACTTGCCCCTCATGTACTGATCCGAGAGAATCGAAGACGATTGCCAGTTAAGAGGCATTGTGCCTTCTTCACTAATGACAGGCCTCTTAATATCAACCCCGGCTTCAATCATCAGCTCCTCCAGTGTACCAGAGAGAAGCTTTGGCTTCATAAGAATCCTAGCCGCCAAATAACCAATATCCATGATAATGTTACATTCCAATTTTATCTCGCTGCGACCTTCAGATAGCGTAGATTTCTGGCTTATGTTTCTTGGACCAACAAATGTGATATTTGCGTCACAAAGAAACTGCAGAAGAGAAGAGGGATTTTCAGATAGATTATCCAGAGAAATCATGCGCCTAAATTGAATAATAAGACACTGTTTCTTTACATAAAGCAGCAATAGATCTCCACCATTTACAATATCAATCCCAACAATTGGATTTGGATACGTCAAGCCACTCCTTAGTTGAGAGATGCCAATGTTCAGAATGGCTACACGGTCAACAACTCTCGATGTGACGGTGATACCATGATTCTGTTACAACCCAGATTTTGGAGTTGTAATTTCGGCCAGGAACTGGTGAGAAAGGGTCCTTCTGATGGTCTGACGTAGAGAAGTCTACTCGGGCAACTTGGGCTTTTTAATTTTAAGCATATATAAGGGGGTATAGGTGATGAAAGCTCCGACCTGCCTCCCCCATACGTGCTGCCACCAAGCCGTATAGAACGAGCTGCCTTGGGGGCGAACCCCAAGGGCCTGCCTAGATGACTCAAGGGAGTGTCAAAGGTATCCATACGAGTTTGGGAACTCGTATGGGCTGCGCAACGCCTTAGGGCCTGCGTTGGGCATCAAAAGGGCAGTGGAGGCTGCTATTGTGGAACGGCCAGCCCCGCGGGCTGCCGAGTGTTGGAAAGAGACCTCCACGCCGATTGGATACTTGACGCACCTGTCATAGGGGCATCATGTGTCGACTTGTGAGCATGGCTTTGGTTCAGCCATGCAAGCAAGGGTCCGTTGGCCTAAAGGTGCAGGTGTTGGCGACACTGCACTACTTCGGAATGGAAGCGTGCTGCGAGAGGGCTATGTATGGGCATGGCACGAAAGAGGCGCATGACAATGGCCAAGGACTAAAGGTTGCCTTACTCGGGCGAGGCACGAGCTAGTCGCGGATGCACTAGACGAGTGTAAGCTTGAGGATTGGGCTGTGCACGCGAGAGCGATGCTCAGTCTTGGGCTAAGGACAAGACATGTCCTAAGCCAAGTCCCCAGGGCGCGCAAGGATTGTGATCCTAAGGTGGAGCGCCACGACATGTCTAGGGCCAAGGGCCTAGGCATCTTACGGGCGGCACAAGTCGGGGCAAGGCCCCGACCTACAGGCATAGGATCGTGCTTGGAAAATCCTGGGACGGATAGAAAGGCTGGCCCGCGGCACGAATGGGGAGTCCGCGGGCGCCGCACGAGCGAAGCAGGTGCCGCTACCCAATGTAAGGAAATGGGCCCGTGACATTTGGCTTCATAAGAATCCTAGCCGCCAAATAACCAATATCCATGATTCTGTTACATTCCAATTTTATCTCGCTGCGACCTTCAGATAGCGTAGATTTCTGGCTTATGTTTCTTGGACCAACAAATGTGATATTTGCGTCACAAAGCAACTGCAGAAGAGAAGAGGGAATTTCAGATATATTATCCAGAGAAATCATGCGCCTAAATTGAATAATAAGACACTGTTTCTTTACATAAAGCAGCAATAGATCTCCACCATTTACAATATCAATCCCAACAATTGGATTTGGATACGTCAAGCCACTCCTTAGTTGAGAGATGCCAATGTTCAGAATGGCTACACAGTCAACAACTCTCGATGTGACGGTGATACCATCCATATTTACATAGCAAGGGCCAAGGAAGAGGCAATATCTCTGACATTTCCGATCGATCGTATGCTGTTTATTACTCATTAACTTTAATATATTTGGTAACGAGGACATATCAAGCGTTGCATCTTTAATTTCTTCTTGGATAGTGTGTGAATTGTTACCTAATTCTCTTCACCTTCTCATTTAATGTTCCCTCCCTTCACTTTAAATATTTTACATGTAAAAAACTTAAACTCCATACGAAAATATTAAAACATTAAATTTTGACTATTCCAGTAGCAATATATTTCTGTGATATTGAAAATGGAAGAAAGTAGCTCAGTACAGTGTTTTAAAAAGGCATGATGCTAGGCGCGGAGCATAAGTCCCATGGGTATTTTATTTTTAATATTTTATAAATAATTAAAATAAGCATATAAATATACAAAATGCTAAAATTACAAAAAATTCAAAAATATTATATAATTACTAAAACATGTATATATCTATTATAAACATGCTAACATGTGCACGAATTCTACACAAGAATATTTTATTTTACTTGAAAAAGTAATACCTAAAGATGCATAAGACCTTGTACACGGTCAAAATCGGGCTTGATTACTACATGACAGATCGGACTCGGAACGTGAGGGGTTGAAGATCAACCCCGAGTCTCGTCAAACTAGAACATGAGGTCAGAATGTCTGTCCTCGAGAATATTGAGTCTATGATCCCGGAATCGACCCTGACCCCGAGTAAGCTCGAGGAAACATTGTCGTGTAACCAACAAAAGACCGAAATAACGGAAGGCCGAAATATCTATAACCGGATAGATATCACGGCGAAAATCTCGACACATATCAATAGGGAACCGGCAAATCAGCAAATCAGGAGATTTTTATATTTTATAGAATTGTACCTAAAATGGGACTCCCCTACTATATGGGGAGTAGGGGAGTCTTATTACTTGTAAAGCACATTGTAACACGCATCTCAAAATAATATATTATTATTTTTAGTTCTTATTCTCTTGTCATTCCATTCTGATATCGATAAAAACTCTTTTGGTTCAAGGGTGGCTAATCTTCCAAGGCTAAGACTGTTCAACTTGTGTGGTTTGCATTTACTTTTCCAGTGCTTATTTCAATCTGATTTATCATTTTGTATCAAATTCGATCACGTATCCTTAAAACCACATATAAATTTAATTGTTATCCGATTTTGAGGATAAACAGTTTGGCGTCCACCATAGGGCTAAGGATAATAGTGGTTATTTAATACAAATCTTTATAACACATACTATTTTACACTTGTTCTTTGAAGTGTCTCTGACTCCAGGTTAAAATATATAATGTCAAACTCTCAATCGTACCCCTACATGTTGACAACGAATTCGGTCATCAAGGTAAAAATAACAATATAGCACCCGGTAACGAGGTACCGCCTGCTGATCCCGTCAGAATTCTTGTCGCATACCTAATTGACGCTAATTCACATTTGGCTATCGACGCGAACCTGCCAACCGATCCTGAAAATAGCGTCCGTGGTGGAGCCCAATCAGCGGCTCAAAATATGCAAAACATTGGTGGAGACGGGATCAATTTAAGGGTGATCTTCGAAATGTTGCAAGCTCAACAAGTGGTGATAGATCAGTTACAAAACCAGGGTCGTGCATCGAGCAGAGCCGAGCCCGATTCGCCCCGAGAAGTTACCCACAGGGACGAACCAGTTGCAGAAAGATCTAATGAGAACGAATCGGGGACTAACCCCGAGATTATAAAATGCTCAAGGAACTGACAAAATGAGTGGAGTCGGGGGAAAAGAAAATCGAAGCTAATGACAAAAAAATGGAAACCTATAATTCCAGGGTAGACCAGATCCCAGGATCACCTCCGATATTGAAAGGCATGTATTCCAAGAAGTTCATGCAAAAACCTTTTTCTCCGAGCGCGGCTCCGAAGCCAATCCCCAAGAAATTCCGTATGCCCGAGATACCTAAGTATAACGGAACGACCGACCAAATGAGCATGTAACCTCTTATACATGTGACATCAAAGGGAACGACTTGGAGAACGATGAGATCGAGTCTGTTCTGCTGAAAGAATTTGGTGAAACCCTGTCAAAGTGAGCTATGATATGGTATCACAACTTACCTCCTAATTCTATTAACTCATTTGCCATGCTTGCATATTCTTTCGTGAAAGCACACGCTGGTGCCATCAAGGTCGAGACCAGGAAGTCAGACCTTTTCAAAGTAAAATATAAAGATAACGAGATACTCAGACAGCTCGTGTCCCAATTTTAGATGGAACGGATGGACCTACCGCCGGTTGCTGGTGACTGGGTTGTTCAAGCTTTAACTCAGGGACTCAATATTCGAAGCTCAGTGGCTTCACAGCAGCTGAAGCAGAAGCTGATAAAATATCCGTCTGTTACCTGGGCCGATGTGCATAATCGGTATCAATCGAAAATCATAGTCGAAGATGATCAACTCGGGGCCCTTAAGGGTCTGTTTATCCTATCAGAACCGTTGATAGAGCTAAGAGAGACATTGATCGTGAACCAAGATCGAGCAGGGATCGTTATCAACCGTACAATGGGGATCGAAGAGGTAACGGATCTGGGAGAAATCTCATAAAAAGCGAAAGGAGAAACGGTTGAGGTCAACACAGTCGGGGACTCATGAGTAAAAACAGTTTCGACAGGCCCGTCGGGCCTAAGGAATCACCGAGGTTATTAGAATACAACTTTAACATTGATGGTGTTGCATCGTATCAGCTATCGGATGTATCAGGAACACTAAATGGCCTCGACCATAACAATCTTATCCGTCCCAGGGGGATCCTAGCCATATGTGTAAATATCACGGCACTCACGGCCATAGAACGGAGGATTGCCGACAATTGAGAGAGGAAGTAGCACAATTATTCAACAACAGGCATCTTCGAGAATTCCTGAGTGACCGAGCAAAAAATCATTTCAGGAATAGGGATTCTAACAAGCAAGATGAGAAAGAATAACCTCAATACGTCATTAACATGATTATCGATGGGGTCGATGTTCCTACGGGGCCGATGTTGAAACGCACCAAAATATCCATCACAAGGGAGAAACGGACTCTAGATTACATACCGAAAGGAACCTTAACTTTCAACGATGAGGACGCATAAGGAATCGTGTAGCCCCACAATGATGCACTGGTAATAGCTGTACTCATAAATAAATCCCTAGTTAAACGTGTGTTAATTGACCTAGGTAGCTCCGCCAATATCATTCGATCGAGGGTAGTGAAGCAACTCGGTCTACAAGACCAAATCGTGCCTGTAGTCCGAGTTCTAAATGGGTTCAACATGGCGTGTGAAACTACTAAGGGCGAGATAACGCTACCAGTAAACACCGTCGGGACCATCCAGGACACAAAATTTGTGTGATCGAAGGAGACATGAGGTACAACGCTTTATTCAGAAGGCCATTGTCACGCCCCGAACCTAGGAGCGAGACAAGCACCCGGTGCCTCACCTAACATGGCGTACCAAAGTGCGACTAAGGGACTCCGAACACATAATATCATACTTTGTCCATGGGGCCACCTTGCAAGACAATTTGCGAAGCAAAATATAAAACTGAATGGAAACTGGCGCTAACTAAACATCAATATAAAGCTAGGCCGACAAGACCGTCATAGCTACTACAGCTGACAAACCATCAAATATACATACCAGGCCTACAAACCCAACATACTGCACTAACCAACAGGATATGTCTACAAGCCTCTACTGATAGATGTACTGTGATCGGAACAGGGCCCTGACCTACCCATAACATATATACAGATATACATAAGATGTACAAAAACTCTAGACCTGGCAACTCCGAAAGACGTGGAGCTTACCGATCAGGCGGAACTCGGGAAACACCTACTGAAGAGGTCTACCCGTCTGTCTGTCTGAACCTGCACGCATGAAATGCAGCGCCCCCAAAAAAGGGACGTCAGTACGAAATAATGTACCGAGTATGTAAGGAAATAAAATAACTTAAATCTGAAACTGAACTGATAATATGATAACTGAAATTAACTGGGAGTCAAAGATGATCTGGAGATATACTTACCTGCTGATACTGACTCAACTCCTTCAATATAGTAAGTAAAATAATTGTACGGCCTTATAAGGCTCGGTATATATAACTGCTCTGCCATAGTAGGCTCGCTCATAGGCGCTCGGCCATACTAGGCTATGTATCTCGACCATGCTGGGCTCGCTCATAGGCGCTCGGCCACAGTAGGCTCGGTATATAACTTTCCATCTGATCAGAGGTTGCCCAATAGGGGCCTGCCCATCGATTATAGCTCGATGGTAATGAAAATACTGTAATACTGTATATATAGGCTTGCTGCTCTCTTGACTGAAAGAAGACAATACTAAAATTGAATATAGAGTCTCGATAAGGAATAATATTGTAACTTATGAGACTAGAATAGTGTGAATAAATTCATGAATATGAACTTCTCTTTATGTCTCATTATTAACACATGTAGCTACGAGATCATGCCAAAATGAAGGAAGGCTTAGCCTTAACATACCTTATCACAATCTTTCCAATCACCAAGTTGAACTCACCTCTTCACACCTTAATCTACAAGAATGATAATAATACTATCGTTAAGTTACGAAAGGTACAACTATCGCACAACGAACGACAAACCTATTTTGTATTAAAACGGGCAGCATCTCCCCTATAATATGCCCTTCCTCCAAATTCAAGATAACACCAACAATACAAGAACAGAACAATAACAACATATATACATCATTTTCCAGCCCTATATACACCATCAAATACTACAAAACAGCCCAACACACCCCAATCTCTTCGTACACAAAACGACCACCGTAGTAGTGTCAAACGACCCGAAAATGTTATGATGAACGACCAGCCAACCACCCTACATTTATATGGTGTTTATAAACCCCCTTCCTCCTCCAAAACTCCACAAAATAGTAGTAAAACACGCAGCCCAACAGCAACACAAAACAGTCCACAAAACAGTCCGCTACAAGTGAATAACTCGAACTCACGGCTTCCGATCACCGTCCCGTGAGTTCTTACAAGTATAGAACGACTTACCATGAATTTACAGCAGAAAAAATGGATGAAATAGAGCAGTAAACTCACCTTATTTATTGGATAACTCAGCTCCTATCTTGGTTCTTCAAACTCTAAGTTTTACCTCCAATTGGAACTTGAAAGGGAGAGAAAATCAATTAGGGTTTGTGGAAAATTTTTGGGAGGATTCTTTGCAGAGCTTATGTCTGGTTATTATGACCTATTTTAAGTCTAATATATGAAGAAAATAGGCCCTTAAAAGGCCTCTTTTGATGACCCGAAATGGCCCATTTTTGGGCTTTCATTTAAGCAAGTAGGTGACACACCTACTTGTCACCTAGCAGCTTGCGCAGTATCGCAAAAATGCACATATCTCTCTACTCTGATGTCGTATTGACAAATGGTTTAATGAGTTGGAAAATAGACTCATATATCTTTAATTTTATGGGTGGAACACCCCATAACTCTAAGTATATTGGGAGAAAAGCGCAGTTACATTTGACCCAAAGTTTCAGTAAAACTTATGAATGTAACTTGTGATGACTTTCATCGACTTTTGTTCCACAACTCGCTTGTCATAAAAATAATATAAATCATAACATAATCTCCTTATCATGTTAATCACCCTAGTCTCACCCCAAAGGTACATGTTATAACATTCCCAACTTGTCGACTTTCGACGAAACATTGTTTTATTCAATTGCTTTTGCTTCTGAACTGTCCAACCCTCTTTGTACTTGTTGTTCATGATCTTCAATATTTGTAACCTCAGAGGTAACATTATTAACTTACTTTATATACTTTTAAATATTATCTCATTTTTTGTCCTACATTAGTTTGCTTACGATGCATTTTTATGTACGAAAATATAGGGTGTAACAGCCATGGATCCACAACATTAGGGTGGTGCCCTCGACACTGCACCAGGCACTGAAATTCCCAACACCTAGCGGAGCCAAAATAGTCTACGGTGAACAACCGGCTGCCAAGGAAATGTTCGCGGTCGAAGAGGTGATACCAGCATCTACAATCTCAACGTCGAAGGATCTGAGCCAGATGGTAAAAAACGGGGCAAATAGCAATCACTGGTACCAGCTGTGGCAAATTCGGAAAAAAAAGGGGAAGGCGAGGAGGATGACTACGGGGTTCCCAGATCCTTTATAGCCCTAGATGATTCCGATGCCACTAAATCGACGGTCGGGGAGCTGGAACAAGTTATATTTAGAGAACACTTGCCCGATCGAAAGGTATACCTGGGCACGGGGTTAAGCCCTAAGATCAGGAAAAAACTCATTCAATTTCTTATAACTAATGAAGATTGTTTCTCTTAGTCCCACCTTGACATCATAGGGATCCCGCCGGAGATAACCACTCACAAGCTAAGCCTGGACCCAAAGTTCCATACGGTCAAACAGAAGAGGAGACCCCAGTCCGAGATCAAGCATGCTTTCGTCAAGGACGAGGTATCTAAACTCCTTAAAAATGGTCTATTCGAGAGGTTAAATACCCGGATTGTTTACCAAACGTAGTGGTAGTCCCTAAAAAGGGAATAAGCTAAGAATGTGTGTAGGTTATAAGGATTTGAATAAGGCATATCCCAAAGACTCTTTTCCTTTGCCAAATATCGATCGTATGATCGATGCCACGGTCGGCCACGAGATCCTCAATTTTCTCGATACCTATTCCGGGTACAACCAAATACGGATGGACCCGGATGATCAAGAAAAAACTTCCTTCATTACTAAATACGGCACATACTGTTATAACGTGATGCCATTCGGATTAAAAAATACCGGTGCCACTTACCAACGCCTAGTAAACCGGATGTTTGAGAAACAAATAGGAAAATCAATGGAAATTTACATTGACGATATGTTGGTTAACTCCCTGCGAGCAGAGGACCATTTAAAACATTTGCAGGAAACCTTCAGCATATTAAAGCAATTCAATATGAAGCTGAACCCAGAAAAATGTGTGTTTGGAGTTGGGTTGGGTAAATTCCTCAGATTCATAGTATCCAATCGGGAAATCGAGATCAATCCAGGCAAAATCAAAGCCATCAGAGATATCACGGTCGTAGACAATGTGAAAGCCGTGCAAAGACTAACTGGACGCATAGCTGCCCTGGGACATTTCATTTCGAGGTCATCCGATTAGAGCCACCGAATCTTCACACTATTGAAGAAGAAGAATAACTTCTCATGGACCCCGGAATGTCAACGAGCTTTGGAGGAACTCAAACAATACCTATCAAGCCTGCCGCTGCTTCACACACTGAAGGCAGACAAACAATTATACTTGTACTTGGTGGTTTCGACGATAGCAGTAAGTGGAGTCCTAGTTCGGGAAGAGCAAGGTACACAATTTCCAATTTACTATGTTAGCAGGACCCTAGGTGAGGCCGAAACTAGGTACCCTCACCGAGAAAAACTGGCGTTCGCTTTGCTAAGCGCCTCTAAGAAGCTAAAACCATACTTCCAGTGTCACCCCATATATGTCGTAACTACTTACCCGTTGAGGAACGTTATTAATAATCCTGAGCTATCGGGCCGGTTGGCCAAATGGGCCGTGAAAATAAGTGGGTACAATATTGTATACCGACCCCGGACCGCCATTAAGTCTCAAATATTGGCAGACTTTGTGGACGACTTTACGCCAGCCCTAATACCCGAGGTCAAAAGAGAGTTATTAATTAACTCAAGGACTTCCTTGGGAATCTGGTCCCTTTTTACAGATGATGCCTCAAACGTAAAAGGGTCCGGACTTGGCATCGTATTGAAGCCACCAACAGGAAATATAGTTAGACAATCTATTAAGACTTTGAAATTGACTAACAATGAGGCCGAATATGAGGCCATGATTGCAGGTCTTGAACTAGCCAAAAGCTTGAGGGCAGAGGTGATCGAAGCCAAGTGCGACTCCCTTCTTATGGTAAACCAAGTTAATGGAGCGTTCGAGGTCAGAGAAGAATGAATACAAAGATACTTAGACAAGTTGCAGGTAACATTACATCGGTTCAAAGAATGGACTTTGCAACACGTACCTCGGGATCAAAATAGTGAGGTCGATGCCCTCGCTAACTTACGATCATCGGTAGAAGAGGACGAGTTCAATTTAGGGGCAGTCATACAACTTATGAGATCGGTGGTGGAAGAAGGCCATGCCGAGATCAACTCAACGAGCCTAACTTGGGACTAGAGAAATAAATATGAAGAATATCCCAGGACCGAGAAACTTCCCTCAGATCCAAAATAATCGAGGGACCTACGTATAAAGGCAGCCCGATTTAGCCTGTCCGAAGACGGAACCCTATTCAGAAGAACATTCGATGGCCCACTTGCAATATGTCTAGGGCCAGGGTATACTGAGTACGTTTTTAGGGAAATCCACAAAGGTACCCGTGGAAATCATTCAGGCGTCGAATCGCTGATTCGAAAAATAATCAGAGCCGGTTACTACTGGATCGACATGGAAAAAGACGCAAAGGAGTTTGTTCAAAAATATGATAGGTGCCAAAGACATGCTCTGATGATTCGTCAACCCGTGGAGCTGTTGCATTCGGTTTTGTCACCATGGCCGTTCATGAAGTGGGGAACGGACATCGTCGGTCCCCTTCTATGGTCACCCGGTAAGGCTCAATTTAAATTGTTTATGACTGACTATTTTTCTAAATAGGTGGAAGCCCAGGCATACGAGAAGGTCAGGGAGAAGGAAGTCATCGATTTCATTTGGGACCACATCATATGCCAATTTGAAATGTCGGTCGAGATCGAGTGCGAGAATGGAAAATAATTCATCGGCAGCAAAGTAACCAAATTTCTTGAAGACCACAAGATCAAAAGGAACTTATCAACACCCTATCACCCTAGTGTGGACGGACACGCTGAATCTACCAACAAAACCATACTCCAAAACCTTTAAAAGTGGTTAACCAACACCAAAGAAAAATGGAAGGAAATCCTACCCGAAGTCCCATGGGCATACCGTACGACCTCGAAGTCCAGGACCGGGGCTACCCCATTTTCATTGGTTTACGGCGTCGAAGCTCTAATGTCGGTCGAAGTTGGAGAACCAAGTATCAGATTCTGATATGAAATGAAGGAATCGAATGACAAGGACATGAGTACGCTCCTGGAGCTATTAGGTGAAAGGCACGAAGCCGCCCTTGTCCGGATGGTCACCCAAAAATAGCGGATCGAAAAGTATTACAATCTAAGGGCCAACCTTCGACACTTCAATACCAAGGACTTAGTACTAAGGAAGGTCACACTAAGCACCCGAAACCCGAACAAAGGAAAATTGGGGCCGAACTGGGAAGGACCGTACCAAATTATTGAGCTCGCATAGACTGCTCGAGCCCTGCCACAAAGCATGTACACATGTATAATTATTATTTACAATTATACATTGGTTTAACTCTTTCTGATATCGGAGAAAAGTCTCGTGATGAAGCATCGAGGCCAGCAAGCACAAAGAAAAAAGTTATGATTGTATACGACTTAATCTAAGCACATAATAGAGGTCGTCAAGAGGCATCTGAAGTTACCCGATTTAACGCATGTTGTGCTTTGTTAAACAGGCAGAGCGCTTCCACCTTGTTCATCTTGGATTGATCCTCTTCAGTCACCAGACACCAAAGATAACTGGCGATCCCTACGGGGGTAGAAAAGACACGGGCATCCTCCGGAAAAGACATGATAACCGACCACTTTCGGTCAGGATTCGCGCTCGGAGTTTGGAACCAATAGAGTAGTTTTGAACTTGAAGAAGGCCTGCTGGTCCCCGAAGATGGACTCTTCATTGGCATCGGTAAGTCACCCAAACTGGTGACATCCTTCATGGCGGTAGAGTCTATGCCGTCAAAAATGTTGTGGAAGGGGTCTGCCACCCCTTGGGGACCTTCGTTGAGGTAACTTTTCAGTGTATGAGTCTTGTTGATCATGGAATTAGTAAACAGAGGTGACTCAGAGAGATCTATCACCCCAAGTACGTCCTTCGGGGCATTGTCATCTACCCGAGAAGCACCGATTGCTGTCTCCTTGTCGGCCTCCCTAACTTGAGGTAAATCGGCCTCGCCTCTCTCTGGTTCGGAGCCTTCGGCCACTGCCTCTCCATCAGCCACCCTAATTCGAGGCGATTCGGTGTCGCCTCTCTCTGGTTCAGGGGCCCCTCGTCCCTCGAACTACGACCGCACGCGGGCCACCAGTTCAGAGGCTTCTTCTTCTTCTTTAGACTCATTCCTCAACCGGTGGAGTGAGTCCGATGGGAGCTCTCGGGCACTGGTACTTTCTTTTTATTTGTGTACCAGCCTCCTCCTCGAATTTTTCTTCTCTGAGTTTGGAGAACTCGGAGCCCTTTTTCTCTTCTTCTCCTCACCTTGTCTCGGAGTAGGGGACTCAGCGGGGCAACCCTCATCACCGAATGGAGACCTCATTGCGACATCCTTGGGAAGACCTTCAAAGAGAAAAGAAATGAATACGGGCTCAGTAGCACGGAAGAAGCCTAAGGGTTGTCCACTCAAGAAAAGAATCTCACCATAAGAGCGGGCCTCCCACCGGCCCTTCAAAAGCTCGTGCCATGCGTGCTCAAAATATAATTTCTGTGACACAATTCCCTCGACCCACTCCTTGAGCCGAGGGACTGCTTCTGGGACCCGAGAAATAGCTACACCACCACCAAACACCGGTAAGAAAGAAGGAATAGAGAGTAAAAAATAAAATTTTAGGAAAAACGAAACTTTACTTACCTTTTGTGTTCCACTTATCGGGGAACAGCATGTACTCTGCCGGGATCAGGTTCGAGGTCCTCACTCGGATAAAATGGCCTAGCCAACCTCGATCCTGGTCTTCATCGATGCTCGAGAGCGGGGCTTTAGTAGCCCGCCGTGCAAGTTTAATCAGTCCCCCCCCCCTAGAAGAATCGGGGACTATATAGGCACATGAGATGGTCGACGGTGAACAAGCATCCGACGATCTTGCTCACAAAGAACCGGAGAAGAATGATGATCCTCCAGAACGAGGGGTGAATCTAGCCGAGGCACACCTTATACCTTCTGCAGAAGTGGATGATTACCTGGTGCAACGGGCCCAACATAAAGGGATAAGTGTAAATACTTAAGTATCCCTCGACGTGGGTAGTAATATCTTCTTCGGCCCCGGGAACCACCATGTCTTTGTTGACCCAGTTGCAATATCTCTTGACCGTAGGAAGAATCTCTTCGGTGATCGAGCAGATGTACCTCGAGACCTTCTCACACATGCCCTGAACGGGTAAAGGTTTTTCAACCTTAAAATCGGCGGTCACCGAGCACCCGCCAGGGATAAACATACTAAGAGGAAGTTCTGCCACTGGTTCCTTGTCGGTCGGTCGTGACATAGAAGTAGTTTCTTCTTAGGGAACTGTTTTTGAAGTATTCGCCATTTTCTTTTAAATTGAGGGTAAAAAGATTTTAAAAAGAAAGTTAAAGGGGTACACTTGACGGTTCAAAGTGAAAACAAGCAAAAGTTCTTACAAAGATCTCAAGAAATCAGGATGCAAGTGCTAGAAAATGTAGAGATTTCTAAGGAACAATAGTAGAGAAAGTTTGGATGTAAAGTTTGAATGAATGAAGAAGGAGGTATTTATAATTTTCAAATGACAAAGCCAAGAGTGGCCGACCAGCAACTGACGAGCATTTAATGCCATTTAAACGTGATTGACGAGACTGTGATGACCCAAAAGGTCATCTTATGTTTTAGAACTCGAATATATACTCTTAAGCCTTAAAAATCTCATTTTTACCCTCCTCAATTTGTGTGCGAAGTCCGGGCAAGTTTTCGAAAAGCCTTTATGTTGAAAATTGATGAAAATAAGAATTTATGCCTTAAAAGTTGATTTTAGTTTACTTTGGTCAATATTTTTGGTAAACGGGCCCGGATCCATGCTTTTATGGTCCCGGTAGGTCCGTATTGAATTATGGGACCTGGGCGTATGCCCGGAATCGAATTCGGAGGTCCCTAGCTTGAGTTATGAATTTTTGATGAAAATTAAAAGTTTGGAAATTATTTATTTTTAAGAATTGATTGATATTTGGCATTTTTAGTATCGGGTCAGTATGTTAGTTTTGGAGCCCAGTACAGGTACGTTATGATATTTAAGACCTGTCTGTGAAATTTGGTGAGAAACGGAGTTGATTTGATGTGATTCGGACGTCCAGTTAAGAAGATATAAATTTTAATGTGTTCTTGAGAATTTCATTTGATTTGGTGCTAAATTCAGAGTTCTAGGTGTTATTTTGGCGATTTGATCATGCAAGCAAGTTCGTATGATATTTTTAGACTTGCGTGCATGTTTGGTTTGGAGCCCCGAGGGTTCGGGTGAGTTTCGGATAGGCCACGGGATGTTTTGGATCTTGGAAATTTGGTTTTTTCTGTAGAGTCTGGGTTCTGGCATGTCCTTCTTCGCATTCGCGAAGGTCCTCTCACGAACGCGAAGAGTAAACTGATGAGGCAGGGATTTCTTCTTTGTGAACGCGAAGGCTTGGTCGCGAACGCAAAGCGATGAGGGTGTTACCCTTCGCGAACGCGTAGTGTTAGGCACTAGGAAGGGGGAGACAGCTTTTTCCTTATCGCGAACGCGAACAATGACTCATGAACGCGAAGACCAGGGAAGGGTAGCCTACGCGAACGCGAGCACTGTCTCGCGAACGCGAAGGCTTGGCAGCCTATACTCTTCACGAACGCGACAGTGCTCTCGCGAACGTGATGAACACTGTCGCCCAACACTTAACAGAAACCAAACACGGGATTTGGCCAAAAATTCATTTTTCTCAAAAACCAAACGGTGTGAGGCGTTAGGGTAAGTGATTCTAAATAATTTTCTTTCAATTACCCATTATATTTCTTGAATTATCAACCTAAAATCTAGAGTTTTCATGGTAGAATTAAGGGTTAGGGTAAAAACTAGGGATTTTGGGAATTTCAACCTCAATTTGAGGTCGAATTCCAAAACCAATTACATATTCGGGCTCGGGGGTGAATGGGTAAATAGATTTTGGTCCGAACCTCGAAATTTGATCAAGTGGGCCCGGGGTCGATTTTTGACTTTTGAAGGAAAATTTGAAAAATCTATAATTATTCATTAAAGTTGATTCCTTTAGCAATGTTTGATATTATTGAGTCATTTTTTAATAGATATGAGTGGTTTGAAGGTGAATTCCAAAGGAAAAGCTGTGATTGAGAATTAAGTGGCCTTCGGAGCGAGGTAAGTGTTGTGTCTAACTTTGTCTTGAGGGAATAGGTATTGTGTGAGTAATTGCTATGTATTTTATTATTGAATACGATGTATAGTTGAGGTGACGAGCACATATGCGTTCCGGTCGAGTCATAGTATGCGAGTGAAATTCCATTCTTGCAAATTTATAGTCTTAAATCTTGTTATACATGCTTGTTGTTGTTGTTAAAATGTTGGGAGACTTGTATCCGGTTCCACCAAGGTTGATAAAATTGTGAATATTGATTCGAGGTTGAGATGTTAAATTGTGAAAGTAATCATTGATGAAATATTGATTTCTCTGTGAAACTTCTCTCTAACCGTTGTTATTGATTCTGTGAATTGTGAGGAAGAGAGTAAAGCACGAAGGGTGATGTCATGCGTGATTTATTTATATGGTGAGGAAGAGTGTAAAGCACGAAGGGTGATGTCGTGCATATATTATTTATATTGTGAGAAAGAGTATAAAGCACGAAGGGTGATGCCGTATATATTATGAGAGGTTTAAAGCAAGAAAGGTGATGTCGTGTATATTATGAGAGGTTTAAAGCACGAAGGGTGATGTCGTGTATATTATGAGAGGTTTAATGCACGAAGGATGATGCCGTGTCGTTCTATTTATTTATTTGGTGAGGTTGAGAGTAAAAGCACGAAGGGTGATGCCGTGCAGTTTTACTTGCTGTTTTAATTGCTCAATTCGTTTAAGGATTTTCGGTTTAATTCTGTCTTTTCATTATTCTCACTCTTTATGTTATATTCCCCACTGTATGCTTTCTTTCCATTATTTACGCGTTATTTCTTTATTTACTGTTGTTGCCACTAGCATGATTATACTGTTCAGGTTATATGTGGGTGTCTTGTCCTAGCCTCGTCACTACTTCACCGAGGTTAGGCTCTACACTTACCAGTACATGGGGTCGATTGTACTAATGCTGCACTCTGCACTTTCTGTGCAGACTTTGATACCGGCTCAGGTTGATCGAGATTTTGCTATTGGTCCGTTGTCCGGAGACTCAAGATAGATCTGCCAGCATTCACAGACCTTAAAGTTCCCGTCTACCTTTTATGTCACTGTTGTTTTCTTTCATTCAGACAGTTGTATTTCTTTCAAACTATTACTTGTAATAAATTCTAGAATGCTCATGAATCGTGACTCCAGATTCGGGTGGTAGTAATTAATACAGTTTTATAAAATTCCACACCTCTTATACTTCATCTTAGTTAATCATTGTTATTTACTGAATGGAAATAAGGAATTGGTTTAACGATTTTCTAACGTTGACTTGCCTAGCAAATGAAATGTTAGGTGCCATCATGGTCCCGTCGGTGGGAAATTTTGGGTCGTGACAGAGACGTTTCGTTCCTTATGTCGTTTCTGACCAGGGGGTCTGATTACTTGTAAAACACATTGTAACACGCATCCCAAAACAATGTATTGTTATTTTTAGTTCTTATTATTCTCTTGTCATTCCATTATGATATCGATAAAAACTCTTTTGGCTCAAGGGTGGCTAACCTTCCAAGGCTAAGACTGTTCAATTTGTGTGGTTTGCATTTACTTTCCTAGTGCTTATTTCAATTTCAATCTGATTTATCATTTTGTATCAAATTAGATCACGTATCCTTAAAACCACATACAAATTTAATTGTTATCCGATTTTGAGGATAAATAGACTTATAACATGAGTCAGAGTTGCAAAATAATATTCTAGTTCGTAATAATTCAAAGAATAAAAATGACAGTAATATAAAGTATTCTGTTCAATTACCACAACTTAACTTATACATGGATTTGGATATACGGAGCTACAGGAGTTTAAAACTTTATTTTCTAAATCAAATTGATATTTACATTATTTTCAGAGAAGCTAATTATTTGGTAAACACAAGCTTTCACAATAGATTAAAGAATCTAGTGAAGCTTACCTGCAAAAGTTTAGTCACAATTCCACTAAGGTATAGTAACTATATATAAAAATACACTTAAAGCAAAGGCTGTGCACATTCAACTAATATTTCCAACAGGCAGCTGATATTGCATTTAACTCCGAAGGCGATGCTGAACAGTGATTCTAACAATTGTTTTTCGTTGTTTCTGTGTTGTGAAAGCTAAAAATAGAGCTGAGAATTTTTCTTTTGTTGGTTCCCTCAAATTCCCCTTATTGTCCTCCTCTGTTTCAAGAAAAAAGTTGCTCTAAAATTGGCGCAAGATTGGAACTTACTTTTACTATTTGTACCCTTCTTTAATTATTATCAAACGTTGGAACTCACTTCTATTTCTTATTTTTTTTAACGAGAATGGAAGATTTTGTAGAATTGAAAAAAATAATTAACTCACAGAAAGAAAATTGCTACAAGAAAAAGAGAAAGAATCTTAGATAATGTGTAGCTAATTAGTTATAATTGTAGGATTGCAAAAGATATTATTTGGTAATAAATAAAAGAAGGAATTAAATACTTTAACTGTGGTTAGAGTTTTATTTTATTCAATTAAATTTTATCCATTAATTTTTAACCCTGACAAGTGTCTCATATCCAAGTAGGAACTTGAAGAAACGGAGAGATTAGGTAACGGAGGTTAGTTGGATCATCCTGTTCTATATGAAGCTTTGACTTATCCATCATCAAGTATTCCGTGAATAAAGGTATTCAAATGATATATCTCGCGATTCTTTAGAGGTGTAATTAAGATTGCAATAATGAACTGACTTTGACTTTCTTAAAAACGTAGCGTTCAGGTTTTCTTAATGCTGATTAATATTAAAAATATGGCTTTCTTTACAATTCATTGGCTGACAAAGTTCATATAAGTATGTGGCTTTTCATTACAAGCCACCAATAACTAATTTTAGAACTCAAACGGTTAGGTGCAAAATTGGAGGGTCACAACCTTTCTGGAAAGACAAATCAAATTTAAATATTATTATTAAATAATAGTACTTATTTAGAAGTAAAATATTTTAGGTTATTTAGAAGGGCATTTTGATAATTCAACTTTTAACTTTTGGTGTTCATAATATAGATATAGATATAGATAGATAGATAGATACAAAATATAGATGCTGTTTTTTTATTTGAAAATTAATATATATTAAACGTGCTGTAAAAAATGAATTCATTGAGGATAATAGCATTTTACTTGCATACTGTAACGATCCGGCCAATCGTTTTGAGTATTACAACCTCTTTTTTCCATTTACTGCTTAATTTATGTTTTATAGCTGTATTATGATCTACCGGATTAGTTAGTTCGGGTCCGAAAAGATTTTAGAATGAATTGAGACACTTAGTCTCATAATGGAAAACTTAAGTTGGAAAAGTCGACCGGATGTTGACTTATGTGTAAATGACTACGGATTTGAATTCTGATGATTCCAATAGCTCTGTATGGTGATTTTGTACTTAGGAACATGTCCGAAAAATTATTTGAAGGTCCGTAGTGGAATTAGGCGGCTAGAAATGACGAAAGTTGAAATTTTGGGAAGTTTGACCGGGGGATTGACTTTTTGATATCGGGGACATAATCTGATTCTAGAAATTGAAATATGTCCGTAATGTAAAATGTGACTTGTGTGCAAAATTTGAAGTCATTCCGGATTGATTTGATGTGTTTCAACACAAGATATAGAATTTAAAATTTCAAAGTTCTTTAGGCTTGAATTGGGGTATGATTCGTAGTTTTAACATTGTTTTAGGTGATTTGAGGGTTCGACTAAGTTCGTATGATGCTTTGGGACTTAATGATATGTTTGGTTGAGGTCACGAAGGGCTCGAGTGAGTTCCGGGATGGTTTCAGATCATTTTTTCTTGTTTTGCAACTGCTAGAACTGATATCCGGTATTGTTCTTCGCGAATACGAAGGGTCTCACGTGTTCGCGAAGAAGGATGTTGGGTTGTTGGGATTTACCCATCGCGAACACGAAGAAGAGACATGGGAAGCCTACGCGAACGTGAGTGGGCGGACGCGAACGCGAAGAGGAAAGGGAGCTAGGGTGTCACGACCCAAATTAACCCTCCGGGTGTCATGACGGCACCTAGTCTTTATGACTAGGTAAGCCTAATATTACGAAAAATGTAAAAAAAAAATACAACATTTTAAAGATAAACAGCATATTGTGAATAACCAAAATTAGTACCACTCGGCATATACAAAATAACTTCTCAAGACCTAGAATATCACGAAGTCACAAGCTGCTACAATATATGTAGCTCTATACAAAAGTCCGAAGATAATAAAGAAAGTCTCTAGGCGAGGGAGTACAAGGGAGATCCCCCTGTCTTGCATATTTAAATTGGGACTACTGACGTATTTCGGGAGATCCTCCTGTCTTAAATATTTATTTTGGGACTACAGACGTATTGCGGGAGATCCCCCAGCACTACATATTTACTTTGGGACTACAGACGTATTTCGGGAGATCCCCATGTACTGCATATTCATTCGGAACTACGGGACGATATCCCGCGAGATTTTTCATTGTGTTTACCTTGTTCTGAGCCGAGGGCTCCCTTAACTGTTAAATTTTCGAGAATTTCTTTAACTGTGTTACCCTAAAACTTTACTTATATCTTTTACTGTTTAATTTATTATATTTACTTCGGTAGGGCATTGACCTGACCTCGTCACTACTCGACCGAGGTTAGGCTTGACACTTACTGGGTACCATTGTGGTGTACTCATGCCCTTTTCTGCATATTTTTTCGTGTGCAGATCCAGGTGTGAGCTATCAGCCTTGGGGTTAGTACGTGCTGCTAATTCTAGGAGATTTTAAGGTACTTCTGCTTGCGTCCGTAGATCCTCGGAGTCCCCTTCTACTTTCTCGCCTAGAGACTTTCTTTATTATCTTCAGACTTTTGTATAGAGCTACATATATTATAGCATCTTGTGATTTCGTGATATTTCGGGTCTTGAAAAATTATTTTGTATAGGCCAAGTGGTACTACTTTTGATTATTCACAATATGTTGTTTATCTTTAAAATATTGTGTTTTCTTTACATTTTTCGTAATATTAGGCCTATCTAGTCGTAAAGACTAGGTGCCGTCACGAAATCTTACGAAGGGTTAATTTGGGTCGTGACAAGTTGGTATCAGAGCTACATAGAGTATAGCAGCTTGTGACTTCGTGATATTCCAGGTCTTGGAAAATTATTTTGTATATGCCGAGTGGTACTACTTTTGGTTATTCACAATATGTTGTTTATCTTTAAAATGTTGTGTTTTCTTTACATTTTTCGTAATATTAAGCTTACCTAGTTGTAAAGACTAGGTTCTGTCACAACACCTTATGGAGGGTTAATTTGGGTCGTGACAAGTTAGTATAAGAGCATCTAGGTTCATAGGAGTCGCGAGTCACAAGTCCCCGTGTCTTGCATATTTAAATTGGGACTACGGTCGTATTCTGGGAGATCCCCCTGTCTTGCATATTTAAATTGGGACTACGGACGTATTCCGGGAGATCCCCCTGTCTTGCATACTTATTTTGGGACTACGAACGTATTCCGGGAGATACCCCAGCACTGCATATTTACTTTGGGACTACAGACGTATTTCGGGAGATCCCCATGTACTGCATATTCATTCGGAACTATGGGACGGTATCCCGGGAGATTTTCCATTGTGTTTACCTTGTTCTGAGCCGAGGGCTCCCTTAACTGTTAAATTTTCAAGAATTTCTTTAACTGTGTTACCCTAAAACTTTACTTATGTCTTTTACTGTTTAATTTATTATATTTACTTCAGTAGGGCCTTGTCCTGACCTCGTCACTACTCGACCGAGGTTAGGCTTGGCACTTATTGGGTACCATTGTGGTGTACTCATGCTCTTTCCTGCACATGTTTTCGTGTGCAGATCCAAGTGCGAGCTATCAGTCTCGGGGTTAGTGCGTGATGCTGATTCTAGGAGACTTCAAGGTACTTCTGCTTGCGTCCGTAGATCCTCGGAGTCCCCTTCCACTCCCTCGCCTAGAGACTTTCTTTATTAACTTCAGACTTTTGTATAGAGCTACATAGATTATGGCAGCTTGTGATTTCGTGATATTTCGGGTCTTGAAAAATTATTTTGTATAGGCCAAGTGGTTCTACTTTTGGTTATTCACAATATGCTGTTTATCTTTAAAATATTGTGTTTTCTTTATATTTTTCGTAATATTAGGCATATCTAGTTATAAAGACTAGGTGCCGTCACGACACCTTACGGAGGGTTAATTTGGGTCATGATATAGGGTCATGCCTGGCGTAAAGCCTTCGTGAACGCGGCTCGTGTCTCGCGAACATGAAGGGCAGAGGTCGGAAGGCATCGTGAACGTGATAAGAAGATCGCGAACGCAAAGAATGAATCTTGGCAGCAAATTTTTGTGCTTCGCGAATGCGATAAAGGCATTTCTGGGCAGAATTAAAAGTTTTAAAACTGGGTTTTGAGTTCATACCACAAAATCAAATTTGGAGCTCGGTAGAATGCGATTTTTGGAGAGATGCTTGCGTGGGTATTTGGGGTAAGTGTTCTTAACTCATTATTGGTCAAATTACCCGAATCCATAGTTGTTTTTAACATTTAATTGGTGAATTAAGTTGGAAAGATTAGAAAACCCTCTTAGTTTAAGTAAAATTAATATGGTTAAACTCGTGGTTGAATGGGCTTTCGGATTTTGTAACTTTTGTCGGGTTCCGAGACGTGATTTTTGAGTTAAATTTTGGATTTTTATGGAAAATTATATTTTCATATGGAATTAATTCCAATAAATTTTATTGACTGAATCGAATTAATTGTGGCTATATTTGAGGCGTTTGGAGGCCAATTCACAAGGCAAAGGCATAGCGGAGTAAAGAATTACACGGTTTGAGGTAAGTAATACTTCTAAACTTGGTTCTGAGGGTATGAATCTCCGAATTGGTATTGTATAAATTTTTTGAAAGTGACGCACACGATAGTTGATGAGAGTGTGGATGAGCACCATTAAAATTGTGACTTGAATAAATTCTGTGGAGTCAAAAAATTAAATAATCATGTTATTATCTGAACATGTTCCATGTATTAGAGAAATTGAGCTGAGGCTCTTATTAAATATCGTGTTTAGGTTATGGACCAATATTTGTGGACCCATGGGGTCGTGTTGCTGTGGAATTAATTATTTCAAAAATATCTATTTCACACTCGGTCATATTCGTCCATTGTGAGGATATTTATGGGATCGAGTTGCGCACCGCAGCACTCCATATTGGTTTTATATACGTTATCATTAAATGGATCGGGGCTGCCCGCCTGCAGCATACCTTATAGGCTTTACTATTTTATGGATCGGGGTTACCCACCTGCAGCAGGCCTTATAGGCTTTGTTATTATACGGATCGGGACTGCCCGCGTGCAGTAGGCCATATAGGCTTTATGTCACGCTTGGGCTGAAGGAGCCCCTCCGGAGTTTGTACACACCCCCAGTGAGCGTAGATGATTATGTATATTCGGGATGGAATTCTCAGGGCATGGGCTTGTCTTATTTATTTATATTGTAATGAATTTACCTAGACATGGATCTTGTCCGTATCATTTATATTTGTGGATAAATTACCCCAGGATTGGATTGGCCTTATACGGTATTGAGTGACTGACTGTTAGTCGATGTATATTTATATATGGGTTGGAACACCCCTGGGCTGGATTGGCCATAAACAGTACCGAGTGACCGGATAATTTGTGACCAGTATTTACATAAGGTCTTTCTACTGAGATGTCATATTCCTCATATCATGCAGATTTGATCTATTTCATTTGTACTGAGTTTAACTGTTAAATTTGATAGGATGCCTACATTTTTGTACCATTATTTATACTGGACTGTACCTGTGGAGCTCGTCATTTCTTTTAGCACAGAGATTAGTCTTGTTACTTATTGAGTTAGTTGTACTCATACTACACCCTGCACCTCGTGTGCAGATCCAGGTGCTCCCGGATACGGCGGCTGCTAGATTTTGAAGTTAATTCTGTTGGAGACTATCAAAGTAGCTGCTTGACGTCCGCATACTTGATTCTCTTCCTGTTTAATTATTGTACTGTTCTATATTTTCAGACAGTGATTTTATCAGTCAGACTTTGTATTCATATTAGATGCTCATGTACTCAGTGACACCGGATTTTGGGAGTGTTGTATTTGAAATTGTGAGTTTCTTTCACTGAATTTAATTATTATGTTTTCCGCATTTAAAAGATATGGTAGTTTATTGATATTGTCGGCTTGTCTAGTAGTGAGATAGGTACAATCACGACATGTGAGATTTTGGGTGATGACATATACAAAATGTAAGGGTGTTTGCCTGATCACCCTTGGAGCACTGTAGTTGCAGAGTGCAGGTCATTTATGCTTGAATAGAGATAAATGGTTAGGTATGAATTATCACCATCTGTGTGATTAGTCTAGTTTTCTTGTTGCTAGTTGAAGCATGTTTTGGTTTTGTCAAAAGAATGACATTTATTAGAATGATGCTAAACGGCCCAACTTTAGTGACCCAACTTTGGCCACACGCGTGAAAAAACATCAAAGACCCCCTAACTATTTAGCCTATATTTTTTCCTCCAAAACACAAAATTAAATGTGGAGAAGCTCTTCCTATTCCCAAGCATTGAGGTATGCGAAAATTAAATGTTGGTAACCGAAGAGTCTTTGAATTATATTTGTATTTTCATTGTATTTATGTGTATACAAATTATTATATTTTCTTAAAAACAAATACGGTATATGATTTAATATACTTCCTCCTTATCAAACCAAGTCAAGTGGACACTTTCTCCTTATCTAAAAATGGATTCAAACCAAGAACATTTGGTGGTGCAAGAAAATATGAATCCAAATGAACATAACACAAATACAACAACCACGAATATGAACCAAGATAATAGGTTTGATCGGGTTAGAGACGAGTTGTACAGGTCTTTAGGAATGACATCGGACGACAGTTTGTTGAATGAATACAAATGGGCCGATGTTGATTCTCACGGCAGTTTCAATAATGTTGTGCACTTAGATGATGATGATGAAGAACCCGATGGAGAATATTACGGAGAAGCCGACGATGATGAGGAGCAGGTTTTAGGAAATGAGTTAGAGTTATGTGATGTTGATCAAGAAATGGAGAATGAATTCACTGAAGAGGATGTGGTTGTAGGTCCAATCTCTGGAATACGATTAGAGATAAAGATTCTTTATTTGCATTCTACAAACACCATGCATGATTGAAAGAATTCTCCGTCGTCAAAAGAAATTCTAACAAGAAAGGTGGTGACACTTCCAGGTACATAACTTATTGTTATGATAGGACTAGGATTCGCAAAACAAAGTTTACCACCAAGAGTAACAATTGTAAAGTTAGGCTCGCTGTTGTTTTGGATGATTCTGGTTGTTGGCGCATCTCTAAAATCATTCATGATCATAACCATGATTTTCTCCCTTCCATATCGTGCCTGATGGCTGGACATAGATCCGTTTGTGATTCTTTGAAGAGGGATCTTGTAGCTCACGATTGATCTGGCATTAGACCCTCCAAGAATATTAGACTTACTGAGGTTCAACGTGGTAGACCATAAAATTTGGGTTGCACTCCAAAGGATTGTAGAAATTTTATTTTAAAGAGTAGGAATTTTGAAATGCGAGAAGGGTCCGCACAGTCGCTGGTCAACGTTTTTCGTGAAATGCAGGTAAAGGATAAGGAATTTTTCTATTCAATAGACGTTGATAATATTGGTAGGCTGCGAAATGTGGTATGGGTACATTCACACAGTAAGACAGTGTATGAGCAATACCATGATGCGATATGCTTTGATACGACGTACGTTGTGAATTGATATAATATTTCATGTGTTATATTTGTTGACATCAATCACCATAGACAGCCCATTTTACTGGGATGTGCTCCCTTGTCTCATGAAGATATCGATAGTTATAAATTGATTTTTAGAACTTGGCTTGAGGCCATGGGAAATGTTCATCCAGATGCGATCATAACTGATCAATGACAGAGCATTAAGCCAACCATTGCTGAAGTGATGCCAAATACAATACTTAGGTATTGTATTTGGCATATATTTTCAAAGTTTCCTCTTTACTTAAGTGGTGTTCGTCCATCTAAAATTGCACGAGGAGAATTTAAATTCATGGTCCTTGATAGCATTACTGTTGAAGTTTTTGAGAGAAAATTGACAGAATATATTGCAAGGTATAATTTGCATACAAGGAATTGGTTCAACAAGCTTTACTCTGAGAAGGAAAAATAGGTTCTTGTGTACCTTGATGTGTATTTTTGGGTTGGTATGCTATCAAACAAAGAAGTGAGGGGATGCATGGGTTCTTTGATGGATATATTACCCGTCAAATCACTCTTAAGATATTTGTTCACTAGTATGAATTAGCTATAAGAGATAAGCATGAGAAAGAGTTGGAAGCGGAATACAGGTCAAAGGAATTTCAAATTGTGTGTGAGTCAATGTTCAAGTGGGAGGAGCAGGCAACTCAGTGTTATACGCGTACAATGTATGAATATTTTAAGACACAACTAAGGAAATTGTATCATTGTGAAGTCAGCAGCCCCGACGATCATCAAGTTGTCCCTGGTGTTGAGAAATTTATCGTTAGTGATTATTCAGTTGTAAAAAATGATAGAAATCCAATTGAGTACACTGTTGAATATACACCTATCGGCGATTATGTTAGTTGCAGCTACAAATGGTTCGAGTCTAGAGGGATACTTTATTGCCATATACTCAAGATCTTGTCTCACGAGAAGATTGATAAAATTGATGAAAGGTATATACTGACAAGGTGGAGAAGCGATGTTATTAGGCCACACTTAAATCAGTTCCATCAAGTTGGTTACCCAAACATGACTCCTGAGTGCAATACATACAAGAGCATGTTGAAATATTTTGACATGGCTTGTGATATAGCACTGGGCACTAGCGTGAAGGTTCAATATGTTAAGCATAATCTGAAGAAGATGGTGCATGATCTTCAAAACTGGGATGACAAAATGAACGTGCCAAATCCCGAATAGGATGACTCAGATGAAACTGATGGCACAACTCTACGAGATCCCCAGTACACTCGTTCATGTGGCATGTCGTATTTGCATCGATATAGAGGAAGAATTGAATACTACTTTACAAGTTCACAGTCGCGTAGTGTATTTGGAGATATTAATGGCGCAAGACTGGTGTTAGAGGGGGTGGCAGGGGTGGTGGCAGTGGTAGTGACAATCGTGGTGGTAGAGGTGCCGATAGAAGTGGTGGACGCAGAGGTAGGGGTAATGGGCAAGGCAGAGGTACAAACATTGAGCATGATGTTCCCTAGGTGTGAATGTGGTATAATTTTGCGACTACATTTGATTTATTACTTAAACATATCATTTTTTCTTATAGTGTTTGTTTGATTTAAATTGCTGCAAATTGAAGCTACACAATCGCAATTAAGCTTGTTTGATCTCAATGTCGAACCAGACTTGGAGCTATAATAAGCAATAAAGAATATAGCTGAAACTTGGAGTTCTCAATAGGCCTAATTGCATTGTTGTTTTATTTGGTCCATGACTTTTTGATTTTGAAGAAATTTTGCTTGTTTTGTATAGACTTTGGTGTTTAATGATTTATGAAACTTAAACATATTATTTTTTTCTTACAGTGTTTGTTTGATTTTAATGGCATATTAGCTACGATATTATTGTTGTTATCTCTCCCCGTGATTTTTGATTAGTTACGTTGTACTCTAACAAAGAGAGTGCAGAAAGCATTTGCTCAAAATATTGTCGTGTTGATGAACTCTAAACCTTTGCTGCCTGGATTAAAACAAGTACCAACATTCTCTTTTTTTATCAGCTCACTAATAAAGGTATTTGTAATATTGAATCCAACCAGGAATGCCGGTAGACCCGTTGGTTGATCAACTCTCTAAGTTTTTTCCCTTTCATATGCTGCCAAGGTTCGAAACCTGGCAGCAACATAGTTTGTTTTGGTAAATTATTCTTTCCCTTTTGTTTAGCATCCGAAGAGTCTAGAGGTGGTTGAATTGTATTTAATATTTCGGTCTCCAATACCTTGAATCACTAATTAATATAATTATTCATTATTCGTGATGACTTTTCCAATTATCTATGACCAAATTGTATTAAGATTTTCAAGAGTTTTTTTAAAAAAATTTAATGTTTCACATTCTTGTTCTGGGTTCTATTATTTCCGAAAGAAGAGGACATGTAATTTCCAGTCCTCTTGGGCTTAAATGAGTTTCTTACATCATAAAACTATGATGCTAATCAACAATCTACTTTTTGATTTGGTTTTGGAAAAGCGACAGAAACGAAATATATATGTGTTTCGATTTGGTTTTGGAAAAATTTAGTTTCAAACAAACAGATTGAGAACCTCTTTTAAGAAAAACGAAATATATATGTGTTTCGATTTGGTTTTGGAAAAACTAAGTTTCAAACTAATAATTTTTTCTTCTGTTTGCAGCATATTCCAAAACGAATCTACGAGCATCTTCCTGAAATATATACCACAGCGTTTCTTCAATATGGTGGCAAAGAGTGATTTGTAGGAATGAACATTGCTGAACAAAGATGGCTCAAAGACGGCTGGAATTTTTTTTTGATGGAATATGATATCAAGCGGGGTTGTTTCGTTAAATTTGAGTTGGTTGAAAGTGCACAATTGTTTGTTGTCTTCAAAGTGCAAGTGAAAAGACAAGGAACTCCTGAAGATCTGGTTGAAATTAATTGGTTTTTAGGTTATGTTTGTGTTGTTTTTTCCCTTTGTTAGCTTTTATTTTTAATTTCATCTAGTTATGGAATGTGTACTTTTATTTTCTATCGAACTATAAATGATATCAAGTTTCTATCTTCATCCAGCTCTTATCTATTTTCTTTTTGTTATAACTGTATCTTTTTTTTTTGTATCATTTCAAAATACTAATAGGAAAGAGCAATTGGAAACTCATACTAATACAGTCTTGAATTTGAAAAATCTAAGGAAGAGTAAATAAGAGATGTAAATGCTTCATTGAGAAGTTAAATGGTTGGTATGTGAATAGTTTTATTAATAAATAGGATTTAATATTTACATGGGGATTCGAAAATTGTAGTTATCAATACTAAATTGGAGGATTCATTAGGCTATATTTCATTAGGAAAATTGCTACTTAGGATTCAAATTTAGGATGAAAAGCAATGGAATTAGAATTAAAACACTATTTAATTAGCACTCAAACGATATGATACTACGCTGTCAAAATTGTACGAAGAAAAATAGGAAACATTAGTCTCATATATATATAGTCAAACACTAAAGACCTAAAAAACACTAACCTACAAACCTTAACTATGGACGCCTCTCCCTCTACCACACGAGCCCTAACTTACTTTTCTACTAGTGATGATGAAGAAGAGAATCATCCAACATTTGAAGTGGTTATTACTGATTCATACATCAACTACGACGATCTGGGTATGCATCAGTATTGTATATATATTTTTTCGTGTTTCAATTTTATATTTCTCGAAAACTTAATAGTATTTTTTTTCCAGTATATTCCAAGAAAACTCTACAAGCATCTTCCTCCAATAGTTGAAATCGTGCTTCTTCATTATCGTGACAAAGAGTGGTATGTATCTATGAGCGTTGGTGATCGAAGAAGGTTCAAAGTAGACTGAAAAGTTTTTGTTTTGGACAATTATGTCAAGCGAGATTTCGTCGTGAAATTTATATTGGTTAATGTTGCACCACTATATGTTGACTTCAATGTTCAAGTGAAGAAAGAAGGAACTTCTGATCATAATTCGGTTGAAATTGATTAGTTTTTAGGATGGGTTTTGTGTTTTTCTATCCCTTTATTATCTTTTATTTTCATGTTGATTTAGTTATGCTAGTTGTGCTTTTGATTTTCTGTTGAACTATTGATGTTTTCAAATTTCATTTCATCATATTGGTCTTCTTTGCTATAACAATTTTCATTTCTTCCATATGAAATCAATTTCAAAGACTATTTTTATTTTTATTTTTTTTAAATCAATTCTTCAAGATGCAGACTTAAATCAATTCAACCTAATTCGACCTACACACTACTAATTGAGAAGTATAAATGCTTCGTTGAGAAGTTAAATGGTTGCATGTGAATAGTTATTACATGGTGATTCAAAAATTATAGTTATCAATATAATATTGGTAAACGAAATAATTAATACAATTCAACTAACTCTATTCAAAACAAACCAGACAGTTGCTCACCTCTCAGATTCTTTAGGATAAGAATTCTTTAGGCTAACTAGAATTATTTCATTGGTTAAATTAAGAGAGGCAAAATATTTACTGGAAAACCCCGTTAATATTGAAAGAAATTAAGCGTTCAATATTCTCAAACCAGATATTCTCACTACTGGTTGGATCAAAAGTTCATCAATAGAATTTTGGGTAAACGAAATGAATGCATTGAAAAATGTAAAGACTTCTTTGAGGAGTGTAAAAGATTCATTGAAAATTGTGATTCAAATTAAATAAAAGGAAGGAAATGGGACTCTTCCCTTTAACTAATCTAAACCCCTAACCCTAACTCTAGATAAATTCAAACCATAATACTATAAATAGAAGGAAAACTACATTATTAATCTCATCATCCAAATCATCTACCTATTATGCGAAAAGTGCGAAATTAACAATGGAAAGAACTCCAACCAAGAAAATAATTGATGAACCTCTTCATGGTTCTTCGATTAACCACAACATCCTGTACCAAGATGTAAGAAACCAGTTGAACAAGCTGAAGAGTGAGGTGAACTTGTTGCTGCTTAGGATGACGCGTCAAATTGGCACTGACTACGTGAAAAGGCTTCTACTTGATTCCTACCCTCTTACCTGTTGTTACGATATATTGGAGGAACTGCTCGCTGACCAAAATGAATATAACGATGCTCTTATTATCGTTATAAGCAGTGACACCGAAGCCGCCTCTAAGGCATCAAAATCTATCAATCAAAAGACAGAGTAGAGTAAAAGATTGGTATTTTAAGTCGTTTTGTTATGCATGCCATGTTTGTAGCATGGTATGCTAAAATGAATTATCTTCCAAATATTATCTAGAATATGTTAAAGAGTATCAAGTAATCAATGAAAATGCTTATTTTGTATTTCTTTACTCACTGCTTTCTTTACTTTTGGTTCTTATTTTTTGATATATGTTTTTAAATATTTTTGCCTCCTTTATCCCCTAGTTCCAAATATTATCGAGCCAAAAGCAATACGTGTTTTTTATGCATAAATATGGTCACTTTGTCTATCTATTATGAAAAAAACAAAATGAAAATTACCACTCTAATTTTAAAAGAAGAAATTAAGGAAGAATAGCTAGAATAAAAAAATGAAACATGCTTCAAAGAAATTAATTACTCAAATCATGAACTCGAACAGTGCCATGTAGATCCTTGGATGCATTTTTGTCCGTTTTAGCAATACCAAAAGAGAAATGTATCCTTCTCACACATATTCCATACTAAAAGTGAGAAACTAAAAGTAAATACTAATATTTCTTTATTAAATAATTTAACATTCAAATGCAGATTCATCACAAACACAGAGATACAAACATCTTAACATCACTTGAACATAAGTTTTGCTAGAGATGAAACGCAAAAGCAACCATCACAAAATGAACTGAATCAACAAGAGATTAAACAAAAATTCAGGAGTCACTATTGATCTAACTTGTATTTTTATGGCTCTTCAAATGATTGACTCACAATAATCCAGAATTTACTCAAGATGAAAAATCAGTGGGTACAAAATTTGGCTCCAAAATCCAAGTGAGAAAACAACAAAAATAATAATTTAGGAATGTAGATTAATACAAAATGTACAAAACGCAGATTATTTCCTTGGAATAGTTTGCATGAAACATGATCGAAATGCTAAAGAAGTCATAAAATTAGAACTTCATAAATAATGAACAAAGTAAACATGAAATAATCATGCCCAACTCCATACAATACTTGATATTCAAAATGAAAAACAAAGTCTTCATCTCTTGCACACTAAAGAAAAATAGCAAACACTTTTCTAATATAGGATAAAATAAGAACTAAAATTGACATAATTAGTTTGCAACATTTTCTGACACCTTCAACCCAATAAATATGCCGACTAACATAGCTGATGAAATAGCACTTGCTGCATTTTTATTTGTTACCACTTCTTCACTTTCTTCAATGGCCGAGCTTGAAGATGACTCTTCCTGTGAACAACTTATTTTTTGAAATTTGTTGAAGGCTTCTAAGACTTCATCATAACATTGGAAAGCTTGAAAGTAGCTACCCTCGACTCCAACAAGCATATTAACACACTCAGGCCAACATTTGTATAATCCCGGCTTCTTACCACAAAATACAATAAAAACCATAGATTTGAGAATTTTTTTTTACCTTCAATTGATTTTTTCAAATTCATTGAACGCCTATATGGCTGCATCATGAGACTTGAAAGACTGGAAGATGCTACGCTTAACCCCGATAACCATAGGAGAACATTCACTCCATGAGTAGTATATTCCTCGCCTTTTACGAGAAAATACCACTTATACTTTTGAAGCACTATTCTTCTTGAATGCATCATTATTGATTTCTTAATCTATTAACTCACACTTAGAAGAACATAGGAGTTTAAATGAAGGTTTGTTTAAGTATGTTTTCGGTCATCTAGGTTTGTTTAAATAGTAGGGCTTTGAAAACCTTATTATACGAAAGATATACGAAATACACAATAAATTAAATACATGTATATAGATAAATAATTTCGAAATATATACGTGTATATGCTACAATCCTTTTACAGGAGACTACAAGCATCTACGTTGCTATATGAATCTATTTCAGAAGAAAGAATCGATTCTTGCGTTTGGTTTTCATCCTATTACCAATGAGTACAAGGTGATCAAGATCATGTTTTATGCCATCTATCATGATGACGGCCGTTCATTTAATAATTCAAAAGTTGATGTATTTACTCTTGGTGGCAACAGTTGAAGAGAGAATTGAGAAAGTTGATTACCTTATTGGTTCAAATTATCAAGGAATTATGTTAAACGGGAAGATGCATTGGTTGACTCGATTTGGAAAGTATAATGGACGTCGTGATAGGCTTATTGTTTCCTTTGATTTAGCTGATGAGGTATTTGCTGAAGTTCCAAAGGTTGATTTTGTCGACAAGCCAAGAATTCACAAGTTTCATCTAGCAGTCGTTGGAGATTGTCTTGCTGTTGCTATAACTTTGCCTCCCAAAATGGCGGAGGAACAGAAATTTGGGTAATGAAAGAATACAATGTGAAAGAGTCATGGGTGAAGGAGTTCATAATTGGGGCTTATACACCAACTCCAAATTCTGTCATGGAACATTTGGTGAAAGTTGTATGCCTGTTGAAGAATGAAGAGCTCTTACTTGAGTACAAAGGTGGCAATGTGGCTTTATATGATCCTCAAAATGGTGTCTTTAGGCCTCTAATGTTTCAGGGAATGCCTAATTGGTTCAGCACTTTGTTGTTTAGTTTCCTGAAATATTTCTTCTGTGTAATTACATAAGATGATTTTCAATGAATGTTTTAAGATTATGTGATCTTTTGAATATCAGTTATGCTTGATGTTAACCTTGAATATGTAATACACACTTAATGGTAAATCTTTGCTTGTAAAAGTAGTAGTTTTTAGCTGAAGTTGGTGCGCTGCTGGTCATTTATGCTTAATTACAGCTGCAGATAAATTGTTAGGTGAGAATTACATCACCACCTTTATTGATATAGTCTAGTTTTATCATGTTACTTGACAGTTTATGTGTCATCCGCTTGTATTATTTTAGATTTTTACAGTCCTTTTTCTTGATCACATAGTAGATGTTGTTTCAGTTGAATAAGAAGTCAAATTTGTGTGAGAAAAACTAACTCGTGTCTTCCTTGGTGTTTTCACAAACATATAAGCTATGATTATCACTTTCAAAGGTTCTGTCATGGGCTGCTTTCCATCATCGACCCATGACCCCTTGGACGCTCCCCGTGGCATCCCGGCAAGCCTCCCAACGCCTAGCGTCACGGTCGGCCCCGTGGTCTCGGCAGCGCCAAGTGACAAGCGAGCATGCGCCTCTGTCGCCTCACCGATAATCAATGCCAGCGCTCAGCGGCTGACCAATGCCATCAGTGCCGCGCGCACCGACAATGCCGCGTACAGAAATCATCATGTTGCCATCAGCGCCGCACACCCAGACAGTGCCCCGCGCGCAGACCCAATGCCAAGCACCAGCGCCCAGCCGCTGGCAGATCCAAATAGTGTCGCGCGCGCCCACAGCAATGCGCGCGCAGACCCTACTGCTCAAGACAAAGTTGCTGCCATCGGACTTGCTTCCATAGAAGACTAAGTCCTTTTCATTATAATTATAGAGTAGTTTTACTTCATTCATTTTTAGTGTGCTTCTACAGCTTTCTTAGGTCAACTCATATAACTTTGGTTTATATTTTTTAAGCATTATTAAGGGGGACCAAAGCATTCAAACATTCAAGCATTCAAACAATTCTCTGTACTGGTGTCTCCCCCCTCCCCCTCTCCCCCCCGACACCGCATTGCATCTTGTAATAGCTTTCATCATCATCATCAATACAATCATCAACTTTCATCATCAATTGCTCATTTTTCGCTGCTCAATTGCTCACGACATTGGTTTTCCTGTACGGCACTGACAATCTAGTCAAGCGTACGGCGAGGACCTCAGTTGACGCATAGCAACCGCACTGACATCGGTTGCTTAGTCTTACGTCTCCCTTCCAAGGAACATCAGGAAGGTGTCACGTAACAGTTGGTATTAGAGCCTAGGCTCGACATCGGACGAGGGAACTCATTGGCATCATCATCACCATTTCTGACCATGGTGAATTACGGGGATTGCATCACGACCCTAGAAGAGACGGTTGACGCATTACGGCCCATCATGGATACGTTTCCTGATCTAAAAACCAGCCTAGTGCAAAGGTTGGATGACCTGGACCGCAGAATGCGGCAGGCAGAAATTGACATAGCAAACATCAGTCAAGACTCTGAGGAAGACCAAGAAACGGCTGCCGTCGAGGCAACCAAAATTCATGGCCAATTCGAGGACCTCCAACAGTAGCGTGCCGAGGATTTAGCCCATCGGGAACTAGAGGCAGACAGACTGATAGTCATGTAGCAAACCATAGACAACTTGACAGGCCAGCTCAATGTTGTCAATGTTGCCCTTCAAAGCCTGCTCAAAGGAGGCGAAAACCACATCAGGGGTGCCATGAACATTGCCCCATGCCACAAAAGCTGAAAATTCCGGAGCCCAAGCCATACAACGGAGCCCGGGATGCTAAAGAAGTGGAAAACTTCATCTTCGACATCGAACAATACTTCAATGCCGTTGGACATTTGGAAGAATCCAAAAAGGTAGCAACTGCTGCCATGTATCTTCAAGGCGATGCAAAACGCTGGTGGCGAGTCAAATACGAAGCCATCAGGGCCGGTGAAGATACTCTCCAGACATGGGCAGAACTGAAGGCCGCCATACGCCTACAGTTTTTCCCCGAAAATGTGGAATACAATGCACGAAGAAAGTTACGTGAACTCCGCCACACTAGGTCGGTGCGGGACTACGTGCGTGAATTCTCCGCACTCATGCTAAACATACGGGATATGGGGGACAAAGACAAACTGTTCGCATTCATAGAAGGTTTGAAACCTCATGCTCGTATGGAACTGCAAAGAGAACGGGTAGATACCCTGTCCAAGGCCATTCAAGCTGCAGAGTGCCTTGGGGATTATCAGTTGGAAACTAAGAAGGATAGGCCCCAGCCGCCTGTCCGAGGGGGATACAACGGGAGCCAACCTAGCAACGGTGGCCCCAACAGAAACGGAGGAGGTCGAGGTACATCTAAATCCAAGACTCCTTCCTCAAGCAGTAACACTACTGCATCAGTCAACAACCATCAGGGGAGAAAGCCCCCATCAGAATGTCGTCATTACGGTGGGGAACATTGGAACAATCAATGCCCCAATACACAAATCAACGCTCAACAAACTGTTGACGATGACAAGTAAGATACTGACGACTCAGACGACGCCGATCAAGTAGGTGCCTTCAACGTATTTGTCGGCTCCATTCATGATACCTTGGCGGGAACCAGTGCTGGCAACCCCAAGAAGAAGGCATTCCCAATCGACAAGAAAGGGAAAGGAAAGGCGGACTAGAGGCCTCCCACATCACAAAAGAGGACCTTAATGTTCGTTGACATGAAAGTAAACGGCAGACCTATTCGGGCATTGATAGACACGGGTGCTAGCCACAACTACCTGGCCTCAACTCAGGTTCAACGCCTCGGTCTAGCAGTGCAAAAATGCAAGGGTCGTGTCAAGGCTATCAACTCTCCATCTCAGCAAGTGAGTGGAATAGCCAAAGAAGCGCCAATCCAGCTTGGCCCATACAAGAGAATATTCGACCTACGCATAGCTATCATCAATGACTTCGAACTGATAGTGGGATTGGAATTTCTCAGGCAGACCAACACCATCCCGGTACCATATGCGAACATGCTCCTAATGATGGGAGACAACGGGGCCAAACCCCACACCATACCGTGCATATCCAAGAAGATGGCCGCTGGAAACATCACGGCCATGCAGTTTAAGGAGGGAACAAACAGACCTGAACCCACGATTCCGGCTGCCCTCAACGTCATCAAACAGACATCACATCATCTGGGTCCAACAGCTCATGGCGCCCCTCATTGTGTGAAGACTTGTCAAGCATTCCAAAAGGACAAGTCGGATCACTCAGCACAAGCGGGACTCTTGGAGCCTCTACCTGTCCCACATAGACCTTGGGAAAGCATTTCCCTGAATTTCATCACAGGATTACCCAAGGTCGGAAATCATGTAACCATCATGGTGGTAGTAGACCAGTTTTCCAAGTATGCTACCTTCATCGCAACCCCACAGAACATATCGGCAGAAGAAATAGCTCGACTCTTCTTCTCCCATGTTGTCAAACATTGGGGTATGCCCAACAACATCATTAGTGACTGCGACCCACGCTTCACTAGCAAGTTTTGGACCCAACTCTTCAGTTGCCTCGGATCCAAATTGAGTTACAACTCAAATCATCATCAGCAGCAAACATGTGATCAAACAGACTGGTTCAATGACATGCTGGAGGAATATCTCCGCCAATTTGCAACCGGGTCACAAACACATTGGGTGAAGCTTCTGGATGCTGCTCAGCTGTGTTTCAACTCACAAAACTGCACCCATACAAACAAAAGCGCTTTTGAAATTATTACCGGACAGCAACCGCTACTCCCACATAATGTGAATGCACCAAACATGCCATCATCTCATCGAGCTGCCAGTTTCTCGACAGAATGGGAACAAACTTTGAAGATAGTGCGGAGCTATCTTGTCAATGCCCAAGACAGGGCAACGAGGCATGCCGAACAAAACCGTCGCTTTGCCCAACATCAAGCAGGGGACAAAGTGATGGTAAGAACCCCGAGACGGAACTTGTTTGCAAAGAGGACCCAAGATCCTCGCCTGTTGCCAAGCTACATCGGGCCTTTTTTCCATTGAAAGGCGCATCGGGAAATCCACATACCAGCTGAACACACCAGCCTGGTGGAAAATCCATCCAGTCTTCCATGTCAGCCGCCTCAGGCCATTTTAGAAATGCTTGGAAGATCATTCAGAAAGACATCTCACAGCACCGAGGGAAACAGACCTCCCAGCCATCAAGAGCCTGACCAATCATCATCATCCTGCAGGTAAGGCTCCGAGGACGTCGCCAACTCAGGTGGGGGAGAATGTCATGGGCTGCTTTCCATCATTGACCCATGACCCCTTGGACGCGCCCCGTAGCATCCCGGCAAGCCTCCCAACGCCTAGCGCTACGGTCGGCCCCGTGGTCTCGGCAGCGCCAAGTGACAAGCGAGCATGCGCCTCTGTCGCCCCACCGATAATCAATGCCAGCGGCTGGCCAATGCCATCAGTGTCGCGCGCACAAATCATCATGTTGCCATCAGCGCCGCACACCCAGACAGTGCCCCGCGCGCAGACCCAATGCCAAGCACCAGCGCCCAGCCGCTGGCAGATCCAAATAGTGTCGCGCACAGACCCTGCTGCTCAAGACAAAGTTGCTGCCATCGGACTTGCTTCCATAGAAGACTAAGTTCTTTTCATTGTAATTATAGAGTAGTTTTACTTCATTCATTTTCAGTGTGCTTCTACAGCTTTCTTAGGCCAACTCATGTAACTTTGTTTTTTTTTTTTTAAGCATTATTAAGGGGGACCAAAGCATTGAAACATTCAAGCATTCAAACAATTCTCTGTACTGGTGTCTCTCCCCCCCGACACCGCATTTCATCTTGTAATAGCTTTCATCATCATCATCAATACAATCATCAGCTTTCATCATCAGTTGCTCATTTTTCGCTGCTCAATTGCTCACGACATTGGTTTTCCCGTACGGCACTGACAATCTAGTCTAGCGTACGGCGAGGACCTCAGTTGGCGCATAGCAACCGCACTGACATCGGTTGCTTAGCCTTACATCGCCGTTCCAAGGAACATCAGGAAGGCGCCGCGTAACAGTTCATTTGTTAACTGTGCGGAGCAGTACAACAACAACAACATTGTTGCTCAATCCCTAACTAGTTGGAGTCGGTTGTATGAATCATCTATATTTGTTCTACTCTTTTCAGCATTGTTTCATTACACTACTCAATAATCTGTCTTTCACAACAAATTAGGAGCTCGCGCACTCTATCCTTACATGTCATACAATAACTTACTAAACTAAAAACGACTACTGAGACCTAATGTAAGTGTGCTGATAATGTCTATCTTTAGTACATTGCCTGTATGTATAATTTGATTCAATAGTTTCAACCTGGAAAGCAATACATCCATAAATTTGGGTGAAGTACCTTACAATTTTCATAACACAATCAACAGCAGAACAACAAGAAGGATGTTAAAAAAAATGGTCTAATGAAAGACAAGCCGACTTAATATACCTAATCCTTTATTCCTTCAAGCACAAACTTCCAAGTGCAGCTCTCCTCTTTTGTGCACTTCCTCTTGCCATTTTCCTCTTAAAATAAAATTAATTACTGCTTTCCCTACATCAAACTAGCTACCTTTAACATAAGCATTCTAACATTTCTTTTTTGGATTTTGTTCTCTAGTCGCCCATTCGGCTCCCTGCTACATCCTTGCTGAAATTTCAATAAACCAATGTCACAAACTAGTATTTTGTTATTGTTATAGCTTGTTGCTACTGTTTCCTTTGCCGTTAATATCTTTCCTGCCCTCTTTGTTGATATTGCGTGTTTCTACTATTTCTTTTCATCTTTCTCGAACCGAAGGTCTATCAAAAATAGCTTTAATACCTTCCCAGGGTAGGAATAAGGTCTGCGTACACAGTAGCCTCTCCAAACTACATTTGTGAGATTTCACTGGATTGTTGTAATGTCAAAACCCATTCTCTCCCTATATATGCACATTTCAAAGCCCTCAAAACAAACAAAATCCGCTATTGTTATCACATTTTGGAATTGGTAGGTGAAGTTGCTTTTTTCATGGAAAGGCAGAGTAGATCCTAATATTGCAGGTCCTTCTATTGCATTAATACAAGAAAGTTTCAGGCAACTAGAAAGAGCAAAACAGCAGAGAGAAAACAGAACAATAAAATCGTTCTCAGAGTCACATGTAATGACTTCAGCCAAGATAGTTGTCGTCGTCAAGCCAGACTTACCACATGAACTGATTTTTCTATCGCGGACGACTGAATCAGATCAAGATCAGCTCTTTCTTGGCCACACACAAATGCTATGTCAAATTTCAAAACACAAGTTTCAAAAGTTTTACCGTCACGCAAATGCTATAGCTTATTTAAGACCACATATCACAAATCTTCTCTTCTTTTTTAAAGTTTGTGTAAGTCAAACTATGACAATCTCTTTAAAACAGAGGGAATAATGATTATCTTTAATTAGAGATACCGAATTGAAGAATATGTAATGTTGGCTTTTGCATATATATTAGCAGGTTTATAGTACATCAAAAATATGCAGTAGCCCCACAAATTGTACAGATTACAAATTAATCATTTCACTTTCCGGGTACAAAGTTTGTAGCATAAGCCCAAGCATTGTTGGCAACAGGGTCAGCAACGTGATCGAAAAGGTTTTCAATTGGTCCCTTTCCTGTGACAATAGCTTGAACAAAGAAACCAAACATTGAAAACATAGCCAATCGACCGTTCTTCATTTCCTTCACCTTCAACTCAGTGAATGCCTCAGGATCATCAGCGAGCCCAAGTGGGTCAAAAGCTCCTCCGGGGTAGATCTTGTCAAGACCTTCACCAAGTGGGCCTCCACCAACTCTGTACCCTTCAATTAAGCCCATGAGCACAACTTGGGATGCCCAAATAGCAAGAATGCTCTGTGCATGAATAAGGTTTGGGTTACCAAGGTAGTCAAGACCGCCTTCTGAGAATATCTGAGATCCAGCTTTGAACCAGACTGCCTCACCGAATTTAACACCATTCTTGGAAAGGATTTCAGGGAATACACAGCCCAAAGCACCAAGCATGGCCCAACGGCAATGGATCACCTCAAGCTCACGGTTCCTAGCGAATGTCTCTGGGTCAGCTGAAAGTCCAGCAGTGTCCCACCCGTAATCACCTGGGAACTCACCAGTCAAGTACGATGGAGTTTGCTCGGAGAATGGTCCCAAGTACTTTGGCCTATCTTCTCCATACCTATTTTATCAAGGATTGTTACACAAATAGTCAGTTTATTCTCTCTTGCCGGTATATATATATATATATATTATACATGAATTTTACATATATTATACATCCGCCGGCTATTTTTAGTTTACGAAATTAGGTGGATGGCTATTTGGGTTAATTCTTCTTTTATCAAGCCACAATATTTTGTTATATTTATGTCATCAAGCTCTAGATTTATCAAATTACAAATTTACTTTCTCAGTGGAAATGGATTCAATATGGGTGTGTTAAATGTCTTTTTGATTTTTAGTATCTTAATAATTAACGCGAAAGGAAATCTTGACGCAACCACTAGAGTTGTTATCGTGCGACCAAGAGGTCAAAAATATATGTCATGAAAATAGTTGCTTGCAGAAATGCGAGGTAAGGTTAAGCACAATATACAAAATATAGTCCAATTCTTTTTTCAAATTCTACGCAGAGCGAAAGTTTAGTTTACTAGACTGCCTTATAAATAATCAACAAGAACAACTCATTAATATATAATTCATTCAAGAAATTAAGAAATTACCAAATGCTTTGCGGGGCACTTTTAACGGTGCGTCTCATAGTGGCACGTCCACCATTAAAGCTACCAATCTTCCTAACGAGCTCATTTTGTGACTTAAGAGCTGTTTGTCCAGCAAATGCAGATTGTTGAATTGCAGAAGTAGCCATCTAAAGATTTTATTTTTTGTCTTCTTTGTGCTGCTGCTAAGTTTGAACTATGAAAAAGCTTACTTTCTTCTTTCACTGCTAATTGGGAAGTAAAAGAAGGCTTATTTATGGAAAATAATGGATTTTGAGGATTACAAAGCAGCTGCTGCTGATTGGTTTCTGCTTTGGATTTGGATTCCCCTTCTGATTCTTACTGGCATAAAGAGGTCAATGCTGTGCCACGTGGCTTTTAAAAATCTCTTGGCTGAGACTTTCTTGACTTCTTTTTGACATACACAACATGGCTTTTGATTTGCCAATAAAGTTATATTTGAGATTATAATATTGGATTAATAATTTCCGAATTATTTAGCATGTGTTTTGTTTGATTTATTAAATTAAAAATGGGATGTACAATTTTTTAATTTTGTATTTGATTTTAAACTGGATAAAGTTGAATAAATATTTATTTTTATTTAATCTTGGGTAATATTGTCACCACATCTAATGTGGAATAAATAATACTTTTATTTTGACAAAAAATGCATGACGGAGTATATTTAATAAAATTGTTTACCCTAAAAAATGGATAACAATTAAATTTGTTTGTGGTTATAAGGATACGTGGATTAATTCGATACAAACGATAAATTGTGTAAGATTAAACGGATAAAGGAGGTAATAAATTATCAAATCACTCGAGGAGGGCGATTCTAGACTAAACAACAGCCTTAATGAAGTATCTACCCTCGATCCCGGACTCACAATGACCAAGCACTGATGAACAAGTACTAGTACTTTGAATAACAGAGTAAATAATAGTATATTGCCTTGATATGCGTGTTACAGTGTCCCCAATGAACAATCAGACCCCCTTTTTATATAGTATGAGAGTTTTACCCTAAGTACAATTCTATGAAAGGTAAAAAAATCTTTTGTTTAACCAATTACTGGTTCTGTGCTGATACGTGCCGAGATCATCGCCGTGATATCCGGTTGGTCACGGATACTGATCGCGTCCAAATGCACACCTCTAAAAGGTATGAAACAGTCGTTTGCAATTATAGTAATCCAACTAAGGGTCGAGGTCGAATCCACAAGGAGCTAAGATGGGAGTTAGGGGTATATATTCTAATGCGCGTGATTGAATTATTTTGATTTGCACTTTCACAAAAAGGTTTACATGCTATTTCTAATTTAACACTAAAGATTGCAGAATAAAGAAAGAAGATTAGGAATAGTTATTTTTGAGGTTTTTCAAATTAGTAAAAAGCCTAAAGTTGCGACCATTACCTAGGTGTTTGCCTAATGGGTTAAAGACCTTAATGCTTGTTTTGTTGACCGGGGTGTATTAAAGCTATCAACTCTAAATTACCCACTCAATACCTCTCGGTCAGAGAGTGGTTTTGCCCAATTTGGCTTTCTCAAGACCAAATGGGTATCACACAAAACAGTTGATAAAAGTTCAAGTCGGGTAATTACTATCTCTAGGTTGAACCCTTTAATTGGGTGAATCAATCTCTCAATTGACCCAATTCCTTGTTAGCCAAGTTATCCTAGACTAGGTCTCTCTTTCTCAAGAAGAAACTAAGTCAAATAAGCATAAACTAATGTTTGCAACCTTTAATTCCTCAAATTAAAGCATGAATTAGGCTAAATAATAAACACTCAATCATAAATAAATACTAATTTAATTACCTATAAGGTTAACACACTAGAGTTGGGTCACAACCCTAGTAAAAATCTAGCTACTCATACTTGGGGTTGAAGAAAATGAAGAAGAAAGATTAATTAAACTCATAATGTAAGCTTAAAATAATAAAATCTATTGTAAAATACACCAAAATATAGTAAACTTCCAAAAGAGGCAAAGAAAAATGGCTACAGTAATTGCGATGTCAAAACTTGACCTAATTTTGTAAAACTCGTTTATTTATACAACGCTGAAAATTTAGGACAAAAATACCCCTCGGGAGATTCTGCGGTCGCACAATTCCATGTGCGATCCACATACTTCTTCATCTGGCAGGAGCTGGGATTCTGCGGCTGCACAATTCTGAACTGTGGCCGTGAGGCAACATTTTTGCAGTCCGTAGATTTAGAACTGCGGCTGCAAGGCACTCTTCTGCGGTCAGTAATAGTATGATTGCGGCCGCAAGACAATCTTCTGCAGACGCACAAATCTTGTGTGGTCCGTAATTCAATGAAGATCTAGACTTGTTCTTTTTGTCATCTCTCTGATCTTGATCTTAAGCCTATCTCTTGCGGCCGCACAATTCATATGTGGTCCGTAATTTGCACGAATGCTTGCTGACGTTTCCTTCTTTGGTTGCGGCCGCAGATGGTATTCTGCGGACCGCACATTGCATGCTTCTATTCCCTTTATTGTCTTGTGTTTAGATTACTCCTTTTTTAGTAGAATTTCATCTCGGGAGTCCAACTTCCAGCATTTCTGCAATTTTGCACATTTCATTAGTTTCGGAAACACAATTCAATACTTTTAGACTAAAACAAAAGCTAAAAGGCGTTAATAAGCAGCCAAAATCCCTATTTATCAGATACCACGGCCTTTTGATGGTAGTGCTCGGTTACCTGGTAGTGTTCTCCAAGGCCTTTGGGATTCAAACCGAACTCGGGGTCATGGCCGCGATACTCTCGAGGTATGGCGCTTTGCACGAACCCCAGCTCGAGGGGCTCCTAGTCTCGATTCTGGTTTCATGTCGTTGCGTCTCTTGCTCCGTTTGCTTCATCGGAAGATGAGGCATCTCATGGGCTTAGTTTTACCCGTATACAGATAATCCCCTCATTTCTCAGAGAATAAGTTTATGGAAATGACGAGAAACAACATAAGCACCTCGATTCCTTCCCCAACACACCATAGGAGAAACGATAAAAGATTCAAAATGTCTTGTCAGATGTGTCATAATGACTTTAAGCTCGTGTCAGCCATCCTTGGATACGAAACGATGCGAAGCCTTTATAAATACTCCCTTTTTTCGTTCATTTTTTACTTTTTGACCAAGCTTCTACCCTCGTACCTTCGGGATATCACTGCCTCTCTTCCTACCCTAACATATTTACCTTTGTTCTTCAAGAATTTTCAGCACATTGCAAGTTTTTGTTTATCTTTTATCCAAACCAGCACGTTTGATTTTCTCAGCAAGCTTTTATCCTTCATATACTAATCTTCCTTTTCACTTATTCTAACTTAGATAACAATGGAGAAGACTTCTAAGACTGTTCCCCAAAAAGTTGTTACTTCTTCTTCAAGGCCGACCGCCGAAGTTGAGGAGAGCGCTCCCGATGTGGTTGACCTTGAGAGGTCCGCTCTGGGCACGGCTACCGATGAACCTGAATCCAAACCTCCCTTAAAATGTCCATCCCCGGGGGATGTTCGGTCGCTGATGACTTTAAGGTCAAAAAACCTTCATCGGTGCAAGGCCGATGCGAGGCGGTATCCCGATACGTTTGCTCCATCACCAAGGCCGTCCTTCCTGCGGTTCGCAAGGACTGCTGCTGGGCGGATAAGGACATAGTAATCCCCAGGCCTGATGATGATATTACTACTCATGTCGAAGGGTATCTGAGTGTTTACATTCTCCCCGTCACACTAGGCCCAGTGGACACAGTTGTTTTGGATTTCTCTAGGAGGTATGAAGTGTGTCTCGGCCAGATCCACCCATTGTTGTAGAGGATCGTAATCCTCCTCTGATTCTTCATGAATTTAATCGACTCTTGCTTGTTTACCGTCGATCATCTGCTCTGCCTGTTTAGTCCCGGAATCATCCGGGGGGACTGATAAAGCTCGTACGACGGGCCAGCAAAGCCCTATTATTTAGCATCGACGATGACCGGGATCGGGTTTGGCAGGGACGCTTTGTCCGGGTAAAGAATGCCGACCTGATACTTTCTAAATTTAGGCCATTCCCCGATAAGTGGAATGTAGCACGTAAGTATCGTTTTCTTTTAGATGTCGATTTTATGTTTTACCTCTCGTTTCCTCATCGGTATTTGCTGTAGTGCAGCCTTTGCTCGAGTCCCAAATGTCATTCCTCGGTTCAAGGAGTGGATCGAAGGCATTTGTTCACAGATGCCTTATGTCGAGCGCTCGTGGCGTGAGCTCTCGAAGGTCCGCTGGGAGGCCCGTTCCCACGGTAAGATTTCTCTTTCTAAATAAGTATCACTAGGCTTTCTTTTTCAGCACTATGTTCTCATTCTTTCTCTTCTCTTTTTGTAGACCTGCCTAAGACCATTGAGCTTAGGCCCTTAGTAGGGGCGAAGACCTGCCCACTGATCCTTCTGCTTTGGGGCATCCCGGGGCCGCAGCAGGAGAGAAGAAAAGAAGGAGGGCTCCGAGTTTCTCGAGCCCGGAGAAAAAGAAACCAAGGCGAAGGTTGGCTCGTAAGCCAAAGGAAAGTTCCATATCTTGAGTTCCTCACTCGGACTGGCTTTACCGGCTCATGGAAGAGCCTGAGGAGGATGATCTTTGTGTGTCCTGTGAGTCATTTGTCCCCGAGGAGCAGGTGGAAACCTAGGGGAAACAATGAAGGCTAATCCCCCTCAGATTCATGAGGCTGGTGCAGAAGTGAGGGTCGAGACCTCCCGAGATGTCGGCTTTGCCTCACCCGGTGTTATAGAAATTTCGAGGTAACCTTCATTTTACAGAGTCTGTGTTCGATGAAGACCGAGCAACGAAGGAGAGATCCAAAGAAGGGGCTCATGGCACGGACGATCCCCTCCGTTGCTTTTTTTTATGGTGTGGACTCAACCACTCTAGAAGACTTCTCCGGGTTGGGTAATTTAAAGGTACCGAGGAAAAGCTCATCCTCGGAGGTCAGTGGGCCGAACCCGAGCCCAAAGTTGATCAACTGGTTCCCCGCCCCGAGCATGGATCTCGGTTGAAAGCGGTTAGTTATCATCATTGTCCCGGATGATGCCCGGGTTATTTCCGCCCCTATTGGAGTAGCTAGCTACCTCCGGTGCCTGGTAACCGAAGAAGATCAGGCGAAAATGAATGAGGTGGATGCGCCGTATTTGTTCAACAAAGCACAGCGATCGCTGAACCAGGTAAGGCATCATTACACTATTTTGTATTTGAGTTTAATTTTTGATAACTCACATGCCTTCTCTTTTTCTTATCTTTGCAGGCCACGATCCTCCATCATGAATCCTTTCTCCGGAACCGGGCTGAGGTTAACCAGTTCGAGGCTGAGGTCAAGGATCTTGCTGAGAAGAGGGACATGTATAAGCTTCTCAGCGAGTAATGCGAAGAAGAAGTCAAGAATCTCCTGGCTGAGCTGGACGCATCTCAGAATGAACATGCCGACCTAGTAGAATAAGTAAAGATCTTTGAAGTTAGTGATGACGAGTTAGACATGGCGACTAACGGTCAAAACCAGCTGGTTCAACAGAAGGTTGACAAGATCGACCAACTTCAAGCCGAGATGGACGAGGTCAAGGCCATGGCTGAAGAGTGTAAGGGAAAAATGGACCGATTGGATCCAGATAAGGAGACCGCCCGAGATCAGCTGGCCTCGGTGGAAGTTCAACTTCGAGTGGATAGGGAAAATCCGAGGCCCGTGCCCAAAAATTTGAAGACATTCATTCTCAATTGGGCTCAACCATCGCTGAACGGGATGCCCTTGGCAAGGAGAAGAAAATAGCCAAGTCAGTGACGGAAACAACCATGGTCGATGCTGAAGAGATGGTCGCTCAGTACAAAGCTGATGTTGAGGCAGCCTAGGACCGCCTGAAAGTCACTATTGAATAAATGAAATGGAAGTCCTGAAGAAAGTTTCTCGAGAAAGTCCATGCCCAGGGTTTTGACATGTCAGTCGAGATCGAAGATGCTAAAAGGCTCGAGGCCGAGGTCAAGAAGCTGGCTGACCTCTAGGACAAGGAAGGATCTAAGGACTCCAGCGAACCCGAGGGCGGATAAGACCCCGATGGCCCCGGTGGCGAGGTTGGCTCCGGTGGAGATCAAGCATAGCTGCCTTAGATATTTTTCTTTTGTTTTTGTATTTTTGTTCACTTTATTGAGGTCGTTTGGTCTTTCTAAAGATCTTTATTGGAATATATATAAAAGGCTTTCCTTTGGAAATTTACGAGTTAATTTATTTTGTTTCCTCTTTATGGTTGCAAAGATTTCAAATGCCTTAGCACGAAATAAATCGTAGTAATGGGGTCTTGTTTTGAGGTTCAAACAAGGCTTGTGCTCGATGTAATTTTGTTTGAAACTCGTGGGGGTTTGGTATGACCGGAAGCTTTCCCCAAAATGCGTACTTAAATGTTTTTAGATTATAGTTTTGCCAAGGGTAGTCTTTGAACCGATTTGAAATTTTTGAAGGCCTTATGTTCTTATTACGGGCCTCGGACGTCTCCGAGTCGTTTCTAGGATGGTCATAGCCTTTTAACTTTAGGTATTGCCTAATAGGATTTGTACCCCCGGGCTATGATACCCGAGCCATCCGGGCTTTCTTAGGACGATAGTTACCGAGTGGGGGTGATCTCTTGGATCCGGATAGAGGTAGACCTTGGGCTCAATTTCTATCCTTAAGGAACAAAATATAATAGTATTAAGGTATAAGATATGTATCTGCAAGGTAGAAAATATTTTTTGTTTCTATGCACAACATACAAGATTGCAAATATGTACAAGCTTCGAGTTATGGCTTAAGTGGTCTGTATGGGTTCATTTGACCGTTACAATAAATCCTATCCACCGAGCCCAGACTGTTCAAGCACAAAGTTTTCTTCCTTGTTAAAATCATTATACGATGGAAATGACCCCCAGTATTCGAGGTCGATCGTTGAGAGGGCTAAGATAATGTTGACGCGGCCCTTGACTCTAGTTCGTAACCGGTCTTCAATTCTAAATTAGCACGATCTATTGTTGCCTCGTTAAAAACCTTGCCGGAAAATCCATTTGGGACAAAACCGGTTCAAGGAAAAAAGAGTGTAGCCCGTGATTTGAGGCCTAATATCTGCATCATTCTTTGGATGTTGCTTGCAAGTGTTAGTCAAATTCGTAATATATGTAAAGAAAAGAATGGATGGGGTCGTACCTTAGCAGTAATATCATTTTAAGTGGGTTACGTTCCAATTGTTCGGTAGTATCTCACCATTCCCTACTTCAAGTTTGTATGATCCTTTGCCGATAATCTGGATAATTCGATATGGACCTTCCCAATTCGGTCATAGCTTCCCCTCATTCGGGTTCCGGGTGTTTAGTGTCACCTTTCTTAACACTAAGTCCCTGATATTGAAGTGTCAGAAGTTGGCTCTCCGCTTGTAATACCTTTCGATCCGTTGTTTTTGGGCAGCCAACCGGATGAGGGAGGCCTCGCACCTATCATCCAATAATTCTAGGCTCGTGCTAATGGCCTCTTTGACTCTTCGGCCGCATATCTGTAAGGCCCGATAAAATTTTGTAAAGGAATTTAAGGTTTCGTGGTGCCGAAGTAGGCTTACGTGTTTCAAGATTGTATCCCAAATATTTCTATCATGTTATGCTATCATTTGAGAATGTGTTCAAAGTATGGGTTGTGCATTAAAAATGTTTCAACTTCAAGTCAAGTTCAAACGAAGGCTATTATGTCAAATTTTGTGAAAAATCTCTTTGTGTCTAAGACTCTTAATTGCTCACTTGTGTATTAAAAACCTTGATTTGAAACGCCTTGATGTTGATGATGATGATGATGTTTGAAAGTGAAAAAGGTGAGAATGTAATACTAAATACGGTCGACGTGCCAAGAATGATTTTATAATTATGGCCACTAGTGCCAATAAAATGAAAAGATGTTAAAGAAGTATGAAACTAGATGATTGGTAGAAAAGGATGATATCGATCCAACTGATATTCCAGTTCCATCTCCAGCCCTAGCTTCCGATTCTGATGTTTCCGATGGGGATCTTAGTGGAGCCATACAGATATTGGCTCAGATAGTTGTTTCCCAGGCCTAGAGATCAAATGTTGCACCCACTCCTTCCAGTCAGCCAGGGGATTCTACTTGTTCCAGGGTGAACAGGTTTCTCCAGTTGGATCCTCAAGTGTGCACGGGTACTAACCCAGAGGAGGATCCCCAAGACTTCATTAATGAGATGCACAAGACTCTCCAGGTTATGAGTATACAAAATCATTTCGTTTGCTTTAATACATTGAAATCACTTTCGTCTTCTTAGGCCTAAACATAAGAAAATCATCATTACCTTTCAGTGGGAGTACTATACCATCACCGACATAAGAAGGTCAACTAGTTTATGTATCTAGCGACACAAAATAGTACTCTCTCGAGGGAGAGCACTCTTCCATAGTCTATATCACAAAGTGAGTTACCTGATTTATTTTTATTATTGTGGTTATTACTATTATTGCGTACAGGTTAATATAAGTGACCTGCCTTAGCCTCGTCACTACTTCGTCGAGGTTAGGCTCGGCACATACCAATACATGGGGTCGGTTGTACTGATACTACACTCATCACTTCTTGTGCAGATTTCAGAGTTGGTCCGAGCGGCGTACCATAGACTTGCTCAGATTTTAGCTACTCAGAGGAGACTTGAGGTATAACTGCACAGCGTCCACAGTTCTGAAGTCCCCGTCTATCTTATTTTAGTTGTGTGTTTTCTTTCAGACAACTTTATTTTATTCAAACCTTTATTTTTATTATCCTAGAAGCTCGTGCACTTGTTACTCCAGTTCTGGGATGGTATTTAGACATCGCTATTATTATAGATTATTCACTACAATTCAGACTTTACATCCACATTTGTTTCTTGGTTATTAATTAAATTTAAAATTGTTTTAAAATGGCTAATATTATTCTAATATTGCCTTGCCTAGCAAGTGAAATGTTACGCGCTATCACGGTCCCGAAGGTGAGAATTTTGGTTCGTCACAGTATTCATCAATTTCATCGCTACGATTAATACTCATCTTCTCTCTTATTTTCTCAAAAGTACTATTCATACCATGAACTTGAGTTTTATAATCCAATATTTCAATCATTAAAACATGTAACAAATGCTTTAAATACTTCTAAGTACTCGTAATAAACGAGTTTAAAGCATTGCAATCACCTCTAGTAGCTCAATATTGAAAAATCACAACTTTAGTGATTTTAGCGTTCTTGAGGATTTGATTATGAAATCATTTGGATGCAAGAATAATGTTAGAACTCATGTATATTGAGTAAGAATCAACCCAAAATATCATTAACAACTTACCTTTGTTGATTTGACTTGATATGGGATTAAACTCGCCCCTTCACATCAAGAACCCTAACCCCAATACTCAAAATACTCTTCTCCCTCGACTATGTATTTATAGGCCCGAATTTCTGGGTTTCAGATGCGGCCTCGGATGCTTCGCATCCCCAGTTCACCCATATTTGAAGCTCAGACGCGGACTTGGATGCTATGGCAGCACTTCACCGCCAGCCTTTCTTTCAGATGCGGCCCTATATCCTTCACATCTGCGATTCACTCCTCTGCCAGCCTTTGGTAATTCGGTCATAACTTCTTGTAGGAATGTCCAAATGAAATATGGTTTGAAGAGTTAGAACCTAGACTCGAAGATATTTCATTTGATAGGTTTTCCATCATATAACCCCTTATATATGTGTAGATATTCTCGTCAAAAGTTAGATCTTATGCGTACTCATTTGAAACTTTAGTCTATCATGTAATTTCCAACTTGATTTGTCCCAATGTCTCTCCTTATGTCCTATATAACTTCAAATACACCTCGTACACTTATTATCATATCCAATTAATATCCATTATATTAATAGTCCTCGTCTGTACACAAAATAATGTAATTAACACACATCAACTTTTTTAATAGCGCTAAAGTATTTCAAAATTTTTCGGGGTGCTACACTCTCCCCCACTTAAGAACATTTGTCGTCGAATGTTTTACAAGTCACTTTTAAGCGTAGAGTTACCATCCTTTTATCTCCAACAATTATGCATAGGCACTTTTGACTATATGGGTCTTATACTTCCTTTCTAAAATCTCAACTTACTTATGGCCCTTAAAATTTGGTTATCTTTATAAATTCTTAAAAAATTCGGCAGAGTTTCTCTTATATCTAGAACTATCCAAAAATTTAACCTGTCCAAAATAAACCCCCACACGGGCACCAATAACAATATAGCTCAACAACTAGCAATATAGAACATGATGAACTCTTTAGGCCCCACACGACCTTACATATACCATAAGTGCATCAAGCATATACTTTTGTACTTTGAGTATTTACATACTTGCATACTGCTTAATATTAATAATATCCACTCGACATAGTACCCATATCACTATTGAATATTTGTGTAGTCTTTCATCTTGAATACGTTAACTTATACCTGAAAAGTATTTTCACGTAAACCAAAATCTCTCTATGATTCGTCCTTTTACATATTTCACCCTTTTGTTTTTGGATAATATAGAATATCACATTTCCCTGTTACCTAAATTCTCAGCTTCCTCGAATCTATGGCTCATGCTTGGTGAGCCACAAAATATTAAGCATCAAAATTATGAATCTTGTTTCCAGGAAAAAAATTTCCACTTAAGACTTTTAATATTCTCTAATCATCAAAATTATTTTGGAATGTCCTTTTATTCCTTCAAAATATTAATAAGATATTTATCTAAGATTTATGTATGATATGATAATTGCATTACCCCACTTTCGCTCACACCTTTAGAGCTCATGTTAGATTCCTATCTTGATAACTATTATTAACAATAAGTTTACTCTAAAAATAATTCAACTCACTTCATTTGATTTCATGACACTAGTGTGCTACCTACTCGTGGACATCCGTGTTTTAGTTTTATTTCTTAACTTTTACTAATTCCTTGACACCATTGAGTATCTGATGATATTTTTCTACCAAAAACTTGGGATTGCATTTATTTCCATGCGTACCATAGACATGCTACCGTAGCCCATAAGCTTTCAACAGTCAAGAGTTATTGTTATCACGATGGTACTTTCACCCTTTTAATATTAGTGCTCTTCTTTTAACACATGCCCTTTATTGGCATACTTTATTTTTGCATAGAAGAGTCTCTTCTCATGCAAGAATGTGTATTACATTACCCTTTTTTATTTCATCTTGTGCTAAGCGTGCACTTATTAAAATTCCCTCTTATTCCACTTAATCCCACATACAATTCAAAGTACTTCCTTGTTCTCCGCCAATATTTGAATTTAATTCAAATCGCACATGTCCCTAAAGTTGTAGGAATACATTCGATTTGCCCATTAAATCTTTGACTATCAGACATAAATTTTAACATCCATGATGTAGAACATCATAACTATTATTTGTAATGAGTCTTTCATTCTCTACAAATACTTTATGGTAATTGTAGTCATTCCATCATGAAGTTACCAAAGGCTTTCTCTTCATCTTGACTCTAGTAAATAAAATATCTTAATCCTCCAACCATTATCTTTAAGGTGAATCTTTTTTGTTTCGATGCTCCCCTACTTAAGAGTAAACCCAATCGAAACTCTTACTTGCCACTCGAAGTCATTATTAAACTTCTAAATCACATAAAATGTTTCTCAACATATACCATCTTCACAATGCTAAATGTAAGAATTACACATTATATCTTTATGCCACCATCATGTTCTCAAGTCACACACACACACACACACACACACATATATATATATATATATATATATATATATAATTTCGTAGTGTATATCTTAGAAATTATATATCTTGCTATTAAGTCCTTTCATAAAACTTTATTTTGATGGTATCCCACCGAGTAGGCTAATACTTACGATAAATATGTCATGCTTGTAGGGTCTTATTACCTTATGTCTTCATCATAATGCGAACTCTTTTGGCCATAGCTAATACCGCATATTTACATCAACACGTTTTATATGATAAATATATACTTGCATATTTTTCCCATTCTTCATGGTATCATTGACCACATCCATACACATTCATGTAGGGATTTATGACACATTATCATATAGTCTTAGAATTTTTGTACTTCTCAATCTCCAAATCTGTACCATAACATTTCAATCTTTGTTTTGAGGTTTACGTCGTACACCTTATATGTATAACTTTCCAACAACTTTAAATTAGCCCATGAGCCATTTCAATATTTATTCTTCTTGAATCATAAGGATCCGTTCACTCACAAGTTAACTGCTCTTTCAATATTGGGCATATATAGAGTTGCTTTGAGATCTTTCTTGGAAATTCTCAATTTTTTTAATCATTTCAATATAATAAAATAAGACATACCTCGACTAGAAAACTCATGTTTATCATTCCACACCATTTTTTTCCTTCTCTAACAACCTACATTGCTTCTTATAACCTCCAAGATTACGCCTTTTGTGCATCTCATGCCTTCATATTTTCACGCCTACCCATTTAAGTTCACATACTTTATTCTCGCATACCTTGGTATGCATAATTAGAGATTGACTTTTATTTGTATCACATTCATCATCTGGAGGAACTCAAGATTGTCATGCCCATCTTTTACATATGGCATGCTTCGTTTATCCTCAACTCGTACTTACACGTGGCACTTTATTTCTTGTGTGCCACTTCGATTACATATGAAACCATCATGACAATAACCTATCATGCTTATGGAAAATCCGATGTCAAGTACAATTAAGGGTCATCTCTTTCGTCTTATAACATTCCCTTTTTAGATGATCAAGAACTGCTCCCTTTTATTTTGGGAAGGTGTATTTGGTTATTATTGACATTGTCTTAACTATGCCATACTTCTTATGAGTCATACTATGTTTACCACAAACTTGACTGATTCACATTCACTTATCAATTAAATCCACATCGCCTCTCTATATCTTATCATGATAATTTATGATGCAACATCTTTATTTACAATATTCTTTTTTTTGTACCTTTTCTAAACTCGTTAATGGTGATTACCATAGTAAACAGTCGCTCCAACATCTTGACCAAAAATCTTGAATTGAAATCTAGGGTCTAACATAGGTGCCCTTATTTGCATCCTTTAGTAAAATTCTTTATAAGTCATGACACCATCCTGAAAATACTAACTGTCATCATCACATTATTTTCTTCTATGATTTCTCAATATTCGACTGATAACTCTTATTCACCAAATTCATACATGTTAACTGTATCAGTCCCAATATATTCTCAACTTATCCTTTTATTTTGAACAAATCGGACACTTCCTAGCTATTAGCCCAAACATATTGTATTATAACTTGAACCTTGAGCTTTATTCACGTCACTTCTATATCTTCCTCAACAGGTAATCAATACGATCGAGAATCCGTACTCTCACTTCAGGCACAAATACATGATATAGAGTATGTAGAAAGTGAAACTCCCTAGATGTCATTGTATCCTCCCCGATATAAGTAAGGCCGAAAACACACCTATAAGAGGGACTCTACTTGACACAACTCCATAGACTTCCTAGGACTCGACTTAGAACCTAGTGCTCAGATATCAAGTTTGTCACGATCCAAATCCGCGTGACAGGCATCCGACACACTACCCGACCCCGAGTGAACTAACCCATATGTCAAGACCAAGTATAATTGCGGAAGCCAATTGAAAATCTTATACATTTTCAAATCAAGTCACAACATATTTTTCATTTCCAAAATCATGCATGAAACTTTTCATAAAAATGATATAATCGAATTAAATGATTATTCTTTTATGCATGACGTTCACAACTCGTAGTTTTTTACAATCTAACAAAACTATCTATAGAGCCTCTATACCAAAGAACAAAACCAACACTAGGAGTAATTCCAACAAAAGAAATTAAGAATATACATGATAGCTACCACGAAATAAAAGTGGTGCTTCACAATACCTCGGAAAGAGATTCATCCTAGCCCTGACTGCATGCCACATATCATACCTCATCCTGAAATATGTAAAGTAAGCGGGACCCTGGAGGGGGACCCCTAAGTGCTGAGTATACCACAACGATACTCAATAAGTGTCATAGGCTCTCTCTAACTTAAGTTCTTCGGAGAAACTTTATAAAAATAATGCACCAATATTTGATATAAAACGATAAGAAACTTTATCAATTCATGACCCTTGTCATTTTAAATAATAACGAACTAGAATATAACCCACAATATAAACTTTTAAAATATTTACATCTATCCAAGATTTTGGATAAAATCATACAAAATTATTATGTTTGCTTGAAGACATTAAAATCACTTTCGGCTCCTTAGGCCTAAACATAAGAAAATCATCCTTACCTTTCAGTGGGAGTACTATACCATCGATGACATAAGAAGGTCAACTAGGTTATGCACCTAGCGGCAAGTATCACATACCCTACTTGCTCAGGTCGTCTCATCGTAGTGCCGTACGAATCGACTCAGCCATGCTAATAATAGGAAAAAATAGTACTCTCTCGAGGGAGATCACTCTGCCATAGTCTATACCACAAAGTGGCCATCTATGCCTACACTGACTTTCATGACAACGAACACAATATATCCGAAGTTAATCTCGGTGAACACAAGTAACTCCCAAAATATTTGATACTTCAAAAATAGATTCATAGTATATTAGCTTCAAAGGATCTATTTTTATCAACTCATAGCAGTTATAGAAAATATAAATCATTTGAACAAAAATTAAAATAAATAATATTTTACATGCTAAAGCCTTTAGCAATTTAACATCAATCTTTAAAAGACACCACAAGTGCTATTTTGTTGGTAAATTTTCAAAAAAAAATACTTTTCATGAAAATTTATCTTTAGCACTCAAATATGTATACTCTTGTCAATACGTAATTTTTGATAAAAACTAATAACATTTACCTTGAGTGTCACTCTTCCAACAAGGTTTAAAATAAAATTTTATAAAACGGTATGACACTACATATGCAACATAATATTCTAGTACATGGAGACATCCGTACTTGTTTGTCCCGACAAGCACGTAAGCATATTTGCAAATAACTTAAGTATTAACTTGAAATATGCTCTTAGATAAAGTCCCTCAAGAAGAGTAAGTTTTAATCAACTTACCTCGCTTTTGCTTTATTAACATTCACAAGCCTTCAATCCTCCTCCATCCTTTCAATGTTGATTAAAATGCTCAACATCACCAACAAGTCGATATTTACAAGTAGAAATCATAATTATATCAAAATATGACCTAAGATATTGATCAATATCCATATATGTCTCATAAGTTGGCTACAAGCCTCCAACAACTCAAATCGCCAAATAGATTTACAAGATAGATCATTCAACTTCATTCTTATATTTTAATATCCATTTGAAATCATTAATGATACTACATCAATTGTCCAATGCCACCAAGTTACTATTCATCGTCTTTCATATTCAACACTTGCAAAATATACAATTCGAATGATTACTTAGTTGATCACTTTCAACTTTTGCTAACAAATAACTCCATAGGTTTATTGTATTCATCAATTTCATCGCCAAGTTTAATACTCATCCTCTCTCTTATTTTCTCAAAAGTATTATTCATGCCATGAACTAGAGTTTTATAATATAATCTTTCAACCATTAAAACTTGTAACAAATGCTTCAAATACTTCTAACTACTCATAATAAACGAGTTTGAAACATTGAAATTACCTCTAGTATCCCAATCTTCAAAAACCACAACTTTGGTGATTTTAGTGTTCTTGAGGATTTGATGATGAAATCTAGCATTTGGATGCAAGAATGATGTGAGAACTCATGTATATTTAGTAAGAATCAACCCAAAACATCATTAACAACTTACCTTTGTTGATTGGACTTAATATGGGCTTAAAATCCCCCCTTCACCTCAAGTACCCTAACCCCCAATACTCAAAATACTCTCCTCCCCCGACTTTGTATTTATAGGCCCGAAATTTTGGGTTTCGGACGCGGCCTCAGATTCTTCGCATCCCCAGTTCACTCCTATTCAAAGCTCGGATGTGGACTTGGATGTTATGGCAACACTTTACTGCCAGCCTTTCTTTCGGACGCGGCCCCGGATGCTTCGCATCCGCAGTTCACTCCTCTGCCACCTTTTAGTAATTTGGTCATAACTTCTTGTAGGAATGTCCAAACAACAAACAGTTTAAAGCGTTAGAACCTAGACTTGAAGATATTGCATTTTATAGGATTTCCATCATATAAAACCTTATATATGTGTAGATATTATCATCCAAAGTTAGATCTTATGTGTACTCATTTGAAACTTTAGTCTATCATGTAATTTCCAACTTGATTTGTCCCAAGGTCTCTCCTTATGCCCTATATCACTTCAAATACACCTCGTATACTTATTATCATATCCAATTAATATCAATCATATTAATAGTCCTTGTCTGCATACAAAATAATGTAATTAACACACATCAACTTTCTTAATAGCGCTAAAGCATTTTGAAATTTTCCGGGGTGCTACAAGAGGTTTCCTTGTCAAGATTTAATTGCCTTAATGCCAAAAAAGCTCTATGATCTAGCTCCATCGGTAAGTGACATGCCTTTCCAAACACCTATTTGTATTGTGACATACCAATCAGAGTTTTGAATGCATTGCGGTAGGCCCATAGTGCATCATCCAATTTTTTCGCCCAATCAGTCCGAGTAGCATTTACAGTTTTGGTCAAAACACTGTTGATTTCTCTGTTTGACACCTCAACTTGCCCATTTTTTTGTGGGTTATATGGAGTGGCAACCTTATGGCGTACACCATATTTTTCCAGCAACTTTGCAAAGGCTCGACTGCAAAAATGAGTTCCTCCATCGCTGATGATCGCTCTTGGAGTTCCAAATAAGGTGAAGATATTTTTTCTTAGAAAACCAATAAATCCCTTTGCATTATTTGTTGGGAGTGCTACAACTTCTACCCATTTTGAGACATAGTCCACTACTATGAGTATATACTTATTGTTGTATGAGCTGACAAATGGTCCCATAAAGTCGATTCCCCATACATAAAAACCCTATACCTCTTGAATTGGGTTCATGGGCATCTCATGTCGACGGGAAATATTCCCCGTACTTTGACACTCATCATAGATCTTTACCCAATATTGTGCATCTTTAATCAACATCGGCCAATAAAAGCCTGATTCTGGCCCTTTAGCAGTTGTCCTTACTCCTCCGAAATGGCCTCCATAAGGCGAAGCATGACATGCCTGCAAAACATAAGCTTGGTCTATCTCAGGAATACATCTCCGGATTATGTTGTCAATACAAATCTTAAAACAATATGGTTCATCCTATAAATACATGCGACAATCACGAAAGAACATTTTCTTATACACAGAAGACAAGTCATAGGGAACAATATCACTTGCTAGGTAGTTTGCAATGTTTGTATACCATGGCACTACCTCAAGGCTCGTGGCCAATAGTTGTTCATCTGGGAAAGTTTCCATGATCTCTTCCACCTCAACCTTTATTTCAGCTCCTTTAAGCTTGGACAAGTGATCTGCAACTTGGTTTTTCGTTCCTTTTTTGTCACAAATTTTCAAGTTGAACTCTTACAGCAGTAGAACCCATCGAATCAGGCACGAATTTGCCTACTTCTTATCAATTAGGTACCTGAGATTTGCATGGTCAGTATAAACAATTACCTTCAAGCTTTTCAAGTAGGACCAGAATTTGTCAAATGCGAACACCACTGCTAGCATCTCTTTTTCTGTCATTGTGTAATTCCGTTGAACGCCATTCAATGTTCTACTTGCATAGTAGATTGGGAGCATGATTTTATATTTTCTCTGTCCAAGTACTGCTCCCACAACATGGTCACTTGCATCACACATCAGCTCAAATGGTTTCTCCCAGTCGGGTGAAACTATGATAGGTGCATACACTAGCCTCCTCTTCAATCCCTCAAAAGCTACTCTACAATCATTAGAAAACACAAAACGGTGATTTGTTTCAAGAAATTTAGACAAAGGGTTAGCAGTCTTGGAAAACTCTTTTATGAACCGCCTGTACAAACCGGCGTGACCAAGGAAATTTCTTATTGCCTTGACGGAAGTGGGTGGTGGAAACTTCTCTATTACATCAATCTTGGTGCGGTCCACCTCAATGCCCTTACTTGACACTAGGTTCCCCAAGACTATACCTTCATGTATCATAAAATGGTATTTTCCCCGTTTAGTACTAGATTAGTCTCCATACATCTCTGCAACACTCTTTTCAGATTTCTAAGGCAATCATCGAAAGAGTTTCCAACCACTGAGAAATCATCCATGAAAACCTCCATTATGTCCTCTACCATATCTGTGAAGATGGCCATCATGCACCTTTGGAATGTGGCGGGTGCATTGCATAGGCCAAACGACATTCTCCGAAAAGCGTAAATGCCATATGGATAGGTGAATGATGTTTTCGCTCTATCTTCCAGAGCAATAGATATCTGATTATACCCCCTAGTATTCATCCAAAAAGAAAAAATGGGACCTCCCTGCCAATCTATCTAGTATCTGATCAATGAACAGCAAGGGAAAATGGTCTTTTCAGGTGGCCTTGTTCAATCTTCTGTAATCTATACAAATTTGACATCCCGTGACTATTCTCGTTAAGATCAACTCGTTGTTCTGATTTTGCACAACAATTATCCCACCTTTCCTTGGCACACACTGAACTGGGCTAACCTAATTGCTATCAGAGATGGAAAACATAATTCCCGCATTTAACCACTTGATTATTTCCTTCTTTCCAAATTCTTTCATGTTAGGGTTCAGCCTTCTTTGATGTTCTCTAAAAGGTTTGTGCCCAAGTTCCAGTAGAATCTTATGCATACAGAAGGCCAGGTTAATACCCTTAATGTTTACGATTGTCCAACAGATTGCAGTCTCTCACTCTTTCAACACCATCAAAAGTTTTTCTACCTGCATATCTAACAAACCAGATGAGATAATAATAGGTAAAGTCGAGTTAGGTCCTAAGAAAGTATACCTGAGATGAGATAGTAGCGGTTTCAGCTCCAATTGTGGTGGCGCTTTGATCGATGGCTTGGCTAGAGGGATTTTTATTTCTTCCGAGTGTAAAAGCTCAAATTCGATCTCTCTTTTCTAGTACCCTTTCCCTTGAAGAGCCAATGCCTATTCCGCCAAGTCTTCACCATTTACTTCTTCTAAGTTCATGAGGCTGGCTATTAGAGAGTCTTTTGCATTAAGTGCCTCATCATCTTCCTCCATGATCACATCCACTGCATCTATCAAAGAGCAATTTACAAACTCACTAGGTCGCCATATAGACTTTTGCACATTAAATGCTATTTCTTCATTATTCAGTCTCATCTTTAGCTCCCCCATTTCACAATTAATCAGAGCTCTTCCTATGGCCAAGAATGACCTTCCCAAAATTATGGGAATCTCCTCATCAACCTGACAGTCCAGAATGACAAAATATGCTGGAAACACCGAATTTTCCAACTTGCACAAGCACATCGTCAAATATACCTGATGGCTTTTTCACCGTTAGGTTAGCTAGCTATAGTAACATGGATGTGGGCCTTGCTCTTTCAATGCCTAACGTTTTATAGATAGACAATGGCATCAGATTCATAATTTCCCCCAAATCGCACAATGCTTTGGCGAATGCATAGCTACCTATGGTGCATGGAATTTTGAAGCTTCCAGGGTCAGATAGCTTCTCAGCTATAGGTCTTGTCACAACAGTACTACAGGTCTGTGTCAATGTGACAGTTGCCAAGTCTTGGAAGTCGAACTTACGAGACATGAAGTCCTCATCATTTTCGCATAACCGGCTATCTACCTCAAAGCATCAATTAGAGGAATGTTTACCTGAATTTGCTTCAGCATTTCCATGAATATTTTTTACTACTCATCCTTATGATATTTGGCCAACCTTTGTGGGAAGGGTGCTGTAGCTCGCTTCTTTCCTGTGGCTTGAGTTAGATCTTGCTCAGGCACTTTTTCTAATGCCTTCTTGTCACGACCCAAAATCCTAACCTGTCGTGATGGCGCATATCGTGGTACTAGGCAAGATGACATTTATGAAATAACTCCAACACTAAACAAAAAATGGATTTAAAGCAGATTAAATGATAACAACTTCTCATAAACAGGATAGAAAATCCAAAATACAATGCGAACATTCCCAATATCGGGGTGTCACTGAGTACATGCGCATTTATACATCACAAGTCTAGAAAATACTATCTATGATAATCTTGAAACTAAATACAATAAGTGGAAATATAGGGAAGGAGAAACAAGGTCTGCGAAACACCGACAACTACCTCTAAATCTCCAGAAGATCATCTATGCGCGGAAATCAACACCCATTGCATCCGGGAATACCTGGATATGTACACGAAGTGCAGGGTATAGTATGAGTACAACCAACTCAGCAAGTAACAATACTAAATAAACAACTGAAATTAGTGACGAGCTTCATACTTATAGTTCAATCATAGTGATTTCAACATAAGAAAGTAGGCATGCTCTCAAGTTCAATAGATTAGGTCAAACAGTTATTCCATGACAAGTTAAAGTGAAACAGAGTGTAATACCTTCCAGAACTTTCAAGGCAATGGTAGATGGCAGCTAAGTGCAATAATAATGAAATCAAATGCATCCTCTCAGGGCCACGGTCACTCAACCTTCCCATTCTCTCAACACTCGGCACTCGCACTCAATAGGTACTTGAGCTCACTAGTGGTGTGTGCAGATTCCAGAGGGTTTCCTTCAGCCCAAGCAATATAATCCGCACAGACAACTCACGTGTTGTACGGATAACTCACGTGCTATAGTATAATATCTGGATTCGCATAGACAACTCATGTGCTATAGTATAATACCTCATAATCAGGCTCTCGGCCTCACTCAGACATCAACCATTCCAGTCTCTCAGGCTCCCAAAAATCATAATAAGCATCTGAGACAACAATAATATGATGCATATAAAAAGAACAATAGAGACTGAGATGTAATATACAATAAATAGTGACTGAGTACAAAACAATAATTTAGGAGATAATTCAATCTGTACATGACCTCTATGGGTCTCTACAACGCCAACACGTAGTCCAAACATAATTTGTGGTTCAATTTCTCTAATACATAGAGAATGTACAAATAATAACATATTATACAACTACACGGTTCCACGGAATTTGACCAAGTCACAATTCCTATGGTGCACGCCCACACGCCTGTCACCTAGCATGTGCGTCACCTCAAAACCAAATGCATGACATGTAATACGGGGTTTCGTACCCTCAGAACCAAATTTAGAACTATTACTTACCCCAAATCGAGCAAATCTCTACTCCAACACACCCTTGCCTCGCGAAACGATCTCTGAATGCCTCGAATCTAGGCATAAACAATGCGATATAATCAATACGAGATAAAGAAATCAACTCCATAAGAAAATGCCAAGTTATTAATCAAAATCAAAAATCGGCTCAAAAGCCTGCCCCCGGGCCCACGTCTCAAAATTTGATAAAAGTCACGAAACACGAAATCCCTCTCAACCACGAGTCTAACCATATCAAATCTATCAAAACCCGACACCAAATCGTCCCCTAAATCCCCAAATCAAACTCTCCAAACCCCTAGACTCAAACTCCCAAATTTACACCTTAAATACACACCAACTAGGTAGGAAAATCAATGGGGAAGCAATATTATTGATCAAAAATAAGCATAAGGGAATTAACTCAAGAATCCCGTCGAAAAGCCTCTCAAAAATTGCCTAAACCGTGATTGAAATGTTTGAAATGAAGCCAAAAACACGAACCCTTATTTTAATAATTTGCCCTGGCTTTTCGCAATTGCAGCCATATATCCGCACCTAGGGAACCGCTCCTGCGGTCAATTCCCCGCTTCTACGGAAGCCACTTAAATTCCTCAGTCCCACATCTGTGCTCCATGTTTCGCACTTGCGGAGCCGCTTCTACGGAAACAGGCCCGTCTTTAAATTCTGTATCTGCGGGGCCTTGCTCACAACTACGGGCTCGTAGATGCGGTAAATTCCTCGCACTTGCGCCGTGCCCAGGCCAGCCCAACTCCGGTTCTACGGTTCACCTCTAACTTTTGTGAGATCGCACCTACGATCCCCACTCCACAGGTGCGATTAAACCAGAAGCTGGTGAGCTTTATTACTTCCCTCAAACTTCAATTCAACCCGTTAACCATCCGAAATCACCCTGAGTTGAGCCTTTAAACCACCTCGAACAACATCAACAAGTCTTAGCACCTCATATGAACTTAGTTGAGCCGTCAAACCACCTCGAACAACATCAAAAACAAGAATCGCACATAGATTCAAGCTTAATGAAATTTAAACTCTCAATTTCTACAAACGATGTCGAAACCTATCAAATCACATCCGATCGACCCCAAATTTTGCACACAAGTCACAAATGATACCACGGACCTACTCCAACTTTCGGAATCAGAATCCAACTTCGATATCAAAAAGTCCAATCTCGGTCAAACTTTCAAAAAATTCAACTTTTGTCATTTCAAGCCTAATTCCACTCTAAATCACAATCCGGACATGCTCCTAAGTCCAAAATGACCAAACGGGGCTAATAGAACCATCAAAACTCCGCTCTGGAGTCGTTTACTCAAAGATCCACATCTGGTCAATAATTTCAACTTAAACTTTCAACATTGAAACTAATTCTCTCATTTCATCCAGAAATCTCACCAGACCCTAACCGACTACCCCGTCAAGTTACATAACAGATATAAAGTACAAAATAAGTAGTAAATGTGGGAACGTGCTACAACTCTCAAAAGACCGTCTGAGTCGTTACATCCTCCCCTATTAAATAAACGTTCATCCTCGAACGGGTCTAGAAACATACCTGGAATCTCAAATAGGTGTGGATATCTGCTCTGTATCTCCCGCTCGGTCTCCCAAGTAGCCTCCTCAACTGGCTGACCTCTCCATTGCACCTTTACTGAAGCTATGTCCTTTGACCTCAACTTTCAAACTTGCCGATCCAAAATGGCCAACAACTCCACATCATAAGTCAGATCACCATCCAACTGAACTGTGCTGAAATCCAAAACATGAGACGGATCACCGACATACTTCTGGAGCATAGAAACATGAAATACTGGATGCCCATACGACAAATTAGGTGGCAAGGTAAGCTTGTAAGGCACCTCCCCAATCCTTTGAAGTACCTCAAATGGCCTAATATATCGAGGGCTCAACTTGCCCTTCTTCCCGAACCTCATAACACCCTTCATGGGTGAAACCTTGAGTAGTACCTTCTCACCAACCATGTAAGCAACATCACAGACATTCTTGTCGGCATAACTCTTCTCTCTAGACTGCGTCGTGTGAAGCCGCTCCAGAATCATCTTAACCTTGTCCAAAGCATCCTGGACCAAGTTAGTACCCAATAGCCTTAGCCTCCCTAGGCTCAAACCAACCCACAGGATATCTACACCGTCTCCCATACAAGGCCTCATATAGAGCCATATGAATGCTTGACTAGTAGCTATTATTGTAAGCAAACTTAACAAGTGGCAGAAATTGACCCCAAGAACCCCCAAAATCAATGACGGAAGAGCGTAGCATATCCTCCAATATCTGAATAGTGCGCTCAGACAGTCCGTCCATCAGAGGGTGAAATGCTGTGCTCAACTCAACTTGGGTACCCAACTCTCGTTGCACGGCTTTCCAAAACTGCGACGTGAACTACGTTCCCCGATCTGAAATGATGGACACTAGCTCGCCGTGGAGGCGAACAATCTTGTCACAACCCAATTTCACCTATAGGTCGTGATGGCACCCAACACTACAGCTAGGCAAGCCAACTTAATAAATTAAGCATATATTGATACAATTTAAAACTAAGAAAAATAATAAATCACCAAATTCTACCAATGTGTGTGCCAAGACCTAGTGTCACAAGTGTATGAGCATCTAGTAGATTATACAAAACCTCAAATACTGTCTGAAATAAAAATAGACAGAATGAAAACTACAAGGAGAGACACTAGTAGTTACAGAATGGCTCAGAAAGTGCAGCTCACCACTATGCCCATGGATAATATAGGTGTAAGAAGATAGGTCCCCCACTAGTACTTGCCTCAGGTCCTGTACAAAAAGTACAGCAAGTGTAGTATGAGTACGTAAACAACGTGTACCCAGTAAGTATCAAGCCTAATCTGGAAGTGGTAGAGACAAGATGGCCGACTTTGACAACTGGTCCGGTAAGCATAGACTGCTGACCCTGTTGTACTGGTCTACCCCAAAGCTTTGGGCAAAACCTCCGTATGTGACTAGGATTCCCGCACTCATAACAACTCTTTAGTGCGATGGGCTGCTGACTAAGTGTCTGGCCCTGGGGAACTGAATACCCACTAGGAGGACCCTGAATAGCTGGTGGGCAATAGGAACTTTCTGGTATAGCACTGAGATAAGGTCGCACTGGAGCACCTTGAGGAGGTAGTGGTGCTGGAAATGGGGGTCTGCTGGACTACCCCCTCATGAACTGATCCCTGCCCCCAGATGGAGCACCTCTGAACTCTCCAGAGTACCTGAACTGCTTATCTCTCATAATCTGCTCTCGGCTCCGCTGACACACACCCTCAATCCTCCGGGCTATCTCCACAACTAGCTCATAAGAAGTACCCATCTCAACCTCTCGAGCCATAGTGGCCTGAATGCCAGTATGTAAACCGGCTACAAACCTCCGCACTCTGTCCGCCTCAGTAGGGAGTATCATAAGTGCATGGCGAGATTATTTAGAAAACCTCGCCTCATAATCGGTCACTGACATCTGACCCTGCTGGAGCTGCTCAAACTGAAACCGCAACTCTTCCCTATGGGAGGGTGGAATATACCTGTCCAGGAAGATACGGGTGAACCTGTCCCAAGTCATGGGAGGAGAATCTTCTGGTTTGCCAAGAACAGAAGACTTCCACCATCTACGGGCTCTGCCCTCTAGCTGAAAAGTAGCAAAGTCTACCCCATGAGACTCCAATATCCTCATGTTGTGCAGTTTGTCCCTACAACGATCAATGAGGTCATGTGGATCCTTATGTCGCTCACCCCCAAAGACAGAAGGATGTAGTCTAGTCCATCTGTCCAATAGTTTCTGAGGATCAGTGGCTACAACTGGCTTGGGCTCAGGTGTAGCTGCAGCCATTGGTTGGGCTCTACCCACGGGTAGTGCACCCTGGGTCTGATATACAGTAGCTGCCTATCCATGAGCCTGTGCGGTAGGGGTCTGTGCTCCCCCGCCCACCTGAGATGTGGCTGGGTCTACCGGAAATAAACCGGCCTCAGTCATATTGTCCATGAACCGCAGCATACGACCCATGACATCCTGAAATCCTGGTGCATATGTGAAATCCACCGTAGCTGGCTCTGCCATAGGCACCTCATCATGTTCCTCAACAATATGGTTCTCTGCTGGACCCACTAGCAGCATAACTAGAACAATCCTGGGACGTCCTCACCCTCTACCACGGGCTGGAGCCCTCCCTCGGCCTCTAGCAACTGGGGGAGTAGATCTTCCCTGGTCTGGAAGCTCATTCGAGCGCGTTCTCACCATCTGAGAGAGAATAAGAGAAGGATATTTAGAACTACATCAATTGCACAATGTAATATGAAGAAAGGTAATTTCCTAACACCTTATAACCTCTCAAAGATAAGTACAGACGTCTCAGTACCGATCCGCAAGACTCTATTAGGCCTGCTCATAACTTGTGAGACCTACGTGAACCTAGTGCTCTGATACCATGTTGTCACGACCCAATTTCACCTATAGGTCGTGATGGCGCCCAACACTACATCTAGGCAAGCCAACTTAATAAATTAAGCATACATTGATACAATTTAAAACCAAGAAAAATAATAAAACACCAAATTCTACGAATGTGTGTGCCAAGACCTGATGTCAGAAGTGTATAAGCATCTAGTAGATTATACAAAACCTCAAATATTGTCTGAAATAAAAATAGACAGAATGAAAAATACAAGGAGAGACACTAGTAGCTGCAGAACGGCTCAGAAAGTGCAGCTCACCACTATGCCCCTGGATAACGTGGGTGTAAGACGATAGGTCCCCCACTAGTACTTGCCTCAGGTCCTGTACAAAAAGTGTAGCAACTATAATATGAGTACGTAAACAACGTGTACCCAGTAAGTATCAAGCCTAATCTCGAAGTGGTAGAGACGAGATGGCCGACTTTGACACTCACTATTGGTCAATAATAATAATTGAAATACAACTAGGATATTTAAATCAACATGATTTACAGAATTTAAAATAATTTATTTAATCACCGGAAATAATCAAATCCATTCAAATGCAACAATTCTCAATATATTAATTAAATTCCTTCAATTTAAATAATTTCCAATTTATCAATTAAATATCATTTACAGGAATAACAATTAATTCTTTAACAAGCAAGAATAATAATTCATTAAATTCCAAGGATTTTTCAATTTATCAATTAGCTTCGCAAGCTGAAATAAACTATTAAAGTATCGTATAATTATTATTATTAAGCACGATTTCTGCCGAGGACGTACGACATGATTCAGAGTGTCGTGTACACTGCCGAGGAACGTGCGGCGCGATCAATAGATGCATCTATCCTACCGAGGCATTCGGCCCGCTCCACAAGAAATGAGGACATTTTCTTATGTACCTCCGGAATGAGAGTATATTTATTATAAGATAAATTCAGGAGGAAGAACAATTTCTCTTAACAATTAATTAATTAAAACAGAAAAATCAAGTATATGAGATTTTCATCCTTTAATATTTTTATCTAACAATTCATAATATATATATATATATATATATATCAAGTAATATTAATTAAAAAAAGAATACAATTTATACAAGTAATTCATGTTTTGAGTCCTAAACTACCCGGACTTTAGCATTAATAGTAGCTACGCATGGACTCTCGTCACCTCGTGCGTACGTAGCCCCCACAATTAGCAACAATTATTTAATTTTAATCACCTATGAGGTAATTTCCCCCTCACAAGATTAGACAAGAGACTTACCTCGTCTTGCTCCAATTTAATACACTAGAAGGCCTTTTCCACGATTATCCAACTTTGTCTGGCTCGAATCTAACCAAAAATAATTCGATACAATCACTACAAATTATAGGAATCAATTCTATAAGAAAATACTACATTTTCAATAAAAAATCCAAAATTAATTAAAAATTCGTCCGTGGAACCCATATCTTGGATTCCGGCAAAAGTTACGAAATATGAACACCCACTCAACCACGATTCTACCCATACCAAAATCACTAAATTCCGATAACAATTAGGCCCTCAAATCCTCAAATCTATCCAAGAGGGTTTTCAAACTTTTCCAACTCAATTCACCAATTAAATGGTACAAATAGTGATGGATTCGGGTAATTTAACCAATATTGAGTTAAGAACACTCACCCCGTTGTTTTCTCTGGAAATCTCCCAAATATTGCCTAAATCCGAGCTCCAAATCGTTAAAAATGGAAAATGGCCCATTTTCAGAACTTAAACTCTCTGTCCAGTGATTTATTCTACGCGATCGCGAACTTCCTCACGCGATCACGTAGCACAAATTTTACTGCCCAAACATTAACCCTACGCAATCGCGAGCCTCCTCACGCGATCGCGAAGCATTAAGCGCATGGTTAGCTTCTGCTTCATTTCCTCTTCGCGAACGCAGCCTTAGCCACGCGTTCGCATAGCACAACTGAATCCAACCTACGCGATCGCAGACTTGCCCACACGATCGCAGAGAACAAATTCTCAGCTGCCAAAAGCCTACGCGATCGCAACCCAATCCACGCGATCACGTATAAGGAGATCAGAAGAAAATTTCCAGCAGCTATCACCAATGTTCCAAAAGCCAAAAATGATCTGTTAGCCGTTCGAAACTGCCCCAAGCCCCTCGGGACCTCAACCAATTATACCAACAAGTCCTAAAACATCATACGAACTTAGTCGAAACCTCAAATCACATCAAACAATGCTAAAACCATGAATCATTCTCCAATTCAAGCTTAATGAAATTTAAAATTTCCAACTTCTTCATTCGGTACCGAAACCTATCAAATCAAGTCCGATTGACTTCAAATTTTGCACACAATTCATAAATGACATAACAGATCTATCAAAATTTTAAAAACTTGATTCTAACTCCGATATCAAAAAGTCAACTCCCCGGTCAAACTTTCAAACTTAAATTCCTATTTTAGCCATTTCAAGCCTAATTTAACTACGGACTTCCAAATAAAATTCCGAACACGCTCCTAAGTCCACAATCACCATACGGAGCTGTTGGAATCGTCAAAATTCTATTCCGGGGTCGTTTTCTTAAAATGTTGACCGAAGTCAAACTTAGCACTTTAAGGCCAACTTAAGCAACCAAGTGTTCGTTTCAACCTAAACACTTTCAAATCCCGAACCAACCATCCCCGCAAGTCATAAATCATTAAAAGCACATACGGGAAATTTTATTTTAGGGAAAGGGTTCTAAAAGTTAAAATAACCGGTTGGGTCATTACAAATCTCTCAGATGTAAATCTCAATCAACCCTCTGAAGTATAAGTAGTCCCAACTGGAATGAAGTGTGCGGACTTGGTCAGCCGATCCATAATCACCCAAATAGCATCGAACTTTGTCGAAGTCCGTGGGAGCCCAACTACAAAATTCATGGTGATCTTCTCCCATTTCCACTTTGGAATCTCTAACCAGTGAAGCAATCCTCCCGGTATCTGATTCTCATACTTTACATGCTGACAGTTGAGGCACCGAGCTACAAACCCCACTATATCCTTCTTCGTTCTTCTCACCAATAATGCTGCCTCACGTCCTGGTACATCTTCGTGGCACCCAGATGAATGGAGTACCGTGATCTGTGGCCCTCCTCAAGAATCAACTCACGTAGCCCATCCGCATTAGGCACACAAATCCGACCCTGCATCCTCAATACCCCATCATCCCCAATAGTAATATCCATGGCATCACCGTGCTAAACCGTGTCCTTAAGGACAAGCAAATGAGGGTCATCATGCTGCCGCTCTATGATGCGATCATATAAAGAAGACCAAGAAACCACACAAGCCAAAACTCTGCTCGGCTCGGAAACATCCAATTTGACAAACTGGTTGGCCAAGGCCTGAACATCCAAGGCTAAAGGCCTCTTTGCTACTGGTAAATATGCTAAACTCCCCAAACTCTCCGCCTTCCGACTCAAGGCATCGATCACCACATTGGCCTTTCCGGAATGATTGGGGATGATGATGTCATAATCTTTAAGGAGCTCAAACCATCTCCGCTGCCGCAAATTAAGATCCTTCTGTTTAAACATATGTTGTAGACTCCGGTGATCGGTAATAACCTCACCAGGAACACCATACAAATAGTGCCGCTAGATCTTCAAGGCATGAACAATAGCTACTAACTCGAGGTCGTGTACAGGCTATTTCTTCTCATTCACCTTCAGTTGTCTAGACGCGTAGGCAATCACCCTACCTTCCTGCATCAACACTGCGTCGAGACCAATGCGTGACGCATCACAATATACGGTATAGGACCCCGAACCAGTATGCAACACCAACACTGGGGCTGTAGTCAAAGAAGTCTTGAGCTTTTGAAAGCTCTCCTCACAATCTTTGGTCCACCTGAGCGGAGCACCCTTCTAGGTCAATCTAGTCATAGGTGCTACAACATACGAGAAACCCTCTACATATTGACAGTAATACCCCGCCAAACTAAGAAACTCCGGATCTCCATAGATGAGGACGGTCTGGCCAACTCTGAACTACCTCTATCTTCTTCAGATCTACCTTGATCATATCACTTGATACCCCATGGCCCAAAAATGCCACGGACTCTAGCCAAAAATCACACTTAGAAAATTTGGCATATAACTTCTCTCCTCTCAAGGTCAAGAGCACAGTCCTCAGGTGCTGCTCATGATCCTCCCTGCTCTAGGAGTACACCAGAATGTCGTCAATAAACGCAATGACGAATGAATCAAGATAGGGATGAAATACACTATTCATCAAGTGCATGAATGCTGATGGGGCGTTGGTCAGTCAAAAAGACATCACAAGGAACTCGTAATGACCATACCGAGTCCTGAAGACAGTCTTCGAGATATCTGGCTCCTGAATCTTCAACTAATGATAGCTTGAATGCAAGTCAATCTTAGAAAACACTCTGGCACACTGAAGCTGATCAAATAGGTCATCAATACGTGAAAATGGATACCTGTTCTTCACTGTAACCTTGTTCAACTTGCGATAATCAATACACATTCGCATGGAACCATCTTTCTTCTTTACAAACATGATAGGAGCACCCCCCCAAGGCGACACACTAGGCCTAATAAACCCTTTATCAAGGAGTTCCTGAAGATGCTACTTCAATTCCTACAACTCAGCCAGTGCCATACGATACGATGGAAGAGAAATGGGCTGAGTGCCCGGTGCCAAGTCAATACCAAAATCAATATCCCTGTCTGGCGGCATGCCAGGTAGGTCTGCAGGAAACACATCTGGAAAATCTTACACCATCGGGACAGAATCAATAGCAGGAGTATCAGCTCCAACATCCCTCACAAAGTCCAAATAAGATAAACAACCCTTCCCAACCATGCGATGGGCCTTCAAATATGAAATCACTCTGCTGGGAACATAGTCTAGAGACCCTCTCCACTCGATCCTTGACAACCCCGACATCGCCAACGTCACGGTTTTAGCGTGACAATCCAGAACATCATGACATGGAGACAACCAATCCATACCCAAGATCACATCGAAGTCCACCATAATAAGCAATAAGAGGTCAGCTCTAGTCTCAAATCCCCCAATAGATACTACACACTGTCGATATACACGATCCACAATAATAGTATCGCCCACTGGCATAGATACACGAACAGATGAAGCTAAGGACTCACGGGGCATATCCAGATAATAAGCAAAATATGATAATACATATGAATAAGTGGAACCAGGGTCAAAAATGCAGAGGCATCCCTGTGGCATACTGAGACAATACATGTGATCACCGCATCAGAGGAAACAACATCTGGTCTGGAAGGGATAACATAGAATCGGGCCTGACCTCTAGTTGCTTGGGCCCCACCCCGAGCTGGCTGAGTGGGTGGTGTAACTGCTGGTGCTGGTGCCATCGGCCAAAAACTCAATTTTGGAGCCCCACTCGACAACCTAGGGCAATCTCTCTTGATATGACCAAAGTCTCTGCACTTGAAACAACCCCTCATGTGACAGAACTGCTGCTCCAGATAACCCGAGGAATTACCTATAGAAGCTTGAGAGGATGAGGTATGGTGAGAACTCGTCACTGGTAGTGCATTGAATAAAGACTAGCATGAATGAGCATTGTAAGAACCGTGGCTAGCTGATGCACCACGATGAGCAGGACTAGTCGTCTGAGCGGGCCTATAAGGACGACCCCTGTTTTGGTAGGACTGCCCCCCAGAAGATACAACACCAAAACCGCCTGAACCTCGAAGCCTCTTGGCCTCTCTCTCACCCCGCTCCTAGCTACAAACCATCTCTATCTGCTGAGCAATGTCAACCACCTCGTCAAAAGTGGCACTAGATACTCTCTCTCTAGTCATAGCAACTACAACTGATACGTAAGACCATCAATGAATCTCATGATCCTCTCCCTAACAGTGGGAACCAACCAAACTACGTAACGAGCTAACTCAGAAAACCTCATCTCGTACTGGGTCACAGACATGCCATCTTGTCGAAGTTTCTTAAACTGTCTGCGCAACTCCTCCATACGAGACTGCGACACGAACTTCTACAAGAGTAGAACAGAGAAATCCTGCCATGTAAGTGGTGCTGCACCGACCAGCCTGCATCTCTCATAAGCCTCTATTTCTGCAATTCACCTCTCATTTCTACGAGATCAGACCTGCGATCCCCACTCCGCAGGTGCGATTACACCAAAAGCTGGTGAGCTTCAGCACTTCCCTCAAACTTCAATTCGATCTGTTAACCATCTGAAATCACCCTGAGGCCCTTAGAACCTCATCCAAACATACCAACAAGTCTTAATACCTCATACGAACTTATTCGAGCCTTCAAACCACCACGAACAACATTAAAATCATGAATCGCACATAGATTCTTTAAACTCCCAATTTCTACAAACGATGCCAAAACCTATCAAATCACATCCGATTGATCCTAAATTTTTCACACAAGTCACAAATGACACCACAGACCTACACCATGAGCACACGTATGGTTGGTTGGTGCATGGTGTACATAATCCCCCATTAGTCGTGTCAACAATGTGTACCTGCTTCTGGCCTAATTTATCAATCTTCTTGGTGAGGATACTCATTTGCGTCATCAGAGTAGCCATATTCTCGGCTATGGAGTTGTTCAGGTCCAATGCTACTGAGTGAACTATAGGGGTGATTGAAGTGTCTCTTGTCATTCATCCTGAGTTTTGAGCCATTTTATCTAGAAGGACCTTACACTCTCTAAATGACTTGGTCAAAAATGCTCCACCTGCTGAAGCATCAACATTGGCCTTCAAGCTATCCGCCAATCCTATGTAAAAATGTTGTCCCAACATCTGATCCTGAATGCCATGATGTGGACACTTAACTAGCATACCTTTGAACCTCTCCCACGTTTCTTTGAACTTCACCCATGTCTAATTCAATTTGTTCTCTTGGGTGTTGTTGTCGTTTGTCTTTCCTGTTTGCACGATTTAATGCCTTGAACGCTTTCTCAATGGTAATGCTTCAAATAATTCACAGTTCTTGAGGAGTTTCTAGGCATACACCTATAACAAATTAGACTACAAACGTTAGAATTTCAATGTAATGAAGTAAAATGGATAAAATTGACTAAACTAAGAATCCTAGCAATTCTTCTAGCTGTAATTAATAACAATGTTGCTTCCCCGGCAACGGCGCCAAAATTTGATCACGCCCAACTATACCTCCTAAGAGGTCTAGCGGTCGTTGCAAATATAATCTGGTTTACAAGTATGGAGTCGAATCCCATAAGGAAATAACATACTAATTACAACCAATAGTTTTGCACGAATTCAAGTAATCAACCTTCAAAAATATTATATAACGATTTGAGAGTTTAATAACTAAGATCAAAGTAATTAAAAATGCAGTAATTTATAACTAACAAAGCAAATGTTGTAGACAAGAATTGGAAAAGTCTAAGGTCGTGAGTATTTTGATTGTCGTAGCTCTCTCTCGAGAAACTACTACAATTTACTAGACGTATTCTCTCGAACTACGCTACCTGGTACTAATTTACCGCTCACTACGATCGCACCAAGGCTTCGTTATCTCTTATCCCGCCTTTAAACCCTCTGTATCGATCTCTCAACTACGTTAGGAGTTGTGTTGTTAAATAACTACCTAAATGTCTACTCTCTCTCGAGCAATATACACACTAAATAGGCCTAGTTAATTGAGAGCTCTTCAATTAACAACAATAAAAATATAGTTGAACAAGTAGAGAAAAATCAAAGGCAAATCTATATTAAACGCATTAGAAAATCATCCTCCAATAGGTCTCATCAAACCTTAGATAAGAGAGTTTAGCTACTCATAAATACAACAACAATTAACATAATGTTCAGAGACATTAAACTATAAAGTAAAGAGATAAAGAAAGGGAAAACTCGTTTTGATTCCTGCTCCACAGTGCTTGGCAGCCTTTTTCTTCTTCAAAATCGTGTCCAACCCTAGAATAACTCGTTTGGGGAGTATTTATATCAATCCCCCGGTCCAAATCCGGGTTGGGGTCTTTTAACCTGCGACTTTTAATTATTGTGCTATAGAACTCGCGAAGCGTGGTCTGTAGCGCGGTCAACCTGGCTATACACCTCACGAAGCGTGGTCTGTAGCGCGGTCAACCTGGCTATACACCTCGCGAAGCCTGGTCTATAGCGCGGTCGACCTGGCTATAGACCTCGCGAAACCTGGTCTATAACGCGGTCAACCTGGCTATAGACCTCGCGAAGCCTGGTCTATTGTGCGGTCTGGGTATTTGATGCTTTTGGCTCTTTTCGTGCATTTTGTCCTCTTTTTGTGCAACTTTCATTCGATGATTTATTCTCACGTTCCTACACATAAAACAATAGAATTTAGCGCAATTGTTGTACAATAACTCACTAAACCAACAAAATATAGGGCGAGTAATGTGCTAAAAGTATAGCATTTTGGCCTAACATCAATCTGCAACTGTCTCGTGTGGTAAAGAACGATCCTTGCATTATTTTTCACGCGGATCATCCTTTAAGGAATCAGCTCTACTTTCTTGAATTTTCTGTTCATGGTAGGGAAGAAGAGGTTGCGAGGAAAATCAGCACGCCTTTTGCAATCTCTGTGCCTGAATTTAAAGTGGTTGGTTCGTGTCATGGATTATTGTGCATATGTCATTCTCCGTTTAGTAATGAACTTTATGTGTGCAATCCTTTTACAAGGGACTACAAAGAGCTGCCTAAATCAGTAGAATTTGAGGTGCAAAAATTGCTTCTTGGATTTGGTGTTCATCCCATTACCAAAGAGCACAAGGTGATCAAGATCATAAATTATGCAAATATGTATAATCATGTGTCTTGGCGCTATCGTAGGTATCGACCTCCCTACTTTAGATGTTCAAGTATTTAGTCTTGGTAGTAACAGATGGAGAAGTGTTGGAGAAGTTGTTTATCGGTTCGAACCAAGTTCTCAAGGAGTTATGTTAAATGGGAAGATGCATTGGTTGACTCAATTTGGAAAGTATAATGGACGTCGTGATAGGCTTATCGTTTCCTTTGATTTAGCTAAGGAGGTATTTGCTGAAGGTCCAAAGGCTTATTTAATAAGTGTTGGGTGAAGGAGTTCATAATTGGAGCTTATACACCAACTCCAAATGCTGTCACTCAACATTTGCAGCCATTGGTAAAAGTTCTATGCCTTTTCAAGAATGGAGAGATCTTGCTTGAGTATAAAGGTGGCAATTTGGTTTCGTATGGTCCTAAAAATAGTATTTTTAGGACTCTAAAATTTCATGGAATGCCTAATTTGTTTCAGACATGTGTTCATATGGGTTTCCTTAATTGGATTGATATCCCACCTTCTAATTAGATCATCAAACTTATTATACCTTCCTGTTGGAAAACTTCCTCATATGTTTAAGCATATATTAGTTCTGTTTCCTTTTAAAGTCATTTCCCTTTGTTTTTCATTCTTAGTACGTTGTTGATTTGTTTTGTAAAATATTTCTGTGTAACATACAGAAGATGATTCGGACTTTCAGTGTATGTTTAAGATAATGTAATCTTCTGAATCAATTAATAAGACGTAGAGTCATCTTTGTTTTATGAATTGTGACTTATAACATCAAACTATAGGTCATTTATGCTTAACTACAGCTGCAGGTAAATCTTCCCACAACATTCTAGAACATCTAGATGTGTCTACTAGATAAATATCAAGGATACTACACTATGATAATCTAGAGAAGTCTATGTTTTTTTCCAAAACGTAGACTATGATAATCTAGAGAAGTCTATGTTTTTACACTAATGTTCCAGGGGATGCCTAATTTGTTTCAGACATTTGTTCATATGGGTTGCCTTAATTGGATTGATATCCCACCAGCAGATCTTTTACAAAATTAGATCATCAAAATCATTTATACCTTCTTATTGAAAAACTGTCATATATGCTTAACATATTTTAGCATTTCCAGCTTGCTCCCCGCTATGGTTTGGACCTTTTGCCTGCTTAGAAGTGGATTCGAAACACTGACACATGGATCTTTAGTCGTTTGTTGTTCTCTTAATGCCATTACCCTAAGTCCTTGTACACAAGCAGTATGTCAAAGAATCAACTCAGCTTCCTACATTGTGATTTATAACATAGCGCTGCAGAGTGCATGTCATTTATGCTTGAATAGAGGCACAGATAAATGGTTAGATGTGAACTATCACCATTTGAGCATGTTACTGTTTTGTCAAAAGAATGACATTTATTAATAGTCCTTTCACTTGGTCATACAGAAGTAAAAATACTCAAAAGAGCAACTCAAGAGTCTTGGGCACAATTAACAACGTACACTAAATGCATTACAAGCTCCTAAAAGATTGCTCTTGAAAAAAACTAAAAGACATTTGGAGAAATGAAAAGTTATCAACTAGTACCAAGATATGCATTATTTCCAAAGAATTGCAGTAATTCCAACAGACATCTAAAAGAACATACTCTTTTGTTAACGGACTATAACAATTACCAGAGTTCCTAAGAGTCCAGGCATCCATTTCCAAGTCTCTATACTTATCTTTGTATAACTATTGTTTGTATGTGTGATGGATATAGAAACCAACAACCAGAAGTGTCAATCTGATGAACCTCCCACAAGATATGGATTCGATTCCCTACCTCAAGAAATTGTCGTTGACATAGCTTCTAGGCTTCCCATAACATCTCTGGTCCAATTCAAGTTTGTTTGCAAGTCATTCTACAACTTGTCTCATGATCTAGAGCTTGTGAATTTGTATCTGTCTCGTGCAGTAAAGAACGTTCCTTGCATTATTTTTGACCTGTTTAATCGTTTTTACTTTCTCGAATTTTCTGATCATGGTAATGAAGAAGCGATTGTGAGGAAAATCAGCACCTCTTTCGCAAACTCTGTGCCTGAATTTACAGTGGTCGGCTCATGTCATGTACTACTGTGCGTTCGTGATCCTGTGTTTCATAATGCACTCTATGTTTACAATCCTGTTACAAGTGACTACAAAAAGCTGCATATGTCAATAGATTTTGTGATGGAAGAATTGATTTTTGGATTTGGTTTTAGTCCTGTTACCAAAGAGTACAAAGTGATCAAGATCGCATATATTGATCACCCTTGGTGCTGTCCAGGTTGTACTTCAGAAGTTCAAGTATTTGGTCTTAATGGCAACAGTTGGAGAAGTATTAGGGAAGCTGGTTACCAGATTGATCCATTTAGCTCACAAGGAATTATGTTAAATGGGAAGATGCATTGGTTGACTCAATTAAAAATGTATTATGGACGTCATGACAGGCTCATTGTTTCCTTTGATTTAGCTGATGAGCTATTTGCTGAAGTTCCAAAGGTTGATTTTAATGTCGACCCAATAATCTGTCTTTCACAACAAATTAGGAGCTCTCGCACGATCAACAGAAGAACAACAAGAAGGATGTTAAAAAATAGTCTAATGAAAAACTAGCCGACTTAATATACTCCTTTATTCCTTCAAACACAACCTTCCAAGTGCAACTCTCCTCTTTTGTACACTTCCTCTTGCCATTTTCCTCTTCAAAAAAAACTCATACTGCTTTCTCTACATCAAACTAGCCACCTTTAACATAAGCGTTCTAACATTTATTTTTTGGACTTTGTACTCTAGTTGCCCATTCGGCTCCCTGCTACATCATGGCTGAAATTTCAATAAACCAATGTCACAAACTAGTATTTTGTTGTTGTTGCAGCTTAGCTTGTTGCTACTGTTTCCTTTGATGTTAATATCTTTCCGGCCCTCTTTGTTGATATTGCGTGTTTCTACTATTTCTTTTCATTTTTCTCGAGCCGAGAGTCTATCAGAAATAGCCTCTCTACCTTCCCAAAGTAGGGGTAAAGTAAGCGTATACACTACCCTCCTCAGACCCTACTTGTGGGATTTCACTGGCTTGTTGTTGTTGTAATGTCAATAACTAGCCATTCTCTCCCTATATATGCACATTTCAAAGACCTCAAAACCAACAAAACCGCTATTGTTATCACATTTTGGAGTTGGTAGGTGAAGTTGGAGGCAGAATAGTGATCCTAATTTTCAGTGGCGGACCCAGGATTTTGTGCAAGCGGGTTCAATCTTAGAAGTAAAATAGTAGTTGTCAAGTGGGTTCAAATAAAATATTTATACAAAATTTATGCAGCTTTAATCCTAATTTATATATATACACAGTATTATTTTTTGATGAACCCGCTTGCCACCACGTGCGTCCGCCACCGCTAATATTGCATGCCCTTCTATTACATTACTACAAGAAAGATTCAGGCAATTAGAAAGAGCAAAACAGCAGAGAGAAAACAGAACAATAAAATCGTTCTCAGAGCCCCATGTAATGTCTTCAGCCAAGAATTTTGTTGCTGTCAAGCCAGACTTACCACATGAACTGATTTTTCTATCGCGGACGACTGAATCAGATGAAGACCAGCTCTTACTTGGACTCAGTTTGAACAGCAAGCACACAGCGGTCTAAGTCAGAAAGACTCAACTTTTCGCGGTGGAGTTTGAATCCTAAACATAGACAAGAAAATTCTGAGGTTGATATTTCTCTTCATTTGTTGGCATACAATTTATATGCCAGACTCTTTTTAAGTGTTTAAAGAAGAGGGAAACTAAATGTAATTATATAGAACTAGCTACATCATCTTGATATACTCATGTTTGTGTATCCCCTTCATGTTGAGATCAGAGGAAACTTGTAATAATTATCTTTGAATAGAGATACTGAATAATATTTTTGCCTTAATTGACACCCTTTCGCCGAAAGATTATACTATATATCTGGGTCAACTTATTTTCTTATGTATATGTACACTATATGTTGAATCATCTTAGTTTTCTTGGTGCATTTGTTTTCCTATATTTTGCCACTCCTTAGTAAAATTCCTGGCTCCACCACTATTTGTTCGAACAATGGTTTCCTTGTGTTTATATGAGAGTGTAGCAAACTAATTGATAAAGCTCTCATGTGACCAATTAACTTGGGTGAAGACATGGTTACATGCTGGCAATATATGAATTTAGGGCTGGCAAGGTGTGCTATCTCTGTATATGTTAACAACAACAAATCCAGTGTAATCTCACAGGTGGGGTCTGGAAAGGAAGGTGTGTACGCAACCTTACCCCTACTGCGGGCATATTTAAAAATTTATATTTGTGGGTAGATTTAAAATGGTCCTTTAAATATTTTCTGAGCAGTTTTGGTGCTCTAACTGTAAAAAAAATTGAATACATTTGGTCTCTGTCAAATATTTAAGAAGAATATGAAATTTACTTTTAAGCCATTTAAAATCCTTCCAGCGATTCAGAAAATATGGAAATCTGTTGCTATTTCTAAAATGAAGGCAAGCAATATAGTGGACATATACATGAATACAAAAATGCCTCAATCTTAAATAAGTTGAGATCAGCTATATAAATGTTCATTTACTGTGTTTCATCTACAGTTCTCAGTGTTATTTTAGTTTAGTAAGAGATATATGGCATGTAACGATATAGTATGAGTTCAAGAAACAAGACTGTAAACCGTCTAAACATTTACCTGCAGGTATAAATTAAGCATAATTCACTTGTAGTTTGATGCTTTAAGTGACAATCTATGAAATAAAAATGACTCTAAGTCTTATTAATTGATTCAAAAGATCACATAATCTTTAAACATACACTGAAAATCAACATCTTCTTCTGTATGTTACACAAAGAACTATTTTACAAAACAAAGCAACAACGTACTAAGAGCGAAAAACAAGGGAAATGACTTTAATATATGCTTAAACATATGAGAAAGTTTTTCAACATGAAGGTATCTAATTAGCAGGTGGGATATCAATCCAATTAAGGCAACCCGTGTGAGCACATGTCTGAAACAAATTAGGTATTCCCTGAAATTTTAGACTCCTAAAGATACCATTTTTAGGATCATATGAAACCAAATTGCCACCTTTATACTCAAGCAAGATCTCTCCATTCTTCAAAAGGCATAGAACTTTTGCCAATGGCTGCAAATGTTGAGTCACAGAATTTGGAGTTGGTGTATAAGCCCCAATTATGTACTCCTTCACCCATGACTCTTTCACATTGTATTCTTTCATTACCCAAATTTCTATTCCTCCCCCTCTTTGGTGAGGCAAAGTTAGAGCAACAGCAAGACAATCTCCAACAACTGCGAGATGAAACTTCTTAATTCTTGGATTGACACCATAATCAATCTTTGGAACTTCAGCAAATACCTCCTCAGCTAAATCAAAGGAAACGATAAGCCTATCACGACGTCCATTATACTTACCAAATTGAGTCAACCAATGCATCTTCCCGTTCAACATAACTCCTTGAGAACTTGGATCGAACCGATAAACAACTTCTCCAACACTTCTCCATCTGTTGCTACCAAGACTAAATACTTGAACATCTGATTTACCAAAGTACGGAGGTCGATATCTACGATAGCGCCAAGAGACAAGATTATACATATTTACATAATTTATGATCTTGATCACCTTGTACTCTTTGGTAATAGGATGAAAACCAAATCCAAGAACCACTTTTTGCACCTCAAATTCTACTGATTTAGGCAGCTCTTTGTAGTTCCTTGTAAAAGGATTACACACATAAAGTTCATTACTAAACAGAGAATGACATATGCACAGTAATCCATGACATGAACCAACCACTTTAAATTCAGGCACAGAGTTTGCAAAAGGGGTGCTGATTTTCCTCACAACCTCTTCTTCCCTACCATGATCAGAAAATTCAAGAAAGTAGAGCTGATTCCTTAAAGGATAATCCGCGTGAAAAATAATGGAAGGATCGTTCTTTACCACACGAGACAGGTGCAGATTCACAAGCTCTGAATCATGTAATAAGTTGTAAAATGACTTGCAAGCAAACTTGAATTGGACTAAAGATGTTATAGGGAGCCTGGAAACTATGTCAAGGACAATTTCTTGAGGTAGGCAATTAAATCCATATCTGGGGTGAGCTTGTTCAGATTGACACTTTTGTTTCTTGGTTTGTCTGTCCATGACACACAGAAAAATGGGCAGAGAAAGATTAGAAAGGCTTGGAAATGGAGGAAGATATCCCGAGAAAACAACTAGGAGGCGTGGAAATTTAGGAACTCATATAGTACTACTTAATTCCACAAAGAATATTCTTTTTGGATGGCTATACTTATCCACATCGATGAATACACTAATTGAATAAATAAATTGGGGCAGAGGGAGTAAGAAGTAACTAAAATTTAATTAGTTTTGAAACGTTGGCTAAAGCTTGATTATTAGCTGTTCAAAAAGTGACTATTTTCCCATTTTTTTCAGTAAAAAGACTCGAAAAGTAAGTTACCCCTCCGTTCTAATTTATGTGAACATGTTTGACTGAACACGGAGTTTAAGAAAAAATAAAGATTTTTGAAATTTGTGGTCCTAAACAAGTCAAAAAGGGGCTCAGAATATTTATGTGGTTATAAAAGTTTCTCATTAATGGTAGAATTGTAAGTTTAAGCAAAATTGTTTCTAAATTTAGAAAGGGGTCATTCTTTTTGGAACGTACCAAAAAAGAAATAGGTTCTTATAAAGTGAAACGGATGGAGTATATATTTATTGAATTTGTGTAAGCGTCAATATAGATAAGTTTAGCCGTCCAAAAGAATTATAATAAGATGACTTATAGGTATACAAATATCTATGACTTTTTTTAGATTATAAATTTTAAAAAATTTCTATTTTTTCATAAATTTCGTGCCTAGTCAAAATACATAAATTGGGACGGCAGCGAAAATACGAAAACGTCATTTGGAAAATATACACCTAGACTAAAACAAAGAAACCATTAAAAATTCGAACATACTCTAGACAATTTAGAATACATGAACACTAGGACACAGTTGAAACTTTATGTAAATTTTGAACTTCAGGACACAGTCAAGGAGTTCCACTTTTACAGGAGCGGCTCAAGTATTTTAGAGGCTGTCACGGCTTCATTTTTCCTCCGTAGTATGTCGTGATCGCACCTAGTCTCCAAGACTAGGTAAGCCTAACAGATTTACGAAAATACATAATATTAATCTGAAGCCCAAATCTCAACACATGAAATAATTATAAAACTGTCATTCAATAATTACAATTTTCAAAACCCGATGGAAACAAATCACAAGCTTCTAAGAGCAAATACTAAGTGTCTCTATACATCATAGTCAAAAGAAAAATAAGAAAAACAACATAGTAAGGATAGAGGGGGACTCCATATGCTAAGACAACTCAATTAATGTATTTTAAAAGAAGACAACTCAGTTAAAGAAATTCAAAAGATGACAAATCAGCAAGAATCGATTTTTTTCAAAATCGGCTCGTGTACGCACTCGTCACCTCGCATTCACGGCGCTCACATATCACAAATTGTTATAACAGTACCAAATCCTAAGGGGATTTCCCCACACAAGGATAGACAAGTCACTTACCTCAAATCTCGCTCAATCAATCGGTAAGAATGCCTTTCCCTCGACTTTTCAACTCTGAATGGCCCAAATCTAGCGAAAAGCAATTACATATCGTGAATAAAACTACAAGAAACTAATTTAAATCATAAGTTTACGACTTTAGCAAAGAATCGAAAAATCGTCCCAAAAAGTCGACTCAGGCCCACGTCTCTGAATCGGGTAAAAGTCACAAAATACGAACACACATTCGATATCGAGTTTACCCATATCAAAATTACCAAAGTCCGACATCAACCTGACCCTCAAATCCTCAAATCAAACTCTCCAAATTCCTAGCCTCAAACTCCCAAATTCCACCTTAAATACACACTAACTAGGTGAAAAAATAAATGGGGAAGCAAGATTATTGATAAAAAATAAGCACAAGGGACTTACCTCAAGAAATCGCCAAACCCGAGCTCAAATGTTTAAAATGAGAAAAAATCGTGAACCCTTGCATTTAAGTGTTCTGTCCGGCATTTCCGCTACTGCTGACACTTAGCCGCATCTGCGGCGTCGCAGAAGCGACAACATACCTGCATTTGCGGTTCTCTCGCTCCTGCGGTCGAATCTTCTGCACCAACGGCACTTCCACTTCTGCGGGTGCGCATCTGCGAACACGCCTCCCCAAGCACCCGTTCGCTTCTGCAATCGATCTTCCGCATAAGCGATTCCGCTTTTGCGGACCTCATAACGCACCTGTGACTACTGGCTAATTCCCCTAGCCCCGCACCTGCGTCCCATTGCTCTCTTCTGCGGGCTCGCACCTGCGGTCAACCTTGCGCAGGTGCGATTACACAAGAACCAGCCGAGCACCAAAAAATCTTCTAAGTCTAAAATTAATACGTTAACCATCTGAAACTCACCTGAGGTCGCCGAAACATCAACCAACTATACCAATTAGTCGTAAAACATCATACGAACTTAGTCTAGCCTTTAAATCACATCAAATAACGGTAAAAACACAAATCACGCATCAATTCAAGCCTAATGAACTTTAAAACTTCAAACTTCTACATCCGATGCCGAAACCTATCAAATCAAGTCCGATTGACCTCAAATTTTGCACCCAAGTCATATTTGATATTACGGACCTACTCCAACTTTCAGAATCAAAATTCGACCCTGATATCAAAAAGTCTACTCCCGGTCATACTTCCCAATTTTTATCAAATTTCTAACTTTCGCCCATTGACACTAAAATGACCTGCGAGCCTCCAATTCAACATCCGAACATGCTTCTAAGACCAAAATCACCTTACGGAGCTATAGGAACCGTCAAAACTCCATTACGGAGTCGCCTTCACATAGTTCAAACTACGGTCAATTCCTACAACTTAAGCTTCCACTTTAGGGACTATGTGTCCCATTTCACTCTGAAACAAAAAAATACAAATCCTCCCGGCAAGTTACATAACCACTAAATGTAGTAGAGGGAGCAATAAATAGGGGTTTGAGGCTACTACTCTCAAAATAAATGGTCGGGTCGTTACATCCCCCCCCTCTTAAAACATACGTTCGTCCTCGAACGAGTATAGAGACATACCTGAAGTGGTGAAAAGATAAGGATAATTGTTGCGCATATCATACTCGGTCTCCCAAGTCGCCTCCTCGACCGAATGATCCATCCACTGAACTTTCACTGAAGAAATTTTCTTTGACCTCAACTTTCGAACCTGTCTATCCAAAATGACCATTGGCTCCTCAACATAAGATAGATCCTTGTCCAACTGGACTGAGCTGAAGTATCACACATGAGACGGATCGTCGTGATACTTCCGGAGCATGGAAACATGGAATACTGGATGAATTGCAGAGAGACTCGGTGGTAGTGCAAGTCTATAAGCCACCTCTCCAACTCTCTTAAGGATCTCAAAAGGTCTGATACACTTAGGGAAAAACTTGCCCTTCTTTCCGAACTTCATAACACCCTTCATGGGCGAAACCCGTAGCAAGACCCGCTCCTCAACCATGAATGCAACGTCGCGAACCTTCCGATCTGTATAACTCTTCTGCCTGGACTAGGCTGTACGAAGTCGATCTTGAATCAATTTAACCTTTTTCAAGGGATCCTGAACCAAGTCTGTACCCAATAGCCTAGCCTCACCCGGCTCGAACCAACCCACTAGAGACTGGCACCATCTACCATACAAAGCCTCATACAATGCTATTTGAATGCTCGACTGATAAATATTATTGTAGGCAAACTCCGCAATTGGCAAGAATTGATCCCAAGCAACCCCAAAATCAATCACACATGCACGAAGCATATTCTCCAATATATGAATAGTGCACTCTGATTGTCCGTTCGTCCAAGGGTGAAATGTTGTACTCAACTCCACACGAGAACCCAACTCACATTGTACGGATCTCCAGAACCATGATGTAAACTGCGTACCCCAGTTAGAGATGATAGATACCGATATGCCATAAAGCCTGACAATCTCGCGGAGGTAAAACTGAGCCAGCTGCTCCGAAGAGTAAGTAGTAACCATAGGAATGAAATGAGCTAACTTGGTCAATCTATCCATAATCACCCAAACTGCATCGAACTTCCTCTGAGTCCGTGGGAGCCCAACAACAAAATCCATAGTGATCCGCGTAACGACCTGACCGGTCGTTTTGAGCCCTAGCACATCTTTCGGTAGTTTGAGACCCTGGGCAGCTTCACTTCAGGTATTATGACTTGTACGCGTGGTTGGAATTTAATTTTGCGAAGTTCGGAATTGATTTGGAAAGAAAATTATAATTTCTGAATCCTTAAGTTAGAGGAATTGACTAAAGTGTGATTTTTGAGTAAACGATCTCGGAATCGGGATTGAAAGGTTCCAACAGGTTCGTATGATGAATTTGGACTTGGTAATATATCCGGATCGGGTTTTGGATGACCCGGGAGCGTTTCGTCGCCTATTATGAAAGTTGGCATTTTGGAAAAATTTCCTAAATTTGGGTTGAAGTGCATTTAAATGTTATTGATGTCCGTTTGGGATTTTGAGCTTGGGAATAGCTCTGTATGGTAATTCTGGTATTGGGAGCGCATCTGGATGTGGATTTGGAAGTTCGTAGGTCATTTTGAGGTCATTTGGCAAAAGCTGGAATTTGAAGGTTTTTGAGGAGTTTGACCGGGAGTGGACTTTTAGATATCAGGGTCAGATTCTGATTTCGGAAGTTGGAGTAGGTCCGTAATTTCAATTATGATGTGTGTGCAAAATTTCAAGTGAATCGGACGTGATTTGATAGGTTCTGGCATCGAATGTAGAAGTTTGAAGTTCTAAAGTTTATTAAGCTTGAAATGGAGAGCGATTCATGAATTCGATGTTGTTTGATGTTATTTGAGGCCTCGAGCAAGTTCGTGTTATGTTTTTAGACTTGTGTGGGTGTTTGATTTGGAGCCCCGGGGCCTCAGGTGTGTTTCAGAGTGTTTTATTAAGAAGTTGGATTGCTGGTTCTGGTATGATCGCAGTTGCGATGTTTTGGTCGCAAATGCGACCATCGCAATTGTGAGGAAATGTTCGCATTTGCGAACCTGGGCTGCTGAGGGAATGGATCGAATTTGTGACAATATAGTCTCTTTTGCGAAGCCTGAAGAGTTAGTATTTGCGAACTCTATATCGCATTTGCGACGAAGGACATCTCTGTCAGGGGTCGCATTTGCGATGCTTTGTTCGCATTTGCGAACCCCCCTGTCGCAAATGCTTCTGGAGCCAAGGGATTTTATGCCGAGACTTAGCTCATTTCCCGCTTGGACTTAAGCGATTTTTGAGAGGATTTTGAGAGGGGATTTCATCATTTTCAAGAGGTAAGTGATTTCTTCTAGTTGTGAGTTAAATACAAGGTTTATACATGGATTAAGACATGAGAATTTGTAAAAATTTTGGATTTTAAAGAAAAACCTAAAAATTGGTATTTTTGGATTTTGACCACGAATTTGGCTATGGAATTGAGAATAAATTATATATTGGAGTTTGTAATGCTATGGGTAGTGTTTATCTTCGAAAAAATTGAAATCCGGGCATATGGGCCCGAGGGTTGCTTTATCCATTTTTTGAGCAAAGTGGGAAAGTGTTATAAATTGATTAATTATGAGTATTAGAGTATATTTTGATTGGGCTGCATCTTATTTGACTAGTTTTGGAGCGTTGGGCATCAGTTTGAGTTATTTTAAGGGCTTGAGAGCCGGTTTTGGAATTTCGGAGCGAGGTAAGTCTCCTTTCTAACCTTGTAAGAGGGAATTAACCCCATAGGTGAACTAAATTATTATGTGCTTCTATTTGTGGGGACTACGCACGCATGAGGTGACGAGAGTCCGTATGTAGCTACTAGCTATGCCTATGTCCGGGAAATTTAGGCTTCCATCATGCCTTGTGAGTATTGTTATTGATTTATGTTTATTGTTTGTCTTGAGAAGGAGCGGGATTGAGTTTCCTGATTAAATGTTTTGAAAGGAGTTGAAACTGAAGAAAAATTGCAATCTTAAAAATTTTCATTTGAATTTCCTATTTTGAAAAGAATGGAAGAATGCTATAATAACTTAAGAAATCTATGTGTAACCGCGTCGCAAGTATGATCTGCGAGCGGGGTAATTCCTTAAATTTATATTTGACCACGTCGCATGTATGATCCGCGAGCGGGGTAATAGATGCATCTATGATTTGCATCGTTCGACCCTCGGCAGTGCACAATTTACATTTATGTTGGATCAAGCGGTATGTCCTCGGTGGTATTTATATGTGATAATAGAACATGAAGTTCCTTTTATAATTGGTATAAATTATTTATTTGAAAGATCATTTGTTTTAAATGAAGGAAGGGATTTGGGTTCTTAAATATGGTGATGAATTGTTTAGTTATTTCTTGTTCTGAGTTTTATTATTACATATATCTTGCTTAATTAGACTTTCATATTATCATATTGTTGGCCCTTAGTAAGTGTCGAAGTCGACCCCTCGTCACAACTTCTTCGAGGTTAGACGGGATACTTACTGGGTACGAGTTTATTTATGTACTCATGCTACACTTGTTGCACATTTTTGTAGGGGTGCATATATGTCTAGTGACCTTGTGGGCGCAGAGGCGCGGTTATAGTAGGGATTTAGGTGAGTTGCATTCCACGTTACGAGTCCGCAGCCAGTAGAGTCTCTTTCAGAGCATTTATAGTTTTCTGTCCAATTTGTGTTTCGGACAGATGTTGTATTTTATTTTATATTCTTAGTTGATACTCATGCACTTATGACACCGGGTTTTGGGCGATTATGGGTTGCATTGTATTGGAACTTTTAAAGATATTCTTATTTATTTTGTAAACTTCATCTTTTACTATTTAATTGAAGGAAATATGATTTTAGAAATATTAGAAACGAGAACCAAATTAAGTATTTATTTTTAGCTTGCCTGACATTGGTGTCTGGCGCCATCACGACCCTTATGGATTTTGGGTCATGACAACATGATATCAGAGTACTAGGTTCACTTAGGTCTCACAAGTCATGAGCGAGTCTAGTCGAGTCTTGCGGATCGGTACAGAGACATCTGTACTTATCTTCGAGAGGCTACAGGGCTGTTGTGAGCACTTCCCTTCTTGATTCCTCATCATGCGATTCGATTCCATTAAGGCTTATGCCTTCATTCCTTTCCTATTCAGTCTTATGCGACGTGAAGCGCTTGTTACAAATTGGGAATCGATGAATTTTAATGGTACTACAGATGTGGTGCAGGATGTTTCTCCCTACGTATTTGTTTGGGCTATTACCGTCGCCTCGCGAAAGGCCGTTTTGCCGTTGTAGCTCAGTGTCAGCATTACCTAAGGTTTTGAGATTTGGAATTGATTGTTATGACGATTTGTGCGTTGCTATCGCACAGTGTTTATGTAGTGGAAGGATGCTTGCCTATGAGTCGAAGCAGTTAATGAATTAGAAGGAGGTTTACTGAGTGCATGATTCAGAGATCCAGTATTTTTTTTCTGGCGAATGAAAGGCAATCGGATTATGAATGGTCAGGTTTGAGTTGACAGAGTAACGAGACTTGGTATTTCGAGCATGGTGTAATTTTCATCTACGATGTGGTGTCGTCGCCCTCGATTGAATGTGTTAAGTTCACCGGTGTTATGGTATTCATCAATTTGCCTTTGGGTAGGGTGGTGTGAAATAGTGCCGGGGAAACAGCTGTCAGAGATCGCAGTGTGCGGTGGTTCAGGACTTAATCGGTGGTCCGGGGGTTGAGGGCTCAAGGAAGATGATCTTCAGAAAAGTTTAAAGTTGGTAGCGATTTGTGGGTTCAGGTGCTATAGAGATAAATTTTGATTTAAGGTAACAATTGGACAGCGAAGGATGAGGAAGAACATGTGGGAGGTATCTTACGGTGGTTAAACTTCTAGAAGGCCAAGTGTGAGAAACAGAAGTAGGGTAGTTGCTTAAAGGAGAGGGTTTGACCAAAGTGGAAGAGTGGCAGAGTAGCATATGGGTTCTGTGGTAGGATGACTATACGCCTTGGGAAAAGTTAGAGTGATTTGGGATTCATGGTGGACAATGACTAGGTCTACGGGCTTAATTTGGAATATTGGTTGCTTTATTGAGGAAAATTAGGTGTGACAGGAGGGAGTTGCCTAATATGAAGCAGGATACCACATGACTTTGGATTTGAATGTATTGTCTCACCTTTAGTTGATGTCCATGAGGAGTCAACAGACTTGTAGAGGTTGGTGAATGAACACGGGCTTAGGACGGTTTATTGGTTTCGTGGTAATTGTACTCGGTGCAGCGTTGTTGGAAAATGCCGGCATGAAATTTCCATAGGTGGGATATCTCCTGTGAGTAGGTTAGAGGTTGCGTGGTGTTGATGAAGCTTCTATGAAGAATATTACTGGCTATCCAGTCAGAGGTCGAATATGTTAATGTGGCAAGTGATTCAGAATAATCATGAAATGTTAAACATAAGGATTTCGAGGAATTTGGCGAGTTGGTTGTGCAAGATCATGTCAATAGGGGATAAGGAATCTTGGTGGGTTCCAGAGTTATGCAATGGTAGATTCAAGCTAAGTGGGAGAGCCCCACCGTCTATGATTGGATTGCGTATTTATCAACTTGTGCGGTTTCTGGTTATCAGTGTATTGGCGAGTTATCATGACTAAGAAAATTGAACACCAATGGTAATTTGAGCAAAGGATTCGAGGAATGTGTGATGTAATTGGCCTTATCGATTCATGTTCAGGTTTTGGGAAGACTCAGAGTTTATGCTTCGTGGGGATGTGATGTACAAGGAAAAGAACTTAGTCGGTTGCTTCTTTGAGAGAGTGTTCATGTGCTAGCAGGGCCTTGGAGTTTGATCATAATTGGGAACAAGTCAGAGTGGGTGACTCTCAACAATGGTTCTAGTGGGTTTAAAAATTCAAAGTGCGGTGCCTAAGGATTTCGAGTCCATGGTATGGTTAAGTATCGAGTTTTGGCAATGGATTATGGAAAAGGGGACTTGGAATACTCTATGTTTTCTACAGTCTATGGTGCAGCATCGGAGGAACGGGAGAAAATAACTTCGGATTCATGGAAGCATTTTCAAAATAGGTGTACCAGTTGAAGATGCGAATATACGCATAAGGAGGGTATGAGATGGTTCGTGGGTTTTGAAGACAACGTGGTCTCGTGATATAAGGTCACTCAGGATGAGTGCGGATTAGGTTCACGATGTTTTGAATGGAGCTATCATTATTTCCAGGGCAAGTCCCGAGTAAATTAGAAGAAGTGGCTCGGTTGGTAATGGTTGAATCAGCACGGTTATGGTAATGGCCGGTTTCTCCAGCATGAAGTTATACATGTAGTTTGTGGTTGTACACTTCGGCTTGAGTGCCACCACAACTTGGTTGATTTGGGAGGTATTCGACTTGTATGGCTTTGTTATGAAAAGGGATTTCCGGAAAAGTTATGGCAGTTTAGATTACGACAAGAGGTTGTATTTTCTAAGGTTTGGGAATTAGGTTGCATGTTGCATTGGTTCTTCAGAAATGATCTAAGTAAAAGGTTTTTATATGATGAAGTGTTTATCATATTAGTGGATCAGGGGTTATTATGAAATTCTGGTACTCTCGCATATTGGCATGTTAGGTGCAGTGACCAGCATGGGAAATTGGAAGCTGAGGATTAAGGTTGCGGTTCGGTTTTGACAAGAATGTCACGAGCTCGGATAAGCAGGGAAGAATTCAGATGTTTAGAGTAAGCTGGTATTGTCCTTAGCGTCACCTGAGATCGATGTCCTGTGTAAGAGGCTTTGGGTACTGATTTGAAGCTTCTTGGTTTGCTTTACTACATTAGTGTGACTGGTGGTATAGAAGTCCAGAATTCAGTAAGGGTATACAATCATGTGTTAGTACATCATATAGTGATGGATACGGTGTTCGTATGTTGGAACAAACCTGGTAGAGAATTTCAAACGTTGGAATTTGGCTCTAAGACTTATTTGACTAGCAAAAAGGGAGGATTTTCAGGTTTGCTCGAGCAAATGCACTCAACTGGGTTATGGTAGCACGGGTAGGTGCACAAGGTGCTAAGTAGTGATTTCAGACAACTCCAGAGCAATTCTTAGCACGTTCGCGGACGAACGTATGTTTAAGTGGGGGAGAATGTAACGACTAACCTGTCGTTTTGAGCCCTAGCGTGTCGTTCGGCAGTTTGAGGCCCTGGGAATCTTCGCTTCAGGTATTATGACTTGTACGCGTGGTCGAAATTTAATTTTGGGAAGTTCAGAGTTGATTTGGAATAAAAATTCTAATTTCCGAAGCCTTAAGTTGGAGGAATTGACTAAAGTGTGGTTTTTGAGTAAACGACCTCGAAATCGGGATTAGAAGGTTCCAACAGGTTCGTATGATGATTTTGGACTTGGGCGTATGTTCGGATCGGGTTTTGGATGACCCGAGAGTATTTCGGCGCCTATTATGAAAGTTGGCATTGTGGAAGAATTTCCCAAATTTGGGTTGAGGTGCATTTCAATGTTATTGATGTCCGTTTGGGATTCCGAGCCTGGGAATAGCTCTATATAGTGATTCTGGTATTGGTAGCATGTCCGGATATGGATTTGGAGGTTCGTAGGTCATTTTGAGGTCATTTGGCAAAAGCTGGAATTTGACGGTTTTTGAGGAGTTTGACTGGGAGTGGACTTTTTGATATCGGGGTCGGATTTCGATTCCAGAAGTTGGAGTAGGTCTGTAATGTCAATTATGGCTTGTGTGTAAAATTTGAGGTCAATCAGACATGATTTGATAGGTTCCGGCATCAAATGTAGAAGTTTGAAGTTTTAAAGTTCATTAAGCTTGGAATGGGGTGTGATTCATGAATTCGACGTTGTTTGATGTTATTTGAAGCCTCGAGCAAGTTCGTGTTATGTTTTTAGACTTGTGTGGTTGTTTGGTTTGGAGCCCCGGGGGCTCGGGTGAGTTTCGGAGTGGCTTCAGAGTGTTTTGTTAAGAAGTTGGATTGCTAGTTGTGGTATGATCGCAAATGCGACCATCTCAATTGCGAGGCAGTGTTCGCATTTGCGAACCTGGGCTACTGAGGGAATGGGTCGCATTTGCGATGCTTTGTTTGCATTTATGAAGGTAGCATTTGCGAACCCCCCTGTCGTAAATGCGACATCTGCGACTGCAGCCAAGGGCTTTTATTCTGAGACTTAGCTCATTTCCCTCATTTTCCACTTGGACTTTTGAGAGGGGGTTTCATCATAATCAAGAGGTAAGTGATTTCTTCTAGTTGTGAGTTAAATACAAGGTTTATACATGAATTAAGACATGAAAATTTGTAGAAATTTGGGATTTTGAAGAAGAGAATAGAAATTGGCATTTTTGGATTTTGACCACGAATTTGGGCATGGAATTAAGAATAAATTATATATTGGAGTTTGTAATGTTGTGGGTAGTGTTTATCTTCAAAAATATTCAGAATTCCGGGCATGTGGGCCCGAGGGTTGCTTTATCAATTTTTCGAACGGAGTTGGAAATTGTTATATATTGATTAATTATTAGTATTAGAGTATATTTTGATTGGGTTGCATCTTATTTGACTAGTTTTGGAGCGTTGGGCATCGGTTTAAGTTATTGGAAGGGCTTGGGAGCCGGTTATGGAATTTCGGGGCGAGGTAAGTCTCCTTTCTAACCTTGTAAGAGAGAATTAAGCGCATAGGTAAACTAAATTATTATGTGCTTCTATTTATGGAAAGTACGTACGCACGAGGTGACGAGAGTCCGTAAGTAGCTACTAGCTATGCCTATGTCTGGGTAATATTAGGCTTACATCATGCCTTGTGACTATTGTTATTGATTTATGTTTATTGTTTGTCTTGAGAAGGAGCGGGATTGAGTTTCCTGATTAAATGTTTTGAAAGGAGTTGAAACTGAAGAAAAATTGCAATCTTAAAAAGTTTCATTTGAATTTCGTATTTTGAAAAGAATGGAAGAATACTATAATAACTTAAGAAATCTATGTGTAACCGCGTCGCAAGTATGATCCGCGAGCGGGGTAATTCCTTTAATTTATATTTGACCGCGTCGCATGTATGATCCGCGAGCGGGGTAATAGATGCATCTATGGTAAATGCCATTCAACCCTTGGCAGTGCACAATTTACATTTATGTTGGATCGGGTTGAACGTCCTCGGTGATATTTATGTGTGATAATAGAACATGAAGTTCCTTTTATAATTGGTATAAATTCTTTATTTGAAAGATCATTTGTTTTAAATGAAGGAAGGGATTTAGGTTCTTAAATATGGTGATGAATTGTTCAGTTATTTCTTGTTTTGAGTTTTATTGTTATATATATCTTGCTTAATTAAACTTTCATATTATCATATTGTTGGCCCTTAGTAAGTGTCGAAGTCGACCCCTCGTCACAACTTTTTCGAGGTTAGACGGGATACTTACTGGGTACGAGTTGATATATGTACTCATGCTACACTTGCTGCACATTTTTGTACAGGTGCATATATGTCTAGTGGCCTTCTGGACTCAGAGGCGCGGTTATAGTAGGGATTTAGGTGAGCTGCATTTCACGTTACGAGTCCGCAACCAACAGAGTCTCTTTCAGAGCATTTATAGTTTTCTGTCCAATTTGTGTTCCGGACAGATGTTGTATTTTATTTTATATTCTTAGTTGATGGTCATGCACTTATGACACCGGGTTTTGGGCGATTATGGGTTGCATCGTATTTGAACTTTTAAAGATATTATTATTTATTTTGTAAACTTCATCTTTTACTATTTAATTGAAGGAAATATGATTTCAGAAATATTAGAAACCAGAACCAAATTAAGTATTTATTTTTGGCTTGTCTGACAGCGGTTCCGGCGCCATCATGACCCTTATTGATTTTGGGTCATGACAATTCTCTCCCATTTCCACTCGGGGATCTCTATCTTCTGAAGCAATCCACCCAGTCGTTGATGCTCATACTTCACCTGGTGACAATTTAGGCACCGAGCCACATATTCCACTATGTCCTTTTTCATTCGCCTCCACCAATTGTGCTGCCTCAAATCCTGATACATCTTCGCAACACCTGGATGAATGGAGTCCCTTGAACTGTGAGCCTCCTGGAGAATCAACTCACTCAAACCATCTACATTAGACAGACATTGCCTGCACTGCATCCGTAATATACCGTCATCTTTAATAGTGACCTCCTTGGCATTACCGTGCTGAACCGTGTCCATAAGGACAAGTAGATGGGGGTGATTATACTGACGCTTCCAGATATGATCATAAAGAGAAGACCGAGAAACCACACAAGCCGAAACTCGGCTCGGCTCAGCTCGGCTCGGAAACATCCAATCTGACAAACTGGTTGGCCAAGGCCTGAGCATCCAAGTCTAAAGGCCTCTCTGCTACTAGTAGTTATGCTAAACTTCCCAAACTCTCCGCCTTGCGACTCAAGGCATCGACCACCACATTGGCCTTCCTGGGATGATAGAGAATGGTGATGTCGTAATACTTAAGCAACTCCAACCATCTCCGATGCCGCAAGTTAAGATCTTTTTGTTTAAACAGATGCTGCAGAGTCCGGTGATCGGTGAAAACCTCACAAGGAACATCATACAAATAGTGCCGCCAGATCTGCAAGGCATGAACAATAGCTGCTAACTAAAGGTAGTGGACAAGATAATTCTTCTCATGCACCTTCAACTGTCTGGACTTGTAGGCAATCACCCTACCATCATGCATCAACATCGTATTGAGACCAATACGCGACGTATCACAATACACCGTATAGGACCCCGATCCAGTAGGCAACACTAACACTGGGGATGTAGTCAAAGCAATCTTGAACTTTTGAAATCTCTCCTCACACTCCTCGGTCCACCTGAACAGAGCACCCTTCTGGGTCAATCTAGAAATAGTTGCAGCAATAGATGATAAACCCTCTATAAATCGATGGTAATATCCTACCAAGCCAAGAAAACTCTAGATCTTCGTAGCTAATGATGGTCTGGGCCAAATTTTCATTGCTTCAATCTTTTTCGGGTCTACCTTGATCTCCTCACTCGATACTACATGACCCAAAAATGCCGCTGAATCTAGCCAGAATTTACACTTCGAAAAATTTACATATAACTTCTTCTCCCTCAAGGTCTGAAGCACAGTCCTCAGTTGTTGCTCATAATCCTCCTGACTCTGGGAGTACACTCGAATGTCGTCAATAAACACAATGATGAAAGAGTCAAGATATGGCTGAAATATGTTATCAAGTGCATGAATGATGCTAGGGCGTTGGTCAGCCCAAAAGACATCACAAGGAACTCGTAATGACCATACTGAATCCTGAAAGCAGTCTTCGGGATATCAGTCTCCCGAATCTTCAAATGATGATAGCCTGAATGCAAGTCAATCTTAGAGAACGCTCTGGCACCCCGAAGCTGATCAAATAGGTCATCAATACGTGGCAATGGATACTTGTTCTTCGCTGTAACCTTGTTCAACTGGCGATAATAGATACACATTTGCATAGAACCATCCTTCTTCTTTACAAACAAGACAGTAGCACCCCCAAGGTGACACACTGGGCCGAATGAACCCTTTTATCAAGTAATTCTTGTAACTGCTCCTTTAACTCTTTCAGCTCTACTGGGGCCATACGATAAGGTGGAATAGAAATAGGCTGAGTGCCCAGTAACAAATCAATGCCAAAGTCAATATCCCTATCGGGCGGTATGCCCGGAAGATCCGCCGAAAATACATCTGAATAGTCCCTCACTACCGAAACAGACGTGATGGTAGGAGTATCAACACTAACATCCCTCACATAGGCTACATATGTATCACATCCATTCTTAACCATTCGTTGAGCTTTAAGAAATAAAACAACCCTGCTAGGAACATGATCCAAGGTACCTCTCCACTCTAGCTGCGGTAGACCTGACATAGCCAACGTCACCATCTTGGAATGACAATCAAGGATTGCATGATAGGGCGACAACCAGTCCATGCCCAAAATAACATCAAAATCCACCATGCTGAGCAATAATAAATTGACTCTGGTCTCAAAACCACTAAGAACAATCAAACACGACCGATACACACGGTCAACAATAATATAATCACCCACGGGTGTAGATACATAAATAGGTGAATTCAGAGAATCACGGGATACACCCAAACATGAAGCAAAATAAGATGACACATAGGAATAAGTGGAGCCTGGATTAAACAAGACTGATGCATCTCTATGAAAGACCAAAATGGTACCTGTGATGATAGCATCTGATGCAACTACCTCCGTCCTAGTAGGAAAGGCATAATATCTGGCCTGGCCTTCCCCCTATAGGGTGACCTCTACCTGTCCCACCTCCACCTCTCGGTGGCTGTGCATGTGGGGTGGTAGCCGGTGCTATAATCATAGCCTGAGGATCTGGTGGAGTACGCAGTGCCTGAGAAATCTGTGGAGGTGCACCCCTCCTGAACCTGGGGCAATCCCTCACCAAATGACGAGTGTCGCCACACTAAAAACATGCTCTCGGAGGACGTGGTTGCTGCAACTGGCTTGGGCCTGATCGATTGGATTGACCACTAGAAGCACCCCGTACAGGAGGCACACTAGACACTAGCATAATAAATGGGAGTTCAATAATTCGGATAAAGCTAAAGTATCAACAAATCTTTAAAACACCCCTAGTTCATTATTTTCAGTGTTCTGATTTTAGTTATGCTTAATTTTTATTTATAATTTAAGATATTCTTTAATATTTTAATGACATAGGCGTACCCAAGCAAATCGAAATAATAGGGCCAATCAAATGATGCCCCATACAGGAGCATCCAAGAGTATTGCTACCTTGCTGGATGAGCAGGTAAATTTGTAAAATTACTAACTAGAATATTTTAAAATCCTTTTTTTCACGCATATGTTATATCAATTTTATTGTATTAGGCTGTAAATGGGATAGTGCCTACACGAGCACAGATTTTCATATTAACTCATACAAAACGTAAGGATGGTAGACCACTGGATGATCATTCTGTCAAGGCAATCGTAAGATTTCTTTTTTCATTAAATTTCTAAATTGTGAAATAGTTAGGGAAAAAAACTTAAAAGCGAATAAATGAATTCCAAATTGGATTTATTGTGTATTCTATTATTAGGAATGGTAAATGAAAGGATGAGCAATAGTGAGAGCTCTACTGACCAACCTCCTCACAGTGTTTCTTGGAAAGGCGATGTGTATTCCCAAGTATTTGAAATGACAAAAGTGGGTATGTTCGTGGTTTAGGACTTGGTCCAACTCCTTCTGTTCTATGGGGTAGTAAGTTTTCCTTAGGAAATATTATTGCAGATGATTCTTCTAATGAGGTTATACAAATGTTAGAATAGGAGATAGTCAAGTTAAAGGAGAAACAAAATGAAGAAATGAATATGATGAAACAAAATCAGGAGAAGATGTAATCAGAATTACTCCAAATGAGACAATTCATGCTCAAATATGCTCCTAATGTATCTATGACTCAAAGTAGCAATGGCACCTCATGTGAACAAGTAACTCCATTACATAAGCTTTAGACATTTTTAATGAAATTCTAATCATATAAAAGTATTGTTATCTAACATGTTAATATTTATTAGATCCCTGACGCCAATATTGGACATGAACGAGTACCACAAACATCAAGGATACCTAGAGTTGCTGAAAATGCTCAACCTTCTCACGGTACTACTCATCTTTGAGTTTTCCTCATTCGATTTTTATTAATTTGTTGTTGTATTTGGGCTTACTTGAATGCTTCTTGCTTTTATATATTTCCTTTTCTCACTGTTGGTTTCCGTCTCAACAATATATACCTAGTAGTTGAAGCCTCTTCTCTGGGGCCTATCATGAGTTAAACAACATTGTGAGCGCACTGGCTCGCGGAGATGTATTGCTGCATAAAATGAAGGGATTAATTGGATAGGAAACTTATAAGAAGCATTAGGATTTAGAGGGGGATTTTCAAAAGGTGGTGTAGGGAATTCATGAAAATATGTGTTTTTAGCTGTGAGAGGGTCAAAACCAAGGACACGAAACTTAGCCTGGCGAATATGAGTGGTTGCTCCAACATAATGTATGGGATATTATAGGAGGAGATAAGCATAGGAAGGTGGAGAAGATGGTTAAGATGACCTTGTGCTGAAAGTGACACCATTAGGACAGCCACTTGTGCATCTTGAACACCATTTTTGTCATGGTTTTTTGTGTGGTAGTTCTCAGTCATTGGGAAGGTGTAGAATTTTTGCAGTTTTATGAGTGTCTGAATCTTCTGAAGTGTCCTGAATAATATGTAGGTGAAAACGTAGATGCTCTTATAAGGATTATGTCTAATGCATGAATCCAATGACTAGTACTTGCTGGCGGGCTGCTAAAATTATATCCACATAATTATACTTCTCTTATTTTACAAGTTGATGCAAAGTATACTACTTAATTAATGCAGTCACAATCAGTTTCCTTTATCTTTTTCCCTATATAAAACCACCAATAAGTGGCAATAAAAAAAGTATAACCTCAATTCTCTATGCTATGAATTTGTGTTGAAAAAAAGTGATATATGCTCACAATTCAAATATATCATAGTATATGTTTATAGCCAGCTTCTTAATTTTCTGTTTGAGAACTCTTGTGCCAAAGGAGACTGAAGAGCCAAGATTGAATTGATTACAAACCTTTTCCACATGTTGCTGGGCAGGCTCTTCACAACGGGTATCATTAAAAACACAAATATGTTATTTACAACTACTCCTATGTTACGTTCTGAGTCAAATCTTTCCTCTGAATCATTGTAAAAAACAAATATATCTTTTACAAGCCTGAACACTAAAGCTCAGTATCATTATTATTTTGTGGTCCTCAGTACCACTATCTTAAGATTCTGCTATCATAGGACAAAATAATATTCCATTATTTATGGGAGCAAAATCTAGTCAAGGAGCAGACATAATAGACTGTATTTTCATAGTTTTGTGCATTTTGAACAGTTGAAGTAGCTTGCTCCATTATTTGGTAAGATACCCGTGCCTTGTCTAGTTGTTCTCACCAATTATTTGCTTTTTAAATTATTATATTTTTGAGACACAAACTTGGCAATATAAAATCATCTCAAGTTAATATGTTAGGTGGTGCTTTAGTCTTCTAAATTATCTTCCATGATTCACCGAAATTTTCTGCAGCATTTTGTAACAAGAGCTGATAGGAAATTACATCATTTTTACACTTCTACACTATAGAATCTTCCATAGATCCATATATCTATAACATGAGATATTTCAGTTAATTTAAGAAAATGATTAACAATCATGTTGAGAGGATTAATTTGCTGTTTCACCAGGTTCATTTGGAATTTAAACTGATGGCTTAATATTTTTAAGGTAAACAAAATTCAGAATTATCTGATAAGTGATGATACATATGCTTTAAAGAGTCTTACCCAGGGAATTCTGCTACATATGAGTGAGCTTTGAATTCCTGTTGTACACAGGGACTGTCACGACCCAAAATTCATAAGGGTCGTGATGGCGCCAGACACCGCTGGTCAGGCAAGCCAAAAATAAATATTTAAGTCGGTTCTCGTTTCTAATATTTTTGAAATCATATTTCCTTCAATTAAATAGTAAAAGATGAAGTTTACAAAATAAATAATAATATCTTTAAAATTTTCAATACAGTGCAACTCATAATCGCCCAAAATCCGGTGTCACAAGTGCATGAGCATCAACTAGGAATATAAAATAAAATACAATATCTGTCTGGAATACAAATTGGACATGAAACTATAAATACTCTGAAGGAGACTTTGCTAGCAGCGGACTCGTAACGTGAAGTGCAGTTCACCTAAGTCCCCGCAATAACCGTGCCTCTACGCCCACAAGGCCACTAGACATATATTCACCTCCACAAAAATGTACAGCAAGTGTAGCATGAGTACGTAAATCAACGCGTATCCAATAAGTATCTCGCCTAACCTCGAAGAAGCTGGGACGAAGGGTCGACTTCGACACTTACTAAAGGCTAACAATATGATAATATAAAAATCTAATTAAGCAAGATATATATAACAATAAAACTCAGAACAAGAAATAACTAAACAATTCATCACCATATTTAAGAACCCAAATCCCTTCCTTCATTTAAAACAAATGATCTTTCAAATAAAGAATTTATACCAATTATAAAAGGAACTTCATATTCTATTATCACACATAAACACCATCGAGGACGTTCGGCCCAATCCAACATAAATGTAAAATGTGCATTGTCGAGGGTCGAACGACGCGAACCATAGATGCATCTATTACTCCGCTCGCAGATCATACATGCGACGCAGTCAAATATAAAGATAAGGAATTACCCCGCTCGCGGATCATACTTGCGACGCGGTTACACATAGATTTCTTAAGTTATTATAGTATTCTTCCATTGTTTTCAAAATACGAAATTCAAATGAAAACTTTTAAGATCTCAATTTTTCCTTAGTTTCAACTCCTTTCAAAACATTTAATAAGCAAACTCAATCCCGCTCCTTCTCAAGACAAATAATAAACATAAATCAATATCAATACCCGCAAGGCATGATGTAAGCCTAAAATTACCCGGGTATAAGCATAGCTAGTAGCTACGTACGGATTCTCGTCACTTTGTGCATACATAGTCCCCACAAATAGAAGCACATAATAATTTAGTTCATCTATGGGGTTAATTCCCTCTTACAATGTTATAAAGGAGACTTACCTCGCTCCGAAATTCTATAACCGGCTCCCAAGCCCTTCCAATAACTCAAACCGATGCCCAACGCTCCAGAACTAGTCAAATAAGATGCAACCAAATCAAAATATACTATAATACTCATAATTAATTAATTTATAACAATTTCCAACTCCGCTCAAAAAATCGATAAAGCAACCCTCGGGCCCACGTGCCCAAATTCCGAAAATTTTCGAAGATAAACACTACTCATAGCATTACGAACTCCAATATATAATTTATTCTCAATTCCATGCCCAAATTCGTGGTCCAAATCCAAAAATACCAATTTTTAGGTTTTTCTTCAAAATCCTAATTTTTTATAATTTTCATGACTTAATCCATGTATAAACCTTGTATTTAACTCACAACTAGAAGAAATCACTTACCTCTTGATGATGATAGAACCCCCTCTCAAAATGCTCTCAAAAATTGCCTAAGTCCAAGTGGGAAATGAGGGAAATGAGCTAAGTCTCGGAATAAAAGCCCTTGGCTCCAGTCGCAGATGTCGCATTTGTGACAGGGGGGTTCGCAAATGCGACCCCTGACAGAGTTGGCCTTCATCGCAAATGCGATACAGAGTTCACAAATGTGAACTCCTCAGGCTTCGCAAAAGCGACCATATTGTCGCAAATGTGATCCATTCCCTTAGCAGCCCAGGTTCGCAAATGCGAACACTGCCTCGCAAATTCGATGGTCGCATTTGCGACCAAAACATTGCAATTGCGATCATACCAGAACCAGCAATCCAACTTCTTAACAAAACACTTCGAAGCCACTACGAAACTCACCCGAGCCCCCAGGGCTCCAAACCAAACACCCACACAAATCTAAAAACATAACACGAACTTGCTTGAGGCCTCAAATAACATCAAACAACGTCGAATTCATGAATCGCACCCCATTCCAAGCTTAATGAACTTTAGAACTTCAAACTTCTACATTCGATGCCAGAACCTATCAATTCATGTCTGATTGACCTCAAATTTTGCACACAAGTCATAGATGACATTACAGACCTACTCCAACTTCCGAAATCGGAATCCGACCCCAATATCAAAAAGTCCACTCCCGGTTAAACTCCTCAAAAACTTTCAAATTCCAGCTTTTGCCAAATGACCTACGGACATCCAAATCCACATCCGGACGCGCTCCCAATACCAGAATTACCATACGGAGCTATTCCCAGGTTCGGAACCCCAAACAGACATCAATAACATTGAAATGCACTTCAACCCAAATTTAGAAAATTCTTCCAAAATGCTAACTTCCATAATAGGCGCCGAAACGCTCCCGGATCATCTAAAACCCTATCCGGACATACGTCTAAGTCCAAAATCATCATACGAACCTGTTGGAACCTTCCAATCCCGATTCTGAGGTCGTTTACTCAAAAATCACACTTTAGTCAATTCCTCCAACTTAAGGCTTCGGAAATTAGAATTTTCATTCCAAATCAACTCCGAACTTCCCGAAATTAAATTCCGACCACGCGTACAAGTCATAATACCTGAAGCGAAGCTACCCAGGGCCTCAAACTTCCGAACGACACACTAAAGCTTAAAACAACCGGTCAGGTCGTTACATTCTCCCCCACTTAAACATGCGTTCGTCCGCGAACGTGCTAAGAATTGCTCAGGAGTTATCTGAAATCGCTGTTTAACACCTCGTGCACCTACCCGTGCTACCATTACCCAGTTGAGCACATTTGCTTGAGCAAACCTGAAAATCCTCCCTTTTTGCTAGTCAAATAAGCCTTAGAGCCAAATTCCAACATCTAAAATTCTCTACCAGGTCTGTTCCAACATACGAACACCGTATCCATCACTACATGATGTACTAACACATGATTGTATGCCCTTACTGAATTCTTACCATGCACCGCATAATTTACATGACCATAATAACATCCCCTGATAACAACAGCCGAAAACCCACGAATCCGATGCTCACAATACACCTCATGACTCATATAAATCTTGCTCCAACTCTTGCAATATTTCCACGACAGAGAAGATGTGTAGAACTCATAACCACCTACCAAAACACAATTTATGGAGTATCTCCTCCCGACAAGGACCACTACCTCATTCTGGACTGAATATTAATATTTACTCTTTAATATGTTTCATATAAATCCGATCGCACTGATCCCAGGTCCAATAATCTCGTCTCACATTGTACAAGATGCTCGGGCAATAAGCCACCTCAGACACTGATAAAAGTCTCATAGGATACCACAATGTGCCAACAATCCACAAACTCGAATGTGGTACATAAGGAAAAATGAACTCTGGAAAGAGTTACTCAACCCAGGTAGCTAATTAAACAACCGTAAGGATGTTATGAACCTTCCTCGGGAAATGAGAAGCAAAACATGCAATAATAAATATGGGAAACTGTACTCAATAACACACTGTTGCGGCATGCAACCGGATCCACACATGATACCGTTATGGCATGTAACCCGACCCAACCATGATACTAGTGGCAGCGTGCCACCCGATCTAACCATAATAATCTAAAGAAGACACACATCGAGCTGTAACGCTCATTCACACGAAATGTCCGAATATCGACCATAAGCACGCCAAGTGCATAATACAAATCCTGGGGAGACGGGTAGCGTCACACGCTACAAAACTCAAGCACCACTAATGTGTGATATATGACTTGTATCTCGAGAGCCATCCTGCTCACATAATGCCACAAACCATACAGGATCTCAATACGAGTGCGAATAATCAAACCACTTCACAACCTAATTGGTATAATATAGATTGCACGGGGTAACTGACGCCAGGAATAACATCCAAGACCTGAAGACCTTCCCGAAAATAACGCTATGCTGAGATGAGCACATCCGGCCTGATATAGAGCACACATTCTCATTTAGATCCATCCACGAACCTCAAACCGATTTGGATCATACCATGCTTGACTAAGTAGCCTCTCAAGGGCCCACAATGACCTATCATGACACATAAGAATAGTCGTCAAGTCCGGAACAAACTTCCACATTACACAACCAAATGAATCGAGCAACCTTCAGGCATAAATTCTCACATTATCGATAGTACCACACTCCCCATACTTGGTTTCCAATCTTTAACCAATCAAGTTACTACATGACACACTTATACAATATTCCTTTGGGATACGCTCCCACAACCTTCCGCACCAGCTAACAAATTTGCACATCCATACCACCAGTCACACTAACGTTGTAAAGCAAATCAGTACACAAAGCCTCTTACACAGGACACCGATCTCAGGTGACGCTAAGGACAATACCAGGTTACTCTAAACATCTAAATTCTTCCCTGATTATCCGAGCTCGTGACATTCTTATCAACACCGAACCGCAACCTTGATCCTCAGCTTCCAATTTCTCATGCCGCTTACTGCACCTAACATGCCAATACGTGAGACTACCAGAATTCCATAATAATCCCTGATCCACTAATAGGATAAACACTTCATCATATAGAAACCTTTTACTTAGCTCATTTCGGAAGAACAAATGCAACATGCAACCTAATTCCCAAACCACAGAAAATACAACCTCGTGTCGTAATCTAAACTGCCATAACTCTTTCGGAAATTCCTTTACATAATAAAGCCATTTGAGTCGAATACCTCCCAAATCAACCAAGTTGTGGTGGCGCTCAAGCCCAAGTGTACAACCATAAACTACATGTATAACTTCATGCTAGAGAAACTGGCCACTGCCATAACCGTGCTGATTCAACCATTACCAACCGAGCCACTTCTTCTAATTTACTTGGGACTTGCCCTAGAAATATGATAGCTCCATTCAAAACATCATGAACCCAATCCGCACTCATCCTGAGTGATCTTATATCACGAGACCGTGATGTCTCCAAAACCCACGAACTATCGCATACCCTCCTTATGTGCATATTCGCATCTTCAACTAGTACACCTATTCCGAAAATTCTTCCATGAATCCAAAGTTATTTTCTCCCGTTCCTCCGATGCTGCACCGCAGACTGTAGATAACATAGAATATTCCAAGTCCCCTTTTCCATAATCCGCTGCCAAAACTCAATACTTAACCATACCACAAACTCGAAATCCTTAGGCACCGCACTTTGAATTTTTTGAACCCACTAGAACCATTGTTGAGAGTCACCCACTTTGACTTGTTTCCAATTATGATCAAACTCCAAGGCCCAGCTAGCACATGAACACTCTCTCAAAGAAGCAACCGACTAAGTTCCTTTTCCTTGTACATCACATCCCCACGAAGCATAAACTATGTGTCTTCCCAAAACCTGAACATGAATCGATAAGTCCAATTACAACACACATTCCTCGAATCCTTTACTCAAATTACTACTGATGTTCTCTTTCCTTAGTCATGATAACCCGCCAATACACTGATAACCATAAACCGTACAAGTTGACAACTACGCAATCCAAACATAGATGGTGGGGCTCTCCCACTTAGCTTGAAGCTACCATTGCATAACTCTGGAACCCACCAAGATTCCTTATCCCCTATTGACATGATATTGCACAACCAACCCGCCAAATTCCTTGAAATCCTTACGTTAAACATTTCATGAACATTCTCAATCACTAGACATATTCACATATTCGACCTCTTACTGGATAGCCAGTAAAATTCTTCGTAGAAGCTTCATCAATACCACGCAACCGCTAACCTGCTTACAGGAGATATCCCACCTGTGGAAATTCTATGCCGGCATCTTCCAACAACGCTGCACCTAGTACAATTACCACAAAACCAATAAATCATCCTGAGCCTGTGCTCATTCACCAGCTATACAAGTCCGTTCACTCCTCATGGACATCAACTAAAGGTGCGACAATACATTCCAATCCATAGTCATATGGTATCCTTCTTCATATTAGGCAACTCCCTCCTGTCACACCCAATCTTCCTCAATATAGCAGTCAATATTCCAAATTAAGCCCGTAGACCTAGTCATTGTCCACCATGAATCCCAAATCACTCTAACTTTTCCCAAAGGCGTATAGTCATCCTACCACATAACCTATATGCTACTATGTCACTCTCCCACTTTGGTCAAACCCTCTCCTTTAAGCAACTACCCGACTTTTGTTTCTCACACTTGGCCTTCTAGAAGTTTAACCACCACAAGACACCTCCCACATGTTCTTCATCATCCTTCGCTACCCAGTTGTTGCCTTAAATCAAAATCCATCTCTGTAGCACCTGAACCAACAGATCGCTACCAACTTTAAACTTTTCCAAAGATCATCTTCCTTGAGCCCTCAACACCCGGACCACCGATTAAGTCTTGAACCACAACACACTGCGATCTCTAACAGCCGCTTCCCCGGTACTATTTCAGACCACCCTGAACGAAGGCATATTGATGAAGACCATAACACCAACGAACTTAACACATTCAATCTAGGGGGACGACACCACATCACAGATGAAAATTCTGCCATGCTCGAAATACCAAGTCTCGTTACTCCACCAACCCAAACCTGAACATTCATAGTCCGATTGCCTTTCATTCGCCAGAAATAAAATACTGGATCTATGAATCATACACTGAGTAAACCTCCTTCCAAGTCATTCACTGCTTCGACACATAGACAAGCATCCTTCCATTACACAAATACGGTGCGATAGCAACGCACGAATCTTCATAACAATCAATGCCAAATCGCGAAACCTTAGGTAATGCTGACATTGTGCTGCAATGGCAGAACGGGCTTCCGCAAGGCGACGACAATAGCCCAAACAAATATGCAAGGAGAAACATCATGCACCATATCTGCAGTACCATTAAAATTCCTCGATTCCTAATTTGTAACAAGTGCTTCACGTCGCATAAGACTGAATAGGAAGGGAATGAAGGCATATGCCTCAAAGGAATCGAATCGGACGATGAGGAATCAAGAAGGGAAGTGCTCCTAACAGTCCTGTAGCCTCTCGAAGATAAGTACAAACGTCTCCGTACCGATCCGCAAGACTCTACTAGACTCGCTCAAGACTCGTAAGACCTAAGTGAACCTAGTGCTCTGATACCATGTTGTCACAACCCAAAATCCATAAAGGGTCGTGATGGCGCCGGACACCGCTGTCAGGCAAGCCAAAAATAAATACTTAATTCGATTTTCGTTTCTAATATTTCTGAAATCATGTTTCCTTCAATTAAATATTAAAAACATGAAGTTTACAAAATAAATAATAATATCTTTAAAAGTTCCAATACATTGCAACCCATAATCGCCCAAAATCCGGTATCACAAGTGCATGATCATAAACTAGAAAAATAAAATAAAATACAACATCTGTCCGGAACATAAATTGGACAGGAAACTATAAATACTATGAAGGAGACATTGCCGGAACCTGACTCGTAACGTGAAATGCGCTCACCTAAGTCCCCGCAATAACCGCGCCTCTGCACCCACAAGGCCACTAGACATATATGCAACTGCACAAAAATGTGCAGCAAGTGTAGCATGAGTACGTAAATCAACGCGTACCCAGTAAGTATCCCGCCTAACCTCAAAGAAGTTATGACGAGGGGTCGACTTCGACACTTACTAAGGGCCAGCAATATGATAATATGAAAGTCTAATTAAGCAAGATATATATAACAATAAAACATAAAACAAGAAATAACTGAATAATTCATCACCATATTTAAGAACCCAAATCCCTTCCTTCATTTAAAACAAATGAACTTTCAAATAAAGAATTTATACCAATTATAAAAGGAACTTCATGTTCTATTATCACACATAAATACCACCGAGGATGTTCGGCCCGATCCAATATAAATATAAATTATGCACTGCCGAGGGTCGAATGACGTGAACCATAGATTCATCTATTACCCCGATCGCAAATCATACATGCGGCGCGGTCAAATATAAATATAAGGAATTACCCCGCTCGCGGATCATACTTGCGACGCGGTTACACATAGATTTCTTAAGTTATTATAGTATTCTTCCATTCTTTTCAAAATACGAATTTCAAATGAAATTTTTTAAGATCTCAATTTTTCCTCAGTTTCAACTCCTTTCAAAACATTTAGTAATCAAACTCAATCCTGCTCCTTCTCAAGACAAACAATAAACATAAATCAATATCAATACCCACAAGGCATGATGTAAGCCTAAAGTTACTCGGGTATACGCATAGCTAGTAGCTACGTAAGGACTCTCGTCACTTCGTGCGTACATAGTCCTCACAAATAGAAGCACATAATAATTTAGTTCACCTATGGGGTTAATTCCCTCTTACAAGGTTAGAAAGGAGACTTACCTCGCTCCGAAATTCCATAACCGACTCCCAAGCCCTTCCAATAACTCTAACCGATGCCCAAAGCTCCAAAACTAGTCAAATAAGATGCAACCCAATCAAAATATACTCTAATACTCATAATTAATCAATTTATAATAATTTCCAACTCTGCTCAAAAAATCGATAAAGCAACCCACATGCCCGGATTTCAAACATTTTCGAAGATAAACACTACCCATAGCATTACGAACTCCAATATATAATTTATTCTCAATTCCATGCCCAAATTCGTGGTCAAAATCCAAAAATACCAATTTCTAGGTTTTTCTTCAAAATCCCAAATATTTATAAATTTTCATGTCTTAATCCATGTGCAAACCTTGTATTTAACTCACAACTAGAAGAAATCACTTACCACTTGATGATGATGGAACCCCTCTCAAAATGCTCTTACAAATCACCTAAGTCCAAATGGGAAATGAGGGAAATGAGCTAAGTCTCGGAATAAAAGCCCTTGACTCCAGTCGCATTTGTGACAGGGGGGTTCACAAATGTGACCTTCGCAAATGCGAACAAAGCATCGCAAATGCGACCCCTGACAGAGTTGGCCTTCATCGCAAATGCGATACAGAGTAAGCAAAAGCGAACTCTTCAGGCTTCGCAAAAACGACCATATTGTCGCAAATGCGATCCATTCCCTCAGCAGCCCAGGTTCGCAAATGCGAATACTGCCTCGCAAATGCGATGGTCGCATTTGTGACCAAAACATCGCAATTGCGATCATACCAGAACCAGCAATCCAACTTCTTAACATAACACTCTGAAGCCACTTCGAAACTCACCCGAGCCCCCGGGGCTCCAAACCAAACACCCACACAAGTCTAAAAATATATCACAAACTTTCTTGAAGCCTCAAATAACATCAAACAACGTCAAATTCATGAATCGCACCACATTCCAAGCTTAATGAACTTTAGAACTTTAAACTTCTACATTCGATACCGGAACCTGTCAAATCACGTCTGATTGACCTCAAATTTTGCACACAAGTCATAATTGACATTACAGACCTACTCCAGCTTCCGGAATCGGAATCCGACCCAGATATCAAAAAGTCCACTCCCGGTCAAACTCCTCAAAAACCTTCAAATTCCAGGTTTCGCCAAATGACCTCAAAATGATATACGGACCACCAAATCCATATCCGGACGCGCTCCCAATACCAAAATCACCATACAGAGCTATTCCCAGGCTTGGAATCCCAAACGGACATCAATAACATTGAAATGCACTTTAACCCAAATTTAGAAAATTCTTCCAAAATGCCAACTTCAATAATAGGCGCCAAAACGCTCCCAGGTCGTCCAAAACCCTTTCCGGATATATGCCTGAGTCCAAATTCATCATACGGACCTGTGGGAACCTTCCAATACGGATTCCGAGGCTGTTTACCCAAAAATCACACTTTAGTCAATTCCTCCAACTTAAGGCTTCGAAAATTAGAATTTTCTTTCCAAATCAACTCCAAACTTTCCGAAATTAAATTTCGACCATGCGTACAAGTCATAATACCTTAAGTGAAGCTGCCCAGGGCCTCAAACTGCCGAACGACGCGCTAGGGCTCAAAACAACCGGTAGGGTGGTTCCATGGGCCAATATTACCTAAAGGAAAGATAGTAGTAAGTGGTTGTCACATACACAAATGAAAGGAGAAATAATTTTATGGAATGTGAGTTGTCTTAGAGGCTAGTGTAGAAATGACATCCCCAATTGCACACAATGACTTGTTTGTGAATTGTGACAGTGATGAAATCTTTAAGATGTTTTTTCATATTGTATTTTATCTTCTGACACAGTTATTTTATAACTTCAGGTCATACAGTTTGATGTTCGATAATTTAGCAGGTGAAAGATTTTAAAATGATGAAAACTTGCGGAAATCATTTGAATACCATCATTCGTCTCGATTAGTTATATAATGACATTAGCTATTTAGTTCAAACAATGTAAGTTTAGTTACTATGACATCAATATTAGTACTTCCTTATGTTTGTTAAGATTTAATGAGATATATAATATTTATTTTGAATTAATATTAATATATTTTCTTATTTGGGTCATATTATGGATGAATGTAGTAATTATTATTAATGGTGGCTACACTATTGCTATTATCGCTTATGACTTTTAGCGCAAATTTAGTTGGATATACCAGCTATATAAATGGATGATAAAGGGGAAAATTAAGATGTTTTCACAATGGATATTGCAGCCGTTATAATTACTGTAAAATAATTGTCGTTAAATATATTGACTTTTAGCGGCAATTTAGTTAAACATATTAGCCACTAAAATGGATGCTAAAATGACAAACTAAGATGTTTTCAGAAGGGATACTATGCCCATTTTAATTGCCACAAAATAATTGCCGTTAAAGATGCGAACTTTTAGTTATTTTAAATTTACTGGCTATTAAAATGGATACTAAAGGAGTGTTATTAATCGATATGGATTGGATTTAGTAGCCATTATAATTGCCGCAAACAATTGCCATTAAAGATGTGAACTTCTATCGGCAATTATTTTGACTTTAGCGGTTATAAAAATAGATGCTAAAGGAGTATAATTAGCCGTTATGGATTGGATTTAGTAGCCGTTATAATTGCCGCAAACAATTACCGTTAAAGATAATAATATTTAGCGGTAATAAACTATACCTTTTACCAGCTTTTGTGACAATAGTCGCTAAAGGCTTTGCCGACCCCGGCTTCAACGGCGAAACACTAATGGCCGGTAAAAGATATATCAGCAATTGTTATTGCCGCTAAAGCCATTTTGTATTGCCGCTAAAGCCCATTTTTGTTGTAGTGTGATGGAGTAATGAGACTTGGTATTTTCGAGCGTGGTGGAATATTCATCTGTGATATGGTGTCATCGTCCTTGATTGAATGTGTTAAGTTCAACGGTGTTATGGACTTCTTCAAATCTCCCTTGGGGCAGAGTATTGTGAATGGTGCCAGGGAAGCGGCTGTCAAAGGTCGCAGTGTGTTGTGGTTCAGAATCGAATCGGTAATCCTAATGTTGATGGCTTAAGGAAGATGATCTTCGGGGAGATTTAGAGTGGTAGCGATCTATTGGTTCAAGTGCTACAGAGATGGATTTGATTTATGACCACAACTGGCATTTTTGAGGAAGGACATGTGGGAGGTGTCTTGCGGTGGTTAAATTTCTAGGAGGCCAAGTGTGAGAAGAAGAAGTCGAGTAGTTGCTTAAAGGAGAGGATTTGACCAAAGTGGGAGAGTGGTCAGGTAGCATATGGGTTCGGTGGTAGGATAGCTACACGCGTTGGGGAAAGTTTAGAGTGATTTGGAACTCATGGTGGACAGTGACTATGTCTACAGGCTTAATTTGGAATATTGACTGCTATACGGAGGAAGATTGGATACAACATGACTTTGGATTGGAATGTATTGTCGCACCTTTAGTTGATGTCCATGAGGAGTGAACGAACTTGTACATATGGTGAATGAGCACGGGCTCAGGATGGTTTATTTGTTTCGTGGTAATTGTACTCAGTGCAGCGTTGTTGGAAGATGTCGGCATGGAATTTCCACAGGTGGGTTATTTTTGGTGATCAGGTTAACGATTGTGTGGTGTTGATGAAACTTCTACGAAGAATTCTACTGGCTACTCGGTATGAGTTCAAACATGTGAATGTGGCTAGGGATTCAGAGCGTTCATGAAATGGTTAACAGGAAGATTTCGAGGAATTTGGCGGGTCGATTGCGCGAGGTCATGTCAGTGAGAAAGAAGGAAATCTTGGTAGGTTCCAGGGTTATGTAATGGTAGCTTCAAGCTAAGTGGGAGAGCCCCACCGCCTACGATTGGATTGCATGGTTCTCTACTTATAAGGTTTCTGGTTATCGGCATATTGGTGGGTTATTACGACTAAGGAAAAAGAATATCAGTGGTGATTTGGGCAAAGTATTTGAGGAATGTGTGCTACAATTGGCCTTATCGATCCATGTTCCGGCTTTGGGAAGACTCAGGATATATGCTTCGTGTAGATGTAATGTACAAGAAAGGTGATTCAGCCGGGTGCTTCTTTGAGAGGGCGTCCATGTGCTAGCAGAGCCTTGGAGTTGGATCATATTTGGGAACAAGTCAGAGTGGGTGACTCTCAACAATGGTCATAGTGGAAAATAAATTAATGTGCGGTGCCTAAGGATTTCGAGTCCGTAGTATGGTTAGGTATCATGCATTGCAACGGATTACAAAAAGGGCTTGGATAGTGTTCTATCTTATCATCGGTCTGCGGTGTAGCACTAGAGAAATGGGAGAAAACAACTTTGGATTCATAAAGGAAATATTAGAATGGGTGTACGAGTTGAAGATCGAATGTGCGCATAAGGAGGGTATGAGATGGTTTGTGGGTTTTGAGACAGCGTGGTCTCCTGAAATAGGGTCCTTCTGGATGAGTGCGAATTGGGTTCGTCCTGTTTTGAATGGAGCTATTAGTATTCCTAAGGCAAGTCCGTAGTAAATTAGAAGAAGTCAGATCAATTAGGAATGGTTGAATTGGCATGGTGGTGGCAGCGATCAGTTCCTTCATCGTGTTAAGTTATGCACGTCATTAGTGGCGGTATGTGCGAGGCTTGACGACCGCCGTAATTGATTATTTTTGGAGGCATTCGAGTATTATGGCCTGATATGTATAGATGGATCCCGTAAGAGTTATGGCGGTTTACACCACTACTAGAGGATTGTAATTTTTGTGGTTTTGTGAATTCGGTCGCGTGTTGCTATGGTTCTCCTGAAATGAGTTAAGTGAAAAGTTCTTATATGATGAAGTGTGTATCCTACTAGTGGTTCAGGAGTTATGATAAAATTCTTATACTCTCACATATTGGCATGTTAGGTGCAGTGAGTGGCTTGGGAATTTGAAGTTGAGGATCAAGGTTGCAGTTTGGTGTCGACAAGAATGTCACGAGCTCGGACGAGCAGGAAAAAATTTCAGATGGTTAGAATCAACTGGTATTGTCATTAGCGTCACCTAAGATCGGTGTCCTGTGTAAGAGGCTCTGTGTACTAATTTATGGATTCTTGATTTTCTTTACAACGTGAATATGGTCGGCGTTATGAAGGTGCATACTTGTTACCTGGTGCAGAAGGTCATGGGATCGTATCCCACAGGAAGATTGTATAAGTGTGACATATAGTCACTTGATTGATTAAAGATTGAAATCAAGTATGGAGATTTTTGTACTATCACTAATGTGAAGGTTTAGGCCTGGAAAGGCACTCTATTAAGTTGGTTGTAAATTATGGAAGTTTATTCCGGATTCGACGGTTGTTCTTGCGTGTCATGGGAAAAGGGTCATTGCGGATCATTGAAAGGTTTTTAGCTCAGTACAGTACGATCTGAATCGACTTGAGGTCCGTGAATGGATCTAAATATGAGTGTGTACTTTATATCGGGGCCGAATGTGTTCATTTCAGCATAGTGTTGCTTACGGAGGAGTCTTCGGGCCTGGGATATTATTTTTGTCTTCATCTATTTAGTGTAATCTCTATCGTGCCATATGGGTTGTGAGGCGGTTTGATTATTCTCACTTGTATTCAGATCCCGTGTAGCTTGTGGTGTTGTGACAGCAGGATGGCTCTCAAGATGCAAGACATTTATTGCACCTTAGTTGTGCTTGAGTTTCGTAGCGTATGGCGCTATCCATCTCCCCAGGATTTGTATTATGCACTTCACGTGCTTGTGGTTGATATTCGGGTATTTCGTAGGTATAAACATTTCTGGCTAGAGTATTTCCCTATTTATTATTATGTGTGGATCGGGTGGCACACCGCCACGGGTATGTTGTTTTGATCGGGTGGCACGCCGCCACGGGTATCATGGTTGGATCGGGTTGCACGCTGTAACGGTATCACGGGTGGATTGGGTTGCACGCCGCAATAGTGTGATGTTAAGTACAGTTTCCCATAACTATTCTTGTGTGTTTTGTGTCTCATTTCTGAGGAAGGTTCATAACATCTTTTCGGTTATTAAATTAGTTACGTGGGTTGAGTAGTTCATTCCAGAGTTCATTTTCCTTATGTATCACATTTGAGTTTGTAGCTTGTTAGCACATTGTGGCATCATATGAGGCTTTTGCAGTATCTGAGCTGGCTTATTGCCTGAGCAGCTTGTACTAGGTGAAACAAGATTATTGGACCTGGGATCGGTGCGATCATATTTATATAAGACATATTAAAGATTAAATATTGTTATTCATTCCATAATGAGGTAATTGTTCTTGTCGGGAGGTGAGACTTCATAAGTAGTGACTAGGCAGGGGATGATGAGTTCTACACATCTTCTCTATCGTGGCTATATTGCGAGAGTTAAAGCAAGGCTTAATTGGTCATGAGGTACACTACGGGTTTTGGGTCATTAGAAATTTTAGTTGTTGTACTTTGGAAAGATTGCCTTGGGAAAATGAGTTATGTGGTGCATGGTAAGAATTCAGTAAGGGTATAAAATCGTGTTTGGTGCAGTGTGTAGTGATTGATTCGGTGTTCGTATGTTGGAAGCAGGCCTGGTGGAGAACTCCGGATGTTGGAATTTAACTCTAAGGCTTACTTGACTAAATAAAGGGGATGATCTTCATATTGGATCGAGCTAATGTGCTCAACTGAGTTGTGGTATCATGGGTAGGTGCACGAAGTGTTAAATGGTGATTTCAGACAACTTCAGAATAGTTTTTAGCATGTTCGAGGACGAACGTATGTTTAAGTGGGAGAGAATGTAATGACCCGACCAGTCGTTTTGAGCTCTAGCGCATCGTTCGATAGTTTAAGGCCATAAGTAATTCACTTTAAGTATTATGACTTGTACGTGTGGTCGGAATTGAGTTTCGGGAAGTTCAGAGTCTATTTGGAAAGAAATTCTAAATTCGGAAGCCTTAAGTTGGAAGAATTGACTAATATTTGACTTTTGAGTAAATGACCTCAGAATCGGGATTTGAAGGTTCCAACAAGTTCGTATGATGATTTTGGACTTGAGAGTTTGTTCGGATCGGATTTTGGATGACCCAGGAGCGTTTCAGCGCCTATTGTGGAAGGTTGGCATTTGGAAAGAATTTCATGAATTTGGGTTGAAGTGTATTTCAACGTTATCGACGTCCGTTTGGGATTCTAAGCTTGAGAATGGCTCCGTATGGTGATTTTGGTCTTAGGTGCATGTCCGGACGTTGATTTGTAGGTCCGTAGGTCATTTCGGCGTCAATTGGTGAAAGTTGGAAATTTGGATCATTTTGAGAAGTTTGACCGGGAGTGGACTTTTAGATATCGGGGTCGGATTCCGATTCCGGAAGTTGAAATAGGTCCGTAATGTCAAATGTGACTTGTGTGCAAAATTTGTCAATCAGACGTGATTTAATAGGTTTCGGCATTGAATGTAGAAGTTTGAAGTTCTAATGTTCATTAAGATCAAATTGGGGCGTGACTCGTGATTTTGACATTGTTTGACATGATTTGAGGCCTCGAGCAAGTTTGTGTCATGTTTTGGGACAGGTTGATGTAGTTGGACGGGGTCCCGAGGGCGTCGGGTGTGTTTCGGATCAATTTTGGATGAAACGTTATTGCTGGTTCTATTGGTTTTTGGGTCTGGGCTGTAGGTCTCGCAAATCCGAGGTTTTGATCGCATTTGCGAGGAAGGTGTTCGCATTTGCGAGGGTGGGAAATTTCTGAGGGGTTCGCATTTGCGAACATTTTATCGCTTTTGCGAATCTGCCCTCTACGGATTTGCGAAGATTATGGTCGCAAATGCGACCTTGGCAGGGTGGCTCTCCTTCGCATTTGGGAAGATTTTGGTCGCAATTTCGACCATCGCATTAGCGAACCAGATGTCGCAAATGCGACGTCTGCAACTGGAGCAAGGGCTTTTATTTCAGGACTTAGCTCATTTCCCTCATTTACCACTTGGACTTAGGCGATTTTTGAGAGCATCTTGAGAATGGTTCCATCAGCATCAAAGAGGTAAGTGATTCCCGTGTATTTGGAGTTAAATACTTGGATTATACATAGATTTTAACATGGAAATTCATGAAAATTTGGAGAAATTTGGGGTTTTGGTAGAAAACCTAGAAATTGGTATTTTGGATTTTGACCATGAATTTGGGCATGAAATTGAGAATTATATATATATATATATATATATATATATGAGTTCTTGATGCTATGGGTAATGTTTATCTTCGAAAATTTTCGGAATCTAGGCACGTGGGCCAGAGGGTGATATTTAACGACTTTTCGAGCGGAGTTGGGAATTGTTGTAAATTGAATTATAAGGAGTATTAGAGTATATATTTATATATTTGCACATTTATTGACTAGTTTTGGAGCGATGGGTAACGGTTTGAGTTGTTGAAAAGGCTTTGGAGCCGGTTATGGAATTTCGGAGCGAGGTAAGTCTCTTTTCTAATCTTGTAAGAGGGAATTAACCCCATAGGTAAATTGATTTAATATGTGCTTCTATTTGTGGGGGCTACGCACGCACGAGGTGATGAGAGTCCGTGCATAGCTACTATTATGCTTATGTTCCGGGTAATCTAGGACCCAAATCAAGTTATACTTGCGATATTCGGGGTAGTCTATGGTTCGTGTCGTTCGACCCTAGGCAGTGCACAGTCTAAATATTATGTTGGATCGGGTCGTACGACATCGACATAATTTGCGCATGATAAATATTTGGAACCAATTATAATTGATGTTGCTTCTTTGGCTTGAGATATAAATTGTTAAATGACGAGAATAAATTTGGAATAATTTCCTATTAATAAAAGAATTGTCCTCTCACTTCTTATTATTTAGTTTACTGCTGTTTCATACAATCCATGCTTAAGTATAATATCGGTATTTATTGTTAGCCCATAGTAAGTGTCGGAGTCGACCCCTCATCACTACTTCTTCGAGTTTAGACTACATACTTACTGGGTACACGTAGATTTACGTACTCATACTACACCTTCTGCATATTTTTGTGCAGGTACATATATGTCTGGTGGCCTTGTGAGCGCAAAGGCACGGTCATTGCGGGGACGTAGGTGGGCTGCATCCCATGTTATGATTCGCAGCCATCAGAGTCTCCTTCAGAGTTATTTATATACTTTTCCTGCCCAATTTGTATTCCAGACAGATGTTGTATTTTATTTTACTCCCTAGTTGATGCTCATGCACTTGTGACACCGGGTTTTGGGGGTACTTATGGGTTGTTCAGTATGGTAGTTGTGGATACATTTTGCATTTACTCTGTAAATTTTATCTCCTCTTAGTTAATTGAGGGAATTTATGATTTCAATAATACTAAAATGAGTAATTAAGTTAATCAATTATGGTTGGCTTTCCTAATAGTGGTGTTAGGCGCCATCGCGACCTTTAATGGATTTTAGGGTCGTAACAACATGGTATCAGAGCACTAGGTTCACTTAGGTCTCATGAGTCATGAGCGAGTCTAGAAGAGTCTTGCGGATCAGTACAGAAATGTCTGTACTTATCGTCGAGAGGCTACAAGACTGTTAGAAGCACTTCCCTTCTTGATTCATCATCGTGCGATTTGATTCCTTTGAGGCTTATGTCTTCATTCCCTTCCTATTCAACCTTATGTGATGTGAAGCACTTGTTATAAATTAGGAATCGGGGAATTTTAATGGCACTACAGATGTAGTGCAGGATGTTACTCCCTGCATATTGGATTGGGCTAATGTCATCGCCTTGCAGAAGGATGATCTTTTGCTTCAGCTCAGTATCGGTATTTTCTATGGTTTCGAGACTATGCACGGGTTGCTACAATGTCTATGAGTTATTATGGCACAATATTGATATGATGGTAGGATACCTGTCTACATGTTGGGGCCGTGAATGATTCGAAAGGAGGTTTTTCTCAATGCATGATTCAGAGGTTCAATGTTTTATTTCCAGTGGAGGAAAGGCAATCGGACTAAGAATGTTCAGGTTTGGGTTGATAGAGTAACGAGACTTGGTATTTTTGAGCGTGGTGGAATCTTCATCCGTGATGTGGTGTCATCGTCCTTGATTGATTGTTTTAAGTTCACCAGTGTTATGGCCTTCTTCAAATTGCCCTTGGGGAAGAGTATTGTGAATGGTGCCGGGGAAGCGGCTGTCAGAGGTCGCAGTGTATTGTGGTTCAGAATCGAATCGGTAATCCTAATGTTGATGGCTCAAGGAAGATGATCTTCGGGGAGGTTTAGAGTGGTAGCGATCTATTGGTTCAAGTGCTACAGAGATGAATTTTATTTATGGCCACAACTGCCATTTATGAGAAAGGACATGTGGGAGGTGTCTTGCGGTGGTTAAATTTCTAGGAGGCCAAGTGTGAGATGCGCAAGTCGAGTAGTTGCTTAAAGGAGAGGGTTTGACCAAAGTGGGAGAGTGGTCAGGTAGCATATGGGTTCGGTGGTAGGATAGCTACATGCATTGGGGAAAGTTTAGAGTGATTTGGAACTCATGGTGGACACTGACTATGTCTACGGGCTTAATTTGGAATATTGGCTGCTATACGGAGGAAGGTTGGATATGACGGAAAGGAGTTGGATGATATGAAGAAGGATACAACATGACTTTGGATTGGAATGTATTGTCGCACCTTTAGTTGATATCCATGAGAAGTGAACAGACTTGTACAGCTGGTGAATGAGCATGGGCTTAGGATAGTTTATTGATTTCGTGGTAAATGTACTCGGTGCAGCATTGTTGGAAGATGTCGGCATGGAATTTCCACAGGTAGGTTATTTTTGGTGAGCAGGTTAACGGTTGCGTGGTGTTGACGAAACTTCTGCGAAGAATTCTACTGGCTACCCGGTATGAGGTCGAACATGTGAATGTAGCTAGGGATTCAGAGCATTCATGAAATGGTTAACAGGAAGATTTCGAGGAATTTGACGGGTCGATTGCGTGAGGTCATGTCAGTGAGGAATAAGGAAATCTTGGTAGGTTCCAGTGTTATGTAATGGTAGCTTCAAGCTAAGTGGGAGAGCCACACCGCCTACTATTGGATTGCATGGTTGTCTACTTGTGAGGTTTCTGGTTATCGGCATATTGGTGGGTTATTACGACTAAGGAAAGAGAACATCAGTGGTGATTTGAGCAAAGGATTTGAAGAATGTGTGCTACAATTGGCCTTATCGATTCATGTTCAAGCTTTGGGAAGACTCGGGATTTATGCTTCGTGTAGATGTGATATACAAGAAAGGTGATTCAGCCGGGTGCTTATTTGAGAGGGCGTCCATGTGCTAGCAGAGCCTTAAAGTTTGATCATATTTGGAAACAAGTCAAAGTGGGTGACTCTCAACAACGATCCTAGTGGAAAAAAAATTAAAGTGTGGCGCCTAAGGATTTCGAGTCAATAGAATGGTTAAGTATCAAGCATTGCAGCGGATTACAAAAAGGGGCTTGGAGAGTGTTCTATGTTATCATTTGTCTACAGTGTATCATTGGAGGAATGTGAGAAAATAACTTCGGATTCATAAAGAAAATATTAGAAAATAACTTCGCACTTGTATTTAGATCCCGTGTAGCTTGTGGTGTTGTGAGAGCATGATGGCTCTCAAGATGCAAGTCATTTATTGCACCTTAGTTGTGCTTGAGTTTCGTAGCGTATGGCGCTAGCCGTCACCCCAGGATTTGTATTATGCACTTCGAGTGCTTGTGGTTGATATTCGGGTATTTCGTAGGTATAAACATTTCTGGCTTGATGGGTATTTCCCTATTTATTATTATGTGTGGATCGGGTGGCACGCCGCCACGGGTATGTTGTTTGGATCGAGTGGCACGCAGCCATTGGTATCATGGTTGGATCGGGTTGCACGCCGTAATGGTATCATGTGTGGATCGGGTTGCACGCCGCAACAGTGTAACGTTGAGTACAGTTTCCCATAGTTATTCTTGTGTGTTTTGTGTCTTATTTATGAGGAAGGTTCATAACATCTTTTCGGTTATTAAATTAGTTATCTAGGTTCAGTAGTTCATTCCAAAGTTCATTTTCCTTATATATCACATTCGAGTTTGTAGCTTGTTAGCACAATGTGGCATCATATGAGGCTTTTGCAGTATCTGAGGTGGCTTATTGCTGAGCAGCTTGCACTGGGTGAAAGGAGATTATTGGACCTGGGATTAGTGCGATCAGATTTACATAAGGCATATTAAAGAGTAACTATTGTTATTCAGTCCAGAATGAGGTAATTGTTCTTGTCGGGAGGAGAGACTCCATAAATAGTGACTCGGCAGGGGGTTATGAGTTCTACACATCTTCTCTGTCGTGGCTGTATTGCAAGAGTTAAAGCAAGGCTTAATTGGTCATGAGGTACACTACGGGCTTCGGGTCAATGGAAATTTTAGTTGTTGTGCTTTGGAAAGATTGCCTTGGGCAAATGAGTTATGTGGTGCATGGTAAGAATTCAGTAAGGGTATACAATCATGTTTGGTGCAGTGTGTAGTCATTGATACGGTGTTCGTATGTTGGAAGCAGGCCTGGTGGAGAAATCCGGATGTTGGAATTTAACTCTAAGGCTTACTTGACTAAATAAAGGGGAAGATCTTAAGATTGGATTGAGCTAATGTGCTCAACTGAGTTGTGGTATCACGGGTAGGTGCACGAGGTGTTAAACGGTGATTTCAGAAAACTCAAGAACAGTTCTTAGTACGTTCGAGGACGAACGTATGTTTAAGTGCGAGAGAATGTAATGACCCGACCGGTCGTTTTGAGCCCTAGCGCGTCGTTCGGCAGTTTGAAGCCATGAGTAGTTTCACTTCAAGTATTATGACGGGTACGTGTTGTCGGAATTGAGTTTTGGGAAGTTCAGAGTCGATTTGGAAAGAAAATCTAAATTCGGAATCCGTAAGTTGGAAGGATTGACTAATGTTTGACTTTTGAGTAAACGACCTCGGAATCGGGATTTGAAGGTTCCAACAGGTTTGTATGATGATTTTGGACTTGGGCATATGTCCGGATCAGATTTTGGACGACTCAGGAGCGTTTCAGCGCCTATTATGGAAGGTTGGCATTTGGAAAGAATTTCATGAATTTGGGTTGAAGTGTATTTCAATGTTATCGATGCTCGTTTGGGATTCCGATCCTGAGAATGGCTTTGTATTGTGATTTTGGTCTTAGGTGGATGTCCAGACGTTGATTTGGAGGTCCGTAGGTTATTTTAGCGTCAATTGGCAAAAGTTAGAAATTTGGATGATTTTGAGAAGTTTGAAAGGGAGTGGACTTTTTGATATCGGGGTCGGATTACGATTTCGGAAGTTGGAGTAGGTTTGTAATGTTAAATGTGACTTGTGTGCAAAATTTTTCAATCGGACGTGATTTGATAGGTTTCGGCATCAAATGTAGAAGTTTGAAGTTCTAAAGTTTATTAAGATCGAATTGGGGTGTGACTCATGATTTCGACATTGTTTGACGTGATTTGAGGCCTCGAGCAAGTTTGTGTCATGTTTTGGGACAGGTTGATGTAGTTGGGCGGGGTCCCGGGGGCATCGGGTGTGTCCCGGGGTTGTTTCGGATCAATTTTGGATGAAAAGTTGTTTCTAGTTATGCTGGTTTTTGGGTTTGGGCTGCAGGTCTCGCAAATGCGAGGTTTTGATCGCATTTGCAAACTCCCATTTGCGCGGAAGGTGTTCGCATTTGTGAGGGTGGGAAATTTATGAGGGGTTTGCATTTGCGAACATTTTATCGCTTTTGCGAATCTGCCCTCTTCGCATTTGAGATCCTTTTGTCAATTGCGACCATCGCATTTGCGAACCAGATGTCGCAAATACGACGTCTGCGACTAGAGCAAGGGCTTTTATTTCGGGACTTAGCTCATTTCCCTCATTTCCCACTTGACCTTAGGCAATTTTTGAGAGCATCTTGAGAAGGGTTCCATCAGCATCAAAGAGGTAAGTGATTCTCGTGTATTTTGAGTTAAATACTTGGATTATACATAGATTTTAACATGTACATTTGAAAATTTGTAGAAATTTGGGGTTTTGTTGAAAAACCTAAAAATTGGTAATTTTAGATTTTGACCATGAATTTGGGCAAAAAATTGAGAATAATCTATATATTTGAATTTTTGAGTCTATGGGTAATTTTTATCTTCGGAAATTTTCGGAATCGAGGCACGTGTGCCCGGGGATGATTTTTATCGACTTTTCGAGCAGAGTTGAGAATTGCTGTAAATTGAATTATAAGGAGTATTAGAGTATATATTTATATATTTGCACATTTATTGACTAGTTTTGGAGCGATGGGTATCGGTTTGAGTTGTTGAAAAGGCTTTGGAACCGATTATGGAATTTCGGAGCGAGGTAAGTCTCTTTTCTAATCTTGTAAAAAGGAATTAACCCCATAGGTAAATTGATTTAATATGTTCTTCTATTTGTGGGGGTTACGTACGCACGAGGTGACGAGAGTCCGTGCGTAGCTACTATTATTCTTATGTTCGGGTAGTTTAGGACCCAAATCATGCTATACTTGTGATGTTTGCGCCTTACTTGTTAATTTAATTGCTTAAATCATATTGAAACTTGATAAAGGAATTTTAAAAGGTTAAACTTTATTTTCTTGACCGTTAATGAGAATTTGGTATACCCTTGAATAATTGCCCCTTCATAAATCTTGAATTGGTTGTTGTAAATGTATTTTCTCTTTTGTGGAGAGGGTCAAACGCCTCGGTAGCAGATATATGTATCTATGGATCGTGTCGTTCGATCCTCGGTAGTGCACAATTTAAATATTATGTTAGATCGGGACGTACGACCTCGACATAATCTGCGCATGATAAATCTTTGGAACCAATTATAATTGATGTTGCTTCTTTGGCTTGAGATATAAATTGTTAAATGACGAGAATAAATTTGGAAAAATTTCCTATTAATAAAAGAATTGTCCACTCACTTCTTGTTATTGAGTTTACAACTGTTTCATACAATCCATTCTTAAGTATAATATCGGTATTTATTGTTAACCCATAGTAAGTGTCGGAGTCGACCACTCGTCACTACTTCTTCGAGGTTAGACTAGATACTTACTTGGTACGCATTGATTTAGGTACTCATACTACATTTGCTGCATATTTTTGTGCTGGTACATATATGTCTAGTGGCATTGTGAGCGCAGAGGCGTGTCATTGCGGGTACTTAGGTGAGTTGCATCCCATGTTACGATCTGCAGCCAGCAAAGTATGCTTCAGAGTTATTTATATACTTTTCCTGTCCAATTTATATTCCGAACAGATGCTGTATTTTATTTTACTTCCTAGTTGATGCTCATGCACTTGTGACACCGGGGTTTGGGGGTACTTATGGGTTGTTGAGTATGGTAGTTGTGGAGGCATTTCCATTTACTCTGTAAATTTTATCTCCTATTAGTTAATTGAGGGAAATTATGATTTCAACAATACTAAAATGAGTAATTAAGTTAATCAATTATGGTTGGCTTGCCTAATAGTGGTGTTAGGCGTCATCATGACCTTTAATGGATTTTGGGGTTGTGACACATATAATTCGATTCAGTCAATACAAATTATAGGAATTAATCCCATATGGAAATACTAATTTTCCTACAAAAAATCCTAAATTGCACCCAAAAATTGGCACACATCTCGGAACCCAACAAAAGTTACAAAATATGAACACGCACATTCAACCACGAGTCCAACCATACCAATTTTACCAAATTCTGCAATCAACTCGACCTCCAAATCTTAAATTCTTATTTTGAAATTCCTAAGCCCAAATCCTCTAATTTCACCTAAAAAAATACGTAATCTAGTCGAAATACTCAATGATAATCCAATACTATTGACTAACAATGATCACAAGTGACTTACCTCAAGTTTTCCGTGGATTCCCTCTGAAAATCACCCCAAAACCGTGCTTGAAAGTCCAAAAATGACAAAAATATCAGAACCCCTCTGTTTTGTAATCTGTCCAGGGGTTCCGCTCCTGCGGAAAAACTAACCAGATCTGTGGTCCCGCTTTTGCGGACATGCTGCCGCTTATGTGCCTGCTTCGCTTCTATTAAGGAGTTGTCCGCTTATGTGGCCTTGGCCAGCTCCCCTTGCCTCCGCTTCTGCGCAACCAAGCTCACACCTGCGAGCTAAATTCTGCAGGTGCAGTTACACCAGAAGGCCAAAATTTCCAGCAGCTGTTTAAGTCTGAATTTCAATCTGTTAACCATATGAAACTCACCCGAGGCCCCCGGGACCTCAACCAAATATACCAACACATCCTAAAATATTATACAAACTTATTCGAAGCCTCAAATCATATCAAATAATGCTAAAAACACGAATCATACCCCAATTCAAGCTTAATGAAACTAAGAAATTTCAATTTTTACATTCAATGCCGAAACCTTTCAATCCAAGTTCAATTGACCTCAAATTTTACACACAAGTCATAAATGACATAACAAACCTTTTTCTAATTTCCAGAATCGGATTCCGATCCGATATCAAAAAATCAACTCCCCGGTCAAATTTCCAAGCTTAAATTTTAGTTTAGCCATTTCAAGCCTAATTTAACTATGGACTTCCAAATAATATTCCAGACATGCTCCTAAGTCCAAAATCACCATACGGAGCTATTGGAATAGTGAAAACTTCATTCCGGGATCGTTTATACATAAGTCAACATCAATCAACTATTTCAACTTAAGCTTTCATCTTGGAAACTAGATGTCTCAATTCATTTCAAAACCTCATCGGACCAGAATAAATTACCTCGAGAAGTCATATAACAACTGTAAAGCATATATTGAGCAGTAAATAGGAGAACGAGGTTGTAATACTCAAAACGATCGGCCGGGTTGTAACAAAAATAATCTAGGGTTATGGGATATCTAACATTCCTGTTGTATTCTTCAATTAAATTGACTAACTAATTTATCTAGCATATTGGTTGACAGGGTTAATATTGCTCATAAGAATCTGCCGAGTTTTTACTCGGCTATTCAAGCTAACATAATGCCTATATGTCTATGGAATTAGAACTAACAAGAATGTATTTATAAGTCATGTACATCAACCAAGCAAGGAAATTAGGTATATGTCTATCCTAACCACAAATCCGTTCCCCAATGCCCAGGGTCAAGAACTTCCTCTACTCAATCCTATGTGCAATCTAGAATTCACACTTTCGAGTTCAACGCTAGATTCGTATATAGTATTCAATTGGTGATCAAACAATCAAATAATTAAGCGCAAGATTGAATAAATAAACTAACATGATAAATCAAGAAAGCAAAATCAATATTCGAATAACAATAATCATTAAAGAACCATAACCCTAGAGTGTGAAGTTTAGCTCCACATAGATATGGTATCCAAACAACAAATCATACAAAGAAACATAATAAATACAAAGTTTGGTGGAAGAAAAGATGAAACCCGGCCTCGACAGCGGCTCTGTTCTTTCCCTTCGTCAAAAGTTCCTCTCAAAAACCTTCCCCCCTCCAAAATAGGTTTAGGACCCCTTTTATACGAGTTGGGAGTGTGTAGGGCAGAAATAACCAAGTCCCGGGCGAAATAGGACTAGTCCCCGCTTAATTCATGGTTGTAATATGGGCTAAAGGATGGGTAAGATTTATTTAGGAATAGTGGTTCGCCCACCTAAGAACTTTAACACATCACATAATCAACTTTAAATGCATATTCCCTCAATCCAACTTCAACTTCACAAACAAGATCACCACCAAAAAATATTTCCTTTTTCTTTAAGCATTACTTTAATTTATACCCCACTAGCAAGAACAAGACAACAATTTATTCACCTATATTTTTCCTTCTCTTTTTTCAGATTTTTCTTCTCTTTTTTTTCCTTTTTCAATTTTCACTAGTGGTGTATTATTTTATAAAATAGGTGCACCCTTTTTTTATTCATTAGTTCCACTCAAAAGCCACCCCACATTTAGTCCCTTTTTACTTCTTTTAGCGCTCATTTTACAATTAGGGTACTTTAAGAAGTAAAAGGATCAAAACAATGTCAATTAACAAACAAAAAGGTATATGCTTGTAATGTGGGTGCCAACTAAAAGTCTATAGGCTCAAAAAGGTTAACTAAGAATAAATTTTATTTGTGATAAGCAATAAGCTCAAAAAGATTAAAGAAAGCCTAAAATCATTTTTCAAACCGAGCATCACCTAAAATTTTGCTTCAACTCATATACCGGGCAAGTTATAGACCCAATCACAAAAACATGGACTACACAAAAATTTCACCACACATGGCACATGACTCACTAAAGACGGTCCCATTTAGACTCTCAAACAATGCAAGTATTCACGGAGCCACGAGATATTAAGCATTAAGTGTAAAGTGAACACAAGTCAAGAAAACGAGACATAGGCGTCACAAAATATGTTATCCAACTAAGCAAGGCATCGTCAATAATTTCAAATCATAGGGAAGATACTACACATGTCAAAGCCTAAATATGTTACTATCAAACAAGTCAAGGGCGCCTAGGTTCATCATTCTTCCTCCTTTTTATTTCCTAAATTCCTAATCTACTCTAAAAGAAAAAACTACCCGATTCAAACTACATCCCATGAAAAAGAACTGAGGTACAAAGAAAAATCACGGGGGATTATTGCTACCTATGGAAAACTAAAAGAAACATTTTTTTTGTTTATCTTATTTTGCAATTTTTTTGTTTAGACTTTAATCCCCCCAAAAAATTGTCTAGGAGATTCATCGTCAGGAAAAATTCAATATTTTTAAAAACAAACTCTTTATTTTTCTGATTTTTTTTAATTTTTAAATTAAGCTACTAAACTAATACTACTATACTACACCATTAATTCTACTAACTGTGTAATTAAAAATAAAAAGCTAGCTAACAATAAGAAGATAAAAAAAAAAACTAACAATATAATATTATAATACTATACAAAGCACAGAGAATCTTCCACCCCCACACTTAAAAGAGTGCAGTGTCTCCAATGCATAAATAAAGTAAAAATAACAAGGGTGGACAAGAAACTCCCTGAAAGGCCAAAGGCCGAAGCAATAGTAGCTCATAGGGTACTCAGACTTCTCCCAAGGATGGTCCTTTGTGCGGGTATCTCACACTAGTTCCAACCATCTGGTTCGCTTTTGCACGCTTCCAGTGACTTTTCTTCCTATGATCATAATCCTACAAAGCAAAACAATACTACAATAATAATAATAAAAATAAAATAAATAAAAATAAAATAAAGCAGTAAAGTTGGGTTACCTCCCAACAAGCGCCTAATTTAACGTCGTGGCACGATGCGAACTACTTTTTCCTCCATCTTGAACTTATGAATTGTACTCCTAACATGGCATCCAGTCTGCGGCTATGCTCAAGTGGTGGGGCTACAAAGATAACCAAGCCAAGTAATAAATTTTTTACTTTGCACTTCTCGGCCTTTAGATGAGGAATATAATTTTTGTTTTTCGGCATATCAAATTCAAAAATATAGGCACTTTCATCCTTACTCTTTGACTCCCCCATAGGCTCAGAAAGATCGATTATTATCTCACTCTCTAAACACAATGTGAAAAAATAATTGGAGTGAGGTCTAATGCGCCCTAACTCATGAATTGTACTACTATTTACATCACCGTATATACATACACTCAAGTCTCCCAAATTAATCTTATCCACTCCCTCATATGATTCTAGAGCACTCTTCTCAACATTGGCATCATCAAGAAAAATATGGCCTAATGATTGGTATTCTTGTTTTAGCTCCTTAATTTGGTCTAGAAGATTTTTTTCAGCTTCACACAACTCATCATTAAATTATTGGGCGTTACACCCATCAACCTTTGCACTCAAATCTGTATCCAAATTATACACAATCTAGCCAAAATTGTCAATTTTGTGTGCAAGTTCATCTCTCTCCTTAGACCAGTCACTCACCAACGTTGTTAGAGGACAACGTCGTTTCGCATATTCCCTTAATCGAGAATATCCGTCCCAATACCAACCCTTAGTCCCATATTCAAATTCAGACCTCCCAGAGTTCAGGTCATGACAAGCCCAAAAAGACGGGCCATAAAAGTCTTCCGTCAACCAAGCGTCTTCATCAATAACCTTACTTCCGGATATTTCATCCATATATGTCATGTTGAGAGAACTAGAAACACACTAAGAGAAAGATCAAATTGTTATAAAAATAAAAATATTTACAAAAAGGAAAATAAACTTGTAAACATATACGTAAAAGTCTAATCTAGAAAATAAGCTAATTCTAAGTCCCCGACAACGGTGCCAAAAACTTGTTGCGGCCAAACGCACACGCAAGTATACGCTGTCATCAAGTAATAAAGTGACTACAAGTAGGATGTCGAACCCACGAGGACTTGTGATTAACTATTAACTAAATTAGACTATCCTAATTATCTAAATAAGAATTAAACATAGAAGTATATGACTCTAATTTAATTAAAATAAAAAGAAAATAAATAATGAACTCTGAACAAAGGAAGAGTAGTTTTTTATGTTATCAATGTGATGAAAATAATCTAGGGTTATGAGATATCTAACACTCCTATTGTATTCTTCAATTAAATTGACTAACTAATTTATCTAGCTTATTGGTTGACGGGGTTAATTTGCTCATAAGAATCTGTCGAGTTCTTACTCGACTGTTCAAGCTAACCTAACGCCTATATGTCTATGGAATTAGAACTAACAAGAACACATTTATAATTCCTATGCATCAACTAAGCAAGGCAATTAGGTCTATGTCTATTCTAAACCCAAATCCGTTTCCCGATTCCCAGAGTCAAGAACTTGCTCTACTTAATCCTATGTGTAATCTAGAATTTTCACTTTCGAGTTCAACACTAAATTCGTAGATAATATTCAATTGGTGATCAAACAATCAAATAATTAGGCGCAAGATTGAATAAATAAACTAATATGATAAATCAAGAAAGTAAAATCAATAATCCAATAACAATAATCATGAAAGAACCATAACTCAAGAACGTGAAGTTTAGCTCCACATAGACATGGTAGCCAAACAACAAATCATACAAAGAAACATAAAAATTACAATATTTGGTGGAAGAAAAGATGAAACTCGGCCGCCACGACAGCTCTGTGCTTTCCCTTCGTCAAAAGTTCCTCTCAAAAACCTTCCCCCCCTCCAAAATAGGTTTATGACCCCTTTTATACGAGTTGGGAGTGTGTAGGGCCAAAATAACCAAGTCCCGGACGAAATAGGACTAGTCCCCGTTTCGAGCGTCTAGGGCAGCGCCTCGCGCTGGCCCTGACACTAAATCCAGTAAGTTTTTGCACGCTCAATTCCTTCTTAGCTTTCAATTGAATTGCCCTTCCCTTTTGTCTTACATTCGGGGGACAAATACCAAAGGGTGTCCTCCTTTGTCACCTTATTTTATTCTTTTATTTTTCTTTCCTTTTGTTTTGGTTTATTCATTTTTGCTCCAAATCTTTTTATTTTCACATCGCTTTATTCCTACTCAATTAAAATATAATATTAAGCATAAAGTAATATAAGTAACACTCAAAAGACAATTAAAAGTAGTAGAATATGAGGCAATAATAGGTAAATATATGCATTATTGGCCGAATATCACTTTTTTCATGATTTGTTTCTCTTTCATATATCTATGATTCCGCTTATTTTGCTTGAAGAGAGAGAGAGAGAGAGAGAGAGAGAAAGAAGAAAAATTCTGAGAGAGAATCGTGTGTTAATTGAAAGAAAGAGAGAAGAAAAACATAAATAGCGTATTTCATGTATTATTTCATGCCTCAATGGTAATATATACCATAAATACTTATTTTGCTATAAAATATAAAAGGTAGCTATAGAAAATAATATTTTAAAATAATTTTGATTTATAATAAATAATGTGTATACCTTTATTAACAATTTTGACGAAAGAGCCAACTAATAACATTATGATACAAATTGTGATATCTTAATTTCTATTACAACTTAAACAATAGTAGAAGTCATTGATTAACTATCTTCATATATAAAAATAATTTAATTATAATGAATCCTTATAATATTTTAGAGAAAGATCTTAATAGAACGAAATGAACTTAAATGATAGGATAGTATAAAGATTATCAATAGTAGATGTTATCAAATGTTACCCTGGGTTTACTCTTCAGGGCATAAACTTTGCAGGGACTTTTAATTTTTAATCATTTTAAGCATATGATTTCAAAAGTAGCTAGGTGAAAGTATTATGTTTTATACTGATCTTTCTCGTTAAAATATTCGTTATTTTCTGAGTTTGAAAACCATTTTTTGTTTCCCGTTCAGTGTTGGATAAAATTCCCGATCAAGTTTTACTTGTGAAATTTGAAACTCCGTGCCAATCACTATTTCTTAATAACATGGCTAAAAAGTAACTAGTCTGTGCTATTACTACCGCGGTGTCTGATATCTGCATTGAGGCTCCCGACTAATCCGAATTCGCACTGCAAAGGTCACATGAACCATTCTTTTTCTTTATTTCCTTTTTCTTCATTGCGAAATTTCAAAATGAATATAAAAGAATATTAATATAAAGTCCATATGTAATCTATGCATGCCTGCAACTCTTGCTTATTTGCTTCATTAGGATTTGTAGTGTCATCTTAAAAGTTAAAGTTTTTGTTCTCTTTTGCGGGATATACTCCCAGTTTTCCTTGCTATCGTATTGACAAGCCTTTTGCAAATTTGAGATTTAAAGTCAGTAAGATGTTAGATATATGCATTTAATGTTTCTTGGTGCATAAATATACATAATTCTAGACGAAACAATATGTTCAATAGGACTAAGAGAACTTTCTCTAAATTCGTCTCTATTAGGGGCCAATTTGGAGGGAGATTATGAAACATGTAAAGCTATGGTTTCCCCACAAAATTAAATATTATATATATGTATATATATATCATTATCATGTTAATTCAACCCATCTTAATCAAGTGAACATTGTGATTGGACAATGAGTCATTTAATAAACTTGGCATTCTGCCCCTCCATTGCAGTAGCTTCCAAGAGAATTCAAAGCCATTTAAGGTGAATTTCCATCAATTTTTATGAGTTGAATTTAGTCTTAAATTCTGTATTTAACACCCAAACACCGTTAGAATTTATATTTGTCAAGAAATTTTTCAAGAACTCAGAAAGGGGAAAAAGCTAAAGTTTTTCAAATAAGGTAACACCACTACCCTAAACTTATGAATTGTGTATAAATAAACTTGTGGATGATGGGGTTGAGTAGGAAATGAGATTTAATTATGTTATTGAGCAAACCTTAGAATGGGTGTTCTTGAATTGATAGAACTTGGGGAAGAAGACGATGAATAGTACCTATTGTGCTGAATACTATTCTTAATAGTCTTGTTAGCTTATGAATCATCGAGTATTGAATTATTAAGCATGAGTTGTGAAAGAGTTGATGTTTCAGATGGAAGGGAGGCCTATAGTCATTTTATGAATTCTAATCTAGTTGAGATGGATTTCGTTGAGCTCAAATTCATAGCAATTGATTATAATTAAATAGATTGAGTTGGCTCGGACAAAGCAAGGTAAGTTAAGATGTACCTTCCTCTAAGGAGTTTTTGCTAAATTGCTACATCTTATCAAAGTGGGCATTATCTTAGTCTCAGATATGCTTACTATGTTTAATGCTTCACAACTTAGTTTTCAGATGTTTTGCATTTAAATACTAATTGTTTCTTTTAGATGCACTTACAAATATTGATGTTATTTTGCTAAACTACAAGTATCCCAGAGTTTTAAAGACATCGCTCAAAAACCTTTTTGGGAGGAGTCAATGATACTTACGGGATATGTATTCTATGAAATTGTGCTCAGTTTCCTACATGGGGTGACTTACTTGATGTTTCAGATATTGTGCCATTGGAGTTGACAGCACGAGCTAGGCGTCTCCTCCAATATGTGCTTATACTTTGGTGAGCCCCACTTCTTTTATCGGTGGGTGCATTTCTAGAAATTTATTATATTCGTTATGTCCATAGAGTTTCCAGTGACATTGTTGGGGGTGTAGTCATGTAGATGGAATTTATGTTCTTAACTCGTGTTCATTTCACACCTATGTATTTTGGTCAAAGAGCTAATTTTATTTTGAGTTGAAATAAAGTCTTTTAACTAAACTATTCAATGGGAATGGGGTATTTCAAATATGTAAGTTATATTTTAAACCTTGAAATAATCATGAATGGGTAGACAAGTTCAAGTGGTTCGCTCAGTGTAGTTGAAGGCAGTGGGTGCCAGTTGCGCTATTCTTTTTGGGGCGTGACACGGATGTTTCTTGTTAACTGATGCACTTGAAGTTGAGCCTCCGGAGTATACTTTAGCGATGTTTTTTAATAAAAACTTGAATAGGACAAGAGGTCCTAAAGTTCCACGCATCTTTGTTCTTTTTCTCCAGCATCTTGCGCCATTTCAAGTCTTCTACTTATCTTTGACTTTGAGTGCCTGTTTTTCAAGGTACCATGGATGGAGAAACCAAGAATCAGAAGTGTCAATCTGATCAAGCTTCCCCCAGATATGGATTTAATTGCTTACCTCAAGAAATTTTTATTGACATAGCTTCCCGACTTCCCATAACATCTTTAGTCCCATTCAAGTTTGCTTGCAAGTCATTTCACAACTTGTTACATGATAAAAAGCTTGTGAATTTGCACCTGTCTCGTGTGGCAAAGAACGATCCTTGCATTATTTTTCATACAGATAATCCTTTAAGGAAACGACTCTACTTTCTTGAATTTTCAGATCATGGTCGGGAAGAGGTTGTGAGGAAAATCAGCACCCCTTTTGCAAACACTGTGCCTGAATTTAAGGTGGTCGACTCATGTAACGGACTATTGTGCATATGTACTTCTGCGTATAGTGATTCACTTTATGTGTACAATCCTTTTACAAGAGACTACAAAGAGCTGCCTGAGACGGTAGAATTTGGTGTGCAGAAAATGATTTTTGGATTTGGTTTTCATCCTGTTACCAAAGAGTACAAGGTGATCAAGATCATAAATTGTGCCAATATGTATTTTAATGACCACTGGCGCTATCGTAGATTCAGGGTTCCCTACACCGGTAAATCAGATATTCAAGTACTTAGTCTTGGTAGCAACAGATGGAGAAGTATAGGGGAAGTTGATTACCGTATTGATCCAAGTTCTCAAGGAATTATGTTAAATGGCAAGATGCATTGGTTTACTCGATTTGGGATGTATTATGGACATCGTGACAGGATCATTGTTTCCTTTGATTTAGCTGATGAAGTATTTGGAGAAGTGCCAAAAAATGATTTTGATGTAAAGCCAAGAATTGGCAACTTTCATCTAGCAGTTCTTGGAGATTGTCTTGCTGTTGCTCTAACTTTGCCTCGCCAAAATGGTGGAGGAATAGAAATTTGGGTAATGAAAGAATACAATGTGAAAGAGTCTTGGGTGAAGGAGTTCATAATTGGAGCTTATACACCAACTCCAAATTTCGTCACTCAATATTTGCAACCATTGGTGAAAGTTCTATGCATGTTAAAGAATGGACAACTATTGCTCGAGTACAAAGGTGGCAATTTGGTTTTATATGATCCTCAAAATGGTGTCTTTAGGACACTAAAGTTTCAGGGGATGCCTAATTTGTTTCAGACATATGTTCATGTGGGTTGCCTTAATTGGATTGATATCCCACCTGCAGATCTTTTACAAAATTAGTTCATCAAACTTATTTATACCTTCTTATTGAAAAACTTTGTCACATATGCTTAAACATATTAAGCATGTCCGGCTCTCTCCTGACTATGATTTGGACCTTTCGCCTGCTTAGAAGTGGATTCAAAACACTGACACATGGATTTTCAGCCCTTTGCTGTTCTCTAAATGCTATTTTCCTAAGTTCTTCTTGGATACAAGCCGTGTGTCATAGAATCGTCTCAGTTTCCTACATTGTGATTTATAACATAGCGCTGCAGAGTGCCGGTCAATTATGTTGAATAGAGGTACAGATAAATGGAAAGATGTGAACTATCACCATTTGTATGATAACGTTTAGTTTTGTAGTTGCTACTTGAAGCATGTGTCTGTTCTGTCAAAAGAATGACATTTATTAATAGTCCTTTCACTTGATCATACAGAAGTATAAATACTCAAAATATTAACTCAAGAGTCTTGGACATAATTAACAATGTAGACTAAATGCATTACAACTTCCTAAAAGTCTCTTGAAAGAACTAAAGGACATTCGGAGAAATGCAAAGTGATAAACTAGTACCATGATATGCATCATTTCCAAAGAAATGCAGTAATTCCAACAGACATCCAAAAGAACATGCTCATTTGTTTACCGACTATAAGAATTACCTGACTTCCTAAGAGTCCAGGCTTCCATTTCCAAGTCTGTATACTTATCATTGTATAACTATTTTTTGTATGTGTCAATCTGATGAACCCCCCCCCCTAGATATGGATTCGATTGCCTACCTCAAGAACTTGTCCTCGACATAGCTTCTAGGCTTCCCATAACATCTTTAGTCCAATTCAATTTTGTTCGCAAATCATTTTACATCTTGTCTCATTATCCAGAGCTTGTGAATTTTCACCTGTCTCGGGCAGTAAGGAACGATCCTTGCACTATTTTTCTCCTGTTTAATCGGCTTTACTTTCTCGAATTTTCTGATCATGGTACTGAAGAAGCGATTGTGAGGAAGATCATCACCCCTTTTGCAAACTCTCTGCCTGAATTTAAAGTGGTAGGATCATGTTATGGACTACTGTGCATTCGTGATTCTATGTTTCGTAAAGGACTCTATGTGTGCAATCCTTTTACAAGAGACTGTAAAGAGCTTGCCTATATCATCAATAGACCTTCAGGCAGAAGAATTGGTCTTTGAATTTGCTTTTCATCCGATTACCAAAGAGTACAAGGAGATCAAGATCGTATATTATGCCATTTTGTATCATGATGACCCTTGGCTCCTTCAAATTAGTACTTCAGAAGTTCAAGTATTTACTCTTGGTGGCAATAGTTGGAGAAGCATAGGGGAGGCTAGTTACCAGATTAATGGTTCACAAGGATATATGTTAAACAGAAAGATGCATTGGTTGACTCGATTAGGAAGCTGCCATGGACGTCATGACAGGCTCATCGTTTCCTTTGATTTAGCTAAAGAGGTATTTGGTGAAGTACCAAAGGTTGATTTTAACCTCGACCTAAGAATTGGAAAGTTTCCTCTTGCAGTTCTTCGAGGTTGTCTTGCTGTTTCTGTAACTTTGCCTCACCAAAATGGGGGAGGAACAGAAATTTGGCTAATGAAAGAATACAATGTGAAAGAGTCATGGGTGAAGGAGTACATAATCGGGGCTTATACAACAACTCCAAATTCTGTCACTCAACATTTGGTGAGAGTTGAAGAATGGAGAGCTCTTGCTTCAGTACGAAGGTGGCCTGGTGTTTTCATTAACATATAAGCTACGATTATCACTTTCAAAGGTTCATTTGTTCAATGTGTGGAGCAATACAACAACAATAACATTGTTGCTCAATCCCTCACTAGTTGAGTTGGTTGTATGAATCATCCGTATCTACTCTACTCTATTTCGGTATTGTTTCATGACACTACTGTGATGACCCGATAGGTCATCTTATATTTCAAAACCTAATTCTATGATCCGAAGCCTTAAAAATCTCATTTTACCCTCCTCGATTTGCGTGCGCAGTCCAGGCCTGTTTCCGGAAAGCTTTTATGTTAAAAACTGTGAAAAATAAGAATTTTACCTTAAAAATTCATTTAAGTTGACTTCGGTCAACGTTTTGGGCAAACGGACCCGAATGCATGTTTTGCCGGTCCCGGTGGGTCCGTATCGTAATTTGGTACCTGGGCGTATGCCCGAAATTGAATTCGGAGGTCCCTAACTCGAGTTATTGATTTTTGTTAAAAAATTGAAAGTTTGAAAGTTTTATGGTTTTTAAGGATCGATCGCTGTTTGGATTTATTGATACCGAGTCCGTATTTTGGTTCCAGAATCCGATACAGGTCCACTATAATATTTATGACTTGTCTGTCGAATTTGGTGAGAAACAGAGTTGATTTGACGTGATTCAGACGTTCGGTTGTGAAAATAGAAGTTTTAAAGTTTTCTTGAAAATTTCATTTGATTTGGTCTCTAATTCGTAGTTTTAGGCGTTATTTTGGTATTTTGATCGCTCGAGCGAGTTCGTATAATGTTTTAGGACTTGTGTGCATGTTCGGTTTGGATCCCCGAGGGTTCGGGTGAGTTTCGGATAGGCTACGAGGTGAATTGGACTTGAAAAAATCTGATATTTTTGCTGCAGCTGATTTTCTGGGGGAGGATTTTACACTACGCGTTGGGGGAGGATTTTACACTACGCGAACGCGAGACTATGGTCGCGAATGCGGAGCAATAGGGGGTTTGCTCTATGCGAACGCAACCAGTCACACGCGAACGCGTAGCGTTTGCTAGGCTGGGTAGGAGACTTGAGGTTACACTACGCGAACGCGGGTCTTGTCTCGGGAACGCGGAGGTCAGAGGGACTAAACCTTCGCGAACGCGTGTAGCCTCTCGCGATCGCGTAAGCCTAACAGGCACTGCTCTTCGCGAACGCGTCAGGACTCACGCGAACGCAGTGAATACCTGACGCCGAGTTACTCAAAACAGAACCAAAACGGGAGTTTTGCCATTTCCTTCAAAATTTCAAAACTAGAAGACCTAGAGACGATTTTCCTAAAAGATTTTCTTCACCAATTTGTTGGTAAGTGATTCTAACCTACTTTCTTTTAATTATCCATTACATTTCATGAGTTTTCAACCTAAAATTTAGGATTTTCATGGTGAAAATTGGGGGTTTGTGTAGAATTAGGGATTTTTGTATAATTGGAATTTAGACCTCGAATTGAGGTCGGATTTCGAAATAAATTATATAATCGGGCTCGGGGGAGAATGGGTAAGTGGATTTTGGTCTGAACCTCGAATTTTGACCGAGCGGGCCAGGAGTCGATTTTTGACTTTTGGGGAAAAAGTTTGGGAAATCTAAATTTATGCATTGTAATTGATTCCTTTATAAATAATTGATATTATTGAGTCATTTGTGCATATATACGAGTGGTTTGGAGGTGGATTCTAGAGGAAAAGTTGTGATTGAGCATTTAGTGGCCTTTGGAGCGAGGTAAGTGTTGTGTCTAACCTTGATTTGCGGGAATTAGGAACCCTCAGACTATTTGCTATGTGAATTTCATGCGAGCGGAGTATATGTGAGGTGACGAGTTCTTATGCGCCGTCGAATTATCTGTTTTCCCTGTTTCCCCGTTCTTCTTATATTATCTCTTTCCTTATCTTAGTTGTTATATGCTCTAAATGTATTTTCATGCCTAATTTTCACTTGTAGTCATTGTTTCCTCCTGTTTATGATATTAGTTCTTTCCATAGTTTATAGTCTCCTACTATTTGCTCAAGTTGGTTTATCTGTACCTTGTAGTTGTAAATTCTGGATTGGTCTCGCTCTGTAGTACTACTTATTCGGATTATCATATTGTACAAGGCTTACTATTTGTTCAGTTTGGTGTCTTGAAATTGTAAAGAGTTTTTCTATGATTTGAATTGTGAGTTTTACTGTGCTTATTGAGTACTTGATATTGATATGGTAGGATCGGGTTGCATGCCGCAACAGGTGAAATAAGGGTGATATGTTGAGGTGGAATAAGGGTGAATTGACATGGTGAAATAAGGGTGAATTATGATTCTGATATTGACATATGGTGGGATCGGGTTGCGCGCCGCAACATATATATATTATTTACTGTTGTTGATGTCGTTACGGTGAAATAAGGGAGGAATTTGTGTTGTCTGGTGGGATCGGGTTGCGCGCTGCAATAACCTATATGTTTCCATTTCTTGAGCTGTGTTGGTTTTCTTTTCGTATTTGTATCTGAATTATTAAAGATTGATGATTCTGGACGACACTGATTTATTCTTGAGGCTTTGGTTATTATTTTCAGTTGGCTGTTTAATTCTGTTCAGTATTCTCATTTTTTCTGTCATTATTGTATACTGCGTTCATGTTGTAATGTAGGTGATCCGCCTTAGCCTCGTCACTACTTCATCGAGGTTAGGCTCGGCACGTACCAGTACATAGAGTCAGTTGCATTGATACTACACTCTGCACACTGTGCAGATTTTGGAGACGGTTCCAGCGGCGGCTACTAGAGAGCTCAGATTGGACAGCCTGCGGAGACTTGAGGTGCAGCTGCTCAGCCCTCGCAGCTCCTGAAGTCCCCGTCCTTATTTTTATTTAGCTGTGTATTTTCATTCAGACATCTTTGTATTTATTTGAGACCTTTTTATGTATTACTTTAGAAGCGCGTGCATTTGTGACACCGGGTTCAGGGATTTGTAGTAGTTGTTTTTTTTACGATTTTAGCTTCCGCATTTATATTTGGATTATTGCAGTTAAATCAGTTCTTCTTCATTAATTAAATTTAAATTGGTAAAAAGGATAAATTATTCTAACGTTGGCTTGCCTAGCAAGTAAAATGTTAGGCGTCATCACGGTCCCGACGATGGAAATTTCGGATCATGACAACTATTCAATAGTTTGTTTTTCACAACAAATTAGGAGCTCGGCGCACTCTATCCTTATATGTCGTACAATCTCTCATTAAACTAAAAAAGACTACTGAAGTCTAACGTAAGTGTTTAACCAAAAAATAGAATTTTCAGTTAAAGTTTATATCATATCATACTATATTATAAGTGTAAAGTCCAAAGTTAAAAATTGAATTACTAAAATATCCCTCAAAAGTTAGTCGACCCTTTTGTCCATGAATAACAAAAAACCTTCATTAATCATTACTTTTAAATTAAAACATGTGAATGTAATCTGAGAAAATTTTTCCATCTGCCTATAGTTATTGTAGGTGTTATTGGTAGTGCCTAAATTCATTCGACTTATTCATTACAAGACCAATGCGTTTATTAAATGCAAATTAGAAACTGTCCATTCATATACTAGGTTTATCTTTTCGTTTCAGTTTTAATTTTCCCAAACCGCTATATATATTGATGCAAGAACATTTGTTTTTATCAAAAAAAGGTGAAACAAATCAGTCATATTCGGGGGTAAAAAGTTAGAAGTACTTTAGATTCTGGCGTGATTACTCGAAAAGTTAAGATTATATTGACGCAAGGATAAAATGTGGTAAAGGAGAAAAATCAGATACAGTTTGTATGTATATTATATTTCCTAATTAGAATAAATGTCAAGAACTCTCCTACATTTCCCTTGATCTTTCAAAATTGTAATAGTGTTCTTGTATGAGTAAAAAGAACTATAAAAATGCAAGAAACTAGATAAGATAGGGTCGGGGAGGAGTGTTGAGGATTGTGTATTTGTCAGTATTGGGTTCTTTTGTATTGTTCATTACACATTAACTCTTCTTATATGATCACCCTTCGATAAGAAAAATTTGATAACTTTCCTATACACAATAATCACCGCAAGACAATTTCGGGGGTAAGTTTTCATCTACCTTTTTACCTTATAATTACGATCATTTTACTTTATTAGTTAGTCATTCAAATATTTAACTATATCTAAAATCAATCCTTCCGAACAGTTCATCTTAAATATCTTGTCTTAATCTGAAGAAACAAAACAACAACAACAAACAACATCCTCGTAAAATCCTGAGGTCTAGGGAGGGTAGTATGTACACAGACATTACCCTTACGCCGGACAAGCAGAAAATCTTAAAAAATAATAGTATTTCAATTTGGATAAAATACATAGCATACTTTAAGGGTATTTATTCATATTAATTGTGTTTTTTATGAAGGTGAAATAATCCAAATATTACTACTATAAACAATACATAAAGCCCTGCATAAGTTATGTGATTCTTATTTATATGAAACTCAAAATTAATGGCAACCAAACACGATTGGTAATATTTATGTCCTTTTTTATGAAACAAAATTACACATAACAAAAAAATAAGGATTGCTTCAATTTTAACAATGTTGATTTAATGGTCCGCAAAATTACATGTTTCTCTTTTTATTTTATTTTTTGTGTATTACAACATTTATTTTTGAGCTTTATACTTTAACAAGAGAAGAAAATGGGTTACTGATAACCAAGTTTTACTCACTTTCTCAACAACCTTTTTGGAAAAATAATAAAAGCAATAGCGTAAATTGATAGAAAGAAACAAGGAATGAAACGGCGGTCAATCCCTAAAATCAAGGTACAAAACTTTGATAAAGTAAGAAATTAGAGAGTATATTTCTGTAATACTTGGAACTTCCCTACAAATAAAATTTTGTATTCTTATATAAGAATGTACAATCATAACAGTTTTCTCACTTAATTCGAATTCATTATGGGCATTAATTGTATTGATTCCCATTACCATAGATAACTGTAACTGGCATATTTATAGCTATAAATACCTTATAACTACTCCGATTCCCCTTACTTATTTACTTCTGGTTCGTATATCTTCCCTTCTTTTTTATCCTTATTCATTCCGTCCTCGCCTCTTCTTTGACAATTGTCAGGCTCGGTCCTCTTCTCTGTACTGTCTTGTGGGTGTTTCTCTCGTGCCTTCCTCGTATTCTTAATTTTTTTAATTGAGAATGTCACTTGTCGCTATATCGTTGCTCCACGCGTCATGCTTCTTCAGCATACCAACATTCCACGTGTAATGCCTTTTTCCCACCAATATAGATAGTTCTCTCACTTTTTGAATATTCTCAACTAAATATTCGGGAAGTGGTAAGATTTTATGGTGGGAATTCTTTGCCTCCATTTTCCGAGTGTCATCATGTCTTATTCAGAATCAATGCGACGTACATCACATCTATTTAGTGCCTATGCCACATGGCTTCCAACGATTGGCTCTGTAGTTTTTTTAGGGTTTTTCTGTGTCTGTGTCAGTCACGAAGTGACGGTTCCATTATGAAAAGATGCATAATGACCAACTTTAACAATGGTCGTGCCCCCTTATAAATACTTTATTCTTTTTTGATTTCTTAGAGTCTTTCTTTTTCAGTATCCATCATCTTATTCCTTCTTTGCATTTTCTGCATCCTTCCTTCCATATTTCTTGGGACAATCATGTCTTCACCAAACCTCCGCAAGGTTGTGATTGTTGAGGAACTTGTTCATTCTAATGCTCCTACTAGAAGTAGGAGGGGTGGTAGGCTTCGTAGTCTTGGTTCAATATCTAACCATGGTTCTTCTTCCTAAAGTAGTGCTGCTAAGCCATCTTCTTCTAGGCCTAAGGCTCCTTTAACTCCTAGATCTTCTTCTAGGAATAGAGATTTAAATGATCCTACGCGTGAACCCACAGTTGCAGAGATTGTTCCTCAAGAATTTTCTTTTATAGCTGATCGTGAAACTATAAGGAATTAAGTTTCTTCTGTGGCCTCCCTCAATCCTGCTGACCTTTATCCGAGTTTAATCACTACTGATCTTTTTTTCCTGGTTCGAAGAGAGTGTTACTAGAAACAAGATTTTCCAATTTTAGTCCCTGGTGCCAACCAGAGAATTACTTCCTATCATGCCGGTTTTTTTTTGTTTATACCTACCCCTTCACTTTAGGGTTCAAACCTCCAATTGATCCAGTGAGCATTGAATTCTGTCGTTACTTCAACATGTGTCTTGGCCAAAATAGTGTGGAGGGTTGTTGCATGCCTTCGTTATTTAGCAGATATGGTTTCCATGCCTTTCACTTTTCGGTACTTGCTTCATTTGTACTCCCCCAAACTGTTTCGTGAAGGGGTCTTTACTCTTGTGGCAAGAAGTAAGAGAGTATTGATTAGTCCTGAAGATGATTAGGACCATGGCTGGTGCGCCCATTTTGTTGATGCTCTCACTAGTGGATTAGTGGGTGAAGAAAACATACCTTTCCCGGAGAAATGAAACTTTGCATGTAAGCTTTATTATTTATTTTTTTAAGATCTCAAAGGACTTCATGTAATCACATACCCAATTTTTCAGCAACCATGGAAGTTTTTGATAAAATTTCCAACTTCCGTGCTTGGGTAGAAAAGATATTAACGGCTGCACCTATGGAGAAAAGGTCCTGGAAGTAAGTTTCACAAAAATTCTATTGGAAAGTGAAGACGCACGGTAATTTTTACCTTCATTGTTTTCCCTTTTCTCTTCCTTGTTTGTCCAAGAATTTTTCATCCTTCCCTTTTTTATTAAGGGCGTCTGTTCCGTTAATCAGGCTTTCCATGGGTCTTGTCGAGGAAAGAATTTTAAGTGCTTCTTCTTCAAAAAGAAAAACTGACGGTTCCCGTGGCTCTGATATCAAAAACGAAATAGAGGAAGGTTCTTTGGTGTGAAGGCCACGCGTCAGGAAACATGTGTTTTCTGATGATTAAACTACTCCTTCTCATGACCCTTCATCAAGTTCAATATCTTTTAGACTTACGGATGAGCCAGATAGTGCCCCTCTAGTGATTTCTGATGAAGATGCTGCTGAACCTCCCAGGTTCTGTTGATAGATTTTTTGCTCATGGCTTCGAGGGTGATGAAGCTTTTGGGCATGTTTCTGAAAAATTACCTCTTGCTTCCCTTGCAGTTTCAGTTTCCATTAACCCTCACATGTCTTTACCTGATGCTACTCCTGCTGTTATTTCTGTGGCTAATTCTGATGCAGAGGCCAACCTTCTAGCAGCAGGAGGAAAATGAAAAGAGTTGTTGTTGAAGTTCCTGAAGATGGGAACTTATTAAGAAAATCTGATCAAGCCGACGTGTGGTTGAAACCTATGCTAGGCCCCGTAGAGAAGAAGAAGTTAGAAAGCCATAGCTCACTGACTTTAATGAATGATATCGTTCATTCTTCCTTGAAGGTACAAGATTAATTAGACTTCCTTCATTTTCTCTTTCTTATTCATAACTCTTCCTCCTTTTTTACAGATCAACTTGATTGGCACAAATCTTATGAAAAGAGTTTCTCAGGTGGACCAGCAAGTTATAGATTTGCGCATCAAAGTTGATAATTGGAAGGAACAATTCGAAGGTCTTCAACTGGAAAAAGAAGTTCTGGAAGAAGAGAAGAATGCTTTGGAACAACAGATGAGAGTGAATGCCGTTGAGTTAGCAGTTGAAAAAGCTTCCCCTTGCCAGGTTGGAAAGGATAAGGATATACTTGAATCCTTCTTTGCTGAACAACTTTCTAAAGCAACTGAAGAAATAAGGAGTTTCAGGAACTCCTTAATCAAAAAGAGGTTTATGCGAGAGGATTGGTTCAAACACTAACTCAAGTTCAGGAAGATCTCTGCGCCTCTACTGATAAGATTCAGTTCTTAGAAAGTTCTCTCGCTCTTTTGAAGACGGCTTATAACGCCACTGAAGCAGAAAAAGAAGAGCTGAGAGCTGAGATTGACCAGTGGGAGAAGGATTACGAGATTCTTGAGGATAAGCTATCATTGGATGTGAGCTGGGCTTTCTTAAACACTCACCTCGAGACTCTTATTGAAGCTAACCAGGAAGGTATAGACATTAATGCTGAGATTGCTAAGGCTAAAGAAGCAATTGATATAACTCAGCAATGTCAAAGCTTTTCCTCACCTGAAGACGAATTTCCCGAGGGTGATGGAGATAGACTTACTCCTGGTAAGGCTGATGTTCAAGCCTCTTCTTCTCAAGCTAATCCTTCTTCTCCCGTTAGTGATGCTTTCGTGGATGATGCTTCCATTGATGATGCCCTTTAGTTTTTTCCTGCTTTTTGTTAACTTTATTTTTTTTCTTTTCCCTTAGCTTAACAACTTTTTGGAATGTTGTTTTTGGGAAGGTTGTTTTTTGGTTACCCCTGTCTTCTTTTGGGGTTTAAATGACAAATTAATACCTCTATTTTTCCCAAGGCTTAATATATATATATATATATATATATATATATATATATATATATGTGTGTGTGTGTGTGTGTGTGTGTGTGTGTGTGTTTCGGTTACTTTTACCGCTTATTCTACTCTTTGATATTTGAGTTTTTTCCTTGCATTTATAAATACTTTAACAGTTTGTGAGAAACACCCATGAGACAGTACAAAAAAGAAGACCGGGCCTGACAGTTGTCAAAGAAGAGGCAAGGACGGAAAGAATAAGGATAAAAAAGAAAGGAAGACACACGAACTAGAAGTAAATAAGAAAGGGGAATCAGAGTAGTTATAAGGCATTTATAGCTATAAATATGCCAGTTACGGTTATATGTGATAATGGAAAATCAATAAAATTAATGCCCATAATGAATTCAAATTAAGTGAGAAAATCGTTATGATTGTACATTCCTATATAAAAATACATAATTTTATTTGTAGGGAAGTTCCAAGTACTAATGAAATATACTCTCTATTTTCTTGCTTTATTAAAGTTTTCTACCTTGATTTTTGTGATTGACCATCGTTTCATTCCTTATTTCTTTCTGTCAATCTATGCTATTGCTTTTATTATTTTTCCAAAGAGGTCGTTGAGAAAGCGAAGTAAAACTTGGTTATTAGTAACCTGTTTTCTTCTAAATATAGACTTTGACTGAAAATTCTATTTTTTGGTTAAACAGATTTGTTCTGTTATCGGGAATCTGATAATCTTTTCACTTTCCAAATTCTTTTTCCTGACAACCAACTATGTCAACTGTTAACGATAATAACCAGCTGAACCCACATGAGGGAGCAACTCCACCACTACTTTCTCTGCAAGGATCTCCTCAATAGTCCCATGATGGATCACCTAAAAGATCTATGTCACATGTGAATGATCAACAAGGGGACGAATAAACTGTCGAACAAGACGCTCTAAAGCAATTGATTGTAGAACATGTGAACAGTTCTCTTCAAGCCTTTATTAGGGGATTGCCAACTTAGCCACCAACTTCTCTACTAGTCAATACCGCAACCCTAGAAAACCCACGCTCGGGGATCGATAATTCTGGGAGTGGAGGAACTCCCAATGAATCTCGTGAAGGAAGGTTAGGTACACCAAATAATTCTAATTTATAAAGTTTGGTACTAACTTTGCAGAAACAGTTGAAGGAGCAAAATGATCGCATAGAGCAAATACCTGGCGTACCCCCCGTGATTAAAGGGGTAGATATTGACAAATATTCACAACAGCCCTGGAAGCCAAGTGCAACTCCTTTGATGATTCCTAAAAAGTTTAAAATGTTTGATATTCTAAAATATGATGGAACAACTGACCCTCGAGATCACTAACTGCGTTCACAAATGGCGTGAAGGGCAATGAATTAACCAAACAGAAAGTCGAATCAATATTGGTTAAAACATTTGGTGAAACACTCACGAAAGGAGCATTAACGTGATATTCTATTTTACCTGAAAACTCTATTGATTCTTTTGCTGAGCTTGCAGATTTATTCATAAAAGCACATTAGGGAGCTCAAAAAGTTGAAAAGAGGATGGAAGACATCTTTAAGGTAAAACAAGGAAATATAGAATTACTCAGGGAGTTTCTGGATAGATTCCAACGGGAGAGGATGATGCTACTCAGCGGAAGAAATCTCACAAATATAGATATAAATACTCCCCAAAACCCGGTGTCACTGAGTACATGATCATCTAATATGAATACAAAGTCTGACTGATAAAAACCCGTCTGATGGTATAGAACAGTATAATAACTGAGAGAAAGAGAGAGTCAAGGTCAGCTGATGCCAGGCAGCTACACTGATAGTCTTCAATGAATAGCACTATGAGATCTAACAGTCGCGGTGTCCGAAAGCACCTGGATCTGCACACGAGGTGCAGAGTGTAGTATGAGTACAACCAACTGAATAAGTAACAAGACTAACCTCTGGGATGAAAGTAGTGACGAGCTCCGTTGGTACAGTACAGTACATAAATAATGGTACATAAATGTAGGCATGCTTTCAAGTTCAACAGTTAAACTCAGTACTAGCAAAATAGATCAATTCTGCATGATATGAGGAATGTGACATCTCAGTGGAAATACTCATGTACTACTGGTCACTAATCATTCGGTCACTCGGTACTGTTTATGGCCAATCCAGCCAAGGGATATTCCATCCCATATATATATACATATCGACTAACAGTCAGTCACTCAGTATCGTATAAGGCCAATCCAGCCCTGTGGTAATATATCCCCAAATATAAATGATACGGACAAGATGCATGTCAAGGGAAAATTCATCACAATATAAATAAGTAAGGCAAATCCATGCCCTGGGAAGTCCATCTTGAATATATAATCATCTACGCTCATTGGGGGTGTGTACAGACTACGGAGGGGCACCTTCAGCCTAAGCGTGATATAAAGCTGTTATGGCTTACTGCAGGTGGGCAGTCCCGAAAAGAATAATAATAAAGCCTATAAGGCCTGCTGCAAGCGGGCAGCCCCGATCAAGAACAATAAAGCCTATAAGGCCTGCTGCAGGCGGGCAACCCCGATCCAGAACAATAAAGCCTATAAGGCCTGCTGCGGTGTGCAACCCGATCTCATAATAATAAAGCCTATAAGGCCTACTGTAGGTAGGCGGAACCTCCATCCATATAATAATAAAATATATAAAGCCAATATGGCCTGCTAAGGCACGCAACCCGATCCCATAAATATCCTCACAACGGATGAATATGATTGAGTGTCAAATGTACATTTTTAAAACAATTAATTCAACAGCAACACGACCCCATGGGTCCCAAAATGTTGGCACGTAGCCTAAACCTGATCTTTAATAAGAGTCTCATCTCAATTTATCTAACACGTGGAGGATACACGGATAATAACACGGTTCTTTAATTTTTCAACTCCACAGAATTTATTTAAGTCACAATTTCTATAGTGCACGCCCACACGCTCGTCACCCAGTATGTGGCCACCTCCAACAATTGATATAACACAACATTTAGGGATTCATACCTTCCGAATCAAGTTTAGAAATGTTACTTACCTCAAACCATGTAATTTCTTACTTCGTAATGCCCTTGCCTCGTGAATTGGTCTCCGAAAGCCTCGTATCTAGCCACAATTAATTCGATTAAGTCAATGCAAATTATTGGAATTAATTCCATAAGAAAATACTGATTTTTTCCAACAAAATCCGAAATTTAACTCAAAAATCGCCCGTGGGGCCCACGTCTCGAAACCCGACAAAAGTTAGAAAATCCAAATGCCCATTCAACCATGGATCTAACCATACCAATTTTACCAAATTCCGACATCAACTGGACCTCCAAATCCTCAAATGTTATTTTCAAATCTCTAGGTCCAAATCCCCGATTTACACCTCAAAATCATGTAATCTAGTCAGATTATTCGTAATTCGATATTATGGAGTAGAAATGATCACAAGTGACTTACCTCAAGATTTCCCGTGATTTCTTGCTCAAATATCGCCCCAAGCCGCGTTCTTTCGTCCAAAAATGTTGAAATGAGCTAACAAAACAGAAATGCTCAATAAAAACATTTTTCGGGTCGCTAAAAGCCCAATTCCCGTCGATAAAAGTGTCAAATCTGGTCGCTAAAGGTGCGCACCAGAACCTGTTGCACCAATAATATTTATTTTCACTAAAAAGGCTCTAACTCCATCATACGAACTCGGAATTTGAAGATTCTCTTTCCTATGGGTCACAAATAATAATACGAACCTAGTCATTCAATCGAAACTCTATTCAAAGCTCATTTGCTCAATACGATACAATTTTCCCTTGTTAAACAATTAACTCATGTTTCGCGTTAAAAACCCAATTGCGACTTGATGAAATTATTCCAAACTATCCAGATCATTCCTATAATTCATTATCAAACTCCCAAAAGTCTTGAAATCGAATTTCGTTCTCTAGAATTAAAAATGGACCTTTGGATCATTACATGCTTATGCTGAAAACATGAAACTCTTCCAAAACTCTTCCCCAATATCCTGTAGTGTATCAACCATAACTTCTTGTACCCAACACCAACTGCCAAATGTTTTAAATTCATAAAAACTAGATACAAAGGACTACAACTTTCATTTTTAGATCATCGCCAAATTCCTTATAGATTACGAGATATAAGCTTCCAAAGTCAGTCCTGTGCAGTAGAAATATCTGCGATGCACACTACTGTAGCAAAAACAAAACAACAGCAGTTAAAAATGGCTTAGAAATGGTCCAAAACCACTCCAAAATATATTACGGACTTAGTCGAGGCCTCAAATTATATCACACAACACTAAAATCACGAATCACTCCCCAATTCAAGCATAATGAAACTAAAAAATTCCAACTTCTACATTTGATATCGAAACCTATCTAATCAAGTCCGATTGATCTCAAATTTTTCACACAAGTCATAAATGACATAACGGACCTAAGAAAATTACCAGAACTCGATTCCGTCTTCAATATCAAAAAGTCAACTCCCCGATCAAACTTTCAAACTTAAATTTTCTATTTTCTCCATTTCAAGCCTAATTTAGCTACGGACTTCAAAATAAATATCCGGACACAATCCTAAGTCCTAAATCACCATACAGAGCTATTGAAACCATCAGAATTCCATTCCGGGGACATTTACATAGAATTCACTATTCGATTAATTATTTCAACTTAAACTTCCAAAATAAGAATTGTTCTTTCAATTAAATCCTGAATCATCCGAAAACCAAACTTGACCACCCTCGCAAGTCATAATACACATTTCAAAGGTGCTCGAGACCTTAAGCCATCGAACGAAACACTAATTCTCAAAATGACAAGTCGGGTCGTTACATTCTCCCCTACTTAAACATACGTTCGTCCTCGAATGTGCCAAGGGTTATTTCTAAGCCATCAAATAACTATTCCATATTACCACGCACGTACCCGGTGGTGAAACAACGCCACCCTATTCCATATAGGCCTGACAAGAAGAAGTCACAATTTCATCACCAAAAAGCCGCCTGGTATTGTTTAATTCGTGGAAACTTATACCGCAAGATATTCAGTGGACCTTTAGCACGATGTCTCGGACTTTCACAAACAAAATATGTGATGAGGAAAGTACATGAGGGGCACTATGGAAATCACGCTAGGGGCAGATCATTGATAAAAACTTTAATAAGAGAAGGATATTACTGGCCAAAAATGGAAGAAGAAGCGGAAAACTTTGTAGCCAGGTGTGATAAGTGTCAACGATATGCTAATAACATGCACCGCCTAGCAGAACTATTACATCCAGTTATTTCGCCATGGCCTTTCATGAAATGAGGCATGGATATCGTAGGTCCGTTACCTCAAGCTAAAGGAAAGGTACAATTTCTATTAGTTTTTAACAGATTATTTTTCAAAATGTGTAGAAGCTTCTTTCAAACAGGTGCGAGAAAAAGAAGTCAGGGACTTTATTTGGCGAAAAATTGTCTACTAGTTTGGAGTTCCAAAGGAAATCGTGTGTGACAATGGCCCACAGTTAATAGGCACAAAAATCTCAGAATTCTTTCAGAGTTGGGAGATTAAACGGCTTACATTCGCACCTTACCATCCTGTAGTCCATGGGCAATATGAGTCAACAAACAAAGTTATTATTAATAACTTGAAGAAAAGATTAGAGGAATCAAAAGGCAAATGGCCAGAAGTATTACCAGGGGTATTGTGGTCTTATCGAACGACAACAAAAACAAGTACGGGCGAGACTCCATTTTCACTTATCTATGGCACTGAAGCCTTAATTCCAGTAAAAATAGGTGAACCAAGTATGATATACACACATGCTACTAAGGATTCAAATGAGGAAGAAATGTGTATGAATTTGGATTTACTATAAGAAAAAAAAGAAGCAACATTAATAAGGATGGCGACTCAAAAACAGATGATTGAGCGATATTACAACATGAAAGCTAATTTGAGATACTTCAAGATTGGGGACTTCGTACTCAAAAAGGTATTTCAATCAACAAAAGAGGCTAATTCGGGAAAGTTAAGTACAAATTGGGAAGGCCCTTACAGGGTTCGAGGTATCGCTGGAAAGGGAGCATATGAGTTGGAGACCATGGATGGCAATATACCATATGCTCATAGTATCATACTGGGCTCAGAAACATCTAACCTCATGAACTGATTAGCCAAAGTCTGTACATCTACAGCTAAATGTCTCTCACCAACTAGAATATACGCAAGGCTGCCCATACTCACAACCTTTCTACTCAAAGCATCATCCACCACATTGGCCTTCCCAGGGTGATACAAATTGGTGCTATCATAGTCTTTTAACAACTCCAACCATCTTCTCTGCAAATTGAAATTGTTTTGCCTAAACAGATACTGTAGGCTACGACGATCAACGAATACCTCACACAAGACACCGTATAGGTAATGCCTCCAAATTCCACGCATGAAAAATGTCTGCCAATTCTAAGTCATGAACATGATAATTCTTCTTGTGGACTTTCAACTGTTGTGACTCATATGAAATCACCTTACCATCTTGCATCAATATTGTACCAAGCCCAATGCGAGATGCATCATAATACACTGTATAAGATCCTAAACCTGTGTGTAATATAAACACTGACATTGTAGTCAAAGCGGTCTTAAGCTTTTGAAAGCTCAACTCACACTCGTCTGAAAATCTGAATAGAGCTCGCTTCTGGGTCAATTTGGTCAATAGAGATGTTATAGATGAAATCCCCTCCACACACCAGCGATAATAACCTGCCAAACCTAGGAAACTCTGGATCTCTGTAGCTGAAGTAGGTCTAGGAAAATTCTGAACAACCTCAATCTTCTTAGGATCCACTTTTATGCCTTCTGTCGATACAACATGCCCCCAAAAGGCAACTGAGTCTAACCAAAATTCATATTTTGAAAATTTGGCATATAACTGATTATGTTTCAAAGTCTGAAGCACAATTCAAAATTGTTGCTCATGCTCCTCTCGACTGCTGGAGTAAATCAAGATATCATCAATGAATACAATCACAAAAGAATCTAAATAGGGTTTGATACCCGGTTCATCAAATCCATAAATGTTGATGGGGCATTTGTCAGTGCAAATGACATCACTAGGAATTCGTAATGCCCATACCGAGTTCGAAAATTGTCTTAGGGACATCAGATGCCCTAATCTTTAACTGATGGTAACCAAACCTCAAATCGATCTTTGAAAACACCTTTGCACCTTGAAGCTGATCGAATAAATCATCAATTCTTGGCAACTGATACTTGTTCTTGATAGTAGCCTTGTTCAACTGTCGATAGTATATACACATAAGCATTGAAAGTCTTGTGATTGTTCCTTCAATTCGTTTAGCTCCAGCGGAGCTATACACTATGGTGGAATAGAAATGTGTTGGGTGCCCAGAGCCAAATCAATACAGAACTCAATATCTCTGTCGGGTGGCATCCCTGACAAATCTACAGGAAATACATCTGGAAACTCACGGATAACTAGGATTGAATCCATAGAAGAAACATCCGCACTAGAATCGCGAATATGAGCCAAATAAGCTAGACAACCCTTATCGACCATACGTCAAGCCTTTACATAAGAGATAACCCTACTGGTAGAATGGCCAGGAGTCCCTTTCCACCCTAATTGAGGCAACCCTGGCATGGCTAAGGTCACACTTTGGTGTGCCAATCCAATATAGCATGATAAGATGACATCCAATCCATACCCAAGATGACATCAAAATCTACCATATCAAGAAGTAGAAGATCCACGCTAGTCTCAAGACTCCCAATATTAACCACACATGAATGATAGACATGATCTACCATGACAGAATATCCCACCGGAGTGGACACACACACAAGAGCACTTAGAGAATCACGAGGCACAACCAGATATAAAGCAAAATAGGAGGACACGTAAGAATAAGTAGATTCCGGATCAAACAGAACTGAAGCATCTCTATGGCAAACTAGAATAATACATGTGATCACTATATCAGATGACTCGGCCTCAGGCCTAGTTGGAAAAACATAAAATCGGGGATGGGCCCCACCACTATGAACCGTATCCCCGAGACGGCCTCTAACTGGCTGGCCTCCACCTCTAACGGCCTGACCTCCACCTCTTGTTGTCTGACCCCTACCCGTAGCTGGTTGGGTGGGTGGAGGAATAGCCGGTGCTGGAATCATACCACGGGAACCCTGCTACTGTGAACTGCTAGATACCCAAGGTAAAAATCTAGCAATGTGTCTTGGATCGCCACAAGTATAACAGGTCCTCGGCTGTTGTGACTGCTGACCCTAGAACTGGCCATGTCGACTTGGATAACCACTCTGATGACTCCAGATCGGATGTGCATTAATAGGAGCTGGTGGTGTACTATAATCTAGCTGGTAGGAATGAGACACTTGAGGGTCGTGTCCACCTAAAGCACTGTGGGAAGCCTAGAACACTGAATGAAACGGCCTGGGGAGATGGACTCTACCAAATTTACCCCTGCTTCTAGATGAGGCACCACTAGACCCATCGAACTGATGAGACCTCTTATCAGACCATTTCCCTCTCTCCTGTGCAAGAACCATCTCGATCCTCCTCGCAACATTAGTAGCCGCCTGAAAGGAAATCTCACTTCCGGTCTCCTTGGCCATCTGAAGCCTGATAGGGTGAGTGAGTCCCTCAATAAACCTTCTCACTCCCTCTCCCTCAGTAGGTTGTAAAGGGAGAGAATGACGGGCTAAATCCATAAAACGGGTCTCATACTAAGTAAGCTTAAATTTCCTGCGGTAATCCTCTTTCAATGTGATAGGGAGGAACTTCTGTAGAAATAGCTGTAAGAACTGCTCCGAAGTCAATGCAGGCAACCCAGCTGGTCTGGTTAACATATAATCTCTCCACCACCTCTTGGCGGATACCGTCATTTCGAATACAGCAAAATCCACCCCATTGGTCTCAACTATGCCTATGTTCCGCAATACCTCATGGCAGCGGTCAAGATAATCCTATGGGTCCTCAGAAGGTGTACCACTGAAGTGATCTGGAAATAGCTTAGTAAACTTGTCCAACCTCAGTAAAGCCTTAGAAGACATGGCGGGCCTACAACCGTCTTGTGCCGCAACAACTAGCTGAACTACCCCAACTGGCGGGGCTGCTGGAGCCTGATACTGGGGAGCTATCTGCTCCAGAGCGGGAGTAGTGGGAGTTTGTGCTCCTCCCCCAGCCTCTGAGATGGCTGGTACCATTGGAAATGTACCATTCTGGGCCACACCCTCCATAAGGCTCACCAAATGGACTAGAGCATCCTGAAGCACTGGAGTAGCTATGAATCCTTTCGGGACCTGAACTGGTACAACAGGTACAGTCTGAGCTGGAACCTCTGCTTCCAAATCCACCTGAGGTTCTACAGTAGGTGTTGTTGCTTAAGCTCTAGACTGAGCTCTACCTCTGCCTCTAGCATGACCTCGGCCTGGACCTCTACCCCTAGTCATAGTTGCCACCGGGGGCTCTCATCCTTGTCCATTGATAGATGTATTACATGTTCTCACCATCTACGAGAGCATAAGAATAGAATGGTTCAATTATCGATGATAGAATAAGATCGCATGACAGAATAAGAAAGAAGTGATATTGTTCCTAAATTTCATAGCCTCTGAAAGATAAGTACAGATGCTTCAGTACCGAGCCTTCATACTCTACTAAGCTTGCTCGTGACTCGTGAGACCTAAGTAACCTAGTGCTCTGATACCAACTTGTCACGACCCGAAATTCCCACCTTCGGGACCGTGATGGCGCCTAACATTTTACTTGCTAGGCAAGCCAATGTTAGAATAATCTTAACCATTTTTGAATAAATTAAATTAAATAGAAGTCCATTACTGAAAAAAGTGCGGAAGACCATAACTACCGAATCATCAAAATACATCCGCGAATCTGGTGTCATAAGTGCACGAGCTACTAGAATAAAACAAATAAAGGTCTGAATAAAATTCAAGCTGTTTGAAAGATAATACATAACTAAGATAAGATAGAATGGGACTTCAGAACTGCGAACGCTGTATAGTTATACATCAAGTCCCTCTAGGTAGCTGAATCCGAGCAAGTCTATGGTACGCCACTGGGACCAACTCAAAAATATGCACAAGAAGTGCAGAGTATAGTATAAGTACAACCGACCCCATGTACTCCGTAAGTGTCAAGCCTAACCTCGACGAAGTAGTGACGAGGCTATGATAGGACACATACGTAAAGAACCTGTACAAGTAAATACAAATACGAAGCAACAATAATACAATAAATAACACTTAAATTTGGGAGGGAACATGCGAAGGGGGATTATATAATAATTTTAGCAGGAGAAGTATCACTTAGTGTCACGACCCAAAATCCCAACTGTCGTGATGGCGCCTATCTCAATACTAGGCAAGCCGAGAATCTCAATAAAATACCATATTTTTTAAATTTGAAAACATAATATTTAAATTCAGCGGACGAAATCTCACAAATATAGATATAAACAGTCCCCAAAACCTAGTGTCACTGAGTACATGAGCATCTAATATGAATACATAGTCTGACTGATAAAAACCTGTCTGACGGTATAGAACAGTATAATAACCGAGAGAGAGAGAGAGAGTCAAGGTCAGCTGATGCCAGGCAGCTACATTGATAGTCTTCAACGGATAGCACTCTGAGATCTAACAGTCGCCGTGTCCAAAAGCACCTGGATCTGCACATGAGGTGCAGAGTATAGTATGAGTACAACAAATAACTGAATAAGTAACAAGACTAACCTCTAGGATAAAAGTAGTGACGAGCTCCGTTGGTACCGTCAAGTACATAAATAATGGTACAGAAATGTAGGCATGCTTTCAAGTTCAACAGTTAAACTCATTACTAGCAAAATAGATCAATTCTGCATGATATGAGGAATGTGACATCTCAGTAGAAAGACCTCATGTACTACTGATCACTAATCATTCGGTCACTCGGTACAGTTTATGGTCAATCCATACCAGGGATATTCCATCCTGTATATATATACACATCGACTAACAGTCAGTCACTCAGTATCGTATAAAGCCAATCCAGCCCTGGGGTAATTTATCCCCAAATATAAATGATACGGACAAGATTCATGTCCAGGGAAAATTCATCACAATATAAATAAGTAAGGCACGTCCATGCGCTGGGAAGTCCATCCCGAATATATAATCATCTACGCTCACTAGGGGTGTGTACAGACTCCGGAGGGGCTCCTTCAGCCGAAGCGTGATATAAAGTCGTTATGGCCTATTACAGGCGGGCAGTCCCGATAAGTATAATAATAAAGCCTATAAGGCCTGCTGCAGGTGGGCAGCCCCGATCCAGAACAATAAAGCCTATAAGGCCTTCTGCAGGATGGCATCCCCATTCCAGAACAACAAAGCCTATAAGGCTTACTGCGGTGTGCAACCCGATCCCATAATAATAAAGCCTATAAGGCCTGGTGCAGGCTGGCAGCTCCATCCATATAATAATAAAATATATAAAGCCAATATGGCCTGCTGCGGCCGCAGCTCGATCCCATAAATATCCGCACAATGGATAAATATGACTGAGTGTGAAGTGTACATTTTTAAAACAATTAATTCAACAGCAACACGACCCCATGTGTCCCAAAATATCGTCACGTAGCCTAAACATGATCTTTAATAAGAGACACATCTCAATTTCTTTAACACATGGAGGATACACGGATAAAAACATGGTTCTTTAATTTTTTAATTCCACAGAATTTATTTAAGTCACAATTTCTATGGTGCACGCCCACACACTCGTCACCTAGCATGTGGTCACCTCCAACAATTGATATAACACAACATTTAGCGATTTATACCTTCCGAACCAAGTTTAAAAATGTTACTTACCTCAAACCATGTAATTTCTTACTCCGCAATGCCCTTGCCTCGTGAATTGGTCTCCTAAAGCCTCGTATCTAGCCACAATTAATCCGATTCAGTCAATGCAAATTATTGGAATTAATTCCTTAAGAAAATACTAATTTTTCCAACAAAATCCGAAATTTAACTCAATAATCGCATGTGGGGCCCACGTCTCAGAACCCAACAAAAGTTACAAAATCCGAAAGTCCATTCAACTACGAGTCTAACCATACCAATTTTACCAAATTCCAATATCAACTCGGCCTCCAAATCCTCAAATCTTATTTTCAAATCCCTAGGTCCAAATCCTCGATTTACACCTCAAAATCATGTAATCTAGTCGGATTATTCGATAATAATTCAATATTATGGAGTATAAATGATTATAAGTGAGTTTCCTCAAGATTTCCCGTGATTCCTTGCTAAAATATTGCCCCAAACCGTGTTCTTTCGTCCAAAAATATTGAAATGAGCTAAAAAAACAGAGGTGCTCAATAAAAACACTATTCTGGTTGCTAAAAGCCCAATCGCGACTTGATGAAATTATACGAAACTTTCCATATCATTCCTATAATCCATTATCAAACTCTCAAAAGTCTCAAAAATGAATTTCGATCTCTAGAACTAAAAATAGACCTTTGGATCATTACTTGCTTATGCTGAAAACATCAAACTCTTCCAAAACTCTTTCCTGATAGCCTGTAGTGTATCAACCATAACTTCTAGTACCCAACTCCAACTGCCAAACATTTTACATTTCTGAAAACTAGATATAAAGGGCTACAACTATCATTTTTGGATCATCACCAAATTCTTTATAGATTACGAGATATAAGCTTCCAAAGTCAGTCATGTGAAGCAGAAATTTCTGCAATGCACACTGCTGTAGCAAAACAAACAGCAGTTAAAAATGGCCTAGAAATGGTGTGACACCACTCCGAAACTCACCCGAGCCTTTCGGGACCCCGTCCGAACATACTAACAAGTCTCAAAATATATTTTGGACAACACTAAAACCATGAATCGCACCTCAATTGAAGTCTAATGAAACTAAGAAATTCCAACTTCTACATTTGATATTGAAACCTATCAAATCAAGTGCGATATTTCAACTTAATTCACCATCCAGTCAATTATTTCAACTTAAGCTTCCAAAATAAGAATTGTTCTTTCAATTAAATCCTAAATTATCTGAAAACCAAACTTGACCACCCTCGCAAGTCATAATACACATTTCAAAGGTGCTCGAGACCTTAAGCCACCGAACATAATGGAACGAAATGCATCACCCTTCATGCTTTTACACACTTTCTCACCATGTTCAACAATAATTAAATCAATACAAATTTCATGAATAATGATCAAATAATCAATATTAAACTTAAGCAGGAATATCTTAATTAAATAAGCAATTATTCAAAATGAAATAAATTCCTCCACTATGCTTTGACTCAACCATAACGCATAAGTACTCGTCACCTCACTTATACGTTGTACCCGCACATTAAATCACGTAGCAAATAGACAAATAAATCCTACTCCCTCAAGTCAAGGTTAACCACGACACTTACCTTGATTTTCAACCAACTAAAGATTCCAATAAACCCTTGCCTCGCGAATTCGTGTCTGAAAGCTTCAAATATAATCACAAACAAATCGTAGGAATTAATTCCATATGAATTTATTAATTTTTCAGATTAAAATCCGACATTACTTTTAAAAATCATCAGTGGAACCCACGTATCGAATCCCGAAAACACTCATGAGATCCGAACATCCATTCCGATACGAGTTCAACCATAAATTGTTTTTTCAAATTTCGATGTCAAATGGACTTTCAAATCTTAGATTTCGTTTTTTGGAAGATTTTATAAAAATCTAATGTTTCTTCCATAAATTCACGGATTCATGATGTAAATGAGTATGGAATCATGAATTATAATCAATATAGGATAAGGAACACTTACCCCAATGTTTTCCCTGAAAAATCTCCTGAAAATTGGCTCACCCGAGCTCTTAAAATCCAAAAATGGGTAAAAATGGTCAACCTCCGAATTTATATGTTCTGTCCAGGGCTTTTCGCACATGCGAATAACTTAGCCATTTTTGTGGTCGAGCATTCTCTTATGCTACCTCGTCCTCAACCCATGTCTGGTCGCTTCTGCGACCTCGGCCTCAACTCATGCCTGGTCGCGACCGCGGCACATCTACTCGCTTCTATGACCTCGGCCTCAACTCATGCCTGGTCGCGACCTCGGCACATCTGCTCACTTCTACGACCTCAAATTTTGTACACAAGTCATAAATGACATAGCGGACCTATTCTAATTTTCAGAATCAGCTGATATCAATAAAGTCAACTTCGCAGTCAAATTTTAAAATTTTATTGCCTTTAGATTTCTAGTTTTCGTTAAATGGCAATAATTTGAGCTGGGACCTCCAAATTCAATTCCACGCATACGCCCAAGTTCTAAATCACGGTACAGAGCTATAAAAATACTAATCCGAGTTCGTTTGCTCAAAATGTTGACCAAAGACAACTCAGTTGAGTTTTACAGCTCTATTTCACATTTTCACATAAAAGCTTTCCGTAAAATTATACGGACTGTGCACGTAAGTCGAGGAATGATAAATAGTGCTTTTCGAGGTCTTAGAACACATAAATGAATGTTTAAATTAAAGATGACATTTTGGGTCATCACATATGTCACGACCCAAAATCTCACCTATCGTGATGGCGCGTATCTCAACACTAGGCAAGCTGACAATCTCAATAAAATACCATATCTTTTAAATTTGAAAATATAATATTTAATTTCAGCGAAAGAAATCTCACAAGTACAAATATAAACACTCCTAAAACCCGGTATCAAAGAGTACATGAACATCTAAATGATAACAAAGTGTGACTGCTAAAACCACTGTATGAAAATATAGAACAATACAGATACTGAAAGGAAAGAAAGTCAAGGTCTGCGAACGCCAAGCAACTACCTCGATAATCTCTTATAGATAAAACTCTAAAAAACTAGCAACCGCCGTGTCCGGAGGTACCTAGATCTGCACACGAGGTGCAGGGTGTAGTATGAGTACAATCAACTCAGCAAGTAACAATAATAAATAAGGAACTGAAAGTAGTGACGAACTTCATAGCTGAGTCCAATTACAGTAGTTTCCAACATAATAATGTAGGCATGCTTTCAAGTTTAACATTTAAGTCCGAAACAGTAATTTCATGTCAAGTTCAACTGAAACATAAGATAATATCTCTCAGAAATTTTCAAACAGTGATATATGACAGCTGAAGTGAAACAATAATGAAATCATATGAATCCTCTCAGGACCACAGTCACTCAGCCATTTCATTCACTCAACAGCCATCACTCGCACTCAGTAGGTACATGCGCTCACTGGGGGTGTGCACAGACTCCAGAGGGGCTACTATATCCCAAGCACTATAATTAGCACGGATAAATCACGTGCTGCACGGATAACTCACGTGCTATAGTATCAATATCTGGATCTGCACGGATAATCCACGTGCTGCACGGACAACTCACGTGCTATAGTATCAATATCTGGATCTGCACGGACAACTCATGCATTGCACGGACAACTCACGTGCTGCACGGACAACTCATGTGCTATAGTATAATATCTGGATCCGCACGGATAACTCACGTGTTGCACGAACAACTCACGTGGTATAGTATAATATCTCATAATCAGGCCCTCTGCCTCACTCAGTCATAAATCTCTCCAGTCTCTCGAGCTCTCAATGATCATGCAAATCAGCCCAAATAACAATAATATGATATATCAATAATAATCAATAGAGACTGAGATAAAATAAACAAGTAAACTGTGACTGGGTACAAAACAATAATTTAGCAGATAATTCAACATGTGCACGACCTATGTGGGTCCCTATAGTGCCGACACATAATCTATACATGATTTGTGGTTTAATTTTTCTACTACATGGAGAATATATAGATAACAACAGATTATTTAACTACACTATTCCATGGAATTTGACCAAGTCACAATTCCTATGGGGCACGCCCACACGCCCATCACCTAGCATGTGCGTCACCTCAAAACCGATCACATAATACAAAATTCTGGGGTTTCATACCTTCAAGACCAAATTTAGAACTGTTACTTACCTCAAATCGTGTAATTTCTTACCCCGCTATGCCCTTGCCTCGAGAAATTGTCTCCTCAAGCCTCGTATCTAGCCACAATTAATTCGTTTCAGCCCATAAATATTATAGGAATTATTCCATATGAAAATACAATTTTCCATAAAAATCCGAAATTTCACCCAAATATCGATAGTGGGGCCCACGTCTCGGAACCCGACAAAAGTTATAAAATATGAATACTCGTACAACCACGAGTCCAACCATACAAATTTTACCAAATTCTGACATAAACTCGACCTCCAAATCCTCAGTTAAAGTCTATGAAAATTTCTACCATTTTCAACCCAAATTCACCGATTAAGGGATAAAAACAGTAATGGATGCGGGTATTTTAACCAAAATTGAGTTAAGAATACTTATCCCGTTGTTTTCCTTGAAAATCTCCCAAATATCACCTTTATCCGAGCTCCAAATCGGTAAAAATGGAGAATAGGACGAAGTCCCATTTTCAGATCTTAAATATTCTGTCCAGGTTCGCATTTGCGGACAAAAACTCCGCATTTGCGACTGAACAGTACCTCTCATGAACAGTGTTTTTGCAATTGCGATAAACGGTTCGCAATTGCGAATGAACAGTACCTCACCAGAAACCAGCAAACTCAAACTTCTCCAAAATGATCTGAAACCACCCTGAAACTCATCCGGAACCTCCCGGACACAAACCATATATGAATTGCAATCATAAAACATGCTACGGACCTAGTCGCGCACTCGAAACACCGAAAAGATGTCGTTTTGACCCGATATTGACCATGGTCAAACTCCCAAATTTCTTAACTATACTAGTCTCTTAACCAATGATCCAAAAATCCAACCAAGCCCCTCGAACCCATCAAATCATACCAACAAGTCCTAAAACATCACACGAACTTAGTCGAAACTTCAAATTATATCAAACAATGTTATAACTACGAATCATACCCCAATTCAAGCTTAATGAAACTAAGAAACTCTAACTTCTACATGAAATACCGAAACCTATCAAATCATGTCCGATTGACCTCAAATTTTGCACATAAGTCATAAATGACATAAAGGAGCTATGAAAATTTTTAGAAATGGATTCTGACCTCGATATCAAAAAGTCAACTCCCCAGTCGAACTTCTAAAAAATTCGACTTTCGTCATTCGCAGCCTAATTCCATTACGGACCTCCAAATAATTTTTCGGACATGCTCTTTAACAACCCGACCTATCGTATTGACTATTGCAATCCCGTTCCCCTATTTACTGCTCAAATTCTGAATTACAATTTTTATTTGGCTTGCCGGGGTAATTGGTTTGGGTTCGGTGAAGTTTTAAAATGATTTGGAGCGCTTAGTTCCAAGGTTTAGAATTTAAGTTGAAAAGGTTGACCGGATGTTGACTGAGGTGTAACGACCCCTGAGAGATTTTGCTAAGGAAATTAAGGTTTGGTGGTGCCAAGGTAGATCAATTAGTACAAAGATTATAGAAATTTCTCGCCGCGACTCGGACTTTTTGGGTTGAACAATGCACCAATGTGTAAAGGAAAGTTTTGTCGGAAAAAGGTCATTTCTGCGACCACTATGCGGTCACAGAATCACTCTGCAGATCGCATAATGGTCGCAAAGTGGATCAGGAGAGGGGCAAGATTTGAGGAAAATCTGCGGTGCACTATGCGACCGTAGACCTGTTTTGCTGTGTATTATGCGACCGCAGAACAAGTATGCGGGCCGCATAATGACCGCAGATCGGGTCAGTAACGCCCAGCTCTGGAGGCCAAATTATGTGGCGATTATGCGGATCTCATATCTGTTATGCGATCGCATAACTACATCGGAGCATCCATTCTTACTAATTTTTGACCCGACCCAACTTCGATTTATAGCCCTTGAAGCTCATTTTTTAGCTAAAATCTGATATTTTAGAGATAGGTGAGAGCATTTTAGAGAGACAAAGAGAAGACTTAGTCATTTATCCATCAATTCTTGTTCAAGGTTTGAAGATTTCACAAGGATCTTGCTAGGGCTTCAAAGAGGTAAGAATTTCTTTCCTCAATCCTTCAATTTCGGGTTTGGAGTAAAAATGGGTGATTTATAGTATGATTCTTGGGTGTAAGAGTATTATGTATACATACCAATAAGGCTGTGGAAAGAATTTTAAGTTCAAATGGGTAAGGATTGTGTTGAAGATGGTAGAAATCTTCATAGGCATTAAATGATGATTTGAGGGTCGAGTTGGTGTCGGATTTTGATAAAATATGTATGGTTGGACTCGTGGTTGGAGGAGTGTTCATATTCTGTAACTTTTGTTGGGTTCCGATATGTGAGCCCCAATGGCGATTTTTGAGTTAATTTCGGATTTTATTGGAAAAATTAGTATCTCCTTATGGAATTAATTACAATAATTGGTATTGACTGAATCAAATTAATTGTGGCTAGATACGAGGCTTTCAAAGACCAATTCTCGTGGAAAGGGCATAGCGGAATAAAGAATTATACGAGTTGAGGTAAGTAACCGTTTTAAATCTGGTCCTGAGGGTATGAAACCCCGGATTTTGTGTCACGTGATTATTTTGGATGTCACGCACATGCTAGGTGACGGGCGTGTGGGCGTGTACCGAGGGGATTGTGACTTGGTCCGTCCCGTGGAAACTATATAGTTGAATAATATATTGTTAGCTATATGATCTCTATATGTTGAAGAAATTTGTCTATAAATCATGCTTAGGCTATGTTATAATACTGTTGAGACCCGTAGAGGTCGTGTACTTGTTGAATTATTTGCTAATTGATGTCTTGTACTCAGGCATGATTTTTCTTGCGTATTATACCTCATTCTTTCTGGATATTTGTTGATACACTATGTTATCTTTGTTTGGGCTGATCTTTGTGATTTCTGAGAGCCCGAGAGACTAGAGAGGTGAAGGACTGAGTAAGGCCGAGGGCATGTTAGTGAGGTAAGGATATTATGGCACGTGAGTTGTTCATGCAGGATATTATAGCACATGAGTTGTCCATGTAGATTATGGCGCTTGGGATGTAGGAGCCCCTCCAGAGTCTGTACACACCCCCAGTGAGCGCGGGTACCAGTGTGAGTGCTGAGGGCTGAGAGCCGAGTGGTTGAACTGTTGTGATGAGCTGAGTGACTGTTGCCTGAGAGGTTGTACTTGCTTTGAATATGTTGTTGCACTTGGTTGCTATTTGTCATTGTTGTGAAATCTCTGAAGGAATTTATATCCGAATTACTTGAAATTGAACTGTATAAAATTGAGTTGACTTAAACTACCGAATTTGAAAGCATGTCTATTCTTTGCTGGACTACTGAAAGTGAACTATGACTGTGTAGCTCATCATTATCTTCAGTTCCTTAGTAATTATTGTTACTTGCTGAGTTGGTTGTACTCATACTACACCCTGCACTTCATGTGCAGATCCAGGTGTTCCTGAACATAGCGGGTGTTGATATTTTGCGCAGTTGATTTTCAGGAGATTTTGAGGTAGCTGCCGTGTTCCGCAGACCTTGTCTCTCCTTCTCTATCTCCTTGTTTACTGTATTTGGTCTCAGACTATTATAGACCGTATTTTCCAGACTTGTACTTATATTAGATGCTCATGTACTCAGTGACACCAAGTTTTGGGAGTGTTGTATTAGAAATTGCTAGATTTTTGGTATTGTATTAAACGTCACATTTTTTTAAAATTTAAAGGAAATCGGGGGTTATTGATGTTGTCGACTTGCCTAGTACTGAGATAGGCGCCATCACGACAAGTTAGGATTTTGGGTCGTGACAAGTTGGTATCAAATCCTAGGTTACATAGGTCTCACGAGTCATGAGCAGGTTTAGTAGAATCTTGCGAATCAGTATGGAGACGTCTATACTTATCTTCGAGAGGCTGTAGAACCTTTAGGAAAATTTCACTTTCTTGTATTCTGTCTTGAAAATTGTTGATTCCGGAAACTAAGTTTATGTTATTCTATTCTCTCACAAATGGTGAGAACATGTACTACCGAATCAGACGGTCAGCCACCAGTGCCACCAGTTAGGGCCATGAGAAGCCGGGGCCGTAGTAGAGGCCGAGGTCGAGGTGTAGCTCGTACCACAGTTGGACCAACACCTGTAGTACCACCAATTACTCTAGCTTATGAGCAGATTCTAGATATAGCTGAGCCGAAAGGATCAGCTCAAGCACCAGCTATGCCCCTTGAGATTCCACACCTTTAGAAGACTTTCGCTCAGATATTGGCAGCTTGCACTGGTCTGGCTCAGGTGGTTTCGGCTCAGGCCGCACCTACTGCTTCTCAGGCCGGGGGAGGTACTCATACCCCCATTTCTCGTACTCCATACCAGGTAGTGCAAGGACTTCAGATACCGGGGGCACTACCAGTCTAACCGGTTGCAGCTGCTCATTCCCCGATAGTTCCTGTTATGGCAGATAATGAGCAGAGGAGACTTGAGAGATTTGAGAGGCTTCGACCTCCTTCTTTTAGCGGTGCTGAGTTAGAGGATGCCCAGGGTTTTTTGGATAAGTGTCAGCGGATGCTTCGGACAATGGGTATTCTGGAGACTAGTGGGGTCTCATTCACTACTTTTCAGTTTTCTGGGGCTGCCTTCAGATGGTGGGAGTCGGTCGGTGCAACACCCCTTACCTGGCAGCAGTTCTCCGGTCTATTCCTGGAGAAGTTCGTACCTCAGTCCCGCAGAGAGGAGCTGCACAAGCAGTTTGAGCAGCTTCGTCAGGGTGATATGTCCGTGACGCAGTATGAGATGAGATTTTTAGAATTGGCCTGTCATGCTATCTGGTTGATTCCTACAGACAAGGGAAGGATCAGGAGATTCATATATGGCCTCACTTTTCAGCTGTGACTACTCATGACTAGAGAGAGAGTGTCTGGTGCTACTTTCGATGAGGTTGTTGACATTGCTCGTTAGATTGAGATGGTTCACAGCCAGGAGCGGGTTGAAAGGGAGGCTAAGAGGCTTCGTGGTTCCGGTGATTTCAGTGGTGTTCCTTCAGGGGGTCAGTTTTACAGTGGTAGGGGCCGTTCTTATAAACACGCTCAGGCGGGTCGTCCAGTTTATCGTGGTGCATCAGCTAGCCACGATTTTTATAGTTCTTACTCAAGCCAGTCTTCATTCAGTGCACTACCAGCGCAGAGTTTTCATCAGGCCTCATCTGCTCAGGCTTCTATACGTAATTCTTCGGGTTATCAGGAGCAGTAGTTCCGTCAAAGGAGGGGTTGTTTCGAGTATGGAGAATTAGGTCATTTCAAGAGAGATTGTCCTAGGCTGTTGAGTGGGGCTCCACAACAGAGTTCTCGACCAACGGCACCAGCACCAGTAATTACACCACCCGCCCAACCAGCTCAGGTTGGGGGTCAGGCAGTTAGGGATTGCCCAAGAGAGGGAGGCCGATCAGGTGGCGGTCAGGCCCGATTCTATGCTTTTCCTGCCATGCCAGATGTTGTTACTTCAGATGCAGTGATTACATGTATTGTTTTAGTATTCCACATGGAGGCTTCTATATTATTTGACCTTGGTTCTACTTATTCATATGTATCATCGTATTTTGCTCGTTATCTGGATATGCCCTGTGAGTCCTTAGTTTCACATGTTAGTGTATCTACACCGGTAGGTGATATTATTACTGTGTACCGTGTGTATCGGTCGTGTGTGGTAACTATTGGGGAACTGGAGACTAGGGTCGATCCTTTACTACTCGATATGGTTTATTTGGATGTAATCCTGAGTATGGATTGGTTGTCTTCATGTCATGCTATTATGGACTGTCACACAAAAATCGTGACGTTGACCATGCTAGGGTTGCCAAAAGTTGAGTGGAGAGGTTCTCTAGATTTTGTTCCTAGCAAGGTAATTTCTTATTTGAGAGCCCAACGTATGGTTGGGAAGGGGTGTTTGTCATACTTGGTATTTATGAGAGATGTTGATACAGATACTCCTACTATTGATTCAGTATCAGTAGTGAGAGACTTTCCTGATATATTTCCTACAGACCTGTCGGGTATGCCGCCCGACAGGGATATTGATTTTGGTATTGACTTGGTGCAAGGCACTCAACCCATTTCTATTCCTCTGTATCGTATGGCACCAACTGAGTTAAAAGAATTGAAAGAGCAACTTCAAGAACTCCTTAAGAAGGGGTTTATTAGGTCTAGTGTGTCACCTTGGGGTGCACCGATGCTATTTGTGAAAAAGAAAGATGGTACTATGCGGATGTGCATTGATTATAGGCAGTTGAACAAAGTTACAATCAAAAATAAATATCCCTTTCCACGTATTGATGACTTATTTGACCAGCTTCAGGGAGCGAGGGTGTTTTCCAAAATCGATTTGAGGTCTGGTTATCACCAGTTGAAGATTCGGAATTCGGATATTCTGAAGACGGCATTCAGAACTCGTTATGGCCACTATGAATTTCTTGTGATGTCTTTTGGGCTAACCAATGCCCTAGCAGCATTTATGCATTTGATGAATAGTATATTCCAGCCATATCTTGATTTGTTTGTCGTGGTATTTATTGATGATATTCTGGTGTACTCACGTAACCAGGAGGAGCATACATGATACTTGGGTATTGTATTACAGAGGCTGAGAGAGGAGAGACTTTATGCTAAATTATCTAAGTGCGAGTTCTGGCTTAGTTCAGTGGCATTCTTGGTGACATATAATGTCCAGTGAAGGAATTAAGGTGGATCCGAAAAAAATAGAGGCAGCTCAGAATTGGCCCAAGCCCTCTTCAGTTAGTGAGATTCGGAGTTTTCTCGGCCTGGCTGGTTATTATCGTCGCTTCGTGGAAGGATTCTCGTTTATTGCATCCCCTATGACTAAATTGACCCAGAAAGGTGCTCCGTTCAGGTGGTCGGATGAGTGTAAAGAGAGCTTCCAAAAGCTCAAGACAGTTTTGACTACAGCCCCAGTATTGGTGTTGCCTACAGGTGCAGGGTCGTATACTGTATATTATGACGCGTCGCGTATTGGTCTCATCGCAGTACTTATGTAAGACGGTAGGGTGATTGCCTATGCATCCAGACAGTTAAAGGTACATGAGAAGAATTATCCAGTCCATGATCTTGAGTTAGCAGCTAATGTTCATGTCTTAAAAAGCTGGCGGCATTCCAGTGTGAGGTATATACAGATCATCGGAGTCTACAACATTTGTTTAAATAGAAGGATCTTAATTTGTAGCAGCGAAGATGGTTAGAGTTGCTTAAGGATTATGACATTACCATTCTCTACCACCCCGGAAAGGCCAATGTGGTGGCTGATGCCTTAAGTCGTAAGGCGGAGAGTTTGGGCAGCTTAGCATACTTACCGATAACAGAGAGGCCTTTAGCATTGGATGTTCAGGCTTTGGCCAACCAGTTTGTTAGATTGGATATTTCCAATCCAAATTGAGTTTTGGCTTGTGTGGTTTCTCGGTCTTCTTTATATGATCGCATCAGATAGCGCCAATATGGTGATCCCTATCTGCTTGTCCTTAAGGACATAGTTCAGTACGGCGATGCTAAGGAAGTCACTATTGCAGATGACGGTGTATTATGGATGCAGGGTAGGCTATGTGTGCCTAATGTAGATGGTTTATGTGAGTTGATTCTCCAGGAAGCTCACAGTTCGCGGTATTCCATTCATCCAGGTGTCGCGAAGATGTATCAGGATTTGAGGCAGCATTATTGGTGGAGGCAAATGAAGAAAGATATAGTTAGGTTTGTACCTCGGTGTTTAAATTTTCAACAGGTAAAGTACGAGCATCAGAGACTTGAAATTCCGAAGTGGATATGGGAACACATTACCATGGACTTCGTAGTTGGGCTCCCACGGACCTTGAGAAAGTTTGATGTTGTTTGGGTGATTGTAGATCGGCTAACCAAATCTGCGCATTTTATTCCAGTTGGTACTAATTATTCTTCAGAGCGATTGGCTGGGATTTATATTCGCGAGATTGTTCGCCTACACGGCGTGTTGTGTCCATTATTTCAGATCGGGGTACGCAGTTTACCTCACAGTTTTGGAGGGCAGTGCAGCGAGAATTGGGAACACAGGTTCAGTTGAGTACATCATTTCACCCTCAGACGGACGGACAATCCGAGTGCACTATTCAGATATTGAAGGATATGCTACGCGCTTGTGTCATTGATTTTGGTGGTTCTTGGGATCAATTTCTACTACTCGCGGAGTTTGCTTACAATAAGAGCTACCAGTCAAGCGTTCAGATGGCTCCGTTTGAATCTTTATATAGGAGACGATTTCGGTCTCCAGTGGTTTGGTTTGAGCCAGGTGAGGTTAGACTATTGGGTACTGACTTGGTTCAGGATGCTTTAGAGAAGGTTAAAGTAATTCAAGAACGGATTCACACGGTACAGTCTAGACAGAAGAGTTATGCCGACAGGAAGGTTGGTGATGTTGTTCACATGATTTGGAAGAAGGTTATGCTCAAGAATTCACCCATTAAGGGTGTGTTGAGGTTCGGGAAGAAGGGCAAGTTGAGCCCTCGGTATATTGGGCCTTTTGAGATACTTAAGAAAATTGGAGAAGTGGCTTATGAACTTGCCTTGCCACCCAGTCTATCAGGTGTTCATCTAGTGTTCCATGTATCCATGCTCCGAAAGTATGTCGGGGATCCGTCTCATATTTTGGATTTCAGTACAGTGCAGTTGGACAGTAATTTGACTTATAATGTGGAGCCGGTGGCCATTTTAGACCAGCAGGTTTGAAAGTTGAGATCAAAGAACATAGCTTAGGTGAAGGTGAAGTGGAGAGGCCAGCCAGTCAGAGAAGCTACTTAGGAGATTGAGCAGGAGATGCGGAGCAAATATCAACATCTATTTGAGACTCCAGGTATGATTCTAAGCCTGTTCGAGGATGAACGTTTGTTTAAGAGGGGAAGAATGTAACGACCCAGCCGGTCGTTTTGACTATTGCAATCCCGTTCCCCCATTTACTGCTCAAATTGTGAATTACAGTTGTTATTTAGCTTGCTGGTGGTTTGGGTTCGGTGAGGTTTTGAAATGATTTGGAGCGCTTAGTTCCAAGGTTTAGAATTTAAGTTGAAAAGGTTGACCGGATGTTGACTGAGGTGTAACGACCCCGGGGAGATTTTGCTAAGGAAATTAAGGTTTGGTGGTGCCGAGGTAGATCAATTAGTACAAAGATTATTGAAATTTCTCGCCGCGGCTCGGACTTTTTGGGTTGAACAATGCACCGATGTGTAAAGGAAAATTTTGTCAGAAAAAGGACATTTCTGCGACCACTATGCGGTCGTAGAATCATTCTGTGGACCGCATAATGGTCGCAAAGTGGATCAAGAGAGGGGCAAGATTTGAGGAAAATCTGCGGTGCACTATGCGATCGCAGACCTGTTTTGCGGTGCATTATGCGACCGTAGAACAAGTATGCGGGCCGCATAATGACCGCAGACCAGATTAGTAACGCCCAGCTCTGGAGGCTAACTTATGCAGCGGTTATGCGGACCGCATATCTGTTATGCGATCGCATAACTGCGTTAGAGCTTCCATTCTTTCTAATTTTTTACCCGATCCAACTTCGATTTATAGCCCTTGAAGCTCATTTTTTTTAGCTAAAATATGATATTTTAGAGAGAGGTGAGAGCGTTTTAGAGAGAGAAAGTGAAGACTTAGTCATTTATCCATTAATTCTTGTTCAAGGTTTGAAGATTTCACAAGGATCTTGCTAGGGCTTCAAAGAGGTAAGAATTTCTTTCCTCAATCCTTTAATTTTGGGTTTGGAGTAAAAATGGGTGATTTATAGTATGATTCTTGGGTGTAAGAGTATTATGTATACAACCAATAAGGTTGTGGAAAGATTGTTAAGGTCAAATGGGTAAGGATTGGGTTGAAAATTGTAGAAATCTTCATAGGCTTTAATTAAAGATTTGAGGGTCGAGTTGGTGTCGGATTTTGGTGAAATTGGTATGGTTGGACTCGTGGTTGGAGGAGCGTTCATATTCTGTAACTTTTGTCGGGTTCCGATATGTGGCCCCCACGGGTAAGTTTTTAGTTAATTTCGAATTTTATTGGAAAAATTAGTATCTCCTTATGGAATTAATTACAATAATTGGTATTGACTGAATCGAATTAATTGTGGCTAGATACGAGGCTTTCGGAGACCAATTCTCATGGAAATGGCATAGCGGAATAAAGAATTACACGAGTTGGGGTAAGTAACAATTTTAAATCTGGTCCTGAGGGTATGAAACCCTAGATTTTGTGTCACGTGATTATTTTGGATGTCACGCACATGCTAGGTGATGGGCGTATGAGCGTGCACCGAGGGGATTGTTACTTGGTCCGTCCCGTGGAAATTATATAGTTGAATAATTTATTGTTAGCTATATGATCTCTATTTGTTGAAGAAATTTGACTATAAATCATGTTAGAAATCATGCTTAGGCTATGTTATAGTACTGTTGAAACCCGTAGAGGTCGCGTACTAGTTGAATTATTTGCTAATTGATGTCTTGTACTCAGTCATGATTTTTATTGCGTATTATACCTCAGTATTTTGGGATATTTGTTGATACACTATGTTATCTTTGTTTGGGCTGATCTTTGTGATTTCTGAGAGCCCGAGAGACTAGAGAGGTAAAGGACTGAGTAAGGCCGAGGGCCTGTTAGTGAGGTAAGGATATTATGACACGTGAGTTGTCTGTGCAGCACGTGAGTTATCCGTGCAGATTATGGCGCTTGGGATGTAGGAGCCCTTCTAGAGTTTGTACACACCCTCAGTGAGCGCGGGTACCCATTGAGTGTGAGTGTTGAGGTCTGAGAGCCGAGTGGTTGAACTGAGTGACTGTTGTCTGAGAGGCTGTACTTTCTTTGAATATGTTGTTGCACTTGGTTGCTATTTGTCATTGTTGTGAAATCTCTGAAAGAATTTATATCCGGATTAATTGAAATTGAACTGTATAAAATTGAGTTGACTTAAACTGCCGGATTTGAAAGCATGTCTATTCTTTTCTAGACTACTGAAAGTGAACTATGACTGTATAGCTCGTCATTATCATTAGTTCCTTAGTTATTATTGTTACTTGCTGAGTTGGTTGTACTCATACTACACCCTGCACGTCATGTGCAGATCCAGGTGTTACTGAACATAGCGGGTGTTGATCATTTGCAGTTAATATTCAGGAGATTTTGAGGTAGCTGCCGTATTCCGCAGACCTTGTCTCTCCTTCTCTATCTCCTTGTTTACTGTATTTGGTCTCAGACTATTATAGACCGTATTTTCCAGACTTGTATTCATATTAGATGCTCATGTACTCAGTGACACCAGGTTTTGGGAGTGTTGTATCGGAAATTTCTAGATTTTTTGTATTGTATTAAACGTTACATTGTTTTTAAATTTAAAGGAAATAGGGGGTTATTGATGTTGTCGGCTTGCCTAGTACTGAGATAGGCGCCATCATGACGGGTTAGGATATCGGGTCGTGACATGCTCTTAAGTCCAAAATTACCATACGGAGCTATTGGAATCATCAAAATTATATTCCATGATCGTTTACATATAAGTCAAACTCCGATCAACCCTTCTCAGTTAAGCTTCCAACATGAAATTCATTCTTCCGAACTAATCCCGAAATACCTGAAAATCAATACCAACAAATTCACACACGTCATAATACATCATATGAAGCTATTCAAGACTATAAATAGTTGAAAGGAGTGTAAATACTCAAAATAATCGGTCGGGTCGTTACAACATAGCCACTTTCTTTATCTACAAGTACTTTGAAAATTTTAAAAGCAGCAAAAGCTTCAAATTTTTCGTTCAAGAAATAAACCCAAGTCTTTCTACTAAAGTCATCAATGAAGAGTAGAAAGTATTTACTTTTACCAAAGGAAGGTAGATTGATTGGTCCACATACATCAGTATGAACATGCTGGAGTGGTTTAATTGATCTTGACATGGCCTCCTTTGGAAAACTCTTCCTGGCATGTTTTCCAAGAAGACAAGCTTCACATAATTGATTGGGATGGTTGATTGATGGTATCCCATGCACCATGTTCTTTTTTCCTATTTATTTGAGCGCTTCAAAATTCAAGTGCCCAAATCGCATGTGCCAACACCATGATTCATCTTGCATATTACCCTTCAAACACTTTGCATCAATTGTCTTAAGATTCAGCGAAAATAATCTATTTTTTTCATATGCACCTTAGCAATTAGAATTCCACTTGAATCTCTAAGCCAAAGATGCATATTTTTCATGTGGATGTCATATTCCTTTTCAAAAAGCTGGCCCAAACTCAAAATATTACCTTTTAATTTTGGCACATAATAAACATCTTGAATTAGCTTGTGACTACAATCTTTACAGGAGATCAAAACCGTACTTATCCCTTCGATTTGAATCTTTGAGGTATCTCCAAAGGACTCATTACCTCTCACCATTTTATTGATCTCCACAAACTTCTCTTTGCATCCACACATATGATTGATTTCTCCATTATCCAAATACCACGAGCTACAATCATCCCTATTTTCTTCCTTGAGTGCCAACAACAACGTTAACTCATCCTCTTCTTTCTTGTCGTCAACAAGTTTATCTTTTTCTTCAACATTGATACGACATTCCCAATACTAATGACCAAATTTATGACAATTATAACACTCAATTTTTGATTTTTTATACCTTTGTCCATTATTTTCTTGGTAGTAGCCACGTCCTCTTCCTCCTCTATGTCCACGACCACAACCTCTGAATGTTTGGTGGATTTTAACTTCATTGTTGAATTTGTTACCGTTACTTCTTCCTCTTCCATGACTGCCACGGCCTCGTTTCCGTCCATTTTCTTGGTAGCTCTTTTCACCTCCATAATCCCTGAAGGATGCATGAGTTTTAAGAAGTTGCTTTGTGCCGTCACTGCTTGTCTCCTTTTGATCTTTTCCTCGTGGGCCAGTAAAGAGCCCTCCAATTTCTCTACCATCATAGAGTCTAAATATTTAGACTTCTCAATAGCACACACCACAAAATCAAATTTGGGAGTTAAAGTGCAAATGATTTTTTCTACCACACGGGCATCTTTTATGTCCTCCCCATATCTTCTTAATTGATTTACAACAATCTTCACTTTTGAACAATAATCTGAAATGCATTCGGATTCTTTCATTTTTAAAACTTCAAAATCAACCCTTAGAGATTGATGTTTTACCTTCCTTACCTTGTCAATTCCTTGAAGAGAATTTTGTAATATCCCCCAAGCTTCCTTTGAGGTGGTAGCATCTACCACCTTCTCAAACATGGCATCATTCAAACATTGGTGGATAAGCGTGAGGGCTTGTTGATCCTTCTTCTTCGTCTTTGCCAATGCCTCTTTTCACTTTGAGGCAGAGCTTCCTCATTATCGAGTTTTGCATACCATCTGTCTACGATTTTCCATACATCCTAAGAGTCAAAAATGGCTTTCATACACAGACATCATTTCTCATAATTATCTTTTGTAAGACGGGGATACTGAAAAGATAGCAGACCATTATTCGTCATGGCTCTGATACCACGCTGTTGGAAAAAATAATAATCCCGCCTAAAAATAATATCCACAGAAAATAATAATAACAGAAGAGAGTAACAACGACACCAACTCTTTTAACGAGGTAAATACAATACCCGAGCAGAGCAATATTACCACTATAATATTACAACCTAGTAGTGTCAAGAGACTACTATAATTTTAAAAGAAATATCACTCTTTAATTAAAATACCTCACTACAATATTACTGACACTCACTATTTATCTCACAGACTACAATATATGAATTACTCTCTCTAATTTCTATTGCTTCTCTTTGTTTTGGCGTGTCTTCAATGAGGAACAAATAGCTCCTTTTATTGGCACAATTGCCACCAACCCAACCAATATGATTAGTTCAATAATTTGCAAAGTCCAGCCCAACTTTTGTAAATTCTCTAGCTGCCTAATTTGTCTTATCCAACTTTTTCATCTTTTTCTTTATTTTCTTTATGGGTCCCACACTTTCCAACTCCAAAAGGAAAAAGATATTTATTCTTACAAAGAATAGAAATATGTTGAAATGCAAAAAAAAATTATTTTGACAAATGTAATTGCATACGTATATTCCTGTTCTACAGTAATAAATACTTATAACCAAAGATAGAAATAAAGTTAAATGTATTTTTGGTAACTGTCATTATATTCTTTCTTCAAAAATCTGGTTAAAATAATAGTTATTCCTGTCAATTTTAAAAAAAAAAATAAAAGATGAATAACATGAGCCATAGTTGATGCTTGACGCCATTATTTTCTTTAAATGAACATTCATTGTGTCAAGCATACACGCCACATACAAAGTTGCATCGATCTTGCTTCGCTAAACAAAAGGAGGAATATAGGAGATATATAGTCATTTTTCATTCACGTATTATGAACTTTTATAAATTACTTAAAGGATATTGATAATCTCACCGGACAAATAAATCGATGAATTTGACCAAGCTCATTGAAAAGCAATTTAACAACGTGAGAAAGGATATCAGGAACTGTAGTTGTTGTATTATAATTATTTCCCTGCTATAGATATGAAGACACTTGAGAATTGATTTCAATCTTTCTTTAACCCGCTCAAAGTAAGCAAAGCCATGATCCTACATACCTGCTCCAGCATAGGTATAATTTATGAACTAAAATATCTGATGAAACTAATAATCTACAAATAATGAATCATACCAGAAATTCCATCTTGCCAAATTGGGAATATTATTTATATATCCACACAACAAAGTGCAAAGTCTCAGAATCATATCATTATGCAGACTTATTCAAAATGATCAACAGCAGAATCTCTACAAGCAGATTTGTTGTCCATCTCTCTATCCTTGTATAGTTGTATTGTCGTCGCCTTCTTTTCTTTTCTTTTCTTTGCTATTACACCCCTGCTGCTTTCTTTGTCAATATATCCCCGGTGCTCGTCAGTAGTTCTCATCATTAATTTGTCATATTCTGGATCGGGCTGATCAATGGCAATTGTTTGAAGAATATGTTAAATAGCCTTCTAAACCAGCCGGGAAGTTCGCCACAGATTTAACACCAACTTATGTATTGTAAAACTTCAACTTGATAAAAAAGGTAAAAATAAATTATAAAAGAAACTCAAACAAAATGAATATAATATGCAGTCAAAAGAGATCACATAAAGTTTCTTTAGGGAGGCGGGAAATATGAGAAAAAGCGGAAGAATAATCCTCTTCATTGCCACCGCATTCAAGGGTACACTGTCGACATTAATTGGCTTCAGATGTATAAAAACCTATCCGACACCAGAATTTGTTCAATTCTGGAATTAATCGTTGCCTCTTTATATTCAGCCGTTATAAATCTTAAGTCTTAACTGCCCTAACCTAAGTGACGTGACTTTTGCGTCTCTTTAACTTGGCAATAAAAGATTTTAAAGAGAAAAAAGATGATTTATAGGCATACAAATATTTATGACTTGTTTTAGATTATAAGTTTCAAAAATTTTCCTTTGTTTCTTAAATTTCGTGTCTAGTCAAACGGTGCCACATAAATTAGGACGAGAAAAATACGAAAAAATTATTTGAAAAATTATACACTTATTTTTTATATATATATATATATAAAATTCCAATTGATCCTCTTACATTATTTCAAACTATGCCAATCTTTTTGGGAGTTTGAACTGCTTTTGTAACTTTAGAAATTTTTCAAAATTCATTAATTCTAATGGAGTTTCGCTTATCAAAATTTCGAACTCCGGCATGCACCCTGTGTTAGAGTTATCTGTGTTTTAACTAAGGATATTTTTGTCCAAATACTATTCCCGCCATAAAAGATAACCTTTTTTCAATTATATTTCAAACACGGGCGAAATATTAACAAGCGGTCCAAAAACCTTGCCATCCATATTAAGTTTTATCCTTTTACCTGCCGTTTAAGGTTTTCCACATTTATTAAATTTATTTATACCTTTATCTCTTTCTTATATATGTATTTTGATAATTGTATGCCTTATTGAAGTAATTAGTCTTAAGGTACACACTTTGCACATGTACCTATATCAATAAATATATAATTTTTTAAAAATTACATAAATACTATTAAATAATATATTTGAGTTATTGAACAAATATCATAGAAAAAAATGCGAGTTCCTAAAAATTAATAAATATTAATCTCACTAAGCTAGCTCATTAACTAAATAAATTCTACTTTACAGAAGTCTTTATATGTCTTATGATTTATGAGATGTGGAATACATATCTTATGAAAATTATTGTTATATTTTTTATCAAATACTTACCATAATTATTCAAAGATAATAAAACAAATTGAAGAATTAGAACCTTTTGTTCTTTTAGAAAATTGTGAGTGGGATAAAACTATAGCCCCTAGAAAACTATTGATAAATAAAAATATAAACTCTTAAAACTAATATTGAATTAGAAAAAATAATGTAATATGATATTAAAAAATATAACGAGTTATTATTTATTGGAATGAATATAAAAAGAAAGAAAAATGATAATGACAACTTCTTTTGAATACATTTTCTCTTATGTTATCTTGAGCTTAGGGTATATTGGAAACAATATCTCTCTCCTCACAAGGTAGGGGGTAAGGTCTGCATACACACTACCCTCCCTAGATCCCACGGTGTAGGATAATACTGGATATGCTTGTTGTTGTTGTTGTTGTTGTTGTTGTTGTTGTTGTTGTTGTTTCTCTTATGTTACATCCTTATTGTTTCATCTTAGCATTTTGAGCAATTTAACTTTTAATACTATATTATAATGAATTTTGTTTTATTTTCTTATTTCTTTCACGGCAAAGGCTCTTCTTGTGTAAAAACTTTAATGCACCTTAAGAGTTTTTTCAACTTGGCAAATAATTTTACTTATATAATGATTTTGAAACAAAATTGAATTGAATATTTTTGCTGATTTATTAATTCAAAGACTTAATTATTTATTGAGATTTCATACTTTTATGATAGTGTAGAAGATACATAATATTTTCGAACTTTTCTCCTATTCGAAAAATATATTATTCTCTTTATCGGTTTGCATAATATTTAAAAATTATAATTAATAATTAGAATACATATTTAATTAGGTACAAAACCACTTGCTTTTAGTAGTAACAGTATATATAAACACCTTGTAAGAATTCACTACTAAAAATTCGGGCAAAACCATCCAAAAAAATCGACTAAAGTTGGTCGAAAATTACCGACCAACTTTGGTCGGTCAATTAAATTCAAAAAAAAAAAACTAATTGTCGAAAAAATCGACCAAAGTTGGTCGGTATTTTAATTATGTAATTAAAAAATGCACCATCTGGGAATCAAACTGGGGTTTGTACTATGGCGGGATACTATTCTACCACTAGACTATTGGTGCATTTTGTTTTAAGACTGTCTTTTATTTTATTTATACTCTTTAATTGTATTTTCACGAAATTAACCGACCAAAGTTGGACGGTTTTATTGAAAATAAAATTACCGACCGAATTCGATCGGTTTTTTAAAATGACCGGCCGAATTAACCGACCGATTGCGGTAGGTTTATTTAATATTAATTTTAATTTATTTTAAATGAAAAACCGACCAAAGTTGGTCGATTTCTAGAAAAATAAATTTTGCGGGACTCAAAAATAGTTTCCTGCATTTTTGCGCCAAAGAAAATTGACCAAAGTTGGTTCGGTTTCGTAAATAAAAAATTAAAAAATAAAATATTTTTAAAAACCGACTAACTTTGATCTGTTTGTCATTTTTTTGATCGATCAAAATTGGGCGATCGACCGTGGTCGATTTTTGCCGAATATTTAGTAGTGATTATAGGTTCCTAACAAGAAGAATAAATGTGAGCATATTTCCATGGAAATTGTCGTGAGGATATATAAGGAAAAGACACGTAATACTCTTACTTCTCCTAAATAATATCTATTTCAGCCCCATCTTCTTCATTTTTTTCTCATAATTTGCTCTCTTCTTCTACTCTAATTCTCTCTTGATTATGAATTGCTTGTTGCTCTCAAAGTTTTAATTAATTGTTATTTCAAATTTAAGGAATTATTTATGGTAGCCATTACAAAATTATAATTATCAAGTGAAGTATGGTATCATCAAATATCAATTGAAGTGTGATATTACAAATTCACAAGTAGAGTGAGCCGATTTTTAATTTTTAAATATCAAATTTAGTGCGGCATCCGAACTCCCGGCATACTCACTACAAAAACAAATTTGGATTTAGCTATAAAGTTCATCACTAACATAATTTTCTAATAATCAATCACTAATATGTCTCTAAATACGATTAACAACGGATTTTGCAGTTTAGCTACAAAATATTTTCGTCGCCAATTTCAGTTTTTTAGTAGTGACTTGTTCCATCTCTTTCTCTTCTTTGGTGTTTATTTTTATTTTACTATTTAGTATTATTAATTTAGTTTTTTAAATTTAATTTACATAATGGATATATTTAGAGCAGCCAAAAAAGCGTGTACTAGTAGGGGTGATATTGGTACTAATAAGAGTAAAAAGACAAAAGGTGATTCATCTAGTAGCTTTACACATATTTTTGAAAGTTCACCTGAAAATATAAATGTAGAATATGAGTAACTACAAGAAGATTATGGTATACATGATAATTTGGATAATATCGTGTAACGACCCGACTTGTCGTTTTAAGAATTAATACCCCGTTCAGTGACTTAAGGTCTCGAGAAATTTCGCAATATGTATTATAACCCGCGGGAGTGGTCGAGTTTGATTTTCGGAAGATTCGGAAATAAATTTAAAGAACAATTCTCATTTTGAAGCTTAAATGGAAACGGTTGACCGGAGAGTTGACTTTTGAGCAAACGACCCAAAAATGGAATTTTGATGATGTCAATAGTTTCGTACAGTGATTTTGGACTTAGGCGTATGTCTGGATTTGGATTTGGAAGTCCGTAGGACAATTCGACGCATTTTGGCGAAAGTTGGAAAATAGAAGATTTTTAAAAAGTCCAACCGAAGGTTGAATTTTGATAACGAGGTCGGATTTCGATTCTGAAAATTGGAATAGCTCCATTACGTCATTTATGACTCGTGTGCAAAATTTGAAGTCATTCTGGATTGATTTGATACGTTTCGGCGCAATATATAGAAGTTGGAAGATTTGAAAAACTCATAATTCGATTCGATGTGCAATTCATAATTTCGGCATTGTTTGACGTGGTTTGAAGCCTAAACTAAGTTTGAATTGTATTTCGGGATGTGTTGGTATAATTGATTAAGGTTCCGAGGGCCTCGGGTGGATTTCGAAAGGCTAACAGAGCAATTTGGACTTAAAGGAAGCTACTGGAAAATGGCAGTAGCTATTGGAATCGCACCTGTGGAATTTTGGGCGCAGGTGCGACCTCGTAGAATCAAGGATATCACCGCAGAAGCGAAGATGTAAGAATATGGCAGTGGTCGCAGGTGTGAAGAAATTCCCGCACCTGCGGAACCGCAAGAGCGGGAAAGTGTAACGACCCGGCTGGTCGTTTCGAGAGTTATAGCCCTATTTTCCCCATTTCTGCTTCCTTTTGTGCTTTTCAACTATGTTATGATATACCGGGTTAGTTGGTTCTGGTCGGGAGTTATTTTGGAGTGGATTGAGACACTTAGTATCTTATTTAGAAGTTTTTGGAGTGATTTTTGGAAGGAAATTCAAGGGTTATCACTGAGGTAAGTTCCTTGAGCCTAATTATCCTTAGCTATGGTGTTTTTCCATCGATTTCTCACCTAATTAGTAGGACTTTTGGAGTGAAATAAGGGGTTAGGTCTAGGGATTTTGGAGAGAGTAATTTGGGGATTTGAGGGACCAAATAAGGTCGAATGTTGGTGAATTTAGTATGGGTAGACTCGGGAGTGAATGAGCTTTCGGGTTTTGTGACTTTTGTCGGATTTCAAAATGTGGGCCATGGGGCCGGGTTTGAGTGAATTTCAGGATTTGACCTATAGATTGGTATTTTCCTTGTGGGATTCATTCCTTTAGCTCATATTGATCGTATTTTATTGCTCGTTGCTAGATTCGGGTCATTTGGAGGCCGGTTCGAGAGGAAAGAGCATTCCAGAGTAGGAGTTCTACGTTGTTGAGGTAAGTAACAGTTTTAAATCTAGTCTTGAGGGTATGAAACCCGGAGTTTGGTATAATGTGACTTTTTGGAGGTGGCACCCATGCTAGGTGACGGGCGTGTGGATGTACGCCATGATGAATTGAGACTTGGTCCGTCCCGTGAGACTGTGATGTCTAATAGCCTTTATTTGTGTTTATATGCATTCCTGTCTACTAGAACTTGACTGCCTTTCATTTTAGAAATCATGTTTAGGCTATATACCAGCTCATGGTAGTTATATTCAGTAATAGTGATGCTTGTACATGTTTACCTCAGTCTGTGTTATTTTTCCTGATGATATACTGTAACACTTTGATTTCGGCTGTTTTTCCTTTCTTTATTGAGAGTTTTGAGACTAGAGAGGTTCATGACTGAGTAAGGCTGAGGGTCTGGTTGTGAGGTATTGTTATATGGAACATGAGTTGTCCGTGCGGATCCTTATGTTTATACTATGGCACATGAGTTATCCGTGTATCATGTTAGTTTTTCGTGCGGATCCATATATGATATTATAGCACATGAGTTGTCCGTGCAGATTATAGCGCTTGGGCTGTAGGAGCCCTTCATGAGTCTGAACACCCCAGTGAGTGCAGGTACCTATTGAGCGTGTGCATTTAGGGCTGAGATTTGAGTGTCGAGTTATTGAGGGTTTGAGTGACAGTGTCTGTAAGGTTTCATCTATTTCACTTTGATGTTGCATTTAGCCGATAATTGTCTGGCTGGAATTGGTAATTATGCAACTGATCTTTTACTCATGTTTACTCTTAACTGTGAAAATTATCAACTGAATTGTTCTATATAGCTCGTCACTACTTCTCAATTCCTTATGTATTTCGGTTACTTGTTGAGTTGGTTGTACTCGTACTACACCCTACACTACATGTACAGATCCAGGTGTGTCTGAGCACAAAGATTGTTGAGTCCAGGCCTGTTTGAGTTTCAGAGACTGCAAGGTAGCTGCCAGTGTCCGCAGGACCTTGTTACTCTTTCCACATTTCTTTTCATTTTGTACTGATATTTAGATATTGGTTGTAATAGTTTTAAATACTTATACACTCATGACTTGGTGACACACAGATTTATTGTTCCAAATTTGAGTTTAACTTTGGTTTTTATGAAAAAACATTTATATGAAAAAGTTGTAAACTAACGTTTCTATTGAATTACTGGACTATTTTGGGAACGTCGGCTTGCCTAGTATCATCGATAGGCTCCATCACGACATGTTAGGTTTTGGGTCGTGACAAGTTGGTATCAAAGCTCTAGGTTACATAGGTATCACGAGTTTTGAGTAGGTTTAGTAGAGTCTTGCAGATCGGTACAGAGACGTCTGTACTTATCTTCGAGAGGATGCAAAACCCTTAGGAATATTTCACATTCTTGGATTCTTGTCGTGCAAATCTGTCTATCCTGGTAACTAAACACTTGTTGTTTCATTCTCTCACAGATGGTGAGGACTCGTGCTACCGGTCAGGAGGGCCAGCCACCAGTACCACTAGCCAGGGCCGCGGTAGAGGCCATTATAGGGGCAGAGATGTAGCTCGTACATCAGCTCCACCGGTTGTCCCAGATCAGGACCAGATCTGAGTTATTGATGCACCAGCTCAGGCACCATATGTGCCTATTGTGATTCCAGGCCTTTAGGAGGCCTTAGCTCAGATTCTGACAGCGTGTACCGGCCTTACTCAGGCAGTCTCTATCGCGAAGGCCGCAACCACTTCTCAGGCCGGGGGAGGCACTCAGACTCCCGCCGCTCGCACACCCGAGCAGGTTGTTCAGGGACTCCAGACACTGGAAGCACCACCAGCCCAGCCGGTTGCAGCTGCTTAGGACTATGTGGTTCCTGCTATGCCTGAGGATGATCAACATAGGTTGGAGACGTTTGGGAGAATCCAGCCTCCACCTTTCAGTGGTACAAAGAGAGAGGATGCTAAGGACTTCTTGGACAGGTGTTAGAGGATACTCCGTACAGCTGGTATTCTGGAGACTTGTGGGGTCTGATTCACTACTTTTCAGTTTTCTGGGGCTGCACTCAGATGGTTGGAGACTTACGAGAGGCGTAGGCATGTTAGCGCAACACCTCTTACTTGGCAGCAGTTCTCCATGATCTTTTTGGAGAAGTTCGTGCCTCAGTCCCGCAGAGAGGAGCTGCACAAACAGTTTGAGCAGTTCAGCCAGGGTGATATGTCTGTGACAAAGTATGAGATGCGATTCTCGGATTTGGACCGTCATGCTATCTGGTTGGTTCTCATAGACAGGGAGAGGATCATGAGGTTTATAGATGGTCTCACTTTTCAGCTACAGTTGCTTATGACGTGAGAGAGGGTGTCTAGTGCTACCTTTGATGATGTTGTCGACATTGCTCGGCATATTGAGATGGTTCGTGGTTATGAGAGGGTTAAGAGGGAGGCCAAGAGGCCTCGTGGTCAGGGTGGACTCAGCAGTGCTTCTTTTGGGGGTCATTTTCAGCATAGTAGAGGTCGTCATTTCAGATAGGCTCAGTCAGCTCGGCGATTCCACCGTGGTGCATCGTCTGGCCATGGTTCTCACAGTCATCAACAGGGCCAGTCATCATTCAGTGCACTACCAGTGTAGAGTTATCATCATGCCCCACCTGCTCAGGTATCCTCGGGTAGTTCTTTTGTGCATCAGGAGTAGCAGTTTTGTGAGAGGAGGGGTTGTTTCGAGTGCGAAGATTTTGGTCACATTATGAGAGATTGCCCTAGGCTATTGGGTGGGACTCCACAGCGGAGTACTCTGCTGATCGAACCGACACAAGTTCCTCCACCACCCGCTCAGCCATCCAGGGGTGGAGCTCAGCCAGCTAGGGTTGGAGCCCAGTCAGCTAGGGGTCGCCCGAGAGGGGAGGCAGATCAGGGGGTGGCCAGGCCCATTTCTATGCCCTCCCTGCCAGACCAGATGCTATTGCTTCAGATGCTGTGATTACATGTATTATCTCAGTTTTGTCACAGATATGCCTCTGTATTATTTGACCCTATTTCCACGTATTCATATGTTTTCTCGCATTTCGCATATTTTCTGGATATGCCCAGTGAGTCTTTAGTTTCATCTGTTCATGTATCTACTCCTGTGGGCATACTATTATTGTGGACCGCGTATATCAGTCATGTGTGGTGACTATTGGAGATCTGGAGAATCGAGTGGACCTTTTGCTCCTCAGTATAGTTGACTTTGATGTAATATTGGGTATGAATTGGTTATCTCCATGTCATGTTGTTCTAGATTGTCACGCTAAGACCGTGACATTGGTGATGCCGGAATTTACTATGGTTGAGTGGAGCGGTTCTATATATTATGTACCTAGTAGGGTGATTTCATATTTGAAGGCTCAGCGTATGGTTGAGAAGGGTTGCCTATCTTATTTGGCATTTGTGAGGGATGTTAGTGCAGAGACTCCTGCCATTGATTTTGTTCCGGTGGTACGTGATTTTCCATATGTGTTTCCCACAGACCTGCCGGGCATGCCGCCTGACAGGGATATTGACTTCGATATTAATTTGCTGCCTGGCACTTAGCCCATTTCTATTCCACTATATTGTATGGCACTAGTGGAGTTGAAGGAGTTGAAGGAACAACGTTAGGAACTCCTTGATATGGGGTTTATTCGGCCTAGTGTGTCACCGTGGGGTGCGTCAGTTCTATTTGTAAATAAGAAGGATGGTTCCATGAGGATGTGCACTGATTACAGGCAGTTGAACAAGGCCACAGTCAAGAACAAGTATCCTTTGCCTCTTATTGGTGATTTATTTGACCAGCTTCAGGGAGCGAGGGTGTTCTCCAAGATTGATTTGAGGTCCGGTTATCACCAGCTAAAGATTCGGGATTCGAATATTCTTAAGATAGCTTTCAGGACCCGTTATGGCCATTATGAGTTCTTGGTGATGTCTTTTGGGCTGACCAAGGCCCCAGCAGCGTTCATGCATTTGATGAACAATGTATTCTAGCCCTATTTGGACTCATTTGTTATTGTATTCATTGATGACATCCTGGTGTACTCTCGTAGCCAGGAGGAGCATGCTTAGCATTTGAGGATTGTATTGTAGAGATTGAGGGAGGAAGAGCTCTATGCAAAGTTCTCCAAGTGTGAGTTTTGGCTCGATTCAGTAGCATTCTTGGGGCACGTGGTGTCCAGTGAGGGTATTCAGGTGAATCCGAACGAATAGAGGCAGTGCAGAGTTGGCCAGTGGGAGAAGGTGTAGATCTCCGGTAGGAGGGTTTGAGCCGGGTGAGGCAAGTCTTTTTGGTACAGACTTGGTCTAGGATGCATTAGATAAGGCGAAATTGATTCAGGAGTGGCTTCACACGGCGCAGTCTAGGCATAAGAACTACGCGGACAGGAAGGTCCATGATGTGTCGTTTATGGTTGGGGAGAAGGTTTTGCTGAAGGTATCACCCATGCAGGGTGTTATGAGGTTTGAGAAGAGGGGCAAGTTGAGCCCCCGGTTCATTGGGCCTTTTGAGGTGCTTCAGAGGATAGGTGTAACGACCCGGTCGGTCGTTTTGAGTATTACAACCCAATTTCCCCATTTACTTCTCAAATTGTACTTTAACGTTGTTGTGTGAATTGCTAGGGTAATTGGTTTGGGTCTAGTGAGATTTTGGAATGAATTGGAACACTTAGTTCCAAGGTTTAAAACTTAAATTAAAATAGTGACCAGATGTGGACTTATGTTTACACGACCTGGGATTTGAATTTTGATGATTCCAATAGCTCTGTATGGTGATTTTGGACCTAGGAGCGTGTCCGGAAAATTGTTTTGAAGTCCGTAGTGGAATTAGGCTTGAAATGCCGAAAGATGAATTTTTGGAAAGTTTGACCGGGGGGTTGACTTTCTGATATCGAGGTCGGAATCCGATTCTGGAAATTTGGATAGGTTCGTAATGTGAAATTTGACTTGTGTGCAAAATTTGAGGTCAATCGGACGTGATTTGATAGGTTCTGGAGTCGTTTGTAGAAACTTGAAACTTCAAAGTTCAATGATTTTGAATTGAAGTGTGATTCATCGTTTCGATGTTGTTATGTGCATTTTGAGGCCTTGAGTAGGTCCGTGTTACATTATGGGACTTGTTGGTATGTTCTGACGGGGTCCCGAGGGGCTCGGGTGAGTTTTGGATGGTTAACGGATCAAATTTGAACTTAAGGAAATGCTGGGGCTGCCTACTAGTGTGATCGCACCTACGAAGCTTTTGATCGCAGGTGCGAAGCTGCATGTGCATGAAATAAGTGGCCAAGAGTGGGACTGGGCAGTGATCGCAGGTGCGAGGAATTTGCCGCATCTGCGAGGTCGCAGGTGCGAAGGTGCTTGCGCAGATGCGGACTGGGCTGGCCTAGGGCAAACGCAGGTGTGAGGTTTTGAAAGGTTGGCATTGTCCGCAGGCGCGCAATTCTTTCTGCAAATGCGGATGCGTAGGTGCGATCCCAGGCACTGTAGGTGCGGAAATGCCTGGGCAGTGTTTAAAACGAGCGTTCTGAGATTTTTTCTTATTTTTGGACATTTTGGAGCTCGGTTGGGCGATTTTGGAGAGAAACTTTTTCACACAACCTGGGGTAAGTGTTCTTAACTCCCTTGTGATTATATTTCATGAATTAATCTTCATTTTTGGTGTAAGATTATTGAATCTTCAAGAGAAATAGAAGGAAATTTCTATAATGTCACAAAATGAATTTTTCAAGTTTGATTACTAATTTGGAGTCGGATTTGAGTGAAATTAGTATGGTTGAACTTGTAATTGGATGGGTTGTCGTATTTTGTGAGTTTCGTCGGATATCGAGACGTGGGTCCCACATGTATTTTGGGGTGTAATTTTGGACTTTGCGGAAAATATTAGCGTTTTGATATGGAATTAATTCCTATAAATTGTGTGAACTGAATCAAATTAATTGTGGTAGATTCGAGCCGTCCGGAGTTGATACGCGCATAATGGGATTTCTGGAGCATTGTTTAGCTTGCTCGACTTTGGATTCGGTTTGTTCAAGGTAAGTAACTCTTCTAATCTTGGAGTTGAGGGTATGAACCCTGAATATATGTATTTTGTGAATTGTTGGGAGGTGACGTATATGCTAGATAACGGGCGTGTGGGCATGCACTATAGAAATTGTGACGTAATTGTTTCTGTGGAATTTTATAGTTAAATAATCTTGACATTTTCCATGCGGTTTTATGTGTTAAAGAAATTGAGCTGAAAAGCATATTAAAAATCATGTTGAGGCTATGTTCCAGTATTATAGGGACTCACAGAGGTCATATTGCTGTGAATTATTGTGTTAAATTGAAATTCATACTTAGTCATATTCATTTCATTGCATATCATATCTCAGTCTCTGTTGTTATGTATTGATACATCATATCATCATTTTTGGGCTATTTCTTTTCATGACATGGTGAGTCTGAGAGACTGGAGAGATTAATGACTGAGTGAGGCCGAGGGCCTGATTTATGAGGATATTTATGGGATCGGGTTGCACGCCGCAGCATGTTTGATATAGGCCGAGGGCTTGAGTGATTATGCCATAATTTGGCTTGATATAGCGCTTGGGCTGAAGGAGCCCCTCCGGAGTCTGTACACACCCCAAGTGAGCACAAGTACCTACTAAGTGCGAGTGTCGAGTATCGAGTGCTTAGTGACTGGCAGGCATGAGTGATTGTGAGGTATGCTCGAGTGGAAAGAGTGATTTTGAGGTATGCCCGAGTGGCATGAGTGACTGTGAGGTTTGCCCGAGGGGATGTACATGAGTGATGTCCTGTCCGAGGGGTTGTTTATGATTTTATCACTGAGTTGCATCGCATTGGCATGCACACATGACATATAGGCATAAAGAGGTATTTTCCTCATCCTGTACAATATCACATCATTCATGATTTCTCACACATTTGTTTTTTACAGATGGGCATAGTGATGCATTTGTTTTACACGGGTTATCCAGAAGGAAAATGAAACATCTTATTTATTATTGAAAAGATTTTTGGGATAAATTATTGTTTTCAAACTATTCATATTGTTTTTTGGCAACATCGGCAAACGATTTGGGTTTTCACTAATGTATTTGAAATGAAGAACTATTATTTTTGAAATCATGATTTGCCTGAGCATTTTATCTTTGAGTTACTCCTGGTATTATTTGCTTTATGTTGTTGTGGACTATTGGTTGTGGATCCGACCTTGGTAGAAGCTCGTCACTACTTTCAACCTACGGCTAGGTTTGTTACTTACTCGGTACATGGGGTCGGTTGTACTGATACTATACTTCTGCACATTGCGTGCAGATGTTGGCTGTTGTTGTTGCTGTGTTCGATGGTTGCGGGACTTGAAGATGTACCTCTGTTCCTATTGTAGCTGCCTCTTATTCAGGGTAGCCTTAGATTTATAAAAGCTCTGTTTATGTATTATTCAAACATATTATGTATTTATTTCATTTCCGCTTTGTATACTCTATTCTTAGAAGCTCATGATTTGTACTACCAGTTCTTGGGGAATGTATAAGATTAAGATGTTTATTCACATAAATTACTTTAATAATTGTTATTGGAATTGGATAATTGAAAGTTGGCTTACCTAGCGGGTTGGGTTAGGTGCCATCACGACTAGTTGGATTTTGGGTCGTGACAATAGGGGAGGTGGCTTATAAGCTTGCCTTTCCACCCAGCTTGTCGAGTGTGCATCTACTGTTTCATGTTTCCATGCTCCGGAAGTATGTTGGCGATCTGTCCCATGTTTTAGACTTCATCACGGTTCAATTTGAGGGTGATATGACTTATGATGCGGAGTCGATGGCCATTTTGGACCAGCAAGTGCGGAAGTTGAGGTCAAAGGACATACCTTCGGTGAAGGTGTAATGGAGAGGTCAGCATGTGGAGGAGGCCACCTGGGAGACCAAGCGGGAGATGCGGAACAAATATGTTTCTAGACTCCAGGTATGTTTCTAGACCCGTTCTAGGATGAACAGTTGTTTAAGAGGGGGAGGTTGTAACGACCCGGCCGATCGTTTCGAGATTTATAGCCCTGTTTTCCCCATTTCTCCTTCCTTTTATGTTTTTCAGCTATGTTATGATATACCGGGTTAATTGGTTCGGGTCCGGAGTGGTTTCGGAGTGGATTGAGATACTTAGTCTCTTATTTAGAAGCTTAAGTTAGAAAAGTCAACTGGATGTTGACTTATATATAAACGATCTAGGAATTGAATTCTAATGGTTCCATTAGCTTTGTTAGGTGATTTTGGACTTAGGATCGCGTCCGAAATGTGATTTGGAGGTCCGCAGTGGAATTAGGCTTGAATTGGAGAAAGTTGGAAATTTGGCAATTTAGGTCGGCAGTGGAAATTTAATATCGGGGTCGGAATGGATTTCTCGATGTTGGAGTAGGTTTGTGGTATCAGTTTTCATGTGTGTTTAAAATTTGAGATCATTCGGACGTGGTTTTGTTAGTTTCGGCATCGGTTGTCGAATTTGGAAGTTTAGAAGTTCTTAGGCTTGAATCGGAGAGTAATTTGGTGTTTTAATGTTGTTTTGAGTGATTCCAAGGCTCGACTAAGTTCGTAGTTTGATATATGACTTGTTGGTATGTTTGGCTAAGGTCCCGAGGGGCTCGGGGTGATTTTGAATGCTCAACGGAAGGAAGTTTTGAACTTAGGCTTGGAAGATTTTTCTGGTGTTCTGGTGTTTCGGCACCTGCGGTGGGAGGCCCACAGGTGCGGCCCCACAGAAGCGCTTAGGAAGTCGCAGATGTGGGCAAGGCTGGTTTGGATTGGAATCACAGGTGCAAGAAGTGGGACGCATCTGCGAGCCCGCAGATGCGAGGCTGAGACACAGATGCAGAAGAGAGGAGTTTGGCTGTTTCCGCGGAAGCAGAGGGAAATGCGCAGGTGCGCGTCCACAGGTGCGAGACCTGGGACGCAGGTGCGGGGCCAGTGCATTATGTGCGTTTCCGTAGAAGAAGAGTTGCCAACCGCAGAAGCAGTTTTGCTGGGCAGAAAGTATAAAAAGGGGACTTCGAGATTTTTCCTCATTTTCACAATTTAGAACACGGACTTTGGAGCTTTTGGAGTGATTTTTGGAAGGAAATTCGAGGGTTATCACTGAGGTAAGTTCCTTGAGCTTAATTATCCTTAGCTATGGTGTTTTCCCATTGATTTCTCACCTAATTAGTAAGACGTTTGGAGTGAAATAAGGGGTTAGGGCTTGGGATTTTGGAGAGAGTAATTTGGGGATTTCAGGGACCAAATGAGGTCGGATTTTGATAAATTTAATATGGGTAGACTCGGGAGTGAATGGACTTTCGGGTTTTGCGACTTTTGTCGAATTTTGAGACGTGGACCCAGGGGTCAGGTTTGAGTGAATTTTGGGATTTGCCCTATAAATTGGTATTTTCCTAGTGGTATTCATTCATTTACCTTATATTGATCGTATTTAATTGCTCATTGCTAGATTCGGGTCATTTGGAGGCCGGTTTGAGAGGAAAGAGCATTCCGGAGTAGGAGTTCTACACTGTTGAGGCAAGTAACAGTTTTAAATCTGGTCTTGAGGGTATGAAACCCGGAGTTTGGTATAATGTGACTGTTTGGAGGTGGCACCCATGCTAGATGACGGTCTTGTGGATTTGCGCCATGAGGGATTGAGACTTGGTCCATCTCGGGAGACTGTGAAGTCTAATAGCCTTTATTTGTGTTTATATGCATTCCTGTCTACTAGAACTTGACTGTCTTTCATATTAGAAATCATGCTTAGGCTATATTCCTTCTCCTGGTAGTTATATTCAGTCATAGTGATGCTTGTACATGTTTACCTCAGTCTCTGCTATTTTCCCTGATGATATACTATAACACTTTGATTTGGGCAATTTTTCCTTTCTTTATTGAGAGCTATAAGACAAGAGAGGTTCATGACTGAGTAAGGCTGAGGGACTAGTTGTGAGGTATTGTTATATGGTACGTGAGTTGTCTGTGCGGATCCTTATATTTATACTATGTCATGTGAGTTATCCGTGTAGCACGTGAGTTGTCCGTGCGGATCTAAAGATGATATTATAGCATGTGAGTTGTCCGTGCAGCATGTGAGTTGTCCGTGCGAATTATAGCGCTTGGGTTGTAGGAGCCCCTCATGAGTCTGAACACCCCCCAGTGAGCGCAAGTACCTATTGAGCATATGCATTGATGGTTGAGAGTTTAGTATCGATTTATTGAGGTTTTATCTATTTCACTTTGTTGTTGCATTTAGCTAATAATTTTCTTGCTGGAATTGGTAATTATGCAACTGATCTTTTACTTATGTTTACTCTTAACTGTGAAAATTATCAACTGAATTGTTCTGTATAGCTCGTCACTACTTCTCAATTCCTTATTTATTTCTGTTACTTGTTGAGTTGGTTGTACTCATACTACACTGTGCACTACATGTGCAGATCCAGGTGTGTCTGAGCACGGAGATTGTTAAGTGCAGGCCTATTTGAGTTTTAGAGACTGCAATGTAGCTGCCAGCGTCCGCATGACCTTGTTACTCTTTCCACATTTCTTGTCATTTTGTACTGATATTTAGATATTGGTTGTAATAGTTTTAAATACTTAGACGTTCATGACTTGGTGACACCCCGATGTTTGGGGCTCGTTTTTCTGCACTTTGTTCCAAATTTGAGTTTAACTTTGGTTTTTATGGAAAATTTCTGATATAAAAAGTTGTAAACTAACGTTTCTATTGAATTACTGGAGTATTTTGGGAACGTCGGCTTTCCTAGTACCATCGATAGGCGCCATCACAACATGTTAGGTTTTGGGTCGTGACAGAAAGGGAGGCACATAAGCGAGTGCTTTCGCAGATGCGCAGGTTGCATCGCACCTGCAAATGCGCAGAAGCGGAAAGGAGTCTGCATGTGCAATGGGGTTGTTTGAAGTGGTCTTTCACAGAAGCGAGAAGGGTCTCACAAAAGCAACTTCCCATGAGCGCAAATATGTCCGCAAAAGCGGAAATTGGGCAGAATGTTTAAGGACCAAAAATTGTCATTTCGTCATTCTCGTTTTGGATTTTTGGAGCTCGAATTTGGGCGATTCTGTAGGGATTTTTCACAAGCTCAATTGGGGTAAGTGTTATATATCCTAAATTTATTATATTTCATGAATCTATGGTTATATGCATCATTTAATTCGTATTTAAATGGAGAAAATCAAGATTTTTGCAAAATCTTCCAAAAACAAAAATTTTAGATTTGGAGATCGAGTTATTATTGGAATTCGATAAAATTGGTATGGTTAAATCGTATAGGAATGGATGTTCATATTTTGTAAAAATTATGTCGGGTTACGAGAGGCGGGCCCCGCGTTTACTGTTATTGACTTTTTAGAATAAATTTTTAAGTCGACATTTTATTATCCGGAGTTGATTCCGATGAATTTTAATGAAGTTATACAATTAATTTGGATAGATTTGAGCGGTCTGGAGGTCAATTAAACAAGAAGGCGATTTTGGAATATCGGCATAACTTCAAAAAGGTAAGTATCTTGCCTAACCTTGAGTGGGGGAATTACCCCTTAGGCATCGAGTCTTATGTGCCATTAGTGAAATATAAAAAGCCGTGTACGCGAGTTGACGAGTACGTACTCGGACTTATATGTGTAAAATATATTGGGTTAAGGTCTTAGGCATATTGTGTAGTAAATTGGATAATTGTTGGAATTTATTAAATCATCTATTTTGCCATGCCTCAATTCGTGTTTGTTGAATTTATTTATATATGACAATTTGATATGATTATTATCAAGTGGATTCCGTGAATTGATGATTTGATATTTCTTGGAAATTAATTTCATTATGGATTTTTCATATGCAAATAATTAATTAAATAAGCTTAAGAAGAGATGTTTATATAATTATTAAGAATTTAGATTAATGAAGGCGTTGCGTGGAGCCTTGGGCTATTTGTTGAGAAATATATTGATTTTGCTACATATTTGGAATTTGGTTGTGGTCGGTGGCAAATTGTGATATGAATTGTTGTATTGTGTTTTGGTTTAAACACTCTCCTTGATGTTAGTTATCCTTCCTACCTTGCTTGTTAATGATATACATGTCCTTGGTAAGGAAGAGTGTAAAGCACGAAGGGTGATACCGTGCCATTTGAATTATATTATCACGTGAGGGAGAGTGTAAAGCACGAAGGGTGATGCAGTGCCATTTCAGAGGGTAAAGCATAAAGTGTGATATCATGCCATTGAGAGTGTAAAGAACTAAGGGTGATGCCGTACCATTTCATTTATATTATCAGGTGAGGATGTGAGTAAAAGCACGAAGGGTGATGACGTGCCATTATTTTTATATTTTCATATATTCATGGCACAAAGGGTGTTTCTGTGCAGGCGAGGACGAGAGACATACATTATATTGTGATATTGTTTTGTTTTGTATACATTCATGCCTTTATCTTGAGATGTTATTGTGCACCTATGTTTTCTATGTGACTTGTAGTCGTTGTTGCTTCCTGTGTGCCTCCACTTTATTTCTTTTATTGTTATTGGCATTTCTCCCACCTAGTTGGTACTGTTATATGTATGCATGGTGAGAAAGATATAAATGCACGAAGGGTGTTGCCGTGCCAATTGATTTGATCTACACACACACACACACACATATATATATATATATATATATATATATATATATATATATATATATATTGGGTGAGAATGAGACAAGTGCACGAAGGTATTGCCGTGCCATTTGATGTGATATGTTGAATAAATTTCTCACACCAGGAAAGTCAAAATTAGGTGTCACATGGTGACCTTTATTTGAAAAAATTATATTAGAAAGATATTTACTTGAAAGAAGTATATTTGAAAGATACTTACTTGAAAGAATTATATTTGAAATATATTTACTTGAAAGAATTATATTCGAAAGATATTTATTTGAAAGAATTATAATGGAAAGATATTTATTTGAAGGAAGTATATTCGAAATATATTTATTGAGGATTATATTCTAGAGACTTTTTATTGAAAAACTTATAGATAAAAGATATATATTTTGAAGGAGTTGATTAATTGGTTGTACCTGTGTTTTTTTATTCGTTTTAGCAATATTTTTGGTGTTCATGTTGCCTTGATGTTTAAATCACTAGTTGATTGGTATTGCTATCACTGCTATTTATTTTCTATTATTTTTGTATGCTATATTGCACAGATTATTTGACTAGTGAGTGTCTTTACTGTACCTCGTCACTACTCCACTGAGGTTAGTCTTGATACTTACTAGGTACCGACCGTGGTGTACTCATACTACACTTCTGCACATTTTTGTGCAGAGTCAGGTATTGAAAATATCAGATTCGGACAGAGATTAGGGTATGATCGCAAGGATTCAAGGTAGGACTGCTTGGTCATCGCAGTCCCTTGGAGTCTTTTTATTTTATTGTACTGTTAATTTCTTATTCGATCAGTACTGTATATTCGATCCTCGAGATAATTCCATGTATTCAGTTAGAGTTCGTGACTCAGTATTACCAGTTTTGGGAGGTTGTTTGAATATTTTCGCTTTTGATTTCGACATGTGTATTCGATTATCTATTTTAAAAAAAACAATTTGGCTTGAATTGTAATTATAATCGTCTTACTTAGTCTTAGAGACTAAATACAATCACGACACCTGTGGTGGGATTTTAGGTCGTGACAAGTTGGTACCAGAGCCCTATGTTCATAGGTTCTACGAGTTATGAACGAATTTAGTAGAGTCTTGCGGATCGGTACGGAGACGTCTGTACTTATCTTCGAGAGGCTACAGAGTTAGTAGGAAAACAATATTCACTTCTTTCTTTCCTTATCATGCGGAATTTATTCAGTTTGAAGCATATATCTTATGTTCTTTTGCATCCACTTGTGTATGAAATTGCTCACTCGGTATCAATTATGCGCCAACGGTTTGTGATAGTACAAAGGGGTTATAAGGGTGCCAGGGTTGCTCAACCATTGTTACAATGTGTCATCCAGATCGAGGATGCGGAAGTATTTAGAGATCATTCAATCGTGCAAATGGGGGTGCAACATGTTCTGACATCTGGTTAATAAGTATGATCTTGAGAAGGTTTAATTAATTTCCTAATCATCACAATCGTGGTAGGGTCACGAGGTGGATGTAGATATGAATATAATTGGTGGTATCAGAGACTATGTAGCTCGTATGGGATTTCTATTTAGCGAAGGGTACATACTAGTAGCCAAGGCACTGGAGAAAGGGAGTTTAACTCTCATGAGGATGACATGCGCCAAATAAATGGCTTGAGGTGTCTTATTACATGTGTCCTACAAGCGATGAAGGTTAGTATTGTGAATCATCGGAATGTGTCCTATGGCTTCGCGCCAAGTGATGGGAGTCCACTATCAACGATCAGATTGTGTGGTCATGTGTTATACCAATTTTGGCCTGAGATGTATTTATGTGGTATTGAAAGGTTCTCCAAAACTTGTATATGATTAAGAGGTGATATTTGTATAGGATGATATTGGGCTTGCGGTATTCCCTCATCCTTAATAATTCTACATTTCTGTACCAGCGGGGTCACAAAAAAAATTTCAGAAAATTTGGGGTGCTACAGTAAGTTCTTTTAATGCACCACCGGCACGGGGTTCTTATAGTGGTTATTCTAATTATCCGGCAGAGATTCAGTATGAGCAGCCGCACCCGTAGAGGGGTTGTTATGAGAGTGGTCATACTAGACACATCAAGAGAAATTATCCCAGACTTGGGAGGGGTGAATTTCATCGGATCACTCAGGCTACAATATTTATTCCAGTTAATACTCCACGTGCACAGCCAGTTAGGGGTGGAGGACAGGCGGGTAGAGGGCGCCTAAGAGGTGGAGGCCCGACCCATTGATGTAATTGCTATGAATTGGCTGAGGCCGATACACCAGATGGTGTAGTTATAGGTGTGATTTAATTTATAATAAAAGGAGCACCATTCTTATTTTGATTCGATTTCGATTATCTAGGTGAAAACTCCTTTCATGCTCCTTATATATGGTGGATTAGTGAATTTGTACTCCACTCCCGTGTTTATCCCTGTTGGGATATGTTATGGTGTTAGCCAGTGTGTATCATTTTGTTTTGTACATTATTGTGGGCTATGAGTCCAAAGGTGACTTTTTATTTCTCACTATAGAGGGTTTTGATGCGATTTCGGGATAATTGATTACCATTTTATGAATTATATACCCTACCGGTATGGGATTTCATAATGTGTTGCGGAAATTGTTTACGAAATTTATTGAAAAGAAGAAAGAAAGGAAATTGAAAATTTCAGTTGGCACAATGTGCAAAATACTTGTGATTCGAAGTTGAGGACGAGATCCTCGCATTTTTATATGATGTGAAATATTTAAACTGGGCTACAAGCCGCGGTGGAAGTTATATAAGGACAAGATCCTTGTGATAAAAGTTTATGTATTTAAATTATCCCTTTGTGAAATTAAAACTTGTACTATAGTATTAATAAGGAGTCATGCCTGTTAGGCTTATTTGATAATTCTTTTATGTGTTTCTGTGCATATTTATCTATAAATGTGAGGCAAATATTGAGTTTTAGCCTACGAGGTGAGTGCTCAGGAGGCGTTAAATGTGACTCCTTAAGTCGGGTAAATGGTTATCAGGTCTTCATGCCTCAAATTTTGCTGTCAGTGTTGTGAAAATTCGAAACGATGTTTTGGTTAATATGAGGTTAATTGGCGATGTTGTAATCGATTATGAACAACTATTAAGACTAGAGATGTGATGATGGGCATACATATGAGGGGAGACTCTGTCGAAATTTCAGAAAAATTTGGGAGTTAGTAAAATTTGGGGGATTGAGACGTGCGAAAGAAGAGATGAGTTATGTTATGTGTTTGAAGGCGGACTTTACTTCTCATTCAAGGGTGAATGTTCCTAAGTGGGGTAGAATGTAACACCCCGAATTTTTTTTGAAGTACTTCAATACAATCAAGAAAGTTGATGTGTGTGTAGGCACGAGTTGCTATAGCCAGTTGAGACTAATACCGTGCGTTGATGTAAAAATTAGGCCTTTTGAAAATGTTGTGTGTAAGAAATTGGTTTTAAAGTTTATAAGTATGTATAAAAGAAATAATCTCAACTGAGATGGTGTTGTCGGACCCATGTTAAATTGTGGAACATAGAATCACCCGCGAGTATGTGTGTAAGAATACACTTAGTAATTTAATGTCCTCAGAAAGATTCTTGGCACGTTCGAGGACGAACGTATGTTTAAGAGGTGGAGAATGTAACGACCCAACTTGTCGTTTTAAGAATTAACGCCCCGTTCAGTGACTTACTGTCTTGAGCAGCTTCGTATAATGTATTATAACCCATGGGAGTGGTCGAGTTTGATTTTCGGAAGATTCGGAAATAAATTTAAAGAACAATTCTCATTTTGAAGCATAAATGGAAAGGGTTGACCACAGAGTTGATTTTTGAGCAAACAACCTCGAAATAGAATTTTGATGATGTCAATAGCTTCATACCGTGATTTCGAACTTAGGCGTATGTCTGAATTGGGATTTGGAAGTCCGTAGGACAATTCGGAGCATTTTGGCGAAAGTTGGAAAATATAAGATTTTTGGAAAGTCCAATCGAAGGTTGAATTTTTGATAACGAGGTTAGATTTTGATTCCGGAAATTGGAATAGCTCCATTACGTCATTTATGACTCGAATACAAAATTTGAAATCATTCCGAATTGATTTGATACGTTTCGTCACAAAATATGGAAGTTGGAAGATTTGAAAAACTCATATATCGATTCGATGCGCGATTCATAATTTCGGTATTGTTTGACGTGGTTTGAAGCCTAGACTAAGTTCGAATTGTATTTTGGGACGTGTTGGTATAATTGGTTAAGGTTCCGAGGTCCTTGGGTGGATTTTCGAAGGTTAACAGAGCAATTTGGACTTGAAGGAAGCTACTGGAAAATGGCCGCAGCTGTTGGAATCGCACCTGCAGAATTTTGGATGCAGGTGCGACCTCGCACAAGCAAGAATATCACCGCAGAAGCGAAGATGGAAGGGTATGGAAGTGGTCTTAGATGCGAAGAATTTCCCACACCGGTGGAACCACAGAAGGGGGAAAGGGAGGCACAGAAGCGACTGCTTTCGCAGATGCGCGGGTTGCATCGCACCTTCAAATGCGCAGAAGCGGAAAGGAGTCCGCAGGTGCGATGGGGTTGTTGGGAGTGGTCTTTCGCCAAAGAGAGAAGGATCTCGCGAAAGCGGCTTCGCAAAAGTGGAAATATGTCCGCAAAAGCGGAAACTGGGCAGAATGTTTAAGGACCAAAAATGGTCATTTCGTCATTCTCGTTTTGGATTTTTGGAGCTCGGATTTGGGCGATTCTGGAGGGAATTTTCACAAGACCGGTTGGGATAAGTGTTATATATCCTAAAGTGATTATATTTCATGAATCTATGGTTATATTCATCATTTAATTCGGATTTAAATGAAAGAAATCAAGTTTTTGCAAAAGCTTCCAAAAACAAAAATTTAAGATTTGGAGGTCGAGTTGTTATTGGAATTCGATAAAATATCTATGGTTGAACTCATATCGGAATGGGTGTTCGAATTTCGTAAATATTATATTGGGTTACGAGAGGCGAGCCCCGCGCTGACTTTTTAGAATAAATTTTTAAGTCGACGTTTTATTATCTGGAATTATTTTTGATGAATTTTAATGAAGTTGTACAATTAATTTGGATAGATTTGAGAGGTCTGGAGGTCAATTCAAGAAAGAAGGCTATTTTGGAGTATCGGTATAACTTCAAAAAGGTAGGTATCTTGCCTAACCTTGAGTGAGGTGACGAGTTCGTACTCGGGCTTATATGTGTAAAATATTTATGGTTAAGGTCTTAGGCATATTGTGTAGTAAATTGGATAATTATTGGTATTTATTAAATCATCTATTTTGTCATGCCTCAATTCGTGTTTGTTGAATTTATTTATATATGACAATTTGATGTGATTATTATTATGTGGATTCTGTGAATTGATGATTTGATATTTCTTGGAAATTAATTTCATTATGGATTTTTTATATGCAAATAATTAATTAAATAAGATTAAGAAGAGGTGTTTATATAATTATTAAGAATTTAGATTAATGAAGGCGTTGCCCTATACTGAGTATTTTCCATCTATGTTGATTGTTTTGAGGTTTTATATACGTTGCGTGGAGCCTTGGGCTATTTGTTGAGAAATTTATTGATTCTTCTGCATATTTGGAATTTGGTTGTGGTCGGTGGCAAATTGTGATATGAATTGTTGTATTGTGTTGTAATTTAAACACTCTCCTTGATGTTATTTATGCTTCCTACCTTTGAGAGTGTAAAGCATGAAGGGTGATGCCGTGCCATTTGAATTATATTATCATGTGAGGGAGAGTGTAAAGCACGAAGGGTGATGTCGTACCATTTCATTTATATTATCAGGTGAGGATGTGAGTAAAAGCATGAAGGGTGATGCCGTGCCATTATTTTTATATTATCATATATTCATGGCACGAAGGGTGTTTCCGTGCAGGCAAGGATGAGAGACATACATTATATTGTGTTATCGTTTTATTGTGTATACATTCATGTCTTTATCTTGAGATGTTATAGTGCACCTATATTTTTTATGTGACTTGTAGTCGTTGTTGCTTCCTGTGTCCCTCCACTTTAATTCTTTTATTGTTATTAGCATTTCTCCCACCAAGTTGGTACTGTTATATGTATGTACAATGAGAATGTTATAAATGCACGAAGGGTGTTGCCGTGCCAATTGATTTGATCTACACACACACACACACACACACACACACACACACATATATATATATATATATATATATATATATATATATATATATATTGGGTGAGAATGAGACAAGTGCACGGAGGTATTGCCGTTCTATTTTATGTGATATGTTGAATATATTTCCCACGCCAGAAAAGTTAAATTAGGTGTCACATGGTGACTTTTATTTGAAAGAATTATATTAGAAAAATATTTACTTGAAAGAAGTATATTTGAAAGATATTTACTTAAAAGAATTATATTTGAAAAATATTTACTTGAAAGAATTATATTCGAAAGACATTTATTTGAAAGAATTATAATGGAAAGATATTTATTTGAAGGAAGTATATTCGAAATATATTTATTGAAAAGGATTATATTCTAGAGACTTTTTATTGAAAAACTTATAGATAAAAGATGCATATTTTGAAGGAATTGATTAATTGGTTGTACCTGTGTTTATTATTCGTTTGAGCGATATTTATGGTGTTCCTATTGCCTTGCTGTTTAAATCAATTGTTGATTAGTGTTGCTATCACTGCTATTTATTTTCTACTATTTTTGTATGCTATATTGCACAGATTATTTGACTAGTGAGTGTCTTGACTGTACCTCGTCACTACTCCACTAAGGTTAGTCTTGACACTTACTGGGTACCAACCGTGGTGTACTCATACTACACTTCTGCATATTTTTGTGCAGAGTCAGGTATTGAAGATATCGGATTCGTACAGAGATTCGGGTATGATCGAAAGGATTCAAGGTAGGACTGATTGGTCATCATATATTCGATCCTCGAGATAATTCCATATATTCAGTTAGTGTTCGTGACTCAGTATTACTAGTCTTGGGAGGTTGGTTGAATATTTCCGCTGTTGATTTCGACATGTGTATTCGATTATCTATTTCAAAAAAAGAATTGGCTTGAATTGTAATTATAATCGGCTTACTTAGTCTTGGAGACTAAGTGCCATCACAAGACCTATAGTGGGATTTTAGGTCTTGACATATTGAGTCACGTGATAATCTTGAAACATCACCACCTACACCTGGTACTATTAGTCAAACTACTAGGGGTGGTCGTCATGGTGATATAGGTAGGCCTCCTCTCCCCATTAAGAAGAATCGAAAATTAAGAAGTAACTATTGATAATTTTTTAATAGACTAAAAGAAGATAAAAATTATGTAAGATGTACTATTCGGGGGTAAGCAAGAGAGAACATCAAATCAATAAGACCTACTTTGTCAATTTCGTCGACACTTTTTAATGACCAACAATAGAGTTTGAAAAGTTGCAAATCACTAAATCAGTTTGAACTAAAAATTTAAGCAGAAATTATCAACATTCAAATGATTTAAATAATAATCAATCATTAACTTTAAATTTCATCCCAAAACAAGAATTTCAAACTTCACATATTGAAAAACTATGATGTTCTTGGTGAAGAAAAAACTTATATTTACAATAAATTTAAAAATGGTGACAATATTTAAAGACTAGTCCCTTACGGGGACAACCAGTGCAATTTTGTAGGTCGTATGGGTACACCTTTCTAACCCCGTGAGGTCATTGGGCCAATATTATCTAAATCAATAATTTGTTTTCTTGCCTCTACATTAGTAATTCAACTCTAATCTTTTAGGGTTGACAAGTTAACATCCGACAAGACTTGAAGTAGAGGATATTTGTTGGCATTTAAAGAATTTTAAGATTTTAATTCAATAGAAATTTGGATTGTTTTACGTTTAATATATATTAGTTCAAATAAATATTTAAGAAAAACTCAAATGTATCTATCTATATATAGATGTGCATGAAACATTATCGTGAGGGAGGGACTTAGTCATGGAGCCCATATTCATATTTGATCAATTCTATTATCTCCCCATATAATGTAGCAATCACCTCTCCTCAGCAATGCCAGCTGTTACGTTTAGACGTTGAGTACTTTAGCAATTTGCTTGCTCAAGATTATTTTGTGTTAGATCCTTTCTACATTCATAAGTGTGCTCATGTATTTCATTTCAGATGAAGTATTTGTTGATTTGTTTTCTTAGTTACATACAATAATTTATTTCCACGTTTAGTAGCTAGAGGCTAGAATATCTTTAAGTTTTACAAAAATGTTGTCACGTACTTCAAATTTACTATAGTTCTATTTTGGAACTAGTTTTTTCTTTTATTCAGTTGTATGCAATGTTGATATATTGTTGTTATATGTGGCATTAAATTTCTAAATTCAGAAAACAATCTATGAGAAGACTTTGTTAAATTTATTCAGCACAGTTTGTCTTCAAATTAAATATTGTCACGATCCGAAATTTCCACCTTCGGGATCGTGATGGCGCCTAACATTTTACTTGTTAGGCAAGCCAACATTAGAATAATATTAGCCATTTTAAAACAATTTTAAATTAATTAATTACAACGGAACAAATGCATAAATAAAGTTTGAAATAAAGTGAATAATCCATAATAATAGCGATGTCTAAATACCATCCCAGACCCGGAGTCACAAGTGCACGAGCTTCTAGAATAATACAAATAAGGGTCTGAATAAAATAAAGCTGTCTGAAAGAAAGCACACAACTAAAATAAAGTAGAAGGAGACTTCAGAACTGCGAACACCATGCATTTATACCTCAAGTCTCATGCGAATAGCTAAATCCGAGCAAATCTAATATACGCCGCTGGGACCAACTCCGGTATCTTCATAAGAAGTGCAGAGCGTAGTATCAGTACAACCGACCCCATGTACCCAATAAGTGCCGAGCCTAATCTCGATGAATAAGTGACGAGTCTAAGGCAGGTCACTTACATTAACATGTACGCAATAAATATAATAATAATAATAATAATAATAATAATAACAGGAATAGAAGTAAGACTATTAAATTATAGCAATAATTGAAGTCAATTCAGCAGTCATAATCCCTCAATTAATTCCCGTTGCGGTGTGCAACTCGCTCCAACAATATAAACTTAACATAAATTTCGTTGCGGCGTGCAACTCGATCCAACAATATAATATTTCAATTAAATTTTATTGTGGCGTGCAACCCGCTTTAACAATATAAACATTCCATAAATCTGTTGCGGCATGCAACCCGCTCCAATAAATATAAATTTAAAATAAATCCATTGCGGCGTGCAACCCGCTCCAACAATATAAAATTAAAAATTCTTAAATGTAAATTAAATATTCCGATAAATATCACATTAAATAAGAAATTATTAAGAAACAAGACATATAATGATTATAATTTATTTGAGAAACAAGTAATGGCAAATTGCAATTAATTGTGAAAACCAGGGAGAAAATAGGCAATTTAATATTTTCTGTACTAAATATCAAGTAGCAATTAAGACACATAATTTAAATAAACATGTAGCAATTATAGCATGGATTCAAGACATAATATGAGACAAGTATTATGAGATAAATAATTATTATAATAATTAATTAATGGTTTAAAACAATTTATAATTTTTAAATAATTATGCAAATAATTAATTTAACAACGTATAGACACTCGTCACCTCGCCTATACGTTGTTCACATGAATTTCAGATAACAATTAATTCAAGGGTTTTATTCCCTCAAGTCAAGGTTAATCACGACACTTACCTTGTTCCGTAATTTCAAATGATCACTCGACCACAACTTTTCCTTTTGAATTATTCTCCAAACCTAGCAAATTATTTACCAACAATTCTATTTGAGCTTTAGCAATTATTCACAATTCGAAAGAGACTTAATTTAAGTCATTTTCAGAAAAGTCAACCAAAAGTCAATGTGGGACCCACTTTTGGGACCCGACAAAAAATTACGAAATTCGAACACCCGTTCCAATACGAGTTCAACCATATAAAAATTATCGAATTCTGACTTCGGATTGCCCTTCGAATCCCAAAATTATAGTTTATGAAGTTTCTATAATTTTCCCCAAATTTTCATCTCAAAATACTAATGGAATGATGAAAACAATGATATATTCATGTATATCAACCAAATCTGAGTTGGAATCACTTACCGTGATGAATTTCTTGTAAATCTCATGAAAAATCGTCACAAACCGAGCTCCCAAAGTCCAAAAATGAAAAATGAGATGAAAACCTCGTTTATATAGTACGAAATCTGATCCCCATTGTGCTGACCGCACATTTTCTTGTGTGGTCGCACATCCCAGGTGCTGCGGTCTCACTCTAAATTGTGCAGCCGCACTTCAACAGCTCTACACTACCAGGTTTCAGTAAATTGACCATAACGTTTTCTACAACTTGGGATTTTGAATCATCTCCAAATTACTTGTAGATTAAAAGATATAAGCTTCCGATGTCGGACCATCGAATCTGCGAAATCACCTTTTTGCGGCCGCGAGAAGATTATGCGGACCGCACAATTTCAACTGCGGTCAGTAGATATTTAAGCGCGGTCCCCACAATTACTACTTCCCCATCACCTTGGGAGTTTGCGGACGTACTTCTGCACTCTAAAATGTGCCTTCTGCAGTTCAACTGTTCCATTACATCGTCAGAGTGCTGAAATGCACGGACTCGCTTAAAACTCACCCTGTAACACACCCGAGCCACTGGAAACCCTGTAACATAATACGGGCTCACTCAGTGTTTCAAATCATGTCAAGCAACATCGAAATTACAATTCACACCTCGATTCGTGCTTATGACTTTCAAACTTTTCAATTTACAAAACTCGTGCCAAAACACACTTAATGAATCCGGAATGACTTCAAATTTGGCGCACAAGTCATAAATGACATAACGGAACTATTTTAATTTCCATAATCGGATTCTGACCCCGATATCAAAAAGTCAAATCCTCGGTCAAACTTTAGAATTCTTTGGCCTTTAGATTTCTTATTTCCGTTAAATGACGATAATTCGAGCTAGGGACCTCCGAATTCGATTTCGGGCATACGCCAAATCCCAAATCACGATACAGACCTATCGAAACTATAAAAACACTGATCAGGGTCCGTTTATTATAAACATTGACCGAAGTCAACTCAAATAAGTTTTAAAGCTCTATCACATTTTAATTAATTTTTCATATAAAAACTTGCCGAAAAATATTTACGGACTGCACACGCAAGTCGGGGAATAATGAATATTGCTATTCGAGGTAATAGAACACATAAATGAATTTTAAATTTAAAGATGACATATTGGGTCATCGCATTCTCCACCTCTAAAATAAACGTTCATCCTCGAATGAAATTAGAATAGTATCTGAGCTGGTGAAAAGGTGTGGATATCTACTCCGCATGTCCGACTCGGACTCCCAAGTAGCTGCTTCGACGGGCTTACCTCTCCACTACACTCGAATTGAAGGATAACTCTTAACCCTAAACTGTCAGACCTACCGGGCTAGAATAGCTACCGGCTCCTCCTGATAACTCAAATTCTTGTCCAATTGGACTGAGCTAAAATCTAACACATGGGAAGGATCACCACGATAGTTACGGAGCACAGACACATGGAACACTGGATGAACTGGTAATAAACTAGGCGGTAGTGCAAGCTTGTAGGCTACTTCACCCACCCTTTCAAGAATTTCAAAGGGTCCAATATACCTAAGGCTTAACTTGCCCTTCTTTCCGAATATCAATACATCTTTCATAGGTGAAACGCAGAGAAATACTCTTTCTCCATTCATGAATGCAACATCACGAACCTTACGGTCGGCATAAGTCTTTCGCCTAGACTGAGCAGCGCGAAGTCGATCCTGAATAATTTGACCTTATCCAAGGCATCATGTACCAAATTGGTACCCAACAACCGAGCCTCTCCCGGTTAAAACTAGCCAATTGGTGAACGACACCATTTCCCGTATAGTGCTTCATATGGAGCCATATGAATGCTTGATTGGTAGCTATTATTATAGGCAAACTTCGCAAGTGGCAAGAACTGATCCCAAGAACCTCCAAAGTCTATAACACAAGCGCGAAGCATATCTTCCAACATTTGAATAGTGCGCTCTAACTATCTGTGTGTCTGTGGATGAAATGTTGTACTCAACTCAACCCGTGTGCCTAACTAACATTGTACAGCCCTCTAGAAGTGCAAAGTGAACTGCGTACCTCGATAAGAAATGATAGATACGGGCACACCGTGAAGGTGGACAATCTCACGAATGTAAATTTCATCTAACCGCTCTGAAGAATAGGTAACTGCCACTGGAATGAAATGTGCTTACTTGGTCAACCTGTCCACAATGTCCCAAACTATGTCGAATTTCCTCTGAGTCCATGGGAGACCAACAACAAAATCATAGTGATACACTCCCATTTCCACTTAGGAATTTCTAACTTCTTAAGCAAACCACCAGGTCTCTGATGCTCGTACATGGCTTGTTGACAATTTAGACACCAAGCTACATATGCAACTATATCCTTCTTCATTCTCCTACACCAATAATGTTGCCGTAAATCATGATACATTTTAGCGGCACCTGGATGAATAGAATACCTGAAACTATGTGCCTCATCGATAATTAATTCATGAAGCCCATCCACATTAGGCACACAAATATGACCCTGCATATGCAGAATTCCATTTTCCCCCACAACAACCTGTTTGGCACCACCATCTCATACTTTGTCCTTAAGGAAAAGCAAATGAGGATCATCATATTGTCGCTCTCGGATATGCTCATATAAAGAAGACCAAGTGACTATACAAGCTAGAACCCGACTGGGCTCTGAAACATCCAACCTCACAAACTGATTGGCCAAAGTCTGAACATCTACAGCTAGTGGCCTCTCATCAACTGGAATATACGCAAGGCAGCCCGTACTCACAGCCTTTCTGCTCAAAGCATCGGCCACCACATTGGCCTTTCCAAGGTGATACAACGGCTCCAACCATCTTCTCTGCCTCAAATTAAGATCTTTTTGTCTGAATAGATATTATAGACTATGATGATCTGTGAATACTTCACATGACATGCCGTAGAGGTAGTTTCTCCAAATCTTTAGCGCATGAACAATGGCTGCCAATTCTAAGTCATGAACATGATAATTCTTCTTATGGACTTTCAACTATCGTGACGCATAAGCAATCACTCTACCATCTTGCATTAATACTGCACCTAGTCTAATATGAGATGAATCACAATACACCGTGTAAGATCCCGAACTTATAAGTAATACCAATACTGGGGGTGTAGTCAAAGCTGTCTTGAGATTTTGAAAGCTCTCCTCACACTCTTCGGTCCACCTGAACGGAGCACACTTCTGGGTCAAACTGGTCTTAATAGTTCTTTATAATCAATTACAGAATCGTCAATTAATGTCATGTTAACAAAAATCTTATTTCAAACCTTCACAATACTGATAACGAGATGCGAGGTATGAAGACCTCATAATTATTTACCTGAATTAATGAGTCACATTTAACACCACCTGGGTGGGCACCTACCTCGTAGGTTAAAACTCAATAATTACAATACGAATTTGGCAAGTATGCACAGAGAATTTCATACAAGAATTTTCAAATAAGCCTAACATTCATTACTCCCTATTAGTACTATAGTACGAATTTAGTTTCACAAGGTAGAACTTAAACACAAGAATTTTCATCACAAGGATCTCGTCCTTATATAACTTCTATCGCAGCTCGTAGCCCGATTTAAACATATCAATTTATATTAAAATGTGAGGATCCCGTCCTCAATTCTGAATCACAAGTAATATGCACATCATGCCAATCAAAACTTTCCATTTTCTATTTTTAAATAATTTCCGTTAAACAAAATCACAACACATAATGAACCCCACACCGGTAGGGCATATAATTTACAATTTGTAATTAATTATCAATAAATTACATCAAAACTTACCAAAATGAGTAACAGAAAGCCACCTTTAGCCTCGCAGCTCTTATTAGTAACCAACATAGAATGATAGGTGTAGTTATCTCCATAGAATCTCCCAACAGGAGTAAACACATAAGTAGATTATAGAATTACGAAGCTCACTCATAAGTGGAGCACAATAGAAGGACTCGTCTCGATAGTAAGAATCAAATCAAATTAAGGAAATTATTCCTTTATATTAAATCGAGGCCGTACCTGTAATGACACCATCTGATGTAGCGACCTCATCCATACTGTAAAAGAAATATATGAACAGCTGGGCCTCCACCTCTAGGAAGCCCTCTACCCCTAACTGGTCGTGTAAGTGGTGTAGTAATTGCAATGGGGCACGTAGCCTGAGTTCTTTGATGAAATATGTCTCTCCCAAGTTTGGGACAATTTTCTCATGATGTGCCTAGTATCACCGCATTCATAACAACCCCTTTGCGGGTTTGGCTACTTATACTGAGTCTGTGCCAGATAACTGGAATAACTATTATAGGAAACTCATGTTGGTGGTGCATTAAAAGAATGTACTAGAGCACCCCGAGTAATCCGATGTGCGGACTGGGCTGACCGACTGCCCGAGCCCCCGCTATAATGATTCATACTTGCAGAGTAGAATCCACTGATTCCTACAGAACCTAGAGACCTCTTAGTCTCCTTAGTTTCCTTTTTCCTCGCCCCGAGCACGTTCTAATATCTTGGCAATTTCTACCACTAGCGGAAATGAAGTATCAGCTTGTAGCTCCCGAGTAGTACAAAAGTTTACTATCATAATTGATCCTTTAATGAGTCTCTGGACTCGCTCTCTATCTGTAGGAAACAAAGTAGGAGTATGACGGGCTAACTTATTGAACCTGATGGCATATTCTAACACCGTCATGGTGATCTGACGCAACCGTTCAAACCCTATGCACCACGTATTACGGAGAGTCCGGGAAACAAACTCTTTCAAAAGCATTTCTGAGAATTGATCCAAGTGGGCGATGTTGCATTAGCTTGTTTGCCCCCTTCATAGGCTTTCCATGAACACCGGTGGAGAATTATCTCTCCCAAGGCCAATCTCTTCTTTTGTTATGATCAACACTGCTAATCTGACCCATTTCTTAACATACTTTTTGATTTTTCTTTGGGGTAACCCTTACCCCTATTTATACACAACGATAACAAACGTAGATCTCCATACAGACAAATCTTGGCACGAACCACATAGTTCAGTATCTCGTCAACCACTGTACTTTCTCCGAAGCACCCCAAAATCTGCAACCGTGACGTCCACGCTGAGTAGACCTTCTGTAAATTTAAAGTTTTTTCTCTAACTCCTTTGGTACTGAAGTATAGGATTATTAAGGAGGTGGACATAACGCAAGTCCCAACCTTATCCTCTACAAAACCTCAAGCCTTAAACATGTGTAAATTTTGGGGAACCTTTCAGTACCACATATATACATTTCAGGCCAAAACTGATATAACACATGACCCTGCAATCCATCCATTGATAGTGGAATCCCCCACTCGGTGCGAAGTCATAGGTCACAATGTGTGATGATCCACAATATTAACCTTCACAACTCGTATAAATCTGTAACAACCCGACCAGTCGTTTCGAGAGTTGTAGCTCCATTCCCCTTTTCTGTTCATTTTTGTGCTTCATTGTTGTTTCATGACTTACCGGATTAGTTAATTCGGGTCCGGAGTAAATTCAGAGTGAATTGAGACAATTAGTCTCTTAATTGAAATCTTAAGCTAAAAAAGTCGACCAGATGTCGACTTATCTATAAATGACCTCGGATTTGAATTTTAATGGTTCTGTTAGCTCCGTTGGATGATTCTAGACTTAGGATCATGTCCGGATTGAGATTTAGAGGTCGGGAGTAGAATTAGGCTTGAAATGGCAGAAGTTGGAATTTTTGGAAAGTTTGACCGGAGGGTTGACTTTTTGATACCGGGGTCGGATTCTGATTCCGGAAGTTGTAGTAGGTTTGTAGGGGCATTTGTGACTTATGTGCAGAATTTGAGGCCAATCGGACGTGATTTGATAGGGTACAACATCGTTTGTAGAATTTAGAAATTTCAAAGTTCATTACGCTTGAATCCATATGCAATTCATGTTTTTGATGTTGTTTGAGGTGATTTGGGGGTTCGACTAAGTTCGTATCATGTTTTGGGACTTGATGGTACGTTTGATTGTGGTACCGGGGGCCTCGGGTGAGTTTCAGATGGTTGACGGATCATTTTTGGACTTGGCTTGATAGCTGAAGACTACTGGTGTATTTCTGCTAGTTTCCTCTTAAGCGTTCACGAGAGGAGTCTCGCATTTGCGAAGAATGTTTGTGAACTGGAAGGTTTTGTTCTATGCGTTCATGAATAGTGGGGCGCGAACGCGAAGATATGGTTGAGTGTGCATCGCGAACGCGGGTAAGGTGTTGCATTCACGAAGAGATATTGAGATAGTTGGGGACCCCATGCCCTTGGTCTACGCGTTCGTGGGGCAGAGGTCGCATTCGCGAAAGGATGATGTTGGTAAATCTTCATGTTCGCGAAGCTGTGGTCGCTTCGTGAAGATTTTAGTTGAGGGGCAGGCAGATTGGTCTACGCGAACGCGAGAGGGTGGTCGCATTCGTGATGAAGGTGCATCTGGGCAGATTTAAAATATTAAAAAATGAGTGTTTCGAGTTCATAGCATAAAATTGAAGTGGGAGCTCGGTAGAAGGCGATTTTTGTAGAGATTATTGCATGGGTGTTTAGGGTAAGTGATTCCTATCCAAATTTGGTCAAATCCCATGATTATGCCTTTAATTCCACCATCTAATTTGTGATTTGGGGTGGAAAATTGGAGAAAAAGAGGAAGAATTCTTGAGTTAGATTTTTGAGGTTTTGAATGGGATTTTGTTAGCGGATTTGGGTAAATGTTATATGGTTAGACTCATGAGTGAATGAGCTTTCGGGTTTTGCGACTTTTGTCGCATTTCGAAACGTGGGACCGGGGGCGGTTTGAGCCAATTTCGGATTTTGGTTTATAATTTCGTGTTTTTCTTATGGAATTGATTCCTTTAACCTATATTAATTGTATTGTACTGCTTGTGGCAAGATTCAGGGCATTTGGAGACTGATTCGAGGATAAAAGGCATATTAGAGTAGCATTTTGCTCGGGTTGAGGTAAGTAAAAGTTTTAAATCTGGTCGTGAGGGTATGAAACCCCAAATTTTGTGATATGTGATTGGTTTTGAGGTGACGCACATGCTAGGTGACGGGTGTGTGGGCATGCACCGTAGGAATTGTGACTTGGTCAATTCCATGGAACTGTGTGGTTGAATAATATGTTGATATCCGTACATTTTTCATGTATTAGAGAAATCGAACTATTAATTATGTTTAAACCATGTGTTGACACTGTAGGGACCATAAAGGTCGTGTACATGTTGAACTATCTGCTAAATTGCTATTTTATACTCAGTCACAGTTTTACTTGCACATTACATCTCAGTCTCTATTGTTCATTATTGATGCATCATATCATTGCTGTTTGGGCTGCTTATTATGATTTCTGAGAGCCCTAGAGACTGGAGAGATTGATGACTGAGTGAGGCTGAGGGCCTAATTGTGAGTTGTGAGGATATTTATTGGATCGGACTGCACGCCACATCATGTTTCATTGATTTATGCCATGATTGGCTTGTTATAGCGCTTGGGCTAAAGAAGCCCCTCCGGAGTCTGTACATACCCCCAGTGAGCGCAGGTACCTATTGAGTGCGAGTGTCGAGTGCTGAGTGACTGTGAGGAATGAGTGGCTGTGAGCAATGAGTGATTGTGAGGTTTGAGTGAATGGGAGAACTGAGTTATTGTTACCCCTGAGAGGCTGTATATGATTTCAGTGTTGTTGCACGTAGTTGCTACATATCACTGATTTTGGAAAATTTCAGAAGTATACTTTTATCTGGTTTTTACTTGAATTTGGCATGAATAAACTTATTTGACTTAATTTTTCGAATTTGAAAGGATGTCTACTTCTTTTTGTTGAGACTACTAAAAATGAATTATAACTGTGTAGCTCGTCACTATCTTTCGGTTACTCATTTATTATTGTTACTTAGTGAGTTGGTTGTACTCACGCTACACCCTGCACTACGTGTGAAGATCCAGGAGTTTTTGGACGCGGAGAGTGTTGATATTTCACGTAGCTGACCGTTGGAGATACCGAGGTAGTTACCTGGCATTCGCAGTCCTTGCTTTTCCTTCCTTATCCTTTCTTTCGTTGTATTTGGATCCAAACTGTTATAGTTATTTCATTTATGGACTGATTATGTATAGATACTCATGGCTTAGTGACACCCCGATATTGGTAGCTATTTCCGCACTTGTGTTTTGTGTTTTACCCATCTTGTTTATGAAAACCTTGCCTATTTCAAATGTCTTGAATTGTCTTACTGTTAAATAATTGGAGTATTTGGAAATGACGGCTTGCCTAGTACCATCGATAGGCGCCATCATGACAGGTTAGGGTTTGGGTTGTGACAAGTTGGTATTAGAGCCTAGGTTACATAGGTCTCACGAGTATTGAGTAAGTTTAGTAGAGTCTTGCGGATCGGTACGGAGACATCAATACTTATCTTCGAGAGGTTGTCGAACCCTTATGAAATTTCACATTCTTGAATTCTTGTCATACGAATCGTTTGATTTTGGTAACTGAATTTCCGTTGTACTATTCTCTTAGAGATGTTGAGGATGCGTACTACGGGGCAGGATGAACAGCCACCAATACCACCAGTCAGGGCCGCGAGAGGCCGAGGTCGTGGTAGAAGCCGCGATAGGGGCAAAGGTGCAGCTCGCACCGCAGCTAGGGTAGCACTTGCAGATCCACCAGTTGCCCTAGTTCAGGAGCAGGCTCCAATTATGGATGAGTATGTGGGACCAGCTCAGGCACCACCTGTGCCCATTGTGATTCGAGGCCTTTAGGAGGCCTTAGCTAAGATTTTGTCCATGTGCACAAGTCTTGCTTAGGTGGTCTCTGTTCCGGCCACAACAGCCACTTCTTAGGCCGGAGGAGGGCTCAGACTCTTGCCGCCCGTACACCAGAGCAGGTGGTACATATACTCCAGACACCGGGGGAACTACCAGTCTAGCCGGTTGCAGCTGCTCAGGACTATGTGGTTCCTGTAATGCCAGATGATGAGCAGCGTCAATTGGAGAGGTTTGGGAGACTCCAGCCTCCATCTTTCAGTAGTACCGAGGGAGAGAATGCACAGGGCTTCTTGGACAGGTGTTAGAGGATACTACGTACAATAGATATTCTAGAGACCAGTGGGGTCTCATTCATTACTTTTCAGTTCTCTGGGTCTACCTTCAGTTGGTGGGAGGCTTGCGAGAGGCGTAGGCCAGTCGACATAGCACCCCTTACCTGGCAGTAGTTCTCCGGTCTATTCCTGGAGAAGTTCGTGCCTCAGTCCCATAGAGAGGAGCTGCACAGGAAGTTCGAGCAGCTTCATTAGGATGATATGTCTGTGATGCAGTATGAGATGAGATTTTAAGAGTTGGCCAGTCATGCCGTCTGGTTGGTTCCCATTGGCAGGGAGAGGATCAGGAGGTTCATAGATGGCCTCACTTTTCAGCTGCGATTGCTTATGACTAGAGAGAGAGTGTCGGGTGCTACTTTTGATGAGGTTGTCAACATTTCTCATCATATTGAGATGGTTCACAGCCAGGTGCGGGTTGAGAGAGAGAACAAAAGGCCTCGTGGACAGGGTGGATTTTGTGGTGTTCGTTTTGGAGGTCAATTTCACCACGGTAAGGGTCGTACTTTCAGACATGCTAAGACGGCTCGCCCAGTTCACCGTGGTGCATCATATGTCCATGGTTCACTCAGTTATCAGCATGGTCATTCATCTCTCAGTGCCCTTCCAGCTCAGAGTTTGTCCCGTGCTCTATCGAGTCAGGGCTCGTGTATTCCCGGTCTTTTTGCCAGTTATCTTGGTGCTCGTGGCTCCCTTCAGTCCCCATCACCCGTACCAGGGAGTTGTTTTGAGTGCAGGGAGTTTGGGCATGTGTGGAGGTAGTTTCCTCGTCGTCAGGGAGGTCCAGCGAATCAGAGGATTCATGATGCGTCTTTTGCACCAGTTGCTACACCACCCGCTCATCCAGCTTAGGGTGGGGCCCACTGACCTAGAGGCCGCCCTAGAGGGGGAGGCCGATTAGGTGGTAGTCAGACCCGATTCTATGCTCTTCCTGCCAGACCAGATGCCATTTCTTCGGATGTTGTGATCACAGGTATTGTCTCAGTTTGCCATAGATATGCCTCCTTATTATTTGACAATGGTTTCACTTATTCATATGTGTCCTCGTATTTCGCTCATTATCTGGATATGCCCGTGAGTCTCTAGTTTCATCTATTTATGTATCCACTCCAGTGGCCGATACTATTATTGTGGATCGTGTATATCAGTCATGTGTGGTGGCTATTGGGAGTCTGCATACCAGCAAAGATCTTTTGTTGCTTAGTATGGTCAATTATGACATGATTTTGGGTGTGGATTGGTTGTCTCCATGTCATGCTATTCTTGATTGTCACGCTAAGACCATGACATTAGCGATGCCGGGGTTCCCAAGGATTGAGTGGAGCGGCTCTATAGACTATGTTTCCCGTAGAGTGATTCCATACTTGAAGGCTCAACTGATGGTTGAGAAGGGTTGTCTATCTTATTTGTCCTTTATGAGGGATGTTAGCAAAGAGACCCCTGATATTGATTATGTTCCGGTAGTGTGAGATTTTCCGGATGAGTTTCCTGCAGACCTGCCGAGTATGCCGCCTGACAGGGATATTCACTTCGGTATTGATTTGGTGTCAGGCACTCAGCCCATTTCTATTCCACCGTATCGTATGGCACCGGCAGAGTTGAAGGACTAAAAGGAACAGCTTTAGGAACTCCTTGATAAGGGGTTTATCCAGCCTAGCGTGTCACCTTGGGGTGCACCAGTTCTATTCGCAAAGAAGAAGGATGGTACTATAAGAATGTGCATTGATTATAGGCAGTTGAACAAGGTCACAATCAAGAACAAGTATCATTTGCCGCGTATTGATGATATATTTGACCAGCTTTAGGGGACGAGGGTGTTCTCCAATATTGATTTGTGGTCAGGATATCACGAGTTGAAGATTCTTGACTCAGATATTCTTAAGACAACTTTCAGGACCCGATATGGCCATTATGAGTTCCTTGTGATGTCTTTTGGGATGACCAATGCCCTAACAACGTTCATGCATCTGATGAATAGTGTGTTTCAGCCTTATCTCGACTCGTTTGTTATTGTATTCATTGATGAGATATCCTGGTGTACTCTCGTAGCCACGAAGAGCATGCCCAGCATTTGCGGACCGTGTTGCAGCAGTTGAGGGAGGAGAATCTTTATGCTATGTTCTCCAAGTGTGAAATTTGGCTCAGTTCAGTAGCGTTATTGGGGCACATGGTGTCTAGTGAGGGTATTCAGGTAGATTCGAAGAAGATAGAGGCAGTTCGGAGTTGTCCTAGACCGTCCTCAGTCACGGAGATTCAAAGTTTTCTCAGTTTGGCTGGTTATTACCGTCGTTTTATGGAGGGTTTGTCATCTATTCCATCGCGCTTGACTAAATTGACCCAAAAGGGTTCTCCTTTCAAGTGGTAGGATGAGTGCGAGGAGTGCTTTCAGAAGCTCAAGACTGCATTGACCACGGCTCCAATTCTAGTTCTACCATCAACTTCTGGTTCTTACACAGTGTATTGTGATGCCTCGCGGATCGAAATTGGGTGTGTCCTGATGCAGGAGGGTTGAGTGATTGCTTATACTTCGTGCCAGTTGAAACCCCATGAGGAGAACTATCATGTCCACGACCTTGAGTTAGCATCTATTATTCACGCCTTGAAGATTTGGCGTCACTATTTGTACGGGGTCTATTTGTGAGATTTACACTGATCATCGGAGTTTGCAGCATCTATTTGAACAGAAGGATATTAACTTGCGTCAACGGAGGTGGTTGGAGCTTCTTAAGGACTATGATATCACCATTTTATACATCCCGGGAAGGCCAATATGGTGGCCGATGCCTTGAGTCGCCGGGCAGAGAGTTTGGGGAGCTTAGCATATCTTCCAGCAGCAGAGAGACCATTGGCGTTGGATGTTAAGGCCTTAGCTAGCCATTTTGTTAGATTGGATATTTATGAGCCGAGTCGAGTATTGGCTTGTATGGTCTCCCGGTCTTCTCTTTATGATCGTATCAGGGAGCGTCAGTATGATAACCCCTATCTACTCATCCTTAAGGACACAGTCCAGCATGGTGACGCTAAGGAGGTCACTATTGGGGATGATGGTTCATTGAGGATGCATGGCAGGCTATGCATGCCCAATGTAGATAGTCTGCATGAGTTGATTCTCCAGGAGGCTCACAGTTCGTGATATGCTATTCATCTGGGTGCCGCGAAGATGTATCAGGACTTGGGACAACATTACTGGTGGAGGAAAATTAAGAAGGACATAGTGGGGTATGTAGCTCGGTGCCTAAATTGCCAGCAAGTGAAGTATGAGCATTAGCGGCCACGTGGGTTGCTTTAGAAATTAGAGATTCCAAAGTGGAAATGGGAGCGGATCACTATGGATTTCGTTGTTGGGCTTCCACGGACTCAGCGGAAGTTTGATGCAGTTTGGGTGATTATGGATAGGTTGACCAAGTCAGCTCATTTCATTCCTATGATGACTACCTATTCTTCCGAGCAGCTGGCTCGAGTGTATATCCGCGAGATTGTCAGGCTTCATGAAGTACCAGTATGTATCATCTCTGACTGGGGCACGTAGTTTACATAACGGTTCTGGAGGGCCGTGCAACATGAGTTGGGTACTCGAGTGGAGTTGAGCACAACATTTCACCCTCAGACGAATGGACAATCCGAGCGCACTATTCAGATATTAGAAGATATGCTCCGCGCGTGTGTGATGGAGTTTTAGGGTTCGTGGGATCAGTTCTTGCCACTAGCGGAGTTTGTATGGTAGGCATCCAGATGGCACCGTATGAGGCTCTGTATGGTAGGAGGTGTAGGTCTCCAGTGGGTTGGTTCGAGTTTGGCGAGGCTAGATTATTGGGTACAGACTTGGTTCAGGATGCTCTGGAGAAGGTTAAGGTAATTTAGGATAGACTGCGTACAGCCCAGTCCAGACAAAAGAGAGGGTCATGCTCCGGGTATAACCCATGAATGGTGTTATGAGGTTCGGAAAGAAGGGCAAACTGAGCTCGAGGTTTAGAGGCCCATTTGAGGTGTTGCGACGTGTTGGGGAGGTTCCTTATGAGCTTTTCTTGCCTCCCAGTTGAATTTCAGCTCATTCCAGTTGGACAATGATTTATCTTATGTTGAGGAGCCGGTGGTGATCTTGGATATGCAGGTTCGAAAGCTGATGTCAAAGAATATTGCTTCTATGAAGGTTCAGTGGAGGGGTCACACGGTTGAGGAGGCGACTTGGGAGACAGAGTAAGATATGCGCAGAAGTTATCCTTATATTTTCACCGCTTCAGGTATGTCTCTATACTAGTTCGAGGACGAACATGTGTTTAAGAGGGGGAGGATGTAATGACCCGACTGGTCGTTTCGATAGTTGTAGCCTCATACTCCTTTTATGCTCATTTTTGTGCTTCACTATTATTTCATGACTTACCGGGTTAGTTAGTGCGGGTCTGGAGTGAATTCAGACACTTAGTCTCTTAATTGAAATCTTAAGCTGGAAAAATCTATCGGATGTCGACTTATATATAAACGACCTCAGATTGTACTTTTGATGGTTCCGTTAGCTTCTTTTGGTGATTCTGGACTTAGGAGCGTGTCGGGATTGTGATTTATAGGTCGGGTGTAGAATTAGGCTTGAAATGGCGGAAATTGGAATTTTTGGAAAAGTTGATCGGGGGGTTGAATTTTTGATATCGGGGTCAAATTCCGATTTCGCAAGTTGCATTAGGTTCATGGGGGCATTTGTTACTTGTGTGCAGAATTTGAGGCTAGTCGGACTTGATTTGATAGGTATCAGCATCGTTTGTAGAATTTGGAAATTTCAAAGTTTATTAGGCTTGAATCCATGTGCAATTCGTGTTTTTGATGTTGTTTGAGGTGATTTGGACGTTCGACTAAGTTTGTATCGTGTTTTGGGACTTGATGGTATGTTTGGTTGAGGTCCCGGGATCTCGAGTGAGTTTCAGATGGTTGGCGGATCATTTTTGGACTTGGCTTGATGGCTGGAGACTGTTGATGTATTTCTGCTTGTTTCCTCTTACGCGTTTGAGATAGGAGTCTAGCGTTCGCGAAGGGTGTTTGTGAGCTGGGAAGGTTTTATTCTACGCGTTCGCGAATAGTGGGGCACGAATGCAAAGGTATGGCTGTGTGTGCATCGCGAACGCGGGTGAGGTGTCGCGTTCGCGAAGAGATGTTGGAATAGCTGGGTACCCCAGGCCATTGGTCTACGTGTTCGCGGGCCAGGGGTTGCGATCGGGAAAGGGTTATGTTGGTAAAGCTTCGCATTTGCGAAGCTGTGGTCGCATTCACGAAGAGTTAAGTTGATGGGCAAGTAGATTGGTCTACGCAAACGCGAGAGGGTGGTCGCGTTCACGATGATGGTGCATCTGGGCAGATTTAAAAGATTAGAAACGAGGGTTTCAAGTTCATATCATAAAATTTAAGTGGGAGCTCGGTAGAAGGCGATTTTTTGAGAGATTCTTGCGTGGGTGTTTGGGGTAAGTGATTCCTATCCAATGTTGGTCAAATCCCATGATTATGCCTTTAATTCCACCATCTAATTTATGATTTGGGTGGAAAATTGTGAAAAAAGGAAGAATTCTTGAGTTTGATTTTTGAGGTTTTGAATGGGTTTTGTTAGCGGATTTGGGTAAATTTGATATGGTTAGACTCTTGAATGAATGGGCTTTCGGGATTTGTTACTTTTTTCGGATTTTGAGACGTGGGCCCAGGGGAAGATTTGAGCCAATTTCGGCTTTTGGATTATAATTTCGTGTTTTTCTTATGGAATTGATTCCCTTAGCCTATATTAATTGTATTGTACTGCTTATAGCTAGATTCGGGGCATTTGGAGACTGATTCGAGGGGCAACGACATATTGGAGTAGAGTTTTGCTCGGGTTGAGGTAAGTAACAGTTTTAAATCTGGTCGTGAGGTATGAAACCCCAGATTTTGTGATATGTGATTGGTTTTGAGGTGACGCACATGCTAAGTGACGGGCGTGTATCGTAGGAATTGTGACTTGGTCAATTCCATGGAACAGTGTAGTTGAATAATATGTTGATATCCATACATTTTTCACGTATTAGAGAAATCGAACAATAAATCATGTTTAAACCGTGTGTTTACACTGTAGGGACACATAGAGGTCGTGTACATGTTGAACTATCTTCTAAATTGCTATTTTATACTCAGTCACAGTTTTACTTGCACATTACATCTCAGTATTTATTGTTCATTATTGATGCATCATATCATTGTTGTTTGGGCTGCTTATCAGTATTTATGAGAGCCCGAGAGACTGGAAAGATTGATGATTGAGTGAGGCCGAGGGCCTAATTGTGAGGATATTTATGGGATCGGGATGCACGCTGCAACATGTTTCATTGATTTATGCCATTATTGGCTTGTTATAGCACTTGGGCTGAAGGAGCCCCTTCGGAGTCTGTACACACCTCCAGTGAGCGCAAGTACCTACTGAGTGCCGAGTGCTGAGTGACTGTGAGGAATGAGTGGATGTGAGGAATGAGTGATTGTGAGGTTGGAGTGAATGGGAGAACTGAGTGATTGTTGCCCCTGAGAGGCTGTATATGATTTCATTATTGTTGCACATAGTTGCCATATATCATTGATTTTGAAAACTTCTGAAAGATACTTTTATCTGGTGTTTACTTGAATTTTGCACGAATAAACTAATTTGACTTAATTTGCCGGATTTGAAAGCATGTCTACTTTTTCTTGTTGAGACTACTGAAAATGAATTATAACTTTGTAGCTCGTCACTATTTTTCAGTTCCTCATTTATTATTGTTACTTACTGAGTTGGTTGTACTCACACCACACCCTGCACTTCGTGTGTAGATCTGAGAGTTTTTGGACGCGGAGAGTGTTGATAATTCACGTAGCTAACTGTTGGAGATACTGAGGTAGCTGCATGGCGTTTGTAGTCCTTGCTTCTCCTTCCTTATCCATTATTTCATTGTATTTGGATCCAAACTCACAGTCGTTTCATTTTTGGACTGATTATATATAAATGCTCACGGCTTAGTGACACCCCGATATTGGGAGCTATTTCCGCACTTGTGTTTTGGGTTTTACCCCTCCTGTTTATGAAAACCTTACCTATTTCAAATGTCTTGAATTGTCTTTCTGTTAAATATTTGGAGTATTTGGAAATAACGGCTTACCTAGTACCATCGATAAGCGCCATCATGACAGGTTAGGATTTGGGTCGCAACAAAATCAACCAGATGCCAAGGTCCGTTGCACCCCCACATGATTCAATAAGTTCGTATCTTCAGTCGGAACAACACTTTGAGGAAATGTTTGAGCATCTCTGGGTCCCTCGTATTCCATATGCGACATCACGAACCGTCGACACAAAACTGATACCGAGTGCGCAATGCCATACACGAGTAGATACAAAGCAATATGAGATATATGTTTCAATCCAAATCAATGTTGCACATAAAGAAATGAAAGAAGTGGAATTATTCCTAAACTCTGTACTCTCTGGAAGATAAGTACAGATATCTCCGTACCGACCCTTTAGACTCTACTAAGCTTGCACGTGACTCGTGAGACCTAGGTAACCTAGTGCTCTGATACCAACTTATCACGACTCAAAATTTCCACCTTCAGGACCGTGATGGAGCCTAACATTTTACTTGTTAGGCAAGCCAAAGTTAGAATAATATTAATCATTTTTAAATAATTTTAAATTAATTAATAACAAAGGAACAAATGCGGAAATAAAGTTTGAAATAAAGTGAATAATCCATAATAATAGCGATGTCTAAATACTATCCAGAACTGGAGTGACAAATGCATGAGCTTCTAGAATAATACAAACAAGGGTCTAAACAAAATAAAGTTGTCTGAAAAAAAGAACACATCTAAAATAAAGTAGAAGAGGACTTCAAAACTGCGAACGCCATGCAGTTATACCTCAAGTCTCCTGCGAATAGCTGAATCCGAGCAAATCTACTATACGCCGCTGGGACCAACTCCGATATCTGCACAAGAGGTGCAGAGTGTAGTATGAGTACAACCGACCCCATGTACCCAATAAGTGCAGAGCCTAACCTCGACAAAGTAGGGGCGAGGCTGAGGCAGGTTACTTATATTAATCTGTACGCAATAATAATAATAATAATAACAGGAATAGAAGTAAGACTGTTAAATCATATCAATAATTGAAGTCAATTCAACAGTCATAATCCCTCAATTAATTCTCGTTGCGGTGTGCAACCCACTCTAACAATATAAACTTAACATAAATTTCGTTGCAGCGTGCAACCCGATCTAACAATATAATCTTTCAATTAAATTCTATTGCGGCGTGCAACCCGCTCCAACAATATAAACATTCAATAAATTTGTTGCGGCGTGCAACTCGCTCTAACAATATAAACTTAAAATAAATCTATTGCGGCGTGCAACCCGCTCCAACAATATAAACTTAAAAATTCTTAAATGTAAATTAAACATTCCGATAAATATCACATTAAATAAGAAATTATTAGGTAACAAGACATACAATGATTATAATTTATTTGGTAAACAAGTAATGCAAGTAGCAATTAATTTTGAAAATCAGGGAGAAAATAAGCAATTTAATATTATAGCATGGATTCAATACATAATATGAGACAAGGAATATAAGAGAAATAATTAATATAATAATTATTTCATGATTTAAAACAATTTATGATTTTCAAATAATTATGCAAACAATTAATTTGACAACGTATAGACACTCGTCACCTCGCCTATACGTCGTTGACATGAATTTCACATAACAATTAATTCAAGGGTTCTATTCCCTCAAGTCAAGGTTAATCACGACACTTACCTTGTTTCGCAATTTCAAATGATCACTCGACCACAACTTTTCCTTTCGAATTATTATCCAAACCAATCAAACCTAGCAAATTATTTACCAACAATTCAATTTGAGCTTTTAGAATTTATTCACAATTCGAAAGAGACTTAATTTAAGTCATTTTCGGAAAAGTCAATCAAAATTCAATGTGGGACTCACTTTTCGGGACCCGGCAAAACAAATCAGGAAATCCGAACACCCGTTCCAATACGAGTTCAACCATAAAAATATTATCGAATTCCGACATCGGATTACCCTTCAAATCTAAAATTATAGTTTATGAAATTTCTATAATTTTTCCCAAATTTGCATCTCAAAATACTAATTGAATATTGAAAACAATGATATATTCACGTATATCAATAAAATCTGAGTTAGAATCACTTACCCCGATGAATTTCTTGAAAATTCCACGAAATATCGCCACAAACCTAGCTCCCAAAGTCCAAAAATAAAAAATGTGATGAAACCCTCGTTCATTTAGTACAAAATATGATCCCTATTGTGCTGACCGCACATTTTCTTGTGCGGTCGCACTCCAAATTGTGTGGCCGCACTTCAGCAGCTCTGCACTACCAGGCTTCAGTACATTGACCATTCCATTCTCTACAAATGTCCAAATGAACGAGGGCTACAACTAGATTCAAAGGGCTACAACTTTCGTTTTTGAATCATCTCCAAATTCCTTGTAGATTAAAAGATATAAGCTTCCGAAGTCGGACCATCGAATCTGCGAAATCACCTTTCTGCGGCCACGAGAAGAATTCTGCGGTCCGCATATCTTCAAGTGCGATCCCATAACATCGTCAGAGTGTCGAAATGTCCGGACTCGCTCAAAACTAACCTTGAAACACACCCGAGTCACTGGGAACCCCGTTCAAATATACCAATAAGCCTTGTAAAATAATACGGACTTACTAGGGATTTCAAATCACGTCAAGCAACATCGAAATTATAATTCACACCTCGATTCGGACTTATGAGTTTCAAACTTTTCAATTTACAAAACTCGTGCCGAAACATACTAAATGAATCCGGAATAACTTCAAATTTGGCACACAAGTCATAAATGACATAACAGAGCTATTCCAATTTTCAGAATCGGATTCCGATCCCGATATCAAAAATTCAAATCTGCGGTCAAACTTTGGAATTCTTTGTCATTTAGATTTTTTAGTTTCCGTTAAATGGCAATAATTCGAGCTAGGGACCTCCGAATTCGATTCTAGGCATACGCCCAAGTCCCAAATCACGATACGGACCTACCGAAACTATAAAAATACTGATTCGGGTCCATTTGCTCTAAATATTGACCGAAGTCAACTCAAATGAGTTGTAAAGCTCTATTTCACATTTTAATCAATTTTTGCATATAAAACATTTCTGGAAAAAATTTACGAACTGCGCACGCAAGTCGGGGAATAATGAATAGTGCTATTCGAGGTTATAGAGCACATAAATAAATTTTAAATTTTAAGATAACATATTAGGTCATCACAAGTACGTACAATCGCTAATGTTATAAGTTAAATTGGCCAAGAAAAATATGGAGTATCAATATTCTTGAAACTTCAAATGTTTAACGACATAGAGATACCTTGTGATAATTTCTCAATAAATTTGAATTAGTATAATATTTGAAAAATGCACAAATATTATATACTAAATACAAAATACCATAAATAAGTTTGTTGACTGCCAACTAGGAGACAAAGATGTTTTACATTTCTCTAAATACCAAGCTAGGAAGTAGAGAACGAAGAAGATATCATAAAATTTAAATAAAACTATAATTTGTGTTGGATTTTCAATATTTGGTATTCTTGAAACTATTATAATATCATAATAATATAAATGCTTTATTAAAATACATAGAGGATTAAAAAATTGTGTTGAATATTTGTGTTCAATATTTTGAAAGTAATAGTTTCCTAATTCTCATTTTGTATTCTATATGTATATCTATGTATTATATAAAGCTGGTTATTGTTAAGGTGAGTTGCCACTCTCTTAATGCCTAGATTCCTATTTGATAATATTATGACAATATTGAAAAACTTTTTCAAGCTATAATATTGTGTGATTTGTACTCCCTCCGTTTCAATTCATGTGAATCATTTGACTGGACACAGAGTTTAAGAAAAGGGAAAATACTTTTGAACTTGTGGTGTAAAATGAGGCACATATATTTTGTGTGGCTATAAATTATTGTATAAAGGTAAATTATTTCCAAATAAGGAAAGAAATTATTCTTTTTGGCATAAACTAAAAAGGAAATAGGTTCACATAAATTGAAACGGAGGGAGTATATTTTATGCACTCTGATTGAAAATTATTTATATCAGTTTGAAGATGACGACTCTGGGATTGTATGGGATCGACCATCAATGCTATAATTTTTAATATATGATTTATTATATTAGAGGCTAAGCCAGTTGAAAGTATAGCTTTTACTTGCAATTTTCAGAGATATGGTTACTTGCTTCAATTTGAATATTCTCACACGATTAGGCTTAGAAACTTTACTTACAATTTTTAGAGTTTGGTTTGCTTCAATTTTGTCATGTGATGCAAAATTAAAGAAAGATACATAACTGAGTATAATGAATGATACGATCCGAAATTTTTCACCGACGGGATCATGATGGCGCATAACATTTCACTTGCTAGGCAAACTAATGTTAGAGAATCATTTACCAATTTATTGTTTTAATAAAGTAATTAACAATAATTAACTAAGATGAAAATATAATAAGTGTGGAATATCATAAAACTGTATTAATTACTACCACTCGGATCTGGAGTCACAATTCACGAGCATTCTAGAATTTAATACAAGTAATATCCTGAAAGAAATACAACTGTCCGAATGAAAGAAAATATTAGGACATTAAAAGATAGACGGAGACTTCAAGGTTTGTAAACGCCGACAGATCTACCTTGAGTCTCCGGACAGCGGACCAATAGCAAATCTCGATTAACCTGAGCCGGTATCAAAATCTGTACAAAAAGTGTAGAGTGCAGCATCAGTACAACCGACCCCATGTACTGGTAAGTGTCGAGCCTAACCTCAACGAAGTAGTGACGAGGCTAAGGCAAGGCACCTACAATCAACCTGTACAATTTAACAGTGTATACACAAATAACATGAATGAAGAACTAAATAGGAAATGTCGGGAGGTGATACATACTGCGAGAAATACAAGATAAAGACCTACAACAGAATAATCACCGGAGCAGACAATATGCCATGAATCAACAGAAATAGTGAATACAGTAAAGAAAAATGCACGACATCACCCTTCGTGCTTTTACTCTCAATCTCACCATAAAATTTATAGAAACGACACGGCATCACCCTTCGTTCTTTTACTCTCATATCATGGCACGACATCACCCTTCGTGCATTAACACTCACAATATGGCACGGCATCACCCTTCGTGCATTAACATTCACAATATGGCACGACATCACCCTTCGTGCATTAACACTCACAATGTGGCACGACATCACCCTTCGTGCATTAACATTGTCTCTTACCATAATGCAATGCATAAATAACAACAAGGAGAAAGAATAACAAGTACAAACCTTACTTCAACATTTGGTTCCATAATATCAATCTCAACTTGAAATAAAAACTCAATTATCACTGAAAAATTCCGTAAACATGATAAGAACGATAATTTGAACAACACTAGTATAACACGTAGCAATTTGGCATAGAAATGAGGCAATATCAGAAAAAATAGAGAAACACGAAAACAGGTAAATTGGCGGCGCATAGGTATTCGTCACCTCACATATACGCCGCTCACATGAATTTCACTTAGCAAATAATCTAAGGTTCCTAATTCCCTCAAGTCAGGGTTAGACACAACACTTACCTCGCTACGAATGCCACTTAATTCTCAATCACAATTTTCCCTTTGGAATTCACCTCCAAACCACTCGTATCTATTCAAAAATGACTCAATAATATCAAATATTGCTAAAAGAATCAATTATATTTCCCAAATTTTCCTCCAAAAAGTCGAAAAATCGACCCCGGGCCCGCTTGATCAAAACCCGAGGTTCGAACCAAAATATTTTTACCCATTCACCCCCGAGCCTGAATATGTAATTAGTTTTGGAATCCGACCTCAAATTGAGGTCTAAATCCCCAAATTCCCGAAATCTCTATTTTCTACCCTAACCCCTAATTCTACCATGAAAACTCTAGATTTTAGGTTAAAAATTCAAGAAATATAATGGGTAATTGAAAGTAGATGGTTTAGAATCACTTACCAACAATTTGGGGGAAGGAATGACTCTTGAAAAATCGCCCCTCACCGTTTGGTTTTTTAGAAAATGAGTTTTTTTGGAAAAATTCCTGTTTTGGGTTCTGTTAAGTGCTAGGCAACAGTGTTCATCGCGTTCACGAGAGCACTATCGCGTTCGCGAAGTGTATGGCATGCCAAGCCTTCGCGTTCGCAAGGCAGTGCCCGTGTTCACGTAGGCTACCCTTCCCTGGTCTTCGCGTTCACGAGACATTGCTCGCGTTCGCGATGAAGAAAAGGCTGACTCCCCCTCCCTAGTGTCTAACGCTACGCGTTCGCGATGAGCTTGTCGCGTTCGCGAAGGGTAACGCCCCCATCGCTTCGCGTTCGAGACCAAGCCTTCACGTTCGCGAAGAAGAAATCCTCAGCTGCCCAGTTTACTCTTCGTGTTCGCGAGAGTACCTTCGCGAACGTGAAGAAGGACATGCCAGAACACAGATTCTGCAGAAAAACCAGATTTTCAAAGTCCAAAATATCCCGTGGCCTATCCGGAACTCACCCGAGCCCTCGGGACTCCAAACCAAACATGCACACAAGTCTAAAAATATCATACGAACTTACTCGCGTAATCAAATCGCCAAAATAACACCTAGAACTCTAAATTTAGCACCAATTCAAATGAAAGTCTCAAGAACACTTTAAAACTTCTAATTTCTCAACTGGACGTCTGAATCACGTCAAATCAACTCCATTTCTCACCAAATTTCACACAGATGTCTAAAATATCATAATGAACCTGTACCGGGCTCCGAAACTAAAATTCAGACCCGATAGTAACAATGCCAAATATCAATGAATTCTTAAAAATAAATAATTTCCAAACTTTAATTTTCATCAAAAATTTATAACTCAAGCTAGGGACCTCCGAATTCGATTTCGGGCATATGCCAGGTCCCATAATTCAATACGCACCTACCGGGACCGTCAAAGTACGGATTCAGGCATGTTTACCAAAAATATTGACCAAAGTCAACTAAAATTAACTTTTAAGGCAAAAATTCTTATTTTTATTAGTTTTCAACATAAAAACTTTTCGAAAACCTGCCCGAACTGCACACGTACATCGAGAAGGGGAAAAAATGAGATTTTAAGGCTTAAGACCGCAGATTTGAGTTCTAAAATATGAGATGACCTTTTGGGTCATCACAATGAATTTGAATATTAGAAAACAAATTAGTGAATAAATTTGATGCGATTTTTCATGACCGCGTGAAGCGGGGACAAATTGACTAGTTGTCAACTTAAAGCCAATGGCCCGTTTACAACTAATACCATCTTTATTTTAAATGTTCAAAAGAGCAATTCAAGAGTCATCTGCATAACTAACAGTGTATGCACTAAATGCATTACAAGTTCCTAAAAGATTGCTCTACATTTGGAGAAATGAAAAGTCATCAACTAGTACCAATGTATGCATTATTACCAAAGAAATGCCATTTCCAAGTTTTTTCTGGACACAAGCTGTTGTCCGAGTCTCGTCTTGGTTTCCTAAATTTGTGGTTGATGTGAGGCTTGGATCACGGGTCGTCCCAAGTATAGGCAGTTTCAAGTACCTTGAGTCGGTTATCCAGGGAGAGGGAGATCGATGAGGATGTCACACACCGTATTGGGGGTGAGGTGGATGAAGTGGAGGTTAGCATCTGAAGTCCTGTGTGACAAGAGAGTACCACCAATACTCAAAGGTAAGTTTTATAAAGCGGTGGTTAGACCAGCCATGTTGTATGGGGCTGAGTGTTGGCCTGTTAAGAACTCGCATATCCCGAATATGAAAGTAACAGAAATGAGGATGTTGAGCTGGATGTGCGGGCAAACTATGATGGGCAAGAATACGAATGATGATATTCATGTGAAGGTTGGTGTTGCGCCCATTGATGACAAGATGCGGAAAGCGAGGCTCAGATGGTTCGAGCATGTACAGAGGAGAAGCCCAGATACTCCGGTAAGGAGGTGTGAGCGGCTGATTGTGGAGGGCATGAGAAGAGGTAGAGGGTGGCCTAAGAAGTATTGGGGAAATGTGATTAGGCAGGACACAGCGAGGCTTCAAATCTCCGAGGACATCACCCTTGATAGGAATTTGTGGAGGTCAAGGATTAGGGTTGTAGGCTAAGAGGTAATTGAGTCTTTACTTTCTTCGTACCTTTGTGAGGCTAGTCTGGTAGAGTTTTTGTCGTGAGTGATAATGTTGTGTCTTACTAATCTTTCGTTTCTCATAGTGCCGGGTCTATTTACTTGCTATCGCTTTTGCTTTGCATCTATCTTCTTGTTCCCATGTTGTTGCTACTTTTCTTATGATTTATGGGGTGGTACTAATATTGTCTCTTTTTGTCTTTTTGTATTCTTGAGCCGAGGGTCTTTCGAAAACAGCCTCTCTACTCCCTCGAGATGAGGGTAAGGTTTGCGTACACACTATCTTCTTCAGACCCCACTAGTAGAATTTTACTGGGTCGTCATCGTCGTTGTTATTGTTGTTTTGTTGTAACTAAATGGTTGTTCATGCTTGAATAAAGGTATAAATAAATGGTTTCTTTTTGGGTTTGTCTCCATTTCCCTAAGGAACTTGTTGTTTTCTCCTTTTCTCTAGAAAATTGCTTGAATCATTTGGAAGTAGGATTAAATGAAATCAAATATCAATTACCTGTTGGAAGCATTAGTTGAATGTTCATATGCTATGCGTTAATTTAAGTTGATATACTATGCCTTGGTAGCTAAATATTGGGTGGCAGTGGGACTCGAGCCCAGGACCTCTGTCTGCTTTGATACCATGTTAAAGTATGTTACCATCTTATTTAAAAACTTAAAACTGTTAGAGAAAACACACATTTTATTTAATTAATTATGTTTCCAGCAATGAGATGTATTGGAGTCTTGCTGTAAAATCTATTACTGCATGATTAGCTTATAGAATGCAATGTGAATTTAAAATGCATTTGTACTAGTTAACCTTTACTCCACATTAATCTGTTCACTGGTTGGTATAACTCTAATTATCATCAAATGAAATGCATAACCCATTCTTATACAGTTGCATGAACCTAGTTACTTTCCCACATCCAAATCAACTTAGAACAATTTCTCAGAAGTCGCGTTACAGTTGCATCTTCTTACGAAGAGGGTAAATAACATTGAAAAGTATAATGGGGGATATATACATACGTGAAATATATAATAGTCGGGGGAAAATATATGACCCTTGCCGTCTATACCAAACTCTACATGGCAGGTAACCGAGAAGAATGGACGAGAATAACAAGTGACCTCCCAACCAACCTCATGAATGCCATCAACAAAAGATGTGAAACGACAGGTGAGGATACAATGCTCAGTGCATCCGAGGTATCTGTGAGCACAGTCTTAATTCGAGAAAACAAAGGTATACAATCTCCCATCTATTACATTAGCATAACACTCGTCGATGCCGAGACGAGGTACCCACACCTCGAAAAATTGGCTTTGGCCTTAGTCGTAGCTTCACGAAACCTTTGACCATATTTTCAATGCCCACTATCTCGGTCGTCACAACTTTTCCCCTAAGAAGCATTTTACATAAACTCGAGCTATTGGGAAAGCTGGCTAAATGGGCTATCACGTACCAATCGCAAACAGCGACAAATTCACAAGTACTCGCTAACTTTGTCATCGATTTCAGCTAAAAAATAATGCTTGAACTCGAAAGGGAAATAGTCCAAATTTCCCTACAAACACAAGACCTCTAGGTCCTATACACCTGTGGCACATCCAACACGTCGGGTTCTGAACTGGGACTTTTACTCGAACTTCCAAAAGGAGAAGTAATTCGACAGTCCATAAGGTTCTCCTAATATATCTTGCATGCATATAGTCATATAAAATGAAATTCTCTATGTCCAATGTGAATCGATCTCAATGGATCCCTCGTTACTGCCTAGAGGAGAAGAATAGGTAGGGATGAAAGGATTTGAACCCGTGACTTTTTTGACCCAAAACAAAGTCGTTACCAAACTGCGCTACATCTCTTTCAATTGGATATGACTAACAACGAGGCCGAGTATGAAGCCGTAATTGCAGGTTTAAGACTAGCACTCAAGTATGGAGCAAATGGTTAAAACTATGTTGTGATTCCCAGCACGTAGTCAACTAGGACACAGGGACTTTCCAAATCAAGGAACAAAGATTTCAAAGATACAAGACCAAAATTTGCAAGTTGCTGCCTGAGTTTGACGAATATCAGCTTGACCAAATCGCACGAGCAAATGCTAAGGCAGATTGCCTCGCTAAACTGGCCACAGCCACCAAAAGTATCACAACCGGAGATAAAAACGTGGTCCATCTCCTCAATTCATCACCAGACCAAGTCGAGGTAAGAACTATAAACTTAACTTGGGACTGGTGCAATCATATTATCGCATACTTGCAGGACGACACACTCCCAGGCGATAAAAGAAAGGCCAAGAAATTGAGAATGAAAGCCGTCAAATACAAAATCCTCCAAAACGAACTGTATAAGAGAACTCACGGCGACCATTTAGTGAAGTGCCTAGGCACAAACCAAACATGGTGCGTCCTTGAACAAGTCCATGAACGCCATTGCAGGGCTCATTCCGTCAATCGGGCACTGGTCAGATGCCATATACGGGTGGGATAGTACTGGCCCACCCTAAAAAATGAGGTCGCACACTTCGTGAAGAGATGCGAGCAATGATAAAAGTATGCCCCAATAATTCACCAAGCGGGAGAACATCTCCACTTGGTAACCTCACCTTGGCCATTCATCAAATATAAAATGGACATCATGGGCCCCCTTCCGGTAGGGCGAGGTAACATACAATATCTTTTGGTTTTAACTGACTATTTGTCGAAGTGGGTGGAAGAAGGAGCATTCATCCAAATATGGGAACAAGAAGTAATCACCTTTATATGGAAAAACATCATATACCGGTTCGGCCTTCCCAAAGAGATCAGCTGCAAAAATGGACCCAGTTCAAGGGAAAGATAATCACAGAATTCTTAGAGAAATGCTATATCAAAAGGATACTCTCGACCCCGTACCACCGCTCGGGCAACGGGCAAGCAGAGTCCTCTAACAAATTGATACTAAACATCATGAAGAGGAAGCTTGAGAATGCCAAGGGACTATGGCCGGAAATACTACCAGAAATATTGTGGGCCTACCGAATAACCCCGAAAATGACCACAAGAGAGACGCCCTACTCTTTGGTCTACGGGACCGAGGCAGTAATACCAGTCGAGGTCAGAGAACCCAACCTAAGGTACTCCCATGAGAACGGCGCAAGCAACGACGAGAATAGAAGGAAGGAACTCAACAATGTTATCGAACGAAGAGATATGGCCTATATAAGAATGATCACCCAAAAACAACAAGCAGAACACTATTATAACAAGAAAGCAAAGGCCAGGATGCTGAAAGTCGGGGACTACGCACTGAAAGCTAAAACTCAAGCGAGCAAGGATCCTAGGGACGACAAGCTGGGAACAAATTGGGACGATCCGTACAAAATCACAACAAAACCAAATAAACGTTCATTCCAACTTGAAACAATGGAAGGAAAGCTACTATCCCAACTGGAATATCTGTCACCTAAAATACTTCAACTTATAAAAGAAAAAATGTCCCCGAAGTCGTACTCTTTTTTCCCTCACTTGAGTTTTGTCCCAGTTGGGTTTTCTCAAGGAAGTTTTTAACGAGGTTTCTTAAAGGGAACACTTTAAGTCGAAGTACGCGAAGGCAGAGCCGTGATTGTTATTTCATTGACCAACCTATCAATATTCTCCAGATCAACTAATGAAGGGACTAGATAGACTAAGACTGGGATTGGAACGCCAACCAACACCTACAAATCTATAAATTTCTCTAAGTATGTAACCAAAGAAACAATGTCAAACCAAAAAGAAATTTACGCTTATCATCACGCTTTCTAACAAAAGTTTATGTTCGACCCTGATCGAACAAACACCTATCGGCCCTCGACTGCAATTCTAGTAAAAGGTTATGTTCGTTTCCGTTTGAACAAGCACTTATAGGCCCTCGGTCACAATTCTAACAAAAGGTTACGTTCGACCCCGTTCGAACAAACACCTATCGGCCCATGGCCGCGATTCTACCAAAAGGTTATGTTCGAGCCCGCTTGAACAAACACCTATTAGCCCTCGGCCACAATTCTAACAAAATTTTACGTTTGACACTCGTTCGAACAAATACCTATTGGCCTCGACCGCAATACTAATTAAAGGTTATGTTCGACATGTTCGAACAAACAAATATCAACCCTCGACCATTATACTTATGAAAGGTTACATTTAATCGGCCGCAAACACTTATCAACCCTTGGCCGCATCAAAACATAAAAAATAGAAGAAACAACGTGTAATCGGCCGCAATGCCACAGCTAGCCAAAAAACAACACCAACGAGGGAAAAAGAGAAACAAGCAAACAATAGAAGTAGAAATATACAGGTACAAAAAGTAAATCGCAGGAAGGGAAGGAGATGCGAAAAACAACTTTGACATTTCATACTTAAACATTTTTACAAAGGCCCATGAAGATGGCGGTAAAAGTACACAAAAGGTTACAAGGCAAAAATAAAGCTACTGATCGCCACCATCACGATCTCCTGTGCCTTCACCACCTTGGCCACCAATACCCTCGCCACCTCGATCGCCCCCACCTTTGACATCCGCACCCTCAAGATAAGCAGTGTCGCACCAAGCGTCCTTTTCAAACCGATCCATGCCTTCATCATCCCCCTCATCGCCCTCAGGTGTATTGGGATCACACCCATTGGCGAGTCGAGCTTCACGAGACTTAACATGAACATCCTCGAGGGCAACCTCGAAAACAAATCCCGCCTTATGCAAATCACAATACACATCCAATTGAGCCTTGTCATGAATTCACTCCTCATATAATTCCCGAGGAACGTTAGGAAATACCTAAGTATGAGAAGAAGAAGGATGTGCAAGCAGTTGAGCCTTCTCAGCTTCCACTGCAACCACCCGATCATGAAGGAGGGCGCTATCCTTCTCTAGCTCTCCGACCCTCCCCTATAGTCGGCCTTCCTTAGTTTTCGTCGTGGACTGGTCATTCTCCCGCTCGGCTCGGAGGGTGTTGTTCGCTAGCTCGAGCATCTCCAATTTCCTATGAGCGTCCAAACAAAAAGATTCCACCTTCTCAAGATCGCTCTGCCTCTCAGCAACTTCACCATTGAGGCCCTCCAGCTGAAGCCAACATTCTTCCAGTTGCCTGCGCAGTTCGACCACTTGTGCTTAAAGATAGTGCATTGGGCCTCCACGCCCCTGCTAACCTCATGTTCCTCTTCCTTACTCATTGACGAGGCCAATGTGTATTGTAATTTCTTACTCGTACTCTGTCAAATTCTAATATAGTTTAAGATAACGTCCCACAGAAACTGGATAATCTATGCTACAGACTTGTAATATATTAACTACTATTTGAGAGAATCAAATTGATAAAAAGTGAGTGAGGTTTAAAACTTGTTAATTACTTAAACAAAGCAAATAACTTTTGTAAGATTTATAATTTTAAAAAAGAGTTGGGAATCATTGAATTCACTTGATAATATTACTATAATAAAATCTCAATTTCTACACTTATTTCTCTAAAGAATAATTGCTTATTTCTACTACAATTATATTTTGCTCACTAAGAAATAACCAATTAATAAAACTCCATGATAATTATATTAATTAATCAATTTAAGACGAGTGACGTCTAAACTGAAATATTTTTCTTGCTTGAATTGTGCTAAAAGAAGGTAAAAACTTCGTGAGAATATGTGATGACCCGATAGGTCATTTTTAATTTTTACCTTCATTTATATATTTTGAGACCTTAAATATCTCCATTCAACTTTCCTCGATTTATATGCGCAATCCGTATCTTTTTTTGGAAAATGTTTATGTGAAAAATTAAAGAAAATGTGAAATTTTGCCTTTAAAACTCATTTGAGTTGACTTTGGTCAATGTTTTGAACAAACGGTCTCGGATCAGTGTTTTGGCCATTCCGGTGGGTCCGTATCGTGATTTGGGATTTTGGCGTATGCCCAAAATCAAATTTGGAAGTCCCTAGCTTGGATTATCGCCATTTGACGAAAACTAGAAATTTAAAGGTTTAAAGAATTCCTAAATTTGGCCATAATTGGATTTTTGTTGATACCGGGTCCTGATTTGGATTCTGAGAGTTCGATCAGCTTCATAAAAATATTTATGAATTATTTACAAAATTTGAAGTTATTCTGAGGTAAGTAGGCACGTTTTTCGTTAGTTTTTGAAAAAAATAAAATAAAATGTTTGATTTTATAAAGCTTGAATTTCTAAAGTTTGTCCGGAGATTTGACTTTTGAGAAAACGACTCCAGAATGAAATTTTTTATTCCAATAGCTTGGTATGGTAATTTCGGATTTAGGTGCATGCCCGTATTTGGATCTGGAAGTCCGTAGGACAATTCAGCACATTTTGGCGAGAGTTGGAAAATAGAAGATTTTTGGAAAGTTCTACCGGGAGTTGACTTTATTGATATCGGCGTCGGAATTTGATTATGAAAATTGGAACAACACCATTATGTCATTTATGACTTGCATGCAAAATTTGAAGTCATTCCGGATTGATTTGATATGTTTCGGCACAAGATATAGAATTTGAAAAATTTATAAACTCATAAGTTCGATTCGAGGTGTGATTCATTATTTTGGTGTTATTTGATATGATTTTAGGCCTCAACTAAGTCTGTATTATGTTATGGGACTTGTTGGTATATTCGGACGGGGTCTTGAGGGGCTCGGGTGAGTTTCAGAGTGGTTTTGGACCATTTCTAGGCCATTTTAACTGCTGGTTTTTGGCTACAGCAGTGTGCATCGCAAAAATTTCTGCTGCACATGACTAGCTTTAGGAGCTTATATCTCGCCATCTACACAGAATTAGGATATGATCAAAACATAAAAGTTGTAGCCCTTGGTGCTTAGTTTTCAGAAAGTTAAACCTTTCATCATTCGGAAATCGTATGTGAGAGTTATACCTATTCTCGTGTCAGGAAAAACTGTTGTTTTTCTAGGGCTGAGGCAAATCGTAGGTGTCAAATGTGATTTATAAGTCTCAAATGTCAAATGCGACTTGCCTGGATAGATTCTAAAAATGGGGGTTTCGGCCATTTTAACAAATTTGGAGCTATGGAGCCCGAATTGAAGCGATATTTGAGACGATTTTCACCATATGGATTGGGGTAAGTGTTATATATCGAAAAGTGATTATACTTCATGATTCCATGGTTATTTTTATCTATTATTAGTGAATAAAATGGAAGAAATTGGAGAAATTTGTAAAACTCCTCAAGAATGATAATTTAAAATTTGGAGGGCGAGTTGTTATCGGAATTTGATAAAATTGCTATGGTTGAACTCATATTAGAATGAACGTTCGAATTTCGTAAAAATTATATCGGGTTCCGAGAGGCGTGCCCTGCGTTGACTTTTAGAATAAAATTAGAAATTGACATTTTATTATCCGAAGTTGTTTTCTATGAATTGTAATTAATTTATAAAAATATTTTGATTAGATTGGAGCCGTCCGAACGTTTTTTCGCACAAGAAGGCTATTTTGGAATATCGGCTCTAATGACCCGACTTGTCGTTTTAGGAATTTACGCTCCTTTCAGCTATTTGAAGTCATGAATAGCTTCATATGTAGTATTATGACTTGTGTGAATTGTCGGTTTTTGTTTTAAGGTATTTCAGAGTTAGTTTGGAACAATAAAATTTAAGGTTTAAAGCTTAGGTTGAAAAGGTTGATCGGATGTTGACTTACATGTAAACGATCTCAGAATAGAGTTTTGATGATTCCAATAGCTCTGCATGGTGGTTTTAGACTTAGGAGTGTGTCCGGAAAATTATTTGGAAGTCCGTAGCTGAATTGGATTTGAAATGGCTAAAATAGAAATTTAAGTTTAGAAGTTTGACCGGGGAGTTAACTTTTTGATATCGGGATCGGAATCTAATTTTGGATATTTGAATAGCTTTTGTATGTCATTTATGACTTGTGTGTAGAATTTGAGGTCAATCGTACTTGATTTGATAGGTTTGGGCATTGAATGTAGAAGTTGGAAATTGTTAGTTTCCATTAGGCTAGAATTAGAGTGCAATTTGTATTTTTTATGTTGTTTATTGTGATTTGAGGGATCGACTAATTTCATATCATGTTTGAAGACTTGTTGGTACATTCGGACGGGGTCCCGAGTGGCTCGGATGTGTTGAGGAGTGAGTTTTGAGCGAGTATGTGCATTTCGACACTCTGGTGTTGTTCTGGAACTTTGGAAGTGCGGGGGGTACATTTTGGTGTGTTGAGGCAAGGGAAAAATGCGGACCGCAGAGGAAAAGTGCGGACCGTAGAGGAAATGTGTTGACCGTAGAGGAAAAGTGCGGACCGTAGAGGAAATGTGTGAGTTTTGAGCGAGTATGGGCATTTTGACACTTTGATGTTGTTATGGAACTTTGTAAGTGTGGGCGGCACATTTCGGGGTGCTGAGGCAGAGGAAAAGTGCGGACTGCAGAGGAAATGTTCGGACCGCAGAATACCTCTCGCGGCCGCAGAAAGGAGATTCTACAGATTCAATGGTACGACTTCGGAAGCTTATATCTTTTAATCTACAAGTAATTTGGAGATTATTCAAAAACAAAAGTTGTAGCCCTTTGCGTTTAGTTTCCACCAAGTTATACCAATAATCATTTAGACATTTTTAAAGAAAGCTATGGTCAATTTACTGAATTCTAGTAGTCCAGAGGTTGTTGAAGTGTGGCCGCAGAACCTGGGATGTGCGGCCGCACAAAAATTGTGCGGTCAGCAAAATGGGAGGTCATATTTTTATACTTTATAAAAGAAGGTTAGAGTATTATTTCATATTTGTGCTTTGGGAGCTCGGTTTGTGGCGATTGTTCATAGGATTTTTAAAAGATTCATCGGGGTAAGTGATTCTAACTCGAATTTGGTTAATATACATGAATATATAATTATTTTCATCATTTAATCATTATTTCAGATGGAAATTTGGGAGAAATTGTAGAAATTTCATATAATGAATTTTTGGGATTTGAATACAGATTCGTAGTCGGATTTGAGTGAAATTAGTATGGTTGGACTTGTAATTGAGTGGGTTGTCAAATTTTATGAGTTTCGTCGTATTTTGAGACATGGGACCCATTGCCGATTTTTCGAACAGATTTGGAAATTTTCATAAATTGTTAATTTGTAAGCATTGGAGTAAATAGTGATTTATTTGCACGTTATTTGAATAGCTACGGATCGTTTGGCTTGGATTGAGGAGACAGGAAGGCGTATGGAGGTTGATACGCGCGAAATGGAAATTCTTGAGTATTTTGTATCTTGTTCGGCATTCGATTCAACTTAAGTAACATCTCTAATCTTGGAGCTTAGGGTGTGAACCTTGATTATACGTGTTATGTCAATTGTTTGGAGGTGACGCATATGCTAGGTGACGGGCGTGTGGGCGTGCACCATAGAAATTGAGACTCGGTTGATTCTGAAGAGTTGTATAGTCAATTAACATGTATTTTTATGTGTTAGAGAAATTGAGTTGTGACTCATGTTAGAAATCATGCTTATGCAAATGTTGGTATTATTGGGACCCGCCGAGGTCATTTCTACTGTCGAATTATATATTTAAATTATAATTTCATACTTAGTCATATTCATTCATTGCATATAATATCTCAGTATCTGTTATTATTTATTGATACATCACATTATCATTTTTGGGCTGATTTTCATGACATTGTGAGCCCGAGAGACTAGAGAGATTGATGACTGAGTGAGGCCGAGAGCCTGATGGTGAGATCGAGTTGCGCGCCGTAACATTTTTTATTGATTTATGCAATGATTGGCTTGTTATAGTGCTTGGGCTGAAGGAGCCCCTCCGGAGTCTGTACACACCCCTAGTGAGCGCAGGTACCTACTGAGTGCAAGTGCCGAGCTATTGGGAGAATTGGGTGACTGTGAGGATTGAATGATTGTGAGAATCGAGTGACTCTGAGGACTGAGTGACTGAGAGGACTGAGTGAATTGATACTGTGAGAGTATGCATATGTTTTTATCACTTAGTTGCATCGCATTCGACATGTACACTTGACATACAGACATAGAGATTCATATTTTCTCATGTTGTACGGTATCACATCATTCATGACTTCTCATACATATTGACATGTAGGCATAGAGATGTATTTCCTCGTGCCATTTAAAATGAAACATTTACCTGTTGAAAGTTTTGAGAGAAATCACAGATCTCAGACTTACTCATATTTCGGTTACTTTCGGCAAAAGATTTGAGTTTTACTATTATACTTAAAAAGAAAATATTTATTTTTCTAGAACTGTATACAAGCTGAGCATTTTATTATTGAGTTATTACTAGTGCTGCTTTAAATTATATTGTTATGAGATGTTAATGGTTATTGGTGTGGACTCTGACCTTGGTACAAGCTCGTCGCTACTTTCAGCCTAAGGTTAGGTTTGTTACTTATTGAGTACATGGGGTCGGTTGAACTCATACTACACATCTGCACCTTGCATGCAGATATTGGATGTTGATGTTGATGTGATCGACATGAGCTAGATTTGAAGACGTACCTGTGTTCTAGTCGTAGCTGCCTCTTGTTCATTATAGCCTTAGATTTATAAAAATCTGTTTATGTACATTTAGAATAGATGATATATTTGTTTCATACCAGCTTTGTAAATTCTTATCTTAGAAGTTCATGATTTGTACTACCAGTCATTGGGAAATTGTTTTATAAAAATGGCGTATTATCATTTCTTATCTCAATAAATCTCATTAAATTGTACAGCTATTAATTGGCTTACCTAACGGGTTGGGTTAGGTGCCATCACGACTAGGTAAACTTTTTGGTCGTGACAAGTTGGTATCAGAGCTCTAATATTATAGGTTCTACAAGTCATGAGCAAGTGTCTAGTAGAGTCTTGCAGATCGGTATGATGACGTCCATACTTATCTTCGAGATGCTACAGGGAATTTAGGATAAACTTTCCATATTTCTTTCCTTATCGTGTGACATTGATTCAGCTTGAAACATAACTCTTTTAAATCCTTCCACGTATTTATATGCGCATGTGAGCGCTCGGTATCAGTTGTGCATCGCTGGCTTGTGATTTCATGAACGAGGTTCAAGATGTGAATTTTGTGTTTTGGTAATGTGACAATCTGGAGGACTTGAGGCTAGATTTCGACCGCAGCTTAGGCTTGGTAGCTTCATCTATGTGAACTTGTACATTTGGACTTATGCATCCGGTAGTGTCCCTGTGAGTGGAATTTGTGGCTCGACGGGCGGTGGAATGACTAAATGATGATTATGATGTGACTGTGGAATGTGTTCAAATGGTTTGAACGTGATGAGAAGAGTTTCTCGAGATGTAAAAAAAGTGCCATTGGGTGCTTGATTTCCATCTTGATTTGATGTATAGTCTCGAATTATGAGTATGTTGAAGGATCTTTCACATTGTGAAATCGTGGGAAGAATTAAATTCTCATGTCATGTTAATGAGTTTGGACTCAGAAAGAATAGGTGATGGCGTAGTATTTGTGTCTGTATAAGGTTATGGGGAGATGTCAGTTTGAAGCTAAGAAAGTGGGTTATCACCTGTGGGGTAAACTACGGATGTGCGATCATTATGATATTGTGTGGACGCTTTATTTTCTACCAGCAGGGTATACGTACTGATACTTGAATTTGAATCTGGTTGAGAAAGTTGACTAGACTGTCAAGAGAAATAAATGCGAGCTTAGCAGATGATTGAGGTTTTTTATGGTTGGTGTTGCATGATCTGTGAAGAATTTAGTTGAATCTCACTATAGTATCATGACAGTAATACGGTATAAGTATTGTCAGTTATTGAATGTCATGATCTATGGCTTTGAGCCAAGTGGGATAGCCTACTGTTGACAGTTTAATTTCATGGTTATCTGTTAAATTTTAGTTTTGGTTTAAGACATACTTGTGTATCAGATATGACTGCAGAGGTTGAGATCGGGGATGGATCGAGCAAGGAAATTTGTGAATATGTGTTACATTACACTTTATGAAAATATCAAAATCATGGAATGATTAAGTTGTTATTTGAAGGATGTAGTACACAAGGAGTATGAAATTGATTGGTGGCGTTAACGCAAGGTTACTTCTTTGAGTTTTGTTGTACTAATGGGGCATGTGTCATTCGGCCTGTTCGGGCGGTGCAATTTGGATTTGAGCAAACTGGGTGAATCTCGAGAAAGTTCTAATGAGTTCGAGATTTATGTATAGCAATTGAGGATTTCTTTAGACTTGTGTATGGATAGAGTCTGAGATTTGAATTTGACTGTGCCGGGACTTGCGGTAATTCTGTATGACTATGGATTCTACATTCTAGTATAAGAAAGGTAAAAGAACAATTTTAAATTCACATAAGGTACTTTCAGAGTGGGAACAATTTTAATTTCAGTTGTGGTACTTATAGGGGTGCTTAAGAAGAATACAATGGCTTATGAGCCTTAGGGCGGTATAGTTTATGTTAGGATCTCTTGTAGTGAGCTTTGGGTAAGGATCGTAGTGTTCTGACAAGGAGAAGTGTCAACTTAAGGGTAATTCAGAAGAAACACGGAGAAAATAGGACAACTAGGTAGTAGGCTAGGCCAGTATGGTAATGGTATGCTCACTTCTTTTGGGTAATTATGATGTGATGAGGCTCTACAGATGTTTTGGTGGCAATATTCTTGGGTTTGGTAACCTGCGTGATAGCTTGATTATGTGTAAATGGATTTCAAAGTGATCTTGATGGTTTCTATCATGGGTTGAGATTGATATTTTCTACCGACGAAAGGAACATGTTGTGTATTGTCATTTCCAAATGGATGGGAGTAAATGGAAGGTTTCTAACTAATCGGGTATGTAATTTGCTGGTGACTCAGAATTGATAATGGGATTCTTGTGCTTGTCACATAATGGCATGATAGATGTGGTGTGTTTGTGCAGGATTAACATTTACATGTACAAGGTGGCAGTTCATTCTTGAAGGGAAGGTCATGAATTCTGGACAGAATGGTCAGTTTCAGATACTTAGATGAATGTTATAACTGCTCGGTAATTCCTGAGAAGGGTGCGCATTACAAAAGGCGCATTGTGTTTTGACTTACGGATGTTCATCGGTATTGAGTAAATCACCTGGTTGATAGACTACTGATATTCCAGTTATTGCTATGTGGCAAGGAAGAATTATGGAAGTATTCTACGTGGGATGATCGTGCATGAGAGATGTGTTAGTAATTCGATTGCTGGAGTTAGGATCAGTTATGGTGATCAGTTATGGGATTAGTAATTCGATGTCTTAGAAGCATATTGTTTCAGTGTTGCGGCTTGTTTGAGGTGAGTATTTTATTTAAACTCAGTTGAGGCACTAGTTGCATTAATTATTTGTGATAACTATGCGCTATGAGTGCACATATATGTGAGGTTTGAGCCCATGTGCGGGCATCAGGGAAAGTATTCATACGTGGAAGAATGCTTAGGCTATGATATGCCTAAAGTTGACTGCTAAACGTAAAGTTATAACATTTCTTGTATTCGTACCTTTGTTGAGAACTATTTGGGCTATACTTGAGGTTACAAAGAGGCTAATTTCCTGAATAAACTGGGTAGTTACTATTTTTCCGTTAACTTGCCGATTTGAATTGTGATAGCACACTATGCACATGCCTGCTATATGGCGTGTTATTTATACAAGTCTAGCAGCATGTGAATCTTATTTCATTTATCATATACATGTGTACTTATTTGATTGCTCATGTATGATATACTTGGACTGGAGGCCTGTGACTATGACATGCGGATTATGTTATTGGCACATGAGTTGTCCGTGCGGATCCATATACTGATGTTATTGGCCCGTAGGTTGTCCATGCAGATCCATATACTGATGTTATTGGCACGTGAGTTGTCCGTGCAGATCTATATACTGATATTATTGGCACGCGACTTGTCCGTACGGGTCCAGATATTGATACTATAGCACATAAGTTGCTCGTGCAGTTGATGTTAATGTGAGCTCTAGAAGAGCTGGTTACCATTATTAGATTCATGTGTCTTTGTTCTAATATATCTGATGAGATCATAGCATTACGGTTGTGGTGGTGCTTGTTGAACTTGCAACACGGTTCCCTTCTTTAAGACATTTTCCTTTTTTGGGTACACGGATTGTGTAGTTTGTGGCTTGAGTTATATTCGTGTGGCGTGTATGTGGAATAGTTGTGTTTGATAATATAAGGTCATTGGACCTAGAATGGGTACTATTGGGTTTGATTACGGTATATTCAGGAGTATAATATTGAAAAGTCGGCTTAGGAAGTGATTTTGGTTCTGGTTGGGGGGAGAGACCTCCATGACTTGTTGATCTGATAAGTGGTTATGAGATTTGGCATGTTTCTTTCATTATCAGTAATGTACGAAGGTCTTTGAAAGGTTTTGTTTGATATGGGGTTTAATACTAGTACCATGTTGGTTTTGAGTAGTTACTATGATCGGGAATGGTGCTGCGAGTATACGAGTTGTGTAGTATGTTATGTGATTACATCAGGGGTTATGGTTGTGGCTTGATATAGTTTTTTCAGACTTATACAGTGTGTAGATGTGAGATTCAGATCTTGAAAGGAATTCTGGATGTTACAAATTTGGGTTCTAAGTTATACAGACTAAAGTTAAAGTAATGATCTTCAATTATGTTGTATTGTCAGGCCTATATGGAATAGGGTGGCGTGGGATCACCCCCATGTATGCGTGTGGTAAGGTGGAATAGTGATTTGATGGCTTAGAAATAACTCTAGGCATGTTCGAGGATGAACGTATGTTTAAGTGGGGGAGAATGTAACGACCCGACTTGTCGTTTTGGGAATTTACCCTCCTTTCAACTATTTGAAGTCATGAATAGCTTAATACGATGTATTATGACTTGTGTAAATTGTCAGTTTTAATTTAAGGTCTTTCGGAATTAGTTTGGAAGAATGAAATTCAAGGTTTAAAGCTTAAGTTGAAAAGGTTGACCTGATGTTGACTTACATGTAAACGACCCCAGAATAGAGTTTTGATGATTCAAATAGCTGCGTAAGGTAATTTTGGACTTAGTATCGTGTCAGAAAAATTATTCAGAAGTCTGTAGTTGAATTGGGCTCGAAATGGCTAAAATAGAAATTTAAGTTTGGAAGTTTGACCGGGGAGTTGAATTTTTGATATCGGGATCGGAATCCAATTCTGGAAATTGGAATAGCTTTGTTATGTCATTTATGACTTGCGTGCAAAATTTAATCAGGTCAATCGGACTTGATTTGATAGGTTTTGACATTTAATGTAGAAGTTAGAAATTCTTAGTTTTCATTAGGCTTGAATTAGAGTGCGATTTGTATTTTTGATATTGTTTGATGTGATTTGAGGGCTCGACTAAGTTCTTATCGTGTTTTAGGACTTGTTGGTACATTCGAACGGGGTCCCGAGTGGCTCGGGTTTGTTTTAGAGTGAGTTTTGAGCGAGTATGGGAATTTTGGCACTTTGATGTTGTTTTGGAACTTTGGAAGTGTGGGGGCACATTTTGGGGTGCGGACCGCTGAGGAAAAGTGCGGAACGCAAAGGAAATGTGCAGACCGTAGAATTCCTCTCGCGACCTGAAAAAGGAGATTCTGTAGATTCGATGGTCCGACTTATATCTTTTAATCTACAAGTAATTTGGAGATGATTAAAAAACAAAAGTTGTAGCCCTTTCAATCTAGTTTCGAGAAAAGTATATCATTGATCATTTGTACATTTGTAGATAATGTTATGGTCAATTTACGGAAGCCTAATAGTGTAGAGGCTACTGAAGTGTGACCGCACAATTTGGATTGCGGCCGCAGAACATGGGATGTGCGGCCATAAAAACAATTGTGCGGTCAGCATAATGGGGGGGGGGAGTCAGATTTTTGTCCTTTATAAACGAGGGTTAGAGTATTATTTCATATTTGGACATTGGGAGCTCTATTTGTGGCGATGTTTTGTGGAATTTTCAAGAAATTCATCGGGGTAAGTGATTCTAACTCGGATTGGGTTAATATACATGAATATATCATTGTTTTCATCATTTAATCAATATTTAAGATGGAAATTTGGGGGAAATTGTAGAAATTTCATAAAAAGAATTTTTGGGATTTGAATACCGATTCAGAGTCAGATTTGAGTTTCGTCGGATTTCGAAATGTGAGCCCCACTACCGAATTTTCAAACAGAGTTGGAAATTTTTATAAATTGTTAATTTTTAAGCATTGGAGTGAATTGTTATTTATTTGCACGTTTTTTTAATAGATACAGATCATTTGGATTGGATTGAGGAGACATGAAGGCGTATGGAGGTTGATACGCGCGAAATGGAATTTCCAAAGTATTGTTTACCTTGCTCGGCATTGGATTCGACTTAAATAACATCTCTAATCTTGGAGATGAGGGTATGAACCCTTATTATACGTGTTATGGGAATTGTTTGGAGGTGACGCACGTGCTAGGTGACGGGCGTATGCGCGTCCACCGTAGAAATTGATACTCAGTTGATTTCGTAGAGCTGTAAAGTCAATTAACTTGTAGTTTTCCATGTGTTTGTATATGTTAGAAAAACTGAGTTGTGACTCATGTTAGAAATCATGTTTAAGCAAATGTTGGTATTATTGGGACCAACTGAGGTCATTTCTAATGTCGAATTATATGTTTAAACTATAATTTCATACTCATTCATATTCATTCATTGCATATAATATCTCAGTCTCTGTTGTTATTTATTGATACATCACATCATCATTTTTGTGCTAAATTTTATGACATTGTGAGCCCGAGAGACTAGAGAGACTGATGACTGAGTGAAGCAGAGGGCCTAATGGTGAGGATATTTATGGGATCGGGTTGCGCGCCACAACATATTTTATTGATTTATGCCATGATTGGCTTATAATAGCGCCTGGGATGAAGGAGCCTCTCCGGAGTATGTACACACCCAGTGAGTGCAGGTACATACTGAGTGTGAGTGTCGATTGCTGATTGCCGAGTGATTGGGAGGGCTGATTAACCGTGAGGACTGACTTACTGTGAGAATTGAGTGACTGTGAGGACTGAGTGACCGGGAGGATTGAGTGAATTTATAATATGAGAGTATGCATATGGTTTTATCACTGAGTTCCATCGCATTCGACATGCACACTTGACATAAAAGCATAGAGATGCATTTTTCCTCATGATATACGGTATATTGTCATTCATGAATTCTCAGACATATTGACATGTAGTCATAGAGATGTATTTCCTCGTGCCATTTGAAAATGAAACATTTGCCTATTGAAAGTATTGAGAAAAATCATAAATCTCAGACTTACTCATATTTCGGTGACTTTCGGCAAAAGATTTGAGTTTTACTGTTATACTTAAAAAGAAAATGTTTATTTTTCCAGAACTGTATACGAGTTGAGCATTTTATTATTAAGTTATTACTAGTGCTGCTTTAAATTGTATTATTATGAGATGTTATTGGTTATTGGTGTGGACTCTGACCTTGGTACATGCTCGTCACTACTTTCAACCTAATGTTAGGTTTGTTACTTATTGAGTACATGGGGTCGGTTAAACTCATACTACACTTCTGCACCTTGCGTGCAGATATTGGATGTTGATGTTGCTGTGATCGACGGGAGTTGGATTTGAAGATGTACCTGCGTTCCATTCGTAGATGCCTCTTGTTCATTGTAGCCTTAGATTTATAAAAATCTGTCTATGTACATTCCAAATAGATGATATATTTATTTCATATCCGCTTTGTAAATTCTTATCTTAGAATCTCATGATTTGTACTACCAATCCTTGGAAAAGTTTTGTATAAAAATGGCGTATAATCGTTTCTTATCTCATTAAATTAGATATTTGTTAATTGTCTTACCTAACGGGTTAGGTTAAGTACCATCACAACTAGGTTGATTTTTGGATCATGACATCGGCCGAACTCCGTTAAGGTAATTGTCTTGTCTAACTTTCTGTGGGGAAAACCACCCCTTAGGATTTGAGATGATTGTGTCATTCGTGTTATGTGAAGGTTGTGTACGCGAGGTGATGAGTGGGTACATGACCTATATGTGGTATTTGAGCGGTTTGGACCGTTAGGCGCCTTTTATACAATTGATTGTAAATATCATTTCATAATTATATCTTTTGTTGTTAGAATTGTTCATACGTGATTTACTTGCAATTGTTAGCACATGTTCCATCCTTGTTGTCAAATTCACCATTGACTTATGGATTGTTATTTCCTTTCTATTTGATTTCATGAGCTATCATGTAGCCTTTTTCATTAGTTGTGACTTCTTTGTGTAGCCTCGTTATTTCTTTTGATATTGTGGTATACCGTAGTTGGTTGTAAATTGGTTTATTAATATTGGATGGATCGGGTTGCATGCCGCAACAGATATAATGTAATATTGAGAGGGAACGGGTTGCACGCTGCAAACCGATATGATTTAATATTGAGAGTGATCGGGTTGCACGCTACAATAGATATGATTGAATATTGAGAGGGATCGAGTTATACACCTCAACAAATATGATTTAATATTGAGAGAGATCGGGTTGCACGCCGCAACAGATATAGTTATTTTTCTGTGCGATCGGGTTGCACGCCGCAACAAATGAACAAATGTGAAATTATTGTGATCTTAAGGTTAATTTCGATTATGATTCTCATTATGCATTTCATGCTACGATAGTTATTGTGGTTCCTTAAATCACTTCATTATATTTTTATTATAATTAATTAATCGTCAATATATAAAAAATGGAACAACATAGACTTCTTGTGTGAGTCGTGCATTCTATGTGATATGTTAAGTTGCTGAGAATATAGTAGAGGTAAATGAAAGAATTTTAAAGTTATTTTCCTGTAACGACCCGACTTGTCGTTTTGAGAATTAACGTTCCGTTCAGCGACTTAATGTTTCGAGTAACTTCGAAATATGTATTATGACTTGCGTATGTGGTCGAGTTTGGTTTTGGAAGGTTCGAAATTAAATTGGAAGAACAATCCATTTTTAAGAAGCTTAAAAAAAAGTATTGACCGGGAGTTGGCCTTGATGTATCGGGATTGCACTTCGATTCCTAAAATTTGAATAACTTAGTTATGTCATTTACGACTTGCATGCAAATTTTGAGGTTATTCCGGATCGATTTGTTATGTTTCGACACAAGACCTAACTTAGGACGATAGTATATACATATATATATAAGGATTTATGTGATGCACAACCTATCAAATGAAAGATCATTGAGTCTAGTTTCCAACGCATTAAGCCGTTTGTCATTTGGACTTTCCTACTAAATGTTATGATCAAATTACTAAGTTAGGCCACCCAGTTATTTTGGTGGTCAACGAAGCAAAGCTCGCTTCGCTAGACTAGACGCGGATCCAGTCCTCCCTTGCATGCAGTGGACAGCGAAGTGAGGCACACTTCGCTAGATTAGATGCGCCCAACTCCAGCTCCTTTTAAGCTAATTTGAGGTTCATTTTCCCCATTTCACTTGGACGGATTTTGGAGCTCTTCTCCACTCTCTCAAGACCACCAACTTCTCTCTTCTACAAGGTATGCAATCCCCATTATATTTGTGTGTAATTACATAATTTCTACACTAGTTTTGATGAAATCTACAGATAAAATACTTAATTTTCAAGAAATTGCTTCGAGAACTCAAAGGAGGGTTTTGCAAGATTTCTTCCAAAAAGGTAATCCTACACCCTTAGACTTACATGTACGGATTTATTATGGGAATATGAGTATGAATTAAATATTGGAACTCATGTTATGGTGATTGGAAGCCATAAATTTCCAATTTAAATACATAACCATTGTAGAGATTGAAAGGTGATTAGTTGTGTAAATTTTGTTAGTTAGATGTGGATGAATGGCCACATGTGTGATGATTGGAAGTTATAAATTTGTTTAAGAATGATGGTGGGATAAATTGTTGGTAAATGGTGGTAGTTGGATGAACTAATTATATGGTTAAGAGATGTAGAGATTTATGCACTCTAGGTGTTTGACAAAATGCCTAAATTGCCTAAATATCTGGAATGTTTTACTAATGTTGGTCCAATTGAATTATGTTGATGTAGATTGAAGTTGTAAGAGTAGTTGAAGGTTTTAATATCAATAAATAACTGAATCAAGAAAGCTCGGATTATGGAGATTTTGCTGAGTGATTTTCAATGAAATATTCATCTGGATTCGAGCCATTCGGAGTTGGATAATTGCAGAAAAGGCTTACCAATGGATTAAGTTAACGAGTTTTGAGGTAAGTGTCTTGTCTAACTTCGTGTGAGGGAAACCACCCCTTAGGATTTGAGATGATATGTGAAGGTCGTGTACGCGAGGTGACGAGTGGGATTTAAAAATAAGAATTTGAGATTTGGAGGTCGAGTTGAGGTCGAATTTTGGTAAATTTGGAATGGTTGGACTCGTGGTTAAATTGGGGTTCATATTTTGCAACTTTTATCGTGTTCCGAGACGTGGGCCTCACGGGCAAGTTTTGGGTGCAATTTTCGATTTTTTTGAAAAATTAGTATTTTCATATGGAATTAATTCCTATAATTTATTTTGACTGAATCGAGTTATTTATGGCTATATTCAAAGTGTTTAGAGGTCGATTCACGAGGCAAAGGCATCGTAGAATAAAGAATTATATGGTTTGAGGTAAGTAACAGTTCTAAATTTGGTCACTAGGGTATGAAACACTAGATTATGTGTTCTATGATTGGTTTTGAGGTGACGCACATGCTAGGTGTCGGGCGTGTGGGCGTACACCATAGAAATTATGACGAGGTCAATTCCATGGATCTGTTTAGTTGAATAATTTGTTGTTACCCGTACATTTTGCACGTATTATAGAAATTATACTATAAATCATGTGTTTACACTATTGGGACCCACAGAGGTCGTGTACATGTTGAATTATTTGCTAAATTGTTGTTTCATACTCAGTTACGATTTTACTGCATATTGCAGCTCAATCTCTATTGTTCATTATTAATGCATCATATCATTGCTATTTGAGCTGCTTATCATGATTTCTGAGGGCCTGAGAGACTAGAGATGTTGATGACCGAGTCAGGCCGACGGCCTGATTGTGAGGATATTTATGGGATCGGGCTGCACGCCGCAGCATGTTTCATTGTTATATGCCATGATTGTCTTGTTATAGTGCTTGTACTGAAGGAGCCCCTTCGGAGTCTGTACACACCCCATTGAGCGTATGTACCTACTGAGTGCGAGTGTCTAGTGCCGAATGATGAGTGATTGAGAGATATGAGTGACTGTGATGAAATAGTGATTGTGAGGTTGGATTGAATGAGAGGACTGAGTGACTGCTACTCTGAGATGATGCTTTTATTTCATTATTGTTGCACTTCAGCTATCATATATCACTGTTTTGGAAATTTCTAAAAGATATTAGCTTCTGTTTGAATCGAATTTGATATGAAATTACTGTTTGAGTTTTAAATGTTGAAATTAAAAGCATGCCTACCCTTTTTATGTCAAAAATTATTATATTTGGACTTAGCTGTGAAGCTTGTCACTATCCTCGGTTCTTTATTTAGTATTGTTACTTACTAAGTTGGTTGTACTTATACTACACCCTGCACTTCGTGTGCATATCCAGGTGATCCGGGACACAGCGTGTGTTGATTCCTTCGCACAGTCGATTTTCCGGAAATTCTGAAGTAGTTGTCGTGTTTCACAGACCTTGTCTCTCCTTCTCTATCTTCTTGTTTATTGTATTTGGTCGCAAATTATTATAGATCATTTTTTCCAGAATTGTGATGTATAGATGCTCATGTACTCAGTGACACCCCGATAGTTGGGAAATTCTGCGTTACGTTTTGGGTTTTCTATCCCGTATATGAGAACTTTTGCTATTAAATCTATTTTAATTCATTCTTGTTAAAAGTGTTGGAAACATTTGCATGAGGTCGGCTTGCCTAGTACCCCGTTAGGCACCATCATGACAGGTTAGGATTTTGGGTCGTGAGAACTTGGTATCAGAGCCTAGGTTACATAGGTCTCACGATTCATGAGCATGTTTGGTATAGTCTTGCGAATTGGTATGGAGATGTCTTCACTTATCTTCGAGAGTCTGCCGAACCCTTAGGAAAATTTCACTTTCTTGTATTCTGTAGTGCGAATTTGTTGATTCTAGAAACTAAATTTATGCTATTCTATTCTCTCACAGCTGGTGAGAACACGTACTACTGGATTGGACGGTCAGTCACCAGTGCCACCAGTTAGGGATGCAAGATGCCGGGACCATGGTAGAGGTGGGGGACGAGGCATCACTCGTACAACAGTTGGAGCAACACTTGTAGCACCACTAGTTGATCCAGCTCAGGAGCAGGTTCCAGATATAGTTGAGCCAGCACCAGCTGTGCCTATTATGATTCAATGCCTTCGGGAGGGTTTGGCACAGATATTGACTGTTTGTACTTCAGGAGCAGGTTCCAGATATAGTTTCGGCTCAGGCCGCACCTTCCACTTCTCAGGCCGGGAGAAGTACTTATACCTCTATTGCCCGTACTCTAGAGCAGGTAGTGCAGGGAATTCAGATACCGGGAACACTACCAACCCAACTAGTTGCAGCTGCTCAGTCCCCGGTAGTCCCCGTTATGGCTGATGATGAGCAGATGAGACTTGAAAGATTTGGGAGGCTTCGACCTCCATCATTTAGTAGTGCTGAGTTAGAGGATGCTCAGGGTTTTCTGGATAAGTGCCAGCGAATACTTCGGACAATGAGTATTCTGGATACCAGTGGGGTCTCGTTCACTACTTTTCAGCTTTCTGGAGCTGCCTTAAGATGGTTGGAGGCTTATGAGAGACGCAGGCAAGTCGGTGCAGTACCACTTACATGACAGGAGTTCTTCGTTCTCGTTTTGGAGAAGTTTGTGCCGCAGTATCGTAGAGACGAGCTACGCAGACAGTTTGAGCAGTTACATCAGGATGGCATGTCTATGACGCAGTATGAGTTGAGATTTTCTGTGTTGGCTCGTCATGTAGTTTTGTTGGTTCCCACTGATAGGGAGAGGATTAGGAAGTTCATTGATGGCCTCACATATCTGTTCTGGTTACTTATGACTTAGGAGAGAGTATCTGGTGCTACTTTTGATCAGGTAGTTGACATTGCTCGGCAGATAGAGATGGTCCATATCAAGGAGCGAGGGGACAAGGAGGCAAAGAGGCCTCGTGGACCGGGTGATTTCAGCAATGTTCCTTCAAGGGGTCAGACTTACCGCGGCAGTGGTCGTCCTTACAGACACGCTTGGACGGGTCATCCAGTTCACCGTGGTGCATCATCTAGCTATGGCTCATATAGTCCTCATCAGGGTCACTCATCTCTTAGTTCCCTTCCAGCCCAGAGTTCGTTCTGTGCCTATTTAGTTCAGGGTTCATTTGCACCGGGTGCTTCTAGTAGTCATTCTGGTTTGCGGGGCCCGACTTAATCTGCACCACCACCAGTACCAGGGAGTTTCTTTGAGTGCAGGGAGTTTGGGCATATGTGGAGGTAGTGTGCTGGTCGCCCGGGAGGTCCAGTGCAGTAGAGGAGTCAGACTACGACTTCAACACCAGTTACTTCTCCACCCGCCTAGCCATCTCGGGGTGGGGCTCAGTCAGCTAGGGGTCGCCCATGAGGCGGAGGCCGATCAGGTGGCAGTCAGGCCTGATTCTATACTTTTCCTGCCAAGCTAGATATCATTGCTTCAGATGTAGTAATCACAAGTATTTTCTCAGTGTGCCACATGGAAGATTTTATATTATTTGACCCTGGTTCTACTTATTCGCATGTATCATCGTATTTTTCTAATTATCTGTATATGCCCCGTGAGTTCTTAGTTTCACCTGTTTGTGTATCTACGCTAGTAGGTGATACTATTACTGTGGACCGTGTGTATCGGTTGTGTGTGGTAACTATTGGGGGACTAGAGATTAGAGTTGATCTCTTATTGCTATTCTGGACTATCACGCAAAAACTGTGACGTTGGCGATGCCGGGGTTGCCGAAGGTCGAATGGAGAGGTTCTCTAGATTATGTTCCTCGAAAGGTAATTTCTTATTTGAAGGCTCAGTGTATGGTTGGGAAGGGGTGTTTGTCATATTTGGCATTTGTGAGAGATGTTGATGCAGATACTCTTACTATTGATTCAGTACTAGTAGTGCAAGAATTTTTGGATGTATTTCCTGCAGACCTGCCGGATATGTCACCTGACAGGGATATTGATTTCAGTATCGACTTGGTGTCGGGCACTCATCCCATTTCTATTCCTACATATCGTATGGCACCAGTTGAATTGAAAGAGTTGAAATAGTGACTTCAAGAACTTCTTGATAAGGGGTTTATTAGGCCTAGTGTGTCACCTTGGGGTGCACCCGTTCTATTTGTGAAAACGAAAGATGGTACTATGCGGATATACATTGACTATAAGTAGTTGAACAAAGTTACAATCAATAACAAGTATCCTTTACCTCGTATTGATGACTTATTTCACCAGCTTCAGGGAGAGAGGGTATTCTCCAAAATTGATTTGAGATCCGGGTATCACCAGTTGAAAATTAGGGATTAAGATATTCTAAGGACGACATTCAGGACTCGTTCTGGTCACTATGAATTTCTCGTGATGTCTTTTGGGCTGACCAATTCCCCAGCAACATTTATGCAATTGATGAATAGTGTATTCCATCCATATCTTGATTCATTTGTCGTAGTATTCATTAATGATATCCGTGTGTACTGACGTAGCCAGGAGAAGCATGCACAACACTTGGGTATTGTATTACAGAGGCTGAGAGAGGAGAGATTGTATGCTAGATTCTCTAAGTGTGAGTTCTAGCTTAGTTCAGTGGAATTCTTGGGACACATAGTGTCCAGGGAAGGAATTAAGGTGGATCCGAAGAAGATAGAGGTAGTTCAGAGTTGGCCCAAGCCATCTTCAGCTCTCGAGATTCGGAGTTTTCTCGGCTTAGCCGGTTATTATCGTCGCTTCATGGAGGTTTTCTCATCTATTGCGGCACCTATGACTAAATTAACCCGGAAAGGTGCTCCATTCAGGTGGTCGGACGAGTGTGAAGAGAGCTTCCAAAAGCTCAAGATAGATTTGACTACAACCCTAGTATTGGTGTTCCCTATAGGTTTAGGGTCTTATACTGTGTATTGCGATGCGCCACGTATTGGTCTCGGCACAGTGTTGATGCAAAACGGTAGGGTGATTTCCTATGCGTCCAGACAGTTAAATGTTCATGAGAAAAATTATCCGGTCTACGACCTTCAGTTAGCAACTATTATTCATGCCTTGAAGATTTGTGACATTATTTGTATGGTGTCCATTGTGAGGTTTATACTGATCACCAGAGTCTACAACATCTGTTTAAATAGAAGGATCTTAATTTGCAGTAGCGGAGGTGGTTGGAGTTGCTTAAGGACTATAATATTACCATTCTTTATCATCCCGGAAAGGCTAATGTGGTGGCCGATGCCTTGAGTCGTAAGGCAGATAGTTTGGGCAGATTAGCATACTTACCGGTAGCAAAGAGGCCTTTAGCCTTGGATGTTCAGGCCTTCACCAACTAATTTGTCAAATTGGATATTTCCGAGTCGAGCCGAGTTTTGGCTTTTGTGGTTTCTCGGTCTTCTCTTTATGATCATATCAGAGAACGCCAGTATGATGACCCCCATCTGCTTGTCCTGAAGGACACGGTTCAATATGGTGATGCCAAGGAAGTCATAATTGGGGATGACGGTGTATTACGGATGGAGGGCATGCTCTGTGTGCATAATGTAGATAGTTTACGTGAGTTGATTCTATAGGAGGCTCACAGTTCGTGGAACTCCATTCATCCAGGTGATGCGAAGTTGTATCAGGATTTGAGGCAGCACTATTGGTAGAGGCAAATAAAGAAAGATATAGTTGGGTTTGTAGCTCGGTGTTTAAATTGTCAACATATGAAGTACGAGCATAAAAAACCGGGCAAATTACCTAAGAGACTTGAAATTCCGGAGTGGAAGTGAGAGCGTATTACCAAGGACTTTGTAGTTGGGCTCCCACAGACTTTGAGGAAGTTTGATGATGTTTGGGTGATTGTAGATCAGTTGACCAAGTTCGCGCATTTTATTACAGTTGGTACTAATTATTCTTCAGAGCGGTTGGTTGAGAATTATATCCGAGACATTGTTCTCCTACACGGTGTGCCAGTGTCCATCATTTCAGATTGGGGCACGCAATTTACATCACAGCTTTGGAGAGAAATGGAGGGAGAATTGGGCACACAGGTTCAGTTGAGTACATCATTTCTCCCTCAAACAGACGGACAGTCCGAGCGCACTATTTAGATATTGGAGGATATGCTACACGATTGTGTCATTGATTTTGGGGGTTCTTGGGACCAGTTTATGCCACTCGCAGAGTTTACTTACAATAACAGCTACCAATCGAGCATTCAAATGGCTCTGTATGAGGCTTTACTTGGTAGATGGTGTCGGCCTATGGTGGGCTGGTTTGAGCCGGATGAGATTATGCTATTGGATACTGATTTGGTTTAGGATGCTTTGGAGAAGGTTAAATTGAATCAAGAGCGGCTTTGCACGGCGTAGTCTAGACAGAAGAGTTATGCTGACAGGAAGGTCTGTGATGTTGCTTACATGGTTAGGGAGAAGCTTCTGCTCTATATTTCACCCATGAAATATGTGTTGAGGTTTGGTAAGAAGGGTAAGTTGAGCCCTCGGTATATTGGGCCGTTTGAGCTACTTAGGAAGATTGGAGAGATGGCATATCAACTTGCATTGCCGCCTAGTCTATCGAGTGGTCATCCAATGTTTCATATATCTATGCTCCAGAAGTATGTCGGGGATCCGTCTCATGTTTTGGATTTCAGCATACTGTAGTTGGATTGTAATTTGACTTATGATATGGAGTCGGTGACCATTTTAGACCAGCAGGTTTGAAAGTTGAGATCAAAGAACATAGCTTCAGTGAAAGTGCATTGGAGAGGCCAGCCATTCCGAGAAGCTACTTGGGAGACTGAGCGGGAGATGCAAAGCAAATATCCACACCTATTTGAGACTCGAGGTATAATTATAAACCCGTTCGAGGATGAACGTTTGTTTAAGTGGGGGAGAATGTAATGACTTGGGCGGTCGTTTTGATTATTACAACCCCGTTCCCCCATTTACTGCTCAATTTATACTTTACAGTTGTTATGTGACTTTCCAGGGTGATTGGTTCGGGTCCGGTGAGGTTTTGAAATGAATAGGAACACTTAGTTCTAAGGTTCAAATCTTAAGTTGAAATAGTAACTGGATATTGAGTTATGTGTAAACGACCCCATAATAGAATTTTGATGATTCCAATAGCTCCGTATGGTAATTTTGGACTTAGGAGCGTGTTCAAAAAATTAATTGGAAGTCCGTAGTTTAATTAGTCTTGAAATGGCTAAAATAGAAATTTAAATTTGGAAGTTTGACCGGGAAGTTGACTATTTGATACGGGGGTCGGAATACGATTATGGAAATTGGAATAGGTCCGCTATATCATTTATGATTTGTGTGCAAAATTTGAGTTTAATTGGACTTGATTTGTTAGGTTTCGGCATCGAATGCCGAAGTTGAAATTTCTTAGTTTCATTAGGCTTGAATTAGTGTTTGATTCGTGGTTTTAGTGTTGTTTGATGTGATTTGAGGCTTTGACTAAGTTTGTATGATGTAACTTGTTGGTATATTTGGTTGACATCCCGGGGCCTCGAGTGAGTTTCGGATGGTTAACGGATCAAATTCGGACTTAGAAGAAATCTGAAAGTTTCTGCCTTCTGGTGCAATCGCACCTGCCGAATTTGGCTTGCAGGTGCGAACTTGCAAAAGAGGGATGGGCATCACAGGTGCGTAAGGTCTGTAGAAGCGGACGGAAACTCGCAGAAGCGAGTCCTCAGAAGCGACTTTAAGGACGCAGAAGCATAGGCAAGGGAAGTTGGGCAAGACCACAGAAGCGAACAACTTCTTCGCAAAAGCGAGTCCGCAGAAGTGAAGCAGGCACAAGAGCAGCAGCATGACGGCAAAATCGGGACCACAAAAGTGGTTAGATTTCCGCAGAAGCAGAACCTCTAAACAGCTTACAAAAATAGAGGGATTCCACCAATAGTTTCATTTGGGACATTTCAAGCATGGTTTTGGGCGTTTTTCAAGGGGAATTCACGGGAAAACTTGAGGTAAGTCACTTGTGATCATTGTTAGTCAATAAGATTGGATTATCATTGAGTATTTCTACTAGATTACATGTTTTTGAGGTGAAATTTGAGGATTTGGGCTTAGGAATTTCAAAATAAGAATTTGAGATTTGGAGGTCGAGTTGAGATCGGATTTTAATAAATTTGGTATGATTGGACTCGTGGTTGAATTGGCGCCCATATTTTGTTATTTTTTCTGGGTTCTGAGATGTGGGCTCCATAGAAAAATTTTGGATGCGATTTAGGATTTTGTTGGAAAATTAGTCTTTTCATATGGAATTAATTCGTATAATTCATTTTGACTGAATCAGATTATTTATAGCTAGATTCAAGGCGTTTGGATGCCGATTCGCGAGGCAAAGGTATTTCAGAATAAAGAATTACACGGTTTGATGTAAGTAATAGTTTTAAATTTGGTCCTGAGGGTATGAAACCATGGATTATGTGTTATGTGATTGGTTTTGAGATGACGCACATGTTAGGTGCCGGCGTGTGGGCGTGCACCATAGGAATTGTGAATTAGTCAATTCCATGGATCTGTGTAGTTGAATAATTTGTTGTTACCCATACATTTTCCACGTATTAGAGAAATTAAACTATAGATCATGTTTAAACCATGTGTTTACACTGTTGGGACCCGCAAAGGTCGTGTATATGTTGAATTATCTGCTAAATTGTTGTTTCATACTCAGTCACAATTTTATTGCATATTACATCTCAATCTCTATTGTTCATTATTGATTCATCATATCATTGCTTTTTGGGATTCTTATCATGATTTCTGAGAGCCCGAGAGACTGCAGAGTTTGATGACAGAGTGAGGCCGAGGGCCTGATTGTGAGGATATTTATGGGATAGGGTTGCACGCTACAGCATGTTTGATTGTTATATGCCATGATTGGCTTGTTATAGTGCTTGGGTTGAAGGAGCCCCTCTGGAACCTGTACACACCCCTAGTGAGCGCAGGTACCTACTGAGTGCGAGTGCCGAGTGCCGAATGATGAGTGATTGAGAGGAATGAGTGACTGTGAGGAAAGAGTGATTGTGAGGTTGGAGTGAATGGGAGGACTAAGTGACTGCTACTCTGAGAGGATGCTTTGATTTCATTACTGTTGCACTTCAGCTGTCATATATCAGTGTATTGGAAATTTCAGAAAGACATTATCTTCTGTTTCAGTCGAATTTGATATGAAATTACTGTTTGAGTTTTAAATGTTGAAATTAAAAGCATGCTTACCCTATTTTATGTCAAAAATTATTGTATTTGGACTTAGCTGTGAAGCTCGTCACTATCTTCAGTTCTTTATTTAGTATTGTTACTTACTGAGTTGGTTGTATACATACTACACCCTGAACTTCGTGTGCACATCCATGTGATCTCGGATACAGTGGCGGTTTATTCCTTCGCACAGTCGATTTTCCGGAGATTCTGATGTAGGTGTCGTGTTTCGCAGACCTTATCTTTCCTTCCCTATCTTCTTGTTTATTGTATTTGTCTCAAATTAATATAGATTGTGTTTTCCATACTTGTGATATATAGATGCTCATGTACTCAGTGACACCCCGATAGTTGGGAAATTCTACGTTATGTTTTGGGTTTTCTATCCCGTTTGTGAGAACTTTTTCTATTAAATCTTTTTTAATTCATTCTTGTTAAAAGTGTTAGAAACATTTGTGAGAAATCGACTTGCCTAGTACCGTGTTAGGCGCCATCACGACGGGTTAGTATTTTGGGTCGTGACAGTAACTAATTGTAACTATCATTTCATGACTACATCTTTTGTGTTATAATTGTTTGTACGTGCTTTACTTGAAATTGTTAGCACATGTTCCATATTTGTTGTCAATATCACCTTATATATGCCAATTGTTGATTGTAACCACTCGTTGAATTCATACTTTACTTGTTACATGCCTTAATTGTCAATTGATGTTCATAAATTGTGCCTCGGCTTATGGATTGTCATTTCCTTGCTATTTGATTTCGTGAGCTATCATGTGTCCTTTTTCATCGGTTGTGACTTCTTTGTGTAGCCTCGTTATTCCTTTTTACTTTGTGGTATACCGTAGTTGGTTGTAATTTGGTTGCTTACTTTGTGTTGCAGTTGGAGCGTGTTGCACGGTGCAACGAAATTTATTTGAAAGATTATATTGTTGGAGTGGGATGCATGCCGTAACGTAATTTATTTGAAAGATTATATTGTTGGATCGGGTTGCACGCCGCAACGAAATTTATTTGCAAGACTATATTGTTGAATCGGGTTGCACGCCGCAACGAATGAACAAATATAAAATTATTGTGGTATTAAGGTTAATCCCGATTGTGATTCTCATGATGCATTTCATGTTAGGACGGTTATTTTGGTTTCTTAAATAACCTCATTGTATTTGATTATAATTAATTAATCGTCAATATATTAAAAATGGAATAATATTGACTTCCTGTATAAGCCATGCATTTTATGTGATATGTTAAGTTGCTGAAAAGAATTTAGCAGATATAAATGAAAGAATTTTCAAGTTGTTCCACTTGTGTGTCTTTCAAAAATAAAACTAATACCTCATTCGAAGGTCAACTAATTTAAATGATGATTATATTTTTACTCTAATTGATATCTCAATCCTCTCATTATCTTATTGTTGTGTACATTGCGTGAAAAAATTGTTATTTCGTTTTACTTTAATAAATCTCATATTTATTTCGTTAAAACTTGATTGAATGTCATATTTTGTATAAATACAACATTTTATCGGATCTCATCTACTTCTAAACTAAACTCAATTGGTATTCTATTTGTACAACCTCTCCATTATTTTACCTCATTTAAATCCTAAATTATTTTAATCACTGATTTGATGTTGCACTACATTTAATTTGGAAATTATATTTAATTATGTTTAAATTATTCATTGGTCATCTTGGTTTATATTGATACGGAAATTATACATATGGTAGCACAAGGATTTTGACGTGCAAAAAGTGATTTGGAAGATGTGGGCACAAGATGCCACCTGTGTAAGAATTTAAAAGTTGTGAACCATGAATTTAGATTTCGAGAAGTGATACCTCGAGTAATTTATGTTGAATTACGTGCATCATAAATAATATTATTGATTGATTTGTCATATGATTCCGTACTTGAACCTACTCATATGTCATTGGTGCTCTAACTATGTTGTTGCATAATTACTTAATTGTTTTCTCATTATTATTCCGAGTTCTCATTGTTGATCTGAATTGGAAATTCTTTGGTTAATGGCCTTACATTGATATTCCTTACTTTTTCGCTTTATTTAGCATTTTGTGCAAGTTTATATGTCCGGTAGGTGTCTTGACCTGGCCTCAGAACTACTCTATCCATATATCAATCTATTATTTATTGAAGAGCGGCCCGCTCCCATGAGAGTATGGTATATAATCTTGCCGAAGGAAACGGCCCAATCCCATAAGATGTGCGCACTGCCGAGAGTCGAACGACACGAACCATAGATGTATCTATCCTGCTGAGGCGAATGGCCTGATCCCATTATAATAAGAAGCTCTGACGAGTCCTTGACCCCACTCACGAAGGTACATATGAGTTATGAGATACTTTGGGGAAACCGTTCGATGGGAACGCATAATGCGGGAGAAACTCATAAGAGGAGTACAATTATTCCATGGAAAATCATAAAGTTCATCTGAATCTCTACAATAGTGAGTCTACCACTCTACAGAAGTCTAGGCTCAAATTGTAACGTGTAGTAAATGAATCTAGTAGGTAAGAGACAACTCAAATAGTACAATTATAGCATGGCGTGAACCTGAGTCTATCCGGACAATAACATGAATATAGCTACGTATGAAGTCTCGTCACCTCGTGCGTACGTAGCCCCCACAATAAGTAACAAATATCAATTACAACACCTAGGGGCAGTTTCCCGCTCACAGAGTTAGACATGAGACTTACCTCGCTCAGAAGTTCCATAACTTGCTCCAAAGCCTCTATAATACCTCAAACCATTGCCCGTCGCTCCAAAACTAGTCAAACAATGTGAAAACCCATATAAATATACTCTAATACTTATAACAAATCAATTTAAACAAATTCCCAACTCCGCTCGAAAAGTAGATAAAGAAACCCTTGGTCCCACGTGCCCGGATTTCGAAAATCTTTGAAGATAAACGTTATCCATAGCCTCACGAACTCAAATATATAATTTATTCTCAATTCCATGTTCAATTTCGTGGTCAAAATCCAAAAATATCAATCTTAGGTCTTCTTCCAAACACCCCACAATTTCTACTAATTTCCATGTTTAAATCCTTATACAAACCATGTATTTAACTTTTAATAGGTGGGAATCACTTACCTTGTGTGGCTTGATGAATATTTCCCCTTGAAGCTCCCAAAAATCACCCCAACTAAGTGAAAATGAGAGAAAATAGGCCAAATCCCGTTTTAAAAAGAACCTTATGCCCAGATGATTTTTTGCAATTGCGGTTCACTAACCGCATCTGCGACACCGCTTCTGCAGTCGACCTTGCCGACCAACCGCTTCTGCAGTCTCAACCCTGCTTCTACGGGTGCACATCTGCGCAAGGGCGTCCGCTTTTGCGGACCAGCCTCCCCACTCAATCCCGCTTCTACCCCAAATGCACCGCATCTACGGACACGCATGTGCGGAAAGGACCTCGCACCTGCAACCTCTGCCTGCTTCCTACTTGACCGCTTCTGCGGTGTTGATACCCCAATTCTTCCCTCACATTTTTCAAATATATATATATATATATATATATATATATATTTTTTTTTTTTAAGTGCATATGCATTTTTATTTGATGTACAAGCATACAAAAGTATTTTTCATAATTTTCTATAATATTTTTTAAAGACTTTAAATCAATTTATTTCTGCATTTTTATTATATAAATATCTAATAATTATCCTCCAAATTATTTTTTTTGAGGATCTAATCATTTATACCAATATGAGCTTTTAAATATTTTCAGGGCATTTCTTATAATTACATTTGCATTTTTAGGGCCAAATTGCACATTTTGAAACAATAGCCCATATGCATGTATAAATACATTATTTATGCAAAAGATAATTTTTTATATTTTTATAATGTTAAATAATTGTTTTTAATCATTTTTATGCACAAATTATATTTTTAATATTTATTAATTACTTTTATAAATTATTTATTGATAAAATACTAGGTATTTAAATAATAGCTTTATTTTAACCTATTTTCGGACCTAAAACTACCCAATCCCAGCCCAATAACCTTTGAGCCCAAACCAAATAACCCTCCGACCCAACCAATTAACCAACCTGACCCAGAACCTCCGACTAATCGTGGTCGTTGATCTTCGAGATCAACAACCCATATTACCCCGTCCCTTTTTAATTAACCAAACTCCCCTAACCCTAAACATTCCTCACCGCTCTCTTATCTCTCAAACCCTAGCGTCTCCCCCTCCCCCCCCAAATTTTCTCCCCTAATCCCACCGGACATAGGGTTGCATGGCTAGTTCTTGCCATATTCTACTTCCCCCTGGTACTAGAACCTTCTATATACCGCTTGCCCAAACATGGCAAGCGAATTTCATCAACATCGAACCAAAGTTGGTTCAGTTCCTTGGCCTATTTTCGTCTATGTTCGTTCTAGTTCTTTTATGGTATGAATCTCTATGTATTTCTGTGATTCCTACTCACCCTAAAATTAGGGTTTCAGATTCTTTTAAATAGAAACAAATCTGGTTCGATCCTTTGATTTTAAAAGGTATTTATGTCTATGTTCATCCTATTATATGCAACATGTTATTTTTACCTTTTATTTACTTTTTAGAATTTTGCCGATTTTACACTTTCCCTAAACTTAGGGTTTGAGGTTTTCTCTCTTTTCCTTATTGATTTGATTGCATGTGATGATTCTTTCCTTTCTCGTGCTTGATTGATGATTTTCCTTATTTGGATGTTAATTTCTACTACTATATAAACCCCTCCCCGTTCCCCTTTTGAGACAGACTTGAATCGTGAATGTTTACAAAAAACTGAAGTTATCGCGCTTTGTTCTCTAAATACTCTTGTTCAATATTTTTAGGTTCCTGGTTGGCTAAAAGCCAAGGCCAGAAATTCTAGGTTCTTGCTACTGTGGACTTTGTTCTTTCTTGTTTTTCGTTTAACTGCTCTCTAAATTGTTGAACAACCTCCTCCGGTGCAAGCACTGCTTGGGGCCCATTCTTGAGGCTCTTGTGAACTCTGAAGCATTGGGGATTTGGGGTTTTTGCTACTACACTCCGCACTCCTTTAATTTTACTACTGGTTAGTGTTAAAACCTTCATAATGTTTAATTTCTTTCCTTTTTTCTGTACATGTATCTGAACTTTGGTACAACTATGATGGTGTTCATCTTTGATATCATTATGTGTTAATTGATGCCTTAGAATAGTCTATTGTTTGTGTCATGCTTCACCATAATTTGCACCCTATGATCTCTTATCTCCTAGGATTAGTTCTATACCCATGTAGCATCTTAACATGTTAATTTGGACTTCATTATTGTGGTTGTATGTTGTTTTGCATGTTATGCTTAGATAATGCCCTAGTTCTATGAGAACCCCTTTACTTAAATGAACTTTCAATGAATCTTGTGTATATTGGATTGTTTCAAGACCTGTTCAAACTCGTTTTATGCTATCCTGGATTTCCAACTTTATTTTCTAAGACTCCTGTGATAACATGTTTCCTAGTATGTCTTGGTCTATCTACTGTTCTCTTCTTTCTGTGCTTATCAACATGTGTATCCCTCTATTGTGTTCAAGTGTTGATTAATGTGGCATTAGGTTAAACTAAGTTTAATTTAGACCCTTAGATGTCCACCAGTGCAACCTATGTATGCCTGCAAACCGGTCTCTTCTCCTAATTCCTATGATATTTTCTTATGTGATACTTTGCTATGTGCACCTTGTTGAACCTACTGGTTTGCTTGACTATTTATGATGTATGATCAGTTCAGTGATTTCTATCTACCCTCCTTACTTGTTACTTTGATATTCTAAAATCCTATTCCTAGCCGGCTGAAAGCCAAGGCCATCTAGGCTATGTTGTTGGCCTCCCTAGTGTGAGCACTGCTCGGGGTCCAATTGGGGCCCTTGTGAACTGTGACACACTAAGTTTAGGTTCTAGTCATTTTTCAACTTCTAAAAAACTGTCCCTAATACCCTACCTCCCTATCATGTATTGTGTTGATTCCAAGTGATGCAGTATTTGGTGTTGTGGCTCACTAAAGGGGTCTGAACTCCCCTATGGACCTGTGATCGTGTGGTATGCTAGGCCGAAAATGTTGAAGGCCCAGCAAGTCTTGTTATTTAGTTGTTTATCTGGGCCTGCTATAGGCCTGTCTATTGCCATGTAATATTACTATTTTACTTGTTAATATGTGCCTGTAATAATTTTTTGTATAAACAATTGGGATGTTAATGAGAAGGGAATGGGTAGAATTCTATATCTACATGCCATGGGTAGATAACATGACTATAGGACATGACAATATGTTTGCTATATGTGTTGTTCGATTACATGAGCCCTATAGAAATCATGATATTAGGAGAAGCACAGACACACCCTACTTGTTTCTATTTATACGCTATGTCTACTGTTGCGTGGTTATAGACAGCATATCCATATGAAGTGAGCACTTTGCATGAATAATCAGTTATTCACTAGAAAGCATGCCTATAGGATGTATAATATCTGCTTCGACGACTTAGAAACCATGCCTAGAGGAAATCACACACTTCACTTAACTTGTTTAACATCTGCACATTATTCAAAGCTTGATCGTTTGACTAAATATCTTACCTGCTCTTATGTCTAATTCAGTCCGATTATTAGATATCATGCCTATAGGGAATGAATGCTAATAACAACCTTTTCAATCTGCACCATGCTCAATAGATATCATGCATGTAGGATTTTAATTGCTTAAATTCACTATTGAATGATACTGTCAACCTTTAGAAAGCATGCGTATAGGAGCTAAATATATGAGAATCAGTCCCAATCGTCAGTCTCTAGAAATCATGCTTATAGGACCTCACTACTCGCTCTTCAAACGCTGTTATCCACGCGATTATTAGGAGACATAAGTAATTTTGAGCATATCAACTAGGTTTACTGTCCCTACTGCATAAATCACCTAGAGATAATGTCTATAGGTTTATTGATTTATAGTATGTAGTCTGAATAATCAACGTGTAATACCAAATACTCCCAAACTGTATAGTCGCTTAAAAATCACGTCTATAGGTTTCCTAACCCCCCATAATCTTCAAATCATCTAACTTGGGACAGCACCACCACATATACGATATTGAATTCAGCATCATATACAAATCCTGCCTATAGGATTCTGTAAACTTATTAAAATCTGAAATCTGTTAATGTTAATCAGTTTGGCGTGCATTTGTTGTCTAGATGCGGAGGCTAACTTGAGCCCTTATTTTCTTATATGTGAAAGTCCTAAATGTTTTTCCTGATACCTAGCATTTTCCCTTTTGAGCAACCTAAGTTAAAGTATAGAACCACCCTGAAATAGAGGTCTAAATGCCTCCTGGACCATAGGCATGGGACGGGTATTGCACACATAGGGTACGACTTAGAATTAACTAGTACGCTTTAGGTAAACAACTTAAAGATAGTAATCGGGGAGCAGGAGATGATAGTCTGAGCCTGCTGAATAATATGAGTAACACCCCATATTGAGGGAGTTATGAAGTATTATTTATGTTGCATGGGGTGATCCTTTAGGCTGAAAAACTTAGGACCCCCTCCACTTTTGTTTAAAGTCAATCACTTTATTTGTCCAAATTGTCTCCCTCATCTTAGACTAATTCATATAATTCGAGTTCGACCGGGACCCGCCATTGTGGATCTTGGGGAGTGCGTAACACCTTCTCTTCAAGGTAATTTGAGCCCTTACCCGATCTTTGGTGACGCGAACTGGTTAATCCAGAGTTATTTGCAAAATAGGTGCCCTAACGCACCTTAAAAATCGTTAGGTGGCGACTCTCTCGTTTAACACCCCTTCCCTTTAAAAGTGTTGTCATGACGTCGAAGCCCGATTTTCATGAGAAAGAAAAACGGGGCGCGACAACATGGCTACTCTTCTGGGGAAATATTTAGGCTCTTACCATTGCGAACTTGGTCTATATGATTTAGTCTCTCCCGATAAGCGTGTCTTTATTATTTTGCTGATACTTGAACACCCCGCTCACATTCTCTCTCTTATTGCGACATGCACACCCCCTTCCCTATTCCCATTTTATATGAACTTACATGCAACTCTTCGCTTAATTTGGTTACAATATGGCTCCAACTTTTTAAATTTTGTCATATCATGACTTTCCCAATCCTTACCCCTTTATTGCTTTATTACAATTTTTTACGAACTAACTTCTTCCCTGTTTTCTTTTTTTTCTGTCTTTACATTTATTAAATACTGCATTTATCGCTTTTATCATGCAAAATACTTGAAAACGTATTATTTTATCTTTGCATAAATCACGCTCTACATCATATTCCACTCGTGCGTAATTAATACCATAGCGGCACTTAATGAGTGTCCGCGCTCTTCCTATATTACCCTTTTTAAAATTTGGAAAGGCTTATTTGCAGTAAAACTAGTCGATCAGTGGTGCAATCGACGGGTTCCGTGCCTTCCCCTCTCAAGTTGTCCACTTGAGGGTACCGGTCTAGACTCTTCTAGAAACCCCCACTCTAATATTAACCGTGCATGCATCATGTCTAAACCTAGTATGGGTTAGAACGCTGTCTGCATAATAACTCTCTGAGGCAAGCCTTGTCCAATGACCATCGGGGTTTCCATAATCCCAATGGGCACGATCATGATATGTGCATTATTTGGAGAAAACGTGTCGATATGCTAATCATTAATGTGTAAATGGTCAAATCCGAAGGGGGAAAGAGCTAATTTTATTTGTTTTGCAGAAATGAGACACGAAGTCCCCGGGTTCAGCATGGTTCAAAGTATCCCACCTTTGTTGCTACATTGGTGGGAAAATCCCTCGCCAAGCGACAAAATTCATGTGAAAAGAATTCTTGGAAATTTACCTTCTTTGTTGGACATTCAGCCAAACAATATACTGATCGAGGCCACTACTATGTTCTGGGATGAGAAGCTAGCCGTCTTCCGTTTTGGTGATATAGAAATGACTCCCCTTCTAGAGGAAATAGGAGGCTTTGCTGGGCTTCCCTAGGACAGCCCTGGTCTGTTGGTACCGGAAAATCGCACGTCTCGAGGTTTTCTGAAAATGAAGGGTTTCGGGAAAAATGATGAGTTAGTCTGTCTGAAGAAATCTTACATACCATTCGACTTCCTTGACGAGCGTTATGGGCACAACAAGTCCTATCGTCTTTAGCATGATGAATTTGCTATCACCTCTCTAGGTTGGACTCATCGCCGGGTTTTTGTGTTTATTGCCTATTTTCTGGGGATGCTGGTATTCCCAATACAAGGATAAACGATTCACACTTACTTAGCTATGGTTACTAAGATCCAAAGGAATTGAGGGACAGACTTACACTATTGTCCCAATGATGGTAGCGGAGATATACCGAGCTTTGGACCGTTCCAAGAAAGGATATAGGCATTTTGAGGGTTGCAATCTGTTACTTCAAATATGGCTATTAGAACATCTTCTAAGGAGATAATACCGTCAAGAATTTTCGCGGCGACCATGGAATGACCACATAGCTTTCCACCATATGAAAAGAATGACTTTTATCCCAGACAGGTTTGCACAACTGGAAACATAGTAAGCTGGGTACATTTCTTTAGCAATTTGACTGATGACAAGGTACATTGGATGTTCGAGTGGTTCCCTATCAGTGAATTCATCATCAGGTCGAGAGATGTTCCTCATCTAGTGCTAATCGGATTAAGGGGAATCTATCCTTATGCTCCTATCAGGTTCATGAGGCAAGCTAGGAGAAAATAGGTTATACCATGAGTTTCCAAAATGGTTCATTACAAAGCAAACTTCCAAGGGAACGCCATTCCGTTCAAATGTGAGGCACATCACATGTGGCATCAAAAGATTATTGTGGAGAAAGATACCATCGAGCCAGATAGGTATCATGCCAGCCATGTGTACTTCTACCCATCATGGTTGGTCGATGACATAGCAGGAGAGGTCAAGCCAGGGGTGTTTTGAGGAATAGGGTCATAGATAACGCTACAGAAGTACAAATCAAATACAGTAGGTTGCACAAAAGGGTCTTTGAATATGAGCCCAGGAAATTGTAACATCATAAAGTGGACATGGAAGCAATCAATGAATGGAGGGGAATCGCTACTAAATCAACATAAAGGTTAGAGTATTTGGTGCAGGGTTTGATGGAACTTGAGGGGAAAATGAGGAAAAGAGTCTCGGATTTTCGGAACACATAGGGCATTGAGGGAGGACATCTAGCAAGGGTGTAGCTGTTGTTGGACATGCGTGACCTGGGGAATCTGATTGATATGGCTAAGAAGGCCAAGTTTGGAGGAGTTCCCTCTGGGACCAAGTAGATTAAGAATGATGTTTTCTAGATTCGTTTTAGAATTTGATTGTCATAAGGAAAATTCCACTAGTGACTCTTTATAATTATTGTCGTTTTAGTAGAGATTTGGTCTATTTATTATATTAATGAAATGATGCAGTTATCGGCATTGAGTTTTCTCCAAAGCTATATGTCGCTAGGCCTACCTAGGGCACGATGAGGTCCCCCAAATTAGGATGCGAATTCTGCAATACGTGTTTAAATATCGTAAATATCCTTTTAATACTCTTTACTGACTTGTTTATCTTTTGTTTTTCTTCTTTTCTTTGTCTATTTCCATCCCCTAAGGTTGGTTTGTGCATATTGGCATCATCGGCATATCATACCAGATCTAGAGGTCCTCCACCTCCTCTTTCTCCAAGTGATCCTAAGATCAAATGAAAGGCTAAGATGGATGATCTGAGCGGTATCAGGAAACACAACGCTACACATGCAAAGAATGTTGAAACTTCGGATGGTCGAGGTACTCCGGCACAGAACGACTTGGTTTTGCGATTAGAGCAAAAGATAATGAGGTTACAAGGGGAACTTGAGCAGGTCTGTAACCTGGCAAACCTTGCCCTTACCGTTAATGTTCCCGATATCAACCAACAAAACACCCAAAACTCAACGCCTCCTCAAAACACACAAAACCAGCACCCGCAAAATCCTCCCGCACATCATCAATACGCCACACCTCTCCAAAATCCTAATCCTCCACCAGCACCAACTCCTTTGTAGCATCATCATTATCCGACCCAGTACCCACCAACTACCACATACCATACTCCTCAGAATGCACCACAGCCTACTCCTGACTCGTAAAACTCAACCAATGACCACTATTGCGCCCAGATTCCCGGAGTCCACCAAAGCAATCCCATATATGTGGAAACCTTACCCCACACCCCACAACAGACCCTATGCATATCTGAATCCACCAAGAAGGACCTGCTCATCAGGAACATGGCAAAAGAACTCAAGAAACTTACCGGCAGAGTTCAAAATGTCGAAGGGGGCAAAGGCGTTGAGGGTTTGAATTATGAAGATTTGTGTATTCAGCTGGACGTAGAACTGCCAGAGGGTTATAAACCTCCCAAGTTCAAAATGTTCGACGGAACAGGTGATCCGTAGGTGCACTTGAGAACATATTGTGACAAGCTTGTAGGAGTTGGCAGAGATGAAAGAATCCACATGAAGCTGTTCAGGAGAAGCCTTACTGGAGATGCCCTGTCTTGGTACATTAGTCAAAACCCAAAGAAATGGGTTAATTGGGTAAGCATGGAATCAGATTTCATGGATCGGTTCAGGTTTAACAATGAAAATGCACCAGACATTTTCTACATTCAAAATCTCAAGAAGAAGCCAACGGAAACTTTCTGCGAGTATGCTACTTGGTAGAGGTCTGAAGCTGCAAAAGTAAGAAAAGGGCTGGAAGAAGAACATATGAATAAGTTCTTCGTCAGAGCTTAGGATCCGCAATACTACGAAATATTGATGGTTATTGAGAACCATAATTTTTTTTATATCATCAAGTTGGGAGAGAGAATAGAAGAAGGGATCAAAAGCGGAATGGTGACAAATTTTGAAGCACTCCAAGCCACAAATAAGGTCCTACAGTCAGGAGGTATCTCCGGGAAGAAAGAAGTAGGTGCAGTAATGGTAGCCCAAGGTCTGAAGTATCCTCTCACATACCAAACACCTCCACCCACATATCAGCCTTCACCTCCCAAATACTAACAACCTGCCACCACTTACCATACCTATAACACCCAACCTTCATACTACCACTCACCACCAGCTCGCCAAAACTAACAAAAACCTAGACCAAATATCGACCGCAGACCACCCAAACAATATACCACAATTGCTGAACCTATAGACCAACTGTACGAGAGACAGAAGGTTGCCGGTTATATCACTCTCATTCCCGTTGTCTCCATGGAAAATTCCTCTCAATGGGTCAATCCAAATAAGACATGTGCCTATCACTCAGGCATGAAAGGTCATACTATTGATGAGTGTCGTACTTTGAAGGATAAGATTCAGACATTAATTGACACCAAAGTCATACAAGAAAAGGAGGCTACACCCAATGTCCGTAACAATCCTCTCCCGGATCACAGGGGCGGAGGGGTAAACATGATAGAGACCGATGAAAAATGGGACTCAGATGGGTCAATTGGACTTATTCGAGAAGGGGATAATCCTGAAACATCTCCAGTCACTCTCATACCTATCATGGTACAAACTTAGGTACCAATCGAAGTTGAGGTAGCTACACCAACTCTGCTTGAGGTTGAAGTAACAACACCCTTCATTGTGATGGTAGAACCTACACCATCGTATAAGTCTAATACTATACCATGGGATTATGTTGCAAAAGCAAGAAGGAAAGGAAAAGGAAAAATGGAAGAAACTGGTGCAGCACGAGGGTATGACCACAACTGGTAGGGTTTACATGCCCGAGCATTTGGGGGGAATAAGTAAAGAAGCCGCTTCCAGGCAGCCCATCATTGAAACCAACCCTGGATGATCTTTGGATAAAGGTGCAAGCAAGGGAGTATTCTGTGGTTGATCATTTGAACAAAAACCCTGCTCATATATCAATTCTATTACTACTACTACAGAATTCTGAGGCACACAGGAACGCGTTGATGAAAATATTGAATGAGGCTTATGTACCTAACAACATTACCACTGGAGAGATGGACAATATGGTAGGGAAAGTGTTGGAAAGCCACAAGATCACTTTTCATGAAGACGATCTACCACCAGAAGGACTAAGTCACAATAGGGCACTGCATATCACAGTGCAATTTGAGGATAAATTCATTGCCAATGTCCTGATAGATGGGGGTTCGAGTCTTAACATATGTCCACTAACTACTCTAAAAATATTGGGTAAAGGCCTGCACGAGATACGAGCAGGAAGAATGAATGTGAAAGCATTTGATGGGTCACAACCTGGGTTGATGTTGAGTTTCAAGTGTTCGACATATCTGCTACCTACAACCTATTGTTGGGAAGACCTTGGATATATGTCGCTGGGGTCGTAGCTTCTACTCTACATCAGGTCATGAAGTTTGAGTGGAACCATCAGGAAGTGATCATCCATGGGGATGGAAGTAATCCCATTTGCACCACTGTTCCGGTTATCGAGAATAGAAGGAAGTTGGGTGGAGAAACATACCATCGCATCGAGTGCATCAATGCAATTGAAAAGGACAAATGGTGGAGCAATACGATAAAAGGCATATTGGCATGGATAGGGTATGAGCCTAGCAAAGGTCTCGGTAAGAATCTCCAGGGGATCACCAAACCAATATAGCTAAAGCGTCACGGCAAAACTTTTGGGCTTGGGTATGAATACACCTGGCACGAGTATTAGAATTGGTCTCCACCATGGCATGGTCCTTATTACCCTCTAGAGGAACCAGTACCACATTTGAGCCAGTCATTTCATCAAGCTGACATGATGTGGGAGTCCGAAGAAGATGAAGTTCTAGTTGGTATAAGGAATCTGTTTCTAGATGATGAAGACATGGATTGTAGTGCGGTAGTTGAGGAGGAGGAGGAAGGCCTCATTATTCAGACCGTGGAGAAGGGATTTGTTCTCAAGAATTGGACTGCTGCACCATCAAGGGCCCATCGAGTTCCCGGATAGCCTGGCAATTAGCATCATTTGTTTTAAAAAGAAATTTTTACGAGCATTTAAAATATTTTTAGTATTTTGTTTTAAGCATGTTTTGTTTTGAAATAATTGCTTAGGTCATCGAGCCGTACCTGTTTGACATTTTCAAGATTTATCTAAATGCATTGTTGTTTTTAATATTTATTATTATTCTTTACATTTTTTTTCTCTACAGTATTATTACCTATCCCGATGAACATATGGCTGTGACATGTAATGAGACAACACAATATAAGGATAATAATTCAGAGGATCTGGAAGAGGATATAATTCCCGAGGAAATTGTCAAAGAAGTGGAAAACTTTAAAAACAAAACTAAGTCCAATTTGGATGAGACTAAAACAGTTAATCTAGGATTCTCTAAAATAGTCAAGCAAACACGTGTAAGCATTCACCTGTCACCATCAGAGAAAGAAGAGTACACTCGTTTCCTGATGGAATGTGAGGATATATTTGCATTGTCCTATGATGATATGACCGGTTTGGTCACATCCATAGTGACTCATAAACTACCTACCAACCCAATGTGTCCACCAGTAAAGCAGAAGCTCAAAACGTTCAAGCCAGATATGAGTTTGAAAATCAAAGAAGAAGTCACCAAGCAGATCAAATTTAAGGTTCTCACAGTGGTTGAATATCCAACTTGGTTGGCTAACATCGTGCTAGTTTCGAAGAAGTACGGGAAAGTCAGAGTATTAGTCGATTATCAGGACCTAAACAGAGCTAGTCCCGAAGATGATTTCCCGTTACCCAACATACACATACTGATCGACAATTGCGCCAAGCATGAACTCCAATCCTTTGTGTATTTCTTCGCGGGATATCATCAGATCTATATGGATGAAGAGGATGCCAAAAAGACAGCTTTTATCACACCATGGGGGTGTACTGCTATAAAATGATATCGTTTGGTCTGAAGAATGCTGGGGCCACTTATATGAGGGCCATGACAACTATTTTCCACGACATAATACACAAGGAGATAGAGGTATATGTGGATTACATCATCATCAAATCCAAGAAGGGTACATATCACATAGCAAACTTGAGGAAATTCTTTGATCATCTTCGGAGGTACAATTTGAAATTGAATCCCACAAAATGTGCCTTCGGGGTCCCCGCATGAAAGTTATTAGGGTTCATCATCAGCCGCCAACGAATTGAGCTAGACCAATCAAAGGTCAAGACTATCCACGATTTTCCATCTCCAAAGAACAAGAAAGATGTGATGAGCTTCTTGGGATGCCTTAATTACATCAGCCTCTTCATAGCACAATCAACCCTGATCTGTGAGTCGATTTTCAAAATGTTAAAGAAGGATGCCTAAACCAATAGGACTGAAGACTGCCAGAAAGCTTTTGACAGAATCAAAGAATATTTGTCCACACCGCCAGTCTTGGTCATACCAGAACCTGGTAGACCACTGCTACTCTATATCTCTGTATTAGATGGGGCTTTCGGTTGTGTCCTGGGAAAACACAATGAGATGGGAAGGAAAGAACATGCCATATACTATCTGAGTATGAAGTTTACACCCTACGAAGCACAGTATTCTTTGCTGGAATGCACCTGTTGTGATTTGACCTGGATAGCCCAAAAATCGAGGCACTACTTCTGTGCCTATACCACGTATCTCATATCAAGAATGGACCCTCTGAAGTACATTTTCCAGAAACCCATGCATATAGGGAAGCTGGAAAAATGGCAGATATTGTTGAGTGAATTCAACATCGTCTATGTGACTCAGAAGGTGGTTAAGGGACAAGCATTAGCGGATCATCTTGCGGAAACTCCTGTAGGAGGAGAATACGAACCACTAAAAATGTATTTTCATGATGAAGAAGTATCATTTGTAGGAGAAGATATCGCCGAAGCCTACGACGGTTGAAGAATATTTTTCGATGGAGCCGCAAACTTCAAAGGAGTGGGTATTGGAGCCGTTTTGGTGTCAGAAACAGGTCAACATTATCTGGTATTTGCAAAACTCAGATTTTCGTGCACCAATAATATAGAACAATTTCAAGCTTGCATATTGGGGTTAAATTTGGCCGTTGACATGAATATCCAGGAATTACTAGTAGTTGGCGATTCAGATCTGCTGGTACATCAGGTGTAGGGAGAATAGGCTACAAAGAATACCAAGATATTACCATATCTATATCATGTGCAAGAGATGATGAAGAGGTTCACGAAGATAGAGTTTAGACATGTCCCAAGAATCCAGAATGCATACACAGACGCATTGGCCATTTTTCCCTCCATGATACAGCATTAGGACAAGAATTTCATCGACCCCATTCCGGTAAGGATTCATAATCAGCCAGCTTATTGTGCTCATGTTGAAGAAGAAGCAGACGGGAATCCATGGTTACATGATATCAAGGAGTACTAGGAAAAAGGAGAGTACCCGGAGCATGCAAATCATACTAAAAAACACACGCTCCAAAAATTGTCCAACCATTTCTTCCAAAGTGGAGGAATTATGTACAAAAGGACTCCAGACTTGGGATTATTATGGTGTGTTGACGCCAAGGAAGCTTCCAAACTGCTCGAAGAGATACACTCTGGAATTTGCGGACCACACATGATTGGTTTCGTTTTATCCAAGAAGATACTGAGGGTAGGTTATTTTTGGATGACTATGGAAACAAATTGCATCAGGTATGTCCAGAAATGTCATCAGTGCCAAATATATGCAGATATGATATAGGTGTTGCCAAATGAACTCAATGCAACGAGTGCACCTTGGCCTTTTGCCGCTTGGGGAATGGACGTCATTGGACCAATCAAGCCCGTCGCTTCAAACGGGCACAGGTTCATTTTAGTGGCCATAGACTACTTCACAAAGTGGGTCGAAGATGCATCCTACAAAGCTATAACCAAGAAAGTCATCGCAGATTTTGTTAGATATCATATTGTTTGCCGATTTGGGGTTCCAGAGTCCATCATCACCGACAACTCCGCCAATCTCAATAGTGACCTAATGAGATCTATGTGCGATACCTTCAAAGTCAAGCACAAGAATTCCACAACATACAGGCCTCAAATGAATGGAGCCGTGGAGGCCGCAAATTAGAATATCAAGAAAATACTGAGGAAGATGGTAGACAACCACAAGCAATGGCACGAGAAATTACCATTTTCTTTATTAGGGTACCAGACCACAATTTGCACGTCAAACGGGGCAACTGAACTCAGTGATACAGAGTGGGTAAGAAGTCGCTATGAACAATTAGCTCTTATTGATGGGAAAAGAATGAATGCAGTGTGTCATGGCCAACTTTATCAGAACAGAATGTACAGAGCTTTCAACAAAAGGGTCAAACCTAGACAGTTCACACCGGGGTAGCAAGTGCTGAAACGAATCTTTCCACATTAGGATGAAACCAAAGTAAAATTCTCACCCAACTGGTAAGGACCCTATATGGTTCACAAAGTACTAATAGGAGGAGCACTCATACTCGCAGAAATGGATGGAGAGATTTGGCCAAAGCCTATCAACTCAAATGCAGTCAAAATATACTATGTTTAAAGTTGTTTACATTTATGCAATTGATGTAACTAGACTATGCTTGACCTGATTTCTATTTAAGAGGAGATACGTAGGCAGCCCTATGGGTTTGATCACAATTCAATAAAATTCTCATTTTCCCCAACATGAGAAACTCGGGCAGAATTTTGAGGAGGACCCTCAACATTCTGAAGCAAGTCCAGCCATCATCGTCATATACAGAACGGTCAGAGAATCGCCTAAGTAAACTGGGGCAGTATTTTAAGGAGGACCCTCAAATTCTAAGGAATTTGCAATGTCTCTAAAGTATCACAGTCATTGGTTCATTTAATTTATCCGACATTACATACTAATGTATTTTAAATAACTACATTAATCATATGCACGCACTTTTTTTTTGAAAGCTTTATTTTATGAAACAGCCAGATGCTACCCATGGTAACTCGAGCTGGATTTTGATGTAGAGCGAGGCAAAGCAAGTAGGCGGAGGCACGAACCAACCTTCCCCCGTAAAACTCACGATTATCCTTTGGATGCAGGAACAAGAAATATTCTCAAATTCGGGCACACCTTAGAATCACTATCTTCATAACGACAAAGCTGCCAAGCGCAAACACATTTCCAGCTAAGAAATACTCTGCTACTACTTACTATTTGTTCATTTTATGAGACTAAGCATCGTCTCCATCTTGCATGAGGCTAAGCCCTGCCTCCTTAATTGCATAAGGCTAAGCATTGCCTTCCCCCTGTACGAGACTAAGCATCGTCTCCACCTTTGCATGAGGCTAAGCCATGCCTGCTCAATTGCATAAGGCTAACCATTGCCTTCCCCCTGCACGATACTAAGCATTGTCTCCCACTTGCATGAGGCTAAGCCCTGCCTCCTTAGTTGCATAAGGCTAAGCACTGCCTTCCATTGCATGAGATTAAGCATTGTATCCAATGTTTGCATGAGGCTAAGCCCTGCCTCATCAACTGCATAAGGCTAAGCTCTGCCTTCCCATTATATGAGACTAAGCACTATCTCCATCTTGCATGAGGTTACTCCCTGCCTCCTCAATTGCATAAGGCTAAGTTCTGCCTTCCCATTGCATGAGACTAAGAACTATCTCAAATCTTGCATGAGGTTAAGCCCTGCCTCCTCAATTGCATAAGGCTAAGGTGTGCCTTCCCATTGCATGAGACTAAGCATTGTCTCCATCTTGCATGAGGCTAAGCCCTACCTCCCCAACTGCATAAGGCTAAGCTCTGCCTTCCCATTACATGAGACTAAGCACTGTCTCCATCTTGTATGAGGCTAAGCCCTACCTCCTCAACTGCATACGGCTAAGCTCTACCTTCCCTTTGTATGATACTAAGCACTTTCTCCATCTTGCATGAGGCTAAGCCATGCCTCCTCAACTGCATAAGGCTAAGCTCTACCTTCCCATTGCATGAGACTAAGAACTGTCTCAAATATTTCATGAGGCTAAGCCTTGCCTCCTCAACTGCATAAGGCTAAGCTCTGCCTTCTCATTGCATGAGACTAAGCATTGTCTCCAATCTTGCATTAGGCTAAACCCCTGCCTCTTCAACTGCATAAGGCTAAGCTCTACCTTCCCCCCACACGAGACTAAGCATTGTCTTTTCTTGCATGACAACAAAAGTTGCTCTATTCCAAAAACCTTGCATCATTCTCTTCTCTCCAGGCTGAGCTCTGCCTCTGACCTTACACAAGACTAAGATCTATCTTGTCTTATCTCAAACATCATATCTTTGCATCTCATAGGCTGAAACATAGCCAAATTTTCCGAAGGCGTCATAGTCTGAAGGCATCATCCTCATAGCCGGAAAAGAGCATGCCATGGCCTTAGGATCTCTAAATATTGCACATCATTATTCAAAGGTATCATGGTTCAGAGGCACCATCTTCATAGCCCGAGAACATCATTTCATGGCCTGTGAATCATTTACCGCACAAGTCATGACCCGGGGCATCATGATCTAAGGACGTCATCCTCACCATCCAAAGACGATCTCCATGGTCCAAAGGAAATTTGCGTTATGTTTAAATTTATGCGATAATATATATGCATGCATCATATTTTGAATTTGCAGGTGATCAGGAAGCAACCGTTCTCCTAACGGGAGCAATCTTCGCTCCAGTTTCCATTCAACGTTCATATCCTTAAACTATTTCAAAAGTAACTAATCACTGTCCGTTACCCATTACCATATGATACCCACTCAAATATCCATAACCGCTCTCAATCCCGAGTTGTCCTATCAAGAATATTTTGTCTGTTCTTACAACAACTCCATCGGTTTATTCCACTGTTGGATCCAAAACTACACATGGCCTGATTCCTGTAAAATCAGGGATATGTACGCAGCTCAGAAACTAGGGTCCGACCTATAATTTTTCAAAATCAGCCGTTCGGTCAAAATCGATCATCATTTCTTTACCCGACAACTCTTTCATTCTTCCCAGGTAAAGAGAGGCAGCTATTGATACCCAATGTTTCCCTCACACTTTCCAAATATATATATATATATATATATACCTTCAAAATAACACATATGCATCATCATTTCATTTACAAGCATACACAAGTATTTTTCATAATTGTTTTTAATGACTTTAAATCAATTTATTTCTGCATTTTTATTATATAAATATCTAATAATTACCCTCCAAATTATTTTTTTATGAGGATCTAATCATTTATACCAATATGAGGTTTTAAATATTTTCAGGGCATTTCTAAAAATTACATTTGCATTTTTAGGGCCAAATTGCACATTTTGCAACAATAGCCCATATGCATGTATAAATACATTATTTATGCAGAAATGTTAAATACTTTTTATATTTTTATAATATTAAATAATTATTTTTAATCATTTTCATGCACAAATATTAATTACTTTTATAAATTATTTATTGATAAAATACTGGGTATTTAAATAATAGCCTAATTGTAACCTATTTTCGAACCTCAAACTACCCAATCCCAGCCCAATAAGAGCCCAAACCAAATACCCCCCCCCCGACCAAACCAATTAACCACCCCGACCCAGAACCCCGACTAATCGTGGTCGTTGATCTCCGAGATCAACGGCCCGTATTACCCCGTCCCTTTTTAATTAAGAAAACTCCCCTAACCCTAACCATTCATCACCGCCCGCCGCCCTTGAATCCTCTCATCTCTCAAACCCTAGCGTCTCCCCCCCAAATTTTCTCTCCTAATCCCACCGGATATGGGGTTACATGGCTGTTTCTTGCCATATTCTACTTCCCCATGGTACTAGAACCTTCTATATACCGCTTGCCTAAACATAGCAAGGGGATTTCATCAACGTCGAACCAAAGATGGTTCAGTTCCTTGGCCTATTTCCGTCTATGTTCATTCTTGTTCTTTTATGGTATGAATCTCTGTGTATTTTCGTGATTCCTAATCACCCTAAAATTAGGGTTTCAGATTCTTTTAAATCGAACCAAATCTGGTTCAATCCTTTGATTTTAAAAGGTATTTCTGTCTATGTTCATCCTATTATTAGCAGCATGTGATTTTTACCTTTTATTTACTTTTTAGATTTTTGCTGATTTTACACTTTCCCTAAAATTAGGGTTTGAGATTTTCTCTCTTTTCCTTACTAATTTGATTGCATGTGATGATTCTTTCCTTTCTCATGCTTGATTGATGATTTTCCTTGTTTGGATGTTAATTTATTCTACTATATAAACCCATCCTCGTTCCACTTTTGAGACAGACTTGAATCGTGAATGTTTACAAAAAACTAAAGTTATCGCGCTTTGTTCTCTAAATACTCTTGTTCTATATTTTTAGGTTCCTGGCTGGGTGAAAGCCAAGGCCAAAAATTCTGGGTTCTCGCTACTGTGGACTTTGTTCTTTCTTGGTTTTCCCTTAACTGCTCTCTAAATTGTTGAACAACCTCCTCCGGTGCAAGCACTGCTTGGGGCCCATTCTCGAGGCTCTTGTGAACTCTGAAGCATCAGGGATTTGGGGTTTTTTCTACTACACTCCGCACTCTTTTAATTTTGCTACTGGTTAGTGTTTAAACCTTCATAATGTTTAATGTCTTTCCTTCTTTCTGTACATGTATCTGAACTTTGGTTCAACTATAATGGTGTTCATCTTTGATATCATTTTGTGTTAATTGATGCCTGAGAATAGTCTATTGTTCGTGTCATGCTTCACCATAATTTGCACCTTGTGATCTCTTATCTCCTAGGATTAGTTCTATACCCATGTAGCATCTTAACATGTTAATTTGGACTTCAGTATTGTGGTTGTATGTTGTTTTGCATGTTATGCTTAGATAATGCCATAGTTCTATGAGAACCCCTTTACTCAAATGAACTTTCAATGAATCCTATGTATATTGGATAGTGTCAAGACCTGTTCAAACTCATTTCATGTTGTCCTGGATTTCCAACTCTATTTTCTAAGACTCCTGTAATAACATGTTTCGTAGTATGTCTTGGTCTATCTACTGTTCTCTTCTTTCTATGGTTATTAACATGTGTATCCCTCTATTGTGCTCAGGTGTTGATTAATGTGGCATTAGGTTAAGCTAAGTTCAATTTAGACCCTTAGATGTCCACCAGTGCAACCTATGTATGCCTGCAAACCTGTCTCTTCTCCTAATTCCTATGATATTTTCTTATGTGATACTTTGCTATGTGCACCTTGCTGAACCTACTGGCTTGCTTGACTATTTGTGATGTATGATCAGTTCAGTGATTTCTATCTACCTTCCTTACTTGTTACTTTGACTTTCTAAATTCTTATTCATAGTCGGTTGAAAGCCAAGGCTATCTAGGCTCTGTTGTTGGCCTCCCTAGTGTGAGAACTGCTTGGCGTCCAATTGAGGCCCTTCTGAACTCTGACACACAGGGTTAGGCTTTAGTCATTCTTTAACTTCTAAAAACCTGTCCCTAATACCTACCTCCCTATCATGTATTGTGTTGACTCCAAGTGATGCAATATTTGGTGTTGTGGCTCACTAAAGGGGTCTGAACTCCCCTATGGACATGTGATCGTGTGGTATGCTATGCCAAAAATGTTGAAGGCCTAGAAAGGCTGGGTATTTAGTTGTTTATCTGGGCCTGCTATAGGCCTATCTATTGCCATGTAATATTACTATCTTACTTGTTAATCTAGGCCTGTAATAATACTTTTGTATAAATAATTGAGGTGTTAGTGAGAAGGGAATGGGTAGAATTTTATATGTACATTCCATGGGTAGATAACATGACTATAGGACTTGACAATATGTTTGCTATATGTGTAGTTCAATTACATCAGCCCTATAGAAATCATGATATTAGGAGAAGCACACGCACACCCTACTTGTTTCTATTCAGACGCTATGTCTACTGTTGCGTGGTTATAGACAGCATATATATATATATAAAGAGAGCACTTTACATGACTACTCAGTTATTCACTACAAAGCATGCTTATAGGATGTATAATATCTTCTTCGACGACTTAGAAACCATGCCTATAGAAAATCACACACTTTACTTAACTTGTTAACACCTGCACATTATTCAAAGCATGATCGTTTGACTAAATGTCTTACCTGCTCTTATGTCTACTTCTGTCTGATTATTAGATATCATGCCTATAGGGAATGAATGCTAATAACAACCTTTTCAATCTGCACCACGCTCAATAGATATCATGAATATAGGATTTTTGTTTCTTAAATTCGCTATTGCATCATACTGTCAACCTTTAGAAAGCATGCCTATAGGAGCTAAATATATGAGAATCAATCCCAATCGCCAATCTCTAGAAATCATGTCTATAGGACCTCACTACATGCTCTTCAAACGCTGTTATCCACGCGATTATTAGGAGACATAAGTAATTTTGAGCATATCCAATAGGTTTATTGTCCCTACTGCATAAATCACCTAGAGATCATGTCTATAGGTTTATTAATTTATAACACGTAGTCTCAATAATCAGCGTGTAATACCAAATACTCCTAAACTGTATAGTCGCTTAGAAATCACGTCTATAGGATTCCTAACACCCCATAATCTGCAAATCAGCTAACTTGGGACAGCACCACCACATATACGATATTGAATTCAACATCACATAGAGATCCTGCCTATAGGATTCTGCAAAATTATTAAAATTTGCAATCTGTTAATGTTAATCGGTTTGGCGTGCATTTGTTGTCTAGATGCAGAGGCTAACTTGATCCCTTATTTGCTTATATGTGAAAGTCCTAAATGTTTTACCTGTCGCCTAGTATTTTCCCATTTGAGCAACCTAAGTTAAATTCTAGAATCACCCTGAAATAGAGGTCCAAATACCTTCTGGACCATAGGCATGTGAAGGGTAGTGCACGCATAGAGTACGACTTAGAATTAACTAGTACGCTTTAGGTAAACAACTGAAAGATAGTAATCGGGTAGCAGGAGATGATAGTCTGTACCTGCTGAATAATATGAGTAACACCCCATCTTGAGGGAGTTACGAAGTATATTTATGTTGCATGGGGTGATCCTTTAGGCTAAAAAACTTAGGACCCCCTCGACCTTTGTTTAAAGTCAATCACTTTATTTGTCCAAATTTCTTCCCTCCTCTTAGACTAAATCATATAATTCGAGTTTGGCCGGGACCCACCGTTGTGGACCTCGAGGAGTGCCTAACACCTTCTCCTCAAGGTAATTTGAGCCCTTACCCGATTTTTGGTGACGCGAACTGGTTAACCCTGAGTTATTTGCAAAATAGGTGCCCTAACGCACCTTAAAAATTGTTAGGTGGTGACTCTCTCTTTTAACACCCCTTCCCTTTAAAAGAGTTGTCACGACGTCGAAGCTCGATATTCTCAAGAAATAAAAATGGGGCGCGACATGCGATCTCCTTCACGCTTTTGCGGGATCACATCTGCGGTGCCCACTCCGCAAATGCGATGACACCAGCAGCTGCCAACTTCAGCAAAAATTCTTTATGTTCAAAACTTGATCCGTTAACCACCTGAAATCTACCTGAGGCCTCCAGGACCTCAACCATATATACCAACATGTCCTATAACACAATATGAACTTAGTCAAACCCTCAGATCACCTCAACAACATAAAAAACATGAATCGCACATGGATTCAAGCCTAATGAACTTTGAAACTTCTAATTTCTACAACCTACGCCGAAACCTATCAAATCACATCCAATTGACCCCAAATTTTGCACACAAGTCACAAATGACACCACAGACCTACTCTAACTTTTAGAATCAAAATCCGTCGCCGATATCAAAAAGTCCACTCTCGGTCAAACTTTCCAAAATTTCAACTTTCTCCATTTCAAGCCTAATTCCGCTACGGACCTCTAAATCCACATCCGGACACGTTCCTAAAAGAAGAATCACCATACGGAGCTATTATCAGGCTCGAAATCCCAAATGGACATCGATAACATTAAAATATACTTCAACCCAAATTTATGAAATTCTTCCAAAATGCCAACTTTCCACAATAAGCGTCGAAATGCTCTCGGATCATCCAAAATCCGATACGGACGTACGCCCAAGTCCAAAATCATCATACAAATCATTTGGAATTTTTAAATCTCGATTCTAAGGTCGTTTACTCGAAAGTCAAATGTTAGCCAATTCTTCTGACTTAAAGCTCCCGAAATTAGAGGTTTCTTTCTAAATCAACTCCGAACTTCCCGATAATCCAATTTCGACCATATGTACGAGTCATAATACATTAAGTAGAGATAAAAATGACTGGTTGGGTCGTTACAACACATGTTCTATGTATAATAGACTGACTAATTTAAGACCTTATCAGTCTTTTTATCCTGATTTAAATATAAACCAAAAATTACATGAGCTAACATTTGATTTGAATCATTAAATGGTTAACCAACCAGTTACTTAGTCATACCAATCACCATGGAGTTGTTCCTGTGTAGGTGACTCTATTTTTGTAGAGGCCTTCATGAGATGCTATGATTTTACAATAACCTGGATATTGACCAGATTAATTGGTTAAGCATTTAATTACCAAATCTATGTTGGACTTATAAGGCTCCATTGCTTGACCCTCAATGGCTACGGGTATGTCAATTTAGTTATGAGTTTAACGTTGTCAGCTCGACTTATTACTTGTGAAATTCATCAGTCTATCAAAAAGACCGATGAATGTTGCTCAAAATGTCCTCCAAAGTACACTTTTGAGTCTTTGACAATTTACCTTAAACTTGTCACCTCCATTGTTCTGTTGGATTTCAATTGCTTCATATGGAGTAACACATTTTACATTGTAAGGACTTGTCCACCTTGATTTTAATTTTTCTAGGAATAGCCTGAGTCGACTATTGTAAAGAAGTACCTAATCTCCAATTTTAAAACTTTTTCGTCAGATCAAATCGTCATGCCATTTTTTTGTTTTTTATTTAAAAAGTTTGGCATTTTCATAGGCTTCCAACTTCATTCCTTCCAACTCAATAACCTGAAAAAATCTATTTTTACTACCAGAGGCTAATTCAAAGTTTAATGCTTTTAGTACCCAAAACGCTTTGTGTTTTAATTCAACTGGCAAATGACAAGCTTTTCCTAAGACTAATCTATATAAGGATGTTCCAGTTGGAATTTTGAACACCGTTCGGTACGCCCATAATGCATCATCTAATTTTATAGCCCAGTCTTTCTTGACATTCCAACCGTTTTTTCAAGAATTATTTTTAACTCACGGTTGGAAACTTCAACTTGCCTTTGAGTTTGAGCATAATAGGGTGTTCCTGTTTTATGAGTCACACCATATTTTGTCAGCAAAGAAGAAAATTGTCTATTCATAAAAAGAGTCCCGTGATCACTAATGATTACTCGTGGTGTGCAAAATCTGGTAAAACTATTTTTATGAGAAAATTGCACATAGTTAGAGCATCATTTTTCCTTGTGAGGATAACTTCAACCCATCTTGACACATAATCCACAACCATAAGGATATATTCAAAAGAATGAGAAGAAGGAAAAGGACCCATGAAATCTATTCCCCGAACATCAAATATTTCACATACCTTTATTGATTGCAATGGCATCTCATCTTTCTTAGTGATGTTACATGTTCTCTTACGCCTGTCACATTGTGCAACATATACTCGGGCATCTTTAAAGAGAGTCGGCCAAAACAATCCGGCTTCCAAAACATTAAAGGTTGTTCGATTTACTGCATAATGACCTCCAATTTCTCCATCATGACAATGATATAAAATTTTGTTCATCTCCTTTTCAGGTAAACATCTTCTAATTATATTATCTGCCGCCAAAAGCTTTATGATCTCCTTTTTTACGACTTCCTAACTTGCTGGATTCAATCTCTTTTGGAGTTGGACTATTGCCATGCAGCTATCCTCCAAGAGGGTTCTATGCCTACAAGCAGCTGGATTAATCCCTTTGATATCTTCTATAGTCCACCCCAAGGCTCTTTTATGTGCTTTCAACACTACAATTAGTTTTTCTTCTTGTCCTGCAGTAAGAAAAGATGAAATAATTACTGGAAATAATTCTTCCTCAAGATAAACATATTTTAAATGATATGGGAGAACATTGACTTCAATTTTTGGTTGAACTTGTTCTGGTTTCATCTCCACATCTTCAACATCGTTTTTAGTATTTCGGCTTCTCTTCTGATGATAGGATCATCGCCTTGTATGGTGCTAGATTTGGCCAAACATCTTTCCATTGAGTCTGTAATTAATTGATCATCTTCGAATTCATCTTTAAGACAATTAAGCATGTCAATCGAAAAATACGAAGATGATGTCTCATCTCCTGATTATCTTAATATCTTTTGCATATAAAAAATAAGTGTTTCTTCATCAACTCTAAAAATTAGTTGTCCTTGATAGACATCTATGATTGCTCTACATGTGGCAAGAAGTGGTCTACCCAAAATAATTGGTTCATCGGGATATTCCTTCATTTCAAGTAATATAAAATTTATAGGGAAAACAAACTTATCTACTCTTACGAGCACATTTTCAATTATTCCCTTAGGTTTCTTAGTACTTTGATCTGCAAACTGAAGAGAAACACCTATGTCTTTTATTTCACCAATATTTAATTTTCTAAAGATAGAAAATGACATCAAGTTAATTGAAGCTCCAGAATCACAGAGTGCTTTTTCAAAATATACTCCTCCTAAAGTGCAAAGAATTGAAAACTACTTGGATCACCAAGTTTTTGTGGTAGCTTATTTTTAAGTATAGCACTGCATTTTTCAGAAAGCATCACCACAGAAACTTCATCCAATTTCCTTTTACTTAACAAAATTTATTTTAGGAATTTGGCATAAGAAGGCATTTGCAACAAAGCATCAGTGAAAGGAATATTAATGTGAATTTGTTTTAAAATCTCCAAAAACTTTGAAAATTGATTATCAAGCTTTTCTCAATTCATTTTTTGTGGAAAAGGAATTGTCACGGGGAAATGAGTCAATTTTTAAATAGTATTTTCTTCTTTTTTCTTGACTTCTTTCTCTTCAGATAGTTCAGAGGGTATTTTAACATTCTTACCATTGTTTACTTGTTGTTCTGACTGGTCTGCATATGGCTCATCGAGCTCCTTACCTGACTGTAAGGTGATGGCCTTAAGGTGCTCTTTTGGATTTTTCTCTGTATTGCTTGGCAAGGGACCTTGAATCTTTTTTGACACAAGAGTTGCCAGTTGGCTTAATTGAATTTCCAGATTTTTGAGGGTTAAATCTAACTTTCCATCTTTTCATCAGTGACCTTAATATACCTATACAATAGGTCATCAAGACATGAATGAGCTCGTTGAGGCCTTTGTTGATATGACCCTGCTTGTTGATAAAGTTTGTAGTTTGGTTCCCACGGTTCTGATTCTGGTATCCCGATGGACCTTGTACTTGTTGCTTCTAGAAGCTTTGAGACTTCTTTGCATCATTTGGATTGCTCCATTGAAATCCTGGGTACTTTTCTGCCATTGGACTCCCAAATAGGTACGGTTTATAACCGATAAAATGGACCTATTCATCATTATGATTTCTTGATAGAAATTCATGGTTCAAATAGTTTCCTCCACACATGTCACAAGTCTCAGACTGGCTTAGTTGTTGTGTATTCACCTGAAAAGATTCAAACTTTTATGCCAAATAAATAATTTATTTTGTTGGTGTATTTAAAGCATCAACCTGATTTACCGTAGAAGCCTTCTTGATGACTACACACTCATATGGCCATTGGATGGCATTCTCATAAATCTCGTTCAACAATTTCAGTGTTTCCTCCCTGGGTTTTTCCATTACAGAACCTCCTGCAACTGCATCAATCACATTTCTAGGAGAGGGTTTTAACCGTGATAAAAAATATATAATTGCATATGTTCAGGAATGTCATGGTGTGGGCATTTTCTTAACATTGCTTTTAATCTTTTCCAAGCTTGATAAACTGACTCAGTGTCAATCTGCAAGAAATTAGAGATGTAAGACTGTTGAATCATTTGAATCAGGCCAATCCTGATTTCAAAGTTGTTGGCTGCCACAGGGGGTTTCCTGACACTAGATTCACAGTTGATGTGGTTAGGTCTAGCATAATCCCTAAGGATTCTATTTTCTGGTCTTGGTGCTACTTCATCAAACTGATCCTCGACATGGGCTAGTGGTTGAATGTTTTCTACTCTCTAATTCTCCATTCCTTTACGAGCTATGCTTTGAGAAGATGATGTTTGTCCGTTCCTGCACAATCGAAGAGATTTTTCAATATTTGGATCGTAACTAGCCAATTGTTTTGTAGAAGAGCGGGTCATAAACTACCTAAAATTTTAAAGAAAGAAATAAATAATAAATTAACACTAGTTTTTAAAGCAGTACTAGTAGTTAATAAAATAACTAAATAAATTTTCAAAAATAACAAAAATAGTTAGAAAATAAAGGTACGATACTATATTATGTATAAGTAAAGGTGGTAAGTTAAAATAGTATTATAGGTAAGAAGTACTAGTAATGATACACCCAACCGCTCGTTTTTCTTTCTAGATTCCCGTTACCCTAAATAAGACTCCTCATATGTGCTTTTACTATTTTATGACTTGCGAGGATGGTTAGCTCGGGATTTGGAAAGGTTTGGTTGAAATTAGAATACTTGGTTCTTTGGTTTGGCTTTAAAAGGCTAAGTTTGACTTTGGTCAACATTTTGTGTAAACAATCTCGGAATCAAGATTTGATGGTTCCAATAGGCTTGTATGATATTTTTGTACTGGGGTGTATGTTCGGATCGGGTTTTTATTGACTCGGGAGCATTTCAGCGCTTAATAGTGAAAATTGGCACATTGGAGGGTCCGTTTGGGATTCCGAGTCAGGGAATAGTTTTGTGTGGTTATTTAAGACTTGCGCGTAAAATTTGGTGTCATTCTGAGTAGTCTAAGTAAGATTCGGCACGTTCAGAGCGATTTGGAAACTTGAACTTCATAAATTGATTCAATTGAGTTTTAGGGTGTGATTCTTAGTTTCGTTGTTATTTTACGTGTTTCTAGAGTTCGTGCAGGTCCGTATTATGTTTATGGACTTGTTGGTGTATTTGGATGCGGTCCCGAGTGGATCGGGTGTGTTTTGAACCACCCGGAGCTAAGTTGGAAAAAACAGATTTTCCAGTTCTGGTTTCCTTCTTCGCGAACGTGGAAGGACCCTCACATTCGCGATGAAGGAATTGGATTGGGGGAATTTTTCTGCTTCGTGTTCGCATGATGGGGTCCACATTCGCGAAGAGTAAGGTGAGCTGCATGGGGGTGGCACCGTTGTTCTTCTCGTTCACGAAGGTGCCCTCGCGTTTGTGTAGGGCAGGGCAGGTAAGCCTCCGTGTTCGCGATGCCCTAGTCGCGTTCGCGATGGCCAAGTTTTCTGGGCCTTGGCCATTTGCCTTCGCGAACACGAGACCCTTTCCGCGTTTCTGAAGAAGGGGCAGCTGGGAAATGCCTTATTTTATATCGGGGCTTAGGCTATTTTAAGCTCATTTATTACACCCTTGGGCGACACCCTTGGGCGATTTAAGAGCTTTAAGGAGGGGGATTTCAACCTACCTTTTGAAGGTAAGTAATTCCTACCCAATGTCAGTTTAATACATATATTATGGGTAGATTTTAACATGTAAAATTGTGTAAATTATGGGTTTAGATGAAAGCCTAGGTTTTGATAAACAAAATGGGATTTAACCACGAAAATGGTTATGGAATTGAGTGAAAATTATATATTTGAGTTCGTGAGGTTATGGGTAACATTTATCTTTCAATTGGTGTTGGGTTATTACTCTAATAGTTAGAATATGATATGTTTATCATGTATTGATTAATTTATATAACATTTGACTAGTTTCGGATTATTCGGCACCGAGATGAGGCTCAGTAGTGAATTTGAGGCAAGAAAGTGAGCCTTGAGACGACGTAAGTCTCTTGCCTAACCTTGTAAGAGAGAATATACCCCATAGTTGATTTAAATTAATATTTGCTTCAAATTGTGGGGCTACATATGCACGAGGTAACGAGAGTCCGTGCATAGCTACTAATTATGCTTATGTCCGGGTAGTTTGGTTCCCAAATAATGAAATACTTGTAATGTTTGTGCCCTACATGTTAACTAAATTGTCTAAATCATATTGGAACTTGATAAAGGAATTGTAGGAGACAAAATTTCACTTGCTTGAATTTAGAGAGAATTACTTGACTATCGATGGAAATTGTTTTATATTGTGTATTAGCCTTGTAATAACGATTAAGTGAAACGCTTATAAAGTATCCTCATTTCTTGTGGAGCGGGTCGAACGCCTCGGCAGTATAATAGATGCATCTATGATCGTGTCGCACGTTTCTTAGCACTGTACATATTATTCTGGATCGGGCTGTACGACCGCGGCATAAATCATGCTTAATAATACTCGGAGCCTAATCATACTTGATATTATTCTGTGACTTATGAGGTTACAATTATTAATGACAGGAATTTATTAAATTGTGAAAGAATTATTTGTTCCTGCTTGTTAATAAGTTATTATAATTATTACATATCCCATGCTTACTTAGAATTTCTGTATTATTATTGTTAGCCCATTGTAAGTGTCGATGTCGACCCATCGTCACTACTTCTTCGAGGTTAGACTTGATACCTACTGGGTACATGTTATTTATGTACTCATGCTAGACTTCTGCACTAACCGTGCAGGATATGAGGTATATGCATCTAGTGATCACACCGGCACGCATCCTCGTTACCCGGAGGCTTAGTGGTGAGCTGCTTCATGAGCCGTTCTGCAGCACCTAGAGTCTCTCATTTGCATTCATTCTGTCTATTTGTATTTCATAAAATAGCTAGAGTTTTGTATAATCTATTAGTGCTCATACACTTGTGACACCAGGTCTTGGCATACACTAGTAGACTTGTGGTTTTTGGATTATTTTTATGGTTATGATTGCACTCAGCTATTTTCGTTTTATTTATTGAAAACTGTTGTTCTTAAATCTTTTAATAAAGGAAAGTTTAATTACTTGGAAATCTAGTAAAACAAAAGGAAAATTACGGGATTTGTTCACTGTTGGCTTGCCTAGCGGCGGCGCTGGGCGCCATCAAGGCCTATAAGAGAATTGGGTCGTGACAAGTAACATTATATTAAATATACTACAGTAAAGGTAATGATAGAAGTATTAAGAAGAAATACTTATTAGTAGGTAGTAAAAATAATAATAATAAATTCTCAAATTAGTAACAAGATATTTAATCTGAAGTAGATGTATGCCAATCCCTGGCAACAACGCCAAAAATTTGACGAGGCGAATGTGTATTCGAATTTCCTGCTCGTACTTTGTCAAATTCTACTATAGTTTAAAATATCGTCCCACATAGACTGGATAATCTATGCTACAGACTTGTAATATTTTAACTACTATTTGAGAGAATCAAATTGATGAAAAGTGAGTTGTCACGACCCAATTCCCCTCTGTATGACGTCGTGACGGCACCTAGTCTCTACGACTAGGTAAGCCTAAAATTTATGGAATAATGAAATGAAAACATAAATTTAACAACTAACTGTAGCAATAACAACATAACTGGGTACCATGCCGCCTGGCATGTACAATAGCCAGCTATTCAAAAATACACAGTAATTCCAAAACCCGGAACATCGTGAATCACAAACTACTGAAGGAAAGTCTAGTATCTCTATACATCAAAGTCTAACAAAAGAAAAACACAAAAGATAATGGACATGGGAAGGAGTAGAAGGGGACTCTGAGGTATGTGGACGCGACATATATACCTTGAAGTCTCCAAAGCTGTCTCGGCTCACTGGTAGTGCGGCTGATAAAGAGCACCTAGATCTACATACGAAAAACATGTGTAGAGAGTAGCATGAGTACACCACAATCAGAAATACCGCTCAGTACCGCAGTAAAATAAAGACAGAAATTTAACAAGAATGAAATCATAGAGGACAACAGCTCAGTACACAGAGATAACAACATGGGTTTTCCCGAGATACTATCTCATAGTCCCAAACGTAAATGTGCAGTACAGGGGGATCTCCCAAAATACCGTTCCGTAATTCCAAAGTAAATATGAAGTACAGGGGGATCTCCCGGAATACCCCCGAAATATCGTTCCGTAGTCCCAAAGTAAATATGCAGTACAGGGGGGTCTCCCGAAATACCATTACGTATTTCTAAAGTAAATATGCAGTATAAGGGGATCTCCCGAAATACCGTTCCATAGTCCCAAAGTAAATATGCAGTACAGGGGGATCTCCCAGAATACCGTTTCGTAGAATATGTAGTACATGGGGATCTCTCCGAATACTGTTCCGTAGTCCCAAAGTAAATATGCAGTGCAGGGCGATCTCCCGAAATACTGTTCTGTAGTCCCAAAGTAAATATGTAGCTCAACCAATGGAAATAATAGTTACAGGAAGAAAACCTAAAATTGAGACTAAGTTCAAGTTAAGGAAAAATAGGAAATTTCACTAAACATGCTGCATAGAGTTCAGATAGGCAGTTAAGACACGTAGGCATGCTCTTCTAAACTAAAAAGGATAATTACATATGCTAGTGTAGATCAAATAAGGAGAAACATGTTATTACTTAGTGAAGAACGGAGTTTTACAACAAATAGCTCGTGTACGTACTCGTCACCTCACGTACACGACGCTCACATATCAAAACAGTACTAAATCCTAAGGGGAGTTTCCTCCACACAAGGTTAGGCAAGCCACTTACCTCGAAGCAAGCTCAATCAATCAGTCACAACACCTTTCCCACAAATATCCGGCTCCGAATGGCCCAAATCTAACCAAAAATAATTACATATCATATATACAACTATAATAGACTCATCTAATTAATGAAATCAATACTATAACAAATATTCCAAAATTCGCCCTAAAAGGTTGACCCGGGCCCACGTCTCAGAATATGGTAAAAGTCACAAAATATGAACACCCATTCACTCACGAGTCCAACCATATAAATATTACTCAAAACCGACCACAAATCCCCTTTCAAAACTCAAAATTTTTGTTGAAGAAGTTCTTCCAATTTTTCCCAATTTCAACCCCAAAAATCCGAAATTAAAGAGGAAATAAACGATAGATTAGTGGAATATAACCAAAATGGAGTGTAGAATCATTACCCAATAGATATCTCTGAAACTCCCTCAAATTCTTGTTCAAATTCGAGCTCCAACTCAAGTTTTTGATAAAATAGCAAAACCCCCGTTTTTGGAAACTTTAATATGCCCAGACATTTCCTTAACCGCGATCACAGAAATAGCCTCACGATCACGAAGAATAACTTTGCTGACCAGAAATTAACTCTTCGCGAATGCGTAAAACACCATGCGAATGCGATGCTCTGGCTCTCAGACATACACGATCGCGAACGTCCTCACATGTTCGCGATGATAAAAGCGTGTGGCCCAACTTTAGCCTCCTTAACTCTACGCAAACGTGACCTTGGCCATGCGTTCGCGAAGCACCACTTTACACCACTACGCGTTCGCATCCATCTGCCCGCGAATGCGAAGAACAAAACTTCCTATGCCCAGCTAAGCCTTCGCGACCGCGTCCTCAAATTCGTGAACGCGATGAATACCTTTTGCTGGCTTCTCAGATTACCTTACGCGATTGCGAAGAATCCGGAGCATCGAAACATGAAATACCAGATAAACTCCTGCTTGGTTGAAAGATAAGGCAAGCTCATAAGCAACCTCCCAAACACGCCGCAACACCTCAAAAGTACCAATAAACCATGGACTCAGCTTGCCCTTCTTTCCGAACCTCATAACACCCTTCATACATGAAACCGGGAGCAAGACCCGCTCTCCAACGAAGAATGCAACATCACGAACCTTCCAGTCTGCATCGCTCTTCTGTCTCCTGAATCACCTTCACCTTATCCAGGGCATCCTGAACCAAGTCTGTACCCAATAATCTAGCCTAGCCCGGCTCTAACCAACCCACTGGGGACCGACACCGCCTAACATACAGAGCCTCATAGGGTACCATTTGAATGCTACACTGATAACTGCTGTTGTAAGAAAACTCTGCAAGTGGAAAAAACTGGTCCCAAACACCCCCAAAATCTATCACACAAGCGCGGAGCATATCCTCCAATATCTGAATAGTGCGCTAAAATTGTTCGTCCGTCTGAGGGTGAAATGTTATGCTCAGCTCCACTCTAGTACCCAACTCCTGCTATACGGCTCTCCAGAATCGTGATGTAAACTGCGTACCCCAATCAGAGATAATAGATACCGGTACGCCATGAAGCCTGACGATCTTACGGATGTAGATTCGAGCTAGCTGCTCGAAAGATAAGGTAGTCATCATAGGAATGAAATGAGCCGACTTGGTCAGCCTATCCACAATCACCCAAACTGCATCAAACTTCCGCTGAGTCCATGGGAGTCCAACAACGAAATCCATAGTGATCTGCTCCCATTTCCACTCCGGAATCTCCAACTTCTGAAGCAACCCACCTGGCGGCTGATGCTCATACTTCACCTGCTAGCAATTTAGACATCGGGCCACATGCTCTACTATGTCCTTCTTCATCCTCCTCCACCAGTAATGCTGCCTCAAGTCCTGATACATCTTTGCGGCACCCGAATGAATAGAGTACCATGAATTGTGAGCCTCCTGGAGAATCAACTCATGCAAACCATCTACATTGGGCACACATAGCTTGCCCTATATCCTCAATGCACCATCATCTCCAATAGTGACCTCCTTAGCATCGCCGTGCTGGACTGTGTCCTTAAAGACAAGCAGGTGGGGGTCATCATACTTACGCTCCCTGATACGATCATAAAGAGAAGACCGAGAGACCATACAAGCCAACACTCGACTCGGCTCAAGAATATCCAATCTCACAAACTGGCTGGCTAAGGCCTGAACATCCAACGCCATGGGCCTCTCTACTATCGGTAGATATGCTAAGCTTCCTAAACTCTCTGCGCGGTGACTCAAAGCATCGGCCATCACATTGTCCTTCCTAGGGTGGTACAAAATGGTGATATCATAATCCTTAAGCAGATCCAACCACATCCTCTGACACAAATTAAGATCCTTCTGCTTGAACAGATGCTACAAACTCCGGTGATCGGTGTAAATCTCACAAGGAACACCATACAAATAATGACACCAAATATTCAAGACATGAACAATAGCTGCTAACTCAAGGTCATTAACAGGATAGTTCTTTTCATGCACCTTCAGCTGTCTGGATATGTAGGCAATCACCCTACTATCCTGCATCAACACCGCACCGAGATCAATCCGCGATGCATCACAATACACAATATAACACCCTGAACCTGTAGGCAATACTAATACTAGGGTTTTAGTCGAAGTTGTCTTGAGCTTGTGAAAGCACTCCTCGGATTCCTTTGTCCACCTGAATGGAGCACCCTTCTGGATTAGCCTGGTCATAGTTGCTGCAATAGATGAGAAACCCTCTACAAATCGACCGTAATACCCCCCCCCCCCCAACCAAGAAAATTTCGGATCTCTGTAGCTGAGGATGGTCTAGGCCAACTATGCACTGCTTCAATCTTCTTCAGATCCACCTGGATCGCATCACTCGATACTATATGACCCAAGAATGCCACTGAGTCTAGCCAAAACTCACACTTTGAAAATTTTGCATATAACTTCTTTTCTCTCAAGGTCTGAAGCACAGTCCTCAGGTGCTGCTCATGATCCTCCCGAGTTTGGGAATACACTAGGATGTCGTCAATGAACACAATAACGAAGGAGTAAAGATAGGGCCGAAACACAATGTGTATAAAATGCATAAAGGCTGTTAGGCCATTGGTCAGCCTGAAAGACATGACAAGAAACTCATAGTGACCATATCGGGTCCTGAAAGGAGTCTTCGGGATATCTGGCTCCTGAATCTTTAACTGATGATAGCCTGAACGTAAGTCAATCTTAGAAAACACTCTGCACCCTGTAACTGATCAAATAGGTCATCAATAGGAGGAAAAGGATACTGGTTCTTCAGTGTGACTTTGTTCAACTGGTGGTAATCAATGCACATATGCATAGAACCTTCTATTTGTTTCACAAACAAGACAGGAGCACCCCAAGGTGATATACTAGGCCAAATGAAGCCCTTATCGAGCAACTCCTGCTCCTTCAACTCCTTCAATTCATGAGGAGCCATGCGGTATGGAGGAATAGAGATGGGCTAAGTGCCCGGCAACAAATCAATGCCAAAATCAATATCTCTGTCAGGGGGCATGCCCGGAAGATCAGCTAGAAACACATCTGAAAAATCCCTCACTACTGGAACTGACTCAACTGTAGGGGTATCAATACTGACATCTCTCACATAAGATAGATACACATCACACCCCTTATCAACCATTCGTTGATATTTAAGAAATGAAATAACTCTGCTGTGAGTGTACTCTAAGGTACCTCTCCACTCTAATCGCTGTAAACCTGGCATAGCCAGCGTCACGGTCTTAGCGTGACAATCAAGAATAGCATAATGGGGCGACAACCAGTCCATGCCCAAGATAATATAAAAGTCCACAATGCTGAGCAATAATAAATCAGCTCTAGTCTCAAAACCACTAAGAGCAATCAAACACGACCGATACACGCGGTCCAAAATAAGAGAATCTCCTACAGGAGTAGACACATAAATAGGGAAACTCAAAGAATCCTGAGATACACCCAAATATAGGGCAAAATAAGAGGACACATAAGAATATGTAGAGCTTGGGTCAAATAATACTGACACATCTCTATGATAGACCGGGACAATACCTGTACTGACAGAATCAAAAGTGACTGCCTCTGTATGAGCAGGAAGGGCATAATATCTGGCATGGCCTGGCCTCCCCCTCTAGGGCGACCTCTACCTCCCCGACCTCCATCTCGAGTTGGCTGAGCAGGTGGGGTGGCACCTAGTGCTGTAATCATAGACTGAGTACCCGGTGGAGCACGTTGTGCCTGATAAGTCTGTAGAGGTGCACCCCTCCTAAATCTGGGGTAATCTTTCACCATATGGCGAGTGTTGCCACACTCAAAACAAGCTTTGGGAGGGCGTGGCTGCTGTGGCTGGCTCAGGCCAGGTCTGCTGGACTGACTGCTAGGAACACCCCGTGCAGGAGGCATACTAAATAATGGCGGTGCATAATAAGGCTCTTGGGGCCTAAAAGGAGCTAAAACACCGCTGGCAGCTGGAAGAGCTGAATGGATGGGGCGGCTCACATAACCCCTACCATGGCGAGTTGCTAGGGCACGAGAACCAGAATAAGAACCATTCTCTCAAGACCTCTTGGCCTCCATCTCCTCTCTATCCCGGGTAAGCATGCCCTCCAATCTCCTAGCAATACTCATAACCTGCTAATAAGAAATATCCATCTCCAACTACCCGTCCATACTAATCCGTATACTGGGGTGGAGTTGCTCAATAAACCGTCAAACCCTCTCTCGAAGTGTGGCAACCAAGGCCGGTGCATGTCGGGCCAATCACTGAAGCGAACTGCATACTGTAACACAGTCATAGATCCCTAGCGAAGCTGCTCAAACTTCGCATGCCATGAGTCCCTGAGGCTCTGAGGGACATACTCTCTAAAAACAATGTCCGAGAACTGAGTCTATGTAAGTGACGTTGCCTCAGCCAGACTACTCAACTCATAAGCATGCCACCACTGATAGGCTGCTTCTCTAAGCTGGAATGTAGTAAAAGAAACCACACTCGTCTCCTCTACGGCCATAATACAGAGAATACGATGACACTCCTCCAGAAAATCCTGATCATTTGTAGCCAATCCGCTGAAGGTAGGTGGTTGGTATTTTTTGTACCTCTCAAGTCTAAGCTACTCCACCTCAGAAGTTGCTGCCCTAACCTAAAGCTGAGTTGGAGCTACCGGCTACATTGGTACAATCTCTGGAACCTGGTCAACCTGAACCCGCTGCTACGGAGTACCGATGACTGGAGTATGTGCTCCTCCCCGGGCCTGAGATGTGGCAGGAGCAAGTGGAATCAATACATCCTGAGCTAAGGGACTGAACATGCTCAAAAACTGGGCTAGAGTCTCCTGGAGGGCTGGTGCAGAAACGAGTACCTTAGGTGTCTGGCCTCCAGCTGGAGCTACTGGGGGATCCTCTGTAGCAGCTCATGCGGGTGCTTTAGCTGTACCACGTGGACGTCCTCGGCCTCTACCCCGGCACCGGCCTCTCGTGGCTTTAGCAGGGGGCGCGAGTGCCTGGTCATCAGATCTGCCTATATGAATCCTCACCATCTGTGAGAGAATAGAATATAGAAGTTTAGAATTTTTGAAGTCAACAATGTTTTCGCATGACAAGGAATCAAAGTAGTGAAATTTTCCTAACAGTTTCATAGCCTACCGAAGATAAGTACAAACGTCTCTGTACCGATCCGTGAGACTCTAATAAACCGCCTTGTAGCTTACGACACCTATGAACCTAGAGCTCTGATACCAACTTGTCACGACCCAATTTCCCCTCCACAGACATCGTGACGGCACCTAGTCTCTATGACTAGGTGAGCCTAACATTTGCGGAATAATGAAATAAAAACATAAATTTAACAACTGTAGCAATAAACACATAACTGGGTGCCATGCCGCCTGGCATGTACAATAGCCAGCTATTCAAAAATCACAGTAATCCCAAAACTCAGAACATCGTTATTAACTACTGAAGGAAAGTCTAGTGACCCTATACATCATAGTCTAACAAAAGAAAAATACAGAAGATAATGGACCTGGGAAGGAGTAGAAGGGGACACTAAGGTCTGCGGACGCGACAGATATACCTTGAAGTCTCCAAAACTGTCCCGGATCACTGATAGTGCAGCTGATAAAGAGCATCTGGATCTGCACATGAAAAACGTGTGCAGAGAGTAGTATGAGTACACCACAATCGGTACCTAGTAAGTGTCAAGCCTAACCTCGGTCGAGTAGTGACAAGGCTAGGTCGGGCCCTACTGGTATATATATAATAACACAAGATAGAATGAAATACCGTAGTAAAATAAAGACTTAAATTTAACAAGAATGAAATCATAGAAGACAAAAACTCAGTACAAAGATATAACAATAGGGGTTTCCCTGAGATACCGTCTCTTAGTCCCAAATGTAAATGTGCAGTACATGTGGATCTTCTGGAATACCGTTCCTTAGTCCTAAAGTAAATATGCAGTACAAGGGGGATCTTCTGGAATACCGTTCTGTAGATCCAAAGCAAATATGCAGTATAGGAGGATCTCTCGGAATACCGTTACGTAGTCCCAAAGTAAATATGAAGTACAGGGAGATCTCCCGGAATACCGTTCCTTTGTCTCAAAGTAAATATGCAGTACATGGAGATTTTCCGGAATACCGTTCCGTAATCCCAAAGTAAATTGCAGCTCAACCAACGGAAATAACAGTTACAGCAAGAAAACCTACAGTTGAGACTAAGTTCAAGTCAAGGAAAAATAGAAAATTTCACTAAACATGTTGCCCAGAGTTCAGATATGCGGCTAAGACATGTAGGCATGTTATTCTAAACTAAACAGAATAGTTACATATGCTAGTGTAGCTCAAATAAGGAGAAGCGTGTTATTATTTAGTGAAGAATGGATTTTTACAACAAATAGCCCATGTACGTACTCGCCACCTCACGTACATGGCGCTCACATATCAAAACAATACCAAATCCTAAGGGGAGTTTCCCCCACACAAGGTTAGGCAAGCCACTTACCTCGAAGCAAGCTCAATTAATCGGTCATAATGCCTTTTCCACGAATATCCGACTTCGAATGGCCCAAATCTAGCCAAAAGCAATTACATATCATAAACACAACCATAATAAACTCATCTAATTAATGAAATCAATACTTTAACAAAAAATTTGAAATTCACCCTAAAAGGTTGACCCGGGCCCACGTCTCAGAATATGGTAAAAGTCACAAAATATGAACACCCATTCACTCACGAGTCCAACCATATAAATATTACTCAAAACCGACCACAAATCCCCTTTCAAAACTCAAAATTTTTGTTGAAGAAGTTCTTCCAATTTTTCCCAATTTCAACCCCAAAAATCCGAAATAAAAGAGGAAATAAATGATAGATTAGTGGAATATAACCAAAATGGAGTGTAGAATAATTACTCAATCGATATCTCTGAAACTCCTTCAAAATCCCGTCCAAATTCGAGCTCCCAACTCACGTTTTTGATAAAATGGCAAAATTCCCATTTTTGGAAACTTTAATACTATAGAGACATTTCCTTAATCGCGATCGCGAAGAACAACTTTGCTGCCCCAGAAAGTAACTCTACGCAAATGCGTAAAACACCAAGCGAACACGTTGCTCTAGCTCTCAGACTCACACAATCGCGAACGTCCTCACGCGTTCGCGATGAGCAAAGTGTGTGGCCTAGCTTTAGCCTCCTTAACTCTACGCGAACGTGACCTTGGCTATGCGTTCGCGAAGCACCATTTCACACCACTACGCGTTCGCATCCTTCTGCCCAACTAAGCCTACACAATCGCGTCATCAAATTCACGAACGTGAAGAACAACTTTGGCTGGCCTCTCAGATTTCCTTATGCGATTGCGAGACCTCCCTCGTGAACGTGATGAAGAAAAAGTCTGCAACAAAACACTAGAAAATCTGCTATCTTCCTTAAGTCCAAAATGGCCCGTTGAGCATTAGAAACGCACCCGAGGCACCCGATACCTCAACCAAACATACCAACCAGTCCTAAATCACCATACAAACTTAGTCGATCCCTCAAATCATATCAAACAACGCTTAAATCACGAATCACCCTCCAATTCAAACTTAAAGAACTTGAAACTTCAAATTTCTACAACTGATGTCGAAACCTATCAAATCACGTCTGATTGACCTCAAATTTTGCACACAAGTCATATTCAACATTACGGACCTACTCCAATTTCCGAAATAAAAATCCGATCCCGATATCAAAAATTCCACAACCGGTCCAAAAATCCAAAATTTTGACTTTCGCCATTTCAAGCCTAAATAAGCTACAGACCTCCAAAACACATTGCGAACACGCTCCTAAGTCCAAAAATCACCCAACGGAGCTAACAGAATTGAAAAAACTCCATAATGGAGTCGTCTTCACACAGTTCTGACTACGGTAAAAAATTCTAAGACTTAAGCTTTCGTTTTAGGGACTAAGTATCCCAAAATACTCCGAAACCAAAAACAAAATCTACCGGCAAGTCACATAAGCAGAAAAATATACGTGGGAAATAGTAAATAGGGAATCGGGACTATCACTCTCAAAATAACCGGTTGGGTCATTACATGAATGAGGTTTAAAACTTGTTAATTACTTAAACAAAATAAATAACTTTTGCAAGATTTATAATTTTAAAAAAGAGTTTGGTATCATTGAATTCACTTGATAATATTACTATAATAAAATCTCAAATTCTACATTTATTTTTCTAAAGAATAATTACTTATTTTTAATACAATTATATTTTGCTCACTAAGAAATAATCTATTAATAACACTCCGTGAGAATTATGTTAATTATTCAATTTAAGACTAGTGACGTTTAAACCAAAAAACATTTCTTGCTTGAATTGTGCTAAAAGGAAGTAATAACTTCGTGAGAATATTTTTACTAAGGATCAATAATCTTGCCTACAACAATTTCTCGGTGAGAATTAAAACTGAGGCAAGCAAGATTACTGACTTGAAATAATAGTTTACTGAAAAATTACTTACACTCTACTATTTTATTCATCAGTTATTATATATTAATTTTTGCTCCACGAGAATTACAAAATTAATATATGAATAACTTAGAGAAACAATATATAGTTGTGATGATAGAGTAATTAAAAACCATCATTTCAGCACAGTATGAAATGTAAATAAAAAGTTTCAAGCCAAGAATTTATAAAAACTAAGATAGTATTATAAAATATATCAACTTTCATCAGCTATCCCAATGAAAAGAGATTACTCCATTATGGAGTAAGAAATGCTAAAAAAGATATTTAGAAGACTAAAAATATTTAAAAGACTACGGAAATATTTTTACTACAAAGAAAGAAGACCAAGACTAGTTCTTGTATTACAAAAGATTGGATATCCTTATACAAAGAGAGCTTGCTATTTATAGGAAAAAGATGAGTATCTTTTGTCATATTCCACTTTTGCAAATGTGAAATCCATGTATGCGAAGTGACCTTTGCTTATATAGAGTCCACATATGCATCTATAGCTCTTTTGCTTCCATTCTTGACTTCATGGGTTGGACTTGCAAATGTAGGTTCCATGTATGCGAATTTGACCTTACGTATATAGATTCCACAAATGCGACTATGCTCCTTTTCATCTCTAATTATATCTTTTCATAAGCCCATATGTATATTCCATATTTGCGAATATAAAGTTGATGTGTGCAACTGTGGCTTTGCTTCATTCTCTTGTATTTTAGTCTCTTTCCTTCCTTTTCATAATTTCTTCTTCCTACAAGATTTTTTAGAAAATACGCGAGGATAGGATATCGTTATTCATATTTTATTTTAAAAACTTATTTTTTACATATGAAATTACAAGAATAATTTATATCCATCACTCCTGAACGTCCCCTCGAGGACGCTGCACTTCTCAATGGAGTTCACCAGCTCATCATTTTTCTCCTTCAACTCGTTCTGAAATGCAATCATGTTGTGATCCTCATCAAGTTGCCGGAGAAATTCCCGGTAGCTGCGTCGATATTCAAAGTACTTGTTTTTCAACCTTAAAAAAATTTCCCTACGCCTCTCCTCCCTTCGGGCGCTCTCGATCTCCAAAATCACTGTCTGTGTTCAGAAAAAGAAAAGAAGAGAGTTAGAAACGAAAATTCCCTAAAAACATAGACAAAAAGAAGAGAAGATCAAAACATTAAACACTCACTCTAAGGTCGAGACCAGCAATGCTCCTCGACAGAGTAACGTCATCCAACTCTTTAAGGGTCATACCCTCTATATCAGAACAAAAAGGGCCGAGGTCGGGGACCACAACCTCCGTATTCTTCAGCATATTATAATTCATAGAGATCAAAATGGTCCTCTTAGACCCCTCCAACCTTATCTTCAGTTGGGTAAATCCTTCCTCCATCAACTTCAGGTCACCTGCATCAACGTCTGAACCCATCTCATAGCCTTCCTCAGCAACGCCTTTGCCTCTCTCATTGGCTGGCAAAGAAGTATCACTAGTTGGCTATGAAGTCAACGACCCATCTTGCTGCGAAGTGTCGAAAACTCCAGTGGTTGGCCCTTCAGACTCCGTCATCATAGAAGGAAGAGACTTACCCCTGTCAGCCTCCGCCAACCTCGGAATCTCAGACACCGGCCCGACGTCGTCTCTGATGACAATGGTCGCCATTTCATGCAGCATAAAATAACCCTCCATAAAGTCAATGACACGGCCACATAACCACTATCCACAGAGACGACGTCACTATCCACTATCCACATAACCCTCCTCTTGCGAGGCATAAAATCTTCCTCGCCAAGTACAATCTCCTCCTCATCTTCGTTTATGAGACGGTATAATGAAGAGGATAAGGTTCCCATGGCCGAGGAAGGAGCAGGACAAGATGCACAAACAAGGGGGACCGGGGCTCAAGAAGAGGCAACCACGATCGAAAAAGGAATTGGAGCACGAGCTGAGGTGGACATAGTGGAAGAGGGGGCGAAAGCCGAGGCCTTAGCATTCTTTCTCTATCGTAACGCGGGTGCGGGAGATAAGGAAAGTACAAAGGAAAAAGAAATTCAACCAAAGTAAACCAAAAAAAGAAATAACTAAGAGACCGGCAATAAGAACGACTTACCAGTCAAAGGGAGATGGGGCCCAAACCTTTTGAAGAAGCCCGACCACTCACGTATCCACACAATGTGAGGAAGGAGCCGACCCACCCAGTTAAAAATATCGTCAACCAAATGGGGAGGTAAACGTGTAGCTCCACAAAAAAGGACAAAAGGTTAGAACCATGGACAAACACGAAAGAAAAATTAGATACCTACAAACGAGGAAGTTATGTACATACGAGTACAATTTCAAGCCTCAAGAAATCCATCAGCGTTGGCCACGACATCCTCAGTTCTAACAAAGAAAATGTTGAACCAGAATTTACGGTTAGCTTTGTCATCCATCTTCACCACCAAGAATTTACCTCCTCGGTGGTGAAGATTCAACATCGTCCCCCTATAAAAGCTAAGGGCGAACATCTGCGTCGAATGTCAAAGTGTGAGTTCGACCTCGGCCAGCTACGCAAATTTGGTGAGCATCTTAATAAGTTTGTAAGCATACGGCACGAGCTGAGCCGGGAAAATGCCATAACAGTGACAAACATCCTCCGTCAGCAGAAGGAGAGAAAGAGTGTAGCCGACGTGAAAGGGGTAGGCGTAGAAGGTGCAATACCCAGGACAGTGAACCTGCACCGTAGCCCACTTGGAAGGGATCAAATCAATGTGATTAGTAAGGTCATATTTAGCCTTAAGCTCTACCAAATTGGCCTCCTTCATTGCTGATTTAAAGGTTCCAGGGTCGGCTTCTACCAATTTCGAGGAATCAGACCTGGTATCGGGGTTACGAGGAACTATCTCCTCCACTGTTGGGAAACTTTTGTCCTCGACGGCTGCCGGGACATTCTTCTTATAAGGGGGAAATACCATCGCTAGAGGGAACGCATCACTTCCCTCGCTAGACTCAGAAGGTACGTTAGACATGCTTTAACAAAATAGAAAGAAGTACCAAACAATGGACGATTAAAAACGATGAGAATCACTGGAACAGAGGAGAGAAGTGCACAATAATGGGAAAGAAAGAAGGGGATATAGGGTTTCGATATAGGAAATTTGAAAACTTAAAAATTATACCCTCACATCCCTATTTATAAGGATTCAGGCATCGAGACCGAAAAAATGGCTCATCATTACCGGGCACCGGAACCGAAGTGGTAAGTTCAATCAGGAGTCACACTCAAAACGAAGCAACACATCGGGAATATGCATCATGATGACGCATGATGTCATGACGTCATCCTGATTGATGGATAGCACAACCCCAACAAACCGACTGTGAGATGAAGCGCTCAAAATTTGCAGCTCACGAAGGGCCACGTTGCCAGTTCGAAACAATCACCATGACCCGCTCATCTCACCTAATTGTTTCGACCGTAATGAACAGAATCCAATCATCAAGCCCGCCTGAGACCGGCCTCAATAAGCGGAGGGACTAACTGTGTGGGTCAAAATCAACCCTTAAAATATTCATGTCGAGATAACATTACGAGAAAAATCCTTAAATCGTCATTTATTAAGATGGTTCGAGAAGCCCATAGCCTGTGGTCCAAAAGTCAATGAGAGTCGTAGTCAGGGCATCAACAAGGATCGAGGTCGAGGTCGAGTACCAGCGATAGATCTATAACTGCTAGATTTCAAGATAGGATCTTAAAGAGAATATTCTAGTGAATATTCTCTATATTTGTACTATTAGGGTTTTTAGGAATATATCCCATATAAATAGAAAAAGAGACAATGATAGAGGGGCATGTGATATTCATTGTAAAAAGAAACTTTGAAAAGAATGATTTGATACTAACTTACTAGCATACAAACAACATACTTTTCTCTAAGATTCTTCCATCACATCCAAGAATAGCTCGAATATTCTAGGATTTGTCTATCATTCGCTGTCAGAGAAAAGATTCATTTATTCCATTCTTTATTGGGTGAATCATTCCTCTTCTTTACTTGAATACCATTTATTGTTGTTCATTGTTATTGAATGCTACATTATTGCTACTAATTTCAAGAACATTTAATGCACGATATTATCACTATTCATCTAAATCTGTACAACATCAATTGCTCATTTCAGAACTACGATCTAAGGATATTCTTGTTGGCTAAGATTAACCTTTGTTTATACATTCGCAGTGGAATTTTAATCCTAAACATAGACAAGAAAATTCTAAGGTTGATACTTCTCTTCATTTGTAGGCAAACCATTTATTTGCCACTCTTTTAAGTGTTTAAAGAAGAGGGAAACTAACTGTAATTATAATGAACTAGCTACATCATGTTGATATACTCATGTTTGTATATCCCATTCATGTTGAGATCAGAGGAAATTTCTACTCCCGCCATTTCAAAAAGATTGACACTATTTCCCTATTAGTCCGTTTAAAAACGATTGACACCTTTTAATATTTTTTTAATAGGAAGCACTTATAGACACACAAATGTTATGGCAGATTTCAGAACACAAGTTTCAAAACTTTTATAGCCATACAAATGCTATAACTTATTTAAGACCACATATCTCACAACTCTTTTCTTCTTTTTTAAAGTTTGTGGCAAGTAAAACTATGACATTCTTTTTAAAATGCAGTGATTAATGATTATCTTTGAATAGAGATAATAAATTGAAGAATATGTAATGTTGGCTTTTGCATATATATTAGCAGGTTTATAGTACATCAAAAATATGTCGTAGCCCCACAAATTTTATGGACTACACATTTATCATTTCCCTTTCCGGGTACAAAGTTTGTGGCATAAGCCCAAGAATTGTTGGCAAGAAGATCGCAACGTGGTCCAAAAGGTTCTCAATTGATCTGTCATGACCCAAAATCTAACTAGTCGTGATGGAACCTAACCCAAGCCGCTAGGTAAGCCAAATAGCAAACAATCCTATTCACATGAGATTTTGCTGAGAAAATAAATGATGAAATAACCGAGCTTTTATACAAAATCCCAAGGACTAGTAGTACCAATCATGAGCTTCTCAGATTTATAGTTTAAAAGTTGGTACGAAATAAATATATCATCTGTTTGAAATATACATAAACAGATTAATAATTCTAAAGCTACCAAGAATAAGAGGCAGCTCTGACCGGAATGCAGGTACATCTTTAATGCCAGCTCCCGCCATACACAGCAACAATCAGCATTCAAAATCTGCATGCAAGGTGCAGAAGTGTAGTATGAGTACAACTGACCCCGCGTACTCAATAAGTAATAGAACTAACCTTAGGTTGAAAGTAATGACGAGCTTGGACTAATGGTCAGAGTCCAACATCAACGGCCAACAACAACTTATAAAAATATAATAATAGTAGTACAAGAAACAACTCAAAGATATGATGCTCAGCTCGTCCACAGTTACGAAAAAAATAGGCATGCTTCGCAAGTATAACAGTAAAACTCAAATCTTTCACCGAATTCACCAAAATATGAGTATATCAGAAAACTGTGATTTTTCCCAAAAACTTTCAATAACAGATAAAATATTTCAATCTCAGATTGCATGAGGAAAGTACATCTCTATGCCTACATGTCAATGTGCATGTGAAGTCATGAATGTCATAATATTGTGTAGCATGAGGAAATGCATCTATATGCGTGTATGTCAAGTACACGCCATTGCAATGTGTCACAGCGATAAACTCATGTACTCACACTCTCAGAGTACTCAATCTCACTGTCTCGCACTCCCACTCATCCCACTCGATCCCTCAACACACCCAGTCACTCAACACTAAACAGCTCAAAACTAGCCAAAAGCAATTCAAGAACATCAAATAATGCCAAAGGAAACAAACTCAATCGATAAAGGTCGAATCTTTAATCAAAAGCCCCAAAGTCAACAAAAAGGTCAAACCCTGGCCCGAACCTTTGAGCCCAACAAAACATATAAAAATCCGACAACGCATTAGCTTATGAGTCCAACCATACTAGTTTAACTCAAATCCGACTCCGAATCGATATTCAAAACTCAAAAATTCACTTTATGAAATTTTAGACAAAAAAACTCCAATTTCTCTCTTGAAATCTTCAATCAAATGCCAAAAAGGAAGATAGATTCATGAATTATAATCGAAAACCGAGTAGAGAACACTTACCCCTAATCCATATGGTTAAAATCGCTAAAACAACCGTCTCAATCCGAGCTCCATAGCTCCAAATATGATAGAAGAACCAAAATCTCGAATTAAATATAGTCTGTCCAGGCATTTTCGCATTTGCGAAACAATAGCCGTTTCTGCGGCGTCGCTTTTGCGACCAAAATTCCGCTTATGCGGAGAAGTACTGGAAACCCGCCCTTCACACCTACAGAACAAGCTCCGCTCTTGCGCAAACGCAGGTGCGAACAGAAATTCACGCATCTGCGCTGACCTTCGCTTCTACGCCCAAACATACCGCATATGCACCTTCGCAGATGCGAAGAAAACTCCGCATTTGGGGTCTCTTGCTCCCAACAGCACTCTTCGCTTCTGCGATGCCACTGCCGCTTTTGCGGTTCCGCATCTGCGCCTATAGCTCCGCATGTGCGGTCACACTAGAACCCCTACCAAACCAGCCTTAGCCAAAATGATCCAAAACGATCTGAATATCGCCCAAAACTCACCCAAGCCTCTCGGGACTCCATCCAAATATATCAACAAGTCCCACAACATAACAAGGACCACTCGAGGCCTTAAATCATGCACAACAACATCAAAGCAACGACTCACACCTCAAATCAAACTTAGTGAACTTTTGTACTTTTAACTTACAAAACTCGTGCCGAAACATATCAAATCATTCCGCAATGGACTCAAATTTTGCACACAAGTCCTAAATGACATAACGAAGATATTTTAATTCCTGGAACAACAATCTGACCTTGACATCATCAAAGTCAACTCCCAGCCAAACTTATGAACATTCCAAATCTTCAAATTTTCAACTTTCGCCAATTAGTGCCGAAACCTTCTAGAAATATCCAAATGCAAATCCGGGCATACGCCCTAGTCCAAAATCATCATTCGGACCTAAGGGAACCATCAAAACTCTGATCCGGGGTCAAATACTCAAAAGTCAAACCTGGTCAACTCTTCCAACTTAAAACTTCAAACATGAAATTCCTTCTTCCAAATTAATTTTGAAACACCTGAAAACTAAAATCGACGATACATACAAGTTATAATACATCATACGATGCTGTTCAAGATTTCAAATAGCTGAACGGAATGCAAATGCTTAAAATGACTGGGTGGGTCGTTACATGATCCATTTCTTGTGTCAATAACTTGAACAAAGAAATTAAACATTGAAAACGTAGCCAATCGGTCGTTCTTGATTTCCTTCACCTTCAACTTAGCAAATGCCTCTGGATCATCAGCTAGATCTTGTCAAGACCTTCATCAAGTGGGCCTCCACCAACTTTGTATCCTTTAACTAAGCCCATGAGCACAACTTGGGTTGCCCAAATGGTAAGAATACTTTGTGCATGGATTAGATTTGGGTTACCAAAGTAGTCAAGACCACCTTATGCGAAAATCTGAGATCCAACCTTGAACCAAACTATCTCACCGAATTTAATTCCATGCTTGGAAATGATTTCAGGGAAAACACAACCCGAAGCACCAAGCATAGCCCAACGACAATGGATTACCTCAAATTCATGGTTCCTAGTGAATGTCTGAGGGTCAGCTGAGAGTCCAGCAATGTCCCACTCGTAGTCACCTGTGAACTCACATGTCAAGTAACATGGAGTTTTCTCGGAGAATGGTCCCAAGTACTTTGGCATGTCTTCTCCATACCTATTTCATAAAGTTGCGCTGCCCCATGCGATGCGACTATAAGTTTTCTAGAGTATTTCATTTTCTTCAAGTTTTGACATCCAGACTTGGCTCTCGACCCCCGAACGCGATCTCGGTTTAATCTTTTGTACTTTTACTCAGAGTTTAAAACTCAAACATTTTTTATTTAGCTCTCGATTATCCTTTTAACTCGGAATCACTTCCTGCAAGGCAGAAAACACATAATAAGTGCAATTCACTAATATTTAAGCTCAAACAAAAGTAAAATATAATAATTGAAGTACAAACTAAGACTAAAATACGGGTTTCTAGCCTACCATCATCTACTCAAAATCTAACCATAAACGATAATATCAAACAATGCAAGAGAAACCAACTCCGGTTAATAAAGTTAAGATCTATACACATTTCTCAAAAAGTCTACCCCGAGCTCGTCCGCTTAAAATCCGAGTCAAAAGGTAGATCTCAACTTCCCATAGGACCATAAGTCCAAATATATGTTTAGTTTTCAAATCCGAGTCTAAATGCGCCTCTCAAATCTTAAATTTTTATATTTCATAACATAGTCAAAAGCCCCTAAATATTCCTTAAAATCCCACGATTTGTGATGTTAAAATCCATAAGAAATCAAGTTAAAATATTGAAATTGAGTAATGTGAAAATCCCATCCAATCGTTGCCTCCCACCAAGTCTAGGGCTCAAAATGTGATAAAATGAGACTACGTCCCGAAAGCCCAACCTTAAACCCAGCTACAGTCGGGTCGCAAATGCGACCTTCGAAAATGCGATATAGAGACCGCAAAACCCAACCTTGTCAATCCTAGTAAATATCGCATATGCGACACCCTCTTCACAAATGCGAAGCCATAACCATCACAAAAGCGACAATGCAATCACAAATGCGATTATCCCAGCCAGGTTCCCCTTCGCAATGTGATCGTATTATTCGCAGAAGCAAACATTTCCGCCCCAACACACCTCGCAAATATGATCCCCTCCTTGCAAATGCGAGATTCGCAAATGCGGACATGTTCTCAAATTTGCGAGATCTACAGCATCAGCCAAGCACCAACAAATTTCAACCTAACAAAACACTCTGGAACCATCTGAAAACTCTCCTGAGCCCTCGAGGCTCCACACAAAATATCTACACAAGTATAGAAACATTATACGAACTCGCTCGCGAGCCCAAAATATCGTCCGAAACTACGAATCTAACCCCAACACGCCTAAAATTCACAATGAAACTCAAAAATCGCTAAAATCACAACCAAGCATCTGATTCCCACTAAACCAACTCGGAATGCCACCAAACTTTGCACACAAGTATTAAATGACAAAACAGACTGATTATAAGTCCTTAACCAAAATACAAACTGATAGACACAAAGTCAACCCATGGTTAAACTTAAAAAAAAAATTAAACCTTCAAATTGTCAACTTGTAGCCAAAAGAGCCAAATCAACCTCGGAACCTCCGTATCAAATTCTAGACATACGCCTAAGTCCAAAATTACCATAAGAACCTATTTGAACCACCAAAATACCATTTCGGGGTCATTTTTACAAAAGTCAAATCTCGGTTAACATTCCCAACATAATCTTCCAAACTAAGAACCAATCGTTCCAAATCAATCCAAAATATTCTCGAAACCAAATCAACCACCCCGCAAGTCACATAACCATAAATACACACACGGGAGCTTCAAAAGGAGAAATAGAGCTCAAATACGTAAAACGACCAGTCAGATCGTTACAAGCCTGTAGTATTTTCATATTTAGAAATAAACCTGTTTCCGATTCTTAGATTGGATCTTGGGTTAGTCATATGAGTATTAAGATTTAAGTTAGGGCTTTAAGAAAACTGGAAAAAGAAAAAGGGTTGGGGACTTAAAATGAAGCCACATGTAGTTGTGGGAAGGCTGGGTCCAAGAGTCAATTAGATTAGGGGTGTTAAATATATTTAAATGCGTAATGGCGAGGGTTAATGGTAATGGTGTGTATATATATGCTCCCTCCGTCTCAATTTAGATAAGGTAGTTTGACTCAGCATGAAGTTTAAGAAAACAAAATACTTTTGAAACTTCTGGTCTTAAAAGCTTAAGGGGCCATGACATTTGTCTCTTTATAAAAGCTTCTCATTAAGGGTAAAATGGATAAAATAATGAGCTTAAAGTTGAATTATTTCCGATTTGTAGAAATGTGTCATTTTTTAGAACACTACTAGAAAACTGCCTAAAGCCGTCTAGAAATACCGACCAAAATAGGTCGGAAAACTGGAAAAATCGATCGATTTTCGATCGACTTTAATCCGTCGAAAATAAGTTGGTCGGTAAAAAAAAGCGACCGAAGTTGGTCGCAATTTTCGACCAATTTCGATTGGTAAATTATTTTTCACAAACGACCCAAAAATAAAAAAATCTGTTGGAAAAACCAACCGAAGTCGGTCGGTATTTGTAACTATGCAATTAAAAAATGCAGCATATGGGATTCGAACCAAGATCTGTATTGTATTGTGGCAGGATACTATTCTACCACTAGACTATTGGTACATTTTGGTTTAAGACCTTTTAAATTTATTTGTACTCTTTTATTGCATTTTCACGCAAAAATTACCAACTGAAGTCGGTCGGTTTTTAAAAATGACTGACTGAAATAACCGACCGATTTCGATCGATTTTTTGAATATTAATTTTAATTTATTTTATATGAAAATCCAACCGATTTCGGTCGGTTTCTTAAAAAGTTAATTTCGCGGGATGCTAAAATAGTTTCTCGCATTTTGGCGCCTAAAAACTATCCGAAATCGGTCGGTTACGTAAAAGAAAATTAAAAAATAAAATATTTTAAAAAGCTGATCAACTTCGCTCGGTTTTTCGGTCAGTATTTTGACCGACCGAAGTCGGTCAGTTGACCGCGGTCAATTTTGACCGAAATTTTAGTAGTAGAACGAACTAATATGGAAAGCGTTTATCTAAATTGAAACACCATTTAATACCCTAACATGTGGGGCCAAATATGGCCTTGCCGTGTGCTGAATTGGTGTAATCATCAAAATAGATAAGTTTAGCCGTCCAAAAGAATATACTACTTTCTTTGTGTAATTTAGTACAAGAGTTCCTGAGTTTCCACGCCTCCAAGTTGTTTAATCGGCACAACTTCCCCCATTTCCAAGCCTTTCTACTTAATCTTTCTCTACCCATTTTTCTTTGTGTCATGGACAGACAAACCAAGAAACGGAAGTATCAGCTTGATCAAACTCACCCCCCTCATGAAATTGTTCTTGACATAGTTTCCAGGCTCCCCATAACATCTTTAGTCCAATTCAAGTTTTCTTGCAAGTTATTTTACAACTTGTTACATGATAAAGAGCTTATGAATCTGCACCTGTCTCGTGCAGTAAAGGACGATCCTTGCGTTATTTTTCACGCGGATTATCCTTTAAAGAATCAGCTCTACTTTCTTGAATTTTCTGATCATGGTAAGGAAGAGGTTGTGAGGAAATTCAGCACCCCTTTTGCAAACTCTGTGCCTGAATTTAAAGTGGTTGGTTCATGCCATGGACTATTGTGCATATGTCATTCTCTGTTTAGTAATGAACTTTATGTGTGCAATCCTTTTACAAGGGACTACAAAGAGCTGCCCAAATCAGTAGAATTTGAGGTGCAAAAATTGGTTCTTGGATTTGGTTTTCATCCTATTACCAAAGAGTACAAGGTGATCAAGATTATAAGTTATGCCAATATGTATAATCATGTCTCATGGCGCTATCGTAGGTATCGACCTTCCCACTTTGGTAAATCAGATGTTCAAATATTTAGTCTTGGTAGCAACAGATGGAGAAGTGTTGGAGAAGTTGTTTATCAGTTTGATCCAAGTTCTCAAGGAATTATGTTGAACGGGAAGATGCATTGGTTGACTCAATTTGGTAAGTATAATGGATGTCGTGATAGGCTTATCGTTTCCTTTGATTTAGCTGAGGAGGTATTTGCTGAAGTTCCAAAGATTGATTATGGTGTCAATCCAAGAATTAAGAAGTTTCATCTCGCAGTTGTTGGAGATTGTCTTGCTGTTGCTCTAACTTTGCCTCACCAAAGAGGGGGAGGAATAGAAATTTGGGTAATGAAAGAATACAATGTGAAAGAGTCATGGGTGAAGGAATACATAATTGGGGCTTATACACCAACTCCAAATGCTGTCACTCAACATTTGCAGCCATTGGTAAAAGTTCTATGCCTTTTCAAGAATGGAGAGATCTTGCTTGAGTATGAAGGTGGCAATTTGGTTTCATATGATCCTAAAAATAGTATTTTTAGGACTCTAAAATTTCAGGGAATGCCTAATTTGTTTCAGACATGTGTTCATATGGGTTGCCTTAATTGGATTGATATCCCACCTTCTAATTAGTTCATCAAACTTATTAGATACCTTCCAGTTGTTTAAGCATATAGTAGTTCTGTTTCCTTTTAAAGTCATTTCCCTTGTTTTTCATTCTAGTATGTTGCTTTGTTTTGTAAAATAGTTCTCTGTGTAACATACAGAAGAAGATGTTGATTTTCATTGTATGTTTAAAGATTATGAGATCTTCTGAATCAATTAATAGGACTCTTAGGAAGAAGACAAAAAAGGAAGTGCCAATTAGCTCTTATAGTTATATTTTTTAGTTTTCTTTTTGAAAAGTGAAACAATACAAAAAATAAAATAGAAATACCACTCCTGCTGAATCAAACTAGCAAGATACTAATACTTACTCAATATTCACTTATTAAAACCTTTAAATTGAAAATTAAACTAGACTAGATGAAAAAAATGTATTTTTGAAACTTTTGTCTTTCTTTTGTAAGAATAAAAAATAAGTACTACTCTAAAAATAACTATTTTTTTTTGTATTTTTCAATTTTCATAAATAAGACTTATTAAAAGGGTGAAATAAAAGCTAAAACATCAAGATTAAACTTAAAATTATTTAAATACTAAACGATTGTGAAAAATTCAAATATGATCAAAAATTATGTGCTCACAATCGTTTCCTTTGATTTTGCTGATGAGGTATTTGCTGAAGTTCCAAAGGTTTGATTTAGGTGTCAATACAAGAATTAAGAAGTTTCATCTCGCAGTTCTTGGAGACTGTCTTGCTGTTGCTCTAACTTTGCCTCTCCAAAATGGTGGAGGAATAGAAATTTGGTAATGAAAGAATACAATGTGAAAGAATCTTGGATGAAGGAGTTCACAATTAGAGCTTATACACCAACTCCAAATTCTGTTACTCAACATTTGTTGCAGCCATTGGTAAAGGTTCCATGCCTTTTAAAGAATGGAGAGATCTTGCTTGATTATAAAAGTGGCAATTTGATTTCGAATGATCCTAAAAATGGTACTCTAGAATTTCAGGGAATGCCTAATTTGTTTCGGACATGTGTGTAGGCATATAAATTTTATTGAAATTAAATCCGTAAAATAATTGGGACTATATTTTAAAATTCAAGATATATCAGTTCAAATAAATTTATTGGACTAATATAATTGGATTAATTATAAGCCCAATATATATAGATTAAATAAATAAGCCTTAATCCATTGGGCTAGTCCATTTAATTGGGCTAAAGTGATGAGCCCACTTCATTAAGTCTAAGATGTCATCTTCCTAGAGGCCCAATTTTGTGCCACGTGTCAAATGACGCGGCACGCCAAGTCAAACGGAAGAGCCAATAAGATCATGCCACGTGTCAAAATGACAAGACATGCCAAGTCACATTAAAAGGCCAATGAAACCGCGCCACGTGTGCAAGTGACATGTTCTGGCCAATCAAATGCGGCCTTGAAACACTTCAATTTGATTGGTCGGAAAGAGTTTGTTCTTATCATAACTCTACCCTCCCACAACTATAAACACGGGTCTTCATAACCCAGAAAAGACACCAGAAGTTATAACAAGAAGCAAGAGAGAGCTCGTGGATCAAACGCCGCAAATTTCTCTACAAGTTTCAAGCTTCAAGCAATCAAGTTCAAGTTCAAGAAATCAAGTTCAAGCTCAAGAACGAAGAACAAATCAAGGTCAAGTTCGAACAATCAAGCTCAAGCTCAAGAACAATATCATCGGTCGTGGCAACAACTACATATTCAAGATCAAGCTCAAAGGCCCTTGAATTTATTTACTATTGAAAAGAAGAATCAAATTAACAATAGAGATTGTAACACTCAAATATTTAAAATAAAATACTATGATTGTTATAATATTTTTCAGTCTCGATTATTTTTCTGACACAAATTTATTGTCTACAAATTCTGGCATGCCCAGTGGGACAATTTCTACCTCTCATCTCAACGTTTCAATCATCAAAGTTCAAGAACATTGAAATGGCTTCAAAGAAAATCAACTCCAGTTCAACTTCAACCAAGGCTGCTAATTCCAGGTTCTATGCTGATGTGGAAAGCATCCTTGATGTTACCTTTGGAAGCTTTGGGCCGGTTACGAGGATCAAAGCAAGCTCGTTATGACAACAGGCACCCCAAGTGTCGTCTGTGTCAACCCCTGTTTTTGGATCTTTATCCTCAAAAAGAGCAAGATCTTTCACAAACGCACCCGAAGGAGGAAGAGGTGTTGCTGAAAAGATCAAGAAAACTCTTGCTCTGCTTGACCTCTCCAGATCCAAGCACTCTGCTATGAAGGAAGATGATGATGCTTCAAGTGATGGATCCTCCCCACTTACACCACATAGCGTGATCCAATCAAGGATCAATCTGTGTGAAAATCCATGCTAGTCTCCATCGTCAACGACAATCATGCAAGCCATGGTGACAAACACTTCATCTGTGGAGGAGCAGTTGGCAAACTTGACGGAAGCAATCTCTAGCTTGACCAAGTGCATGCAAAATCAAGATGCTAGAATCGACAAGCTAACAGATATGGTGGGAATCTTGATGGAAGAAGAATCCACCCATGCACCTGGCAAACTTCCAGAAGTTCAAGAGATTGATCCTCCCCCACGACAAGTTGCATCCACTAAGGAAATGTCAGTCTCTTTGGAAGGGATGATTCCAATCAATAAACTAAAGAAGTTCATTGAAGGGACTATAAAAAACAAATATGAAAGGAAAGAATTTATAGCACGAGACGTACTGTGAGATTACCTCGTCAAGCAGTTTGTCCGCTCATTAAAAGGAAATGCTTTTGATTGGTACACGGACCTCGAGGCTGGATTTGTTGATAGCTGGGATCAACTAGAGCAAGAATTCCTCAATCGCTTTTATAGCACGAGACGTACTGTGAGTATGATATAACTTACAAATACTCGTCAATGAAAGGGTGAACCGGTTATCGACTTTATCAATTATTGGAGGAATGCAAGCCTCAACTGCAAAGACAGGTTTAGTGAAGCTTCGGGCATAGAGATGTGCATCCAAGGCATGCATTGGGGATTGCACTACATCTTGCAAGGTATCAAGCCTAGCACATTTGAAGAACTTGCAACTCGTGCCCATGACATGGAATTGAGCATGGCCTTTGCTGGAAATGAAAGTTTGCCCATCTATGAACCTCGCAAGGGGAACGACAAGAAAGAAGTCAGGAAGTGGGGAAAAATCATACCCAAGCCTGAAAGCAAAGAAGCTATGAATGTCAACACATCACCTATAAAGTTCACGACGAAGGTGAGCAAGAAGCAGAGTATGAAATCCACTTCTTTTCAAGACAAGCCAAGTTAAAGCTGACTCTAAAAGAAATGCAAGAGAAAGAGTACCCATTTCTAGATTCTGATTTGCCAGCTATTTTTGAAGAACTCCTCGAGTTAAATCTCATTGAGTTTTCGGAGATGAAGCGACCAAATGAAGCTGGAAAAATAAATGACCCAAATTACTGCAACACCATCGACTTGTGAGCCACCCTCTGGAGAAGTGCTTTGTCTTCAAGGACAAAGTTATGGACTTGGCTCGCGAAAAGAAGATCGTTATTGAAGATGAGAAAGCAAGCAAAAACCAAGTCTCTATCACCTTTGGCTCATTCAGTCCAGATGACTTATGTGGTTTTAAAGAAAGTAAAGATAAAGAATTACTGGAGAACGACAAAGCTGAAGTCAATTAACCTGATAAAGATGAAGGTTGGACGTTGGTGACTCGTCGTAGGCACCATAGAAGAAGCCCACGAAACGAATTAGTAGAACAACCAACAAGGAAAATGATGGTAAAAAGACCAAGGAGATGGAATCCAGTTAAGCACTTAAAGAAAGCAAAAGTTAAGGTGCACCACTCTCAAAATCCACGAAATCCAGTGACCTTGGAGGAGTTTTTACCAAGTTGGTTCCGCATGAAGATTTCCCATGGGGGTATCGATGCCTCTTGTTGCCATGCTGACGAAGGAAAAAGAAAAGAGTGATGTCCTACCATTGGCACCATCTTCGGAAAATCTCATCGAGTTCACTCCTCAAGAAGTTAATGCTTGTGAGGAAAAAGTCACATTCACAAATGACGATCTTCTGCTAGGTAACACTCTTCATAACCGCCCATTGTACCTGGTTGGCTGTATGCATGATGAAAGGGTAAATCGAATTTTGGTTGATGGAGGATCCTCAGTGAACATCTTGCCAATTTGCACTGTGAAAGAACTTGGTATTCCTATGAACGAACTCTCGAAAAGTCGTGTGATGATCCAAGGATTCAACCAAGGGGGAAAAAGAGCCATAGGTGCAATCAGGTTGGGAATCACCATTGAAGATATGCAATAAAGTTCATGGCTGCATCTGATCGATGCAAAGACTTCATACAACGTCTTGCTCGGAAGGCCTTGAATACATAAGAATAAAGTGGTTCCATATACCTACCATCAATGTTTGAAGTACTACGAGGGTGAAGTCGAGAAGAAGATAGTTGTTGATGATGAGCCATTCACCGAGGCTGAGTCACACTTCGCCGATGCAAAGTTATACTTGAAGAACCGCATTGTGAAGGAGCTAAAAGCTGATGATGGTATGAAAAGAAAGAATGACGAGCCCACAACTAAAAGTGCTGAGGTGATTGCTGGTAGAGCTAAAGCTGTTACTGAGGAAGTACAACCCAACGCGAATAAATCTCATAGAGGGGATATTGCATCTTATGGCAAGAAAGTAAGTCCTGCACTCCAATATGTCCCTAAAAGAAAAAAAGATGAAGGCAAATCATCTAATCTCCAAACTAACATGTTAAAGGAGTTAACTCTTCCGGTAAAACGAATTGAGGCAGTAAAGTTGTCCTCAAAGACACTTGCAGGGTTTGTAGCCCAAAATCGTTTGCAGAATGTGGCACTCCCTACAAAGCGAACAAATGAAGGTTTTGATCCTAATTCTTATAGGCTATTTGCAAAAGCTGGATACAATCCCAACGAGTTGTCAAAGTTAGGGAAGCTCCCATCAGAAGATGCGACGAGGCAACCACGTGAAGGTTTGGGATACAAGCAACCGCCACCAGTGCGCATCTCCATAAGAAGAGCAAGCAGCAATTATATCACTGTAGAAGACGAATCTGCCGCTTCTAATGGGACTTCTGTGTTTGATCGACTTGGAAAATCAATTGTGAAAACTTCTATATTTGAGAGATTGGGTCCATTAAAGAAGGAGAATAAGTTCCAGAGAAATTATCAAAATACAAAAATAGCCGATTTGCCCAAAATTCAGGAGATCTCTAAATATTTTCAACGTTTGGTTCCTTCTAGAATGAAGCGACAAATAAAAGTCATGATTTCGTATGTTGAGGTACTGAAGGTGAAGCCATACACTATGGTCTACACTAAAGAACATGATGAAGAAGAAGAAAGTGTGGGTTCTTCGTATCATGTTACTGCATAAGGCGAGAAAGGTGTTTTATCTCTAATGGAGGATGACGAGAAGTTGGACGATGTTTCACCATGTTATCACATATCATTCAACGATGGGGACCCTCAAGAAGATAAAGATGTGAAAGATGCTCCACCTGAACTTGAAGAAGGAGTGAAGACTACAGTTGATGCCTTAAAAGAAGTTAACCTTGGCACCAATGAAGAACCAAGACCCACCTACCTAAGTGCTTTACTAGAAGTGGATGAAGAAGGCACTTATATTGAGTTACTCAAGGAGTTCAAGGATGTCTTTTCTTGGATCTACAAAGAGATGCCTCGCTTGGACCCGAAAGTAGCAGTCCATCACCTTGCTATCAAGAATGGTGCTCGCCCTTTTAAACAAGCCCAAAGGCGCTTTAGGCCGGACTTGGTTCCCTTGATTGAAACCGAAGTTAACAAACTCATCAAAGATGGATTTATTTGTGAAGTTAAATACCCAACATGGGTTTCAAGTATTGTCCCTGTAAGAAGGAAGAATGGCCAGATTCGAGTGTGCGTCGACTTCAGGGATCTCAACAATGCGTGTCCTAAAGATGAATTCCCGCTTCCTATTCCAAAGCTGATGATCGATGCTACTACTGGGTATGAGGCAATCTCATTTATGGATGGTTCGTCAAGCTATAACCAAGTTCGCATGGCACCAAAAGATGAAGAGCTTACTGCATTCCGCACCCCCAAGGGTATTTATTGCTACAGGGTAATGCCTTTTGGCTTGAAGAATGTTGGTTCTACTTATCAAAGGGCTATGCAGAATATTTTTGACAACCTTCTCCACAAAAATGTCGAATGTTATATGAACGACTTGGTGGTAAAATCAAGAAAGAGGGGCGACCACTTGAAAGACTTGAGAATGGTGTTTGAGTTGCTCCAGAGGTACCAACTTAGGATGAATCCATTAAAATGCGCCTTTGGAGTTACTTCCGGAAAGTTCCTTGGTTTCATTGTCCGACATCGAGGGATTGAAATTGAACAAGCAAAAGTAGATGCAATTTTGAAAATGCCTGAGCCTCGGGATATTCACGAATTGAAAAGTCTGTAAGGAAAGTTAGCGTACCTTAGGAGATTCATCTCAAACCTAGATGGAAGGTGCCAACCATTCAGTCGCCTTATGAAGAAAGGTGTCCCTTTCAAATGGGACCAAGCGTGTAGCAATGTCTTTGAGAGCATTAAATCCTACTTGACGAAGCCTCCAGTTTTAGCAGCCCCTATACTTGGAAAGCTGTTGATACTATATATTTCAGCACAAGAAATGTCTGTTGGAGCGTTGTTGGCCAAAGAAAATAGTGAGGGGAAAGAAAACTCTCTTTACTACTTGAGCAGGATGATGACATCAAACGAGCTGAATTATTCGCCAATTGAAAAGTTTTGTTTGTCTCTAGTCTTCTCAATTCAAAAGTTGAAGCACTACTTTCAAGCTCATGTTGTTCGTCTTGTTTCTAAAGCAAATCCCATCAAGTTCGTGATGTCAAAACCTGTCCTTAGTGATCGACTAGCAAGATGGTACCTCTAGTTTCAACAATTTGAAATCGTATACATCCCTCAAAAGGATATAAAAGGACAAGTGTTAGCAGATGTTTTGGCAGATCACCCTATACCTGATGATTGGGAGCTAACTGACGAACTACCTGATGAGGACACAATGGTCATTGAAGTTCAGCCTCCATGGAAGATGTACTTTAATGGTGCTGCACATCGCGGATGAGCTGGTGCTGGTGTAGTATTTGTCACTTCTCAAGGTGAAGTTCTGCCCTACTCTTTTACGTTGACGCAACTCTGCTCTAACAACGTTGCTGAGTATCAAGCACCAATACTTGGGCTTGAAATGAATGTCGAAATGAAGCGGTTGCAACTGCAAGTTTTTGGTGACTCTCAGTTAGTGGTCAATCAGCTTCTAGGTAGTTACAAGGTCAAGAAGCCTAAACTACGCCCATATCATGATTACGCTAAAAATTTAATGGGGTGGCTCAGTGATGTGACTATTCAACATGTTCCAAGGAAAGAAAATAAAAAGGCTGATGCTTTAGCTGCCTTAGCTTCATCATTAACCCTGCCTGATCAAGCGCAAGTTACTGTCTAACAAAAGTGGGTAGTACCGCCGCCAAATGAGGCTGAAGGTGAAGAAAATGAACTCAAGCATCTTGTCGTTGTTTCTGATGTTGAGAAAGAAGAATGGCGACAACCCATTATCGACTACTTATGCTATGGGATACTTCCAGAAAATCCAAGGAAAAGGACTGAAATCCGTCGTCGTGCGCCTCACTTCCTTTACTACAAATATACTTTATACAGAAGGTCATTCAAGGGAGTACTTGCGATGCTTAGGGGAAGAAGAAGCACTCCAAGCTTTGCAAGAGGCACATTCTGGGGTATGTGGGTCACATCAGTCTGGACCAAAGCTCCACTTCTATATAAAAAGGATGGGATATTATTGGCCAACGATGGTAAAAGATTGCTTGGACTACGCTCGAAGATGCAAGGCTTGTCAATTCCATGCGAATTTGATTCATCAACCTAGTGAAGTGTTGCACCCGACTGTGGCATCCTGGCTATTTGACGCTTGGGGATTGGATGTTGTTGGACCACTACCAAAGTCCTCTGGTTGGAACCTATACATCTTGGCTGCAACTGACTACTTCTCAAAATGGGCTGAAGTTGTTTCTCTTAAGGAGGTAAAGAAGGAAAATATTAAAAATTTCATCCGAGTAAACATAATCTATCTCTTTGGCATTCCTCGTTACATAATTACGGATAATGGAAAGCCATTCGATAATAGGTTGATGAACAAGATTTGTGATCTCTTTGGCTTCAAGCAACATAACTCTTCGATGTACAATGCTGCCGCCAATGGTCTGGCTGAGGCATTCAACATAACTATATGCAACTTGTTAAATAAAGTCATCTCCAAATCCAAACAAGATTGGAATGACCGTATGGAAGAAGCTCTGTGGGCATATAAGACAACTCACTGCACGCCAACAAAAGCGACCCCTTATGCACTCGTTTATGGAGTTGAAGCCGTCTTGCCACTCGAGCGTCTTCATTACGATTAGCTATTCAAGAAGGCATCACTGATGAAGCAAATGCTCGACTTCGATTAGCAGAGTTGGAGGCTCTTGATGAGAAAAGGTTGGAAGCTCAATAGAGTCTTGAATGTTATCAAGCTCGATTGTCTCACGCCTTCAATAAAATAGTTCGCCCAAGATCTTTTCAAGTAGGATATCAAGTCCTTACCATAAGAAGACCCATTATTACTTCCCATAAACCTGTAGGAAGTTTACTTCAAAATGGGATGGGCCATATGTCGTGCAAGAAGCTTATTCAAGTTGGCCTTACAAGCTGGTTGATGCAGATGGCATGAGAATCGGCCCTATCAATGGCAAGTTTTTGAAGAAATATTATCCTTGAAATTGCAACGCTCCTTGACGCATGAGCCTAAACTGCATGTTCCTACACTCCTGGCCCACATGAGTCTAAACTGTGTACGGCCCACAAAAACAAAAGTCTGCTAGGTTGAAAACCTCGAAAGGGGCAGCCTAGGCAAAAGTTAGGACATAAAAAAAAATAAGAAAATAAAAAAAATCACCCATTCTGAACTACGGTATGACTTGATCTTCTTCACCGAGGTACGTAGGCAGCTTAGAGTTTCATTTTGATTTCAGTCGCATAAGTTCAAAAGATACATATTGCCCTAGTCGTTGTCCAAATGAAGTATGATGGAAGTAATTCATTCAAACAACACTTGAAAATCAGGCTAAAATTCATTCTTCTTTTGAACTTTGGATCTCATATGACTTATAGGGGGCAAGCCTTCATGATAAACCAGTGTCTTCAATAGGGCGATTATAGTATTTTAAGAGGCTACCAAATATTTGCACTGAAGTTCAGGGATTTACTATGTCTTCATGTTCACCAAATCTTTAAGTCCTCCGGTCTTCAAGTTTGCTGCTCTTCAAGTTGAAATATTTAAACCCTCCAAGTTGAAGTCTCCAAGTTGAAATCTTCAAGTCTGTTGGTCTTCAAGTTGAAGTCTTCACGTTCGCCACTCTTTAAGTTGAAGTTTGCAAAGTCTGTCAAATCTTCAAAGTTTTCAAATATTCAAGTAAATGTCATCAAGTCCACGAAGTCTTCGAGTTGAAGCTTTATAATTTTCCAATCTTAAGGTGGACATATAAAGTCCATTTGCACCTTAAGTTGGCCTCTTCGTAGGTTTGTCTTTAAAAGGAAACTATAACTTTCCCATCTTAAGGTGGACATATAAGTTCCTTTGCACCTTAAGTTGGCCTCTTCGTGGGTTTGTCCTTAAAAGGAAACTATATTTTTCCAATCTTAAGGTGGACATATAAGTCCCTTTGCACCTTAAGCTGGCCTCTTCGTGGGTTTGTCTTTAAAAGGAAACAATAATTTTCCTATCTTAAGGTGGACATATGAGTCCGTTTGCACCTCAAATTGGTCTTTTCGTGGGTTTGTCCTTAAATGGAAACTATAACTTTCCAATCTTAAGGTGGACATATAAGTCCCTTTGCACCTTAAGTTGGCCTCTTCGTGGGTTTGTCCTTAAAAGAAAACTATATTTTCCAATCTTATGGTGGACATGTAAGTCTCTTTAGAGTAATCTCTCCGGTAGTCGAGCCACATTGAGAGTAATCTCTCCGATAGTCGGATCACCTTGAGAGTAATCTCTCCGATAGTCGGGCCACATCGAGAGTAATCTCTCCGATAGTCGGATTATTTTGAGAGTAATATCTCCGGTAGTCGAGCCATATTGAGAGTAATCTCTCTAATAATCTCTCTGATATTCAGGTAGGGATGAATACAAATCCTTTCACACCGTAAAATCGTCTTTTTCATGCATGGATCATATCGTTAAATAAGAACACATCCTTCTAATTTGACCTATAAAAGAAAAGAAAAGAAAAATAAAGAAGAAAAAAAAATCAAAAAAAAAAAATAATAATAATAATAACAATACCTGACAACGATTCACTTGGACAGGCTTGCGAGCTGCGACTGATACCAATTGAAGGGAAGGCACGTCCTAATTTATAGATTCTTCAAAGATGCTAGTTGATGGGTTAATTACGATGTGGGAGTAGAGATTTTCAGAGTCCAACATGAACCTGTTCTCCAAATTCAATTCTAATGAAGAAAGCTACAAGCAAAAGGCTTCTAACCAATTTGGACACTTACGAATTTTGACAAAACCGTATAAAGCCAAAAGTAGTAAGGGGCAAAGTCGAAGTAAATTATATTTTCGATTCTTTCAGTAATATCTCACGTGAATTTCAATTAGAATCTCAAAGTTATAGTTTGGATTCTTTTCAATTAATCTTTTTAGGTGAAGATTAATTGGATGTTTGCAAAAATGGGTAAAATAAATAAAGACATTTGTTACCTAAATACTTCAAGCCTAGTCTTTAAAAGTTTAAAGATCTTGACGAGTCTTGCAGTAGGGGGCATTTTTAGGCATATAACTTTTATTGGAATTAAATCCGTAAAATAATTGGGACTATATTTTAAAATTCAAGATATATCAGTTCAAATAAATTTATTGGACTAATATAATCGGATTAATTATAAGCCCAATATTTATGGATTAAATAAATAAGTCTTAATCCATTGGGCTAGTCCATTTAATTGGGCTAAAGTGATGAGCCCACTTCATTAAGCCCAAGATGTCATCTTCCTAGAGGCCCAATTTAGTGCCACGTGTCAAATGACGTGGTACGCCAAGTCAAACGGAAGAGCCAATAGGATCATGCCACGTGTCAAAATGACAAGGCATGTCAAGTAACATTAAAAGGCCAATGAAATCGCGCCACGTGTGCAAGTGACATGTTCTGGCCAATCAAATGCGCCCTTGTCACACTTCAATTTGATTGGTCGGAAAGAGTTTGTTCTTATCATAACACTTCTCTCCCACAACTATAAATAGGGGTCTTCATAACCCAGAAAAGACACCAGAAGTTATAACAAGAAGCAAGAGAGAGCTCGTGGATCAAACGCCGCAAATTTCTCTACAAGTTTCAAGCTTCAAGCAATCAAGTTCAAGTTCAAGAAATCAAGTTCAAGCTCAAGAACGAAGAACAAATCAAGGTCCAGTTCGAGCAATCAAGCTCAAGCTCAAGAACTAGATCATCGTCCGTGGCAATAGCTACATAATCAAGATCAAGCTCAAAGGCCCTTGAATTTATTTACTATTGAAAAGAAGAATCAGAGGAACAATAGTGATTGTAACACTCAAATATTTGAAATAAAATACTACGATTGTTGCAATATTTTTCAGTCTCTATTATTTTTCTGATGCAAATTTATTGTCTACAATGTGTTCTTGTGGGTTGACATAATTGGATTGATATCCCACCTGCTGATTGAACTACAAAAGCTTTGTCATATATGTTTAAGCATATATTAGTTCTGTGTCCTGTTAAAGTCATTTCCCTTTGTTTTTCATTATTAGTACATTGTTGCTTTTTTTTGTAAAGTAGTTCTATCTGTAAGATACAGATGAAGAGGTTGATTTTCAGTGTATGTTTAAAGATAATGTTATCTTCTGAATCAATTAATAAGACTTAAGAGTCGTCTTTGTTTTATGAATTGTGACTTATAACATCAAACTACAGGTCAATTATGCTTAACTACAACTGCTAATGAAAACTTAAAGATTTTATGTAAATTTTACATAGACCTTCAGGCAGAAGAATTATGTGTGCAATCCTTTTACAAGAGACTGCAAAGAGCTGCCAATATCAATAGACCTTATTCAGGCTGAAGAATTGGTCTATGGATTTGGTAAAAGGTGATCAAGATCACATATTATCCCAGTTTGTATCATGATGACCCTTGGCTCTTTCCAATTTGTACTTCAGAAGTTAAAGTATTTACTCTTGGTGGAAATAGTTGGAGAAGTATTGGGGAAGCTGGTTACCAGATTAATCCATTTAGCTAACAAGGATGCGTGTTAAACGGAAAGATGCATTGGTTGACTAGATTAGGAAGCTATTATGGACGTTATGACAGGCTCATCATTTCCTTTGATTTAGCTGATGAGGTATTTGGTGAAGTATCAAAGGTTGATTTTAACGTCGACCCAAGAAAGGGCAAGTTTCATCTTGCAGTTCTTCGAGGACGTCTTGCTGTTGCTATAATTTTGCCTCAACAAGATCGTGGAGGAACAGAAATTTGGGTTATGAGGGAATACAATGTGAAAAATTCTTGGGTGAAGGAGTTCGTAATTGGGGCTTATACGCTAACTCCAAATTCTATCACGCAACATTTGGTGAAAGTTTTATGCCTGTTGAAGAATGGAGAGCTCTTGCTGGATTATAGATGTGGCAGTTTGATTTCATATGATCCTCAAAATGGTGTCTTTAGGATGCTAAAGTTTCAAGGAATGCCTAATTTGTGTGAGGAGATGCCTAATTTGTTTCAGATAATTGTTCATGTTGGTGGCCTTAATTGGATTGATATATCACTAGCAGATCTTTGAACACATTTTAGCATCATGTCCTCTTATGCCATTCCGAAGTTCTTCCGGGACACAAGAAGTCGTCAGAGAATTCACTTGGTTATCTACGTTGTGATTTATAAAATAGTATTGCAGGTCATTCATGGATGAGGTATAGATAAATGGTTAACTAGGTGTGAACTATATCATCATCTGTGTGATAAGCCTAGTTTTCAGGTTGTTATTTGAAGCATGCTTATATTAGCAGTCTTTTTTATTTTTCGGCAAAATGGCCTCCCAGCCACCTAAACTGATTTTTCAAGCCGGTAACAAACTTACAGGTTTCCTATTTTGACACTTATACTTCACAAAATAATTATTAATAAACACTTCTGATTATGCGTGTTCTGCAATCGCCATGACGTGGATAACATGTCATATGCTTAGCTTGTGGTTGTTTGACATGTGTAATTTGTGGGTCCTAACCTTTTCAATTTATAAAAATTAATTTTTCTTTTTCTTTCTTCTTCATAAGTTAAGACCAGTTCCACCATCACTAATACCATTTCATCGGACTAATCACCAAAAAAGTTCCTCAGGTGCAATATTTCTTCTTCCAAATATCAACTTTATTTTTCTTTCATTATTTTTCTTAAAGCCATTTCTAAGAGACTTCCAAAATCCATCACTTTCAGATCAAATCAAGCTCCACCCATCCGGCAATAGAAATCCATTTTCCATCTTCCCCGTCTTCACAAAGAAATCATTACTTTATCAGAGAGACATTTTTCACTTCAAATGGTTGGAGCCTAATTGATTGGTTCGAAGAATCTGAACAAATAATAGGAAAATCAAATTCTTTACTATCGATTTAACCCAATTTCGAATCTCAGAAAGCCGATTCTTTTTTCTCCGGTGATTTGCTTCCCATAAAGTTGTGGGTTATCTTCAATATCTTTTTTCCTCCTCTCTAAATTTTTATACTCACTAGAAGAGGAAATAGCCCTAAATTCATTTTAAATAGAGAACAATAAAAAACAATAAAGAGGGAAAATAGAGAGGGAAGATGGGGTTTGGGACGTGAAAAATATAAGGATAAGAAACAAAAAGTAATGGGAGGAGAAGGGGACGAAGGGGCTGGGAAGAACTGAAGAAGTGTTTGGGTTTGCTTTTTTATTTATTTATTTATTCTTCTTTTAACATTATATTGGTAATAATATATTCTTAATACTTTTTCTAACAAAACTAACATACTCACAAGCCATTTAAGCATGAGTTACACGTACTTTGGCCATGTCAGCTGTATTACCTCCACATAGGCATGATCAATAGTCAAAGACACTTATTACTAATTGTTTTGTAAAGTATAAGTGTCAAAATGAGAAACTCGTAAGTTTGTTTACCGGATTGAAAAATTAGTGCAAGTTTAAGTGGCTGGGAGGCCATTTTGCCTTCTTTTTCTCCTACTGATGTTTTAATGGATAAGCAAAAGAATGCTTTGTTAGATTTGACTCCATTTACCTAAGGAACTTGTTGTGTTTTATCATTTTTTCTAGAAAATACCTTGAATCATGTGGAAGTAGAAATTTGTATTAGGTAAAATATGTTATCGCACGTGGCCACCCAAGAAAGGGACACGTGGAACCCAAGACGGGGAGGACCAAAAACCGGACGCAGCTATTCCGTGTGTCACCGGAAGAGATAACGTTCAGAAAGGCATTAAATGTTCTGCGCCTGGTAGCATTTAATAAGGAACATTCCACAACATTAAGAGCAATGACCCGTTATAGAGAATTTGGCATTTATGTTCAAACGTTACGTCTTTATCAATGCTCCTCATAATTGACATTAAAGAAGGGCATGACCCTAGTACGTTCTTCATAGGTATAAATAATAAGCTCAGTGATCATTGGTGGAGCTATGAATTTTCTGGCTAAACTTACTCTGTATTCTATACAAAGCTCAATACAATTTTATTTACTTATTTTTTGATATCATCATTATTGTGCCTGGAAGCTTTGTTCTCGGAACTGTCATCTCTGCTGTTTCATCTATATTTCAAGGATAAGTATTATACCTTTCTTCAAATTGTTATATTATTTCAGGATCAAATTAATTTACTTTTCTAGAAACCACGTATAAATTCAACTGTACCGTTTCACGGGTAAACAGTTTGGCGCCCACCGTGGGGTCTAGAAAAACCGTGCAATTAAATTAATCATTGCCTTTCTTACTAACGTGTTTTGATTATTTTGTCTTAGCAAAAAGCATAAAAAATGGCAGATAATACTGTTAACGTCACACACAACCCTGAAATTCAAGGGGAACAACCTCGTTTCGAGGATTCAATCAGTGACACTCACAATGAGGGGAACGACACCACACCGGTGCATGACAAGCGGTACCCTCGACTGGTTCGGTAGACGACTCGTGATGATGCTGATGAGGAGCATGTAGTGTATGCAGTGAGGGTCATGCAAGATTAATAAGTAATCATTCTAGACCATCTCACGCGGCAGGATCAGGTTATGACAAAACAAAAGTAAACGCTATCAGGTGCTTTAAATAATGCGAACAGGAAAGATCCAATTACTCCCGATGTTCCTGCAAACCAAACGACGCAGAGAGTCAACGACAACACTCTTAGGGGCGAAGTTGGCTCCGACGGGGCCGGGTAGAGTAGATCCGGCCTCAACACTGAGAATGATCCATTAAAGGATTAACTTTTGCGGTTCATGAAGGAAGTAAACGTCCGCATGGATCAAATCTCGGGCATGCCACCAATATTAAAAGGACCGAAATCGAAGAAGTATAAAATTACCAAACAAGCCGAGTGCGGCAACAGAACTAATCCCGAAGCTATTCAAAATGCTTGAAATTCCAAAGTATGATGGAATTCAGACCCACATGAGCATATTACCACTTATACAACGGCGGTGAAGGGAAATGATTTGGCTCCTCACGAAATTGAATCAGTGTTGCTAAAGAAATTCGGAGAAACTCTCGCGAGGGGAGATTTAACGTGGTATTCATTATTACTCGAGCATTCCATAGATTCCTTCAAGATGCTTGCGGATTCCTTCATTAAGGCTCATGCCGGGGCCAGAAAAGTGCAAGCCCAGAAGGCTGACATATTCAGGATCGCACAAGGAGAATATGAATTATTACGAGAGTTTGTTACCCGATTCTAGAAAGAAAGGATGTTGCTCCCGGCTGTCCCGGATGAATGGGAGGCTGAAGCATTTACCAAAGGATTGAACCCGCGAAGTTCAGACGCTTCCCAGAAGCTGAACGAGAGCCTGCTTGAGTTCCAAGTGACAACTTAGGCAGACGTCCATAACCGTTACGAGTCGAAGATAATGATCGAGGATGACCAGGTTGGTTCCACATCATCGGCCAAATGACGAGGGAAGAACAGAGATAAAGCAAAAGATGACTGCGACGTAGATAGAAGAACTACGAGGGGCCGGTTTTTTTCCTATGAGTGGATAAAAGGCCGTGGAAGAAACTTCCGAGCAGCAAATATGTTCACCGTTGATAGAGGGGACCGATCGTGGTCGTAATAGTAGATTTCTTCAAGATAAAGAGACGTCGGGGTCTCGGGATCTTTATTACCCCAGGTTATCAGAATATAACTTCAACGTCAGTATAGTGGAGCTGGTGTCAGCCACGAGGAACATTAAAGAGGAACAGTTCCCAAGACCTATGAGATCTGATCCCAGCCAAAGGGATCCCACCAAACAGGGGATTGTCGACATCTCCGGGATGAAGTGGCAAGAATGTTGAAGAATGGTCATCTAAGAGAATTTTTGAGCGACCGAGCTAAGAATAATTATGGTCGTAACAGAGATAACATAGAACCCCTAAAAGCAGGAGAAGAACCCCCATGCCAAACAATCAATATGATCTTCGGGGAAAACGAGATTAACGGGGTCACCTTTTTGCGGCGAAGAAGACCAAAGTATCAATAACTCATAGTAAAAGACTCCGGGAAGACGATATCACTTTCATGGAGGAGGACGCTGACAGATTATTGTTACCACACAATGATGCACTAGTAATTTCTTTAAATGTGTTAGATTTTAAGATTAAAAGTGTTCTTATGGAGCCAAGAAGTTCGGATAATATCATACAATGGAGAGTATTGGAGCAAGCTAAACTTACCGGGAGCAACATTCCAGCAACAAAGCTCCTCGTTGGATTCAACCTTGCGAGTGTGATGACCCGGGGAGATATTTCTCTACTCACGAAAGTTGAAGGGTAGTGAAAACAACTCTCTTCGAAGTAGTAGATGGAGATATTTGATACAACATCATCCTGGGAAGGCCATGGTTACAAGAAATGAAAGTTGTACCTTGTACATATCACCATTTGCTGAAGTTTCCAACGCCTGAAGGAATCAAACAAATAAGAGGTGATCAACCGGCACCAAGAGAGATGAATGCAATCTCAGTTTCCAGTAGCAAAGGAAAGGAACGCGCAACATAGCAATTACAAGAACCGACACCTACTCCCGAGCTAGAAGGAATTATCCTGAAAGTAGATTCATAAGAACAATATCATGTGCTCAGATATTTCCAAGTTTTAGAATAGACGCACGCAACGAAGTCCACGGTGGAAGAACTTGAGTAGGTGGCATGGAATTCCTAGAGAGGAAGTTCCATTTGGGGACATGACTGCACCCGAAGCTCAGGTATGGTTTTATTGAATTCCATAAAATTAATATTGATTATTTTGCATGGTCGCACGAGGATATTACAGATATCCCGACGGAAAATAGCCGTGCACAAGTTGAGTTTGGATCCCAGTATGCGTCCGGTAAGGCAGAAGAAATGCCTTATTGCTGAGGCCAGAAATAAAATTCGTCAAAGAAGAAGTAACCCGCTTACTTAAAATCGGTTCGATCCGAGAGGTAAGATATCCGGATTGGCTGGCCAATATAGTAGTAGTTCCTAATAGACTATAAAGACCTTAATAAGGCGTGCCCAAAAGACTCATTCCTACTGCCAAATATCGATTAGATGATTATTGCCACGGCCAGACACGAGTTAATGAGTTTTCTTCTATGCTTATTCCGGGTACAACCAAATCAAGATGAACCAGGAAGATCAGGAAAAAACTTCTTTTATAATGAATTTCGGTGCATACTGCTACAATGTAATGCCCTTCGGGTTGAAAACCACCAGAGCCACTTATCAGCGGCTCGTAAATAAGATGTTTGAAAAACTATGAATGTTTATATTAGCTGTTATGCTCGTTATGTCTTTGAATGCAACTGATCATCTTAAGCATCTACAAGAAACACTTGACTTCCCGAGGAAGCATAACACGAAACTTAGCCCCGAGAAATTAGCGTTCGGGGTCAGTTCTGGTAAGTTTCTAGGATTTCTGGTCTCACAAAAGGGGAATTGAGGTAAACCCCGATAAAATCAAGGCCATAGAGGATATCCAAGATCAATTGACAAACGTAAAATAGGTGCAAAGACTCACGAAAAGATTAGCAGCGTTGAGCAGGTTCATTTCCCGATCGTCGAAAAAATGTCATCGCTTCTTCACATTACTCAAGAAGAAGATAAATTTCGAATAGACACTGGAGTGCGAGTAGGCTTTGAGGGACCTTAAGAAGTACTTATCAAACCCTCCATTGCTTTCAAAACCAAAAGAAAGCAAAACATTGCTAGTCTACCTCGCGGTTTATGAAGTTGCGGTAAGTGTAGTTTTAGTCCGGGAGGACGAAGGTACGCAATTTCCCATTTATTACGTTAGCAAAATTTTAACGGGAGCAGATACTCGATACCCACATTTGGGAAAACCTAGAGTTAACTCCTGTAGTCGCCGCTCGAAATTTGAGACTCTACTTCCAATTTCACCTGATAGCTGTGGTGACTACTTTTCCTTTGCGGAACATCCTCCACGAACCCGAGCTCTTGGGTAGATTAGCCAAATGGGCCATCGAAATGAGTGAATTCGACATAGAATATAAACCGAGGAATGCAATTAAGTTGCAAGTTTTGGCTAACTTTGTGGCCGATTTTAGTCCGGGACTGCTACCTCTGGCGACCAAGGAGGCAGTAATGGTGTCGGAATCGACATCAAGGTTTGGACCTTATTTACAGATGGAGCTTCGAATGTAAAAGTTTCCGGGCTCAGAATAGTCTTAATCATGCCTTCGGGGGAAAACCTTAAGGCAAGCCATCAGGACGACCCCTTTAACTAATAATGAAGCAAAGTATGAAGCTTTCATTACAGGGCTCGAATTGGCCCGGGGACTTGATTCTGTGGTTATCGAAATCAAGTGTGACTCACAGTTGATGGTAAATCAAGTCTACAGAATCTTTGATACCAAATAAGAACGTATACAACAATACGTGGTAAATTACTCATGTCTCGAGGGAGGACAACACGAAAGCGGATGCACTAGCAAAGTTAGGATCATTAATGGAAATGAAGGGATCATAATTCGGGATGGTAGTGCAATTGATGAACTCGGCCCTGGACATGGATGGTTACTATTAAGTAAATTCGACTAGTCTGGTCTGGGACTGGAGAAACGAGATAATCAACTATCTCGAACACGAGAAGTTGCCCGAAGACCCGAAAGCACCGCGAGCGTTACGCACCAAAGCAGCACGCTATAAATTTAGAAGAGGACAATTGTATAGAAAATTATTCCAAAGCCCGCTGGCCCGGTACTTAGGAGCATCAGAAGCTAACTATGTCATGAGATAAGTCCATGAAGGGATATGCGGCAATCACTCAGACGCAGACTCCTTGGTACTAAAATTGGTACGGGTAAGATATTACTCGCCTCACATGGAACAAGAAGCCAAAGACTTCGTACAAAAATGCGATAAGTGCCAACACTACACACCGCTAGTACACCAACCGGCATAACCCTTACATTTGATCCTATCCATATGGCTGTTCATGAAATGAGGGATGGCCATCGTCGGACCACTGCCACCGGCTCCCGAAAAGGTAAGGTTTCTTTTTATTTTAACTGATTATTTTTCTAAATGGGTGGAAGCAGATTCTTATCAAAAGATTGTAGAACGCGAAGTGGTCAATTTTGTTGTGGGAAAATATAATTTGCAGGTTCGGAATACCAAAAGAAATAGCGTGTGACAACGGGCCACAATTGTCGGTGCAAAATTTACAAAATTCCTCAAAGATTTGAAAATAAGGAGGATCACATCTTCGCCTTATCATCCAAGCGCAAATGGTCAAACAGAGATAACAAACAAATTTAATATTAAAAAACCTCAAGAAAAGATTGGAAGTAGCAAATGACAAATGGCCCGAGAATTGCCCGAAGTACTTTGGGCCTACCGAACAACGGCCAAGTAAAGCATAGGAGAAACCCCTTTTTCCCTTGTATACGGTGCCGAAGCCTTAATCCCGATGGAAATGGGCGAGCCCACTTTGAGATATTTTCAGGCAGATGAAGAATCGAACAACGAAGCGATGTTAATCAACTTGGAATTGCTCGAGGAACGCAGTGACTTGGTGCATGTAAGAATGGAAGCTCAAAAGCATAAAATGGATCGATATTATAATCGAAGAGCCAACCTCTGTTATTTCAAAGTAGGAGACTTCGTCTTTAGGAAAGTAGCTTAAAACACCCGGGAACTCAACCGCAGGCAAGTTAGGCTCAACATGGGAAGGCCTCTACTAGGTTTCAGCTATCACTGGGAAAGGTTCATACGAGTCGGAGAACCAGAACGGAGACAAGTTTCCCAACAAATAGAACGTGGCGCACCTCAAAAGATACTACTTCTCATTAACAACACTTAAACAGAAAATATGTGTTGCACTCTTTTTCCCTTCGTTCAGTTTTTGTCCCAATTGGAATTTTTCTGGAAAGGTGTTTCACGAGGCAGCGGCAAAAAGTTTTTCCCGGGCAGACCTAGCAGATTTAAGGCTAACATCAAGCTCACGGACAATTGAACTAAAGAGCGTGTTATGCTCGATAATTTTCTTGCACTTATCTTCTAGCTGGGCATGTTTCGCCCCCATAGTAGTAAGATCTTCGACTTTGGAGTTCAAGGCTGCTTCCAAGTTAGTTACCTTTTTATCAGTAGCAACCTCGCACTCTGTTGCAGCAAGAATGGAGTCCTGGACCTCAGCCCATTTTGCCTTGGCCTCATCAAATCTAACCCTCAGCGGGCTAATTTCTTGGCTGAGGGTTACAACTTCTTGCTCGCTTTGCTGCAAACGAGCTTCCAAAATGACGGCCTCAGTGGCCCTGCTTTCTACTTCCAAAAGGCGAAGAATAATTTGGTCCCATTCCACCAAAAGTTGATTTCGTTCAGAAGTAAGTCATTCCTTCTCACGAATCATCCTTTGAAGGCCCTCATAAGCAAGAAAGTTGGCCTACAAAATAAGAAGAAATAAAACTTGAAGTACATTTGTTCAAAAATAGAAGAAATAATAGAGGAAGAGAGAAATGTACTGTTGCGGGGTGATGCATAGCATTGTTCAACAAACACTCTCCCGAGAGTGCCTGAATCTTTTCCCAATCCTTCTCTGAAGCCAAAGGCTTCAGATAATTAGCAAGCTCCATCGGCCGGGAGAGCAGACTATGCCCGGTAGAGACCGAAAGAGTAACATTCCTTCTCCTTTGTGGATCTTCAGAAGGGGCAGCATAATTTTGCCTCAAATTCCCATAAACTGGGGACTGTGGAAGAGGAATGCCTTCTTCATGGTCATGTGCGGCCACTGGAGATAATGTGGCTACCGCCGGTGGAAGAGTGGATGAATACAAAAGTGATGTAGCAGTTGTTGGTGTTGGAGAAGGTGGAAATGAAGTGGGTGGGGTTGAAGAATAAGAAACAACTGCGTCAAAAGTAGCACTAGATGTTGGGTGCTCGCCAATCGAAGACGGCAAGGACCCGGTACTCTCCCTCACAGTATCGGACATAACAATTGGGGCCCGAGAACTGGAGTTAGCATTATCTACCAAATCAATTTTTCCCCAAAGTGACGAGACATCATCCTCGGTTGGCGTAACTGTCTCAACAGGTTGAGCATCCTGTGGAAATGATAAGGATCATCGCCTTCTATGAAGAGAAGCTCCCTCATCACTAGCTTCTTCTTCATCATCATCATCATCAATTATTACGGTGTCTATGACCGGATCGGAAGGAGGACCAGTGGTCATCGGCACCAGAGATAGCTCGGGGACAGCAGTCTTTGCCCGCTTGTTCTTCTCGCTGGCTGCGGAAGAACATCTTCACTTTGGTTGCTTATATTCTGGTCGGGGACTCCGTGAAGATGTGTTTGCACCCAAAATAGGCCTGGAGATTCCTGTTCAAGAAAGAGCTTCCCGAAGTAGCCTCGCTGCATTAGTGGGATCAGCCAGAACGTCCTCATTAGGGACAACAATAGACCTGTTTCTACTTTGTAAAAAACTAAGTCTTTTTTATTGTAAATATAAAGTAGTTTTATTTCATGTACTTCTATTATGTTCCTCTAGCTTAGTTAGGTCAAGTCTTGTAACTTTGGTTTATTTTTTTTAAAGCATTATTAGGGGGATCAAGTAATCAAACTTTCTAGCAGTAAGCAATTCTCTGTACTGGTGTCTCGCCCCCTCGACATCGTGTTGCCTTTCTGTAATAGCTTTCATTAATGCAATCAAGCTTTCTTTTATTCTCAATTCTCTTTTTTGTTCTCTCAATTTCTCTTCACATTGGGTTTCCCGTACGACACTAACAATTTAGTCTAGCGTACGGAGGGGATCTCAGTTGGTAGATAGTAACTATACGGACATCGGTTGCTTAGCCTTACGTCACCCTTTAAAGGAATCTCAGGAAGGTGTTGCGTCACAATTGGTATCAGAGCCTAAGCTCGACATCGGACGATGGAACACATTGCCATTACCACTATTTCTAACCATGGTGAATCATGAGAACTGCATCGCTTTCCTTGAAGATATAGTTGACATATTACGGCCCATCGTGGATACTCTGCCTAATCTAAGAACCAACCCAGTGCAAAGGTTGGACGACCTGGACAGTATGATGCGGAAGGCCGAATGTGACATTGCAAACATCAGTCGTGACTCAGAGGGAGATCGGCAAATGGCAGCCACAGAGGCATCAAGAATTATTGGTAAATTCGAAGGCCTCCAACAAGAGCGTGCCGAGGATTTAGCCTACAAGGCACAAGAGGCAGACAGGGTGACTACCATGCAGTAAACTATAGACAACTTGACATACCAGCTTAATGTTGTGAATGCTGCTTTACAAGGCCTGCTTCGAGGAGGCAGAAACCAAATCGGGGGAGCTATGAACCCCGCCCCTATGGCACAAAAACTAAAAATTCCTAATCCAAAGCCATACAGTGGAGCTCGGAATGCCAAAGAGGTGGAAAACTTCATCTTCGACATCGAATAGAACTTCGATGCCGTGGGGGACCTAGAAGAAGCTAAAAATGTAGAAACTGTTGCCATGTATCTTCAGGGTGATGCTAAACTCTGGTGGCGGGTGAAATACGAAGCCATCAAGGCCGGTGAAGATTCTCTCGAGACATGGGCCTAATTGAAGACAACCATATGCCTGCAAATCTTCCCCAAAAATGTTGAGTACAGTGTAAGGAGAAAGCTATGGGAGCTCCACCAGACCAAATCAGTGCAAGATTACGTGCGAGCATTATCCATGCTCATGCTAATTCCATGCTCATGCTGAATACATGAGACATGGGGGAGAAAGACAAACTCTTCACATTCCTGGAAGGGTTGAAACCTTATGCCCATATGGAGTTGCAAAGACAAAGGATAGAGTATTTACCTAAGGCAAACCAAGCAATGGAGTGCCTTGGGGACTATCAAGTGGAAGCTCGGAAGGATAGGTCTCAAAAACCTGTCTGAGGGGGATATAAAGGGGGCCAGCCTAGCACTGGTGGCCCTAGCAGAAATGGAGGAGATCGGAGTGCAACCAAATCTAAGGCTCCCTCCTTAGGCAGTAATAGTGTTGAATCTAATAACAACGATCGAGGGAGAACACCCCCTTCAGGATGCAGTCATTGTGGTGGGTCATAATGGAATAATGAATGTCCACATACACATATCAATGCCCATCAAGATTTTGATGATGGGACGGATGACGATGCTGATGATGCTGACCAGACCGAACTAGTAGGTGCCTCCAATGCAGTTGTTGGCTCTATTTTTGAGTCCTTAGCGGGAACCAGTGCTGGTATCTGTAAGAAGAAGGACCCATGCCCAATCACTGAGAAAGGGAAAAGAAGGAGGATGAGAGGACTCCTCTTAAACAATAGAAAACATCAATGTTTATCAAGATGAAGGTAAATGGAAAGCTCATTCGGAAAAATATAGACATGGGTGATACCCATGACTACTTAGCCTCGACTCAGTGGAGCGCCTTGGTCTCATAGTAGGAAAGGGCAGAGGTCGTGTCAAGGCTATCAACTCATCATCTCAGCCAGTGGGTGGAATAGCTAGATAAGTACTAGTGAAGCTGGGCCCTTATGGAGGAAAATTCAACCTCTGCGTGGTGATCATATATGACTTCGAGTTGATAGTTGGGTTGGAATTCCTGAGGCAAACCAACACCATGTCGTACCATATGCCGACATGCTACTGATGATGGGAGCAGACGTGGCCAAGCCCTGAATTATCCCGTACATGCCCATAAAGATGGTTGTTGAGAACATCTCGGCCTTGAAGTTGAAGAAAAGGGTCAAAAGACATGAACCTATGTTCTTGGATACCCTCTGTATTGAAGATATAGAACGCTTCTCGGTTCCCATTCCTGCACCCGTAAAGGAGGTGCTATTGGAGTTTGAAGACGTCATGCCACAGGACATGGCAAAGCGACTCCCTCCTAGGCGCACTGTCGACCATGAGATTGAGTTGGTGTTGGGTGCGAAGCCACCCGCCAGGCCGCCTCAAAGAATGTCACAACCCGAACTCACCGAGCATCAGAGACAGTTGACGTAAATGCTAGACACAAGGATCATCGCGCCCTCCAAATCCCCGTACGGGTCCCCTGTGCTATTCCAAAAGAAGCATGATAGCAGCCTACGACTCTGTGTGGATTACCGGGCTCTAAACAAAATCACAGTGAAGAACAAGTACCCTATTCTGCTAATGGCAGACTTGTTCGATAGGTTGGGTGGTGCGACGATGTTCACCAAATAATACCTGAAGACAGGTTATTGGCAAGTTTGGATTGCGGAGGGTGATGAACACAAGATGACCTGTGTGACAAGATATGGGTTGTACGACTTCATGGTTATGCCATTCGGCTTGACTAACGCTCCAACCACAGTTTGCACCCTGATGAACCATGTCTTCCGAGAGTACATTGACGAATTTGTGGTGGTCTACTTGGATGACATTGTGGTATATAGACAAACACTTGAAGAACACTTGGAGAACTTGCGAAAGGTCCTAGCCCGATTGCAGGAGCACAAATTATATGCAAAGCTATCCAAGTGCTCCTTTGCTAAAAAACATATTGACTTCATCGGACATGTCATCAAGGAAGGGCGGATCAAGATGGACCAACAGAAGATTCAGGCTATCACTGATTGGACGCCGCCTAAGGATATCCACACCTTGAGGGCGTTCCTTGGCCTATGCAACTTCTATCGGCGATTTGTGAAAAATTACTCCCTCATCGCAGTGCCATTTACAGAACTCCTAAAGAAGATCACGCCTTGGGATTGGGGACCCAGGCGAGCGGAGGCCTTCAACGCATTAAAAGTGGTTATGTCTAGTAGCCCCATCTTGGCCCTCCCTGATTTGGCCAAGCCGTTCGAGGTACAAACGGATGCCTCAGACACACTCCTAAGTCCGAAATCACCATACAAAGTTATTGACATCATCAAAATCCTATTCCGGAGTCGTTTGCTCCAAATTCAAACTCTGGTCAACTCTTTTCATTTAAGCTTCAAAAATAAAGATTGTCCTTCCAATTTAATTTCGAACCTTCCAAAAACCAAACTCGACCGCACATGCAAGTGATAATACGTATTACGAAGTTGCTCGGGACCTTAAGTCACTGAACGAGACGTAAATTCTTAAAACGACAAGTCGAGTCGTTACATTCTCCCCCTCTTAAATATATGTTCGTCCTCGAACGTGCCAAAATTTATTCTGAGGACATTAAATTACTTAGTGTATTCTTACACACATACTCGGGGTGATTCTACGTCATCACAAATTTAACATAGGTCCGACAACACCATCTCAGTTGAGATTAATTCCTTTATCCATATTTATACACTTTAAAAACTAATTTATTACACTCCAAACATTTTCAAAAGATCTGATTTTTCATACCAACACACGATATTAGTCTCAACCGGTTGTAGTAACTTGTGCCTACGCACACATCATACGTATGCCCATAACCACATATCTGGTCATAATAGTTCTTTATAATTAATTCTAGCATTATCAATTAACCTCATATTAATCAAGCCCTTGTTTCAAACTTTTCACAGTACTGACAGAAAATCGCAATTATGAAGACCTCGTAATTATTTACAGGAATTAAGGAGTCACATTTAAAGCCACCTGGGCACTAACCGCGTAGGTTAAAACTCAATAATTATAGCATGAATATGGCTAAATATGCACAGAAACACATAAAAGAATTATCAAATAAGCCTAACAGGCATTACTCCCTATTAGTACTATAGTACAAATTAAATTTCACAAAGGGAGAATTTAAAACACATGCATTTAACCACAAGGACCTCATCGTGATACAACTTCCACCGCGGCTCGTAGCCCGGGTTAAACATATCAAATCACATTAAACCGCGAGGATTCCATCCTCAACTCTGAATCACAAGTACTTTGCACATTCTGCCAACTGAAATTTTCCATTTCTTTTCTTTCTTTCTTTCTTTTTTTAAAAAACAAATTGCGTGAAACAATTTCACAACACAAAATGAAACCCCATACCGGTAGGGCATATAATTCATAAAATTGAAATCAATTATCACGAAATTACATCAAAACCCACTGTAGTGAGTAATAGAAAGTCACTTTTAGCCTCATAGCTCTCAATAGTGATCAAAACAGAATGATAGACACTCTTATTGCCATAGAATCTCCCAACAGGGGTAAACATAAAAGTAGATTACAGAATTACGAAACTCGCCCATAAGTGGAGCACAATAGGATGACTCACCTTGATACACAGAACCGGATCAAATTAAGGAAATATTCCTTTATAACAAATCTAGATCATACCAGTAACGACAACATCTGGTGTATCGGCCTGAGCCAATGCATAGCAATTATATCAACGGGTTAGGCCTCCCCCTCTACGGCTCCCTCTACCTGTCTGTCCTCCACCCCTAACTAGCTGTGTATGTGGGGTAGTAACTGAAATAGAGCCTGTAACATGAGTGTTTTGTTGAAATTCACCTCTCCCAAGTCTCGGGACAATCTCTCATGATGTGCCTAGTATCACCACACTCATAACAACCCCTCTAAGGTCACGGCTGCTCGTAGTGAGTCTATGCCGGATAACTGGAATAACCACTGTAAGAACCTTGTGCTGGTGGTGCACTAAAAGAATTAACTGGAGTACTACGAGTATTCTGAATTGCAGACTAGGCTGACCGACTGCCCAAGCCTCCACCATGATGAGTCATAGCTGCAGAGTAGATTTCACTAAATCCTCTAGAGTTCCGAGACCTTTTGGCCTCCTTAGACTCCTTTCCCTCACATTGAACACGTTCTAACATCCTGGCAATCTCTACTACTTGCTGAAATGGAATATCAGTCTACAACTCTCGAGCCATACATATTTTAAAATCATAATTGTTGATACCCAATTTTACCCTCATATTTTTTAAATAGTGTATATACTTTCAAAATATCATTTTGCATCATCATTATTTAATTTATAAGTATTGTTTATAAATTTCCATAATTTTTAGAACTTTAAAATCAACTTTCTTGCATTTAAATTACTTGAATATTTATTAATTACCTCCTTAAATTGTTTTCTGATGACGTAATCATCCAAATTTCTTATTTTTATCTATATATATTCTTCATAATAATTTACTTTGTCTTATATAATTACGTTTGCATTTTTCGAACTATTTATGCATTGTTTGCAATAATAGCCTATACTTTACAATTAATCGCATTTATCATTTTATTCAGGGGAAAACATTTTTTTATAATCTTTAGCTACTATTTTAAAATATTATGTTGCATAAATAGTTTTTTATATTTATTTAGCTAATTTATTAAATTATTTTCCCTTTAATTTCTTATATTTAAAATATGGCCCAACACAGGCCAAATTTCGGACTCAATTCACCAACCCACACTCTAAACTCCAGCCCAATAACCCCTAGCCCAATACCAGTGACCCACTACCCCATACCAGTCCACTAACCCGATCCGCCTCTCATTAAATCCTGCCCGTTGATCTCCCAAGATCAATGACCCACATGTCATCTCCCTCTTAAAATTAACCTCACCCCAAACCCTAGCTTCATTTTACCCGGTCAACCGCCTAAATACACTTTCAAACACTCCCCTCACTTCACAAACCCTAGCCGCCGAATACGATCAAATCATGTATTCCTTCTGTGATTCTCTTACCTTTTACGCGTTACCTCATTGTTACTTACAAGATTATGGTGTTACTTAGTATTTTCCTCACTTTTGACAAATACCAGTCTCGCGAATCAAGGGAAATAGGCTTCACCCTTCGAGATTTGGACGATATGTCGTCTATATGCATCATGGCAAGGTTACATTGGTCCGATTTACCAAGATCTTCAACCAATCTTTGATTCCGGTCAAACTAGGGTTTGCCTGATTTTTTCCTAATTTGGTTCTTAAATGATTCTGCATGCTCTTGTTTCCTTATTTGGTGTTTGATTGATTTTATTTCCTTGTTTGTTGGTTCAATTTCTACTACTATATAAATCCTTCCCCTAATCCACTTTAACGGACCTCATGACTGCTATTACTCTTACTATTCTCTTCTTTCACTCGTTCCTTACTCTGTTACACTCGAATATTTTCTGAAACTATTGAATTCTTGGCCGACTGAAAGCCAAGGCTATAATAATGTTAAACGACCTCCTCCGATGCAAGCACTGCTCGGAGCCCTTCCCGAGGTTTTTGTGAACTCTAAAGTATCGGGGATTCGGGGTTCTATCGTCTTCTTTCAATTGCTGCTACTGAATCACTATTGATATTCTAAGTTACTCATTTTTTGCTTGTTTAGCTTTTCTACTGGTTAGTATCCTTGACTCTTACAATTTTTACTATCTCCCTTTCTGTTTGGCTATGCCATGTGCGCTATGTGTGCCAATATTGTTTGACTTTTGTAAGTAAGCATGATTTAGTTTTCCTTGCTATTCATGAATCCCTGGTACTGTGTTGGTGTATGATTTACTGCAATTCTATTGTTTTAACAATGCTCTGCAGTTCCATGTTATCTAGTAGTTAAACTCGGTAGGCTTCAACATATGTAATATGCTCTGATTATGTGAATGGATTTTGGTCTTCGTAACTGCTACTTGTAAACTAATGTGTGTTCACTACTTTGTCCTATATCTTTGGACAAATCAATGCATGTGTTTCAGACCTTATTAAGTTATTCTTGCCCAACCTGTTAAGTTTATGAGGTTGTACTGATTAGCTAAGGCATGTTTCTATGCCATTTAAGTTCTAATATACGTTTTGTTTGTTAATCTTATGTCTTTAGCGTTGCTTCTAGGGCAAATTTCTATGTTAGCTTCTTCTCTTACGTCTGGATAACTGGTATCAGTTATTATGCTTGCATGTCATATTCCTTTTAAGTTGATATATTTTCATGAGTTCCCTACACTTTGGTATTGTTGTGATCTGTTGTATACCATGCTACAAGGTGGTTGTTGTACTGCTTGTGATCATGTTAGAAATCTTTATGAAAATGCTACCCCTCTGACTATAACTACTATGATTAAGTCTCACCAGTCTAAAGTCTTTTGCTAAACTTGATTTCTTGAAACTTAGCATGTGTGTGTGTGTGTTTACACTGTTAACCCAATAGACCGCTTCGTAAGTCCTCCTAATACACCCTTTCCTTTGTTGAATGATTGCTCAATATGGTGTTAGTTTTCTGTGTCAACTTGCTATGTTAAATATGGTTCTCGCTGGTTCACTTAGTTGGCATGTTCAGGCCCTCTTGTTTGATCAATCTTGTTCCCTTAGCTTCTAATAAAACAAGTGGCTATATGTTTATGTAATCGTGTCCCTATGAGGTATTATAGACATCAGAGTTGTCAATTGGTTGCCATGTATTGTTCCTCCATCTAAGCCTGGTATGAGATCATGTGTGGCCCCGAGTTGCGTAATTGATACTCTCTCCTGTTTGAGGTGTGCTTGGATCTGGGTCTACTATTCAGGTAAAAAGTGAGCTTGCTGAAGGCCCAGGCAATACTGGGTTATTTCTCTTTTGGGCCAGCTCTGTTTGTTAGGCCTGTAGTCTTTCAGTACGTAATGTTTGCACTTGTATTCATTAATTTGGTATGTAATAATTTGTGATAACGAATGATGGGGAAATTAGTTTTTTAAAAAAAAGGATAGGGTACTTTAATTCTCACATGAATGGGTAGAAAACATACTTATAGGATCTATGTGGTCTATTTGCTATTTGCCTTATATGCCTTTAGTTTCATGTGTAGAAAGCCTGCCTATAGGAGTCACGCACACACTTCACTTAACTTGTCAAAACATATTAGTTCAAGCATTTACTATACCTGTTTCCATGTCTACTACTGTGCACACTTAGACAACATGCCTATAGGATGTAATAGCACATGCCTTACTAATACCATGTTTATAGGATTTCAAATAACCAATTGGTCAAATTGCTTCTATTACTTTAGTACACTGCCCATCTAGATACTATCATTATAGAGGTCTGATCTTTAATCGACTATTTTCGTTATTTTCATTACGCTTCCCCGCCTAGATGACATGTCTATAGCAATAAATGTTATAAAAATCAACTTAATTGTTAATTGTTTGAAATCCTACCTATAGGATGTTATTGCGCATAAAAACTATTTATGAGATCAATGTTGTTAATACTAGACTCTCAAAGTTGTGTCATTGCCTAATCACGCAACTGTTAGGAACCATTCCTATAGGACATTAACGTCTGCCTAAGGTGCACTCTTATAAAATCAACATTAGTAATCTGGTCAATCGTATCGCTTTATTGCCTCACCAACAATTAGAAATCATGCCTATAGGACTTGCGATGTTTTAACCTGCCTATACACGCTGCTTATATAGTACTATTAATCAGAATCACATAGAAATCCTTCCTATAGGATTTAATGATTAACACCATATACTGCATAATCTAAAAATTTGTGACTGATCGCGTGCTTTTGCGCTTATGTGTGGAGGATAACTTGAGCCTTTCATTGCTATTATGTTCAGTCCTACCTGTTTTTGATGTCGCCTAGTTTTATCATTTTGAGCATCCTAAGTAAATTCTATAACCCCCTAAATAGAGTTCCAAAGCCTCCTAGACCATAGTTATGGGACGGGTAGCGCACGCATAGAGTACGACCTAGAGTTGAATTAGAACGATTTTAGGTAAACAACTTTAACATAGTAATCAGGTAGCAGGAGATGATAGTCTGTGCCCACTGAATAATATGAGCAACTCTTACCTAAAGGAAGTTGCGAAGTATTATTTATGTTGCACGGGGTGATCCTTTAGGCTAAAAAATATAAGACCCCCCCCCCTTTCCTTTATATACTTGATATCCACGCTTAATCGTTTAATATAGAGAAAATGTAGTTGTATCCTTGTGGTCACACTAAGATTTGTACCGATTCTCATATGTTTTAATAAGACTCTTTGACTTCTAAATTTCCTTTTATTTATTTGATCACCTATTCCAATTACATAATTCACATAGTTTAAAGTTCGGCCGGGACCCACAATTGTGGATTTCGAAGAGTGCCTAACACCTTTTCTTTGAGGTAATTTGAGCCCTTACCCGATCTTTGGTGACACGGACTAGTCAAACAGAGTTATCCTCAAATATGTGCCCTAACGCACCTTAAAATCATTAGGTGGCAACTCTTCTCTTTTAATATCCATTTAAAAAGAGTTGTCACACGTCGAAATCCGCTTTTACGAGAAAACGGGGAGCGACAGCATGGCGACTCTGCTGGGGATTTACACTTAGGTTCTTACCATAACGAACTTGACTTATGTGGATTACTTTCTTTGTTACATGCACATCACTTATTCACCATTATTTGTTTGAACTTGCTATGACATGCACATCCCTTCCCTTATTCACCTTTATTTGTTTAAAATTGCTATGATATGCACATCCATTCCCATATTCACCTTTATTTGTTTAAAATTACTATGACACGCACATCCCTTCCCCTATTCACCTCTATTTGTTAAAATTTGCTATGCCATGCACGTCCCTTCCCCTATTCACCTTTATTTGTTTAAATTTGTTATGACATCCTTCCGCTACTCTCCTTTGTTTGTATGACCGCTCTCTATTTCTTTTCATCTTGACCACTATATTTCTTACCTGCTTCATTACGTTCTCTCATATTTTCTTGAGCCAAACCGACTTCTTTATTTTGTCTTCCTTTTATTTTCTTTTCATGTTCACATTTACTATTTTATATACTACTTCTTACATGAAAATACTTGGAAATTTGTTATTATTTCTGCATAAAGCATGCTCAGCATAATACTCCACTCGTGCCAATTATCAACATAGCGACGCTTGATGAGTGTCCACGCTCTCCTGAAAATTACCCATTTTAAATAAAAAAGGCTTATTTTCGGTAGATGGTCGATGAATGGTGCAATCGACGGTCCCGTGGCTTTCCCTCTCAAGTTGTGCACTTGGGAGTACCAGTCTAGATTATTCTAGAAACCCTACTCAAACTTGAAATGTACATGCATCATGCTAAACCTAGTACGGGTTGGAGCGTTATTAAAGTAACAACCCGCTAAGATGAACCTTGTCCAAAGTCCGTCGGGATTTCCACAATCCTAATGGACACTATCATATTATGTGCATTACTTGGAGAAAATGTGCCAACATGTTGATCATTATTGCGTAAGTAGTCATGTCTAGAGGGGAAAGGGCTAACTTTTGTTTGTTTGTAGAAAATTAAGCATGAAATCCCCAAGTTCGGTATGGTCCAAAACATCCCACCCTTGCTACTTGACTGGTGGAAAGACCTTGCGCCTTGCGACAAAAATCATATGAGAAGAGTACTTGGTGACCTGCCATCATTGCTAAACATTCATCCAAATAGGGTATTGATTGAGGACGCTACCATGTTCTGGGATGAGAAAAGAGTTGTTTCCGATTTGGCAGTATAAAAATGACTCCTTTCCTAGAAGAAATAGGAGGCTTCGCCAGGTTGCCATGGAATAGTCCGGGATTACTAGTACCAGAGAATCGCACTCCCCGCGGTTTTCTGAAAATGATGGGTTTTAAGAAGAATGACGAGTTGCTCTGTCTAAAGAAATCATACATCCATTTTGAATTACTTTACGAGCATTATGGGCATAGCAAGTCGTATCGTCTTTATCATGATAAACTTGCCATTACTTCCTTGGATTGAACACACCGCAGGGTTTATGTGTTTGTCTTCTTCTTCTTGGGGTTGTTGATATTTCCAATAAAGGGAGGAAGGATTCATACTCGCTTAGCCATTGTTGTGAAGACCTTGATGGAGGGCATCGAGGGACAAACTTATACCATCATCCCTATGATCTTAGTTGAGATGTACCGCACTCTAGATCGGTGCAAGCATGTATTTGGACACTTTAAGGGTTGTAATATGTTACTACAAGTCTGGATGATGGATCACTTTCAGAGGGGAGAGTATCGTCAAGAGCTTCTGCAAAGGCTATTGAATGACTACATAGACAACCATCATCCAAAGAAATTGACGTTTATCCCGGACAAGTTTGCATAACCTGAAAATGTTGTAAGTTGGGTGCGTTTCTTCAGCAATCTGACAGGCGAGCAAGTACATTGGATGTTTGAATTGTTTCCTAGCAGTGAGTTCATTATCAGCTCAAGGGGGACTACTCATCTGGTATTGATCAGGTTACGGGGAATCTATCCTTATGCTCCCATAAGGGTAATGAGGCAAACAAGGAGAAAATAGGTCATACCTTAGGTTTCCAACATGGTCTAGTACAAGGTAGATTTCAAAGGAGATGTCGTTCCATTTAAGTTGGAGGCACAACATATGTGGAACAAAAAGATCATTGTGGAGAGAGAAGCCATTGAGCCGAACAGGTATCACACCGGTCATATGTACTACTATATATCATGGTTGGAGGACGACGTAGTGGGGGACGTCAAGCCAGGAGTCAATCTAAAGGATAGGATCATAGATGAGGTGGCTGAGGCACAGGTTAAGTATAAGAGGCTACGTAAAAGGGTGTTTGAGTCTGAAGCTAAACATCTGGAACATCACAAAGGGAACATGGAGGCGATAAAGGAATGGAAGGAGATTAGCACTAAGTCAACAGAAGATTGGAATACTTGGAACAAGGATTGATGGAGCTCAAGGGGAAGATGAGAAAGAGACTCTCAGATTGCCAAGGCATGGATGGCAGTGAAGGAGGACATCTAGCAAAAGCTTACTTATTGTTGGATATGCGCGATCTGGGGAACCTGATTGATGGGGTCAAAAGAGCCAAGTATGGAGAAGGTCCTTCATGGACCAAATAGACTAGGAAATGATGTTCATTACTGCTTTCTAGCTTAGCTTTAGGTTTCTATTGTAATAAGGCTAAATACCATTAGAAACTTTTTTATTATTATCGATTTAGTAAAGGTTTGACTCATTTTTCACATTAATGAAATGACAAAAATATTGGCATCAATTTTCTCTAAGTCTGTGTGTCACTTAGGCCTACCTCAGGCACAATGAAGTCCCCAAACTAAGATGCGAATTATTGCATGACTTTGTGGAACATGTTGAAATATTGCAGACACTCTTTTATTTCACCTTACTAACTTGATTACCTTTTGCTTTTTCTTTTCTTTTTGATTATTCCCATTTCCAAAGGTTAGTTCGTGCATACTGACATCATCAACATACCATACCAAATCTAGAGGTCCTCTGGCTCCTCCTCCACCAAGAGATCCCAAAGGCAAAGGAATAAGGAAAATGGATGCTTTGAGTGGTATCAGGAAAGACAACGCTACTATCATAGAAAATGTTGAAACTTCATATGGACGAAGTACTCCGGCACAGAATGAGTTGGTCTTACGTTTGGAACACAAAATCCTGGAACTACAGGGCAAGCTTGAGCAGGTCTGAAATTTGCCAAACCTCTCCCTCACTCTCAATGTCCCCGATATTAACCAGCAAAACCCGACTAACAAAAACTAAACACTACCGTAAAACACACAAAACCACCCACCACCAAATCCTCCCACACCACAATAGTATCCCGCACATCTCCAGAACCTTAACCCGCCACCAGTACCGACCCCTCAACAACACCACCATCATCCAACTCAATACCCATAAACCACAACTTAGCACACTCCCCAAAATGCACCACAACCTACTCCTGATCCCCAAAACTCTACCAATGACCACCCCTATACCCAAGTTCTAGGAATCCATCAAAGCAATCCAATATATGTGGAAACCTTAGCCCACACCCCGCAACAAACCCTATATATACCTGAATCGACTGAGAAGGACCTGCTCATTAAAAATATGGAGGAGGAACTCAAGAAGCTCACTGGTAGAGTTCAGAGTATTGAAGGTGGTAAAGGAATTGAAGGTTTAAACTATGAGGACCTATGTATTCAGCCGGATGTGGAACTGTCGGAAGGTTACAAACCTCCCAAGTTTGAAATATTTGATGGGACTGGTGACTCGAAAGTGCATCTAAGAATGTATTGTGAAAACGTGAAGCCTTACAGGACAAGAATGAATAAATTCGCATGAAACCGCTCATGCGAAGCCTTGCAGGAGACGCATTGTCATGGTATATTAGTCAAAACCCAAATATGTGGGTTAGTTGGGTGAGTATGGTATCAGACTTCATGGATAGATTCAGGTTCAACACGGAAAATGTGCCAGACATTTTCTACATTCAAAACCTAAAGAAGAAGCCGACAGAAACCTTCCGCGAGTATGCTACGCGTTGGAGATGAGAAGCCACAAAGGTAAGGCCAACACTTGAAAAGGAACAAATGAACAAGTTCTTTGTCAGATCTCAAGACTTGCAGTATTACTAAAGGTTGATGGTTATTGAAAATCACAAGTTCTCCGACATCATCAAGTTAGGAGAAAGAATAATGAATGGGATGGTGACCAATTTTGAGGCACTGCAGGCCACAAATAAATCTTTGCAATCAGGAGGCATTTCGAAGAAGAAAGAAGTGGGTCCTGTGATAGTAGCCCAGGGCGCTAAGTCTCCCCTCACATACCAAACACCTCCACCCACATATCAACCCTTTCCCCAAGATACTAACACCCTTCTGCCACATACCATACCTATAATACTCAACCTGCATATTACCATTCACCTTCACCCGCCCGCCAAAACTACCCGAAGCCGCGTCCGAATTTTGTTCGCAGACCTCATAGACAATACACCCCAATTACTGAACCCATAGACCAATTGTATGAGAGACTGAAAACCCCTCCCAATGGATCAACCCCAACAAAACATGTGCTTATCATTCAGGCATGAAGGGTCATACCATTGAGGAGTATCACACGTTGAAAGACAAGATTCAGACGTTGATCGACACTAAGGTCATACAAGCAAAGGAAGCTACGCCAAATGTTCATAACAACCCTATATCGGATCACTGAGGTGAGGGAGTGAATGTGATAGAAACTGATGAATAATGGGATCCTCAAGGGTCCATCGAACTCATTCGAGAGGGAGAAATTCCTAAAACATCTCTAGTCACCCTCACGCCAGTTGTGGTACAAACCCAAGCACCATTTTAAGTTGAGGTAGTTACACCCTTCAATGTGATGGTATCTCCCACAACATCTTCCAAGTCTGATGTCGCCCCATGGGACTATGCTGCGAAGGCAAGAAGAAATGGAAAAGAAAAAATGGAGGAAACATGTGTCGCGCAAGGTATGACTAGAACTGGTAGAGTTTACATACCTGAGAATCATAGAGGAACAAGTAAGGAATTTGCATCTAAGCCGCATGTTATCGAGGCTGGCACTAACGATCTTTGGAGAAAGATACAAGCAAGGGAGTACTCTGGTGTTGACCACTTGAATAAGACTCCTGCTCAAATATCCATCTTATCACTATTGCAAAACTCATATGCACACAGGAACACTTTGATGAAGGTGCTAAGTGAAGATTATGTGCCCACTGGCATCACTAGTAGAGAGATGGCTAACATGGTTGGACAGGAATTTAGGAGCCACAAAATCACTTTTCACGAAGATGAATAGCCACCAGAAACACTGAGTCACAACAGGGCATTGCACATCACGGTGCAATTTAAAGATAAGTTCATCACCAGGGTCTTGATAAATGGAGGTCCAAGCCTCAATATATGTCCATTGACCACTCTAAAGAGACTAGGTAAAGGCCCGCATGAGATACGAATGGGAAGCATGAATGTGAAGTCATTTGACGGATCTCAAAAAGCCATCATTGGAGAAATTAACTTCAGTCTACATATGGGCTCGACTTGATTTGATGTCGAGTTCTAAGTGCTAGATATATCTGCTACTTACAACCTACTATTTGGACGACCATGGATACATGTCGTCGGCGCAGTGGCTTCAACTCTGCATCAGGCTGTGAAGTTTGAGTGGAATCATCAGGAGTTTATCATCCATGGAGATCGAAGTAACCCATCTACACCAATCAGATTGTTCCGGTCATCGAAAATATAAAGAAGCTGGGTGGCGAAACATACCATCCCATTGAATGAGTCAACGCAATTGAAAAGGACCGATGGTGGATCAACAAGATAGAAAGCATACTTCTATGGACAGGGTATGAACCCGGAAAGGGTCTTGGCAAAAATCTTCAAGGGATCACCAAACCCGTACAACCATAGTACCATGGTACAGTTTTTGGACTCGGATACGAATACACATGGCAAGAATACCAATATTGGTCACCACCATGGAGTGTACTTTATTATCTACTGGAACAACCGGTACCACCTCTACACTAGACATTCCATCAAGCTGACATGATGTGGGGATCTGAGGAAGATAAGGTTTTGGCTGGCATAAGGAAGCAGTTTCTAGATGAAGAAGACATAGACTGCAGTGCAATTATTGAGGAGGAGTAGTAGGAGGAGAAAGACCTTACCATTTAGACCATGGAGGAAGGAGTTGTTCTCAAGAACTGGACCGCTGCACCAACCTGGGCCCGTCGAGTTCCTGGGTAGCCTGGGAAATTAGCATGAATTATTTTAAAATAGTTTTAAGCATTTGAGATATTTTTCAGTATTTTGTTTTGAAATAGTTACTCGATCCATCGAGCCGCACTTGTTGACGTATTAATACTTTTATTAATGCATTATTGCTTTTTATATTTATTATTACCTTTTTACATTTCTTTTCAGCATAATTATTACATATCCTGATGAACCTACGACTGTAAAATGTAAGACAACGCAACATAGGACAGTGATTCAGAGGATCTGGAAGATGATAAAATACCAGAGGAAATCATCAGAGAAGTAAAAAACTTTGAAAACAATCCAAAGTCTAATTTGGAAGGAACTCAGGCCGTTAACTTAGCTGATTCCAAAACGGTCAAGGAAATATGTATAGGCATTCATCTATCACCGTCGGAGAAAGAATAGTATATTGGATTCCTAAAGGAATATAAAGACATCTTTGCATGGTCCTACAATGAAATGACTGCTTTAAGCACATCCATAGTAGCTTACAAACTACGCACCAATCCTATGTGTCCACCAGTAAAGTAGATGCTTAGAAAGTTCAAGCCAGTGTTTGAAGATAAAAGAGGAGGTCACCAACCAAATAAAAGCCAAGGTTCTCCGAGTGGTCGAATACATGACTTGGTTGGCCAACATTGTGTCAGTTCCGAAGAATGATGGGAAGGTTAGAGTATGTATCGATTATCGAGACCTGAACAGGGCAAGTCCCAAAGATGATTTTTTGTTGCCCAACATACACATACTGATTGAAAACTGTGTCAAGCATGAGCTCCAATCCTTTGTGGATTGCATCGCATGATACCATCAGATCTGGATGGATGAAGAAGATGCCGAAAATACAGCCTTCATTACACAATGGGGAATATACTGTTACAAAATGATGCTGTTTGGATTGAAGAATGCTGGAGCGACCTACATGAGAGTCATGACGACCATCTTACACGACATGATACACAAGGAAATAGAGGTGTATGTGGATTATGCTACCATCAAATCTAAAAGGAGTTCGGATCACATAGCAGACTTGAAGAAATTTTTCAACCGGCTTCGAAAATACAATTTGAAGTTGAATCTCGCAAAATATGTCGTTGTATCTCAAATGCTTAAAAGGAGTTCAGAATGCTAAGGAAAGATGATGCAACAAGTTGGAGTGAAGAATGCAAGAAGGCTTTCGACAAAATCAAGGAGTATTTGTTTAAACCGCCCATTCTGGTCCCACCAGAACCTAGAAGACCTCTCTTGTTTTATTTATCCGTGTTAGATGGGGCTTTCGGTTGCGTTTTGGGACAAAATGATGAAACTGGAAGAAAGGAACATGCAATATATTATCTGATCAAGAAATTCACGCCTTATGAAGCCCGGTACTCTTTGCTGGAATGCACCTGTTGTGCTTTGACATAGATAGCTCAGAAGTTGAGGCATTATTTATGTGCATACACTACATATCTCATATCAAGGATGGATCCTCTACAATACATCTTTCAGAAACCCATGCCTACGGGTAAGTTAGCAAAGTAGCAAATATAGCTGAGTGAGTTCAACATCATCAATGTAACTCAGTCAAAGGGCAAGCACTGGCGGATCACTTGGCAGAAAATCTCGTAAGAGGAGAATACGAACCACTGAAAACGTATTTTCCCGATGAGGGGGTGTAATTTGTAGGAGAAGATATCACCGGGGCATATGATGGTTGGAGGATGTTCTTCGACGAAGCAGCAAACTTCAAAGGAGTAGGCATCAGAGCTGTCTTAGTATCAGAGACCGGTCAACACTAACTTGTATCCGCAAAACTCAGGTTTCCATGCACCAACAATATGGCAGAATATGAGGCCTGTATTGATACACCCCATACTTTCGTACGTGAGAATACGCCATAAATAAATTAATGAAACCTCGGAAATGAGATGTTAGGTCCCGCATTTTCGTACGTCGAAGTTTCATCGTAAGTTAATCGACGTAAGTTCGGGAATGAGATTTATTTTAGGATTATAAGTATTATGCTATTTCAAACAAGTGATAAGTTAATTGGTGAAGGTGAGAGGGTAAGAGAATCGAAGAAAATGAATTTCGTCGAAGTTTGACATGTTGGGATAAAATATGGACCGAGCTAAAATACCCGATATTTATGGACTAGTGCCATACAAGGTATCACATGACCATGATAGTAAGGTGTATAAGGTTTGTTAAAGTGAGTAGTATTTTAAGTAATTTGAGGTAATTCTTAATTATATGGATAATTAGTTAATTATTGGATTAGTAGGGAATTTCCAAGTTAATTAAAAAAAATTGGTAATTAATAATATTTTGGATAATTCTTAAACATTATGTGGCAGCCATAAAGAGCCCAAAGGATGACTATTCACTTATGTGCTATGTGGCATGTGTAGGAGAATTGGTGGCCTACAAGGATTATTATGCATAAAGTAAGAGGAAATTCACAAGTTTGCCAAAAAAATTGGTAATTAATAATGATTTTGGATAATTCATAAACATTATGTGGCAGCCATAAAGAGCCCAAAGGATGACTATTCACTTATGTGCTATGTGGCATGTGTAGGAGAATTGGTCGCCTACAAGGATTATTATGCATAAAGTAAAACGCTTACGGATGAAGCTTTACAATTCCAAGAATCTCTAAGACTTCTAATTCACAAGAAACGTGAATTAAAACTAAGGAAAGTGACAGATTTAGGGCAAACTTTTCATACAAAGTTACACTGTGTAATAGCAACGAGATTTGCAATTCTAAGACAGCACAGTACAATATTTTTCAAAAATATCATACGGATTTTTCCCTACTTCGATCCATCGTTACGTGTTGTCTAAATTGACATGTGTTGTAAGGATTAACAAGAGAATCGGCTCAGGTATGTTAAGGCTATCCCTTCTTTCTTTTTGGCATGATTCAAATTTTACAGAAGAAACGAGCAAACACACAGTTTTCATAAACGAATCTATTCATAGAAATACTAGGGATATCTATGTTGTTGATTCCCCATGTGACATATTATTATATTTATCAGAATGATACGCAATTGATAAAGTTTATCCGAAAGGAATATTAAGATTATTAACATATTTCCATGCATTTCATTCATTTATACATGTACATTGACCCATGACCAGATGGCGTTATATACTCATATATATATATATATATATGTATATATATATATATATATATATATACATATGTATATGTGATATGGAAAAAGGTTACGGCATTATATAAGCACCACCACCTGATCAGCTGGTATACGTTGATGATTTACCCACAATGGCCGAAATGATATGATGGGATGCTCTCAGATGCTTGATAATGTTATGAACACATATACCTATGCATGGTATGACATTTATACGCATATGCATGACGTTATAAAAATGAAATGATTTACAGAGCTATGCAGACGTAAATGTCGAGTCTTTTAATCAATGTTTCTCTCATGTCTATTAATTACTGATTTTCATTCCTCACATACTAGGTACATTATTTGTAATGACATCCCTTTTGCATGGGGACACTACGTTGCATGCTCGTAGGTCCCGATAGACATGTCGAGAGCCCTCCAAGTAGGCTATCAGCTCAGCGGAAGATGTTGGTGCACTCCATTTGCTTTGGAGTTGCTTGTTTGGTTAGTATGATTTAGACATGTATTGTTTGGTATGGCGGGACTCTGTCCCGACCTTTATGAAAATTATGTATTCTTAGAGGCTTGTAGACAGATGTCATGTACGTAAAAGATTGTATGGCCTTGGCGGCCTATGTTCAGTGTACGAGTGGTTATTTTGGTCTTATAGGCCCATATGTCTTATGTATAAGTTGGTAATACATATTGTATTCTAGTTATCTCACGGCAACTTTTCTGTCTCATTTTCCTATGATAGTATGATACGAAAAGATACGTTATGTTGGTACTCGGTTGTGTAAGGTACCGGGTGCCCGTCGTAGCCCATCAGTTTGGGTCGTGACAAAGATGGTATTAGAGCAGTTCTGTCCTAGGGAGTCTACAAGTTGTGTCTAGTAGAGTCTTGTTTATGGGTGTGTTGTGCACTGCATTTATAAGGAAGAGGCTACAGGGTATTTAGGACTATCACTCTTTATTCTTACTCTAGATCGTGTGGTAGAGCTCAGTTGTTAGAACTCAATTTCCTAAACTCTATCTTATTTATAATACGTTGATGCCTCCATCTAGAAAGACAGTTGGTAAGAGATGTAGTTGTAGAAGAGTTGAGTCAGAGGAACTCAATTTTTTCATCATGCTTATGATGGATAAATATGAGGTATACAACATATCATGTGTGTACTAAGATGTGTAAATTTCTTGATAAGGAACCCCAAGGCTAGAATGTCTATCCACTCTTACGGTAAAAAGGAATAAGAGAATCGGAAGGTACCCATAAGTTTCAACAAGTAAAAGAAGCAACATGAAAAAGGGTATGAGGTACCCAGTTAATGAAGGTTAAAAGTATTCACAATTCACGCAGAGAAATATAAGCATTCTGAGTTACCTTCAACAGTAATGGAGATGTATATAATTGATCAAACCCATTTCAGTTATGCCCTCTGGGGGCTGACAAGTGTAGTTTAAGAGAAGGATGGGATATCAGGATCCGGCTGGGGTTAGAGTAACCCAAAATGGTGAATGGATTGTTTATGTTAGTTAACATTTCCGAAGGGTATTGCAAATGTGGTAATAGATCTCCTTGTGAGACACCCAGATGGTGCACTCTAAAATAGTACAGCTAGATATGAGTACTACAAAGATAGGCACTGGAAGCCTTGAAGGGATAAACTTCACCTTAGTGTGGCACTCGTCCCTAGTAGAACGGGAATGTTAGGCAACCCGAAGAGCCAGGGGATGGAGCAAGGGGAGCTAAAAGGAAAGAATGTTTTGTTGAAGTTTTCTGAATAAAGTAATAGATATAAATGTTAGCGGAAAATAAGAAGAGAGTTAATGAAGCATTATGAGTGAGATGTGATGCATGGACGACAACGGTAGATCAAAAAGATGACAGTATTATTGAGTCTATACTCAAGTGAAGGAAAATACGAGAGGTGACGGGCCTTGAGAAAATAAAGAGTATAGGCCATAAAGTCATATCCTCATTTTGAGAAATAAGTTCGTGACTCCAACGAGACTTCCAAAAGAAAAAGTTAGACCCCAGAGTAATAAGAAATCAGCACGGACTGATGAACAAGATAAACTAAGCATGAACTAGGGACTGAGTAGTAGTCGGCATCATGAGAATTTCAGAGATTGCATCCCGGCAATTAATAGAATGGAGGACAGAAGAATACCCTTTAAAGGTCATTCAAGAAGACGCTTCCCCAAAGTAAGCAAGGTGAGTAAAGTTAAGCTTAAGGGACTGTATATGCCAGTTACACTAAGCGTCACCCTCGCGAGCAAGGAATTTTGTTATCCTTGGTACAGAAGGATTACCGCGAGGTGAGTAAGGATCATCGATGATGTGAAACTATGCCAAAGATGAGAAGGTAAAACATCTATACGTAGATCATCTTAACACTAAATCATAGTGGTCCCCTAAAGGGGGGAATATGGAGTGACGTGGTATTAAGTCAGAATTAAATGGTTCTAGTAATTATAGAATGGTAAGGGAAGAATGCAAAAAAAATGAAAAAGGGATTAGATTGCACTTATTCAAAGCCTACAGATATGCTACGATTCCAGAACATTATGCAAACACGGCGTCAAGGAAAGGAAGTAAGGGTCCCTGCCCAAGATGTTATTAATAAATAAGGAGCCAGTGCGAGATGTAAGTTAATGCAAAGGAAATAACCCAAGAAAGATTACGCGGAATATTGATATGAGAATGGGCCAACGAGTAGTTAGTAGTTGATCCGGGAAGCGCCTAGTTATGGCTAAACAAGAGGACACAGACAAATCAACAGATTGTGCAAGATGAACATAGTGAACCCAACATGGGGAATTCAGTCTCGCAAATACGACATCGTGATCCTTGAGAAATATTCAGATAGGAGTTGGGGTTGTAAAGGTACTGTATGAGTATTACGGAAATAAAAGAGCGTCCCGCTGGGAAGACAATAAAAATATCAGTTCACAAGAAACCCTACAAACACAAGGAAATCTATGATGCAAGCAAGTTGAAGGAAGGTTGCAAGTAGTATAAATAGATATGTGTAGCTCACAAGCTAAAGTATGGTAAAGCGACAAGGTTTTAGGAAGATAGGAGTAAGGAATAGAAAGGGCGAGTGAGAAAGTGGCGATAATGGATAAGTCCTCGGGATTAAGCCTATGAAACAAGAGAGCTGGTGGTTTCTCTAAGTTATAGAAAGCTAAGTATATCCCGAATGAACTCAGAGGAGTCTAAGACCAGTAGCATTTAGAAGCGATGGAATGCTGCCCTAACATACAATGAGGATGTAATTGTGATAGATAAAGGATGACATTTGGGCCTTCGATTGAGTAATGATTTGAAGAGGATTTCATGAATTATACGGGATTAAAATACCCGCGTAAATGAATCACATTGGGATGCTATAAAATACGCTTATTGAAGTATAGTATAGCCGCTAAGTGGATTAGGAAAATCACTTCAAATATTTCTCGATGCCACGTAAGCCCTAGTGGCAAGGTATTACGTAAGAAGTTTCAAGTTATCGGTGGTATATTGTAGATCAATATTGAGGTGAATCAACAATGGGTGGATGGGTGGACAGAAGTCAACAAAGTACCGAGGAAAGAACTTCAAGTATGCCTATAGATGTCCAGAGGGACAACTTGTCAAGCTCTGTATATGTTTACAAAGTGAGGCCTTGAGATTGGCTTAAAACTGGAGGGAAAAAGTAGAGAAGAGTCGCATAGGTGCACTTACAAGGTCAGAGTCATACAGGCTGCGTGATAGAAGGTAGCAAGAATTACAAGATTGGAAGAACTCCTACCACGGGTCGTGGTATGAGAAAGAGACCTATAGGTGGGAATACCCTGGACTTTGGATTTATTCACAAGACAATTACCTAAATAGTAAGGAGAGTATTAAGGTATTCACAAGATCTATAAGTTATGATAATGATAAGTGCAATGAATATTCCAAAGTGGGGAATGATGTTACACCCCATTTCGTATGTCGAAGTTTCATCGTAAGTTAATCGACGTAAGTTCGGGAATGAGATTTATTTTAGGATTATAAGTATTACGCTATTTCAAAAAAATGATAAGTTAATTTGTGAAGAAGAGAGGGTAAGTGAATCGAAGAAAATGAATTTCGTCGAAGTGTGACATGTTGGGATAAAATACGGCGCGAGCTAAAATACCCGGTATTTATGGACTAGTGACATACAAGGTATCACATGACCATGATAGCAAGGTGTATAAGGTATGTTAAAGTGATTAGTATTTTAAGTAATTTGAGATAATTCTTTAATATATGAATAATTGGTTAATTATTGGATTAGTGGGGAATTTCCAAGTTAATTAAAAAATATTGGTAATTAATAATGATTTTGGATAATTCTTAAACATTATGTGGCATCCATAAAGAGCCCAAAGGATGACTATTCACTTATGTGCTATGTGTCATGTGTAGGAGAATTGGTGGCCTACAAGGATTATTGCGCATAAAGTAAGAGGAAATTACATAAGTTTGCCAAAATAAAGCTTACGGATGAAGCTTTAAAATTCCAAGAATCTCTAAGAATTCTAATTCACAAGAAATGTGAATTAAAACTAAGGAAAGTGACGGATTTTGGGCAAAATTTTCATACAAAGTTACACTGCGTAATAGCAACGAGATTTGCAAAACTAAGAGAGCACGGTACAATCTTTCTCAAGAACTTCTACGGATTTTTCCCTACTTCGATCCGCCATTACATGTTGTCGAAATTGACATGTGTTTGAAGGATTGTCAAGAGAATCGGCTCAGGTATGTTAAGTTTATCCCTTCTTTCCTTTTGGCATGATCCAATTAATACATAAGAAATGAGCAAACACACAGTTTTCATAAATGACTCTATTCATAGAAGTACTAGGGGTCTCTATGTTCTTGATTCCCCATGTGACATATTATTATATCTTATGTTCATGGGTCTCAAAATGATAAGCAGTTGATAAAGTTTATCCAAAAGGAATATTGAGAATATTAACATATTTCCATGCATTTCATTCATTTATACATGTACATTAACCCATGACCAGATGGCGTTATATACGTGTATGTATATGTATATATATGTATATGGGATATGGGAAAAGGTTACGGCGTTATATACGCACCATTACCTAATTAGCTGGTATACCTTGATGATTTGCCCACAATGGCCGAAATGATATGATGGGATGCCCTCAGAGGCTTGAGGATGTTATAAACACATATACCTATGCATGGTATGACACTTATACGCATATGCATGACATTATAAAAATGAAATGATTCACAGAGCTATGCAAACGTACATGTCGAGTCTTTTATTCCATGTTTCTCTCATGTATATTATTTACTATTTTTCATTCCTTACATACTCGGTACATTATTTGTACTGACGTCACTTTTGCCTAGGGATGCTGCGTTGTATGCCCACAGGTCCCAATAGACAGGTCGAGAACCCTCCAAGTAGGCTATCAACTCAGCGGAAGATGTTGGTGCGCTCCATTTGCTTTGGAGTTGCTTGTTTGGTTAGTATAATTTAGACGTGTATTGTTTGGTATGGAGGGACTCTGTCCCGACCTTTATGAAAATTATGTATTCTTAGAGGCTTGTAGACATATGTCATGTACGTAAAAGATTGTATGGCCTTATCAGCCTATGTTCAGTGTACGAGTGGTTATTTTGGTCTTATAAGCCCGTATGTCTTATGAATAAGTTGGTAATACATATTGTTTTCTAGTTATCTCACGGCAACTTTTCCATCTCATTTTTCTATGATAGTATGATATGAAAAGATACGTTATTTTGGTACTTGGTTGAGTAAGGTATCGGATGCCCATCGCAGCCCATCGATTTGGGTCGTGACATGCATCCTGGGACTCAGATTAGCTATTGACATGAACATTCAAGAGTTGTTGGTAATTGGAGACTCAGATCTTTTGGTGCACCAGGTTCTAGGGGAATGGGCTACCAAGAACACCAAAATATTACCATATTTGCACTGTGTACAAGGGTTGATTAAGAGGTTCCCGAAAATAGAGTTCAAACACATTCCAAGGATTCAGAATGTGTTTGCAGATGCATTAGCGACTTTGTCTTCCATGATTAAATACCTAGAAAAGAATTTCATTGATCCTATCAAAATAGGAATTCATAAGCAGCCAGCTTATTGTGCTCATGTTGAAGAACATATTGAGGGAAATATGTGATTCCACGACATCAAAAAGTACCTGGAAAAGAGAGAATACCCAGAGACTGCTATCCATACTCAAAAGCGCATGCTTCAAAGATTAGCCAACCATTTATTTCAAAGTGGAGGAATTCTACATAGAAGGACTCCTGACCTGGGATTACTGCGGTGTGTCGATGCCAAGGAGGTATCCAGATTGCTCGAGGAAATACATGCTGGAACCTGTGGACCCCACATGAATGATTTTGTTTTGGCCAAGAAGATACAAAGAGCAGGGTATTTCTTGATGACTATGGAAATAGACTGTATCAAGTACGTTCAAAAGTGTCACCAATGCCAGATACATGCTGACATGATACGAGTACCACCCAACGAACTTAATGCAACAAGTTCACCCTGGCCTTTCTCCGCTTGGGGTATGGATGTCATCGGACCAGTCGAACCCGCTGCTTCAAACGGACATAGGTTCATTCTGGTGGCCATAGACACTTCACAAAATGGGTTAAAGCATCATCTTACAAAGTGGTAACTAAGAAGGTTGTAGCAGATTTTGTTTGGGATGGCATTGTTTGTCGATTTGGGATACCAGAGTCAATCATTACTGACACTGCCTCCAATATCAACAACGATTTGATGAAAGCCATGTGTGAGACATTTAAGATCAAACACTGAAACTCTACATCATACATACAACAAATAAATGGAGTCCTAGAAGCCACCAACAAGAACATCAAGAAGATATTTAGGAAAATGGTAGATAATTACAAACAATGGCACGAGAATCTACCATTTGCTTTACTCGAGTATCGTACCACAATTCGTACATCAACTGGGGCAACTCCCTACCTACTGGTTTAGGGTACTGAAGTTGTTATTCCCGCAGAAGTAGATATTCCTTCTTTAAGTATCTTACAGGAAGCTGAGCTCAGCGATGCAGAATGGGTATGAAGCCGGTGTGAACAACTAGCTCTCATTGATGGGAAAAGAATGAACGTGGTATTTCATGGTCAACTCTACTAGAACAAAATGGCAAGAGCTTTCAATGAAAAGGCCAGGTCTAGGCAATTCATGTCGGGGCAGTTGGTGCTAAGGCAAATCTTCCCACATCAAGATGAATCAAAGGGGAAATTCTCACCCAACTGGAAGGGCCCTTACATTGTTCATCGGGTATTGACAGGAGAAGCACTTATACTTTCACAAATAGACGGAGAGAATTGGCCAAAATCTATCAATTCGGACGCAGTCAAGAGATACTACGTTTAATATTATTTTTGCACCTTCTATTTTATATAACTGAACTACGCTTGACCTGATTACCATTTAACAGGGGATATGTAGGAAGCCTTGTGGGTTCGGTCACATCATAATAAAATCTTCATTTTTCCTACGGTCTGAAATTGGGGCAAGTTCTTGAGTTTGCCTGATCTCATCACGTTTGGAACCGCCAAGGAATGTGTTGCCAGAAGTATGCATTTAAACTGGGGCAGAATTTTGAGAAGGACCCTCAAAATTCCGAAGCAAGGAGGTTGCAACGTCTCAAAATGCATCACAGTCACCAGTTCATCTAAATTATTTGATCTCGTGAATTATCACATATTTCAAATAACTATTTTTCTACAAATAATTTTGTCGAATGCATGTATGTTTTTCGAAATTTTATTTCTATGGCAGCCAGATGTTACCCAGGGTGGCTCAAGCAGGGCCTCAAGACAAAAGTAAAGGCAAAGCAAAGAACTAAGAGGACGAACCAACCATTCCCCCGGAAAACTCACGATTGTTTTTGGGTGCAGGCACAATGAACATAATAGGAATGTCCACAAATATATACACACAACAGGATCACCACCTTCACAACAACAAGAATTTCCAAACGCAAACACATCAAGCTAGGAAATGATTTATCCTCTCGCATTTAGTCATTACTTTTCCTCGCATAGGGCTAAGTGTTGCCCTCAGCATTGCATAAGGCCAAGCAATGCCTTTCCTCGCATGAGGCTAAGCATTGCCTCTATTATTGCATAAGGCTAAGCATTGCCTTTCTTTGATAGAAACAAAAGACTGTCTCTATTCGTTGCATGAGACTAAGCACTGTCTCCACATTGTATAAGGCTAAGCACTGCCTTTCTTTGCATGAGACTAAATACTGTCTCCATTCGTTGTATGAGGCTAAGCACTGTCTCCACATTGCATAAGGCTAAGCACTGCCTTTCATTTGCATGAGACTAAGCATTATCTCCATTTGTTTCATGAGATTAAGCACTATCTCCACATTGTATAAGGCTAAGCACTACCTTCCTTTGCATGAGACTAAACAATGCTTCCATTCCTTACATGAGGATAAGCATTGCCTCCATTATTGCATAAGGCTAAGCATTGCCTTTCCTGGCCAGAGACTAAGCACTGTCTCCTTTCCTTGAATGAGACTAAGCATGGCCTTCCTTTGCATGAGGTTAAACACTTTCTCCGCTACACTGCATAAGACTAAGCATTGTCTCCTTTCTTCACATAGGGTTAAACAATGCCCACATCTTATACAAGACTGAGCCTTTTCTTGTCTCATCCTCTCATACGACTATGCATCACCTATTTTCTATATCAAAAAATTGATATCGCCACATACTTGAATTTCATAGGCTGAAACATCACCACATTGTCCGAAGGCGTCATAGTCCAAAGGCACCATCTTCATAGCCTGAAGACACCATGTCATGGCCTGAGGATCTCTCGAAATTGCACATCATTATTCAAAGGCGTCATAGTATAGAGGCACCATCCTCATGGCCCGAGGACATAATTCAATAGCCTGCGAATCCCTTACCATACTCTTCATGTCCCAGGACATCATGGTCTAAAGACATCATCCTCATCGTTCGAAGACAACATTCATGGTCCAAAGAGAATTGGCATCCTATTTAAATTTTTGCAATAACCCATATATATTAGCATGCACCGTGTTTTATGTTTTGCAGGTAACTCAGAAGGTAACCGTTCTAAAAAAAGAATCAATCCTCGCTTCGGTTTCCGTTCACAATGTTCACATCCTTTGACTACCTCAAACATAACTGACGACCAGTAATTGACTACCTTTACCCTATAACCGTTCAAATATATGCCTTGTGATACATCGCTAACGTCCAAATTTGCATTCATGACCCCACCTAAAATATTTGTTACCTACGACACTATCCTACCCAAAAGAACCTTTCCAAAACATACGACCACTCTTATAATAACTCCATCGGTTTCGTTCGCCGTTGGATCCAGAACTACACACAGCCTGATTCCTGTAACACCAGGTATATGTAGGCAACTCAAGAACCATGGTTCGACCCCTATGTTTTCAAAATACATCATTCCTCACTCAATTCAGACAAAATTGGTCATCTTTTTCTTTACCCGACAACTCTTTCATCATTCCCGGGTAAAGAGGGACAACTGTTGATACCTAATTTTGCCCTCATATTTTTCAAATAGTGTATATACTTTCAAAATATCATTTTGTATCATTATTTAATTTACTAGATTTATACAAGTACTTTTTATAAATTTCCATAATTTTTAGAACTTTAAAATCAACTTTCTTGCATTTAAATTACTTGAATATTTATTAATTACCTCTTTAAATTATTTTGTGATGACTTAATCATCCAAATTTATTATTTGTATCTATATATTTGCTTCAAAATATTTTACTTTGTCTTATATAATTACATTTGTATTTTTCGAACTATTTATGCATTGTTTGCAATAATAGCCTATACTTTATAATTAATTGTATTTATCATTTTATTCATGTTCAAACAATGTTTTATAACATTTAGCTACTATTTTAAAATAGTAAGTTGCATAAATAGTGTTTTTATATTTATATAGATATTTTATTAAATTATTTTTCCTTTAATTTCTTATATTTAAAATCTGGCCCAAAACAGTCCAAATTTGGAACTCAATTCACCAGCCCACACCCTAAACTCCAGCCCAATAACCCCTAGCCCAGTACTAGTGATTCACTACCCCATACCCGTCCACTAACCGGATCTGCTTCTCATTAAATCCTGGTCGTTGATCTTGGGAGATCAGCGGCCCACATGTCATCTCCCTGTTCAAATTAACCTCACCCCAAACCCTAGCCTTATTTTACCTGGCCAACCGCCTATATACACTCTCAAATCCTCCCCTCACTTCACAAACCCTAGTCGCCGAATCCGATCAAATCATGGATTCCTTCTGTGATTCTCTTACCTTTTGCGCGTTACCTCATTGTTACTTACAAGATTATGCTGTTACTTAGTGTTTGCCTCACGTTTGGCAAATACCAGTCTTTGAATCAAGGGAAATTTCCTTCCCCCTTCGATATTTGGGATGATATGTCATCTATATGCATCATGGCAAGGTCACATGGGTCCGATTTACCAAGATCTTCAACCAATCTTTGATTTCGGTCAAACTAGGGTTTGCTTGATTTTTTCCTAATTTGGTTCTTAAATGATTCTGCATGCTCTTCTTTCTTTATTTTTTTTTGATTGATTATATTTCCTTGTTTGTTGGTTCAATTTCTACTACCCCCTTCAACGAACCTCATGACTACTATTACTCTCATTATTCTCTTCTTACACTCGTTCCTTACTCTGTTACACTCGAATATTTTCTGAAACTGTTGAATGCTTTGCCGGCTGAAAGCAAAGGCCATAATACTGTTAAACGACCTCCTCCGGCACAAGCACTGCTCGGAGCTCTTCTCGAGGCTCTTGTGAACTCTGAAGCATCGGGGATTTGGGGTTTTATTGTCTTCTTTCAATTGTTGCTACTGAATCACTACTGATATTCTAAGTTCCTCACTTTTTGATTGTTTAACTTTGCTGCTGGTTAGTGTCCTTGACTCTTACAATTTTTACTATCTCTTTTTTTATTTGTCTATGACATGTGCGTTTTGTGTGCCAATACTGTTTAAACTTTTGTTAGTAAGCATGATTCAGCTTTCCTTGCTATTCATGAATCCTTGGTACTATGTTGGTGTATGCTTTACTGCAATTCTATTATTTTAACAATGCTCTGAAGTTCCATGTTCTCTAGTAGTTGAACTCGGTAGGCTTCAACATATGTAATATGCTCTCATTATGTGAATGTATTCTAGTCTTCTTAATTGCTACTTGTAAACTAATGTGTGTTCCCTACTTTGTCCTATATCTCTGGAAAAATCAATGCCTGTGTTTCAGACCTTGTTGAGTTATTCTTGCCCAACCTGTTAAGTTTCTGAGGCTGTACTGATTAGCTAAGGCATGTTTTCATGCCATTTAAGTTCTCATGTATGTTTGATTTGTTAATCTTATGACTTTAGCATTGCTTCTAGGGCAAATTTCTATGTTAGCTTCTACTCTTATGTCTGGGTAACTAGTATTAGTTATTATGCTTGTCTGTCCTATTCCTCTTAAGTTGATATATTTTTATGAGTTCCCTAGACTTTGGTATTGTTGTGGTCTGTTGTAGACCATGCTACTAGGTTGTTGTTGTACTGCTTGTGATCATGTTAGGCTCTCATGTTAGAAATCTTCATGAAATTGCTATCCCTCTAACTATAACTACTATGATTAAGGCTCACCTATCTAAAGTTTTTTGCTAAACTTGATTTCTGGAAACTTAGCATGTGTGTGTGTGTTTACCTTGTTAACCCAATAGTGCTGCTTCTTAAGTCCTCCCAATACACCATTTCCTTTGTTGAATGATTGCTCAATATGGTATTAGTTTTCTATGTCAACTTACTATTTTAAAGCTGGTTCTCGCTGGTTCACTTAGTTGACATGTTCAAGCCCACTTGTTTGATCAATCTTGTTCCCTTAGCTTCTAAAAAAACAAGTGCCTATATGTTTATGTAATTGTGTCCCTATGAGGTATTATAGACTTCAGAGTTGTCAATTGGTTTCCATGTATGGTTCCACCATCTAAGCCTAGTATGAGATCATGTGTGGCCCCAAGTTGCGTAATTGATACACTCTCCTATTTGAGGTGTGCTTGGATTTGGGTCTACTATTTGTGTGAAAAGTGAGCTTACGGAAGTCCCAGAAAATACTGGGTTACTTCTCTTTTGGACCGGCTTTGTTTGTTAGGCATGTAGTCTTTCAGTATGTAGTGTTTGCACTTGTAGTCATTAATTTGGTCTGTAATAATTTGTAATAACGAATGATGGAGAAATTAGTAAAAAAAAAGAAGAGGATATGGCACTTTAATTCTCACATGAATGGGTAGAAAACATGCATATAGGATCTATGTGGTGTATTTTCTATTTGACTTACTTGCCTTTAGTTTCATGTGTAGAAAACCTGCCTATAGGAGTCACGCATACACTTCACTTAACTTGTCAAAACATGTTAGTTCAAGAGTTTGCTATACTTGTTTCCATGTCTACTACTGTGCACACTTAGACAACATGCATATAGGATGTAATAGAACATGCCTTACTAATACCATATTTATAGGATTTCAAATAACCAATTGGTCAAATTGCTTCATAACTTTAGTACACTAACAATATAGATACTATCACTATAGAGTTCTGATCTTTAATCGACTATTTCCGTTGTTTTCATTACGCTGCCCCACCTAGATAACATGTCTATAGGAATAAAGTGTTTTAAAATTAACTTAATTGTCAATTGTTAGAAATCCTGCCTATAGGATGTTGCGGATAAAAACTATTTATGAGATCAACGTTGTTAATACTAGACTCTCAAAGTTTTGTCATTGCCTAATTACACAACTGTTAGGAACCATGCCTATAGGACATTAACGTCTGCCTAAGGTGCACACTTATAAAATCAGCATTAGTAATTTGGTCACTCGTATCGCTTTATTGCCTCACCAATAATTAGAAATCATTCCTATAGGACTTGCAATGTTTTAACCTTCCTATACGCTCCTTATATAGTACTATTAATCAGAATCACATAGAAATCCTACCTATATGATTTAACAATTAATACCATATACTGCCTAATCTAAAACTCTACGACTGATCGCGTGCTTTTGCGCTTATGTGTGAAAGATAACTTGAGCCTCTCATTCCTATTATGTGAAGTCCTACATATTTTGGATGTCGCCTAGTTTTATCATTTTGAGCAACCTATGTAAAGTCCAGAACCCCCTAAATAGAGGTCCAAAGCCTCTTGGACCATAGGTATGGGACATGTAGCGCACGCATAGAGTACGACCTAGAATTGAATTAGAACGCTTTTAGGTAAAAAACTTTAACATAGTAATCGGGTTGCAAGAGATGATAGTTAGTGACCGCTGAATAATATGAGCAACTCCTACCTAAAGGAAGTTGCGAAGTATTATTTATGTTGCACAGGGTGATCCTTTAGGATAAATATGTAGGACCCCCCCCCCCGGTTTCCTTTATATACTTGATATCCACGCTTAGTCGTTTAATATAGACCAAATGTAGTTGTATCCTTGTGGTCACACTAAGATTTGTACCGATTCTCATATATTTTAATAAGACTCTTTGACTTCTAAATGTCCCTTTATTTATTTGATCACCTAGTCTAATTACATAATACACATAGTTTAAAGTTCGGTCGGGACCCACATTATGGATCTCAAAGAGTTCCTAACACCTTCTTTTTGAGGTTATTTGAGCCCTTACCCGATCTTTGGTGACACGGACTAGTCAAACAAAGTTATCCGCAAATAGGTGCCCTAACGCGCCTTAAAATCATTAGGTGGCGACCCTTCTCTTTTAATACCCATTTTAAAAGAGTTTTCACACGTCGAAACCCGCTTTCGCGAGAAAATGGGGCGCGACAATAATCGAGCCCTTTGATGAATCTGCGAACTCGCTCTCTAACTGTAGGAACCAAGATAGGTGCATGATGCGCTAACTCACTGAACCTGATAGCATATTCTGACACCGTCATGGTGCCTTGACACAACCGTTCAAACTCTGTGCGCCACACATCCCGGAGAGTCTGGGGAACAAACTCTTTCAAAAACATCTTTGGAAATTGAGCCCAACTAGGTAGTGTTGTATCGACTAGTCTACCCTCTTCATAAGCTTGCCACCATTGATACGCTGCTCCTGACAACTGAAATGTAGTAAAGGCAAATCCACTCACTTCTACAATACCTATGGTGCGTAGAATACGGTGACACTTTTCTAGAACCCCTGGGCATCCTCGGCAGTTGTGCCACTGAAGGTAGGTGGACTATACCTCTTAAATATCTCAAGTCTCTTTTGTTCTAATTCTGATGCCTCTGGCCTGAACGCAGGCTGAACCGGAATAACATGTTTTACTGTTACTATACCTAGAACCTGACCAATGTGAACCTGTTGCTCTGGAGTACGGGCGGTAGGAGTCTGAATTCCTCCTCCAATCTATGAAATATTTGGTGAAACGGAGATCAATACTGCCTGAGTTAATGTACCAAACATGTTCAGAAATTGTGCTAAAGTCTCATGAAGTCCGAGGGTAACTGCAGGTGCTTCCGGTACTTGTCCCCCAACCGAAGCTACTGGCGACTCCTGAACTACTTCTCTGACAGGTGCTCTAGTTGCGGCACGTGCTATCCTCGACCCCTGCCTCTTGCAGCCCTAGCAGTATGCTCGGGTGTCCGCTCAGCTAACCCGGTAGCACGTATTCTCACCATTTTTTAGAGAACTCAAATTCCAAACTCAACAAATCCGCACGACAAGAATAAAATAATTGGAAATTTCCTAACAGTTCTGTAATCTCCCGAAGATAAGTACATATATCTTCGTACCGATCCGCAAGACTCTACTAGACTCGTTCGTGACTCAAAGAACCTATGAACCTAGAGCTCTGATACCAACTTGTCACGACCCAAAATCCCACCACAGGCGTCGTGATGGCACTTAGTCTCTAAGACTAGGTAAGCCGATTATAATTACATTTCGAGTCTCTTTTTTAAACATATAATTTAACACAAGTGTCGAAACCGAAAGAGAAAACAAATATAACAACCTCCCAAGACTGATAATACTGAGTCACGAACTCTAACTGAATACATGCAATGATCTCAAGGAGAGAATATACAATTATGTTCGAATAAGAGTTGACAGTACAATAAAATAGAAAGACTCCAAGGGACTGTGATGACTAAGCAACTCTACCTTAAATCCTTGCGATCAACACACTAACTCTGCCCGAGTCCGATATCCCCAATACCTGGCTCTGCACAAAAATATGCAAAAGTGTAGTATGAGTACACCACGGTCGGTACCCGGTAAGTATCAAGACTAACCTCATTGGAGTAGTGGCGAGGTACAATCAATACACTCACTAGTCAAATAACCTATGCAATATAGCAGTATACAATAGTACAGGAAAATAACTAGCAGTGATAGCAACAAACATCAACCAGTGATATAACCAGCAAGGAACCAAGAACACCATAATTATTACTCAAACGAATAAGGAACACAAGTACAACCCATTAATCAAGTCCTTCAAATATAAATCTTTCACATATAAGTTTTTCAAATAAAAATCTTTTGAATATAATTCTTTCAAATAAAAGTCATTATGTGACACCTCATTTCATAATCATAAAACACGGGTCTCATCCCACTTTCATATTTTTCACGACACCTCGTGGCCATATCTTTATTACAACCGCACAAAAAACTCATGTACCAAAATATCAATGTATATAAGATCCGTAAGATAAATTTATTTTCAATAAAGTAAGTTTACAATTTTTAAACCAAGTAAGAAATCAACAAACAAATGAGTTTAATTTTTGAACTCGTTTGGGTGAAGAAAATGACATTTCCATTAAAATGAAGCATCTGATAGCTACTGATTTGGATGTAAAATTTATTAAATTAAAATATAATAGCAATTTATTTTATTCAAAATAATTCAAACCTCGAAAATCAGTAAAAATCAGAAACACAAATCCTCAGAGTCTCGTACGAAGAGCCAAAACCAACACAATACAACAAGGAATACAAAACACATAATAAAATCAAATAATACATCATGGAAGAACACAATAATTTACATATCACGGAAAAACAAAATAACCAAAGGCAAGTGCAGCCATCGAGAAATATCAACAAAGGGCACTCCTGAGGTACCGCCTGGTAGTCCTAAGTCATAAATAAATTTCAACAAAGGGTACTCCCGAGGTACCGCCTCGTAGTCCCAAATTATAAATAAATTTCAGTATTTCCTTATATCATCGCGGGAGTCTTCACATTTAGTTTTCAAAAATTATTTTTTTCGAAATAGCATCCCGCGTTTTAGCCCACCTTATCACACTGCGTGGCTTTTAGTAGTTTTCCTACTAGCCACATGTATCAAACCCACCTTATCTCACCGTATACGTTTCAACACCTTGACCTTATATCACCGCATGCTTATCAATATCACAATTTTTCACAAATCGCACCTCAAGGGCCCAATATCACCGCATAACATAACTTGCACCTCAAGTGCTCAAATATCACAACATATTATAAATTGCACCTCAAGTGCTCAATTATCACCACATATCAAAAATTGCACCTCAAGTGTTCAAATATCACAACATATTACAAATTGCACCTCAAGTGCTCAAATATCATAACATATCACAAAAATCAACATTACATTATTTTTCACAATAAGGAGCCCATGGCTCGACCATAATGTGCACAAATCTTATCAAAAATATCCGATAGTGAACAACTCATCAGAATAAGTTTCTTCAATTTGCTTACCCTCTCACCTTCACGAATTTACTCATCACTTGTTTGAAATAGCAAAATGCTTATAATCTCAAAATAATCTCATTCGCATGCTTACGTCGATTAACTTACGACGAAATTTTATCGTCCAAAAATGCGGGATGTAACACTCATACTGGTATCCGTTCACAATTAAACACTTTGCCTCAATATGATTTACGACATTTATAACTCAATACCAATTTCAACAACATGAACTGAAAAAATAATTCATCAAGGAACAACACCTTCTTTAATCAAAAAATTTGGCAAATAGATAAATGCCTCCTTTTAAACTTATTTAATACTTATTTGCAGATAAGGAATCCATCACGAAATTATTTTCAAGAAATGTCAACCTAACTAACCACGATATTTCACATATAAAAAAAAAGCAAAGTGGTAATCACACCAAATATACAAACAACCTCCGCAAACAAGGAATGAGGCATGACAAAAAAAGGATTTACTATGTTCCAACAATTTTTCAATTTAATACATAAGGGCGTCTACGAATTTCAACCAATTTAATTTGCACATATAAACCAAGTATGTACTCGTCACCTCGCATATATGGTTTTCAATTACACAATTTTTACATAAGACTCAACGCCTAAGAGGTAATCCTCCCACTCAAGGTTAGGCAAGATACTTACCTTTTTGAAGTTAGGCCGATATTATAGGTCGTGTACCCACTCGTCACCTCGTGTACACGACCTTCACCTAACACTAATGACACAATCATCTCAAATCCTAAGGGGTGGTTTCCCTCACACAAAGTTAGATAAGACATTTACCTTAACAGAGTTAGGCCAATATCCCAAAATAGCTATCTTGCGCGAAACGGCGTTCGGACGGCTCCAATCTAGTCAAAATATTTTTATAAAATAATTACAATTCATATAAAATAATTCCGGATAATAATACGTTGATTTCTAATTTTTATTCTAAAAGTCAACCTCGGCGCCCGTATCTCGAAACTCGACAAAAATTGACGAAATCCGAATACTCATTTCGATACAAGTTCAACCATACCAATTTTATCAAATTCTGATAACGAATCGACCTCCAAATCTTAAATTTTCATTTTTGAAAAGTTTTATAATTTCTCCAATTTCTTCTATTTGATTCACTAATAATTGATGAAAATAACTATGGAATCAGGAAGTACAATCTCTTTTGGATATAGAACACTTACCACAATCTATATGGTGAGAATCGCCTCAAACGTCGCTTCAATCCGAGCTCCATAACTCCAAATATGTTAAAATGGACGAAACCCCAAAATATAACTTCTTCCTAGGTAGGTCGCATCTTTAAAATGCGACCTACTTCAACTTATTTTCGACCAGAAATTGCAGTGAAAACTGCAGTATCAGGCTTCAGTAAATCAATTATACCTTTCTGTACGAATGTTCAAATAATGCATGGTTTAACGTTATGGAAACTAGAATCAAAGGGTTACAACTTTCATGTTTTGATATTTGCTAGATTCCTTATGGATTTCGAGATATAAGCTTCCAAAGCTAGCTCTGCGCATCAGAAATTTCTGGCGATGCACACTACTGTAGCCAAATCTACAGTTAAAAATGATCCGAAATCACTCCGAAACTCACCTGAGCCCCTCGGGACCCTGTTCTAACACACCAATAAGTCTCAAAATATATTATGGACTTACTCGAGTCCTCAAATCATATCAAACAACGCTAAACATACGAATCACACCTCAATTCAAGCTTAATAAAAACTAACGAATTCCAAATCATATATTTGATGCCGAAACCTATCAAATCAATCCGAAATGACCCCAAATTTTGCATGCAAGTCATAAATGATATAATGGAGATGTTTTAATTTTCAAAATCGAATTCCGACCCCGATATCAATAAAGTCAACTCCCAGTCAAACTTTTTAAAAATCTTTATTTTTCAACTTTCGCCAAAATGCACCAAATTGTCCTACGGACTTCCAAATCCGGACATGCGCCTAAGTCCGAAATCACCATACATAGCTATTGGAATCGTCAAAATTTTATTCCGGGGTCGTTTGCTCAAAAGTCAAATCTTCGGTCAAACTTTAGAAATTCAAGCTTTATAAAATCAATCCTTTTATTATTTAATTTTTCAAAAACTAACGGAAAACATGCCTACACACCTCGGAGTAACATCAATTATTTTACATAAGTCATAAATATTGTTACGAAGCTGATCGAACTCTCAGAATCCAAATCGATACCCGGTATCAACAAAAATCCAATTATGACCAAATTTAGGAATTCTTTAAACCTTTAAATTTTTAATTTCCGTCAAATGGCGATAATTCAAGCTAGGGACTTTTAAATTTGTTTCCGGGTATACGCCCAAGTACCAAATCACGAAACGGACCCACCGGAACCGTCAAAACACTGATCCGAGTCTATTTGTTCAGATCATTGACCAAAGTCAACTCAAATGAGTTTTAAGGGCAAAATTTCACATTTTCTTTGTTTTTTCACATAAACATTTTCAGGGAAAAGATACGCATTGCGCAAGCAAATCGAAGAAGGCTGAATGGAGCTATTCGACGTCTCGGAATACATAAATAAAGGTTAAAATTAAAATGACCTATCGGGTCATCACAGTTTGTAATTCTTTTGTATGACTTTTCATTTTCTTTTTTAGTATTGTTTTCTCTCTAAACAATACATACAGTTTTTGAATTTCTAGTTCTTTTATTATACATTTTTAGTTGCTCCTAAATGAGACGAGGATGAATAAAAATATTTAATGTTGTCAAAATACGTTACACTATTAATTTCTTTTAAAATTCTTATTGTGTTTATTCACTTCACTTGAGTTTTGACTTGATTTGATGTATAGTACTATTTAAATGACCAATACTAAGATAAAACCAATATTTTCACAGAAACATAAACTTTATTGCCATAATATTAAAAATGCTACACTCTTTTCCTCTCTTTGGATGTGTGTTTTGGTATAACTAAATTAAGAAAATGTTTTCAATGATAAATTATTTTATGATGTTTAATTATCAAAAAATCTCAAGAAAAATATTTTCCATCTAGAGGAGAAAGTTGACCTTCTTTCACTTACCGCCGGAAGTCATTTTCACCGTTTTAAATTTTAGCTTCATATCACTTGTTCCAAAACATTACTAATAGATTTTAATACTAAAAAGTTTCATTAAAACATTATCAAATTTGCTAATATTATTAATAACCTAACACCAAAAAGCATTTTCAATGAAAACAACTTCCTCATACCACACTTAAATATAGATCCTTTTGTTTTATGAAACTTTAGATTAAATTTTTGTTCTAGGTATCTATTCTGATAAAAAAAAATGTATCAGTTTGAACTCATAATACCATAACTCGAATTATGAACCTTCTTATGAACATTAAACTATTCATTACATACATAACAAGAGATGAATTAGCTAAGCTATTATATACATGAGTTGAATTTTGAAGTTTTTCCCTTTTTATTGCTTGTGCATCTAACTCTTATACAGGTTGTATAGCAGGTTGTACATGTGAGATTTAGAAAACCCCCCAGTTTGTCTAAAAATACAACTCCTCTCCCTAATTATCTTGTATTCCGCTTCTATATCTCAATAAATTAACCCTTTATTGTTTTTCAAAGAAATGAGTAAAGTTATGGGCTTAGAAAAAGTAAGTAGACATGGTGCAAATCAGTATTAAAAAGTGCATACTTTAACAGTATAAAATACAAAGAACTCATTGAAGTATCGTTATTTTATATAAGCATTAATATACCTAAAACGTGCTTCTTCAAACATGGAAATCTTTAATGATTATCTTAAAGAGATATATATGAGTAGACCAATATATATGTAATTGTTGTTTTTGCATTAGTATTAGAAAGTTCATATTACATCAAGAATATGAAGCAGCTAGTTCCCCAGATATTACATATTACAGGCTACTCATTTCACTTTCCGGGTACAAAGTTTGTGGCATAAGCCCAAGCATTGTTGGCAACAGGGTCAGCTACGTGATCGAAGAGGTTCTCAATTGGTCCCTTTCCTGTGACAATAGCTTGAACAAAGAAACCAAACATTGAGAACATAGCCAATCGGCCGTTCTTGATTTCCTTCACCTTCAACTCAGCGAATGCCTCGGGATCATCAGCGAGCCCAAGTGGATCAAAAGCTCCTCCGGGATAGATCTTGTCAAGACCTTCACCAAGTGGGCCTCCGCCAACTCTGTATCCTTCAATCAAACCCATGAGCACAACTTGGGATGCCCAAATAGCAAGAATGCTCTGTGCATGAATAAGGTTTGGGTTACCAAGGTAGTCAAGACCGCCTTCTGAGAAAATCTGAGATCCAGCCTTGAACCAAACTGCCTCACCGAATTTAACACCATTCTTGGAAAGGATTTCAGGGAAGACACATCCCAAAGCACCAAGCATGGCCCAACGACAATGGATCACCTCAAGCTCACGGTTCCTAGCGAATGTCTCAGGGTCAGCTGAAAGTCCAGCAGTGTCCCATCCGTAATCGCCAGGGAACTCACCAGTCAAGTAAGATGGAGTTTGCTCGGAGAATGGTCCCAAGTACTTTGGCCTGTCTTCTCCATACCTATTTCATCAAACCACAATATTTTGTTACATTTATGTCATCAAGTTCTAGATTTATCAAGTTACAATTTTACTTTATCAGTGGAATTGGATTCAATATGGGTGTGTTAAATATCTTTTTAATTTTTAGTGTATCTAATTAATTGACGCGAAAGGAAATCTTAACATAACTGCTAAAGTTGTTGTCGTGTGACTAAGAAGTTAAAAAATTTAAGTCATGAAAATAGTTGTTTGCATAAATGCAAGATAAGGTTGAACACAATATAAATAATATGGTCCGACCCTTTATTTAAATTTTACGAAAGTTTACTGCACCAGACTACCTTATAAATAATCGACACGAACAACTCAAAAATATATAATTCATTCGAGGTGGGAGAAGAAATTAAGAAATTACCAAATGCTTTGTGGGGCACTTTTAACGGTACGTCTCATAGTGGCACGACCACCATTAAAGCTACCAATCTTTCTAACGAGCTCATTTTGTGACTTAAGAACTGTCTGCCCAGAAAATGCAGATTGTTGAATTGCAGAAGTTGCCATTTGAAGATTCTTTTATCTTCTTTGTGCTGATGCTAAGTTTGAAGTGCGTACGAAAAAGTTTACTTTCTACTTTCACTGCTAATGCCTAATTGGGAAGAAAAGAAGGCTTATTTATGGGAAATAATGGATTTTGAGGATTACAGAGCAGCAGCTGCTGATTGGTTCCTGCTTTGGATTTGGATTCCCCTTCTGGGTCTTACATGGCATAAAGAGGTCTCTGCTGTGCCACGTGGCTTTTGAAGATCTCTTGGCTGAGACCTCTCTTGGCTTTTTTGAATCCCTAATAAAGTTGTATTGAGATTTTAATGTTAGAATAATAATGTGGATTAATAATTCCCGCAAAAGAACAATTATACCCTCGTTTAAAGTTGCTAGTAGTTTTGCCCCTTTTTTCCATTTTTTAAATTCACGTGGCTTTTTAAAAATACCCCCCCCTAGAATAAGAGATGCATATCGGGCGGATCAGACGGTTATTTACTCTTAACGATTCGGCTTATCGGTTATCGACTTTTAAATATATTAATCCGCTAGTCACCCGATAAGATATCGGGCGTATTGGTATCAGTTTAACTATTATCGGACAATTTATCGTCCTAGTTGAATATGTATTACAGAGGCCAATTCTGGTCCTTCATGTTACACTGTTACTAGTAGCAAAAAGCCAGTTTACTTTGCATGTATTCCCATCATTTTTCACCGTTACCTTCAATGGTCGTAAAACACAAGCCATTGCTTGTTACTATCTTCTTTTGGCCAACAATATGGTCCATCTGGTGACATTAGGATCCCATTTACCTATATATTTATAACATGCAAAGAAGGAGATTGTTGGCATGTTATAGGTTTGAGCAACAGAAAAAATAGAAATTCTTCAACAGTGGATAACTGGAAATGTGAAAGGGATATTTAATATATATATATATATATATATATTAAAATTTATCCGATAAAAAAATTTAATAATCCGCCCCCAAACCGATAAGCCGTTAATAATAAAATTTCAATATGTTCCCCATCAGTTAAACTGATAACCCAATACCAATAAGCCACTTTTGTGACTTGATTTTCGGTTTCGGTTCGGTTTTGAACACCCCTTCCCAGAATCTTTCTTCATATTCCCACACTCTCCTTTTTTACCATACCCCTTATTTTTCTATTATGCTAGTCCTTGGGTACGCGCTTTGCGCGTGTACCCTATATAAGTGAATATATGATCTTACAAAATTAAGTAATTATTATTAAATAATGTGTTTGAGCTATTAAAAAAATTAAAAGAAAATATAAGTTCCTAAAATTGATAAATGCTGATCTAATTAAGCTAGTTCAATAAATAAAGAACACTACCCTGTAAAAATTCTTATATGCTTTATTGTGATTTTTGATGACTTATGTAGGAATATATGATGAAAAGTATTGTTATTTTTGTTACCTAATACTAAAAACAAGTACCAAATAATACTATGATATAGCTAATTTTGCTCTATTTTCTAATTTATTTCACCGCTAATGCTTTTCTTGTGGAAATAAATTTATGTAACTTAGGAGTTGTATCAACTTAAAAAATAATTTTACTTGCATGAAGATTTTGAAAAGCATTGAATAATTGGTTTTTTCTAATTAGTTAATTCAAAGTTTTTTTTTTTTTGCATTGGGGCTTTGTAATATTAAAATAACTTATAAAATATAGATAATGTTTTAACTCCATTACTTCTCAAACAATTATTTTTCTCTTAATTAAATTTTGAATAATATTTCAAAATTACATTCAATAATTAAAAAATATTTAATTAAGTACACACCTCTTACTTTTAATAGTTACAATCTATAGAAGTTTCTCTTTATAAGAGTAAGTTCCATATAAGAAGAATGAATGTCTAAACATATTTTATAAGAAAATTATCGTGAGAAACTATAAGGAAACGAAAAAGTCTTACATAATATATAATTCATACACAAAAGGATAGTAGTTCAAATATAATTAAGACAATAATATTAATTCAAAATAAGTAAATATTTAATAACGAAAATTTTAGTTGATCTCAAAGTCCTAAATATTAGAAAAATAAAAATTAAATTACAATTTTGTCTATTGTGAAGACTATTTTAAAAGAAAACAAAAGGCGAACGACATTTCGTTAAGGACATTCATACTTTTAATATAGTATAAATGCTTCTAGAAAATAATATATAATATCAAATAATGTAATTATTTATATATTCTATACGTATTTATTAATACAATATTACTATTATTACTTTTAGTAAAAAAAACATTTATTCTTGAATCAATCTATACAGGTACTGTTTTTAAGAGCTATTTCAATCCTAGTTTTATTATTATTGATATTTAATATTTTGAAGTCAATAAATTGCGAAATTATTTAAATTCTTAATTGGATGTTTTCTAATGCTAAACGAATTGTACAAACACTAAAATAAATAAGTGAATGAAACAAAAGCTGAAAATAAGAACAAAATTCCGTCGTTGAGATCCATGAGATCTTTCACATGTTTCCTTTCAATTTTTCTTTTCTTTTCTTTTTAAATGTTTTTTCTCTTTAATATAATACTCCTAAATTTGATTGGAGTTAAAAGCAAAAAACTTTATTAAGAAAACAAACCCTTAAAAAGTGGACGAAACTTTCCTAATTTGGATTGAAAAGTGCAGGAATTCTATAATTAAAAAATTAAACTCATAAATATTAGAAAAATAATTAAATTACTCCTAAATATTATAGAAATAATTAAATAAATACTCCTATTGTAACGACTCGACTGGTCGTTCTGAGCATTTGTACTTCGCTCGGTAGTTTGAGGGCATGCTTAGCTTCGTATGATGTATTATGACTTATGTGAATCGCCGACTTTGGTTTTCAGGTTATTTTGGAATCGATTTTGAAGAATGAATTTCATGATTTAAGCTTTAAGTTGGAAGAGTTGACCAAGTTTGACTTTTGTGAATTTGACCCCGGAACAGAGTTCTGATGGTTTTGTTAGGTACTGATGGTGATTTTAGACTTGGGCATATGCCCGGATTCGCATTTGGATATTCATAGAAGGATTCGGAGCTAATTGACGATAGTTGGAAATTTGAAGGATTGGAAAGTTCATAAGTTTGACCGGAAGTTGACTTTGAGGATATCGGATTCAGATCGTGGTTCCGAAAATTTGAATAGCTTTGTTATGTCATTTGAAACTTGTGTGCAAAATTTGAGTTCATTCTGGGTTGATTTGATGCGTGTTGGCGCTAGTTTTGGAAGTTGAGAGTTAAAGTTCATTTAAATTCAATTTGAGGTGTGATTCATCGTTTTGATGTTGTTATGCATGATTTGAATCCTCGACTAGGTCTGTATTTTGTTATGAGACTTATTGGTATATTCGGGCAGGGTCCCGAGTGGCTCGGAAGAGTTTCAGACGAATTTCGGATCGTTTGGATCAATTTTTGGCTAAAGCAGCTGGTGGCAGGATCTGGTGTGATCGCACTTGCGGCTGGGGTGCGTAGGTGCGATGGTTGCAGAAGCGACAAAGGAGTCGCAGAAGCGAGGTGAGAGCTGGGTGAGTAAGATCGTAGAGGCGGAATGATGGGCGTATCTGCGCGTCCGCAAAAGCGTAATTTCGAGCCGCATAAGCGTCGTATGGCGTAGAAGCGTGAGTTGTTTGTCGCACATGCGTGTGCACAGAAGCGGAAAAAGCTCCGCAGGTATGGAAGCCTGGTCTTCAGAGGGCTTCGCAGAAGCCAGAATTGTCCACAGAAGCGGAGGTCGCAGATGCGAGAATGTAGCCGCATATGCGAAATTGCTGGGCAGACTCTATATACTTCGAGGTTTTGGTTCTTTTCTCATATTTTGAGATGTGGGACTCGGATTGAGGCAACGTTTGAAGCAATTTTCATCACAAGGATTGGGGTAAGTGTTCTACACTTGATTTTGATTTTATTTCATGAATCCATCTTCATTTTTGGCAGTTGGTTGAGGAATTTTAACGAGGAATTGGGGGTTTTAGCCTAAATTTTTATAGCGTGAGTTTTTGAGTTTTGAACATCTATACGATGTCGGATTTGAGTGAAACTAGTATGGTTGGACTCGTAATTGAATGGGTTGTCAGATTTTATAAGTTTCATTTGATTCCGAGGCGCAAGCCCGGGTTGGGCTATTGGGTTGATTTTGAGCTTTTGATTAAAGATTCGATCTTTATCGATTGGGTTTGTTTTCTTTGGCATTATCTGATGTATTTGAGTTACTTTTGGCTAGTTTCGAGACATTCAGAGGTCGGTACACGCGAGATGGCATTTTGGAGCATCGCTTGGCTTGCTCGGTATTGGATTTGGCTTGTTCGAGGTAAGTAACACTTCTAAACTTGGCACTGAGGGTATGAATCCCTGAATATACGTGTTATGTATTTGGTGTGAGGTGACGCACATGCTAGGTGACGGGCGTGTGGGCGTGCACCATGTGAATTATGGCTCGGTTAATTCTGTGGTATAGTGTAGTTACTTAATCTTGTCTTTATCCATGAAATTTCTACGTGATAGAGTAATTAAGCTGTGATCCATGTTAGAAATCATGTTTAGGCTATATGTTTATTCTATTGGGGCCCACTGAGGTTATTTGTGTTGTTGAGATATTTGCTTAAATTGCAGTTACATACTCAGTCATATTCATTCATTGCATATCTTATCTTAGTCTTTGTTATCATTTATTGTCACAACATGTTATCATTGTTTGGGCTGATTGGCATGAGATTTGTGAGCCCGAGAGACTGGAGAGATAAATGACTAAGTTGGGCCTGAGGGCCATATTGTGAGTGATATTGATTGGATCGGGTTACACGCCGCAATAAGCCTTATGACTATATATATATGTGGATCGGATTACACGCCGTAACAAGCCTTATGGCTATATATATGTGGATCGGGTTGCGCGCCGCAACATGCCTTAGGGCTATATTTGGATTGGGCTGCACACCGCAGCAGGTTTATATTAGTGCTTGGGCAGGATCCGCCCCTCCGGAGTCTGCACACCCACAGTGAGCACAGGATCTATTGATTTATGATGGGATCGGGCTACGCGCTGCAGTAGGTACCGTACAATGCTGAGTGACAGAGTGTGTTGAGTGATTGAGCGTGATGAGTGAGAGTGTGAGACAGTGAGATGGAGTACTCTGAGAGTGTGGGTACATGAGTTCATCAATGTGGTGCATTGCATTAACATGTATACTTGGCACGCAGGCATAGAGATGCATCCCCTCATGTTATACGGTTTTGTGACAGCTATGGCATTCACATGTACATTGACATGTAGACATAGAGATGTAATTTTCTCATGCCATATAATAATGAGACTTCTTAACTGTCGTTGAAATCATTTTGGAAAAAATCATAGTTTTCAAACTTACACATATCTTTGGTGTTTTTGGTGTAAGGTTTGATATTTACTTTTATACTTGAAGACATGCCTATTTTCTGTAACTGTGAATGAGCTGAGATATTTCTAGTACCATCTTTATTATTTTGTTATGAACTGTTGCTGGTTATTGGAGTTGGACTCGGACCCTTGTCCTAGCCCGTCACTACTTTCAACCTCAGGTTAGGTTTGTTACTTATTGTGTTCATGAGATCGGTTGTACTCATACTACACTTCCGCACCTTGGTGCAGATGTTAGATGCTGATGTTGCTGTGCACAACGGGAGATGGATTTGAAGACGTGTCTGCATTCCAGTCACAGATACCTCTTGTTTATGGTAGCTCTAGACTTTTAAAAATCTATTTATGTACATTCTCACATATGGTGTATTTATTTCATATTATCTTTGTAAACTTTAAATCTTAAAAGCTCATGATTTGTACTACCAGTCCTTGGGAAATTCTTGTATAAAAGCCGTTGTATTATCATTTCTTTTCTTTAAAAATCTCATTAAATTGGTTAGTTGTTAAGTGGCTATCACGACCCAAAACCTAACATGTCATGATGGCTCATATTGATGGTACTAAGCAAGCCGACGTTTCCAAAATATTCAAGTAATTCAATGGAAAAGGTAGTTTAAAACTTTTTCATATCAGAAATTTTTCATAAAAACCAAAGTTGAACTCAATATATAATCAAAATGCGGAAACTAGTCCCAAACATCTGGGTGTCACAAAGTCATGAGCATCTAGACAAACAAACTAATACAACCAGTGTCCAAGTATCAATACAAGACAGAAAGAAATATAGAAGGAGAGACAAGGTCCTACGGACGCCGGCAGCTACCTCGTAGTCTACGGTACTCGATCGCGCTCGAACTCAACAACCTCCATGATCAAACATACCTGGATCTGCACATGAAGTGTAGGGTGTAGCATGAGTACAACCAACTCAGCAAGTAATAATAATAACTAAAGAACTGAAGATAATGACGAGCTACATAGTTATAGTCCATTTTCAATAATTCCAATAGAGAATAGACATGCTTTCAAATCCAGCAGTTTAAGTCAAATTAATTTATACAGTTCAAGTTCATGTAATCCGGATATAAAATCTTTCAGAAAATTTCACAACAATGAAAGATAGCAACTAAGTGCAACGATAAATGAAAGCAAGTACAACCTCTTAGGCAACAGTCACTCAAATCGTCACAACAACTCAATCACTTGGCTCTCAGCTCTCAGCCCTCAACACTCACACTCAATGGGTACCCGCGCTCACTTGGGGTGTTCAAAATCATGAGGGGCTCCTACAGCCTAAGCGCTATAAGCACGGACAACTCACGTGCCATAATATCATATCTGGATCCGCACGGACAACTCACGTGCTGCATGGACAACTCACGTGCCATAGTATAAACATAAGGATCCGCACGGACAACTCACGTGCTGCACGGATAACTCACGTGCTATAATAATATATCTCACATTCAGGCCCTCGGCCTTGCTCAGTCATAAATCTCTCCAATCTCTCGGGCTCTCAGAAATATCATCCTAAACAATAATAATATGATGCATCAATAATGAATAATAGAGACTGATATAAAATAACAAGTAAATTATGAATGAGTGCAAACAAAAATTAAGAAGATAGTTCAACATGTACACGACCTTGTGGGTCCCAACAGTACCAACATATAGCCTAAACATGATTTCTAGTCAAATTTCTACAACACATAGAAAGCACATATCTATCAACAAGTTATTCCACTTTACAGTTTCCATGGGACAAACCAAGTCACAACCCCCTCGGTGCACGCCCACACGCCCGTCACCTAGCATGTGTGTCACCTCCGAAATAATCACATGACATAAAATCCGGAGTTTCATACCCTTAGGACCAGATTTAAAATTGTTACTTACCTCAACCGCGTAGAACTCCTACTCCGAAATGCCCTTTCCTCTCGAACCAGCCTCCAAATGACCCAAATCTAGCAACGAGCAATAAAATACGACCAATATGAGCTAAAGGAATTAATCCCACAAGAAAAATATCAATTTATAGGCCAAATCCTAAAATTCACTCAAACCTGACCCCGGGCTCACGTCTCGAAATCCGATAAAAGTCACAAAACCCGAAAGCCCATTCACTCACGAGTCCATACATTTGAAATTTATCAAAATCCGACATCATTTGGTCCCTCAAATTTTTAAATTAAACTCTCCAAAATCCCAAGCCCTAACCCTCTATTTTCACCCCTAAATTCCACTAATCTATATATATCTATAAAGCAGGGGCTAAAGGGAGGTGAGGTGGCACTCTCATCGTTCATCATTTGCATTTATCTCTATTACCAAATTTTGCCTTTTTTCTTTAATAAATGATGGAAAAAACACATTCAACAGTCGCTACTTTTCTTTACAAACAAAACCGTCATTTCTTTTAATTCCCTCTAATCTTAAGTATGCCTCTTTCGCTTCCTCTTTTCCTTCCCTGGCAAATCTCCTATCCTTGCAAAAATTCTTCTTTTCCTCTTCTTCCTCCCCTCGCCACTGGTAGAATTCTTCTTTTGTTTCTTCAATTTTTCTTATTACCTTGATTTTTTGTTCCGGCTCTTCCTACTACTTGCCATATGTGAATCTCCCCTGTCTGTTATTATAATTTCCTCATCTCTCTCATATTTGGTAGGCCTTTCAAGGTAGCAAAAGTCTGAGAATTTAAAATTTGAAGCAAATGATAAGATAAAAGTAAGACATTCCTCTTTGTAAATTTTGTAGCTTTACAGTTTTTGTGCTGAAGGTTCTCTGTTTAAACCCACTTGTTTGTGAGAATAGAAGCACAGAAAAAGTAATTTCATAATCTGATTTTAGTTGATCAAGATTATGGTGTCTGCGCACGAAGCCATCTTCACTCCAACCAGAAGAACATGAGTATGAGTGTATGATTATGGTTTTCTTTTTAAAGTCGATAACGCAGAGAGTGAAATTAGCGAGAAAACGTAGGAAGAGTTTAAGTACTTTCTTAGATTTCACTCTTTTTACTCTTTTTTTTGGTTCTTTTATTCTATTTTATATATATATATATATATATATATATATATATATATATATATATATATATATATATATATTTGTCTACGAGATTATCAGGAAAAAAAAGAGACATTTGATATCTTGGTGAATAACACTAATGTTTTTGAACGATTATTATTATACATTATAGTACTATGGAGTTTTTTCCTTGATTATTATATCAATCATGTATCATTTAGTGCTCTTTTTCTTTTTTCCTATTTACAAGATTGTACTGCACCAATATTTTGAGTATATATCAATGCTTAATTTTTCTTTGGTATGTAATAAGGATAAATATTTTCCTTTTTTTTTACCCTTTAAGACTGATTTTCCGCTGATCAGTGTGTGCCATCATTCATCATTTGCATTTATCTCTATTACCAAATTTTGCCTTTTTTCTTTAATAAATGATGGAAAAAACACATTCAACAGTCGCTACTTTTCTTTACAAACAAAACCGTCATTTCTTTTAATTCCCTCTAATCTTAAGTATGCCTCTTACGCTTCCTCTTTTCCTTCCCTGGCAAATCTCCTATCCTTGCAAAAATTCTTCTTTTCCTCTTCTTCCTCCCCTCGCCACTGGTAGAATTCTTCTTTTGTTTCTTCAATTTTTCTTATTACCTTGATTTTTTGTTCCGGCTCTTCCTACTACTTGCCATATGTGAATCTCCCCTGTCTGTTATTATAATTTCCTTATCTCTCTCATATTTGGTAGGCCTTTCAAGGTAGCAAAAGTCTGAGAATTTAAAATTTGAAGCAAATGATAAGATAAAAGTAAGACATTCCTCTTTGTAAATTTTGTAGCTTTACAGTTTTTGTGCTGAAGGTTCTCTGTTTAAACCCACTTGTTTGTGAGAATAGAAGCACAGAAAAAGTAATTTCATAATCTGATTTTAGTTGATCAAGATTATGGTGTCTGCGCACGAAGCCATCTTCACTCCAACCAGAAGAACATGAGTATGAGTGTATGATTATGGTTTTCTTTTTAAAGTCGATAACGCAGAGAGTGAAATTAGCGAGAAAACGTAGGAAGAGTTTAAGTACTTTCTTAGATTTCACTCTTTTTACTCTTTTTTTTGGTTCTTTTATTCTATTATATATATATATATATATATATATATATATATATATATATATATATATATATATATTTGTCTACGAGATTATCAGGAAAAAAAAGAGACATTTGATATCTTGGTGAATAACACTAATGTTTTTGAACGATTATTATTATACATTATAGTACTATGGAGTTTTTTCCTTGATTATTATATCAATCATGTATCATTTAGTGCTCTTTTTCTTTTTTCCTATTTACAAGATTGTACTGCACCAATATTTTGAGTATATATCAATGCTTAATTTTTCTTTGGTATGTAATAAGGATAAATATTTTCCTTTTTTTTTACCCTTTAAGACTGATTTTCCGCTGATCAGTGTGTGCCATCATTCATCATTTGCATTTATCTCTATTACCAAATTTTGCCTTTTTTCTTTAATAAATGATGGAAAAAACACATTCAACAGTCGCTACTTTTCTTTACAAACAAAACCGTCATTTCTTTTAATTCCCTCTAATCTTAAGTATGCCTCTTTCGCTTCCTCTTTTCCTTCCCTGGCAAATCTCCTATCCTTGCAAAAATTCTTCTTTTCCTCTTCTTCCTCCCCTCGCCACTGGTAGAATTCTTCTTTTGTTTCTTCAATTTTTCTTATTACCTTGATTTTTTGTTCCGGCTCTTCCTACTACTTGCCATATGTGAATCTCCCCTGTCTGTTATTATAATTTCCTTATCTCTCTCATATTTGGTAGGCCTTTCAAGGTAGCAAAAGTCTGAGAATTTAAAATTTGAAGCAAATGATAAGATAAAAGTAAGACATTCCTCTTTGTAAATTTTGTAGCTTTACAGTTTTTGTGCTGAAGGTTCTCTGTTTAAACCCACTTGTTTGTGAGAATAGAAGCACAGAAAAAGTAATTTCATAATCTGATTTTAGTTGATCAAGATTATGGTGTCTGCGCACGAAGCCATCTTCACTCCAACCAGAAGAACATGAGTATGAGTGTATGATTATGGTTTTCTTTTTAAAGTCGATAACGCCAGAGAGTGAAATTAGCGAGAAAACGTAGGAAGAGTTTAAGTACTTTCTTAGATTTCACTCTTTTTACTCTTTTTTTGGTTCTTTTATTCTATTATATATATATATATATATATATATATATATATATATATATATATATATATATATATATATATTTGTCTACGAGATTATCAGGAAAAAAAAGAGACATTTGATATCTTGGTGAATAACACTAATGTTTTTGAACGATTATTATTATACATTATAGTACTATGGAGTTTTTTCCTTGATTATTATATCAATCATGTATCATTTAGTGCTCTTTTTCTTTTTTCCTATTTACAAGATTGTACTGCACCAATATTTTGAGTATATATCAATGCTTAATTTTTCTTTGGTATGTAATAAGGATAAATATTTTCCTTTTTTTTTACCATTTAAGACTGATTTTCCGCTGATCAGTGTGTGCCATTGGCATCATTGCTCTTGTTCTTACATTGTTTATCTTCTTATCTTTTAAGGTAAATTAAACTTGAAACAACACAAGTCGAGAAGAAAAGGGAGAAGTAATAAAAAACTTAGCAGAATCGATGAGCGAAGTAATCATAGTACTGAATTGATGAGAGGATTCCCTAATGTTGTATTAGTGGCTACTCCTTCTAGACACCTGTAGAAAATTTCAAAAATGCAGGTTATTCTATTTTTCTTGTGAGGTTTTGTTTTGATATTGTTGTATTTACATGATAACTATTGCAATGAAGTTAGGTATGTATTAGGTCGTGTCATTTGTTAGTAATTTGAAGAATATGAGTATTGCGAGTAGAAGTGTCATCAGCGTAGTGCAATATATCAGTTTTCTTTTGTTTTTTTCTCCTTAACTAAGCAATTTCAGTTTTATATCTTGGGTTTTTGCTTGTATCACCCTTCTACCTTTCTTCCTCCTTTTACTATGTGTTCTTCGAGTTTTAGTGACTACACAGATAGAGAAGTTAGGTGTTTATAATGGAGTCTGATGTGAATAGAAGAAGAGGACTTTTTTTGTTACTCCATTATTGCATATATTTAAATTATTTTTAAAACTTATATAGCTGAATCATATATCAATTTATACATCACTACTTCAAGTTTTAATAGTCCTGATTGAGATTTGGTGGTAAGGAGATGATGCCACCATAGAAGTATACTGGAGTGTTCGAAAAACTATAGCCTTTAGTACAGCCTGAGATAGAAGCTTGAATTCGATAAATTTTCGCTAAATAAACAAGTGTAGGAATGTTTTTGTTCTAACTGAGGAGTTGTACAAATAATTGAATAAATAAGGGAAATCACCTGAGAATAGAAACAACATTAGAAGATATTAACAATTTGGAAAATTTAATAAATATTTTGTGTTAGTTAATGAAATACTAAGGACATAAATTCAGTAGTGGGTAAAAAAATATGAAGGGTTAGAAGGTGGCGTTGCACCTATCTTAAAATAATTATTTTTCTATGTTTTCGATTTTCCCCCTTTTCCTGTTTGAAATTTCAAAAAGTCACTAATATAGAGTTTAGACTATTTACATTTTCATCATCACATCAGAAATTGATATCAGATAGCTGTTCAACTTCTTCTCTACACTTTGCACTTTTGTGTTCTGCTTGCAATATATATGCATTTAACTTAGCTACAACATTGTAATGTTAAGAGAAAACTTTTTTTTCCATCAAAATTGTAATGTCTTTTTGGGCACAAAATTCGACAACAATGTTGTAAAATGTTGATTATAGTTTCTTGCCCCTTACTATCTTCTTCCTTTTCTTCCTTGCACTTCCATAGAGAAATACCCCAACTTTTTCTCTTCTTTCTCCTAATCCCTGAGGGTATATTTCCTCTTTCATAGTTTAAATTTTTGTCATTTTCTTTCATGTTTGGTGAGTGTATGATGTATCTCTGTATTTTAAACTTTTAAATAGGAGAAAAAAAACTCGCATTATGAGTTATTATCTGTTGTAATTTTGTTTGCTGGATTAAGCTATTTTTTTGCCTTTTAGGGTATTTTACATTTAAATAAAGCATAAAGGCAGTTCATATGATGATCGGTTCCTATAGAGTTCAAGTTAAATTTAAACTGATTGTGTTAATGTTTATGGTTCTTTATTATCTTTAATATGTTTTTATGCAGTATATGTAAAGTTGGGGCAAATATTGAGCTTTGCTTTTCTTTTTTTGGAGGCTTGGAATAGTAGGATAAACAAGTAGTTTTAAGGAATCTAATAGGAGACTTGTGTATTGGAGTTTTGTCCTCCTTGAAATTTAATCATACATTCACACTGGTAAAAGGAAATAAGAGGAAGCTGCTACATTTTGAGGGAGCTATTGTATTTCACTATTTTAGAGAAGCAAATCTCTTACAGGTTACAAGGCTAATTGGAGCTTAAAGTTGAAGCACATGGCTTTGCTATTATACTTCTGTAAAGCCTCCAAGAGAAGTTTAGAAGGTTAAAAGGAGTTTCATATGCTATTGTCTTTGTATAAATATATAATAGTTCGTTTCCTCCTTTTTTTTTCTAGCTTAACTGATCATAGTAGCAAAATTGTACATGAGAGTGGTCTTTATTCGCTAACCATATTTTTGCAACTTTGTATAAAAAGAAAAGACAACATATGGGGATCATGTCTTAGCCCTCGGACTATGTGACTTTTCCAATAATAAAGAAAAAACTTGACTAATGGAGTTTGAATAAGCAGATTTCTTTGAGGTTACTTCAAACTTGCTAATGATGATTGCAAGTGGACACATGTTCTTGGTCGATCCAACATACTGTGTGTGCCAAAACTTTTTCACAAGAGCTACATAGTGCAAAGAGGAAATATCTGAACATTAGATTGAATATTACAACACTTTATGTTGCAGTTATGTTAGCCAATATTCCATCCCTGCATTCACTATTGGTTCGTGTAACTTCGTTTGGCTCTAAAAGAGGATGATTGTATCTAAATGATAAATGATATGTAGAATGTGAAACTTTATTACACCGAAGGAAAAAAATGTTGATTAATTGAGACATGTTTATTTATGTATGAGTTCTATCAAGATAAATCTATAAAAAAAATAAATACATGTGATACTTTTTAATTGATCTGTTTTATGTTTTGTCTTGATATGTACCTTCTATCTTATATATTTGACTTTTTAATTTTTCATATTTATGTCTTTCATTATTTTTTATTTTTATTGCTTCTATATTAAATTTTAAAAAATAATTATATTGAATTGCGCGAAGCGCGGGTACATTAACTAGTTAGATGATAATACAATGCAAAAACACCATAGAGAGGAGTATTAGAGCCCAAGAAACTTATCTCACCGAAAACCTTTGAATCTCCTTTCAAAAACCACTCCCAAAGCTCCAAAAACCGACTTGGAAATGGTGGAAATGAACAAAAATTCGCGAAGTGTTCTATTTATAGTTTCAGCCCAGGTCTTTCGCACCTGCGGTGCCGCATCTGCGCAAGAACCTCCGCACCTACGAAAAATCATTAAAACCCCCAACTTCGCACCTGCGCTCCATATCCGCATCTGCGACCACGCAGGTGCGGAAAAGACCTCGCACCTGCGGCCACTGCCTGACCTCCTCACTTCCGCTTCTGCGGGCACCTATCTACATCTGCGGACTCGCAGATGCAACCTCTCCTACGCACCTGCAGACCCAGCCTACCTCAACACTGTCCGCACCTGCGAACTCCCACGTGCGCCTGCGACCTCGCACTTGCGGCTCCCCCTCCGCAGGTGCAAAAATACCAGTAGCAGCAGCTTCAGCTGAATTTTTCCAACTTCAAACAATCCGTTAACCACCCGGACTCACCCCGAGCCCCTCAGGACCTCAACAAAATATACCATCAAGTCATATAATAATATACAAACTTAGTCGAACCTTCGAAACACTCAAAACAATATTAAAACACCAAATTACCCTCGGATTCAAGCCTAAGAACTTCTAAACTTCCGAATTCCACAAACGATGTCGAAACTTACCAAACCACGTTCGAATGACCTCAAATTTTATATACACGCTACAAATGACACCATGAACCTACTCCAATTTTTGGAAATCCATTCCGACCCCGATATCCAATTTTCCACTACCGACCGGAATCGCCAAATTTCCAACTTCCGCCAATTCAAGCCTAATTCAACTACGTAACTCCAAATCACAATCCAGATGCGCTCCTAAGTCCAAAATCACTTAACGGAGCTAACAGAACCATCAAAATTCAAATTCGAGATCGTTTACATATAAGTCAACATCCGGTTGACTTTTCCAACTTAAGCCTCTACTTTAGAGACTAAGTGTCTCAGTTCACTCTGAATTCTCTCCGGACCTGAACCAACTAACTCGATAAGTCATAAATCAACTGTAAGGCATAAATTGAGTAGTGATCGGTCCAAGCCTGCACTACTATTGAGTAGCGAGGATGGTCGATGCAGTTTTAGCCATCAAGGTCGGGATCGAATCCACATAGAGTTAACTGATTTGGAATTTGGTTTATATCTAAGTCTAGATGCGTGTTTTGTTCCTAATTACGCTTCCACACATTTTGGTTTTGATTCTACTTCTAATTCTATTCTATTTTATGCAATGATTAAAACTAAGTACAATATTTTTTATGTTGGTTTTCGAATGTTTAAAAGGAATAGGGTAGTGACTTCCGCCTAGGTGGATATATAACGGGTGGCAAGAATCTAGGGCAAGCTTGATTAATTTGGGTTCGTAATATAGCTATCACACCCAAGTACTCACTCTATACTTCTCGATAGTTTGAGTGATTTTGCCCAATTTGGCTTTCTCAAGTCTAAATGGGTATTCATGCAAGTCACGTGATATTAACTCAAGACGGGTATTACTATCTCTAGGTTTAACCCTTTAATTGGGGATATCAATTTCTTGAGTTCACCCCAATTCCTTGTTAGCCTAGTTTTTCTAGACTTAGTCCCTCTTTCTCAAGAAGAGACTAAGTCATAAAGGCATGAATCAGTGTTTGCAACCACTAATTCTACAATTCTAGCAAGAACTAGGCTAAATATCACTAACCCATAAACATTCAAGCCCTAAAATTCAGTACCCATTAAATACCCACACTAGGGTTGGGTCACAACCCTAGCTATGGATCTATCTACTCATAGAAATAACAGAAATCAAAGATGAAAAGAAGATAAAATTCATAATACTAGATTAAAAGATGAAAATCTAATGTTATAAGGTGAATCTAATACAAAATTGCCCAAAAGGGAAGTTCCATCCGTCTCACGTGCTCAGCAAATACTCAACATTACCTAAAAATGACAAAAGGCTCTATTTATACTAAGCTAAATTTTTTAGACAAAAAAACCCCTGCGGAGGTTACGCGGCCGCGTAATTCTGACCACGGACGCACTCTTGCTTTAGCGGCCGCGTAATTCTGATTGCGGTCCGCGTTCTTCACTTCAGGAACTGGGTTGAGCATGGTTTCGCAGATCGCGTAATTTCCATCGCGGTCACGTAGGAGATTTCCGCGGCTGCATAATCTTGATGCGGACCGCACTTCTTGTTTTTGCTTAAAATGTAAGCTCTCTGAACCTCAGCAACCGCGGTCTGCGTTATTCCAATCGCGGCCGCACCTTTCTGACGTGGTCCACGTTCATGTTTTAGCCGAAAAATCCATCTCTCTGAATCTTTCTTTTGCGGACCTCGAAATAATGCTCGCGACCGCGTTGTAGATTTCGCGGCCGCACAATATTTGTGCGGTCCGCGTTTCACATCTTTTGGCCCAGTCTTGGTTTTTGTTCAAGTTTTGACTCCTTTATGAGTTGATTATGACTCCTTTGGCTCATTTTGAATAATCCCTGCAAGCAAGCATATTACATTAGTTTCCGGGAATAGCTTCATGCATTTTTGGCCCTAAACACAAGTAAAAAAGAGTAAATAATAGGTTAAAATCCCTACTTATCAACTCCCCCAAACTTAAGCTTTTGCTTGTCCTCGAGCAAATAGGGCAATTCCCACCTCCACAAGAAAAAGAAAAGGATATTTCATCTTGCCTAAGGTGACTCCATCAAGCATCAATTGGGACTAACAATTACCCTTAACACAAATGAATTATCAACAACATTATGTTATGACCTTTTGAGTATTATAGTTCTAATGTGACACTAGAGCATCAAGAGTTCACTCAATTCATCAAGGAAGCTCGCTCTATCACGTAGGTCATTGTGGATCCCAAACTCCTCCTCCTCTACTCTCCATGAGAAAATCTCACTTTATAGAATGTACCACTCAAAACAAGGATTGTGAAGAAGTGTGCTCATCACTCTAAAAAGAATGCCACAAGTCCGGCTCTAAGTACCATAAGCTTGCCTCTTATGTAAATCACCAATAATGTAAGCTCACTCAACTTGAAATCATATAGTGCTTTAATGGGATGTAATGAAGGCTTTTGGAATAAGGTAGGACTTATCGAACTATGATGGTTTCATCTTTCCTTAAGCACTCAATTTTCTCATTTCGGCTCATACTTTCTTGACTCTTTGAGTCATTTTATTCTTCCTTAGGGGAACTAGAGAGACACACCGTTACTCTTTCTTACTCATGACAATAATATTTCTCCTTTTCTCATCATTCCATGCCTTACATCATTGCGTTCTTTGAATCCCTTCAACCTTCACTTTCTTTTTGACGTATTTCATTTTGGCTTTTCTTCCTTTTCTTTGCCTTTCCTTTTCATCAATTATTTTTCTTCTTTGAACCTTTTATCACTTTCAAATTCCTAGTCTCTCCCCCAAACTTATACTTTTTCCAATTGTTCATCATGAATGATAAGAAAAGATTGGGTGCCAAGAGAGGGTCATTATAGAACGGATAAAGGTTTGTAATGTGGCTATTGAATGAAAAAGGCTTAGGCTCAAAGGGGTTGACTAGGGATATCATATTGGTAGGATACGAAAGCTTTCAAAGTTAAAATTGGACGAAGGAGAGCCTACAATCATTTCTCAAGTCGAGCTATACTTAGCATTTCGCCTAGACAAACATTTAGGGCAAATTCTAGACTTATTGGTTTGAGACTTGGACTTGTAATTCAATACCTCACCTCTCAAGCTGCTGGATTGTTAAATAGAACAGATTCTAGGGCCCACAAAAACCCTAGCTAAGATTGAAAATCACAAATGGCTCAAGAAAAGCACTCGATAATTGTTTTAGTCAACTCAAGTGTCTAAAGGTCACAACTAGAGCTAATCTTTGCCAATCAACTTGTCTCTAACCATGAGGTCGAAGGTAAATGTGTTAGTACCAAGTGAAGCCTGCTTGCGATACTTTTATTCATTACTACTACTATATACACCAAAACAAAAAGAAAACGGACTCGATCCCTTAAGAAGGTTGTCAGACCATCCATCGTTGGGAAGAGCCACACGGTTCACACAACATCCACCTTTGGAAAGAACCGTGGCATTAAGAAAACCAAAGGCTTATCGTTCACACAAAATGTAAAAAGAAGCTACTAGAGGAAATAAGAAGCTAAGCTATTAAGGAAAAATAACGAAAGAAGTTATGAAGTAAACTATAGAAAGTAAACTGAATATGTACAAAATGGAGTAAACGAATATATACATAATGGAAATGAATATATACATCGAATGGTAGAATTATATACATACCAAAAGTGAAAATAACGGTAAATAAAGATAAAGAAAAATAGTATCATTGTTGTTACATACCAAATGTCATCACAAATCAAATCAAAATGGACCCCTCCTCCTAAATAAAAAATAGCATTGTCCTCAATGCTAATATCAAAATAAGATCAAGGAAAGGTTAGGGAGTAAAGAGAACTCCCTATGTGGTCTCTGTCTACATCGGGTCAGGAACATGAGTGGGGTCCTCAGACTGCATAGGTCTCGCCCACCCTTTTGCTTCAAAGTTAAGGGTGGCTCTGACAATTTGTACTCCTACTGTGAGCCATGCAGGTGTTGTCCTAGGAATAGCAAGTATCTCAGCTAGCCATGGGCGAACTGCATCACCCAAGGCTAGCTTCTCCAGGTATTGCACTGCCTCGACCTACTCAAACCCTACATAATTGTTCAGTGCATTTCCATCAAACGAATTTTCAAATTCCGGGCCTTCGTCACCTTTGTACCCTTTTTGATGTGGGAAACATTGGCATAAAATTCCTTGACGAGGTATTCATTGGCATCTTTCAACCGGATGGTGAACCATTTCTATCCTTTTCTCTCCATAAATTGCCGTAGGACATTGGGATTGTGCTGATTTAGGTCTTTTGTTATGAACTGTCGCTCAAGAGTGAGCAAACATTGGGGCGACCATTCCCGAAATTTGTCATACGCCTTCTCACTTACAAATCTATCAGCCCACACCTCCGGCTTCTTTGATCTAGCCAGACCTCCCATAATTGTGTTACCCTCTCTCTCGTCATCATCATCAACATTTATTGTGGCAGTTGTTGAGGCAGGTGTTGTAGCAGGTGGAGAAGATGGCTCTGATGCCTCACTACCTCCCTCTGAGCAATCAGACGACCCAAAAGAGGAAGTAGGTTCATTGACTAAATGGAATCTATCGGGGAATTATTGTGATTGTGCCCCCGGTTGTGGTTGTATAGAATCCCCCTCAGACGTTTTCCTGGATAGGAGGTATTCACTGGTGTTAGAGGAGTCGGTAGGAGGTCTAACGAGGGTAGCCTTTTTTCCTACTACCCTTTGGTCTGCTAAGGGTTAGGTTTTCTTTCCTTTACCCCGTCCTCAGGAGGATTCTGCCCTCCCCTTTGAAGTGTCTCCTCTCCCACGAGAACGCACCATTTTATGCAACACATAAGTAGTGAAAGACAATTATAATTGGGGTTCAATCATGTGCTAAAGTCGTATAGATGAAATAAAAAATAATGATTCTTAGAACAGGGCATCGCGGACCGTACAAAAATGAGTGCGGCCGCGAACTGCCCATCGCGGACCGCGTAAAAGTGAACGCGGCCACGAAGAGGCCAGGCTCAGACTACTATCTCTCTGAACTTGATCAACCGTGGACCGCACAAAAATGAGTGCGGCCGTGAAAGACCAATTGCGGACTGCATAAAAATGAATGCGGCCGCGAAGGCAAATGATAGAGTCTCTGAAGTTCAAACATGCGGACATCGAAAAATTGGGTCCGGCCGCGAAAGATCAATCGCGGACCGCACAAAAGTGACCGCGACCGCGAATTCTAAACAACCATCAGTGCCTTGAAGCTAGGGTATCACAGACAGCATAATTTTGGACGCGACCGCATACCCTATTGCGAACCGCGGAAAAATGACCAAGGCCGCGGAATTCAAAATAAATTGGCACTGATGAACACTTAAAACTATGGTTTTCACTAATTACCCAAGAATTGTAGCAATTAAACATGCAAAATTTCTAACCCCAACCCCCATTATGCATACAAACATTACCCATATGTAGTTAATTAAACATTAAGCATCACTTTGACATTTTGGCATGATTCTAACCCTATCTAAAAAGTAAAATTAAAATAAAGAGAAAAGAAAAAAAAGATAAAATCAAATTATTGAAATGAACATACCAGTTGTAAAATGTGGTAGGAAATCGACAATTGATAAGAATAAGATGAGTTTGAAACTAAGTAAGGATGCACAGTGCTTTAGGTGAGTTTGAGAGGTTAGGTTTCGTAAAGTGTGAAAAGTTTTAAGAACTCCTATTTATACTCAGAACCCAGTGACCCCACCACCTTACCTGAGTGCGGCCGCGAAATTTTGTCGCGGTCCGCACTCTTTACCTTTTTGTAGATCTGCCTCAGATGCACGGGTGCGGTCCGCGAAAAACTGGCCGCGGCCGCTCAATTTGTGTGGACCGCGAACTCTGAAGGAATTTTGACAGGGCAGCTTCAAAGAGTTGGCATTTTTCCCATTTCAGCTACGCGATCGCGCGCAGAATTGTGTGGTCGCGAAGTGCTCATGCGATCGGCAAAATTTTGAGCGCAGTCCGCGAAAGTTCACCACTTAGCCAAATGTTTTCCTTGTCAATTTCCTGCACTACGCGACTAATTCCTACATACACTTCACAACCAGTTAGTCCAAAAAATGTCTAATCTATGAAGAAAATCAAAAGAAAGAAAAACACATGGGTTGCCTCCCAAGAAGCACCTGATTTAACGTCGCGGCACGATGCATGTTACCATTATCATTTGAAATGGATCAATGCCACAACGTGTCTATCATCAATCTTGCCAAGGTAGTGCTTCACTCAGTGCCCATTGACTCTAAAGATATCACCATTCTTGTTTTTCAAATCTAGAGCACCGAAAGGAGTCACATGTACCACTTCGAAAGGACCACTCCACTTCGACTTGAGCTTTCCCGGAAACATCCGTAACCGAGAGTTGAATAGAAGAACCAAGATACCTTCCTTAAATTCTTTGTTCTGGATATACTTATCATGTAAGTAATTCATCTTGTCCTTATAGAAGGACGAGCTGAAATAAACATGGAACCGGAACTCATCAAGTTCATTTAGTTGCTCTACCTGGAGATTGGCAGCTACATCCCATTCAATGTTCAATTTCTTCAGCGCCCACATGGCCTTATGCTCTAATTCAACCGGAATATGACATGCTTTCCCAAATACCAACCGGTACGGAGACATACCAATTGGAGTCTTGTAAGCTGTTCTATAGGCCCATAAAGCATCGTCAAGTTTCCTTGACCAATCAGTCTGGTTTGCATTGACAGTCTTGGATAGAATGCTCTTGATCTCTCTATTGGAGACTTCAACCTGTCCACTTGCCTGGGGATGGTAGGGGGTTGACACCTTATAATTGACACCATACTTTGAGAGTAAAGTGTCAAAGGCTTTGTTGCAAAAATGAGAACCCCCATCACTAATGATAGCCCTTGGGGTGCTGAACCTTATGAAGATATTTTTCTTTAAGAAAGCCACCACACTCTGTGTCTCATTGTTGGGAAAAGCCACAGCTTCAACCCATTTGGAAACATAATCCACAATAACAAGAATATAAGTTTTCCCACATGAACTCACAAATGGTCCCATAAAGTCGATGCCCCACACGTCGAAAATATCAATCTCAAGGATGGTGGTGAGAGGAATTTCATTCTTCTTGGAAGTTCCACCGGCTCTTTGGCACTCATCACAATGCCTAACGAGCTCGCTAGCATCTTTGTACAAGGTAGGCCAATAGAATCCACAACTTAGGACCTTTGTAGCAGTTCTCGCCCCACCATGGTGACCACCATAGGGAGAGGAATGACAAGCTTTAAGAATACTCAATTGCTCTTCTTCCGGAACACATCTCCGGATAACAACATCATTGAAAATTTTGAAAAGATATGGCTCATCCCAATAATAATCCAAGAAGTCTCATTTGAGCTTATTCCTTTGGTTAGAAGAGAGCTCATTCGGGACAATGCTGGTTACAAGAAAGTTAGCCACATTGGCGAACCAAGGTATCCCAGTCAAAGACACGGAGAGGAGTTGTTCATCCGAAAATGAATCATTAATCTTGAGGATATCATGGGGCCTCCCTTCCTCTTCCAAGCGGGACAAGTGGTCCGCCACTTGATTCTCACTCCATTTTCGGTCTATGGTTTCAAGGTCAAACTCTTGTAGAAGAAGAACCCATCTCATCAACCTAGCCTTAGAGTCCTTTTTACTCATCAAATAACGAAGTGCCGCGTGATCGGTGTGCACAATCACTTTGGTACCCATGAGGTACGGGCGGAACTTTTCCTTGAAAAAAACAATGGCTAATAGCTCTTTCTCGGTCACTGTATAGTTGACTTGGGCGTCGTTCATTGTTTTGTTTGCATAATAGATCAGATGAAATATCTTGTTGTTTCTTTTCCCCAATACCGCTCCTACCGCAACGTCGCTAGTATCGCACATGAACTCAAATGGTAAGCTCCAATTGGGTGTGGTAATGATGGGAGTGGTAGTCAACCTATACTTGAGTAGCTCAAAAGAATTCAAGCAATCATCATTGAACACAAACTTCGCATCTTTTTCCAACAACTTGCACAAGGGGTTCACCACTTTTGAGAAATCCTTGATGAACCTACGGTAAAACCCCGCGTGACCAAGAAAGCTCCTCACTCCCTTGATGAAATTAGGAGGAGGGAGTTTAGATATCACTTCAATGTTTTCTTTTTCTACTTCAATACCGTTCTTGGAGATCTTATGGCCGAGGACAATGCCCTCCTCGACCATAAAGTGACACTTCTCCCATTTAAGCACTAAGTTGGTCTCTTCACATCGGGCCAACACTTTATCAAGATTATCCAAGCATTCTTCAAAGGAATCTCCCACAATACTGAAATCATCCATGAACACCTCGAGGAAGTCCTCCACCATATCTGTAAATATTGCCATCATACACCTCTGAAAAGTAGTCGGTGTATTACACAAACCAAACGGCATCCTTGAGAATGCAAATGTGCCATACGGACAAGTGAAGGTGGTTTTCTCTTGGTCTTCAGGTGCAATGAGAATCTGGTTATATCCGGAATACCCATCCAAAAAGCAATAATAAGCACGCCCGGCAAGTCTATCCAACATTTGGTCAAGAAATGGCAATGGAAAATGGTCTTTTCGGGTCATTTTGTTCAGCTTCCTATAATCCATGCATACCCTCCAACCGATGACAGTTCTTATGGGGATCAATCATTTCTATCATTTGTTATCACAGTCATGCCCCCTTTCTTTGGGACACATTGTACCGGCGAAGTCCATGAACTATCAGAAATGGGGTACACAACCCATGCATCTAGCCACTTGATGATCTCTTTCTTGACTACCTCTTTCATGGCCTCGTTCAACCTCCTTTGATGTTCCACGGAGGGTTTGGCATCTTCCTCCAATATGATTTTGTGCATGCAAGAGGCTGGGCTTATACCCCGAATATATGCTAATGTCCAACCTATTTCCTTCTTCCTTATTTGAAGCACCGCAATAGGAGAATCTACCTACACGTTAGTTAAGCACGAAGAGAGAATAACAGGTAATGTGGAACAAGGTACTAAGAACTCATACCTTAGGTGTGAAGGCAAGGGCTTCAACTTAAATGTGGGTGGCTCCTTGATTGAGGGCTTTGTTGGTGGAGTCTTCTGGTTCTCAATGTCCAAGGAAAGTTTTCGGGGTCCATATGTGTAGGATCCCATTCCTTGCAAAGAATTTGCACATTCTACCAAGCCTTCCTTCTCATACTTATCATGATTCAACAACACAGCTTCCAAAGGTTCTTCCACATTAATCAAAGGAACTTGTGTCATCAACAATCACCTCAGTCACAAGATCCACAAACGAACATACTTCGTTGCTATTAGGCTGCCTCATTGACTTGCACACATGGACCATAACATTTTCATCGCCCACCCGGAAGGTGAGCTCCACGGCTTCCACATAACCTAAGGCCTTCCCTGTATCTAGGAAAGGTCTCCCCAATATGATTTCCACCTCATAGTCAACCTCACAGTCGAGTATCACAAACTCTGCGGGAAGTATGAACTTGTCGACTCGAACTAGCACATCATCAATTATCCCCAATGGCCTCTTCATTGTTCAGTCCGTCATTTGCAACCTCATGGAAGTAGGTATTGGTTTCCCAATCCCCAATTTCTTGAACACAGAATATGTCATCAAATTAATGCTCGCTCCCAAATCACACAAGGCTTTGGCAAAATCGGCACTACCAATAGTGCATGGAATTGTAAAGGCACCGCGATCTTCTAGCTTTGGAGCCATGGAATGCACAATGGCACTCACTTGATGTGTCATATTGATCGTCTCACAGTTCATTGACCTCTTCTTTGTTATCAAGTCCTTCATGAACTTGGCATATCCCAACATTTGTTCTAGAGCTTCAACCAAAGGCACATTTATGGACAAAAGTTTCATCATATCAATGGATTTCTTGAATTGGTTCTCATTGTTTTGATTTGCGAGACTTTTGAGGATATGGTGGAGGAGTCCTTTTCAAATGAGCTTTGGATTTGGGTACTACCGGATCCGGTATGTCTATCACGTATTCCCTAGACGGGTTCACATCATATTGTGTCTCCTCCATATTTTCATCAATATCTATCCTCACTTCATCGTTCACATTCTCATAATTTCTTGGCTCATCCTCTTCTTGAATAACCACATCATCATTCACGATCTTTCTTGGATTAGAGGTACTAGCAACTCCACCTCTACCACTTCTTGTAGTCACCGCCATAGCATGGCCCGTATTGTTTCCACCCTTCGGGTTTACTACCGTATCACTTGGTAGTGCCCACTTAGGGTGAGTATTCAAGGCTTGGGAAATTTGACCCATTTGGACTTCCAAGTTGCGGATAAAAGTATTGTGGGAGGCTATTTGGGCATCAGAGTCGGCGTTTCTTTCCATCATTTACTTGAATATAGTTTCTATCCATCCCATCTCACTGTTGGAAAAACTTTGCCATTGTGACGGATATGGAGGCAGGTTGTTGGGTTGTTGATACGTCGGGTGCTTTTGAAAGTCCGACCTCCGGTTCCCTTGATTATTGTTGTTCCAACCCCCTTGGTTTCCATTGCCTCCCCAATTACTATTATTGTTGCCACCCCAATTGCCTTGGTTATTTCTTTGATTCCCCCAATTTTGATTGTTGTTCCCCCAATTGTTCGGATTGTTGTTGTTGACACTATTCTAATTCCCTTGGCCTTGGTTGCCCCAATTTTGATTGTTTCCCTGTGATATCCATTGTTGTTGATTTGGAGCATTGCTCCGTTGACTTTGGTAATTGTTCACATATTGAACCTCTTCACTTTGATCATCATAAGAGTCATCTTGGTTGTACCCACTAGCAGTTAGCTCAAATTGATCCTTACTGTGTTGAACTTGTTGACTTCTTTGTATCCTCTTGTTAACCATTACATTCACTCCTTCCATGGAATTTACTTGCTTTGGCCCCTAAACATGCTGAAGCTGTGCCTTGGCTAACTGATTTATTGTAGTTGTCAACTCTGCTATGGCTTGTCCGTGATCATGAAGTTCCTTGTGAAGGTGGATAACATTAGGGCACCCTCAGGAACGTTGGCCAGACTTTGCCAAGCTGAAGAGGTGCACGCCATATCGTCTAATATTTCACATGCTTCTGAATATGGCATGTTCATGAAGTTACCCCCTGCAAGCTGATTCACCACACACTGGTTAGTTGTGTTGATACCCTTATAAAAGTTTTGCTGGATCATTGCTTCGGTCATATCATTTTTGGGTCATTCTTTGATCATTGTCCGGTACCGTTCCTAAATCTCATGTAATGGTTCATTTGGATCTTGTTTAAAAGCAAGGATTTCATCTCTCAAAGTTTTCATATGTCCCGGAGAAAAGAACTTTGCTATGAATTTCTCGGCCAACTCATCCCAAGTGGTGATGGAATTGTTGGGTAGCCTCTCAAGCTAATCCAAAGCCTTCCCTCTAAGTGAGAAAGGGAAAAGCCTTAACCTCAAATCGTCTTCAGATACATTCGTCTGCTTACTCCCCCAGCATGTGTCTACAAAACCTTCGAGATGCTTATATGCGTTCTGATTTGGAGCAACGGTGAAGAAACCCCTTTGTTCCAATAGAGTAAGCATGACATTGGTTATTTGAAAATTGCCCGCCCGAATTCGGGGCGGGACAATTACACTTGCGTAGCCTTCATTGGGAAACACCCGGTGCGCTGCCCTTGGAGAAGGGGGGATGGTTTGGAACGTTGTCATGAGGCAGGCGACCTCTTCTTTGTACTTGAGGTTCAAGATGAACCTCATCCACTTCATCTTCATCTACCTCCTACCCCTGAGGAATATGTCCGAGGGCCTCGTTAAGAGCCATTTGGTACCTAAAAGAAATTGACATACAAAAATTAGAAAAACAGAAGGAAAGAAGAACAAAACACACAAATAGTTAGATATAAAGCTAAGACCGTCTAACAATTTGGATTTCTCAAGTCCAAATGGGTATTAATGCAAGTCACGTGATATTAGCTCAAGTCGGGTATTACTATCTCTAGGTTTAACCCTTTAATTGGGGCTATCAATTTTTTGAGTTCACCCCAATTCCTTGTTAGCCTAGTTTTTCTAGACTTAGTCCCTCTTTCTCAAGAAGAGACTAAGTCATAAAGGCATAAATTACTGTTTGCAATCACTAATTCTACAATTCTAGCAAGAACTAGGCTAAATATCACTAACCCATAAAGATTCAAGCCCTAAATTTCAGTACCAATTAAATACCCACACTAGGGTTGGGTCACAACCCTAGCTATGGGTCTAGCTACTCATAGAAATAGCAGAAATCAAAGATGAAAAGAAGATAAAATTCATAATACTAGATTAAAAGATGAAAATCTAATGTTATAAGGTGAATCTAATACAAAATTACCCAAAAGGGAAGTTCCAGCCGTCTCAGGTGCTCAGCAAATACCCAACATTATCTAAAAATGACAAAAGGTTCTATTTATTCTAAGCTGAAATTTCCGGACAAAAATACCCCTGCGGATGTTACGCGGCCGCGTAATTCTGACCGCGGCCGCACTCTTGCTTTAGAGGCTGTGTAATTCTGATCGCGGTCCGCATTCTTTACTTCTGGATCTGGGTTGAGCATGATTTCGCGGACTGCATAATTTCCATCGTGGTCGCGTAGGAGACTCCCATGACCGCGTAATCTTTACGCGGACTGCACTTCTTATTTTTTCTTAAATTGTAAGCTCTCTGAACCTCAGCAACCGCGGTCCGCGTAATTCCAATCGCGGCCGCACAGGTACTTTCGCGGCCGCACCTTTCTTACGAGGTCCGCGTTCATGTTTTAGCCCAAAAATCCATCTCTCTGAATCTTCCTTTCGCGGACCTCGAAATAATGCTCGCGACCGCGTTGTAGCTTTCGCGGCCGCACAATATTTGTGCGGTCCGCATTTTACATTTTTTGGCCTAGTCTTAGTTTTTGTTCAAGTTTTGACTCCTTTATGATTTGATTATGACTCCTTTGGCTCATTTTGAACAATCCCTACACGCAAGCATATTACATTAGTTTTCGGGAATACCTTCACCCATTTTTGGCCCTAAACACAAGTAAAAGAGAGTAAATAATAGGTTAAAATCCCTACTTATCAAGCAGTAAATGGGGGAATGGGGTTGTGATACTCAAAACGACCGGTCGGGTCCTTACATTCTCCCCCACTTAAACATACGTTCTTTCTCGAACGCGCCAAGAGTTGTTCTTAACCTTCAAATCTCTATTCCACCTTACCACGCATATACCTAGGGGTGATCTCACGTCACCCTATTCTATATAGGCATGACCACACAACATAACAGAAAATCATTAATTTAGACTTAGCCCAAAAACCTTGGATCCAAATTTCTAACATCCAGAATTCTTTTCAAGACCCGAATCTCACATCTACACATTGTATAAGCCTGAACAAGCTGTCCTCATCCATAACCATAATCCCACATACAATTGCATAACATACTACACAACTCGCATACTCGTAACACCATTTATGATCACAGTAACTACTCAAAACCAACCAAGTACCAGTATAAAACCCCGCATTCAACATGACCTCATTCCAAACCTTCGTACACTGCCAAAGATGAAAGAAACAATCAAAACCCATAACCGTTCATTAGATCAACTAGCCATGGAGCTTTCTCGCCCCAACTAGAACCACAATCCTCTCCTAAGCCAACTTTTAACGTCGTCTTCCCAAATATACCGGAATCAAACCTGACAATACCCATTCTGGGTCAATGACCTTATTTTATTAAACACAGCTATCCCACAGACATGCCACACCAATATGACTCAGAGCCACAAGTCGTGCCATCAGTGCGCCAATACGCAATAATTCAAATGTACTCAGTCATGGAAAATGACTCAAATGTTAGAACTGCCCCGCAAGATTAACAAGTACTACCACAACGAAATGCTGAAAATACATCACACATCGTAGAACAATCACACGATTCTAACACAAGGTTCACACCATAACATAACTCCGCTGCAATGCATGACCCCATCCAAACGCTGGTCCATATTATATACCTCGAGCCACCCTCCTAAAAACCAATAACCACGGAGAGGAAAATGACACAATGCCACACTAAACCTGAAAGAACATAGCCAAAATGCAATCAATCATGCAATACCCAAATACTCATCTCGCTCAAATTTTGCCACAAGGCCCCCAATAGAACCACACTATATGTGCACATAACCAATGAATCACAAATCCTCGTAGCGTAAAGGAGTAACTCACCGATCATTTCAGAACACGAATAAGCTCAACATCAGCCGAATGGCACATTCTTCGACAATAGTAGTATGGAGCCAACCAATCCGACTCGGTGTATAATACACCTCATAATTGGGCCTACCAATGGACCCCTAAATCAACTCTAGTCACCCACAATAGATAAATAACCCTCCGAAAATTCACAATGACGAAGTCATAATACATATCATTATCTGGCTAGCTTCGGCCATGACTTCACAGTCCGTAAGCATGAAACAATCTGCTCCAAATCCAAAGAACACACGAATCACCATTTCTGATTCCATCTCCACCGCCCGAATGTCTAACACATCTCTCATACACTATCATCCCACGAGGAATATTTCTCCCATTCTTTCGTGCCACATAGCAACATCTTAAAATCAACAGTCGATCAACCAGGAAAATGCCGCAATACCTATGAAATATATATAATTCAAAGCATAGTGCGCCTTCTGAAATGTATACTCTACTCACGCAATACCAAATAGTGATAGAATTCATCTAAACATCGAAAATTGTTCATCCCCTCTAAGAATTTATGACCTCCCTTTCAAAGATAAATCATGACCTTGCACACGCCGACCTTAATCCCACACCACACACCGCATCTATCATTCCATCATTTGAAAAAAATACGAGAACCTAATAATCATTCTGAGTCACAAGTAGAATACATATCCGATTAGCTAGAAGCCTTCCATTTTATCCCATCCGGTAGAAAATCACAATACTCAACATGCTCCTCAGGCCGGTAGGAAAATTCCCATCTCAAACCGTGGTAGAAATCCTCAAGAATGCTTTGGAATCCATTTGCACATAATCAATTCATCAGAGTTGAATCTCTCTAGCTCAACTAAGCCACGCAGATCGCCAAATTACACCACCGAAATGTCCAACATACACGTGCCCCATTAGCACAACAACACTCAAAGAAGTAACTCTACTTTAATACCACATATCAAATTTATACTCTGTGCGCACTATATCATTCATAATTAATAACTCACTCATCCCACGATTTTCATATACTCCTAAGTGCAATATAACCCGTAACCAGGAATTTCTTTACTCGAGTCATCTTCGATCTCAACCTCTGCAAGTCATAACTAATCCACAAGTATGCCTCATACCAAAACTAAAATTTAACACATAACCATGAAATCCAATTGTCAATAGCAGGCTCCCCCACTTAGCTTTAAGCTGCAATTATATAAAATTAGAACCCGCAAGGATTTCTCCTTCTTAATTACCAAGATCTCACACCGTTAACCCGCCAGACTTCTCGAAGTCTTTTGTTAAGATTTTCATGAACATTCCAAATCACCAGCCATAGTCACACACTCAATCTCTAACCGGGTAGCAAGTAATATTCCTCGCAACAGCTTCATCAACATCACGCCACCGCTAACTGCTCGCAGGAGATAACCCACGTGTGGAATTCCTTACCGACATCTTCCAACGAAACTGCACTGGGTGCAACGACTACGTAATCAGTAAATTCTCCTGAGCTCATGCTCGCCCACCATTTATCTAAGTCTGCACTTTCTCTATTGACATCAACTGAAAGTTCAACAATACCTTCCGAACTCAAGTCATATTGTGCCTGAAATGATAATCAGATCTTCACATCGCTCTTCATTTCAAACAAACTCCTTTCTGCCATATTCAATCTTTCTTTGTACAGTAACCATCACTCCAAATAAAATCTGTAGGCCAAATCACATTTTATCACGATTCCAAACCATTCTACACTTCCTCAAGGCACGCGACTACCCTACCACAGAATCCATATGCTAATCTGCCACTGTTACTTTGGTTAAATCATCTCCTTTAAGCGACTTCTGAACCTCTACTTCTCCTACTTGACCTACTAGTACTTCAACCACCGCGAAATACTTCCCGTCATGTCTTCCCTCATACTTTGTTGCCCAACTGTTGCATCAAATCAAAATGCATCTCTGTCGCACCTGAACCAATAAAATATTACCGACTCTAAGTCTCTTCGAAGGTCATCTTTCTCGAGCCGTCAACATCAGAAATACCCATGTGCAACCACAATTATTACACAATCACTTACTCTTCTTGAGTCCAAACTTCTTGACAAGACATGAGGATTTAATTTGTCCCAAAATTTAACAACGTGAAAGATCCTTCAAACATTCACACTCGAGACCGTGCGTCACATCAAAACAAAAATCAAGCACCCAATGGCCTTCCTTTAAATTTCAAGGAAACACTTCTCGTCCCATTCAAATTATCTTAACACATCCCACAGTTACATCATACTCATCACGAAGCCATTCCATCGCTCATCGAGCCATAAATTCTACTCGTAGGTACATTACCAGACATATGAGTCCTAATGTACATGTTATAACTAAAGCTACCGAGCCTATGTTGTGGTCTAAACCTGGCCTCAAGTCCTCCAGACTAGCCCATCACCAAAACATATAATACACACCTCGAACCTCGTTCATAGAATTGCAAGCCAGCGATGCATAACTGATACTGAGTGCTCACATGTGCACACGAATGCGTGGAAGGAATTCAAAGAGTTATGTTTCAAGCTGAGTCAATTCCGCACGATAGAATACAAGAAAGTGAAAGTTTCCTAAGGTTCTGCAGCCTCTCGAAGATAAGTACATACGTCTCCGTACCGACCCGCAAGACTCTACTAAACTTGCTCATGACTCATGAGACGTATGTAACCTAGAGCTCTGATACCAACTTGTCATGACTCAAAACCTAACATGTCGTGATGGCACCTATCGATGGTACTAGGCAAGCCGACGTTCCCAAAATATTCAAGTAATTCAATGGAACAGGTAGTTTAAAACTTTTTCATATCAGAAATGTTTCATAAAAACAAAAGTTAGACTCAATATAGAATCAAAATGCGAAAACTAGCCCCGAACATCGGGGTGTCACTAAGTCATGAGCATCTAGACAAACAAACTAATACAACCAGTGTCTAAGTATCAATACAAGACAAAAATAAATATATAAGGAGAGACAAGGTCCTGCGGACGCAGGTAGCTACCTAGTAGTCTCCGGTACTCGATCGTGCCTGAAGTCAACAACCTCCGTGATCAAACACACCTGGATCTGCACATGAAGTGCAGGGTGTAGCAGGAGTACAACCAACTCAACAAGTAACAATAATAACTAAGGAGTTGAAGATAATGATGAGCTACACAGTTATAGTCCATTTTTAGTAATTCTAACAGAGAATAGACATGCTTTCAAATCCAGCAGTTTAAGTCAAATCAATTTATACAGTTCAAGTTCATGTAATCCGAATATAAAATCTTTCAGAGAATTTCACAACAATTACAGATAGCTACTAAGTGCAACGACAAATGAAAGCAAGTACAGCCTCTCATGCAACAGTCACTCAACTCTTCATAACAACTCAATCACTCGGCTCTCAGCCCTCAACACTCACACTCAATGCGTACCCGCGCTCACTAGGGGTGTTCAGACTCATAAGGGGCTCCTACAGCCCAAGCGCTATAAGCACCGACAATTCACGTGCTGCACAGACAACTCACGTGCCATATTATCATATCTGGATCCGCACGGACAAATCACGTGCCATAGTATAAGCATAAGGATCCGTACAGACATCTCACGTATTGTACGGACAATTCACGTGCTATAATAATATATCTCACATTCAGGCCCTCGGCCTTGCTCAGTCATAAATCTCTCTAGTCTCTCGGGCTCTCAGAAATATCGGCCCATACAACAATAATATGATGCATCAATAATGAATTATAGAGAATGAAATAAAATAACAAGTAAATTGTGACTGAGTTCAAACAACAATTAAGCAAATAGTTCAATATGTACACGACCTTTGTGGGTCCCAACAATACCAATATATAGCCTAAACATGATTTCTAGTCAAATTTCTACAACACATAGAGAGCACATAGCTATCAATAAGTTATTCAACTTTACAGTTTCTACGGGATGGACCAAGTCACAACCCCCTCGGTGCATGCCCCCACACCCGTTACCTAGTATGTGCGTCACCTCCGAAATAATCACATGACACAAAATTCGGGGTTTCATACCCTTATGACCAGATTTAAAACTGTTACTTACCTCAACCGCGTAGAACTCCTACTCCGAAATGCCCTTTCCTCTCGAACCGGCCTCCAAATGACCCGAATCTAGCAACGAGCAATAAAATATGATCAATATGATCTAAAGGAATGAATCTCACAAGGAAAATACTAATTTATAGGCCAAATCCCGAAATTCACTCAAATCCGGCCCTCGGGCCCACGTGTCAAAATCCAACAAAAGTCACAAAACCCGAAAGCCCATTCACTCACGAGTCTATACATATAAAATTTATCAAAATCCGACATCATTTCATCCCTCAAATTCTTAAATTAAACTCTCTAAAATCCCAAGCCCTAACCCCCTATTTTCACCCCTAAAATCTACTAATTAGATGATAATACAATGGGAAAACACCATAGATAGGAGTATTAGAGCCCAAGCAACTTACCGCACTGAAAACCCTTGAATTTCCCTTAAACAAATACTCCAAAAGCTCCAAATACCGACGTGAAAATGGTGGAAATGAACCAAAATTTGCGAAGTGTTCTATTTAGAGTTTCTTCCCAGGTCTTTCGCACCTACGGCAAAGTATATGCACCTGCGGTGCCGTATCTGTGCAAGAACCTCCGCACCTACGGAAAATCATTCAAACCCCCAACTTCGTACTTGCGCTCCATATCCGCATCTGCGACCACGCAGGTGCGGAAAAGACCTCGCACTTGCGGGCACCTATCCGCATCTGCGCACTCGCAGATGCGACCTCTCCTACGCACCTGCGGACCCAGCCTACCTCAACAGTGTCCGCACCTGCGAACTCCCACGCACACCTGGTACCTCACACCAGCGGCTCCCCCTCCGCAGGTGTGGAAATAGTAGTAGTAGCAGCTTCAGCTGCATTTTTCTAACTTCAAACAATCCGTTAACCATCCGGACTCACCTCGAGCCCCTCGGGACCTTAACCAAACATACCAAAAAGTCATATAACAACATACAAACTCAGTCGAACCTTCGAAACACTCAAAATAACATCAAAATACCAAATTACCCTCGTATTCAGGCATAAGAACTTCTAAACTTTTGAATTCCAAAAACGACGCCGAAACCTACCAAACCACATCCGAATGACCTCAAATTTTACACCCACGATAAAAATGACACCAAAAACCTACTCCAATTTCCGTAAATCCATTCCAACCCCGATAACAAATTTTCCACTACCGATCGAAATCGCCAAATTTCCAACTTCCGCCAATTCACCCCTAATTCTACTACGGACCTCCAAATTACATTCCGGACTCGCACCTAAGTACAAAATCACCTTACGGAGTTAACAAAACCATCAAAATTAAAATCCGAGATCGTTTACACATAAGTCAATATCCGGATGACTTTTCCAACTTAAGCCTCTACTTTAGAGACTAAGTGTCTCAGTTCACTCCAAATTCCCTCCGGACCCGATCCAAGTAACCCGATAAGTCATAAATCAATTGTAAGTCATAAATTGAGTAGTAAATGGGGGAACGTGGTTGTGATACTCAAAACGACCGGTCGGGTCGTTACAATGGCTTACCTGGCGGGTTGGGTTAGGTGCCATCACGACTAGTTGGATTTTGGGTCGTGACAAGATGGTATCAGAGCTCTATGTTCATAGGTTCTAAAAGTCATGAGTAAGTGTTTAGTAGAGTCTTGCAGATCGGTATGATGATGTCCATACCTATCTTCGAGAGGCTACAGAGCACTTAGGATAATTTTCTATCTTTCTTCCTTATCGTGCAGAACTAATTCAGCTTGAAACATAACTCTTTGAATTCCTTCCACATATTTGTGTGCGCATGTGAGCGCTTGGTATCAGCTGTGCATCACCAGCTTGTGATTTCATGGATAAGGTGTGAGGTGTGATTTTGGTGCGCTGATGATGGGCCAGTCTAGAGGACTTGAGGCCGGGTTTTGACAGCAGCTTGAGCACGGGGATTTCGGTTGTGTGAGCAAGTGCGTTTAGACTTATATGTTAGGTAGTGTCCCTATGAGTAGATTTGTGACTGAGTGTGTTGAGTGATTGAGCGTGATGAGTGATAGGTGAGACACTAAGATGGAGCACTCTGAGAGTGTGAGTACATGAGTTTATAACTGTGGTGTATTGCATTAACATGTATACTTGGCACACAAGTATAGCGATGCATCCTCTCATGTTACACGGTATTGTGACATCTATGACATTCACATGAACATTGACATGTAGGCATAGAGATTTACTTTCGTCATGTCATATGATAATGAGACTTCTTAACTGTTGTTGAAATTTTTTTGGGAAAAATCACAGATTTCAAACTTACACATATCTTTGGTGTTTTTGGTGAAAGGTTTGAGATTTACTGTTATACTTGAAAAACATGCCTATTTTTCGTAACTTTGAACGAGCTGAGCTATTTCCTGTACCATCATTATTATTATGCTATGAACTGTTACTGGTTATTGGAGTTGGACTCGGACCCTTGTCCCAGCTCGTCACTACTTTCAACCTAAGCTTAGATTTGTTACTTATTGAGTACATGTGATCGGTTGTACTCATACTACACTTCTGCACCTTGCGTGTAGATGTTGGATCTTGATGTTGCTGTGCACGGTAGGAGCTGGATTTGAAGACGTGCTTACGTTCCAGTCACAACTGCCTCTTGTTCATGGTAGCTCTATACTTTTTAAAATATGTTTATGTACATTCGGACATATGGTGTATTAATTTCATACTAGTTTTGTAAACTCTAAATCTTAGAAGCTCATGATTTGTACTACCAGTCCTTGAGAAATTCTTGTATAAAACCAGTTGTATTATCATTTCTTTTCTTTATAAATCTCATTAAATTGGTTAGTTGTTAAGTGGCTTACCTGGCGGGTTGGGTTAGGTTCCATCACGACTAGTTGGATTTTGGGTCGTGACATCTTTATATTAGGAAAATAATTAAATGACTATTCCTAAATATTAGGAAAATAATTATATTATAATTACAATTTTATCTAGTGTGAACTATATTTTAAAAGAGTAAAAAAGACAAACGACATTTCGCTAAGGGCCTTTGTACTAATAATATATTATAGCTAAAAAGACTTGTTGGTCGACCAAAGGCATAAATGACATTTTACTTTGCCATTTAAGTTTTTATGTATAAACTGTGTGGCTTTTCCCTAAACTAATGTCACACCCCGAACTCGGGGAGCGCGACCGGCGTTCAACCGAGTGAACCCGACCGAGCATGCTTATTAGATTTCCTTCTACCCAAACTCATCCATGAATAAAGAGGAGGTGCACTCCACAAATAAAACATTTAAAAGATTTCATTAACAACTCCCATTTCATTTCCATTAGCAGCTTCTTTTATAATTTCGAAATTATTACGAGTTTATAGATATAATGAAAAACATGTTTGCCAAATACCAACATTTCTAGTTTAACTCCCCACATCAAACACCACCCACAACCTGTCTACGGAGCCTCTAAATACAATACAATAGAAATATGGAAAAGCCGATAACAAGGCCCTGGCTATACCTCAACCACAAAGTACATGAGAAATTAAAGATACATGGACCGGAAATTAAGTGGGGCTCACCAAGTCAGCTGAAGAGAGTGTCCCGCTATCACCGATCAATACCGCCTGCTGTAGAACTACCTGCATCCATTAAAGATGCAACGCCCCGACAAAAGGGACATTACTACCATCAAATAACACTAGTATGTATAGCTAAAAGTCATATTTTAAAATAGAATATCAACGTAAGAAAAGGAAAACCATGGAAACAACAATCAACAATCAATGATGTTCGAGCACCAAGTTAACACATAATAATTTCCAAAATATGAAGATAACACTGTGAAGTGATAATCAAAATATGATGATAATACTATTTTTGGTTGGAAGATCATTAGCACAGATATACCACTATTCGCAATACCACTGTTCACAATACCAATATTCACAATATATTGGATTGGATTTTGGGTCGTGACATCTTTATATTAGGAAAATAATTAAATGACTATTCCTAAATATTAGGAAAATAATTATATTATAATTACAATTTTATCTAGTGTGAACTATATTTTAAAAGAATAAAAAAGACAAACTACATTTCGCTAAGGGCCTTTGTGCTATTAATATATTATAGCTAAAAAGACTTGTTGGTCGACCAAGGGCATAAATGATATTTTACTTTGCCATTTAAGTTTTTATGTATAATCTGTGTGGCTTTTCCCTAAACTGATGTCACACCCCGAACTCGGGGAGCGCGACCGGCGTTCAACCGAGTGAACCCGACCGAGCATGCCTATTAGATTTTCTTCTACCCAAACTCCTCCATGAATAAAGAGGAGGTGTACTCCACAAATAAAAAATTGAAAAGATTACATTAACAACTCCCATTTCATTTCCATTAGCAGCTTCTTTTATAATTTCCAAATTATTACGAGTTTATAGATATAATGAAAAACATGTTTTCCAAATACCAACATTTCTAGTTTAACTCCCTACATCAAACACCACCCACAACCTGTCTACGGAGCCTCTAAATACAATACAATAGAAATATGGAAAAGCCGATAACAAGGCCCCGGCTATACCTCAACCACAAAGTACATGAGAAATTAAAGATACATGGACCGGAAATTAAGTGGGGCTCACCAAGTCAGCTGAAGAGAGTGTCCCGCTATCACTGATCAATACCGCCTGCTGTAGAACTACCTGCATCCATTAAAGATACAACGCCCCGACAAAAGGGACGTTACTACCATCAAATAACACTAGTATGTATAGCTAAAAGTCATATTTTAAAATAGAATATCAACGTAAGAAAAGGAAAACCATGGAAACAACAATCAACAATCAATGATGTTCGAGCACCAAGTTAACACATAATAATTTCCAAAATATGAAGATAACACTGTGAAGTGATAATCAAAATATGATGATAATACTATTTTTGGTTGGAAGATCATTAGCACAGATATACCACTATTCGCAATACCACTGTTCACAATACCAATATTCACAATATATTGGATTGGATTTTGGGTCGTGACATCTTTATATTAGGAAAATAATTAAATGACTATTCCTAAATATTAGGAAAATAATTATATTATAATTACAATTTTATCTAGTGTGAACTATATTTTAAAAGAATAAAAAAGACAAACTACATTTCGCTAAGGGCCTTTGTGCTATTAATATATTATAGCTAAAAAGACTTGTTGGTCGACCAAGGGAATAAATGACATTTTACTTTGCCATTTAAGTTTTTATGTATAATCTGTGTGGCTTTTCCCTAAACTGATATCACACCCCGAACTCGGGGAGCGCGACCGGCGTTCAACCGAGTGAACCCGACCGAGCATGCCTATTAGATTTTCTTCTACCCAAACTCATCCATGAATAAAGAGGAGGTGTACTCCACAAATAAAACATTGAAAAGATTTCATTAACAACTCCCATTTCATTTCCATTAGCAGCTTCTTTTATAATTTCCAAATTATTACGATTTTATAGATATAATGAAAAACATGTTTGCCAAATACCAACATTTCTAGTTTAACTCCCCACATCAAACACCACCCACAACCTGTCTACGGAGCTTCGAAATACAATACAATAGAAATATGGAAAAGCCGACAACAAGGCCCCGGCTATACCTCAACGACAATGTACATGAGAAATAAAAGATACATGGACAGGAAATTAAGTGGGGCTCACCAAGTCAGCTGAAGAGAGTGTCCCGCTATCACCGATCAATATCGCCTGCTGTAAAACTACCTGCATCCATTAAAGATGCAACGCCCCGACAAAAGGGACGTTAGTACCATCAAATAACACTAGTATGTATAGCTAAAAGTCCTCTTTTAAAATAGAATATCAATGTAAGAAAAGGAAAACCGTAGAAACAACAATCCACAATCAATGATATTCGAGCACCAAGTTAACACATAATAATTTCCAAAATATGAAGATAACACTGTGAAGTGATAATCAAAATATAATGATAATACTATTTTTGGTTGGGAGATCATTAGCACCGATATACCACTATTCGCAATACCACTGTTCGCAATACAAATATTCACAATATATTGGATTGGATTTTGGGTCGTGACATCTTTATATTAGGAAAATAATTAAATGACTATTCCTAAATATTAGGAAAATAATTATATTATAATTATAATTTTATCTAGTGTGAACTATATTTTAAAAGAATAAAAAAGACAAACTACATTTCGCTAAGGGCCTTTGTGCTATTAATATATTATAGCTAAAAAGACTTGTTGGTCGACCAAGGGCATAAATGACATTTTACTTTGCCATTTAAGTTTTTATGTATAATCTGTGTGGCTTTTCCCTAAACTGATGTCACACCCCGACCTCGGGGAGCGCGACCGGCGTTCAACCGAGTGAACCCGACCGAGCATGCCTATTAGATTTTTTTCTACCCAAACTCATCCATGAATAAAGAGGAGGTGTACTCCACAAATAAAACATTGAAAAGATTTCATTAACAACTCCCATTTCATTTCCATTAGCAGCTTCTTTTATAATTTCCAAATTATTACGATTTTATAGATATAATGAAAAACATGTTTGCCAAATACCAACATTTCTAGTTTAACTCCCCACATCAAACACCACCGACAACCTGTCTACGGAGCTTCGAAATACAATACAATAGAAATATGGAAAAGCCGACAACAAGGCCCCGGCTATACCTCAACGACAATGTACATGAGAAATAAAAGATACATGGACAGGAAATTAAGTGGGGCTTACCAATTCAGCTGAAGAGAGTGTCCCGCTATCACCGATCAATATCGCCTGCTGTAAAACCACCTGCATCCATTAAAGATGCAACGCCCCGACAAAATGGACGTTAGTACCATCAAATAACACTAGTATGTATAGCTAAAAGTCCTCTTTTAAAATAGAATATCAATGTAAGAAAAGGAAAACCGTAGAAACAACAATCCACAATCAATGATATTCGAGCACCAAGTTAACACATAATAATTTCCAAAATATGAAGATAACACTGTGAAGTGATAATCAAAATATGATGATAATACTATTTTTGGTTGGGAGATCATTAGCACCGATATACCACTATTCGCAATACCACTGTTCGCAATACAAATATTCACAATATATTGGATTGGATTTTGGGTCGTGACATCTTTATATTAGGAAAATAATTAAATGACTATTCCTAAATATTAGGAAAATAATTATATTATAATTACAATTTTATCTAGTGTGAACTATATTTTAAAAGAATAAAAAAGACAAACTACATTTCGCTAAGGGCCTTTGTGCTATTAATATATTATAGCTAAAAAGACTTGTTGGTCGACCAAGGGCATAAATGACATTTTACTTTGCCATTTAAGTTTTTATGTATAATCTGTGTGGCTTTTCCCTAAACTGATGTCACACCCCGAACTCGGGGAGCGCGACCGGCGTTCAACCGAGTGAACCCGACCGAGCATGCCTATTAGATTTTCTTCTACCCAAACTCATCCATGAATAAAGAGGAGGTGTACTGCACAAATAAAACATTGAAAATATTTCATTAACAACTCCCATTTCATTTCCATTAGCAGCTTCTTTTATAATTTCAAAATTATTACGATTTTATAGATATAATGAAAAACATGTTTGCCAAATACCAACATTTCTAGTTTAACTCCCCACATCAAACAACACCCACAACCTGTCTACGGAGCCTCTAAATACAATACAATAGAAATATGGAAAAGCCGACAATAAGGCCCCGGCTATACCTCAACCACAAAGTACATGAGAAATAAAAGATACATGGACAGGAAATTAAGTGGGGCTCACCAAGTCAGCTGAAGAGAGTGTCCCGCTATCACCGATCAATACCGCCTGCTGTAGAACCACCTGCATCCATTAAAGATGCAACACCCCGACAAAAGGGACGTTACTACCATCAAATAACACTAGTATGTATAGCTAAAAGTCCTCTTTTAAAATAGAATATCAATGTAAGAAAAGGAAAACCATGGAAACAACAATCCACAATCAATGATATTCGAGCACCAAGTTATCACATAATAATTACCAAAATATGAAGATAACACTGTGAAGTGATAATCAAAATATGATGATAATACTATTTTTGGTTGGGAGATCATTAGCACCGATATACCACTATTCGCAATACCACTGTTCACAATACCAATATTCACAATATATCGGATTGGATTTTGGGTCGTGATATCTTTATAATAGGAAAATAATTAAATGACTATTCCTAAATATTAGGAAAATAATTATATTATAATTACAATTTTATCTAGTGTGAACTATATTTTAAAAGAATAAAAAAGACAAACTACATTTCGCTAAGGGCCTTTGTGCTATTAATATATTATAGCTAAAAAAACTTGTTGGTCGACTTAGGGAATAAATGACATTTTACTTTGCCATTTAAGTTTTTATGTATAAACTGTGTGGCTTTTCCCTAAACTGATGTCACACCCCGAACTCGGGTAGCGCGACCGGCGTTCAACCGAGTGAACCCGACCGAGCATGCCTATTAGATTTTCTTCTACCCAAACTCATCCATGAATAAAGAGGAGGTGTACTCCACAAATAAAACATTGAAAAGATTTCATTAACAACTCTCATTTCATTTCCATTAGCAGCTTCTTTTATAATTTCCAAATTATTACGATTTTATAGATATAATGAAAAACATGTTTGCCAAATACCAACATTTCTAGTTTAACTCCCCACATCAAACACCACCCACAACCTGTCTACGGAGCCTCTAAATACAATACAATAGAAATATGGAAAAGCCGACAATAAGGCCCCGACTATACCTCAACCACAAAGTACATGAGAAATAAAAGCTACATGGACAGGAAATTAAGTGGGGCTCACCAAGTCAGTTGAAGAGAGTGTCCCGCTATCACCGATCAATACCGCCTGCTGTAGAACCACCTGCATCCATTAAAGATGCAACGCCCCGACAAAAGGGACGTTACTACCATCAAATAACACTAGTATGTATAGCTAAAAGTCCTCTTTTAAAATAGAATATCAATGTAAGAAAAGGAAAACCATGGAAACAACAATCCACAATCAATGATATTCGAGCACCAAGTTATCACATAATAATTACCAAAATATGAAGATAACACTGTGAAGTGATAATCAAAATATGATGATAATACTATTTTTGGTTGGGAGATCATTAGCACCGATATACCACTATTCGCAATACCACTGTTCACAATACCAATATTCACAATATATCGGATTGGATTTTGGGTCGTGATATCTTTATAATAGGAAAATAATTAAATGACTATTCCTAAATATTAGGAAAATAATTATATTATAATTACAATTTTATCTAGTGTGAACTATATTTTAAAAGAATAAAAAAGACAAACTACATTTCGCTAAGGGCCTTTGTGCTATTAATATATTATAGCTAAAAAAACTTGTTGGTCGACCAAGGGCATAAATGTCATTTTACTTTGCCATTTAAGTTTTTATGTATAAACTGTGTGGCTTTTCCCTAAACTGATGTCACACCCCGAACTCGGGGAGCGCGACCGGCGTTCACCGAGTGAACCCGACCGAGCATGCCTATTAGATTTTCTTCTATCCAAACTCATCCATGAATAAAGAGGAGGTGTACTCCACAAATAAAACATTAAAAAGATTTCATTAACAACTCTCATTTCATTTCCATTAGCAGCTTCTTTTATAATTTCCAAATTATTATGAGTTTATAGATATAATGAAAAACATGTTTGCCAAATACCAACATTTCTAGTTTAACTCCCCACATCAAACACCACCCACAACCTGTCTACGGAGCTTCTAAATACAATACAATAGAAATATGGAAAAGCCGACAACAAGGCCCCGGCTATACCTCAATCACAAAGTACATGAGAAATAAAAGATACATGGACCGGAAATTAAGTGGGGCTCACCAAGTCAGCTGAAGAGAGTGTCCCGCTATCACCGATCAATACCGCCTGCTGTAGAACCACCTGCATCCATTAAAGATGCAACGCCCCGACAAAAGGGACGTTACTACCATCAAATAACACTAGTATGTATAGCTAAAAGTCCTCTTTTAAAATAGAATATCAATGTAAGAAAAGGAAAACCATGGAAACAACAATCCACAATCAGTGATATTCGAGCACCAAGTTATCACATAATAATTACCAAAATATGAAGATAACACTGTGAAGTGATAATCAAAATATGATGATAATACTATTTTTGGTTGGGAGATCATTAGCACCGATATACCACTATTCGCAATACCACTGTTCACAATACCAATATTCACAATATATCGGATTGGATTTTGGGTCGTGATATCTTTATAATAGGAAAATAATTAAATGACTATTCCTAAATATTAGGAAAATAATTATATTATAATTATAATTTTATCTAGTGTGAACTATATTTTAAAAGAATAAAAAAGACAAACTACATTTCGCTAAGGGCCTTTGTGCTATTAATATATTATAGCTAAAAAAACTTGTTGGTCGACCAAGGGCATAAATGTCATTTTACTTTGCCATTTAAGTTTTTATGTATAAACTGTGTGGCTTTTCCCTAAACTGATGTCACACCCCAAACTCGGGGAGCGCGACCGGCGTTCAACCGAGTGAACCCGACCGAGCATGCCTATTAGATTTTCTTCTACCCAAACTCATCCATGAATAAAGAGGAGGTGTACTCCACAAATAAAACATTGAAAAGATTTCATTAACAACTCTCATTTCATTTCCATTAGCAGCTTCTTTTATAATTTCCAAATTATTATGAGTTTATAGATATAATGAAAAACATGTTTGCCAAATACCAACATTTCTAGTTTAACTCCCCACATCAAACACCACCCACAACCTGTCTACGGAGCTTCTAAATACAATACAATAGAAATATGGAAAAGCCGACAACAAGGCCCCGGCTATACCTCAATCACAAAGTACATGAGAAATAAAAGATACATGGACCGGAAATTAAGTGGGGCTCACCAAGTCAGCTGAAGAGAGTGTCCCGCTATCACCGATCAATACCGCCTGCTGTAGAACCACCTGCATCCATTAAAGATGCAACGCCCCGACAAAAGGGACGTTACTACCATCAAATAACACTAGTATGTATAGCTAAAAGTCCTCTTTTAAAATAGAATATCAATGTAAGAAAAGGAAAACCATGGAAACAACAATCCACAATCAGTGATATTCGAGCACCAAGTTATCACATAATAATTACCAAAATATGAAGATAACACTGTGAAGTGATAATCAAAATATGATGATAATACTATTTTTGGTTGGGAGATCATTAGCACCGATATACCACTATTCGCAATACCACTGTTCACAATACCAATATTCACAATATATCGGATTGGATTTTGGGTCGTGATATCTTTATAATAGGAAAATAATTAAATGACTATTCCTAAATATTAGGAAAATAATTATATTATAATTATAATTTTATCTAGTGTGAACTATATTTTAAAAGAATAAAAAAGACAAACTACATTTCGCTAAGGGCCTTTGTGCTATTAATATATTATAGCTAAAAAAACTTGTTGGTCGACCAAGGGCATAAATGTCATTTTACTTTGCCATTTAAGTTTTTATGTATAAACTGTGTGGCTTTTCCCTAAACTGATGTCACACCCCAAACTCGGGGAGCGCGACCGGCGTTCAACCGAGTGAACCCGACCGAGCATGCCTATTAGATTTTCTTCTACCCAAACTCATCCATGAATAAAGAGGAGGTGTACTCCACAAATAAAACATTGAAAAGATTTCATTAACAACTCTCATTTCATTTCCATTAGCAGCTTCTTTTATAATTTCCAAATTATTATGAGTTTATAGATATAATGAAAAACATGTTTGCCAAATACCAACATTTCTAGTTTAACTCCCCACATCAAACACCACCCACAACCTGTCTACGGAGCTTCTAAATACAATACAATAGAAATATGGAAAAGCCGACAACAAGGCCCCGGCTATACCTCAATCACAAAGTACATGAGAAATAAAAGATACATGGACCGGAAATTAAGTGGGGCTCACCAAGTCAGCTGAAGAGAGTGTCCCGCTATCACCGATCAATAACGCCTGCTGTAGAACCACCTGCATCCATTAAAGATGCAACGCCCCGACAAAAGGGACGTTACTACCATCAAATAACACTAGTATGTATAGCTAAAAGTCCTCTTTTAAAATAGAATATCAATGTAAGAAAAGGAAAACCATGGAAACAACAATCCACAATCAGTGATATTCGAGCACCAAGTTATCACATAATAATTACCAAAATATGAAGATAACACTGTGAAGTGATAATCAAAATATGATGATAATACTATTTTTGGTTGGGAGATCATTAGCACCGATATACCACTATTCGCAATACCACTGTTCACAATACCAATATTCACAATATATCGGATTGGATTTTGGGTCGTGATATCTTTATAATAGGAAAATAATTAAATGACTATTCCTAAATATTAGGAAAATAATTATATTATAATTACAATTTTATCTAGTGTGAACTATATTTTAAAAGAATAAAAAAGACAAACTACATTTCGCTAAGGGCCTTTGTGCTATTAATATATTATAGCTAAAAAAACTTGTTGGTCGACCAAGGGCATAAATGACATTTTACTTTGCCATTTAAGTTTTTATGTATAAACTGTGTGGCTTTTCCCTAAACTGATGTCACACCCCGAACTCGGGGAGCGCGACCGGCGTTCAACCGAGTGAACCCGACCGAGCATGCCTATTAGATTTTCTTCTACCCAAACTCATCCATGAATAAAGAGGAGGTGTACTCCACAAATAAAACATTGAAAAGATTTCATTAACAACTCTCATTTCATTTCCATTAGCAGCTTCTTTTATAATTTCCCACATCAAACAACACCCACAACCTGTCTACGGAGCCTCTAAATACAATACAATAGAAATATGGAAAAGCCGACAATAAGGCCCCGGCTATACCTCAACCACAAAGTACATGAGAAATAAAAGCTACATGGACAGGAAATTAAGTGGGGCTCACCAAGTCAGCTGAAGAGAGTGTCCCGCTATCACCGATCAATACCGCCTGCTGTAGAACCACCTGCATCCATTAAAGATGCAACGCCCCGACAAAAGGGACGTTACTACCATCAAATAACACTAGTATGTATAGCTAAAAGTCCTCTTTTAAAATAGAATATCAATGTAAGAAAAGGAAAACCATGGAAACAACAATCCACAATCAATGATATTCGAGCACCAAGTTATCACATAATAATTACCAAAATATGAAGATAACACTGTGAAGTGATAATCAAAATATGATGATAATACTATTTTTGGTTGGGAGATCATTAGCACCGATATACCACTATTCGCAATACCACTGTTCACAATACCAATATTCACAATATATCGGATTGGATTTTGGGTCGTGATATCTTTATAATAGGAAAATAATTAAATGACTATTCCTAAATATTAGGAAAATAATTATATTATAATTACAATTTTATCTAGTGTGAACTATATTTTAAAAGAATAAAAAAGACAAACTACATTTCGCTAAGGGCCTTTGTGCTATTAATATATTATAGCTAAAAAAACTTGTTTGTCGACCAAGGGCATAAATGTCATTTTACTTTGCCATTTAAGTTTTTATGTATAAACTGTGTGGCTTTTCCCTAAACTGATGTCACACCCCGAACTCGGGGAGCGCGACCGACGTTCAACCGAGTGAACCCGACCGAGCATGCCTATTAGATTTTCTTCTACCCAAACTCATCCATGAACAAAGAGGAGGTGTACTCCACAAATAAAATATTGAAAAGATTTCATTAACAACTCTCATTTCATTTCCATTAGCAGCTTCTTTTATAATTTCCAAATTATTATGAGTTTATAGATATAATGAAAAACATGTTTGCCAAATACCAACATTTCTAGTTTAACTCCCCACATCAAACACCACCCACAACCTGTCTACGGAGCTTCTAAATACAATACAATAGAAATATGGAAAAGCCGACAACAAGGCCCCGGCTATACCTCAATCACAAAGTACATGAGAAATAAAAGATACATGGACCGGAAATTAAGTGGGGCTCACCAAGTCAGCTGAAGAGAGTGTCCCGCTATCACCGATCAATACCGCCTGCTGTAGAACCACCTGCATCCATTAAGGATGCAACGCCCCGACAAAAGGGACGTTACTACCATCAAATAACACTAGTATGTATAGCTAAAAGTCCTCTTTTAAAATAGAATATCAATGTAAGAAAAGGAAAACCATGGAAACAACAATCAACAATCAGTGATATTCGAGCACCAAGTTAACACATAATAATTTCCTAAATATGAAGATAACACTGTGAAGTGATAATCAAAATATGATGATAATACTATTTTTGGTTGGGAGATCATTAGCACCGATATACCACTATTCGCAATACCACTGTTCACAATACCAATATTCACAATACAAATACCACCATATTTTTAGCATGGAGTCCGATCATGACCCAATCGGTTAGGCTGTCTCATTCGAGACATCAACCACAATCATAATTTCAATTATAATTTCCAGCACAATCACCACCATGTGTGCGACATGGTGTCCGATCACGACCCGATCTGCTAGGCCATCTCACCACAATGTCATGTGGATTGACATCATCCTTTTCTATCAATTATTTCATACCGATTAAGGGAAATAATTTTATAACATCAATCTCATCCCAAATAAGGGGAATAATTACAATCAACTCCTATACATGCACGTGTAGTTTCGGGGTTAGGTAATTTCAATCTACCCTTCCTAGGTGACTATTGATACTCCCAAAAGTATTTTTGATTAGCTTACAAAGGAAACAACAATAAACATGCATTTACCTCATAACCTTTCATACCGTATATAGCCTCATTGGCACTTTCAACATCATTATTTCATTGGCTCTCGTGGCCACACATATGATTCTTCATTTATGGCACAATGGAAGTATTTTATATTCCACACTTTTATGGATCATCATCATAAATATAACCAAATAGAATATTCCGAAAATCACAATTTTAGGTTCATTAGGAATGAAGTCTTTAAACACAATGGATTTCTTTCCAAGAAATAGAGTAAAATGATTAGCAATTGAAGCACAAGTTAAAATAATAAACAAGCAACACATCATTAATTCTTGAAATAGTTTTTTCCCAAAAGGGTAATACATAATTTCAACTCACGAATATGTAAGAACTCAAAACACATCAAAACTACTTACAAAACATAGCATTAGTTAAAACAGCCACATATGGGCATCACTTGAGTTCATAAGCTTTTAGACAATTCTATTTTCAAAGTCAATTTTGGAACAGTTGAATCAAAGCTCATTTCATAATCTTTCTCACATCATTTCATTTCATCGGCACCATTGGCCACAAGTATAACTTTCACTCTTGGCACATTGGCCACACTTTGTGTCCCCAATTCACTTATTTCACTTCCAATCATTTTTATAGATTATCGACAGTAAGGCATCTCCAATCAAGACTTTAGGTACACATATGAGCAATTAAGATTCTTAAGCATATTGGAATTTTCTCACACAATTTGGCATCATAACCTTCATTTGAAACACGACTCAAAGACATAGCATTGTAATATACATATCATTCTTGAGCACATTCCCAAAGTATAACATAATGTGATAGGAACATTCAGAACACATTTTGAATACATAATTCTCGACACTTTTCCTATTCGGGACAATCGAATTTATAGGGAACAACTCGAAACATGAGAATAAGGAACTTGAGCCAAACATACTTAAAACTTACGGGAACATCATGGAGTTCAATTCTAAGAGAGAAAGTTTAGCCAACATACATCAAGTCCCTTAATGATACTACAAAGATTTACTACATTAAGCAACTTCAATGTACAATAACAACATCCAATGGGACCAATATTAGTAACAAATTCCATAATTTAGGCCATTTAAGCATTTTATCAAACACCTAGTAGGCATGAATCTCTACATCTCTTAACCATAGAAATAGCTCATCCAACTACTATCATTTACCAATAATTTATCCCACCATAATTCTTAAAAAATTCATAACTTTCATAATCACATACATGACCATCCATCCACACCCAACCAACAAAATTCCATCAAATAATCACCTTTCAATCTCTAAAATGGTTGTGTATTTAAATTGGGAACTTAAGGATTCCAATCACCATACCATAAGTTTCAATACTTAATTCATACTTATATTCCCATAATATATCCATACATGTAAGTCTAAGGGTGTAGGATTACCTTTTGAAAGAAATCTTGCAAAACCCTCCTTTGAGTTCTTGAAGAAATTTCTTGAAGATCTAAGTATTTTATGTGTAGATTTCATCAATACTAGTGTAGAATGATGGAATTTCACACCAAGATAATGGGTATTGCTTACCCTGAAGGTGGGAGGAGTTGGTGTTCTTGAGAGAGTGGAGAACAACTCCAAAATTAATCCAAATAAAATGGGAAAAATGAACTCCGAATTGACTTAAAAAGAGCTGAAGCCGGAGAGCATCTACTCTAGCGAAGTGTGCCTCACTTCACTGTCAACTGCATGCAAGGGAAGACAGGATCGGCATCTGGTCTGGCAAAGCGACTTCGCTTTACTGTCCTCCAAATAATTGGGTGGTCTAACTTTAGTAATTTGATCATAACGTTTAGTAGGAAAGTCCAAATGACAAACGACTTGATGCATTAGAAACTAAACTCAAAGGGCTAAACTCCAGGGGCAAAATTCATTAGAAATATATTTATATTATGAGATTTATACCCATTCAAAGTCAAGTGTAGTGAAAATTTGGAAATCTATTCCTCTTAACATTTCCAACTCGTTCTAAATAACTTCTTCCCACTTACAAATCTCCTTAATGTGTTCCAAAACACCTTAAACACATATTTTCATTTCGAAATGATGTGATTTTATCCCATGGGTTTCCTTTAATACTCGAATACATTATTCCCGAATACCGTTGGCTCACTTTAAAAATCTTAAATATTTAGAAATTTTAACAGGGCCTTACATTCTCCCCTACTTAGGATCATTCGTCCTCGAATGAGGGTTAGAGCCCGCCATAGACACCTAATGTGACTTAAATCTTTATCCACAAACCAAAAGTTCCTTATTTTACCAACTCCATAAATTTCCAAAAATTTTGCCAGAGTCTCACTTGTAACTGTGAAAATGATATCTGGACATGAACTGCACATTTTTGAATCATAACACCTAGAAAGTACATTTCAAATCAAAACCAACTGCTATACAATCACGCAAAAATATTTTCTTTCCACAACACTTTCAGCCTTCAAGGTGAGCTTCTCGACTCACAGAAATCGCCATAGCACTATAACGGAGGCAATGTCAACTCCCGGACTTATCTAACAAGGATGGAAAATACATACCCCTCATAATCCAATTATCCATTAACTTCACCTTCACTAGCTTTCACCGGAATGATAGATAAAGGATTTCCAACTACCTTCTTAGAAATAGACACATGAAACACCAGGTATGCGGAGGACAATGATGGGGAAACATCATACTCATAGTTCGGCTTATTTTTGCTTCAAGATTTCATAAGGCATAATGTGGCTACACATACTTTACCTGTATTAGCAATTCACATAATATCGTCATGGAGAAAATCCTGAGAATAACCTGTTCACTTTCTTCAACTCTAAATCTCTACTGCGAACAGCCAATCTAAACCTTTGGTGACCTTCAACAATTATTCTAAGATGTACTAGCCTGAATATGGCCATAAAGTTTCCTACCCAATATGTTTAATCACGGGATAATGCTTCTTCTTTGACATGTTTGAACCTTCAACCCCCATAGGTTACTATAAATAGGAACAACGAGGTTCGAGTTTGGGCTGGAATTTATTTTTTCAAGAATCCATCAATGTGCTGAGCAGGGCATTTTAGGAAGTTATATCCTAAGAGACATGAAAGCTACTACCAATAGAAATTACATGGTTAATCATTGTGATGGCATCATTGATTCGATAAATGAGGCATAGAGTTGCCTAGTAGGCATTGATAATGTAGGGACCATGTTTATGATTCTCAGATTTAAAAGAAATGAGTCATTTTAGACATGTGACATATGGGAGGCATAACCGGAAGGATAATGACATTAGCATTAGTTATTCTTCGAAGGCTATGAGTCATGAAAAGGACAACAACAATTGTTTCATTCCATATATGCCTTGTTTGGTAATATTAGGCCTCAAATAGAGATAGTCAAGTATGTGACACCAGTCGTCTATTAGAATGTAGGGAAAAATCAGTTTAACTCGAAATGAGAATATTCTAGCACCCTGAATGTGATATGGGTTGCAAGATACACGAAGTTGCATTACTCTCTTAACCGTATTTGACACAGGGAATCTATGCCACAAACCCATGAGGTTAAAAATAGAAATTGAACACTTGTGAGATTATTATCATTCTCACAGCTTAACCCTTCACAATAGTTGATACTATATGAGAGGATTAGAGATACAACAAACTTGTCTTTCAAATCAATATGCTCATCATATGTGCCAGAATCTAAAAGATCCACCTGAAGTGGGGAGGAAAAGTCATTGTAAGGCTGCTTAACTTTCAACCACACACGAGTGAAACCATGTGGCTAGGACATCTTACCATTGGGGTGAAATCATGTATTGGTTAGAGAGAATGAACACTTTGCTATGAGCTAGACATATCTCTGCCATAACAACTCTCAAGCCGCAATACCAGGCCTTTTCATGGGCAACTACAATACTAGGAACAAAGTGGGCTACTTACTACGGAATGATCCAAGTGTTCATGAAAGTCATACCGAGATGGGCAAACAAAAGGTCTTCCTGTGACGAATTTGTGAAAATCTCAAATTTCTCAGAAACTTCTATGTGGACAAATGACCCCTTTCAGTTGACAGGTACACATATGATAGGTGCTGAGATATGCTCTCGTGTTATTAGATAGTGAAAAGGATTCATGATAATATTCACAAAGGAGTAAAGTGATTGTTCAAACTATATGAGCCATATACACCGGAGAGAAAAAGATTGGCTCAAGAAGGATCTCAACACTAGGCTGCTTTACATTAGATTTGATACCACATAGGTAAACTTTATGAGTGTGCATGCATAAGCACAAGTGAGCAGATGTTATCCATTTGAATCAAAAGTTCTGTAAGAAATTCATAGGGTATAGTCCCTTGTTGAGAATTTAGGAAAGCAAGTGGAAAGTATTTGCCTAGGGTTATAACTCAATTCATGGAAATACTTATAGAGCTCAAATCCACAAAAGGTTGTAAATAAGAGAATTTGTGATAGAGTGGCTTCATGAATAATGCGTCTCGTTCAAAAAGTAAGTACATGCAATATTTTGTGATCCAGTGTCTTATTAAGACTGTGTTTATAAAGGTTCTTCAATATGGATGTACATATACAACAAGGAAAATTATGCGTGGTCATAATGATGTACTAAGTAGTGACTTACTTGGTAACATTAGATTGACAGGGCAGTACCTTACTTGATTCACCTCGACTCCACAACCATAACGTATTTCAAGAGTCATTAAAAACGTCCCCAAGTGGCATTTCTTACAAATCAAACATTCCAGCTTATTGGTACAAATAACCCTCTTTCGTTTCTTAGGTGTTCTTACCACATGATTCGATGGAAAGATAACATTAATAGGGACAAGGACACTTTCCTTGACAACTGGTTCTTTAAATCTCTCCTCACTGTCTCGAACTCGTGGGTTACTCATCTGGAAAATAAGACATGACAAGGAAATTAACTTCCTATCTCGAGCTCTATCACACGAGTAGGAGTTTTAACGAAGGGTGACATTCCTAAATGCACATGTAGCTTCCTAATTATAGATGTGGTCGACAACACACCGATAAGAAGTACTCTACTAGACACGGCTTCGAGACATCCTAGGACACTTTAAAACCTTAGGCTCTGATACCAAGTTTGTCACGCCCCAAACTCGGGGAGCACGACTAGCGCTCAACCGAGTGAACCCGACCGAGCAAGCCTATTAGATTTCCTTCTACACAAACTCATCCATGAATAAAGACGAGGTGTACTCCATTAATCAAACATTGTAAAGATTTCATTAACAACTCCCATTTCATTTCCATTAACAACTTCATTTATAATTTCCAAATTATTACAAGTTTATAGATATAATGAAAAATAAGTTTGCCAAACACCAGAATTTCTAGTTCAAGTCTCCATATCAAACACCACCCACAACCTGTCTACAGAGCCTTTAGCTACAACATAAGAAAAATATGGAAAAGCCGGTAACAAGGTCGCGGCTATACCTCAACCACAAAGTACATGAGAAACAAAAGATACATGGCCCTGAAATGAAGTGGGGCTCACCAAGTCAGCTGAAGAGAGTGTACCGTTATCACCGATCAATACCGCATGCTGTAGAACCACCTGCATCCATTGAAGATGCAGCGCCCCCGGCAAAAGGGACGTTAGTACCGTCGAATAGCACTGGTATGTATAGCTAAAAGTCCTCTTTAAAAATATAATACCAATGTGAGAAAAGGAAAACTATAGAAACAACAATCAACAATCAATGATATTCACCAAGTTAAAACATAATAATTTCCAAAATATGAAGATAACACAGTGAAGTGATAATAAAAATATGATGATAATATTATTTTTGGTTGGGAGATCTTTAGCACTGATATACAAATATTTGCAATACCGTTATTCACAATACCAATACCACCGTATTTTTAGTACGGAGTCCGATCATGACCCGATCGTCTTGGCCGTCTCATCCGAGAAATCAACCACAATCACAATTTCAATTACAATTTCCAGTACAATCACCACCATGTGTGCGACATGGTGTCCGATCACGACCCGATCGGCTAGGCCATCTCACCACAATGTCGTGTGGATCGACATCATCCTTTTCTATAAATCATCTCATCCCAATTAAGGGGAATAATTTTATCACATCAATCTCATCCCATATAAGGGGAATAATTACAATCCACTCCTACATCAGCACGTGTAGTTTTGGGGTTATGTAATTTCAACCTGCCCTTTCTCGGTGACTATCGATACTCCGAAAAGTATTTTTGATTTTTCTTACAAAGGAAACAACAATACAAATGCATTTACCTTGTAACCTTTCATACCATATATAAACTCATTGGCACTTTCAACAACTTTTAACATCATTAGTTCATTAGCTCTCTTGGCCACACATATGATTCTTCATTCATGGCACAATGGTCGTATTTTATATTCTACACTTTCATTTTTTCCCTTTCATGGATCATCATCATAAATATCAACAAATAGAATATTTCGAAAATCACAATTTTTGGTTCATTTTTAATGAAGGCTTTAAACACAATAGATTTCTTTACAAGAAATAGAGTAAAATTATTGGTAATCGAAGCACAAGCTAAAATCATAAACAAGTAACACATCATTTATTCTTGAAATACTTTTCCCCAAAAAGGAAAATACACAATTTCAACTCATGAATATGTAAAAACACAAAACACATCAAAACTACTAACAAAGCATAGCATAGTTAAAACAACCGCATATAGGCATCACTTGAGTTCATAAGCTTTTAGACAATTCTATTTCAAAGTCAATTTTGGAACAGTTGAATCAAAGCTCATTTCATAATCTTTCACACATCATTTCATCTCATTGGCACCATTGGCCACAAGTATAACTTTAACTATTGGCACATTGGCCACACTTTATATCCCCAATTTACTTATTTCACTTTCAACCATCTTTACAGATTATCGACAATAAGACATCTCCAATCAAGACTTTAGGTACACATATGACCAATTAAGAGTCTTAAGCATATTGGGATTTTGTCACATAATTTGGCATCATAACCTTCATTTGAAACAAGGCTCAAAGACATAGAATTTTAATACACATATCATTCTTGAACACATTCCCAAAGGATAACATATTGTGATAGGAACATTCGTAACATGTTTTGAATACATAATTCTCGACACTTTGCTTATTAGTGACAATCGAATTTATAGGGAACAAATCAAAACATGAGAATAAGGAACTTGAGCCAACCATACTTGAAACTTACGGGAACATCATGGAATTCAATTCTAAGAGAGAAAGTTTAGCCAACATACCTCAAGTCCCTTAATGATACTACAATGATTCACTACATTAAGCAACTTCAATCTACAATAACAACATCCAATGGGACCAATATTAGTAACAAATTCCATAATTTCGGCATGAATCTCTACATCTCTTAACCATAGAATTAGTCCATCCAACTACTACCATTTACCAACAATTTATCCCACCATCATTCTTAAACAATTTATAACTTCCAACATCACATACATGACCATCAATCCACACCCAACCAACAAAATTTCATTAAATAATCACCTTTCAATCTCTAAAATGGTTATGTATTTAAATTGGAAACTTATGTATTCCAATAACCATACCATAGGTTCCAATACTTCATTCATACGCATATACCCACAATATATCCATACATGTATGTCGCGACCCAAAATCCCACCACAAGCGTCATGATGGATCTTAGTTTTTAAGACTAAGTAAGCCGATCATAATAACAATTCAAGCTATTATTTTTTATAGATAATTGAAACCAACAGCGGAAATAATGATACAACCTCCCAAGACTGGTAATACTGAGTCAGAACTCTAAATGAATACATGAAATGATCTCAAGAAAATCAAATATACAATACTGTTAGAATAATAACTGACAGTATGATAAAATGGAAAGACTCCAAGGGACTGCGACGACCAAGCAGTTCTACCTTGAATCCTTGCGGTTACACTCTAACTCTGTCCGAATCTGATATCTCCAATACCTGGCTCTGCACAAAAATGTGCATAAGTGTAGTATGAGTATACCACAGTCAGTACCTAGTAAGTATCAAGACTAGCCTCGGTGGAGTAGTGACGAGGTACAGTCAAGACACTTACTATTCAATTACCATGTGCAGTGTAGCAGTATATAGTAATAATAGAAATACATAGCAATGATATAAACAACAAGGCAACAAGAACATCATAAATATTGCTCAAACGAATAAGGATCACAAATACAACCAATAAATCAAGTCCCTCAAATATACGTCTTTCAAATGTAATTACTTCAAGTATAAATCTTTCAAATATATGTTTATCAATAAAAATCCTTAGAATATAATCCTTTCAAATAAATATATATTTCGAATATACTCCCTTCAAATAAATATCTTTCGAATATAATTCTTTCAAATAAAAATCACGTTGTGACACCTCATTTCATAATCATAAAAATAGGGTCTCAGCCCACTTTCATATTTTCACGACACCTCGTGCCCATATTTCTATCACAACTGCACGGATACCTCACATGCCAAAAAATATCAATATATAAAAATATGCACGATCAATTTACTTTAGAAATAGTTCGAGTGAAGAAAATGACATTGCACTTAAATTAAAGCATCATATAATCTACTGATTTAGATGTAAAACTTATTAATTTAAAACATAATAGTAACTTCTTTTATTTAAAATAAATCAGTCATAAAAAATTAGTAAAATCCAGAAATATAAATCTTCAGAGTCGCGTATTAAAACGCCATAGCCAACACAATACAACAAGTAGCACAAAACACATAATAATAAAGTCAACTAGTACATCATGGAAGAAGACAAGAATTTACATATCACGGAAAAACAAAATAACCAAAGAGAAGTGCAGCCACAGAAAAATATCAACAAAAGGGCACTCCCGAGATACCGTCTCGTAGTCCCAAAAGTAAATGCTCAACAAGAGATCTCCCGAGATACTGTCTCATAGTCCCAAAAGCAAATGCTCAACAGATGATCTCCTGAGGTACCGCCTCGTAGCCTCAAAAGTAAATGCTCAACAGGGAATCTCCTGAGGTACCGTCTCGTAGTCCCAAAAGTAAATATGCAAGACGGGGGGATCTCCTAAGGTACCGCCTCGTAGTCCCAAAAGTAAATATGCAAGACATGGAGATCTCCCGAGGTATCGCCTCGTAGTCCCAAAGTAAATATACAAGACAGAGGGATCTCTCGAGGTACCGCCTCGTAGTCCCAAAAGTAATTATGCATCAACAGGGGCACTACAAGTGCTCAAATATCACAACATTTTACAAATTACACCTCAAGTGCTCAATTATTACATTATTCACAAATTGCACTACAAGTGCTCAAATATCACAACATATAACAATTTGCACCTCAAGTGCTCAAATATTATAACTTCCCACATAAATCAACAATAATATTATTTAGCACAATAAGGAGCCCACGGCTCGACCATAATGTGCACAACATCTTAACAAAATGTTCAGGAGTGAACAACTCAACCAAATAATATTTTACAATTTGGCACTTTGCATCAATATGATTCGCGGCTTTTATAATTCAATACTAAATTTTCAACAACATGAAATGAAAGGTAATTCATCAAGGAACAACGCCTCTTTTAAATCACAACTTCAGAAAATAAATAGATTTATTCATCTTATTAACTAAATTTCCCATTTAAATTATTTGTAGATAAAATCAATAATGAAAGTATTTTTCATGAAAATGGCATCTTAAACAAACACAGAGTTCACATAAAGGTCAAGTGGCAATCACACAAAATTATCATATAAAAACAACCTCGACAAACAAGAAATGAGGCATGACAAATATGGGATTTAATAAGTTCCAACAATTTTTCAATTTTATACATAAGGGTGTCTACGAATTTTAATCGATATAATTTGCAAATATAAACCAAGTACGTACTCTTCACCTCGCGTACTTGGTTTTTAATCACACAATTTTCACATAAGACTCAATACCTAAGGGGAAATTCCCCCACATAAGGTTATGCAAGATACTTATCTTTACAGAGTTAGGACAATATTCCAAAATATGCTTCTTGCTTCAATTGACCTCCAGACAGCTCAAATCTATTCAAATTAATGGTATAACTTCATTAAAATGCATCAGAAACAATTCCATATAATAAAACGTCGACTTAAAATTTCATATTAAAAAGTCAACCAAAAGTCAACGCGGGACCCGCCTCTCAGAACACAACATAATTTTCAAAAAATCCGAACACCCATCCCGACACGAGTTCAACCATACCAATTTTACCAAATTCTGATAACAACTCGACCTCTAAATCTTCAATTTTCGTTCTTGAAAAGTTTTTAAAAAATCTTGATTTCTTCCATTTAAATTCGAAATAAATGATGAATATAACCATAGAATCATGAAGTATAATCATTTTGGATATAGAACACTTACCCCAATCCATATGGTGAAACATCTCCTCAAAAATCGTTTCAATCCGAGCTCCATAGCTCTAAATATGTTAAAATGGCCGAAATCCCCGTTTTTAGAATCTGTCCAGGCAAGTTGCATTTGTCATTTGAGACTTATAAATCGCATTTGACACATGTGATTTTTGACTCAGTCACATAAAAAACAGCATTACCAGCCTTTGGTAAATCGATCATAACTTTTTGTACAATGTCCAAATGATGAATGGTTTAACTTTCTTGAAACTAGACACCAAGGTCTGCAACTGTCATGTTTTGATAATTACCAGATTCCTTATAGATTTCAAGATATAAGCTTCCAAAGTCAGCTCTGCGCATCAGAAATCTGGCGATGCACACTGTTGTAGCCAAAATCTACAGTACCAACCTTCAGTCAATCGATCATAACTCTCTATACGAATGTCCAAATGATGAATGGTTTATCTATATGGAAACTAGAATCAAAGGGCTACAACTTTCATGTTTTGAAAATTTCCATATTCCTCAAAGATTTCGAGATATAAGCTTCCAAATTCCCAACGCGATTGCACCAGTTGCTGCCAAAAACAGCTTCTGCCAACAGAATTTCAAGCAGCTTCAACAAGGCGCCAAATGATCCGAACCCCATTCAAAACTCATCCGAGCCACTCGGGACCTTGTACAAATATACCAATAAGTCCCGTAAAATAATACGGACCTGATCGAGGCCTCAAATCACATCAAACAACATCAAAACTACGAATCGCACCTCGAATCGAATTATGAGTTTATGAATTTTTCAAATTCTATAATTTGCGCCGAAACGTATCAAATCAATCCGGAATGACTTCAAATTTTGCTCGCTAGGATTTAATGACATAATGGAGCTGTTCCGATTTCTAGAATCAAATTTTGACCCTGATATCAATAAAGTCAACTCCCGGTCAAAATACGTCGAATTGTCTACGGACTTCCAAATCCAAATTCGAGCATACACCCAAGTCCTAAATTACCATACAAAGCGATTTTATTCATCAAAATTCCATTCCGGAGTCATTTGCTCAAAATTCAAACTCCGGTAAACACTTTTTATTTAAGCTTCAAAAATGAGAGTTGTTCTTTCAATTAAATTCTGAATCTATCAAAAACGAAACTCGACCGTACACACAAGTCATAATACATATTACGAAGTTGCTCGAGACCTTAAGTCGTTGAACGTGGCATAAATTCTTTAAACGACAAGTCGGGTCATTACAATGTAAGTCTAAGGGTGTAGGATTACCTTTTGCAAGAAATCTTGCAAAACCCTCCTTTGAATTCTTGAAGAAATTTCTTGATAATCTAAGTATTTTATGTGTACATTTCATCAATACTAGTGTAGAAATGATGAAATTTCACACCAAGATAATGGGGATTACTTACCTTGAATATGGGAGGAGTTGGTGGTCTTGAGAGAGTTGAAAAGAGCTCCAAAATTCGTCTAAATAAAATGGGGAAAATGAACCCCAAATCGGATTCAAAAGAGCAGAGGATGGGGCGCGTTTACTCTAGCGAAGTGTGCCTCACTTAGTTGTCCACTGCATACAAGGGAAGACAGGATCCACGTCTGGTCTGGTGAAGCGACGCTGTCAGACAAATAATTGGGTGGTCTAACTTTAGTAATTTAAACATAACTTTTAGTAGGAAAGTCTAAATAATGAACGACTTGATCCGTTAGAAACTAAACTCAAAGCGCTACACTTCGGGGGAAAATTCATTGGAAATATGTTTATATTATGAGAGTTATACCCATTCAAAGTCAAGTGTTGTGCAAAATTGGACATCTATTCCTCTTAACATTTCCAACTCGTTCTAAACAACTTCTTCCCACTTACAAATCTCCTTAATGTGTTCCAAAACACCTTAAACACATATTTTCACACTCGAATACATTATTTGGTTCTATCCCATGCGTCTCCTTTAATACTCGAATACATTATTCCCAAATACCGTAGGCTCACTTTAAAAATCTTAAATCATTAGGAAATTTTAACGGGGCCTTACCACTGAATTGCCACATACTTGGTGGAGGACTTTGAAAGTTTATGCAGAATGTCCCTAAGGCTCAAAATATCTCTCTGTCAATACTCATTAGTCAATCGATAAGGCAATACTGGCATCTTTATTGTTTGTTGCATGTGTTTTTCCGTAAATCGGTACAGCTAAATTTGTTCGTGGTTTGTAGATAGATGAGACAATTTTATCCCAAATATAATGAATTAATCGATTGATATGTAAAATACTTAGCTCAAAATGTAGATAAATGATAGATTCAAAGAGCCCGGGAACATGGTTTCCGGGCGCAATGATGACAAGTTCAACAAGCGAGAGAGCAAAAGGTATCAGATTGCTCTGTAGAATGTATCCAATGTCTTCCAGAAAAGTTTGTCCCTTACAATGATGGTTGAGCCTATTATTTATAGCTCAGTGGGCGTAATGGTCTGGCCCACTACTAATGACAATTATTGAAGTATGATAATAAAAACCTAACGGTAAACATAGATGCTCATATCTCATTAATGAGTCGTTACTCTTTAATGCGGTGGAATATTCTTCATTAAATGTTACCGGGCGCAGCATGCTTAATCCTTTTATGGACTTCTCCTCTTCGGTGACACACGAGGTGAATGTGCCCGATTTTACATTCCTCCCAGTTTCGAATCCATGTGTTCGCTTCTCAGATGGACACGTAGCATACCATATTTTACCCAAAACAGATAGTCCCCCTGCTTTCCTGTAACATAACTTTGTGTTACCGAGAAGTTGGTGAGAATCCTCTTTTGGCGGGAAAAACTATAATTCCTTTTGTAGGTCACTGACGGTTGATTAGACGTCTTCCTCTCCGCATTTAATGCCTAGAACACACGTCTTCTTATGATTTAGCCGCTAAAACGTTTACCTATACGTATCAACTCCCTTCTCTCTTGAGTTTTACCGGTTGCCTGATCTTCAAACCTGCATTCTTACTCTTCATCTCTTATTTAACTCTTCCCAAACTCAGAATTTCTTCTTCCCTTCTTATAATGGCTTCTTCATCTAAATGTTCTGGCTCTTTGAAAAGTAAGAGCAAAAACAAAGATGCTACTCCTCCAACAGTAAATTCCATAATCTCCAAAAGACTTAATATTTCGAAGGATTTTGAGGAGAAATTTCCTACTGATAACCCTCGTTCGTGGGCGGTTAGTAGGTATATGTCTTCCATTCGTCCTTTTAGTATCCCTACTATGATGGAAGACTATTGTTGTCCAAATTTGCACATCATCACTCCCGATCTATCGGAGCGAGTGACTCTTCCTAGAGAGGGTTTCATCTATTTTTATATGTATCTTTTTACCTTGGGTACGTTTTCTTTGACTGCGGAACTTTATTCTGTGATAGCGGAATTTTTGTCTCCGCTATAAGGTATGTTTGGCATAAGTGAGCCCCTCTGTGTGGAGGACAGTTGCCTGCCTCGTGCACTTGTGTTCTGAAACCAGAGGAGCAGTCCTTGGCCCACATAATGGATTTGTATTCACCCAAGATCTTCCGTGAGGGGGTGATAAATCTTTGCAAGCGTGGTCATCATGCTTTAATATCAAGCATGGATGATGATAATAACCGAGGTTGTATGGAACAATTCGTTGCAATTGCCTCCGGTAATATCATTCCAACAATGGCCTTATCCTTTCCGGTTGCTTGGAATCGTTCCCGTAAGTTCCGTTTAATACATTCTCCTCTATAAAATGTTTTTATGCCTGTATTGATCTTCTCAATTTTTGTATGCTATAGTGACCCAATGGGTCCCACCGGTGATAGAAGGCTTGGATCGGTGGGTTCAAAAGACCTTGGACATCACCACGCCCGAAATATGCTTCTGGAAAGAGATGTCCATTAAATACGGGTGGAAGGCCAAAAAATAAGGTAACTATAATTTGCTATACTTCAGTTTTTGTATATGTCAATTTTGGTTGAATCCCCTTACTTGTTTGCCAAATTAGGTCTACCCTCGGGCTCGGTCGAGATCCCCGAAGAGGATATTTTTGCCGACCCTGTCGATGCGGTGAGGTTTCTCCAGGAGGCGCTTGCTCGAACGGGTGCTTCCGGTTCTGCACCGAGTCCCCGGCCAGATACCAAGCAACCAAAAAGAAGGTGTTCCTCTACGACCGAGGAGAAGAATAAGAGGTCAAAGGTTGATGCCCCGAAATCATCTCCGGTGGCAACGTTGGCCCGTCCTCCCTCCGGGCTGGTCATAAATACCGTAGTGATTGATGATAAAGAAGCTAGTGATGATGAAACTTCTTTGCATAGAAGCCAACTATTCTTATCCTCTTAACAGGATGCTCAAATTGTTGATGTAGTCACATCCTCCGAGGATGATGTCTCGGTACTTTGGGGAGAGTTTGATTTGGTGGAAAATGCTAATTCCCGTTCTCGGGCCCCAATTGTTGTACCTTGTACCGTGAGGCAGAGTACTGGGCCCTTGCCATCCTCGGTTGGTGAGCACCCAACAATCAATGTTGCCTTCGATGCATCTGTTTCTCGTTCTTCTTCTTTACCAGCTTTATCACCACCTTCTTCACCATCAACAACTGCTCCAGCTTTATTCATGCTTCCCCCAACAACATCATCTCCAACGGTTGCACCTGACCATGCTGAAAGCGTTCCTTTTCCCTAGTCCCTTGTTCATGGGAATTTGGGGAAACATTATGCTTCCCCTTCTGAAGATCCTCATAGGGGGAGAAGTGTTACCCTTTCAGTCTCTACCGAGTGCAACCTTCTTTCCCGGCCGATGGAGCTTGCAAATTATCTGAAGCTCTTGGCTTTGTAGAAGGATTGGGAAAAGATTCAGACGCTCTCGGGAGAGTGTTTGTTGAACAATTCCATGCACAATGCTGCTGCAATATGCTCTTTTTTCCTTCTACTATTTTATAGTTTCTTGAATGAGTGCTTTTTAAGTTTTACCTCTTCTTGTCTTGTAGGCCAATTTTTTTTCTTCCGAGGACCTACAAAGGTTAATTCGTGAGAAGGAGGAGCTTTCTTCCGTACAGGATCGATTTTTGGCAGAATGGGACCAGACTGGTTTTTGCCTCTCGGAACTGAAAACCAGGGTCACTGAGGTCGTTGCTTTGGAAGCCCGCTTGCAGCATAGTGAGCAGGAAGTAGAGATCCTTACCAAGAGATTGGGCCGCTAAGGACTAGCTTTAATGAAGTCAAAGCTAAATGGGCTGAGGTTCAGGATGCCATTCTTGCTGCCAATGACCATGAGGTTGCTGGTGCTGAAAGGGTAACTAACTTATAAACAACCGTGCATTCTAAGGTCGAAGAGCATACTGTTGCGGAGGCAAGATATGCCCGGTTGGAGGAGAAGAATAAGAAAACTATTGAGCATAACAAGCTTTATAGTTAACTGTCTGAGATCTCGATGTTAGCCTTCGAGCTGCTAGGTCCGCCCGGGACAATCTTTCTACTGAGATCACCGAGCTCAAAGAAGAACTCAAGCACCGAGAGGCTTCCCTAATTCTTAAGAAAACTTACACCATGTACAGCATGAGGAGAAAAATCTTGGAAGATGCCAAAGCTGGCGTTATAGATATTTATTCCAAAATTGCCAAGGCACGTGAGCTTGAGTTGGCTGTAAAAAATGGACTCCCAGCACGGTCTGATGCTCTAAGTTCTTCTGGTTCAGGTTCTGAAATTTTGGATACTTAAGAGGAATCAAAAGGCGATGATGCCAAGAACCAAGTCTAGGAACATGTTGAGCCTACGGTTGAACCGGCTACTCCTCTCAGGGATGCAAATTCTTCTCTTCCTTCTGATTCTGGCGACGCTGTAGTTTAGTTTTTTCTTTCCTTGTTTTGTATTTCTTTTGGCACATTCTTGTAAATGAAGACATATTTTTGATCAATGTTTTGATTAAGTCTTACTTTTGCTTGAATATGTGTGTATATATATTTCCGTATATGGTCTCGGATGCATTTTCTCTGATGTACTTTGTTTCCGAGGGAACCCTTTATCGTGAGGGTCTCAATAAGTGTTTGCGCATATTTGGTTTCTGCATCTTTTTCATATATGGCTTCGGGTGTATTTTCCCCGATAGCATTTCAGTTCCGGGCATATATTCTTCCGGAACAAACCCTTTAATAGGAGGGTTTTAATAAGAGACGGCCCTCTTATGTTTACGGAGATCTTGAAGAGGACATCTCATGTTCATTACGACACTAATATTTGAAGTACTTGTTTAACTTTCAAATGACAAAATTAGCTCATCGTTCTGACAAGAAACAAGATAAAAGCAAAAGGATTTCATTTCATTCCTTCTGTTTTCATAGTTTACATACGCATTTTGCTACGTAGAAAAGGAGTTACCATGACTTGTGGCTATCTTGGATAACTTGTTTCTTCGGGGCTGGTTGTGCAGTCCCTGGTCCCGATGATGCGTGGCATTCAGTGTTGCCTTTCCAGATTTTTGTTCCCGGTTAACATGGCATTTGGAGTTGCCTTGCCGGATTTTCGTTCCCGGTTGACATGGCATTCAGAGTTGCCTTGCCGGAGTTTTGTTCCCGGTTGACGTGGCATTCAGAATTACCTTGCCGAATTTTCATTCTCGGTTGACGTGGCATTCAGTGTTTCCTTGTAATCATATCATTATTGCCCCTAGTGTTTTAACACGAAGAATGCACGTTGGAACATTGGAAGTCTTGTGTCTTCTAGTGCTTTGTGCTTGTGAACGGTCGTGTAACCTTTGTTCGGTAGCAAAATTAACTTCCTGGTGGGAATTTGATAACGAAGCAAAGATTACCTTATCTCTCACGAATGAAAACTTGTCATCAAAAGGTTTTATTACTTTTGTTTTTGTAGTATGTTTGTGGTCGCTGCCTCGTTAAAAACTTTTGCCTGAAAAAACCCAACTGGGATAAAAAGCAAAAAGAAGGATAAAAGAGTGCAGCACATACTTTCATCTGACCGTTGTTTGTCAGCAGTAATATTTTTTGAGATGATCCACGTTCCAGTTGCTGGGCAACTTGTCTCCGTTGTGGTTTTCTAACTCGTATGACCCTTTAACAGTGATAGCTAAAACCCGGTAAGGGCCTTCCCATATAGAGGCTAACATGCCGGCGTTGAGTTCTCGGATGTTTTGACTCACCTTCCTCAAGACCAAGTTCCCTACTTTGAAGTAACGAAGGTCGGTTATTTGATTGTAATACCGCTCCATACTTTGCTTTTGAGCTGCCATTCTAACATGTGCCAGGTCCGTACATCCCTCGAGCATTTCTAAGTTGGCTAGCATTGCCTCGCTGTTGGATTCTTCATTTTCCCGGGAATACCTTAAAGTGGGCTCCCCCACTTTCACCAGTATCAAAGCTTATGTGCCGTACACAATGGGAAAAGGAGTTTCTCATGTGATTGATTTGACAGTTGTTCGGTAGGCCCACAGTACGTCCGATAATTCCTCGGGCCAATGGCCTTTTGCTTCTTTTGGCCTCTTTTTTAGATTTTGCACAATTATTTTATTTGTTGACTCTGCTTGTTTGTTTGCGCTCGGATGGTATGGTGATGAGGCAATCCTTTTTATCTTCAGATCTTCAAGGAATTTTGTGACTTTTGCACCGATAAACTGTGGTCCGTTGTAGCATGCAATTTCCTTAGGTATTCCGAACCTGCATATTATATTCTCCCATAGGAAGTTTACCATATCGCATTCTATGATCCTTTGGTAAGGACCTGCTTCCACCCATTTGAAAAAATAGTCAGACAAAATTAAAAGAAATTTTACCTTTACCGGAGCCGGTGGTAGAGGGCCGATGATGTCCATTCCCCATTTCATGAATGGCCACATGGACAGAATTGAATATAATGGTTTTGCTAGTTGATGTACCAGAGGTGTGTGGCGTTGGCACTTGTCACATTTTCCTACAAAGTCCTTGGCATCTAGATCCCTGCAGGGCCAATAATATCCCGCCCGGACTAATTTCAGCACCAGAGAATCTACGCTCGAGTGGTTGCCACATATTCCTTCATGGATTTATTTCATGACGCATCTGGCTTTAGACGCTCCTAAGAATCAGGCCAGCGGGCCTTGGAATGATTTTCTGTATAATTGCCATTTCTCGAAGTTGTATCGTGCGGCTTTGGTGCGCAGCTCTCTCGACGCTTTGGGGTCTTTGGGTAGTTTCCCGTGTTCGAGATAATCGATTATCTCGTTTCTCTCGTCCCAGACCATGTTGGTCGAATTTACCTCATAGTAACCCTTCGTGTCTAAGGCTGAGTTCATCAGTTGAACTACTACCCCCGATTATGGTCCCTGTATTCTGTTGATGAGCCCAGATTTGCTAGCACATCTACTTCCGCATTTTCTTCCCTCGGGATGTGGGTTTTTGACCACTCCCGAAATCGTGACAACAAGGCTTGAACCTTTACCACGTATTGTTGCATTCGCTCATCTTTCGTATCAAAAGTTTCGTAGACCTGATTCACCACCAGTTACGAATCATATTTGATGTTGATTGCTTTAGAGTCAAGTCCCCGGGCTAATTCGAGTTCTACAATCAAAGCTTTGTATTGTACTTCATTGTTAGTTAAAGTAACAGTCATGATGGTTGCCTTAAGGTTTCCCCCGAAGATGTGACCAGGACTATTCTGAGACCGGACCCATTTACATTAGAAGCTTCATCCGTAAATAAAGTCCAGACTCCCAATGTCGGCTCTGCCACTATTATTGCCTTTTTGAAGGCCAGGGGAATCAACCCTAGGCTACAATTGGCTACAAAGTCAGTCAGGACCTGTGACTTGATCAAAGTCTGTGGCTTATACTCTATATCAAACTCGCTCATTTGGACGGCCCATTTGGCCAATCTACTGGAAGTAGGGCGTTTTTCCAGGCCAATTTTTCCCGATGTAGGTAGCGAGTTTCTGCTCCCGATATTATTTTGCTAACGTAATATGTAGGGGATTGAGTACCTTTTTCTTCCCGGACTAAAACTGTGCTTACCGCAACTTCTGAGACCGCCAAATACATTAGCAATGTTTCTCCTCCCCTAAGTTTCGAGAGCAAAAGGGGGCTTGATAAGTACTTCTTCATTTCCATCAAGGCTTGTCGACACTCCGGCGTCCACTCGAAGTTATTCTATATTTTAACCAGCGCAAAGAAATGATGACACTTTTTCGATGATCTAAAAATGAACCTGCTCAAAGCCACCAATCTGCCTATGAGTCTCTGTACTTCCTTTACGTTGAATAGTTGATCCGGGATATCCTCTATGACCTTGATTTTGTTGGGGTTCACCTCGCTTCCTCTTTATGAGACTAGGAATCATAGGAACTTACCTGAACCGACCCCGAACGCACACTTCTCAGGCTTAAGCTTCATATTATGCTCCCTCAGTGTGTCAAACGTTTCTTGCAGTTGTCTCAGGTGGCTACCTGCATCCAGAGTCTTAACGAGCATATCGTCTATATATACTTCCATAGTGTTTCCTATTTGTTTTTCGAATATATTATTTACGAGCCGTTGATAAGTGGCTCCTGCATTTTTTAGCCCGAAGGGCATTACGTTGTAATAGTAAGTACCAAAATTTGTAATAAATGAAGTCTTTTCCCGGTCTTCCTGGTTCATCTTAATCTGATTGTACCCAAAATAATCATCGAGGAAACTCATTAACTCGTGCCCGACTATAGCATCAATGATTTGATCGATATTTGGTAATGGGAACGATTCTTTTGGGCATGCCTTATTAAGATCTTTATAATCTATGCACATGCTAAATTTATTATTCTTCTTAGGAACCACTACCACATAAGCTACCCAGTCCGGATCTTACCTCTCGGATTGAACCAATCTTAAGTAGGCGGGATACCTCTTCTCTAACGAATTTATTCTTTGCTTCTGCAATAGGGCGTTTCTTTTGCCTTACCGGAGGTATGCTTGGGTCTAATCTTAGCTTGCGTATGGCTATTTCTGTCGGGATTACTGTCATATCTTCGTGTGACCATGAAAAACAATCGGCATGAATTTTAAGCAATTCAATAAAATCTGACTTGAGCTCTGGGTGTAATCCTGTTCCCAAATGGAACTTCCTTTCTGGGAATTTTTCGAAAAGTGCAACCTGCTCTAGCTCTTCTACCATGGATTTCGCAGCAACCATTTCTTCTGGTGCCTGAAAATACCTTGGTACGTGATATTTCCCCAACTCTCCTGCCCCCGGGGAAACTTCTTCTGGTTGGGGGTTGGAAGTCGGTTCCGGTAACTACTATGTTGCAGGTTCTTTTTCCTTGCTTTGGGAGACCGAGATTGCATTCATATCCCTTGCTGCCGGTTGATCACCTCTTACTTGATTGATCCCTTCCGGTGTTGGAAATTTCAACAATTGGTGGTACGTTAAAGGCACATCTTTCATCTCGTACAACCATGGCCTTCCGAGGATGATATTATATCCCATGTCCCCATCTACTACTTCGAAGAAAGCCATCTTCGTTATGCCCTTGGAATCTGTAAGCAACAAAATATCCCCTCGAGTTGTCATGCTTGCGAGGTTGAATCCAGCTAGGAGCTTTGTTGTCGGGACAAATCTCCCGGTGAGTTTAACTTGATCTAGAACTCTCCATTGTACGATATTGACTGAACGTCTTAGATCCACTAAAACACGCTTAATTTTGAAATTCAACACATTTAAATAGATTACCAGTGTGTCATTGTGTGGCAGTAGTAATCCGTCTGCGTCTTCATCTGTGAACATGATATCGTCCTCCCGGAGCCTCTTATTACGTATTTTTGATACTTTAGTCTTCTTTACGGCCGAGAAGGCGATCACGTTAATCTCATTCCCTCAGAAGATCATGTTGATCATTTGGCGTGGAGGTTCATCTCTCGCTCTCGGAGTTTTCATGTCGTCCATGTCCCGACCATAGTTGTGTTTGGCCCAGGAACTGCGCCTCTTTGATGTCTCTCATGGCCGACACAAACTGTACCACACTGATGTTGAAGTTATATTCTGATAACTTTGGATAGGAAGGACCTCGTGGCCCCAGGGTCTCTCTATCCTGCAATGGTCTGTTATTCCTCCCGCAATTAGTTCTCTTGTCACTGACAAACTTGTCTACTGATCGGAAGCTCCTGTCGCGACCTTCCGCCTGCACGTAAGGTAGGAACCGCCCCCTTGAACCTCGTCTATTTGAATCGACATCGTCTTTCATTTTTTCTTTGTTCTTCTCCCATCCCTCTACTGATGACGGGAAGTCGAACTGATCGTCTTCGATCCTTATATTTGACTCATACCGGTTGTGGACATCTGCCCAAGTTTTTTTCTTGAAACTCGAGTAGACTTTCCTTCAACTTTCGGGAAGCATCTAAGCTTCTCGGATTTAAGCCATTTTTGAACGCTTCAGCTGCCCATTCGTCCGAGACATCCGGTAATAACATCCTTTCCTTTTGGAACTGGCTGACGAATCTCCGTAATAATTCAAATTCTCCCTGCGCGATCCTGAATATGTTGGCCTTCAGGGCTTGTACCTTCCTAGCACAGGCATGGGCTCTGATGAATGAATCCGCGCGCATTTTGAAGGAATTTATGGAATGCTCGGGCAATAATGAGTACCATGTCAAGGCTCTCTTTGTGAGAGTCTCGCCAAATTTTTTCAATAGTACGGACTCGATTTAGTGAGGAGCCAAATCATTTCCTTTTACTACTGTTGTGTAGGTGATGATGTGCTCCTATGGATCCGAGGTCCCGTCGTACTTTGGCACTTCAGCCATTCTGAATCATTTCGGTATCAGTTCTGGGGCTGCATTCGGCTAGTACGGTAATTGGATGTACCTCTTCGAGCTTGGGCCTTTCAACACTGGGTGAGCGCCCGAGATTTAGTCCATGTGGGAGTTTACTTCCTTCATAAACCGCAAGAGTTCCACCTTGAATGGATCATCATCGTTGTTGAGGCCAGATCTACTCCCCCCAGCCCCGTCGAAGCCAGCATCGTCCCTGGGAGTGTTGTTGTCAATTTTCTGCGTTGTTTAGTTTGTAGGAACAATGGGAGGAACTGGATCTCACCCGTTTGCATTATTTAAAGCGCCTGATAGTGCATATTTTAACTCCGTCATAACCTGATCCTACCGCGTGAGGTAGACCAAAATGATTGCATGTTGTTCTTGCAGGATCCTTACCACATCTGCTACGTGCCCTTGGTCAGCATCATCTAGAGTCACCTCTTGTACTTGTCTGGTGTTCCGCCCATCATACACCGGCATGGCATCTTCCCCTTCATTGCGAATGTCGCTGATTGAGTCCTCGAAATGGGGTTTTCCCCTTGAACCACAGGACCACGAGGGTTATTGACGATATCGATTGCCATTTTTTGTGATCTTGCTAAGACAAAAATGATCAAAGCTTGTGAGTGAAAGAAGTAAGGATCAACTTAACCACACAATTATCTAGGCCCCACGGTGGGCGCAAAACTGTTTGCCCATAAATCGGTACATGATGATAAGATTAACAAGCGAGAGAAAAAAAAGTATCAGATTGCTCTATAGAATGGATCCAATGTCTTCCAGAAAAGTTGTCCCTTACAATAATGGTTGAGTCTATTATTTATAGATCAGTGGGCGTAATGGTCAGGCCTACCACTAATGACAATTATTGGAGTGTGATAATGGAAACCTAATGGTAAACATAGATGCTCAGATCTCATTAGTGAGCCGTTACTCTTTAATGTTGTAGAATATTCTTCATTAAATGCTACCGGGCGCAGCATGCTTAATCCCTTAATCCTTTTATGGACTTCCCCTCTTCGGTGACACACGAGGTGATTGTGCCTGGTATTACATCACTCCCGGTTTTGAATCCATGTGTCCGCTTCTCAGATGGCCACGTAACATACCACATTTTACCCAATACAGTAGGGAAATTAAGAAATTTAGCATTTGCAATAATTATATTGCATAGTTTCTCTTTCTTAAGTGATGATATATGGTATGCTTTAATTTTTTTTAATCTAAAGTTGTAGTTACATATCGACGTGGAGGCTTTTATAGCACCAGGAATTCTCGATTCCACATCAAAGATTTTGTTTACAGTTTATATTTGTAAGTTTGATATTTATTTCGTGCATGCTAGAGGGGATATATATACTCTTGAATGTAAAACCTCAAAGAATTGTTTTTTTATTTGTACCAACATCAACTTTTCTTCCTCAAAGACAATTGCAGGTTCAAATAGGGGGAGAAAAAAAAAATACAATTATAGGTTCTTATTTTGATATCAAAGTGTTCTTATGCTTTATCTAAATGAAAGTTTGTATTGGGTAATATATGTTATGGCACGTGGCCGTCCGAGAATGGGACACGTGGAACCCAAAGCAGGGGATGACTAAAGACTGAAAAAAGTTGTTTCGTTTTCCACCGGGAAGAATAATGCTCATAAAGATATGACAAATGCTCTTCTCCCAGTAGCATTAAATAGAGAATATTCATAGCATTAAGAGCAGTTACCCGTTACAAGGAATTTGGCATTTATGTTCACTATTACATCTTCATCAATGCCCCTCATAATTGACATTAAAGAAGGGCATGACCCTAGGACTTTCTTCATATCTATAAATAGTGAGATCAGTTGTCATTGTAAAGGGATAATTTTGTGGCACACTTACACTATACTTTATACAAAGATCGATACAGACTTATCTTTTTATTTCTCGATTCTTTTGTTGTTTTGCCCGGAAACCTTGTTCCCGAAATTGTTTCTTTTGTTATTTCGTCTATATTTTATGGCTAAGTATTGCATAACTCTCCAATTATTTATCTATTCCAAGATCAAATTAATTCACTTATCTAAAAATCACATAAAATTTAACTGTACCACTTTACGGGTAAGCATTTTGGCGCCCACCGTAGAGCCTAGATAACTGTGTAACTAAATTGATCCTTGCCTTTTTTACTAGCATTTTTTGATCGTTTTTGTCTTAGAAAAAATCATAAGAAATGGCATATAACGTTGTTAACAACATGCACAACCCCGAGATTCAAGGGAATCAGCCTCATTTTGAGGACTCAATCAGCGACACTCATAACGAAGGGAGTGACTTGCATGACAAGCAGTATCTTCGACATGTTCGGGGAACCACTCCCGATGACGCTGATGAGGAGCATGCCGTCGACACGGTAAGGGTCTTCCAAGAGCAACAAGCGATCATTCTAGGCCACCTCACGTGACAAGATCAACTTATGATGGAGTTGAAGCAAGCATTGTCAGGAGCTTCAAATAATGCGAATAGACGAGATCTAATCCCTCCCGGGATTCTAACGAATCAAACAATGCGGAGGATCGACAACAACACTCCTAGGGGTGACATAGGCTCTGATGGGGCAGGGGGACCGGATCCCGGCTCAACAATGAGAATGATTCTTTCAATAATGAACTTTTACGGTTCATGAGGGAAGTGAACGCCTGTATAGAACAGATCACGGGTGCGCCACCAGTGCTGAAAGACCCGAACTCAAAGAAGTATACTTAACTGTCGTACAAGCCAAATGCGGTACCAGAGTTAATCCCGAAGCGGTTAAAAATGGCTGAAATGGCAAAGTATGATGGAACTTCAGACCCCCAGGAGCATATTACCACCTACACAACAGCGATAAAGGAGAATGATTTAGATCCTCACGAAAGTGAATCTGTGCTCTTGAAGAAATTTGGAGAAACCCTCACGATGGGGGCCTTGACGTGGTATTCGCTATTACCCGAACATTCCATAGATTTCTTCGAAATGCTTTCGGATTTTTTCATCAAGGCCTACGTCGGGGCAAGAAAAGTACAGGCCCGAAAGGCCGACATATTTAGGATAGCGCAAGAAGAGTCCGAGCTGCTACAGAGTTCGTTACCTGATACCAGAATGAGAGAATATTGCTTAAGGCTGTTCTGGATGAATGGACGGTTGAGGCGTTCAATAAAGTATTGAATCTGAGGAGTTCAGACACTTCCCGAAAATTGAAATAAAGCCTACTCGAGTTTCAAGCAACGACTTGGACGGACATCCACAACCGGTATGAATCAAAAATAAGGATCGAATATGATCAGGTTAGCTTTCCATCGTAGACCAAAAGACGAGAAAATAATAAGGAATAATCAAAAGGGTGATTATGACACGGACATACGGATTTAGAGGGGCCTGTTTTTGCCTTATGAACGAACCGAAAGCCACAATAAAGGTTTCCGGATAGCGGACAGGTTCATAATCGACAGGAGGACCGATCGCGGTCGGAATAATCAATCACTGCAGAATAAAGGAGTGGCAGGATCACGGGATCCTTCCTACCCTAAATTATCATAATACAACTTCAACGTCAATATAGTGGAATTGGTATCGGCCATGAGAAACATCAAAGAAGCACGGTTCCCAAGACCGATCAGATATGATTCTAACCGTAGGGATCCCGACTTGTTGTGTGAATACCACAGGACGAATGGCCACCGGACAGGGTATTGTCTACATCTCCGGGAAGAAGTGGCAACATTACTAAAAATGGTCACCTCTGAGAATTCTTGAGTGACTGAGACAAGAATAATTATGGTCGTAACCGAGACAACGCAGAACCCTTGAAAGTGGGAGAAGATCCCCCACGTCAAATAATCAACATGATCTTCGGAGGGAATGAGATTAATGGGGTTACCTTTTCAGCAGCAAAGAATGCAAAATTATCAATAACGCATAGCAAAAGGCTTCGGGAAGACGATATCACTTTTACAGAAGAGGACGCAGATGAACTACCACACAACGACGCATTGGTAATTTCTTTAAATGTGCTAGATTTTAAGATTAAATGTGTTTTAGTGGATCTAGGGAGTTCGGATAATATCCTACAATTGAGAGTATTGGAGAAACTTAACTCACTAGAAGCATTATTTTGGCCAAAAGGCTCCTCGCCTGATTCAACCTCATAAATGTGACAACTCGAGGAGAAATTTCCAAGTTATAGAAGAGACCGATGTGATCAAGTCCACAACAGAAGCGCTGGAGTAAGTGGCATTGTTCGAAGAATACCTAGAAAGAACAATCCACCTAGGGACAGGACTGCACCCGGAACTCAGGTCCGTTTCATTAAATTCCTTAAATCTAATGGCTATTGTTTTGCATGGTCACATGAGGATATGACAGGTATTCCAACAGAGGTAGCCATACACAAGTTAAGCTTGGATCCTAACATACCTCCGGTAAGACAAAGAAGCACCGGATCGCCGAAGCCAAGAATAAATCCGCCAAAGGAGAGGTAACCCGCTTACTTAATATCGTTTCGATCCGAGAGGTAAGATATCCAGATTGGCTAGCTAAAGTAGTAGTAGTTCCTAAAAAGAACAATAAGTTCCTCTTGTGTGTAGATTATAAAAATCTTAATAAGGCGTTCCCGAAAGATTTGTTCCCACTGCCAAACATCGATCAGATGATTGATGCCACGGACGGGTACGAGTTAATGAGTTTCCTCGATGCTTATTCCGGGTACAACCAAATTAAGATAAACCCGTAAGATCAGGAATAAACTTTGTTTATAATGAATTTCGGTATATATTGTTACAATGTGATGCCCTTCGGGTTGAAAAACACCGGAGCCACTTATCAACGGCTCGTGAATAAGATGTTTGAATATCAAATAGGAAAAACTATGGAAGTTTATATAGATGATATGCTCGTTAAGTCTTCAAATGCAGTTGATTGTCTTAAACATCTGCAAGAAACTTTCGACATCCTAAGGAAGCATAATATGAAGCTTAATCTTGAGAAATGCGCGTTCGGGGTCAGCTCTAGTAAGTTTTTGGGATTTCTGGTATCGCAAAGGGGGATTGAAGTAAACCCCCCATAAGACTAAGGCCATAGAGGATATCCCGGACCAACTGACAAGTGTGAAGGAAGTCTAGATGCTTATAGGGAGATTGGCAGGTTTGAGCAGATTCATTTCCCGATCGTCAGAAAAGTGTCATCATTTCTTTGTACTTCTCGAAAAGAAAAATAATTTTGAATGGACCCCAGAGTGCCAGCAGGCTTTAAGGGATTTAAAGAAGTATTTCTCAAGCCCTCCATTGCTTTCAAAACCGAAAGAAGGGGAAAGGTTGCTGGTTTATTTCACGGTCTCGGAAGTTGCAGTAAGTGCGGTTATAATCCTAAAGGACAAAGCTACACAATATCCCATTTATTATGTTAGTAAAATTTTAATGGGAGCATAAACTTGTTACCCACATTTGGCAAAACTGTCCTTAGCTCTCGTAGTCACCGCCGAAAGTTGAGGCCCTATTTCCAATGTCACCCGATAACAGTGGTGTATACTTTCCCTTTGCGGAACATCCTCCATAAACCCGAGCTCTCGGGTAGGTTGGCCAAATGGGTCATCTAAATGAGTGAGTTAGACATAGAATATAAGTCGATGACTGTAATTAAGTCGCAAGTCTTGGCTTACTTCGTGGCCAATTTCAGTTCGGGATTATTGCCATAGGAAACCAAGGAAGCAATGATGATGTCAGAATCAACATCAGGGGTTTGGACCTTATTTACGGATGGAGCTTTCAACGTGAAAGGCTCCGAGCTCGATATAGTCTTAATCGTGCCTTCGAGAGAAACACTGAGGCAAACCATCAGGATGGTCCATTTAACTAACAATGAAGCAGAGTATGAAGCTTTAATTGCAAGACTCGATTTGGCTTGGGGACTTGACTCCGAGGTCATCGAAATCAAATGTTATTCACAGTTGGTGGTAAATCAGGTCTATGGGATCTTCGAGACCAAAGAGGAGTGGATGCAATAATACATGGTAAAGGTTCAAGCTCTGCTGGCGCGATTTTGTAAGTGGTCAATTACTCATATCCCAAGGGAAGAAAACGAAGGAGCATATGCATTGGCAAACCTAGGATCATCAACAACAATAAAGGGATCAGAGTCTGGGTCGGTAGTACAACTAATGAACTCAGTCCTAGATACAGATGGTTACTCTGAGGTAACATCAAATAGTCCAGTCTGGGACTCGAGAAATGAAATTATCGATTATATCGAACATGGGAAGCTTTCTGAAGAACCCAAGATGTCCCGGGCGCAGCGCGCCAAAGCAGCGGAATATAGCTTCAAGGGAAGCCAATTGTATAGAAAATCTTATCAAGGCCCGCTGGCCTGAGGCTTAGGAGTGTCCGAAGCTAACTATTTCATGAGAGAGGTTCAGGAAGGGATATGCGGCAACCACTCATGCGCAGATTCCTTGGTTTTGAAGTTGGTAGGGGCAGGGTATTACTGGCCCCGCATGGAACAAGACGCCAAGGACTTCGTGTGTAAATGTGATAAGTGTCAATGCTATGCGCCACTGGTGCATCAACCAGAAGAACCCTTACATTCAGTCCTATCGCCGTGGCCATTCATAAAATAGGGAATGGACATCGTCGGACCATTACCACCGGCTCCCGGAAAGGTAAGATGTCTTATAATTTTAACTGACAAATTTTCTAAGTGGGTGGAGGCAGGTCCTTATCAGAAAATCGGAGAACACGAAGTGGTGGATTTCTTATGGAAAAATATAATTTGCAAGTTCGGAATACCAAAAGAGATAGCATGCGACAATGGGCCATAATTTATCGGCGTAAAAGTTCCAAAGTTCCTCAAAGATTTGAAAATAAAGAGGATCACATCTTCCCATTGTCATCCGAGCGCAAATGGTCTAGTGGAGTTGACGGACAAAGTAATTATTCAAAGCCACAAGAAAAGTTTGGAAGCGGCTAAAGGAAATTGGCCCGAGGAATTACCCGGAGTTCTATGGGAATTCCGAACTACGGCCAAGTCGAGCACATGAGAAACCCCTTTTTCCCTCATGTACGGTGCAGAAGCTTTAATCCTGGTAGAAATAGGGGAACCAACCTTAAGATTCTTCCAGGCAGAAGAAGAATCTAACAACGAAGCAATGCTTGTCAACTTGGAACTGCTCAATGAACGCCGGGAATTGGCATATGTAAGAATGGTAGCTCATAAGCAAAGAATGGGGCGATATTATAATCCAAGAGCCAACTTCCGTTATTTCAAAGTAGGTGTCTTGGTCCTAAGAAACGTAACTCATAATACCCGAGAGCTCAATGCGGGGAAGCTAGGTCTAACGTGGGAAGGCCCCTACCGAGTTTCAACTATCACTGAAAAAGGTTCATACGAGTTGGAAAACCAAAATGGAGAGAAGTTGCCAGCAATTTAAATGTGACACACCTCAAAAGATATTATTGCTAATGAACATTGTCTGATCGAAAAGTATGTGCTGCATTCTTTTTTCCTTCGTTCAGTTTTTGTCCCAATTGGATTTTTCTGGCAAGGTTTTTAACAAGGCAACAACAGAAAGCATACTACGAAGAAAGTAGCAATAAGACCTTTAATAGCAAGGCGCACTAGCAGAGATCCACTTGGGGATGGTTAATCTTTTGCTCTATAGAAAATTCCCACATTGAAGTTAAGTTTGTTGTTGAGAAAAGGTTATCTAATCATACACAAGCACAAACCACTAGAGGATTGTTAGATATTCCTTCGCTCGATAGCATAAATTCCTAAGGGGAAGTAAAGTATGTTACCAAGTTAAGGATTATATAGCAATGCATTAGTGGAATCTTAGAAGATACAAGTCTTCCTCTATTCCAATTCACATTCTTCGCATTCGAACACTGGGGGAGGAATGATATGAGAATACGGCAATAATGACTGCCACATCGACCGGGAATGAAGAACCGGAGATATAATTACATCATGGAGACCGGTGACCGCGCGAACATCCTCGTAGAAACAAGTTGTACAAATTAGCCACAAGCAATGGCAATTTCTTTTCAGCATAGCAAATGCTTATGTAATTTTTAAAAATAGAATGAATAAAATGAAATCCTTTTGTTTTTATATTGTTTCTTGTCTGAACGATAAATTAACTTTGTCATTTGAAGTAAACAAGTATTTCAAATACTAGTGCTCTAATGAACATGAGACGTCCTCTTCAAGAGCACTATAAACATAACAGGGACCTCTCTTATAAAAATCCTCACGATAAAGGGTTGGTTCCGGAAGTATTTATGCCCGGAATCAAATATGCCATCGGGGAAAAATACACCTGAAGCCGCATACGAAAAGGACGCAAAATGTAAACTTGTGAAAATACTTATCAAAGCCCTCATGGAAAAGGGTTGATGCCCGGAGCCAAAAATGCTTTCGGGAAGAATACACCCAAAAGCTTCACATAATAAGACGCAAAAAAGTCTGGCAAAAATTCTTAAAGAAAATGCAAAGATTAAAGGCTTGCATGAATATTTTAACGATGAGAAGACTAAAACAATACTTAAGCAAAAGATGTTTTTATTTACAAAAACATGACAAAATGGCATAGATACGAGACTAGAAAAAGGAAAAGAAAAGATAAAATGCATTGTCTCCGGAACCAGGAGGAAGGGAAGTATTTGCGCCCCCGGAAGAAGTAGACGGATCCACTGATAGCTCCATATTTTCACCAGTTTGGCCTTCGACATCATCATCCTCTGATTCTTCTTCAGTTCCCGAAAACTATGAATCGGAACCAGAAGGATCGGGTGCATCAAACCTCGATGGAAGTCCACTTTAGCATCTAACTCAAGCTTGCGGGCCTTAGCAATTTCGGCATCAAAATCAATGACACCAGCTTTGGCCTCTCCCAAAGTTTTTCTCCTCATGTTGTACATGGCATAAGTTTTATCAACAACAAGGGAAGCCGCTCAGCACTTGAGTTCTTCTTTCAGTTGGGTTACCTCGGCAGAAAGGTTTTTCAAGATGGACCTAGCAGATTTGAGGCTGACATCAAGGTCACGGACAAATTGTTATTTAGCTAGGCATGTTTTTCTCCAATAGCAGCAAGATCTTCAATTTGGAGTTCAAGGCTGCCTCTAAGTTAATCACTCTTATAGTGGAGGCAACCTCACATTCGGTTGCATCAAGAACGACGTTATGGACTTCAACCCATTTGGCCCTGGCTTCATCAAATCTAACCCTCAATGGGACCAATTTCTTGTCTAAGTATTACTACTTCTTGCTCACTCAGCCAAAAACGAGCCTCCTATACAACAACCTCAGTGGCTTTGGCTTCCAGTTCTAAAAGGCGAGTGTCATGTTGCTCTCGCTCTACCAAAAGCTGATCCCGTGCAAAGATAATCTCTTATTTTTCACGAATAAACCTCTGAAGGCCCTTGAAAGTAAGAAAGTTAGCCTACAAAGTAATAAGAGTGAAATTCAGGAGATATTCACACCCAAAAATAGAAGAAGTAATAAAGGAAGAAAGGAACATACTGCTTCAACAAACACTCACTTGAGAGTGCTTGAATCTTTTCTTAGTCTTTCTCTGAAGCCAAAGGCTTCAGCTAATTAGCAAGCTCCAGTGGACAGGATAGTAAGTTGCATCTGGTAGAGACCGAAAGACTAACGTTCCTCCTCCTTTGTGGATCTTCAGAAGGGGCAGCATAATTTTACCCCAAATTTCCATGAACTGGGGACTGTGGAAGAGGAACACCTTATTCGTGGTGAGACGCGGCCGGCATAGGTGGTGTAGCAAGAGATGGTAGAAGAATGGATGAAGATGGAAATGATGTAGCAGTTTATGGTTTTGGTGAAGATGGAGATGAAGCTGATGGAGTTGAAGAGTGAAAAGCAGCTGCATCAAATGTAGTGTTGGTTATTGGATGTTCACCAACCAAAAATGGCAAGGGTACAGTACTCAGCTCCGCAGTACGGACACATCAATTGGGGCCCAAAAATGGGAGTGACATTATCTACTAAATCAAAATTTCCCCAAAGTGTCGAGGCATCGTCCTTGGTTGGTGTAACTCTTTCAATAGGTTGAGCATCCTGTTAAGATGATGAGGATCTTCGTCTTCTATGTAGAGAAGCTCCCTCATCACTAGCTTCATCATCATCACCAATCAGCACGGTGTCTATGGCCAGCCCGGAAGGAGGGCCAGTCACCATCGCTACCGAAGATGACCCAGAGGCATTGATCCTCGCCCTTTTATGTTTTTCCCCGGCTGCAGAGAAGCATCTTCTCCTTGGTTGTTTGTCTTCCAGTTGGGGACTCCAAAAATAGGTATTTGCTATCGAAGCAGACCTGGAGCCACCTGATTGAGTAAGCTCCTCCTGAAGCAGCCTCGCTACATCAGCAGGATCAACCAAGACATCATCCTTAGGAATAACAACAGAGCTCGCGGGTAGACCTAATTCTTAGACAGGTTAGAAGAGATCAATCAGGTTCTTTACATTAAAAATTGCAAATAAGATGAGTTTGAATTACCATGATTCTTGGTCTTTCACCCGTATTTAGGGGCCAGTTCTTTCCACAAGCGGGTCTTGAATGTCGTAACGTCCAAGATGTTTTGTACCCACCGGTCCAAACCTTCATTCACTGATGAGACCCATCGAGTTACTGAAACAAACGAATGATGGAGGATAAACACGGCCAATAAAATATTTTTAGTAAAATAAAATACTAAACAAATAGGTTACGAGTGCGGTTCCAAGTAGTCGTAAAGGATGAAGTCGTTGCCGATATGATATCGTCAGTGGCAATTGCAACGAACCGTTCCACCCACCCACGGTCGTTTTCATCATCCATGCTAGACAATAAATCATGGTGACCATACTTGCAGAGGTTTATCAATCCCCCGCGGAAGATTTTGGAAGAATAAAGATTTATCATGTGAGCTAAAGTTAGCTCCTCTCCAGTTTCCTGGCATAAATGCCGAAGGCAAGCAACCGTCCTCCATACAGAAGGACTTACTTGTGCCAAACACACCTGGTAAAGGAGGCAAAACTCTGCAATCACGGAGTCAAGCTCTCCGCTCAAAGAAAATGCACCCAAAGTAAAGGGATACATGTAAACATATGTAAAACTCTCCTTGGGAAGGGTGACTCGCTTTGATAGATCAGGAGCGATAATTTCTAAGTCATGGTAGTGATGGTAGCCTAGAAATATGAATTTTTGGCTTTACTTCACCTATTATTTGCGATGCTTTAGTCGTGTTTGGGATTAAAGTAAAGAATTTACACTCATTACATGTGCTTCTTATGTGTAAGAACAAATTTGACTGAAAGTTGGCTAAATAAAGACAAATGGGGCACAAGAAATAAAAGATCAAGAAAATTCCTCCAAGTCATTTTGATTGGCTCATAATTATGTGATGAGTGGACAAAGAAAAAAGGAAGACAAAAGACCAACAACTAATTAAAGGCAAACAAAAAACATGCAACATAAGAAATTAAAGAAAAGGCTAAGAGAAACGTACTTGCCAGCAACGAAACAGACTTGGTGCGTCACATTGCGCGTCGCATTGTGCGGCGCAGCAACAGAAAATAGAAGTAGAAATTGAATTTATCAGCGGTCTGTACTTCCACACTAATGCCCCACATGGCGCGTCGCCACATGCGGCGCGCCTATGCAATGTTTACAGAGTATTTTCCGATTTCGGGCAGGAGAAGATGTTTTCATCTAGGCCCGACCCTACTTGGTATAAATACATGAAAAAATATTATTTTGGGACTTTTGACACATTTAAGACCTACGGATACTAAGGAGGAGGTGGAGAAGCGAAAGCACAAGGGATTCATTATTCAATCCTCACTCAAAACAAGAGTTTTCTTTATATATGTGATGAATTACTCCATATCTATGGAGTAGTTCTCTTTAGGGATTGATGGATTTGGTGTATTGATATTTGTTTGTGGATATTAACCCTAGTTTTTATGTATTGAATCATTTTGGATGTTTTAATTATTTCATCTATATTCACATGTTCATGTTATTGAGAGAAGCATAACTTGTGATATCTTTGCATTATTTCTTTGGTTTGAATTCATTAATTCTTCTTAGTAATCGAAAGAGGGTAGTTGAATTGTTGATTAAACCTAGTTAGGAGGATAATCGAAAGAGATTCTCCTAAAGACCAATCCATTACGAATTCTTGCTTATCTTCACCGAGCTTAAATTAGTTCATACTGTCAAGTTGGGACTTAAACGAGAGAGTAGTTTCTGCTAAACGTTTGAACTAATAATTGAGTGAATTCGAGAGACTCACTTAAATATTAGAAGTGAATTAACTAGAGTTAAATCCCAGATAATTATCTTGTACCTATCCAATCAACCCTTATCTTCTCCCATTGATATCTTTTTTGCTTACTTTTGTTGCGATTGTCATTAGTCAATTAGCTCTAGATTCTTAGTTAATTTTAGTTTTTAATCACATAATTCTCAACTGTTGATTATCCTGGATAGAAATCTAATTACAAACTACGATAATAATGTTTAACTCTAATCTCTGTGGATACGATATTATACTATATTATCTTTGACTAGCGAGCATATTTAGGTGTATGTTTTAAGCTCATCAAATTCTGGTGTCGTTGCCGAGAATTGGTAATTAATAGTGTTTGAAATAATTTTTTGTGCTAATTCAGGAATTATGTTTTAGTTTTTTTTCTTTTCTTTTTCCTTTTCTATTTTATTTTCTTTATTAGTTAACTTCTTTTCAAGATTTATTTTTTAGTACCTAACAAGTTAGAGAAGATACTATAGATATTGAACTCAAAATGCTATGAAGATGGAGTACAACCAGCCTAAGAAAACGGTTGAAGAGTTAGCAGCTAAATATTATCAGCGGTCTGCTATGTGTTTTAAATGCGGTGAAATCATATATGGGTTGACTGTCAAGTAGGTATGTATTCCTCCTATGGTTCGTATTTTGAATAGTCTCACTCTGTTTCTAGTCCGTACAGGTATGAGGATTCATATGGGCACAATCTTGACTCTGGTTGGGATGAATACCCTTATTATAACTGGAATGGAAGCGAAGTGAGACAACCGCCTCAATGGGAGAATGGTAGTTTAGTAGAGCTTGTGTATAAGTTCATAAATAAGGTGGAAGAGAGATTTACACAAGATGATGAAGCCATTAACAACCTAACAATGCAAGTAAGTCAAATAATAAGTACACTTTCAGAAATCTCATTGCGTTGTGATGGTGAATATATGGAGGAGATACCTTGTGAGAACGAGCCTACTCAAGAGGATGAGCATCCAAAGAGAGAGCTTTCCACTGTTCAAGAGGACTCTGATTCAACTGAAATGATTGAAACCAAGGTTGTGGTTGATTGTGAAGCAACGGAAGAAGAGTTCAAACCCTATCCGATGTTCCACATTTGCAACATTTGGTAGAAGAGAATGAGAAACAAAAGTTCTTGGACATACCAGAGGAATATTCACTTGAACTTTCTTCTTTGTTTCCTTATTCTAACCTTGATCATATGGATTTTATTTTTGGAAATTTACAGGAATATATATGGATTGATCCTGTGAAATAATGCAGAAATAAGTTAAGGATGAACATGAACGAGCAATTCAATGATCAAGATGAGGACAAGAAAGAAAGAAAAGAGTGGGTCTTGCAGGTATCCTCAGAAGAATTGAGTTTAATGAGCTCCATAAAGAATCCCAAGGAGCGGAAATGAGGAATGAACTCAGAATTAGGAATGCAGTTCATAAGTTCTCGGAAAAGAAGAAAATTCAAGGAAGTTTTCTTGACCTTATGCTTTTTAATTGTGTGACATGCCACAACTTAAGGTGTGGGGTAGGGTGATAATTGTATGTTGTATGTATATGTGTTAGTTTTTGTTGTTTTAGTAGTTAGAAAAAAAACATAAAAATTTTAAATTTTTTATTTTTCCCGGCGTGGATATCATTCGATAGGTCTCTTGAGGGATTAAAGTCGAAAGAAAAAGACAAAAGGATTTTATTTTGTTAGGTAGTGTAAAAATTCTCCCTTGATTTTTCTTTGTGTCGCGGTTCTTTTCCAAGGGTTTTGTTTGAATCGAGTGTAGTTAGATTTTGGTTTTTAGAAGTAGGAATCCTTGTGCTATGATATGAATTGGAAACAATGTTTCTTAACTTTATTATGCCTTGGTAATAGTGAGTTCTTTAGTTGTGATGCTTAGGCTCCGTTTTTTACTCTTGCATACGTACATTAAATTGTATAAGTTTAACTTTGCTTAACTACTTTGACTAGAGTGTGTTGATGATCCGATATTGAGTGAGTTAGGTGCCATGTGTGTGTGTGAGGTTTTATATTATTCTGTGCATTGCATTTTATGTCTAGAACTTGCCCCGTGTGTTTGCGAAGCGAAATAGTAGTTTTGTTCAGTCTAGAAAGTGATATAGGCATTTCTTTATTGAGCCAGTTATATGCTTTTACCCACCTATTTGTTATGTATCTTAATTAACCCTTTTGAGCTTGTAATCTTGTTTCTTTGGAAACCATATTACAAGCTCTACCCAATTATTTGAATTGATCATCTATGTGAACCAATTTAACTCTCCTGAGTACCTGAATTTGTATGAACTACGTAAAAGTTGAAGTGTGGGGTGGTTGGATTGGCTTTTGAGTGAAACTAATGAAATAACGAGAAAGGTGAATTGTTTTAAAAGAATAAAGATCCACTTGAATAGAAGTGAAAAATAAAAAGAAAGAAAAACAAATGTTGTATTGTTTGTCACAACCCAAAATTCCCACCTTCGTGACCGTGATGGCGCCTAACATTTCACTTGCTAGGCAAGCCAACGTTAGAAAAATCTTAACCATTTTAAACAAATCAATGTAAGCAAAAATTAATTACTGAAATAAAGTGCAGAAGACCACAATAACCGAATCATCAAAATACATCCCTGAATCTGGTGTCACAAGTGCACGAGCTACTAGGATAATAAAAATAATGGTCTGAATAAAATTCAAGTTGTTTGAAAGATAATACATAGCTAAGATAAGATAGAAGGGGATTTCAGAACTGCGGACGCTATGCAGTTATACCTCAAGTCTCCTCTAGGTAGCTGAATCCGAGCAAGTCTATAGTACGCCGCTGGGACCAACTCCAAAATCTGCACATGAAGTGCAGAGTGTAGTATGAATACAACCGACCCCATGTACTCCGTAAGTGTCGAGCCTAACCTCGACGAAGTAGTGACGAGGCTATGACAAGACATGTACGTAAATAACCTGTACAAGTATATACAAATACGAAACAACAATAATACAGTAAATAATAATTTATAAATTTGGGAGGGAACATGCGAAGGGGAATGATATAGAAATTTCAGCAGGAGAAGTGTTACGTAGCAGTCAATTAATTCATCAATAATAAAATGAGCAACTGATAATATGAAAATGGCACGACACCACCCTTCGTGCTTTTACTCTCATTCCTCCCATAATTTGATAAATAAATAATAATAATTGGCATGGCATCACCCTTCATGCATTAACTCTCTTTTGGCACGACATCACCATTCGTGCTTTTACACTCTCTGAAAATGGCACGGCATCACCCTTCGTGATTTTACACTCAAAAATGACACGGCAACACCCTTCGTGTTTTTACACTCTTTCTCACCATGTAAATGATAGTATAAATAATACAAATGGTACGGCATCACCCTTCATGCTTTTACACTCTTTCTCACCATATTCAACAATAATTAAATTAATAAAATTTCATGAATAATGATCAAATAATCAATAATATACTTAAGCATGAATATATTAATTAAATAAGAAATTATTCAAAATGAAATAAATTCCTCCAGCATGCTTTGACACAACCACAACGCATAAGTACTCGTCACCTCACATATATGTTATACCCCGCACATTAAATTACGTAGCAAATAGACAAATAAATCTTAGTCCCTCAAGTCAAGGTTAACCACGACACTTACCTCGATTTGCAACCAAATTCAAGATTCCAATAAATCTTTGCCTTGTGAATTCGTGTCTGAAATCCTCAAATCTAGTCATAAACAATTCAATATATTCAATACAAATCGCAGGAATTGATTTCATATGAATTCACTAATTTTCTGGATTAAAATCCGAAATTCATTTTAAAAATTGGCAGTGGGACCCACATCTCAAATCCTAGAAAACTCACAAAAACCGAACACCCGTCCTGATACGAGTTCAACCATACAAAAATTATCAAATTTCGACATCGGATTGGTTTTCAAATCTTCATTTTACATTTTTGGAAGATCTTATAAAAATCCCAATTTCTTCCATCTAAATCCAAAATAAAAGATGAATATTGACATGGATTTATGAAATGTAATCACTTTCGGATATAGAATACTTACCCAAGTCGAAATCATAAAAAATCCCTTTGGAACCGCCTAAATCCGAGACTCAAAACTCAAAAATGATTTAAAATGGCTAACTTCCGATTTTATGGGTTCTGCCCAGCATTTTCGCGCCTGCCCAGCATAGGACCACATCTGCGGACCTTCACATAGCAGAAGCGATTGTGCAGAAGCACGAAGGAAGTAGCAGAAGTGAGACCTCCGCATTTGCGTTCTCTCAGCCGTAGAAGCGGCATCGCTCCTGCGCAAAATGCACCGCAAAAGTGGTCAGGAGGTGACCATTTCCCACGCCACATAAGCGACCAAAATTCTGCATAAGCGGCCTCTCACCTGCGGCCAAAATTGCGCTGGTGCGACGCACCAGAACCAGACATGTGTTCTTGAATACAAATGGTCTGAAATTCGTCTGAAACTCATCCGAGCATCTCGGGACCTCGTCTGAATATTTCAAAATATCCCGTAATATAATGCGGACTTACTCAGGATTTCAAATCACGTCAAACAACATCGATATTATAATTCAACCTCGATTCGAACTTTTGATTTTTCAAACTTTTCACTTTGCAAAACTCATGCCAAAACATATTAAACGAATCCAGAATGACGTCAAATTTGCACACAAGTCATAAATGACATAACAGAGTTATTTTAATTTTTGAAATCTCAATCTGAGTCCGATATCAATAAAGTCAAATCCTTGGTCAAACTTTAGAAACCTTTAGCCTTTAGATTTCTTGTTTTCATTAAATAGCAATAATTTGAGCTAAGGACCTCCGAATTCGATTCCGGGCATACTTCCAAGTCTCAAATTACGATACGGACCTACTAAAACTGTCAAAATACTAATCCGGGTCCATTTGCTCAAAATATTTACCGAAGTCAACTCAGATGAGTTTTAAAGCTCTATTTCACATTTTAATAAATGTTTCATATAAAAACTTTCCGTAAAATTATTCGGATTGTGAACACTAGTCGGGAAATGATAAATAGTGCTATTTGAGGTCTTAGAACACAGAAATGAATGTTTAAATAAAATATGACATTTTTGGGTCATCACATTGTTGTGCAAAACTAATTCTTGATAGTGGTACCTCTTGATGTAATCGTGCTTAAAAGAATTGGGAGTTAATGTATATTGATGTGAAGGTGGAGTTATGATTTGACATAAGTGTAGGGTTTGAATAATGAAATATATGTATTAAAGTGCTTAGGGAGGTGTAGTCACTCTTACATCTAAATATATCCTACATGTCCCGTAGCCTACATTACAACCAATTAAAGTTCTACTTGATCCTTGACTGAAGGAGCTCAAATAGTTGAATAGTACACTACGGGCAAGCCTATAGTTCATCTTTACGAGCATGTGAATGTTATTTCTGAGAGTGAGTGAATTCTCTCTATCTTGGGTTCCTAATTGTTCTTAGCTTTGATTGTGTGTGGAACTACTCTCTATTGTTGTGTGAGGGCACTTGATTCAAGAAGGAAAGGTAATGTCATTGACCTCTATGTTAGAGTAAGTGAGCGGATTGTGAAAATGTGTGGGACTTGTGAGTCAAAACTTAAAGCGAGGATGTTACGGTATTGTGCTTAATCTATTTTAAATATTCTTGGCATGATGAGTTAGGGAAATTACTTGAAAAGGTCGTCTCTAATTGAAGTATAGGTTGAATGTTTGAGGACGAGCAATATTCTAAGTGTGGTGTGTTGATGGTAGCCTAGAAATATGAATTTTTGGCTTTACTTCACATATTATTTTCTATGCTTTAGTCGTGTTTGGGATTAAAAGTAAACAATTTATACTCATTACGTGTACTTCTTATGTGTAGAAACAAGTTTGAATGAAAGTTGGCTAAAATAAGACAAATGGGCCCCAAGAAATAAAAGAGCAAAAAAATTCCTTTAAGTCGTTTTGATTGGCTCATAATTATGTGATGAGTGGACAAAGAAAAAAGGAAGACAAAAGACCAACAACTAATTAAAGGCAGACAAAAAGCATGCAACAAAAGAAATTAAAGAAGAGGCTAAGAGAAACGTACCTGCCAGCAACGAAACGGACTTGTGCGTCGCATTGTGCGGCGCAGCAATAGAAAACAAAAGTAGAAATTGAATTTGTCAGCGCTGTACTTCCCCACTAATGCCCCGCATGGCACGTCACCCAGTGCGGCGTGTCTATGCCATGTTTATAGAGTATTTTCCTATTTCGGGCAGAAGAAGGCGTTTTCTTCTGGGCCCGACCGTACTTGGTATAAATATAGAAAAAAATATTATTTTGGGACTTTTGGCACATCTAAGTCCTAAGGAGGCTAAGGAGGAGGTGGAGAAGCGAAAGCACAAGGAATTCATCATTCAATCCTCACTCAAGATCAGAGTTTGGATCGTTTTATGTTTTTCTTTATATTTGTGATGAATTACTCCATATCTATGGAGTAGTTCTCTTTAGGGATTGATGTATTTTGTGTATTGATATTTGTTTGTGGATGTTAACTCTAATTTTTATGTATTGAATCATTTTGGATATTTTAATTGTTGCATTTATATTCACATGTTCATGTAATCGAGAGAGGCATAACTTGTGATATCTTTGCATTATTTTGTTGGTTGAATTCATTAATTCTTTTTAATAATCGAAAGAGGCTAGTTGAATTGTTGATTAAACCTAGTTATGAGTATAATCGAAAGAGGTTCTCCTAAAGACTAATCCATTACGAATTCTCGCATATCTTCACCGAGTTTAAATTAGTTCATACTATGAGGTTGAGACTTTATTGAGAGAATGGTTTTTGCTAAACGTTTGAACTAATAATTGAGTGAATTTGAGAGACTCGCTTGATTATTAGAAGTGAATTAACTAGAGTTAAATCCCGGATAATTATCTTCCACATATCCAATCAACCCCTATATTCTCCCATTGATATCTTCTTTGCTTGCTTTTGTTGCGATTGTTATTAGTCAATTAGCTCTAGATTCTTAATTAATTTTAGTTTTTAATCACATAATTCTCAATTGTTGATTATCCTGGATAGCAATCTAACTACAAACTACGATAATATTATTTAACTCTAATCCCTGTGGATACGATATAATACTATATTATCTTTGACTAGCGAGCATATTTAGGTGTGTGTTTTAAGCTCGTCAGGCAGCGACAGTCTTCCTTCACAACAGTAATGCTCGAAGGACGTATGGAAAAAAGATACGTGCTAACAGCCCATGTACGAGAATTAGCAGTAGGGAATTTCTCTTCGAAGTCTTTTGTGGTGATAAGACTTCTAGGGATAATGGAGCCTACTGTTGGAGGAGAAGTCCATGTTTTGTTTTTGCTTTTTGAAGAACAAGTACGTTTTGATGAAGAAACCAGTGTAGGAAAGAAAGGGTCTTTCGTTTGAAGAGAATTGGAAAAAAGATGAAGAAACAATATTCAAGTTAGATGAAGGAAGTTTGAAAAGTTATGAAGTATGAGGGTGGAAGTTGATACGTATAAGTAAAACTTTTGGCTACTAAATTCATGGCCATTATTACCTCGATAATCGGCAAAACATGTGCTTAATCATGGGAAGACGTGTGTTCGGGGCATTAAATGCGTAGAAACATGCGTCTAATCAACCGTCAGAAGCCTTTAGATGGAATTATAGTAATTCCCGCCAAAAGAGCATTTCTACCAACTTCTCGGCAACACAAAATTATGTCACAGAAAAGCAGGGGGATTATCTGTATTGGGTAAAATATATTATGACACATGGCCGTCCGAGAAAGGGACATGTGGAACCCAAAACAGGGGGATGACTGAAGACAGTTGTTTCATTTCTCACCGGAAGAATAATGCTCATAAAGATGTGTGACAACACGACTTGTCGTTTTAAGAATTTATGCCCCATTCAGCTACTTAAGGTCTCGAGCAACTTCGTAATATGTATTATGACTGGCGTGTGCGGACAGGGTGCCGAGTGGCTCGAATGAGTTTGGGGGTGAGTTTTGAGCGAGTCCGGGTATTTCGGCACTCTAATGTTGTTCTAGAACTTTTGGAAGTGCGGGGGCACATTTTTGAGTGTTGAGGCAAAAAAAAGTACGGACCGCAGATGAAAAGTGTGGATCGCGCATTTCTTCTCGCGGCCGCACTTCAGGGGGTTCTGCAGGTTCAATGATCTGACTTCAGAAGCTTATATCTTTTAATTTATAAGGAATTTGGAGATAATTCAAAAACGAAAGTTGTAGTCCTTTGAATCTAGTTTCCAGAAAGATATACCATTAATCATTTGGACATTCTTAGAGAAAGGTATGATCAATTTATTAAAACCTGATAGTGCAAAGCTGCTGAAGTGTGGCCGCACAATTTGGAGTGCGATCGCAGCACCTGGGATATGCGACCGCACAAGAAAATGTGTGGTCAGCACAATTAGAGGTTAGATTGCGTACTATATAACCGAGGGTTAGGGTATTATTTCACGTTTGGACTTTGGGAGCTCGATTTGTGACGATGTTTCATGGGTTTTTCAAAACATTCATCGGGGTAAGTGATTCTAACTCGAATTTGGCTAATATACATGATTATATTATTATTTTTATCATTTAATTAGTATTTTGAGATGGAAATTTGAGGAAAATTGTAGAAATTTAATAAAAATAAAATTTATGATTTGGAGGTCGATTCGTTGTCGGAATTTGGTAAATTTGGTATGGTTGAACTCGTATCAGAATGAGTATTCGAATTTTGTAAAAATTTTATCGGGTTCGGAGAGGCGGACCCCGCGTTGACTTTGGTTGACTCTTTAGAATAAAATTTTAAGTCGACGTTTTATTATCCGGAATTATTTTCGATGAATTTTAATGAAGTTATACAACTAACTTGGATATATTTGAGCTGTCCGGAGGTCAATTCAAGCAAGAAGGAAATTTTTGAATATCATAATAACTTCAAAAGGGTAAGTATCTTGCCTAACCTTGAGTAGGGGAATTACCCCTTAGGCATCGAGTCTTATGTACCATTTGTGAAATGTGAAAAGTTGTGTACGCGAGGTGACGAGTACGTACTCGGACTTATATGTGCAAATTTTATTGGGTTAAAGTCTTAGGCATTATTGTGTAGTAAATTGGATAATTGTTGGCATTTATTAAATCATCTATTTGCCATGCATCAATCCTTGTTTGTTGAATTTGTTTTTATATGACAATTTGATGTGATTGTTACTTGAATATTTATGTAAATTCCGTGAGTTTGTTGATTTGATATTTTCTGGAAATAATTATATTATGAATTTTTCCATATGTAAATAATTAATTAACTTAGTCTAAATTGAGGCATTAATATAATTATCAAGAATTTGGATTAATGAATGCATTGCCCTATACTGAGTATTTTCTATCTCTGTTGATTGTTTTTGAAGTTTTATATATGTTGTGTGGAGTCTTGGGCTATTTTTGAGAAATTTATTTATTTTACTATATCATTGGAATTGGTTGTGGTTATTGGACAAATTGTGATAGGAATTGATTGTGTTGTGTTGTCGTGATAATATTCCGGGTAAATTATTGTGTGATTTGACTTATTATTATTAGGATATAAGGGTGGCATTTCACTGTTGATATTATGTGGGTATAAGGGTGGCATTTCACTGTAGTTATGTATGTTGGGATATTGTCTGGGTAGAGTGATAAGGGTGGATATTATACGAAGCGATAAAGGTGGCTATAGGAGCGATGAAGGTGGCTACTGATATTGTTAGGGCGAAGGGATAAGGGAGGCAATTATAAGAGTGATAAGAGTGGCTATAAGAGAGATAAGGATGGCTATTGTCAAGTATGATATGTGATGATGTGGAGTTATTGTGTTAATAATTTTTATGTAATGATGTGGGGTTATTGCGTTGATAATTTTCATGTGATGTTATAATTTTTCTTGTGTTTATTTTTATATTTTGTGCAACTTGTCCTGTTATTTCGGTAAACTCAATAGCAGTCTGATCTATATTGAAATTGGGAGCTTGTGGTTATTGCCAGGCGGATTATGTTATATGAGATCAGGTTGCACACCACAACAGATATGAAATGTGGGCACGAGGTGCCGTGGAAATATGATGATGATATTGGCAAGTGAGTTGTCCGTGCGGTTGTGATAGAGATATTGGCACGAGGTGCCGTGAAAATATGAAAGTGGGCTTAGACCCGTATTTTATGATTATGAGATGAGGTGTCACAAAGTGACTTTTATTTGAAAGGATTATATTCAAAATATTATTTGAAAGAATTATATTCGAAAGACATTTATTTGAAAGAATTATATTTGAAGGATATTTATTTGAAAGAATTATATTCGAAAGATATTTATTTGAAAGAATTATATTTGAAGGATATTTAATTTAAAGATGTATATTTTGAAGGACTTGATTATTAGTTGTACTTGTGTTCATTACCTGTTTGAGCAATATTTTATGAAGTTCTTGTTGCCTTGTTGTTTACATCACTAGTTGATTATTGTTGCTATCACTGCTATTAATTTTTTATTATTTTTGTATATTGTATTGCACAGGTTATTAGACTAGTGAGTATCTTGACTGTACCTCGACTACTCCATCGAGGTTAGTCTTGATACTTACTAGGTACCGACTATGGTGTACTCATACTACACTTCTGCATATTTTTGTGCAAAGCCAAGTATTAGAGATATCGGATTCGGACAGAGATTAGAGTGTGATCGCAAGGATTCAAAGTGGGGTTGTTTGGTTTGTCGCAGTCCCTTGGAGTCTTTCCATTTTTATTGTACTGTCCACTCTTATTCGAACAGTATTGTATATTCGATCCTTGGGATCACTGCATGTACTTAGTTCGAGTTCGTGACTCAGTATTACTAGTCTTGGGAGGTTGTTAATTAATTTCGCTGTTGGTTTCAATTATCTTATAAAAAATGGCTTGAAATGTAATTGTAATCGGCTTACCTAGACTTAGAGACTAAGTATCATCACGACGCCTGTGGTGGGATTTTGGGTCATGACAAGATGTGAAAATGCTCTTCTCCCGGTAGCATTCAGTAGAGAATATCCATAGCATTAAGATCAGCTACCCGTTACAAGGAATTTGGCATTTATGTTCACCATTACATCTTCATCAATGCCCTCATAATTGACATTAAAGAAGGGCATGACCCTAAGACTTTCTTCATAGCTATAAATAGTGAGCTCAGTTGTCATTGTAAATGGAGAATTTTCTGGCAAACTTACACTATACTTTATACAAAGCTCGATAGAGACTTATCTTCTTATTTATCGATTCTTTTGTTATTGTGCCCGGAAATCTTGTTCCCGGAATTCTTGCTTTTGTTGTTTCGTCTATATCTTAAGGCTAAGTATTGCGTAACTCTCTAATTATTTATTTATTTCAGGATTAAATTAATTCACTTATTTAGAAACAACGTATAACTTCAATCGTACCGTTTTACAGATAAACAAAGTTGTTTGGGTATCCTTTGCATTGCTATGATATCGCTCTTCAAGATAAAAAAAAAAAGTTCCTGACTTTTCTGCTTGGTTCCAGTGTCAATCAAATTGTTTACAATGACACATTCTCTTATTCCATAAGTGTTCGTTCACTTTATATTTCTTTGTTATTAATCCTAAATTCTACTTTAGTATATTGCTTTGATGTAAGAGTATATCTTTCTTCTAAGTAATTGTGAATCTTTTAAGACAAAAATTTACTGTAAATATAAGATATCCTACATAATCCCGTCTTTTGAAGTTCCAATCTTTCGAAATTGACAGGTTCACAGTTACCTTGATGGACCTTGTTCAAGGCACTAAATGAAAGTTAATGTATTATCATTATGTATCTTCTTCAGCTTGAAAGAAGTTGAAAGATGTAGATAGAGGAGATATATTGTAAAGACCTTGTTAGTTAGCAATACCTACAGGTTGAATCAAGTGTGCAGACATAAGTTGTAGGTTTTATTATTTAAAAACTGGTTAAATCGACCGAACCTACCGTACCAAATCGATTCTAGATTTCTTTTAATAAAACTATAGGTTTTTATATAAATCTATAATCGTACCGATAATTAGGGTAGATTTTTTATTTTACAAAAATAAACCAAAAAATTACCGAACCGTACCAAATAAATTTACATGTGAAAAATATATCTAGATATTAAGTTTAAAATAATAAAGCATTAAATTTTTCCTTGGCCGTTGGAATTATGAAAACAGTTACAAGCCACAAGTAATTAAACTTAAAATCTTAATTCCCAAACCTATTATGCTACTCTTATTGAAACTAAATTATTTCCAACATATTCACTAGCAAGATATAAGGTATTCTAGCGATTATGAGTAACAAACTACAAATGTTGAATATGTTTAATTTTGTATGATTTAGATTTATCTTTTTGAATATTTAATCTTCTCAATAGACTTTATTCTTGAGTCTCAACTTATTTAATATCTCTTCCACTAGTGTGATTTATATTATTTTTGGTATCTGCGTTGATGGATTTATATTCTTGTCATCTTTCATGTTTTCTTAATTTATCACCCTTTAAATAGTAAAACTATTTAGAGGGTTTTGCTAAGTCCTATAAAAATAAGTGTGTTTTTGCATTCTACTTCTAATAGCTACTTTTATATGACATTTAAAAAAATATCGAAAATTAACCGAATCGTATCGGTACCAAAGAGAAACCGACATGATTGAGACGGTTTCGAAAAGTCTAATTTTGGTTATACATAATAGAATAACCGAAAAATTGGTATGATACAAATTTTATAAAATAATCGAACGATTAACAACAACAACAACCCAGTATAATCCCACTAGTGGGGTCTGGGGAGGGTAGTGTGTACGCAGACCTTACCCTCCCCTACCCTAGGGTAGAGAGGCTGTTTCCGATAGACCATCGGCTTCCTCCCTCCAAGAATTCTCCACCTTGCTCTTGAGGTGACTAAAACTCACAACCTCTTGATTGGAAGTGAAGGGTGCTCACCACTAGAGCAACCCACTATTGTCATAAAATAATCGAACGATTGACATGGTGAATAACCCCTAGGTTTTATGCATGGTGAAAATGTTCGTACTTGCTAAGTTGCTTTCCTTCCCACAAGCCGTGTCAGCAGAAGGAAAAGGGGGTTAATTTTAGCCGGTATAAACTTACAAGAAAAACAAAAGGAACACTGGAAGTTTATAGAACAAAACATACTGTCTTTGTTCTTTTGCATATTGGAATTTTAACTATACATAATCATGAAAATTCTTAACAGGATTTGATTTCTTAGTTGCAATGTAAAAGTAAAGCTACATTACAATCTAAATTATTGGGCCCGCAAGCGCGGGCCAAAACTCTTCTAGTTTTAGAGATTTTTTGTTTCCTGTATAATATTTAAAACTTATTTACTAAAATTATTTAAATTTTGTGTAATGATCCAACCGGTTATTTTAATTTTTAAAATCACGTTCCCTAAAATAGAACTTTTCGTATGTGCTTTTATTAATTTATGACTTGCGGGGATAGTTGGTTAGGGATTTGAAAGTGTTTGGGTTGAAATCGGAACATTTGGTTCCTTAAGTACTTTAAAAGGCCAAGTTTGACTTCGGTCAATATTTTGAGAAAACGACCACATAATAGAATTTTGACGATTCCAATAGCTCTGTATGGTAATTTTGGACTTAGAAGCGTGTTCGAAAATTTATTTGGAAGTCCGTAGTTAAATTAGGCTTGAAATGACTAAAATATGAATTTAAGTTGGGAAGTTAGACCAGGGAGTTGACTTTTTGATATCGAAGTCTGAATCCAGTTCCGAAAATTTTTATACCTCCGTTATGTCATTTATGACTTGTGTGCAAAATTTGAGGTCAAACGGACTTAATTTGATAGGTTTCGACATCAAATGTAGAAGTTGGAAATTTTAAGTTTCATTAAGCTTGAATTGGAGCATGATTCGTGGTTTTAGCGTCGTTTTATGTGATTTGAGGTTTCAAATAAGTTCGTATGATGTTTTAGGACTTTCTGGTATATTTGGTTGAGGTCCCGATAGCCTCGGGTGAGCTTCGGATGCTTAACGGATCAAAAGTTAGACTTAAAACAATTGCTGCAATTTTTCTCTTCTGCTGGAAATTATGGGTTGTGATCGAGCCCAAGATCGAGGCCATGACTGAGGGTCATGATTGAAGGCAGGGCTCGAGGATCATGATCGAAGGCCCATGCTCGAGAGTCATGATAGAAGACAAAGGCTCGAGGGCCATGATTGGAGCCACGATCGAGGCCGAGGATCGAGGTCATGATCGAAGACCCAGGCTCAAGGACCATGATTGAACCACGATCAAGGCCGAGAATCGAGATCATGATCGAGGGTTGTCTGGGCAGAATTATAAAAGAGGGCATTTGTCCCATTCGCCATTTTTAACAAATAGGAGCTTGAGGAAAGGCGATATTTGATAGATTTTCAAGGAAAACACATTGGAGTAAGTGATTTTAACTCGGATTTGGTCAATATACACGAATATATCATTATTTTCACTATTTAATTAGTATTTTGAGATTGAAATTTGAATTTTTTTTAGAAATCTCATAACAACGAATTTTTGAGATTTCGGTATTGATTCGGAGTCAGATTTGAGCGAAACTGGTATGGTTGGACTCATAATTTAATGGTTATCAGATTTTATAACTTTCGCCGGATTCCGAAACGTGGGCCCCACAAAAATTTTTTTAATTAATTTCGGATTTTTATTAAAAAATATAGTATTTTATTATGAAATTGATTCTATAATTTTTGGTGACTGTATCGAATTATTTTTGGTTAGATTCGAGCCAATCAAAGTTGGATAATCGAGGAAAAGGCCTACTAGTGGATTAAATTGGAGCAAGACGAGGTAAGTCTATTGTCTAATCTTGTGAGGGAGAAATTACCTCATAGGTAATTAAAGTAATAATTGTTGCTAATTGTGGGGGCTACGTACGCACGAGATGACGAGAGTCCGCACATAACCACTATTAATGCTAAAGTCCGGGTAGTTTAGGACTCAAAGTATGAATTACTTGTGTAAATTGTATTCTTTTATATAGATTTTTATAGATTACTTGTGTAAATTACTTGTGTAATATAGATTTTTATATTTTAATATTTTTTTATATAACAATTCACAATATATATATATATATATAATATAAAAATCTCATATGCTTAATTTTCTGTTTAAATTAATTAAATATTAAAAGAAATTATTCATCCTCCCGAATTTATCTTATAATGAATATACTCTCCTTCCGTAGGTACATAAGAAAATGTCCTCCTTTCTTGTGGAGTGGGTCGAACGCCTCGGCAGGATAGATGCATCTATGGATCGCGCCGCACGTCCATCGGTAGTGTACACGACACTCTGGATCGTGTCGTACGACTTCGGCAGAAATCGTGCCTAATAATAATAACTACATGATACTTGGATAGTTTATTGCAGCTTATAAAGCTAATTGATAAATTGAAAATTTATTGGAATTAAAGGAATTTAATTAATATATATTGAGAATCGTTGCATTTGAGGGAATTTAATTATTTCTGCTGATTAAATAAAATTATTGTTGACTTTATGAATCATGTTGAGTTAAATAAATTCTAATTTATTCTATTTAATATTGTTGACCCTTAGTGAGTGTCAAAGTCGACCATCTCGTCTCTACCACTTCGAGATTAGGCTTGATACTTACTGGGTATACGTTGTTTTTGTACTCATACTACACTTGCTGCACTTTTTGTGCAGGATCGGAGACAAGCACTAGTGGAGGACCTATCATCGCACATCCACGTTATCTAGAGGCGTAGTGGTGAGCGGCCTTTCTGAGCCGTTCTGCAGCTACCAGTGCCTATTCTTGCATTTTATTCTGTCTATTTTTATTTCAGACAGTATTTGAAGTTTTATATAATCTACTAGATGCTCATACACTTGTGACACCAGGTCTTGGCACACACATTGGAAGAATTTGGAATTGGTATTATTTTCTTGAATTTAAATTAATCGGCATCTTTTCTATTCTCCTTAATAGGTATAGTAAAAGAATAAAAATTACTTAGAAAATTATTCTGAAAATAATTGATATATGTTTAACTTATTAGTTGGCTTGCCTAGCTATAGTGTTAGGTGCCATCACGACCTATAGGTGAAATTGGGTCGTGACAACATGGTATCAAAGTACTAGGTTCACGTAGATCTCACAAGTTATGAGCAGACCTAATAGGGTCTTGCAGATGGGTACGGAGACATCTGTACTTATCTTAGAGAGGCTATAGGGTGTTAGGAAACTACCTTTCTTCATATTCCATCGTGCAATTGATTTAGTACTAAATATCTTTCTCTTATTCTCTCACAGATGGTGAGAACGCGCTCTAATGAGGTTCCAGGCTAGGGAAGAGCTACTCCCCTAGTTGCTAGAGGCTGAGAGAGGGCTTCAGCCCATGGTAGAGGGCGAGTACGTCCCAGGACTGTTCCAATTATGCCGCCAGTGGGTCCAGCAGAGAATCCCATTATTGAGGAACAGGGTGAGGTGCCTATGGCAGAGCCAGCTTCGGTGGATTTCACATCTACAACGGGATTCCAGGATGTTATGGGTCGTATGCTGCAGTTCATGTACAATATGACTCACGCCGATTTATTTCCAGCAAACCCAACCACATCCCAGGCGAGCGGGGGAGCACAGGCCCCTATCGCACAGGCTCATGGACAGGCAATTGTTGTATATCAGACGCAGGGTGCACTACTCGTGGGTGGAGCCCAGCCAGTGGCAGCAGCTACACTAGAGCCCATGACAGCTGCACCCGCTGATCCTCAGAAACTATTAGACAGATAGACTAGACTACATCCTCCTGTCTTTAGGGGTGAGCGACATGAGTATCCCCAGGTTTTCATTGATCGATGCAAGGATAGATTGTACAACATGAGGATATTGGAGTCACGTGGGGTAGACTTTGCTACTTTTCAGCTAGAGGGCAGAGCCCGTAGATGGTGACAGTCTTATGTTCTTGGCAGACCAGCAGAATCTCCTCCCATGACTTGGGACAGGTTCACCCGTATCTTCCTGGACAGGTATATTCCACCCTCCTAGAGGAAAGAGTTGAGGTTTGAGTTTGAGCAGCTCCAGCAGGGTCAGATGTCAGTGACCGATTATGAGGCGAGATTTTCTGAGTTATCTCTCCATGCACTTATGATACTCCTTACTGAGGTGGAGAGAGTGCGGAGGTTTGTTGTGGGTTTACATATAGGCATTCAATCCACTATGGCTCGAGAGGTTGAGATGGGTACTTCTTATGAGCTAGTCGTGGAGATAGCCTGCAGGATTGAGGGTGTACGTCAGCGGAGCCGAGAGCAGGTTACGAGAGATAAGCGGTTCAGGTATTCTGGAGAGTTCAGAGGTGCTCCGTCTGGGGGCAGAGGTCAGTTCGTAAGAGGGCAGTCCAGCAGTGTTATCTCAGTGCGAGGTGCTCCAGTGGGACCCTATCTCAGTGTTATACTAAAGAGTTCTTATCGCCTACCAATTATTCAGGGTTCTTCCAGTGGGTATTCAGGTCACCAGGGTCAGACTTCTAGTCAGCAGCTTATCCTACCTAAGAGTTGTTATGAGTGTGGGGATCCCAGTCATATACGGAGATTCTGCCCCAGACTTCGGGGTAGACTGGTGTAGCAGGGTCAGCAGCCTATGATTACCGCACCAGTTGCTCCACCAGTAGTCCGACCACCAAGAGGTGGAGGACAGGTGGGTAGGGGTCATCCTAGAGGTGGAGGTCAGCTAGGTGGAGGCCAGCCAGTTGGCGCTCTAGCTCGGTTCTATGCTTTTCCGGCCAGACCAGATGCAGAGGCCTCAGATGCCGTGATTACAGGTATTATTTCTGTTTGCGGCAAAGATGCCTCAGTATTATTTGATCCATGATCTACGTATTCATGTGTCATCTCTATTTGCTCCATTCCTGGGTGTTTCGCGTGAGTCCTTGAGTACTCATGTTTATGTGTCCACTCCTGTGGGCGATTCTTTTATTGTGAACCGGATCTAACGGTCATGTATTATTACATTATGTGGTTATGAAACTAGAGCAGATCTCCTATTTCTTGAGATGACCGATTTTGAAATTATCCTGGGTATGGACTGGTTATCTCCATATCATGGTATTCTAGATTGTCATACCAAGACTATTACCTTGGCTATTCCAGCATTGCCTAGGCTGGAGTGGAAGGGTTCGTCTATTAGTTCATTTAATCGAGTTATTTCTTTTATAAAGGCTCAACACATGATTGAGAAGGGTTGTTTAGCTTATCTAGCTTATGTTCGGGATACTACTGCATAGACTCCGACTATTGATTTAGTGCCTGTAGTTCGGGAGTTCTCCGATGTATTTCCTTCAGATCTTCCAGGTATGCCACCTGATCGTGATATTGATTTCTGTATTGACTTGGATCCAGATACCCAGCCTATATCTATCCCACCGTATAGCATAGCTCCGAAAGAATTGAAAGAACAGCTTGAGAACTTACTAGCCAAAGGGTTCGTCAAACCGAGTGTATCGCCTTGGGGTGCACCGATATTATTTGTGAAGAAGAAGGATGGAACAATGCGGATGTGTATTGATTATCGCCAATTGAACAAAGTCACTATTAAGAACAAGTACATGTTGCAGTGTATCGATGATCTATTTGACCAGTTGCAGGGTGTTAGGGTGTTCTCTAAGATCGACTTGAGGTCGGGGTACCATCAGTTGAAGATTCCGGATCCGGATGTTCTGAAGACTACTTTTCGGACTAGATATGGTCATTATGAGTTTCTGGTGATGCCCTTCGGTTTGACTAATGCCCCGGCAGCGTTTATGGATTTGATGTATAGGGTATTCAGGCCATATATTAATTCGTTTATCATTGTCTTCATTGATGACATCTTGATCTACCCGCGTTGTAATTAGGAGCACGAGCAGCATATGAGAGTGGTGCTTCAGACACTGCGGGAATAAAAGCTATATGCTAAGTACTCTAAATGTGAGTTTTGGCTAGAGTCTGTAGCATGTTTGGGGCATATTGTATCGGGCGAGGGCATTAAGGTTGATCCCAAAAAGATTGAGGCAGTTCAGAATTGGCATTGTCCCACTTTGGCGACTGAGATCAGGAGTTTTCTGGGTTTAGAAGGTTATTATTGTCGATTCGTGGAAGGTTTTTCATCTATTGCAGTACCTTTGACCAAATTAACCCAGAAGGGTGCTCCGTTCCAAGATCGTCTATGTGTTCCTAATGTGGATGAACTACGGTATTCTATCCATCCAGGTGCTACGAAGATGTATAATGACCCAACCGGTTATTTTAATTTTTAAAATCATGTTCCCTAAAATAAAACTTCTCATATGTGCTTTTATTAATTTATGACTTGCGGGGATGGTTGGTTAGGGATTTGAAAGTGTTTGGGTTGAAATCAGAACACTTGGTTCCTTAAGTTGACTTTAAAAGGCCAAGTTTGACTTCGGTCAATATTTTGAGAAAACGACCCCGGAATAGAATTTTGACGATTCCAACAGCTTCGTATGGTGATTTTGAACGTAGGAGCGTGTTCGAAAATTAATTTGGAAGTCCGTAATTAAATTAGGCTTGAAATGGCTAAAATAGAAATTTAAGTTTGGAAGTTTGACCGGGGAGTTGACTTTTTGATATCGCAGTCGGAATCCAGTTCCGAAAATTTTCATAGCTTTGTTATGTCATTTATGACTTGTGTGAAAAATTTGAGGTCAATCGGACTTGATTTGTTAGGTTTCGACATCGAATGTAGAAGTTGGAAATTTTAAGTTTCATGAAGCTTGAATTGGAGCATGATTCGTGGTTTTAGCGTCGTTTTATGTGATTTGAGGTTTCAAATAAGTTCGTTTGATGTTTTAGGACTTGTTGGTATATTTGGTTGAGGTTTCAATGGCCTCGGGTGAGTTTCGGATGGTTAACGTATCAAAAGTTGGACTTAAAACAGTTGCTGCAATTTTTCTCTTATGCTGGAAATTATGGGTTGTGATCGAGCCCAAGATCGAGGCCTAGGATCGAGACCCAAGATCGAGGCCATGATCAAGGGTCATGATCGAAGGCAGGGCTCGAGGGTCATGATCTAAGGCAGGGCTCGAGGGTCATGATCGAAGGCCCATGCTCGAGAGCCATGATAGAAGACAAAGGCTCGAGGGCCATGATCGAAACCACGATCGAGGTCGAGGATCGAGGCCATGATCGATGCCAATGATCGAGGCCGAGGATTGAGGTCATGATCGAAGACCCAGGCTCGAGGGTCATGATCGAACCACGATCGAGGCCGAGGATCGAGGTCATGATCGAGGGCTGCCTGGGCAGAATTGTTGTCGCGCCCCATTTTCTCGTGAAAGCAGGTTTCGACATGTGACAACTCTTTTAAATTGGTATTAAAAGAGAAGAGTCGTCACCTAACGATTTTTAAAGTGCGTTAGGACACCTATTTGCGAATAACTCTGTTTGACTAGTCAACATCACCAAAGATCGGGTAAGGGCTCAAATTATCTCGAAGAGAATGTTAGGTACTCTTCGAGGTCCACAACTGTGGGTCCCGGCCGAATTTTATGCTATGTGGGATTATTGATTAGACGAAGTGATTGATCATACCTATTGAATAATAATTAAAAATGACCAACTGGTTAAACATACACATTAATTACTAATCATACTAAGTGACAAAGAAAGTAAAACAAACAATTTGAATGATAACAAAGAACAAAACAGTTTCAAGGACCTTAGGCAGCAATACTTATAAGTTATAAATAATAGGAATCACAGGGAGCGAAGAAGCAAAGCTACTATTTGAAGGTAGGTAAAACCTCTTCTATTATGTAATGACTGTTACATAAATTACCATTGGAAATATACTAAAATAAATAAAATTAAATTCAGTTATCCCCACAAATAAAATATATAAGGATGATCAGTTAAATAGTTAAAGGGCGGCCTAACTTTTTAGGTTTAATGGATCAACTCCCGTGCAAAGCCTGCTAAAACTTTTATAGTCAAAAGTGCAATGGCTATTCGGGCAATTTGTGTATCATGTCCGCTACCCTCATTACTATCTTTAAGTTGTTACCTAAAGCGTACTAGTTGATTCTAAATCGTGTTTTAATAGGTCTACCCGTCCCATTCCTATAGTCCAGGAGGCGTTGGACACTATTCTAAAGGGATGGTTTTAGACTTAAGAAAAATCTCAGATTTCTATTTTCATTCTTATTAGCGTCACATAAAAAGAGCGTATTGGGACTTACACAAGTAACACATAAGGCAAGTAAGGGCTCATGTTGGCCTCCGAACTAATTAAGTAATTGTTAATGTACGTGCTAAAGTACAAAGTTAGTTATAGAAAATGAGAGCGAAAAAATGGACTAAAGTATTTCACTAAACCCATAAAGATTAGGTAAACAGGAAACAATAGTTATGTTAAATCAACAAATAGCTTATTTAAAAGATTGTTCTCCTTTTATAGAAAGACCTAAAAATGAGAAAGAAATTCAAAGTACAAAGAGAACATATGCAGACTTCGTTTCAAAATAATAGGTAAAAAATGGAGACTCGCATTTGGATATATAAACTTCATATTTGTGCGAAATAGCATATAAAAGTTATTTAGCTAAAAAAAACTTAGTTTTCCAGAAACGGCAAAAACTCAAAATACTAATAGTTAAATCCTTGACACACGACATTTAGCACACAGCCAGGCATAAACCAATAATTAGAACATACTAGTAATTAATTCCCTTCTCCAATTGCCCCATTCTACTGTATATAAAGTCTTTACAAATTACATATCAGAGAGGATGAATTACAAAAGAGAAAATAAGCTATCAAATGGGCTTCACTCCAACTTGAACGACTAGTGACACTTCTCACGTTCTTACCCTCTAGCGGAACTCACTATTATGACTTAAATAATCATATATAGTATTTCTCCAATCTGATCTGAAACAAATAAAGAGACACACGAACCTCCCAACTAGCCAAAGAAAACACGATCCAGCACATTGGCGAGAAATTAGAAAACTGATTTAGAATTCTATTAGCTTTAGAATGGGACAAAATGTAGCCTAAACTTTTAAGACATGATGGTCAAGTAGACAAAGGTTCATAGGCATGTATCAGTCTCTTACTTATGAAAGATAAATTAATGAATCCTAAAAGCATGGCTTCTATGTGACACACGCTTAGAGTAGAGATCATGAAAACATAACGATATTATTCATGATTCTTTAGGAAAAGTTTATGAACAAATTCACTAAATGTGGAGTATTAACAAATCAGGTGGTATCACTCTTATTGATGTGATCTTTTAATCCTAAATATGATAACGAGATGAGCTTTAAAAAATCATTTAATTAGGAGATGAATATCACAAATAGAATACAGGCAAATACAGACTAACACTCACATCTGGATTCTTAATTAGTAGTAGTTTCTAAGGTCATTTTTTAAATATACCACGGAACTCAATCAAAGGTAGAGATGGCAGCACATATGGTGATTAAAAGACGTACCTGGGCATTTTATCTTGGCATGCATTTCACTGGAACGCAGTTGGAGAGCAGAACAATGATATAATTAGAAAACCGAAATTTCAGTAAGCACGAGCAAGTGACAGTCGCATACATCAATAAAAGAGTGAAAACAGCTTGTATCCGATTGCCAAAAGTTGTCAAGTTTTTTTCCTTGGCTTTCAACCGGCAAAAATAGATAATAACATAGAACCCATATAGAGTGGAGTATTGAAGAAGAAAATTAAAGACTATAATAGCAGTGTATAATTGTGAGAAGTTTTATAAAATGTAATTGTGATCTAGTGCATAGAGTAATGTGAGAGTGATTTGGATGGCTAAAAATGCATGGCTTTCCTTTTGGGTTTCTATTTTAATTTTAATAAAATACAATAATTAAAATACTAGTAATAGTAAAATATTAATTACTAAATGCAAGAAGTGAGAAGTAAAACGTTGAATCTTTACTACTTTATAGAATATGCGAACAATAAATTGTAGTACTTTAGAACTGAAAATTATAAAATATATAATGAAAACTCCATCGTATGGTGCAAAGATAGAAGCAATAATACACAAGAAATGATAGGCGTCGTCACGCTTCCGAAAGGTAGGAATTTCGGGTAGTGGCAAATGAAAAGTTATCAACTATTACACAGATATGCATCATTTCCAAAGAAATGCAGTAATTCAATAGACATCCAAAAGGACATACTCTTTTGTTTACCGACTATAAGAATTACCAGAGCTCCTAAGCATCCATTTCCAAGTCTGTATTATCTTTGTGTAGCTATATTTTGTATGTATCATGGATACACAAACCAACAAACAGAAGTGCCAATCTGATGAACCACCCCCTAGATATGGATTCGATTCCCTACCTCAAGAAACAGTCATTGACATAGCTTCTAGGCTTCCCATAACATCTTTAGTAATTCAAGTTCGTTCGCAAATCATTTTACAACTTGTCTCATGATCCAGAGCTTGTGAATTTGCTTGCACCTGTCTCGTGCAGTAAAGAACGATCCTTGCATTATTTTTCAAGTGGACGATAATCAGCTTTGCTTTCTTGAATGTTCTGATCTTGGTATGGAAAAAGTTGTGAGGAAAATCAGCACCCCTTTTGCAAACTTTGTGCCAGAATTATATGGTTCATGTCATGGGCTATTGTGCACATATGATTGTCTGCTTAGTGATGCACTTTATGTGTACAATCCTTTTATAGGAGACTACAAGCAGCTGCCTTGCCATATCAGTCTATTTGAGAAGAAAGAATCAGTTCTTGGGTTTGGTTTTCATCCTATTACCAAAGAGTACCAAGGTGATCAAGATCATATATTATGCCAATTTGTTTCATGATGACGGCCGTTCATTTAATGTTTCAGAAGTTGAAGTATTTACTCTTGGTGGTAACGGTTGGAGAATAATTGAGAAAGTTGATTACCTTATTGATTCAAATTATCAAGGAACTATGTTAAAGGGGAAGATGCATTGGTTGACTCGATTTAGAAAGTATAATGGACGTCGTGATAGGCTTATCGTTTCCTTTGATTTAGCTGATGAGGTATTTGCTGAAGTTCCAAAGGTTGATTTTGTTGCCAAGCCCAGAATTCACAAGTTTCATCTAGCAGTTGTTGGAGATTGTCTTGCTGTTGCTCTAACTTTTCCTCACCAAAAAGGGGGAGGAATAGAAATTTGGGTAATGAAAGAATACAATGTGAAAGAGTCTTGGATGAAGGAGTTCATAATTGGGGCTTATACACCAACTCCAAATTCTGTCATGAAACATTTGGTGAAAGTTTTATGCCTGTTGAAGAATGGAGAGCTCTTGCTTCAGTACAAAGGTGGGAATTTGGTTTTATATGATCCTCAAAATGGTGTCTTTAGGACTCTAAAGTTTCAGGGAATGCCTTGTTATTTGCCGCTGATATATGTTCATGTGGGCTGCCTTAATTGGATTGATATCCAACCTGCTCATCTTTTACAAAATTACATCATCAATAAGCTTATCAGACTCCTTTCTTATTGAAAAGCTTGGTCATATATGTTCAGCACTTTGTTGCTTTGTTTCCTGAAATGTTTCTTCTGTGTAATTTCAAAAGATAATTTTCAAGGAATGTCTAAAGATTATGTGATCTTTTGAATATATCAGTCTATGCTTGATATAACACCTTGAATATGTAGTACATACTTAATGGTAAATCTTTGCTTGTAAAAGTAATAGTTTTTAGCTGAACAACAAGAAGGTTGTTAGAAATTAGTCACATCGAAGACAAGCTGACTTAATATACCAAATCCTTTTTTCTTTCAAACACAACCTTACAAGTGCTGGTCTCCTCTTTTATACACTTCCTCTTGCCATTTTCCTCTTTAAAAAAAAAGTCATACTGCTTTCTCTACATCAAACTAGCTAACTTTAACATAAGCATCCTAACATTTCTCTTTTGGACTTTGTTCTCTAGTCGCCCATTCGGCTCCCTGCTACATCATGGCTGAAATTTCAATAAACCAATTACCAATGTCAAAAGCTAGCCATTCTCTCCCTATATATGCACATTTTAAAGCCCTCAAAACAAACAAAATCCTCTATTATTATCACATTTTGGAGTTGGTAGTTGAAGTAGCTTTTTTCATGGGAAGGCAGAATAGTGATCCTAATATTGCAGGTCCTTCTATTGAATTACTACAAGAAAGATTCAGGCAACTAGAAAGAGCAAAATTGCAGAGAGAAAGCGGAACAATAAAATCGTTCTCAGAGCCCCATGTAATGACTTCAGCCAAGAATTTTGTCGCTGCCAAGCCAGACTTACCACATGACTGATTTTTCTATCGCAGACATCTAAATCAGATCAAGATCAGCTCTTTATTGGACTCAGTTTGAACAGCAAGCACACAGTGGTCCAAGTCAGAAAGACTCAACATTCGCGATGGAGTTCGAATCCTAAACATAAACAAGAAAATTCTGAGGTTGATACTTCTCTTCATTTGTAGGCAAACAATTTTTGTGCCAGACTTTTTTTAAGTGTTTAAAGAAGAGGGAAACTAAATGTAATTATAAAGAACTATAGCTATATCATGTTGATATACTCATGTTTGTATGTCCCCTTCATGTTGAGATCAGAGGAAACTTCTACCGATTATCTTTGAATAGAGATACTGAATTGAAGAATATGTAATGTTGGCTTTTGCATATATATTAGTAAGGTCATAGTACATCCAAAACATGCAGTAGCCCCACAAATTTTACATATAACAGGCTACTCATTTCATTTTCCGGGTACAAAGTTAGTGGCATAAGCCCAAGCGTTGTTGGCAACAGGGTCAGCAACATGGTCGAAGAGGTTCTCAATTGGTCCCTTTCCTGTGACAATAGCTTGAACAAAGAAACCAAACATTGAGAACATAGCCAATCGGCCGTTCTTGATTTCCTTCACCTTCAACTCAGCGAATGCCTCGGGATCATCAGCGAGCCCAAGTGGATCAAAAGCTCCTCCGGGATAGATCTTGTCAAGACCTTCACCAAGTGGGCCTCCGCCAACTCTGTATCCTTCAATCAAACCCATGAGCACAACTTGGGATGCCCAAATAGCAAGAATGCTCTGTGCATGAATAAGGTTTGGGTTACCAAGGTAGTCAAGACCGCCTTCTGAGAAAATCTGAGATCCAGCCTTGAACCAAACTGCCTCACCGAATTTAACACCATTCTTGGAAAGGATTTCAGGGAAGACACATCCCAAAGCACCAAGCATGGCCCAACGACAATGGATCACCTCAAGCTCACGGTTCCTAGCGAATGTCTCAGGGTCAGCTGAAAGTCCAGCAGTGTCCCATCCGTAATCGCCAGGGAACTCACCAGTCAAGTAAGATGGAGTTTGCTCGGAGAATGGTCCCAAGTACTTTGGCCTGTCTTCTCCATACCTATTTCATCAAGCCACAATATTTTGTTACATTTATGTCATCAAGTTCTAGATTTATCAAGTTACAATTTACTCTTTCAGTGGATTAAAACATGGGTGTTATATATCCTTTTAATTTTGTGTATCTAAATAATTGAAGCGAAAGGAAATCTTAACGCAACCGCTAGAGTTGTGTGATCAGAAGGTCAAGAATTTAAGTTATGAAAATAGTTACTTGCAGAAATACAAGATAAGGTAATCTGAACTTTTTTTCTAATTTTCTGCATAGCGAAAAATTTACTGCACAAGACTGAGCTTATAAATAATCGACACGAACAACTCATGATATATAATTCATTCAAGATGGGAGAAGAAATTAAGAAATTACCAAATGCTTTGTGGGGCACTTTTAACGGTCCGTCTCATTGTGGCACGTCCACCATTAAAGCAACCAATTTTCCTAACGAGCTCATTTTGTGACTTAAGAGCTGTCTGTCCAGCAAATGCAGATTGTTGAATTGCAGAAGTAGCCATTTGAAGATTTTTCTATATTCTTTGTGCTGATGCTAAGTTTGAACTATGAAAAAACTTACTCTATATTTACTTTGCTTGGGAATGGAGGTTTTTATATGGAAATTAATGGATTTTGAGGATCACAAAGTGTACACCTAAGCAGAAGCTGATTGGTTCTTGCTTTGGATTTGGATTTCCCTTCTGATTTTTTTAGTGAAAGATTGAGGCCTTTGGTTTGCCATTTGGCTGTTGAAGATCTCTTGGCTGAGATTGTTCTTTCAGATATATACAATACATTGGACCATGTTCACGTGTTAGAATAATTACAGAGGAGTTATCTCACTTTGGAGCAACAGTAAAGTTATTTATGTATAACTTATAAGTTATGGGTTCGAGCCGTTAAAGTAGTCATTAATATTTATATTAGGGTAAGTTGTCTACGTCACATACTTTGTGGTACGGCCCTTCCCCAAACCCTATATAAATGCAAAATTTTGTGCACCGAACTGTCTTTTTCTTTTTTAACTCTTACTTGTTAAGAAAATCAACAATAAATAGCTATGTTTAAGTAAACAAGGAAGATAAAAAAAAGCTAAAAATGTTTAATTTTTACGAAAAATGATTAAGAAAAACAACAAGAATGAAAACTACGTTGGAACATTTTAAAGGAACTCGATGCACTAAGTTACCATCGATGGAATATCCAAGAAAGAGTCCGATCACATTGGATGTTGGAACATTTTAAAGGCAACTCGATACACTAAGATAAGCCGAATGGAATATTTAAGGAAGAGTCAGATCACATCGGATTTATTATAGGTATTTTACCTAGCATTTCTTCGAGAAACTCATATGATGAAATTTATATAAGTGAATGAAGATTACTAAGTCAATTATTCAGATGTAATAACATAAGTGCAGAAGAGCATGTAACTTCTATCAAATTTAAAATCATAGACCAAAAACTGAATATTTTAACTTACCGTCTATTATTAGAGAACAGAAATTTTTATTTGTTTGAATCTGTGACAACATCGATCTAATTAAGATTAACATAAAAAATATCTTGATCCAACAGATTATTACTATAATTAATAAAGAATAGAATTACATGACGCTAATAATAAAATTATTTGAGCAAGTAGTGGTATCAAAATCCACCACCACCCTGGCCCCATCCTTCTCCGAAACCAAAACCACTACCACCATTTTGACCACCGCCGCCGCCGCCTCCACCACCACCTCCGCCGCCGCCTCCATTTGCACCTGACCCATGACCCTTGCCATATCCAAAGCCAGAACCAGACCCACCATTACTACCTCCTCCACCACCTCCGCCGCCTCCTCCACCACCGCCACCACTGCCGTTTGCGCCTGATCCATGACCCTCTCCATATCCAAAGCCAGCACCAAAACCACCGTTACTACCTCCACCACCACCACCACCACCTCCACCGCCACCACCACCGCCAAGACCTCCTAGAATTTGGTCAAACCCTCCATTTAAGTCAAAATTGGGTAAAAATGAATCCCCGAGAAGCTTCCTTGCAGAGGAAGTTTGAACGAGAACACCCAAAACAACGAGAAGCATTAACTTGTATGCCATCTATGCTAAAGTACTAGAATATAGGATTTAACTATTTAAGGTACTATGGAAAATCTGCATAGGAAGGAGATTATATATTGGCATGGTCAGCTAATGTTATTAAGTACATTAATTAAACGTTGCAAAACGGAAAAATTAACTTGAAATGAACTGAATGTGGTTGAACATTAAAAGGATTTGGGATGTCAAATACAATGCAAAAGTGAAGAGTACCTGCGATATACTAGCAATCTACATTAATGCCTCCTAGGGCTCATTATGCATTAATTCTTCCAAAATGTTCAAACTACAATTCTTTCCCGGATTTCAAGCTAATGCGTTCGGGATTGTAATCGTGTTAAATTATTGGGTTCTAAATTCGGATCAAAGTTACTGACATGTTCATCCAGTTGAACTACCACTCCCGATACAATAGCTTTTTAACTCGACATTATACAAAAAATTGCAAGAACGTAGGAAGACTACATTAAAACTTATACAATAAAAAGGAAAAATGGTCCAAATTTGCTCATGTAAATTGAACTATTTTTTCCGTCCATTTGACTTTTGGTTCAAATTTGCTCATGTAGGTTGAACTATTTGTTGTTCCTCCATATGCCCCTTAACATTAGCAAATCGTCTCAAATTTGGCTTTCTATTAAAGGAGCTCTGGCATGACATGGGTGAAGCGCACGTGTCCAAATTCTTAAAGTGCACGCTCGCTTATTATATAGCTGCCTTATTTTTTCTTCTTCACCTTCTCTCTACTAGTTCTTTATTTCTCTATCTCTCAGGTGAATGCTTCTTCTACCTCTTTCCTTTTCTCCAGTGTTTTCTATTGGTTTTTTTTGGGTGGTATTTTCTTTTTGAGTGTTACTGTTGACTTCAATTTTCTTGCTACGGAGAAATTGGGAAATTGACTTGCTGATTCCGCTATTAACGCTCAGCTATGGCGATTTTGCAACTAGATTGCTACTAACTCTTTATATCTTTCCACGGTTCATATTTTGTGATTTTTAAATTCTCAATACATCATTGATGTATGGCTATTATTTCATATTTTAGTACATTAAGTACCTTATATTTTATGTGCTTTAATGTTAAACTACATTTTATTTGCGCGTAATGGAGTCTATTTTATGTGTAGGTGAATTGGAGATGAAATTAGAGCAAAAGGAAGATTTAAAGAATAAAGCGTGCTCGAAAAATGTGAAAAGAAGAAAGAATGCATTAAGTAGTGAAAAGATGAAGAAGCTCGCGAAGCGACCCTTTGATCTCGCATGGAAGTTGGCGACGCGAGCCTCTAAGCTCGCGTAGGAGAAGGCGTCGGGAAGGATGAGGCGAGCTCGAGCTCGCGTGGGAGCTGGCGCCACACAGTGTTAGGCGAGGTTCATCTCGCGTGGAGCCTCGCGAGGCATGGTCTGAGGCACGCTTACTCTGGATTTTGAAAGCTTATTTCTTCTCCTGCTTTGACTAGGACTTGACCTATACCATTTAGGTCTTTTCCTACACATATAAATAGACATAAAACACCACTTTTGGAAGAATTTTTGCGACCAGAGGCAAGAATAGCTCATGGAACACCAGTTGGGAGATAGAATCATCGATTTCTACATTCCTTCATCTTTACTTTATAATTTATTTATGCAAAATACTCGGGATATTGTTACTATGAGTATGAGTAGCTAAACTCCTAATCTAGGGTTTTGATGGAACCTATTGGAGGATGATTTTTCTGTTACGTTAATATAGATTTGCCGTAGTATTTTCTCTATTTGTTCAACTATGTTATTATTATGGTTGGTTGAAGAGCTCTCAATCAACTGTGCCTATTTAGTGTGTATTACTGGGAAGAGAGTGCATATTTAGGTAGTTATTGAACACATCGCTCATGTGATGACCCAAAATATCATCTTTAAATTTAATAAGTAATTTTGTATTCTAAGACCTTGAAAAGCACCATTTATCATTCCTCGACTTGCGTGCACAGTCCGTAAAATTTTGAAATATAGCTTTAAAACTCAACTAAGTTGACTTTGGTTAACATTTTGAGCAAACGGACCCGGATCAGTATTTTGACAATTCTGGTAGGTCCGTATTGTGATTTGAGAGTTTGGCGTATGCGCGAAATCGAATTCCGAGATCCCTATCCCGAGATATGAAATTTTGATGAAAAATTAAAAGCTTGAAAGCTTAATAATTTTTAAGAAATTACCGATGTTGGATTTATTGACCTCGGATCCGTATTTTGGTTTCGGAGCCTGGTATAGGTCCACTATAATATTTATGACTTGTCTGCCAAATTTGGTGAGAATTAGAGTTGATTTGACATGATTCGGACGTCCGGTTGTAAAAATATAAGTTTTAAAGTTTTCATGAAAATTTCCTTTGATTTGGTATCTGATTCGTAGTTCTAGGTGTTATTTTGGCAATTTGATCACGCGAGCAAGTTCGTATAATATTTTAGAACTTGTGTGCATGTTTGGTTTGGAGCCCCGAGAGCTCGGGTGAGTTTCGGATAGGCTACGGGATGATTTTGAACTTAGAAAATCTGGTTTTTAGCTTCTGTTGTCATCTAGTATTTTGTGCTTCGCGATCGCGAAACCATTCTTCCGATCGCGAAGAGGAAAGTTAGACGGGCACAATTGTGCTTCGTGTTCGCGACCGAGGGCACGCGTTCGCGAAGGGTCGAAGTGCAAAGCTTCGCGATCGAGTCCTCGCGTTCGCGAAGAAGAAATAAGGTAGAAGCTGGGGTACTCAAATTTGATCTTCGCGTTCGCATGAAACGGTCCGTGATCGCGTAGGTCTACGGGGTTATGCTTCGCGTTCGCGTGTGTGATGTCGCGTTCGCGTAGAGCAAAGTAGCAGCCTTTGCAAAAATGTGCTTCGCGTTCGCAAAACCATTCCCGCGATCGCGAAGAGTAAAATGAATCTGGGCAAAGTTGTTCTACGTGATCGCGAACGAATTTTCGGGATCGTGATGAATATAAATCTGAAAAACAGAACTTAAGTTTTGGAAATGGGGTTTCGACCCATTTTTAACCATTTCCAATTTTTGAGCTCGGGTAAGGTGATTTTTGGGCGATTTTCATGGAAAAACATTGGGGTAAGTATTCCTTATCCTATATTGATTATATTTCATGATTTCATATTAATTTATATCATGAAACCGGGAATTTATGGAAGAAAAATCAGATTTTTATAAAATCTTCCAAAATCAAAAATTTAAGATTTGAAGGTCCATTTGACATCGGAATTGGATAATTTTTGTATGGTTGGACTCGTCTCGGAATGGGTGTTCGGATTTTGTAAATTTTTCCGAGATTTGAGACATGGGTCCCACTGACGAATATTTAAATGAATTTTAGATTTTTATCCGAAAAATTTGTAAATTCATATGGAATTAATTCCTATGATTAGTATTGAATATATCGAATTGTTTGTGAATAGATTTGATACTTTCGGAGACAAATTTAAAAGGAAAAGCAGTGTTTGAATAATTGATTGAAATTTGCAAAATGAGGTAAGTGTCGTGGTTAACCTTGACTTGAGGAAATAGAATCCTTAAATTATTTGTTATGTGAATTGCATGTAAACAGCGTATAGGCGAGGTGACGAGTGTCTATACATCATCAAATTAATTGTTTGCCCGCTTACTTGAAAAATCATAAATTATTTTAAATCATGAATTAAGTATTATAATAATTATTTCTCTCATATTCTTTGTCAAATATTAATTCTTTAATTCCTGCATTAATTGTTTCATGCTATTTGAATTATGTTCCTTAATTGTTATTTGACATTTAGCATATTAAATATTAAACTGCCTATTTTCTCCCTGATTTTTATAATAATTTGCTATTTGACATTGTCTGTTTCATGATTAAATCATAATTATTGTATGCTTGTTGTCTTATAATTTCATATTAATTATTGCATTTATTGGGGAAATTCCTTCTATAAGAATTTGTAAATGAATATACTTGAGGAGCGGGTTGCACGGCGTAACAGAATTGATTGAAATTAATATATTGGAGGATCGGGTTGCACGCCGCAACAGACTTATTAAAAGTCCATATTGGAGGATCGGGTTGCACGCCGCAACATACTTATTTAAAAGTCGACATACATATATATATTGGTGGATTAGGTTGCACGCCGCAACAGACTTGATTAAAATGAATATAATGGAGGAGGGGGTTGCACGCCGCAACAGAACCGAATGTGAATATATTGTGAGAGCGGGTTGCACGCTGCAACAGAATTGAATGTGAATATATTGTGAGAGCGGGTTGCACGCTGCAACAGAATTGATGGAAATGATAATTGGTTATGACTGCTGAGTTGGCTTCAATTATTATAAATGAGTTACCTGATTTATTTCTATTATTGTTGTTGTTACTAATATTGCGTACAGGTAATGTAAGTGACCCGCCTTAGCTTCGTTACTACTACGTCGAGGTTAGGCTCAACACTTACCAGTACATGGGGTCAGTTGTACTGATACTACACTCTGCACTTCTTGTGCAGATTTTGAAGTTGGTCCCAACGGCGTACCATAAACTTGCTCGAATTTCAGCTACCAGAGGAGACTTGAGGTATAACTGCATGGCGTCCGTAGTTCTGAAGTCTCCATCTATTTTACTTTAGCTGTGTGCTTATTTCCAAACAACTTTATTTTATTCAGACCTTTATTTGTATTTATTCTAGAAGCTCGTGCACTTGTGACACCAATTCTGGGATGGTATCTAGACACTGTTGTCTTTTATGGATTATTCACTATATTTCAGAATTTACTTCCGCAATTGTTCTTTATTATTAATAAATTTAAAAATTATTTTATTCAATACTATTCGTAGTTAGTTATTAAGTACTGCATTTTCATTACGTGTTATTTAGTTACTAAACATCCAACTTGTTATTTTAATATTTCTGAATATTGATTGCGTGAATTTGTGCGAGTCTAGTAGTTGTGCTTAATAGGTTAATTCCCTGTAGGATTCGACTCCGCACTTGTTAACCGGAATATATTTGCAACGACCGCTTAGTCCTTTTTATAAGGCATCGTTGGGCGTGATCAAATTTTGGCGCCGTTGCGGGGGACTTAACTGTATTATTAATTGCAGCTAAAAGAAGTGCTAGAATTCTTAGTGTAGTATATTTTCTTCAATTTTAAACTAAATACATTGAAATTGTAACGTTTGTAGTTTTGGGTGTTACAAGTGCATGCCTAGAAACTCCTCAAGAACTGGTGAATTGTTCAAAGCATTATCAGCTCCTGAGAAAGTTTTCAACGCACTGAATCGTGCAAACAACAACAGAACTCAACAGAACAAATCGAACCAGACATGGATGATAGAATAGAAAATCTAAACAATAGAAACAATGCGAATGACCTGAACAATCAGGGTGTGGTGCCTCTTGTGCCAGAAGTAGCATTATATGATTGGGCATAACCCACCGCCGAAAATCTAGCAACCGCAATTGCAGTCCGTCATATACAAGCGGAATCATTTCAAATCACAATCAACATGCTACATTTGTTGCAGAACAAGGGACTGTTCTTAGGGTCTTACATTGAAGATCCTCAGCAGCATCTGAAAACTTTCCTATCGATATGTGTCACGCAAAGGTAAACTAATGTGACACCGGAAGCAATAAAGTTGTTATTGTTTCCATTCTCAGTAACGGGAGAGGCTCAGACTTGGCTTAATTCACTCCCCATAAACTCCATCACTACTTGGGAGGAATTAGTCAAGCAATTTTTGAACAAGTTTTACCCACCCAATAAGACTGCCAAACAAATTGATGAGATATTGAGCTACAGGCAGAGACCAACAGAAACACTACAAGAAACGCGGGAGAGGTTCAAGGGTATACTGGTTAAGTGTCCTCATCATGGCATTCCAGAACAGATGTTGGGGCACAGGTTCTATATGAGATTGGCAGACAACTTAAAGGCTAATGTTGATGCTTCAGCAGGTGGAGCATTTTTTAGCAAATCATTGAGAGAATGCAAGATCCTACTTGATAAAATGGCTCAAAACTCAGGATGGATGACAAGAGACTCCACGATCACTCCTGTAGTTCACTCGGTGGCTTTGGACCCAAACAACTCTATTGCCGAAAATGTGCCCACTCTGATGATACAAATGAGTATCCTTACCAAAAAAGATCGATGAATCAGGCCAGAAGCAGCATGTACACATAGTGGACGCGACTAATGGGGGATTATGTACACCATGCATTAACCAACTATATGTATGCTCTTGGAGTGCGGAAAGTGACAACCAGCAATATCATGAAGATATGAACTATGTGGTCAACTATGAAGGACAGAGGCAAGGTGGTCAGAATTGGGGGCAACAGAATCAACAATATAGACCAGCACAACAGCAGTACAATAATGGCAGCAATCCTGGAGCTATGCGACCACAGGGTCAAGTTGTGCCATACCAAAGGCAACAGGGATACAACCAGCAAAATCAGCAGCTAACCTATTAACAACCTCAACAACAGCAAAAAGTGAGACAAGAAGATGGGTTGTCTGAAATTAAAGGAATGCTGCAACAACTGATTGGGTCGAATGGTAAAATGCAAGAGAGAGTGGACGCACATGAATCAGCGATAAAAGGCATTGAAATTCAATTAGGACAGATATCAATGGCTCTGAATAATCGCCTCTAAGGGATGTTATCGGTTAGACACACAATTCAATCCAAAAAAGCAGGGCCCGTAACAACTGATGGCAGTGAGTCTAAGAAATAGTAGAGACCTAGATCTAGAGAAAGAAATCGCTCGTGAAAGCCGACCAACTGAAACACTTGTGCCATTACCCATTGAGGTACATGATTCGACATGGTTAACTGAGGTGATGATACAACATGCACAAGAAAGCACAAGCAAAGAAAAAGAGGTTGTGAAGGAGAGTGAGGTAGCACAAGAAACGACAGTAGAAGTAGTGCCTGAGCATGATAGGACTCAAATCACAGGAAGGAAGCGACCTCCAGCACCATTCCCATAGAGATTGGCCAAATATCAGAAGGATGAGCAGTATAAGAAATTCATGGAGATGTTAAAACAAATCCAGGTAAACATTCCACTGATTGACGCCTTGAGGGAGATGCCTGGGTATACCAAAATGATGAAGGATTTGATGTCTCGCAAGTTTGACTTCCAAGACTTGGCCACTGTTACCCTAACCCAGACATGTAGTATTGTCGTGACGAGACCCATAACTGAGAAGTTATCAAACCTAGAGAGTTTCACAATCCCATGCACAATAGGCAACTATGCTTTTGCTAAAACATTATGTGATTTGGGGGCAAGCATAAACTTGATGCCCTTGGCTATCTACAAAAGGTTAGGCATTGGAAGAGCAAGATCTGTATCCATGTTACTACAGCTAGCCGACCGGACAGTGAAGAGGCCATTAGGTATCCTTGATGATGTACTAGTGCAAGTTGGAAAGTTTGTGTTTCCAGCAGATTTTGTCATTCTGGACTGTCGAGTTGACGAGGAGATTCCCATAATTTTGGGAAGACCATTCTTGGCCACTGGGAGAGCATTGATTGATTGTGAAACTGGAGAGCTAAAAATGAGACTGAATGATGAAGAGATAACATTCAATGTGTAGAAGTCTATGCGGCGACCAAGTACATTTGCTAACTGCTCTCTAATAGAAACTGTGGATGTAATTTTGGAGGAGAAAGATGAGACTCTGAACGCTAAAGACCCTCTAGCAGCCTGTCTTACGAAGTTAGAAGAAGTAAATGGAGAGGACTTGGTGGAGTGGGTGCTGGCTCTTGAAGGCCAGGGGTTCTGGAAAAGAGAGCTCGAAATTGAGTCTTTGCAGTTAGAAGAAAGAAAAATTCCTCCAGCTAAGACATCGATCGAAGAGCCACCACAGTTGGAACCGAAACCGATACCACCTCATCTCAGGTATGTTTTCTTGGAACCCAACTCTACTTTACTTGTTATTATCTCATCTGATTTGTTAGCTACGCAGGAAGAACAGCTTTTGCAGGTATTGATAGAGTGCAAAACTGCAATTGGTTGGACCATTGCAGACATTAAGGGTATCATCCCAGCCTTCTATATGCATAAGATTTTACTGGAAGATGGCCACAAATTACCGGATATTTGTGATTTATTTCATTGGAATATAATGGTCTCCAAATTTTTATTTCATAGGTTTTTGAAAGTGGAAATTGCTCAAATTGGGAAAAAGGGACACTACTTCGACGGTAAGAGATACTTTTTACACTTTTTTGTTTTAATATTATATGTTTAGTTATATTGTTAAACGGTTGTGCTTTATATTTCAAGCATATTGTAAAAATATGTGCACTTTAAGAATAAATTAAACGTTAAAATTACAAAACGTAGATTTTACTATCAAAATTTTATGAATCGCTTGAAAAACAGATACCTAATAATAAAAAGAAGACTGGCAAAGTACATTGCCTTCCAATCGCTAAAATTTGAGGTCCATCATAAAAAGTTTTTTCCAGGTTAGTAGAAAAATACTTTTGACGATGGAATTCATATTTTACTCTTGATGGGCTCAAGGTCGGTTTTAGGGGTAAAAATGGCGTGTGGTAGCCATTAAATAAGGTGGTATTTATTTTCTATCCACCAATTTTAATGTTGAGCAAAAATAGTCACTACTCTATTAAAATTAATATGAAAAGATATTTTTACCCTTTCTTCTATTTCTTTTATTCCCAAACCCTTCCTTTATACGCTTCTCTCATTTAAGTTCAGAGCCAAAATTTCATAGGCAAAATTTCGCTCCCTCAATATTGTTCCTGCATGCAACTCTCTTGTCTCGATTGAAGTTCAGAGCCAAAATTTCATAAGCAAAATTTCGCTTCCTCAATATCACTCCTGCCCAGCCCACAATAATTTTCTGCGCATACTTTGTCCAACTTAATCACTTCTCATTTGTCATCTTCTCTGTAGCGAACCAACGTACTGGTATGTTTTCGATTTTGCTTTTATGCATTTTTCTTTTTGTATATCTCTAATCGTGATCAATGCTGTATTTGTCATCAAGTATGTGTGAAATGTCCAAAATAATGATTATAACTTGATTCGCTGAGGAATAAGGTGCAGATTTTTGTGAGAAAGTTATTGAGAATCTTTTGGTATTGAAATGTATTTGTGGTTCAATCAATATATTGATTATGTAAAGTCATTTCAGAAAAATAGTCCTAAGAATTTGTAAGCTAACTGTGTTTAGGAATTTTATTTAACTGTGCTTCTATTAAAGATGCATCTAATTAGGTCCTGAATTTTAGTTTTTTAGTTTAAATATTAAGGACATTTTAGAAAAATAGTCCTACGAATTTGTAACCTAATTTTAGTTAATTGTGCTTCTATTAAAGATGCATCTAATCAGGTCCTGAATTTTAGTTTTTTAGTTTAAATATTAAGGACATTTTAGAAAAATAGTCCTAAGAATTTGTAAGCTAATTTTAGTTTAAGGACATTTTAGAAAAATAGTCATAAGAATTTGTAAGCTAAGTTTAGTTAATTGTGCTTCTGCTAAAGATACATCTAATTAGGTCCTGGATTTTAGTTTTTTAGTTTAAATATTAAAGACATTTTAGAAAAATAGTCCTAAGAATTTGTAAGCTAATTTTAGTTAATTGTTCTTCTATTAAAGATGCATCTAATTAGGTCCTGAATTTTAGTTTTTTAGTTTAAATATTAAGGACATTTCAGAAAAATAGTCCTAAGAATTTGTAAGCTAATTTTAGTTTATTGTTCTTCTATTAAAGATGCATCTACTTAGGTCCTGGATTTTAGTTTTGTAGTTTAATTATTAAGGATATTTCAGAAAAATAGTCCTAAGAATTTGTAAGCTAATTTTAGTTTATTGTTCTTCTATTAAAGATGCATCTACTTAGGTCCTGGATTTTAGTTTTGTAGTTTAATTATTAAGGACATTTCAGAAAAATAGTCCTAAGAATTTGTAAGCTAATTTTAGTTTACTGTTCTTCTATTAAAGATGCATCTACTTAGGTCCTGGATTTTAGTTTTGTAGTTTAAATATTAAGGACATTTCAAAAAAATAGTCCTAATGTTTACGTTCTATTTCCTTCTTTGTAGTGTGCTAATGGAATGATATCGTGTTTTCGAGTTTGATAATTGGCGTAATTCGATGAGCTATTGGAAAGGAGATTTTCAGTATAAGGAAATAATAAAAAGTTTCTTGTCGAACACGTAATGGAAGAAGTTGAGGGATGGTGTTTTCGAAAACTTTTTCCGATTACAAGGTGTGAAGTTCTGTGGTAGACTTATTCATTGTGTGTTGCTTTCAGAAATTATAAGCAATGACTCGCATTCAATGACATTCAAGGTTTTTGATCATAAAGTGAAGTTTACACGTGAAGCGTTCCAGATAATTACTAGGTTGAAATGTTCTTCTTCAGTGGACTTCAAAGTTTTACGTGAAAGAGAGAATAGGCTTTCGAAAGTCTACTTCCCTGGAAAGGATAGAATCGAGTTAGGCGATTTATGGCGTTTTATTACTAGTCACCCATATGGTACAACTGCATCATTTGTAGGCAGCCATGACGATGCGGTGAAGTTGGCAATAATTTATTTTGTTGAATCTGTGTTGATGGGGAAGCGCAAGAATCGGAATGTGTCTGAGCGGGTAATGAAAATCGTAGATGATGATGAACTCTGCTCTTCTTTCAATTGGGGCTCTCTTTGTTATGAAAAGTTACTAAAATCATTGAAGAGCTGCTTGAAGCCCAAACAAAATACTTCAGACAATGAGAATGAGAATGAGAATGAGAAAGAGAAAGATAAAGAGAAGGACAGTTATACTATACTTGGCTTCCCTTTCGCCTTCTGTGTTTGGATTATGGAAGTATTCTCAATTTTTCAGAAAAAATAATTTGTGAACTTCAGAGAATGTGGGTTCCCCCGGATGCTATGTTATTTAGATATGAAATCTCCACATTATGACACCCTATATAAAAGGTATTTCCATAAAGAAAAAGTAAGTTAACAGGATTACTAGCTATGTTTTTGTTTATGTGTTTTAGTTCTGAATACTTACGTTTTTTTCTTATATAATAGTTGCATCAATTGCTCGAGATGGTACCATTTCTTTCTTCTGAAGTAGATGCGGAGCCCACTAGTGTGCATGTGCCATTGTCTCAAGATAAAAGTTCAATACCTTCAACACAATTTGATGAAATCTTGCTTAAGGAAATTGTTAACGTAAGTTTTCTGTCTTTGAATACCATTAGTTTTTTATTTGCTTATTTTTGCTTAAGAAACTTTTTTGGTTTTATGGTTTTTGATTCAGAGATTATCGGAGAAGTTCAAAAAGGATATGGAGGTAGAATGTACTAGAATACATCAAAAAATAGCTTTATCAGAAAAAGGATTCAAAATGACATCAAGGTAATATCCTTAATTTCCGTGCTTGTAACTCTAAGTTAAGGATACCATGTCCTTAATTTTTGAGCTTGTAACTCTCAGTTTAGGACTTCCTATTCTTAACTTTTGAACTTGTAACTCTAAGTTCATGACTACATGTCCTTAACTTTTTAACTTGTAACTCTAAGTTCAGAACTACATGTCCTTATTTTTTGAACTTGAAACTCTAAGTTAAGAACTACATGTCCTTAATTTCTGTGCTTGTAACTCTATGTTAAAGACCAAGTGTCCTTAATTTGTGAGCTTGTAACTTGAAGTTCAGGACTACCTGTCCTTAACTTTTTAACTTGTAACTCTAAGTTCAGGACTACATGTCCTTAACTTTTTAACTTGTAACTCTAAGTTCACGACTACATGTCCTTAATTTCTGTGCTTGTAACTCTAAGTTAAGGACCAAGTGTCCTAAATTTGTGATCTTGTAACTTGAAGTTTAGGACTACATATCCTTGTCTTCTTAACTTGTAACTCTAAGTTCAGGACTACATGTCCTTAACTTTTTACCTTGTAACTCTAAGTTCGGACTAAACTTTTTAGCTTGTAACTCAAAGTTCAGGACTACCTGTCCTTAACTTTTTAACTTGTAACTCTAAGTTCAGGACTACGCGTCCTTAACTTTATAACTTGCAACTCTAAATTCAGGACTACATGTCCTTATTTTCTTTAAGTTGGAACTCTAAGTTTAGGACTACATGTCCTTAATTTCTGTTCTTGTAACTTGAAGTTTAGGACTATTTGTCCTTAACTTTTTAACTTGTAACTCTAAGTTCAGGACTACATGTCCTTATTTTTTGAACTTGGAACTCTAAGTTCAGGACTAGCTGTCCTTAATTTCTATGCTTGTAACTTAAAGTTTAGGACTATTTGTCCTTAACCTTTTAACTTGTAACTCTAAGTTCAGGACTACATGTCCTTATTTTTTGAACTTGGAACTCTAAGTTCAGGACTTACTGTCCTTAATTTCTATGCTTGTAACTCTAAGTTAAAGACCAAGTGTCCTTAATTTGTGAGCTTGTAACTATTTAACTTGTAGCTCTAAATTCAGGACTACATGTCCTTAACTTTTTAGCTTGTAACTCTAAGTTCAGGACTACCTGTCCTTAACTTTTTAACTTGTAGCTCTAAGTTCAGGACTACATGTCCTTAACTTTTTAGCTTGTAACTCAAAGTTCAGGACTACCTGTCCTTAACTTTTTAACTTGTAACTCTAAGTTCAGGACTATGTGTCCTTAACTTTATAACTTGTAACTCTAAATTTAGGACTACATGTCCTTATTTTCTTTAAGTTGGAACTCTAAGTTTAGGACTACATGTCTTTAATTTCTGTGCTTGTAACTTGAAGTTTAGGACTATTTGTCCTTAACTTTTTAACTTGTAACTCTAAGTTCAGGACTACATGTCCTTATTTTTTGAACTTGGAACTCTAAGTTCAGGACTAGTTGTCCTTAATTTATGTGCTTGTAACTTGAAGTTTAGGACTATTTGTGCTTAACTTTTTAACTTGTAACTCTAAGTTCAGGACTACATGTCCTTATTTTTTGAACTTGGAACTCTAAGTTCAGGACTAATTGTCCTTAATTTCTGTGCTTGTAACTCTAAGTTAAAGACCAAGTGTCCTTAATTTGTGAGCTTGTAACTTTTTAACTTGTAGTTTTAAGTTCAGGATTACATGTCCTTAACTTTTTAGCTTGTAACTCTAAGTTCAAGACTACCTGTCCTTAACTTTTTAACTTGTAACTCTAAGTTCAGGACTACGTGTCCTTAACTTTATAACTTGTAACTTTAATTCAGGACTACATGTCCTTATTTTTTTAAAGTTAGAACTCTAAGTTCAGGACTACCTGTCCTTAATTTATGTGCTTGTAACTTGAAGTTTAGGACTATTTGTCCTTAACTTTTTAACTTGTAACTCTAAGTTCAGGACTACATGTCCTTATTTTTTGAACTTGGAACTCTAAGTTCAGGTCTAACGGTCCTTAATTTATGTGCTTGTAACTCTAAGTTAAAGACCAAGTGTCTTTAATTTGTGAGCTTGTAACTTGAAGTTTAGGACTAATTGTCCTTAACTTTTTAACTTGTAACTCTAAGTTCAGGACTATATGTCCTTAATTTCTGTTATTGTAACTCTAAGTTAAGGAACACTTGTCCTTAATTTGTGAGCTTGTACCTCTATGTTAAGGACCAATGTCCGTAACTTATAAGCAGCTAACATTCTGATTCTTATTTTAAATACTATCTCACAGGCTTTAAAGAAAAACCTAGGATCAAAGATTGATACTTTATTGAAGTTTCTTGACAAAGATTTTGGGGGTATTGTACTTGAATGAGTGAAGGATTGATGTGTGCGATTCCATATATAGTGAGCCATATGAGCAAGGAATGAAACACATTGAAATGTATGCATGCATGATCCCCCACTTGTTAAAGTTCTCACAGTTTGAGAAAAATCACAAGTCTTTTGGAAATGCATTCAACAAATTTGATATTCAGTGGCAAAGATCACCACTCCAAACTGGATCATACGTGTTGTCATTTGCTATATAATTTATATGTACTTTAGATTTACTTTATTAAAGATATTATTTAATGGACTCCATATTTTTCTTAGGACTGATTGTGATGCATTCCTAATCAAGTATGTGGAGTTGTTGATGATGGGAAAGGATGTGGAGAAATTCCAACCTGAGGACATATCAAACTTCAGAAAAGAACTTGCAGCAAATCTTTGGGCACATGGAGAGTGAAAAAGAAATTCTGGTTATGATACACCACCAGAAAATGTCGGCGACGACTATGATAGTGAAAATGAAACTTCCTGCCCAAAGGAGAGGTAGTGTAGTTGTAAAGAAAGTCAGCTGTAGTGAAATTGGTATAAAATTGTTGTAAAGAATATATATGAATTCTAAAATATCCTCTAAATTGTCACAAGGCAATTTATTTTATTTGCATAGCATAATTTTTTGGTCACAACTATGCTAAATTACAGTTTCAGCAGTAATATGAAGGCATCGTATTATTAATTTCTTTCTTTCTGTTAACTATTGATTTGTTCATTTTTTCACAGTTTTAAAGGGCCAATCTTTGATTAAATTGTCTTGAAGTTTTTAGAAATTCAAAGCAACACACATTGATTGTTGTAGAACTTCAGAATCTGTTAACTACATCCTTATTTGTTGAAGGATGAAAATAACATTCAAGACATATTTTTTTAAATGTGCTAAACTTCTGGAATATAGACAATAAACTGAGATTTCCAGAAGTTAAGGACATTTTAGAAATTTATGTCCTATATATTAGATTCATACTTCAAATGTTCAAGACGTTTCAAAAAATTATGTCCTGAAGTTTACTTGTACCAATCTCATTTTAAAAATAAGATGTAGCATGCTGTGTTTAGCAAGCTGCAGATGTCAATTTTATAACTACTGATTTGTACATTTTAAATTATCAATTTTTTATTAAATCTGTAGAGATATAGCAAAAGATACATTGATTGTTGTAGAACTTCAGGACATTATGTTCATAAACGTCCTGATTTGTTGAAGGATGAAAATAATATTCAGGACATATTTTTCTGAAATGTCTTCAACTTCTGAAAATCTAGATAATAATCTGAGATTTCCAGAAGTTAAGAACATTTTAGAAATTTATGTCCTTAATACTAGATTCATACTTGAAATTTTCAGGACTTGTAAAATATTATGTCCTTAAGTTTTACTTGTACCAATCTCATTTTAAAAATAAAGATGTAGCAAGTTGCAGGCTTCAAATTATATAAAGAAAAGGACTTTCTTGTTTACTTACGGCAATAATAAAATCTCATAAACAATAATTGGTTCGACAAAGGTAAATTGAACTCCCAGAAAAAGAAAAAGAAACAAAGAGCAAGTAAGTGCAAAGAAACTTTGAAAATTCAGGACATCTTTTATATAACCATATGCTAATGTTTACTTGCTCAAATAAAAATAATCTAAATGAATCCAATTTATAGCAAAAACTTAAAAGAGTAGATAAACATAAGTGAATATATCTATTATTCTCTATGCTTCCTTGAAAATGGATGGACTGCCGGAGAATATATACAAGATGTTCTATTATGACCAATTCTTCTGCAACGACCACATTTGAATGTTATTTTTGATGATTCGGTAGCTGGAATGTGCCTTTTCTTCTGCCTTCTACCTGGCGGAACTTTGAAATCTGGAGGTTTAATATTTTGTGACTTAACACTCTCTGGTACAATTCAAGAATCTGTATGTCCTACATGATGTATTTGTCTTTCATATGTTTTCAGTCAAGATTCATTTAAGTACCAGTCCGAGAAGAAATTGGACTTCTTGAGTTTTCTCTTCTCGATAGCTGCAATTGCATGTATACATGGTAATTAATCAAATTGAAACTGAAAACAATCACATGTTCTTTTGTTTAAGTCCACCAAGAAAGTAATTCCTTCTTCCTCAACTCTAGAACGCCATGAATCAACAGGGAAGACCTTCAAAGTTGAAACTCTATAAGTTAGTACATTAAGTTAAATTATCATTAAAATAATAAGCTAAAGTAAGAACATAATACTTACATTTAAAGTAAAAGCTAAATCTATCTTTTTCTTCAATTCCTCTTCTACCCAACAAGAAATGTCATAAAAAGTTCCTTCTGCTTCATTTCTTCTTTCATAAAACCAACGTTGTAGCTTCACTTGGATGAAATCCATCATTCTTAATATAGGCAACTCCCTTGCTTCTAATAGCACAGAATTCATTGACTCAACTATGTTTGTTGTGAGCATGTCATATCTTCATCGCGGACTACAAGAACGTGCCCACCTTTCCGGCGGTTCTTCCATCAAGTAGTCAAAAGTCTTCTTATCAACTTTTGCTATATCTGACATGTATAGATCAAATTCTTTGCACCTGTATACTCTTGCAGCACTTTGGAAAAGTTTTATGACCCCACTTTTCACTTTCCTTCGCTTTAGATTCTGCTCCAAAATACAAATTCCATGGTGGCTTTCAGGATATACCTTTGCAATGCCATGTGCAATAGATTGATGCATGTCCGATAAAAAATTTAAATTGTCACGGCTCCCAATTGCATTGCGAAGCTCACTAAAGTACCACTCATAGGAATTGATCATATTCTGCAATTCCAAAGGCTAGTGGGAATATTTGGTTATTTGCATCCTTTGAAACTGAAATCATTAAAACACCACGATATTTTGACTTCAAAAAAGTTGTATCGACAGCAATCACTGGTCTACAATGATTCCAACCAGCTATTGATGATCCATATGCATAAAACATACAAAGAAACCTGAAAATACAGTTTAACAGAAGGTTAAAAATACAGGACACCAAATCCTTAATATTTTTACTACACATATCAAAGTTAAGGACACAATGTCCTTTTAGAATGCACACATCATAGTTAAGGACACCATGTCCTTAACTTTTACAATGCACACATCAAAGTTAAGGACACCATGTCCTTAATATTTTCACTGCACACATCAAAGTTAAGGACACCATGTCCTTAACATTTTCACTGCACATAGCAAAGTTAAGGACACAATGTCCTTAACTTTTTCACTGTACACATCAAAGTTAAGGACATCATGTCTTTAACTTTTTCACTGCACACATCAAAGTTAAGGACACCATGTCCTTAATATTTTCACTGCACACAGCAAAGTTAAGGACACAATGTCCTTAACTTTTTCACTGCACACATCAAAGTTAAGGACACCATGTCCTTAACTTTTATAATGCACACATCAAAGTTAAGGATACCATGTCCTTAACTTTTTCATTGCACACATCCAAGTTAAGGACAACATGCCCTTAACATTTTCACTGCACACATCAAAGTTAAGGAAACCATGTCCTTAACTTTTTTATTGCACACATCAAAGTTAAGGACACCATGTCCTTAACATTTTTATTGTACACATCCAAGTTAAGGACACCATGTCCTTAACATTTTCATTGCACACATCCAAGTTAAGGACACCATGTCCTAAAGTTTATAAAACAGACTAATAAAAATCTTTTTGATTGTTTACCTGTTGTTGTCGTCTATCTTTATGTTAGTGTATGTTCCCGGATTTTTACTTTTCATCATATACAAGTATGAAGACAATAATTCATAATTCTCTTCAGGAGTTCCTCTTATTAAAGCTGAAGCACGTTGAATAGCACTCCACGCCTTGTGATAACCAATGTCTAGTCCATGCAATTTTTGCATTTCTGCCATGACAAAGGCTGGTGTAACTTCAAACCTTGGGTCTCGAAGATTATCGATAATGTAACCACTAATCAACTTTGAAGTTGCATGCCTTTGATCAGCTTTCATAGTGTTAACTGAGCAATCATGATTTTTCTCAATCTTTACTATCTTGAATAGTGTTGAATCTTTAATTCTGAAAGCACGCACACACCACCCACACCTATCATCATTGCATTTCAACGAATATCTTGTTGAGCTTGATCTAACAACCTTAAATTCAAAATGTCCTTTAATTGCTATATTGGAAAAACAGTTAATTATACTCTTCTTTTTGTCAAATATTGATCCCACTTTTATTTCATCCAACGAAGCATTTTCTCTTAATATCATAGTTGTGGATTCTTTTTATTTCGAATTTGAGCTTTGTATAGTTAGTTGAGTAAAGGTTTTTCAGCAACTTCTTCTATTACTGGTGCACTCTCTAAGACTTGAATACCCAAAGCTTGTTCGTTGTCAATCTCTATAATGCTTTGTCCTTCTACTTGAATAGAATCAAATGTTTGAAACACCTCTTCAGTTATTGGTTGAGCTTCAACCACATCTTAATTCATTATTTGTTGGCATTTGTCTTGATTGTCTTGTTGAGTTTCTGTATTGACATGTTCAAAGGTGCTTGTAGAATCAAAAACTCTTTCTGAAATATCAACAATGAAATGACAGCCCTTGAAGAGTGAATGACTGTTTAGTAACTCTATACATGTGTGAAGATCTAAATCTTTGGATACAAGCATTCCCTTACTTGTTCCCAGATTTCTATCAAACCATATCATTGCTTCAAACTTGTATCTATCCAATTCAATAACTTCAAAGACCTGGTTAATGAAATCTTCAAATCGAATTGCCGCAGGTACTAGAACAAGCTTTATTTGATGATCAAGATACTTATAGTCTGCAGTCCATCTACCATTAAAAGCAACTATAATACATATTGTATCCATCCTGCAAGTCAAGAAAATGGGAAATTCAGGACATATTTATACAACAATCGTGAAGTTAAGGACAAGATGTCCTAAACTTTATCAATACAAGTTGCAAAACACAAGACATTATGTCCTTAATATTTAGAACAACAGTCATGAAGTTAAGGATATCATGTCCTAAACTTTATCAATACAAGTTACAAATACAGGACACTATGTCCTTAATATTTACACAGTAGTCATGAAGTTAAGGACATCATATCCTAAACTTTATTAGTATAGGTTGCAAAAACAGGACACTATGTCCTTAATTTTTACACAGTAGTCATGCAGTTAAGGACATCATGTCCTAAACTTTATCAGTACAAGTTGCAAAAACAGGACACTATGTCCTTAACTTTGATGTGTGCAGTCAAAATGTTAAGGACATGGTGTCCTTAACTTGGATGTGTGCATTGTAAAAGTTAAGGACATGATGTCCTTAACTTAGATGTGTGCATTATAAAAGTTAAGGACAAGTTGTCCTTAACTTTGATGTGTGCATTGTAAAAGTTAAGGACAAGATGTCCTTAACTTTGATTTGTGCAGTGAAAAAGTTAAGGACATTGTGTCCTTAACTTTGCTATATGCAGTGAAAATGTTAAGGACATGGTGTCCTTAATATTTAGAACAGCAGTCATGAAGTTAAGGACATCGTGTCCTTAACTTTATTAATACAATTTGCAAATACAAGACACTATGTCCTTAATATTTAGAACAACAGTCATGAAATTAAGGACATCGTGTCCTTAACTTTATTAATACAAGTTGCAAAACACAAGACACTTTATCCTTAATAATATTTAGAACAACAATCATGTTAAGGACATCAAATCCTTAATATTATGTCCTCAATATTTATAGAACAATTACAGAGTTAAGGACGCGATGTTCTTAACGTTATCAATACAGAAAAGAAAAAAAAATCAAATTTCTAGCATCTTATTCTTCAGTAACGAAATAAAAATCCACACAAACACACAAAAACATATAGAGATATCTGAAACTTTAGAATTTACTGTAATTTTATGGTGAATTTTGGACGAGAAAGTTGAATTCTGAACTTAGAGAAAAAGTTTGAAATCGGAAGAGAAGCTTCTGCAATTTTGGACGATCACAACAATTCTCTGCACGTAAGTTTGCGCGTAAGTTTGAGCTGCTGCTGATCGTGAATAAGGAGCGTATGTATCAGTGAAATCCTATATAGCATAAGGGTATTTTCGTCCGGGCGGGTAAATATTTATTAAAGCAGTGGCTAAAGACTTAATACATTTAAAACAGTGGCTTAAAAGTAAATATATGTGTTATTACTGGCTATCTGTGCACATCGGTCGTTTTAGGGTAAGGCAGAAGTCTTTGCCTTAGGCCCCCAAATATTTAAGGCTACAAAAATGTATAATTTATATTTATATAATAATTAAAAAAATCAAAGTTTAAGATTTTTTAAAATTTGATAGAGGTAGGATTGAGTGATTTAATAAGATAAATATTTTCTCTCATTAAATTAAATAATATATTTACCTTCTAATCAATGTATTTTTCTTTCTTTATGTATGTTTTACATGTTTCTCACAATCTCACTTTATAATTCCGACTCAGATTCTCTAAATTAGTTGTTCCTTTTTGCCCATTTGATTGATTCTTACATGAAAAATCAAGTTCTTTTGTATCTCATCTTTTTTAACTAAGAAATTTCCAAGACAAGTATGGCGAGGTTAAAAAAACTCGATGAATAATGGTCCCTTTATTATTTTCACTTAATACCAAATTTTTGTATAGCGGAAAGTTTAATACCATGACATGTGTAACTCACACATCATGCGTTGCGCTCTCACCACTAAATCAAGTATGTAGGTTTTTTTGTTGTCTTATTATTATATTAATTTTGAGAAAGAAGTTTAATAGACTTTTAATATATTTTGATTTTATGCCACTAGTCCTGTTGAGACCACTGGCCAACAACATATTATTCAATCAACTTCATTCATATTTGATAATTAAATGACACATTCACTTTCTTTAATGATTTTGTCATTGTTGTCTTATCTTAATTGAGACTCTACAAAATTTAGTTGACAATGTCAGGAATGGATGGTGGCTCAAGGGGGAGGCTAGAAAGCCTTGATTTTGGACCATGAGATTTTGAGGCCCCAAAAGTTTTGAATAGTAAATTTTATGATTTTATTTTAGCTTAGACAATATTAAAGTGCAGAAAAAATAAAAAAGTACAAAAATTTTGTAAAAAAGAAAACAAAAAAGACTGTTTACTCTTTAACATCAAAATATTTTAGAACTTTGGATCAAACTGCTTAAATCTTTATATTAGTAAATATAATTTTTTACAAAAATATCAAGGAAAATATAATTTAAATACATGCCTAACATCTTATTTATTCAAATTATTACTTAATAATATAAATAATAATGTAACAATGTGAAGTTAAAGGCTTTATGTCGTTTATGAATATTATACTATAAATAACAAGCACGAAAAAATAGCAACACTAGCTTTTTTGCATATGTGTGTGTGCATACATATATGAATTCTAATATAAAAAAGTATAGGACCTCTAATTAAAATGAGCAAAAAACATAAATAAGCAAAATTTTAGGAAAATGTCCTAAATAATTATATTCCTAGTAAGAAACCTTTAAACTCTGTACCTAAAATCACGCATCCAGCTCGTTGATTTCCTTAAAAGAAAACAAAGAATTTCAATTTCGCTGGGAATCTTCTAGTTTGAAATAAAAATCCCAAACCTACACAAAATATATTATCAACTACTAAGAATGCATCCTATTGTTGATAGAATAGTTATTTTTCAGATTATACATTATACTAATAAATAAATAAAAAATAACTACAACCGGTAAATATTGCAAGTAAAACTGATGTTGCGATAATCTTAAATACAAACATACAATACCTTCAAATTTGTTGTCTGTCCACTAGCTCCATCAACCTTTTTTTTGTGTGTGTGTATTTCACTGACTAAGATTGTATATCCTGAAATTCATCCTTAACCCCTTTTGCCTGTTTGTTCTCATCTAACTTTCTTATTGTTTTATGCTTTCTTCTACCTAATTCATTCACGTTTGGTGAAGGTACTTTAGAAACAACTGTCAGACCCTCCCCTTGTTCCATAATCTCCTCAATTGAACTTCCCATTTACAGACGCCTCTGGTTTGCAGATATTTCAGGAGTTTCATATAACAATTCAAAACTAGGACGAGAAAGTGGTAAAGCATTTTCACTACTTTCTGAAGGAGAATCACGGTAGGTATTCCTGATAGTCTTGACAGCCGAGACATCCAATTTCAATCCTCTACCCAAAAATTTGTTCAGATATATTTTTTGTTGTTGTTTTGACTTCTCCATTGTTTCAAATTCTGATGGAAAAAAACATAGAAAGCCTAAGATTTAATTATTCACAAAGTGATGTAAGATTCAATTAAATATACAACTTCTAGGGTTTTCTTACCTTAAAGTTCAAAGAACCCACATAAGTATTACAGAAAACGATGGAATAATAGGAGATTTATATAAAGTAATAAGAGATTTATGAGTGAGTCTTCTGTAAAATTTGTATGATATTACGGCACGATTCCATAACAAAATTATCGCATCCATAAAGAAGATTGATAGTAATACCCACGAATCCATGTCAAAATTATCGCAAGAGTGAATCAGTGAATGATAAATAGGAGAAGAAGAAATATCCGGAGTATATGAAGGATCTATTAGTGACGGAACTGTAGAATGAAAATATGGAGTGTGTGTGAGAAAATGTCGAAAACAATAAAAGTGCTTCCCGTGATTAGTGCATTTAGTTAACTCATTAAATATTGAGCATAATTTTTATAATATGCTAATAATGTAAAAAAAAAAAGGCTCTTTATGAAATAAACAAGAAATAATTATTTTTAAAAAAATAATAGTTAAAAAAAGATGCGTGAAAAAACTTTATTAATTAGGTCAAAGTTAACAATGGATATGATCATGTCAATAGGCTCCCTTGTGTTAGCCCATATTTAGCAACTTAACAAAGCAAGATAATATTGTATTCCTGTACATAATCTATTTTTAATGAGAAGATAATTTAATTTAAATGCGATATTTAAATAATACCATAAAATCAAATTTGTTGAAATTAGAGACAGATCTAGTATTTTGAAGTTTCGGATGACTGTCTTTCATGTTCACTAGCTAGAGACGAAGATTGAATTGTGATTCAATCCACTTTGGGTTAATTTGGTTAAGTTTACAAGTTTTTGGTTCATCAATAAACCATCTATTGGAGGGACCAGATCCAGTGGACAATTGAGCCTGAAGCTTAGGTCTAATAGATAAGCATCAGTTAGTAGTTAGCCCATTTTTGTAATCATTAGACTATATTGTATATTTATTCTTTACATAGATAGTGGATCCGAATAGAATTGACTAATGTTCTTTTACTCTTTTACCTCAGATATATATTAGGGGATCTAGAACATTTTTGTATAGTTTTTGTTGAATGAAAAGAAAAATATCTCGTTTCTCTCTCTCGGTGTTCTTACTTTTCAAATAAAACCCTAGCTAAAACTCCATCGATTCTGCTCGACTTGTAATGTTTTCATGGTATCGGAGCGAAGGTTTTAGTAGATCCAAGACCAAGTTGTGGAGTACTGTTAGCCTTGTTGGTTAAATCAAAGGTTGCAACTTTGCCGATTTATTCTGTGGATGGTATGGCTGAGAGTCCGGTAAGGGTGTTTTCTTTCTCTTTCCGGCGTTCGTGTCTCCTTTTCATTTCGGCCAGCATTCTCTCAGTTTCTTTTGTTTCAAGGCTCGCTTCTTCGAGTAAAAAGGAAGGAAACCCTAGTTCGTTCCCGTTTTTGCTTTATCACTCGTGTTTAGGCTGATTTCTGAATTCTATCTCTGTTGAGTGATTGTTTTTAGTTTTTCTCTTATCATACAATTTACTATGGTGTATTCAATTGTACTTGTGAACCCTAATTCTGCTGGAAGTTCGTATAGTCCGGACCCATCGAGTCCTCTTTTCATACACTCTTCTGATATTTTTGGAACGTGTCTAGTTAGTACCCATTTCTCTGGTTCTAGTTATGGCAGGTGGAAGAGAAGTATGATATTGTCTCTCTCTGCCAAGAACAAAATTGCTTTTGTTTATGGCTTTTGTCCTAGACCCTCTGCTAATAATAACCCTGCAAAATTAAGTCGGTGAGATAGGTGCAACAATATGGTAATTTCATGGTTAACCAGCTCACTCTCACATGTTATTGCTGAGAGTTTCCAATACTCAAAAACTGCTGAGAGTATTTGAAAACAGCTGGAGCGTAGGTATGGGGCTGTAAATGGCACTAACGTTTTTGAAATTAAAAATTAATTAGCTTCAACTCAGCAAGGATCACTTGACATTACTTCATATTTCAACAAACTGAAGAAGGTTTGGGATGAGTTGGGGGCAATGCGTAAAAATCATAATAATTCATGTACTTGTGCCACCAAGCCACGTACTCAATAAGATGAGGAGGAAGATAAGCTTCATCAATTTCTGTCATGACCCCAATTTCCCTCCATAGGATGTCGTGATGGCACCTCATCTCTAAGACTAGGTAAGCCTATCACAGAATACAAAACTGAAACTCAAATCTCAACATATAAAATAAATCAAATCGCGATTCAAATAGTCACAACTCCCAAAACTCGGTAGAAATAAGTCACAAGCTTTTAAGAATTTATTATAAGTGTCTTTATACATCAGAGTCTAAAGTAAATAAGAAAAGAAACACAATAAGAATAGAAGGGGACTCTGAGGTCTGCGGATGCTAGCAGATATACCTTGAAGTCTCCGCGTGCAGCTAGTTTACTGATACATGGTCTGATAGGAAGTACTTAGGTCTGCCCAAAAAGATGTACATAAGTGTAGTATGAGTATACCACAGCGGTACCCAGTAAGTACCAAGCCTAACCTCGGTAGATTAGTGACGAGGTCAGTTCAGGGCCCTACTCGAAATAATAAAAGACAGGGCGAAAAATTTAACAATATAATAATAATAATAATAATAATAATAATAATAATAATAATAATAATAATAATAATAATAATAATAATAATAATAATAATAATAATAATAATGACAATGGAAATGAATCAAGTAAGTAGTATGTCACAATTTAACTACACAAAATAAGGGCAAATAATAACTCGCGGAAGGAAAACAGAAATTTACAATTTTAAGAAAAATACCAAAAATAACCAAAGGCAATGCAGCCATAAAGAAATATCAACAAGGGCACTCCCGATGTACCGCCTCGTAGTCTCAAATCATAAATAAATTCATAATATCTCATTTTCTTATATCACTCCGGGAGCCTTCACTTTTAATTTTTAAAGAAAATATTTTTTCCGAAATAGCATCTCGCGTTTTAGCCACCCTTATCACACCGCATGACTTCTAGTAGTTCCCCTACTAGCCACGCATATCAAGCCACCCTTATCTCACCGCATGCGTATCAATATCACAATATATCACAATTTGCACCTCAAGTGCCTAAATATTTTAACTTGCCAAAATAAATCAACAACAACAATATTTTCCACAATAAGGAGCTCACGGCTCAATCACGATGAGTATGAAAATCTCATAAAATATTCGGGAATGAATAACTCAGCAAAAATAATATTTCACAATTTTTTTTAGCACGTTGCCTCAATACCAAATTTAAAAATGTCAAATATTTCATATTAGTAATAATTCAATTAATAAATTCAATTTTCAAGTATTGAGCATAGAATAAAAGAAACAAAGTTTCAACTAAACAGGTAAAACAATTTGCAAGAAAAATGTCAAGCAAATTTAAAATATAAAAATAGATCAATGATGATGAATATAACCGGATAAAATAATTTAATTAATGTGTAACAAAGATCTACACAATTTAAAACCAGAGTTTTCCATATTTAGCCTGTGTACACACTCGTCACCTCGCGTACACGACTTTCAACACATCACAATTATCATATCAATACCAATCCTAAGGAGAATTTTCCCCACACAAGGTTAGACAAGTCACTTACCTCAAACCACGCTCAATCAGTCAAGTAGTATGCCTTTTCCTCGATTTTACGAATCCGATCGACTTGAATCTAGTCATAATTAATTCGATTCAATCAATACAAATTATAGGAATAAATTCCTTATGAAAATACAATTTTTCTAACAAAATCCGAAATTTAACCCAAATATCGCACGTGGGGCCCACATCTCGGAACCCGAAAAAAGTTACAAAATACGAACGCTCATTCAACCACGAGTCCAACCATAAAATTTTCCCTAAATTCTGACATCAACCGACCCTCAAATCTTCAAATTAAATCAAGAGAGTTTTCTAAATCTTCCAACTTAAATCCTTAATTAAATGTTAAAAACAACCATGGATTCGGGTAATTTGACCAATATTGAGTTAAGAACACTTAACCCATTGTTTTCCTTGAAAATCTCCCGAAAATTGCCTCTTCCCGAGCTCCAATTTGTCAAAAATGCAAAATGGGCAGAACTTAAATTTTCTGCCCAGGGGTTTCCTTTTCGCGAACGTGACCACTGCCTCGCGTTCGCGAAGCACATTTTTGTGCTGCCCAGATTTCTTCTTCGCGAACGCGAGGGCAGTCTCGCGAACGCAATGCTTTGCCAAACTTGGCCTTCGTGAATGCAGTCTCCCCTTCGCGAACGCGAAGCCTTTTCACCTGGTGCCCAGCCAGGCCTCGCCCTTCTACGCGAACGTGAGCATGCCCACGCGTTCGCGTTGATCACTTACCATTACCCTTCGCGAACGCGGTGCCCTATTCGCGAACGCAAAGAGTAAAATTTTGACTGCCTCCAGTCCCTCTTCGCGAACGCGAGACCCTGCTCACGAACACGATGAAGAAAACCAGATACTGGACCAGAAAATTTCCAGCAAGGTTCCAAATACAAAATTCATTCCGTTAACCCTCTGAAACTCACCCGAGGCCCCAGGACCTCAACAAAATACACCAACAGGTCCTAAAACATCATACGAACTTAGTAAAAACCTCAAATCACATCAAACAACGCTAAACCCACGAATCATACCCCAATTCAAGCATAACGAACTTAAGACTTTTCAACTTCTACATTCGATGTCGAAACCTATCAAATCAAGCCCGATTGACCTCAAATTTTGCACACAATTCATAAATGACATAACATACCTATTTAAATTTTCATAATTGGATTCCGACCCCGATATCAAAAAGTCAACTCCCCGGTCAAACTTTCAAACTTAATTTTCTATTTTAGCCATTTCAAGCCTAATTTAACTACGGACTTCCAAATAATTTTTCGGACATTCTCCTAAGTCCAAAATCACCATACGGAGCTATTGGAATCATTAAAACGCTGTTCCGGGGTCGTTTACACATAAGTCAATATCTGGTCAACCTTTTCAACTTAAGTTTTCCACTTTGAGACTAAGTGTCTCAATTCATTCCAAACTCTCTCCGGAACCGAACCGACTACCCCGGCAAGTCACATAACAGTAAAGTACAACATGAGAAGAAAATTGGGGAATGGGGCTGCAACTCTCAAAACGACTGGCCGAGTCGTTACATCCTCCCCTTCTTAAACAAATGTTCGTCCTCAAATGAGTATAGAGACATATATGGAATGGTGAAAAGATGAGGATAGCAGCTACGCATATCATGATCGGTCTCCCAAGTCGCCTCCTCGACCGGATGACACCTCCACTGTACTTTTACTGAAGCAATGCTCTTTGATCTTAGCTTTCTAACCTATCTGTACAAAATGGTCACTGGTTCCTCAACATAAGATAGATCATTATCCAACTAGACTGAGCTGAAGTTTAACACATGAGACGAATCGACGTGATACTTTTAGAGCATGGAAACATGGAACACTGGATGAACTGCAGAGAGACTAGCTGGTAGTGTAAGTCTGTAAGCCATCTCTCCAACTCTCTCAAGAATCTCAAAAGGTCTGATATACCTCGGGCTCAACTTGCCCTTCTTTTCGAATCTTATAACACCCTTTATAGGTGAAACCTTGAGCAAGACTCGCTCACCAACCATGAATGCAACATCACGAACCTTCTGATTCGCATAACTCATATGTCTAGATTGGGCTATACGAAGTCGATCCTGAATCACTTTAAGCTTTTCCAACGCATCCTAAACTAAGTCTGTACCCAATAATCTAGCCTCGTCCAATTCGAACCAACCCACTGGAGATCGGCACCGCCTACCATACAAGGCCTCATACGGAGCCATCTGAATGCTCGATTGGTAGATATTGTTGTAAGCAAACTTTGCAAGTGGAAATAATTGATCTCATGCACCCCCAAAATCCATCACACACACACGAAGCATATCCTCCAATATCTGGATAGTGTGCTCGGACTATCCGTCCGTCTGAGGGTGAAATGTTGTACTCAACTCCACACGAGTACCCAACTCTCGTTGTACGGCTCTGCAGAACCGTGATGTAAACTGCGTACCCCGGTCAGAGATGATAGATATTGGTACGTCATGAATCCTGACAATCTCGCGAATGTAAACCTGAGCCAACTACTCCGAAGAGTAAGTAGTAACCACAGGAATGAAATGAGCTGACTTGGTCAATTTATTCACAGTCACCAAAACTGCATCGAACTTCCTCTGAGTCCGTGGGAGTCCAACAACAAAATCCATAGTGATCTGCTCCCATTTCCACTCTGGAATCTCTAACTTTTGAAGCAATCCACTCGGTCGCTGATGCTCATACTTCACATGCTAGCAATTTAGGCACCGAGCTACATATTCCACTATGTCTTTCTTCATCCGCCTCCACCAATAGTGTTGTCTCAACTCCTGATACATCTTTACACCACTCGGATGAATGGAGTACCGCGAATTGTGAGCCTCTTGGAGAATCAACTCACGTAAGCCATCTATATTGGGTACACATAACCTGCCCTGCATTCGTAATATACCGTCATCTCCAATAGTAACTTCATTGGTGTCACCGTGCTGAACAGTGTCCTTAAGGACAAGCAGATGGGGGTCAGTATACTGACGCTCTCTGATACGATCATAAATAAAAGATCAAGAAACCACACAAGCCAAAACTCGTCTCGGCTCGGAAATATCCAATCTGACAAACTAGTTGGCCAAGGCCTGAACATCCAAGGCTAATGGCCTCTCCTCTACCGGTAAATATGCTAAGCTGCCCAAAATCTCTGCCTTACGACTCAAGGCATCAGCCACTACATTGGCCTTCTTGGGATGATAGAGAATGGTGATATCATAATCCTTAAGCAACTCCAACCACCTCCATTGCCGCAAATTAATTTCCTTCTGTTTAAACAGATGCTGTAAACTCTGGTGATCGGTATAAACCTCACAATGGACATCGCACAAATAATGCCGCCAAATCTTTAAGGCATGAATAATAACTGCTAACTCAAGGTCGTGGACAGGATAATTCTTCTCATGTACCTTTAACTGTCTAGACACATAGGCAATCAACCTATCGTTTTGCATCAACACTGCGCCGAGACCAATACGCGACGCATCATAATACACAGTATAAGACTCTAAACCTGTAGGCAATACCACTACTGGGTTGTAGTCAAAGTTGTCTTGACCTGTTGAAAGCTCCCTTCACATTCCTCGGTCCACCTGAACGGAGCACCCTTCTGGGTCAATTTGGTCATAGGTGCAGCAATAGAAGAGAAACCCTCTACAAATTGGCGATAATACCCCACCAAGATAAGAAAACTCTGGATATCCGTAGATGAGGACGGTCTGGACCAACTCTGCACTACTTCAATCTTCTTCGGATCTACCTTGATCCCCTCGCACGAAACTATATGAAACAAAAATCCTACTGAACCAAGCCAGAATTCACTCTTTGAAAATTTTGCATACAACTTCTTTTCTCTCAAAGTCAAAAGCACAATCCTCAGGTGTTGCTCATGATCTTCCCGGCTCTGAGAATACACCAGAATATTGTCAATAAACACAATGACGAAAGAATCAAGATATGGCTGGAATACACTGTTCATTAGTGCATAAATGTTGGTGGGCGTTAGTCAGCCCAAAGGAATCACAAGGAATTCATAATGACCAAACTGAGTCCTGGAAGAAGTCTTCGGGATATCTGGATCCCGAATCTTCAACTGGTGATAGCCTGAACGCAAGTCGATCTTAGAGAACACTCTGGCACCCTGAAGCTGATCAAATAGGTCATCAATACGTGCCAATGGGTACATGTTCTTTACTGTAACCATGTTCTACAAGGGGTAATCAATACACATCCGTATAGAACCATTATTCTTCTTCACAAATAAGACAGGAGCAACCCAAGGCGAAGCACTAGGCCGAACAAAGCCCTTATCAAGCAGCTCTTGTAACTGCTCTTTTAATTCTTTCAATTCTACTAGGTCCATACGATATGGTGGAATAGAAATGGACTGGGTGCCAAGTAACAAATAAATGCCAAAATTAATATCTATGTCGGGTGGCATACTAGGAAGATCCGCTGGAAATATATCGAGAAAATCCCTTACTACAGGAACTAACTCTACGGTAGGAGTATCAACACTAACATTTCTCACATAGGCCACATACGCATCACATCCCTTCTCAACCATTCATTAGCCTTAAGAAATGAAACAACCTTGCTAGGAACATAATCTAAGGTACCTCTCCACTCTAGTCGCGGTAGACCTGGCATAGCCAACGTCACCGTCTTGGCGTAACAATCAAGGATAGCGTGATAGGGCAACAACCAGTCCATGCCCAAAAAAATATTGAAATCCACCATACTGAGCAATAATAAATCATCTTTCGTCTCAAAACCACTGATAACAATCAAACACGACAGATACACGTGGTCATCAATAATAGATTCACCCACCGGTGTAGATACATAAACAGAAAAACTCAAAGAATCATGGTATACGCCCAAATACGAGGCAAAATAAGATGACACATAAGATGTCACGACCCGAAATTTCCCATCGATGTGACCGTGATGACGCCTAACATTTCACTTGCTAGGCAAGCTAATGTTAGAGAATCATTAAACCAATTCATTATTTCCATTCAGTAATTAACTAAGATAAAATATAATAAGTACGGAATATCATAAAACTGTATTAATTACTACCACCCGGATCTGGTGTCACAATTCACAAGCATTCTAGAATTTACTACAAGTAATGGTCTGAAAGAAATACAATTGTCTGAATGAAAGAAATAGTAGAACAGAAAAGGTAGACGGGGACTTCAATGTCACGATCCAATTTCACCTATAAGTCGTGATGGCGCCCAACACTACAGCTAGGTAAGCCAACTAATAAATTAAGCATACATTGATAAAATTTAAAAACAAGAAAATATAATAAAACCCAAACTCTACCAATGTGTGTGCCAAGACCTGGTGTCACAAGTGTATGAGCATCTAGTAGATTATACAAAACCTCAAATACTGTCTGAAATAAAAATAGACAGAATGAAAAATACAAAGAGAGACACTAGTAGCTGCAGAACGGACCAGAGAAATAGCTCACCATTATGCCCCTAGATAACGTGGGTGTAAGACGATAGGTCCCCACTAGTACTTGCCTCAGTTCCTGCACAAAAAGTGCAGCAAGTGTAGTATGAGTACGTAAACAACGCGTACCAAGTAAGTATCAAGCCTAATCTCGAAGTGGTAGAGACGAGATGACCGACTTTGACACTCACTAAGGGTCAATAATGATAATTGATAAACAAATAGGATATTTAAATCAACATTATTTACAGAATTTGAAATAATTTATTTAATCAGCGGAAATAATCAAATTTCTTCAATTCAAATAATTTCTAATTTATCAATTAAATATCATATACAGGAATAACAATTAATTTTTTAACAAGCAAGAATAATAATTCATTAAATTCCAAGGATTTTCCAATTTATCAATTAGCTTCGCAAGCTGAAATAAGTTATTTAAGTATTGCGTAATTATTATTATTATTAAGCACGATTTCTGCCGAGGATGTACGGCCCCATCCAGAGTGTCGTGTACACTACCGAGGGACGTGCGACGCGATCCATAGATACATCTATCATGTCGAGGCGTTCAGCCCGCTCCACAATAAAGGAGGGCATTTTCTTATGTGCCTCCGGAAGAAGAGTATATTTATTATAAGATAAATTCGGGAGGAAGAACAATTTCTTTTTAACAATTAATTTATATAAACAGAATATCAAGCATATGCGATTTCCATCCTTTAATATCTTTATCTAACAATTCACAATATATTCATATATATCAATTAATATTAATTAATCAAAGAATACAATTTATACAAGTAATGCATGCTTTGAGTCCTAAACTACCTGGACTCTCGTCACCTCATGTGTACGTAGACCCCACAATTAGCAACAATTATTTAATTTTAATCACCTATGAGGTAATTTCCCCCTCACAAGATTAGACAAGAGACTTACCTCGTCTTGCTCCAATTTAATCCACTAGAAGGCCTTTTCCACGATTATCCAACTCTGTCTAGCTCGAATCTAGCCAAAACTAATTCGATACAATCACTAAAAATTATAGGAATCAATTCTATAAGAAAATACTACATTTTCAATAAAAATTCCGAAATTAATTAAAAATTTGTTTGTGGGACCCACGTCTCGAAATCCGGCGAAAGTTATGAAATATGAACGCTCACTTAACCACGAGTCTACCCATACCAAAATTACAAAATTCCGCTAACAATTCGGCCCTCAAATCCTCAAATCTATCCAAGAGGGTTTTCAAACTTTTCCAACTCAATTCACCAATTAAATCCTCAATTATCCAAGAGCAGACTTGCCCACGCGATCACATAGAACAATTCTCAGCTGCCAAATTAAGCCTACGCAATCGCAACCCCATTCACGCGATCGCGTAGAACAAGTCCACCTCTGCCTAAATTACTCTACGCGATCGCATACCAACTTACGCGATCGCGTATAAGGATACCAGAAGAAAATACGAGCAGTTATCAGCAGTATTCCAAAGGCCAAAAATGATCCGTTAGCCATCCGAAACTCACCCGAGTCCCTCAGGACCTCATCCAATTATACCAACAAGTCCTAAAATATCATACGAACTTAGTCAAAACCTCAAATCACATCAAACAACGCTAAAACCACGAATCATCCTCCAATTCAAGCTTAATAAAACTTAAAATTTCCAACTTCTTCATTCGGTACCGAAACCTATCAAATCATGTTCGATTGACCTCAAATTTTGCACACAAGTCATAAATTACATAACATAGCTATTAAAATTTTCAGAACTGGATTCCGACTCCAATATCGAAAAGTCAACTCCCCGGTCAAACTTCCAAACTTAAATTCCTAATTTAGCCATTTCAAGCATAATTTAACTACGGACTTCCAAATAAAATTCTGAACACACTCCTAAGTCCAAAATCACCATGCAGAGCTGTTGGAATCGTCAAAACTCTATTCCGGGGTCGTTTTCTCAAAATGTTGACCAAAGTCAAAATTAGCACTTTAAGGCCAACTTAAGGAACCAAGTGTTCGGGTTTCAACCCAAACACTTTCAAATCCCGAACCAACCATCCCCACAAGTCATAAATCATTAAAAGCACATACGGGAAGTTTTATTTTAGGGAAAGGGGTTCTAAAAGTTAAAATGACTGGTTGAGTCATTACATTCTCCACCTCTTAAACAAATATTTGTCCTCGAACGATTTTAGAATTGTACCTGGAGTGTCGAATAAGTGTGGATATTTGCTCCGCATGTCTTGCTCGGCCTCCCAAGTCGCTTCCTCGACTGGTTGGCCCTTCCACTGGACCTTTACTGCAGAAATCCTCTTGGACCTCAACTGGCGAACTTGTTTATCAACAATGGCAAATGGCTCTTCTTCATAACCCAAACTCTTATCTAGCTGAACTGTGCTGAAGTCCAACACATGTGATAGGTCGACATGATACTTCCGGAAGCATAGATACATGGAAAATCGGATGAACTCCCGATAGACTGGGAGGCAATGCAAGCTCATAAGTAACCTCCCTAACTCGTCCCAACACCTCGAATGGGCCTATAAACCTTGGTCTCAACTTGCCATTCTTCTCGAATCTCATGATTCCCTTCATCGGCGAAACCTTCAAGAGAACTTTTTCACCCATCATAAAGGATAAATCACGCGCTTTCTGATCCGCGTAACTCTTTTGTCTAGACTGTGCTGTACGAAGTCGCTCCTGAATCAACTTCACCTTTTCCAAGGAATCCTTTAACAAATCAGTACCATATAACTTAGCCTCACCGGGCTCAAACCATCCGATAGGTAAACGGCATCGACGACCATACACAACCTCAAATGGAGCCATCTCGATGCTGGATTGGTAACTATTATTATAAGCAAAGTCGGCCAAAGGCAGGAAACGATCCCACTGACCTCCAAAGTCAATCACACGTGCCCTGAGCATATCCTCCAAAATCTGAACTGTCCGCTCTAACTACCCGTCGGTCTGCGAATGAAAGGTTGTGCTGAGCTCAACACGGGTCCCTAATTCATTTTGTACTGCTCTCCAGAAATGTGAAGTAAACTGAGGGCCTCTATCTGATATGATGGAAATTGGCACACCGTGCAACCGAACTATCTCCTGAATATAAATCTGGGCCAACCTCTCTGAAGTATACGTAGTCAGAACAGGAATAAAATGTGCCCACTTGGTCAACCTGTCAACAATCACCCAAACTGCATCAAACTTCCTCAAGGTCCGCGGCAACCCAACTACAAAGTCCATAGTGATGCGTTCCCATTTCCACTATGGTATAGTCATCTGCTGAAGTAGGTCACCTGGCCTCTGGTGCTCATATTTAACTTGCTGTCAATTTAGACACCTAGCTACATACTCAACAATGTCCTTTTTCATTCATCGCCACCAATAATGTTGTCTCAGGTCACATACAACTTCATAGCACCTGGATGAATAGAGTACTGAGAACTGTGTGCCTCCTTCGGGATCTTTTTCCTCAGCTCATCCACATTAGGAACACACAGACGATCCTAGAGTCACAAAACACCATCCGCACCAATAGTAACTTCCTTGGCACCACCTCGTAGTTCCATTTCTCGAAGAACCATTAAGTGTGGGTCATCATACTGGCGAGCCTTGATATGTTTAGATAGTGAAGACTGAGCTATGACACATGCAAGAACTCGGCTGGGCTCTGAAATATCTAGCCGCACAAGTCTGTTGGCCAAGGACTGGATATCCAAAGCTAATGGCCTCTCTTCTGCTAAAATGAAAGCCAAACTACCCATACTCTCTGCCTTTCTACTCAAGGCATCTGCAACTACATTTGCTTTACCTGGATGATATAGGATAGTAATATCATAATCTTTTAGTAATTCCAGCCATCTGAGCTGCCTCAAATTTAGGTCCCTCTGCTTGAGCAGATACTGCAAACTACGATGATCAGTGTAAACTTTAAGACACCCCATAAAGATAATGCCTCCAAATCTTAAGAGCGTGAACAATCGCAGCTAACTCCAAATCATGTACCGGATAATTTTGCTCGTGGGGCTTCAACTGACGTGAAGTATATGCAATAACTCGCCCTTCCTACATTAATACACAACCCAAACCAACGCGTGAAACGTCGCAATACACTGTATACATTCCTGAATCGGAAGGTAACACTAACACTGGTGTTGTAGTCAATACTGTTTTGAGCTTCTGAAAGCTTGCCTCACAATCATCGGACCATCGGAACTGAACACCCTTCTGGGTTAATTTGGTCAAAGGTGCTGCAATAGATGAAAAACCTTCCACGAACCGATGATAATAACCTGTTAAACCTAGAAAACTCTTGATCTCAGTCGCCGAAGTGGGACGATGCCAATTCTGAACTTCCTCAATCTTTTTGGGATCAACTTTAATACCTTCGTCCGATACAATATGTCCCAAAAATGCTACAAACTCTAGCCAAACTCACATTTAGAGAACTTAGCATAGAGCTTTTGTTCCCGCAATGTCTGAAGCACTACTCTCATATGTTGTTCATGTTCCTCCTTGCTGCACGAGTAGATCAAAATGTCATCAATGAAGACAATGACAAACGAATCAATATATGGCATGAATACCCTGTTCATCAGATCCATAAACGTTGTCGGGGCATTAGTCAAACCGAAAGACATTATCAGAAACTCTTAATGACCATATCTAGTACGGCAAGCAGTTTTCGGAACATCTGAATCTCGAATCTTCAATTGATGATACTCCAACCTCAAGTCGATCTTAGAGAACACCCTAGCACCATGTTACTAGTCAAATAGATCATCAATATGCGGCAATAGGTACTTGTTCTTAATAGTGACTTTGTTCAATTGGAGATAATCAATACACATCCGCATTGTTCCATCCTTCTTTTTCACAAATAATACCGGTGCACCCCAAGGCGATACACTCGGTCTGACAAACCCTAGTAACTCTTCAAGTTGTTTTTTTAATTCTTTCAGAGCCATGCGATACGGTGGGATAGATATAGGCTGGGTATCTGGAGCCAAGTCAATACAAAAATCAATATCACAATCAGGTGGCATACCTGGAAGATCTGAAGGAAATACATCGGAGAACTCCCGAACTACTGGCACTGAATCAATAGCCGGAGTCTCTGCAGCGGTATCCCGAACATAGGCTAGATATGCCAAACAACCCTTCTCAACCATGTGTTGAGCCTTTAAAAAAGAAATAACCCGATTAAATGAACTAACCGACGAACCCTTCCACTCCAGCTTAGGCAAAGATGGAATAGCCAAGGTAATAGTTTTGGCATGACAATCTAGAATAGCATGATATGGATATAACCAGTCCATACCCAGAATAATTTCAAAATCGATCATCTTGAGCAATAAGGGATCTGCTCTAGTTTCATAACCACAGAATGTAATAATACAGGACCGGTAGATCCGGTTCACAATAACAGAATCGCCTACAGGAGTGGACACAATAACAATAGTACTCTAGGACTCACAAGAAACACCCAGGAATGGAGCAAATAGAGATGACACATATGAATACGTGGATCCTGGATCAAATAATACTGAGGCATCTTTGCCGCAAACAAAAATAATACATGTAATCACAGCATCTGAGGCCTCTGCATCTGGTCTAGATGGAAAAGCATAGAACCGAATTGGAGCGCTAACTAGTTGGCCTCTGCCTGGCTGACCTCCACCTCTAGGACGAACCCTACCCACCTGTCCTCCACATCTTGGTGGTCGGACTACTGGTGGAGGAACTGGTCCGGTAAGCATAGGCTGCTGACACTGCTGTACTGGTCTACCCCGAAGCCTGGGGCAAAACCTCTGCATGTGACTAGGATCCCCGCACTTTTAACAACTCTTCGGTGCGATGGGCTGCTGACAAAGTGTCTGGCCCTGGAGACCTGAATACCCACTGGGAGGACCCTGAATAGCTGGTGGGCAGTAAGAACTCTCTGGTATAGCACTGAGATAAGGTCACACTGGAGAACCTCGAGGAGGTGGTGGTGCTGGATATGGGGGTCTGCAAGAATCCCCCCTCACGAACTAACCTCTGCCCCCAGACGGAGCACCTCTAAACTCTCCAGTGTACCTGAACCTCTTATCTCTCATAATCTGCTCTCGGCTCCGCTGACGCACACCCTCAATCCTCTGGGCTATCTCCATAACTCGCTCATAAGAAGTACCCATCTCAACCTCTCGAGCCATAGTGGCCTGAATACCAGTATGTAAATCGGCTACAAACCTTCGCACTCTCTCTGCCTCAGTAGGGAGTATCCTAAGTGCATGGCGAGATAATTCAAAAAATCTTGCCTCATAATCAGTCACTGACATCTGACCCTGCTGGAGCTGCTCAAACTGAAACCGTAACTCTTCCTTCTGGGAGGGTGGAATATACATGTCCAGGAAGATACGGGTGAACCTGTCCCAAGTCATGGGGGGAGAATCTGTTGGACTGCCAAGAACATAAGACTGCCACCATCTACGGGCTTTGCCCTCTAGCTGAAAAGTAGCAAAGTCTACCCCATGAGACTCCAATATCCTCATGTTGTACAGTCTATCCTTGCACCGATCAATAAAATCCTTGGGATCCTCATGTCGCTCACCCCCAAAGACAGGAGGATGTAGTCTAGTCCAGCTGTCCAATAGTTTTTGAGGATCGGCAGCTACAACTGGCATGGGCTCAGGTGTAGCTGCTACCACTGGCTGGGCTCCACCCATAGGTAGTGCACCCTGGGTCTGATATACAGCAATTTCCTGTCCATGAGCCTGCACGGTAGGGGTCTGTGCTCCCTCGCCCGCCTGAGATGTGGCTGGGTCTGCCGGAAATAAACCGTCCTGAGTCATATTGTCCATGAACCGCAGTATATGACCCATGACATCCTAAAATCCTGGTGCAGATGTGAAATCCACCGGAGTTGGCTCTGCCACAGGCACACCTTGCTCCTCAATAATGGGATTCTATGCTCCGCCCACTAGCGTAATAACTGGAATAGTCCTGGGACGTCCTCGCCCTCTACCATAGGCTGGAGCCCTCCCTCAGCCTCTAGCAACTGGGGGAGTAGCTCTTCCCTGGTCTGGAACTTCATTCGAGCGCGTTCTCACCATCTATGAGAGAATAAGAGAAGGATATTTAGTACTACATTAATTGCACGATGGAATATGAAGAAAGGTAATTTCCTAACACCTTATAGCCTCTATAAAATAAGTACAAACGTCTCTGTACCGATCTGCAAGACTTTATTAGGCCTGATCATAACTTGTGAGACCTACGTGAACCTAGTTCTCTAATACCATATTGTCACGACCCAATTTTACCTATAAGTCGTGATGGCGCCCCACACTACAGCTGGGCAAGCCAACTAATAAATTAAGCATACATTGATAAAATTTAAAACCAAGAAAATATAATAAAACCCAAACTCTACCAATGTGTGTGCCAAGACCTGGTGTCACAAGTATATGAGCATCTAGTCGATTATACAAAACCTCAAATACTGTCTGAAATAAAAATAGACAGAATGAAAAATACAAAGAGAGACACCAGTAGCTGCAGAACGGATCAGAGAAACAGCTCACCACTATGCCCCTGGATAACGTGGGTGTAAGATGATAGGTCCCTCACTAGCACTTGCCTCAGTTCTTGCACAAAAAGTGCAGCAAGTGTAGTATGAGTACGTAAACAACGTGTACCTAGTAAGTATCACGCCTAATCTCGAAGTGGTAGAGACGAGATGGCCGACTTTGACACTCACTATGGGTCAATAATAATAATTGAAATACAACTAGGATATTTAAATCAGCATGATTTACAGAATTTAAAATAATTTATTTAATAAGCAGATATAATCAAATTCCTTCAATTTAAATAATTTCCAATTTATCAATTAAATATCATTTACAGGAATAACAATTAATTCTTTAACAAACAAGAATAATAATTCATTAAATTCCAATAATTTTCCAATTTATCAATTAGCTTTGCAAGCTGAAATAAGTTATTTAAGTATCGCGTAATTATTATTATTATTAAACACGATTTCTGTCGAGAACGTACGGCCCGATCCAGAGTGACGTGTACACCGCCGAGGGACGTGCGGCGCGATCCATAGATGCATCTATCCTGCCGAGGCGTTCGGCACGCTCCACAAGAAAGGAGGACATTTTCTTATGTGCCTCCGGAAGGAGAGTATATTTATTATAAGATAAATTCGGGAGGAAGAACAATTTCTTTTTAACAATTAATTGATTTAAACAGAAAATCAAGCATATGAGATTTTCATCCTTTAATATCTTTATCTAACAATTCACAATATATTCATATATATCAATTAATATTAATTAATCAAAGAATACAATTTACACAAGTAATACATGCTTTGAGTCCTAAACTACTCGGACTTTAGCATTAATAGTAGCTACGCATGGACTCTCGTCACCTCGTGCGCACGTAGCCCCCACAATTAGTAACAATTATTTAATTTTAATCACCTAGGAGGTAATTTCCCCCTCACAAGATTAGACAAGAGACTTACCTCGTCTTGCTCCAATTTAATCCACTAGAAGGCCTTTTCCACAATTATCCAACTCTGTCTGGCTCGAATCTAGACAAAAATAATTCGATACAATCACTAAAAATTATAGGAATCAATTCTATAAGAAAATACTACATTTTCAATAAAAATTTCGAAATTAATTAAATATTCGCCTGTGGTACCCACATCTCGGAATCCAACGAAAGTTACGAAATATGAATGCCCACTCAACCACGAGTCTACCCATACCAAAATCACTAAATTCCGCTAACAATTCGGCCCTCAAATATATCCAAGAGGGTTTTCAAACTTTTCCAACTCAATTCACCAATTAAATGATAAAAATAGTGATGGATTAGGGTAATTTAACCAATATTGTGTTAAGAACACTTACCCCGTTGTTTTCTCTGAAAATCTCCCAAAACTCGCCTAAATCCCAGCCCCAAATCGTTAAAAATGGAAAATGGGATGAAGTCCCATTTTCAGAACTTAAACTCTCTGCCCAATGATTTCTTCTACGCGATCGCGAACTTCCTCACGCGATCGCGTAGCACAAATTTTACTGCCCAAACTTTAACCCTACGCGATCGCGGAAAGTCCCACGCGATCGCGAAGCACAGTCTCCGCAAGCCTACGCGATCGCGAGCCTCCTCATGCGATCGCGAAGCATCAAGCGTGTAGTCAGCTTTTGCTTCGTTTCCTCTTCGCGAATGCAACCTTAGCCACGCGTTCACATAGCACAATTGAATCCAACCTACGCAATCGCGGACTTGCCCACGCGATCGCATAGAACAATTCTCAGCTGCCAAATTAACCATACGCAGTCGCAACCCCATTCACGCGATCGCGTTGAATAAATCCACCTCTGCCTAAATTACTCTACGCTATCGCAAACCAACTTACGCGATCGCGTATAAGGCTACTAGAAGAAAATGCCAACAGTTATCACTAGTGTTCCAAAGGCCAAAAATGATCTGTAAGCCTTCTGAAACTCACCCGAGCCCCTCGGGACCTCAACCAATTATACCAACAAGTCCTAAAATATCATACGTACTTAGTCAAAACCACAAATCACATCAAACAACGCTAAAACCACGAATCATCCTCCAATTCAAGCTTAATGAAACTTATAAATTTTAACTTCTTCATTCAGTACCAAAACCTATCAAATCAAGTTCGATTGAACTCAAATTTTGAACACAAGTCATAAATGACATAACGGAGCTATAAAAATTTTCAAAACTGGATTCCGACTCCGATATCTAAAAGTCAACTCCCCGGTCAAACTTCCAAACTTAAATGCCTATTTTAGCCATTTCAAGCCTAATTTAACTACGGACTTCCAAATAAAATTCCGAACACGCTCCTAAGTCCAAATTCACCATACGGAGCTGTTGGAATCGTCAAAATTCTATTCCGGGGTTGTTTTCTCAAAATGTTGACCGAAGTCAAATTTAGCATTTTAAGGCAACTTAAGGAACTAAGTGTTTCGGTTTCAACCCAAATACTTCCAAATCCTGAACCAACCATCCCCGCAAGTCATAAATCATTAAAAAGCACATACGGGATGTTTTATTTTAGGGAAGGGGGTTCTAAAAGTTAAAATGACCGGTTGGGTCATTACATTCAAGGTCTGTGAACGCTGACAAATCTACCTTGAGTATCCGGACAGTGGACCAATAGCAAAATCTCAATCAATCCGAGCCGGTATCAAAATCTACATAGAAAGTGCAGAGTGCAGCATCAGTACCAAACGGACTAGAGCGTCCTAAAGTACTGGAGTGGCTATGAATCCTTCATTGGACTGTAACTGGTCCAACTAGTACATTCTAAACTGGAACCTCCTCATGAAGGTCCACCTGAGGTTATACAACAGGTGCAGCTGCTTGAGCTCTGGACTGAGCTCTACCTCGGCCTCTGCCTCGGCCTCTAGCACGACCTCGACCTCTACCCAGGTAGAGGTATTATGTGTTCTCACCATCTTCAAGAGAATAAGAGTAGAATGGTTCAATCATCGATGATAGAATATAATCGCACGACAGAATAAGAAAGAAGTGATATTGTTCCTAAACTTCAAAGCCACTGAGAGATAAGTACAGATGTCTCTGTACCGATCCTTCAGACTCTACTAAGCTTGCTCGTGACTCGTGAGACCTATGTAACCTAGCGCTCTGATACCAACTGTCACGACCCAAATTTTCCCACCGACGGGACCGTGATGACGCTTAACATTTCATTTGCTAGGCAAGCCAGCGTTAGAGAATCATTAAACCAATTCCTTATTTCTATTCAGTAATTAAAAATAATTAACTAAGATGAAATATAATAAGTGTGGAATATCATAAAACTGTATTAATTACTACCACCCGGATCTGGAGTCACAATTCACGAGCATTCTAGAATTTACTACAAGTAATAGTCTGAAAGAAATACAACTGTCTGATTGAAAGAAACAGTAAAACATAAAAGATAGACGGGGACTTCAAGGTCTGTGAACACCGACATATCTACCTTGAGTCTCCGTATAGTGGACCAATAGCAAAATCTCAATCAACCCGAGCCGGTATCAAAATCTGCATAGAAAGTGCAGAGTGCAGCATCAGTATAACCGACCCCATGTACCTGTAAGTATTGAGCCTAACCTCGACGAAATAGTGACGAGGCTAAGGCAAGGCACCTACAAATCCACTTGTACAATCGAACAATGTATATACAAATAACAGAAAATGAAGAACTAAACAAGAAATGACTGGAGGGGAACATATTGAGGGGAATACAAGATGAAGAACTACAACAGAATGATCACCGGAGCAGTCAATGTACCATGAATCAACAGGAATAGTAAATACAGTAAGGAAAAATGCACTGAATCACCATTCGTGCTTTTACTCTCAATCTCACCATAAAATTAATAGAAACGACACGGCATCACCCTTTATGCATTAACTCTCATATCATGACACGGCATCACCCTTCGTGCATTAACACTCACAATATGGCACGACATCGCCATTCGTGCATTAACACTCACAATATGGCACAGCATCACCCTTCGTGCATTAACACTCTCCCTTACCATAATGCAATGCATAAATAACAACAGGGAGATCGAATAACAAGTACAAACCTTACTTCAACATTTGGTTCCATAACATCAATCTCAACTTTGAAATAAAAACTCACTTATCACCAGAAAATCCGTAAACACGATAAGAATGATAAATTTAATAACACTAGTATAACACATAGAAATTAGGCATAGGAATGAGACAATATAAGAAACACTGGGAAACATGGAAAACAGGTAAATTGGCGGCGCATAAGTACTCATCACCTCACATATACGCCGCTCACATGAATTTCACTTAGCAAATAATCTAAGGTTCCTAATTCCCTCAAGTCGGGATTAGACACAACACTTACCTTGCTCTGAAGGCCACTTAATTCTCAATCATAGCTTTTTCTTTGGAATTCACCTCCAAACCACTCTTATCTATTCAAAAATGACTCAATAATATCAAATATTGCTTATGAAATCAATTACATTGCATAAATTTAGATTTCCCAAAATTTTCTCCAAAAAGTCGAAAATCGACCCCGGGCCCGCTTGGTCAAAACCCGAGGTTCGGACCAAAATCCATTTACCCATTAACTCCCGAGCCCGAATATATAATTGATTTTGGAATCTGACCTCAAATTGAGGTCTAAATCCCCAAATTTCTGAAATCCCTAGTTTCTACCCAAAACCCCTAATTCTACCATAAAAACCTTAGATGTTAGGTTGAAATCTTGTAAAATGTAGTAAAATATTGAAAGAAACTAGTTTAGACTCACTTACCTATGATTTGGGAAAGAAAAGGGTCTTTGGAAAATCGCCTCTTGTGTTTTAGGTCTTGAAAATTTGGGAAATGAATGAAACTTCCTGTCCAAAACTCATTTTGATCAGCTGCAGATGTTGCATTTGCGACCTGAGCTTTGCAAATGTGAAGGAGTCATCGCAAAAGCGAAGCCCTTCACACTTTTGCTGCCTTCGCAAATGCGAAGATAAGTTCGCAAATGCGACCTTGGAATCTTCGCAAATGCGACTAAATGATCGCATTTGCGATCACTGCCCTTCCCCGACTCGCTTCGCAAATGCGAACGAAAACTCGCAAATGCGAAAACTATTGGCCTTGCTTCTCTTCGCATTTGCGATGAGAAACTCGCAAATGCGAACCTCTCAGAGGTCGCAATTGCGATGCCTGATCTTGCAAATGCGAGATCAGAGGCCTGCAATAATATCAAATGCACCAGTAGTGTTTTCCAAGCCAAATCTCACTCTGTAGCCTATCCGAAACTCACCCAAGCCCTCGGGGCTCCAAACCAAACATGCACACAATTCTAAAAATATCATACGAACTTGCTCGCACGATCGAATCGTCAAAATAACACCTAGAACTAAGAATTTAGTACCAAATTAAATGAAATTCTCAAGAACACTTTAAAATTTCTATTTTCTCAACTGGACGTCCGAATAACGTCAAATCAACTCCATTTCTCACCAAATTTCACAGACATGTCTTAAATATCATAATGAACCTGTACCGGGCTCCGGAACCAAAATACGGACCCGATACTAACAATGCCAAATATCAATCAATTCTTAAAAACAAATAATTTCCAAACATTTAATTTTCATCAAAAATTCATAACTCAAGATAGGGACCTCCGAATTCGATTCCGGGCATACACCCAGGTCCCATAATTTGATACAGACCTATCGGGACCGTCAAAGCATAGATCCGGGCCCGTTTACCAAAAATGTTTATCGAAGTAAACTAAAATCAACTTTTAAGGCAAAAATTCTTATTTTCATTAATTTTCAGCATAAAAGTTTTTCGGAAACCTGTCCGGGCTGAGCACGCAAATTGAGGAAGGTAAAAATGAGATTTTTAAGGCTTCAGAGCGCAGATTCGAGTTCTAGAACATAAGATGACCTTTTGGGTCATCACATTCTTCACCTCTAAAATAATCGTTCGTCCTCGAACGGACATTGAAAAGTATTTGGGCTGGTGAAAATGTGGGGATATCTACTCTGTATATCGGACTCCCAAGTAGCTGCCTCAATCGGCTGACCTCTCCACTGTACTCGAACGGAAGGGTAACTCTTTGATCTCAACTGGCGAACTTGCCGAGCTAGAATTTCCACCGGCTCCTTCTCGTAAGTCAAATCCTTGTCCAACTGGACAGAGCTGAAATCTAACATGGAACTCCGGATGAACCGCTGATAAACTAGGTGGCAATGCAAGCCTTTAGGCTACTTTACCCACCCTTTCAAGAATTTCAAAGGGTCTGATATACCTAGGGCTCAACTTGCCCTTCTTTCCGAACCTCATTACACCTTTCATAGGTGAAACCCGGAGCAATATTCTTTCTCCAACCATGAATGCAATATCATGAACTTTACGGTCAGCATAACGTTTTTGCCTAGACTGAGCTGTGCAAAGTCGATCTTGAATAATATTGACATTATCCAAGGCATCCTGTACCAAATCGGTACCCAACAATCGAGCCTCTCCCGGTTCAAACCAACCAACTGGCGATCGACATCGCCTTCCGTATAATGCTTCATATGGAGCCATTTGAATGCTTGACTGGTAGCTATTATTATAAGCAAACTCCGTAAGTGGTAAGAAATGATCCCATAAACCTCCAAAGTCTATAACATAAGCACGGATCATATCTTCTAATATCTGAATAGTGCGCTCTGACTGCCCGTCTGTCTGTGGATAAAATGATGTACTCAACTCCACCTGCGTGCCTAACTCATGCTGCACAGCCCTCCAAAAATGTGAGGTAAACTATATACCTCGATCTGAAATAATAGACACAGGCACACCGTGAAGGCGGACAATCTCATGACTGTAAATTTCAGCTAACCTCTCTGAAGAATAGGTAACTGCCACTGGAATGAAATGTGCTGACTTGGTCAACCTGTCCACAATGACCCAAACTGCGTCAAATTTTCTCTGAGTCCATGGGATCCTAACAACAAAATCCATAGTGATACGCTCCCACTTCCACTCAGGAATTTCTAACTTCTGAAGCAAACCACCAGGTCTCTGATGCTCGTACTTAACTTGCTGACAATTCAGACACCGAGCTACATATGCAACTATATCATTTTTCATTCTCCTCCACTAATAATGTTGCCCCAAATCTTGATACATTTTGGCGGTACCTAGATGAATAGAATACCTGGAACAGTGTGCTTCTTCAAGAATTAATTCACGAAGCCCATCCACATTAGGCACACAAATACGACCATGCATTCGCAGAACTCCATCTTCCCCCACATCAACTTATTTAGCATCACCGTGCCGCACCGTGTCCTTAAGGACAAGTGAATGAGGATCATCATACTGCCTCTCTCTGATGCGCTCATATAAAGAAGACCGAGCGACTGTGTAAGTTAGAACCTGACTGGGTTCTGAAACATCTAACCTCACGAACTGATTAGCCAAAGTCTAAACATCTGCAGCTAATGGCCTCTCACCAACCGGAATATATGCAAGACTGCCCATACTCACAGGCTTTCTACTCAAAGCATCGGCCACCACATTGGCCTTTCCGGGGTGATACAAAATGGTGATATCATAGTCTTTCAATAACTCCAACCATCTTCTCTGCCTCAAATTAAGATCTTTTTGTTTGAACAGATACTGAAGGCTACGATGAATAGTAAATACCTCACACGAGACACCGTAGAGGTAATGCCTCCAAATCTTCAGCCCATGAACAATGGCTGCCAATTCTAAGTCATGAACAGGATAATTCTTCTCGTGAACTTTCAACTGACGCGACGGATATGCAATTACCTTGCCATCTTGCATTAATACTACACCAAGCTCAATGTGAGATACATCACAATATACCGTATACGATCCTGAACCTGTGGGTAATACCAACATTGGCGTCGTAGTCAAAGCAGTCTTGAGCTTCTGAAATCTCAACTCACACTCGTCTGACCATCTAAATGGGACACCTTTCTGGGTCAATCTGGTCAATGGACTTGCTATAGATGATAACCCTTCCACGAACCGATGATAATAACCTGCTAAACCCAGGAAACTACGGATCTCTGTAATTGAAGTAGGTCTAGGCCAATCCTGAACAGCCTCAATCTTCTTAGGATCCACTTTTATGCCTTCTGCCGATACAACATGCCCCAAAAAGGAAACTAAGTCTAACCAAAACTCACATTTTGAAAACTTGGCATATAACTGATTATTCTTCAAGGTGTGAAGCACACTTGGAAGATGTTGCTCATGTTCCTCTCAACTGCTGGAGTAAATCAAGATATCATCAATGAATACAACCACAAAAGAATCCAAATAAGGCTTGAACACCCGATTCATCAAATACATGAATGTTGCTGGGGCATTTGTCAACCCAAATGACATCACTAGGAATTCGTAATGCCCATACCGAGTTTGAAAAGCTGCTTTAGGGACATCAGATGCCCTAATCTTCAACTGATGGTAACCAGATCTCAAATCGAACTTCGAAAATACCTTAGCACCCTGAAGTTGATCAAATAAGTCATCAATTCTTGGCAGCGGATATTTGTTTTTGATAGTGGCCTTGTTCAACTGCCGATAGTCTATACACAACCGCATAGAGCCATCTTTCTTCTTTACAAATAATACTGGTACACCCCAGGGCGAGACATTGGGTCTAATGAATCTCTGATCAAGCAAGTCTTGTAACTGCTCTTTCAATTCATTCAACTCTGGCGGGGCCATACGGTATGGTGGAATAGAAATAGGCTGAGTACCCGGAACTAAATCAATACATAAGTCAATATCTCTATCGGGTGGCATCCCTGGCAAATCTACAGGAAATACTTCTGAAAATTCATGAACAATTGGTACTGAGTACATAGAAGGGACATCCGCACTGGGATCGTGGATATAAGCCAAATAGGCTAGACACCCTTTCTCTACCATACGTCGAGCCTGCATATAAGAAATAACCCTACTGGCAGAATGGCCAGGAGTTCCCTTCCACTCTAGCCGAGGTAACCCCGGCATAGCTAGGGTCACTATCTTGGCATGACAATCCAATATAGCATGATAAGGGGACAGCCAATCCATACCTAGTATGACATCAAAATCAACCATGTCAAGAAGTAGAAGATCTACCCGAGTCTCAAGACTCTCAATGGTGACCACATACAAAGGATAAACATGATCTACAACAATAGCATTTCCCACTAGTATGGACATATACACAGGAGCACTCAAAAAATCACGGGGCACAACCAAATAGGAAGCAAAATAGGATGACGCATAGGAGTAAGTAGATCCCGGATCAAATAGAACTGAAGCATTTCTACTGCAAACTGAAACAGTACCTGTGATAACAGCATCAGATGACTCAGCCTCATGCCTGGATGGGAAAGCATAACACCGAGGCTGGACCCCACCACCCTGAACTACGTCCCTGGGATGACCTTTAATTGGCTGATCTCCACCTCTAACGGCCTGACCTTCACCTTTAACAGCCCGACCTCTACCTTTGGTTGCCTGACCCCTGCCTCTAGCTGGCTGAGCAGGTGGTGCAGCAACTGGTGCCGAAACCATGGCACGAGAACTCTGATGCTATGAGCTGCCCGTTGCCCGAGGGCAAAATCTAGCAATATGCCTCGGCTCACCACAAGTATATCATAATCTCGGCTTTTGTGACTGCTGACCCTGAAACTGACCTTTTTGACCTGAATAACCACCCTGATAACTCTGGAGTGGAGGTGCACTAATAGGAGCTGGTGGTGCATTGTAGGCTAGCTGGTCAGAATAATGCATCTGAGGGCCACGACCACCTGAGGCACCGTGGGATGCCTGGAACGCTGAATGAAACAGCCTGGGAGGACGGCCTCTACCAAAAGTACTCATGCCTCTAGATGAGGCACCGCTGAACTCACCGAAATGATGAGGTCTCTTATCAGACCCCTGACCTCCCTTAGTAAGAACCATTTCAACTCGTCTGGCGACATTAGCAGCCGCCTGAAAAGAAATCTCACTCCCAGTCTCCTTAACCATCTGCAATCTGATAGGCTGAGCAAGTCCATCAATAAACCTCCTCACTCTCTCTCTCTCTCTCTCGGTGGGAAGTAGAAGAATAGCATGACGGGCCAAATCCACGAAACGGGTCTCATACTGAGTAACAGTCATACTGCCCTGCTGGAGACGCTCAAACTGACGATGACGCTCCTCTCTCAATGTGATAGGCAAAAACTTCTCTATGAAGAGTTGAGAGAACTGGTCCCAAGTAAGAGCAGGAAACCCAGCTGGTCTGGTCAACAAGTAATCTCTCCAACATTTCTTGGCGGAACCAGTCATCTGAAATGCAGCAAAATCGACCCCATTGGTCTCCACTATACCCATGTTTCATAGAACCTCGTGACAGCTGTCAAGATGCTCCTGGGGATCCTCTGAAAGAGCACCACTGAAGTGAACGAGAAAGAGCTTTTTAAACCTGTCCAATCTCCATAAAGCCTCAGAAGACATAGCTGGCCCATCTCCGACCTGTGCCGCAATAACCGGCTGAACTACCCCAACTGGCGGGGCTGCTGGAGCCTGATTCTAGGGAGCCATCTACTCCCGAGCGAGAGTAGTGGGACTTTGTGCTCCTCCCCCAGCATGTGAGACAGCTGGTGCCACTGGAAATGTACCATTCTGGGTCACGCCCTCCATAAGACTTACCAAACGGACTAGAGCGTCCTGAAGTACTGGAGTGGCTATGAATCCTTCCGGGACCTGAACTGGTCCAACTGGTACATTTTGAACTGGAACCTCCTCCTGAAGGTCCATCTGAGGTTCTACAACAGGTGCAGCTTCTCGAGCTCTGGACTGAACTCTACCTCGGCCTTGACCTCAACGCCTAGCCATAGTTGCCACCGGGGGTTCTGGTCCCTGACCATCGGTAGAGGTATTACGTGTTCTCACCATCCGCGAGAGAATAAGAGTAGAATGGTTCAATCATCGATGATAGAATATAACCGCACGACAGAATAAGAAAGAAGTGATATTGTTCCTAAACTTCAAAGCCACTGAGAGATAAGTACAGATGTCTCTGTACCGATCCTTCAGACTCTACTAAGCTTGCTCGTGACTCGTGAGACCTATGTAACCTAGCGCTCTGATACCAACTGTCACGACCCAAATTTTTCCACCGACGGGACCGTGATGACGCCTAACATTTCATTTGCTAGGCAAGCCAACGTTAGAGAATCATTAAACCAATTCCTTATTTCTATTCAGTAATTAAAAATAATTAACTAAGATGAAATATAATAAGTGTGGAATATCATAAAACTGTATTAATTACTACCACCCGGATCTGGAGTCACAATTCACGAGCATTCTAGAATTTACTACAAGTAATAGTCTGAAAGAAATACAACTGTCTGATTGAAAGAAACAGTAAAACATAAAAGATAGACGGGGACTTCAAGGTCTGTGAACACCGACATATCTACCTTGAGTCTCCGGATAGTGGACCAATAGCAAAATCTCAATCAACCCGAGCCGGTATCAAAATCTGCATAGAAAGTGCAGAGTGCAGCATCAGTATAACCGACCCCATGTACCTGTAAGTATCGAGCCTAACCTCGACGAAATAGTGACGAGGCTAAGGCAAGGCACCTACAAATCAACCTGTACAATTTAATAGTGTATACACAAATAACAGTAAATGAAGAACTAAACAGGAAATGTCGGGAGAGGAACATACTGAGGGGAATACAAGATGAAGAACTACAACAAAATGATCACCAGAGAAGTCAATGTACCATGAATCAACAGGAATAGTGAATACAGTAAGGAAAAATGCACGGCATCAACCTTCGTGCTTTTACTCTCAATTTCACCATAAAATTAATAGAAACGGCACGGCATCACCCTTCGTGCATTAACTCTCATATCATGGCACGCCATCACCCTACGTGCATTAACACTCACAATATGGAACGACATCACCCTTCGTGCGTTAACACTCATAATATGGCACGGCATCACCCTTCGTGCATTAACACTCACAATATGGCACGACATCACCCTTCGTGCATTAACACTCTCCCTTACCATAATGCAATGCATAAATAACAACAGGGAGATCGAATAACAAGTACAAACCTTACTTCAACATTTGGTTCCATAACATCAATCTCAACTTTGAAATAAAAACTCAATTAGCACCAAAAAATCTGTAAACACGATAAGAACGATAAATTGAACAACACTAGTATAACACATAGCATTTAGGCATAGGAATGAGACAATATAAGAAAAACTGGGAAACATGAAAAACAGGTAAATTGGGGGCGCATAAGTACTCGTCACCTCACATATACGTCGCTCACATGAATTTCACTTAGCAAATAATCTAAGGTTCCAAATTCCTTCAAGTCAGGGTTAGACACAACACTTACCTTGCTCCGAAGGCCACTTAATTCTCAATCACAACTTTTTTCTTTGGAATTCACCTCCAAACCACTCTTATCTATTCACAAATGACTCAATAATATCAAATATTGCTTAAGAAATCAATTACATTGCATAAATTTAGATTTCCCAAATTTTCCTCCAAAAAGTCAAAAATTGACCTCGGGCCCGCTTGGTCAAAACCCGAGGTTCGAACCAAAATCCATTTACCCATTCACCCCCGAGCACGAATATATAATTGGTTTTGGAATCCGACCTCAAATTGAGGTCTAAATCCCCAAATTTTTGAAATTTCTAGTTTCTACCCAAAACCCCTAATTTTACCATAAAACCTTAGGTTGAAATCTTGTAAAATATAGTGAAAGATTGAAAGAAACCAGTTTAAAATCACTTACCTATGATTTGGGGAAGAAAAGGGTCTTTGGAAAATCGCCTCTAGTGTTTTAGGTCATGAAAATTTGGGAAATGAATGAAAATTTCCGTCCAGAAGTCGTTTTGATCAGCTGTAGATGTCACATTTGCGACCTGAGCTTCGCAAATGCGAAGCCCTTCACACTTCTGCTGCCTTCGCAAATGCGAAGATAAGTTCGCAAATGCGACCTTGGAATCTTCGCAAATGCGACTAAATGATTGCATTTGCGATCACTACCCTTCCCCGACTCCCTTCGCAAATGCGAACGAAAACTCGCAAATGCGAAAACTATTGGCCTTCGCAAATACGAACCTCTCAGAGGTCACAATTGCGATGCCTGATCTCGCAAATGCGAGATCAGAGGCGTGCAATAATATCAGATGCACCAGCAGTGTTTTACAAGCCAAATCTCACTCCGTAGCCTATTCGAAACTCACCCGAGACCTTGGGGCTCCAAACCAAACATGCACACAAGTCTAAAAACATCATACGAATTTAGTACCAAATCAAATGAAATTCTTAAGAACACTTTAAAATTTCTATTTTCTCAATTGGACGTCTGAATCGCGTCAAATCAACTCCGTTTCTCACCAAATTTCAGAGACAAGTCTTAAATATCATAATGAACCTGTACCGGGCTCCGGAACCAAAATACGGACCCGATACTAACAATGCCAAATATCAATCAATTCTTAAAAACAAATAATTTCCAAACATTTAATTTTCATCAAAAATTCATAACTCAAGCTAGGGACCTCCGAATTCGATTTCGGGTATACGCCCAGGTCCCATAATTCGATACGGACCTATCGGGACCGTCAAAGCATGGATCCGAGCCCGTTTACCAAATATATTGACCGAAGTCAACTAAAATTAAATTTTAAGGCAAACATTCTTATTTTTATTAGCTTTCAACATAAAAGTTTTCTGGAAACTTGCCCGAACTGTGCACGCAAATCGAGGAGGGTAAAAATGAGATTTTTAAGGCTTAAGAGCATAGATTCGAGTTTTAAAACACAAGATGACATTTTGGGTCATCACATAAGAATAAGTAGAGTATGGATCAAATAAGACTGATGCATCCCTATGACAGACCGGAACAATACCTGTGATAACAGAATCGGATGCAATTGCCTCCGTCCTAGCAGGAAGGGCATAATATCTGGCGCGGTCTCCTCCTCTAGGACGACCTCTACCTGTCTGACCTCCACCTCTAGCTGGATGTGCATGTGAAGTGGCAATTAGTGCAGTACTTATGGCCTTGGAAGCCTGAAGGCCCTGTGGAATAGGTGGGGCCTGAGAAATCTGTGAAGGTGCACCCCTCCTAAGTCTTGGGCAATCCCTCATGATATGACGAGTGTTACCACACTCAAAATAAGCCCTCACAGGATGTGGTTGTTGAGACTGGCTCGGGCCTGATCGGCTGGACTGACCGTTGAAAGCACCTTGTGCAGGAGGTACAATAGACACTAGCGGTGCATAATATGGAATCAGAGGTTTGGGAGTAGCCGGAATACCACTGGAAGCTAGAAGTGCTGAATGAATAGGACGGCTCACATAGCCTCTACTATGAAGGGCTACAGCTGGGGCACAAGAATTGTTATAGGTACCAGAATCTCGAGGTCTCTCAGCTTCCCTCTCTTCTCTCTCCCAAATCTGCATACCCTCCAATCTCCTAGAAATTGACACCACCTGCTGGTATGCGATGTCTATCTCCAGCTCTCAGGCCATACTAAATCTGATACTAGGATGGAGCCCCTCAATAAATCGACGAACCCGCTCTCAAACAGTAATAACCAAGGCTGGTGTATGCCTAGCCAAATCACTAAATCGAACCGCATACTCTGACATGGTCGTAGAGTCCTGGCGTAACTGCTCAAACTCTGCACGCCATGCATCTCTGAGACTCTGAGGAACATACTCCCTCAAGAACATATCTGAAAATGGAGTCCAAGTGAGTGAAGCTGCCTCAGCCGGACTATCCAACTCGTATGCTCGCCACCATTGGTAGGCCGCTCCTCTAAGTTGGAATGTCGTGAAAGAAACCCCACTAGAATCCACAATACCCATAGTACGGAGGATAGGGTGACATTCCTCAAGAAAGCCCTGAGCATATTCTGAAGCCAAACCACTAAAAGTGGGAGGGTGGTACTTATTGTACCTCTCGAGCCTGAGTTGCTCCCCATCAGAAACTGCTGCCCTAACCTCGGGCCGAACTGGGATAACTAGCTGCACTAGTACAACCTCTGGAGCATGGTCAACTTAGGAATGTGGCTCTGGGGTACGGGCAGCGAGATTCTATGCTCCTCCCCTATCCTGAGATGTGGCAGGAGCAAGTGGAATTAACCCTACCTGGGCTAGAGTGCCAAACATGCTCAAAAATTGGGCAAGAGTCTCCTGAAGTGCAGGAGTAGTAACAGGCATTTCAGGTTCCTGTTCTCCAACTGGAGCTACTGGTGGTTCCTCTGCAACAGCTCGTGCGGGTGCCCTGGATGCACCACGTGGTCTTTCTCGGCCTCTGGCTCAACCTCTACCCCGGCCCCCGGCTCTTGCGGCTCCAACAGGGGGCGTGGGTGTCTGATCATCGACTCCAACAGAGAATGGAAAGATAATGGTTTAGAATTTGAAGTCAACAATTGCGCACGATAAGGAATCAAAGAAGTGAACATTTCCTAACAGTTCCATAGCCTCCCGAAGATAAGTACAGACGTCTCCGTACTGATCAGCGAGACTCTACTAAACCTGCTTGTGACTCAAAACACCTATGAACCTAGAGCTCTGATACCAACTTATCACGACCCCAATCTCCCTCTGTAGGATGTCGTGATGGAACCTAGTCACTAAGACTAGGCAATCCTATCAATTATGCATAATACAAAACTGAAACTCAAATCTCAACATATAAAATAAATCAAACAGCGATTCAAATAGTCACAACTCCCAAAACCCTGTAGAAATAAGTCACAAGCTTATTAGAATTTATTATAGATGTCTCTATACATCAGAGTCTAAAGATAATAAGGAAAGCAACACAATAAGGTTAGAAGGGGACTCCGAGGTCTGCGGACGCTGGCAGATATACCTTGAAGTCTCTGCGTGCAGCTAGTTCACTGATACCTTATCTGATAAGAAGTACCAGGATCTGCACAAGAAGATGTCTATGTTATACTACTATCCTTAAATGTAACAGAGATAAGTTAGATCCTAGAGTAGCCCATTGCGTGTTTATTGGTTATCTATTTGGTAAGAAGGGTACAAATTGTACAATTTTTTCACCAAAGGTGTCTTTGTCTCCGGAGATGTGGTAATCTATGAGTCCATTTTTCCTTTTCATTTTGTCTTCTCCCTCTTCTAGCTCTTTTGTCCTTCTATCCTTGTTGATGAGTCTCACTCTTTTCAGTCCGATACTTCTTTTGTCCTTGTTATGTTCCTCCTTCACTTGATCCACCAGTCATAACTACTACTTATGTGCCTTCTGATTCTTCTTCCATTCCTTCTTCTGAAGTTAGAAGGAGTAGCAGAACTAACACTCTACCTTCTCATCATAATGATTTTGTTACACAACTCCCTCATTCTCTATCCAGCTCCGCTTCTACATCATTTTCTACTGTCCATACAACAATAGTTGAGCCTCATTCCAATACCCAGGTAGTTGCCAGTCCTGCTTGACAAGAGGCCATGGGGAAGGAGTTTGAGGCTTTAGAGACTAATAAGACTTGGACAATAGTAGAATTGCCTAAAGGAAAGAAGTCAACTGGATGTAAATCGGTGTATAAAATTAAACACAAAGCTAATTGAAGTGTAGAGAGATATAACTAGATTAGTGGTAAGGGGTTATACACAAATTGAGGGCATTAATTTTCATAAAACATTTTCCCAAGTTATCAAGAAGTGCACAATCAGATGTCTGGTAACTTTTGCTGTTAAAAAAATGGTGGTATATTCTTCAATTAGATGTTAATAACGCATTCCTCCATGGTGACTTGGATGAGGGGTTTACATGAAGTTACCCCCAGGTCTTACTGCTACTTCTCCTATCCAGCATGTTTCTCTTTTGGTTTGCAAGCTCCAAAAGTCTCTTTATGGTCTAAGGCAAGACTTTCGAAAGTGGTATGCCAAGTTATCACATTCTCTTTGTTCCTAGGGTTATATTCCTTCTCTGAATGATTATTCCCTCTTCATTAAGAGATCAGATTCTTCTACTGTATTTTTTATTGTATATGTAGATGATATTATTCTTACAGGAGATGATCCTCATGAAATTTCTACCCTTAAGGAGTTTCTGGACAATCAATTTAAAATCTATGATTTGGGTTTACTCAACTATTTTCTAGGCATTGAAGTTTTATATGCAGAATCTGGAGTACTTCTTTACCAAAGAAAGTATATTGCTGACTTACTTCATGAGTTCTGTTGTGATTCTGTTTCTATTATGGTTTTCCCTCTTAAATTGTATGTGAAACTTAAATCTGAAGACAGAAAGTTGTTGTCTAGGTCTGAGTCTTATAGAAATTTGGTTGGTAAACTCAATTTTCTTATGCACACTAAACCTGACTTCTGCTTTGTTGTTCAACACTTAAGTCAGTTTCTCAAATGTCCTAGGGTGCCTCATATGAATGTTGCTCTTCACCCTTTGAGGTATTTGAAAGGCAATCCTCATGTTGGAATATTTCTCAATAACTCTTCTGATTATTTTGTGCAAGCCTACTGTGATAGTGATTGAGCAGTCTGTTCTGAGTCTCGTAGGTCAATTTTTGGGTTCTGCATATCTCTAAGACGTAGTTTGATCAGTTGGAAATCTAAGAAACATGCAGTTGTCTCTTTATTTTCTGCTGAAGCAAAAAATCGGGTAATGCGTAAGGTTGTGGCTGAATTGGTTTGGTTGGTTCGCTTATTTATAAATTTAGGGCTTCCCAGTTTTTCTCTGGTTCCTGTGTTTTGTGATAACTTGGTTGCACTACATATTGTGAAAAATCATGTGTTTCATGAATGTACTAAGCATATTAAGGTAGATTGTCATTTCATACGAACCAAACTAGTTGGCTGGCATTTTTACCAAGTGTTTAACATGTGGCCAACATCATTTGTTGCTTGGCAAGTTGGGCATGATCTCACCCTCCAACTTGAGGGAGGGTGTTGGAGTTACCTGATCCAGTGGACATTTAGGCCCAAAGCTTAGGTCATATAGATAGGCATCAGTTAGTAGTTAGCCCTTTTTTGTAATAATTAGACTACATTGTACATTTATTATTGAGAAATTTTCAGCAACCACTATTGTTTAGTGACTATTAACTTCTTATAGTTACCACATACATAATTACTTCTTATAGCTACTATTTAGTTGTTACGCGACTATATTCGTTGTATTCGCGCTATTGTACTCATGAATATAGTAGCGAAATTTGCCTAAAAATAGGGAAGTCCAGTTGTGCGATTGTATTCGATGTATTCGCGCTACTGTATTTATGAATACAATAGCGTAATTTGCCTAAATATAGGGGAGTTCAACTGCTTAATAACTGAAAGAGGATCAATTAGCGTGTATCCCTCCTAATTTAATTCAACAAAATCAATTTTACATAAATTTTGGTGCTATTGTGTTGTATTACATGTATTCACGCGACTGTATTTATAAATACAGTGAGGTAATCCGCCTAAAAAAAATAATTACGGGTGCTTAATAATAACGAAAAGCGCAATATTGAATTTTATTCAATTTCACTATATTGAATTCAGTTGTATTCAATCAACAAAAAATCAAGAAATAAGGTATATACTGTTCTATTCAATTCGACTGTATACATTGTATTCCATTCATAGATATTCATTATTCAATATTATACATTGTATTCAATTCACCGTATTCAATTCGATTGTATTCAAACAATAAAAAATCACAAAACACAATGATATTCGACTGTATTAAAAAAAATACTAACCTTCGAATTACATAAATACAGACAAAAAAATAATATATTTATATAAAAATACAATGTATTTAAGTGTATTTGTACAGAATACAATATATTTGTATCATTGTATGTGACTAAATAACAAAGAAAGAAAGAAAGTTCGTCGGAGATTGTATTTTTCGGCCAAACAAAATACTGTATATATTATATTAAAAAAATGAAGACGAACAAAAATCTGTCACTCAAATCTTATCCGGCGTAGTCATGATCAGATCTATTCGCCTGAGAGGATGAGCCCCGAAAGTATTGAACATTGAAACCAATCTAACAGTAGGATTTCTCGAACCTAGCACTAGCACCACGACCTACAAATTTCTTAGGCTCACAGCGTCTAGGATCAGCAACAAGCAAAGTTCTATCATACCTCACCAAAATATCCTTAATTTCCTTCTTCGACTGCTCATCAACGTACTTCTGGTTAAAAGCAACTAGAGCTTTAGCAATGGGCTGACGAATAGCGTAGATCTGAGAAGTGTGACCACCGCCTTTGGCACGATTCTGCTGATTTGCTGATTTGAGGGAGAGGATTGAGAATCTTGCTGAAGAGAGAAAAGGAAAAGAGAGAAAGAATATAATTATCGTATTTCATGTCTCAATTATAGATATAAATAAATATATATTTTGCTATAAAATAAAAAATGTAATTATAAGTAATAATATTTTAAAATTGTTTTGATTTATAATAAGTATGGTGTAATAGTTTGTTATAAGAGGTAAAGTTTCCTTTATAATTTACATAGATAGTGGATCCCGATAGAATTAGCTAATATTCTTTTACTCTTTTACGCAAGATATATATTAGGGGATCTAGAATATTCTTGTATAGTTTTTGCTGAGCGAAAAAAAAAAATATCTCATTTTCCCCTCTCTCTCGATCTCGATCTCGATCGATGTTCTTACTTTTCAAATGAAATCCTAACGAAAACTCCTGATTCTGCTTGACTTGTAATGTTTTCACCATCCAATAATCGAACTGAAATTAGTTTAGCTCAGTTCGATCTATTAATAAGAATATTAGACAGATTTTCTTATTTCTTTGGAGGGAGAAGGAAACGGATAATGTTCTCCCTTTTTCTTTTTATGAATTTCCAAAATTAAGTTCTAGTTCTTCATAGATACATAAGAAGAACTTGTAATTCTCTCGTTTTAATGCTGCATTTCTTGATTTGATTATCTCGTCGAAGATTAATTTTCTTTACTACTGTTAAAGTAAAGAGTAGAATTACAACATTTCAGCATTGTAAACGTGTCTCTGATAATAAAAAGAGAAATTAATTGAAGTCCCTATAACCAAATTGTTTGCTTTTAATTTGCTTTACACTTATTACATAAAATATTATTTGAGTAAATAGCGGGATATTCAAAATCCACCACCACCATGGCCCCATCCTTCTCCGAAACCAAAGCCACTACCACCATTTTCACCACCGCCACTGTCGCCGCCGCCACCGCCGCCTCCATTATTTGCACTTGATCCATGACCCTCGCCATATCCAAAGCCAGACCAAATTCACCATTACTACCTCCTCCTCCTCCTCCTCCTCCTCCTCCACCTCCCCCGCCGCCGCCGCCAAGACCTCCTATAATTTGGTCAAACCCTCCGTTTAAGTCAAAATTGGGTAAAAATGAATCCCCGAGAAGCTTCCTTGCAGAGGAAGTTTGAACGAGAACGCCCAAAACAACAAGAAGCATTAACTTGCATGTCATATTTGCATCTACTTTTAGCACTGCACAAAAAAATAGTAATATATCCTCAGTTAAAGAAAATGAGATATTAAATCACAATGAACAGTACATATGAAGGGCATCGAAAAATGTAGACTTTTTCTACGCCAAGGGTTAAGGCAATGGCAATATCAGAAATTATAATAAAGAAAATTTACACCAAGTGCTAGGCAATGGCAGTGTCAGAAATTCAACTATTATAAAAAATAAAATAAAAAAAGGGAAATATTTCATGCTTGGAATTCAAGCTTTTGGCCTAAAGTAATTTTTAGGCACCATTGTTGCTACGTTAAAAACTTCTCCTAGATCAAGGGAAATTAACACATTCTTATTGTTTTTAATCTATTTGAACATTATTATTTTCGAATAAAAGGAGGTTCAATTAAACCCCTTTCGGATCATATACATAGATCCGTTGTTCAATCTTTCTTTCATTTAGTTTGAACCACCCGAAACAAAAGGAAAATCAGGCTAGGAGATGACTCGTAATCGATCCGGCTGTTGGACCCTGGACCCACCCGGCTCGTATATTTCATAAGATGTGTTTCTTTCGGGAGGATGAACTTGACTGTTTTCATGTGTATTACATATGTAAAATTGAAAATGTTAAGAATGTCAATATAATTATATTAAGTGTACACTTATTTTGATCAAATAGTATATACAATAATACAATATTAACTAACTTTGGTTTCTTGGTCTTTGTTTTGTGAGGGTGAATGCTTGAGTAGCCATGAAAATGCTAAAGTATTAGAATTGTAGGATTTGAGGTACAATGAAAAATCTTCATAGGAAGGAGATTATATAGGTAATGGAATTTTCAGTACTACTATATATTATTGAAACTACCATTAATTAATAAACGCATGCAAAACAGAAAAAATATGAACAAAATGCAGTTGAACATCAATAAGCAAAAGAGAGTTACTAAAGGAAATTATATCTCGCGTATCGCGTTATTTATTAATGGAAAGTAGAAAACATTAATATTTGCCACAAAAATATGTTTGTTTGTTTTTTCATTTCGAAATTGGAAATTTTAAAATCCAATGACTTAACTACTCGACATTTACAGCTCATTTTAGATGGTTGTTATGTATCGTATCATATTATATTGTTTGTCGTCGTTTTTGTCGAGAATCACCATTAACGACCTTACTCTACCTCACTTAGGACCCTAGCTACTGCTAGTAAGCAATCTTAGCTAAGAGAGAAGGCAGAGCATAAGAGTTGTGTTTAGGAAAATGAAAATTGATTCCCATTATTGAAGAAGAGATACAATGTAATCTTATATACACGTGCTCTAACCTCTAACGACAGTTGTCAACATAACAACTTAACTAACTGACTAACTAATACATAATTAGCTACTAACTACAGCATATTGATATGTGTCCCTCAAGTTACTGCTCCTTCAATACTTCTTGCAGCAGAGGCGGATTCAGGATTTAAATTCTATGCGTTTAATTTTTAAAGTTATGGGTACATATCTACTATTTTTGTAATTTTAATGAATTTTTACATACAAATTTCTACTCCGCGTCGAAAGTTATGGGTTCAGTTGAACCCGTAATCAATACACTACATCCGCCTCTGTCCTGCAGGAGCATTGACAATTCCATATAAAAATAAAGAAAAAGAAACAAAATAACTATTTATATATACCCGATGTTTGCATCAAATTATATCATTTATAGAATAAATATTCATTAAGCATAATTAATGACGAAAATATGTGCACCCAATAACATATTATGCATTTATTGATATTTTTTTAAACCAAAAACTAGCAAGCTAATTTTCTACGATATATGTCAAAGGTGAAAGAACATTGCTGTAAATTGTTAGGTTCTTTTTCTTATTTACTTACCACGTTTGATTTTCTTATCTCTTGAAAGGAGGTAACATATTTACCATAATAGATTTTATCATTGTCACGATCCAAAATCTCACCACAGACGTTGTGATGACACTTAGTCTTAGAGACTAAGTAAGTCGATTTTAATAACAATTCAAGCCATTATTTTTTATAGATAATCGAAACCAACAGTGAAAATAATTATAACAACCTCCCAAAACCGGTAATACTGAATCACGAACTCTAACTGAATACATGAAATGTTCTCAAGGATCGAATATACAATATTGTTCGAATAATAATTAACAGTACAATAAAATAGGAAGACTCCAAGGGACTGCGACAACCAAACAACTCTACCTTGAATCTTTGCGATCAACACACTAACTCTGTTCGAGTCCAATATCTCTAGTACCTGGATCTGCACAACAATGTGCAAAAGTGTAGTATGAGTATACCACAGTCGATAACCAGTAAGTATCAAGACTAACCTCAGTGGAGTAGTGACGAGGTACAATCAAACACTCACTAGTCTAATAACTTGTGCAATATAGCATACAAAAATAAAAATAAAAAATAAATAGTAGTGATAGCAACAATAACCAACTAGTGATATAAACAGCAAGGCGGGAGGAACACCATAAATATTGCTCAAACGAATAATGAACACAAGTACAACCAATTAAGTCCTTCAAAGTATACATCTTTTATCCATAAGTTTTTCAAATAAAAATCTTTAAAATGTAATCCTTTCAATTAAATATATCTCGAATATACTTCCTTCAAATAAATATTTTACGAATATAATTCCTTTCAAGTAAAAGTCACCATGTGACACCTTATTTCATAATCATAAAAATTACGGGTCTCAGCCCACTTTCATATTTTCACGGTACCTCATGCCCACATTTCTATCACAACCGCACGGACAACTCACGTGCCAATAATAAAATCATCATATTTTTTTCCGGCACCTCGCGCCCATATTTCTTTCATAACCGCACAGACAACTCACGTGCCAATAATAAAATTATCATATTTCTCTGGCACCACGTGCCCACATTCATACCACAACTGCACGGACAGTTCACATGCCAATAATATAAATCATCCGGCAATAGTCACAGGCTCACAATTTTAACATGAATCAGATTATTATCATGTTTACCGAAACAACAAGACAAGTTGCATAAGAGATAAAAATAAACACAAGAAAAATCACAACATTACATAAAAATCACCAACACAATAATCTCACATCATCACGTATCATCCCTTGACGTATCATCCCAGACAATAGACACCCTTATATCTCTTATAGCCACCCGTATGACTCCATAATAATAGTCACATTTATCCCTCCACCCTGACAATATCAATAGCCAACTTTATCGCTCATATAGCCTCCCTGATCTCTCCGATAGCCACTCTTATCTCGCCTTATAATAGCATCTTTTATCTCTCCTCCCAGACAATACCCTAACACACATAACAACAGTGATATGCCATCCTTATGTCCGCATATTATCAACAGTAAAATGCCACCCTTATGTCCTCATAATAATAACACAAATCACCCAACAATTTACACAAAATATTATCACAATAACACAAGACAATCACTTTATATCACAAATTTTTCAATGGCCACAACCAATTCCAAATATACAACAAAATCAATAAATTTCACATCAAATAGCTCAAGGCTCCACACAACGTATATAAAACATCAAAAACAACAATAGAGATGGAAAAGTAACTCAACATAGGACAACACCTTCTTTAATCCAATTTTTTTATAAATATATATTAATGCCTCATTTTAAACTTATTTAATTAATTATTTGCAGATGAAAAATCCTTAATGAAATTAATTTCACTAAATGGCAACTCAACAGAACACAGAATCCGCATAAAAGTCAAGTGGCAATCACACCAAATTATCATATAAGAGCAAACTCGGCAAACAAGGAATGAGGCATGACAATAAAGGATTTAATAAGTACCAACAATTTCCAATTTACTACTTAAGGGTGTCTACGAATTTTAACCGATATAATTTGTACATATAAACCAAGTACATACCCGTCACCTTGCGTACACGACTTTCAATCACACAATTTCTACATAAGACTCAATTCTAATTCCCCCACTCAAGGTTAGGCAAGATACTTACCTCGACGAAACTAAACCGAGTCTTCAAATGATCTTCGCGAGTGAAGCCACCTCCAGACGGCTCAAATCCCGATGATTTCCTTCAAAATCCCTCGAAAATAAGATCGCCACAAATCGAGCTTTCTTAATTCAGCTCATTAGTGGTATTAAAACCTCTCACTACTCTTACAACTTCAATCTACATTAACATAATTTAATTGGGCCAATATTAGTAAATTAATTTCCAGATTTTTGATCAATTAGGCATTGTATCAAACACGTAGAGTACATAGCATTTTACTACCTCTAGTAATGGTGTTTCTTCATCCAATAATCCCTCCTTCCCACCAACAAGAGATACTAAACCATTATTTTTCTACAAACAACCTTCTTTATCACCATTAAAATCATCAATGAACTTACATCCACCCAATTATTATTAATTAATTCATTACAAAATCTCTACAACACCCAATAATCTAGTTTAAGTATTTATGGCTTCCAAGCACCATCAAATAGGTGCTAATACTTATTCTTGCTCACATACTCATAATAAATCCGTGCATATATGTCTAAGGGTTTAGGATTACCTTTTGGAAGAAATCTTGCCAAAAGCCTCTTTTGAGTCTTTGTAGAAATTTCTTGAAGATCTAAGAATTTGATGAACCCCGAAGAGAGTATATAATATTTCGAGCGCCACAGGTGACGTGGGGCGCCACCTGTGGCCCTGTTTACAGAACCTCAAAAGTCCCAGCGCCAGGGCTAGCGCCCCATGCTACCATGTGCCCTGGTGACGGGAAATCGTTTCTATTTCGCCCGGGTCATGGTTATTTCGGCAACCACCACTTTCACATAAGATTTATTCAAGAATTTCCTCGAGGTAACAAACCTCAAATCACAAATCACGCATCAATTCAAGCCTAAGAAACTTATGAACTTCCTAATTCCAAATTCTACATTCGATGTTGAAACCTATCAAATCAATCCGGAATGACTTCAAATTTTGCACACAAGTCATAAATGTCATAATGGAGCTGTTTCAAATTTCTAGAATCGAAATCTGACCTCGTTATCAACCAATCGACTTACGGTTTAAATTATGAATATTTCAAGAACTTCATGTCATAATGGAGTTGTTTCAAATTTTCGAAATCGAAATCCGACCTCGTTATCAACAAATCAACTTACGGTCAAATTTATGAATATTTCAAGAACTTCATTTTTCAAATTTTCGCCGAAATGTACCGAATTATTCTACGGACTTCCAAATCCAAACACGGACATACGCCTAAGTCTGAAATCGCCATACGAAACTATTGATATCATCACAATTTCATTCTGAAGTAGTTTGCTCAAAAGTCAAACTCCGGTCAATTTTTTCATTTAAGCTTCAAAATTAAAAATTATTCTTTCAATTTAATTCTAAATCTTCTCAAAATCAAACTCGACCCTCTACACAAGTCATAACACATATTACGAAGCTTCTCGAGATTAAGTCGTTGAACGGAACGTAAATTCTCAGAACGACATTTGGGGTCGTTACAATCATTTACTAGCACGACCCAAAATCCAACTAGTTGTGATGGCACCTAACATCACCCGCTAGGTAAGCCAAATAACAACAATCCGATTCAATTAATATTTAACTAACTCTAATATACTCCTCAATGACTGGTAGTACAAATCATGAGTTTCTAAGATTAGAATTTACAAAGTTGATATGAAATAAATACGCCATCTGTTCGAAATGTACATAAACAGATTTTTATAAATTTAAGGCTACCATGAACAAGAGGCAGCTACAAACGGAACGTCGTTACGTCTTCAAATCCCTCTCCCGTCAATCACAGCAACATCAGCATCCAATATATGCACGCAAGATGCAGAAGTGTAGTATGAGTACAACCGACCTCATGTACTCAATAAGTAACAAACCTAACCTTAGGTTGAAAGTAGTTACGAGCTTGAACAAAGGTCAGGGTCCAACACCAATAGCCAACAACAGTTCATAACAACATAATAGAAGTAATAAAAGAAGTAGCTCAGAGATAAAATGCTCAGCTCATTCACAGTTCCAGAAAAATAGTCATGCTTTTTAAATATATCAGTAAAAATCCAAATCTTTTACCGAAATCACCAATTTATGAGTAAGTTTGAAAACTGTGATTTTTTCCAAAACTTTCAATAGGTAATTGTTTCAATTTTAAATAACATAAGCAAAATACATCTTTATGTATATATGTCAATATGTAGTAGAAATCATGAATGACGCAATATTGTACAACATGAGGAAAAATGCATCTTTATGCATGTATGTAAAGTGTGCATGTCAATGTGATACAACTCAATAATAAAACCATATGCATACTCTTAGAGTATCATTCCACTCAGTCCTCCCAGTCACTTAGTCCTCACAGTCACTCAATCCTCCCAATCGTTCGGCACTCGCACTCAGTAGGTACATGCGCTCACTCGGGGTGTGTACAGACTCTAGAGGGGCTCCTTCAACCCAAGCGCTATAATCCGTACGGACAACTCACGTGCTATAGTATCAATATCTGGATCCTCACGTACAACGCACGTGCTATAGTATAAATATCTGGATCCGCACGAATAACTCACGTGTTACACGGACAACTCACGTGATATAGTATCAATATCTCAACATCAGGCCCTCGGCCTCACTCGGTCATCAATCTCACGTATTTATTGATAATATGATGTATCAATAAATAACGACGGAGACTGAGATATAATATGCGATGAATGAACATGACTGAGTATGAAATTGCAATGTAAGAAAATAACTCAACAGCATTAATGACCACAGTGGGTCCTAACAGGATAAGTATATATAATCTAGACATGGTTTCTAATATGAATCACAGGTCGATAACTCTAGTACATAGAGATTTCATGATTATAGATAAGTTCAGGTAACTACACAGTACCACATAAATAACGGAGTCACAGTTCACACGGTGCACTCCCACACGTCTGTCACCTAAGCATGTGTGTCACCTCAACACCAAATGCATAACACGTATAATCAGGGTTCATACCCTCAACTTCAAGATTAGAAGAGTTACTTACCTCGAACAAGCCGAGTCCAATATCGAGCAAGCTAAACAATGCTCCCATAATTTCATTCTACGTGTATCAGCTTCCGAATGGCCCAAATCTAGTCATAATTAATTTGATTTAGTCAACAAAAATTATAAGAATTAATTCCATATGAAATACTAATTTTCCCACAAAATCTGAAACTGTACTCAAAAATCGCCCGTGGGGCCCACGTCTCGGAACCCAACAAAAAATATAAAATATGAACGTCCATTCAACCACGAATCCAACCATACTAAATTTATCAAATTCCGATAACAACTCGACCTTCAAATCCCCAAATCTCATTTTTAAATCCATAGGCCCAAATCCTCTAATTTCACCTCAAATCCCCAAATCTCATTATCATTGAGAATTTTCCCTCAAGTTTTTCCATGAATTCTCTCTGAAAACCCCTTTGAAATGTATATTGTCCAGGGGTTCCGCACCTGCGACTCACTTAGCCGCTTCTGCGGTCTCGCAAGTGCGAAAAAACAACCGCTTCTGCGGTTTGCCAATCTTCATTGGCTACGCTTATACGCCCCAAAAGCCGCTTTTGCGAGGCTTAGTCCGTTTCTGCGAAGCTTGCGCTTCTGCGCCCATCCGTCTGCATCTGCGATCACGCAGGTGCGGAAATTCCCTCGCACCTGCGAACACTGCCTCACAACCCCCTGCCCGCATCTACGCTTGCCAAGCTCGCCCTGCGAGAAAATATTCGCAGGTGCGATTGCATCAGAAGGCCAAAATTTTCAGCAGTTGTTTAAGTCCAAATTTCGATCCGTTAGCCATCTGAAACTCACCCGAGGCCCCCGGGGCCTTAACCAAATATACCAACAAGTTCTAAAACGTCAAACGAACTTAGTCGAAACCTCAAATAACGTTAAAACCACGAATCATACCCCAATTCAAGCTTAATGAAACTAAGAATTTTTAACTTCTACATTTGATGCTAGAACCTATCAAATCAAGTTCGATTGACCTCAAATTTTGCATAGAAGTCATAAATGACATAACTCACGTATTCAATTTTTCAGAATCGCATTCCGACCCCGATATCAAAAAGTCAACTCCCCGATCAAACTTCCAAACTTAAATTATCATTTTAGCCAATTCAAGCCTAATTTAACTACGGACTTCCAAATAATTTTTCGGACACGCTCCAAAGTCCAAAATCATCATACAGAGCTATTAGAATCATCAAAACTCTATTCCGGAGTCGTTTACACATATTCAACATCTGATCAACTATTTCAACCAAAGATTTAAATCTTGGAACTAAGTGTTCCAATTCATTCTGAACCCTCTTCAACGAGTCACATAATTATAATTGAATACAGGATAAGCAGTAAATGTGAAAACGGGGTTGTAATACTCAAAATGATCGGTCGGGTCGTTATATTTACCAAAAAAAAAATATAATTCTTCCATATTTGACTAGTCTTTTTTCTTGGAAGAAAAGATTTTGGACTTTTATAAATTGAGGATTCTTTCTTCTCATTTAGTAGCATCCACAATGTAACCATAAGAGGTTTGAGAGTCTTGTTTATGGGGGATTTTTTTGGGACAAATGTTAACCTTCCACTTGTGTGTGCATCTTTGTGAGATTGTTCTCTCGATATTTTATTTTCTCTTTTTATGATATTTTGTTTTCTCTTTTTATATAGTGGATTGCTCATCTACGCATGTAGACATAGGTCAATTGATCGAATCACATTAAATGTTCGGGTCTCTTTTGGTATATTTCTCTTTTAATGCCTGATTTATTGTTGTTGATGAAGGTATGATTTGTTAGCTTTCACATGACACTTGATTATTTCAATCATGACATGAATCATTGTACCAAACGGATACAAGAGTGTACGAATAAGGTCAATTTGATAATTTAGTCATCCTTTCCAAATAATGGGTGTACTTTATAGGTAGAGCATTTTCTAGCCAAAGATATAAGAGAAATATAAAGATATACACTTTCAATCAAGATTTTTCTTGCAAGTCGATAGCTCCTGAATAAGTATGGCAGATCTTAATTTATAGGAATGTGCGATTATATTAAGGAGTAATTGTATCTTTTATAATTTTGTATAACAGTGTAAAGTGTGTATAAATACCTCTTATACATCATTATTTACTTTTATTTATTTATTTAATATAAATATCGGGTATGAATAAATTATTATCGATAAATGAGCGGATAAATTTGGAAAAAAAAGTAGATTCATCCCTTTGTCCCAAAAGATAATGTAGTAGCTGAAAATTCAAATTTGTATTTCATGACTCGTGAATTAAAACGTTATTGTTATTCATTTGGTTTTCAATAATTGACGTTATTTCAATAAATTCTCCTTTGTTTGTCCATATTGGACATTCTTTACAATTATCTTTTTCTTTTTTCGTTTTTTCCTTTTGTAAAATCTTTGCATGTTATGTTAACTATTGTTAAAAACGACAAATCTGTATTTTCATCTTACCAACATCAATGCCTTAAATTGGAACAATCAAATGAAGATGAAACAAGTGAACCTTTATCTAATTAAAAAAAAATTAAACATTTGTATTAGCAAAATGTTTATTCAAGAACCATTGACCATAGCTATAGCAAATTCTTTGCTTTTAATTTGCTTTTCACTTATTACATAAAAAAATATTTGAAGAAATGGTGGGATCAAAATCCTCCACCACCACCATGTCCGAAACCAAAACCAAAACCGCTACCACCATTTTGACCACCGCCGCCGCCACCTCCACCACCTCCGCCGCCACCGCCGCCACGACCATTTGCACCCGATCCATGACCCTCGCCATATCCAAAGCCAGCACCAAAACCACCATTACTACCTCCTCCACCTCCACCTCCACCTCCGCCGCCGCCGCCGCCACCACCACCAAGACCTCCTAGAATTTGGTCAAACCCTCCGTTAAAGTCAAAATTAGGTAAAAATGAATCTCCGAGAAGCTTCCTTGCAGAGGAAGTTTGAACGAGAACGCCCAAAACAACAAGAAGCATTAACTTGCATGTCATATTTGTTAGCACTGCAGAGAAAATAGCATATCCTTTAGTTTTAAAAAAACGAAGTATTAAACCACAATAAACAATATCAAGTAGAGGCGAAGATAGAGCGAGTTCCATGAGTTCAACTAATTAGAATTTAAACATAATTGGTTCAACCTTTTAAGGTTCTATACTTCTAAAATTATGAGTGTAAATTTAATACTTGTTGAAATTTTAATAGTTTTTCACATAAATATTTATCCTCGACATTCAATTGAACCCATAGGAAAAAGGCTTAGTTCTCCCTTGAACTGCTTTCGACTTGATTTATATGTACATATGCAACAAAAACAAAAAAATCTATGCTTGTGCATGTATATTTATAAATATATATGTACGTAAAGACTCATTTTGAATACACTGACTCTATGTATAGCACATCAATACAAGGAAGAGGAATATCTTACTTTGCTTTCTTGGTCTTTGTTTTGTGAGGCTGAATACTGGAGTAGCCATGAAAGAACTAAAGTATTAAATTGTAAGATTAATTTGGGGGCACTATGAAAAAATAAGCATAGGAAGGGGTTAAATACTATAGGTAATGACAATTAATGGAAGTACAATTAATGAACGATTGCAAAACGGAAAATCAAGAAGAAATGAACTGAATGTATAGTTGAACATCAATAAAGAAAAGAAGAGTTTACTAAAGGAAATTATATCTTGCGTTTCGTGTTATTAATTGAAAGTAGAATACGTTATTTACCTCATTAAGTATGTTCTTTCATTATGAACTTGGAAATCTTAAAATACAATGACATTACTCGACATTTGAATAATCAATTTAATTAACAAAATTTAATCATTACTGTAACTTTTATCACTATACGTAGATTCTGAACGTTTACCTAGCAAATGGGTGAATCAAGGGATTAGATAATTCGAGAGAAGTAAATATGTAATATCAGGAGTTCAAATACATTCAATCTGTACGCAGGTCATTGTCTAGCGTTAAACTTAGAATGGAAGTTGGAACTATTAAACACACTGAAATTAATTTACATAAGCATCATCTTTTTTCTTCAGTTGAAACTATAAACATCACAACTACAAACAAAGGGCAAAAGTAAATTACAAAGTTACGTATACAAAATGCTTGGGCAGAAGAGGTAGTTCTTCAAACCAATACATATAGCAAAAAATATATAAGGGAAATAAACCATTTTCCACTACTCTCCTCTTGGGAATATTCATTAACTGATCATACACACAGAAGGCACATCAGTGTTAAGGCTCCAGCTTCAGTGAAACCACTCTACACTGCCTGTTACGCTTGGCCGTCTTCGTAAAGACTACAGAGAAACAAGATGGGGCCCACCACGGTTGCCGGACTCTTTGCTCCCCCTTTAAGCAAGCCACTGAAGACATGAATTTAATCAATAAAAATAAAAGGAGCCATATATAATACAATGGCAAATAATGAAAAGATTAGTACTATATAACAAAAAAACAGAATCTTACTAAACTCAAAGAAATTGCTTGATAGACAGACAAAGAAATCTGTCAAACTTCAAATCAAGAGAAAGGAGAAGTTAAGAGATATGGTTTCGGTTGTGAGCCGAGAGAGAGAGAGTATAGGAACCTTTTATCCGCCTCAGCTCCTTACACAACGTTATGAAGTCTCCCCATTTCATGTGGCACCTTCTTATAAACCGGAGAATCTGTTCAGTCGTGAACATGGACATCCCCTCCAAATACTCTCCATTAACACCATTTTCTTTAAAAATTTGACGATAGCTGCCAAGATTTATTTCTTCTAACCATAAACCAACATCCTGGGAAAACAAGAGAAGCAACAGAATGTCAGTGATTGAATAAAATGCATCTTCTTCGATTAAGCAACACCTAAAACAAAAGGACAGAGTTCAGAGCGCCTATATTGCGGCGGACTCTTCAAAATCCATGCTGCAGCCATGTCGACACAACATGGGTGTGGGATTCATGCCGGATTTGGTCAACTTGGGTACTTTGACTACATTCTATGACCGAAAAGTTTAGATTGATTGGGTATTTGGTTTGATTTTTGGGTTTATGTCATATACATAGTTCTATAAATTATGAGAATGCTTTTCTATTACGCAAGATATCTTATGAATAAAATACTAGGTGTTTATGAAGACTAAAGTTTTATTAGTTTTAGTTCAATAACTTTAGCTAATCAAAGTAATACCTTATATGTCGTAATATATCTCAGGGGCCCATTTTGATAAAGTGAACAAGTATGCCAACTTATCGCAGAGCGGAACTTACAGAAGAAGGGAACTCTTCTTACACAGATTGTCTAACACTACTAAAGCAACTTTTTTCCACAATAATTACACGAGGTCAAAGCATTCAAAGTATTATCCATTCACTATTTCAGTAGGGTTTTGAAGAACGTAGAAAACAGATGATCTCATAGATCAGTCACTCCGCTCCTCAAATCGGGCATTGCCCCGTCAGTCTATAGATTTGGCAGTAGCCTGCAAAACGTATCTTAATATGACTATACCATTTTTGGGTGTTCATTTTCTATCTCTTAGGTCACGCAGCAAGAATTGCTACATATCAGTGTATGCTTTGCGCATTCCATAGTGATGAAATTCGGAAAGTAAACTGCCATGTAGCAAGGGATGGACATATAAGCATTTTGCAATAGGTGTAGCTTCGCCAATTGGCTTAACCAGTGGCCAATACAGGACAACAGTTGCTTGATTATTTTGGCTTTACGTGTAAAAGTTGAAAATCTAACCTGTCACATAATTGTCTCCACCTCATTCAAGGGGAGAAATGTGATTTTTCAATTTTACACAAGAAGTAGAAAATTGTTTTCCTTCCAATTCATCTACTCTTAGCACTAAAAACTGAGAGAGAGAGGACTAGAAATTGTAAAGCATCGGTGAAATATCAAGCTAAAATGGCATTCATATCACTCCAACTTAATCAGTCTATACACACCATATAGATAAAATTTTATGCCAAGCAGTAGTAGGACAAGAGTGGCATAGGCTCTGTCCTGGCTCTACTGCACATGTGATATACTTGCTGATGAGATAACTTCTCAATCTTGAAAAGATGGCATTTTTCAAGAATTTAAGATTAGGTATAAATAGTAATTGCATGTTTTCCACCTTATGACTTACATCTCTCACCATAGCTCATGGATGACCAAGCACTACCAAAGATAGCAACTGACCAAGCATTATACAGTTGTTCAGAAAAGACACAAAGTCATCTAAAAGGAGTTAAACACTCTTATAGGCGGAGTCAACGAAATAAGCACACTTTATGACACCATTTGCAAAGATCGTGCATGTACACTTGCCTAAGTCTCCCGCTTTCTCCTCCTCTCCCCCAAACTCGGAAAAAAAATACTCATTTTCTGAATTAGTTAGTCTCTTGAAAGAATACCTTATTTAATTCATTAGTTAGTCTCTCCAATTTGGCCCTCTCTTCAGTAAAACCCAGGCAAGTGTGCTTTTTCATTCTCTCCATCATAACGAATATTTTTTTCCTCCCTCTATCAAAACTAGTTGATCAATACTAAGTTTCTTAATCTTATAACGGTGCAACTGTCAGATGGACTTGTTAATAGAAGTTGTGACACAAACATTGGAGTTGGTAACTGATGTTAGGGACCCTTAACAAAAGTCCTCAAACTCCACCACGAAAAACCATGTTATGTATGGCCACAGGTTGCAAAACAAAAAAAAATGGTCAGAAGTATGTAGCATGTAGGGTACAAAATTCACCACCTCGCCTCAGATAACCTAACTAAAAGAATTTACAAAATAAAGAGGGAACAGGCCAGTTATCCACAGTCAGGACTCAGGTATAAGGCCGTGCAAAGATGCCTAGAGTGAAATTAACTCAAACTTCTCACACCTCAGATATTCCAAGAATTCACAGTGAAATCGCACAGAGTTTGTGATTATTTTTTCTTTTTTCTAAGAAAATGAATTCCAACAGATGGGACTTGCCAATTGCCCAAAGTCGGTAAACAGAGGCGGGTCTACGATTTAAGTTTTATGGGTTCAACCTTTAAGGTTTTTAGACCTATTATATTTTTTAAAGTTATGGGTTCATATTGCTATATATTGCAATATTAATGAATTTTTACACATAAATTTATGTTCCACGCCAAAAGTACTGGGTTCAGTTGAACCCGGTGCCGATACATTGCATCCGCCTCTGTCGGTAAATGATCTTGTGGGCCTAGGTCTAAAACCTATGAACTTTACTAACGGAATTCGTATTTGTGCTGCTTAACAACGTAAGTGCACCAATGTACTTCACTAGTTCAGAAACAGAGGAACGTATGACGATTTTCGCCCCTAACCAAATCTACAATAATCTGTCCGAAACATCAACAATGTTCTGCTGTGCCACTAGTTTTCTCTCTCCTTGCTTTTCCTTCACTTATTTCTTTGTTCTGTTCTCATTCTACCCTTTTGTTAATCTTCTCATATCTTCCTAGTTCCTACTGATCATAAAAAATAAGACATACTTATAATTCAACTAATTTCATGTATTACTACCACTGCTATAATAAGATTTTTATAATATATTAAGTTAATGTAAGACTGACTAAATACTTTTCAAATAATCACTCTTGAGCTCCTCATTTTAGATCTAATCCCTCACCTAGTGACCTACAGTATAATCCTTATAAATCCCATCCACTGTTCCTGGCAACTTTTTAATTTTTTTGGGTATAACCGAGAAATACAGGCCAGCGGCGCACGTTCGAAACTCGAGGGATAATGGGTCTGCTCATCTACCCTTCTCTACTTAAATACCATACTCTTGTCTTCGGCAGGGTTCGAACCCCTGATGTGCACCTCATCTACACATTACACGTTGCTCTTTTACCACTAGACCAAAGCCAAAGCCATGGGGTTTGCTCTAGGCAACTTTTACCTGCGGTATACAGCAGAGCCAGAGCCAACACAAGAGCCAGAGGTGATTAAAAAGCACATCTTTTAACCACCCACACTCACAAAATTCATATAATCAAGAAAATTATCATACTACCCATTGCATCCAAGGGTGTGACTTAGCAGTCAATGAAATGGAAGAAATATGAGGTCTTCGGTTCAAATCCCAGCATAGGCACAAAAACACTAGGCGGTTTCTTTTTATTTTCCTAAGCCTTGGAAAGCAGAGCTGCCCGTTACCTGTACCTATACTCATACGCGTAGCCAAAATTTGAAGCTTATGGGTTCGGGATGCTAGTGCATTTAAGTTACTGGATTCAAAATTAATAATTTGTATATATTCAATAGATTTATTAAGACAAATATAGAATTGGACCAAAGCTATTGTTCAACCGAACTTGTATCCCCAGAGGCGGACCCACATTGTGGGTTGAGGGGTCACGGGACCCCGTTAGCCTCGGCAAAAATCATGTATATATATCTTATGTATATTTGTACATATATATGGGACCCCTTAAATATTTTGCTTATGTCCCCCAAACACAGAAAACTGGACGGGAGAAATGGTGTTGCGTGCTTAAGTTCCCTACTTTGGTGGATGGACGTGGTTCGAAACCATCTTCAGCTTTTTCTCTTCCTTTCTATTTTAGTTCTTGCTTTTTCTCCTCCTTTCTATTTTAGTTCTTGCTTTTTCTTCTCTTTTCTATTTTAGTTCTTTAACTACAACGATAATTTACACTTAGCAAATTGCTTTATTTTTTACTTTTATCTTCTTCTTTTTTTAATTCAGTTATAGTTTAGCACTAACACATAATAGTCTACTTAATTAACTTTTCTTTTTCAAATTCATCCCTTAAAATTAAAAGCCTCAAATTGCAACTTGTAACTCCACAAATAGAAAAATAGAAAATTCTTCTGCCACAACCTTCTTCAACAATTACTTTAACTCCGACTCGATAATGGTAACTAAGAGTTTGAGACTCTTCTTCGGTTCTTTGACTATTAACATATCCTTAATCTTGATTTCTTTAGTAAGCTTTTGATAATTTAAAGTTTGAACACCCTTTTGATCACTGACCCCTTTTTAATTAAAAAACTAAAAATTTTAAAAGTGTGAAACATGGTTAATCAAATACCTTCCCTTTCCATAGCACCAATTTTGCGAAGAAATCTCTCTCTCTGCTAGGTACTTTCTTTTTCTTTAGAACTTCTTTTTGTTTATATTTGGATGATAAGTCATCATAATCATTAAGTTTTTAAATAGTTACACGCCGAATTTTATAGCTAGTGATTAGCATACAGTGGTTCCCCCATCGTACTCATATCCTGGTTCCGCCTCTACGTATCCCACATGCTAGCTCTGCCCCTGCTTGTGCGGGTGGGAGGTATTAGGTACCTGGAATAGTCGAGATAGCCGAGATGCGCATAAAGGAAATTATCATAGTACCCAACTCCTTGCAATACCCAAAAACACAATGGAATATCAAGAAAAAACAATCTACATCAGAAATGAGAAAACCCCAAATTACAAAAATAACCAATATAAAATTACCATCATATACTGTAATCAAATTAACAGTAAACTCACAAGATCTACTAGTACTAGTGGAATTACGATCAATTTAAAGATAATTCAAAAGTCAACTGGAAAGAAAAAAAAAACAAGTACCTCAACTGTCCAAATGAAGAAATCAAGTGGTTCAGGTGCCTTTTCTTTGCTTATCATCTCTCAATATCAGTACAATTTAATTGAATTTTCCTAAACAGAAAATATATAGTAGATCATAAAATATATTATAATTCAAACCCCAATAATAGCAATAAAACAATTAGCTACCTGTAATCACTGTGTTGATTAGGGTTTTGATTTGCTACATTTGGGTGAGTTTGTACCGAAGAGAAGGAGAGAATTTTCAGTTAGCTTTTCTTTTCGTACTTTTTACTTTAGTTTAGTACTTTAGTCTACCGCAACAAGCTTTCTTTTTTCGTAACTATGTGGGGCCGACATGGGCCCACTTGTTGGTATTAGTCAGTTGCTGAATTATATGTTTGTGTCGTTCGCTTCTGCTTCCACGCGACTTATCCGTCAGAATTTAGCACGTGTGTATTTTTAAATAGCGGGAGCCTTGGAATAAAGATAAAATTATCTTTGTATAATTTATATATTAAAAGTTCGAGTCGTGGAATCAATCACTAATATTTGTATTATGGTAAACTATCCACATCATATCCCTCGATATACGCCTTTTCCTGAACTCTGTATAAATACAGAATACTGTGTATATCAAACTATCCTTTTGTATTTTTTTAAATAGCAAATTGCTTTATATTTCATGTAAAACAATCGTGGCGTCAAGATTAACTTGAGCTCGATTGTTTATTAAATTTTAGATAAACAAAAAGAAATTATCTAATATATTTGTGTTATGTTTCTTAACTCACTTCATTAACTACTAGGTTACATCTTTGAGTGTTATTTCATGTGACACAAGTTTAATTAACATGTAGCTTATGATATTAACCAGTACTCCCTTTGTTTCAATTTATGTGAACACATTTGATTGGGCACGGAATTTAAGAAAAGAGAGAAGACTTTTGAACTTGTGGCTAAAAATGAGGCACATATATTTTGTGTGGCTATAAATCATTGCATAAAGATAAATTGTTTCCAAATAAGGAAAGAGGTCATTCTTTTTAGCACGAACTAAAAAGGAAATATGTTCACATATATTGAAACGGATGGAGTAAGAGATAGTTCGATAGCCCGTGTTGTGCACGGGCCCAAGTTTAAAGGGACAAACTAACCTAATTCAAGTTAATTAATTATTTAACTGTATATTCTATTGAAAATTTTGTTTAAGGAGTACTTCAGACGAAATAAATGAGATTTTCACTCATAAATTTTCAGCAAATTCTTTGAAGACAAGTTCACCGTTCATGTCCACACATAATTCACACTTTTCAATTTCAATTTCATATATTTTTTCAACCTCAATCAGTTTGAATGTTTACAAAATTTTGAATTTAAATCCTACCAATTTTTTTAATTAAACCTTTATTTTGAGGATAAAGAGATATATAATGAAAGGTGACTAAGATCCAACATTAAGCTATAGTAGTATTATTCTTTTTTTTTAAAGAATGGCAATGGCACGGTATAAGCATCAAACCATCTAATATTTATTTTATGTTTTCGTTATGATAATAATTTCCTTTTGTTAATATCATAATTCAATTCTATTCTTATAATTCTAAGTAGTATTTCATCATCTTATCTACCTTCGCTCTGGACGCCAATTTTTTCCCCCTCTTTATTCTTCTGTGAAAATGTTTTAAGTTCTTACTCCATTTTTGTAAATCAGTTAGCATAATGTATATGGCCTTCCTTTATTTTATTAGAGAATCTATCTTTAATATCATCGTAAAATACCTAATGCCTCCAACAATTATTACACTAAGTTGTACCAAGTCTAATCATGTAGCATGATAATACTTTTATTTAAACCACTGAACTTTATATGCTTATCGCTTATTTCAGAATTTTTTTCATATGACTATTGTTCCCAAATTCATTTTACTTTAATTACAAATTGTTGAATAAAAAATATTTACTTCTACAATATAGGTTTTTATGTTGTATTATTTTACTGTATTAGGTTTGTATCTTACTTTTCTATAGTCCGTTGTAAAAAAGAATTTTCTTGACTCCAACAAAGTTGACCTTAAACCGGAATGAATAACAAAATCTTTGATTCTTTTTATGTGAATAATACTTTTGGGTAGCCAAAATAAATTGTGCAAAATAACTACAAATAATATAAAAAAATTCACAGAAGATGATAACGACATTGTTTGTAAAGAAAATAGAAATTGTTGTGGGTGCAAAGCCGAAATAGACTGGAATTTGTTATAAAATAAAAACTGTAAAGTATAGACAAGTATAGAGAAAAACTGATATATTATTCAAACTTCAAACTTCAAACTTTTGTACATAATGAACTGAAAACTCATCTATTTATAGAAGAAAGGAACCAAATGCGAGGCTTTTCATGAAGCAACTGCAAGGCTTTTCTTTAGCTTCTTGTAAGTTGTCTGCATGAGCTGCTTGCAACCTGCATGTTTAATAAGAAGGTGCTGCTAACCTGTCTGCATCAGCTGCTTGTAGATAAATTTCAACAGATTACTAAATGGATAATTTTCTTCAGGAAGATTATGTATAGCGGAGTAATAAATGGATATCCACAATATAATTATTTTCATAACACTCCCCCTTGGATGTTCATTAAAAGGTATTGTGCCTCGTTAAAACCTTACTAGAAAAAACCCAGTGGGAAAATCCTAGTAAAGGAAAAAGAGTACACATATTTAGTAATACGCATTTCTAGCTGCCTCATTAAAAACCTTATGAGGAAAACCCTATGGGAAAAAGGCTTAGTAAGAAAAAAAATACAACGCGTATTTCACTCCCCCCGATGAAAACCTTATTTCAAATATTTGAGTCTTTGCATTCCAATCTTGTATACCATCTTCTCAAAAGTTGAAGTTGGTAAAGATTTAGTGAACAAATTTGCTGGATTGTCACTTGAACAAATTTGTTGCACATAGATGTCACCATTTTTCTGAAGATCATGTGTGTAGAATAATTTTGGTGAAATATGTTTCGTTCTATATCCTTTTATAAATCCCCCCTTTAATTGGGTTGTGCATGCAACATTGTCTTCGTATAGAATTGTGGATCTTTTATCACACTACAAACCACATTTTTCTTGAATAAAATGAATCACTTATCTCAACAGTACGCATTCCCTACTTGCTTCATGAATAGCTATTATCTCGGCATAATTTGAAGAAGTAGCAACAATTGACTGCTTTGTGGAGCGCCATGATATGACAGTACCTCCACATGTAAACACGTACCCGATTTGAGATCGAGCATTATGGGGATCAGATAAATAACCTGCATCTGCATAACCAACAAGATCTGCACTACCTTTGTTAGCATAAAACAAACCCACATCAAGAGTTCCCTTTAAATATCGCAAAATATGCTTAATCCAATTCCAATGTCTCCGAGTAGGAGAAGAGATATATGTTGCTAGTAAATTAACAGAAAATGCTATGTCAGGCCTTGTAGCATTAGTAAGATACACAAGTGCACCAATTGCACTGAGATAGGGTGTTTCAGGACCAAGGAGTTTCTCATCCTCTTCTGGAGGTCGGAACAGGTCTTTATTTACTTCGAGTGATCGAACAACCAATTATGTACTCAATGGGTGCGCTTTGTCCATGTAAAAGCATTTCTGTATAGGCAGATTGATGTATAAAGATCATGTTTGCTAAATGTTCAATTTGCAGTCCAAGACAAAGTTTTGTCTTTCCAAGATCTTTCATCTCAAATTCTTTCTTAAGATATCCAATTGCCTTTTGGAGCCCTTCTGGAGTTCCAACAAGATTTATGTCATCAACATTAACAGCAAGTATAACAAGTTCTGATGCCATTTTCTTTATAAAAATACATAGACAAATAACATCATTTATGTAATCCTCTTTCAGTAAATATTCACTAAGGCGATTATACCACATGCGCCCAGATTACTTTAAACCGTACAAAAATCTTTGTATCTGATTGAATACATTTTCCAAGATTTCGAATATGCTTCATGCATTTTAAATCCTTCAGGGATTTTCATGTAAATCTCATTATCAAGTTACCCGTACAGATAAATTGTAACCATATCTATCATATGTATTTCAAGCCTTTCACGTAAGGCTAAACTGATGAGATATCGAAATATTATGACATCCATAACGGGTGAATATATTTCTTCATAATCGACTGCAGGTCGTTGTGAGAATCATTGTGCGACAAGGCGAGCCTTGTATCTTTAAACTTCATTTTGGTCATTCCTTTTTCGCACAAAAACCCATTTATGACCAACTGGTTTTATACCAACAGGTGTTTGAACTACTGGTCCAAAGATCTCTCTTTTAGTAAGTGCATTCAATTCTGATTGAATTGTCCCTTGCCATTTTGGCCAATCAGATCTTTGTTGACATTCTTCGATAGATCGGGGTTATCCTCACTATCTTGCATAATATTAAGTGCAACATTATAAGTAAAAATATTATCCACCACTATTTCAGATCGATTTAAATTAATCTCATCACAAGTAGAACTTATTAAAAATTCCTCGCTTACTTGAGTCTCGGGTTCAATGATTTCTTCAGGAATCTCATAACTAATCAGATCTTCGGTCTCTTGAGGAGATCCTTTTATAGTATCGTTTTGATCATTTGTCAATTTTCTTTTTTGAGGATTTTGGTCCTTAGAACCCAAAGGCCTACCACACCTCAGGCGTGCTTTAGGTTCACTAGTTCTTATGCTAGTAGATAGTCCTGCTGGGACACCAATTCGTATAGGCACATTCTCTGCAGGGATATGTGACTTAGCTATCCTTTTCAAATCAGTAAACGCGTCTGGCATTTGATTTGCTATATTTTATAAATGGATGATCTTCTGGACCTCCTGATTACATATAGGGGTACGTGGATCAAAATGAGATAATGATGAAACTTTCCACATAATTTCTCTTTTGATACCCTTTTTCTCTCCCCCTAATTGTGGAAAATTTGTTTCATCAAACCGACAATCTGCAAATCGAGCAGTAAATAAATCTCCCGTCAATGGTTCAAGATAGCGAATAATAGAGGGTGATTCAAACCCAACATATATTCCTAACCTTCTATGCGGACCCATCTTACTGCGTTGTGGTGGTACTACTGGCACATATACAGCACATCTAAAAATTCGTAGATGGGCAATATTTGGTTCATGACCAAAAACTAATTGTGACGGAAAATATTTATTATAATGTGTCGGTCTGAGACGGATAAGTGATGTTGCATGCAAGATAGCATGGCCCCAAATAATAGTGGGCAATTTTATTTTCATAAGTAGTGGTCTTGCTATCAATTACATGCGTTTAATAAATAACTCTGCAAGGCCATTTTGAGTATGAACATAAGCTATAGGATGTTCAACTTTTATCCCAACTGATAGACAATAATCATCAAAAGCTTGAGATGAGAATTCTCCAACATTATCAAGGCGAATAGACTTTATAGGATAATCTGGGAATTGTACCCTTAATCGAATTATTTGGGCTAATAGATTTGCAAACGCCAGGTTGCGATATGAATGTAGGCACACATGAGACCATCTTGAAGATGCATCTATTAGGATCATAAAATATCTAAACAACCCACTTGGTGGGTGAATAGGTCCACATATATCCCCATGTATACGTTCTAAAAGGGCAGGGGATTCGATGCCAACCTTCATTGGTGATGGTCTAGTGATCATTTTACCTTAATAACAAGCATCACAAGAAAATTCATTATTTGTAAGAATCTTCAGGTTCTTTAATGGATGCCCACTCGAATTTTCAGTAATTCGTCTCATCATTATTGATTCAGGATGGCCCAAACGGCCATGCCAAAGCACAAAAATATTTGAATCAATAAACTTCTGGTTTATGATAGAGTGTGCTTCAACTGTACTAATCTTTGAATAGTATAAGCCAAAAGATAAAGTTGGTAACTTTTCTACAATGCACTTCTAGCCAGAAATATTTTTTGTAATATAAAGATATTCCATATTCATTTCATTTATCGTCTCAACATGATACCCATTTCGGCGGATATCTATAAAACTCAAGAATATTCTTCGAGAGTTGAAGGAGAATAATGCATTGTCTATTATAAGTTTTGTTCCCTTAGACAGAAATATAGTAGCTCTTCTGGACCCTTCAATCAAACTTATATTACCAGAAATTGTAGAAATATTTACTTTTCCCCTATGCAAATAAGAGAAGTATTTCTGATCTTTGAATATGGCATGAGTTGTTCCACTATCAATTACACAAATATCTTCATGATTGGTCTTTGATCCAAACATAATTTGAGGATTATCCATATTCTTCAAAATGACATAAACAAAATAAATATGATAGTAAACATCATTATCAAAGCATAACTTTTATTTATGTACAACAATTATATAACCATACTATCTACTACAAACAACAAAAATTAAAATATTTACATCTCTATAGATTCATCACCGATCACATGACTTGTTTCTCCTTCCGGTAGTGCAAAGTAATCAGCTACATCCAAATGCATGAAGTCTAAATTATCTTCAGAAATAAAATTTGCTTCAGCATTTTTCTCTGTCTTCTTCAAGGAAGCTTGATATAGCTCAACCAGGTGCTTTGGCGTACGTCATGTACGTGACCAGTGCCCTTTTCCTCCACATCTATAGCATGCATTTTCTGGCTTTGCTGCTTGCACTGCTTCATCGCTTTTGCTCCTTCCTTTTCCACTGTCGGTGGTAAGGAGGCTTTTTTGGTGCATTATTATTACCATGATTAGAGTTTATTCCCCGATCACGGCCATGACCACGACTGGGGCCACGTCCTTTTCCGCGCTTAACTTGGTAGAAGTTCGTCTCATTCACTTTAGGGAATGGACAAGAACCAGTAGGTCAGTGGTTTATGATTTTTCATTAATAGCCCATTATGTTGCTCGGCTACAAGAAGATGTGAGATAAGTTCAGAATACTTTTTGAATCCCATTTTTTGATATTGTTGCTGCATAAGCATATTCGAGGCATGAAAAATGGTGAAAGTTTTCTCCAACATATCATGATCAGTAATATTATCACCACATCGTTTCAATTGGGAAATAATTCTGAACATAGCAGAATTATACTCACTGATAGATTTAAAATCTTGTAATCTTAGATGAGTCCAATCATAACGTGCCTATGGAAGAACGACCATCTTCAGGTGGTCATATCTATCTTTCAAATTATTCTACAGTATGACTGGATCTTTAATAGTGAGATATTCCATTTTCAAGCCTTCATCAAGGTGATGGCGTAGGAATATCATTGCTTTGGTACGGTCTTGGTTTGATGCTTAATTTTTGTCCATGATGGTGTCTGTCAGACCCATCGCATCAAGATGAATTTCAGCATCAAACACCCAAGACATGTAACTTTTGCACGATATATCCAGGGCTACAAACTCAAGTTTAGAAAGATTTGACATTATTTAGAAAAAGAAAGTTCGTACCTCTGATACTTTCAAAGTATTTGCTCGAGATGGCAGAGTCTCGTGCTGATAACGTGTTATAAAATAAAAACTGTAAAGTAAAGACAAGTATAGAGAGAAACTGATATATTATTCAAACTTCAAATTTCTGTACATAATGAACTGAAAACTCCTCTATTTATAGAAGAAAGGAAGCAGCTGCGAGGTTTTTCAGGAAGCAACTGCGAGGTTTTTAATAAGAAGCTGTTGCAAATCATTTCATTGAGTTGTTTGCTACCTGCCTGTATTAGCTGCTTGTAGATAAATTTTAACAGAGTACTAAATGGATAATCTTCTTCAAAAAAATTATCTATAGCAAAGTAATAAATGTACATCCATAATATAATTATTTTCATATCAGAATTGTATTTTTATGAGTTGTTGGAGAATAGAAGGAGAGAGCTCGAGGGGTGAGGGACGTGGAGACTAAGAGTCAGGCATATACACATAACATGGCTGTAAAAAGAGAGCCAAAAAAGATTGTTATGTACTTATTGGGGGACCCACGTGGTCAGGAAATGGACATGTGGCGTGGAAAAATCCAGGTAGGCCTTGCAATTTCAGCAAACATATCAGCATGTACAGGTGATAAAGCTAGCATGTACAATACCTTTAAAATAGATAAAGTATGAAACTCCAAAAATACCCTTGTAATGAAGCAAGCACGTTGACGGAGAGCTGTTAAACTCTCACTTATATAATAAGAGAATTTGATTATAAGGATGAAAAAATAATATTAGAATAGTTAAAATTAGAGCAAACATCACATCAAAATTGAAGTAGAAAATATTTACTGAAGAGCACTATAATATGGATCTATTTGATGGCTAATGGTGTCAACCCAAAGCAATTGTTGAGCAAGATAAAAATTTAGCATTGACAGTGACTGAAATATTTCTTTAAAAATTATCTGCATTTAGTGTTAATATAATTGAAGAAATGTATGGTTAAGTTAAATAAAAACTTATGAAGTTTCATATAACACTTCAAGAGTGGCAAAGACTCATGATTGAAAAAAAAAACTATAGAAAATAACATTAGAATCATAACTCGGAGTATGAGCTAAAACAATACTTAAGGATAAGGTATTGTGTCAAGGAGCAAGGAAAGTGAGCTATTTTTAGTGTAACTCACACATGAAATGCATATCACTTGAATATTTTGATTTCTAAGAATAATTCTTTTTTTCCAACTTTCTTAGAACAATCTTAAACGTTTCAATATTAGTGCCATCAACTACATCAATCTCTTAATATTGATATTTTACTTCAGTGGGTTAAAACGGTCTAAAAATACTCTTAATATGATGTGATATTATCTGTTTTGGACCAAGCCCGTACGATTTTTCTGAGATTCATTGTGTGTGTCTGCAACTAGCTTCTTCTTGTGTGCGCGTCTCGAAGCTCGTAAGGGTAAGCAAGCACCATCGTCATACTCGTCCCTCGTCCAGCCAAACTTGGATTCTGATACCAATTGTTGGGCTAAAATAACCCAAAGATACTCGTAAAAAGTGCACGGACACCCTATTTGGTCGCCCCCATTTAACCTATACCCACTTTTTAAAATTTGTTTAACTTGTATCTACTTTAAACAACTTTAGGCTTTTTTCTCCTCTTTCTTCTTCTTCTTCTTCTTCTTCTTCTTCGGGTGACAGTGATTTTATGTGGTGTTTGTGAACATATTTTAAGGTAGTTTATGATGTTTTATAGTGGTGAGCTTTTATGACGCTTTATTTTTTACTATTGCTTAGGGTTTTTTTTTCTTTCTTAATTACAAAATGGGTTCGTTAGATTTATTGTTGTTTTGACAAATTGATGATTGGGGTTTGTTCTTGATGATATTTGGAGGCTATGTTTCAAATTTGAGCTCATTTGAAGTAGATTTAGGTATTAAATCGTATATTTGATTGTTATAATTCGAAGAACAAATTTCTGCTTTCGGACAATTTGCACTTCAGGCCTATTTGGCCTTAAGTACATGAAATATTGGTTGCACTTCAAACCTTTGGGCCTTAAGTGCATATGAAGTGCAATTTTTCACTTCAAACTTATTGGTCTTAAGTGTAGGAAAACGTTTGTTGTATTTCAGACCTTTTGGCCTTAAGTGCATCTGAAGTGCAATTTTGCACTTCAGACTTATTGGCCTTAAGTGCATGAAACATTGGTTGCACTTCAGACCTATTTAGTCTTAAGTGCATCTGAAGTGCAATTTTTTCATTTCAGACTATTTTTTTTTAACTTCAGACCCGATAAGTCTTAAGTTGATCGTAAAGTGGATATGCTTGCAATTCTTTTTGCAAAATGGGTATAGGTTCAATTGTGACCCCTAAACCGGGTATAGATGCAAAAGCCCCAAGATACTCTTAACATAGTGTGATATTGTCCGATTAGGACAAAACCCGCACAATTTTTGCCAATCTTACACCATTAAGAAATTCATATACTTCATATATAGACTCTCAATTTTTTCAACTACTAATATAAGACTTTGTTCGCACATTTAACATACTTAATCTAAGAGTTGCTGAAAATGCAACGAACTGAACACAAATCATTCTTGGCAATTATGTCTAGAAATTTTGCTAGGATAATTGCAAAGTTATCAATATCCAACAAGTATTAAAATAATTAGACAAGTAGCAGTATCCCATACTGAAAGATCACAAAGATACGTACTGTGAACTTAGACAATTATGCAGTATCACAACAAAATAATTTTCTATAACTAATTATGAGAAAGGTCAAAAAAGAAAAGACAAGAGCATCAAATCATCTCATACAACTGATCTGAATTATTCTCGAAATATATTAAGGGCACAGTTTCATTTCAATAATAGAAGAAAACCGCATCATATCCACAAGTTTTTATTTACAAATTATGTACATAAATATACTCTGGTGTGATATTTTATGAATTAAAAAGATAGTTGGGGATTAATATCTTTCTTCCCAAAATATCACACCAACTTAATTCGTATTCATAGTCATACACCTTGCATCTATTATGTATCATCACATGATCATCATGTAACTCTTTGATAATCATATTATTAGATGTATTATCACATGGTCGCCATAGCTCTTTCATAAAATAACCATGTTATTCGTCTCTATTTGATGTATCATCACATGGTCGTCATATAACTCTTCGATAATCATGTTATTCGCATCTATTTGACGTAATGATTTGGAAGTCCATTACTCATATGATCATTTAACTATCCAAAATTATGGACCAAAGTCATTTTTCTTTCGTTTGTAACACGAAAGTCACTCAACTATTCCTATTGCACACAAATAGTCACTCAACTGGAATTATCAAACTTTCCGGTGGAAAAATATGACGTGGCAGTCCATATGAAATTTTTATATTTTTGGACCAAATAAAATACACACCCAAACAAAACATAATAAATTCACCCATACACCCCATCCGACCCGCTAAAAAAAATCCACCCGCTTAATAAAACCAAACGCTAAAACACATCTTTGTTGCAAACGCATCTCTCTTCTTATAAAATGCAGCTTATTATTTTTCATGGTTTCACTCTAGTCCTTAATCTCGTACCATTATTATTGTATAAAAAGTAGAAGATAAACCGTAAAAAGACGAATACAAATCATTGAGAAAAGAAGAATACAGGTCGCTCTAGTCCTTAGTCCTTAACCTCGTATCTATTATTGCTTTATAGAACAAGAGTAAAATCATGAATAAAAAAGAAATCTACTTTTTATAAGAAGAAGAAGAAGAAGAAGAGGAGGAGAGATGCATTTGCAACATGGATGATGCGTTTTAGCGTTTGGTTTTATTTAGTGGTAACTTTTTATTTTTAGCTGGTCGGATTGGTATGGGTGAAATATAAAAAGTCCATGTGAGCTGCAATGTCACTTTTTTCTATCGGAAAGTTTGATAATTCCGGTTGAGTGACCATTTGTATGCAATAGGAATAGTTGAGAGACTTTCCTATTACAAAGAAAAGAAAAGTGATTTTAGTTCATAATTTTGGATAGTTGAGTAATGAACTCAATAATTTGGTGAATCGAACAAAATTACACGTGCAAGTTCTGCATTTTTGCAATGGCAAGTAATTATAGCAGTCCCAGAAATTTTTCAAGTGCAACACTCAGAAAGAAATAGCAAGATACAGCAATTGTGTAGTTAAGCATCTGATTTTTCTATAAAAACTAAATGCCAGAAACTAAAGCAGCCTGATGAACTGTTAATAATTGGTTATTTATGATAAAATTCTTTTCTCGTTAGATGAGAAACATAAATTATACGGTGAATATACAAATATCACATCTCCATCGCCCATAACGAGTTAAATATAACAATGAAGAGAATAATTGAACAATTTTGTAAGATTAGACGAACGGTGCTGAGCTAAGGAACTCTACATCAGGATAAGTTGATCTCTTTGCATCAGAAAGTTCATACTCAATTTGCACCAATATGAACAACCATGTCAAGGTTAACATGCTTGTTTTCACCCGATTCGGATCTGGACTGTCCAACATGTTTGTTTTTACCTGATTCAATTCTGGACTCTCCAACATGTTTGGTTTCACCCGATTCAGATATGGACGCTCTAACATGTTTGGTTTCACCCGATTCGGATATGGACTGTCCGACACGTTTGGTTTCACCCGATTCAATTCTGGACTCTCCAACATGTTTGTTTTCACCAGATTCAATTCTGGACTTTCCGACATGTTTGTTTTCACCCAATTCAGATATGGACTCTCCAATATGTTTGGTTTCACCAGATTCCAATCTGGATTCTCCACTTATGCCTGTTAAACTGAGATCAGGTGCCGCTGTAATTTGGCTTAAAGTCCTAAACCATGACATGTTATGGTCATGCTGCCCTTCATATGTTGTAACGACCATTTTTGGATCATGGGATGCCCTCTCTACATGCTTCTTCACAGGGCAACCAGCAATTGAGCATCTGTAGTAACTCCTATAGATAAAGGAGAAGTTGGCATTAGCGAGAGAAAAAGCATTTCAGATAGAACTTTGGGGGGGAGTGGAATGAGAAAAGCTGACAAAGTGGAAATAAGAAACAAGGTATCAAAGCAACACAAAGTAGAAACCAAGAACATGGAGACTACAGAATATAAAGATAACTAATTAAGGAAATTAGAAAACAAAGACGATTGTATTAATACATTATGCAAGTTAAACACTTCTATAGGCCGAGTGTCCAATTTCAGCAACTATGGCAATTGTTTGCACGAGATGATCATTCAAGCGACCATACATGTACTATAACCACACTTATAGAAAACAAGCATAGTTCTATTTGACAAAAACAGAAATTATTAGACTCGTGTCTGATAACTGCTGAGTACTAATTGCCATACTAACCCAAAAGAAAAAGGGTTTCTTTTTGGCACTGTAGAACATTGACTAAGAGGTTTTAAATTTAAAGTATATTCATTTTGGTATTCCAATTTAATACTGGACATGTTTGGTCGTATTCTATCTTCTTCTCTTTTTTTTTAAAATTAAAAATGGAAAATTTCTGGTGTAATGTTACATCTGATTTCTGAAGTCCATGTTGGACTTGAGAACTCGGAAGAATCCAGTTGAGAACACGTATTACCAGGGTAATGGAGGATTGTATAGGGACCATAGAAAAACTTCCTGTTTATATTAGGACAAGATAACAGAAAAATTGTACTAAAAATAGTAAAAATAACTCATGCAATATGGGAGAGAGATAACAGCATTATTTTGATCGGATGCATAATTGCTTTCAGTCAAGAAGTTGCAATGCTATAGAAGCATGGTTAAACTTCAGTATCTTTCACCAAGATTATAGAGTCGGTACAGATAATGCTTCCATTTTTTGACAAGGAACTATCCGATCTTGTAATATGATTAGAAAGGATGGCTTATCCAATTCGAGAAAACTGTGTGGAAATTTAATTAAAAATAATACAACTAAAATTAGAACATAATAGTAACGTATAGGTGGATCTCAAACCTAAGATTCAAAAGAATTCAGACTAGACAAGAATTCCTTATTAGTTTATAACTAAAAATGTAAAAGTCAATTTTAAACTTAAAAGTCAAATACTCTTAATAGCGGGAAGCAACATTTAGATAGTTTTTAGCAGTTGATGTCATACATGGGTGAGCTCCACTGAAACAACTTCCTTTAAAAGGTTGTCCATGTTAGAAGAGTGACATATAGTGTACCTTGTTGACGTTGATGACAAACATTATGACACGTACAATCATGTGTATCTAGTTTGTGTGTGCATGCATAAAGATCAATCAGATGCATTCATTTAAGTTTGACCAAAGCCAAGACACATCTGGAGGCATCCCTATTTCCTATCCCACCACTAGTCCGTTATCCCCAAAAGAAAAGAAGAACCAATAGTTTTACACCAAAACAAAGAAAAAGAGGATTAGACATATTCACGATACACATCCCCTTGGGAAAAATTCTGCAGCTTCGTGCTCAAGTCATTGCACCTTATTAACCCTAACAAAGGAGCTAACTCTGCGCATCATTAGATCTACTGAATATGACGCATCTATAACCTACTCTGCGCTCCTATTCACTCCACTATGACCTATGTAGGAATGTTTTAACATCATGTTACAAATAACTGAATGCAGAAATCATTAACTGCTTGGTCATAGGGGTGGGACTACATTTAGACGTACAAATGCACAAAACTTCATTGTAAATCTATCTTTCCAGATTATCAGTAAGTGCAGGAGAAAAAGTGGAAGTGAGCCAAAAAGAAAGATCCTTTTTTCCACCAATAGTCTAGTTTCCAAAATTACTAATAGTTTCAACATTACATGTATCATGAGATTATTGTGTAACAGCTCTGCGGGAAAATATTCTGAGGATGAAAAAAGATAGTGAGGAAAGATAACACCTGATATTGAAAAGTGATGATAAAAAGAATCCTCAGGCACTGGCATACAAAATTTGCAAATATATGTTTTAAAGTAATAAATATATGTACCTCGGATTTGGATTGCCTTTTACATATTTTTGCCCATATTTGCGCCAGCGGTGACCATCGTTGACTATATCTACTTCGCTCATGGTCTGAACAATGTGTCGTGGTTCACTATGGGACTTAATAGGTGGAGTATCATCCTTAGCAATATCTTTTTTTCTGTTGCAAAACAATTGCATTAACTTTTAACTTTAAGAGAGTATGTAGACCTTAAAACACCAAAGACAAACATGGCATGGGATTTAACATACTGTCTTTTTGAGTCTGGACCACTATTCTTATCGACCTCATTTTCTAATTTATGTGGCTTCAAAGGCGTAACCTGCATACCAGCACCAGCTGATACAATGTCCAATGCAAGCGGGGCCTCTGATGGCTTACTAGATTCACATGTTTCTCGCGTGGTAGATTTCTCGCCTTCAGCTAATAAATGTCACAAAATAAAATTAGTAAAAATTCTAGATCAAAGAAACTCATAATTCACTCAGAAATTTTGAGTACCTTCTTCTGATGTAGTGAGCACTGGAATGTCTGGTTGTCTCATTTGCAAAGGGGCCACCAATCCAGGAGAGGTTTGCGGTCCACTCGGAGTTTTCGGATGTTCATGCTTCCCAATATAGTGGACATCTGTAATATGCCCGTCATGTGATCTCTCCACTTGCTTTTTTGCAAGGCAATTAGGGTATGTGCACTTATAATAACTCCGAGTAAACTCATTTCCTCTGACAAGCTTCTGACCATACTTTCGCCAGTTATATCCATCTTCCAATGGTTTTTCAGGTAACCTGAAGAGAGTCATACCGCGATCAGATGGCAACCCATGGCCACTAGTATCAGGATTTCGCCTCGGTTGCAACTTATCCAAAGTTTTCTCGGGCCTTATGGGATAAGTCACTCGTTGGTGATCAGATTGTGATACAACTACCTCCATGCTCTGACTCTGTATTTGATCTGAAGAATCTGAAGACTTACCAGATAATGGGGAAACCACTTTCTCTATTACACCAGATTCTGATCCACATGATTTTGCATCTGAGACCTTTGGTAAAATAGAAAGTTGACTACATACAGATGCATCACCCTCACTCTTAAGACCCTGTTTCTGCCGCACATTTTCTGACTGGTACTGTTGTTCTTTAGAAAGAGAAATATCTTCTTGATTAGATTGTGACACATTACTTGACACGTCTTGGCATGTTGAAGGATGTGTAGTTTCCTCTTGATTACTTTTTGATGCTTGTGCGTCAGCAGCAGGACTCAGTCTCTTCTGCAACTCACCAGAAACAACATCAGCTGAAATTGGTTCACATCTCCCTTTCTCTTTTAACTCTGGGTTGTTGGTTGCAGGGTCAGGGTCTGGCTTCCGCTGTAAATTCTCGGAGGAAACTTCATTTGTTGCCTCTTCTCTAGGGGTACCCATTATCCTGTGCAAAACCATCTTTGAATCATGAGAACCAAATTATACACAGTTCGGCAGGGGAACAAAGTACAAGTATACGGGCAAACGAAACCTTATTCCAGGGCAGTTATCATGCTGTGCATTTTCAAAAATGAATTAGCAGTAATAATAGATGCTGTGAGTTAACAGTTCAATACTTATCAATTGTTGAATTTGGATCCATTTGAACAACAACAACTACTACGCCTCAGTCCCAAACAAGTTAGGGTCGGCAATATTAATCCTCACAATTTGGATCTATTTGAACATGAAGAAATAATTCCAATTATCTGAGAACAGAACAAAATAGCTGTTCATGGGAAAGGGAGCATTCTATTGAAAATACCACTGACTGAAATTTAAGAGTGAAATTCTAGATACTCAGGTTTAAGTTGTTTCCGACAAATAAAAACCAAAAATTGTTTACACAAGATATCTGGGTAGTCACATCTGCCTATGGTGCCATATGTGACAGAAAACTGGTCGCAAACATGTTTGACACAAAGTCAATGACCTTACTTATGCGCAATGACAATGAACTTCCACGTGAGAGTCCCTATTCACCAAACTTTTACAGGAAAAAAAACACAAGATCAACGCCAGTGGAACTGGAAAAGTAAACTTTAGCTGAATAATTAAATTGGGATAGAGGGGAAAAAGTATAGATAAGGGAACAATTTGAAGGGTTTAACATGGTGAGATAGCAATATTTTTGAAAAAGATGATGAGATAGTAATATTTTTTTAAAAGGGAGAGAGTAATAGTCACGATCCAAATCCTAGTGACGGGCGCCCGTTACACTACTCGACCCGATCGAACCAAACCATATGATATACTCTGACCATATGCATGAAAATCAGTTAATCGCGGAAGCCATTTGAAAATTATATACATTTTCAAATCAAATCATGAAAATAATACTCCCTCTGTTCCACTTTATGTGACACAGATCAAAGTACGAGGGTCAAACTAATTAATTTTCAGTGTGAATTTGGACATAAAATCTTTAAGTTTTTTAAATAAATTATTTGCATATTTTGGAGAGTCCGTGCAACATAGATCATAAATCACAATAATCAACAATTCAAAATATTTTAAAAGATTTTAAACGCGGTCAAAGAAAAACTCATCTAACTCTCCAAATAGTAATTATGTCACATAAAGTGGAACAAAAGGCGTTTATATTATTGAAATCACCGTTTCGCTACAAGCCTTATTTAGATGACAAATGTTCTAAACTTTAAAAGAATAATGATTATTTGATTCACTAAATAGGGAATTTCAATAACTAGCAAAAATGAACAAATAAAGTTAGACTTTTGAATCACCAATTACATGCTTTAAAAAGATGAAAACAATTTGGAATTCATAAGGGTATTAGCATTTTGCCATAATTATTTTTTTCTCAGAAAACTAAAAACGATGCCCATCTATTTTTTTAACCAAAAATCTCCGAGGACCAGTTGTACACGGCTAGAAACTCAATGTATTAAGGGCCCGCCCCTCTACCCTTCTCCACTTATATAAACGGATTTTGTTTGCAGTAGAGTTCGAACCTCTAACGTGTGGCTAATCCACACATCATGAGTTATACTCTTACCACTGGACCCAAAGCTACGAGGCGACAAGGATGAACATCTCTAAACAAGAAGGATATACATATCGTGATCTTTCTAGCGTTTGAAATTGAATGTTGTGTGGTTTCTTTCTTGAATTCAAATAAAAAAGGTCCATAGTGTAGAATATTTTATTAGCTACTAGATACAATCAAGAGTTCAATTGAGTCTACGTTGATACTTCACAACATTCAAAACACCAAAAGTAGCATTTTACTCTACCCAATCATTGAAAAATCATCCATGCTCCAAACCATAACCCAATACTAGACACAAAAAGTAGCATATATATCAACAGTTGTGACAACCAACTGTTGTATTCATAATAAATAGTTGCATTTCTTTAACCAAGACAACCAAGAATACTGCAAACCATATCCTAAATTTTCCTTTCATTTCAGATTAGGACTTAAATGTTCCTTTCTCTACACGCTTCTTCACCAAAAAGGGAGGAATGCAAATAGATTATCGAAACTAAGTAAAAAAATTAGTTAACATGTCATGCATAATATATAGTTTCTTTCTCACTCTATTTTTTCTAAGTCTGAATCAATCTTTGTATTAGATCTTAGCTAGATTTTATGGGTGGAACGGAACAGCTTTTAAAAATTTACAACTTCTTTCAGGTAATAGTGCTGGACGTACAATCCAAGTAAGTACTTGAATATTTCCCCGGTCGCTGTACACAAACCAAAACAATGGTCCATCTTAATTCTTTTTTTTATATATATTGTAAGATTTATTGATGTAAGACAGCAAAAGCTGGACAGAGTACATCCAAAAAAGGATTTCAAGAGCTGAACTATGCCCTCACCATTCCTAACAAGAAACAGCCATTTGGGTAACACCATTTCACAAAAAGATATCGAGGAAGGGAAGCAGGAGGTATACAATTCTATGAGGACGCAATTAAAAGAGCGCATGTATCGTGCAATAATGATGCTATAATAGACTGCATGGAGATGAGAGAAGATGCTGGTACAAGAAACCTCTAGATGATAATAGATAGGGAACGCTAATTTCAGAAGCTATAACCATGTAAAACTCTGCTATGCTATTGCTATGACATGTCAGAAATGGAATTGGTGTCATTGAAGAGTTAACTAAACTCTGGGGCTGTTTCTTTTGGAAATTACTAAAAAAAGGACTTACAAATCTAGGAAGTCTCTCATATTGAACCATAAACTCAGCAAACCAATCAATTTTCATGATCAAGTGAAGCAACATGAGTTCCGAAGCAAATCTCGGGACAATTGCCAGAATTCCTATTTAAGCATGGGTAGAGTTACGGTACCTGTGCCGGCGGGAGCTAGCAGGCACCCGTGGACTAATCAAAGTGCACGATGGCCCATACACCACCGTCATCCAACAACAATCCTATTTAGCAATGACTACATAAGTTAATGAAAAAAGGAAAAAAAAAATGGGTTTTTTCCAACAAAAACCCTATGCTCAACTCCTTCCAGCCTAAGTCTTATCAGCCATTACCAGGGTACAAAAATCAAACAGAAAGGAGAAAATTTAGCACCAAAGCATAGCAAAATCTAAGGGCAGACAGCTACATGAACTTAATAAAGAACAAGTCTTTAATCAGCAAAAGCCCTAAAATGTAACTAAATTCTACAACACTCAAGAAAGAGATAAAAACCCAGAAACAGTAGAGCGCGCACAGACACACACACACACACGAAAAAAAAAAACTAAAGAATTGAAAGTCAAATTGAACAAACCCTTACAAATTCAAGAACCCAAATTCACAAAGCTAATTTGTACCTTCTTTCTGTTTTATTTTGCCCCTGTTTTCTCCTGGGAAGGTGGGGTCTATAACAAGAAGCTGGTCATTGACTTGGACCAAGTACTATATAGCTCATAGAAATAAGGTATTACCAGTATACAAAAAGTATTGAGTAATAAAGAAGCTGAACAAATTGAGAAAAGGTCATTAACTGTGATTTTGAAGGAAGAGTAATTGTTCAACCTTTGGATTGGAGTGGGAGAGTGAAGTCAGCCGTTGGATTTGTTTAACAAACTTTTGCAAGAGAAAGAGAGAGGGGAGGGGGGAGGGGGGGGGGTAATTCTTATTCAGGAGATGGAGAAATTGGCTTTGTGATTTAAGAGGAGAATCCTATTACTATTTTTTCATGGGTGTCAGTGATGTCCCCCCAAATAATGGCACGTGAGTCATATTGATCGGACCACAGACGTTGTGTGTTTGACCTCTTCCTTTTTACTATTTCCTCTGTTTTGACGACTTCTTATTTTTATAACGATTAAATATAACCTTTTACAATCAAAAATTATTTAAACTTAAACCCCGTTATACTGTCAAGGTGTTTGAGCCTTTACCCTTATACTTTAGTTTAAATTTACCCTTAATTTTAACGAAAAAACACGTGGCGGCTCAGGAATAAAAAAAATTATATGTGTGTTCCACGAGCTATTCTTGCCTCCGGTCGCAAAACTCTTTCAAAAGTGGTGTTTAATGTCTATTTATATGTGTAGGAAAAGACCTAAACGACATAGCCCAAGTCCTAGTCAAATAAGGAGACGAAATAAGCCTTCAAAATCCGGATCAGGCTCGCCTCAGACCGTGCCTCGCGAGGTAAAACGCAAGATGCATCTAGCCCCAGACCGTGCGGCGCCAGGCATTCAGCGCGCTCATCCTCGCCTTACCCCTTGCGTCGCCTGCTCCCACGCGAGCTCAAAGGCTCGCCTCGCCAACTTCTTCATTTTTCCGCTGCTCACTTCTTTCTTTCTTCTTTCCAACTGTTTTCGAGCACGCTTTAAACTTTAAATCTTCCTTTTGCTCTCATTTCATCTCCAATGTACTTACACATAAAATAGACTACATTACGCGCAAATAAAGTATAGTTTGGCATTAAAGCACCTAAAATGTAAGGTAAATAATGTACTAAAATATGGAATTGTAGTCGAACATCAATACCCCACACTTAAACGTTGCTCGTCCTCGAGAAATCAAACTACACTTATAGACACGAACTTTTTAAGTAATTACCTTAACTCGTCACACCAAGAATCTTTAAAATATACTAAGCACAAAGATGTAACATTCTCACCTCAAGATTTGACTCACAAACACCATGCATTATTCATAATTCACTTGCTTACTCTAACATGGAGGTTAACGACATTACCTCTCCATTATAAATCACGTTCCCTAACACAACAAAGAGATTAGTTCCACACACAATAAAATTTAAGACTGTAGGAACTCAAGGTAGGAAGAATTCACTCACACTCAAAAATAACATTCATATGCCACAAATGATGCACCATAGGCTTGTCCGTAGTGTAATACTCTACTAATCGAGCTCATTCAGTCTAGGATCAAGTAGGACTTTAACTGGTTGTAATGTAGGTTGCGGGTCGGGTAGGATACATTTAGATGAGTGACTACACCTCCCTTAAGCACTTTAATACATATACTTCAACACTTAAATCCATGCTTATGTCAAACCAAAACTCCACATTCACATCAATGTATATTATCTCATACTTCTTTAAGCATAATTACATCACTAACCACCACCATCAAGAATTAATTTTTTTTATACAATACAACTATATGTATTTTTTTCAAGTGGCTTTTATTGATATATTTTTTTCTTCTTTCTTTTCAAAACGGTACACCTTTCTCCTTTTTTCAAAATGTTCCACTCAAAAGCCAACCACCACCCCACACTTTAACTTTTACATAATTCGTCACAATTCAAGTACTCATGAGAGACGACAAGTGGTCAATTCAAATAAAGGGTAAGGCTTGTAATGTGGTTACCAAATAAACAAGATTATAGGCTCAAAGGGGTTAATTACGTTATATGACAATTAGGCGGGTAAACTATATATATCTGGATCAACAAAGAAACGCCTATATCACTTCCCAAACTAAACAAGACTATTATTTCGCTTTGCACACACACGAGGCAAGTTCTAGACATCAACTGCAATGCACAGAATACATACAAACCTTACACAGACATGGCACATAACTCACTCAGGATTGATTTTATCACGACACTCTAGTCAAAGCAGTTAAGCAATTTTAAGAATCTACGATTTAAGGTACTTATACTAGAGTCAAATACTGAGCATAAGCGTCACAATCAGAGTACTCACTATTCTCAATGCATAATAAAGTCAAGAGATATCGCTGCAATTCAATTCATAGCACAGTGATTTCTACTCTTAAAAATTAAAACTAACTACACCTGGTTCAACTAAAACCCTTGGAAAAGAACCGCGGCACAAAGAAAAACCAAGGGGGCATTACTACACTACCTACAAGAAAATCTTTTTGGTTTTTTTTCTTTAGACTTAATTCCCTCAAGAAAACTGTCTAGGAGATCCATCGTCGGGAAGAATCCAATGTTTTCTACTTAGCAAGACGACACTACACATTTTTATCTTCTTTTTTTAAACTAAGACGACACTAACTACAAAAAACTACAAATTCAAACAAGAATAATATTTACAAGTTACCACCCACCCTTATTTCATGCAATGTCCTCGATGTATACTCAAACACATAAAACAAAAAAAATAACAAGTAGGGTGTATGAAAACTCCCTGATCAAGCCTCGTCATCGCCTTCCTCCTCGAAGGTTGCCCATTCCTCATCTTCTGCTTCCTCCTCATCATCATTATCATCATTCGCCTGCTCGGCTGCTCCGGCTCGGCCTCGGACTGCTCAGGTGTGTTGACATCCTCATCCTCTAGGAGTCTGTAGCCATCACCAAGACCAACCAGCTATTGAGTATGAGCATTGAGCGGGAAACACCCCTCCAATATGGCCCACTCCTCTGTAGTGGCCGAACGACCCCCAATCTGAAGCTGTAAGTCCATCATCCCATATAAATATGCCATAAAGCTGTCATCGCGAGCATTGCACTCGACACCTGTCATTGATGGCATAACAGTCTCCTTCTTAACCCAGACGCTTGTAATGTCCATTAGTCATAGGGGATGATTAATTATGTGATCGAAATCTTTCTCCTCCTCCACCTATTTTTGTCTCAAGTACTGAGTCAACATGTTTGCAAAGGGCATTCGATCAATTCTCTTACTAGTTCTCACTAGGGACATATAGTATCGGATCAGGTGGCCCACATTCACCAGCTGGCTAGTCATGAGGAAATATAGCACACACGTCCTCTCACGGCTAATAAGAGTGTCATGATTGCAAGGTAAGAGCCGTGTATTAATCAATTTCAGCCATACTTGAGCCTCTGCCCTCATTTTCTTCTTAGGGAATTTTCTATGACAATTGGTTTTCTTGTCCCGAACCCAAGCCGCCACATAATTGACACCACAAAGAGTGTGTCTCAGTTCTCGATATGTAGGACGGGCGATGAAATGTCTAAGGGTTCCTGAGGAACATCTGGGCACCTAAGAAATTGCATATTGCTGAGGCTGAAAAATCTATCAACCTTCCCCAAATGGGCACCAGCTGCTCAGGATCCTTTGGATCAAAACAAGCATAAAATTCTCGAACCAGATTGACATTTATATCCCCGGTATTTTTGAACACATAACTCAGCCCCAAATCATTAATACCTCTCCAGATTGCTTGGTACTTGGCTTGTAGGCGACGCTCATGAATAGCAGATTCTGGATGTATATGTCTCGGCCTACAACGTTTGTACCAGTCCTTAACATGTGGAGGTATGCTCTTGAGTCCAATCTCCTGCTGTCTTTGAGGTTGTAGGCGAGTGGCTGCTATAGCTGCCACAGCTTGCAGTCCTTCACCCTGACTGGAAGTATCTTCCCCCCTCCCCCATTTTCTCTTCTTCGGTGTAGGTGCGGAGGGAGCCTTAGCCTTAGACGGAGCAGTGGATGTGGCCTTGCCTTTACCGGTGTCCTTCCTTGGAGGCATGTTTGTATCTGGCGACGCGAGGATTCTGCCTTGCTTTCCCCCTCACGAGGCAAGCTCCAACGCGAGCTCTGGGGCATGCGGCGCAAGGCTCCACGCGAAATGCATCTCGCTGTAACCATTGCGAGGCGAACTCCCACGTGTGAAATACACCAGGCGACACGAGGCTTTCTGCCTGGACCAGCTCGCTGGGGACCAGGCGATGCGAGGTTAGTGTTCGATGCTGCCGAATTTTTTCTGCTAACATTTTAGTTCCTACAAACGAAAAGAAAAAGAAAAAAAAATTCTAACTACGCTAAAAATTAACTACTAATTGGGTTGCCTCCCAACTAGCGCCTTAGTTAATATCACGTCATAACAAACACAATATTACAATGGGTTGCCTCCCATGAAGCGCCTGATTTAACATCGTGGCACGACACAGACAATCGACTTAAAGCTCGCTCAACCTTGTTGGCTCTAGCAAATGAGTCACCGATACTACTTTCGTCTCATCCATGCCCAAATAATATTTCAACCTGTGACCATTGACTCAAAACTTGCGAGAGCCATCTTCTGAAGCAATCTCTACTGCTCCGGTGGGGTGAATCTCTAGCACACAAAATGGTCCAAGCCATCTGTCACGCCCCAAAATCGTTGAAGTGCGACCTGTGCTCAACCGAGTAAACCTAGTCGAGCAAGCCTAATTTACATTAACCTCTCATCATTACTCATGCATGATTTTCCATATCATAATAAGATCTTGACTTTCATATTAAATACACTTGGCTTAATGGCCCATATTTTCTTTCTCGTGGTTGTTACAGATCTCTATAAATAGGTGTAAATACTGTGAATATAAATACATGACAAAACTCAAATATTTAATTATATGACCCACAGTGTACATGGAGCTTCTACGACAATGGATACCTATATACATAAAATGAACTAGACCCAAACACCCACTAGAACTGTAGCGGGCTCACCATAAGCTGGGTAGTGAAGAAGATCCCTATCAAAGATTCATATCATCCTGTAGAAGTATACATGCATCCATTAAAAGATACAACGCCTCCGGTAAAAGGGACGTGAGTACATGTGAAATAGTACTCGTATGTAAGGCAGTCAAAACAACATATGAAAATACGACAACTCAAATAAGAGGCAAATAAAGTACATCAAGAAACTACGAAACATCTAATAAAATCACATTTCAAGTCTTTTTATACTTGCATCATTCTAACCTTCTTTTAGGATCAACTGCGCCAGATGAACTATACGTGGAATACATAATATAATGTAATTATAACAACATGTACAAACAATGCCAACGAAAGTGGCACCTTCCTCCCTTAATTTACACATATACATTTTGTAGATCGTCCTTAGTGTTCACATATCATATAATACACTTATGCGTCTCATAGACCGTTCACAGCGTTCACTTACACAATACAAATACACATATTCAAGGGCTTGGAAATACAACATGAATATGATGAATCATGGTAACAATAAATAGGCTTAGATAGCCGTTAATATCAAGCAAATTTATTAATAGCTTCTATTCAAATTTATCGATATTAAGTCGGGGATCCTTTATAACCACCTTCACACAAAGAGGCCATGCCGCCTCACCCCAACATATGCCGGTGGTGGTATATCACGATACCACAACCTCTACATAAAGCGACCCTGCCGCCTCACCCCAATATATGTGGGTGGAGGTGTATCACCATACCACAATCCCAACACAAAGCGGCCATGCCGCCTCACCCCAATATATGCGGATGGAGGTGTACCACAATCCCAACACAAAACGGCCCTACCGCCTCACCCTAATATATGCGGGTGGAGGTGTATTCCACAATACCACAATACCTACACAAAGAGGTCCTACCACTTCACCCCAATATATGCTGGTGGAGGTATAATCCCAATCACAATACCATATATAAACTCAAAGCAACATAGTTTGTCATTACATTTAACGTCGTAATTACTCATATCATTGGAATACTTCATGTCCATGCTCATCATGGAAAAACAAAACTCATTACATTAGCGCATACATGGTAAATCAATAAGTCTATTTCAATGGTACATGGACCCAATTCCTTTTCTTAAGGTTCATCGTCATTTAACAAAGGACAGCTCTCTTTCATCTCATTATTCACTCCCTTGACCTCTTGAGGTCATTATCTAGGTTCATGACTCTTGGGGACTTAACAATCAAAGTCATTTACATATATTATTTCAGAAGCATACAACTATAGTTGAAACCATTGGGACATACAACACTTCAAAATTCTCATTTAGGCAACGATCACATTTCATGTTCATACTATCACTTACTTGTAGTTGCCATGAGTGATCATGGAATATTAAGAGCATTTAGAACATTTAGGAACATCATAGCCTTTACTCGCAAGAACGTAGGGGCTTATAACACATTGGAAACAAAAGTACAAATACGTACATCTCATAACCTTTCACACCCTATATCACGTAATCTGTACTTTCAACCACTCACAAAATTATTAGTTCATTTTCTCTCTTGGCCATACATATGATTCTTCTTTCATGGATCAATGGCCGTATTTCCTATTCCACACTTTCATATCTTTCCTTTCATGGATCATCATCCTAAATATCAACATATACAATATCCCGAAAATCAAAACTTTAGGTTTATTAGTAATTAAGGCTTTAAGCACAATGGATTTCTTCTTGAATTACTTTTTCCCAAAAAGGACAATACACAATTTCCACTCACGAATATGTAAGAATGCAAAAAATATTGAAAATACTCACTAAATATAGCATTAGCTAAAACAACCACATATGGGCATCACTTGAGTTCATAAACTTTTAGGCAATTCTATTTTTCAAAGTCAATTTTTGAATAATTGAATCAAAGATCATTTCATAATCTTTCTCACATCATCTCATTTCATGGGCACCATTGGCCACAAGTATAACTTTTACTCTTGGCACGTTCACCACACCTTATATCCCCAATTCACTTATTTCACCTCCAATCATCTTTATAGGTTATCTACAATAAGACATTTACAATCAATACTTTAGGTACACATATAAGCAATTAAGAGTCTAAAGCATATTGAGTTTTCTCATACAATTTGACATCATAACCTTTCCTTGAAACACCACTCAAAGACATAGCATTTTAATACACATATCATTCTTGAACACATTCTCAAAAGATAACATAATGTGATAGGAATATTCGGAACACGTTTTGAATACATAATTCTCGACACTTTGCTTATTTGGGACATTCAAATTTATTGGGAACAACCCAGAACATAGAATAAGGAACTTAAGACATCCATACTTGAAACTTACGGGAACATCATTGAATTCAATTCTAAAAAGGAAGTTTAGCCAACATACCTCGCTTTGAGCTTTCCTTAAATTACTACAACATTCCGGAAATTCTAGCAATCCCAATCTATTTTGATACATAACAAAATTGAACCATAATTAGAAAGATATTCATGGTCTCAGCTCATTTGAGCATTTCATCAAACATTAGGTGTGCAAATTTGGCTACAAGGTTCTTCTACAAGATTTCCCTCACTCCTCAATCTTTACTTATTTTAGCCCAACAATCTTCTCACAAATCTTATTGGTATATATATGTATAAATAATACTCTCATACCCAAGAATCATACTCCTAATCAACCATCTTCTACCTAAATTCGAAATTAAAAACTAGGGTATGGAACCTTACATCTTAGATGAAGAACTTGTGAGATTTCCTTGTTGGATTTCAAAGTTTGGACAAGATCTTGATAAAAAAATACTTCATCTACTTCCTCTCTCTAGAACACTCTCAATTCTCTCTAAGAAAACCTCAGATAATTGCCCCAAAATAAACCCCAAAGCCTATTTATCAAAATGGGGTCGGGTTATGAAAATAAAAAATTAACCCTCCGAAAGCAGGTTTGCGGTCGCATAATGGACCGCAGAATGGGTATGCGAGTCGCAAAATGGTCGCAAAAATTGGTGCCCAAAACTGGGCTGTTCTGGTTCATTCTGCGACCAGTTTGCGGTCCCAAAAGCACTTTCACGATCGCAGAATTATCGTAGAATCTCATTTTTCCAGCCTTTGGTAATTTGGTCATAACTTATTGTAGAAGTGTCTAAATAACAACCGGTTTGAAGCGTTGGAAACTAGACTCAAAGGTATTTAATTTGATATGTTTATAATATCCTAAGTAGTTATAGTTTGGTAGAAGCATGCATTTGAAGTAGGATCTTGTGCGAACTCACTTGAAACTTTATCCCATCATAAAATTTTCAACTTGACTTAGCCTTGGGGCTTTTCTTAGACCATAAACCATTATTAATGCACATCATACATATATTATCATGATCAATTAATATCATTCATATAATAGTCCTTGTATACACATAAAATAATATAATTAGCGTATATCAACTTTCTTAATAGCGCTTAAGTACTTCAACATTTTCCGGGGTGTTGCACCATCTTGACTTCAATTTGCCCGGAAACAACCTCAATCTCGAATTGAATAATAATACCACGTTTCCCGGCTTAAAAGTTTGCTCAAGAATGTTTTTGTCGTGCACCAGTTTCATTATTTCCTTATATAACCTTGTACTCTCAAAAGCATGGTAACGAAACTCGTCAAGTTCATGCAGCTCTGTGGCTCTACTAGTTCCAGCGGCCTCCAAGTCCAGATTTAATTGTCGTAATTCCCAGAAGGCTTTATGCTCTAACTCCACCGGCAAGTGAAATGCCTTTCCAAACACCAATTTATACGGTGACATACCAATCAGAGTTTTGAATGCAGTGCGTTAAGCCCATAGCACATCATCCAATTTTCTCGCCCAATCAGTCCGAGTAGCATTTACAGTTTTTGTCAAAACACTTTTGATTTATGTGTTTGACACCTCGACTTGCCCACTTATTTGCGGGTGATACAGAGTAGCAACGTTTTGGCGAACGCCATATTTCTCCAACAACTTTGCAAAGGATCGGTTGCAGAAGTGGGTGCCCCCATCACTGATGATAGCTCTTGGAGTGCCAAATCAGGTGAAGATGTTTTTTCTCAGGAAACCAAAAACTTCCTTCGCATCATTTGTTGGAAGTGCAACGACTTCTACCCATTTCGAGACATAATCCACCGTTACAAGTATGTACTTATTATTATATGAGCTGACAAATGGTCCCATTAAGTCGATTCCCCATACATCGAATACTTCCACCTCTTGAATTGGGTTCATATGCATCTCATGTCGACGGGAAATATTCCCCGTCCGTTGGCATCACAACTTTTCACCCAGAAGTGTGCATCTTTAAACAACGTCGGCCAATAAAAACCTAACTCCAACACTTTAGCAACTGTCCTTACACCTCCAAAATATCTTCCATACGGTGAAGCATGACATGCCTGCAAAACAGAAGATTGATCTATCTCGGGAATGCATCTCTGGATCATGTTATCAAGACAAATCCTAAACAAATATGGTTCATCCCATAAATACATACGACAATCACGATTTTTTTTTTCTTTTGCACAGAAGACAAGTTATAGGGAACAATACCGCTTGCTAGGTAATTTGCAATATCTGCATACCATGGTATATCCTCGAGGCTTGTTGCTAAAAGTTGTTCATCTGGGAAAGTCTCCATGATCTTCTCCACCTCAACCTTCTTTTCCGCTCCTTCAAGCCTGGACAAATGATCAGCAACTTGGTTTTCTATTCCTTTTTGGTCCCGGATTTCCATGTCGAACTCTTGTAGCAGTAGCACCCATCGAATTAGGCGCGAATTTGACTTCTTTTTCTCAATTAGGTACCTGAGGGAATCGTGGTCAGTGTAACCAATTACCTTTAAGCCTATCAGGTATGACCTGAATTTATCAAATGCGAACACCACAACTAGCATCTCATTCTCTGTCACTGTGTAATTCAGTTGGGCACCGCTCAAGGTTCTACTTGCGTAGTATATCGGATACATGAATTTATCTTTTCGTTGCCCAAGAAGTGCTCCCACAGCATAGTCGCTTGCATCGCAGATTAGTTCGTAAGGTTGCCCCTAGTCGGGGGCCACTATGATTGGTGCAGTCACCAGTTTCTTCTTCAACTCCTCAAACGCTACCATGTAGTCATCAGAAAACACAAAAGGGTGATCTTTTTCAAGCAGTTTACACAAGGGGTTAGCAAATTTGGAGAAATATTTTATAAATCGTTTGTAGTAACCGGCGTGGCCAAGGAAACTTCTTATTGATTTGACAGAAGTGGGTGGTGGTAACTTTTCTATCACATCAACCTTTGCACGATCCACCTCAATGCCTTTACTTGACACTAGGTGACCCAATATTATACCTTCATGTACCATGAAATGGTACTTTTCCCAGTTGAACACCAGATTAGTCTCCACACATCTTTTCAGCACTCTTTTCAAATTCTTAAGGCAGTCATCGAACGAGTCTCCTACCACTGAGAAATTATCCATGAATACTTCCATTATGTATTCTACCATATCTGTGAAGATGGCCATCATGCACCTTTGAAATGTGGCAGGTGTATTGCATAGGCCGAACGACATTCTCCGGAAAGCGTAGACGCCATATGGACTGGTGAATGATGTTTTCTCTCTATCGTTCGGGGCAATAAAGATTTGGTTATACCCCGAGTATCCATCCAGAAAGTAGAAGTGCGACCTCCCGGCCAATCTTTCTAACATCTAATTAATGAACGGTATAGGAAAATGGTCTTTTCAGGTGGCCTTGTTCAATCTTCTGTGGTCCATACAAATTCGCCATCCCGTGATTGTTCTTGTTGAGACCAGCTCGTTGTTCTCATTTTCCACAACAGTAATTCCACCTTTCTTTGGCACACATTGAACTGGACTAATTCAGTTGTTGTCGGAGATGGGGAAAATGATTCCCGCATCTAACCACTTTATCACCTCCTTTTTCACAACTTCTTTCATGTTGGGGTTCAACCTTCTTTGATGTTCTCTGGAAGGATTGTGGCCATCTTCCAGTAAAATCTTATACATACAGAAGGCCGGACTGATACCCTTAATGCCTGCAATGGTCCAACCAATTACAGTTTTGCACTCTATTAGTACCTGCAAAATCTGTTATGCCTGCACATCTAGCAAACCCGATGAGATAATAACAGGTAAAGTTGAGTTAGGTCCTAAGAATTCATACCTGAGGTGAGGTGGTAGCGATTTCTGTTCCAACTGTGGTGGCTCTTCGATTGATGGCTTAGCTGGAGGAGTCTTTCTTTCTTCTAAGTACAAAGACTCAAATTCGAGCTCTCTTTTCCAGAACCCTTGGCCTTCAAGAGCCAGCACCCACTCTGCCAAGTCCTCTCCATTTACTTCCTCTAAGTTCATGAGATAGGCTGCTAGGGGGTCTTTAGCGTTCATAGCCTCATCTTCCTCCTCCAAAATTACATCTAAGGCTTCTATTAGAGAGCAGTTAGCAAATTCACTTAGTCGTTGCATAGACTTCTGTACATTGAACGTTATCTCTTCATTGTTCACTCTCATTTTTAGCTCTCCAGTTTCACAATTAATTAGAGCTCTCCCGGTGTCCAAGAATGGTCTTCCCAAAATTATGGGAATCTCCTCGTCAACCCGGCAGTCCAGAATGACAAAATATGCTGGAAACACAAACTTTCCAACATGCACTAGTACATCATCAAGGATACATGATGGCCTCTTCATTGTCCGGTCGGCTAGTTATAGTAACATGGATGCGGGTCTTGCTCTTCCAATACCTAACCTTTTGTAGATAGCCAAGGGCATCAAGTTTATGCTTGCCCCTAAATCATATAATGCTTTAGCAAAAGCATAGATGCCTATTGTGCATGGGATTGTGAAACTCCTTGGGTCTGACAACTTCTCAGCTATGGGTCTCGTCATGACAATACTACAGGTATGGGTTAGTACAACAGTGGCCAAGTCTTTAAAGTCGAACTTGCGAGACATCAAATCCTTCATCACTTTGGCATACCTAGGCATTTCCCTCAAGGCGTCAATCAGTAGAATGTTCACCTGAATTTGTTTCAACATCTCCATGAATTTCTTATACTACTTATCCTTCTGATATTTGGCCAATCTTTGTGGGAATGGTGTTGGAGGTCACTTCCTTCCTGTGATTTGAGTTTGATTCTGCTCGGGCACTGCTTCTACTGCCTTTTCTTGCACTACCTCAGTCTCCTTCACAACCTCTTTTTCTTTGCTTGCGTCCTCTTATGCATGTTGTATCATTGATATCTACCCTAATTGAATCTCAATGCCTTTTATCGCTAAGTCATATGCGCCCACTCTCTCTTGCATTTTTCCATTGGACCCAATCAGTTGTTGCAGCATTCCTTTAATTTCAGACAACCCATCATCTTGTCTCATTATCTGTTGTTGTTGAGGCTATTGATTAGCTAGCTACTGATTTTGCTGGTTGTATCCTTGTTGCCTTTGGTAAGGAACAACTTGACCCTTTGGTCACATAGCTCCAGGATTGCTGCTATTATTGTACTGTTGATGTGTTGGTCTATATTGCTGATTCTGTGACCCCCAATTCTGACCACCTTGCCTCTGTCCTCCATAGTTGGCCACATAGTTCATATCTTCCTGATAGTTCTGGTTGTCACTTTTTGCACTCCAAGAGTATTTATATGGTTGGTTAATGCATGGTGTACATAAGCCCCCATTAGTCGTATCAAATATGCGTACCTGCTACTTCTGGCCTGATTCATCGATCTTTTTGGTGAGGATACTCATTTATATCATCAGAGTGGCCATATTTTCAGCTATGGAGTTGTTTGGGTCCAAAGTCACTGAGTGAATGACAGGAGTGATCGTAGAGTCTCTTGTCATCCAAACTGAGTTTTGAGCCATTTTATCAAGTAGGATCTTGCATTCTCTGAATGATTTGCTAAAAAATGCTCCACCTACTGAAGCATTAACATTGGTTTTTAAGCTGTCTGCCAATCCCATGTAGAACCTCTGCCTCAATGTGGACACTTAACCAACATACCCTTGAACCTCTCCCACGTTTCTTGTAGTGTTTCTGTTGGTCTCTACCTGAAGCTCAATATCTCATCAATTTGTTTGGCAGTCTTATTGGGTGGGTAGAACTTGTTCAAAAATTGCTTGACTAATTCCTCCCAAGTAGTGATGGAGTTTATGGGGAGTGAATTAAGCCAAGTCTGAGCCTCTTCCGTCACCGAGAATGGAAACAATAACAGCTTTATTGCTTCCGGTGTCACATTAGGTTGCCTTTGCGTGACACATATCGACAGAAAATTTTCCAGATGTTGCTGAGGATCTTCAATGTAAGACCTTGAGAATAGTCCCTTATTCTGCAACAATGTAGCATGTTGTTTGTGATTTGAAATGATTCCGCTTGTATCTGAGGGACTGCAATTGCGGTTGCCAAATTTTCGGCGGTGGGTTGTGCCCAATCATATAATATTGCTTCTGGCACAAGATGCGCCACACCCTGATTGTTCGGGTCATTCGCATTATTTCTGTTGTTTGGATTTTCTATTACGTCATCTATGTCTGGTTCGATTTGTTCTATTGAGTTCTTTTGATGTTTGCCCTTCTTGTTTGCACGATTCAGTGCCTTGAAAACTTTCTCAGGATCTGATAATACTTCGAATAATTCACTAGTTCTTGAGGAGTTTCTAGGCATGCACATGTAACACCCAAGAATACAAACGTTAGAATTTCAATGTATTTAGTTTTAAATGAAGAAAATACTACACTAAGAATTCTAGCACTTCTTTTAGCTGTAATTAATAACACCGTTAAATCCCCGACAATGACACCAAAATTTGATCATGCCTAACTATGCCTTATAAAAAGGACTAAGTGGTCGTTGTAAATATATTCCCGTTAACAAGTCCGGAGTCGAATCCCACAGGGAATTAACCTACTAAGCACAACTACTAGATTCACACAAATTCACGTAATCAATCTTTAGAAATATTAAATAACGAATGTGATGTTTACTAACTAAAGATCAAGTAATGAAAATGCAGTAATTAATAACTAACTACGAACAGGTTATAGAAAAGATTTGGAATGATCTAAGGTTCTGCTTTCCCTTATTGTCGGACTCCTTCCCACTACGTTTTCTATAAATTTGCCTAAATTTTCTCTACCGATCATGAGCGCTCTGAGTGTCGTAATTCTCTCCCGAGTAACTACCACAATTTACTAGATATATTCTTCTGAACTACGCTAGCTGTCACTAAGTTACGGCTCAATCGGATCTCACCAAGGTTTCATTATTCCTAATCCAACCTTTAAACCCTCTGTATTGATCCCTCATATACGTTAGGAGTGTTGTTGTTCAACATCTACCTAAATATGCACTCTCTTTCGAGTAATACACACTAAATAGGCACACTCGATTGAGAGCTCTTCAACCAACCACAATATAAATGTAGTTGAACAAATAGAGAAAAAGTTACGGCAAATCTATATTAACGTAACATGAAAATCATCCTCCAATAGGTTCCATCAAAACCCTAAATTAGAAGTTTAGCTACTCATACTCATAGTAACAATATCCTAAGTATTTTGCATAAATAAATTACAAAGTAAAGAAGAAGGAATGTAGAAATCGATGATTCTATCCCCCAACGGGTGTTCCACAAGCTATTCTTGCCTCCGGTCGCAAAACTCATTCAAAAGTGGTGTTTAATATCTATTTATATGTGTAGGAAAAGACCTAAATGATATAGCCCAAGTCCTAGTCAAACAAGGAGACAAAATAAGCCTTTAAAATCCGGATCAGGTTCGCCTTAGACCGTGCCTCGCGAGGTAAAACGCGAGATGCATCTCGCCCCAGATCGTGTGGCGCTAGGCATTCAGCGCGCTCATCCTCGCATTACCCCTCTTGTCGCCTGCTCCCACACGAGCTCAGAGGCTCGCCTCGACAGCTCTAATGCGAGCTCCATAGCTCGCTTCGCCAGCTTCTTCATTTTTCCACTGCTCACTTCTTTCTTTCTTCTTTCCAACTCTTTTACGCGCAAATAAAGTATAGTTTGGCATTAAAGCACCTAAAATGTAAGGTAAATAATGTACTAAACTATAGAATTATAGCCGAACATCAAGCGCTTTATCTTCGAATATGGAATTTTTGGCGCGAATCCGAATTTAGTCGGGCCCCAATACGAGTACCAAACAATGGATGGAAAATCAACAAAATGGTGTTTAATTGAACAAAAAAGTTATGACACTCCCTCCATTTCAATTTATGTGAATTTATTTAATTGGGCATGAAGTTTAAGAGAATTTTTTAAATATGATTATAAATATATTATAATATTTAAGTGGCTAAAAATCTTTTGAAACTTATGGCGTAAAAATATTGCATATCATTTATTGGCTGTGAAAACTTCTCATAAAGAGTAATATTGAAGTCCTAAAATTAAGAGTTTCCTTGTTAAGAAAGGGTTCATTCTGTTCGAACTCGGACTCCCAGGTAGATGCCTCTACCGGCTGACCTCTCCATTGCACCCGAACTGAAGGATAACTCTTAGATCTCAACTGTCGGACCTGCCGGGCTAGAATAGCCACCGACTCCTCCTCGTAAGTCAAATCTTTGTCCAATTGGACTGAAATGAAATCTAACACATGGGACGGATCACCATGATATTTTCGGAGCATAGACACATGGAACCCCACCATAAACAATAAATGACGCCCTTTTTGATCCGCGTAACTCTTCTGCCTGGACAATGCTGTGCGAAGCCGCTCCTGAATCAGCTTTACTTTTTCCAAGGCATCCCTCACTAAATCAGTACCATACAACTTAGCCTTGTCTGGCTCAAACCATCCGATGGGAGAATGACATCGCCGATCATATAAAGTCTTAAATGGATCCATCTCGACGTTGGACTGATAACTGTTATTGTAAGCAAACTCGTCCAAAGGCAAGAATCGATCCCACTGCCAATAAAAAAGAAATAGTTTTATATAAATTGAAATGGAGGGAGTATCATTTTAATTTATGTATTATACTAGTTGGTTGTAGTCAACTTTAATTCATTTAGTATTAATTGGTAGTAACAAAAAATATTAAAAATCACCTAGTGTTATATGTGTTGCCAGAATTTGAACCTTGATTTTTAAGGTACGGAATCACTTCACTAACCAATAGGTTATACCTTGGACGCAGAACTAGGCAACTGCTTTACAAATAAGATAATATTCCACCCTTAATAAAATTCGTAAAAAGCATGCTTTAATGCATATCTCTATTTTTTGTTTATCTTTTTTGGCATTGAATTCTCAAAATACATTCTTGTATGATCTCAACAAATGGGAAAAGGAAAAACTTCCATTTTGCATCTCATCCTGTGAAAATTAAATATGTCATACTTTATAATAAACATGTAGACAATTGCCAAGTCTTCACATTCTTTAGTTTAATCTCTATGAGCTAGTAGTTATTAAGGTGTATACATTCATGACCAAATATTTCCAAGGCTTTCTTATATCTTATTGAAACAAATTTCAGGCCTCATGTTCCATATTCTTCCTAATATTTCTGTCGATTTTTGGATTGATAAAATAACGTTGTAGAGGAAAACAGCGCAGAGATTCTCTACAATGACACTGTCGTAGACCAATTAAAAGGGATATAACGCAGTTTTAGCATATCAATGAATATTGTTGTTGTTTGTTGGTCATCACTTTTTCCCCATGACAAACTAATTCACACCACTTATTAAACTTAATACATTGTTATTGAACGCTGCTTTAACCAAATGTTTGCAGTGACCCAATAGAGTTGATGAAAGAAAGGAGAAAAGTATGAGGAAAACTCAATAACTGGATTAATATTGGAAACTTTTCTTTAAGGTGGGGAAAAAAATTCAGAAATAGCCTGATTTACAACGGTTAATTGAAAAATAACCACAACTTCAAAAGTAATTGAAATTTGGTTATTTTTTCACGTAAAGATAAAATCTTAACAAAAACACCCTTAAAAATTCGAAAAAATTCCAAAAACTGACTAGCCGATGCTATTTTCATGTAAGGTGGAGCTTGTCAATTGCAGGCTCATGTGTAGCATGTGATAACAACAACAGCCCAGTATAACCCCACTAGTGGGGTATGTGGAGGGTAGTGTGTACGCAGACCTTACCCCTACCCTAGGGTAAAGAGGCTGTTTCTGATAGACCCTCGGCTCCCTCCCTCCAAGAATTCTCCACCTTGCTCTTGGGGTGACTCGAACTCACAACCTCTTGGTTGGAAGTAGAGGGTGCTTACCACATGTGTAACATGTGATACAAATGGAGAAAACAGCTCCACAACTACAAGCTCAACATAGTCACTAAGGTAAGCACTTGTTGTCATTGATGATATATTGCAGGATACTGTCACTTAGCTACATGATCCAGAAAGGTAGAAACCGATAGTCCAACAAAAGATGATTAAACAGGCTGAACACAAGAAAATATATACATACAAGCCAGAACTGTTACTAAGTAACTAAAGGTTTCTCTGGAATCAGTTCCTGCACTTGATGAGATTCAATGACCTTTTTCGCAGATTCCACGACGGATTTGCCATTGACATAGTGTTGTCGACAGACAGGCATGTACATAGCAGCACCACCTATAAGCTCCTTCTGCATCTCTTCAGTTTTTCTTAAGGTAAAAATTGCTCGTTTGCCACATATTTCGCATCTTGCTGTCAACTTTGTAACGGTATCTGCTAGTGGAATAATATCAAGTACTGAGCCAAACTTCCTCCTGTAAGCAAGCATGAATTATCATCAGAATACAGTTTGTGCTGAATAATTTGACACTCCAAATTCTTAAGTAGTCAAGGATTACCTTAAGTAGTCACCATCTAGGCCAGCAACAACTACAGTCTTCCCATCGATATCAGTAGCTTTGTAGCAGAAATCATAAAGGTCATCAAAAAACTGAGCTTCATCAATGCCAATCACATCCACCTGCTAACGACTAGATTTCTTAAGGTATACAATTATAGCTAACTAGAAAAATAAACTACAACACAATGAAGAGCAAGAATCATATCGAGATTATTATGTTAGAGTTCCACAACAGTTAGTATCTTCTTGTTTGCTAGACAAAATTGTTCTTTCAAAAGGTCAATAGCTCTAAGACAAGCAACTTTCACCTTCTCCATTACTTCTATATGCTCAGCTCTTCCCCTTCACACTGGACCTTTTTTCTTTGTCTTGGTAAATTCCAACCCGCTAAACCCACTACTAACCAGGAGCACAAAATAGGTTCTTTCTTTCAAAACAACCTCGACTGTTCAATCAGATACATACACTTCCACCATATACATGCTACTTTTCAACAGGATAAATACCGAGTAACTCTATCCATTGAGGTTTAGGCAGATAAAAATAAACCGCCAAGTGTTTTTGCCTTGGTTGGATATAAAACCTAGTCCCCGATGATGTTTATTAGCTTTATTGACCATTAGGCCACACCCTTGGATGCAAGACGAAACAGCGGTCTTTTCTGTTTTATTCCCTTAGTCAAATCCCCAACTTTACAGCTGGAGATGGAGAGTCCTCACCACTAGGCTAAAAGATAAACAAGATTCCAGTAAAAGTTTTTGCCATAATTAAAGAGAAACCTTTAGTTCCTTCCCTTCCAATGAAAATAAAAGGAATTGATGCAAGAAAGTTGACTCTTTCTTTTTAACATCAAAGCTTTCCAATATCAAGAAGGTTGCAACCAAAGAAGAATCTAATCACTCATAGACAAGAATCTGATAACTCATACCCAAGCAAAACGATTGGTCTACATATGTCAAACATAACAAACTAATTTTCTAGGATCAACAACAACAACAACAAACCCAGTATAATCCCACAGGTAGGGTCTGGGGAGGGTAGTGAATACCCATATCTTACCCCTACAGTGAATGTAGAGAGTTTGTTTCCAGTAGACCCTCGGCACGAGGTAGTTTTCTAGGATCACAAACCTAGAATTTCAAGAATAGGCACTAAGTCTCAATTCACATAAGATTAGTCCAAGAATAGCACGAGAGGAAAGCAAGAAAAGGACTGCACCTTTTCATAGGCATCTGATCCAAATCTTTGTTTGAAAGATGAGAGATCAGGCAATGACCAACATGGGAGTTTTGTCCCGTCGTGAGTCACCACTGCATCTACTGCATACCTTGTATCTTTGTTTGACTTGATCATTACCACATTTCTGCAACACAGTTGAAGAACACAAGTTACAAAAAGGATAGTAGAAATTAATCAACCAAATTGGCAACATAGCAACTACTTCAATATAACATGTCAAAGTTCATAAGTTGGAGCATATACAACAATATTATAATCAATCAAAAAGTTCCATCTATCCGAAAAGATTGATACATTCAGATACCTCAACTTGTTGTAAACTCCACAAGATACAGAAACAAATAATTTAGTACTAAGGTTATGTTTTATATGTTATGCATATCTAGCTTAAAATGTTACCCCCTCAGTTCAATTATGTGTGGCGGGGTTCAAAGTTCGAGTGTTAAACTCTTAAATTTCAATGTGAATTCAAACATAGATTCTTCAGATTTTTGGAATAAGACTTCATATTTGAGAACTACTTATAAGGTGATATATGTGACAATAGTTAATAATTGAAAAATATATATTAAACCACTTCAAAGAACATGGTCAAAGAAAACTCACCTTAACTTCCCAAATAGTAAGAGTGCTGCATAAAATGGAACATAGTGAGCAAAAAAATTCCTATATTTTAAGTTATATGCGCACAACGTGTAAAGTTTTTTTTATACTGACAATTCAGCCTATATAGTAGGTTAGTTATCATTTTTAACAAGTTACAATTAATACTTATTTTAGAGATTTACCTATTATTAACTTATAAGTGACTAATGGTGTAATATTCTTCACACCATCAACAGTGACATAGCCAAGAATTTTATCAAGAGTGTTCAAACTTTAAAGAAGTCAATAAATTTATTTTCAATGAATAAGTGCACCAAATATTTTTAATCAAACTACATAATATTTAGCTAAATCATAAAAACACTTGTAATAGAACTATAATTTTATAATTAAAACGAACACCCTTAACCATAGGGCTTCCTCTTTTTACTCTATTTAAGGGTATTCGAAATATAATATATGATGATCTAAAGTGGAATTCAACTTAGGGTGTTCACTTGACCACACCTAGGACAACAAAGCTACGCCATTGACGGACAATATATGGAACTTAAACTCTTTTTTTCAACTGTATATCCAGTTAAACAAAGGCAAACAACTTAAAACAGAGGGTAAATTACATAGATCTAGATTGTAACTAATCCACAACCCGTTATGCCAATCAAGCCTATAAATTCTTGAAAAATAAAATATTTTTGTACCTGCCCATTTTGGCTTCAGAATTGACTCGGCGAAGAAGGGCAGTGGTTTTACCAGCAAACATTGGGCCAAAAATTACATGGATTTCGCCTGAATTAACATGATTATGGCCTCTTTGATCTGTTCCAGTGGGTACAGAAACTGGATTTTTAAACGATGAAGTTGAATAAGACATGGTGAAGAACTGAAGATTGTAATTTTTTTTCTTTTTCGGAGCTATGTTTGTAATTATGTGAGAGGAAAAGATGAAGAAAAGATTTCAAAGCTTTATAAAAAAGGTGTTGATTTTGAATTTTGGAGGAAAGGGTCAAAGGGATATGATTTTTTTGTTTTTAGATTTGGAGGGAAACAGTAAAATTACTCAACTTCTCGAGCAAACAAAAAAAATCTCGATACACTTTTTTTTTTTTTTTTTAAATCCTTTTTTGAAATTAAACAGTTAGTGATAAATAAATATTTTTGGTTAGTTCCGCTTTGATTTTCTTATTATTGTTGTTATTACTTTTTTTTTTTTACATCTTTAACCGACGATCTATCAGAAACAGTATCTCTACCTTCTCAAAATATATTTAAGGTAAGCATTATCCTACTCGCCTATAAAATTACGCTGTGTTTGTTGTTGTTATTATTGTGTTAAATAGATATTTATTCAGATCAAATTGTAATTTTAGAAGAAAAAAATTCTAATTCATTCTTTAAAATGTTGGGGAAAAAACAATATGTTAGTCCAACAAATTTTCGTTGATTTTAGAAAACCATTCACTCCATTTTTCCTTTTTAAAAAAAATATTTTTGGTCACTTTGTTAATATTTTAGTGATTTACAAATAAACCACTAAAGACTCTGTCTAAATTACGTAAATTACCAAATAAAGTTTTTTTCCTACTTTGCTAAAATATGAATTAGCAGATACTTTAGAATACTAATAAAAGTTTCTACGGTTGTTATTCGGCCAAATTGACTAATCTAAGTAGACTTTTTTCATAGTTGAATGTCAACTTTAATGTGATTTATGAAAACTAGATTTAGGTTTGGCAAGACCCAAAACAATAAAAATTTGAAAAAAATTGTGATGCCTATTTATTTGACTTAACTTTTACTGTACTAATGACATATATTTGGAATTTTTTTGCTTAAGTTTTTAAAAATGAGTATTTAAAGTTTAAAAAAGAATATTTGTAAGTTAAAATTGTGATTGAACTTAAATTTCACTTGATAAGAAAAGGTTGAATTTGTGCGAGTATTTAATTAAAATATTATTGAAATTTGCTTTTTCAACTTCAAAATTTATATTTTTAGGTCGAAGTTGAAATACTACACATGATTATAAATTACAGATTATTTTACAATCTCATTACTTGCAAATTGAAGTTATGTCAAGCTTACTCGGTGGCATTACTAAAACGCGATGCTTCTTTTTTCATTGGAAAAAATGTCAAATTTGCTCTTATACTATCCCAAGTTGAGCAATTTTATTATTCATTAATTTTTTCTAATATTGCCCTTGTTATTAGGAACAAAATCTTGTTTTTTGTCCTTGATCCTCAACGGAGCTTCAATTTGAGGTAATTTTAAATCATAGTCAATAATTGAGAGGTGAATTTAATATATATTTTCTCGAAAAAATTTGGACTCAGGAAGTTCACTCATTTACGTTGGAGCTCCATTAATAACAAAAAAAATGAAATAATTCAGTATTGACGGAGTATAAATAAACCAAAAGTGTAACATATGAAAATATTAAGCAATTTCAAATAGTATATGTGCAAATTTGATCTTTGTACATTTTTTGGTCGAAAATGAGAAGTTTCCTTATTTATTCAAAGCCTCTTCCCTCTATCTAATCTTCAAAATCAGACCAAGAAAAACTTCAAACTCAAACGTCTAAGGTCAAACTATCTCCTTTTCTTTTCCTTCCCCATTACACCAATTTTTTGCAGTAAGTATATATAAGGAAGGAATTAATTAGAGGACAAGCAATTCAAAAGCCAATCCTTCAGATCAAATCACACCAAATTCCTCTCTCTTCTTTCTTCCTCATTACCCCATATTCTCATTCTTAACAAAAAAAAAACATTTTAAAAATCTAAAACCAAACCAAAAAATAATAATTAAAACTTTAAAGGCTTGAGAATTGAATCAATCTCCTCTTATAAACACATAGTATTATAGTTCTCAATTTGGTCAAAAAAAAAAAAAAAAGTGGGAACAAAAAAATAAAGGGCAATATAGAGGGGGCATGTTGTACTGCCTCCTCTGTAGATCTTGTTGATTTTTTCATTTGGGTATTTTCAAAAGGCAGAATCTTGATTTGGGTATTTCTTATTTTCCTCAAAAGTCTTTTAAGTTTGATGAAATATTTTCATTGTTGGGTTGCTGTATGCTCGAGCTTTTACCTTTGGATTCTTGTTTGTTTGTTTCTTTAAGGATCGGATTCCTTTTGATTGAATCTGATAATATTTTGATCAGTTTCAGATTCTTGTCTGTTTGTGAGGCTCTCTTAATACTACTTCATAGTAAAGGTATGACCTTTACTGCTTTGCTGCTCTTTATTAATAATCTGCATTTCATTTCATTAATGCTGTATTTTGGATTTACCTTAAGCTTTCTCTTTTTCTGCAAAATGAGTATGGTACTATGAAGAAAATTGTAGTATTGTTTTCCTTTTTGGGGGGGCTTAAAGTAGCTTAATCAGTGGTGAAGTTAGAAATTGCGCTAAGGGTGTTCAAACTTGAAAGAAGTGAAAAAGATTTCCCAAGAAAGAGTGTTAAATATATGTTATATATCTCAAAAATCTATTATTTTACCTATATACACAGTGTAATTTTTCGACGAATACCACCCTTAGCACAATGTAGCTTCGCCCCTGAGCATAATTTTGAATGGAAAATGTGGAAGTTAGTTATTCAGATTTCTTGATTTTGGTATCATAGGAAAATGCAATCTGAGTTTGGCAAGTTATTTGTTGGTGGAATTTCTTAAGTTGCATAATGTTGAAGGGAAAATGTGGACATGGGTTATTGAGGATTGTTGATTTTGGTATTGTAGGAAAATGCAATCTGAGTTAGGCAAGTTATTTGTTGGTGGAATTTCATGGGACACAGACGAAGAGCGTTTAAAGGAGTATTTTAGTACTTATGGGGAGGTTATAGAAGCTGTAATTATGAAGGATAGGACTACTGGCCGTGCTCGTGGTTTTGGTTTTGTGGTCTTTGCTGATCCTGCTGTTGCTGAGAGGGTAGTTAAGGAGAAACACAACATTGACGGCAGGATGGTAAGCTGTTTTAATTTCTATCTGATTTCTCTGATAAATAATCCATTTTTCTTACAATGTCATAATTTAATAGGTTGAAGCAAAGAAGGCGGTTCCAAGGGATGACCAGAGCACAACAAGTAAAAGCAGTAATAGTATTCATGGTTCTCCTAGTCCTGGTCCGGGACGTTCAAGAAAGATTTTTGTTGGAGGTTTAGCATCCACTGTTACTGAGATCGACTTTAAGAAGTATTTTGAGCAATTTGGAACAATCACAGATGCAGTAGTTATGTATGATCATAACACTCAAAGACCTAGAGGCTTTGGATTCATTACTTATGATTCAGAGGATGCAGTAGATAGACTCTTGCTCAAGACTTTCCACGAGCTGAATGATAAAATGGTTGAGGTCAAGCGTGCTGTCCCTAAAGAGTTATCCCCAGGTCCTGGCCAAAGCCCGCTTGATCGGTACGGTTATGGATTAAATCGGATGAATAACTTCCTTGATAGTAGATTTAGTCCGATTGCTGGAAGTAGGAGCGCCTTTGCGCCATTTGCTTCTGGTTATGGTATCGGTCTTAACTTTGAACCAAGCCTGAACCCGGGATACGGGGAAAGTGCAAACATTAACAGTAGTTTAAGCTATGGACGGGGACTGAATCCATATTATAGCTCAAACAGATTTGGTGGTGGTGCTGGGTTTGATGGAGTTAATGGAGGAAACACTTTGTCCTTAAACTCAGCAACTCGCAATTTATGGGGCGATGGAGGACTGCGTAATGCAATAAACTCCCCGAGCTCTAGAAATTTTATAGTATCTGGAAGCGGGAACATTGTAGGAGGAAACTTTAACAACAGTGGAGTTTGGGGTTCATCTTCAATTTCCTCTCAAGGTGGAGGAAATGTTATTAGCAAAAGCGGAAATCTTGGTTATGGAAATGGTGATAACATGTATGGGTTGCCAGGAGGCTATGACGGAAATGTCAGAAAAAGTGGGGCCCCTTTAACATCATATGCTGCATCTAGTGGTAGTTATGGTGTGGGGGATTTAGCTGATTTCTATGGTAGTGGTTTGGGATATGATGATCGCACTTGGCGTTCTGAGCAGGATGCAACTGGTTCTCTTGGCTATGGACTAGGCAACGGACGCTCTGACATGTCAGCTCAAAGTTCTGCAGATTATTTAGGTACTTATGGAGTTAGCAAAAGACAACCAAACAGAGGTAAGCTTCTCATTAATTCTGATGCCCACATGTGATTATAAGATATGTTGTTATTGTTTTTATTGTTGTTAATATTATTATTTGGATAAATATATATCTCACATGATTATATGATAAAAGTATCTAGCTATCTGCATCAGCGTTAGAGCGTGATTGTGCTTAAACTTCCCCTTCAGGCTCTTTACTTTCCTTAGCATGGATCAAGAATATTGACAATAACCTAAAGAAAAGCGTGTAAATTGCTGTCAAATTATGGTCTTTTGAGACTTCAAAATGGGGCCGAAATTAGTTGGCCAAGTTGATTGGGGAAAGCCATAAAGAAATCTTGAAATAGCATTACTTCTGTTACCTCGCCCTCTTAATGGTCATTTCCATTTATTTTTAGTAAATTAGGTTCATTGTTCATTCTTTCTTTAGCATATGGTCTATCGGAAACAACCTCTCTGCCCTCCCAGGTAGGAATAAGGCTGCGCACATCTTACCCTCCCCAGACCCCACTCATGGGAATCCACTGGGTTTGTTGTTGTTGTTAGGTTCATTGTTGGTTGTTGACTTATGTTTCTAGAATTCTTGTTATTTGTCTGCCTTACTCATCTAGATCTAACAACTAAGGATTACTTTTTTTTCTTTTTCTTTTCATAAAGAGCTAAGAATTTCTCTGAGTTTCTTTACTTGTCCTAATTGTAATAGTTAGAGAGTATAATCTCCACTGTACTTCATAAGATAGGGACATTTTGGATCAGAAAATCTTAGTGAATACTGTAATGTCTCAGCCTTGTGTCTATTAATTGATGTTCGAGAACGATGGTTATGGTCTAAAACATATATTTAGGTAGCATACTTTATCCAGCAAATTGTATTCCTATAAATAGCCAAATTATAAGAATGTCCTTTACACCAATGATATCGATCAGTATGTGGGATCAAAGACCTAAAAATCAACAATTTTGTTAAGCATGGTAAAATAGAGTCAAGAAACCTGAAACCAATTTGGGCTATCTACAAGAAATACTATGAAATATCGACGAGATCACTAACAATTATCTGCGTGGGAAAATAGAGGAATTTTTTCCTGAAAGAACTGAACATGAAAGTGCTCATATTATGATTAACCAAAAACAATATAGGGAACTTTTTAAAACTTTCTTGTTTGGTTTGATCAAACCAGCTCTTTCAAGTTCAGTATGTTTATTAAGTATGGATAATGTAATTAAATCTACAATACTTACTATATCAAGTGAAATAATTTAGAGGGTGGTGATGTGAGTCTTAATCTAAACAAGTTGGCATCCTATATGGATTCTTTTCCACTGTACTCTGTTTTTGTTCGGACAACTTCCTTCCATGTGATTTTAGATCTACCTCCTAACATATTATAGATATGTTGGATCTTAAAGGCCCAATATTTACTCCCATGTAGCATTATCGGCCTTACAGCTGTTCTCTAGAACTTGCCTTTTACTTTGATAGGTATCTTCCTATTGTAACACTCTGATAGCACTTCCCCATTTCATCTATCCTATCTTAGTTTTAATTTTATCTTACTTCTCCATTTCAACCATCCTATTTTAATTTTATTTTTATGATACTATTCTCATTTCGAAGGGGAGCCTTGACGCGACTAGTAAAGTTATTGCCATGTGACCAGAAGGTCACGGGTTCGAACCGTGGAAACAGTCTCTTGCAGAAATGCAGGGTAAGACTGCGTATAATAGACCCTTGTGGTCCGGCCCTTCCCCGGACCCCGCGCATAGTGGGCGGGAGCTTAGTGCGCCGGGTTGCCGTTTTTTTCCGATACTATTCTCATTCAACCGAGTCTAGATATTTGAATTGTCTGCAGTTAAGTACCGCAATTTCGGCTAATCTCACTTCAGTTTCACTCTTCTTATGCTGACACATGATTCAGAGTGAAATGTCTGATACAACTTCTCACATCTTGTTGCATGTCCTTCTTATATAACCTCTCAAGCAAATTTCTTGAAAATTGATCCTGCTGTTGGAAATAAAATCAGAGAAACGATCAGTGACAAATCTTACAAGTGGATATCTCCGCAAATTATGCATGGAAATTGCCATTTTGGTTTCTTCAAGACAAATTACAGATGATATCTACCTTCCATTGCTTCTTTTACCACTACCTCTGACACAGGCCGTTTAGGCTCCTTCTATTTCATAACAATGCTTTGCATATTGGAAGGTTGTTGCAAGTCGGGTTTGACATATCTCTTTCTCTGATTCTGTCAACTTCCCCAACTTCTCCCTTCATAATTTACCGAGTATATTAGTTTCCTAAACTCCGACCTGCGCCTCCCATTCTGTTCAGAACCTTTGTATTTGCTCAACTAAGCTCAATTCTAGTCAAGAGGACCATTTTCTCCATTTCAAAACCCTATGAAAAGAAATTAGTAAAATGCACAAATCATCCTTTGGACCCTAATAGGTTTAGACTTGTTCGTACTTGCCAAATGGTTGTACATTGGCACATGTGTGTCTTTAAGTCCCATTTCTGTCCTGATTTTCACCTTGGTTTTCACCTCGCTCTATGCTATGCAGTTGCAAACATGTGAGGTGGCTTCCGAGTCCGAAATGTGGTCCACTTTAACCCCACCAACCTTGCTTACCTCAAAAATGGTCAGACAGACTTTCACGTTTGTTGTTGTCTCTTCTTGTACTCGTCTCGAGCACTGAGCAATTACTTGTGATGAGAGAACAAAAGACTTCTTTTGCTAGAAATGAGAAAGCTTTGTTTTTTGGTAAAGAGTATCAGAGGCAAATTTCTTTCTTACTGTTCTGCACTTCTGCTCTAAAATGATAGTCCTCTTGTCATTAGGCTAAGAAAATCTGACATTGCTTTTCAAAGGACAAAATCGAGCATGATAGCGATCACATAATGTTTAAAAAATCTACCCTCTTGAGCTTCTTGACTTAATTTTGATGTAGTCCTTGTCTGCTGGCAACCTCAATGCTTTGGGCAATTTCATCTGAAAAGTATATTTCAACCATAGTCTTATATTCTTAGTTTGTTTTAGTTACTTGATAGGAGGGTGGGGAGGTCGAAGATTAGGGTAGAAGGCTAGTAGGTAGTCGAGCGTTTCTCTTTGTCTTACTCAGTTCGCTAGCATTAGTACAACAACAACAACCCAGTGTAATCCCACAAGTGGGGTCTGGGGAGCGTAGGAGTTCGCTAGCATTTTTATTCATAGATTGTTATTACTACCTAGAGTTTAACTGCTTTCTTGGCTTCGGTCTTATTTTTGTCTTGTTGTTGTTCCTACTTGTTGCCATTACTTTTGTTCATCCTTTCTATAGCCGAGAGTCTATTGAAAACAACTTCTCCCCTTCTAGGTAGGGGTAAGGCTGCGTACATCTTACCCTCCCCACTGGGTTTGTTGTTGTTGATATTGTTTTAGTTTCTTCCTGTTCTCTCTTCCTTTTCTATACATGTGTATGTATACATGCAAATCCTCGTGATATGGTACAGGATTATTCTACTCTTAATCTGCTCATGCTCTATTGGTGCAGGAAATGGTGACTAGGAGAAAATATCGGAAACCAAGGGTGTTATCGGAGGTGAATTTTTTTTTTTTTTTCGTGCAAATCGAATCCTGAAATTTGCATATTCCACAATTACATGGATTTTGTTTTGAGTTATGTTTTAGTAATTCCCTTTTTTCCCTCGAGTGAGATGTAAAATCGGATTGCAGCTGCAGCGATACATACAAAGGAAATATACAATTTTTTGCACAAAATTTATATTCCATGTTTTTGCTGTAACGTAGCTGCAAAGTTGCAGATTCTTGGCTGCAATCGTTGGCTTTATAGTTTGTAGTTCCCTTAAATAGGATTATCCTTTTCATTTGATTGTATGTGAGGTTGATTTAGCGGGCGTTTGGACATAAAGAATTGTAAAATTCCAAAATAGGGGGAAAAGTTTTTTCAAGTGAAAATGATATTTGAAATTTAGAGTTGTGTTTGGACATGAATATAATTTTGGGTTGTTTTTGAAGTTTTGTGAGTGAAAATTTTGAAAAATAACTCTTTGGAGTTTTTCAAAATTTCAAAAATTTTCAATGCATCTTCAAGTGAAAATTAGAAATTTTATGAACATACGCTGATTTCGAAAAAAAGTAATATTTTTTTGGAAAAAAGGAAAAAATTTCTTATGTCCAAACAGATTCTTAATATGAAATATGTAGAGGGATACCCTATAACAAATTACTACATATTCAGAGTGCTTTACTTTTCTTCATATCTATATACTAGATGGGGTACCCGTGCGATGCACATGCCCAATTGTTGCTCTTTTTTGGAAAAATGACATTGTATAGCCACTTTCAAAATAATAACCGAACAAATATACGTTCTTTGTACATTTATATATATATATATATATATATATATATATATATATATAAATTATGTTATATACAAAAAATTATACACTTTTTCGCCCATCGAATGTAATTCTGGCGCGGACTAAAACTGAAAAAAGCCCCTCATTTTTCTTGTTTTCTTCCTTTTAATATTTCTTGATCTATTGCTAATTACACACTTTATTCGTCTTTAAGGAACGAAGAAAGAAAATAGGCTTTTGTGTGATAACGTATATAATCATGTTTACATATATTGTTTTTTATATGTTGCGTTATGTGCATTTTTAATTTTTCTGAAATCGTATTACTACAATCACTTTGTAATACTTGTCGAAGTCCGACACTTTATTATAACAAAGATTATACAATACTTCAAGTACAAGTTACAGTATTTCTACATAGGTTCTACACTTTAAAAAAAAAAAATAGTTCTGCACAACCAAACTTAAAATTGATTATAAAAAAATGATTAAAAAGTCAGTTGAAAAATAAGTCTGTGATGTACTTTCTCATTGTTTAAATTGAATAATATATAGTTGTATCTTTTAGTATTTTCAATTGTGTTAATATATTGCTTTTCTTTTTTATTAATCAAAATTTGAATAATAAAATATATTCATTTTATTTCCAAATAGATGATGCAAAAATGTTTTTTTTTTGTTCTTTGAAATAATAATCGTGATTTTGAATTATTGAAAAAATAATAATAAGTAAATGTGTATTTTATTCTAGTTTAAAGACATATTTGGATAATTCATTAAAATTAATAAATTTTTCGATCACACATATTTTCTAATTTCATTTTATATGATTGAGATACTCTAGGGTGTAGTTCCACTTTCTTTACTATAATTATTTAATGAGCATTATTTTAAAAAATAGTTAATTTTACATTTATGTATTTTGAAATTTATATAATGTTGAATTCTTTATTAAAAATAGAGGAAGTACCCAACTAACTTTGATCATAGAAGGAGAAGTATAATCTTACATAACGATACTTCTCATGCTGCCTAATATATAATAAAGAAAAATAATTCCCAAATTAGTTGTCTTAATTTTTTGTTTAGATTATTTTCAAATCATGTTTTATAAAGGGAATAATTTTTACTTGAAACTATATTCTATTCTTAAATATATATATTTTTCCTGATTTTATAAAGTGTTCCCATTGAAATTGCAATTTAATGAGAATTTATATAAAATGATATCAATTGATATTAATATAAGAACATTTTAATAAAAATCTACATAAATTATTGCCACTTTTTTTAAAAATATTTTTTACAAAAAATATTCAGTAAATAAAACAAATGAAATCATTTTTCTTAAGGAGATAATAAAATTATTATATATAAATGTATGTTATCATAGTATGTTTTTATTCAAATGAACGTTTAAATTATAAAATTACCTAATAGATAATTTTCTAGTTAAAAATACTTATTAAAAAAATATTTTTTAAACAGTGAGTGAGAACAGAGAAGTAATCTACTTTCAAACAAACGAAAAAGTAATAGTAGTAGTCAAGTATTGCGTTTAAAGAAGCAAGTTAAGGTTGAATGGGAAGCCCTTGGTCGACCTCTTATTGTTTTTGAGCTTACCTTTTGTGATTGAATGTATAAAGATATTACTATTAGCTTATTTAATAGGTAATTAGCACACATTTAACCGTTTATAATAAGTGTGAATCAATATCTTGGAGATAAGGCAAGTAGCATATTATAATCAGGTTAAATTAGCTTGAGAGGTGTTAAAAAAAATTTGCACTGTCAATACATATAAGTTAATTATTTTTTTCAGGTTAACATTATATTCTCAACGACTCGCTTTTGTTAATGTTGAATAGTTTAGTCATTTTAATGGGTGAACTGATGACCATACACATTTTGACTAGGCAATTTCAAGAGGATATTGATGATAATATGCATGGGATGCTTTGAGCCCTAGTATGGTCTCAATGTATGTTGTTTGAACTCTTTAAAAATGTTGCCGAAAGTATATTCGAACCTCTAAAAGTAGTACATATTTGAAGGATACAACATGAGTACGGTAACGTTTTCGGAGAGTCCGACCAAGATAGGTCCCAACAAAGACAATGTAAAACTATCACCAAGGATGGATCTCAGCTCATATAAATGATAAACTCGTGGCCTCAGCAATTTAAGTTCATCTTACAAATTTGAAATGTTTCGAATATTTAATAAGAACGATCAGCTTAGGATATAATGTCAAGATGGCCGAGTTGGTCTAAGGCGCCAGTTTCAGGTACTGGTGCAAAAGGGCATGGGTTCGAATCCCATTCTTGACAAAACATTTTTGTTTCAGTATTATTCAATAACTACAATGACTGTATTTCCCTTAAATGTATGTATATTGCTTGTAGTTTGGTAGGATATTTCAATAGTTATTTGTTAACAATTACTCCTTCCGTCCACTATACTAAAAATATATTTTCACTTTTACTTGTCAACTATACTAAATCAAGAGAAAGATAATTTTTTTCGTATTTTACCTAAGGTTGTCCAGTCCCGTCCCACTTAATTCTAAACGGGATGGGCCCATGTTAAACGGGATGGGACGGGATGGCCATTTCGTCCCGTTTGTCCCGTCCCGTTTCATCCCTTCCCGCCTGTCCCGCGTCCTTTTTTTTTTTGAATTCTAGTCTTTGGACAACGGCTCCAATTGCTTACTAAATTTTAGAAAAATTTTATAATGCTACAAAATATTTTTCTGGTATATATTATCTTACTGTTACACAAATATTATGGTATATTTGTAGATTTTTTGTTGTATTTGGTAGGTATAAAACTAATCCAACTAATGCACCGGCCATTAATGAAATGATTGAAAAATTGAAAAAGTATTTTTCCCTATTCCCCAAGTTTATTTAATTTCTACTATACTTAACCCATCTTTAAAATTAAGAGGTGCAAAGGGACTTATTCATAAAATTTATGAGAATTTAGCAATTCAAGAAAATGAACAACCATCTCTCAAAGACTGCCATGCTAACATATATTCTTATGTTAGATCAATGTTTGATAAATATAAATCTATGGAAACAACCGGTGGTGAAACTGCTCCTTCTACTTTTAAGTCTAGAGTAGAAGTTCTATGGGAAGATATGGATGATATAACGGGTTTTGATTCCTCTATTGATGATGAACTTGATTCTTATCTTATTCAAGGATTGGAAAGTATTAAAGATGAAGAAGGCAACAAACAACTTTTGGCATGGTGGAGGGAGCGTGACAAGACTTTTCCAACACTTTCAATAATGGCCTAAGATATCTTTGCTATTCAAGCATCATCAGTAGCATCGAAGAGTGCTTTTAGCGTGGCAAAATTTCAAATCGAAGATCATAGACAGTCATTAGCGGAGGACAGCCTAGAAATTTCCGTATTATTCAGAGATTGGATTAATTCAGAAAGAAGAAATTTTGGTTTTGAAAAATTAACCACTAGGGAAGAAGAAGAATACAATGAGATACTTAGCACTGGGAGCGATGACGGCATGAAACTCATGGAACATCAATCAACATTGCCAATTCCAGAACAATGTCCGAGAGAAATTATAGATAAGTTACAACGAAGTTATATAGGAGCTTGTCACACCTCATTTTTTTTCGAGGGGGTAGGGAATATGGGAATTTTTCCAATTAAAGTGACATTATTCGAAATGGGATTATTTGTTTCAGTCAGAGTCGTCATTTGGAATAATTTATGGTGTCCCAAGTCACCAGTTTATTTTAAATCCCAAATCGAGGAAATGTGACTCTATTTTTGTGGTCTGCGAACACAGAAGATCGAGTAAGGAATTCTGTTAACCCAGGAGAAGGTGTGAGGCATTCCCGAGTTCCGTGGTTTTAGCACGGTCGCTCAACTATTAATGATTGGCCTAATTATCTGATTTAATACATGCTTAAAACTTATTGTGCATTTTTAACTTTTAACCGCTTTTAATAATTTATGGAATTTATTTGAACAAGTCGCGATGTCGCACACTCATTTGTTTTTGTACATATTGCGAGTCGCGTCACGTGAAATGCACCCGCAATTTATAACATGCTTATTTTTATTATTATTCGAAGTTGAAGTCAAGTCGTGTGAAACGCGCACTTGAGTTGGGGTTTACGTATCATTTTTGTGGTGCTTTTTAGCTTAGTTTCCAGTTTGTTCGGGGCTGGAGTTTAGGTGATGTATTGCTGGAGTTTTCGAAAGAAAGCCGAAAAAAGAATGACACGAGTAGAAATTCCCTTATCCTAGAAAAAGAAAAAATAAATTTCTCTCAATTCCCTCCTCCCTCTTTTTTTTCTCCTTCTCTCCTCTTTTTTTTTCTCACATTTTTATAGAAAACTTTTCGGAATTTTCAGTTTTATTTTTATTTTTTTTAATTAAAAAGAATTTCCACTTCTGATTTTTCTTATTTTAAAAAAAAATTATTCCTTAATTTCCTTTACTTTTATTTTTTAATCACTTTTTAAATTTTAATATATTTAAAATCTCACTTTTTTTTTAATTTCCCACTTATTTTACTTTTATTTTTTTAATTTTCCATTTACTTTTACTTTTATTAAAAAAATCAGATACCCTTACTTTTATTTTTTAATTCCAACTTTATTTTACTTTTAATTTTTTTAAATTTCCACATTCTTTTACTTTTATTTTTAAAATTTTTCACTTTCTTTTTATTTATTAAATAATTTCTACCTACTTTTACTTTTAGTTTTTAATTTTATATTTATACTTTTACTATTTTTTAATTCCCATCCGCAATTTTTAAAAAATAAAATAAAATAATAGTAATTAATTTTTATTTATTTTGGTTTTTTAATTCATTTTATTTTAAAATAAAGAAAAAAAATACTAATATTAATAATTGACCTTTTAAATTATTATTAATTTTTACCCTATATAAAAAAATGTAACAAAGCTAAAATAATATATATTAAATTTCTGAAAATATTTACATAGTAGAAGGTGATAAAAATTCAAATATAGTCAAATATTAGGTGCTCACAACTGTCCCTCTTTGCTTGGAAACATGAAGAGTTTTTAGGCAAAGACTAGGTGTTCCATGTGACTAATTTTTTACCAAACCATTATTCAAAAGGAAAAGAAATAAAAGATAGGGTGCAACCGAGTCTTGGTTTTGGACAGCCTACATATCCCGGGTTATAGGGGAATCAGGTAGCGTATAGTTCAAGGAGACTGGTGTAATGATGAGTTGATGAGTCGAGTGAGGTTCCGTCGAGGCTCCGATCCGCGGTCCTGCTATTATATCAAAATAAAAAAGAAACTAAACAAGCCTATCAGTTATGAGTTACAAGATTCCTATCTATGAGTCTTCAGAAACTTGATCTTGAGTCTTGACTGGTTCTTCATACAGACTCTGATCTAAACCTTGATGCTCGCTAGCTGTAGGTTCTAGTTCAATTTTCTATAGTTTCTTCTAATCAAAACGGGACTCCAATGCTCGTGGCTTCAGTCATGTCTTGAGCATTCCACATCTTTTCAATTGCTTTTGCATTTTGGATTCACTTGTTATTTTTCTTTTTATTTATTTTGAATTGAGACTTCTTCTTTTGGTCATCTCGAACCTTGTGCCTCGAGGTAAAACCTACTCAGATACCAAAACAAATAAACGAACGAAATTTTTCTGCCCCAGTTTGCACTAGGAAAATTTCGTGAGTTATTGTAACAAAATTCTAAACTACTTCTTTATTGAAAGTAATAAAAGGTCGGGAGTGGGGTACCCTGAAAAGGTCATGTTTTTTTTGGATGGTGTTCTTTTATTGTCAGAAGGATGTCTCAACTAAGGATTGGTATACCTTATGTTGGGAAAATGTGGCCAGGGAATGAGATACCCTATATTGGCAAAGATATCGGGGAGTGACGTACCCTGCATTTAAGATCAAATCAACTAGGGAGTGAAGACCCTATGTTGGAAAAATAGGCTAGGGAGTGGAGACCCTATGTCTAAAAACATCAACTAGGGAGTTGAGACCCTATGTTGGAAAAACGACTAGGGAGTGGAGACCCTATGTCCAAAATAATCATCAACTAGGGAGTGGAGACCCTATGTTGGAAAAGCAAACTAAGGAATGGAGACCCTATGTCTAAAAATATCAACTAGGGAGTGGTGACCCTATGTTGGAAAAACGATTAGGGAGTGGAGACCCTATGTCTAAAATAAAATCAACTAGGGAGTGGAGACCCTTTGTTCGAAACATCAACTAGGGAGTGGATACCCTATGTTGGGAAAGAAACTAGGGAGTAAAGACCCTATGTCTGAAATAAAATCAACTAGGGAGTGAAGACCCTATGTTGGAAAGGAGACTAGAGAGTAGAGACCCTATGTCTAAAATAAAATCAACTAGGGAGTAGAGACCCTATGTTAGAAAAGGCAACTAGGGAGTGAAGACCTTATGTCTAAAATAAAATCAACTATGGAGTTGAGACCCTATGTATAAAAAAATAAAAATCAACTAGGGAGTGGAGACCCTATGTTGGAAAGGAGACTAGGGAGTAGAGACCCTATGTCTATAATAAAATCAACTAGGGAGTGAAGACCCTATGTTGGAAAAGAGACTAGGGAGTGGAGACCCTATGTCTAAAAAAATAAAAATCAGCTAGGGAGTTGAGACCCTATGTTGGAAAGGAGACTAGGGAGTGGAGACCCTATGTCTATATTAAAATCAACTAGGGAGTGAATACCCTATGTTGGAAAAGAGACTAGGGAGCAGAGACTCTATTTCTAAAAATAAAATCAACTAGGGAGTGAAGACCCTATATTGGAAAGGAGACTAGGGAATTGAGACCCTATGTCTAAAATAAAATCAATTAGGGAGTGGAGACCCTATGTCTAAAATAAAATCAACTAGGGAGTGGAGACCCTATGTTGGAAAGGGTGACTAGGGAATGGAGACCCTATGTCTAAAATAAAATCAACTAGGGAGTGAAGACCCTATGTTGGAAAAGAGACTAGGGAGTGGAGAACCTATGTCTAAAATAAAATCAACTAAGGAGTGGAGACCCTATGTTGGAAAATAGACAAGGGAGTGGAGAACCTATGTATAAAATAAAATCAACTAGGGAGTGGAGACCCTATGTCTAAAATAACTTCAACTAGGGAGTGGAGACCCTATGTTGAAAAAACGATTAGGGAGTGGAGACCCTATGTCTAAAAATATCAACTAGGGAGTGGCGACCCTATGTTGGAAAAACGACTAGGGAGTGAAGACCCTATGTCTAAAAATATCAACTAGGGAGTGGAGACCCTATGTTGGAAAAACGACTAGGGAGTGGAGACACTATGTCTAAAATAATCATCAACTAGGGAGTGGAGACCCTATGTTGGAAAATCAAACTAAGGAGTGGAGACCCTATGTTGGAAAATCAAACTAGGGAGTGGAGACCCTATGTCTAAAAATATCAACTAGGGAGTGGAGACCCTATGTTGGAAAATCGACTAGGGAGTGGAGACCCTATATGTAAAACATCAACTAGGGAGTGGAGACCCTATGTCTAAAATAATCAACTAGGGAGTGGAGACCCTATGTTGGAAAAACGACTAGGGAGTGGAGACCCTATGTCTAAAACATCAACTAGGGAGTGGAGACCCTATGTTGGAAACATCAACTAGGGAGTGGAGACCCTATGTTGGGAAAGAGACTAGGGAGTAGAGACCCTATGTCTAAAATAACATCAACTAGGGAGTGAAGACCCTATGTTGGAAAAGAGACTAGGGAGTGGAGACTCTATGTCCAAAAATCATCAACTAGGGAGTGAGGACCCTATGTTGGAAAAGTGACTGGGGATTAGAGACCCTATACTACCATGATATTGAATTGTTTTTTCTTCTTTTATTTAAGAGAATGAGTAAAATTCGGGAAAGAATTTGGAGAAGACTTCCCTTTTTTGGAGTGGTTGTTACTACAGAGCTATTTTAGTCTCCGCGCGGTTTCTTTTTGGTTGCACCTACTTCTTGCAAGGTTGCTTTGTATTGCACCTGTTTCATGTGGTTCAAACAAAGAATAATTTGTCAGTTTGAAACAATAGTTGGTTTTGCGGCCTTGAGTGATTCAGTCACTTTATCTTGGCCGACTTATTTGATGGTACTTTCAATTGCAACTGGTTGTTCCTTGAACACCGATTTCATTTTTGGCACCGGAGAACCCTTGGCTTTTCCCAAAGTTTACCATGACGGTTAGTCGCGTGGGACTTAACCTTTTTCATCTTCATTTTGCCTTTGTAGGCTTTTCACTTCTTTCCTCTAAATTTAACTTCGGAGCATTGGGGAACCTTTGGCTTTTCAAACTTTGCCAAGACGGTTAGTCACGTGGGACTTAATATTTTCAACTTCATTTTTCCTTTGTAGGCACTTCAATTTTATTTCCTCCTTCTAAGATCTTTTGATTTTCGAGCATCGACTGCCATGGCTAGTCGAAGTTGACTTGATGCCCCTGCCGAGGCTGTGGGTGCCCTTTTTTGCATATTATCTTGTATCAAACGAGAGCTTTCTAAATCAGTCTTACCATCCTTTATTTGTCTTAATTTCGGAACAGAGTTAGACCGAAAGGGATTCAAAGAAAAACAAACAGTAGAATAGAGAATGAATTTAGGCAAGAAGTGTCCCTTTCAGGGAAAGGAAAGAAGGACTTATCTGGAGTACATGCAGACTTCAATGAACATGACATGCCTTTTGGACTGGATGCCTGATCTGTGTAAACTGTCCGACTCTCAGAAATCCTTCACAACTTTTGTCTTGAAACCGAGAAACCTTGCCTAGGACTGTGTCAATGCCAATGGCTGTGAAGATCCTCTTTTCGATCAGTGGCGCCCTTTGCGTATTTTTACCAACTGACCTCTCTCATTTCTCTTCTCACCATCGCCTTATAGTGCTTTTTGCGAGTTTTCACTAACAAGGCTCTCATTTTAATTTCTTTACTTCCCATCGCCTTACAGTGCCCGTGAGGATTTTCACCAACAAGACTCTCTCATTTCATTTCTCTCATTTTGGTTGCATCAGATCCTGTGACTGTATTCTCCAATTCTTGAACATTCTCATTGATTAATCCAAAGGACTTTGAAAAAGGTTTGGGTGAAAAGTATTTGGACTGACTTACAACTTTGGAACCCTTCGGGCGAAACCATCGTCGAACCATTATAAATTTTGCCCAGTTTCAACTTTTGGGGAATGTGGATTTTTATTTTGGTGTGACTGAACCCCAGAGAGAGGCTACCTATCCTTTCGAAATCAAGTCAAACGTAGTTCAAGGAATTTTGTTTCCGATTTTCTTTTCTGTTTTGGTTTCTTCTCTTTCTTTTCCTTTCCTTTTTTCTCATTTTTCATTTCATTTTCTTTTTGTCTTTCTTTTTGTCTTTTTTTTTGGCAATAAAGCTTTCAGGTTCCAAAGAGGGTAATCTAAGAAAAAATAACGGGCTCAAAGGGTTTACAAAGGGTTTATAGTGTTTGGGTATCAAGAATGAAAGTCTTCATCATCCCAATCAGAGAGCATTAAAGTTGCGTAAAAGGGTCAAACATAATACCTTTTGACCGCGTTTGCATTGACAGTTGTCTCAGGGTCATTTCCTTCGATTCTTCCGAGGTACAATGCTCCCTTTTGCAGTACTGTGGTTACAATGTATGGACCTTTCCAATTTGGAGCCAATTTTCCTTTAGCTTCTTCATGAGCTGGGAGGATACGTCTTAGAATGAGTTGCCCTTTTTCAAATTTCTTGGGCCGCACTTTCTTGTTGTAGACACGAGCCATTCTTTGTTGGTACAACTGCCCATGGCAAACTGTGACCAATCATTTTTCATCAATAAGTGTCAATTGTTCAAATCGGTTCTTGACCCAATCTTTATCCTCAATCTCGGCTTCAACAATGATCCGAAGAGAGGGAATCTCAACTTCGTTCCAATTTTCTATTTATTTTCTTATAAGCCTTGTCTTCAAAACATTCTGCTTCTTGATTAATTATTTCGAGGTATGGAGGCGTTTTAGGATCTGGGCATGAAGTTCGCAAGCATGTCATGTTATTAAAATCTGCATTAACAGAACTGAAAAGAGAATAAGAAAAAGTGACAAAATTAAGAAAAGAGACATTCTTGGACAATGAAATATTAATTTCATTTGACATTTTTTTTTTTGAATTTTAAAGACAGAAGGGTTTACATCGGAAAGTAAGACAATAAAGTAAAACATATGGATCACACCCTAAGATAATCCGGACGCAGAAAGGATAGCAAGACTGGCTACCAAAACTCCCGTTTGATGGGGAACTTTCAGGCTTGGCGACCATTTTTCGGCTTTTCTTCTGTCTCGGCAATGGCTGCAATGACCTTCAGTGCCGGATCAAATTCCTCACCTCTCCAATTTCTGTTCATCAAACCCTCTGAACCACTTTGAACGGCGTGTGATGTGGCCTTAAAGGCAGCATGACTCAAGATTCGGCCCGTTTTTAAACCATTTTCGACCATATCCCCAATTTTAATAACCTCGGCGAATGGTCTACCCATAACAGACATCATGTTCTGGAAGTAGTCCGCCTCTTGGGCCTGTAGGAAAACCGTAGCCATTTATGGTTCGTCCATTTGAGGGTTTACCCTGGCGGCTTGCTCGCGCCATTTGACACCATATTCACAAAAACATTTTGCGGTTTTCTAGACACAGAGTTCTCTTTTTAGATTTTTCACTCTTGCTTTCTCTTTTTCTTTTTCTTTTTTGTTTTCTTTGTTTTTTTTCACTCTTTTCTTTTCTTTTTTGTCACTCAGTTTATTTAATGGCTATGATCGAATCCGATGGGGATTTCCTACGTATCATGACGCCGCATGAATAAGATAATTATGTAGTTCAGAAAAATAAAAAATGAAGTAAATAAACTAACTTTTTACAACACTCAAACTATGAAAGCGTTTAGAAAAAAAAATATAAAAAAATATAATATATATATATATATATATATATTTTTTTTTTTTGCATTTCGATTTTTTTTTCTTTTGAAATTTTCGAAGGAAAGACTTTTAAAGAGGAAAGAAAGCATTTTTGGGTTTTTGATTTTTGATTTTGTTTTTGAATTTCTGGGCAAAAGACTTCTAAAAATGGTGGAAAATATTTTTTGGGATTTTGATTTGATTTCTTTTCTTCTTCTTTTTTTTCGAATGAAAGACTTGTACAAAGAAAAAATATTTTTGGGTTTAAAAAAACTTCTTATCTTTTTATTTGTTTGGATTTTTCTAAGAAAAGACTCATAAAGAATGAATTAAAGGAATTTGTTTTTTGGATTTTTAAAAATTAGGGCCGGAATAGATGAGGTTTGCCTACGTATCTCACATCCGCTGAGAATCAGACCCGCATAGTTCGGTCAGATTAGGAATAAAATAAATAAACTAACTCTTTTTTTGGATTTTGAATTCCTTTTATTTTTCCAAAAGAAAGGCTTATAATTGAAGAAAGAAAATATTTTTGGATTTTAATTTATTATTATTTTTTTGAGAATTTTTGAAAAGAAAGACTTCTAAAGAAGAAAGAAAATACTTTTTTGATTTTTGATTTTTGTTTTTTCGAATATTTTGGAAAAAGACTTCTAAAAAGGTAGAAAATATATTTTTTTGAATTTCGATTTTTTTTTGGGGAATTTCGAAAGAAAAATTTCTAAAGAAGAAAGGAAACATTAAACTTCTGAAAATATTTTTGGATTTTTAGAAGAAAAGAAAATATTTTTAAATTTATTTTAAAATTGGGGTCTCAAAGAAAGACATTTCTAAAGAACGAAGTAAAGAAAAATATTTTTGGATTTTTCAAAAACCGTGGGTCGGAACCGATGAGATTTGCCTACATATCCCACATCCGTTGAGAATTAGACCCGCGTAGTTCGGTCAGTTTTGACGGAACATGGGGAAGAAGCATGACTTTTGAAAACATTGGCTTATTTTCTTTCTCTTTTGTTTTTCAAACGTTCGGCAGACTTTCGAAAATTTTCAAATACCTACCTTTCACTCTTTTTTTCCCCATATTCTAGAAACCGATCAACATGCAAGCCGAAACAAACATATGCACAAGTAGCACGTAAAAATGCATCAGGGTGGTATTTTATATTGGGTACACCTGTCCTAGACGGACCCAACCCTTGTGTTGAGTCCCCAAAGTCAAATGCACGTGATGCAAACAAACGTTCCTACTAGTGATCCAACATTAGGCTATGTTATTCTAGGTTTAAATCCTGGGTGTGTTGTTCTAGACCTGACTTACCCGAGCGGACAACTCGAGCCGAGAGGGGGCAGCGTACCGGGAATACAGAAGCTTCACCGGCTTTGCAAGTTGTCTGATCCTCGTTCTAAAATTAAGGGTATGACTCTAACAGAAAATAAGCCATGCGAAGCACATGCTTCCCAAAAGATTTAGAAGACTCAGAGAGAAGAAGGGTGTCGTAACAATTTTATATACAGTTCAAGCAATATAAAAGCGGTAAAAAGCGGCATTTAGCACATTAGGCTCAAACACGTAAAAAATCAGATAATAAATAAAAGCCAAGTATAACAGCTATTCTAAGCTCGAATTCTTAACCCTGAACCAGAAGTTCTGGATTCTTGTCCCCAGCGGAGTCGCCAGAGCTGTCACACCTCCTTTTTCTCGAGGGGGTAGGGAATAGGGGAGTTTTTCCAATTAAAGTGACATTATTCGAAATGGGATTATTTGTTTCAGTCAGAGTCGCCACTTGGAATAATTTATGGTGTCTCAAGTCACCGGTTTATTTTAAATCACAAATCGAGGAAATGTGACTCTATTTTGTGGTCTGCGAACACAGAAGACCTGATAAGGAATTCTGTTAACCCGGGAGAAGGTGTGAGGCACTCCAGAGTTCCATAGTTTTAGCACGGTCGCTCAACTATTAATGATTGGCCTAATTATCTGATTTAATACATGCTTAAAACTTATTGTGTATTTTTAACTTTTAACCGCTTTTAATAATTTATAGAACTTATTTGAATAAGTCACGATATCGCACACTCATTTATTTTTGTACATATTGCGAATCGCGTCACGTGAAACGCACCCGCGATTTACAACATGCTTATTTTTATTATTATTCGAAGTTGAAGTAAAGTCGTGTGAAACGCGCACTTGAGTTGGGGTTTACATATCATTTTTGTGGTGATTTTTAGCTTGGTTTCCAGTTGGTTCGGGGGCTGGAGTTTAGGTGATGAATTGCTGGATTTTTCGAAAGAAAGCCGAAGAAAGAATGACACGAGTAGAAATTCTCTTATCCTAGAAGAAGAAAAAATAAATTTCTCTCAATTCCCTCCTCCCTTTTTTTTCTCCTTCTCTCCTTTTTCCCCCTCACATTTCTCTTCTATTTATAGAAAAAGTTCGGAATTTTCAGACTTTTTTTTTAATTTTATTTTTTATTGTTTTATATTTTAATTAAAAAGAATTTTCACTTCCCATTTTTCTTATTTTTTTAAAAAAATAATTGCTTAATTTCCTTTACTTTTATTTTTTAATTTCTCACTTTTTAAATTTTAATATATTTAAAATCCCACTTTTATTACTTTTTTTTTATTTCCCACTTATTTTACTTTTCTTTTTTTAAATTTCCACTTACTTTTACTTTTATTTTAAAAAATCAGATACCCTTACTTTTATTTTTTAATTCCAACTTTATTTTACTTTTCATTTTTTAAAATTTTCACATTCTTTTACTTTTATTTTTTTAATTTTTTACTTTCTTTTTTTTTATTAAATAATTTCTACCTACTTTTACTTTTACTTTATAATTTTATATTTCTACTTTTACTATTTTATTAATTCCCATCCGCAATTTTTTTAAAAATAAAATAACAATTATTAATTTGTATTTATTTTTGGGTTTTGTTTTAATTCATTTTATTTAAAAATAAAGAAAAAAAATAATACTAATATTAATAGTTGACCTTTTAAATTATTATTAATTTTTACCCTATATAAAAAAATGTAACAAAACTAAAAAATATATTTTACATTTCTAAAAATATTTACATAGTAGAAGGTTATAAAAATTCAATTATAGTAAAAAATTATGTGCTCATAGAGCTTACAAATATTAGTATGATAATTTGTAATTGGCTACTAAGAGGCCTAGTTCAAACAAAACCCTTCCTAGAAGGTGGCTGCGTAGATTAGGTGCTCTTCAAAAGAATTATATTTGTATGTGAGATTTGAAAGTTCTATTAATAAAATAAAAGGCTCTAAGCGTTGAATTACTTTTATGAACTGTCTTACACTCTTACTTAGTTACTTAATGGCTTGAAATTATATTAAATAAAATATAACTCTATAATAAATTTATAATTACTAGAATATTTCATTACAAGTCTTTTATTTTAATATTTTATAATTCTATACTTAGTTTCTTAATTTTCATTTAATTTTTAAGTTTATTAAATAAGTAAAAAAGCTAACTGTTGCAAACTTTAAAAACTTAGTCATTGTCAAAAGAATAGGCGTTGCCAAACTCAATGCTTAAATAATTTTTTTTTAAATGACACTTAAGGCCCACGAACCCGTCCCGTCCCGTCCTATCCCATTTGTTAGCGGGACGGGATGGGCCTACCGTCCGTCCCGTCCCGTCCCATCCCGTTTGTTAGCGGGACGGGATGGGCCTACCGTCCGTCCCGTCCCGTCCCATCCCGTTTGTTAGCGAGACGGGATGGGCCTACCGTTTCGTCCCGTCCCATCCCGTTAATTTTATCCCGTCTCGTCCCGTCTCGTCCCGTCCCGTTGGTCAACCATAGTTTTACCCTTATTATTAATCACTCATTTTCAAGCTTATTTTTCAAGACTTTTTGAAATGCTATCATTATTAGGGATTATATGATGAAATACATACTATATTTATTATTTATTAAGGAGCGTAAAAAATTCAAAGTGGACAAGTAAAAATGAACGAAAGGAATGTATAACAAAGAGCTTCGTTTTAACCAATAAAATATTACTAGTTTTCCTCTTATCTTATATAAAGTGGTGTCAGAGTTAGGCTGCACGCACCTAACTAAATCAACTACATGTTGGTTACTCTGTTCAGTGTTCACTAGACTTTGACAAATGGTGAAAAACCACCTTTGATTTGCATCAATTGAAATTTGTACCTAAACGACACTGTTAACTGCTTTCTATATCTTTTGATGTGATACACAATAAGCTTGAGGAAACTATGGAGAATTTTAAACAGTTTTGCTAGTTCAAATGAACCACACCTCCTACCAGGGTAAGTGTGGGGGTGGGAGAGGCTGTTGATTGAGGGTTTGTTTGTGGGGAGTGGAGATGGAGGTTGATACTATATCTTTTTAAACTTGGATGAACTTAAATAAAGCAGAATAGATATAGAAGATTTATATAATCGCTTCTAACTTATTTGTGATTGAGAAGTAAAGTTGTCCTTGCGTATGTATGATTCGAAAGACCAGAGAAATTGGTCATTTCTATGCATTTTCCAGCTAACAAGATATCATCCAATTGTAGCAGAGGAGTCAAGAATTTGTTGTGAATTCATGATAGAAGAAGCGGCACATCCAAATATGGTGGCCAAAAACACAAGAACTCTATCATCTTGTTTGGATTGTTGTTACATGTCGTTTCATAATATATTATATTGTATTGTATTGTATCGTATTGTATTGATGAATATAATATTTGGATTGATTGCATCGTTTATCGTCGTTTTATGATGCCACACACTAACAATATGAAGAATAATCTTGCAATATTACTAAGAAAAAATTGGATACGGGAGTAGAATTATTATATAAAAAAATAGGGTAAATAATAAAATACAATTATTTAATAGTAAGGAAGGACAAAATGAGAGGAAAAAGCAAGGAAACGATGCCGCCACATCAAATCCGCCGCTACGTAACGATAGATTTAACAATACGATACAATAATATAAAGTAACAATCAAAACAAACATTGTATTTAAACTAACAATACAATACAATACAATACAATACAATACAATACGTAGCAATCAACCAAACAAGCCGTAAAGGGTGAAGAAAGAATACTTCCATAATGGGCAAAAAATCATACTGAATACCGTAAATCAATTTGTATATAAACATTAATAGTAAACAGTAACAAACCTCATCCTCACATAATACAATCAACAAAATATGTAATAAAAAAAATGGATTTTACATCAAATCAATAATAACATATGTAACATAATTAAATAATTCCCCGAGAAAAATCTTTGTTTACAAGAACATCAAGAATCCACCAACAATTGCCAAAACAAGTGATTCAAAACACCCCAACTCATCATCCTATGAGAAGATTATGGCGACGTAGAATCCGGAGATGCTACAGCTATCGCTTTGCCATTATCAGCATCAGGACTATCAGCGGCCGGGGCAATGTCCACTACTGGTGCCGGTGCCGGTGCTGGTGCTGGTGTTGGTGGTATGTCAGTCCCAAAAATAGCTTCAGGAAGTGAAACTTTATCCACCTGATAAACAGCAACAGGATAAGTAGCGCGAACCGCGCTACTAACTTTAGTATTAGCCCATCCTGAGGTTAACTGAACGGTCCCAGACATATCAGTGAAGTTCAAAGAATATAATTCTCCTCCAGCAAATGTATTAACAGGGCTAATTTTACTAAGGTTCTTGAAATCAGCTAAACTATAGTAATGTGGCAATGCATGGAAAAGACAAAGGGATTTAAGTTAATCAGCTGTGAGATTGGAAAGTAATGGTTTCTTGAGTTTGGAAAAGGCTGAGTCTTTGTGTTGTTGGCTTGTTTTTGGAATGTGTCGATTTGAGGTAGTCGAGGAACGTGTGGAAAGGGCCTGCTACTGAGAGTAATTCAGTTATGTTTGTGTATTCTGGACCTGGTGCTGATGCAGGAGATAGAATTGGAGATTCAATTGCTTGGCCATTTACTGAAGTTGAAAGGGCTAATAGCAGACTAATGAACATGACAAAAATGGAGTAGTCCATTTTCTTGTGCTGATGTAAACTGAACCTGCAAGTTCAAGATCTATAGCTCAACCATTAAAATCTCAGCAAATCGAATACAAAGTATTTGCATCTTTAACATGAAGGAAAAACATGGAAAATTCAGGTCAATTTCACATGTCATCACGGAACTTTACTCACTATAACAGTAGTTCCAAAACTATTATTTGTCCAATTAAAGTAACTAAATTATATCTGAATTCGTATTAACTCAAATACTGTCGTTGGACTTTACCCACGGTGACAATAAAGTCATCAAACTACTTTCTATCACTGAATTCTCAATAGAGTACATTATCTTTCCAAGTTCAAAATGCTTGTAATTGCAGCAAAATTTTGAAAAATAAAAAAGAAAGAAAAATGCAATTTATCAAACTGGCTGAACAAAGAAGCAGATCTACCCCATACACAAATTAATAAGAGGACATAATGAAAAAGAAAAAAGAAATGGTGCATAGAAGAAATAAGGGGAAGTGAAGATATTAGAAACAAAGAATTATCAAGGGAAAATGCAAGGACAAAAGAGTGATAATGAGAGAACTGACCTGAGACAGAAAAGCTCAGAGAGACAAAAAGGATTAGGGACTAAAGGGTATGGAACTGAAGATACAAAGAGAGATTATATAAAGAGAAAGTTACAAATTTTACAAGTGAAAAATGTAGGAGTAGAAGTTCAAGTCTTTTGCTTGAGACTATGATTATTTTCACTTTTGGTGTTTCCTATTTTGAGGCCGACACAAGTCCCGACTTGACAGTAACTTTAATGACATGACTTTAAGGAAAAGAGTTTATGTGAGTTGGCCTATCTATGTCTTTTAGATTCTCAATTAATTTATTTTTGGATATTTCTCCTAGAGTCTCCAAATTTGTACTCTATTCATCTTTCCATTTCTATATTCTTGTTTCAATCATCCTATTTCAAAACTTCTCATTCAACGAATTCAAATTCACGTCGTAAAATTCTTTTACTAATAACATGTGATATTTGAATTTCACCGACTCACGTCCGTATAGGGTTCTTAAAAGGAAAATCGTTCCATATAAGGAATCTCTATTCCTAGGACTTTAATGGTTCTTTGAAAGCCACACGATGATGTTTTAATGCTTCCTATTTTATTTCTAGAGCTCAAGCTTGAGACTTTTGGTACGAGTGAAATGATCTTATATTTCACCATATACTTGTGTGATTTCATCTCTCAATGTAGTACTGTGGTTTTGACTTACTAATTGCATGATTTATAGTACTCTTCACGGTTTTTGAATATTATTTCGTCTTTCTATTATCTTCGTCCTAAAATATTTATTACTTTTTGCTTCTCATACACTAAATGAAATTAACTTTAAAAGTATAATCTCGCCAATTTAATGGGAGAAAACTCTCAACTTATAAGATCGATTAAAATAATGTTTATAGTTTCACAAATGTGCAATGGTATTAGAAAGAGATACACCGATAAAAGTACTCTTGAAGATACGTTCTTACCTTACAAAAGTTATGAATATTTTCAAAATTTAAGCCATTTATATTTTACGTGTACATATTAAATCACTACATAGTGAATCAATTCTTACCAAATTAAAGGTAAGCTTTATTTTCCATGAAAGGAGTAATTAATTGTGAACTTCGCATACTTTATTTATGTTTGCTTACACTTTGTGCCTCATAACGTGCCTGTTTTAAGTGTAAACCCCTTTTAGTTTTGTCTTAATATAAACAACATTTCTTCTAGTTATATTTTCCAAATAAAGATACAATAAAACGAATTTAACTACCAAAAAGATATGGTAAGTACCGCTTCATCTTTAACTAAAAGCATTGAGACTCGAATTCAGAGGCTGACCCATGATTTAAAAGTGACGGGACACCACTATCAAATAAAAATTTGAGCAAATGTTAAAGCGGGAATTGAATCCAGGCAGTGGACTATATGTTAAGTTGTGCTCCCCCAAATTGACCAATACAACTGTCTAAGCTTTGAGTCTTAGGGTAACGATCGAAATATATACCTATTATTTAATATATGTACACATATATACATATATTTTTTTTCGAAATTATCGGGGATCGATGACCGTTCTACCTAAGGGTAGGTTCGCCTCTGCTCGAACCCCGAGTATAGTCGCCTTCAATAAGAAACGCGAATTCGAATTAGTCGTGCCCCAATATAAATATCGGACATTGGGTGGTCGGAAAACTTAAACGAAAAGAAAAACTAATTTTAAATAGTATCATCGGTATTCTAATTTACCAACGACAAAAGAATGGAGAATGATAGTTCTGCTATTAGCTGAGCTGTTTAAAGCAAACATACAACTTAAAATACAAATATCAAGTACGTAATTGATAAAATAAGCTAAGATGGGCCAAAAATGAATTGGCATTGTCCTTATTCACCAATGGCTTCACGTGAAGAACAATCTAATGCTTGTTTTTTTCTTCATTTCTTTAAAGAAAATAAATAATAAATTTAAATTTTATATACAGATAATATAGAAATTTATTGCATTATTAGTGTAATTTAACTGTTTATAACAAGTTTTCAATTTGTCAAACTATCATATAATAATCAACACGAAAAAGTTATATATTATTATATGTCATTTATATTTGACATATAAAAATTTTATACATACTATTAAATCATAAAACTTAAATAATAATAATAACAACAACAACAACAATAATAATAATAATAATAATAATAATAGTAATATAAGTTCAAATGGGGACAGCTGTGGTAGTTCTCTACATAGACAAGCCACAAAGCAATAGACATCTTGGTCAAATGAAAATAATAATTCGACCGAATTGAGGTTCCTAAAAGGTAACAATGAAGGTACAAGAAAATGGACATATGTTAGTTGCTTTGTTGCTGTCAAAAACAAACCAAGTTCTTTGAACCGACATTTATTATATCTATCAACCATTTTTTTCTCCTTAATTACAGGTTTCAAATAGGAGCACTAGGTAAGGAAAAAAACTCCCCCCTCTAAAAGATCTTAGGGACGCAAATTCAAATTAAGCGGAACTTCAATAATACCTAATATCACATGAGAAACAAAAAAAATCATTTTCTTTAGAAAAGAAATCTTTTAATCCTTCCTTTTAGCATTTTTGTAATGTGATTTGGGTTCTTCATCAACTAATTCTTTTTAACGATTTTAGCTTAAATAAATAGATTCACCAATTTCTGGAGGTGACTCAAGATTTATTAATTTAATATTTAATATTAAAATTTAAAATATCCAGAAATTACACGAGAAGGCTATAAGTGTTAAGTTTAGAATTTTAATAATGTTCAATAATCTAAAAAAGACATCTTATTGTGTGCAAATTTGGAGAGCAACGACATTGGTGAAAGGAAAGAAGATCATACTCAACGACTATGTATTTCAAACTTTTCATCAAATGGAAAAAGAATCAATCAATCAAAGAACAAAGAAGGAAAGTCAATCAATCAGCCCTGCCAAAGATCCTCAAGCACGCAAGAATGAAAAGAGAGCTAATCACGGCTAGAGACCAAATGAAGAACAATCTGCGGAAGCTCTAATCAAGGAGAAATGGAGGAACCAACTCGTCAAGATTAAGGATGAATCTAGTTACCCTTTCAATCTAGATTCATGAGGCTACCCTTGGGTTTCACTCTTAGATGTATATTAGGCGCCATCACGGTCCCGTCGGTGGAAAATTTTGGGTCATGACAGTTGGTATCAGAGCGCTAGGTTACATAGGTCTCACGAGTCACGAGCAAGCTTAGTAGAGTATGAAGGATCGGTACAGAGTCATATGTACTTATCTATCAGAGGCTATGAAGTTTAGGAACAATATCTCTTCTTTCTTATTCTGTCGTGCGATTATATTCTATCATCGATGATTGAACCATTCTACTCTTATTCTCTCGCAGATGGTGAGAACACATAATACCTCTACCGATGGTCAGGGACCAGAATCCCTGGTGGCAACTATGGACATGCGTTGAGGTCGAGGCCGAGGTCGTGCTAGAGGCCGAGGCAGAGGCCGATGTAGAGCTTAGTCCAGAGCTCGAGCAGCTGCACCTGTTGTAGAACCTCAGGTGGACCTTCAGGAGGAGGTTCCAGTTCAGAATGTACCAGTTGGACCAGTTCAGGTCCCGGAAGGATTCATAGCCACTCCAGTACTTCAGGACGCTCTAGTCCGTTTGGTAAGTCTTACGGAGGGCGTGACCCAGAATGGTACATTTCCAGTGGCACCAGCCATCTCACATGCTGGGGGAGGAGCAAAAACTCCCACTACTCCCGCTCCGGAGTAGATGGCTCCCCAGAATCAAGCTCCAGCCCTGCCAGTTGGGGTAGTTCAGCCGATTATTGCGGCACAAGTCGGATATGGGCCAACTATGTCTTCTGAGGCTTTATGGAGATTGGACAGGTTTACCAAGCTCTTTCCTGTTCACTTTAGTGGTGCTCCTTCAGAGGATCTCCAGGAGTATCTTGATAGCTGTCACGAGGTTCTACGAAATATGGGTATAGTGGAGATCAATGGGGTCGATTTTGCTGCATTTCAGATGACTGGTTCCGCTAAGAAATGGTGGAGAGATTACTTGTTGACCAGATCAGCTGGGTTACCTGCTCTTACTTGGGACCAATTCTCTCAGCTCTTCATAGAGAAGTTTCTGCCTATCACATTGAGAGAGGAGCGTCATCATCAGTTTGAGCGTCTCCAGCAGGGCAGTATGACTGTTACTCAGTATGAGACCCGTTTTGTGGATTTGGCCCGTCATGCTATTCTTCTACTTCCCACCGAGAGAGAGAGGGTGAGGAGGTTTATTGATGGACTTGCTTAGCCTATCAGATTGCAGATGGCTAAGGAGACTGGGAGTGAGATTTCTTTTCAGGCGGTTGCTAATGTCGCCAGACGAGTCGAAATGGTTCTTCCTGACAATAGACCTCGTCATTCCAGTGAGTTCAGCGGTGCCTCATCTAGAGGCAGGAGTAATTTTGGTAGAGGCCATCCTCCCAAGCCGTTTCATTCAGTGTTCCAGGCATCCCACGGTGCCACAGGTGGTCGTGGCCCTCAGATGCATTATTCCGACCAGCTAGCCTACAGTGCACCACCAACTCCTATTAGTGCACCTCCACTCCAGAGTTATCAGGGTGGTTATTCAGGTCGACATGGTCAGTTTCAGGGTCAACAGTCACAACAACCGAGGTTATGTTATACTTGTGGTGATCCGAGGTATATTGCTAGATTTTGCCCTCGGGCAACGGGCATCTCACAGCATTAGAGTTCACGTGCCATAGTTCTGGCACCACTTGCTCAGCCAGCTAGAGGCAGGGGTCAGGCAGCCAAAGGTAGAGGCCAGACTGTTAGAGGTGAAGGTCAGGTCGTTAGAGGTGGAGACCAGCCAATTAGAGGTCGTCCCAGGGACGTAGTTCAGGGTGGTGGGCCCCAACCCCGGTGTTATGCTTTCCCAGCCAGTTCTGAGGCTGAGTCATCTGATACTGTTATCACAGGTACTATTTTAGTTTGCAGTAGAGATGCTTCAGTTCTATTTGATCCGGGATCTACTTACTCCTATGTGTCATCCTATTTTGCTTCCTATTTGGTTGTGCCCCGTGATTCTTTGAGTGCTTCTATGTATATGTCCATACTAGTGGGAGATACTATTGTTATAGATCATGTTTATCGTTCATGTGCGGTCACCATTGGGAGTCTTGAGACTCGGGTAGATCTTCTACTTCTTGACATGGTTGATTTTGATGTCATATTGGGTATGGATTGGCTGTCCCCTTATCATGCTATATTGGATTGTCATGCCAAGATAGTGACCCTAGCTATGCCGGGGTTACCTCAACTAGAGTGGAAGGGAACTCCTGGCCATTCTGCCAGTACGTTTATTTCTTATATGAATGCTCGATGTATGGTAGAGAAAGGGTGTCTAGCCTATTTGGCTTATATCCGCGATCCCAGTGCGGATGTGACTTCTATGGACTCAGTACCAGTTGTTCGTGAATTTCCAGAAGTATTTCTTGTAGATTTGCCGGGGATGCCACCCGACAGAGATATTAACTTATGTATTGATTTGTCTCCGGGCACTCAGCCTATTTCTATTCCACCATACCGTATGGCCCCGCCAGAGTTGAACGAAATGAAAGAGCAGTTACAAGACTTGCTTGATCTGGGATTCATTAGACCCAATGTCTTGCCTTAGGGTGCACCAGTATTATTTATAAAGAAGAAAAATGGCTCTATGCGGATGTGTATAGACTATCGGCAGTTGAACAAGGCCACTATCAAAAACAAATATCCGCTGCCAAGAATTGATGACTTATTTGATCAGCTTCAGGGTGCCAAGGTATTTTCGAAGATCGATTTGAGGTCTGGTTACCATCAGTTGAAGATTAGGGCATCTGATGTCCCTAAAACAGCTTTTCGAACTCGGTATGGGCATTGCGAATTCCTAGTGATGTCATTTGGGTTGACAAATTCCCCAACAGCATTTATGTATTTGATGAATCGGGTGTTCAAGCCTTATTTGGATTCTTTTGTGGTTGTATTCATTGATGATATCTTGATTTACTCTAGTAGTTGAGAGGAACATGAGCAGCATCTTCGAAGTGTGCTTCACACCTTGAAGAATAATCAGTTATATGCCAAGTTTTTCAAAATGTGAGTTTTGGTTAGACTCAGTTGCCTTTTTGGGGCATGTTGTATCGGCAGAAGGCATAAAGGTGGACCTAAGAAGATTGAGGTTGTTCAAAATTTGCCTAGACCTACTTCAGTTATAGAGATCCAGAGTCTCCTGGGTTTAGCAGGTTATTATCGTCGGTTCGTGAAAGGGTTTTCATCTATCGCTAGCCCATTGACCAGATTGACCCAGAAAGGTGTCCCATTCAGATGGTCAGACGAGTGTGAGTTGAGCTTTCAGAAGCTCAAGACTGCTTTGACTACGACGCCAGTGTTGGTATTACCCACATGTTCAGGATTGTATACGGTATATTGTGACGCATCTCACATTGGGCTTGGTGCAGTATTAATGCAAGATGGCAAGGTAATTGTATATGTGTCGCGGCAGTTGAAAGTTCACGAGAAGAATTATCCTGTTCATGACTTAGAATTGGCAGCCATTGTTCATGCGCTGAATATTTGGAGGCATTACCTCTACGGTGTCTCGTGTGAGGTATTTACTGTTCATCGTAGCCTTCAGTATCTGTTCAAACAAAAAGTTCTTAATTTGAGGCAGAAAATATGGTTGGAGTTGTTGAAAGACTATGATATCACCATTTTGTATCACCTCGGAAAGGCTAATGTGGTGGTCGATGCTTTGAGTAGAAAGGCTGTGAGTATGGGAAGTCTTGCGTATATTCCAGTTGGTGAGAGGCCATTAGCTGCAGATGTTCAGACTTTGGCTAATTAGTTCGTGAGGTTAGTTGTTTCAGAACCCAGTCGGGTTCTAACTTACACAGTCACTCGGTCTTCTTTATATGGGCGCATCAGAGAGAGGCAGTTTGATGATCCTCATTTACTTGTCCTTAAGGACACGGTGCGACACGGTGATGCCAAACAAGTTGCTGTGGGGGAAGATGGAGTTCTTCAAATGCAGGGTCGTATTTGTGTGCCTAATGTGGATGGGCTTCGTGAATTAATTCTTGAAGAAGAACATAGTTCCAGGTATTCTATTCATCCGGGTACCGCCAAAATATATTAAGATTTTTGGCAACATTATTAGTGGAGGAGAATGAAAAATGATATAGTTACATATGTAGCTCGGTGTCTGAATTGTCAGCAAGTTACGTACGAGCATGAGAGACCTGGTGGTTTGCTTCAGAAGTTAGAAATTCCTGAGTGGAAGTGGGAGAATATCACTATGGATTTTGTTGTTGGGCTCCCATGGACTCAGAGAAAATTTGACGCAGTTGGGTCAGGTTGACCAAGTCAGCACATTTCATTCCAGTGGCAGTTACCTATTCTTCAGAGAGGTTAGCTGAAATTTACCTTCGTGAGAATGTCCGCCTTCACGGTGTGCCCGTGTCTATTATTTCAGATCGAGGTACGCAGTTTACCTTATATTTCTGGAGGGATGTGCAGCATGAGTTAGGCACGCGAGTGGAGTTGAGTACATCATTTCATCCACAGACAGACAGGCAGTCAGAGTGCACTATTCAAATATTAGAAGATATGATCCGCGGTTGTGTTATAGACTTTGGAGGTTTATGGGATCATTTATTTCCACTTGCGGAGTTTGCATATAATAATAGCTACCGGTCGAGCATTCAAATGGATCCATATGAGGCATTATACGGAAGGCGATGCCGATCGCCAGTTGGTTGGTTTGAACCGGGAGAGGCTCGATTGTTGGGTACCGATTTGGTACAGGATGCCTTGGATAAGGTCAAGATTATTCATGATCGACTTTCCACAACTCAGTCTAGGCAAAAGCGTTATGCTGACCGCAAAGTTTATGATATTGCATTCATGGTTGGAGAAAGAATATTGCTCCGGGTTTCACCTATGAAAGGTGTAATGAGGTTCGGAAAGAAGGGCAAGTTGAGCCCTAGGTATATCGGACCCTTTGAAATTCTTGAAAGGGTGGGTGAAGTAGCCTAAAGGCTTGCATTACTACTTAGTTTATCAGCGGTTCATCCGGTGTTCCATGTGTCTATGCTCCAAAAATATCATGGTGATCCATCCCATGTGTTAGATTTCAGCTCTGTCCAGTTGGACAAGGATTTGACTTACGAGGAGGAGCCGATGGCAATTCTAGCTCGGCAAGTTCGCCAGTTGAGATCAAACAGTTACTCTTCAGTTCGAGTGCAGTGGAGAGGTCAGCCGATTGAGGCAGCTACTTGGGAGTCCGAGTCCGATATGCGGAGTAGATATCCCTATTTTTTCACCAGCCCAAGTACTTTTCAATGTCCGTTCGAGGACGAAGGGTTGTTTTAGAGGTGAAGAATGTGATGACCCAAAAGGTCATCTTATGTTTTAGAACTCGAATCTGCACTCTTAAGCCTTAAAAATCTCATTTTTATCCTCCTCGATTTGCGTTTTCAATCCGGGCAGGTTTCCGAAAAACTTTTATGCTGAAAACTAATGAAAATAAGAATTTTTGCCTTAAAAGTTGATTTTACTTGACTTCGGTCAACATTTTTGGTAAAAGGGCCCAGATCCATGCTTTGACGGTCACGGTAGGTCCGTATCAAATTATGGGACCTGTGCGTATGCCCAGAATCGAATTCGGAGGTCCCTATCTTGAGTTATGAATTTTTGATGAAAATTAAATGTTTGGAAATTATTTGTTTTTAAGAATTGATTGATATTTGGCATTGTTAGTATCAGGTTCGTATTTTGGTTCTGGAGCCCGGTACAAGTTCATTATGATATTTAAGGCCTGTCTGTAAAATTTGGTGAGAAACAGAGTTGATTTGACGTGATTCAGACGTCCAGTTGAGAAAATAGAAATTTTAAAGCGTTCTTGAGAATTTCATTTGATTTGGTGCTAAATTCGTAGTTCTAGGTGTTATTTTGGCGATTCAATCACGCGAGCAAGTTCGTATGATATTTTTAGACTTATGTGCATGTTTGGTTTGGAGCCTCGAGAACTTGGGTGAGTTTCGGATAGGCTACAGAGTGAGATTTGGCTTGGAAAATACTACTGGTGCATCTGATATTATTGCAGGCCTATGATCTCACATTTGCGAGATCAGGCATCGCAATTGCGACCTCTGAGAGGTTCGCATTTGTGAGCTTCTCATTGCAAATTCGAAGAGAAGCTAGGCCAATAGTTTTCGCATTTGCGAGTTTTCGTTCGCATTTGCGAAGGGAGTTAGGGAAGGGCAGTGATCGCAAATGCGATCATTTAGTCGCATTTGCAAAGATTCCAAGGTCGCAATTGCGAACTTATCTTCACATTTGTGAAGGCAGCAAAAGTGTAAAGGGCTTTGCTTTTGCGAAGACTCCTTCATATTTGCGAGCTTCGCATTTGCGAAGCTCAGGTCGCAAATGCGACATCTGCAACTGATCAAAATGACTTTTGGACGGGAATTTTCATTCATTTCCCGAATTTTCAAGACCTAAAACACAAGAGACGATTTTTCAAAGACCCTTTTCTTCCCCAAATCATAAGTAAGTGATTCTAAAGTGGTTTCTTTCAATCTTTCACTATATTTTACAAGATTTCAACCTAAAATCTAAGGTTTTTATGGTAGAATTAGGGGTTTTGGGTAGAAACTAGGGATTTCGGAAATTTGAGGATTTAGACCTCAATTTGAGGTCGGATTTCAAAACAAATTATATATTCGGGCTCGGGGGTGAATGGGTAAATGGATTTTGGTCCGAACCTCGGGTTTTGACCAAGTGGGCCCGGGGTCGATTTTCAACTTTTTGGAGAAAAAATTGGGAAATCTAAATTTATGCAATGTAATTGATTTCTTAAGCAATATTTGATATTATTGAGTCATTTTTGAATATATAAGAGTGGTTTGGAGGTGAATTCCAAAGGAAAAGATGTGATTGAGAATTAGGTGGCCTTCAGAGCAAGGTAAGTGTTGTGTCTAACCCTGACTTGAGGGAATTAGGAACCTTAGATTATCTTGCTAAGTGAAATTCATGTGAGCGGCGTTTATGTGAGGTGATGAGTACTTATGCGCCGCCAATTTACCTATTTTCCATGTTTTCCAGTGTTTCTTATATTGTCTCATTCCTATGCCTAATTGCTATGTGTTATACTTGTGTTATTAAATTTATCGTTCTTATCGTGTTTACGGATTTTCTGGTGATAATTGAGTTTTTATTTTAAAGTTGAAATTGATGTTATGGAACCAAATGTTGAAGTAAGGTTTGTACTTGTTATTCGATCTCCCTATTGTTATATATGCATTGCATTATGGTAAGGGAGAGTGTTAATGCACAAAGGGTGATGCCGTGCCATATTGTGAGTGTTAACGCACGAAGGGTGATGCCGTGCCATATTATGAGTGTTAATGCACGAAGGGTGATGCCGTTCCATATTGTGAGTGTTAATGCATTAAGGGTGATGTCGTGCCATGATATGAGAGTTAATGCACGAAGGGTGATGTCGTGCCGTTTCTATTAATTTTATGGTGAGATTGAGAGTAAAAGCACGAAGGTTGATGCCGTGCATTTTTCCTTACTGTATTTACTATTCCTGTTGATTCATGGTACATTGACTACTCCGGTGATCATTATGTTATAGTTCTTCATCTTGTATTCCCCTCAATATGTTCCCCTCCCAACATTTCCTGTTTAGTTCTTCATTTACTGTTATTTGTATATACATTGTTAAATTGTACAGGTTGATTTGTAGGTGCCTTGCCTTAGCCTCGTCACTACTTCATCGAGGTTAGGTTCGATGCTTACCACTACATAGGGTCGGTTGTACTGATACTGCACTCTGCACTTTCTGTGCAGATTTTGTTACCGGTTCGATTTGATTCAGATTTTGCTATTGGTCCGCTGTCCGGAGACTCAATGTGGATATGTCGGCGTTCACAGACCTTGAAGTCCCCGTCTATCTTTTATGTTCTACTATTTCTTTCAATCAGACAGTAGTATTTCTTTCAGACTATTACTTGTAGTAAATTCTAGAATGCTCGTGAATTGTGACTCCAGATCCGGGTGGTAGTAATTAGTACAGTTTTATGATATTCCACACTTATTATATTTCATCTTAGTTAATTATTTTTAATTACTGAATAGAAATAAGGAATTGGTTTAATGATTCTCTAACGTTGGCTTGCCTATCAAGTGAAATGTTAGGCGCCATCACGGTCCCGTCGGTGGAAAATTTTGGGTCGTGACAGTTGGTATCAGAGTGCTAGGTTACATAGGTCTCACGAGTCACGATCAAGCTTAGTAGAGTCTAAAGGATCAGTACGGAGACACCTGTACTTATCTCTCAAGGCTATGAAGTTTAGGAACAATATCACTTCTTTCTTATTCTGTCGTGCGATTATATTCTATCATCGATGATTGAACCATTCGACTCTTATTCTCTCGCAGATGGTGAGAACTCGTAATACCTCTACCGATGGTTAGGGACCAGAACCCCCGATGGCAACTATGGACAGGCGTTGAGGTCGAGGCCGAGGTCATGCTAGAGGCCGAGGTAGAGCTCAGTCCAGAGCTCGAGCAGCTAAACCTGTTGTAGAACCTCAGGTGGACCTTCAGGAGGAGGTTCTAGTTCAGAATGTACCAGTTGGACCGGTTCAGGTCCCGGAAGGATTCATAGCCACTCCATTACTTCAGGACGCTCTAGTCCGTTTGGTACTGATGCTGCACTCTGCACTTTCTGTGCAGATTTTGATACCGGCTCGGGTTGATTGAGAATTTGCTATTGGTCCACTGTCCGGAGACTCAAGGTTGATCTGTCGGCATTCACAAACCTTGAATGTAATGACCCAACCGGTCATTTTAACTTTTAGAACCCCCTTCCCTAAAAAAAACTTCCTGTATATACTTTTAATGATTTATGACTTGCGGGGATGGTTGGTTCGGGATTTGGAAGTGTTTGGATTGAAACCGGAACACTTGGTTCCTTAAGTTGGCCTTAAAGTGCTAAGTTGGACTTCGGTCAACATTTTGAGAAAATGACCCCGTAATAAAATTTTGACGATTCCAACAGCTCCATATGGTGATTTTGGACTTAGGAGCGTGTTCGAAATTTTATTTGGAAGTCCGTAGTTAAATTAGGCTTGAAATGGCTAAAATAAGCATTTAAGTTTGGAAGTTTGACCGGGGAGTTGACTTTTTGATATCGGAGTCGGAATATAGTTATGGAAATTTTTAAAGCTCCGTTATGTTATTTATGACTTGTGTGCAAAATTTGAGGTCAATCAGACTTGATTTGATAGGTTTCGGTACCGAATGAAGAAGTTGGAAATTTTAAGTTTCATCAAGCTTGAATTGGAGGATGATTCGTGGTTTTAGCGTTGTTTGATGTGATTTGAGGTTTTGACTAAGTACGTATGATGTTTTAGGACTTGTTGGTATAATTGGTTGAGGTCCCGAGGGGCTCGGGTGAGTTTCAGATGGCTTACGGATCATATTTGGCCTTTGGAACACTGTTGATAACTGCTGGTATTTTCTTCTGGTATCCTTATACGAGATCGCGTAAGTTGGTCTGCGATCGCGTAGATTAATTTTGGTGGAGGTGGATTTATTCAACGCGATCGCGTGAATGGGGTTGCGATCGCGTAGGCTTAATTTGGCAGTTGAGAATTGTTCTATGCGATCGCATGGGCAAGTCCGCGATCACGTAGGTTGGATTCTGTTGTGCTATTCAAACCCGTGGCTAAGGTTGCGTTCGCGAAGAGGAAACGAAACAGAAGCTGACTACGCGCTTAATGCTTTGCGATCACGTGAGGAGGCTCGCGATTGCGTAGGCTTGCGGAGACTGTGCTTCGCGATCTCGTGGGACTTTCCGCGATCGCGTAGGGTTAACGTTTGGGCAGTAAAATTTGTGCTACGCGATCGCGTGAGGAATTTCGCGATTGCGTAGAAAAAATCACTAGGCAGAGAGTTTAAGTTCTGAATATGGAACTTCGTCCCATTTTCCATTTTTAACTCTTTGGAGCTCGGATTTAGGCGATTTTTGGTAGATTTTCAGAGAAAACAACGGGGTAAGTGTTCTTAACACAATATTGGTTAAATTACCCTAACCATCACTATTTTTATCATTTAATTGGTGAATTGAGTTGAAAAAATTTGAAAACCCTCTTGGATATATTTGAGGGTCGAATTGTTAGCGGAATTTAGTGATTTTGGTATGGGTAGACTCGTGGTTGAGTGGGCGTTCATATTTCGTAACTTTCCCCAGATTTCGAGATGTGGGCCCCACGGACGAATTTTTAATTAATTTTAGAATTTTTATTGAAAATGTAGTATCTTCTTATAGAATTGATTCCTATAATTTTTAGTGATTGTATCGAATTAGTTTTGGCTAGATTCGAGCCAGACAGAGTTGGATAATCGTTGAAAAGGCCTTCTAGTGGATTAAATTGGAGCAAGACGAGGTAAGTCACTTGTCTAATCTTGTGAGGGGGAAATTACCTCATAAGTGATTAAAATTAAATAATTATTTCTAATTGTGGGGGCTACGTACGCACGAGGTGACGAGAGTCCATGCGTAGCTACTATTAATGCTAAAGTCCGGGTAGTTTAGGACTCAAAGCATGCATTACTTGTGTAAATTGTATTCTTTGATTAATTAATATTAATTGATATATATGAATATATTGTGAATTGTTAGATAAAGATATTAAAGGATGGAAATCTCATAAGCTTGATTTTCTGTTTAAATCAGTTAATTATTAAAACAAAATTGTTCTTCATCCCAAATTTATCTTATAATAAATATACTCTCCTTCCGGAGGCACATAAGAAAATGTCCTCCTTTCTTGTGGAGCGGGCCGAACGCCTCGGCAGGATAGATGCATCTATGGATCGTGCTGCACGTCCATCGTCGGTGTACACGACACTCTAGATCGGGCCGTACGTCCTCGACAGAAATCGTGCTTAATAATAATAATAATTACGCGATACTTAAATAGCTTATTTTAGCTTGCAAAGCTAATTGATAAATTGGAAAATCCTTGGAATTTATTGAATTATTATTCTTTCTTGTTAAAGAATTAATTGTTATTCTTGTAAATGATATTTAATTGATTAATTGGAAATTATTTGAATTGAAGGAATTTGATTATTTCCGCTGATTAAATAAATTATTTTAAATTCTGTAAATCATGCTGATTTAAATATCCTAGTTGTATTTCAATTATTATTATTGACCCATAGTGAGTGTCAAAGTCGTCCATCTCGTCTCTACCAGTTCGAGACTAGGCGTGATACTTACTGGGTACACGTTGTTTAAGTACTCATACTACACTTACTGCACTTTTTGTGCAGGAACTGAGGCAAGTACTAATGGGGGACCTATCGTCTTACACCCACGTTATCCAGAGGCATAGTGGTGAGCTGTTTCTCTAATCCGTTCTGCAACTATTAGTGTCTCTCTTTGTATTTTTCATTTTGTCTATTTTTATTTCAGACAGTATTTAAGGTTTTGTATAATCTACTAGATGCTCATACACTTGTGACACCAGGTCTTGGCACACACATTGGTAGAGTTTGGGTTTTATTTTATTTTCTTGGTTTTAAATTTTATCAATGTATGCTTAATTTATTAGTTGGCTTGCCTAGCTGTAGTGTTGGGCGCCATAATGACTTATAGGTGAAATTGGGTCATGACAACATGGTATTAGAGCACTAGGTTCATGCAGGTCTCACAAGTTATGATCAGGCCTAATAGAGTCTTGCGGATCGGTACAGAGACGTCTGTACTTATCTTCGAGAGGCTATAGGGTGTTAGGAAATTACCTTTCTTCATATTCCATCGTGAAATTAATGTAGTACTAAATATCCTTCTCTGATTCTCTCACAGATGGTGAGAACGCGCTCGAATAAAGTTCCAGACCAGGGAAGAGCTACTCCCCCAGTTGCTAGAGGTCGAGGCAGAGGCCGAAGTAGGGCTCCAACCCATGGTAGATAGTGAGGACGTCCCAGGACTGTTCCAGTTATTCCGCCAGTGGGTCTAGCAGAGAATCCCATTATTGAGGAGCAGGGTGAGGTGCCTGTGGCAGAGCCAGCTCCGGTGGATTTCACATCTGCACCGGGATTTTAGGATGTCATGGGTCGTATCCTGCGGTTCATGGACAATATGACTCATGCTGGTTTATTTTTGGCAGACTCAGCCACATCTCAGGCGGGCGGGGGAGAACAGACCCCTACCGCGCAGGCTCATGGATAGGCAGTTGCTGTATATCAGACCTAAGGTGAACTACCCGTGGGTGGAGCCCAGCCATTGGCAGCAGCTACACCTGAGCCCAGGCTAGCTGTAGTCGCCGATCCTCAGAAACTATTGGACAACTGGACTAGACTACATCCTCCTGTCTTTGGGGGTGAGTGACATGAGGATCCCCAGGATTTCATTGATCGGTGCAAGGATAGACTGTACAACATGAGGATATTGGAGTCTCACGGGGTAGACTTTGCTACTTTTCAGCTAGAGGGCAGAGCCCGTAGATGGTGGCAGTCTTATGTTCTTGGCAGACCAATAGATTCTCCTCCTATGACTTGGGATAGGTTCACTCATATCTTCCTGGACAGGTATATTCCACCCTCCCATAGGGAAGAGTTACGGTTTCAGTTAGAGCAGCTCCAGCAGGGTCAGATGTTAGTGACTGATTATGAGGCGAGTTTTTCTGAATTATCTCGCTATGCACTTATGATACTTCCTACTGAGGCAGAGAGAGTGCGAAGGTTTGTAGCCGGTTTACATATTGGTATTCAGGCCACTATGGATCGAGAGGTTGAGATGGGTACTTCTTATGAGCGAGTTGTAGAGATAGCCCGGAGGATTGAGGGTGTGCGTCAGCGGAGCCGAGAGCAGATTATGAGAGATAAGAGGTTCAGGTACACTGGAGAGTTTAGAGGTGCTCCGTTTAGGGGCAGAGGTCAGTTCGTAAGCGGGCAATCTAGCAGACCCTCATATCCAGCACCACCACCTCCTCGAGGTGCTCCAATGCGACCTTATCTCAGTGTTATACCAGAGAGTTCTTACCGCCCACTAGCTATTCAGGGTCTTCCCAGTGGGTATTCAGGTCCCCAGGGCCAGACACTTAGTCAGCAGCCAATCGCAACGAAGAGTTTTTACGAGTGCGGGGATCCTAGTCACATGTAGAGGTTTTGCCCCAGGCTTTGGGGTAGACCAGTACAGCAGGGTCAACAACTTATGCTTACCGGACCAGTTCCTCCACCAGTAGTCCGACCACCAAGAGGTGGAGGACAGGTGGGTAGGGGTCATCCTAGAGGTGGAGGCCAAGCAGTTGGCGCTCCAGCTCGGTTCTATGCTTTTCCGGCTAGACTAGATGCAGAGGCCTCAGATGCTGTGATTACAGGTATTATTTCTATTTGCGGCAAAGATGCCTCAGTATTATTTGATCTAGGATCCACGTATTCATATGTGTCGTCTCTATTTGCTCCATTCCTGGGTGTTTCTTGTGAGTCCTTGAGTACTCTTGTTATTATGTCCACTCCTATAGGCAATTCTGTTATTGTGAACCGGATCTACCGGTCCTGTATTATTATATTCTATGGTTATGAAACTAGAGCAGATCTCTTATTACTCGAGATGATCGATTTTGAAATTATTCTGGGTATGGACTGGTTATCTGCATATCATGCTATTCTAGCTTGTCATGACAAAACTGTTACCTTGGCTATTCCATCTTTGCCTAGGATGGAGTGGAAGGGTTCGTCGGTTAGTTCATTTAATCAGGTTATTTCTTTTATAAAGGCTCAACACATGTTGAGAAGGGTTGTTTGGCATATCTACCCTATGTTCAGGAAACTGCTGTAGAGACTCCGGCTATTGATTCAGTGCCAGTAGTTCTCCGATGTATTTCCTTCAGATCTTCCAGGTATGCCACATGATCATGATATTGATTTTTGTATTGACTTGGCTCCAGATACCCAGCCTATATCTATCCCACCGTATCGCATGTCTCCGAAAGAATTGAAAGAATTAAAAGAAACTAAGGTTCGTCAGACTGAGTGTATTGCCTTGGGGTGCACCGATATTATTTGAGAAAAAGAAGGATGGAACAATGCGGATGTGTATTGATTATCGCTAATTGAACAAAGTCACTATTAAGAACAAGTACCTATTGCCGCGTATTGATGATCTATTTGACCAGTTGCAGGGTGCTAGAGTGTTCTCTAAGATCGACTTGAGGTCGGGGTATCATCAATTGAAGATTCGAGATTCAGATGTTCCAAAAACGGCTTGCTGTACTAGATATGGTCATTATGAGTTTATGGTAATGTTTTTCGGTTTGACTAATTCCCCGGCAGTGTTTATGGATCTGATGAACATGGTATTTAGGCCATATATTGATTCGTTTGTCATTATCTTCATTGATGACATTTTGATCTACTCGCGCAGCAAGGAGGAACATGAGCAACATATGAGAGTAGTGCTTCAGACATTGTGGGAACAAAAGGTATATGCTAAGTTCTCCAAATGTGAGTTTTGGCTAGAGTTTGTAGCATTTTTGGGACATATTATATCGGACGAAGGTATTAAAGTTGATCCCAAAAAGATTGAGGCAGTTCAGAAATGGCATCGTCCCACTTTGGCGACTAAGATCAAGAGTTTTCTGGGTTTAACAAGTTATTATCGTCGGTTCGTGGAAGGTTTTTCATCTATTGCAGCACCTTTGACCAAATTAACCCAAATGGGTGTTTAGTTCCGATGGTCCAATGATTATGACGCAAGCTTTCAGAAGCTCAAAACAGCATTGACTACAACACCAGTGTTAGCATTATCTTTCAATTCGGGAATGTATACAGTGTATTGCAACGCTTCACACGTTGGTTTGGGTTGTGTATTAATGCAGGAAGGGCGAGTTATTGCATATGCTTCATGTCAGTTGAAGCCCCATTAGCAGAATTATCCGGTACATGATTTGGAGTTAGCTGCGATTGTTCACGCTCTTAAGATTTGGAGGCATTATCTTTATGGGGTGTCTTAAAGTTTACACTAATCATCGTAGTTTGCAGTAACTGCTCAAGCAGAGGGACCTAAATTTGAGGCAGCTCAGATGGCTGGAATTACTAAAAGATTATGATATTACTATCCTATATCATCCAGGTAAAGCAAATGTAGTTTGCAGATGCCTTGAGTAGAAAGGCGGAGAGTATGGGTAGTTTGGTTTTCATTTCAGCAGAAGAGAGGCCATTAGCTTTGGATATCCAGTCCTTGGCCAACAGACTTGTGCGGCTAGATATTTGCCCAGCCGAGTTCTTACATGTGTCGTAGCTTAGTCTTCACTATTTGAACAGATCAAGACTCGCTAGTATGATGACCCACACTTAATGGTTCTTCAAGAAATGGAACTACGAGGTGATGCCAAAGAAGTTCCTATTGGTACGGATGGTGTTTTGCGACTCCAGGATCGTTTGTGTGTTCCTAATATGGATGAGCTGAGGAAAAAGATCCTGGAGGAGGCACACAGTTCTCAGTACTCTATTCATCCAGGTACTACGAAGATGTATCGTGTGACCTGAGACAACATTATTGGTGGCGACGAATGAAAAAGGACATTGTTGAGTATGTAGCTAGGTGTCTAAATTGCCAGCAAGTTAAATATGAGCACCATAGGCCAGGTGGCCTACTTCAGCGGATGACTATACTATAGTGGAAATGGGAACGCATCACTATGGACTTAATAGTTGGGTTGTCGCGAACCTTGAGGAAGTTTGATGCAGTTTGGGTGATTGTTGACAGGTTGACCAAGTCGGCACATTTTATTCCTGTTGTGACTACATATACTTCAGAGAGGTTAGCCCAGATTTATATTCAGGAGATAGTTCGGTTGCACGGTGTGCCAATTTCCATCATATCAGATAGAGGCCCTCAGTTTACTTCACATTTCTGGAGAGCAGTATAGAATGAATTAGGGACCCATGTAGAGCTCAACACAACCTTTCATTTATAGACCGACGGGTAGTCAGAGCGGACAATTCAGATTTTGGAGTATATGCTCAAGGCATGTGTGATTGACTTTGGAGGTCAGTGGGATCGTTTCCTGCCTTTGGCCGACTTTGCTTATAATAACACTTACCAATCCAGCATCGAGATGGATCCATTTGAGGTTGTATATGGTTGTCGATTCCATTTACCTATCGGATGGTTTGAGCCCGGTGAGGCTATGTTATATGGTATTGATTTGGTAAAGGATGCCTTGGAAAAGGTGAAGTTGATTCAGGAGCGACTTCGTACAGCACAGTCCAGACAGAAGATTTACACGGATCAGAAAACGCGTGATTTATCCTTTATGATGGGTGAAAAAGTTCTCTTGAAGGTTTCGTCGATGAAGGGAATCATGAGATTCGAGAAGAAGGGCAAGTTGAACCCAAGGTTTATAGGCCCATTCGAGGTATTGAGACGAGTTGGGGAGGTTACTTATGAGCTTGCATTGCCTCCCAGTCTATCGGGAGTTCATCCGATTTTCCATATATCTATGCCTCCGGAAATATCATGCCGACCTATCACATGTGTTAGACTTCAGCACAGTTCAGCTAGATAAGAGTTTGGGTTATGAAGAAGAGCCATTTGCCATTGTTGATAAAATAATTCGCCAGTTGAGGTCCAAGAGGATTTCTGCAGTAAAGGTCCAGTGGAGGGGCTAACCAGTCGAGGAAGCGACTTGGGAGGCCGAGGAAGACATGCAGAGCAGATATCCACACTTATTCGGCACTCCAGGTACAATTCTAAACCCGTTCGAGGACGAACATTTATTTAAGAGGTGGAGGGGCCAAGGAAGACATGCAGAGCAGATATCCACACTTATTCAGCACTCCAGGTACAATTCTAAACTCGTTCGAGGACGAACGTTTGTTTAAGAGGTGGAGAATGTAATGACCCAACCGGTCATTTTAACTTTTAGAACCCCCTTCCCTAAAATAAAACTTCCCGTATGTGCTTTTAATGATTTATGGCTTGCGGGGGATGGTTGGTACGAGATTTGGAAGTGTTTGGGTTGAAACCGGAACACTTGGTTCCTTAAGTTGGCCTTACAATGCTAAGTTTGACTTCGGTCAACATTTTGAGAAAACGACCCCGGAATAGAGTTTTGACGATTCCAACAGCTCCGTATGGTGATTTTGGACTTAGGAGTGTGTTCGGAATTTTATTTGGAAGTCCGTAGTTAAATTAAGCTTGAAATGGCTAAATTAGAAATTTAAGTTTGGAAGTTTGATCAGGGAGTTGAACTTTTGATATCGGAGTCGGAATCCAGTTTTGAAATTTTTCATAGCTCTGTTATGTTATTTATGACTTGTGTGCAAAATTTGAGGTCAGTCGGACTTGATTTGATAGGTTTCGGTACCGAATGAAGATGTTGGAAATTTTAAGTTTCATTAAGCTTGAATTGGAGGATGATTCGTGGTTTTAGCGTTGTTTGATGTGATTTGAGGTTTCGACTAAGTTCGTATGATATTTTAGGACTTGTTGGTATAATTGGTTGAGGTCCTGAGGGGCTCGGGTGAGTTTCAGATGGCTAACAGATCATTTTTGGCCTTTGGAACACTACTGATAACTGTAGGTATTTTCTTCTGGTATCCTTATACGCGATCGCGTAAGTTGGTCTGCGATCGCGTAGAGTAATTTAGGCAGAGGTGAATTTGTTCTACGCGATCGCGTGAATGGGGTTGCGATCGCGTAGGCTTAATTTGGCAGCTGAGAATTGTTCTATGCGATCGCGTGGGCAAGTCCGCTCTTGGATAATTGAGGATTTAATTGGTGAATTGAGTTGGAAAAGTTTGAAAACCTTCTTGGATAGATTTGAGGATTTGAGAGCCGAATTGTTAGCGAAATTTAGTGATTTTGGTATGAGTAGACTCGTGGTTGAGTGGGCATTCATATTTCGTAACTTTCGCCGGATTTCGAGACGTGGGTCCCACAGACGAATTTTTAATTAATTTCGGAATTTTTATTGAAAATGTAGTATTTTCTTATAGAATTGATTCCTATAATTTTTAGTGATTGTATCGAATTAGTTTTGGCTAGATTCAAGCCAGACATAGTTGGATAATCGTTGAAAAGGCCTTCTAGTGGATTAAATTGGAGCAAGACGAGGTAAGTCTCTTGTCTAATCTTGTGAGGGGGAAATTACGTCATAGGTGATTAAAATTAAATAATTGTTGCTAATTGTGGGGGCTACGTATGCACGAGGTGACGAGAGTCCGTGCGTAGCTACTATTAATGCTAAAGTTCAGGTAGTTTAGGACTCAAAGCATGCATTACTTGTGTAAATTATATTCTTTGATTAATTAATATTAATTGATATATATGAATATATTGTGAATTGTTAGATAAAGATATTAAAGGGTGGAAATATCATATGCTTGATTTTCTGTTTAAATAAATTAATTGTTAAAAAGATATTATTCTTCCTCCCGAATTTATCTTATAATAAATATACTCTCCTTCCGGAGGCACATAAGAAAATGTCCTCCTTTCTTGTGGAGCGGGCTGAACGCCTCGACATGATAGTTGCATCTATGGATCATGCCGCACGTTCCTCGGCAGTGTACACGACACACTGGATGGGGCCGTACATCCTTGGTAGAAATCGTGCTTAATAATAATAATAATTACACGATACTTAAATAGCTTATTTCAGCTTGCGAAGCTAATTGATAAATTGGAAAATCCTTGGAGTTTAATGAATTATTATTCTTGCTTGTTAAAACATTAATTGTTATTCTTGTAAATGATATTTAATTGATAAATTGGAAATTGTTTGAATTGAAGTAATTTGATTATTTCCGCTGATTAAATAAATTATTTTAAATTATGTAAATCATGCTGATTTAAATATCCTAGTTGTATATCAATTATTATTATTGACCCATAGTGAGTGTCAAAGTCGGCCATCTCGTCTCTACCACTTCGAGATTAGGCTTGATACTTACTGGGTACGCGTTGTTTACGTACTCATACTACACTTACTGCACTTTTTGTGCAGGAACTGAGGCAAGTACTAGTGGGGGACCTATCGTCTTATACCCACATTATCCAGGGGCATAGTGGTGAGCTGTTTCTCTGATCCGTTCTGCAGCTACTAGTGTCTCTCTTTGCATTTTTTATTCTGTCTATTTTTATTTCAGACAGTATTTGAGGTTTTGTATATTCTACTAGATGCTGATACACTTGTGACACCGGGTCTTGGCACACACATTGATAGAGTTTGGGTTTTATTATATTTTCTTGGTTTTAAATTTTATCAATGTATGCTTAATTTATTAGTTGGCTTGCCTAGCTGTAGTGTTGGGCGCCATCATGACTTATAGGTGAAATTGGGTCGTGACATTGAAGTCCCCGTCTATCTTTTCTGTTCTACTATTTCTTTCATTCAGACAGTTGTATTTCTTTCACACTATTACTTGTAGTAAATTCTAGAATGCTCATGAATTGTGACTCTAGATCCGGGTAGTAGTAATTAATATAGTTTTATGATATTCCGCACTTATTATATTTTATCTTAGTTAATTATTGTTAATTACTGAATGGAAATAAGGAATTGGTTTAATGATTCTCTAATGTTGGCTTGCCTAGCAAGTGAAATGTTAGGCGCAATCACGGTCACGTCGGTGGAAAATTTCGGGTCGTGACATCTTATGTGTCATCTTATTTTGCCTCGTATTTGGGCATATCCCATGATTCTTTGAGTTCTTCTGTTTATGTATCTACACCCGTGGGTGAATCTATTATTGTTGACCGCATGTATCGGTCGTGTTTGATTGTTATCAGTGGTTTTGAGACCAGAGATGATTTATTATTCCTCAGTATGGTGGATTTTAATATTATTTTAGGCATGGACTGGTTGTCGCACTATCACGCTATCCTTGATTGTTACGCCAAGACGGTGACATTGGCTATTCCAGGTCTACCGCGGCTAGAGTGGAGAGGTACCATAGATTATTTTCCTAGCAGGGTTGTTTCATTTCTTAAGGCTAATGAATGGTTGAGAAGGGATGTGATGCGTATGTGGCCTATGTGAGAAATGCTAGTGTTGATACTTCTACCGTAGAGTCAGTTCCTGTAGTAAGGGATTTTCTCGATGTATTCCCAGCGGATCTTCCTGGTATGCCACCCGACATAGATATTGATATTTGCATTGATTTGTTACTTGGCATCCAGTCCATTTCTATTCCACCATATCGTATGGCCCCAGTAGAATTGAAAGAATTAAAAGAGCAGTTACAAGAGCTGCTTGATAAGGGTTTTGTTCTGCCCAGTGCATCGCCTTGGGTTGCTCCTGTATTATTTGTGAAGAAGAAGAATGGTTCTATGCAGATGTGTATTGATTACCGCCAGTTGAACAAGGTTACAGTAAAGAATAGGTACCCATTGGCACGTATTGATGACCTATTTGATCAGCTTCAGGGTGCCAGAGTGTTCTCTAAGATCGACTTGCGTTCAGGCTATCATCAGTTGAAGATTCAGGAGCCAGATATCCCGAAGACTGCTTTCAGGACTCGATTTGGTCATTATGAATTCCTTGTGATTCTTTTGGGCTGACTAACGCCCCAGCAACATTTATGCACTAATGAACAGTGTATTTTAGCCATATCTTGATTCTTTCATCATTGTGTTTATTGACAATATTCTGGTGTATTCCCGGAGCCGGGAATATCATGAGAAACACCTGAGGATTGTGCTTCAGACTTTGAGAGAAAATAAGTTGTATGCTAAACTTTCAAAGTGTGAATTCTAGCTTGATTCAGTAGGATTTTTGGGTCATATAGTTTCGTGCAAGGGGATCAAGGTAGATCAAAAGAAGATTGAAGCAGTGCAGAGTTGGTCCAGACCGTCCTCATCTACGGATATCTGGAGTTTTCTTGTCTTTATGGGGTATTATCGCCGATTTGTAGAGGGTTTCTCTTCTATTGCTGCACCTATGACCAAATTGACCCAGAAAGGGTGCTCCGTTCAAGTGGATCGAGGAATATGAAGAGAGCTTTCAAAAGGTCAAGACAACTTTGACTACAACCCTAGTATTGGTATTGCCTACAGGTTCAGGGTCTTATACTATGTATTGTGATGCGTCGCGTATTGGTCTCGGCGCAATGTTGATGCAAAACGGTAGGTTGATTGCCTATGTGTCTAGACAGTAAAGGTACATGAGAAGAATTATCCTGTCCACGACCTTGAGTTAGCAGTTATTATTCATGCCTTAAAGATTTGGCGGCATTATTTGTACGGTGTCCATTGTGAGGTTTATACCGATCACCAGAGTTTACAACATCTGTTTAAACAGAAGGAAATTAATTTGTGGCAGCGGTGGTAGTTGGAGTTGCTTAAGGATTATGATATCACCATTCTCTATCATCCCAGGAAGGCCATTGTAGTGGATGATGCCTTGAGTCGTAAGGCAGCGAGTTTGGGCAGCTTAGCATATTTACCGATAGCGGAGAGGCCATTAGCCTTGGATGTTCAGGCCTTGGCCAACTAGTTTGTCAGATTGGATATTTCCGAGCCGAGACGAGTTTTGGCTTGTGTGGTTTCTTGATCTTCTATTTATGATCGTATCAGAGAGCGTTAGTATACTGACCCCCATCTGCTTGTCCTTAAGGACACTGTTCAGCACGGTAACACCAAGGAAGTCACTATTAGAGATGACGGTATATTACGAATACAGGGCAGGTTATGTGTACCCAATGTAGATGGCTTACGTGAGTTGATTCTTCAAAAGGCTCATAATTCGCGGTACTCCATTCATCCGAGTACTGTAAAGATGTATCAGGACTTGAGACAACACTATTGGTGGAGGCGGATGAAGAAAGACATAGTGGAATATATCGCTCGGTGCCTAAATTGCTAGCAGGTGAAGTATGAGCATCAGCGACCGGGTGGATTGCTTCAAAAGTTAGAGATTCTAGAATGGAAATGGGAGCAGATCACTATGGATTTTGTTGTTGGACTCCCACGGACTCAGAGGAAGTTTGATGCAGTTTTGGTGACTGTGGATAAATTGGCCAAGTCAGCTCATTTCATTTCTGTGGTTACTACTTATTCTTCGGAGTAGCTGGCTCAGGTTTACATTCGCAAGATTTTCAGGCTTCATGACGTACCGGTATCTATCATCTCTGATCGGGGTACGCAGTTTACATCACGGTTCTGCAGAGCCGTACAATGAGAGTTGGGTACTCGTGTGGAGTTGAGTACAACATTTCACCCTCAGACGGACGGACAGTCCGAGCGCACTATCCAGATTTTGGGGGATATGCTTCTCGTGTGTGTGTGATGGATTTTGGGGGTGCATGGGATCAATTCTTGCCACTTGCGAAGTTTGCTTACAACAACATCTACCCGTCAAGTATTAAGATGGCTCCGTATGAGGCCTTGTATGGTAGGCGGTGCCGATCTCCAGTGGGTTGGTTCGAACCGGGCGAGTCTAGACTATTGGGTACAGACTTAGTTCAGGATGCGTTGGAAAAGGTTAAAGTGATTCAGGATCGACTTAGTATAGCCCAATCTAGACATATGAGTTATGCGAATCGGAAGGTTCGTGATGTTGCATTCATGGTTGGTGAGTGAGTCTTGCTCAGGGTTTCACTTATGAAGGGTGTTATAAGATTCAGAAAGAAGGGAAAGTTGAGCCCGAGGTATATCGGACCTTTTGAGATTCTTGAGAGAGTTGGAGAGATGGCTTACAGACTTTCACTACCAGCTAGTCTCTTTGCAGTTCATCCAGTGTTCCATGTTTCCATGCTCTGAAAGTATTACGGCGATCCGTCTCATGTGTTAAACTTCAGTTCAGTCTAGTTGGATAAGGATCTATCTTATGTTGAGGAGCTAATGACCATTTTGTACAGACAGGTTAGAAAGCTAAGATCGAAGAGCATTGCTTTAGTAAAAGTACAGTGGAGGTTTCATCCGGTCGAGGAGGCGACTTGGGAGACCGGTCATGATATGCGTAGCTGCTATCCTCATCTTTTCACCATTCCAGGTATGTCTCTATACTCGTTTGAGGAAGAACATTTATTTAAGAAGGGGAGGATGTAACGACCCGGCCAGTCGTTTTGATAGTTGTAGCCCCATTCCCCAATTTTCTGCTCATGCTGTACTAGACTGTTATGTGACTTGCCGGGGTAGTCGGTTCTGGTCCGAAAAGAGTTTGGAATGAATTGAGACACTTAGTCTCAAGGTTAAAAACTTAAGTTGAAGAGGTTGACCGGATATTGACTTATATGTAAATGACACCGGAACAGAGTTTATATGATTCCAATAGCTTCGTATGGTAATTTTGTACTTAGGAGCATGTCCAAAAAATTATTTGGAAGTCCTTAGTTAAATTAGGCTTGAAATGGCTAAAATAGAAAATTAAGTTTGAAAGTTTGACCGGGGAGTTGACTTTTTGATATCGGGGTCGGAATCCAATTCTGGAAATTTAAATAGGTCTTTTATGTCATTTATGAATTGTGTGCAAAATTTGAGGTCAATCGGACTTGATTTGATAGGTTTCAGCATCGAATGTAGAAGTTGAAAATTCTTAAGTTTGTTAAGCTTGAATTGGGGTATGATTTGTGATTTTAGTGTTGTTTGATGTGATTTGAGGTTTTGACTAAGTTCGTATGATGTTTTAGGACTTGTTGGTGTATTTGGTTGAGGTCTCGGGGCCTCGGGTGAGTTTCAGAGGGTTAACGGAATGAATTTTTGATTTGGAACCTTGCTGGAAATATTTTGGTCCAGTATCTGGTTTTCTTCATCGCGTTCGTGAGCAAGGTCTCGCGTTCGTGAAGAGGGACTGGAGGCAGTCCAAATTTTACTCTTTGCGTTCGCGAATAGGGCACCGCGTTCGCGAAGGGTAATGGTAAGTGATCAACGCGAACGCGTGGGCATGCTCACGTTCGCGTAGAAGGGCGAGGCATGGATGGCCACCAGGTGATAAAGCTTCGCGTTCACGAAGGGGAGACCGCGTTCACGAAGGACAAGTTTGGCAAAGCATCGTGTTCGCGAAGAAGAAATATGGGCAGCACAAAAATGTGCTTCGCGAACGCGAGGCAGTGGTCACATTCGCGAAGAGGATACCCCTGGGCAGAAAATTTAAGTTCTGCCCATTTTTTATTTTTGACAAATTAGAGCTCGGGATGTTACAACCCAAATTCGCATATCATAGATCACGCCGTAAGTTAGTCGACGTAAATCCAAGAAGAGATTATCTTTGAGACGATAATAAGTTAATCCTATTGGTCTTAAACGATACAAGGGTGTATAAGAGTGGTTAACAAGTATTTGACGTTAAACGAATCGAGGATGTTGTAACCTGTATTTTCGGGTAATACTAGAGGTGATTAATTGTCCCAAGAGGTCTTGTTTTAATGTATTTGAATCATATAATATCCGCATCATAAGTCTTGAAGTCAAGCGAGTTATGAAACAAAAGTCGATAAAAGTTGTCGCAACTTAGGTTTATAATTTTACTTAAACATTAGGTCAAATGTTACTGCATTTTTCTCCCAATGTACTTGGAATTATGGGGTGATCTACCTATCAAATTGAAGATCTATGAGTCTAGTTTCCAACGCATTAAACCGTTCGTCGATACGATCTCGGAATAGAGAGATATTCGCGTTTTCGCGAGAGTGCGCCAAGCTGCTCTCTATGGGGCCCACAAAGGCGGTTTAAGACATTTGGACATATATAAGATAACTCAACCCCGTTTTAAGTCATTATTTTTCAGTATATTCAGACCTTATAACCCTAAAAACACTCCCTCAAGGTTCTCTCATGATTCAAGACCCAAACAAAGGGCAAACAACACAAATCAAATGTCGGGAATCCCGTGGTGCTAGTAAGTTTCTTGTTCTTCTTGTTGTTGCTGATTTTTGTGTTGTTCCAGCTCGTGTGGGAGGTTGTTTTAAGTGCTTTATGTTCTGTAAATACACCTTCAAGTTATTAATATCAACCCTAGGTGATTTCAAGTCTTCTAAAGTAATTCTAGTGCCGAAAAACCCGAATTAATTGCTAGTTTCGCTTCCTTGTTCTTGTGGCAGAATTGAAGGGATATTTCGTGGAAAATTAATGTCAAATTGGAGTTGTTCTTTCTGTTTAAAGGTAAGGAGCCTCTTACTCTATATATATTTAAGATTATCCAAGTTGTGGCTAAGTCGTTGATGCTAGAACTTGTAAAATATATATCGAAAGGCTTGGTAGTAATGTTGTTAGTTGGTGGACTGTTTTGGAGGCTCAATATGATTATTAATGATGTTGTTTGGGCTGTTTGGTGGTTGTATTGACTTGTGTGAAGTCATATAAATAGGGGAGGTGGTGTCCGTTTCATCGTAAAATAGGTTGCGGTCGATACATAATAGTTACGACGCTTAAACGATAATGATAGTGTCATTTATCTTATTGTAGACTAAGGAGTCGTGACATTTGCATAGCTTGAGGTTGGGCAGTATATACAAGGTATGCGAGGCTATCCCCTTCATTCTTTTGCATGACTCCGATTGTACATAATGTAATGAACGAGCTCCCAAAGATACTCTACTCTTAGAAGCTAGCAGTACTTACATTGCTGCCCTTCTTATTAAACAATTGATATTGATGTTACTTCTCTTATTCTTATATTATCAATGTTGTTGGTAGTTCCTGATTCTTATAAGATTCTTGATGAAGAGTTAATCCTAATAACGTGTACGAAGAATACCGACCTTACGTCACTTTGAAAGGTTCAAAATATGATTCCAACGAGTCCAGCATGCATCATATATATATGTATCTATTTTACTCTACCGAGCCGTGCTATAGTCGGCCGGGTATGGCACCTATTGTGCAACCACTGATCAGTTGGGTTTTACCGAGCTCCACGTGGCCGGGTACGATTCTACCGAGCCCTATGATGGCCGGGTACGTTTTACCGAGCCTATTACGGCCAGGTACGATATGATGATGATGATGCCCACAAAGGCATATGTTTTAAAAGTTTATGTATATATATATGTATGTATCATGTATTTCATGTCAGTAGCCCTCAGAGGTACCCAGATGTCACAGGTTGTATATTCCCTATCACTGTTTACATTATTGTTCTTACTTATGCTATTCTGCCTTACATACTCAGTACTTTATTCGTACTGACGTCTTTTTATTTGTGGACGCTGCATGTCGTGCTGCAGGTCCTGATAGATGGGTAGAAGCAGCTCCCCCATCACAGTAGGCTATCCGATTCAGCGTTATTGGCAAGATCCTTTCTCCGGACTTGCCGTGGTCTTGGTATGCATTTTTGTTATAGACATTATGGGTATGTCGGGGCCCTGTTGCGGCAATGTTGTAGCACTTATGTTCTTTTAGAGGCTCATAGACAGGTGTCGACTCATGTATCGTTTGGAATGCCTTGTCGGCTGATTTTTGTTGTATAGTCTTTCTTGGCACCATGGTAGCTCGTACCTTATATATAGTTTCTTGACAGTCTTGTCGTCCCATGTTACGTATGTTCATGACATTATCTTTCATTGTTGGATGTTCATGATCCATGTCTACCATTTATATTGGTCTTGTCGGCCCTTAAAGATAATAAGGAAGGTTAGATAAAATGTACGTTGGTGCTCGGCAAGTATGGCCCGGGTGCTAGTCATGACCCTCCAGTTGGGTCGTGACAAACTTGGTATCAGAGCAAGTCTGTCCTAGGGGTTGTCTATGAGCCGTGTCTAGTAGAGTTTTGATTATGGATGTGTAGCGCGCCACATTTATAATCAGGAGGCTACATGACATCTAGGGTTGTTACCTTCTTCCTGAATCTAGATCGTGCGTAGAGTTGAGTCATAAGTGTTCATATCTAATATTCACCTTGCTTTCGTTTAGCGATGCCTTCGACTAGGGCGCAAGCAATTAGTAAACGGCTTGATACAGCTGTGGGAGAGGGTAACATTCAGGTGCCTCCAGCTAGAGCAGGCCAAAGTGAGGCTCAGAGTGAGATGCCGTCTCATACCTCGCCGTCTCCTCCAGAGGATATTAGGAGGCACCCAGTACATCCAGTTCCCCCGTCTGGCACTACAGACCATGATATACGCAGTGCGGTGCAGTTGTTGACTAGCTTGGTAGCTGCTCAGGCTCAGAGGCAGAATACCGGTGTTGCTGATAAACCGATTAGTGCAAGAGTTCATGATTTTATTAATCTATACCCTCCAGTGTTTACCGGATCAGATCCCAAGTAGGACCCACAAACATTTATTGATCAGGTTCATCGTACATTGCGGGTTATGCATGCTAGTGATATGGAGGCAGTAGAGTTGGCTTCTTATCGGTTACAGGACTTAGAAATTTTATGGTATGATAGTTGGGAGAGATATAGGGGTCCGAATGCTCCTCCAGCTGTGTGGAAGGAATTTTCTGAGGCCTTTCTTCGTCACTACTTGCCAGCTGAGATACGACGAGCTATAGCTGATAAGTTCTTAAACCTTCGACGGGGTAATATGAGTGTACTAGAGTATAGTATACAGTTTGATTCTTTAGCAAGGTATACTCCCCATATGGTGGCCGAGATGAGTGATAGGGTGCACCTATTCGTGAACGGGTTGGGACCACATCTGATAAATGAGTGCACAACAGCCTCCTTGGTAGAGGGCATGGATATTTCCCGTATTCAGGCTTATGCCCAGACCCTTTAGGATCATAAGTTATATACTAAGCTCTCTAAATGTGAATTCTTGCTGAACTCAGTAGCATTCCTTGGCCATGTGATATCTGAAGAGGGTATTAGTGTCGACACTCAGAAGATCGATACAGTGAAGAATTGGCTGAGACCTACAACACCGTCAGAAGTCCGCAGCTTCCTGGGGCTAGCAGGATATTATAGGCGGTTTGTAGAAGGGTTTTCCTCTATATCAGCACCATTGACTAAGTTAACACATAAAGCTACCAAGTTCCAGTGGTCTGATTCTTGTGAACATAGTTTTCAGGAGCTAAAGAATCGATTGACATCTGCGCCAGTGCTCACTCTCCCAGAAGGAACAGAAGGTTATGTGGTATATTGTGATGCCTCAGGTATAGGTTTGGGGTGCGTATTGATGCAACGTGGGAAGGTGATTGCTTATGCATCACGACAATTGAAGAAGCATGAAAAGAATTACCCGACTCATGATTTGGAATTGGCTGCAGTAATATATGCTTTGAAGATATGGCGGCACTACTTATACGGCGTCCATGTTGACATCTACACAGATCACAAGAGTTTACAATACATCTTCAAGCAGAAGGAGTTGAATTTGAGGCAGCGTAGGTGGCTTGAATTACTGAAAGACTATGATGTCGAGATATTGTACCATCCCGGTAAAGCTAATGTTGTGGCAGATGCTCTCAGCCGTAAGTCAATGGGAAGCTTAATACATATTGAGGCAGGTAGACAAGGGTTGACCAAAGAGCTTCACCAGTTGGCCAATATGAGAATCAGATTGTTGGACTCTGATGACGGAGGTGTTACTGTACAGAATATAGCAGAATCATCTTTGGTAGCCGAGGTAAAAGCACGGCAATATGAAGATCCTACCTTAGTAAGATTGAGAGAGGGAAATTCATCAGTGTAAGATTACAGCTTTCAAGATCGGAGGAGATGGGACACTGAGATACCAGGGCCGATTATGTGTGCCTAGTGTGGCAGGGTTGCGAGAGAAGATTATGATTGAGATTCATCAGTCCCGATATTCTATCCATCCTGGCTCGACAAAGATGTATCATGACGTTAAGGAGCAGTATTGGTGGGACAACATGAAGAAGTCTATTGCAGAATTTGTAGCCCAGTGTCCTAATTGTCAACAAGTAAAGATCGAGCATCAGAAACCCAGTGGATTGATTCAGAATATAGAGATTCCGACCTGGAAATGGGAGGTGATTAATATGGACTTCATTATTGGATTACCTCGCTCTTATCATAAGTTTGACTCCATTTGGGTGATAGTTGATCGACTTACAAAATCTGCCCATTTTCTACCAGTTAAGACAACTTACACGGCTGAAGATTATGCGAAGTTGTATATCAAGGAGATTGTTAGGCTTCATGGTGTGCCGATATCTATTATATCAGACCGAGGAGCTCAATTTACTGCTAACTTTTGGAGGTCTTTTCAGAAGGGTTTAGGCACACAAGTAAATCTCAGCACTGCATTCCATCCGCAGACTGACGGACAGGCTAAACGTACCATCCAGACGCTGGAAGATATGCTACGAGCATGTGTTCTAGATTTTAAGGGGAATTGGGATGACCATCTGGCACTTATAGAATTTGCCTATAATAATAGCTACCATTCCAGTATTAAAATGGCCCCGTATGAGGCACTGTACGGGAGGAGATGTAGATCACCAGTTGGATGGTTCGAAGTCGGTGAGACAGAATTATATGGGCCAGATTTGATTCACCAAGCCATTGAGAAGGTGAAAGTGATACAAGAGCGGCTGAGGACGGCACAAAGCAGACAAAAATCTTATTCCGATGTCCGACGTCGTGATCTGGAATTTGAGGTTGGTGATTGGGTTTTCCTGAAGATCTCGCCGATGAAGGGTGTTATGCGTTTTGGGAAGAAGGGTAAGTTGAGTCCGCGGTATATTGGGCCGTACAAAATTCTTCGACGAATTGGACAGGTTGCTTACGAGTTAGAATTGCCATCTGAATTGGAATTTGTCCACCCGGTATTCCATGTATCTATGTTGAGGAAATGTATTGGAGACCCTTCTCGGGTCGTCCCTATCAAAGATGTACAAGTTACAAAGGATCTATCATATGATGAACTGCCAGTGACTATATTAGATCGACAAGTCCGCAAGCTGAGAACAAAGGATGTAGCTTCCATGAAAGTATTATGGAGGAATAAGAATATAGAAGAAATGACATGGGAAGCAGAAGAGGAAATGAAGTCTAAATACCCTTACCTATTCCAGAGTGAAAATAACGAGGATACCGGGGGAAAGAAGGACGCATTATAAGGTGAAACGGCTCTATGAGGTAAGCAATAGCTTGTGAATACTCTTTTTTTTAATACAAAATGGTGATATGCAGATAACGTACATATCCATAATGCTTTGTATAGTCTTGTATGGCCATAGGTTGGGTTTAACTGCCTGCAAGTTTGGCTAGTGTCCATTTTATAAGGGAAACTCAGCAGAAAATCTCCGTCGGAATCCACGATGAGTTAGACACCCCATAAACCCTTACATTCGAGGACGAATGTTCCTAAGGGGGAGAGGATGTTACAACCCAAATTCGCATATCATAGATCACATCGTAAGTTAGTCGACGTAAATCCAAGAAGAGATTATCTTTGAGACGATAATAAGTTAATCCTATTGGTCTTAAACGATACAAGGGTGTATAAGAGTGGTTAACAAGTATTTGACGTTAAACGAATCGAGGATGTTGTAACCTGTATTTTCGGGTAATACTAGAGGTGATTAATTGTCCCAAGAGGTCTTGTTTTAATGTATTTGAATCATATAATATCCGCATCATAAGTCTTGAAGTCAAGCGAGTTATGAAACAAAAGTCGATAAAAGTTGTCGCAACTTAGGTTTATAATTTTACTTAAACATTAGGTCAAATGTTACTGCATTTTTCTCCCAATGTACTTGGAATTATAGGGTGATCTACCTATCAAATTGAAGATCTATGAGTCTAGTTTCCAACGCATTAAACCGTTCGTCGATACGATCTCGGAATAGAGAGATATTCGCGTTTTCGCGAGAGTGCGCCAAGCTGCTCTCTATGGGGCCCACAAAGGCGGTTTAAGACATTTGGACATATATAAGATAACTCAACCCCGTTTTAAGTCATTATTTTTCAGTATATTCAGACCTTATAACCCTAAAAACACTCCCTCAAGGTTCTCTCATGATTCAAGACCCAAACAAAGGGCAAACAACACAAATCAAATGTCGGGAATCCCGTGGTGCTAGTAAGTTTCTTGTTCTTCTTGTTGTTGCTGATTTTTGTGTTGTTCCAGCTCGTGTGGGAGGTTGTTTTAAGTGCTTTATGTTCTGTAAATACACCTTCAAGTTATTAATATCAACCCTAGGTGATTTCAAGTCTTCTAAAGTAATTCTAGTGCCGAAAAACCCGAATTAATTGCTAGTTTCGCTTCCTTGTTCTTGTGGCAGAATTGAAGGGATATTTCGTGGAAAATTAATGTCAAATTGGAGTTGTTCTTTCTGTTTAAAGGTAAGGAGCCTCTTACTCTATATATATTTAAGATTATCCAAGTTGTGGCTAAGTCGTTGATGCTAGAACTTGTGAAATATATATCGAAAGGCTTGGTAGTAATGTTGTTAGTTGGTGGACTGTTTTGGAGGCTCAATATGATTATTAATGATGTTGTTTGGGCTGTTTGGTGGTTGTATTTACTTGTGTGAAGTCATATAAATAGGGGAGGTGGTGTCCGTTTCATCGTAAAATAGGTTGCGGTCGATACATAATAGTTACGATGCTTAAACGATAATGATAGTGTCATTTATCTTATTGTAGACTAAGGAGTCGTGACATTTGCATAGCTTGAGGTTGGGCAGTATATACAAGGTATGCGAGGCTATCCCCTTCATTCTTTTGCATGACTCCGATTGTACATAATGTAATGAACGAGCTCCCAAAGATACTCTACTCTTAGAAGCTAGCAGTACTTACATTGCTGCCCTTCTTATTAAACAATTGATATTGATGTTACTTCTCTTATTCTTATATTATCAATGTTGTTGGTAGTTCCTGATTCTTATAAGATTCTTGATGAAGAGTTAATCCTAATAACGTGTACGAAGAATACCGACCTTACGTCACTTCGAAAGGTTCAAAATATGATTCCAACGAGTCCAGCATGCATCATATATATATGTATCTATTTTACTCTACCGAGCCGTGCTATAGTCGGCCGGGTATGGCACCTATTGTGCAACCACTGATCAGTTGGGTTTTACCGAGCTCCACGTGGCCGGGTACGATTCTACCGAGCCCTATGATGGCCGGGTACGTTTTACCGAGCCTATTACGGCCAGGTACGATATGATGATGATGATGCCCACAAAGGCATATGTTTTAAAAGTTTATGTATATATATATGTATGTATCATGTATTTCATGTCAGTAGCCCTCAGAGGTACCCAGATGTCACAGGTTGTATATTCCCTATCACTGTTTACATTATTGTTCTTACTTATGCTATTCTGCCTTACATACTCAGTACTTTATTCGTACTGACGTCCTTTTTATTTGTGGACGCTGCATGTCGTGCTGCAGGTCCTGATAGATGGGTAGAAGCAGCTCCCCCATCACAGTAGGCTATCCGATTCAGCGTTATTGGCAAGATCCTTTCTCCGGACTTGCCGTGGTCTTGGTATGCATTTTTGTTATAGACATTATGGGTATGTCGGGGCCCTGTTGCGGCAATGTTGTAGCACTTATGTTCTTTTAGAGGCTCATAGACAGGTGTCGACTCATGTATCGTTTGGAATGCCTTGTCGGCTGATTTTTGTTGTATAGTCTTTCTTGGCACCATGGTAGCTCGTACCTTATATATAGTTTCTTGACAGTCTTGTCGTCCCATGTTACGTATGTTCATGACATTATCTTTCATTGTTGGATGTTCATGATCCATGTCTACCATTTATATTGGTCTTGTCGGCCCTTAAAGATAATAAGGAAGGTTAGATAAAATGTACGTTGGTGCTCGGCTAGTATGGCCCGGGTGCTAGTCATGACCCTCCAGTTGGGTCGTGACACGGGAAGAGGCAATTTTCGGGAGATTTTTAAGAAAATCAACGGGATAAGTGTTCTTAACTCAATATTGGTTAAATTACCCGAATCCATGGTTGTTTTTCACATTTAATTGAGGATTTAAGTTGGAAGATTAAGAAAACTCTCTTGATTTAATTTGAAGATTTGAGGGTCGGGTTGATTTCAGAATTTAGGGGAAATTTTATGGTTGGACTCGTGGTTGAATGGGCGTTCGTATTTTGTAACTTTTGTCGAGTTCCGAGATGTGGGCCCTACGAGCGATATTTTGGTTAAATTTTTGATTTTGTTAGAAAAATTATATTTTCATATAGAATTTATTCCTATAATTTGTATTGATTGAATCGAATTAATTATGACTAGATTCAAGCCGATCAGATTCGTAAAATCGAGGAAAAGGCATACTACTTGACTGATTGAGCGTGAATTGAGGTAAGTGACTTGTCTAACTTTGTGTGGGGGAAATTCTCCTTAGGATTAATATTGATATGATAATTGTGATATGTTGAAATTCATGTACGCGAGGTGACGAGTGTGTACACAGGCTAAATATGAAAAACTCTGATTTTAAATTGTGTAGATCTCTGTTACACATTAATTAAATTATTTTATCCGGTTATATTCATCATCATTGGTCTATTTTTATATTTTAAATTTGCTTGACATTTTTCTTGCAAATTGCTTTACCTGTTTAGTTAAAACTTTGTTTCTTTAATTCTGTGCTCAATACTTGAAAGTTGAATTTCTTAATTGAATTATTACTAATATGAAATATTTGACATTTTTAAATTTGGTATTGAGGCAACGTGCTAAAACAAATTGTGAAATATTATTTTTGCTGAGTTATTCATTCCCGAATATTTTATGAGATTTTCATACTCATCGTGATTGAGCCGTGAGCTCCTTATTGTGGAAAATATTGTTGTTGTTGATTTATTTTGGCAAGTTGAAATATTTGGACACTTGAGGTGTAAATTGTGATATATTGATACGCATGCAGTGGTATAAGGCCTGAGTGTTGAAACACATGCGATGAGATAAGGGTGGCTTGATATGCGTGGCTAGTAGAGGAACTACTAGAAGTCATGTGGTGTGATAAGGGTGGCTAAAACGCGAGATGCTATTTCGAAAAAAATATTTTCTTTAAAAATTAAATGTGAAGGCTCCCGCAGTGATATAAGGAAATGAGATATTGTAAATTTATTTATGATTTGAGACTACGAGGCGGTACCTCGGGAGTGCTCTTGTTGATATTTCTTTATGGCTGCATTGCCTTTGGTTATTTTTGGTATTTTCCTTAAAATTATAAATTTCTGTATTCCTTCCGCGAGGTATTATTTGCCCTTATTTTGTGTAGTTAAATTGTGACATACTACTTACTTGATTCATTCCCATTATCATTATTATTATATTGTTAAACTTTTCGCCCTGTCTTTTATTATTTTCAGTAGGGCCCTGAACTGACCTCGTCACTAATCTACCGAGGTTAGGCTTGGTACTTACTGGGTACCGCTGTGGTGTACTCATACTACACTTATGTACATCCTTTTGGGTAGACCCAGATACTTCCTATCTGACCAGGTATCAGTGGACTAGCTGCACGCGGAGATTTCAAGGTATATCTGCCAGTGTTCGTAGACCTCAGAGTCCCCTTCTATCCTTATTGTGTTGCTTTCCTTATTTTCTTTAGACTCTGATATATAAAGACACTTATAATAAATTTTTAAAAGCTTGTTACTTATTTCTACCGGTTTTTGGGAGTTGTGACTTTTTGAATCGCGGTTTGATTTATTTTATATGTTGAGATATGAGTTTCAGTTTTGTATTTCGCATAATTGATAAGCTTACCTAGTATTAGAGATTATGTGCCATCACAATATCCTACGGAGGAAAATTGGGGTCGTGACAGAAATTGATGAAGCTTATCTTCCTCCTCATCTTATTGAGTACCTGGCTTGGCGGTACAAGTACATGAATTATTATGATTTTTACGCATTGTCCCCAACTCATCCCAAAGCTTCTTCAGTTTGTTGAAATATGAAATAATGTCAAGTAATCCTTGTTGAGTTGAGGCTAATTCATTTTGAATTTCAAAAACGTTAGTGCCATTTACAGCCCCATACCTACGCTCCAGGTATTTTCAAATACTCTCAGCAGTTTCTGAGTATTGGAAACTCTCAGCAATAACTGGTGAGAGTGAGCTGGTTAACCATGAAATTACCATATTTTTGCACCTATCCCACCGACTTAATTTTGCACGGTTATTATTAGCAGAGGGTCTAGGACAAAAGCCATCAACAAAAACAATTTTGTTCTGGGCGGAGAGAGACAATATCATACTTCTCTTCCACCTGCCATAACTAGAAATAGAGAAAGAGGTACTAACTAGACACGTTCCAAAAATGTCAGAAGAGTGTATGAAAAGAGGACTCGATGGGTCCGTACTATACGAACTTCCAGCAAAATTAGGATTCACAAGTACAATTGAATTCACCATAGTAAATTGTATGATAAGAGAAAACTAAAAACAATCACTCAACAGAGATAGAATTCAGAAATCAACCTAAACATGAGTGATAAAGCAAAAAAGGGAACGAACTAGGGTTTCCTTCCTTTTTACTCGAAGAAGTGAGCCTTGAAACAAAAGAAACGGAGAGAATGTTGGCCGAAATGAAAAGGAGATACGAATGCCGGAAAGTGAAAGAAAAAAACCGTCACCAGAAACTCAGCCATACCATCCACGGAATAAATCGGCAAAATCGCAACCTTTGATTTAACTAACAAGGGTAACACTACTCCACAACTCGGTCTTGGATCTTCCAAAACCTTCGCTCCGATACCATGAAAATATTACAAGTCAAGCAGAATCGATGGAGGTTTAGCTAGGGTTTTATTTGAAAAGTAAGAACACCGAGAGAGAGAAATGAGATATTTTTCTTTTCATTCAACAAAAACTATACAAAAATGTTCTAGATCCCCTAATATATATATCTGAGTTAAAAGAGTAAAAGAACATTAGTCAATTCTATTCGGATCCACTATCTATGTAAAGAATAAATATACAATATAGTCTAATGATTACAAAAATGGGCTAACTACTAACTGATGCTTATCTATTAGACCTAAGCTTCAGGCTCAATTGTCCACTGGATCTGGTCCCTCCAATAGATGGTTTATTGATGAACCAAAAATCTTGTAAACTTAACCAAATTAACCCAAAGTGGATTGAATCACAATTCAATCTTCGTCTCTAGCTAGTGAACATGAAAGACAGTGTCATCCGAAACTTCAAAATACTATATCTGTCTCTAATTTCAACAAATTTGGTTTTATGGTATTATTTAAATATCGCATTTAAATTAAATTGTCTTCTCATTAAAAATAGATTATGTACAGGAGTACAATATTATCTTGCTTTGTTAAGTTGCTAAATATGGGCTAACACAAGGGAGCCTATTGACATGATCATGTCCATTATTAACTTTGATCTAATTAATAGAGTTTTTTCACGCTTGATCCCTTTTTAACTATTATTTTTTTAAAAAGAATTATTTCTTGTTTATTTCATAAAGAGCCTTTTTTTTACATTATTAGCATATTATAAAAATTATGTTCAATATTTAATGAGTTAACTAAATGCACTAATCACGGGAAGCACTTTTATTTTTTTCGACATTTTCACACACACACACTCTCTCTTCATATTTTCATTCTACAGTTCCGTCACTAATAGATCCTTCATATACTCCGGATATTTCTTCTTCTCCTCTTTATCATTCACTGATTCACGCTTGCGATAATTTTGACATGGATTCGTGGGTATTACTATCAATCTTCTTTATGGATGCGATAATTTTGATATGGAATCGTGTCGTAATATCATACCAATTTTACAGAAGACTCTCATAAATCTCTTATTACTTTATATAAATCTCCTATTACTCCTTCGTTTTCTGTAATACTTATGTGGGTTCTTTGAACTTTAAGGTAAGAAAACCCTAAAAGTTGTATATTTAATTGAATCTTACATCACTTTGTGAATAATTTAATCTTAGGCTTTCTATGTTTTTTTCCATCAGAATTTGCAACAATGGAGAAGTCCAAACAACAACAAAAAATATATCCGAACAAAGTTTTGGGTAGAGGATTGAAATTGGATGTCTCGGCTGTCAAGACTATCAGGAATACCTACCGTGATTCTCCTTCAGGAAGTAGTGAAAATGTTTTACCACTTTCTCGTCCTAGTTTTGAATTGTTATATGAAACTCCTGAAATATCTGCAAACCAGAGGCGTCTGTAAATGGGAAGTCTCCCAAAAATTATAATCAAGTTGCAAAACCAAAAGTGAATGAATTAGGTAGAAGAAAGCATAAAACAACAAGAAAGTTTGATGAGAACAAACAGGCAAAAGGGGTTAAGGATGAATTTCAGGATATACAATCTTAGTTAATGAAATACACACACACACACAAAAAAGGTTGATGGAGCTAGTGGACAGACAACAAATTTGAAGGTATTGTATGTTTGTATTTAAGATTATCGCAACATCAGTTTTACTTGCAATATTTACCGGTTGTAGTTATTTTTTATTTATTTATCAGTATAATGTATAATCTGAAAAATACTATTCTATCAACAATAGGATGCATTCTTAGTAGTTGGTAATATATTTTGTGTAGGTTTGGGATTTTTATTTCAAACTAGAAGATTCCCAGCGAAATTGAAATTCTTTGTTTTCTTTTAAGAAAATCAACGAGCTGGATGCGTGATTTTAGGTACAGGGTTTAAAGGTTTCCTGCTAGGAATATAATTATTTAGTTTGTCTTGTGCGTAAAATACCTTTTGCGGCTACATTTTTGGACATTTTCCTAAAATTTTGCTTATTTATGTTTTTTTGCTCATTTTAATTAGAGGCCCTATACTTTTTTATATTAGAATTCATATATGTATGCACACACACAAATGCAAAAAAACTAGTGTTGCTATTTTTTAGTGCTTGTTATTTATAGTATAATATTCATAAATGACATAAAACCTTTAACTTCACATTGTAACATTATTATTTATATTATTAAGCAATAATTTGAATAAATAAGATGTTAGGCATGTATTTAAATTATATTTTCCTTGATATTTTTGTAAAAAATTATATTTACTAATATAAAGATTTAAGTAGTTTGATCCAAAGTTCTAAGATATTTTGATGTTAAAGAGTAAACAGTCTTTTTTGTTTTCTTTTTTACAAAATTTTTGTGCTTTTTTATTTTTTCTGCACTTTAATATTGTCTAAGCTAAAATAAAATCATAAAATTTACTATTAAAAACTTTTGGGGCCTCAAAATCTCATGGTCCAAAATCAAGGCTTTACTAGCCTCCCCCTTGAGCCACCATCCATTCGTGACATTGTCAACAAAATTTTGTGGAGTCTCAATTAAGATAAGACAACAATGACAAAATCATTAAAGAAAGTGAATGTGTCATTTAATTATCAAATATGAATGAAGTTGATTGAATAATATGTCATTGGCCGGTGGTCTCAACAGGACTAGTGGCATAAAATCAAAATATATTAAAAGTCTCTTAAACTTCTTTCTCAAAATTAATATAATAATAAGACAACAAAAAAACCTATATACTTGATTTAGTGGTGAGAGCGCAACGCATGATGTGTGGGTTATACATGTCATGGTATTAAACTTTCCGCTATACAAAAATTTGGTATTAAGTAAAAATAATAAAGGGACCATTATTCATTGAGTTTTTTTAACCTCGCCATACTTGTTTTGGGAATTTCTTAGTTAAAAAAGATGAGATAGAAAAGAACTTGCTTTTTCATGTAAGAATCAATCAAATGGGCAAAAAGGAACAACTAATTTAGAGAATCTGAGTCGGAATTATAAAGTGAAATTGTGAGAAACATGAAAAACATACATAAAGAAAGAAAAATACATTGATTAGAAGGTAAATATATTATTTAATTTAATGAGAGAAAATATTTATCTTATTAAATCACTCAATCCTACCTCTATCAAATTTAAAAAAATCTTAAACTTTGAATTTTTTTTAATTATTATATAAATATAAATTATATATTTTTGGAGCCTTAAATATTTGGGGGCCTGAGGCAAAGACTTCTGCCTTACCCTAAAACCGACCTTGAGCCCATCAAGAGTAAAATATGAATTCCATCATCAAAAGTTTTTTTCTACTAACCTAGAAAAAACTTTTGATGATGGACCTCAAATTTTAGCGATTGGAAGGAAATATATTTTGCTAGTCTTCTTTTTATTATTAGGTATCTGTTTTTCAAGCGATTCATAAAATTTTGATAGTAAAATCTAAGTTTTGTAATTTTAACGTTTAATTTATTCCTAAAGTACACATATTTTTACAATATGCTTGAAATATAAAGCACAACCGTTTAACAATATAACTAAACATATAATATTAAAACAAAAAAGTGTAAAAAGTATCTCTTACCGTCGAAGTAGTGTCCCTTTTCCCCAATTTGAGCAATTTCCAGTTTCAAAAACCTATGAAATACAAATTTGGAGACCATTATATTCCAATTAAATAAATCACAAATATCCGGTAATTTGTGGCCATCTTCCAGTAAAATCCTATGCATATAGAAGGCCGGGCTGATACCCTTAATGTCTGCAATGGTCCAACCAATTGCAGTTTTGCACTCTATCAATACCTGCAAAAGTTGTTATTCCTGCGTATCTAACAAATCAGATGAGATAATAACATGTAAAGTAGAGTTGGGTCCCAAGAAAACATACCTGAGATGAGGTGGTAGCGGTTTCAGTTCCAACTGTGGTGGCTCTTCGATCGATGTCTTAGCTGGAGGAGTTTTTCTTTCTACTAACTGCAAAGACTCAATTTCGAGCTCTCTTTTCCAGAACCCTTGGCCTTCAAGAGCCAGCACCCACTCCACCAAGTCCTCTCCATTTACTTCTTCTAACTTCGTGAGACAGGCTGCTAGAGGGTCTTTAGCGTTCAGAGTCTCATCTTCCTCCTCCAAAATTACATCCACAGCTTCTATTAGAGAGCAGTTAGCAAATTCACTTGGTCGCCGCATAGACTTCTGCACATTGAATGTTATCTCTTCATCATTCAGTCTCATTTTAGCTCTCCAGTTTCATAATCAATCAATGCTCTCCCAGTGGCCAAGAATGGTCTTCCCAAAATTATGGGAATCTCTTCGTCAACCCGACAGTCTAGAATGACAAAATCTGCTGGAAACACAAACTTTCCAACTTGCACTAGTACATCATCAAGGATACCTAATGGCCTCTTCATTGTCTCGTCGGCTAGCTTTAGTAACATGGATGCAGATCTTGCTCTTCCAATGCCTAACCTTTTGTACATAGCCAAGGGCATCAAGTTTATGCTTGCCCCCAAATCACACAATGCTTTAGCAAAATCATAGCTGCTTATTGTGCATGGGATTGTGAAACTCTCTAGGTTTGACAACTTCTCAGCTCTGGGTCTCGTCACGACAGCACTACATATCTAGGTTAGGGTAACAGTGGCCAAGTCTTGGAAATCGAACTTGCGAGTCATCAAATCCTTCATTATTTTGGCATACCCAGGCATCTCTCTCAAGGCGTCAATCAGTGGAATGTTTACTTGGATTTGTTTTAACATCTCGATGAATTTCTTATACTGCTCATCCTTCTGATATTTGGCCAATCTTTGTGGGAATGGTGCTGGAAGTCACTTCCTTCCTATGATTTGAGTCTTATTATGCTTAGGCACTGCTTCTACTGTCGTTTCTTGTGCTACCTCACTCTCCTTCGCAACCTCTTTTTCTTTGCTTGTGCTTTCTTGTGCATGTTGTATCATCACCTCAGTTAACCCTGTTGAATCATCTACCTCAATGGGTACTGGCACAAGTGTTTCAGTTGGTCGGCTTTCGCGAGCGATTTCTTGCTCTAGATCTAGGTCTCTACCATTTCTTAGACTCACTGCCATCAGCTGTTTCGAGCCCTGCTTTTTTGGATTGACTTGCGTGTCTGCCGGTAACGTCCCTTGGGGGCGATTATTCAGAGCCATTGATATCTGTCCTAATTGAATCTCAATGCCTTTTATCGCTGATTCATGTGCGTCCACTCTTTCTTGCATTTTACCATTCGACCCAATCAGTCGTTGCAGCATTCCTTTAATTTCAGACAACACATCTTCTTGTCTCACTATTTGCTGTTGTTGAGGTTGTTGATAGGCTAGCTGCTGATTTTGCTGGTTGTATCCATGTTGCCTTTGGTACGGCACAACTTGACCCTGTGGTCGCATAGCTACAGGATTGTTGCCATTATTGTACTGCTGTTGTGCTGGTCTATATTGCTGATTCTGTTGCCCCCAATTCTGACCACCTTGCCTCTGTCCTCCATAGTTGACCACATAGTTCATATCTTCCTGATATTGCTGGTTGTCACTTTCTGCACTCCAAGAGCATACATCGATCTTTTTTGGTGAGGATACTCATTTGTGTCATCAGAGTGGCTATATTTTCGGCTATGGAGTTGTTTGGGTCCAAAGTCACTGAGTGAACTACATGAGTGATCGTGGAGTCTCTTGTCATCCATCCTGAGTTTTGAGCCATTTTATCAAGTAGGATCTTGCATTCTCTGAATGATTTGCTGAAAAATGCTCCACCTGCTGAAGCATCAACATTAGCCTTTAAGATGTCTGCCAATCCCATATAGAACCTCTGCCCCAACATCTGATATGGAATGCCATGATGAGGACACTTAACCAGTATACCCTTGAACCTCTCCCACGTTTCTTGTAGTGTTTCTGTTCGTCTTTGCCTGTAGCTTAATATCTCATCAATTTGTTTGGCAGTCTTATTGTGTGGGTAGAACTTGTTCAAAAATTGCTTGACTAATTCCTCCCAAGTAGTGATGGAGTTTATGGGGAGTGAATTAAGCCAAGTCTGAGCCTCTATCGTTACCGAGAATGGAAATAATAACAGCTTTATTGCTTCCGGTGTCACATTAGTTTTCCTTTGCGTGACATATTTCGACAGGAAATTTTTCAGATGTTGCTGAGGATCTTCAATGTAAGACCCTGAGAACAGTCCCTTGTTCTACAACAAATGTAGCATGTTGTTTGTGATTTGAAATGATTCCGCTTGTATCTGAGGGACTGCAATTGCGGTTGCTAGATTTTCGGTGGTAGGTTATGCCAAATCATACAATGCTGCTTCTGGCACAAGAGGCACCACACCCTGATTGTTCGAGTCATTCGCATTATTTCTATTGTTTAGATTTTCTATTCCGTCATCCATGTCTGTTTCGATTTGTTTCGTTGAGTTCTGTTGTTGTTTGCCCTTCTTGTTTGCACAATTCAGTGCGTTGAAAACTTTCTCAGGATCTGATAATGCTTCGAACAATTCACCAGTTCTTGAGGAGTTTCTAGGTATGCACTTGTAACACCCAAATCTACAAACGTTACAATTTCAATGTATTTAGTTTGAAAATGAAGAAAATAGACTACACTAAGAATTCTAGCACTTCTTTTAGCTACAATTAATAACACCGTTAAGTCCCCGGCAACGACGCCAAAATTTGATCACGCCCAACTATGTCTTATAAAAAGGTGTAACGACCCGGCCAGTCGTTTCGAGAGTTATAAACCTGTTTTCCCCACTCCTACTTCTTTTTGTGTTATTCAGCTATATTATGTTATATTGGGTTAGTTGGTTCGAGTCCGGAAGGAACTCGGGGTGAAATAAGACACTTAGTCTCATAATTAAAAATTTTAAGTTAGAAAAGTGGACCGGATATGGACCTATATGTAAACGATCTCGGATTTGAATTTTGATGATTTCAATAGCTCCGTATGGTGATTTTGGGCTCAGGAGCGTGTCCGGAATATTATTTGGAAGTCCGTAGGGGAATTAGGCTTGAAATGCCGAAAGTTTTATTTTTGAGAAGTTTGACTAGGGGGTTGACTTTTTGATATCGGGATCGGAATCTGATTCTAAAAATTGGAATACCTCTGTTATGTCATTTAGGACTTGTGTGCAAAATTTCAATCAGACAAGATTTGAAAGGTTTCGGAGTTGTTTGTAGAAATTAGAAATTTCAAAAATCATTAGGCTTGAATTGGGGTGTAATTCATGATTTTAGCATTGTTTGAGGTGATTTGAGGATTCTACTAAGTTCATATGATGTTTTAGGACTTCTTGGTATATTTATTTGAGGTCCCGAGGGCCTCGGGTAAGTTTCGGATGGTTAACGGATCAAAAATTGAACTAGAACAGCTGCTGCAATTTCATTTTGTTGGAAATTGCTTCTGCCCAGAAATCGAGCCCAGATCGAGCTCAGGGACGAGGGCCACGATCGAAGCCCATATCTAGCTCAAGGTCGAGGGCCACGATCGAAACCATGATCGAACACAGAGTTGAGGGCCACGATCGAAGGCACGATCGAGCTCAGGGTCGAGGGCCACGATTAAGCCCAGATCGAGCACAGAGTCGAGGGCCACGATCGAACTCCAGATCGAGAATCAGGATCGAGGAGCAGGATCGAGGACCTCGATCGAGGCAGAACTGAGGATGTCTGGGCAGAATTATAAAAATAGGGACTTCGTCCCATTTGCCATTTCTGACAAATTGGAGCTTGGGGAGAGGCGCTTTTTGATATATTTTCAAGGAAAACTTGAGGTAAGTCCCTTGTGATCATTTATACTCCATAATATTGAATTATCATCGAGTAATCCGACTAGATTACATGATTTTGAGGCGTAAATCAGAGATTGAAACTTAGAAATTTAGAAATTAGATTTGTAGATTTGAGGGTCGAGTTGAGGTCGGATTTTGATAAAATTGGTATGGGTAGACTCGTAGTTGAATGGGCTTTCGGATTTTATAACTTTTGTCGGGTTCCGAGACGTGGGCCCCACAGGCAAATTTTGAGCCAATTTTGGGTTTTGGTCTAATTTTGAAGCTTTTCTTGTGGAATTATTTCCATTAGCATATATTGATGGTATTATACTGATTATGAATAGATTTGGAGCATTTGGAGGCCGAGTCCAGAGGCAAGAGAATTGCGGGGTAGAGATTTGACCGGTTTGAGGTAAGTAACGAATGTAAATCTAGTCGTGAGGGTATGAAACCCCGGATTTCGTATCATTCTATTATTTTTTAGATGACGCACATGCTAGGTGACAGACGTGTAGGCGTGTACTTTTGGGTATTTGTGACTTGGTCCATCCCGAAGGAACTGTAAAGTTGCATACCTTGTTGAAACCATTTGATACTTATATGTTTTAGAAATAATTTTAGTAAATTGGGCTGAATGCCATGTTTGGGCCTTGTGCCAATGCTGTTTGGACCCTTAGGGGCTGTTTCGTATCATCCTCTCATTGTTTTCGATTGACAATCTATACTCAGTCATGTTCATACTTGTTTACTGCATAACTCAGTTTTATGACTCTATTTGATGCATATAAATGTTTTGGGCCGAAAGCCGTGTTTTACTGAAATGCCCGAGTGGCTTGATTTTTAAGGATGAGTGTGAATCGAGGCTGCCCGCCTACAACATACTTGTGACTGAGTGAGGCCGAGGGCTTGATTGGTGAGGATGAGTGTAGATCGGGGCTGCCCGCTTGTAACACACTTTATTATTATCGCACGTGAGATGTCCGTGCAGATTATAGCGCTTGGGCTGAAGGAGCCCCTCCGGAGTCTGTACACACCCCCAGTGAGCGCAGGTACCTACTGAGTGCGAGTGCCGAGTGCTGAGTGACTGGGAGGCAAGAGTGATTGTGAGGTATGCTCGAGTGGCAAGAGTGATTGTGAGGTATGCCCGAGTGGCAAGAGTGATTGTGAGGTATGCCCGAGTGGCAAGAGTGATTGTGAGGTATGCCCGAGTGGGACAAGTGACTGTGAGGTCTGCCCGAGTGGCTGTTTATGATTTCATCATTTTTGCTCACCTTTGCATTGAGCCTTTGTTTGAAAAACTATTGGAAAATAAAAATGATTTTTATTGGAACTCGGTTTAAACGAGATGTTTGATTCAAATCCTGATGTTTAAGAGCATGTGGTATTTTAATGAGATTTCCTGATATGAAAGTTATATGCTTCATTGCTCGTCACTACTGCTCAGTCTTCATTTATTGTTGTTATTTATTGAGCTGGCGTACTCACGTTACTCCCTGCACCTTGTGTGCAGATCCAGGTGTGGCTGGACACGGTAGCGGTTATTGAGTGTTCTGATTGTAGTTGGAGATAGCAAGGTAGCTGTTTGGCGATCGCAGCCCCTGCTCTTCTCCTTCTTATCTTCCTCTAGTAGTATTTAGCCATTTTCCAAGGTGAGTTAGCCTTGATATTGTTAGACAGATTATAGTAGATGCTCATGACTAGTGACACTCCGATGTCGGGCTTTTCTTTTTCGCATTTCTACTTTTATTTGATTTGAACTCTTTAAATGGAGTTTTTTATGTTAAATAACCTTAAAATTATCTTTGAAATGAAAATATCGTTTTGTTTTGGAAATGAGTCGGCTTGACTAGTTCCATGATAGGCGCCATCACGACAGGGGGTTAGTTTTGGGTCGTGACAGATTGGTATCAGAGCCTAGGTTACATAGGTCTCACGATTTTTGAGCGGGTTTTGTAGAGTCTTGCGGATCGGTACGGAGACGTCTGTACTTATCTTCAGGAGGCTGCAGAACCTTTAGGATACTCCATATTCTTGAATTCTTGTCGTGCAGATCTGTTGATTCTAGTAACTAAACATCTGTTGTTTCATTCTCTCACAGATGGTGAGGACTCGTTCTACCGGTCAGGAGGGCCAGTTTCCAGTACCACCAGCCAGGGTTGCGAGAGGCCGAGGCCGCGGTAGAGGCTGTGGTAGGGGCAGAGGTGCAGCGTGTACAACAGATGGGGCAGTACCTACAGATCCACCGATTGTCCCAGATCAGGACTAAGGTCCAGTTGTTGATGCACCAGCTCAGGCACCACATGTGCCTATTGTGATTCCAGGCCTTCAGGAGGCCTTAGCTCAGATTCTGACAGCGTGTACTGGCCTTGCTTAGGCAGTCTCTATTTCGACGGCCGCAACCACTTCTCAGGCCAGGGGAGGCACTCAGTCTCCCATCGCTCGCACACCTGAGCAGGTTATTCAGGGACTTCAGATACTAGAGGCACCACCAGCCCATCCGGTTGCTGTTGCTCAGGATTATGTGTTTCTTTCTATGCCTGAGGATGATCAGCATAGGTTGGAGAGGTTTGGGAGACTTCAGACACCACCTTTCAGTGGCACAGAGAGAGAGGACGCTCAGGACTTTTTGGACAGGTGTTAGAGGATACTCCGTACTACTGGTATTTTGGAGACTTGTGGGGTCTCGTTCACTACCTTTCAGTTTTCTGGGGCTGCACTCAGATGGTGGGAGACTTACGAGAGGCGTAGGCCTATTGGCGCAACACCCATAACTTGGCAGCAGTTCTCCGTGGTCTTTTTGGAGAAGTTCGTGCCTCGATCCCGCAGAGAGGAGTTGCGTAGACAGTTTGAGCGGCTATGCTAGGGTGATATGTCTGTGATGCAGTATGAGATGCGGTTCTCCGAGTTGGCCCATCATGCTATCTAGTTGGTTCCCACTGACAGAGAGAGGATCATGAGGTTAATTGATGTCCTCACTTATTAGCTACAGTTGCCCATGACCAGGGAACGAGTTTTGGGTGCTACCTTTGATGAGGTTGTCGACATTTCTCGGCAGATTGAAATGGTTCGCGGTCAGGAGAGGGTTGAGAGGGAGGCCAAGAGGCCTCGTGGTCAGGGTGGATTCAGTGGTGCTATTTTTGGGGGTCAATTCCAGCACGGTAGAGGTCGTCATTTTAGACAGGCTCAGTCAGCTCGGCCATTTCACCGGGGTGCATCATATGGCTATGGTTCTCACAGTTCTCATCAGGGCCCCTCATCACTTAGTGCCCTTCCAGTTCAGAGTTCATCCCGTGCTCCACCTGCTCAGGGCTCTTCCATGCCAGGTTCTTCTACCAGTCATCCCGGTGCTAGGGGTTCCCTTCAGTTTCCGTCGCCAGCACCAGGGAGTTGTTTTGAGTGTGGGGAGCTTGGGCATATATGGAGGAAGTGTCCTTGTCGTCATGGATGTCTATCTCAGTAGAGGAGTCAGCCTCCGACTACAGCCCCATCTACCTCACCATCCGCCCAGACAGCTCGGGGTAGAGGTCAGTCAGCTAGGGGTCGCCCTAGAGGGGGAGGCAGATGAGGGGGTGGTCAGGCCCGTTCCTATGCTCTCCCTGCCAGACCAGATGTTATTACTTCAAATGATGTGATTACAGGTATTGTCTCAGTATGCCACAGAGATGCCTCAGTTTTATTTGACCCTGGTTCCACGTATTCATATGTTTCCTCGTATTTTGCCCATTTTCTAGATATGCCTCGTGAGTCTTTAGTTTCATCTGTACATGTATCTACTCCTGTGGGCGATACTATTATTGTGGATCGTGTATATCGGTCATGTGTGGTGATTATTGAGGGTCTGGAGACCCGAGTAGATCTATTGTTACTCAGTATGGTTGACTTTGATGTGATATTGGGCATGGATTGGTTATCTCCATGTCATGATGTTCTAGATTGTCACGCTAAGACGACGACATTGGCTATGCTGGGAATTCCGAGGGTTAAGTGGAGCGGTTCTATAGATTATTTACCAAGTAGGGTGATTTCATATTTGAAGGCTCAGCGCATGGTTGAGAAGGGTTGCCTATCTAATTTGGCTTTTGTGAGGGATGTTAGTGCAGAGACTCCTGTCATTTATTCTGTTCCGGTGGTACGTGATTTTCTGGATGTGTTTTCTGCAGACCTACCAGGCATGCCGCCTGATATGGATATTGACTTTGGTATTGATTTGGTGCCGGGCACTCAACCCATTTCTATTCCACCGTATCGTATGGCACCGACGGACTTGAAGGAATTAAAAGACCAGCTTCAGGGAGCGAGGGTATTCTCCAAGATTGATTTGAGGTCCGGTTATCACCAGATGAAGATTCGAGATTCAGATATTCTCAAGACAGCTTTCAGAACCCGATATGGCCATTATGAGTTTATGGTTATGTCTTTTGGGCTGACCAATGCCCCAGCAGCGTTCATGCATCTGATGAACAGTGTATTCCAGCCCTATTTAGACTCATTCGTCGTTGTATTCATTGATGACATCCTGGTGTACTCTCGTAGCCAGGAAGAGCACTCTCAGCATTTGGGGGCTGTATTGCAGAGATTGAAGGAGGAGAAGCTTTATGCAAAGTTCTCTAAATGTGAGTTTTGGCTCAGTTCAGTAGCATTCTTAGGGCACGTGGTGCCCAGTGAGGGTATTCAGGTGGATCCGAAGAAGATAGAGGCGGTGCAGAGTTGGCCCAGACCGTCCTCAGCCACGGAGATTAGGAGCTTTCTTGGTTTGGCGGGTTACTACTATCACTTTGTGGAAGGATTTTAATCTATTGCATCGCCCTTGACCAAATTGACCCAAAAGGGAGCTCCATTCAGGTGGTCGGATGAATGTGAGGAGAGCTTTCAGAAGCTCAAGACTGCTTTGACCACAACTCCAGTGTTAGTTTTGCCATCAACTTTAGGTTCTTACACCGTGTATTGTGATGCCTCGAGGATAGGCATTGGTTGTGTTTTGATGCAGGAGGGTAGGGTGATTGCCTATGCCTCACGCCAGTTGAAGACCCATGAGAAGAACTATCCTATCCATGATCTTGAGTTAGCAACCATTATTCACGCCTTGAAGATTTGGCATCATTATTTGTATGGGGTTCATTGTGAGATCTATACTGATCACCAAAGTCTGCAGTATCTGTTAAAGCAGAAGGATCTTAATTTGCGTCAGCGGAGATGGTTGGAGCTTCTTAAGGACTATGATATCACTATCTTGTACCATCCAGGGAAGGCCAATGTGGTGGCCGATGCTTTGAGTCACCGGGCAGAGAGTTTGGGGAGTTTAGCCTATCTTCCAGCAGCAGAGGGACCTTTGGCATTAGATGTTCAGACCTTGGCAGGCCAGCTTGTCATATTGGATATTTCGGAGCCTAGTCAGGTATTATCTTGTGTGGTCTCCAGGTCTTCTCTTTATGACCGTATCAGGGAGCGTCAGTATGATGACCCTCACTTACTCATTCTTCAGGACAAGGTTCAGAGAGGTGATGCTAGGGATGTGACTATTGGTGATGACGGGGTGCTGAGAATGCAGGGCCAGATATGTGTGCCTAATATAGATGGGCTTCGAGAGCTGATTCTTGAAGAGGCCTACAGCTCGCGGTATTCCATCCACCCGGGTGCTGCGAAGATGTACCAGGATTTGAGGCAGTACTATTGGTGGAGGCGGATGAAGAAGGATATAGTTGGGTTTGTGGCTCAGTCTCTAAACTATCAGCAGGTTAAGTATGAGCATCAGAGACTAAGTGGCTTGATTCAGAGGTTAGAGATCCCAGAGTGGAAATGGGAGCGGATCACTATGGACTTTGTAGTTGGGCTCCCACAGACTTCGAGGAAGTTCGGCACTATTTGGGTTATTGTGGATCTGCTGACCAAGTCCGCGCACTTCATTCCAATTGGTACTACTTACTCTTCAGAGCGGTTGGCTGAAATTTACATCTGAGAGTTCGTTCGCCTGCATGGTGTCCCAGTTTCTATCATTTCAGATAGGGGTACTCAATTCACATCGCAGTTTCGGAGGGCCGTGCAGCGAGAGTTGGGTACTTAGGTTGAGTTAAGCACAGCTTTTCACCCTCAAACAGACGGGCAGTCTGAGCGCACTATTCATATATTGGAGGACATGTTGCGTGCTTGTGTCATTGATTTTGGGGGTTCATGGGACCAGTATCTGTCACTCGCGGAGTTTGCATATAACAACAGTTATCAGTCGAGTATTCAGATAGCTCCGTATGAGGCTTTGTATGGGAGGAGGTGTAAAACTCCGGTTGGATGGTTTGAGTCGGGTGAGGCTAGGCTCTTAGGTACAGACTTGGTCCAGGACGCATTAGATAAGGTGAAATTGATTCAGGAGCGGCTTTGCACGGCGCAGTCTAGGCAGAAGAGCTACGCGGATAGGAAGGTCCGTGATGTGTCTTTTATGGTTGGGGAGAAGGTTTTGCTGAAGGTATCACTCATGAAGGGTGTTATGAGGTTTGGGAAGAGGGGCAAGTTGAGCCCCCGGTTCATTGGGCCTTTTGAGGTGCTTCAGAGGATAGGAGAGATGGCTTATAAGCTTGCCTTGCTACCCAGCTTTTCGAGTGTGCATCCAGTGTTTTATGTTTCCCTGCTCCGGAAGTATATTGGAGATCCGTTCCATGTTTTGGATTTCAGCACGGTTCAGTTAAAGGGTGATATGACTTATGATGTGGAGCCGGTGGCTATTTTGGATCGGTGTGTTCGAAGGTTAAGGTCAAAGGATATAACTTCAGTGAAGATGAAATGGAGAGGTGAGCCTGTGGAGGAGGCCACTTGGGAGACCGAGCGGGAGATGCGGAGCAGATATCCACGCCTATTCGAGACTACAGGTATGTTTCTAGACCCGTTCGAGGACGAACAGATGTTTCTAGGCCGGTTGTGTTATTCAGCTATATTATGTTATATCGGGTTAGTTGGTTCGAGTCCGGAAGGAACTCGGGGTGAAATGAAACACTTAGTCTCATAATTGAAAATTTTAAGATAGAAAAGTGGACCGGATATGGACATATATGTAAACGACCTTGGATTTGAATTTTGATGATTCCAATAGCTCCATATGATGATTTTGGGCTTAGGAGCGTGTCCGGTATATTATTTGGAAGTTCGTAGAGGAATTAGGCTTGAAATGCCGAAAGTTTTATTTTTGAGAAGTTTGACCGGGGGTTGACTTTTTGATATCGGGTCAGAATCTGATTCTAAAAATTGGAGTACCTCTGTTATGTCATTTAGGATTTGTGTGCAAAATTGAGGTCAATCGGACGTGATTTGATAGGTTCCGGAGTTGTTTGTAGAAATTAGAAATTTCAAAGTTCATTAGGCTTGAATTGGGGTGTAATTCATGGTTTTAGCGTTGTTTGAGGTGATTTGAGGATTTGACTAAGTTCGTATGATATTTTAGGATTTGTTGGTATATTTGGTTGAGGTCCCGAGGGCCTCGGGTGTGTTTCGAATGGTTAACGGATCAAAAATTGAACTAGAACAGCTGCTGCAATTTCCTTCTGTTGGAAATTGCTTCTGCCCAGAAATCGAGCCCAGATCGAGCTCAGTGTCGAGGGACATGATCGAAGCTCAGATCTAGCTCAAGGGCGAGGTCCACGATCGAAGCCATGATCGAGCACAGAGTCGAGGGCCACAATCGAAGGCACGATCGAGCTCAGGGTCGAGGGCCACGATCGAAGCCCAGATCGAGCATAGAGTCGAGGGCCACGATCGAACTCCTGATCGAGAATCAGGATCGAGGGGCAGGACCGAGGACCAGGATTGAGGACCTCGATCGAAGGCCAAGATCGAGGCAAAACCGAGGATGTCTAGGCAGAATTATAAAAATAGGGACTCTGTCCCATTTGCCATTTTTGACAAATTGGAGCTTGGGAAGAGGCGATTTTTTATATATTTTCAAGGAAAACTTGAGGTAAGTCCCTTGTGATCATTTATACTCCATAATATTGAATTATCATCGAGTAATCCGACTAGATTACATGATTTTGAGGCGTAAATCAGAGATTGAAACTTAGAAATTTGGAAATTAGATTTGTAGATTTGAGGGTCGAGTTGAGGTCGGATTTTGGTAAAATTGGTATGGGTAGACTCGTGGTTGAATGGGACTTTGGATTTTGTAACTTTGTCGGGTTCCGATACATGGGCCCCACAGGCAAACTTTGAGCCAATTTCAGTTTTTGGTCTAATTTTGAAGCTTTTCTTGTGGAATTCATTCCATTAGCGTATATTGATGGTATTATACTGATTGTGAATAGATTTGGAGAATTTGGAGGCCGAGTCCAGAGGCAAGAGAATTGCGAGGTAGAGATTTGACCGGTTTGAGGTAAGTAACGATTGTAAATCTAGTCCTGAGGGTATGAAACCCCAGATTTCGTATCATTCTATTATTTTTGAGGTGACGCACATGCTAGGTGATGGCCGTATAGGCGTGCACTGTTGGGGATTTGTGATTTGGTCCGTCCCGAAGCAACTGTAAAGTTGCATACCTTGTTGAAACCATTTGATACTTATATGTTTTAGAAAGAATTTCAGTAAATTGGGCTGAATGCCATGTTTGGGCCTTGCGCCAATGTTGTTTGGACCCTTAGGGGCTGTTTCGTATCATCCTCTCTTTGTTTTCGATTGAAAATCTATACTCAGTCATGGTTATACTTGTTTACTGCATAACTCAATTTTATGACTCTATTTGATGCATATAAATGTTTTGGGCCGAATGCCCTGTTTTACTGAAATGCCCGAGTAGCTTGATTTGTGAGGATGAGTGTGGATCGGGGCTGACCGCCTGCAGTATACTTGTGACTGAGTGAGGCCGAGGGCCTGATTGGTGAGGATGAGTGTGGATCGGGGCTGCCCGCCTGCAACATACTTTATTATTATCGCACGTGAGTTGTCCGTGCAGATTATAGCGCTTGGGCTGAAGGAGCCCCTCCGAAGTCTGTACACACCCCTAGTGAGCGCAGGTACCTATTGAGTGCGAGTGCCGAGTGCTGAGTGACTGGTAGGCAAGAGTGATTGTGAGGTATGCCCGAGTGGCAAGAGTGATTGTGAGGTATGCCCGAGTGGCAAGAGTGATTGTGAGGTATGCCCGAGTGGCAAAAGTGATTGTGAGGTATGCCCGAGTGGCTCGAGTGACTGTGAGGTCTCCCCGAGTGGCTGTTTATGATTTCATCATTTTTGCTCACATTTGCATTGAGCCTTTGTTTGAAAAACTATTGGAAAATAAAAATGATTTTTATTGGAACTGGGTTTAAACGAGATGTTTGATTCAAATCCTGATGTTTAAGAGCATGTGGTATTTTACTGAGATTTCCTGATATGAACGTTATATGCTTCATTGCTCGTCACTACTGCTCAATCTTCATTTATTGTTGTTACTTGCTGATTTGGTGTAGTCACGTTACTCCCTGCACCTTGTGTGTAGATCCAGGTGTGGCTGGACACGGTAGCGGTTATTGAGTGTTCTGGTTGTAGATTTTCTTGGAGATAGCAAGGTAGCTGTTTGGCCATCGCAACCCCTGCTCTTCTCCCTCTTATCTTCCTCTAGTAGTATTTAGCCATTTTTCCAGGCTGAGTTAGCCTTGATATTGTTAGACATATTATAGTAGATGTTCATGACTAGTGACACCCCGATGTCGGGCTTTTCTTTTTCGCACTTTTGATTTTCTTTGATTTGAACTCTTTAAATGGAGGTTTTTATGTTAAATAACCTTGAAATTATCTTTGAAATGAAAATATCGTTTTGTTTTGGAAATGAGTCGGCTTGCCTAGTTCCACGATAGGCGTCATCACGACAGGGGGTTAGTTTTGGGTCGTGACAAAAGGACTAAGCGGTCGTTGCAAATATATTCCGGTTAACAAGTGCGGAGTCGAATCCTATAGGGAATTAACCTATTAAGCACAACTACTAGACTCGCACAAATTCACGCAATCAATATTCAGAAATATTAAAATAACAAGTTGGATGTTTACTAACTAAATAACACGTAATGAAAATGGAGTACTGAATAACTAACTACGAATAGTATTGAATAAAATAATTTTTAAATTTATTAATAACAAAGAACAATTGCGGAAGTAAATTCTGGAATATAGTGAATAATCCATAAAAGACAACAGTGTCTTGATACCATCCCAGAATTGGTATCACAAGTGCATGAGCTTCTAGAATTAATACAAATAAAGGTCTGAATAAAATAAAGCTGTCTGAAAATAAGCACACAACTAAAGTAAAATAGACAGAGACTTCAGAACTGCTGATGCCATGCAGTTATACCTCAAGTCTCCTCTGGTAGCTGAAATCCGAGCAAGTCTATGGTACGTCGCTAGGACCAACTCCGAAATCTGCACAAGAAGTGCAGAGTGTAGTATCAGTACGACCGACCCCATGTACTGGTAAGTGCTGAGCCTAACCTCGATGAAGTAGTAACGAAGCTAAGGCGGGTCACTTACATTACCTGTACGCAATATTAGTAACAACAACAATAATAAAAATAAATCAGGTAATTCATTTATAATAATTGAAGCCAATTATCATTTCCATCAATTCTGTTGCAGCGTGCAACCTGCTCTAATAATATATTCACATTCAATTCTGTTGCAGTGTGTAACCCGCTCTCACAATATATTCAGATTCGGTTCTGTTGCGGCGTGCAACCCGCTCCTCCATTATATTCATTTTAATCAAGTCTGTTGCGGCGTGTAACCCGATCCACCAATATATATATGTATGTCGACTTTTAAATAAGTATGTTGCGACGTGCAACCCGATCCTCCAATATGGACTTTTAATAAGTCTGTTGCGGCGTGCAACCCGATCCTCCAATATATTCATTTCAATCAATTCTGTTGCGGCGTGCAACCCGCTCCTCCAGTATATTCAATTACCAATTCTTATAGAAGGAATTTTACCAATAAATGCAACAATTAATATGAAATTATAAGATAACAAGCATACAATAATTATGATTTAATCATGAAACAGACAATGTCAAATAATAAATTATTATAGAAATCAGGGAGAAAATAAGCAGTTTAATATTTAATATGCTAAATGTCAAATAACAATTAAGGCACATAATTCAAATAGCATGAAACAATTAATGCAGGAATTAAAAAATTAATATTTGACAAAGAATATGAGAGAAATAATTATTATAATAATTAATTCATGATTTAAAATAATTTATGATTTTTCAAGTAAGCAGGCAAATAATTAATTTGACGATGTATAGACACTCGTCACCTTCGCCTATACGCCGTTCACATGCAATTCACATAACAAATAATTTAAGGGTTCTATTTCCTCAAGTCAAGGTTAACCACGACACTTACCTCGTTTTGCGAATTCCAATCAATTATTCAACCACAACTTTTCCTTTTAAACTTGTCTCCGAAAGCTTCAAATTTATTTACAAACAAATCAATATATTCAATGCTAATCATAGGAATTAATTCCATATGAATTTACAAATTTTCCGGATAAAAATTAGAAATTCATTTAAATATTCGATAGTGGGACCCATGTCTCAAATCTCGAAAAAACTTATGAAATCCGAATACTCATTCCGAGACGAGTCCAACCATACAAAATTATCAAATTTCGATATCAAATGGACCTTCAAATCTTAAATTTTCGTTTTTGGAAGATTTTATAAAAATCTGATTTTTCTTCCATAAATTCACGGTTTCATGATATAAATGAGTATGAAATCATGAAATATAATCAATATAGGATAAGGAACACTTACCCCAATGTTTTCCCCTAAAAATCACCCAAAAATCTCCTTACCCGAGCTCAAAAATTAGAAATGGTTGAAAATGGGTCGAAACCCCATTTTCAAAACTTAAGTTCTATTTTTCAGATTTTTATTCATCGCGATCACGGAAATTCGTTCGCGATCGCGTAGAACAACTTTGCCCAGATTCATTTTACTCTTCGCGATTGCGGGAATGGCTTCGCGATCGCGAAGCACATTTTTGCATAGGTTGCCACTTTGCTCTACGCGAACGCGAAGCATAACCCTGTAGTCCTACGCGATCGCGGACCGTTTCATGCAAAGGCGAAGATCAAATTTGAGTACCCCAGCTTCTGCCTTATTTCCTCTTCGCGAACGCGAGGACTCGATCGCGAAGCTTTGCACTTCGACCCTTTGCGAATGCGTGCCCTCGGTCGCGAACATGAAGCACAATTGTGCCAGTCCAACTTTCCTCTTCACAATCGCAGGAATGGCTTCGGAATCGTGAAGCACAAAACACCAGATGACAGTAGAAGCTAAAAACCAGATTTTCTAAGTTCAAAATCATCCCGTAACCTATCCGAAACTCACCCGAGCCCTTGGGGCTCCAAACCAAACATGCACACAAGTTCTAAAACATCATACGAACTTGTTCGCGCGATCAAATTGCCAAAATAACACCTAGAACTATGAATCGGACACCAAATCAAATGAAATTTTCAAGAAAACTTTAAAACTTATATTTTTACAACCGGACGTCCGAATCACGTCAAATCAACTCTGATTTTTACCAAATTCGGCAGACAAGTCATAAATATTATAGTGGACCTATACCAGGCTCCGAAACTAAAATACGGACCTGAGGTCAATAAATCCAAAATCGATAATTTCTTAGAAATCATTAAGCTTCCAAGCTTTTAATTTTTTATCAAAATTTCATATATCGGGCTAGGGCCTCGGAATTCGATTTCGCGCATACGCCCTACTCCCAAATCACGATACGGACCTACCGGAATTGTCAAAATACTGATCCGGGTCCGTTTGCTCAAAATGTTGACCAAAGTCAACTTAGTTGAGTTTTAAAGCTCTATTTCCCGTTTTAATCCATTTTTCACATGAAAACTTTCCGAAAAATTTTACGGACTGTGCACGCAAGTCGAGGAATAATAAATAGTATTTTTCGAGGTTTAGAACACAGAATTACTTATTAAATTTAAAGATGCCATTTTGGGTCATCACATGAGTGATGTTGTTCAATAACTACCTAAATATACACTCGCTTCCGAGTAATACACACTAAATAGGCACAATCAATTGAGAGCTCTTCAACCAACCGCAATAATAACGTAGTTGAACAAATAGAGAAAATACTACGGCAAATCTATATTAACGTAACAGGAAAATCATCCTCCAATAGGTTCCATCAAAACCCTAGATTAGGAGTTTAGCTACTCATACTCATAGTAACAATATCCCGAGTATTTTGCATAAATAAATTATAAAGTAAAGATGAAGGAATGTAGAAATCGATAATTCTATCTCCCAACTGGTGTTCCACGAGCTATTCTTTCCTCTGGTCGCAAACATTCTTTCAAAAGTGGTGTTTTATGTCTATTTATATGTGTAGGAAAAGACCTAAACGGCATAGGTCAAGTCCTAGTCAAACTAGGAGACGAAATAAGCCTTCAAAATCTGGAGTAAGCGTGCCTCAGACCATGCCTCGTGAGGCTCCACGCGAGATGAACCTCGCCTAACACTGTGCGGCGCCAGCTCCCACGCGAGCTCGAGCTCGCTTCATCCTTCGCGACGCCTGCTTCTACGCGAGCTCAGAGGCTCGCGTCGCCAACTTCCATGCGAGATCAAAGGGTCGCCTTGCGAGCTTCTTCATCTTTTCACTGCTTAATGTATTCTTTCTTCTTTCTACAGTTTTCTAGCACACTTTATTCTTTAAATCTTTCTTTTGCTCTAATTTCATCTCCAATTCACCTACACATAAAATAGACTCCATTACGCGCAAATAAAATGTAGTTTAACATTAAAGCACATAAAATATAAGGTACTTAATGTACTAAAATATGAAATAATAGCACACATCAGTCATGTATTGAGAATTTAAAATCACAAAATATGAACTGTGGAAAGATATAAAGAGTTAGTAGCAATCTAGTTGCAAAATCGCCATAGCTGAGCGTTAATAGAGGAATCAGCAAGTCAATTTCCCAATTTCTCCGTTGCAAGAAAATTGAAGTCAACAATATATAACACTCAAAAAGAACAGAAAAAGAAAATACCACCCAAAAAAAACCAATAGAAAACACTGGAAAAAAGGAAAGAGGTAGAAGAAGCATTCACCAGAGAGATAGAGAAATAAAGAACTAGTAGAGAGAAGGTGAAGAAGAAAAAAAGGCAGCTATATAACAAGTGAGCGTGCACTTTAATAATTTGGACATGTGCGCTTCACCCATGTCATGCTAGAGCTCCTTTAATCCAAAGCCAAATTTGAGACGATTTGCTAATGTTAAGGGCATATGGAGGAAAAACAAATAGTTCTAACCTACATGAGCAAATTTGAACCAAAAGTCAAATTGAGGGAAAAATAGCTCAATTTACATGAGCAAATTTGGACCATTTTTTCTTTTTATTGTATAAGTTTTAATGTAGTCTTCCTACGTTCTTGCAAATTTTTGTATAATGTCGAGTTAAAAAGCTATTTTTTCAGACAAATTTAAAAGATACGGCAGAGTCGGCGTCGACTATGCATGTCACTAGAAGCATATGAAGTGTATACCATGAAAGCTGTGATGGTTTTGAAAGAATATTATAAAAAATAAAAAATTCAAGCGAAAAATGCAAGATTTTTTTTTTTTTTGGTTTCTTACCCAGCATCATGTACCCTCATTGGAGCCCGACTATATCCGGATTCGCGCCGGGTAGGACCCTATTCGGGGGTAACGCTCCCTACCAAGGATTTTTTCATACTTATGGCTCAAACTTGAGACCTATGGTTAAGGGAGGAGCAACCCCATGCACTGCACCACATCTTTTCGTGGTAAGGCAAGAAAACATTGACTATACTTGCAAATAAAGCAAGCCAACAATGAAATCTCATAAAACCTATCAAAGAGTGGTCCTAGTTTGGCTTTGGTTCTTAGTGGAGTTTCTAGATTTTTGTTTTAATTTTTTGGATCCTCTCGACAAAGTCGAAGCCATATCAATCCGTTTAAATGACAACGAATGATTGAAGTAAAATAATCATTCTCATCAATAAATCGTAAAACAACGAACAAGAGCCAATTTTGGATTTTGTTTGGGTGGCGATTTAGATTTTCAGATTTTTTTAATTGGTGGTTTGATATGATATCCGATAGATTTGGTAGTGGTTTAGATAATAGTAATTTGATTTCAATTACTTTGGTATCTGAAGGCTTTGATGATGATTTTCCCTGGTTTGATTTCAGTTTTGATGGAGGTTGTGTTATGGCAATCTATGATGAAGGTATTGTGACAAAGTTGTTGGAGAAGGAGGAAGGAAAAAAAAAAGGAAAAAAGAAAGAAAAGGAAAATATAAACAGATAAAATGAAAATAGTAAATAATATAAATAGAAATGACATGGCACAACTTGATTGGTGCGTGTAATCCACTGATTTCTTTGAAATTGGTGGCGGTATCAGAATGTTGTATTTATTTCACTTTAAACAAATTTAGGGAGTCATATAACTCACGTAAAATTTGAGGATGCAACTGTAAAGTAAGATAACCCAAAAAGATAATTATGTATTATTCCATTAAATCTGTCTACAACTAATAAATAGTACGGACGAATTTTCTAAGTTTCTTTTTTCTTCTCTTCTTACTTTTCAGGCGTCGGTATTTGACTTTGACTTTTTCATGTCAAAAGGTGACACGCACTACCGTGTATCCTGCTAATATTGGCCGTACTACTTGAGAATAATATTTAAAAAATTGAAAGTCAAGATAATAATCATGTTATTTTTCATATAAAACTTCACTTCCCCTCCAAGTTTCCAGAAAAAAGCCTTGGTTTTTCCACTTTCAAATGTCACCGACGCCATTGAATTTCAATTCCCCACCACCATTTTCTCAACTGTTGTTCTAGACAATTCACATTCAGATTTTTTAATCAGCTCAATATCTGTCACAAATTATGCATATTTGTGTAAAAACTATTGAATTTAACAAATATTATATTTTAAAAAAGATATTCTGGTGCACAAAGTATTCCTCATTCACGCATGATCGAGAGAAGAGTCATACCCTAAGGGCGTGATATAGATAACCTACCCTAATACAAGTTTAGTGATAACTTTCACGGCTCGAACACGTGACCTATAAATCATGTGACCTGCCCTAATGCAACTTTACTGTTACTCTAAGGCTTCTTTTCGAAATATTATATTTTGAGTGCTATAATTTTAAAAGTACAATATGTACAAAAATAAAAGTTTTTAATGTTGATCCATTAAGGTTAGTTAAATCTTGAATTTGCCTATGGTACTACCTAAACCAACCTCCACACCAACTTCCTCTAAGTCAAAAGAAAATGATGATTTAAAAGAATGTTAATTTAATTAATTATATGTTAAGGAATGGCATATAGTCTGAATATATGTATAGTAAAAAAATGATATAATTCTTATTGAATTTCAAACACCGTGTAAGTAGACAGTTTCTGTTCTCACGAAAAAACTAATGTCTAAATTTTAATAAAGAAAATGCTAAAAACATCAAGTCGTTGACACGAAGAGTAATTGTGTGTGAATTTATTGATTATTTTCCAACAAAAGTGGCATAGACCAACTATGCCCATTTATAAAATCTACCAAATGCTTCCATATTGTGTCTTTTAAATCACTTTTTACACAAAGATTCATAAATCAACATCCCTCAACAATATAAAATCCACAAAGTATTATAACCACCTTGTTTTTCTGTCACTTTTTACACAACATTATATTCTCAACTCAACAATGGTGAATATATTTCATTTTATCTTCTTTCTTCTCCTTGTTACCTCTTCAAGACTCCAGGCAATCCGGCAGCCGGCACAAGTTTCCGGTACGCCGTCGGCAAGAAAAGTACAAGTTTTTCTACCTTTGGCTAATGCTCCGGCTGCTCAAGATTTTTGGTCTTCCAAGAGGAGAACTCCTACTGGATCAAATCCTTTGCATAACAAGAAAAGATAGACGATAGTGTCCGGACTAGCTTGCACGCATCTTGAATTTTTCACCGGATATATGTTATTTTCTACCGGGAGAAGTATCGAATAATCTGTTTATCCAGATAAGAAGGAATTACCTAGCAGTTTTTAATTATGACAAAGGCTACCTTATACTTGTAGAGTTGTTTGTTTGAAAGGTTTTTCTGAATTCAAGGTATAGAAATGTAAGTTTCATTCTTTAATTAATTAGTATGTTTGTTAATTTGGAATATGGCTATTGGTGATTCACAAAAAAAAAAAAAAAAAAAATCAATCACCAACCGCAATTTTGTACAAAAGCTAGCTAGCTAGCTTAATCGCAGATTTATATTTTCTTGTATATTCATAGTCTGTTTCACTTATTAGTGTAATTTACTGTCAGTTTTGCTCTATATATAATGATCAGTTATCTAAAGGTATGTAAACTTTGCAAAGAATAGTGGTACTCTATGTGATATATTTCAGCAGTATAGTGCAGAAAATTTTGATTTGATAATTATATATATTTCTCTATGATGACATATGTTTCTTGCAATTATCGCAATTTAATTACTTCAAAATAAATATGTAGTAGTTCTATGCCAAACTTGCTTGATAATGGACATTTTGGCAAGAAACCAAAAACAAAATGAATATTTTGGTTTTGAAAGAGTTAAGACAAGCATTTACTCGTCTCTCTCTCAGTACATTTGCATTATAAGACTTTGGAATTTAATTTATAGAAGTTCTTTGGTACTTAATTCTAAAAATACAATAAGTTGCTGCTTCATTTTAGATCAAGATGGTACCTAAAATGACAAAGAAAACTTACAAAATGATAAGTACACTTTTTAAATTTTAATCCCACTTTTACTTGAGGAAAAAATAGAAGAGCACTTACCAAAATTGATCAAAATTTATTTTCTGTTGTCTATTGTATCAAAATTGTTATTGAAGTGATAGACGAATTTTAAAAAGAAAAGTTGAAGTGCAAAAGAAAGGCATTCGCATTCAAATATTTCTCTCCGGATTTAGGTTTTATGGGTTCAAACTTTTAAGACTTTTAGCATTGAACTCATTGTATTTTTAAAGTTAAGGGTCCAGACCTACCATTTGTTGTAATTTTAATGAATTTTTACACATAAATTTACGCTCCAAAGTAGTGGGTTCAGATGAATCCAGCGGTCAAACTCTACATCCTCCAGAGTCATATTAAATAGCCGTAATTATATCATACAACCACCAAGCAATTAATAAGACTTTCTGGCATTTTCATACAAAAGAATGAACAATAGCTGGTACATTCTATTCTTCTCACTTCAATGCTGTTTCTTTTTCTGGAATAACTCTTTATTGCTTGCAGCTTCTATATAATCATGTATATGCACCAGGTTGTAGTACTTTGTTCAGTTGGTGGCCCATCCCTTCCTGTCTAGCAGCCCATTATCCAACAACCACGGCCGAAATGCAGAAGAATTAACCTAAATAGCGATTCACTCAACCGCTTAAACCTAAAATAGCAGATAATGTATAGTATATAAATAATCTATGTATAATATATGGACAACTATGTGTAATCAGTGTATAATCTATATACATCGGTTAGGAAATTTAAATAATGAATATAACTATTTGTATAATTCATGTATGCATGGGGGAGGGGGGAGGGGTTATAAGAGTCCGAAACCAAAATGTGATTCTTTTGGACTCAAAGAATCAAAATGTATGGAAAAAAAATATAGTGACCAAAATATATATAACGCCCTTTTAAAAGGCACTATATATATAACGCCTTCCTTACCGCGCTATACATATTATGTGGGCCCACCAATAATTCTTCTAGGCTTAACTGACATAACAATAATTCAACTGGGTATAACGCCCTTATTTAAAGCGCTATACCTAAAAATATTGTACCCCCAGATTAGTTTTTGCCTTATTTAAAGAGGTTAAGGATTTTCTAAAAATCCATTCACAAATATTCTCAAGTATTCTGAAATATTTCTTCGTTAAGTTGTTTTGCATTTTGTCATAATGTGTGACTAGTGAAGAATAAGAGTTTCATTATATTGGGGGGTAAGGGGGGTAAGGTTGTGGTGGCGAATAACTCAGTAACCTATAGTTTATCTCCATAGTGTCATGTTAAGTTGCCACTTACAATGGAGTACGATACATTGATATCGTTGTTATGTAAAAAAATGAGTGTGAGCAAACGTTTGGTGAACCTTAATGTAACCGGAAGATATCTGTATTCTCTCACTCCGCAAATGGTTGCTTGTTATGCTGAGTTTAACATCGAGGATGATGAAACTCTGAGAGATTTTTTGAGGACTCCGGATGAATACCGAGAATTTTTTGTGATAAAAATATTGGAAATGTACGTCAAGGTTGAAGACGTTCGCAATAATGAGGTTGCGCAAAGCAGGGATATCCCTCAGTCATCGGGTGGTTATTTTGGAGCAATTTTAGCCGAACAGGTTCCGGCTGAAAGAATTTGGCCTGATCTAAACTTATCTCCACGGGCGAATGAGGAGCAAGAAAATAATTTCTCTCCTAATTTACATAATCCACAAGACGAGTAGTAAACTTCAATTTTCTTTTGTGTTACGATGTTTATATTTGCTATTTTGAATTTGTATTAACACTCATATATTCCACAAGGGGTACCGGCCAGATATGAATTTTACAAGTTATAAACCAACGCCTAGTTGGAATATGCCTAATTCTGGTGTATTGGATTATGGTGGTCCATCCGGGAGTCATTACTAATAGGATGATGTCCATCATGGGATGTCAACACATTACGATTTATAAGTGAAGTGATATAGCTACATGTAAAGTATTTATCAATTTGAGTAACTCATTATTTTGTTGGTTGTGCAGTGAAAACGAGCATCTTTGAGGTCTTGTCCTTACTCAATTGCCCAAAGACGACATATTTAATCGGGATCTGGTAGATGCACAGAGTCAGGAAGAGAATAGTGATTATGACAACAATGCCGATGAGTCTGGAGATGACACACCCTTCCCTGATGAGGGTGATGATGAGGAGGAAGAGAATGCTGGACCTAGTTTGACGAGGGAGCATGCTCCCCCCGTTAGACCAAGAGTGTACGAGTCCCACGTGCCGTTCATTCAAGGGAGATTCCCTACCTTGATCATTTGCCAAGTATGCTGGATGTGCATGGCCTCACAAGGGATATTGACGAAACTCGGACAGTAATGTGGGATGAATCTAGAGCAACGGTGTTGTCAAAGGGCATGTTTTTTTCCGATAAAGCGCGTCTAACCAGGGCGGTGCTAATATACAGCGTAAAAGAATGTCGTGAGATCACGGTACGCGAGTCATCTCCAGATGTATACAAGGTAGTATGTCGTAGATGGTTTACGAGTTGTAATTGGATGCTGCGTGCGACGAAGAAGAAAACAAATATGTAGGTTGTGGGTAAATACATTGGCACCCACAATTGTGAAATGGACACATTCAGTGGGAATCATTTTAACTTAAATGTTGACGTGATTTCTCTTGTCTTGATTCCACACATTGAAGCGTACATAAGATACAAGATCAAAGAGTGTATAACATTCGTCCACCAGGAATATAGGTGCACCATTACCAAAAGAAAGGCATTTCTCGGGCGCAAACGTGCGTTTGAAATTGTTTATGGTAACTGGGATAAGTCCTTTGCATCTCTACCCAGGTGCATGGCTGCATTGCAATACTTTTACCCAGGGACTTTTGTTGAATGGAAGCTTGAGCGGAGTCCGGAAATACCAGAACATATATTCAAATATGTGTTTTGGGCATTTAAACCAGCAATTGATAGTTTTCTGCATTGCCGGCTGGTAATATCCATAGACGACACTCATGTCTATGAAAAGTATGATATTAAGTCGTTGATCGTCGTTGTAGTAGATACTAATGGAAGTATATTTCCCTTAGCTTTTGCTATTTGTGTCAATGAAAGACAAGAGACGTCGACACTATTTTTGAACCACTTGAAAGAGCACGTTATCAAACAACGTTCAGGAATTTGTCTAATATCTGATCGGCATGGTAGTATTTTAAGTTCTGTACAGAATTTACGTGCATGGCAGGAACCATATGCCTACCACCATTACTGTGTGAGGCACCTGAAGGCCAATTTACAAAAGGCATATCCCAACATGGATTTGCATGATTTAATGTGGATGGCTGCAATAGATCACCAAGAATGTAAATTCAGGAGGCGCATGAAATCTATCAGGCAGGAAGACGAGGGAGCATGTCGTTGGTTGATGTGACATGAGCTTGACAAGTAGACTTTGCATGTGGATGGTGGCAGAAGATGGAGAATTTTGACTACAAATGTGTCAAAATCTTTCAACGGGTTATTGAAGTCTGCACGTGGATTGCATGTCACTGCCATGGTGCGGATGTCATTCAAGCAGTTGTCAGAGAGGTTTGTTGAAAGGGCTAGAGGTGCATCGTCATTGATAAAAAAGGGTGTTGAATTTATGCCAATACCAATGAAAAGATTTGAGAAATACAGGCGACGAGCACATTTGCATTCATATTTATAGTATTGCACGAGCGAAATAATTTTGAAGTTCGCACCGCTATCCATCAAAATCGGGGGGAATAATACATACACCATAAATAAAGCTAGAAGGTTATACTCTTGTGGGAAATGGTCCATCTACCACATGTCGTGCTCATATGCCATCAAGTGCTTTCAACGTACAGGTTTAGGAGCAACCAACTATGTTGATAAAGAATATAGTGTTGCTGCATACTTAAACACCTATAGTGGGCAGTTGCAGCTAGTGGGTGCTGAGCATTATTGGCCGCCAGAACCATTTAAAATGGTGTGTAACAAGGACTATGTACGTCAATGACAAGTAGAAATAAGAACGCGTATACAGAACTAAATGGATGTTGGTGATACCGTTTATGCACGCAAATGTGGCATATGCTCGCAAACAGGACACGACCGTCGTAAATGTCTTTTAGCTGGTTTAGGTGGCAGTGGTAATCCAGCTCCTGGTGGAAGTTCATATAATGTGCCCAACTATCAAGGATACACGTAGTATTTTGTTTCTGTAATGTGGTTATAATAAGTGTATGTACTTGTTTATCTTGCAGTATGTATGAAATATAATTATGTTTCCATTGCTGTTAAATCTTATTGATATTTAACATTAATACTTCAGTACAATAATCTAACATAAACCCATTTTAAAAAAAGTAATTGTCTTGTCGACCTGAAAAGTTGCTCGCCTGCAAACGCTATCTTCTAGAAAAGCTGTATTGTACCCAAAAGAATCTTTAACACGCGAAGCATAGCGCCGTGAAATACTACATTATGTGTGTTGTGTTGTCGACCTGAAAAGCTGCTCGCCTGCAAAAGCTAACTTCTGAAAAAGTTGTATTGTACCCGAAAGAATCTTTAACACGCGAAGCATAGCGCGGTGAAATAATACGTTATGTGAAATGTCTTGTCGACTTAAAAAGTTGCTCGCTTGCAAATTCTATTTTATGGAAAAATTGTTTTGTACCCGAAAGAATCTTTAACACGCGAAGCATAGCGCGGTGAAATACTACGTTATGTGTGTTGTCTTGCCTATAAATAACTAGCGCATTTTAGTTATTATCTGCGCTTAACCAAAACAAATAGCAAAACTTTCCATAAATTTTTTATTTTTCTTGCATTAACAAATGTCTGGACGCAATGACCAACCAAGGTGCTATTGTGGCAAACGTGCAATTTTGAAGGCATGTTGGTGAGATGGTAATGTTGGGCGCAAATACTGAATATGTCAACAATTATTTGGACGCAATAACGACAATCAATGTATGTTTGAGGAATGGTATGATGAACCCATTAATCAGGAATACTACAAATTATGTTTGCAGTATGTTTGGAATATGAACGATGAATACTAACGCCAGATCTCTGAAATGCAACAAAAAATTACGACAGTGTAGGAGAAACTAAAAGAGGTGGAAGAAGAAAAAAATAGGTTGGAAGAGAAATTTAAGTGGTTGGAGCAGAGAATAATATGCGGTAGTGACTAAACAAACACATATATGTGTTGAGTGTAGTATTTTATCTTTATGTTTTCCGTGTCATGTATTTTCATTAGTTGTACTGAATTTAAATTATGTTAAGTTGCTATGTTTGTGTTTGTGTTGTAGTATTAAAATAATGAAGAACCGGAAAAATAAAAACATAATGCGCATATAATGTAAACAATAAAAATGGTTGTTATTATTTACTGAATGTCATATGTACATAAAATACAAAAACATTCAATGTGTCCCACATCCCGTATGCTTTAATGCAGCCGTTGGCCTGAGGCGCATCCCATCCCGCCCGGCTACATTATCAGGATCATCCTCATTGCGTCGCCTCTTTATCGGAGGATGCACTGCAACATGATCGTCAGTAGGGCTGGCATGCTCGGTAGAAGGGGCGGTCAGTTCAGCAGTAACCTATAGAATAATAAGATATTTTAGTATATGATATATTTATATATTAGTAATGTACGTGTTAAGTCACAAAAATTTAAATTGTCTTACCATGGTCTCGTCGGGCTCCTAAGTATAATCATCCATCGCAGCTAGGTCAGTATCGCACAAAGTGGCCTCTGTGACGGGCGAGGATGAAGCCTTAAAAAATATAAAGATATTTATGGCTAATCAATGAGATAAAAACAAATATAAATAATAGTAATACAAACAAACTTGCGCCTGTGAAAGATTTTCAGCATCCCTTGATGATGAGCCATAACTCACTTTGCGCCCCCTATCCACATCTCGTGTCGGACGATCATCAGCAATGGTCGATGGGTCTGGAGGATCAGGAAAATACTGATCCCAATCCTCTCGCATAATGGTCATGCCCGCGATCAACAATGGAGCTGACGGGATCACCTGCGACGTCCCTGGAGTAAGCTGAAGGCTGAATGATGGCATATCACTATGAGCATGGTCTGGCTAATGGAGGTCACACGGCTGATCAACTCCAACATCCTCAACAGGTGCCTCAACGCCCCCTTGCTGGGGACCACCTCCTCGCCGACCCCCACGACCTCGTGGGATACCCCTACCTCCTGGGACACCCCTACCTCCTCGGACATCCCTACCTCATGGGGCATCCCTACCTCGTGGGGCACGCCTACCACGTCGACCACATTCTGGCTCCACTACTAGCCCACGACGGTACTGTTTTGGTACCACATAATCAGCCTGGTATCCTAAGCGCTCATCATCTCGGGCTCGCTTCAATGTCTGGGAAGCCAAATCGGTAACCTACCGGCCATACTCGTGCAAAACGGCTGCTCCCTCGCTGGTATACTGTTGCATCTGCAGTCCCAACTGGTGGAACAAATGTAGGCCAATAGCCTACACAACATGTAAAATATAAATTACGGAATACTAGGTTAAAGTTATAAGTAAGTATATCAAATAACATACTAATGCCTAGTGCCTCCCGGCGTATGGAATGTACCGACCGCCAGCGCGATAAGCGGGATTCCCGACGAAAAGTCGGGTAAAGCTGCAGTACCAGGCCATATACTCATGCTTACCATCCGGCCGCTCAAGTGGAGTGGGGGCCAATCAGGTCATGTCGCTGGTCCCAAGTATCGAACTGTGACTTTAGCCATGTCATATATGTCTGGTCCACCCTAGAGCGATCATCCCACTAATAATGTGTTATATGCCAAGCGGGTGGTGGCGGTACAAGCTGCGGGCGGCCAAACTGGCGAAGTACTGGCTCTGTGGCATGATGCTCGACAATATCAAGGCACATCAACGGGACAGAAGAGCTCCACATAATTCGTCTGCTCGAGCAATAATCGGAAAAACTAGCTATTAGCTCGTCGCTGTATGGCCTCCAAATGAACTATTAAGTAACAACAGAAAATGTGAGTATACGCAACACATATGAATCCAGTCCAAGTAAACTTAGGTATACATTTACATGTGCGCCTTCCATCAAATCCAACAAATCCCTACAATAGGGGAGATTATGTCGAGCCTCGTACTCCCGTCCATATCCTCGCCTATCAACCCACCTCCTAGCTAAAGGGAGAAATAAAGGTGGTGCACCCGGAGGTAAAAGTGGTAGAGGTGGCTGCAACTGCAGGAACCGCTCCGAGGCTTAAACCTAATATACAAAGTGGACGTAAAATTTAAGGTATATTTTTACTAGGTATATTATAATGAATAGAGTATTCGACTATGTTTTCACCTATAGCAACGTCTCGCTGGGTGCCCATGCTTGACCGGCACATGTACATGTACAAGTAACCGAGAACAGCAACACCCCAGCTGTAATGATGTAAATCATCTAGCCGCTCAAGATGATGAAGAAATATCAAGCTGACTAGGTTCCCCGAAGTGTTCGGGAACAAAATCCCTCCAAACATAAGTAGCAGCAAACCCATATACTCTCTGATGGCATTCGGCAAAGCAACAGGGTGTCCATCAATGGGCAGCCCATACAGGACCTCCACGTCCTGAAGCGTGATAGTGGCCTCGCTAATGGACAAATAGAATGTGTGCGTCTTCGGTCGCCACCGCTCTATCAGGGTCGTGATCAATGACCAATCCAGTTGCAGCCGGCCGATCTCCACAATCATATAAAACCCTGTATCCTAGAAGCGTCTGACTATACGGGGATGGAGAGGGTAGGCCCTAAGAAAGTCCCACATATCGTCTACTCTCCTGGCACGGAACGTTTGGGCCAGTAACTGTCCCTCCCATATGTACGACGACCTATGCTCGCCCTATAGCAACAATAGTTCTAGCGTGGTAGGTCTGGGATGTAAAGGCGGAACCTCCATGTTGGATACTGTAAATTGAATAATATTAATTACATTATTTTACTTTAATATGTTAGTTTTATTATTTTACATGTTAGTTTTATTATTTTATATGTTTGCTTGTTACTCACCTATTTTTTACTATAATTAAATTAAATAATTAATTTTCATAATTATACAAGATTTAATTATTAAATATTCACATATGGGTTCCGCGCTCGATATTTGAGGCTCAGTAACACCAAGGTATCCTGAATTCTTGTGTTCATAATGAGAAAATTTTCCCGGTTTATCACTCAATAGGTCTGTTATTTTAAATGTTAGTTTATTATTTATATGTTAATTTAATATTGTATATGTTCGTTTTATTAATTTATATGTTAGTTTTATTATTTTATATGTTAGTTTAATATTATATATTTTTGTTTGTGACTCACTTATTTTTTACTATAATAAAATTAAATAACTAATTTTCATAACTATACAAGATTTAATTATTAAATATTCATATAACAATACTTAGTCCGGAAAATATTGTTATTTTCTCATGTTATTTTCTTACGATCGTTGACTAGAATTGGACAAAGTTTGTGTTTGAACTATCAGCTTTTTTGACGTATTTTTGGGTATAAGAGATACTTAAATGATTAATTTCAATAACTACAAGGATACTACGCTAAAGGGAACTACATTTTACTATGCTAAAGGGCACTACATTACAAATACAAGCACTACATTAGGCCACAAGATACCACTACAGGGAACTAAACTAATAATTTATCTATTTTACTAGTCTTTTAGCAAATAAATTATCTAAAGCGGATAACAACAATAAATTAATTTAATAAAAAAACAATCATGAAAATACATATACCACAGTAAAAAGTAACTAATTAATATATTTTAAACAATTTCTCTATTTTTACTAAATATTTTTAGCACACTAATACTATAGTTCGGATAAAAAATAACAAATTAGTTAAATCGCAAAACAATCACAAAATAACATAGAGCACATTAAAAACAACTAATATGCATTTTTTATACGAGTTTTAACAAAAACTAAGTCGGAATACCTCGATTTAAGGTTTTTGAAAAATTAAAGATTTGATGATTTGGAGCTGAAACGAGCAACCCACTACGAGATAACGCCTTAGCTAGGATGTGAGACTGAGAATCTATACTTTTTGTGGGAATGGTGGGCTCCACTCAAGCTTTTTTTCGTTGACAATGGGGGGACCGTTGTTTTTTTGTTTTTGTTTTTTTTTTGGGGGGAGGGGAGGGGAGGGGGAGCTTCTGGTTTAGTGGGGAAGGGAAGAGGACGGATTTTTATGTGGGTATAGCACCTTTTATTAAGACGCTATACTATACCGTCTTAATAAAAGACATTATTCCTTCCCGCTTTTTTCAGGTTCAACTATAGCACCTTTTAAAAGGGCGATATACTTAATTGGGCAAACGACCGTTAAGGTATAGCGCCCTTTAAAAGGGCGTTATTTATAAAATGGTCACCAACTATTTTTTTATACACATTATGGTTCTTTGAATCCAAAAGAACCACATTTTGGTTCCGGACTTAGGGTTACAATTCTTTTTAAACCTTATTCAACTATCTATATATGGTACTCCTATTAGGCTATAACAGTTCAAATCAAACTGGTTGTACAAATGTTACATCCGTCCTTGACAAATATATATTTATAATTCAATATTTATTGTCGCGAAAGAGAATAAAATATTATACGCTGATTTAAAAATCTTGGATATGCATCATTTCACTTGGATATGCAAAAAGCTGGTTAACCACCACCCCACTTTGTGCACAAATTATCACAGGGATTGAATAAATACATTAATGATATCAAGACAATTATATTACTACTATTTTAAGAATGGTAGTCCCTCAATCCATTATAACTTGTACGTGGAAGCCTGTCAAAGGATACACAGTAGTACAGCACAATTGAAAAAAAAAATGTGCACGAATGTTATGAATTATGCTATTCTTTCACAATTTTCCAAAAGTTTGAAATTAATTGTATTTGCAAGATGGCCGGAAGGCGTGGTTCTGGGGAGGCTAGTAAAATATTTGCTTTAGGCCTATAAAATATCGATTCTTCAAAAAGTATTAGTGGTGGAATACATATAATATTTTCGTTTAGACAATATTGCATTTTGTTGAAAAAGATACAAAATTTGTATTTAAAAAAGACTGCTTACTTTTTAACATTATAAAGATTTTATAACTTTGAAATAAACTATTTAAATCTTTAAATATTAGTAAATAAATTTTCTTACAATAGAAGATAAGAATACTTACAATAAACTATTTAAATCTTGAAGTTAAAAGTTTAAATCTTGTAAAAATACTTATTCAAGAACTTATTGGAGTATTAGATAAGAACAATATCGTAGATCATAAAGTAAACACATCACAAAATTCAGAAGTATTAAATAAACAGAAAAGGGTCATAAATGTCCTTAACCTATTAGAAATGGCTTAAAAATGTTCTTCATCCACATTTTGGCCCAAAAATACCATTAATATTTTTTTAGTATCAAAAATGCCCCTTGAACTAACAGTATGAGGCTTTTTGCAAACCCACGTGGCACTATTTGATTGGTCAACATTAAGCAACTTTAGCTTTTGTCATTAAAGTGAGTGTCAAGATCTGTATTTTAATACCAAAAACTATAGTTTTTTAGTTGCTAAAATGAAGGTAGTTAACTTTAAAATATCAACTTTAGAAATGTTAAAATATACTAGAATTTTAGCCCAATAAATGGAACCAATTTTAACATCATGAAAGAACCAAACATTAACTGAAAACAGTAACACCAACTTAAAAAATGGAACCAATTTTTAGGTAAAGAAAGCATACAACCATGTCAATTAATACTTACACCAGAAGAATTAATTTTTTTTACACAGCAAAAAATGAAATTGTGATAAAAGAAAAGAAAATTTTAAGTAACTGGAAGAGAAAAGAAAGAGTTGAAGAACCCTATTAGAATATGTGGGTTGGGTCTAATTATTTTTTTCTTAATGTTGATCAATCAAAGAGTGCCACGTGGATTTGCAAAAGGCCTCACAGTCAAGTGTTAGCTCAAGGGCACTTTTGATACTAAAGAAAATATTAATGATATTTTTGGGCCAAAAGGTGAATGCGGGGCATTTTTAATTTATTTCTAATAGGTTAAAGTCATTTATGATCCTTTTCCGTTAAATAAAAGTAATGTACATAAAGTACATGTGGGTTGAGATTGGCCTTTGGAAGGTGTCTACTGTCTACGTTCAAGAAGTACATCCGGCGTATTAGGAGAAAGGTTGTATTGCATGAACATTTATGGATCGTTTGGTTCATGGGATAAGATGTGATAAGGTGGTATAGAATTTGGGATTAAATTTATCCTATGTTTGGTTTGTGATATTAATTAAACTCGGTATAAAATTATACCATAAATTAGGATTAAATTATCCCATATCCTAGGTAGGATAACTAATACCAAGATTAGTTATCCTAGGATAAAGTTATGAAATGAGCGGATTATCCTTCTTTCCTTTTCACTGCAATCTTTCTTGTAAGGACCCGACCGGTCATTTTGAGAGTTATAGCCCCGATACCCTATTAATTGCTTCACCCATATCTATTTCTGCTATTGTAACTTGTCGGGAGGTTTCGTTTTGGTTTTGGAGAGTTTTGGGACACTTAGTCCCTAAATGGAGGTTTAAGCCTTAGGATTTGGACCGTAGTCGGAACTGTATGAAAACGACTCCGGAATGGAGTTCCGTCGGTTTCGTTAGCTCCGTTAGGTAATTTTGGACTTAGGGGCGTGTCCGGATAGTGTTTTGAATGTCTATATCTCATTTAGGCTTGAAATGGCGAAAGCCGAAGTTTTAGAGATTCGGATCGGTAGTGAAATTTTGATACCGGGGTCGGATTCCGATTCCGAAAGTTGGAATAGGCCCGTAGGGTAGAATATGACTTGTGTGTAAAATTTAGGGTCAATCAGACATGGTTTGATAGGTTTCATCATCGGTTGTCGAATTTGGAAGTTTCAAGTTCTTTAAGTTTGAATCGGAGGACGATTCATGATTTTAGCGTTGTTTGAGGTGGATTAAAGGCTCGACTAAGTTCGTATGGTGTTTGGAATTAGTTGGTATGTTTGGTTGAGGTCTCGGGGGTCTCGGGTGTGTTTCGGATGCTCAACGGGCCATTTTGGACTTAAGGAAGATAGCACATATTTTGGTGTTGCAGACCGTTTTTCTTCATTGCGTTCGCGAGGGGGGTCTCGCGATCGCGTAAGGCAATCTGAGAGGCCAGCTAAAGTTGTTCTTCTTGTTCGCGAATTCGAGAACGCGATCGCGTGGGTTGGTCAGGTTGTATTTATGGTATGTCATTGATTTTGGCTAGATTTGGGCCAATAAGAGTCGGATTTTCGTGGAAAGAGTATTGTCACAGATTGATTGAGCTTGGTTTGAGGTAAGTGTCTTGCCTAACCTTGCGTGGGGGAAATCCCCTTAGGATTTGGTGTTGTTATGATATGTGAGCGCCGTGTACGCAAGGTGACGAGTGCGTACACGAGCTATTTGTGGAAAAACTTGATTTTTACCGAGTAATAGCCTGTTTTCACCTTAGCTGAGTATACTAACATGTGTAGTTATCCTGTTAGCCTAGAATAACATGTCTACGTGTCCTAATTGCCTATTTGAACTCTTTGCAGCATGTTTAGAAGAATCCTACTTCTTTCTTGACTTGTACTTAGTCTAAATTATAGGTTTCGAGTTGTAACTGTTATATTTATTCGTTTGAGCTGCGTATTTACTTTGGGACTGCGGGACGGTATCCCGGGAGATCCCTTGCATATTTACTTTTGAAACTACGAGGTGGTTCCTTGGGAGTTCTCCCTGCACATTTACTTTTGAGACTACGAGGCGGTTCCTCGGGAGTTCTCCCTGTATATTTACTTTTAGACTACGAGGCGGTACTTCGGGAGATCTCCTTGCACCTTTATTTTTGGGACTACGAGACGGTATCTCGAGAGATCCCCTACTGTTTATCCTTGTGTTCTGCGTGCTACTTTACTATGTTCTCTTTGTTTAAATTTCAATCTCTTATTATATTGTTATACTCTCCTCCTTATTTATTATATACCAGTATGGCCTTGACCTGACCTCGTCACTACTCGGCCAAGGTTAGGCTTGGCACTTATTGGGTACCGCTATAGTGTACTCACGCCCTTTAATGCACATATTTTTCGTGTGCAGATCCAGGTTCCTTTTACCAGCCTCGTCCTTAGTTGCAGTCGCTGTTGTTTTCGAGAACTTCAAGGTACATCTGCCCGCGCCCGCAGATCCTCGGAGTCCCCCTCTATCCCCCTATGTTGAGTTTTCTCTTATTTCTATAGACAGTGATGTATAGAACAGTTAGAACTTCGTAGAACCTTGTGACTTACAGTGTTCCGGGTCTTGGGAGTGTTTTGTATATTTCGAGAGTTGATTATTGTATATGCCGAGCGGCATCTCAATTGCTTATTAAAAATATTTGTTACTGTTAGTTGTTAATTTTCATGTTTTTTATTTTTTTTTCCACAAGTGATAGGCTTACCTAGTCGTAGAGACTAGGTGCGGTCACGACGATTCATGGAGGGAGAGTTTGGGTAGTGACATTTCTAAGGCTTAATCAGATTCTGCATTTTTGAGGACTTGATTTCCTGTGCACTGTTGAGGCTTCTCGTTGTTGTTCTAATTTGCACAATTATCATTCGCATTTGTTTGGATTCTCTGTTTCTACGATAATGTAAGAATAATAATACCAGACCACTACTCGTCACTACATTTTGACCGGAGATTGTAATCTTTATTCCATTTCCCATCTCAAACAGAAATGGCCAAGAACAACTAGAAGAAGAGGAATTTGTATAACTATCTCCACTATAGTTTACATGTGTGTAGTGAACAATTTTCTAAGCCACACAAGAACATCCAAGGTTAAAATTGAAAACAAAATTTATCCAGCTTAAAAACAAACACATGTTTTGAATTATTTATTGCATATCCTATTTTTTATCCAATGTACCAAACGAAATATAAACACTAACTAATTCTGGAATTATTAATCCCGGGATTATAATCCCGGGATAACCTTGTCTACTAACCAAATGACCCATCATATTGGACAACTATCTCTCAATATTTGAAACTCCAACAATAACATATTTCATTGAGGGGTCCCTAGGGAGAGCATCGAAATTAACCCAGAGATTGGCTTCTCCATAAATATCAAGAAATGTTATTGTTAGTGACGGTAGAGTAGCCTAACTCTGGAAAATGAAGAGAAAATAAAACATATCGTAAAAGTGAACCTAATATTAAAATCATCGACAACCAGATATTTTCTCGCTAATATTAAGACAATTGTTGACACTAGCAGTTTAATTTGGACTTTTTTGGATTGGAATAACCTTTATAAATTGACTTTGGTGAGAATGAATCTATACACTGGTTCCTACTCTCTTAGTCAGGCATATTACCCCAAAGAAAAAGAGAATTTCTTTTGCAAATAAGTACCTTTTTAAGTTTAGATTTGCAAACAAAAGCTTTCCTTATACCACATAGGAAAAATCTGTAAAACAAAATTAATTGAAAAGGAAAACATTAAAAAGGACAAAGTGATTTTCCTAATTGCAAATTGTAAGTGACTATGCTATCCTATTTCCTCACACTTTATTCTCAAGCTATCATTCTCACATTACGTGCTGAAAAAAATATTATTGTTACTTCATTCGTTTTGAGATTTGATATTTGTGAAACCTTAATTTTGCTTATGCAAGACGTAGACATGATTGAGCTGCATTCTGGCAAAAATATTCTACCTTTTGAATCTAATAATGTAAAGCCGCCCGAAAAGATTAAAAAAATATCGATAGGAAATCTCGAATATATTAATTAGTCCATCACTGTGTCAAATTCAGCTATCCATGAAGCTCTGTCATGGAGTTTGAGCTGAATGAAAGATGACCTATTGAACTGAGTAAGTCGGCAGAGCAGAGAATGGAAATGGAGAGAATATTCCAGAATATTCAGTTGAATTCTTATCCGTCTCTCCGGCCCCGTTTCAGTGCACTATTGGAGAGCTCACTTAGTCCATCACTGTGTTAAATTTAGCTATCCATGAAACTTTGCCATGGAGTTTGAGCTGAATGAAAGATGACCTATTGAACTGAGTAAGTTAGCAGAGCAGAGAATGGAATTGGAGAGAATATTCCAGACGATTCAGTTGAATTCTTAACCAGCTGTACATGTATATGTAAAAATAAAAAATAAAACTAACTCTACTACTAAGCTGTAGTTAACCAACTCTACTACTAACCATAGTAAACTTAAGTTACAACCAACAAACTGTCACGGCTATTGCTTGGCTTATTACTCCCCCTCAAGCTGGAGGGTAAAAACAAATTCTCTACTCTAGCTTGCTCAATAGATGAAAGTGTGGTGTCTTCCCAAGGCCTTTGGTAAGTAAGTCTGCAAGTTGATCTTTAGTACTAACATGATGAGTTTGAATGAGACCCTGCTGCAACTTCTCCCGTACAAAATGACAATCGATGTCAATGTGTTTGGTCCTCTCGTGAAATATTGGATTGGCAGCTATCTGTATAGCTGCTTTGCTGTCACAAAAGAGGTCTATGGGCAATGTCACATTGATTCCTAGTTCCTTGAACAGTCCCGCGAGCCATGATAGTCCAGCCACTGTTGAAACCATGCTTCTAAACTCTGCCTCTGCTGAACTTCTTGACACTGTGCTTTGTTTCTTGGATTTCCAAGAAATAAGTGATTTCCCGTACTTCACAATGTATCATGTGACTGATTTTCTGGACTGTGGGCAGGCTGCCCAGTCGGAGTCACCGTAAGCAACCAAAGTGTGAGCTTGTGTAGAGAACATCAATAACCCCAAACATGGAGCATTCTTCACATATCCGATGACTCTTAGGGCTGCATTCATGTGTGACCTTTTAGGTTTGTGCATGAATTGGCTCAGAACCTGAACCACATAGGCTATATCAGGTCTGGTCATAGTAAGGTAGAGCAACCTTCCTATCAGCCTTTAGTAAGGTTCAACATCTTCCAGTATAGTGTCCTCATCATCCTTGGTCTTTGTAGCTTCGTCAAATTCCACTGATGTGATCTTCTGATGGACTTCTAGTGGTGTCGACACTGGTTTTGCTCCCCCTAGCCCTGAATCAGAGATTAAATCAAGGGCATATTTCCTCTGATTCATTAGAATACCAACCTTACTTCTAGCAAATTCTATGCCTAAGAAGAATCTGAGCTCCAGGTTCCACTGCCTAATGCTTACTTGAGGCCATAAAGTGTCTTCTCAATTTGCACACCTTGGCTCTAGACTCCCCCATGGCTCCAAAACCTTGAGGATGATGCATATATACCTCTTCAAAGAGATCACCCTGCAAGAAGGCATTGTGCACATCCATCTGATAGATGTACCAATGCTTTGAAGCAGCTGCAGCTATGACTGACCTAGCAGTCACCATTTTAGCTATAGGAGAAAAGGTCTCCTTATAGTCTAAACCTTCCTTTTGGCTGATGCCTTTGGCTACAAGCCTAGCCTTGAACCTTTCCATCTCCATATTGGCTTTGTATTTGACTTTGTATACCCATTTGCATCATATAGGAGTTTTACATTTAGGTAGATCAACTATATCCCAAGTCATGTTGTCTTCCAAAGCTTGAATTTCATGTTGTATAGCAATGACCCATCTTGCATCTTTGGCTGCCTCAGAGTAATGTTTGGGCTAAACAATGACTGATTGTGAAGTGAGACACTTTATATATGAAGGAGATAAACCATAAACACTGTTGGTAATGACCTAGCAGAGAACTTGTCTTGTTTCCTTATATTTACATCATAATATAAATACCCAAAGACCCTAAGGTGATCTAATGATGGTTCAGTATTAAAGAACATTTCATAAAGAGACTTTCCTTTCAAGGCTGTAGAAGGCAATCTGTTAATTATGTGTATTGCAGTAAGAACATATTCACCCCAGAATCTTAGGGGTGTTGCAGCTTGAAATCTCAAAGCTCTAGCTGTTTCAAGGATGTATCTATGTCTACTTTCCACTATGCCATTCTGCTGCGGAGTATAAATACATGTGGTTTGATGTATAATTCCTAATGTCTCAACTAACTACTTCATATTTGAATTAACAAATTCAGAGCCATTATCTGTTCTCAAGATCTTAATAGAATAATCAAACTGAGTACTCATCATAGAGAACAATCTTTTCATTAACCAACAAGTCTCATCTTTAGCATTCATCAAGAAGAGCCAAGTGATTCTAGATAAATCATCCACAACTTTTGCTATCATAAGTGGGTACTCTGAATGGTCCCCATACATCAACATGCAAAAGATCAAATGGAGCCTTTGCTCTACTAGTACCAACTGAAAATGACAATCGAGTCTGCCTAGCTAATGGACAAACAAAACACATTACACAATCACTGTTTCTGTTACTAATGTGGAGATTCTTGAATTTATCAATCCTCTTAAGTGCCTCCATAGGTAGGTGGCTAAGTCTCTGGTGCCATGTCCCTAGCTTTATTGAATCTCGACTAACTAACATAGAAGTAGGCATGATTGTGGTATGTACAGTTGGTGTAGAAAGCTTCCTCCTGCGTATGCAATCTTTGAGTATGTACAATCCATTTCACTACTAATCCCCAACACCTTCCCAATGTAGAGATCCTGAAACACACACATATCAGGAAAGAAAGCTACCAAACACTGCAACTATTTTGTCAATTTTGAAATTGACAATAGGTTATACTTAAAATTTAGAACATGAAGAACATCATTAATCTCCTGGTCCTTGAATATACTAGTTGATCCACTATGTGTAATTGCAGCCACATCTCTATTTGGCAAATGAACTGAATTAGCCTTTAGGAATGAGGTTGGGCTATCTAATGCTTCTAGCTTTGAAACCATATTATTAGAGGCACCACTATCTACAATCCAAACATCTTGATACAAGTTAGACATTAGGGACATTATAATACCTGAATCCATTCTTGTTGCATTAGTTGCTATTTCAGTTTACTTGCCTTTAAACAGTTGTAAAATTTGTTGATATTGTTCTGGAGTAAATGTGGGAGCCATAGGAGTGGAACCAGTTGTGGTTGCTGGAACATCTCCAGCCGCAAAGTTAATTGTTGCTTGGGAGTTTTACTTCTTCCTGAATTTGTTATCTTTTGGATATCCTACTACCTTGTAGCAAGTTTCTTTATTGTGGCTTTTCATGTGGCAGACATCACACTGAAGATTGTAATTTTTCTTCGGCCTCTGCTGATTCCCAAATCTAGTTGTCATCAGTGCCGCCATTTCGCCCCCATCAACAGTGGTAAAGGTGTTGGACATAGTCCTTTGACTCTCACGCTCCATTAACATATAGTAGGTTTTGTTCACAGATGGAACATGAACCATCATCAAGATTTGGCTATGTGCTTGTTCATAGGACTCATTTAGCCCCATTAGAAATTGTAAAAGTTTTTGACGCTCCATGAATTGAATAAATTCACGAGATTTCGCACAATCACATCCCAGAATTGGGGCCAAACTGTCAAACTCTGCCAAAAAACAACCTCAATTTTGAGAAATAAGCTGAGATCGAGCTGATACCATGACTTGCAGTGGTAATTTCTTTATGAATTTGAAATATTCTAGAACAAAGTCGATCCTCTCCTTCAAGTCATTCTAAACCGCACTGGCATTCGAGGAATAGACTATTCCACTGAGTAAATCTGATGAAACATAATTCATTAACCATGATAATACGATCGCATTGCATCGCTCCTAGAGATCAACGAGGTTCGTGCCGTAATTCTCCCTTTTATATGTGTCATCGATGAACCCTAGCTTATCGACCTAGGATGGAAATTTTCATCGCCCAGCTCCAAACGAAGTAATTTTCCGGTCCTCGTAGTTGTAAGGAAATCAAAATTGCACTTGAATTATCATTCGAATTCAGGAACAAAGAATGATTATGTCTTAGCTTCTCCGGTTCGGTATTATCGATTGTCACCATTGATGAGTCCAACGAATGAGCTTGTAAAGAAGAATTTGAGAAGAAGAAGACCACACTAATGGTCGTGTGGCTCTGATACCATGTCAAATTCAGCGATCCATTAAGCTCTGCCATGAAGTTTGAGCTGAATGAAAGATGACCTATTGAACTGAGTAAGTGCAGAGCACAGAATGGAAATAGAGAGAATATTCCAAAGATTCAATTGAATTCTTATCCAATTGTACATGTATATGTAGAAATGAAAAATAAAACTAACTCTACTACTAAGCTGTAGTTAACTAACTCTACTACTAACCATAGTAAACTTAAGTTACATCTAACTATCATGACTATTGCTTGGCTCATTACATTGATGATGTAAATATCAGCAACCGGATTATATTTGTACCAGAATGGCATCCCAATATTCAAAATAAGCATGTAACTGACAGTGAATTTGTGGAGGCTCCCGCACACAATTTGATGAAGCTACCCACTGTTAGTAATCCTAGTGGGAGAGTTTCTTCAAATGATCAAATGGCAATCCTTCAGGATATGCTCAGCCTTATAAGAGCCAATCTCATCCATCTGCCAATACTAGATCTTGAATTTTGTCTTCAAGATATGGACACTGTTATTGTTGATGCCGGACTTCTAATTTACTCATTATATGATAGCGAGGGGGAGAAAGAAGGCATGACATTGGAGGATGTGAACCAAGCACTTGGTCTTGATCTTCCGGGAAACATTCAGCCTGTCAAAGCGATGATATACCTCATCATTCGAAAGGCGTTTCAATCTAACTTGCCGAGGATTCATGGACTAGGCTATGTTGATTTCTTTTTAAACAACTTGAAGGAGTTCCAGAGCCTCCATTCAGATTCACTCGCTACTGTCATGAACCAGCTTCAAATAATTCAGAAGGAACTTGAGAGCTTGCAATCTTTTCTAAAGGCTGTGGCCGAACAACAATATGACAAGCACGATAGACATCAAATTTGGGCTACACAGTTGATTAGCAAAGCGTATGAGGTGGAATATGTAGTTGATGCTTGTATAAGTATAAGCAAAGAAGTTCCTCACTGGTGTCTTCAGCTTTGGCTCCTCGATATCATAAAGGAGATTTCTTGTATTAAAGCAGAGATGCAAGAAATGTTGTGTGTAGTAGATGATACCATGAATACTACCACTGATCATAAGTCATCACAATTGGTTTGGACTCCAAAGATGAAGGAACAATTTGTTGGTCTTGAAGATGTGAGGATGGAATTGAGAGACAAACTAACAAAAGGATACCGACAACTGGATATTATCTCTATTGTCGGTATGCCTGGCCTTGGTAAGACAACCTCAATGTTTCCAGAGTTCTGGTAGTGCAACTATGTTTTGATGCTTTATTTAATCGTGCTTATTGAAAATACCAGTTTTGACCGAGCTTTTGCTTTCTTATATCTACTGTCTAATTACTTGGTTGGATAATGCAAATAGAGAATCTACAGTAAGAGCACTGTAATGCAAATAGAAAATACCAGTTGTGACCGAGCTTTTTTTTAAGACTGTTCTTGTTCCATTTTTAAACAAATGTACATAGGAATTTATGTTGTACTTTCATATTGTTTTGGTACTACTTGCTTGGAGTTCAAGCTCTTTTTCCTTTTTTTTTTGTTGTGTGTCATATTTTTTTAAGTCTTTCTATGTTCATTTGGATGTTTGAAAAAAGGAAACAGCTTCTTGCTTCTTCTTTTTTGTCCTACAAAAACTGTTTTGTCCTCTCTTCCCTATACACAGACACACACACAGACACACTCTATCTCTATTTGTATGGATTTATGTGTATATATATATGTTTTTTGTGTGTGTGAGTGCGCGCGCGTGTGTGGTGTGTGTGTGTGTGTGTTCAATTTGAGTGCTGAAAGCACATGTTAATTTGTCTGCAGCTACTTAGTGTCAAAAGCTTAGGAGATGTTAAATTTGAGTAACATGGAACTTACAATGGTAGTTGGACTGAACTAATTTTAGAACTACAAAAATAAGAGTAAACTTATATTGAGATGGAATCTCAATCTTGTTGAACTATATGGGAGTTCACTCAATTGACTAAAAGCTTTAAATATTTAATAAGTAAGGTGCAATATTGCAGAGTTGTACTTCTTTTTCAAGGATAAGATTAAAATAAAATGTTAAGAATTTGGTGAATTATGTCGAGGCAGAGAGACAAGAACAATAAAAGGTCTTATCTTTGTGTTTCTATTTGTACTCTTTTCTTTCATGTAAAATGCATTATTGTAGTTTGGTTTAGACGCTGATACTTAATATACCTCAAGAATATATACCCTTTTGTCTTTGTGATTGATATTATTGACTTAAGTATGTGTGGGAGCAACGATATGACAATGAAGTAAAAGATGTCTTCGAAAAGGAGAAGAAAGCAAAAAAAAGGATTGCAGATTCATTGTTTGAAGGTCGAGAAAAGAGGAAGAAACCTGATTGGATAATAGAAGATGTGTGGAATTTTTTTTTTAGCAATATGGGATAGTGAGGCATTTAAGAAGAAGAGTGAACGAGCAAAGGCAGTCCGAGCCTCTCAAAAGGGTGGCTCGTTGCACACCGGGAGATCTATGAGTTTTGTTGCGCATCGACGGAGATTGGTAATTTTCACCTTTATTTTCTTTGGTTTTGTTTGAACACAATTGAACTTTTTCTAAATTATATATCCTATTAATTTTGCAGGAAATATTAAAAGGGGGACCAGTGTATCATGGTGAGACACATAAGAAAAAGAAGAAAGATAGTTTAAGAGAAATGGGTTGAGGCACGTGCTTCAGAACAATATGTAATTAAGATCATAACTTTGATATTAATTTATTTATATAATCCTTATTACTTTTATTTCAGGATGGATATCATAGAAGTTTGGATGAATGGTGTCAGACGCAACCTGCTTCTGATGATGGTACCCCAATCCAACCATCACCCGATGATATGACTTCAATATGGACATATGTGGTAGGTGGTGTATCCAAAGGAATAATTTACGTGCTTGGAGTACAACGACCTTCCTCTTTTCGTCCATCGCCATTATTTTCGGATGCTCCTACTGCGCAAAATCAAGAAGAAATGGAAGCAATTCGAAAGAAAATTGAGTTGCTATCGAAACGGTGTGAAACAACCGAAGCTCACACTGCTAGAGTAGATAAATACATGAAAGAACACATGCCCCACTCTTGTGATGATGAAGAGACTGAATCTGATGTGTAGTAGTGGTTTATGGTTGATTACTATTCTTGGATGTTTAGATTTTATATTTAAATTTTATGGTAGATTTGGATGATGTGGTATATATGTTTAGACTTTATTATGTTAGTGTCGATGTGTATTAGCTACTTAGACTTGATATTGAATATTTAGACTTTAAATAATATTTTGGTTTGATATTATGGGATTTGAATGTTTATTTGTTAAAGTTGGAATTGGTTGCTTGGATTATTAGGTTGTTTAGTTGGAACTGGTTGTGTAGTTGAAACTGGTTGGTTGAGTTGGTTGTTTAATTGGAATTAATTGGTTGAATTGGTTGTTTATGTATTGGTCATTTGGCAGGTGGTGTGCTAATAAAATTTGTATTCTGCCAAAAATTAATTTTTCGATTACTGTAATCGAAAAATGTGTCCAGAATAATGAATTTTCAACTACAGTAGTTGGAAAATGTGCCAAGAATAATGCATTTTCCGTCTACAGTAGTCAGAAAATTACATAAACTTTTCAGGAAATTCATCATTCCTATTACTGTGGTCGGAAAATAAATTAATTATAAAATATTCCGACTACAATAGTCGGAAATATTTTTTAAAATAAATAATAATTTTCTCCCTTTTTGAATATTTGGCGGAAAACTTTTCCAACTAGTCTAAATCAGTAGGAAAATAGTCGAAATAGGTACCTTTCCGACTACTTTCTGATTATTATGGTAGTCAAAAAATAACGAATTTCTAGTAGTGATACTCGATTAGTCTCACAATAGCCAGGAACAATTGGAAAAAGAAAAGATGGAGTTACTGATTCATAAAGGCGTCAATGCGGTACCACCATAGGGGTGGCATAACATGATCTGACCAACCCACCCTAATTTGGGTGGATTAATGACCAATCTATTTATTAACTCATTTCAGTTTGACCCGCTCAGATTCTCTCCAACCCGTCCACTCTAACCACCATGACACGAGAAAATATTATTAGCAAGAAATATCAAAGAGCTACCACATCCACGGGTGGAGCCAGGGTGGCGGAAGGAAGTTCATACGAAATCCCTTTACATAAAATTACACTGTGTATATTAGGTTAAAAGTTTATTTATATATTTAAATTAGTTGTTGAATCCCTTTGATCTTTTTATGTATTTGCTTCTTTTTTTTTTTTTTGAATTCGCTTGATTAAAATTCTATTTTCGCCTCTCACCACATCTACGACATCAAACTATCTTTGGTCCATATTATCTATCTTTTAAGTTCTTGCATTTGCCCTTGTCTCTCTTATAAACGTCTCATTTAATTAATACTCTACTAACTGAAACAATTTGGATGGAAAAAGGCAATAAATGACATCTTTTTTGCTTAAAAAGAAAATTAAACTAACTCAGTTTGCCAAAACGACTAAATATATAGGACCATCAGGAGTACTTCTCAGCATGCTGAGCTCATTTCCAACGACATCAAGTAACAACAAATTACAATCCTTATGCTCCTATATATGGTTCAGTCTTCAGTGTTCACCAACTGGCTGAAAATTGTGACTTCTGGATTTGCAAACATGGGCAGATGCAGCTTTGCAGTACTTTTTGTGCGAAGTATTAATTTATATGTAAAAATTTACTAATATTACAATATATATAGTAAATATGAATTTATAACTTTAAAAATATAGTAAGTTCAATTCTAAGAACCTTCTTAAATGATCATTATCCCACAGGGAAAGGGCACGTTCCGCTACCATCAGGTCAAAGGGAAAATGGAAATGTTTAAGAGTTGATATATGCAAATGAAGATTCTGCAAATATTCAAAATTGACAATCTGTTTCCAATAGACAATATGTCATTTTTTGAGGTTTCTATACTTCAAAATTGACTTTGATTCACTTAAAATTAAGAAGGGGAGCTTGGAGCAACAATAAAGTATTTTCGTGTGACTTAAAGGTCACAGGTTCGAGTCGTGAGTCATTGATGCTTGCATCAGGGTAGACTCACTACATCACACACCCTTGGGGTGCAGTCCTTCCCCGGACCTGCTTAAACTCGGGATGCTTCCTCTACAAAAAAAAAAATGGAATTAGTTACGGACTTCGGCGCTAAATCCAGTGGCGGACCCAAGATTTTGTGCAAGCGAGTTCAATCTTAGAATTATATAAATTTAGTCGTAAAATAGTAGTTGTCAAGTGGGTTCAAATAAAATATTTATGCAAAATTTACATAGCTTTAATCCTAATTTATACATATATACAGTATTATTTTTTTCTGAAGCGGGTTCAACTACCACTTGGGTCCGCCACTAGCTAAATCACTCGTAGCTAACCGAATATCTTGATAATCTGTCACTACTCAGTCGTTAAATTGGATTAGCGACGAATTTTTCTATTTAGCTACAAAATTTGTCCTTATATTAGTGGTACCGAGGTGCCCTTATATTAAACAAATCAGAGTGAAAGCCAACAAATTAGTTGGAACACAACCTATATGAACAAGAGAAATGTAATTGAGCAGATGCTAATACTCTTTGTAACAAATTAAATAAAGAGAAATCCGAAATGAAGTTGAATTGTTTTCTTTTCTTTTAAATGTTTATTTTCTGATGTGGAATTTACAGAGTGACAACTCGCTGACGTGACGAGTGATGTGTTATAATCACACGGTAAAAACTTCACACTTTTGGTATTTTTTGAGCAATTCACATATAGTTTAGTTACTTTAAAGTAACAAATGCAGTTTTGCAAATACTGAATAAAATTTAGCTACCATACGTGAAATTAACCTTCAAAATCAACATCTATACTAAGAAGTTAAGCTAGGAGAATACATATTGCAAAATACCTGAAAATTTGAGCTTTTGAGACACAAACTGATCTGATGAAACAAAGGTATCAGACAACGTTGAAATTCTGCAGATTCTGTAACTTCAAGAACTTCATCCAACTCGCCAAGAAACATGACCTCCTCGCAACAATTTGTTCACGGCCAGTACTTCAAAATACCTATGATCACAGTTTCAGCCAAGGTGACATCTTTCTCCACAAACTGCATTATGAAAGATGCTTTAGGATAATCTATCGAAATTTAAGTTGAATTATAAATTAAAATATTTATTTGAGAAACCCCAAATAATTTTATAGAGTACACTCATAAAATAAAACTATTTTAAGAAAATCTAACAAAAAAGTAAAATAATTAAAAAATAAAAAAGTAACAAAATAACTTAATTGATCCAAAAAATAAAAAATACAAGGAAAGCCGGATTGTATATCCATCCCAAGAAATGGATTCTTCTCCGAGTAGTGGATCAAATCCGTCTCCTTTTTTAAGCCAAAATCCTCAAAATAAAATTGAGGATATAAAACGCCATAAGAAATTAGGCGCTATACCAACGTTTGACGACAAGTGGTGTCACATTTACTGTATTTTTTAATTATATGATATTTTACAGATTATTTATATATACATTTAATTAACAAAAAATTTACTACAAAGCGGTGTCAGGTGACAAAAAATTGACACCGCTTCGCCCTTACTGCATCCGCCCCTGTTAAATTCACTGGGTTGTTGTTGACTATCATAATTCCAAAAGGGTAACCTGCTAAACAAATTAATGGCTACCATTTTGGTCATTTCTTGCAATATAACTTCATTTAATTTGGTACACAAAGATGACATATAATCAACTAGTTCGCGCAAAACCTGTCTCTTAAGAGTTTTTTCTTTCACATCCTTCATAGGGTCAGTGAAATCATAAACTGCATAACATATATGCAACTTCTTGATCAAAAGATTTTCCCTTTCTGACTTTGGCACGTCTCCTAAACGTGGCAGACCCTCATAAGATGATTTTTTTCCCCTTGATTTGATGGCTGCTTCGGATTAAGCTTCCAAAAAATCTTCTTAATCATTGTTTCACAATAAATAAATAAATAAAATCTTGACAAACACTTGTACTTAAACAAAATGTGGCTGTAAGAAGCTAAAATTGCACATAAAGAGCATTTATACAAGAATGGCTTGGTGTCTAAGTAAGGATGACCAAGAAACTAAAAGGAAACAAGATTATACAATATATCAAAAACCTTAATATATTGGCAAGTAGTATCAAAGAAATGTTCTTATTTCCAAGTGCATATTGGAGCAGAGCCATGTAGGGGTAAAATGGTCATTATATCAAACTAATCAGATATGTTTCAATCCTAGATTAAATAAAGATTGGCTATATCAATCCTTGTAATGGAGGGATATATAGGTAATTTAGTACCATTACGGAATATATGGAATAGACGAGATCTCTTTAATCTTAAGTTTCAGGTTCGAATCTGAAGAATAGAGAAACCTTTGATAGAGAATGTTTTCTCCTTCAATGAATCCTACGCCACATTATTAATTTAAGTATGTGATATTTAGGATACCAGATGATATTAAAAAGCGACTTAGTAAAAGTTGGAAAAGAGAGCCCCAGGTAAAGTTCATACACACAATTTCAAGAATCAGAGAAATTCAATATCCAATTTGATACGATTCGGAAGTTTAAAATGGAGATTCTGTTTCGCTAATTTGGTGCCGGGGAAATATATAAAAACAAGTGTAACAACAAATTTTCTCTATGGTATTCCTATTATTCATCAAGAATGTAAAGTATCTTAATGAACTTGACTTTAATTTGATTCAAGGGCTTGTAAAGCTTGGCCTTGAATCTCCTTCTTGAACTTGGATTTGGATATCACGGACAAGTAATTTGATCTCGAACGCCTTGGTATTTGATTTGCCTCCGTTCTTAATATTAAACTTGAACTTGTAGCTTGAGTGCTTGAACTTGTAGCTTGTAGAGAAATTTGCGGTGTTTGATCTACGAGCTCCCTACTTGCTTCTTGTTATCACTTCTGGTGTGATCTAACTTTATGAAGACTTCTATTTATAGTTGTAGGGACTGTTGTGGCTCTTGCGATTTGATTGATGCGTTTGAACTGACCAATACCATTTAGACACTTGGCACAACTCTATTGGTTGTTGATTTGACATGGTATGCCACCCTTTTCTTGGCACATGGCATGATTTAATTGGCTCATTTATTTGGCTTGGATTGCCACGTCACTTTGCACGTGGCATGATTTTATTGGCTCATTCTTTTGACTTGAATTGCCACATCACTTGACATACGGCATAAGGGCTTTAAGATGGACTAATAGCTATTTGGACCTTGGACTAATGAATTGGGTTTATCATTTAATTTGTAGTCCAATTAAATAGACTAGCACAATATATTTGGACGTCTTAATCCAATTGTATTAACCACAATATTTATTTGGACTATCGTCATACGATTAATATAGTTTAAATATTTTATGAATTTAAATATCATAAAATTTAAATTTTTACAAATACCCCCTATTTCAAAATTTGTCGGGATATAAAATTGTTAATCCTTGTACACGAAGCTTGAATAAGACAAAAAAAAATCGATTGTCTTGTTGTAATTGCATAGTTGATGAAGTCCAGCTTGATGGAGCAGAGTTTTATATAAATGATCAGAGGTTTAATGGCCTTGTCAAGATTAAAGCATCAATTAAGATCCATACATATCACATATATATTGGGTAAAAATAATATCGACTAACCAGTTTTCGGATTGGTAATTGAAAAATAGTCAATGTTTGCAAAGTCATTAAAAAATAGCCATTATTTTACAGCAACACGGAAAGTTCCAGCATAATATATTAAAGATTGGTGCACCTGTGTATGAACTTCCAGCATATTATGTGGAACTCCAGCACACGAAAAGTTCCAGCATAATATACTAGAGATTGGAGCATTTGTGTATGAAATTCCAGCATATTATGCTAGACCGATATATTATGCTGGAAGTTCACATGTAAAAAATTCGAACTCCAGTATATTATGCTGGAATATTTTTTGAATTTTGAATAGTGTTTTCGTTTAGATTTATCTTTAAATGAGAAGTGACTAAATTTCGATTACTTTTAAAATTATGACTATTTTTCAATTACCACTTGTAATTTTAATTTCATCCATGTAATGGCCCCACGTGAAAGTACTTGTTATCTTGATATCAATTACTTGTTGAGCTTAACTTCTAGAAAGGCTAAGGAACAGAAGAAGCAAGGATGTGCATAATTTGATAAATAACGAATTACCATATCGAAATCGAAAATTTTGGTATTTGGTATTCGGTATGGTATTTGGTTTATATTTTAAAAAAATATGATATTTAGTATTGTAAAATAAAATACCGAAATACCGATATTGTACCGAAATATATATCATATTATACAAAACATATATTATTAATTATAACATAAATATAAAAATTTAAAATTTTACTTTTTTTTATTCTCTAAGTTTATCAATTAACTCTAAGCAAGTAAGAAGACATTTCTAATGATCAAATTTATTCCTTTATATGCAGTTTTCTCTCTCTAAGTTGATATTTGTTAGTTTTGGACAAAACTTTTGTCAACAAACCTTTTTAATTTTATCCTTTTGAGTACTTTAATTAAGAATATTATAGTCTATTACTCTATGCATTTATTAGTATTCAAACCGAATAAACCGGTGTTACCGAACCGAATAAACCGAAAGGAGAAAAATCGAATCATACCGAATTTAATTAGGTACGGTATTGGTATAACATTTTAAAAAACAGAATACCTATCGAACCGAAATATCTAAATATCGTACCGTACCGACCGACGAACACCCCTAGAATTAAGCTTATCACATTAACTAACCAAGCTCCACGTAACTGTCGCTAAAGTCTCATTCCACGAAATTTGAATTTGAATGGAGACGAGCAGATATAATTCCAAAGTATTTTTTTTTCTTTTTCCTTTTTGTTTGTTTGTTGTTGAGGTTCCTATTCCATGCAGCTGCTCCCTTTCTTTTCCTATTTTATGTACATAAATGATCTATATATTTTTTTCATTCATGTATTTGATTTGCTATAAAATTCCTAAGGATATAAGTTGAGCATTATTTATCTCCTTTGTTCTGTACAAACAAGAATATTGCTAGTAATTTATTCACAAAGCCCCTAAGACTTTTGCTTTTGTTCGAGGAAAGACTATTACACCGTCTAAGTCAAAAAATTTATTTTATTTAAAGATTTGATTTTGATTTATCTGAGGCGAAGACTATTACACCGTCTGAGCCAAAGTATTTACTTTGTCTGAAGTAAAGATCATTACGCCGTCTGTGCTAAAGATATTACTTTGTCTAAGGTGAAGATCATTAATTACACCGTCTAAGCTAAAGACTTTACTTGTCTGAGGTGAAGATCATTACACCGTCGAAGCTGAAGACTTTATTTTGTCTGGAGATTTGACTTTACTTTATTTGAAGCAAAGATTATTACACCGTCTATGACAAAGATTTTACTTTATCTGAGGCGAAAACTATTACACCGTCTGAGCCAAAGATTTTACTTTGTCTGAGGTAAAGATCATTATACCGTATGAGTCAAAGATTTTACTTTGTCTAAGGTGAAGATCATTACACCGTCTAAGCTAAAGACTTTACTTTGTCTGAGAAAAAGATCATTACACTGTCTAAGTTGAAGACTTTATTTTTTCTAAATATTTGACTTTACTTCATCTCAGGCATAGACTATTACATCATCTAAGTCAAAGATTTTACTTTATTTGAGGCAAAGACCATTACACCGTCTGCGCCGAAGATTTTATTTTGTCTTAAGCGAAGATCATTACGTTGTATAAGCCGAAAACTTTATTTTGTTTGAAGATTTGACTTCACTTTATCTGAGGCATAGACTATTACACCGTCTAAGCCAAAGATTTTACTTTATCTGAGGCGAAGATAATTATATCATCTAAGTTAAAGACTTTACTTCGTCTGAGGCAAAGATCATTACACCGTCTAAGCCAAAGACTTACTTTAACGCCAAAAAAATTGACAGTACAGCGTAAAGGAATGGAAACTCTTCCTCATTTCAAGGTACATAAATTAGAGATTGCATGAAAATCATGATTTGCTTTAAGAAGCTGGCCACCAAGAGCATCTCTTCAATTTCAGTCTTCATAAGTAATTTTACGATCTCCTTTATATAGATATGTTTCTCCGTTCTCTTTTGCAGGTAGAAGAAGAAATCAACTTAAAATACTTCACTTAGCAAAGAAAACCTCACATTTGAAGAATCATCTTTCTCCAACATAAATTAAGTCATGCAATCAAACATATTAAAGACTTCATTCCTTCAAAGAATTCAAGATATAATTATTTGAAGATGGTGCACACGATATCAAAGCTTTCTACCACATATTTGAAGATATGTTAAAACTTTCAACTAAAGAATTAAAGGCTATATCGATTTGAAAACTTCAAGACTATACTGGTAGCTTTTGGTTGGCTTTCACTTGATGATTTGGTGGCTTAGAAGAGTTTAACTTGCAGAATTCAACCTTTCAGACTTGGCAGACTTAAAGACTTTTTCTTGAAGATTTGACGCGTTTGAAGACATCTCTTGAAGAGTTGGTGGATTTGAAGACTTTAACTTGATAATTCAACTTTAAGACTTTGCAGAATTGACGACTTCAACTTGAAGATTTGGCGAATTCGAAAGTCTCGACTTCACTTGGCATATTTGAAGACTTGGTAGACTTGAAGATTCTAGCTCGAAGATTTGATGGATTTGAAGAATTCAGCTAGAAAGTTAAATTCAAAGAGTTCAACTTGAAGATATGGCAGACTTGGAGGCTTCAACTTGATGACTTGGCCGATTTGAAGATTTCAACTTAAAGACTTGGAAACTTGAAAGCATCACTTGCACTTGGTGGATTTAAATACCCCAACTTGAAGAATTGGCAATTTTGAAGATGCAATAAACTTTGAAGACTTTAACTTGAGGAGGAGGCGGATTTGAAAACCTCAACATGCATTTGCTGCATTTGAAGGCTTCGGCCTAAAAACTTGGTGGATTTAAAGACTTCAACTTTAAGACCTAGCGGGCTTGAATACTTCAAATTGATGATGTAACAGACTTGACAAAAATCAACTTGACTTGAAATTGGAGACTTCAACTTGAAGATTTAACCTCTTATTAAAAGATTGTATCATACCATCAGAGACCTCAATTTGACATGGAGGGCTTGCCCCCATTGAGCCATCAATGTCTGATAAGACAGAAAGTTCAACGAAGTAACATATACACCTAATTTTCAAGTGTCAATCAAGTGAATTATATTCCAGCATACTTCATTTGAATAATGCCTTGGGTAATATGTGTTTTTTGAACTCAATGACTGAATTTAGAATGAAACTCTAAGTTGCCTACGTACCTCGGTGAATAGGGTAAAGTCATATCGTAGTTCGGAATGGGTGAGTTCTTTTATAATGTCCTAACTTTTGCCTAAGCCGCCTCTTTCGAGGTTTTCAACCTAGCGAACTTTATTTTTGGGCCGTGTACAATTTATACTCTTGCGGGCCAGGAGTAACATGCAGTTTACACTCGTGCGTTAAGGAACATATTTATTTTCTTCAAGGATAGTATCTCTTCATGAATTTTTCATTAATGGGGCCAATCCGCAAACCTTCTGAGTCAACTATCTTGTAAGTGCCACTAGAGTATACCTCTTGTAAAACATATGACCCATCCTACTTAGCAGAGAATTTACCTCCAGATCGATGAGAGGTGATAATAGGCCTTTTTACCACAAGAACTTGGTCACCCACTTGGAAATATCTAAGGCGCATCCTTTTGTTAAAAGATTGAGACAATCGAGCTTGATAACATTCAAGACTTTGTCGAGCTTCTAGCCTCTTTTCATCAAGAGCTTCCAATTTTTCAAGGCGTAAGCGAGCATTTTCATCATCAGTGAGTTATTCTTGAGTGTCAAGCCGCAACGATGGGATTTGACGCTCAAGTGGAAGGACTGTTTCACCCATAAATAAGAGAATAAGGAGTCGCTTGCGTTGGTGTGTGATATGTGATCCTATATGCCCAAAGAGCTTCTGCCAATCTCTCTTAGACTTAGAGACAACCTTTTTCAACAAGTTGCATAGCGTCTTGTTAAATGCCTTAGCAAGTCCATTGGCAGCAGCATAATCAATGGAGGAATTGTGTTGCTTGAAGCCAAAAAGACCACATATTTTATTTATCAACTTGTTATCAAATGGCTTACCATTGTCCGTCAATATATATCAAGGAATGCCAAAGCGATAGATAATATTAACTCGGATGAAGTTAGCCACATTTTCCTTCTTTACTTCCTTAAGAGAAACAGCTCCAGCTCACTTCGAGAAGTAATCAGTTGCAGCCAAAATGTATAAATGTCCACCAGAAGACTTTGGCAATGGGCCAACAACATCCAAACCCCAAGAATCAAATGGCCAAGAGGCAACAGTTAGGTGCAATATTTCAGATGGTTGATGTATGAAGTTCGCATGGAATTGGCAAGTTTTACACCTTCGAGCATAATACAAACAATCTTTCACCATGGTTGGTCAATAATAACCCATTCTTTTTATGTGGAACTAAAGTTTTGGCCCAGATTGATGCGCTTCACATACTCCAGAATATGCTTCTTGCAGGGCTTGAAGGGATTCATCAGCTCCCAAATAACGTAAGAGCACTCCATCAAATAATAGTTTGTAGAGTGTATTTTTGTAATAAAGAAAGTGAGGGGCTCTCCTTCGGATTTTTATCTTCCTTCGGGGATTTTCTAGCAATATCCCATAACAAAGATAATTGATTAACGGTTATATCCAATCCTCAATTTCAACCTCAAGAACGGCAGCAAGATGCTCAACTTTGCTTTTTTCTTCTTCGTAGTCATTTGGTGGAGGAACTACCCATCTTTGGCAAACAGAAATATGTGTTTGGTCAGGAAAAGATAATGTAGAAGCTACGGTTGTTAATGCATCAGCTCTCTTATTTTCCTTTCTCGGCACGTGTTGGATAGTTACCTCTCCAAGCCAACTTACCAAACTCTGAGCATATTTATGATATGGGACCAACTCTGGCTTCTTGACCTCATAGATACCCAAAAGTTGGTTGATCACTAACTTGGAGTCTCCAAAAACTTTTAGTTGTAATTGTTTCATAGCCACATCCATTTCAAATCTAAGTATGAGTGCTTGATATTCAGCAACATTATTGGAGCAACGTTGTGTCAAAGTGAAAGAATATAGCAGAACCTTCCCTTAAGAAGTGATAAATACTATTCCAGCGTCATCTCCTTCACGATGTACAGCGCCATCAAAATACATTTTCCAAAGAGGTTGAATTTCGATGACTATTGCATCCTCATCAGGTAATTCATCAGACAACTCCCAATCATCTGGAATCGGATGGTCAGCTAGGAAGTCTACTAATGCTTGTCCTTTCACTGCCTTTTGAGGAACATACACAATTTCAAATTTTTGAAATTGGAGGTACCACCTCGTTAATCGATCACTTAGGACAGGTTTAGACATAACAAACTTGATAGGATTCGCTCTTGAGATGAGTCGCACAAGGTGAGCTTGGAAGTAATGCTTCAGCTTCTGAATAGAGAAAATAAGTTCCAAACATAACTTCTCGATAGGTGAATACTTAATCTCATTTAGCACCATCATCCTACTCAAATAATAAAGTGCATTTTCTTTGCCTTCATTGTTTCCTTGAGCCAGAAGTGCTCCTACTGACTTTTCCCGTGCTAAAATGTATAATATTAATGGTTTTCCCGGTATGGGAGCTACTAGCACTGGAGGATTCATCAGATAGGACTTAATGCTTTCAAAAGCATTTCTGCACGCTTGGTCCCATTCAAAAGGAACCCATTTCTTCATGAGGTGACTAAACGGTTGGCATCTTCCAGCCAGATTCGAAATAAATCTTCTAAGATATGCCAACTTACCTTGTAAGATTTTTAATTCATAAATATCCTTAGGCTCAGGCATTTTCAAGATAGCATCCACCTTAGCTTGATCAATTTCAATACCTCGATGTCGAACAATAAAACTAAGGAACTTCCCAAAAGTAACTCCAAAGGCGCACTTCAACGGATTCATTCTGAGTTAGTATCTCCAAAGTAGTTCGAATACCATCCTTAAATCCTATAAGTGACCATCTCTCCTCCTTGACTTTACCACTAAGTCGTCAACATAATACTTCGCATTTTTATGAATCATGTCATCAAAAATATTTTGCATGGTACGTTGATATGTAGCACCGGCATTTTTCAAGCCAAAAGGCATTACCTTGTAGTAGTATATACCTTTAGGGATGCGAAAGATAGTTAGTTCTACATCCTTCGGTACCCTGCAAATTTGATTATATCTAGCTGAACCATCCGTGAAATACATCGCCTCACATCCAGTCGTGACATCGATCATGAGCTCAGGGATGAGAAGAGGAAATTCATCCTTTGGACGAGCATTATTTAGGTCCCTAAAGTCAACACAAACTCGAATTTGACCATTCTTCTTTCTTACAGGGACGATACTTGAAATCTATGTATGATACTTAACTTCACGAATAGAACCAGCCTCAATAAGCTTGTTAACTTTGGTTTCAATCAAGGGAACCAGTTCGGGTCTGAAGCGACATTATGCTTGCTTCACGGTACGAGCACCTCGTTTGACAGCAAGATGATGAACAGCCGCCTTAGGGTCTAAACCTGACATCTCTTTGTAACTCCAAGAAAATACGTCTTTGAACTCCTTAAGTAGCTCAATATATTTGCTCTCTTAATCATCAGTTAGAGAGGAACTTACATATGTAGGCCTTGGATCTTCAACAACTCCGAGATTGACTTCTTTTAGTGCATCAACTGTTGTCGTTACCCCTTCTTCAAGCTCAAGTGGTGCATCTTTAGCATCTTCATCCTCTTGAGGATCTCCATCACTAAAAGATATGTGATGGCATAAATGAATATCAAGCCACTTTTCCTTGACTTCCATACGAGATGAATGATATTGTTCGTCATGAATTGTGATATGATATGATGACCCCACACTTGCTTCATCTTCCTCACGTTATTTAGTATGGACTATAGTATAAGCCTTTGCTTTGAGGACCTTTCTGCATGAAACTATAAGTTTTGTCTCTCGCCTCATTCTAGAAGGAACTTGACTCGGGCAATCTGATGTCAAAATTTAGCGAAGACATGTGATTGGATCCTTCTATTACTTCCATGACACTTGTGTTCCTTCTTCAATGGTCCCAACCTATCAAATACTGAGGTCCTTGGTTTTGTAAGTCGATCAAACACAGAAGGCTTCTCATTAAGCGTTGTAGACACTTCTTTAGGAGTAATGTAGTTACAACTTGCCATTTTAATGGAGATACGGATTAGCGGGGGTTGTTTGTAATCCAAACCTTCATGTGATTGTTTTAGGGGGTACCCTTTCTCCATCATCCTCTTTTGAGTAGGGTTTAAAGCTTCAGGTGGGAGCTTTCCCAACTTGGATGGTTCATTGGGATCAAATCCAGCTTTTGCTAACAATTTGTAGGCATTTGGGTCAAAGCCCTCATCTGTGCGCTTTGCATGAAGTGCTAGATTTAGAAGAAAATTCTTAATTTGACAAACCCTTTAAGCAACTTTGTGGACAATTTAATTGCATCAATTCACTTGACATGAAGGGTCAAGCCTCCTAACACATTACTTTGCAGTTCAGAAGATGGTTCTTCAACCTTCATTGCCTTTGGGACATAGCGAAGAATAGGAGTCACTTTCTTACTTGTAGATGCCTCATTCATCTTGTTTATATCATAAATCACTTGATCCTTTTCAACCTTAGCCTTTGCCTTGCCAGTTGTGACATCAACCTTCTTTGCAACACTTTTGGTCGGCGTCACGTCATCAACCTTAACCTCTTTTCATACATAATTCTTTAAATAGAATTTTGCATCATCAAAGTATGATTCAGCCTCGGTAAAGGGCTTATCATCAGTAACTATCTTTTTTCGACCCCATCTTCACAGTACTTCAAACATTGATGGTAGGTGGATGAATTTGTTCTTATGTATCTATGGCCTTCCTAACAAGATATTATATGAGGTCTTTGCATCGATCACGTGCATCCATGCACTCGAATGCATATCTCCCATATTGATTTCTAATTTGATGGACCCTATAGCTCTTTGCCCCCTTGATTGAACCCTTGAATCATCAAACGACTTTCACATAGTTCATCCATTGGTATGCCGAGCTCTTTGACAATACGAATTAGGAGAATATTGACGTCGGATCCATCATCAATCAAAATTCTACTTATTCTCTATTCCCGCACAAATCCAACCATAAATAGGGGACGATTATGTTGTGCTTCACCAAGCAAAAGATCATCATTAGTAAATGTGATTTTTGCATCACAAATGTCCACTTCTTCTGAGAGATGCTCACTGAGTTTTTCAGACAAGGGATGTGGCAGCAATGATGTATCTTCCTTCTTTGTCTCTTCTTCATCTACCTTACAACATGAGGTCTTGATATATTCAGAGGAAGCTTACGGGCGTAACCAGCTTGGCAGGAATTCATCCAATGTCACTGGACGGCATAGCCTTTGATAGTGATTCTCCTCCATTTTTGTTTCCTTCCAATTCTTCTTTGTCATTTTCTTCTTGGGTCTTTTCACCATTTTTCCCCTAGTCAAATGCTTACTTGACTCCTTTTGTGAATTTGTCTTGCAGCGTCACCACCGAGTCACAAGAATCCAACCTTCATCGTCAGTTTGACCATCACGTGATTCACTTTCCTCTTGAGATCTTTCCTCCACTACTACTTTATTCACTATAGGGAGAAGCAATGGGTTGCTCACATCGATAGTCTCAAAGTCACCAAATTTAATCATGTTTGGTGATGATCCAGTTTGGATGCCATCACATTCATGTACTTCGATAAAATTGCAAAGGACAATGGGATCACGTGAACCAAAAGTAACAGAGACTTGATTTGAACTTTCCTTCTCATCCTCAGCAAGATTTTTCCTTCAGCATCCAAGTCCATTACTTTCTCCTTAAAGATAAAGCACTTTTCAATAGGGTGGCCAATCAACCGATGGTACTTGCAATAATTTGGATCATTAGTCCTTCCAACTTCGTCTGGTCGCTTCATTTCAGGTAACTCAATGAGTTTCAACTCGAGGAGTTCTTAAAAAATTACTGGAACATCAGAGTCCAAGAATGGATATTCTTTTGCTTGCATTTCCTTCAAAGTAAACTTTCGGCCAGCTTTATCCTGTAAGGACGTTGACTTCACACTTTGCTTCTTACTCACTTTTGTAGTGACCTTTAATGGCGAGGCATAACATTCATTGATTTCTTGCTCTCAGATTTTGACACAAACTTGCCTCCTTTCTTTATTTCTTGTTTATCCTTCACTTTGCGAGGTTCATAGATAGGTAGCCCTTCATTTCCACTTGAAGACATGCTTAACTTCATGTCATGAGCACGTGTAGCTAATGCTTCAAAATACTTTGGCTTGATACCATGTAGGTTGTAGCGAAGTCCCCAATGCATTTCTTGGATACACATTTCTATTCTTGCGACTTCATTAAGTGTGTCTTTGCAGTTGAGGCTTGCATTTATCCATCGATTGATGAAATCCACGACCGATTCATCCTTCCATTGACGCGTGTTGGTGAGTTCAACCATACTTACAGTTTGCCTTATGCTATAAAAACAGTTGAGGAACTTATGTTCAAGTTGCTCCCAGTTATCAATGGAACCAGCCTCGAGATCAGTATAGCAATCAAAAGCAATTCCTTTTAAGGAGCGTACAAACTGCTTGACAAGATAATCTTAATAGGTTCCAGCATTATTACAAGTTTTGACGAAGTGTGCAATGTGTTGCTTTGGATGTCCTTTACCATTGAATTATTGAAATTTAGGGGGTTGATAACCTGGGGGCATCTTCAAACTATCAATTCTTGTAGTGTATGGCTTCGCATATACGAGAGAAGACTTGGCAGCAACATCGTACATTATCTTTGATGGTTCCCATTATGAAGTCTTTTAATTTATCGATGGAATAACTCCACCAGATGAAATATGAAATTCTTTAGGAGTTGTTGGATGCCTTGCAAATGAGTCTCATTTATCTTGCATCATAGGGAGATTTCCAGGTGCATGACTTGAATCTCCCTCCATCATGCTTTCAATTCTATCTGTCAGTTTGACAATTTGATTATCTTGATCTTGCATATGCTCCGTTAACCCCTCAATTACCTTTGTTAAATTTACAAGTTGTTCTTTAACAGTTGAAGTGTTAGTTACCATTGCTTAGATAACCGTTGTGGATGGTAGAGGAAAGCATGGATTTTCTCTTACACCATACGTTGGGTGAAAAAACTCATGTGAAGTGATTGGAGAAGATCCAGTGATCAAGACATCATCATCATCATCTTGTATGATGAGATTCTTAGATCTAGACGGGCTAAGTAGAGCCAATGTCTTCTCAACAATTTCAGCAATGTTCGCTCCTTCTTCCAATTCAGTTGAAAATGATCTTGCCACCTTTGAGGATCAAAAATCAAAGATAGGAACTGATGCAGACAGCATTTGAAATGCTTGTTGTCCCAGCAAGTTTGCCTTGTTCCTAGTGACAGGTCCTACGCTTTCCATAGTAACATCCAGGAAGTTTTCAACATCATAGGAAAACTTGGAATCTGTAACCTTAGTAGTAGTGAGTTTGGAGTTGATCTTCTTATGAGCCATTTTAGTGTTCTTGAAATTTGGTAATTGAAGAGATGATAGGTAGAGATGGTTCCACTGGGCGTGCTAGAAATTTGTAACAACAAATGTTCCCGTCGAGAAAAATAAATAATCAAGACTAGAAATTGCGTAACAAATGCAGTATTTGATTTCAATAAACAATGAGTGTTACAATCTCTATGGTATTCTTTTGATTCTTCAAGAATGTAAAGTATCTTAATGAACTTGACTTTGATTTGATTCAAGGGCTTGTAAAGCTTGGCCTAGAATCTCCTTCTTTAACGTGGATTTGGATTTGATCACGAACAAGTAATTTGATCTCGAACGCCTTAGTATTTGATTTGCCTCCGTTCTTGATATTGAACTTGAACTTGTAGCTTGAGTGCTTGAACTTGTAGCTTGTAGAGAAATCTGCGGTGTTTGATCTACGAGCTCTCTACTTGCTTCTTGTTATCACTTCTCGTGTGATCTAACTTTATGAAGACTTCTATTTATAGTTGTAGGGACTGTTGTGGCTCTTGCAATTTGATTGATATGTTTGAACTGACCACTACCATCTAGACACTTGGCACAACTCTATTGGTTGTTGATTTGACTTGGTATGCCTCCCTTTCTTGGCACATGGCATGATTTAATTGGCTCATTTATTTGGCTAGGATTGCCACATCACTTTGCACGTGACTTGATTTTATTGGCTCATTCTTTTGACTTGGATTGCCACATCACTTGACATATGGCATGAGCCTGGGATTTAAGATGGGCTAATAGCCATTTGGACCTTGGGCTAATGAAGTGGGCTTATCATTTAATTTGTAGTCCAATTAAATAGACTAGCACAATATATTTGGACGTCTTAATCCAATTGTATTAATCACAATATTTATTTGGACTATCATTTTAAATTTAATATAGTTTAATTATTTTATGAATTTAAATATCATAAAATTTAAATGCTTACAACAAGAAAACCCTTGGACAATGTATTGGAAAATATTGGGAAGGAATTAGGATTCAGACGGAGAAAGAAAACCATAAATATTGGATTGTAGAAAGTGAAGAGGGGACAGAATGGAGGGTGGGGGACGGAATTGCAGTTATTTATAATATAGATAATAGCACTATTATGATTACCTTAAAAAGCACATGCTTTGCCGTTTAACACGAGGGGAGCTACAATTCAAAAAAACAAAGTAGTTTTTACTTAAATTTTGTATTTATATTAAAATTTTCACTAAATATGTATAGATATTTAATTGTGAATTCACCCACTAAAATAAATTAAAAATTTAATGACATTCAATATCCATACACTTTAAATCCTAACTCCGCCTATGACGTTTAAATGTTGGTATTTGATGTAATAGAGAGTTTGAGATGTTAACTTGACTTATAATGATAGCAAAAAAGTACTAAAACAATAATTAAAAGTTTGCCTGATCGAGAAAACGCCGTATCAAAATAGTAAAATCTGAATAACTGAAAGTTTGAAAATTATGGCAGACCGAATGAAATACCTTATTACTCGCCATGTTAGTTAAACAATGACACTAATTCAGATTTGTCCCTTCGGGACATTCGATAAAATTAAAACGATATAGAGAAGATTTGAATGACACACTCAAATCAAGAAATGGCCCAGTTCACATTTGAATCTAATTGCTTTTCTTTTTCCTTTTTGCAGTGATTTTGGAAGCATCTTCTAACATCTCATAATTGTGCTTTGGCCTAGGTTTAGCTTTGGTGAAATTTTTTCGCTTCAGCTAAATAGAGTTGTGTTGGTTTAATTTTTCTTAACCAAATGACCAAATACGATATTTAGTTTACGTTGATTAATTCATATTAACACCCAAAATCTGACATACCACGTTCATTTAACACCCCATACACATTACACATGCTCATATAACCCATATAATTCATGTTGCAAGCTCAACACAAATAGTAGCCTTGTATCTTCTAATAAAAATATTGCACGTTTATCTGGTTATTCACATTGTGGAGGAGGCACTAAGTTCAACGTACGTACAAGCTGATAGCAGATTAACAGGATAAAATACGTGGATCTCGTATGGCAATTTTGATATTAACTTGACCCGTATTAGTACAAGTTTTCCTTTATTATATATGCTCAACAGGGCTAACATAGTGATGAGATCATTATATAAACGGTATATCTCAATAGCATCTAAATCAAACAACAAAGGTCTAAGTCAATAGGCATTAATTAACCACATACTTCAGAAATTGGAGGGTGGAGGGAACTTCTATTTCTTCAAGCCCGAAACTAAGCTTTTGAAAAATCCTACGGTAAGACAATCCAACGAGAGACCACAAGGAACATCAATAAAAGAAGGAAGAATGAGCTTTAAAAAAAACTGTAGCGCAGTCAGGTCATCAAATGTCTCAAGCCCCTTCCAACTTTTCATTTACCTGGGGAAGAATGTGAAATGAAGAGAGCAGGGCACCCAAACAGAAACACAGGTTTCCATGGAAATAGCGTTCAAGGTTCATAGATGACAGACCATAGTTGTTAGTCAAAAGCTGTTCAATAAGATCATATTTGCAATCCACCAAACTAAAACAAGAGATAACATTCGGAGATGGCAAGCCATCACCATTTAAAAACTAAGATCTGCATTTCATATTGTACAGCTTACAAGTAAGAGAAGCTATCTTCAAAAAACTTAAGGCACCATAATTTTGCATGCAAATCGATCTAAAACTAGAAAGTTATAAGAGCTTGGGGGGAGGAGGAGGGGGACAATTCACCTTCAAGCCTTCAAATGAAGTATGTTGTTAACAACACTATTCAGATGTTGGCCAAGAGATCCTGCTAGGCACACTACCTCAAACAGTTAACTGGGCAGATGCATGTAAACTTGAAATACATGCCCAGATAGCCAAACCAAGTCAACTATAATTAGTTGAAGATAAATTCTAGGCAGAGCACCACAGAACTCTAGGAAGCCAAAAAGCTCAGGATTTATAAGATAACTTGAATAGATACCAGATTAGTTCTAGGCAGCAAGCACTAGATCTCTAGGTTGCCAAAAATAGATGCCTAAGTGAATTACCAAGCCAAGTTAGCTGTAAGTGGTTGACGGAAGAATAGTTCTAGGCTACAAGCACCATATAGATCTATAGGAAGTCAAAAAGCTTCTACCTTGTCAAGACCAGAAAGATGAACTCACTAAATAAAGATACGAGCCTGAGTAACAAACATCTAAAGAAACCAAACTTACAAAAGATACATAAAAGAACACCAAAAGAGAAGGTTCTAGCTAATTCATAGTTCATAAAGGAGAAAATGTCTAAACTAAGACAAATCATGAGATTTTAACTATGGGTCTCAGGTCCCACAATAGTAAGCAGGAACAAACTAGGGTTCTCCCAATCTTCTAGACGTTGTCTGCTTGCTAGCGCTCCCATATCTACTCAACTCTGAGCCAAAGATGCATTACCAAGAGCCTGAATGCAACTCCTAGGAAATGCTTAAGATAATCTACCTGGCATAGGGATGGTAACGGCCACTGCCACTATAGCCTGCCCTACTTCCGTATAAACCTCCTGGTCCACCATAACCAGCGCCAGGGCCAGAATCATAACCAGCACCCGAGCCAGCCCCACCATAACCCCCATAACTAGCTCCACGGCCATATGCCATTAGTCCACTGCCACCATATCCACCAGCACCTCCACCAAACCCACCAGCATAAGAGCCATAGCGACTAGAATAGCCGAGTGAAGGATCTCCACGGTAACCACCAAATTCACCACTGCCAAAGTCTCCATATCTACCACCATATTCACCACCACCATATCCATAGTCACCAAACCTACCACCCATACCTCCAGAAGACCTATAAGAAGCAGGGCCAAAACCGCCACTGCCAAAACTGCTGTATGAATTGCCAAAGCCTCCGTAACTATCACTGTATCCACGTCCCCTAGACTCACTACCATAGCCATGACCAGATGATGCTGGGTTTGAGGGTTTCTTAGGTTCTGCCTTCTTGATCTCAACCTACAATAAAGAAGCAAGTTAACCTAGAAAATCACCTATGCAGTAGCCTGACACAGCTAAGCCCTGAAATATACACACTAAATGAATCCTACAAACTTTAAACTACCACACATGAGAGACATGGTGTGAAAATCTGAAGAAATAATACTGAAATTTGCAGCATAAAACCAAAGAGAAATCTTGGCCATTCACTATTTGAAAGATAGTTCCATCCCAGTACATCTGACATCTTGGACAACCATTGGACAAAACTCACCTGGGTACCCAACATATCAATCATATTTCCCTCGGACAGCACATTATCAACTACTAGCTCATTGTCGAACACAATAAATCCAAACCCTCGAGACCGCTTAGACACATGGTCCCTTATGATCTCACAATCAACCACCTTCCCATACTTGGAGAAGAAGCCCTTGAATTCGTCTAACCACGAAGAGAAAAAAGAACAATTAAATACTTGAGAAAACTGAAAAATTCAGCACAACTGTATGATAAAGCACATGGAGTTTAAAACAATTAATAAAAAGAAAGCTAAGCCATTTGTCACCTTCATTCATAGAAGTAGGAATGCCACCAACAAAAATCTTCTTGGTCTTGAAGTCCTTCGATTCAGCAGATCCTTTCGGAATGGTTCTTTTAATCTCAACCTTACCAAGAGTAATATCGTAAGTCTCAAAGCCAAAATGCTTTCCACCATGCATCACGTTTATACTACAAACAATGCTTCGAGAATATGGTTTCTACTAGAAATTCTTACAATACCATGAATACTATGACCTTTAGTTACAAATATACAACGCCCACCAAGCAAAAAACTATGTGTGGAGAACATGGTTTCTACTAGAAATCTCACAACATCAGGAATACTATGAACTTTGGTTACAAATATACAATACCAACCAAGCTCATAATCTCAAAAAGAATTCATGACTTGCTATTATGCTATAAACAGATGGTTTGTTAGGAACGAACACAAAAAAGAGAACTTCTCATGACATTCACAAATAAAAATTGTAGTTGTCCTTTCTTTCCAACCCTATTTGACAATAATCAAACACACAGCATTATATATAACATCCAAAGAAAAAAAGGGCCGCTTGGGAAACATGGTCTCTAGTAAAATTTTATGACTTGTTATGCTATAAATCAAAGGTTTGTTATAAACGAACATAAAACAGACATTCTCATGATAATCGTATACTAAAAATTCTAGTTGTCCTTTCTCTCCAATCACATTTGATTGTAATGAAACACCAAGCAACAATAACGACTGTGCTCAATCCCAAACAAGCTAGGGTCGGTTATATGAATCCTTATTGCCCATGTTTATCCATTTAAGGTTAAAGACATGTCATCATCACAACAAATAAAAATAGAAGTGAAGAATAAGGCATATTAAAAGTTATATAAATCTATGATAAGGTAAAAAGACTCCTAGAAAAGCAATAGGGAAGGATTATACATACACATGCCACTTATTGAGAAGGATTTATAGATGAAATCGAAAAAGGGAAGCTAAACCACTCACTTGTTTGTCATTGATTATATGGGTTTCAGCAATAACAGTGTCAACGACAGTGGGATCAGAGTAAGTGATGAACCCAAAACCTCTAGGTCTACCAGTATGTCTGTCCTTCATAATCACCGAGTCTATTATCTCCCCATACTTCTCAAAGTACTTCACAAATTGTTCTACAAAACCCCAAATTAAATCATCCCAAAATTAGAGATAAACCGTTAGAAACTTAGAAAATTATCCCTACCAGCAAGAAACAGTAAAATTAAGGTAAACGTTTAAGAATTTAGGTTATATACACCATCAATGTAAGCAAATTTTACACCATCAAGTCACCTTTACCTGTTGTAGCAAGTAACAAGTCTTATTTTCATATTACTACTAATCCCAGGAGGCTCACTTGTAATATTCTTGACAGTTACAGTGTATATTAACTAAAATACACAAACCTCAGCTCATCCCTAATAACGAATTAAAATAAAATTACAAATATGTAGTAGATGAAAAACTAACCTAATGTCGTCTCTTTCGCTAGACCTCCAATAAAGATTTTTCTGTTTACATAACAACAAAAAACCCTAATTAATACAATTCATATGGAAAATTAACTTTTTCAAGAGCAGCAAAACCCTAAATAAATAGATATGGAGAGAATACCCGGGGCTAGCTCCATCGCCGAAGTCGTTCTTTCGTGAACCCATTGTTGTTAAAAGATTTTGGTCTTGTTAAGCAATTAGATCTCAGAGAAAGTTGGAGACAGAGCTAGGGTTTGTGAATGAGTTGTTCGAAACACAAACCACAAGGAGAGAGAGAATAGATTTTGTGGTGGTTTTATATATAGACAGAAGTGCGGATAGTCTACGCTTTCCTCTTTGGGCAAAGTACAAAAGGTTTCCAAGTCGGTTTTGAAAATGTATGGGCCTGATTGCTTGGTCCTAAAGTTTTATGTGGGCTTTAGATTAAAAGTCGGGTGAAGTGCAGCAATAGCCACTTTTAAGCCCGTTATTTAAAATAAATACATAATTTACAATATATTTAAAGATTAGCCAATTCACTCAAATTTCATAAATAAGTATCCTGAATTTGGAAATTTAGGATAATTTTTGAGCTGCTAATTTGAAATTCAAGACACTTTCAGGACTAAGTGTCCTGAATTTCTGAACTACTAATTTAAAATTTAGGACATAAGATTCGAACTTCAGGACACAATTTTTTAACTTTAGGATACGATGTCATAAAATTTGAATTTTGAGGTTTAAACTCTAGGACGTCGTATCCTGAAGTTTGAGCGAAACTGGCTAATCTTTAAATATATTGCAAATTGTGAATACATTTTAAACAACATGCTTAAAAGTGACTACCTAGTGTCATTTAAAAGTCGGTGTAAAAATTTAGACAAAGATCACTTTTAGCCCGCAGCAGAAATTATTTATATTTAGTAGCCAAAAAAAAAAAATTGAATATATATATATAATATAATATCAACTATTATTTTGAGAGCCGCTATACAATATCATTTTCCCTAAAACAAATCACGGGGCACCCTACTTGGTTTCCTCATTTAAGTTGTATCCACTTCTAATAAAAAGTTAAACTACTACCCAAAATATAGACAACTTTAGATTTTTCCTCCTTTCTTTTTCTTCTTAGTTGTTGTAAAAACAAAGGTGATGATGGATTTACATGGTGTTTGTAAGCAAGTTTTAAGGTGATATATGAATTTATAGTAGAGAGTTGTTGTGCCACACATCTCTTTGCTACTGCTTAGGGTTTCTTCTTCTTTCTCTTAGTTACAAAATGAGTTTGTTAGGATTTGTTTTTATCATATTTAAAAGATGTTTTAAATTTGAGCTCATTTACACAATTTGTACATCAGACTGAAAAGTCTTGAATGGATGAAAAAAATAGTTGTACTTCAGACCAACTAAGCCTTAAGTGTATCTTAAGTGTAAATTTGCATTAGAAAAAAAAATTAAGGGCATGCAAAAGTTAGTCACACCTCAAACAAAAACAGTCTTACATACATTTTAAGTTTGCAGTTGCAGATACAAATTTTTTAACTTCAGACCCGCTAAATCTGAGCTACTCATGATTTGGTACGTGAACTCTGAATGGAGCAAGCTTTTATAGTTACTAGTTTTAAGGTACGCGCTTTGCGCGTGTACCTATATCAATAATTATATAATTTTTAAAAATTAAGTAAATACTAATAAATAATATATTTGAGTTATTGAACAAATATCAAAGGAAAAAATGTGAGTTCCTAAAAATTAATAAATATTAATCTCACTAAGCTAGCTCATTAATTAAATAAATCCTACTTTACAGAAGTCTTTATATGTCTTATTATGATTTATGACATGTGGAATACATATCTTATGAAAATTATTGTTATTTGTTTTTTACCAAATACTTTCATAATTATTCAAAGATAATAAAACAAATTGAAGAATTTGAACCTTCTGGTCTTTTAGAAATTTCTTAGCGAAGAGATAAAACTATAGCTCCTATAAAAATATTGATAAATAAAAATATAAACTCTTATATAACTAATATTAAATTACAAAAACTAATACGATATTAAAAAATACAGGGAGTTATCATTTATTGGAATGAATATAAAAAGAAAGAAAAATGATAATGACAACTTCTTTTGAATACATTTTGTCTTATGTTACATCCTTATTATTTCAACTTAGCATTTTTAGCAATTTAACTTTTAATACTATATGATAATAAATTTTGCTCTATTTTCTTATTTCGTTCACGGCAAATGCTCTTCTTGTGTAAAAATTTTAATGTACCTTAAGTGTTTTATCAACTTGGCAAATAATTTTACTTATATAATGATTTTGAAACAAAATTGAATTGATATTTTTTGCTGATTTATTAATTCAAAGACTTAATTATTTATTGAGATTTTATGTTTTTATGATAGTGTAGAATATACATATTATTTTCAAACTTTTCTCCCGTTCAAACAATATATTATTCTCTTTATCGTTTTGTGTAATATTTAAAAGTTATATTTAATTAGGTACAAAACCTCTTACTTTTAGTAGTAACAATATATAGAAACACCTTGTTAGAATTATAGGTTCCCTAATAAGAAGAACGAATGTGAGCATATTCATGTGGAAACTGCCGTGAGGATATATAAGGAAAAGACACGTGATACTCTTACTTCTCCTAAATAATATCTATTTCAAATTCCTTAATATTAGTATTTCTTACTTAATTCAAATAAGAAAAATTTTAGTTGATTTTAAAGTTCTAAATATTAAAAAAATAACTAAATTATGATTTTGTCTAATGGAAGTTTATTTGTTAAAGGGTAAAAAAGGCGAACGACATTTCGCTAAGGGGTCTCGTACTTTTAATATAGAATATATATATATATATATATATATATATATATATAGGTATAAATATAGATATATAGATTATATAAATATTATTAAATACATAATATGTTTGAGTTATAAAATAAAAATTAAATTAAAAATATAAATTCATGAAAGTGTCAAATAATGAAGAATTTATTGCACAAAATTTAATTGATTTAAATTCCTAAATACATATTAGGGGAAACTCTGCCATTCTTCTCCAGAATGCACAAATAATATAAATAATCAATTTGCAACTAAACCGTGCGAATAACAAATAAAATAGTCTTTGTTTAAATAAAAATATAAAAAAGAATACAAGGAAGACTCAAAGTCCTAAAATCTTACAAAAAAAACAAATAAGAAAAATAATTGTGAGTGATGCAAGTAGCCAACCGTGAAGGTTAAAAAAAGAAAAAAGAAACAATCGTGAAGTGGATAATCAATTTGCAAAATAATTTCATAAACTAAATTGTAAAAGTTGATTTAAAGTCCTAATATTATGAAAAATTAATATAGAAGGAATTATAGTTATTCTTGTATAGTCAAATAAGGAAACAATTTATGTATAAAGTCCTAAATATCACATTTTTCTATGTAACTCAAATAAGGAAATAATTAATTAAATTGTTATTTCTAAATATTAGAAAAATAATAAAATGACTATTCCTAAATGTTCAAAAAATAATTAAAATATGATTTTGTCTAATGTGAAATCTATTTCTAAAGGATAAAAAAGGCGAACGATATTTCGCTAAGGGTTTTCATGCTTTTAATATAATATATAGGCAGAATAGTCTTACAGACACCTATACTCATACCGTTTTGACATCTAGATCCCTCTACTTTACGAAGTTTCATCTAAGTACTTGTATTTGTTCAAACATAATGTAGACAATAATCTGTGTCGAAAAAATAAAATCAAGATCGAAAATATTGCAACAATTGTAGTATTTGATTTCAAATAGTATAAGTGTACAATATTTATGAATCCTCTCATTCTACTTTTCCAATATAAATTCAAGGGCCTTTGAGATTGAACTTGAGTTTGAATTTATTGCCACGAACTATGATCTTGAATTTAGCTAGCACGAACTTTGATTTGAACTCGTACTCCTTGAATCTTGATTTGTTCTTCGTTCTTGAGCTTGGACTTGATTTCTTGGACTTGAACTTGATTGCTTGGGGCTTGAAATTTGTGGAGAAATTTACAGTGTTTGATCCACGAGCTCTTTCTTGCTTCTTGCTATAACTTATGGTCCTCTTTCTAAGTTATGAAGACCCCTATTTATAGTTGTGGAAGGAAAAAATTGTGATGAGAACAAACTCTTTTCGACCAATCAGATTGAAGCGTGACAAGGCCACATTTGATTGGCCAAAACATTTCACTTGCACATGTTGTAACGACCCAACCAGTCGTTTTGACTGTTAGAACCATGTTCTCCTACATAAGACTCTCCATGTATGCTTTTATTTATTTATGACTTGCGGGGATGGTTGGTTCGGGACTTAGAAGTGTTCGGGTTGAAATCGGAACACTTGGTTCCTTAAGTTGGCCTTAAAGTGCTAAGTTTGACTTCAGTCAACATTTTGAGAAAATTACCCCGAATAGGGATTTGACGGTTCCAATAGCTTCGTATGGTAATTTTGGATTTAGGAGCGTGTTCGGAATTTTATTTGGAAGCCCGTAGTTAAATTAGGCTTGAAATGGCTAAACAAGAATTTAACTTTGAATGTTTGACCGGTGAGTTGACTTTTTGATATCGGGGTCGGAATTTAGTTCCAAAAATTTTCATAGCCTCATTATGTCATTTATGACTTGTGTGCAAAATTTGAGGTCATCCGGACTTGATTTGATAGGTTTCGGTACCGAATGTAGAAGTTGGAAATCTTAAGTTTCATTAAGCTTGAATTGGAGGATGATTCGTGGTTTTAGCATTTTTGGTGTGATTTGAGGGTTTGACTAAGTTCGTATGATATTTTGGGACTTGTTGGTATATTTGGTTGAGGTCCCGAGGGGCTCGGGTGAGTTTCGGACGGCTAACGGATCATTTTTGGTTTTTTTGTGTGTGGAAATTGTTGATAGCTGCTAGAATTTTCCTCTGATTTCCTTATACGCGATCGCGTAAGTCCGTCTGCGATCGCGTAGGGTAATTTGGGGAGCTGGAAATTTTATCTATGCGATCGCATGGGCAAGTCCGCGATTGCGTAGGTTGGGCCAGTCTGTGCATCGTGATCGCGTGGCATTGTTTGCGATCGCGTAAGGAAAACTGGAGAGGAAGTTGGGCCACTCGTTTGCTCTATGCGATCTCGCGAAGAGAAATGCGATCGCATAGAGTTGGAACCTTGTGCATCGCGATCGCGTGGCATTGTTTGCGATCCCGTAGTGTTATTTTCTGGGCAGTAAAATTTGTGATATGCGATCGCGTGAGGAAGTTCACGATCGCGTAGAAGAAATCACTAGGCATAGAGTTTAAGTTTTGAAAATGAGACTTCCATTTTCATCGATTTGGAGCTCGAATTTGGACGATTTTTGGGAGATTTTCAGAGAAAATAACGGGGTAAGTGTCCTTAACTCAATATTGGTTAAATTACTCGAATCCATCACTGTTTTTGTCATTTAATTGGTGAATTAAGTTGGAAAAGTTTCAAAACCCTCTTGGATAGAGTTGAGGATTTGAGCGCCGAAATGTTATTGGAATTTAGTAATTTTAGTATGGGTAGACTCGTGGTTGAGTGGGCGTTCATCTTTCGTAACTTTTACCGGATTCCAAGACGTGGGCCCCACAGACGATTTTTGAATTTATTTCTGATTTTTATTGAAAATGTAGTATTTTCTTATAGAATTGATTCATATAATTTTTAGTGATTGTATCGAATTATTTTGGCTAGATTCGAGCCAGACAGAGTTGGATAATCGTGGAAAAGGCCTTCTAGTGGATTAAATTAGAGCAAATTGAGGTAAGTCTCTTGTCCAATCTTGTGAGGGAGAAATTATTCCCATAGGTAATTAAATTAATAATTATTGCTAATTGTGGGGGCTACGTACGCACGAGGTGACGAGAGTCCGTGCGTAGCTACGATTAATGCTATAGTCCGAGTAGTTTAGGACACAAAGCATGAGTTACTTGTGCAAATTGTATTCTTTGTTTAATTAATATTATTTGATATATATATATTGTGAATTGTTAGGGAAGATATTAAAAGATGGAAATCTCATATGCTTAATTTTCTGTTTAAATTAATTAATTATTAAAAGAAATTATTCATCCTCTCGAATTGATCTTATAATAAATATACTCTCCTTCCGGAGGTACATAAGAAAATGTCCTCCTTTCTTGTGGAGCGGGTCGAACGCCTCGGGAGGATAGATGCATCTATGGATCGTGCCCGCTGTCACGACCCCAAATTCCCTCCGTAGGATGTCGTGATGGCACCTAGTCTCTAAGACTAGGTAAGCCTATCAATACGGAATAATAATAAATATCTAAAATAATTAACTACAATTCAAACAATTTCAACTCCCAAAACCTGGTAGAAATAAGTCACAAGCTTCTAAGAATTTATTCTTAATGTCTCTATATGTCAAGGTCTAGATAAAATATAAGGAAGCAACATAAAATGATAGAAGGGACTCCGGAGTCTGCGGACGCTGGCAGATATACCTCGAAATCTCCGTGCGCAGGTAACTCAATGACGTCTAGGCTGGTAAAATGTACTTGGATCTGCACAAAAAGATGTGCAGAAGCGTAGTATGAGTACACCACAGCGGTACCCAGTAAGTGCCAAGCCTAACCTCGGTAGAGTAGTGACGAGGTCAGGTGAGGCCCTACTGGAATATAATAATGGCATGGTTAAATGTTTATCAATGTAGTAAAATAAAATGACATTGAAAATGAATCAAATAGTATGTCACATTTAATGACACCAAATAATTACAAATAATATCTCGTGGAAATCAAAACAGAATTTCCTTCAACTTTATGAAAATCACAATAATAATCAAAGGCAACTACGGCCATAAATCAATATCAACAAGGGCACTCCCGAGGTACCGCCTCGTAGTCCCAAATCATAAATAAATTCACAATATCTCATTTCCTTATATCACCGCGGGAGCCTTCACAATTTATTTAAAGAAAATATTTTTCCCGAAATAGCATCCCGCGTTTTAGCCACCCTTATCACACCGCATGACTTCTAGTAGTTTCCCTACTAGCCACGCATATCAAACCACCCTTATCTCACCGCATGCATTTCAACACCCAGACCTTATACCAACGCATATGTATCAAAATCACAATATATCACAATTTGTACCTCAAGTGCTCAAATAATTTAACTTGCCAAAATAATTCAACAACAATATTTTTCCACAATAAAGAGCTCACGGCTCATGCCAAAATAAATCATCAATAATAGTTTTCCACAATAAAGAGCTCACAACTTATGTCAAAATAATTCATCAATAATATATTTCCACAATAAATAGCTCACGGCTCATGTCAAAATAATTCATCAATAATATTCTTCCACAATAAAGAGCTCACGGCTCATGTCAAAATAATTCATCAATAATATTCTTCCACAATAAAGAGCTCACGGCTCCCTCACAATGAGTATAAAAATATTTAGGAGTAAATAATATAGGAAAATAATATTTCAAAATCTTTACTACGTTGCTTCAATATCAAGTTTTAAAATGTCAAATGCTTCATATTAATAATATTTAATTTAAATAAAATCAACCTTCAAATAATGCACAGAATAAAAGAAACTAAGTTTCAACTAAACAGGTAAAATAATTAGTAAGAAAAGATCAAACAAATTTGAAGTATATATCTCACATCAATGATGAAGAATATAACAGGATAAAATAATTTAATAAATGCGCAACAATGATCTACACAATTTAAAAATATAATCTTTCGTAAATTAACCCGTGTACACACTCGCCACCTCGTGCACACGACTTTTAACACATTTCAATAATCACATCAATACCAATTCTAGGGGAAATTCCCCCTACACAAGGTTAGACAAGTCACTTACCTCGACTTGCTCCAATTTAACCACGTATTATGCTTTTTCCTTGAATTTCCGACTCCGATCGACTCGTATCTAGTCATAATTAATTCGATACAGTCAACAAAAATTATAGTAATCACTTTCATAAGAAAATATTACATTTTCATTAAAATCCAAAATTAGCTCAAAATTTGCCCGTGGGGCCCACATCTCGGAATCCGACGAAACTTATAAAATCCGACAACCCATTCAATTACGAGTCCACCCATACCAATTTTACCAAAATCCGATAACAACTCGACCTCCAAATCTTAAATTTTTATTTTTGGAAGATTTTGCAAAAATCTTGATTTTTCTTCCATAAATTCACGGATTCATGATGTAAATGAGTATGGAATCATGAAATATAATCAATATAGGATAAGGAACACTTACCTCAATGTTTTCCCGTGAAAATCGCCCAAAAATCGCCCAAAAACCGTGCTCCAAAAATCCAAAACGAAATGAATGAAATGAGCATTTTTGGTCCTTAAGTTTCTTCCAATCCGTCACTAAAAGTCCAATTTTTGTCACTAAAAGTCTACCAGAAATAGCTCTACCAGTCTTACTTCAATTGATCATAACTTTATGTACAAATGTTCAAATGATAAATGGTTTAACTTTCTGGAAACTAGAATCCACCTACTACAACTTTCATGTTTTGCAATTATTCCGATTCCTTATGCATTGCGAGATATAAGCTCCCATAGTTGGCTGCATGCATCAGAATTTCTGGCGAAATTTCTGGCGAAACTGCTCTACGAGCCTTCTTTCAATCCATCATAACTTTCTGTACAAATATCCAAAATAATGTATAGTTTAACTTTCTGGAACCTATAATCCAACGACTACAACTTTCATGTTTTGTACATGTTCTGATTCCTTATGCATTGCGAGATATAAGCTTCCAAACTTGGCTCCACGCACGGAATTTCTGCAACAGAAATTTCTGCAAATAGAAATTTCCAGCACTTTGTCCGAAATCTATTCCGTTTACCTTCCGAAATCCACCCGAGACCCTCGGGACCTTAACCACTTATTCCAACATGTCCCAAAATACCATACGAACTTAGTCGAGGCTTCAAACTACATCAAACAACATCAAAACGACGAATCGCACCTCAAATCAAAATCAATGAACTTTGAACTTTCAAATTCTATATCTTGTGTCGAAACATATCAAATCAATTCGGAATGAGTTCAAATTTTGCACACAAGTCATAAATGACATAACTGAGCTATGAAAATTTTTAGAATCGGATTTCGACCCCGATATCAAAAAGTCAACCTCTTGGTCAAACTTCCCAAAAATTCAACTTTCGGCATTTCAAGCCTAATTCTACTACGGACTTCCAAATAAAATTTCGATCACGCTCCTAAGTCCAAAATCACCATACGGAGCTGTTGGAATCATCAAAATTCTATTCCGGGGTTGTTTGCACATAATTTGACATCCGGTCACTATTTGAACTTAAACTTTTAATTTTTCATCAAAATTCCATATCTCTAGCTAGGGACCTCGGAATTTGATTCCGGGCATACACCTAAGTCCCAAATCACGATATAGACCTACCAAAATTGTCAAAACACTAATCCGATTCTGTTTGCTCAAAATGTTGACCAAAGTCAACTCAGTTGAGTTTTAAAGCTCTAATTCACATTTTAATTCATTTTTCACCTGAAAACTTTCCGAAATATTTTTATGGACTGCACGCTCAAGTCGAGTAATGGTAAATTGTGCTTAGATCACATAATTAATCATTAAATTTAAAGATGACATTTTGGGTCATCACATTCTCCACCTCTAAAACAAATGTTCGTCCTCGAACTGAGTTAGAAAAAGTACCTAAGCTGGTGAATAAGTATGGATAACAGCTGCGCATATTATGCTCGGTCTCCCAAGTCGCCTCCTCGACCGGATGACCCCTCCACTGAACCTTCACGGAAGCAATGTTCTTTGACCTCAGCTTTTGAACCTGCCTATCTAACATAGCCACTGGTTCCTCAACATAAAATAGATCCTTGTCCAACTGAAACGGACTGAAGTCTAACACATGAGACGGATCGCCGTGATATTTCCGAAGCATAGAAACATGGAATACCGGATGAACCGCAGAAAGACTAGGTGGTAGTGCAAGTCTGTAAGCCACCTCTCCAACTCTCTCAAGAATCTCAAAAGGCCCAATATACCTAGGGCTCAACTTGCCGTTCTTCCCGAACCTCATCACACCCTTCATAGGCGAAACCCGGAGCAATACCCACTCACCAACCATGAATGCAACATCACGAACCTTCCGATCCGCATAACTCTTCTGTCTAGATTGGGCTGTACGAAGTCGATCCTGAATCAACTTAACCTTTTCCAAGGAATCCTGAACCAAGTCTGTACCCAAAAGTCTAGCCTCGCATGGTTCGAACCAACCCACTGGAGACCGGCATCGCCTACCATACAAGGCCTCATACGGAGCCATATGGATGCTTGACTGGTAACTGTTGTTGTAAGCAAACTCCGCAAGTGGTAAGAACTGATCCCAAGCACCCCCAAAATCTATCACACACGCACGAAACATATCCTCTAATATCTGAATAGTGTGTTAGGATTGCCCATCCGTCTGAGGGTGAAATGTTGTACTCTTATCCACACGAGTACCCAACTCTTGATGTACAGCCCTCAAAAACCGTGAGGTAAACTGTGTACCCCAGTCAGAGATGATAGATACCGGTTCACCGTGAGGTCTGACAATCTCGTGAATATATACTTGAGCCAGTTGCTCTGAAGAGTAAGTAGTAATCACAGGAATGAAATGAGCTGATTTGGTCAGCCTATCCACAATCACCCAAACTGCGTCCAACTTCCGCTGAGTCCGTGGGAGCCCAACAACGAAATCCATAGTGATCCTCTCCCATTTCCATTCTGGAATCACTAACTTTTGAAGTAATCCACTAGGTCGTTGATGCTCATATTTCACTTGTTGACAATTTAGACACCGAGCTACATACTCCACTATGTCTTTCTTCATCTTACTCCACCAATAATATTGCCTCAAGTCCTGCTACATCTTCGCAGCACCCGGATGTATGGAGTACAGCAAATTATCAGCTTCCTGGAGAATCAATTCACGAAAACCATCTACATTAGGCACACATAGCCTACCCTGCATCCATAATACATCTTCATCTCCAATAGTGACTTCCCTGGTATCGCCGTGCTGAACTGTGCCCTTAAGGACAAGCAGATGGGGGTCATCATACTGACGTTCCCTGATACGATCATAAAGTGAAGACTAGAAAACCACGCAAGCCAAAATCCGACTCGGCTCGGATACATCCAATCTAACAAACTGGTTGGCCAAGGCCTGAACATCCATGGCTAAAGGCCTCTCTGCTACCGGTAAATATGCTAAGCTACCCAAACTCTCCGCCTTACGACTCAAGGCATCAGCCACCACATTGGCCTTCCCCGGATGATAGAGAATGGTTATATCATAATCCTTAAGCAACTTTAACCATCTCTGCTGCTGCAAATTAAGATCCTTCTGTTTAAACAGATGTTGTAGACTCCGATGATCAATGTAGATTTCACAATGGATACTATACAAATAATGCCGCCAAAATTTTAAGGCATGAACAATAGCTTCTAACTCCAGGTCATGTACAAGATAATTCTTTTCATGCACCTTTAACTGTCTAGACGCGTAGGCAATCACCCTACCGTCTTGCATCAACATCGTGCTGAGACCAATACGCGACGCGTCACAATACACAATATAAGATCATGTACTTGTAGGTAATACCAATACTGGGGCTGTAGTCAAAGCTGTCTTGAGCGTTTGGAAGCTTTCTTCACATTCCTTAGTCCATATGAACGGAGCACCCTTCTAGGTCAATCTGGTCTTAATAGTTGTTCATAATCAATTACAAAATCATCAATTAACTTCATGTTAACAAAAATCTCATTTCAAACTTTCACAATACTGATAACGAGATACGAGGCATGAAGACCTCATAATTATTTACCCCAATTAATGAGTCACATTTAACGCCACCTAGGCGGGCACCTACCTCGTAGGTTAAAAATTAATAATTACCACACGAATTTGACAACTATGCACAGAGAATTTCATATAAGAATTTTCAAATAAGCCTAATAGGCATGACTCCCTATTAGTACTATAGTACAAATTTAATTTCACAAGGGAGAACTTAAACACAAGAATTTTCCTCACAAGGATCTCGTCCTTTTATAACTTCCACCGCAGCTCGTAGCCCGGTTTAAACATATCAATTTATATAAAAATGTGAGGATCTCGTTCTCAATTCTGAATCACAAGTAATGTGCACATCGTGCCAATTGCAAATTTCTATTTTCTCCTTTTAAATAATTTCGGTTACACCAAATCACAATACATAATGAACCCCACACCGGTAGGGCATATAATTCATAATTTGCAATTAATTATTCGGAATTTACATCAAAATTTACCGAAATGAGTAATAGAAAGCCACATTTAGCCTCGCAGCTCTTATTAGTGACCAACACGAAATGATAGGCGTAGTTATCTCCATAAAATCTCCCAACAGGGGTAAACACATAAGTAAATTATAGAATTATGAAGCTCACTCATAAGTGGAGCACAATAGGAAGACTCATTTCGATATTGAGAACCGAATCAACTTAAGGAAATTATTCCTTTATATTAAATCGAGGTCGTACCTGTAACGACACCATCTGATGTAGCGACCTCCGCCATACCGTAAAATAAATATATCGATGGCTGGGTCTCCACCTCTAGGACGCCTTTTACCCGTCTGTCCTCCACCCTTAACTGGTCGTGTAGGTGGTGTAGTAACTGCAATGGGACACGTAGCCTGAATGCTTTGATGAAATATGTCTCTCCCAAGTTTGGGACAATTTTCTCATGATGTGCCTAGTATCACCGTATTCATAACAACCCTTTTGCGGGTTAGGCTGCTCATATTGAGTCTGTGCAGATAACTGGAATAACAATTGTAGGAACTCATGTCGGTGGTGCATTATAAGAACATACTATAGCACCCCGAGTAATCCGATGTGCGGACTCGGCTGGCCGACTGCCCGAGCCCCCTCCATAATGATTTATACTTGCAGAGTAGAATCCACCGAATCCCCCAGAACCTTGAGACGTCTTGGTCTCCTTAGTTTCCCTTTTTTTTTCACCCCGAACATATTCTAATATCTTGGCAATTTGTACAACTAGCAGAAATGAAGTATCAGCTTGTAGCTCCCGAGTCGTACAAAATTTTATGATCATAATTGAGTTCTTTAATGAGTCTATGGACTCACCCTCTGGGTGTAGGAAGCAAAGTAGGAGTATGGCGGGCTAACTTATTGAACTTGATAGCATATTCTGAAATCGTCAATGGTGACATGACGTAACCGTTCAAACCCTATGCGCCATGCATTACGGAGAGTCCAGAAAACAAACTCTTTCAAAAGCATTTCTGAGAACTGAGCCAAGTGGGCGGTGTTGCATTGGCTGGTCTGCTCTCTTCATAGGCTTGCCACGAACACCGGTGGAGAATTATCTCTCCCAAGGCGAATTTCTTCTTTTGTTATACTGACTTCACACTGTTGAGCTGACCAATTGCTTAACATACTCTTCGACTCTTCTTTGGGGTAACCCTTATCCCTATTTATACACAACGATCACAAAAGTAGAGCTCCATATAGACAAATCTTATCACGAACCACATAGTCTAGACTCTCGTCAACAAGTGTACTTACTCCAAAGTACCCCAAAATCCGCAACAGTGACATCCACGCTGAGTAGACCTTCTATAAATTTAGAGTTCTTTCTATAATGGTATTGAAGTATAGGATTATTAAGGAGGCAGACATACCGCAAGTCCCAACCTTATCCTCTACAAAATCTCAGGTTTTAAACATATGTAAATTTTAGGGAACCTTTCAGTACCACATATATACATTTCAGGCCAAAACTGATATAATACATGACCCCGCAATCCACCCATTGGTAGTGGACGGCGTGAAGTCATAGGCCACAATAATAACCTTCACAACTCGTATAAATAAATCAGACGCCAATGTCCGTTGCACCCAGCACATGATTCACTAGGTGATCTCTCAATACGCCCACATCTTCAGTCGGAATCACACGTTAAGGCAATATTTGAGCATCTCTGGCTCCCTCGTAGTCCATCTGCGGCATCACGAATCGTCGACGCACAACTGATATTGGGTGCGCAATGTCATACACGAGTGGATACAAATGAATATAATATATGTGTTTCAAGCCAAATCAATGCCGCACGATAAGGAGTCAAAGAAGTGAATATTTCCTAACAGTTCCATAGCCTCTCAAAGATAAGTATAGACGTCACCGTACCGATCTTCAAGACTCTACTAAACATGCTTGTGACTCATGACACCTATGAACCTAGTGCTCTGATACCAACTTGTCACGACCCTAAATTCCCTCCGTAGGATGTCGTGATGGCACCTAGTCTCTAAGACTAGGTAAGCCTATCAATGCGGAATAATAATAAATATATGAAATAATTAAACTACAATTCAAACAATTTCAACTCCCAAAACCCGGTAGAAATAAGTCACAAGCTTCTAAGAATTTATTCTTAATGTCTCTATATGTCAAGGTCTAGATAAAATATAAGGAAGCAACATAAAATGATAGAAGGGGACTCCGGAGTCTGCGGACGCTGGCAGATATACCTCGAAGTCTCCGTGCGTAGGTAACTCACGTCTAGGCTGGTAAAATGTATCTGGATCTGCACAAAAAGATGTGCAGAAGCGTAGTATGAGTACACCACAGCGGTACCCAGTAAGTGCCAAGCCTAACCTCGGTAGAGTAGTGACGAGGTCAGGTGAGGCCCTACTGGAATATAATAATGGCATGGTAAAATGTTTATCAATGTAGTAAAATAAAATGACATTGAAAATGAATCAAATAGTATGTCACATTTAATGACAGCAAATAATTGCAAATAATATCTCGTTGAAATCAAAACAGAATTTCCTTCAACTTTATGAAAATCACAATAATAATCAAAGGCAACTATGGCCATAAATCAATATCAACAAGGGCACTCCCAAGGTATCGCCTCGTAGTCCCAAATCATAAATAAATTCACAATATCTGATTTCCTTATATCACCGCGGGAGCCTTCACAATTTATTTAAAGAAAATATTTTTTCCGAAATAACATCCCGCGTTTTAGCCTCCCTTATCACACCGCATGACTTCTAGTAGTTTTCCTACTAGCCACGCGTATCAAACCACCCTTATCTCACCGCATGCGTTTCAACACCCAGACCTTATACCACCGCATGCGTATCAATATCACAATATATCACAATTTACACCTCAAGTGCTCAAATAATTTAACTTGCCAAAATAATTCAACAACAATATTTTTTCACAATAAAGAGCTCACGGCTCATGCCAAAATAAATCATCAATAATAGTTTTCACAATAAAGAGCTCACAACTCATGTCAAAATAATTCATCAATAATATATTTCCACAATAAATAGCTCACGGCTCATGTCAAAATAATTCATCAATAATATTCTTCCACAATAAAGAGCTCACGGCTCATGTCAAAATAATTCATCAATAATATTCTTCCACAATAAAGAGCTCACGGCTCCCTCACAATGAGTATAAAAATATTCAGGAGTAAATAATATAGGAAAATAATATTTCAAAATCTTTACTACGTTGCTTCAATATCAAGTTTTAAAATGTCAAATACTTCATATTAATAATATTTAATTTAAATAAAATCAACCTTCAAATAATACACAGAATAAAAGAAACTAAGTTTCAACTAAACAGGTAAAATAATTAGTAAGAAAAGATCAAACAAATTTGAAGTATATATCTCACATCAATGATGAAGAATATAAAAAGATAAAATAATTTAATAAATGCGCAACAGTGATCTACACAATTTAAAAATATAATCTTTCGCAAATTAACCCGTGTACACACTCGTCACCTCGTGCACACGACTTTTAACACATTTCAATAATCACATCAATACCAATTCTAGGGGAAATTCCCACCACACAAGGTTAGACAAGTCACTTACCTAGACTTGCTCCAATTTAACCACGTATTATGCTTTTTCCTTGAATTTATGACTCCGATCGACTCGTATCTAGTCATAATTAATTCGATACAGTCAACAAAAATTATAGTAATCACTTTCATAAGAAAATATTACATTTTCATTAAAATCCGAAATTAGCTCAAAATTTGCCTGTGGGGCCCACATCTCGGAATCCGGCGAAACTTATAAAATCCGACAACCCATTCAATTACGAGTCCACCCATACCAATTTTACCAAAATCCGATAACAACTCGACCTCCAAATCTTAAATTTTCATTTTTGGAAGATTTTGCAAAAATCTTGATTTTTCTTCCATAAATTCACGGATTCATGATGTAAATGAGTATGGAATCATGAAATATAATCAATATAGGATAAGGAACACTTACCTCAATGTTTTCCCGTGAAAATCGCCCAAAAACCGTGCTCCAAAAATCCAAAACGAAATGAATGAAATGAGCATTTTTGGTCCTTAAGTTTCTTCCAATCCGTCACTAAAAGTCCAATTTTCGTCACTAAAAGTCTACCAGAAATAGCTCTACCAGTCTTACTTCAATTGATCATAACTTTATGTACAAATGTTCAAATGATAAATGGTTTAACTTTCTGGAAATTAGAATCCACCTACAACAACTTTCATGTTTTGCAATTATTCCGATTCCTTATACATTGCGAGATATAAGCTCCCAAAGTTGGCTGCATGCATCAGAATTTCTGGCGAAATTTCTGGCGAAACTGCTCTACCAGCCTTCTTTCAATCCATCATAACTTTCTGTACAAATGTCCAAATAATGCATAGTTTAACTTTCTGGAACCTATAATCCAACGACTACAAGTTTCATGTTTTGTACATGTTCTGATTCCTTATGCATTGCGAGATATAAGCTTCCAAACTTGGCTCCACTCATGAAATTTCTGCAACAGAAATTTCTGCAAACAGAAATTTCCAGCACTTTGTCCGAAATCCATTCCGTTTACCTTCCGAAATCCACCCGAGACCCTCGGGACCTTAACCAATTATTCCAACATGTCCCAAAATACCATACGAACTTAGTCGAGGCTTCAAACTACATCAAACAACATCAAAACGACGAATTGCACCTCAAATCAAAATCAATGAACTTTGAACTTTTAAATTCTATATCTTGTGTCGAAACACATCAAATCAATTCGGAATGACTTCAATTTTTGCACACAAGTCATAAATGACATAACTGAGCTATGAAAATTTTCAAAATCGGATTTCGACCCCGATATCAAAAAGTCAACCCCTCGGTCAAACTTTCCAAAAATTCAACTTTCGGCATTTCAAGCCTAATTCTACTACGGACTTCCAAATAAAATTCCGATCACGCTCCTAAGTCCAAAATCACCATACGGAGCTGTTGGAATCATCAAAATTCTATTCCGGGGTCGTTTGCACATAATTTGACATCCGGTCACTATTTGAACTTAAACTTTTAATTTTTCATCAAAATTCCATATCTCTAGCTAGGGACCTCGGAATTTGATTCCGGGCATACACCTAAGTCCCAAATCACGATACAGACCTACCAAAATTTTCAAAATACTGATCCGATTCTGTTTGCTCAAAATGTTGATCAAAGTCAACTCAGTTGAGTTTTAAAACTCTAATTCACATTTTAATTCATTTTTTCACCTGAAAACTTTCCAAAATATTTTTATGGACTGCACGCTCAAGTCGAGTAATGGTAAATAGTGCTTAGATCACATAATTAATCATTAAATTTACAGATGATATTTTGGGTCATCACACGCACGTCCCTCGACAGTGTACACGACACTTTGGATCGGGACGTACGACCTCGACAGAAATCGTGCCTAATAATAATAATAATTACATGATACTTTGATAGTTTACTGCAGCTTGTGAAGCTAATTGAAATTTTAAAATTATTGGAATTTAAAGAATTTATTTATCTCTGCATGTTAAGGAAATTATTGTTATTCCTATAAATGAGGCTAATTGATAAATTTGAAATTTATTGGAATTGAAGGAATTTAATTAATATATTGAGAATTATTGCATTTGAAAAAATTTAATTATTTCTGGTGGTTCAATAAAAATTATTGTTAACTCAGTGAATCATGTTGATAAAAATATTTCTGCTTTTATGTTACTTATTATTATTGACCCTTAGTGAGTGTCAAGGTCGATCATCTCGTCTCTACCTCTTCGAGATTAGGCTTGATACTTACTGGGTACACGTTGTTTATGTACTCATGCTGCACTTGCTGCATATTTTATTGTGCAGGTACATATATGTCTAGCGGCCTTGTGGGGCCAGAGGTGTGGTTAATAATTGTGGGGACATAGGTGAGCTGCATTATGTATTACGATCCGCAGCCAAGCGAGTCTCCTTCAGAGTTATTATATTTTTCCTATCTAATTTGTATTCCGGACAGATGTTGTATTTTATTTTAACTGCCTAGTACATGCACTTGTGACACCGAGTTTTGGGATGATCATGGGTTGCACCGTATTGAAAATTTTAAAGATATTATTACGGATTTTGTAAACTTCATCTTCTGCTATTTAATTGAGGGGGAAAACTATGACTTCAAAAATATTAAAATGAGAATTTATTTAGTATTTATTGTTGGCTTGCCTGACAGCGGTGTCCGGTGCCAACACGACCTTTATGGATTTTGGGTCGTGACAACATGGTATCAGAGCACTAGGTTCACTTAGGTCTCACGAGTCATGAGCAAGTCTAGTAGAATCTTGCGGATCAGTGCGGAGACGTCTATACTTATCTTCGAGAGGCTACAGGACTGTTAGGAATACTTTCCTTTTTGATTCCTCAACGTGTGATTCAATTCCTTTGAGGCTTATGCCTCCATTTCCTTCCTATTTAATCTTATGCGACGTGAAACGCTTGTTATAAATTAGGGATCAGGGAAATTTTTAATGGTACTACAGATGTAGTGCAGGATGCTTCTCCCTGTGTAATTAATTGGGCTATTGTCGTCGCCTTGCGGAAGGCCGCTCTGTCATTTCAAGTTAAGTATCAGTACTACCTAAGGTTTTGAGATTTGGCATTGATTTTTATGACGATTCGTGCGTTGTTATCGCACAGTATTTATGTAATGGTAAAATGCTTGTCTATGTGTTAGGGCAGTAAACAACTTGAAAGAAGGTTTTTCTCAGTATATAATTCAGAGGTTCCATGTTTTATTTCCAGCAGAGAAAAGGCAATCGGACTATGAATGTTCAGGTTTGGGTTGATAGAGTAACGAAGCTTGATATTTTCAAGTGTGGTAGAGTTCTCAATTGTGATGTGGTGTCATTGCCTTGTTAAATGCGTTAAGGTTCGTCGGTGTTATGGTTTTCTTCAACTCGCCTTCACAGCGGGGTGTTAGGAATTGGTGTAGGGGAAGTAGTTGTTAGAGATCGCGGTGTGCAGTGGTTCAGGATTGAAGCGGTGTTCCTAGTATTGATGGCTCGAGAAGGATGATCCTCGGAAAGATTTAAAGTTGGTAACGACCTATTGGTTCAAGTGCTACAGAAACAGATTTTGAGTTAAGGCAACAACTGGGCAGCAAAAGATGAGGAAGGACATGTGGAAGGTGTCTTGTGATGGTTAAATTCTTAGGAGGCCAAGTGTGAGAAACATAAGTCGAGTAGTTGCTTAAAGGAGAGGGTTTGACCAAAGTGAGAGAGTGCCAAGGTAGTATATGGGTTACGTGGTAGGATAACTACACGGCTTGAGAAAAGTTTGAAGTGATTTGGGATTCATGGTAGACAGTGACTAGGTCTACGAGCTTAATTTGGAATATTGGCTGCTATATTGAGGAAGACTAGGTGTGACAGGATGGAGTTGCTTGACATGAAGAAGGATACAACATGACTTTGGATTGTAATGTATTGTCGCACCTTTAGTTGACGTCCATGAGGAGTGAACGGACTAGTGCACCTGGTGAATGAGCTCGGACTCAGGATGATCTACTAATTTCGTAGTAATTACACCTAGTGCAGCGATGCTGGAATATGTCGGCACGTAATTTCCGTAGGTGGGTTATCTCCTGTGAGCAGGTTAGCGGTCGCGTGGTGTTGACGAAGCTTCTGCGAAGAACTCTATTAGCTACCCGGTAAGAGATTTAATATGTAAATATGGCTAGTGGTTCGGAGTGTTTATTAAAGGTTAATAGAAGGATTTCGAGAAATTTGGGCGAGTTGCGTGTGCAGGATCATGCCAACGATGAAGAAAGAATCTTGGTGGATTCCAGAATTTTGTAATTGTAGCTTCAAGCTAAGTAGGAGAGCCCCACTGTCTATGATTGGATTGCGTAGTGTCAACTTGTGTGGTTTCTGGCTATCGATGTATTGGCGGGTCATTACGACTAAGGAAAGAAAACATTGGTGGTAATTTGAGCAAAGGATTTGAGGAATGTGTGCCATATTTGGCCTTATCGATTCATGTTCAGGCTTTGGGAAGACTCAGAGTTTATGCTTTGTGTAGATGTAATGCACAGGAAAAGTAAGACAGTCGGATGTTTCCTTAAGAAAGTGTCCATGTGCTAGCAGGGACTTAGAGTTGATAATGTTTGGGAACAAGTCAGAGCAAGTGACTCTCAATAATGGTATTAGTAGGTTCAAAAAAAAATATTTTTTTAAAGTGCAGTGCCTAAGGATCTCGAGTCCGTAGTATGGTTGAGTATCGAGCTTTTGCAGCAGATTATGAAACGGGACTTGGAGTACTCTGCGTTATCTTCAGGTTGTGGTGTAGCATTAGAGAAATGGAAGAAAAATAACTTCGAATTCATAAAATAAGTATAAGAATGGGTGTACCAGTTGAAGATGTAAAAGTGCACACAAGGGGGGCGGGGTATGAGATGATTCATGGGTTTTGAAACAATATGGTCTCGTGAAATAAGGTCACTCGGGATGAGTGCGGATTTGAGTTCGTGATGTAATGAATGGAGCTATTATTATTTCTAAGGCAAGTTGAGAATAAATTGAGAAAACAAAATGGGTCGGCTAACAATGGTTGAATTGGCATGATGGTGGCAATGATCAGTTCCTTCAGTGCATTGTGTTATGCATGTGATTTGTGGAGGTACGTGCGAGGCATGACGGCCACCGTAATTGATTTTTATTTGGAGGAATTCAAGTATTATGGCACGTTATGTGTAGATGGATCCCGGGAGGGTTATGATGGTTTAGACCACTACTTGAGGAGTTTATTTCTTGCGGATATGGGAATTCAATCGCGTGTTGCAATGGTTCTCCTGAATTGAGTGAAGCAAAAGGTTGCTATATGGTGAAGTGTTGGGTCTATTAGTGGTTCAAGAGTTATGATGGAGTTCTTGTACTCTTGCGTATTAGCATGCTAGGTACATGGAACGACATGGGAATTTGGAAGTTGAGGATCGAGGTTACAGTTTGGTTTTGACAAGAATGTCACAAGCTCGGACTAGCAGAAAAAAGATTTAGATGTTTAAAGTTAGATGGTATTGTTTTCGGCGTCACCTAAGGTCGATGTGAAGTGTAAGAGACCTTTTGTATTGATTTGTGGATTCTTGATATGCTTTACAACATTAGTGTGACCGGTGGCATAGATGTGCAGACTTGTTACGTGGTGCAGAAGGTCGTGGAAGCGTGTCCCACGAAAAGATTGTGTAAGAGTGGCATGTAGTTACTTGATTAAGTGAAGATTGAAACCAAGTATGGAGATTATGGTAATATCGCTGATTCGAGAATTTATGCCTGGAGGGCGCTCGGTTCATTTGGTTGTGGACTGTGGAAGTTTGTTCCGGTTATAATGGTTGTTCTTGTGTGTTATGGGAAAAAGGGTTATTATGGATCCTTGAAAGGTTATTAGCCTAGTACGGTGCGATCAGAATCGACTTGAGGTCTATGGATGGACTTAAATATGAATATGGGCTCTATATTAGGCCGGATGTGTTCATTTTAGCATAAGCGCTCCCTATGAAGGAGTATTCGAACGTTGGATGTCGTTTCGTCGTCGGTTATTTTATGTAATATTATATTGTGCCGTGTGAGTTGTGAAACAGCTTGATAAATTTCTTATGTGTTGAGGTTCCACGTAGTGATGGTGTTATGTGAGCAGGATGGCTCTCGAGATTTAGATCATATATCGCACCATAGTTGTGATCGAGTTTTGTAGCGTACGTCGCTGTCAGTCCTCCCAGGGATGGTATCATTCACTTAGCGTGTTTCTGTCCGATATTCGGATATTTTGCAGTAATGAGCATTCTAGCTCGGTAAGTATTTCCTTATAGATTCTTTTTGTGCGGATCGGGTGGCATGCCGCCACAGTTATGTTGTTTGGATTGGGTTGCACGCCGCAAAAATATGATGTCAAGTACAGTTCCCTATATTCTATTTTGTGTGTTTTGTGTCCCATTTTCTGAGGAAGGTTCATGACACCTTTTCAGTTGTCTAATTAGTCACGTGGGTTGAGTAATCCTTTCCAGAGTTCGTTTTCCTTATGTATCGCAATCGAGTTTGTAGCTTATTAGCTAATTGTGGCATCATATGAGGCTTTTTGATCGTGTCTGAGGTGGCTTATTGTCTGAGCATCTTATACTGGGTGAGACGAGATTATTGGATCCGGGATCAGTGTGATCGGATTATATGAAGTATAATGAAGAGCAAATACCATTATTTGGTCCATAATAAGGCAATGGTTCTTGTCAGAAGGAGAAACTCAATAATTTGTTGACTTGGCAGTTAGTTATGAATTTCTACACATTTCTTCCATCTTGGAAGCATTTTAAGAGTTGGAACAAAACTTATATGTATCATGAGGTGTGTTGTGAACATCAAATTCGTGGAATTTCGGCTATTGTTATCGGAGGATGTTATTATGGTCATGTGAATGGTGCGCTGCATGGTCTAAATTCAACAAAGGTATGCAATCCTGTATTGGTGCATCGTGTAGTGATTGATACGGTGTTCATAGGTTGGAAACATGCATGGTGGAGAATTCTAGATGTTAGAATTGGGCTCTAAAGCTTATTTGCCTAAATAAAAGGGAGAATCTTCAGATTGGCTCGAGCTAATATGCTCAATTGGGTGTGGTAGCACGTGTATGTGTTCAAAGTATTAAACAAAGATTTTTGGACAACTCCGGAACAGTCCTTAGCACGTTCGAGGACGAACGTATATTTAAGTGGGAGAGAATGTAACGACCCAATTGATCATTTTGACTGTTAGAACCCCGTTCTCCTAAATAAGACTCCTTATATGTGCTTTTATTTATTTATGACTTACGGGGATGGTTGGTTCGGGACTTGGAAGTGTTCGGGTTGAAATCAGAACACTTGATTCCTTAAGTTGGCCTTAAAGTGCTATATTTGACTTTGGTCAATATTTTGAGAAAACGATCCTGGAATCGGGATTTGATAGTTCCAATAGCTCTGTATGGTGATTTTGGACTTAGGAGCATGTTCGAAATTTTATTTGGAAGTCCGTAGTTAAATTAGGCTTGAAATGGCTAAAACAAGAATTTAAGTTTGAAAGTTTGATCGGGGAATTGACCTTTTGATTTCGAGTTCGGAATCCAGTTTAAAAAATTTTCATAGCTCTGTTATGTCATTTATGACTTGTGTGAAAAATTTGAGGTCAATCAGACTTGATTTGATAGGTTTCGGTACCGAATGTAGAAGTTGGAAATCTTAAGTTTCATTAAGCTTGAATTGGAGGATGATTCATGGTTTTAGCAATGTTTGGTGTGATTTGAGGGTTCGACTAAGTTCGTATGATATTTTGGGACTTGTTGAAATATTTGGTTGAGGTCCCGAGGGCCTCAGGTGAGTTTCGGATGGCTAACAGATCATTTATTTTTGTGGAGATTGCTGATAGCTGCTAGAATTTTCCTCTGATTTCCTTATACGCGATTGCTGCGATCGCGCAGGGTAATTTGGGCAGCTAGAAATTTATTATATGCGATCGCGTGGGCAAGTCTGCGATCACGTAGGTTGGGCCAGTCAGTGCATCGCGATCGCGTGGCATTGTTTGCGATCGAGTAGGGGAAACTGGAGAGGAAGCTTGGCCACGCGTTTGCTCTATGCGATCGCGCGAAGAGAGATGCAATCGCGTAGAGTTGGAACCTTATGCATCGCGATCATGCGACATTGTTTGCGATCGCGTAGGGTTATTTTCTGGGCAGTAAAATTTGTGCTACGCGATCGCGTGAGGAATTTCGCGATCGCGTAGAAGAAATCACTGTGTAGAGAGTTTAAGTTCTGAAAATGGGACTTCCCATTTTCCATTTTTATCGATTTGGAGCTCGGATTTGGACGAATTTTGGGAGATTTTGAGAGAAAACAACGAGGTAAGTGTTCTAAACTCAAAATTGGTTAAATTACCTGAATCCATCACTGTTTTTGTCATTTAATTGTTGAATTAAGTTGGAAAATTTTGAAAACCCTCATGGATAGTGTTGAGGATTGCTATCGGAATTTAGTAATTTTGGTATGGGTAGACTCGTGGTTGAGTGGGCGTTCATATTTCATAACTTTCGCCGGATTCCAAGATGTGAGCCCCATAGATGATTTTTGAATTAATTTTGAATTTTTATTGAAAAATGTAGTATTTTCTTATAGAATTGATTTCTATAATTTTTAGTGATTGTATCGAATTATTTTGGTTAGATTCGAGTCAGATAGAGTTGGATAATCGTGGAAAAGGCCTTCTAGTGGATTAAATTGGAGCAAATTGAGGTAAGTCTTTTGTCTAATCTTGTGAGGGGAAATTACCCCCATAGGTAATTAAATTAATAATTGTTGCTAATTGTGGGGGCTACGTACGCACGAGGTGACGAGAGTCCATGCGTAACTACTATTAATGCTAAAGTACGGGTAGTTTAGGACATAAAGTATGAGTTACTTGTGCAAATTATATTCTTTGTTTAATTAATATTATTTGATATATATATATATTGTGAATTGTTAGGGAAGATATTAAAAGATGGAAATCTCATATGCTTAATTTTCTGTTTAAATTAATTAATTGTTAAAAGAAATTATTCATCCTCTCGAATTGATCTTATAATAAATATACTCTCCTTCCGGAGGTACATAAGAAATTGTCCTCCTTTCTTGTGGAGCGGGTCGAACGCCTTGGGAGGATAGATGCATCTATGAATCGTGCCGCACGTCCCTCAACAGTGTACACAACACTCTTGATCGGGCCGTACGACCTCGACAGAAATCATGCCTAATAATAATAATTACATGATACTTTGATAGTTTACTGCAGCTTGTGAAGCTAATTGAAATTTAAAGAATTTATTTATCTCTGCTTGTTAAGGAAATTATTGTTATTCATGTAAATGAGGGTAATTGATAAATTTGAAATTTATTGGAATTGAAGGAATTTAATTAATATATTGAGAATTGTTGCATTTGAAGGAATTTATTTATTTATGTTGGTTCAATAAAAATTATTGTTAACTCTGTGAATCATGTTGATAAAAATATTTATGCTTTTATGTTACTTATTATTATTGACCCTTAGTGAGTGTCAAGGTCGACCATCTCGTCTCTACCTCTTCGAGATTAGGCTTGATACTTACTGGGTACACATTATTTACGTACTCATGCTGCACTTGCTGCACATTTTATTATGCAGGTACATATATGTCTAGCGGTCTTGTGGGCGTATGTCATGACCCAAACTAACCTCTGGCATGATGGCGCCTATCGTGGAACTAGGCAAGCCGACTCATTTCCAAAACAAATCGATATTTTCATTTCAAAGAAAATTTCAAGGTTATTTAACATAAAACCTCTATTTAAAGAGTTCAAATCAAAGAAAAACAGAAGTACGGAAAAGAAAAGCCCGACATCGGGGTGTCACTAGTCATGAGCATCTACTACAATCTGTCTAACAATATCAAGGCTAATTCAGCCTGGAAAATAGCTAAATACAACTAGAGAAAGATAAGAGGGAGAAGAGCAGGGGCTGTGATCTCCAAACAACTACCTTGCTATCTCCAAGAAAAATCTGCAACCAGAACACTCAATAACAGCGACCGTGTCCAGCTACACCTGAATCTGCACACAAGGTGCATGGAGTAGCGTGAGTACTCCAACTCAGTAAGTAACAACAATAAATAAAGACTGAGCAGCAGTGACGAGCAATTAAGCATATAACGTTCATATCATGAAATCTCAGTAAAGTACAAGATGCTTTAAAAATCAGTGTTTGAATCGAGTCATCTCGTTTAAACCTCGTTCCAGTAAAAATCATTTAAAGATATTTTTCCAACAGTTTTTCAAACAAAGGCTCAATATAAAGGTGAGTAAAAATGATGAAATCATAAACAACCCCTCGGGTAAACCTCACAGTCACTCGTGCCACTCGGGCATACCTCACAATCACTCTTGCCACTCAGGCATATCTTACAATCACTCATGCCTCTGTGTCACTCAACACTCGGCACTCGCACTCAGTAGGTACCTGCACTCACTAGGGGTGTGTACAGACTCCGGAGGGGCTCCTTCAGCCCAAGCGCTATAATATGCACGGACAACTCATGTGCTGCACGGACAACTCACGTGCCAAAATAATAAAGTATGCTGCAGGCGGGCAGCCCCGATCCACACTCATCCTCAAAAAATCGACCCTCGGCCTCACTCGGTCATAAAACCTCTCAAGCCACTCGGGCATCTCAGTAAAACAAGGCATTCGGCCCAAAACATTTATATTCATCAAAATAGAGTCATAAAACTGAGTTATGCGGTAAACAAGTATAAACAAGACTGAGTATAGATTTTCAATCGAAAACAATAAGAGGATGGTAAGAAACAGCCCCTAAGGGTCCCAACAACATTGGCGCAAGGCCCAAACATGGCATTCAACCCAATTTACAGAAATTCTTTCTAAAACATATAAGTATCAAATAGTTTCAACAAAGTATGCAACTTTACAGTTGTTACGGGTCGAACCAAGTCACAAATCCCCAACAGTGTACGCCCACACGCCCGTCCCCCAGCATGTGCGTCACTTCAAAATAGTAGAATGATACAAAATCCGGGGTTTTATACCCTCAGGACTAGATTTACAATAGTTACTTACCTCAAACCGCGAAATTCTTATTCTGCAATGTCCTTTCCTCGTGAATTGGTCTCCAAACGCCTCGAATCTGGTCATAAATAATTAGTCAAACCCTCAAATCACCTCAAACAACGCTAAAACCATGAATTACACCCCAATTCAAGCCTAATGAACTTTGAAATTTCTAATTTCTACAAACGACTCCGGAACCTATCAAATCACGTCCGATTGACCTCAAATTTTTCATACAAGTCATAAATGACATAACAGAGGTATTCCAATTTTCAGAATCGGATTCCGACCCCGATATCAAAAAGTCAACCCCCGGTCAAACTTCTCAAAAATTAAACTTTCGGCATTTCAAGCCTAATTCCTCTACGGACTTCCAAATAATATTTCGAACACGCTCCTAAACCCAAAATCACTATACGGAGCTATTGGAATCATTAAATTTCAAATCCGATATCGTTTACACATAGGTCAACATTCGGTTGACTTTTCCAACTTAAGTTATACTTAAGAGACTAAGTGTCTCAATTCACTCTGAAACCACTCCGGTCAAGAACCAACTAACCCGATATAACATAATACAACTGAATAACACAAAAGAAGTAGAAATTCAAAAAACAGGGCTATAACTCCCGAAACGACCGACCGGGTCGTTACATCCTCCCCCTCTTAAATAACCGTTCGTCCTCGAACGGGTCTAGAAATATACTTGAAGTCTCGAATATACGTGGATATCTGCTCCATATCTCCCGCTCGGTCTCCCAGATGGCCTCCTCCACAGGCTGACCTATCCATTGCACCTTCATTGAAGCTATATCCTTTGACTTCAACCTTCGAACCTGCCGATCCAAAATAGCTACCGTCTCCACATCATAAGTCATATCACCCTCCAACTGAACCGTGCTAAAATCCAAAATATGGGACGAATCTCTAATATACTTCTGGAGCATGGAAACATGAAACACTGGATGCACACTCGACAAGCTGGGAGGCAAGGCAAGCTTATAAGCTACCTCCCCTATTCTCTGAAGCACCTCAAAAGGCCCAATGAACCGGGGGCTCAACTTGCCCTCTTCCCAAACCTCATAACACCCTTCATGGGTGATACCTTCAGCAAAACCTTCTCCCCAATCATAAAAGATACATCACATACCTTCCTATCCGCGTAGCTCTTCTGCCTAGACTGCGCCGTGCGAAGCCGCTCCTGAATCAATTTCACCTTATCTAATGCGTCCTGGACCAAGTATGTACCTAAGAGCCTAACCTCACCCGGCTCAAACCATCCAACCGGAGATCTACACCTCCTCCCATATAAAGCCTCGTACGGAGCCCTCTGAATACTCGATTGATAATTGTTGTTATATGCAAACTCCACGAGTGGCAGAAACTTGTCCTATGAACCCCCAAAGTCAATGACAGAAGCACACAACATGTCCTCAAATATCTGAATAGTGCGCTCGGACTGCCCGTCCGTATGAGGGTGAAAAGCTGTGCTCAACTCAACCTGAGTACCCAACTCTCGCTGCACGACCCTCCAAAACTGCGATGTGAACTGAGTACCCCTATCTGAAATGATGGAAACTGGGACACCTTGCAGGCAAACGATCTCTCGGATGTAAATCACAGCCAATCGCTCTGAAGAGTAAGTAGTACCAACTGGAATGAAGTGCGCGGACTTGGTCAGCCGATCTACAATAACCCAAATAGCGTCGAACTTCCTCGAAGTCTGTGGGATCCCAACTACAAAGTCCATAGTGATCTGCTCCCACTTCCACTCTGGGATCTCTAATCTCTGAAGCAAGCCACCCGGTCTCTGATGCTCATACTTAACATGCTGACAGTTTAGACACTGAGCCACAAACCCAATTATATCCTTTTTCATCCGCCTCCACCAATAGTGCTGCCTCAAATCCTGGTACATCTTCGCGGCACTCGGATGGATGGAATACCGCGAGCTGTGGGCCTCCTCAAGAATCAACTCTAGAAGCCCATCTACATTAGGCACACATATCCAGCCCTGCACTCTCAGCACGCCGTCATTACCAATAGTCACATCCCTAGCATCACCTCTCTAAACCCTATCTTGAAGAACGAGCAAGTGGGGGTCATCATACTGACGCTCCCTGATACGGTCATAAAGAGAAGACCTGGAGACCACACAAGCCAATACCCGACTAGGCTCCGAAATATCTAATCTGACAAGCTGGACCGCTAAGGCCTAAACATCTAATGCCAATGGTCTCTCTACTACTAGAAGATATGCTAAACTCCCCAAATTCTCTGCCCGATGACTCAAAGCATCGGCCACCACATTGGCCTTTCCCGGATAGTACAGGATAGTGATATCATAGTTTTTAAGAAGCTCCAACCATCTCCGCTGACGTAAATTAAGATCTCTCTACTTTAACAGATATTATAGACTCCGGTGATCAATATAGATCTCATAATGAACCCCATACAAATAATGACGCCAAATCTTCAAGGCGTGAACAATGGCTGCTAACTCAAGATCATGGACATGATAGTTCTTCTCATGGGTCTTCAACTGGCGTGAGGCATAGGCAATCACCCTACCCTCCAGCATCAAAACACAACCAATGCCTATCCTCGAGGCATCACAATACATGGTGTAAGAACCTGAAGCTGATGGCAGAACCAATACTGGAGCTGTGGTCAAAGCAGTCTTGAGCTTCTGAAAGCTTTCCTCACACTCATCAGACCACCTGAATGGAGCACCATTTTGGGTCAATTTGGTCAAGGGTGATGCAATAGATGAAAATCCCTCCACAAAGCGACGGTAGTAACCCGCCAAACCAAGAAAACTCCTAATCTCCATTGCTGAGGACGGTCTGGGCCAACTCTGCACCGCCTCTATCTTCTTCGGATCCACCTGAATGCCCTCACTGGACACCACGTGCCCCAAGAATGCTATTGAACTGAGCCAAAACTCACATTTGGAGAACTTTGCATAAAACTTCTCCTCCCTCAATCTCTGCAATACAACCCTCAAATGCTGAGCGTGCTCCTCCTGGCTACGAGAGTACACCAGGATGTCGTCAATGAATACAATGATGAATGAGTCCAAATAGGGCTGGAATACACTGTTTATCAAATGCATGAACGCTGCTGGGGCATTGGTTAGCCCAAAAGACATCACCAAGAACTCATAATGGCCATATCAGGTCCTGAAAGCTGTTTTAAGAATATCTGAATCCCGAATCTTCAGCTGGTGATAACCGGACCTCAAATCAATCTTGGAGAACACCCTCGCTCCCTGAAGCTGGTCAAATAAATCATCAATGCGAGGCAAAGGATACTTATTCTTGACTGTGACCTTGTTCAACTGCCTGTAATCAATACACATTCTCATAGAACCATCCTTCTTCTTTACAAATAGAACCGGTGCACCCCAAGGTGACACACTAGGCCAAATAAACCCCTTATCAAGGAGTTCCTGAAGCTGTTCTTTCAATTCCTTCAACTCCGTCGGTGCCATACGATACAATGGAATAGAAATGGGCTGAGTGCCCAACACCAAATCAATACCAAAGTCAATATCCCAGTCAGGCGACATGCCCGATAGGTCTGCAAGAAACACATCCGAAAAATCACGTACAACCGGAACAGAATCAATGACAAGGGCCTTTGCACTAACATCCCTCACAAAAGCCAAATAAGATAGGCAACCCTTCTCAACCATGCGTTGAGCCTTCAAATATGAAATCACCCTACTTGGTACATAATTTACAGAACCGCTCCACTCAACCCTCGGAATTCCCGGCATAGCCAACGTCGCCGTCTTAGCGTGACAATCTAGAACATCATGACATGGAGATAACCAATCCATACCCAATATCACATCAAAGTCAACCATACTGAGCAACAATAGATCCACTCGGGTCTCCAGACCCCCAATAGTCACTACACATGACCGATATACGCGGTCCATAATAATAGTATCGCCCACAAGAGTAGATACATGTACATATGAAACTAAAGACTCACGTGGCATATCCAGAAAATGGGCAAAATACGAGGAAATATATGAATACGTGGAACCAGGGTCAAATAATACCGAGGCATCTCTGTGACAAACTGAGACAATACCTATAATCACAGCATCTGAAGCAATAACATCTGGTCTGGCAGGGAGAGCATAGAAATGGGCCTGACCAGCCCCTGATCTGCCTCCCCCTCTAGGGCGGCCCATAGCTGACTGACCTCCACCCCGAGCTGATTGGGCGGGTGGTGAGGTAGCTGGTGCTGTAGTCGGAGGCTGACTCCTTTGCTGAGATAGACCTCCATGATGACGATGACACTGATTCCACATATGCCCAAGCTCCCCATACTCAAAACAACTCTCTAGTGCTGGCGGCGGAAACTGAAGGGAACCCCTAGCACCGGGATGACTAGTAGAAGAACTTGGCATGGAAGAGCCCTAAACAGGTAGAGCACGGGATGTACTCTGAACTGGAAGGGCACTATGTGATGAGTGGCCCTGATGAGAACTGGGAGAACCATGGCCAGATGATGCACCCCGATGAAATGGCCGAACTGACTGAGCCTGTCTGAAATGACGACCTATATTATGCTGGAACTGACCCCCAAAAAGAGCACCGCTGAATCCACCCTGACCAAGAGGCCTCTTGGCCTCCCGCTCAACCCTCTCCTGACCGCGAACCATCTCAATCTATCGAGCAATGTCGACAACCTCATCAAAGGTAGCACCCGAAACCCGCTGCCTGGTCATGAGCAACTGTAGCTGATAAGTGAGGCCATCAATAAACCTCGTGATCCTCTCTTTGTCCGTGGGAACCAACCAGATAGCATGACGTGCCAACTCAGAGAATTGCATCTCATACTATGTCACAGACATATCGCCTTGGAAAAGCCGCTCAAACTGTCTGCGCAGCTCCTCTCTGAGGGATCGAGGCATGAACTTCTCCAAAAAGACCACGGAGAACTGCTGCCAAGTAAGGGGTGCTGCGCCAACAGGCCTACGCCTTTCGTAAGTCTCCCACCATCTGAGCGCAGTCCCAGAAAACTGAAAGGTAGTGAATGAGACCCCACAAGTCTCCAAAATACCAGCGGTACGGAGTACTCTCTGACACTTGTCCAAAAAGTCATGAGCATCCTCTCTCTCTGTGCTACTGAAAGGTGGTGGCTGAAGTCTCCCAAACCTCTCCAACCTACGCTGATCATCCTCAGGCATAACATGAATCACATAATTCTGAGCAACAGCAACCGGCTGGGCTGGTGGTGCCTCTGGTGTCTGAATAACCTGCTCGGGTATGCGAGCGACGGGAGTCTGAGTGCCTCCCCTGGCCTGAGAAGTGGCTACGGTCGTCGAAATAGAGACCACCTGAGCAAGGCTAGTACACGCTATCAGAATCTGAGCTAGGGCCTCCTGAAGGCCTGGAATCGCAATAGGCACAGGTGGTGCCTGAGCTGGTGCATCAACAACTGGAACTTGGTCCTGATCTGGGACAACCGGTGGATCTGCAGGTACTGTCCCAGCTGTTGTATGGGCTATACCTCTGCCCCTACCATGACCCCTACCGCAGCCTCGACCTCTCGCGATCCTGGCTGGTGGTACTGGTAGCTGGCCCTCCTAACCGGTAGCACGAGTCCTCACCATCTATGAGAGAATGAAAAAAACATATGTTTAGTTACTAGAATCAACAGATTCACACGACAAGAATTCAAGAATATGGAGTTTCCTAAAGGTTCTACAGCCTCTCGAAGATAAGTACAGACGTCTTCGTACCAATCCGCAAGACTCTACTAAGCCCGCTCATGACTCGTGAGACCTATGTAACCTAGGCTTTGATACCAATCTGTCACGACCAAAACTAACCTCTGTCTTGATGGCGCCTATCGTGGAACTAGGCAAGCCAACTCATTTCCAAAACAAACTGATATTTTTATTTCAAAGAAAATTTCAAGGTTATTTAACATAAAACCTCTATTTAAAGAGTTCAAATCAAAGAAAAACAAAAGTGCGGAAAAGAAAAGCCCGACATCGGGGTGTCACTAGTCATGAGCATCTACTACAATCTGTCTAATAATATCAAGGCTAACTCAGCATGGAAAATAGCTAAATACAACTAGAGGAAGATAAGAGGGAGAATAGCAGGGGCTGGGATCGCCAAACAGCTACCTTGCTATCTCCATGAAAAATCTGCAACCAGAACACTCAATAACTGCTACCGTGTCCAGCTACAGCTGAATCTGCACACAAGGTGTAGGTAGTAATGTGTGTACGCCAACTCAGTAAGTAATAACAATAAATAAAGGCTGAGCAGTAGTGGCGAGCAATAAAGCATATAAGGTTCATATCATGAAATCTCAGTAAAGTACAACATGCTTTAAAAATCAGTGTTTGAATCGAGTTATCTCGTTTAAACCCGGTTCTAGTAAACATCATTTAAAGATATTTTTCCAACAGTTTTTCAAACAAAGGCTCAATGCAAAGGTGAGCAAAAATGATGAAATCATAAACAGCCCCTCGGGCAAAACATCACTCATAAACAGCCCCTTAGGCAAACCTCACAGTCACTCGTGCCACTCGGGCATACCTCATAATCACTCTTGCCACTCGAGCATATCTTACAATAACTCATGCCTCCCAGTCGCTCAGCACTCGACACTCGGCACTCGCACTCAGTAGGTACCTGCGCTCACTGGGGGTGTGTACAGACTCATAAATAGCCCCTTAGGCAAACCTCACAGTCACTCGTGCCACTCGGGCATACCTCATAATCACTCTTGCCACTCGGGCATATCTTACAATCACTCATGCCTCCCAGTCGCTCAGCACTCGACACTCGGCACTCGCACTCAGTAGGTACCTGCGCTCACTGGGGGTGTGTACAGACTCCGGAGGGGCTCATTCAACCCAAGCGCTATAATATGCACGGACAACTCACGTGCCAAAATAATAAAGTATGCTGCAGGCGGGCAGCTCCGATCCACACTCATCCTCACAAATCTGGCCCTCGGCCTCTCTCAGTCATAAACCTCTCAAGCCACTCAGGCATCTCAGTAAAATAGGGGATTCGGCCCAAAATATTTATATTCATCAAAATAGAGTCATAAAACTGAGTTATGCGGTAAGCAAGTATAAACATGACTGAGTATAGATTTTCAATCGAAAACAATAAGAGGATGGTAAGAAACAGCCCCTAAGGGTCCCAACAGCATTGTCGCAAGGCCCAAACATGGCATTCAACCCAATTTATAGAAATTCTTTCTAAAACATATAAGTATCAAATGGTTTCAACAAAGTATGCAACTTTATAGTTGCTACGGGACGGACCAAGTCACAAATCCCCAACAGTGCACGCCCACACGCCCGTCACCTAGCATGTGCGTCACTTTAAAATAGTAGAATGATACGAAATCCAGGGTTTCATACCCTCAGGACTAGATTTACAATCGTTACTTACCTCAAACCGCGAAATTCTTTTATTCTGCAATGTCCTTTCCTCGTGAATTGTTCTCCAAACGCCTCGAATCTGGTCATAAATAATTCGTTTCAGTCAATAAAATTCATTGGAATTAATTCCACAAGATAATAATGATTTTCCATAAAAATCTGAAAATTAGCTCAAAAATCGCCCGTGGGGCCCACATCTCAGAGCTCGAAAAAAGTTACAAAATCCGGAAACCCATTCAACCACTAGTCTAACCATACCAATTTTACAAAAATCCGACCCCAACTCGACCCTTAAATCTTCAATTTAAACCAAGAGTGTTTTCAAATTTTTCCAACTCAATTCACCAATTAAATGATAAAAACAACCATGGATTCGGGTAATTTAACCAATATTGAGTTAAGAACACCTACCCCGTTGTTTCCTCTGAAAATCACCCAAAATCGCCTCAATTCTGAGCTCCAAATCGCCAAAAACTGAACTTAAACTCACTACCCAGATTGTTTTTCTTCTTCGCGAACGCGGTCAGTGCCTCGCGTTCGCGAAGCACAAAATAACTCCTGTCCAAATTCCTCCTTCGCGAACGCGACCTCACCCTCGCGTTCGCGAAGAACAAAATGCCTTCTACGCGAACGTGTTCAACCCATCGCGAACGCGATGCTTCATTTCCCCCTCACTACGCAAATGCGACACCCCCTACGCGAACGCGTAGACCAATTGACTGGGGTCTTCGACTGCTTCCTCTCTTCTTCGTGAACGCGTAACACCTCTCACATTCGCGATGCACACCCAGTCCACCCTTCGCGAACGCGTGCTTCTCTTAGCAATGCGAAGAGAAAATATTCCCAGCCTCCCAGTTCCTCTTCGCGAACGCGAGGCTCCACTCGCGAACGCGATGAAGGAAACCAGATGGTGCATTAGAAAAATTCCAGCAGAGTTTAAGTCTGAATCCAACCCGTTAACCATCTGAAACTCACCCGAGCCCTCGTGAGCTCAACCAAATATACCAACAAGTCCTAAAAAATCATATGGACTTAGTCGAACCCTCAAATCACCTCAAACAACGGTAAAACCATGAATTACACCCCAATTCAAGCCTAATTAACTTTGAAATTTCTAATTTCTACAAACTACTCCGAAACCAATCAAATCACGTTCGATTTACCTCAAATTTTACACACAAGTCATAAATGACATAGTAGAGGTATTCTAATTTTCAGAATCAAATTCCGACCCCAATATCAAAAAGTCAACCCCCGGTCAAACTTCTCAAAAATTAAACTTTCGGCATTTCAAGTCTAATTCCTCTACAGACTTCCAAATAATATTTTGGACACGCTCCTAAACCCAAATTCACCATACAGAGCTATTGGAATCATCAAATTTTAAATCCGAGATCGTTTACAAATAGGTCAACATCCGATTGACTTTTCCAACTTAAGCTCTACTTAAGAGACTAAGTGTCTCAATTAAATCTGAAACCACTCCGATCCCGAACCATCTAACCCGATATAACATAATACAGCTGAATAACACAAAATAAGTAGAAATGGGGAAAACAGGGTTATAACTCCCAAAATGACCGGTCGGGTCGTTACAGCGTAGATGTGTGGTTAATAATTATGGGGACATATGTGAGCTGCATTTTGTATTGCGATCCGCAGCCAACAGAGTCTCCTTCAGTGTTATTATATTTTTTCTGTCTAATTTGTATTCCGGACAGATGTTGTATTTTATTTTAACTCCATAGTAAATGCTCATGCACTTGTGATATCGGATTTTGGGATGATCATGGGTTTCACCGTATTGGAAATTTTGAAAGATATTATTACGGATTTTGTAAACTTCATCTTCTGTTATTTAATTGAGGGGGAAAAACTATGACTTCAAAAATATTAAAATGAGAATTTATTTAATATTTATTGTTGGCTTGCCTGATAGCGGTGTCCGGCACCATCACGACCTTTATGGATTTTGGGTCATGACACATGTGGCACTGTTTCATTGGTCTTTTAATTTGACTTGGAGTACCTTGTCATTTTAACACGTGGCACGATCCTATTTGCACATCCGTTTGACTTGGTGTGCCATGTCAATTGACACGTGGCGCCAAACTGGACCTCTAGGAAGATGACAATCTTGGGCTTAATGAAGTGGGTTCATCACATGTAACCCGACTAAATAGGCTAGCCCAACGGATTAAGACTCATTTATTTAATAATATTAGACTTATATAATTTATCCAATTATATTAGCCCATTATATTTATTTGGACTAGTATATTTAAAATATAATCCAAAAAATTATTGAATTTAAATTCAATAATTTTTTACATGCCTACACATAGTATTTCAAATACCCCTGACTGTTAACTAAGCTTACATGGCATTTATATGGCTGAGGTGAACAAAACGTGTGAATTACACGCACATATGGTACGTGAATTGGTGAAAATAAAACCAAAATATAAAATAAAAGGAAAAAAAAACAGGACAGAACACCCATCCCCTTCCTCTTCTTCGGTTCTCTCCCTCCTTTCTCTTTGTTTATTAGATCTCTCCCCTTCCTTCCCCTTTCTATTCACCTTTCTTTATCCTTTTTTTCATAAGATTTTCTGCTTGCGCACTCTTTTTTCAATCAGATCGCCAGCCATATTCTTCCCTTTTTCCTTTCTATGGCTCCACCATTTTTTCCGGTGGTCAAAGCTTTCAAATCTTTTTAATATCCCTAAACCTGTCATTGTCAACCTCTAAATCTTTACTTATGCCAATATTCTCCAAAAATAAAAATGCATTAAAATAAAAAAATAAATTTTTTGTTTGTGATCCAATACTTCTTAAACACTAAGTTTTTTGGGTATCTTTTTTGGTGATTGAAGTATTTAAACGATTGAGACTTAATAGTATCTTCTTCGGCTATTATTTTCTTGTCATTAGCAGAAGGAGTGGTATCGCAATGGTCCCTAATGGGTTTAAAAATGGGTATGACAAGTGAAAGTTGTAGGTGAGGTGAGCGAAGAACGGTGTTGGTGACTCTCTATGGCATGAGTGAATATCTGCGTGTATGATGAATATGCTTTGTGAGTACTATTGTCTATTATCCTCTGTTCTCTAAAAGAAATGAAAAGCTGGTAGAGTTGAGGAGTTGAGGAAGGTTCACTTCTTTTTTTTGTTGAAAGGGTGACGTAAGGATGGGAAGAATTTTGTCTATTTAAATTTTGGAGGGTTGACTGCAATATGGTTTAAAGGAACCAAAGAGGGAACATAATCTTATTTTATTTTCCTGAAGGGGTTTTTTAATTGACAAACATAAAAATGACATGGCAAGTGATGTAGATCTGCCACGTTAAGCAAGTGAAAAAGACGCACCATAGTCATCCGATGGAGGTATTTAAAATATTATGTTTGAACCAGTACAAGTGCTTAGATGAAACTTCATGAACTAAAGGGACCGAGATGTCAAAACGATACAAGTAGATTATAATATAGATAGATATAGATGTAGATATATAGGTTAAGCATTGCAAGTTCATGTCAGAAGTTAGGCTTAACAATTTTCAACTTTAGACTTTTAAGCGGAAGTTTCAACCTTCACCCATGTCAGAAGTTATGAATTGGCCAAGCCTACGAGTGTCAAGGAGCTGGGCCGGGCTAGAGGAAAAGGAGACTGGTCGGTCTCTGTACAGGTCCAGGTACCGATTTAAAACACCGATTTTACCAGTTCCGAGCCTCACCGGTGAAAATTTGAACCGAAACGGTCCGGGCCTAAGGGGCCATGCCGTATATTTTTTTTTTTGTATTTTGTATAAATGTCGTAATTTATATTAAGATAAAGTAAAAAAGTAAAACATAAAAACAATCTTATAAAAAGAGTGTTTGAATAAATTTCAAAGGTTTAAAAGCCTTATATTTGGAATTTTGAATAAAAACTTCAAAGGCTTTATATTTGAATATTTCATTAACAATTTAAGATAATACATTGAAGATGAAAAAAATATTAATTTATAATTTGCAAGTTCTTTTTTTAATTCAAACTTGCAAATTAAAGTTTATATTTTACAAAAACTAATTAAAGAAAAAAAAGTAAATTCAAATTTGAATTATTAAATTTAAATTAAGAACTTCAAAGGTTTTACCCTGCATTAGTAAGTTCTTTATAACCAATATGAACTTCTTGGCCATCTTCTAGAGTGTTAAATTCAGATGGGTTACCATGTATTACCATATCTCCAAGTTCCTTGTCTTCTGGTTTATCAACATCTTCATGTCCTTATTTATTCGTTCCGATCTAATCCAATCTCTAAAACATACTAAAACTTCCAAAGCATTGCTTCCCAATGAGTGACATATGTCTCCTAGTTATTGTCTTGCTTGACTAAATGCACTCTCTGATGCAACAGTTGAAATTGGCACATTTAGCACGTCCTGAGCCATTGCGGAAAGAACAAGAAATTGCTTTTCATTATCATGCCACCATGCCAATGGTGAACATTCCTTTGTACGAGGCTCTGTTTGATTTTGCAAGTATAATTGACGTTCATCAATGTTCCCGCTACTGATTTGAGTGGAAGGAAATGTAGACCAAATATTAAAACCATCAAGTCCTTCATCTTCATCCATAGTAGCAGATGTAGTAGAAGCAGTACAATGAATAGTGGGATTAACATTGCCTACATTATTATCATCTTCATCACTTATATTTGCATAAAAATTATATAATTATTATAAATAATCATTTAGCTAGTTCATACAATAATATATATATGGGTTTCAGTTGGTCCAATCTCCATATAAGTATATAAAGCATTAATTAATTTGTGACAATTAGACATCTTAATAGAAGGATTTAAAACAGCACCAATTAAGTAAATAGGAGGAATTGAAAAAAAAACGTTTTTGAATTTTGCTTGCATTTTTTAACAACATCCTTATATTTTTCTTTCTTCTTAAAATCAGAGAGTAGAAAAGCAATTTCAGCTATATATACTAAAGCCATAGTAACAGTAGGGTAATATGCTCCAGAAAACTTTTACAGTAGATTGTCACGACCCAATTTTCCCTTCGTTTGGTATCGTTATGGCACCTAGTCTTAGGGACTATGTAAGCCTAATATTAATTAAAATAACACTATTTAAATAACATCTAACTAGTTAAATAGAAATCTCTTACAATTTTCAAAATCGGTAGTACAAGTCATAAGCTCTACAGAGTGTTTGCTAGAAAACTTCTAAATACAACTGTCTAGAAATAAGAATAAACAGTGCAAAACGAAAACTTGAAGGTGACTCCGAAACCTGCGAACGCAACAACAGGTTTACCTTGAGTCTCCGCAGCAATAGTCCACACAGCTAGCTAACGAACAAATACCTGGATCTGCGCAAAACAATGTGCAGAAGAGTAGCATGAGCACACCACATCGGTGCCCAGTAAGTATCAAGACTAACCTCGGTGGAGTAGTGATGAGGAACAATCAAGACACCCATTGGTCTAATAAACTAAACATGTACAATATATGAACAACAGGAGTATGATGTCTACATAAGGACTATGCAATATGGCTCACAATACAATAATGTAATTAAAGAAAGAATCAACAAGTATCAGCGTAATATCATGAAAATGACACAGACAAAGTGAATGGAACACAACCTAAATCCGAAATCACAAATACGGCAAGGACAATTAATAACTCAGCAACTACAACCACTTTTACATCAGGTTTTAGCCAACAACTCCACGAGGTACCGAACCTCGGACAATTTATAACTCACGAGTCTCAATACCTGAACCCTAACACTTGACATCCTGTGCCCTCATAACACCTCATAATCGCACTGATGACTCACGTGCCAATAGAGACATTCTCACATAGAAGGCAAGTAAACAAGGGTGATCATCTATGTTCAATAATATCAAGAACACCTCTTATCTGATAAGAGTACTTAACTACGTGTATGCTTGTGCAAGTGTCCTAACATAGTCCATACCAGCAAATAAGCATAAGGAAGAAGAAGAACGGACAACACATAGAATATTTTCTCACAGCTTTCATAAGATAAAGCTCACACAGGTACGTATACCACTACACAAATATCAACAACAAGAATTCCCCCAGGCCATAAATCATCACAAATCAATCTCTGACACAACCCACCTTGTCTCGCCACGTGTGCAATAGTAACATAAATGCCCGCCTTGTCTCGCCACACGTGCCTAATAATTTTTCCACCTTGTCTCGCCACATGCGCATCCCACACACACATATATATATATATATATACATATCCCGCCTTGTCACGCTGCATGTGCAAATATCAATGGTAACAACAACACGATAGAAACCTCGTGCATCACAATAATAACAACAGCATGGTAGAAACCTCGTGCATCACCACAACAAGTACAACAACAATGACAATAATATAAAGTACGACAAATAAATCAACTCAAGAACTTAAATTCACAAAGAAACAATAGAACCAATTCACAAGGAATAACCACAATAAAAAATGCTAGCCGTAAAGAGAACAACTCAACAAAGGAAACTGATATGTATCAACGATCCCACAATATACATTTCAACAATAGGGAAACTAACACGAGTCAAATACTTCCAAATAAAATAAGTCGACTAAGATATAGGATATCTAAAACTTCTTTTAAGGTTGAGGAATTACTAAGGATTTTCAACAATTTAATTAAGGATAAGCAGCGGAAAGATAATCATAACCTCAATTAAGACTGAACAAATTATAAGATGATATAATAATAATTTCAAATAAAGATAAGCAATTATTAAAAAATAGCATGACAATAGAGGAGGTAAAATCTTTAGTTAAGTCAAATAAGAGTCAAATAGGCAATAAGAGTGAATACTGAAAGCAATTAATTCTAATTAAAACATATAAAAGTGAAACTAGTAAATAGCAACTTAATCATATCAAGAACAAATTCATACTCAGTGAATATAAGGACCTAAGAATCCTAAAAGGCCAACTTATCACAAATAAGTCTGAGAACGCACTCGTCACCTCGCGTGCATGGACTACAATCAACATAGAAGACTCAAATCCTAAGGGGAAAATCTCCCACACAAGGTTAGGCAAGATATTTACCTCGAACCAAGCTCAAACAATCGGTCACAATGCCTTTTCCATGAATATCCGACTCCGAATGGCCCAAATCTAGCAAAACACAATTGCATAACATGAATACAACAATAATAGGCTCATCTAATCAATGAAATTAATATTTTAACAAAAATTCTGAAATTCGCCCTAAAAAGTCGACCCAGGCCCACATCTCAGAATCGGATAAAAGTCACAAAATACGAACACTCATTCACTCACGAGTCTAACCATATAAGAATTACTCAAATCCGACCACAAATCCCCTTTCAAAACTCGAAATCTTTATAGAAGAAGTTCTTCCAATGTTTTTCCCAATTTCAACCCTAGAAATCCGAAATTAAATGGAGAAATAACTATAGATTAATGCAATAAAATCAAATTCGAGTAAGAAATCGTTACCCACAAGATTCATCTGAAAATCCCTCAAAGAATCTTTTTCTCCCGAGCTCAAAAATAAAAAATGGAGTGAAAATGAAATAACCCTCGATTCCAACCCCTTTCTACCGAGCGATCCTCGTACCTGTGACCATTTTTCGCACCTATGGTCTAACCAGTCACACCAGCGGAAGTCACTAACTCCCACAGTCTCCGCACCCGCGAGCCTTCTGCTCATCTGCGGGCATCGCAGATGCGGAACTTCCTCGCACCTGCGACCCCAAGCCAACTCTCAATTCTAGCATCTACGCTTCCATTTCCGCACGTGCGTGTCCGCTGATGCGCACAAATTCTTCGCACCTGCGGAGACTGCCAAGTCCAGCTCTTCCCGCACCTGCGCCTCATTCTTCGCACTTGCGACCATCGCACCTGCGCCCATGGTACGCAGGTGCGATTACACAAGAACTCAGACCTCCCCAAAACCATGAAAATCATCTGCAACTCGTCTGAAAAACACCCGGGGGCCCGGGACCCCGTCCAAACACACCAACAACTTCTATACCCTAACATGGACCCGCTCGAGGTCTCAAATCACATCAAACAACGTCAAACTACGAATCGCACCATGAATCGAACTTATAAATTTTCAAATCCTTCAACTTCTAAAACTCGTGTCGAAACCTATCAAATCAACCCGGAATGATGTCAAATTTTGCAAGAAAGTCCCAAATAAAATAACGGAGTTGTTCCAATTCTCGGAATCGCATTCCGACCCCGATATCAAAAAGTCTACTTCCGGTCCAAATCTATAAAAAATTGACTTTCACCATTTCAAGCCTAAATCAGCTACAGACCTCAGATTTATGGTACGGACACGCTCCTAAGTCCAAAATCATCCAACGGAGCTAATGGAACCGACAAAATTCCATTCCGAAGTCGTCTTCACATAGTTCTGACTACGGTCAAAATCCTAAGACTTAAAGCTTCCATTTTAGGGACTAAGTATCCCAAATCACTCCGAAACATCCGGTAACTGAAATCAACCATGCACGCAAGTCAATACACATAATATGAAGTTGCTCAGGGCCTTATGCCGCCACACAAGACTTAAAAATTCTCAAAACGACCGGACGGGTCGTTACATCCTTCCCCTCTTAAACAAACGTTCGTCCTCGAACGTGCTAAGCATCGCCTCGAAGTCTTGGAATCATTGAAAGTACATACCCAACATACACCCGTAGGTGACCCCACATCACCACAATCAACATAAGCCCGATGACACCATCTCAACTGTAATTTATCCTTTCTGCCAACACCGATAAGCCTTAGAGTCAAAAATTCTCACCTTCCATGTATCTTCAAAAGACCTGATTCTAAATCCATAATCGGTATCAGTCTCAACCAGCTGTAACAACACATGCCTACACCCACAAGGTACGACCACACAACAAGACACACCACAAATAGGCCCATAATGACGAAATCAAAACCAGCACCGACAATTAGACCCATATCCGTTAGCAACCCGTTTCAAACCTCCACAATGCTGATAATGATGCAAGAAACACGAAAACCTCATAACTATACACCTAAATCAAAAAGTCACAACTAACACCATCGGGCACACACCCCGCAAGCCAAAACTTAAGAAGCACAAAACGAAAATGACTGAATATGTAAAGAGAAACACATAAGAGAAATATCAAACAAGTTCGACGGACACAATTCCCTAACAGTACCATACTATGAATCAATCTAAAAGGAAAAACTCAAAGTACATGAACAAATCATAAGGATCTCCTCCTAGTATAACCTCCACCACGGCACGCAGCCTGACTCAAACATATCAAATAACATGGAATCGCGAAGAACTCACCCTCAACTCCGAATCACAAGTCGAATACACATCATACCAATGGAAATCTTGCACTAACTTAATTATGTCAATAAAATCATAACACTTACTAAAATCTCACCCCGGAAGAGTATCAAATCACAAATCGTAACCAAATTACTCAGAAATCACCTCAAACCTGCCATAATGGATAATATGAATTCACTTCTAGTCTCGTAGCTTTCAAAAATGAATTAAAACGATTATAGACACGACTATCACTCATAGAATCTCCCAACAGGGCAAACACATATACGGAATATTGAGTCATGAACTCACCCATAGGTGGAACAACAAATAGGGAAACTCGCCTCGATAAGCAGAACCGAATCAAAATACGAATAGTGCCCTTTTGTAACAAATTAAAAGCATACTTGTATGACATCATCTAGCGTAGTGGCCTCAAGCCTACTATATGAAACATATCAACGGGCCGAGCCTTCCCCTCTTGGGCGCCTTCTACTAGCCTGAATACTCCGCTGTGACATATTTGTACGGAGTCTAGGACAATCTCTCACCCTGTGACTGGTATCTCCACACTCGAAGCAACCTCTCTGCTGACGTGGCTATGGAAACTGTGCGGTACGCGTACTTTGAGACCCATGAGCACCTGAAACACGTTGTGAAGCGTGAAGTGCAAATTGAACTGGCTGACCCACAAAACCTCTACCATGTCGTACCCTGCCTCCAAAATAAGGACCAGTAGATCTCTCCGGTCTATGAGGCCTCCTCACCTCCCTGTCCTATCTCTCCTGATCTCACATGTACTCTCTCTTATGGCCCTGCATGTCCTCTCTCTCCTGATCCCACATGCCCTTTACACGGCGAGCGATCCCTACCACCAGCTGAAATGAAACATCTAACTCTAACTCCAGAGCCATGCTGAACCGAATATCATGCTTGAGTCCCTCAATGAATCTACGGACACGCTCTCTAACTGTGGCGACCAAAGCAGGTGCATGCCTGGAAAAATCACTGAATCTCATGGCATACTCTGACACTGACATAGTGCCCTGGCGCAATTTCTCAAACTCCGCGAGCCATGCATCTCTAAGGGACTGAGGTACAAACTCTCTCAGGAACATCTCTGAAAACTAAACCCATGTAAGTGAAGCTAACTCGGTTGGGCTACCTAACTCATATGCCCACCACCACTGATAAGCCGCTCCCCTGAGCTGGAACGTAGTAAAAACAACCCCGCTCATCTCCACAATACCCATAGTACATAGAATGCAGTGACACTCCTCCAAAAAATCCTGTGCACTCTCTAAAGCCAAATCCCTGAATGTAGGAGGGTCATATTTCTTGAATCTTGCAAGTCTAAGCTGCTCTTCCTCAGATGCTGCTTCCCTGATCATGGGCTGAGCAAAATGATCGGACTTTTCCCAACGATGGATCTCCTAGACAGTTTTCTTGGGGGATTAACTTCTAACAAAAAAATCAAACTTTTTTTTTGGAAAAATAGAAAGAGCCAAAAATATGTCCTTTTGTTTTCTAGGTAGCAATAATCACCCGTAATTTTTCTTTGTGTCTTGATTCTTTTCCAAGGGATGTAGTTTAAATCGGGTAGTAGTACTGAAACCACAGATTATGTCGCCATAACACCTGGATCCTGAACAACATGAACTCGCTACTCTGAGGTGTGGGCGGCGGGAGTCTGGGTCCCTCCCCCGGTCTGTGAAGTAGCTGGTGCAACCGGAATCAACCCTGCCTGGGCCAATGTACCAAATATGCTCAAGAACTGTGCTAAGGTCTCCAGTAGTCCGGGGGTAATAGCAGGCGCCTCCGGTAACTACCCCCCGACTGGAACTACTGGCAGCTCCTCAACCGCTGCTCTGGTAGGTGCTCTAGTTGCGGCACGTACTCCTCGCCGACCTCTGCCTTTGCCCCTAGCGACCTCTGCTCTGGGGGTAACGTTATCAATAACTGTAGCTCGTGTCCTTACCATCTATGAGATAATGGAGTGATAAAAGTTCAAACTTCGAGATCAATGAACTCGCACGATAGAAATGAAAGAAGTGAGATTGTCCTAATAGTTCTGTAGCCTCTCGAAGATAAGTACAGACGTCTCCGTACCGATCCGCAAGACGCTACTAAACTCGCTTATAACTCGTAGCACCTATGAACTTAGGGCTCTGATACCAACTTGTCACGACCCAATTTTACCTCTGTTTGGTATCGTGATGGAACCTAGTCTTAGGGACTAGGTAAGCCTAACATTAATTGAAACAACACTATTTAAATAACATCTAACAAGCTAAATAGAAACCTCTTACAATTCCCAAAACCAGTAGTACAAGTCATAAGCTCTACAGAGTGTTTGCTAGAAAACTTCTAAATACAACTGTCCATAAATAAGAATAAACAGTGCAAAACAAAAACTTGAAGGTGACTCCGAAGCCTGCGATCGAAGCGGTAGGTTTACCTTGAGTCTCCGCAGCAACAGTTCACACAGCTAAATAATGAACAAATACCTGGATCTGCACAAAATAATGTGCAGAAGAGCAGCATGAGTACACCACAGCGGTGCTCAGTAAGTGTCAAGATTAACCTCGGTGGGGTAGTGATGAGGAACAGTCAAGACACCCACTGGTCTAATAAACTAAACAGGTACAATATATGAACAACAGGAGTATGATGTCTACATAAGGACTATGGAATATGGCTCATAATACAATAATGGAATTAAAGAAAGAATCAACAAGTATCAGCGGAATATCATGAAAATGACATAGACAAAGTGAGTGAAACACAACCTAAATTCAGAATCACAAATACGGCAAGGACAAGTAATAACTCAGCAACTACAACCATTTTACATCAGGTTTTAGCCAACAACTCCACGAGGTACCGAACCTTGGACAATTCACAACTCACGGGTCTCAATACCTAAACCCTAACACTTGGCATCATGTGCCCTCATAACACCTCATAACCGCATTGATGACTCACGTGCCAATAGAGAAATTCTCACATAGAAGGCAAGTAAACAAGGGTGAGCATCTATGCTCAACAATATCAAGAACACCTCCTATCCGATAAGAGTGTTTAACTATGTGTATGCTTGTGCAAGTGTCCTAACATAGTCCATACCAGCAAATAAGCATAAGGAAGAAGAAGTCATACCAGCAAGTAAGCCTAACATTAATTGAAATAACACTATTTAAATAACATCTAACTAGTTAAATAGAAATCTCTTACAATTTCCAAAATCGGTAGTACAAGTCATAAGCTCTACAGAGTGTTTGCTAGAAAACTTCTAAATACAACTGTCCAGAAATAAGAATAAACAGTGCAAAACGAAAACTTGAAGGTGACTCCGAAACCTGCGAACGCAACAACAGGTTTACCTTGAGTCTCCGCAGCAACAGTCCACACAGCTAGCTAACGAACAAATACCTGGATCTGCACAAAACAATGTGCAGAAGAGTAGCATGAGCACACCACATCGGTGCCCAGTAAGTATCAAGACTAACCTCGGTGGAGTAGTGATGAGGAACAATCAAGACACCCATTGGTCTAATAAACTAAACAGGTACAATATATGAACAACAGGAGTATGATGTCTACATAAGGACTATGCAATATGGCTCACAATACAATAATGTAATTAAAGAAAGAATCAACAAGTATCAGCGTAATATCATGAAAATGACACAGACAAAGTGAATGGAACACAACCTAAATCCGAAATCACAAATACGGCAAGGACAATTAATAACTCAGCAACTACAACCACTTTTACATCAGGTTTTAGCCAACAACTCCACGAGGTACCGAACCTCGGACAAATTATAACTCACAAGTCTCAATACCTGAACCCTAACACTTGGCATCCTGTGCCCTCATAACACCTCATAATCGCACTGATGACTCACGTGCCAATAGAGACATTCTCACATAAAAGGCAAGTAAACAAGGGTGAGCATCTATGTTCAATAATATCAAGAACACCTATTATCTGATAAGAGTACTTAACTACGTGTATACTTGTGCAAGTGTCCTAACATAGTCCATACCAGCAAATAAGCATAAGGAAGAAGAAGAACGGACAACACATAGAATATTTTCTCACAGCTTTCATAAGATAAAGCTCACACAGGTACGTATACCACTACACAAATATCAACAACAAGAATTCCCCCAGGCCATAAATCATCACAAATCAATCTCTGACACAACCCACCTTGTCTCGCCACGTGTGCAATAGTAACATAAATGCACGCCTTGTCTCTCCACACGTGCATAATATTTTTTCCACCTTGTCTCGCCACATGTGCATCCCCCCCCACATATATATATATATATATATACATATCCCGCCTTGTCACGCCGCATGTGCAAATATCAATGGTAACAACAGCACGATAGAAACCTCGTGCAACCCGATAATAACAACCCCACGGTAGAAACCTCGTGCATCATAATAATAACAACCGCATGGTAGAAACCTCGTGCATCACCACAACAAGTACAACAACAATGACAATAATATAAAGTACGACAAATAAATCAACTCAAGAACTTAATTCACAAAGAAACGATAGAACCAATTCACAAGGAATAACCACAATAAAGAATGCTAGCCGTAAAGAGAACAGCTCAACAAAGGAAACTAATATGTATCAACGATCCCACAATATACATTTCAACAACAGGGAAACTAACATGAGTCAAATACTTCCAAATAAAATAAGTCGACTAAGGTATAGGATATCTAAAACTTCTTTTAAGGTTGAGGAATTACTAAGGATTTTCAACAATTTAATTAAGGATAAGCAGCGGAAAGATAATCATAACCTCAATTAAGACTGAACAAATTATAAGATGATATAATAATAATTTCAAATAAAGATAAGCAATTATGAAAAGATAGCATGACAATAGAGGAGGTAAAATCTTTAGTTAAGTCAAATAAGAGTCAAATATGCAATAAGAGTGAATACTGAAAGCAATTAATTCTAATTAAAGCATATAGAAGTGAAACTAGTAAATAGCAACTTAATCATATCAAGAACAAATTCATACTTAGTGAATATAAGGACCTAAGAATCCTAAAAGGCCAACTTATCACAAATAAGTCCGAGAACGCACTCGTCACCTCGCGTGCATGGACTACAATCAACATAGAAGACTCAAATCCTAAGGGGAAAATCTCCCACACAAGATTAGGCAAGATACTTACCTCGAACCAAGCACAAACAATCGGTCACAATGCCTTTTCCATGAATATCCGGCTCCAAATTGCCCAAATCTAGCAAAACACAATTGCATAACATGAATACAACAATAATAGGCTCATCTAATCAATGAAATTAATATTTTAACAAAAATTCTGAAATTCGCCCTAAAAAGTCGACCCGGGCCCACATCTCAGAATCAGATAAAAGTCACAAAATACGAACACTCATTCACTCACGAGTCTAACCATATAAGAATTACTCAAATCCGACCACAAATCCCCTTTCAAAACTCGAAATCTTTATAGAAGAAGTTCTTCCAATGTTTTTCCCAATTTCAACCCTAGAAATCCGAAATTAAATGGAGAAATAACTATAGATTAATGCAATAAAACCAAATTCGAGTAAGAAATCGTTACCCACAAGATTCATCTGAAAATCCCTCAAAGAATCGCGTTCTCCCGAGCTCAAAAATAAAAAATGGAGTAAAAATGAAATAACCCTCGATTCCAACCCCTTTCTGCCGAGCGATCCTCGCACATGCGGTCTAACGAGTCGCACCTGCGGAAGTCACTGAATTCTCAAAATGACCGGCCGGGTCGTTACATAGATGTATAAAATATATGTAAAAATTTAACAACATCATTAATGCCATCCCAAGTATTAATAGTTAACATACAGTTTGGATCAGTACAATGCGCATTAGCAACTTCAGTTATAGGCAATCTATATTTGTAGCAACATTTTAAAAATAAGTATGTATAATTCCATATGGCATGAATTTGGGGTTAAGATTATGTTCGGTACACTTAGTCTTAAATTCTCTAATTCTAGATTGTCTATTATTTCCTTGAATAACACCAATTGCTCTTCTAACTTGAGTAATCTCAGTCGAAAATAAATCAAGGCCACTTTTAACAATTAAATTATAAACATGACATACACACCTAACATGAAAATTTTTGTCAAGTGGTGGTTGCAAATGCAGTCTTAATATTGAAATAATGACATTATTGTTAGAAACATTATCAAAAGACATACACAATACTTTTTTATTAAGATTGTAAAATGCAACAACTTCGCAAATATTAGTACTTATAAAAATAACAGTATGCCTTTGATCTTCATCATATTTAAAAGCGATAATACATTTTTGCATACAATAACTATCATCTATCAAATGAAATGTAATTGTAAATAATCATTTCCATTAACAACATGGCCAATATCAGAAGTTAGAGAAACTCTACAAGGAAGGTGGTCAAACAAATAACGTATGTATGTCTGATATTGTCCATGAAGTCTAAATAGATCAAATCTACAAGTACTTCTGGGGATACCTTTAAATAAAGGATTATAAATCCTTTGAATATACATAATAAGATATTTGTAATGACCCGACTGATCATTTTGAGCTCTAGCACATCGTTCAATTGTTTGAGGCCTTGAGTAGCCTCACTTCAGGTATTATGACTTGTACGTGTGGTCGAAGTTGAATTTCGGAAAGTTCGGAGTTGATTTGGAAAGAAAATTCTAATTTCGGAAGCTTTAAATTGGAAGAATTGACTAAGGTTTGACTTTTGAGTAAACGACTTCAGAATCGGGATTTAAAGGTTCCAATAGGTTTGTATGATATATTTCGGACTTGGGCGTAGGTTCGGGTTGAGTATCGGATCACCCGGGAGCATTTCGGTGCTTATTATGGATAGTTGGCATTTGGAAGGCTTTAGAATTTTCTATGTTTGGTTTGAGGTGCACTTTGGTGTTGTCAATGTCCGTTTGGGATTCTGAGCCTTATAATAGGTTTGTATTGTGATTTATGACTTATGCACAAAGTTTGGCATCATTCTGGAATGTTTTGATATGAATTGCACGCGTTCGTCGAAGTTTGAAAATTTAAAAATTTAAAGAAAGGTATCGATCGTCGATTTGCAACTTTGATGTTGTTTGGTATGATTTGAGACCCCGATTAGGTTCGTGTCGTATTTTGGGATGTGTTGGTATGTTTGGATGAGGTCCCGGGGGGCCTCGGGTTTGAAACAGCTTGAAATCAGCTTGAAATTTGGATTTGAGGTAATGCTGGAAACTGCTGAAATCTAGTGTCACCGCACCTGTGGTGGTTTGGTTGCAGGTGCGGACATGCAGGTGAAATGTGGGTAGTTGCAGAAGCGCAGAAAGAAGGCTAGGAAAAAGGCCACAGATACGGAGCTTTGGCCGCATCTGCGCAAGCCTAAAAGCGAAACCCTGGGCGTAGAAGCAGGTAAGGGCGCATGAGCGGAAGAATCTTGCACATGCGATGCCGCAGAAGCGGGTAATGTTTCCGTAGGTGCGAGTCTTCGTGTTGGGGAATTTTCCGCAGAATCAGAGGAGTGGTCACAAAAGTGACGCCGCAAGTGTGGCATTTTGTACGCAAAAGTAGACTTGGCCGCTTAGTAGGAACCGCACCTGCAATGGGAATTTTTGCAGGTTCAGAGCCACATAACCGGCTAATGGACCACATGTGCGAAGGTCGGGCTGGGTAGTGTGTTCTTTTAAAACGGGGGTTTGGCTCAATTCCACTTCATTTCGTCCATGAGAGCCGATTTTGTACAATTTTGGAGTGCCATCTTCATCATCTATTATGTGGTAAGTGATTTCTTCACATTGTGAGTTAAATACATGGTTTATATATGGATTTAAGTGTGAGAATTTGTAAAAATTTGAGATTTTGGTGGAAAATCTAGAAATGGGTATTTTTGGATTTTATCACGATTTTGGAAATAGAATTAGGAATAAATTATATATTTGAGTTCGTGGTATTATGGGTAAAGTTTATCTTCGAAATATTTTAAAATTCGGGTACGTGGGCCCGAGGGTTGATTTTATTGACTTTTAGAGCGGAGTTGGGGATTTTTATGAATTGATTAATTATAAGCATTGGAGTATATTTTGATCGAGTTGCACATTGTTTGAATAGTTACATATCGTTTGGCTTTGAGTTGAGGTGTTAGAGAGGCGTTGGAGCCGGTCATGGAACTTTGGAGTGAGGTAGGTCTCCTGTCTAACTTTGTGAGGGGGAAACTACCCCTAGGTAATATTTATTGTTATGTGCACCTAGTTGTGGGTGCTACGTACGCACGAGGTGATGAGTGTCCGTACGTAGCTAAAGCATGTTTATGTCCGGGTAGACTTAGGACTTTATTATGTAATAATTAAATTATTTGAACTCATTCTACTGGCTTAATTAATTAAAGTTATAACTGAATTTGATTTAGAAATAAATATATGTATAATAGGTCGAGCCTTAACACTTTGAGTTATGGGCGAGTTATTTGAGAAACGGTAAAGATTATATTCGTTATGTGCTTATGTACTTCATTGTAAACGCGTGTCTTGTAATTCAGTGACTTTCTTCCTTTCTTGTAAAGCGGGCCAAACACCTCGGCAGTATAATAGATTGTAACGATCCGACCGGTCGTTTTATCAGTAATAGCTCCGATCCCCTAATTACTGTTTTCCCTGTATTATTTTATGCTTATGTTACTTGCCGGGAGGTTTTGTTTTTGGTTTCTGAGTGAATTGGGACACTTAGTCCCTAAGATGGAAGCTTAAGTTCTAGAAATTTGACCGTAGTTAGAACTATGTGAAGACGGCTCCAGAATGGAGTTTCGTCGGTTCTATTAGCTCCGTTGGGTGATTTTAGACTTAGGAGCGCGTCCGGATTGTGATTTGGAGGTCCGTAACTGAATTAGGCTTGAAATAGCAAAAATTGAATTTTTAGGAAGTTTGACCGGGAGTGGACCTTTTGATATTGGGGTCAGATTCCGATTCTGGAAGTTGGAGTAAGTCCGTAATGTCAATTATGACTTGTGTGCAAAATTTGGGATAAATTGGATCTGAATTGATAGGGTTCAATATTAGTTGTGGAAGTTTGAAGTTTTGAAGTTCATTAAGCTTGAATTGGGGCACGATTCATGTTTTTATGGTTGTTTGATATGATTTGAGGGCTCGACTAAGTTCGTATGGTGTTTTAGGACTTGTTGGTATATTTGGTTGAGGTCCTGGGGGCCTCGAGTGGATTACGGGTGGTTAACGGACTAGGATTAAACTTGTGAGGATTGCTAAAGCTAGGCATCATCTAGTGTAATCGCACTTGCGAAGTCCCCATCACAGGTGCCAGCTCGCAGAAGCGGGCTAAGGAGCGCAAAAGAGAGATTTGAGGAGCTGGCCAGGAATCGCAGGTGCGAGGTAAATACCGCATCTGCGAGCCCGCATATGCACTTGATGTTCCGCAGAAGCGGAGAGTGAGCTGGAAGGGGGAGTTCGCAGAAGCGGACAATGTCCGCAGGCGCGCACTCGCAGGTGCGCCCTTATGATCGCAGAAGCGGACCCAAGTATTTTAAGTCAAGTCCGCACATGCAATGGAAATTCCGCAGGTGCGACTGTGGGTCCCCATGTGCGAGATCACAAGGGAGAAAAGAGAAAATTACGAGGGTTTGATCTCATTTTCACTTTGGGACTTTAAGAGCTCAGATTGAGGCGATAATTTGAGGGATTTTCAGAGGAAACTATCAGGTAATTATTCTTAACTCGTTTTTGGTTATATTCCACTAACCTATCGTAAATTTTAACATTTAATTAAGGGTTTGAGTTGAGAAATTTGGGGGGAAAGTGGGAATGTTCTTCAACCGAATTTTGGGGTTTTGATTGAGATTTTGGTGTCAGATTTGAGTAATTTTGGTATGGATGGACTCGTGGTTGAATGGGTGTTCATATTTTATGACTTTTACCCTATTCCGAGACGTGGGTCCGGGTCGACATTTTTGGACAAATTCTTAATTTCTTGCTAAAGTCTTGTTTCATTAATTAGACTAGCTTATTATATCTATATTTATGGTGTGTAATTGCTTTTGGCTAGATTTGGGCCATTCGAAGTCGGAAAGTCAAGGAAAAAGCATTCTTACAGATTGATTGAGCTTGGTTCGAGGTAAGTGGCTTGCCTAACCTTGTGTGGGGGAAATCTCCTTAGGATTTGGTACTGTTGTGATACTCCTGTGATATGTGAGTGTCGTGTATGCAAGGTGACGAGTATGTACACAGGCTAATTGTTATAAAACTCAGTTTTTACTGAGTAGTAACCTGTTACATCTTAATTGAGTTATACCAGCATGTGTAGTTATCCTGTTAGCCTAATATCGCATGTCTACGTGTCTTAATTGCTTATTTGAAACCTGTACAACATGCTTAGTTGATTTCCTATTTTTCCTTAACTTGTATTTAGTCTTAAACTATAGGATTTCTTGCTGTAATTGTTGTTCCATCGATTTCGAGCTGTGTGTTTACTTTTGCGACTACAAGACGGTACCTCGAGAGATCCCCTATTGTATATTTACTTTTGGGACTGCGAGGCGATACCTCGGGAGATCCCCTGTCACATATTTACTTTTGGGACTACGAGACGGTACCTCGTGAGATCCCCCTGTATATTTACTTTTGGGACTACGAGGAGGTACCTCTGGAGATTCCAAGTTGAGCATTTACTTTTGGGACTACGAGACGATATCTCGGGAGTGCCCCTGTTATTTATACCTATGTGTTGTGTTGTTATCTTTCTGTAGTTTCTCCTCGTTAAATTTCCAGTCTCTTATTACATTGTTATATTTTCTGCCTTAAATTATTATATACCAGTATGGCCCTGACCTGACCTCGTCACTACTCTACCGAGGTTAGGCTTGGCACTTACTGGGTACCATTGTGGTGTACTCATGCTACTCTTCTGCACATGTTTTGTGTGCAGATCCAGGTACCACCTACCAGCCCTGCTATTAGTTGAGAGTACTTGATGCTGCTTTAGAGACGTCAAGGTATATCTGTCAACGTCACCTCGGAGCCCCCCTCTATTCTTTTTGTGTTGCTTTCCTTATTTTTCCTAGAAACTGATGTATAAAGATAGATAGAACATCTCCTTAGATCTTGTGACTCGTGACTACCGGGTTTTGGGAATTGTGTATACTTGAGTGTTGATTTGCTTGTACATGCCGAACGATATTTTTCTGTTATATAGTTTTCTGTTGAAGTTTAGTTGTTAAATTCTGCTTTTATTTCAATTATTACGCAATTGTTAGGCTTACCTAGTCGTAGAGACTAGGTGCTGCCACGACGCCTTATGGAGGAAGATTTGGGTCTTGACATAGATGCATCTATAGTTCGTGTCGCTTGACCCTCGGCAGTGTACATATTATTCTGGATCGGACCGAACGGCCTCGGCAGAATCATGCGTTATATCGCTAGTAGTCCGGATGTTCACGAGATAAACCTTCCACTGATACCCGTCATTTTTATGGTATTCCTTATTTATTTGATATTGACACTTGGCATTTTCTGAGCTATTAAGGTAGAATATAATGTCGAAAAATTTATACATTAAAAGAAAAATTTGGAAGATTATGAAATTTACAGATTTACCCCACTATTCCTGTGAACTTCATATATGTTATGAATTATTATATTATTTTATTGGAACTCTAGTAAGTGTTGATGTCGATCCCTCGTCACTACTTTTCCGGGGTTAAGCTAGATACTTACTGGGTACACGTTAATTTACGTACTCATGCTACACTTCTGCACTAAATGTGCAGGATCTAACAGGTTCATTTGGTGATCATCTTGGCGCGTATGCACATCTGTTAAGGAGACTTTATGTGAGCTGCAATTCAGGCTACGCATCGCAGTCCACCTAGTCTCCATTGTACTATTTATTTTATTCTGTCTTATTTATATTCTGGACATATGTTGTATTATTATTGTACTCCTTAGAAAATGCCCATGCACTTGTGACACCAGGTTTTGAGGTTATACTAATTGATGCTTAGGGTTTCGTATATTATTATCACCTTTCATTTCTTTTATAAATTACAAATATTGTATATTCTTGTGGCTTGGAAGTGTAAATCTCCGTTTCTTATTAAAATTTGTGATTTCGAAAGTAATAAAATGAGCAATCAAATTGGTAAATCACCGTTGGTTTGCTTGACGACGGCGTTAAGCGCCATCACAATCTATAGTGGATTCTGGGTCGTGACAGATATGATGAAGAAGCAAAAGAAAAAGGTAGACAACCCAAAGCAATCATTTTTACTAACTCCTCACGATCCTTCGTTTTATCATATTTCATAAGTCCTCTAGTATTAGAGTTTAGAGTTACTTGATTTTCATCTAAATCAGAGCCCCATTCTATAGGATGAGTAATTCTCATATAGTGTCCTAGTTCCCCCAAAACTTCCTTCAGTCTTATATTTAAAATCATCTTTACAAATTTTGCATCTAACTCTATCATTATTCGCTATTTCATTAAAATATTTCCAATATTTACTTCTTCTTCTCCGATTACTAGTCGTGGCCACAAGTGACCTGCTACTAGTGCCACAACCACCACCCCTGCTACCAACTCCAACACTACTAGGTGTAAGTGGTGTCTTATCTTCAATTTCTAATTCATTATCTTCTATACCGTAATTTTTCTGTAATTGTTCACAATCTATATTATTATCAGGTGATGTTTAAGAAATATGTGTAAAGTCATTTAAATTACTACTAAAAATCGAAGTAGTACCTCTTTTTTTATTTCCCCGATTAGCAAGCTTATTACAAACTCGTTTTGCAACATTAAACATATTATGAAAATTTAACTAATAATAAAAATTAAATATGCAAATAAAATAATAAATAAGAGAAAGAGTTGTAACTAGTGCACCGAATTTTGCAATAAATTGAACACTTGATGATTTTTGAACTCTTGAAATTGAATTTCGTAACTCCGATGTTACCACGAAGAAACGTCAATTGTTCAAAATTCAAACTTCAAATAATACCATAAATAAAATTTCAAAGAAAATGAGAGTCAAATAGTTGATTGCAATTTAGGTGAAGAATGAGAGAATAACAATTGAGAATATTTTTTCGAGAATTGAGAGATGAATGAAGAAATGAAGGGAGGGGGGGGAGGTCTATTTATAGTTTTTCAAAAGGCTAAATTAGTAAATAATAAAAGTATTATTTAAAAACAAAATGCCCAAAAAGGCTATTCTTGCAAATTAGCCATTGGGCAACGGTCAAAATGGCAGCTGACCGTTGCCAACGATCAACTTTATAAAAAAATAAAAAATAAAAAAATTTGAACTAGCCGTTGAACCGTTTCGGGCCGGTCCGGTTAACCGGTTCCCAAATGACATGATCTTACCGGGTCGTACCGACCCGGTTAACCAGTATCAAAATTCTACCCGGCATAGGCCGGTTCCTGTCCCAACCCAACCCTGCCCGACCCCGTTACTACCGGGCCGATCCGGTCCGGGCTAAAATCGGTCAGGGCCGGCCCAACCTGTTTGACACCTTTAGCCCAGCCTTGAAACTGCCATTCAAAGTACAAAATTCAGACTCAACGCCTGAAGTTTCAATCCCTAGGTTTAAAATAGCTAAACTTTAAATACTTTATAAATTCTAAGTATTTTTTGAATAGTGGTCCTAAAAACGGCAATTTGTGCACTTCCCCCATTTTTTAGTGTTGATTTTCTATAATAAAAAAAATACTACTGATATTTTATTTTTTGTGGCACAATTATGTGAGGAGGTAAAAAGGCTTTTATTTTATCACAATTTTCTTAAGCACTTTTTAAATATTTGAATTATTAACTATATGTTGTTTTATATGGCTTTTAATGTAGTTTTTAAATAAATAAATAATTTATCAAAAAAACTTAAAGAATGAATTCACACAAATCATTATGTAATTTAATGAGTAAGAGTGTTTGATAAAATTTCATGGAAAAACTAAGTGGTTTTGCATAGTGGCAAAGAAGAAACTAGAGATATCTGCAAATAAAGCTAAGTCTTTTGCAATCTTGTAGAGAGGAATTATACATTTTCTGAATAAGAGATATCTTTTTTATTTCTATATCTTAGTTGAGAGTGAGCTGATATTGCTCTCATGCCTGAATGCTATGCCCACTTTCATGTAGGCATCTAAGTTTGCGTATCTAAGATTGCAAAATTGTCATGGAGGCCATGAAGTGATTGATTGATTTCCTAACTTTTTCTCTTAGATGCGTTTATCCTCCTATTTTATTTAATTAGTCGTAGGGTACGCGCCCGTGCCATGAATAAAAACTTTTTAAAAGTCACATAAATACTATTAAGAAAAGTGTCTTGAATTATAAAAAAATTAAATGAAATAATATAATTTACTAAAAATAATAAATATTGATTTTGTTTAGCTAATTTTATAAAGAAATAAATATTATGCCACAGAAGTCCTCATATGCCTTATAGTAATTCTTATACATGAATTTTATTTTTAGTTTAGAAGTCCAAGCAGATGAAGTATAATGTATTAATTTGTATTAACGATGCTATACAACATGTTTGTCTATAACTCTTAAACTTTTTCTAAGAAACAACTTAAAAAGGTTAGTCTAAACCTGATTTTCAAATACCTTTTTCAACTTAACTTTAATTTTCAAACTAAAAATATGCTTTAGTTTGTCACGACCCAAAATTCCCACCTTCGAGACCGTGATAACGCCTAATATTTCACTTGCTAGGCAAGCCAACGTCAGAATAATTTTAGCCATTTTTTTACAATTTAATTTAATTAATAATAAAGAAACCAAATAACTGGAATAAAATCTGAACTAAAGTGAATAAACCAAAATAATAGCGATGTCTAAATACCATCCCAGAACTGGTGTTACAAGTGCACGAGCTACTAGAATAATACAAATAAAGGTCTGAATAAAAATACAGATGTCTGAAAGAAAATACACAGCTAAGATAAGGTAAAAGGGGATTTCAGAGTTGCGAACGCCATGCAACTATACCTCAAGTCTCCTCTGGTAGCTGAATCCGAGCAAGTCTACGGTACACTGCTGGGACCAACTCCGGTATCTGCACAAGAAGTGTAGAGTGTAGTATGAGTACAACCGACCCCATGTACTATGTAAGTTCGCGCCTAACCTTGTCGAAATAGTGATGAGGCTAAGGCAGGTGGCTTACATTAACCTGTACGCAATAATAATAATAATAATAATAATAATAATAATAATAATAATAATAATAATAATAATAACAAGAATAGAGGTAAAATAGGTAACTCATATCAACAATAGAGGCCAATTCAGCAGTCACAATCAATTATTATTTTTATCATTCCGTTGCGGCATGCAACCCGTTTCCACAATATAATCTTTCAATCAATTCTGTTGCGGCGTGCAACCCGCTCCTCAACAATATCAATTAACATCACTTATACGTGAGACTACTTCAATAAATGCCACAATTAATATGAAACTATAAGACAACAAGGTATACAATAATTATGATTTATGTAGGAAACAAATAGGGACAAGTAACAAATAAGTGTGAAATCAGGGAGACAATTTAATATATGAAATACTAAATGTCAAATAGCAATTATGACACAAAAGTCAAATAAGCATGTAGCAATTAAGGCAAGAAATCAAGACATAATAGTAGGCAATGAAAATAAGGGAATCAATTAATATAAAAATTAAGTCATGAAATAAGGCAATTAGTGAAATACGTAAAAGCAAGAAAACAAGCAATTTGATGACATATAGACACTCGTCACCTCGTCTATACGCCACTATATATGAAATTTACGTAACACATAGTTCAAGGGAACTATTCCCTCAAGTCAAGATTAACCACGCCACTTACTATCATGACCCAAAAATCACACCTATCGTGATGACGCCTATCACAATACTAGGCAAGCTGACAACATCAATAAATCATAATTTCTTTTAAATTTGAAACATAATATTTGAATTTCATAGAAAATATCACAAATCACTGATATAAAATATATTCTCAAAACCCGATGTCATTGAGTACATGGGCATCTAAATGATAACAAAGTTTGCCTCCTAAAAACACTGTCTGAAAATATAGAACAGTATAAAACTGAAAGTAAATAGAGAGTAACGACCCGACCGGTCATTTTGAGCATTTACATTTCGCTCGGTAGTTTACGGGCATGAGTAGCTCCATGTGATGCATTATGACTTATGTGAATCGTCGGTTTTGATTTTTCAGGTTATTCGAAATCGAATTAGAAGAATGGATTTTATTGTCGAAGTTTTAAATTAGGAGAGTTGACAAAGTTTGATTTTTTGTGAATTTGAACCCGGAACTGAGTTTTGATGATTCCGTTAGCTTCGTTGGGTGATTTTGGACTTTGGAGCGCGTCCGGATTGTGATTCGAAGGTCCGTAATGGAATTTGGCTTGAGTTGGCGAAAGTTGAAATTTTGGAAAGTTTGAACGGGAGTGAACTTTTTGATATCGGAGTCGGAATTCGATTCTGAAAATTGAAATAGGTCCGTAATATAAAACGTGACGGGTATGCAAAATTTGAGATCAATCGGATGTAATTCGATAGGTTTCGGCATTAGTTGTGGAAGTTGAAGTTTCAAAGTTCATAGATTTCGATTTGAGGTGCGATTCATCATTTCGATATGGTTATGCATGATTTGAGGCCTCGAGTAGGTCCATGTTATGTTATTGGACTTGTTAGTTTATTCGGATGGGGTCCCGAGTGGTCCGGATGAGTTTTGGACGAGGTTCATATCATTTTCACTTAATGTGCAAAGGTGGAGGCTGTTGGTTCTGGTATAATCGCACCTGCGGTTGGTTTGCACAGGTGCGATGGCCGTAGAAGCGACAAAGGCATCGCAGATGCTAGAATAGTGTTGGGTGAGGAAGACCATAGAAGCGGAGATTTGGGTGCATATGCGATGCCGCAGGTGCGGTAGCTCGAGCGCAGGTGCGGAGTTGGAGGGTGTCAGCAGAGGTCGCAGGTGCGATGTGATTTCCGTACCTGCGATGGCACAGATGCGGGCAGTGAGTTGCAGAAGCGAATATGGTGAGGAAGCCGGTCAGCGCAGGTGCGAGGTGTTTTCGCAAAAGCGGTGGTCGCAGCTGCGACGAATTTTCCGCAAATGCGGATGTGCTAGGCAGAATGTTATATACAATGGTTTGCGATTTTGGCTTCATTTTTACATTTTCAAGCTCGGATTGAGGCGATATTTGGAGCAATTTTCACCATATGAATTGAGGTAAGTGTTCTCTACTCAGTTTTGGTTATATTCCATGAATATAATTTCGATTTTAGCTTTTGGTTGATGAATTTTAACGAGGAAATTGGGGGTTTTGGTCTAAAGTTTCATAATATGAATTTTCGAGTTTTGAACATTGAATTGGAGTCGGATTTGAGTGAAACTAGTATGGTTGGACTCGTAATTGAATGGGTTGTTGAATTTTGTAAATTTTGTAAATTTTGTCGGGTTCTAAGGTGCGGGCCCGGGTTGGGCTTTGGGCCGATTTCAGGATTTTGGTTCAAGATTTGATCTTTTTCGATAGGGATTGGTTCCTTTAGCATTGTTTGATGTACTTGAGTTGTTTAAGGTTAGTTTTAAGCCGTTCGAAGGTCGGAATGCGCAGTATGGCATCTTTGGAGTGCCTCTTGGCTTGTTCGACAGTGGTATTGGCTTGTTCGAGGTAAGTAACTCTTCTAATCTTAGTGCTGAGGGTATGAAAACCCTGAAATACGTGTTATGTAATTGGTATTGAGGCGACGCACATGCTAGGTGATGGGCGCGCACCATATGAATTGGGACTCTGTTGTTTCCATAACACTGTCTAGTGGTCTTACTTTATTGATATCCGTGTTTTCATCATGTGATAAAGTAGTTAAGCTGTCAATCATGCTAGATATCATGTTTAGGCATTTTGTCGATATTGTTTGGACCCATAGTGGTCGTTTCTTATTTTCATCTCACTGATATTTCGTACTCAATCATATTCATGCATTCATATCATATCTCAGTTATTTATTGATACATCATATCATTATTGTCGGACTAGTTTCATGACATTGTGAGTCCGTGAGAGAGACTGGAGAGATTGATGACTGAGTGAGGCTGAGGGCCTGAGTGAAAGTGATATTTCAGGATCGGGCTGCACGCCGCAGCATGTTATATTGATTATATTTTATTTGATCGGGCTGCACACCGCAGCGATATATTTATTACATTCTGTGGATTGGGTTGCACACTGCAACCAGCTTTATGGCTACTTATATGATTGGGTCGGGCTGCACGCCGCAACGATATAGCGTTTGGGCTGAAAGGAGCCCCTCCGGAGTGTGCATACCTTTAGTGAGTGCAGTCGACTATAAATAGGGATTGCATTGTACGCCGCAATGGGTATGGTACAATGCTGAGTGTTTGATTGTGCCGAGCATAGTGAGAGTGAGAATGCGAGATAGTGAGATTGAGTACTCTAAGAGTGTGAGTACATGAGCTCATCATCTAGATGCATTGCATTTGTCATGCGTACTTGAGATACATGTATAGAGGTGCCTTTCCTTCTGCTACCCTATTTTGGAGACATTTATGATTTTACCTGTATCTTGACATGTAGGCATAGAGAAGTACCTTCCTCATGCTATCTGAAAATGAAACATCTTACTGTTTGCTGAAAGGAGTTTTGGGAAAAATCACAGTTTTCAAACTTACTCGTATATTGGCTTTTCGGTAAAAGATTTGGATTTTCACTGAGATACTTGAAAAGAAATGCCTATTTTTCTGAAACTGTAAAAGAACTAAGCCTTTTATTTATGAGATACTCGTTTGTTACTTATACTATGCTGTTATGAACTGTTGTGGAATATTGGTGTTGGACCCGACCCCTTTTTGTTAGCTCGTCACTACTTTCAACCTAAGGTTAGGTTTGTTACTTATTGAGTACATGGGGTCGGTTGTACTCATACTACACTTCTGCACCTTGCGTGCAGATGCTGGTTGCTGATGTTGTTGTGTTCGATGGGAGCTGGATTGAATATGTACCTGCGTTCTGATTGTAGCTGCCCCTTGTTCGTGGTAGCCTTAGATCTAAAAAACTTTGTTTATGTAATTTTCAAACAGACTATGTATTTATTTCATTCTGCTTTGTAAACTCTATTCTTAGAAGCTCATGATTTGTACTACCAGTTCTTGGAGAATGTATTAGATTAAGATATTTCTTTACTTAATTGCTTTATTAATTGTTATTGGAATTGGTTAGTGGTTAATTAGCTTACCTAGTGGGTTGGGTTAGGTTCCATCACGACTAGTAGGATTTTGGGTCGTGACAAGCTGGTATCAGAGCTCTAGGTTCATAGGTTCTACAAGTCATTCATAGAGTCTTGCAGATCGGTATGATGACGTCCATACGTATCTTCGAGAGGCTACAAGACATTTAGGATATACTTCCCATCTTTTTTTCCTTATCGTGCGACAATGATTCAGCTTGAAGCGTAACCCTTTGAATTTCTTCCACGCATTCGTATGCGCATGTGAGCGCTCGGTATTGGCTGTGCACCGACGTCTTGTGATTCCATGGTTGAGGTGCGAGATGTGATTTTGGCATGCTGATGATGGGCTAGTCTGGAGGACTTGAGGCTGAGTTTTGACTGTAGCTTGAGCACGGAGATTTCGATTGTGTGAGTATGTGCTTTTGGGACTTATAGGTCTAGTGGTGTCCCTATTAGTGGAATTTGTGATTGGATGACTATGTGGTGAGTATGATGAGACTGTGAGATGTGTTCAGATTGTTTGAATGTGACGAGAAGAGTTTACTTGAGATGTAGCAAGGACTATGGGGTGTCTAATTTCTATCTTGATTTGGCGTATGGTCTCGAGTTATGGGTGTGTTGAGGGATCTCTCATGTTGTTTAAGTGGGGGTGAATGTAATGATCCAACCTGTCATTTTGAGCATTGTACTTAGCTTAGTAGTTTACAGGCATGAGTAGCTCCGTATGATGCATTATGACTTATGTGAATCGTCAGTTTTTATTTTTCAGGTTATTCGGAATCGAATTGAAAGAATGGATTTCATTGTCGAAACTTTAAATTGGGAGAGTTGACCAAGTTAGAATTTTTGTGAATTTGAAACCGAAAGGGAGTGTTGATGGTTCCGTTAGCTCCGTTGGGTGATTTTGGACTTCGGAGCGCGTCTGGATTGTGATTCGGAGGTCCGTAGTGGAATTTGGTTTGAAATGGTGAAAGTTGAAATTTTGGAAAGTTTGACAAGGAGTGAAATTTTTGATATGAGGGTCGGAATCCGATTCTGGAAATTGGAATAGATCCGTAATGTGAAATATGACGTGTGCGCAAAATTTGAGGTCAATCGACGTAATTCTATTGGTTTCAGCATCAGTTGTGGAAATTGAAGTTTCAAAATTCATAGATTTCGATTTGAGGTGCGATTCATCGTTTTGATGTGGTTATGCGTGATTTGAGGCATTGAGTAGGTCCGTGTTATGTTATTAGACTTGTTAGTATATTCGGATGGGGTCCCGAGTGGCCCAGATGAGTTTTGGACGAGGTTTAGATCATTTTCACTTAATGTAAAAAGCTGGAGGCTGTTGGTTCTGGTATAATCGCACCTGCGTTGCGCAAGTACGATGGCCACAAAAGTGACAAAGGCGTCGCAGATGCGATAATAGTGCTGGGTGAGGAAGACTGCAAAAGCGAAGATTTGGGCGCATATGCGATGCCGCAGGTGCGGAGTTGGAGGGTGTCAGCAGAGGTCGTGGGTGCGATGTGATTTCCTCACCTGTGATGGCACAGATGCGGGTAGTGAGTCGCAGAAGCAGAAATGGTGAGGAAGCCGGTCAGCACAGGTGCGAGGTGTTTCCGCAAAAGCGGTGGTCGCAGGTGCGACAAATTTTCTGCAAATGCGGATATTCTGGGCAGAATGTTATATACAAGTGTTTGTAATTTTGGCTTCATTTTTACATTTTCAAGCTCGGATTGTGGCAATTTTTGGAGAAATGTTCACCATATAAATTGGGGTAAGTGTTCTCTACTTGGTTTTGGTTATATTCCATGAATCTATCTTCGATTTTAGCTTTTGGTTGATGAATTTTAAAGAGGAAATTGGGGGGTTTTGGCCCAAAGTTTCATAATATGAATTTTTGAGTTTTGAACATCGAATTGGAGTTGGATTTGAGTGAAACTGGTATGGTTGGACTCGTAATTGAATGGGTTGTTGAATTTTATAAATTTTGTTGGGTTCCGAGGTGCAGGCCTGGGTTGGGAGTTTGGCCGATTTCAGGCTTTTGATTCAAGATTTGATCTTTTTCGATCGGGATTGGTTCATTTAACATTGTTTGATGTACTTGAGTTATTTTTGGTTAGTTTCGAGCCGTTCGAAGGTCGGAACATGCGGGATGGCATCTTTGGAGCACCACTTGGCTTGTTCGGCAGTGGTATTGGCTTATTCGAGGTAAGTAACTCTTCTAATCTTATTGCTGAGGGTATAAAACCCCGAAATACGTGTTATATGATTGGTATTGAGGTGACGCACATGCTAGGTGACGGGCGTGTGGGCGCGCACCATGTGAATTGGGACTATGTTGTTTTCATGGCACTATATAGTGGTCTTATTTTGTTGATATACGTGTTTTCATCATGTGATAAAATGGTTATGCTGTCAATCATGCTAGATATCATGTTTAGGCATTTTACCGATATTGTTTGGACCCATAGTGGTCGTTTCTTACTGTCATCTCACTGATTTCACTGATATTTCGTACTCAGTCATATTCATGCATTCATATCATATCTCAGTCTCAGTTATTTATTGATACATCATATCATTATTGTCGGTCTAGTTTCATGACATTGTAAGCCCGTGAGAGAGACTGGAGAGATTGATGACTGAGTGAGGCCGAGGGCCTGAGTGAGAGTGATATTTTGTGATTGGGCTGCACGCCGCAACATTTTATATTGATTGCATTTTATAGGATCGGGCTGCAAGCCGCAACGATATATTGATTACACTTTGTGGATCGGATTGCACACCGCAACGAGCTTTATGGCTACTTATATGATTGGGTCGAGCTGCACGCCGCAGCAATATAGCGCTTGGGCTGAAAGGAGCCCCTCCGGAGTCTGCACATCCTAGTGAGCGCAGTCGACTATAAATAGGGATCGGGCTGCACGCCGCAGCGAGTATGGTACAACACTGAGTATTTGAGTGTGCTGAGCATAGTGAGAGTGAGAATGGGAGACAGTGAGATTGAGTACTCTGAGAGTGTGAGTATGTGAGCTCATCATCGAGATGCATTGCATTTGACATGCGTACTTGAAATACATGTATAGAGGTGCCTTTCCTTCTGCTACCCAGTTTTGGGGACATTTATGATTTTACTTGTATCTTGACATGTAGGCATAGAGAAGTACCTTCCTCATGCTATCTGAAAATGAAACTGTCACGGTCCAATTTCACCTATAGGTCGTGATGGCGCCCAACACTACAACTAGGCAAGCTGAGTTAATAAATTAAGCATATATTGACAAAATTTAAAACCAAGAAAAATAATAAAGCCCAAATTCTACCAATGTGTGTGCTAAGACCTGGTGTCACAAGTGTATGAGCATCTAGTAGATTATACAAAAACCTCAAATACTGTCTAAAATAAAATAGATAGAATGAAAAAAATACAAGGAGAGACACTAGTAGCTGCAAAACGGCTCAGAAAGGCAGTTCACCCCTATGCCCCTGGATAGCATAGGTGTAAGACGATAGGCCCCCCCCACTAGTACTTATCTCAGGTCCTGCACAAAAAGTGCAGCAAGTGTAGTATGAGTACGTAAACAATGTGTACCCAGTAAGTATCAAGCCTAATCTCGAAGTGGTAGAGACGAGATGGCCGACTTTGACACTCACTATGAGTCAATAATAATAACTGAAATACAATTAGAATATCTAAATCAGCATGATTCACAGAATTTAAAATAATTTATTTAGCCAGCGGAAATAATCAAATTCCTTAAAATGCAACAATTCTCAATATATTAATTAAATTCCTTCAATTCAAATAATTTCCAATTTATCAGTTAATCTCATTTACAGGAATAACAATTAATTCCTTAACAAGCAAGAATAATAATTCATTAAATTTTAAAGATTCTCCAATTTATCAATTAGCTTCGCAAGCTTGAAATAACTATTAAAGTGTCGTGTAATTATTATTATTAAGCACGATTTCTGCCGAGAACGTACGGCCCGATCCAGAGTGTCGTGTACACTGCCGAGGGACGTACGACACGATCCATAAATGCATCTATCCTGCCAAAGCGTTCGGCCCGCTCTACAAGAAAGGAGGACATTTTCTTATGTACCTTCGAAAGGATAATATATTTATTATAAGATAAATTCGGGAGGAGAACAATATATATATATATATATATATATATATATTCATTAATATTAATTAAATAAAGAATACAATGTACATAAGTAATTCATGCTTTGAGTCCTAAACTACCCGGACTTTAGCATTAATAGTAGCTATGCATGGACTCTCGTCACCTCGTGCGTACGTAGCCCCCGCAATTAGCAATAATTATTCAATTTAATCCCTATGGGATAATTTCTCCCTCACAAGATTAGACAAAAGACTTACCTCGTCTCAAAGTCCATTTTCCGATTATCGCGTCACGTAAAATTCTCGATTTGATGCTGAAAAATTCTAAACTATCGAAAAGTAATATAAAATAATTAATATATGTTCAATAATTCAAAATTCATCTATTAAATAAATTACCCTATCCAAAATGGTAAAATTCTTACAATTCACCACGGGCCCACGTGTCCGGATTCCGAAATTGTTTTGATGGAAACGTTACCCATAATCTTAGGAACATACATATATGATTTTTTACTAAGTTCCATAACACAATTCATGGTTAAATCTGATTTTTGTCAAACACCTAGGTTTTCACCTAAATCCATAATTTACATGTTATAATATACTAATAATCTATGTATGTAACTCATGTTATGTAGGAATTACTTATCTCAAAGTGCTAGGTGAAAACCCTCTTTCAAAAGCTCCAAGAATCGCCCAAGAGATGAAAGAAAAGTGAGATAAATGGCCTAAATCGCGCATTAAATGAGCTGGGCACATGCCTCTAATGTCACATTTGCGACACCAGGTTCGCAAATGCGAGGGTCGCAAATGCGACACAACTCTCGCAAATGCGAAGCTTGGCCTTCAGCTGCTGGGGTCGCAAATGCGACCAAAGAGTCACAAATGCGAACTCTGCTGGGATCGCAAATGCATCAAATGTGTCGCAAATGCGAACACTGCCTAGGTCGGACATCTTCGCAATTGCGAAGCCCTTCTCGCAAATGCGAGGTTCGCATTTGCGAACAATTTTTCGCATTTGCGAGACCTGCAACTGCTGCCAAGAAACACCAGAAAACTGATGTATTTCATTCCTTTCGAACGTCTGAAACTCACCCAAGCCCTTGGGGCTCCACACCAACTACACCAACAAGTCTTAAAACATCATACGAACTTAGTCGAAACCTCAAATCACATCAAACAATGCTAAAACCATGAATCATCCTCCAATTCAAGCTTAATGAAACTTAAAATTTCCAACTTCTTCATTTGCTACCGAAACCTATCAAATCAAGTCCGATTGACCTAAAATTTTGCACACAAGTCATAAATGACATAACAGAGCTATGAAAATTTTTAGAACTGGATTTCGACTCCGATATCAAAAAGTCAACTCCACTGTCAAACTTCCAAACTTAAATTTCTATTTTAGCCATTTCAAGCCTAATTTAACTACGGACTTCCAAATAAAATTCCGAACACGCTCCTAAGTCCAAAATCACCATACGGAGCTGTTGGAATTATCAAAATTCTATTCCGAGGTCGTTTTCCCAAAATGTCGACCGAAGTCAAACTTAGCACTTTAAGGCCAACTTAAGGAACCAAGTGTTCCGGTTTTAACCCAAACACTTCCAAATCCCGAACGAACCATCCCCGCAAGTCATAAATCATTAAAAGCACATATGGGAAGTTTTATTTTAGGGAAAGGGGTTCTAAAAGTTAAAATGACCGGTTGGGTCATTACATTCTCCACCTCTTAAACAAACGTTCGTCCTCGAACGGGTTTAGAATTGTACCTGAAGTGCTGAATAAGTGTGGATATCTGCTCCGCATGTCTATCTCGTCCTCCCAAGTCGATTCCTTAACTGGTTGGCCCCTCCACTGGACCTTTACTGCAGAAATCCTCTTGGACCTCAACTGGCGAACATGTTTATCAACAATGGCAAATGGATCTTCTTCATAACCCAAGCTCTTATCTAGCTGAACTGTGCTGAAGTTCAACACATGTGATAGGTCGGCATGATACTTCCGGAGCATAGATACATGGAAAATCGGATGAACTCCCGATAGACTAGGAGGCAATGCAAGCTCATAAGCAACCTCTCCAACTCGTCTCAACACCTCAAATGGGCCTATAAATCTTGGGCTCAACTTGCCTTTCTTACCGAATCTCATAATTCCCTTCCTCGGCAAAACCTTCAAGAGATCTTTTTCACCTACCATAAATGATAAATCACGTGCTTTCTGATCCGCATAACTCTTCTGTCTTGACTGTGCTGTACGAAGTCGCTCCTGAATCAACTTTACCGTTTCCAAGGCATCCGTTACCAAATCAGTACCATATAACTTAGCCTCACCAGGCTCAAACCATCCGATAGGTGAATGGCATCGACGGCCATATAAAGCCTCAAATGGAGCCTTCTCGATGCTGGATTGGTAACTTTTATTATAAGGAAACTCGGCCAAAGGCAGGAAACGATCCCACTGACCTCCAAAGTTAATCATACATGCCCTAGGCATATCCTCCAAAATCTGAACTGTCCGCTCTGACTGGCCGTCTGTCTGTAAATGAAAGGCTATGTTGAGCTCTACACGAGTCCCTAATTCACTCTGTACTGCTCTCCAGAAATGTGAAGTAAACTGAGGGCCTCTATCTGATATGATGGAAATTGGCACATCGTGCAACCGAACTATATCCTGAATATAAATCTGGGCCAACCTCTCTGAAGTATACGTAGTCACAACAGGAATAAAATGTGCCGACTTGGTCAACCTGTCAACAATCACCCAAACTGCATCAAACTTCCTTAAGGTCCGCGGCAACCCAACTACAAAGTCCATAGTAATTCGTTCCCATTTCCACTATGGTATGGTCATCTGCTGAAGTAGACCACCTGGCCTCTAGTGCTCATATTTAACTTGCTGGCAATTTAGACACTTAGCTACATACTCAACTATGTCCTTTTTCATTCGTCGCCACCAATAATGCTGCCTCAAGTCCCGATACATCTTCGTAGCACCTGGATGAATAGAGTACCGAGAACTATGTGCCTCATCCAGGATCTTTTTCCTCAGTTCATCCACATTAGGAACACACAGACGATCCTGGAGTCGCAAAACACCATCCGCACTAATAGTAACTTCCTTTGAACCACCTCGTAGTACCATTTCTCGAAGAACCATTAAGTGTGGGTCGTCATACTGGCGAGCCTTGATCTGTTCAAATAGTGAAGACTGAGCTACAACACATGCAAGAACTCAGCTGGGCTCTAAAATGTCCAACCGCATAAGTCTGTTGGCCAAGGACGTAATATCCAAAGCTAATGGCCTCTCCTCTGCTGAAATGAAAGCCAAACTACCCATACTCTCCGCCTTTCTACTCAAGGCGTCTGCAACCACATTTGCTTTGCCCGGATGATACAAGATAGTAATATCATAATCTTTTAGTAACTCAAGTCATTTGCGCTGTCTCAGATTTAGGTCCCTTTGCTTGAACAAATGCTACAAACTGCGATGATCAGTGTAAACTTCACAAGACACCCCATAAAGATAATGCCTCCAAATCTTAAGGGCGTGAACAATCGCAGCTAACTCCAAATCATGTACCTGATAATTCTGCTCGTGGGGCTTCAACTGATGTGAAGCATATACAATAACTCGCCCTTCCTGCATTAATACACAACCCAAACCAACGCGCGAAGCGTCGCAATACACTGTATACATTCCCGAACCGGAAGGTAACACTAACACTGGTGTTGTAGTCAATGCTGTCTTGAGCTTCTGAAAGCTTGACTCACAATCATTGGACCATCGGAACTGAACACCCTTCTAGGTTAATTTGGTCAAAGGTGCTGTAATAAATGAAAAACCTTCCACAAACCGATGACAATAACCTGCTAAACCCAGAAAACTCTTGATTTCAGTCGCCGAAGTGGGACGATGCCAATTCTGAACTGCCTCAATCCTTTTGGGATCAACTTTAATACCTTCACCAGATACAATATGTCCCAAAAATGCTATAGACTCTAGCCAAAACTCACATTTTGAGAACTTAGCATATAGCTTTTGTTCCTGCAATGTCTGAAGCACTACTCTCATATGCTGCTCATGCTCCTCCTTACTGCGGGAGTAGATCAAAATGTCATCAATGAAGACAATGACAAATGAATAAATATATGGCCTGAATACCCTCTTCATCAGATCCATAAACGCCGTCGGGGCATTAGTTAAACCGAAAGACATCACCAGAAACTCATAATGACCATATCTATTACAGAAAGCAGTTTTCGAAACATTCGAATCTCGAATCTTCTACTGATGATATCCCGACTTCAAGCTGATCTTAGAGAACACCCTAGCACCTTGCAACTGGTCAAATAGGTCATCAATACGCGGTAACATGTACTTGTTCTTAATAGTAACTTTGTTTAATTGGCGATAATCAATACACATTCGCATTGTGCCATCTTTCTTCTTCACAAATAATATCGGTGCACCCCAAGGTGATACACTCAGTCTGACAAACCCTTTGGCTAGTAACTCTTCAAGCTGTTCTTTCAACTCTTTCAATTCTTTCAGAGCCATGCGATACAGTAGAATAGATATAGGCTGAGTATCTGGAGCCAAGTTAATACATAAATCAATATCATGATCAGATGGCATACCTGGAAGATTTGAAGGAACTACATCGGAGAACTCCCGAACTACATGCACTGAATCAATAGCTGAAATCTCTGCGATGGTATCCCGAACATATGCTAGATAAGTTAAACAACCCTTCTCAACCATGTGTTGAGCCTTTATAAAAGAAATAACCCGATTAAATAAACTAACCGACGGACCCTTCCACTCCAACCTAGGTAAAGATGGAATATCCAAGGTAACCGTTTTGGCATGACAATCTAGAATAACATGATATGGAGATAACCAGTCCATACCCAGAATAATTTAAAAATCGATCATCTCGAGTAATAAGGGATCTACTCTAGTTTTATAACCACATAATGTAATAATACAAGACCGGTAGATCCGATTCACAATAACAGAATCGCCTATAGGAGTGGACACATAAACAGGAGTACTCAAGGACTCATGAGAAACACCCAAGAATAGAGCAAATAAAGATGACACATATGAATACGTGGATCATGGATCAAATAATACTGAGGTATCTTTGCCGCAAACAGAAATAATACCTATAATCATAGCATCTGAGGCCTATCCATCTGGTCTAGCCGAAAAATCATAGAACCGAGCTGGAGCGCCAACTGGCTGGCCTCCGCTTGGCTGACCTCCACCTCTCCTCCACCTCTTGGTGGTCGGACTACTGGTGGAGCAACTGGTCCGGTAAGCATAGGCTGTTGACCCTGCTGTACTGGTCTACCCTGAAGCCTGGGGCAAAATCTCCGCATGTGACTGGGATCCCCGCACTCGTAACAACTCTTCGGTGCGATGGGCTGCTGACTAAGTGTCTGGCCCTAGGGAACTGAATACCCATCGGGAGGACCCTGAATAACTAGTGGGCGGTAAGAACTCTCTGGTATAACACTAAGATAAGGTTGCACTGGAGTACCCCGAGGAGGTGGTGGTGCTGGAAATAGGGGTCTGCTGGATTGCCCCCTCACGAATTGACCTCTGCCCCTAGACGGAGCACCTATGAACTCTCCAGAGTACCTGAACCGTTTATCTCTCATAATCTACTCTCGGCTCCGCTGACGTATACCCTCAATCCTGCGGGCTATCTCCACAACTAGCTCATAAGAAGTACCCATCTCAACCTCTCGAGCCATAGTGGCCTGAATACCAGTATGTAAACTGGCTACAAACCTCCGCACTCTCTCTGCCTTAGTAGGGAGTATCATAAGTGCATGGAGAGATAATTTAGAAAACATCGCCTTATAATTGGTCACTGACATCTGACCCTGCTGGAGCTACTCAAACTGAAACCGCAACTCTTCCTTCTGGGAGGATGGAATATACCTGTCCAGAAAGATATGGGTAAACCTGTCCCAAGTCATGGGAGGAGAATCTGTTGGTCTGCTTAGAACATAAGACTGCCACCATCTACGGGCCCTGCCATCTAGCTGAAAAGTAGCGAAGTCAACCCCATGAGATTCCAATATCCTCATGTTGTGCAGTCTGTCCCTGCAACGATCAATGAAGTCTTGTGGATCCTCATGTCGCTCACCCCCAAAGACAGGAGGATGTAGCCTAGTCCATCGGTCCAATAGTTTCTGAGGATCAACGGCTACAGCTGGCCTGGGCTCAGGTGTAGCTGCTGCCACTGGCTGGACTCCACCCACGGGTAGTGCACCCTGGGTCTGATATACAACAGCTTCATGTCCATGAGCCTGCGCGGTAGGGGTCTGTGCGCCCCCGCCCGCCTGAGATGTGGCTGGGTCTGTTAGAAATAAACTGGCCTGAGTCATATTGTCCATGAACTGCAGCATACGACCCATGACATCCTAAAATCCCGCTGCAGATGTGAAATCCACCGGAGCTGGCTTTGCCACAGGCACCTCATCTTGTTCTTCAACAATGGGGTTCTCTGCTGGACCCACTGGCGGCATAACTGGAACAGTCCTGGGACGTCCTCGCCCTCTACTACAGGCTGGAGCCCTCCCTCGGCCTCTAGCAACTGGGGGAGTAGCTCTTCTCTAGTCTGGAACCTCATTCGAGCGTGTTCTCACCATTTGTGAGAGAATAAGAGAAGGATATTTAGTACTACACTAATTGCATGATGGAATATAAAGAAATGTAGTTTTCCTAACACCATATAGCCTCTCGAAGATAAGTACAGACGTCTCCGTACCGATCTGCAAGACTCTATTTGGTCTGCTCATAACTTGTGAGACCTACGTGAACCTAGTGCTCTGATACCATGTTGTCACGACCCAATTTTACCTATAGGTCGTGATGGCGCCCAACACTGTAGCTAGGCAAGCCAAGTTAATAAATTAAGCATATATTGACAAAATTTAAAATCAAAAAAAATAATAAAGCCCAAATTCTACCAATGTGTGTGCCAAGACCTAGTGTCACAAGTGTATGAGCATCTAGTAGATTATACAAAAACCTCAAATACTGTCTGAAATAAAATAGACAGAATGAAAAAATACAAGGAGAGACACTAGTAGCTGTAGAACGGCAACTCATCCCTATGCCCCTGGATAGCGTGGATGTAAGACGATAGGTCCCCCACTAGTACTTGCCTCAGGTCCTGCACAAAACGTGCAGCAAGTGTAGTATGAATACGTAAACAACGTGTACCCAATAAGTATCAAGCCTAATCTCGAAGTTGTAGAGACGAGATGGCCGACTTTGACACTCACTATGGGTCAATAATAATAACTGAAATACAATTACAATATCTAAATCAGCATGATTCACAGAATTTACAATAATTTATTTAGCCAGCAGAAATAATCAAATTCCTTAAATTGCAACAATTCTCAATATATTAATTAAATTCCTTCAATTTAAATAATTTCCAATTTATCAATTAATCTCATTTACAGGAATAACAATTAATTCCTTAACAAGCAGGAATAATAATTCATTAAATTTCAAAGATTCTCCAATTTATCAATTAGCTTTGCAAGCTTGAAATAACTATTAAATTATCATGTAATTATTATTATTAAGCACGATTTCTGCCGAGGACGTACGACCCGATCCAGAGTGTCGTGTACACTGCCGAGGGACGTGCGGCACGATCCATAGATGCATCTATCCTGCCGAGGCGTTCGGCCCGCTCCACAAGAAAGGAGGAAATTTTCTTATGTACCTCCGGAAGGAGAGTATATTTATTATAAGATAAATTCGGGAGGAGAACAATTTCTTTTTAACAATTAATTAATTTAAACAGAAAATCATGCATATGAGATTTTCATCCTTTAATATATTTATCTAACAATTCACAATATATATATATATATATATATATATATATATATATTAATATTAATTAAATAAAGAATACAATGTACACAAGTAATGCATGCTTTGAGTCCTAAACTATCCGGACTTTAGCATTAATAGTAGCTACGCACGGACTCTCGTCATCTCGTGCGTACGTAGCCCCCGCAATTAGCAACAATTGTTCAATTTAATCCCTATGGGGTAATTTTCCCCTCACAAGATTATACAAGAGACTTACCTCGTCTCAAAATCCAGTTTTCGATTATCGCGTCGCGTAAAATTCTTGATTCGATGCCGAAAAATCCGAAACTATCCAAAAGTTATATAAAATAATTAATATATGTTCAATAATTCGAAATTCATCTATTAAATAAATTACCCTATCCAAAATGATAAAATTCCTAAAATTTACCCCAGACCCACGTGCCCGGATTCCAAAACTTTTTAGATGGAAACGTTACCCATAATCTTAGGAACATAAATATATGATTTTTTACTAAGTTCCATAACAAATTTTGTGGTTAAATTTCATTTTTGTCAAACACCTATGTTTTCACCTAAATCCATGATTTTCACTAATTTACATGTTATAATCTACCAATAATCTATGTATGTAACTCATGTTATATAGGAATTACTTACCTCAAAGTGCTAGGTGAAAACCCTCTTCCAAAAGCTCCAAGAATCGCCTAAGAGATGAAAGAAAAGTGAGATAAATGGCCTAAGTCGCACATTAAATGAGCCAGACACCAGGTTCACAAATGCGAGGGTCGCAAATGCGACACAACTCTCGCAAATACGAAGCTTGGCATTCAGCTGCTGGGGCCGCAAATGCGACCAAAGAGTCGCAAATACGAACTCTGCTGGGATCGCAAATGCATCAAATGTGTCGCAAATGCGAACACTGCCTAGGTCGGACTTCTTCGCAATTGCGAAGCCCTTCTTGCAAATGCGAGGTTCGCATTTGTGAACAATTTCTCGTATTTGCAAGACCTGCAACTGCTGCCAAGAAACACCAGAAAACTGACGTATTTCATTCCTTCCGAACATCCGAAACTCACCCGAGCCCTTGGGGCTCCACACCAACTATACCAACAAGTTCTAAAATATCATATGAACTTAGTTGAAACCTCAAATCACATTAAACAATGCTAAAACCATGAATCATCCTCCAATTCAAGCTTAATGAAACTTAAAATTTCCAACTTCTTTATTCGCTACTGAAACCTATCAAATCAAGTCCGATTGACCTCAAATATTACACACAAGTCATAAATGACATAACGGAGCTATGAAAATTTCCAGAACTGAATTCTGACTCCGATATCAAAAAGTCAACTACGCGGTCAAACTTTCAAACTTAAATTCCTATTTTAGCCATTTCAAGCCTAATTTAACTACGGACTTCCAAATAAAATTCCGAACACGCTCCTAAGTCCAAAATCATCATACGGAGCTGTTGGAATCGTCAAAATTCTATTCCGGGATCGTTTTCTCAAAATGTTGACCGAAGTCAAATTTAGCACTTTAAGGCTAACTTAAGGAACTAAGTGTTTCGGTTTCAACCCAAATACTTCCAAATCCCGAACCAACCATCCCCGCAAGTCATAAATTATTAAAATAATACATGGGAAGTTTTATTTTAGGGAAGGGGGGTTCTAAAAGTTAAAATGACCGGTTAGGTCATTACAGAAACATCTTACTATTTGTTGAAGGGAGTTTTGGGAATAATCACAGTTTTCAAACTTACTCGTATAGTGGCTTTTCAGTAAAAGATTTGGATTTTCACTGAGATACTTGAAAAGAAATGCCTATTTTTCTGGAACTGTGAATGAACTGAGACTTTTATTTTTGAGATTCTCGTTTGTTACTTGTACTATGCTGTTATGAACTGTTGTGGAATATTAGTGTTGGACATGACCCATTTTTGTTAGCTCGTCACTACTTTCAACCTAAGGTTAGGTTTGTTACTTATTGAGTATATGGGGTCGGTTGTACTCATATTACACTTTTGCACCTTGCGTGCAGATATTGGTTACTGATGTTGCTGTGTTCGATGGGAGCTGGATTGAAGATGTACCTGCATTCCGGTTGTAGTTGCCCTTTGTTCGTGGTTGCCTTAGATCTATAAAACTCTGTTTATGTACTTTTCAAACAGACTATGTATTTATTTCATTTTGGCTTTGTAAACTCTATTCTTAGAAGCTCATGATTTATACTACCAGTTCTTGGGGAATGTATTAGATTCAGATATTTCTTTACTTAATTGTTTTATTAATTGTTATTGGAATTGGTTAGTGGTTAATTGGCTTACCTAGCGGGTTGGTTTAGATGCCATCACGACTAATTAGATTTTGGGTCATGACAGAGAGAGTCAAGGTCTGCAGATGCCAAGTAGCTACATCGATAAACTCCAACAAATAAAACTCCGAGAACTAACAACCGTCGTGTCCAGAAGTACATGGGTCTGCACACGAGGTGTAGGGTGTAGTATGAGTACAATCAACTCAGCAAGTAACAATACTAAATAAAGAACCGGAAGTAGTGACGAGTTTCACAGCTGAGTCCAATTACAGTAATTTCCAACATAATAAGGTAGGCATGCTTTCAAGTTCAACATTTAAGGCCAAAACAATAATTTCATTTCAAGTTCAATTGAAACATAAGATAATATCTCTCAGAAATTTCCAAAAAAAACCCAGTGATATATGACAGCTGAAGTGCAACCGTAATGAAATTAAATACATCCTCTCAGGACCACTGTCACTCGGCCATTCCATTCACTTAGCACTCAGCACTCAGCACTCGCACTCAGTAGGTACCTGTGCTCACTGGGAGTGTGTACAGACTCCGGAGGGGCTCTTTCATCCCAAGTGCTATAATTCGCACGGGCAACTCACGTGCTATAGTATCAATATCTGGATCTGCATGGACAAATCATGTGCTATAGTATAATATCTGGATCCGCACGGACAACTCACGTGCTGCTCGGACAACTCACGTGCTATAGTATAATATCTGGATCTGTACGGACAACTCACGTGCTATAGTATAATATCTCACAATCAGGACCTCGGCCTCACTCAGTCATAAATCTCTCCAGTCTCTCGTGCTCTCAATAATCATGAAATCAGCCAAACAACAATGATATGATGTATCAATAATGAACAATAGAGACTGAGATAAAATAAACAAGTAAACTGTGACTGAGTATAAAACAATAATTAAGCAGATAGTTCAACATGTACACAACCTCCATGGGTCCCTATAGTGCCAACACATAATCTAAATATGATTTGTGGTTCAATTTCTCTACTACATAGAGAATGTACAGATAATAACAGATTATTCAACTACATAGTTCCATGGAATTTGACCAAGTCATAATTCCTACGATGCACGCCCACACGCCCATCACCTAGCATGTGCGTCACCTCAAAACCGATCACATAACACATAATCCGGGGGTTTCATACCCTCAGGATCAAATTTAGAACTGTTACTTACCTCAATCCGAGTAATTCTTTATTCCAATATGCCTTTGCCTCACGAATCAGCCGCCGAACGACTCGAATCTAGTTACAATTAATTCGATTCAATCAATTCAAATTATAGAAATTAATTCCATATGAAAATACTAATTTTCCAACAAAATTTGAAATTGCACTCAAAATCGCCCGTGGGGCCTACGCCTCAGAACTCGACAAAAAAATCACAAACTATGAACGCCCATCTAACCACGAGTCCAACCATATAAATTTCACTAAATTCCGACATCAACTCGACTCTCAAATCTTCAATTAAAGTCTCTGAAGATTTCTACCATTTTCAACCCAATCTTTACCCATTTAAACTCAACTATCTTTTCACAACCTTATTGGTACGTGTAGGTATAAATGATACTCTTACACTCAAGAATCATACTCTCAATCACCCATCTTTACCCAAACTCAAAATTGAAGACTAGGGTTAGAAATTCTTATCTCTTTGAAGCCCTAGCAAGATCCTTGTGAAATCTTCAAACCTTCAACAAGAATTGATGGACAAATGACTAGGTCTTCATTTTCTCTCTCTAAAATGCTCTCACCTCTCTCTAAAATATCAGATGAAACCCTTCAAAATGACCCCTAATAGTGTTTTATAAGAATGGGGTCGGGTTTATAAAACCAGAAAAATAAAGCCCCGAAACACACTCTGCGATCGCATATGTGACCGCATAATGCTTCTGCGGCCCGCAAAATGGATCGCAAAAAGGCCCTCCGGAACTAGGCAATACTGTTTCAGTCTGCGGTCATTATGCGGCCCGTAGACCTATTCTGCGATCGCATAATGCACTGCAAAATAGTTCTGCGGTCGCATAATCGACCGCAAATTTACACTCACACCTGCCCAGCTTCTGCCCATTCTATGACCATTATGCGGCCCGTAGAGTGATTATGCGGCTGCAAAGTGGATCGCAGAAACGCATCTTTCTGCCAAACTTTTTTCCTTTAACTCCCCATGTACACTGTTCAACCCAAAAAGTCTGAGCCACAAAACCTTAATTTCCTTAGCAAAAATTCTCCGGGGTCGTTACACATAAGTCAACATCCGGTCAACCTTTTCAACTTAAGTTCTAAACCTTGGAACTAAGTGTTTCAAATCATTCCAAAACTTCACCGGGCCCGGACCAATTTCCTCGACAAGTCACATAACAATTGTAAAGCATAAATTGAGAAGTTAATGGGGGAACGAGGTTGTAATACTCAAAACGATCGGCCGGATTGTTACACTTACCTTGCTTCGCAATTCAAGTGATCACTCGACCATGGCCTTTCCTTTCGAATTAGTCTCCAAATCAATCAAACCTACCAATTTATTGGCCAACAATACAATTGGAACTTTAGAAATTATTCACAATTCGAAGAAGACTTAATTTAAGTCATTTTCAGAAAAGTCAACCGAAAGTCAAAGCAGGGCACACTTTTTGGAACCCGATAAAAATTCACGGAATCTGAACACCCGGTTCGATACGAGTTCAACCACACAAAAATTATCGAATTCCGACATCGGATCGCCGTTCAAATCTTCATATTTTATTTTTGGAAGATTTTACAAAACCCCCCATTTTCTTCCATTTAATTCACTAATTAATGATGTAAATAAGTATGAAATCAAGAAATATAACTAATTTAGGATAAAGAACACTTACCCAGTTCAAACTCGTGAAAAATTCCTTTGAAATCGCCCAAATCCGAGACTTAAAACTCAAAAATGAGCAAAAATGTTAAACTCCCGAAATTTAAGCAATCTGTCCAGGCAAGTCGCATCTTTCAAATGCGACTTGTCTCATTATTTCCAGGCAAAAACTACAGTACCAGTCTTTAGTAAATCGATCACAACTTTTTGTACAAATGTCCAAATAATGAATAGTTTAGCTTTCTGGAAACTAGACTCAAAGGGCTACAACTGTTATTTTTTGATCATCTCCAAATTCATTATAGGTTGCAAGATATAAGCTTCCAAAGTTAGCTCTGTACAGCAGAAATTCCTCGCGATGCACACTGCTATAGCCAAAAACCAGCAGTTAAAAATGGCCTAGAAATGGTCCGACACCACTCCAAAACTCACCCGAGCCCATCGGGACCCCGTCCGAATATACCAATAAGTATCAAAATATATTACGGACTTACTCGAGGTCTCAAATCACACATAACAACAACGAAACTACAAATTACGCGTCGATTCAGACTTATGAGTTTATGAAATTTTTAATTCTATAACTCGCACCAAAACACGTCAAATCAATTAAGAATGAATTCAAATTTTGCGCACAAGTCCCAAATAACATAACAAAACTACTGAAATTTCCGGAACCACAATCTGAACCCGATATCATCAAAGCCAACTCTCGGTCAAACTTATAAATATTTCAAAACTTCAACTTTCCAATTTTTCTCCCAAAATGCGCCGAATTGTCTTACGGACTTCCAAATCTAAATACGGACATACGCCTAAGTCCAAAATCACCATATGAAACTATTTGAAATCCTCAAAACACCATTCTAGAGTCATTTACATAAAAGTCAAATCTCCGGTTAAACTTTAGAAATTCAAGCTTTATAAAATCAAACCTTTTATTTTTTTCAAAAACTAACGAAAAATGTTCCTACGCACCTCGGAATAACTTCAAATTTTGTATACAAGTCATAAATATTGTTATGAAGCTGATCAAACTCTCGGAATCCAAATCGGGACCCGATATCAACAAAAATCTAATTATGGCCAATTTAGGAATTCTTTAAATTTTTAGATTTCTAGTTTCCGTCAAATGGCGATAATTCGAGTTAGGGAATTTTGAATTCGATTCCGGGCATACGCTCAAGTCCCAAATTACGATAAGGATTCACCGGAATCATTAGAATACTAATCCGGGTAAGTTTGCTCAAAACGTTGACCGAAGTCAACTCAAATGAGTTTTGAAGCACTATTTCACATTTTTATCAATTTTTCACATAAAAGTTTTCCGAAAAATATATGGACTGTGCACGCAAGTCGAGAAAATACTGAATGGTGCTCTTCAAGATCTCGGAGCACAAAATTGAATGTTAAATTTAAAGATAACTTATCGGGCCATCACATAGTTTTACCTATTTACTCCATTTATTGTAAAATAGTTTTATTATTATATATGTATATTATTTTAAAGAAATAGTACATGATTGAAGGGTAAGACTTAAAGAGGATATGTCAATGTCACGACCTGAAATTCTCACTTTCGGACCGTGATTGCTCCTAACATTTCATTTGATAGGCATTTTTAAAATAATTTTTAAATTTATTAATAACAAAGAACAATTGCGGAAGTAAAGTCTGAAATATAGTGAATAATCCATAAAAACAATGGTGTCTAAATATCATCCCAGAATTGGTGTCACAAGTGCACGAGCTTCTAGAATAATACAAATAAAGGTCTGAGTATAATAAAGCTGTCTGAAAACAAACACATAGCTAAAGTAAAAATAGACGGGGACTTTAGAACTGCGGACGCCATGCAGTTATACCTCAAGTATCCTCTGATAGCTGAAATCCGAGCAAGTCTATGGTTCGCCGCTGGGACCAACTCCAAAATCTGCACAAGAAGTGCATAGTGTAGTATCAGTACAACCGACCCCATGTACTGGTATATGCTGAGCCTAACCTCGACGAAGTAGTGACGAGGCTAAGGCATGTCACTTACATTACCTGTACGTAATATTAGTAACAACAACAAATAATAGAAATAATTCAGATAACTCATTTATAATAATTGAAGCCAACTCAACAGTCATAATCCATTTATCATTTCCATCAATTTCCGTTGCAGCGTGCAACTCGCTCTCACAACATATTCAAATTTAATTCTATTGCAGTGTGCAACCCGCTCTCACAATATATTCACATTCCGTTCTGTTGCGGCGTGCAACTCGCTCCTCTAATATATTCATTTTTAATCAAGTCTGTTATATATTTATTTCAATCAAGTATATATATAGACTTTTTAATAAGTCTGTTGCGGCGTGCAATCCGATTCCCCAATATTAACTTTTAATAAGTCTGTTGCGGCGTGCAACCCGATCCTCCAATATGGACTTTTAATAAGTCTGTTGCGGCGTGCAACCCGATCCTCCAATATGGACTTTTTAATAAGTCTGTTGCGGCGTGCAACCCGATCCTCCAATATATCCATTTCAATCAATTCTTATAGAAGAAATTTCCCCAATAAATACAACAATTAATATAAAATTATAAGACAACAAGCATACAATAATTATGATTTAATTACGAAACAAACAATGACAAATAACATTATCATGGAAATCAGGGAGAAAATAGACAGTTTAATATTTAATATGCTAAATGTTAAATAACAATTAAAACACATAATTCAAATAACATGTAACAATTAATGCAGGAATTCAATAATTAATATTTGGCAAAGAATAAGAGAGAAACAATTATTATAATAATTAATTCATGATTTAAAATAATTTATGATTTTTCAAGTAAGCAGGCAAACAATTAATTTTATGACGTATAGACACTCGTCACCTCGCCTATACGTTGTTCACATGCAATTCACATAACAAATAATTTAAGGGTTCTGTTCCCTCAAGTCAAGGTTAACCACGACACTTACCTCGCTTTGTAAATTCCAATCAATTACTCAACCACAACTTTTCCTTTTAAATTCGTCTCCAAAAGCTTCAAATCTATTCATAAACAATTCAATATACTCAATATGAATCATAGGAATTAATTTCATATGAATTTATAAATTTTCCGGATAAAAATCTAAAATTCATTAAAATATTCGACAGTGGGACCCACGTCTCAAATCCCAGAAAAACTCACGAAATCCGAACGCCCGTTCCGCTACGAGTTCAACCATATAAAAATTGTCCAATTCCGATGTCAAATGGACCTTCAAATCTAAATTTTTCGTTTTTGGAAGATTTTAGAAAAATCTGATTTTTCTTCCATTAATTCACGGATTCATGATATAAACTAGTATGGAATCATGAAATATAATCAATATAGGATAAGGAACACTTACCCCAATGTTTCCCGTGAAAATCGCACAAAAATTTGCCTTAACCGAGCTCAAAATGACCAAAATGAGTTAAAATGTCGGACTCTTCGATATATACACTGCCCAGACATTTCCGCACCTGCGGTGCATGGACTCGCACATGCGAGAAAAATCTCGCATCTGCGAAATGGGGCTGCCAGGCGAGGCCTCGCACTTGCAGAGAAAAAGTGCGCACCTGCGCTACCTTTCGCTTCTGCGATTGCCAAGTCCGCTTCTGCAGACGCGCGAGTGCGTGCAAGTTTCCGCACCTGCGGACCTTTGCCCAGGCCGCTTCTGCGATGGAAGGCTCGCTTTTTCGAGCTCGCACCTGCGGTCAAAAATCCGCAGGTACGATTACAACAGAAGGCAAAATTTCAGATTTATCTTAAGTTCAATTCTTGTTCCGATTTTGATTCGAGTCACACTCGGGGTACTTGGGACCCCGTCCGAATATACCAACAAGTCCCATAAAATAATACGGACTTACTCGAGTTCAAAAATCACGTCAAACAACGCTGAAATTACAATTCACACCCTGATTCGAACTTTGAGTTTTAAACTTTTCCTTTTGCAAATCTTGTGCCAAAACATATTAAATGAATCCCGAATGACTTCAAATTTGGCATACAAGTTATAAATTACATAACAGAGCTATTCAAATTTTCAGAATCGGATTCCGGCTCCGATATCAAGAAGTCAACCTCGTGGTCAAACTTGGAAGTCTTTAGCCTTTAAATTGCTAGTTCCGTTAAATGGTCATAACTTGAGCTAGGGACCTCCAAATTAAATTCCGGGCATACGCCCAAGTCCCAAATCACAATACGGAGCTACTAGAATTGTCAAAACACTGATTCAGATCCGTTTGCTAAAACTATTGACCAAAGTCAACTCAGTTAAGTTTTAAAGCTTTATTTCACATTTTAATCCATTTTTCACATGAAAACATTCCGAAAAATTTTACGGACCGCGCACGCAAGTCGAGGAATGATAAAAATGGTGCTTTTCGAGGTCTTAGAACACATAATTACTTATTAACTTTAAAGATGATATATTGGGTCATCACATTCTCCACCTCTAAAATAAATGTTCGTCCTCGAACGGAGTTAGAAAAAGTACCTGAGCTGGAGAAAAGGTGTGGATATTTACTGCGCATGTCTGATTTGGATTCCCAGGTAGATGTCTCTACCGGCTGACCTCTCCATTGCACCCGAACTGAAGGATAATTCTTAGACCTCAACTGTCGGACCTGTCGGGCTAGAATAGCCACTGGCTCCTCCTCGTAAGTTAAATCTTTGTCCAATTAGACTGAGCTGAAATCTAACACATGAGAGGGAACGCCATGATATTTTAGGAGCATAGACACATGGAAAACCGGATGAATCGCTGATAAACTAGGTGATAATGCAAGCCTGTAGGCTACTTCACCCACCCTTTCAAGAATTTCAAAGGGTCCGATATACCTAGGGCTCAACTTGCCCTTCTTTCCGAACCTCATTACACATTTCATAGGTGAAACTCGGAGAAATATTCTTTCTCCAACCATGAAAGAAATATCACGAACTTTACAATCGGCATAACTCTTTTGCCTAGACCGAGCTGTGCAAAGTCGATCCTGAATAATCTTGACCTTATCCAAGGCATCATGTACCAAATTGGTACCCAACAACCGAGCCTCTCCCGGTTCAAACCAACCAACTGGCGATCGACATCACCTTCCGCATAATGCCTCATATGGAGCCATCTGAATGCTCGACTGGTAGCTATTATTATAAGCAAACTACGCAAGTGGCAAGAAATGATCCCAAGAACCTCCGAAGTCTATAACACAAGCGCAAAGCATATCTTCCAATATCTGAATAGTGCGCTCTGACTGTCCGTCTGTCTATAGATGAAATGCTGTACTCAACTCCACCCGCGTGCCTAACTCACGCTATACAACCCTCCAGAAATGTGAAGTAAACTGCGTACCTCGATCTGAAATAATAGACACGGGCACACTGTGAAGGCGGACAATATCACGAATGTAAATTTCAGCTAACCTCTCTGAAGAATAGGTAACTGCCACTGGAATGAAATGTCCTGACTTGGTCAACCTTTCCATAATGACCCAAACTGCGTCAAATTTTCTTTGAGTCCGTGGGAGCCCAATAACAAAATCCATAGTGATACGCTCCCAGTTCCACTTAGGAATTTCTAACTTCTAAAGCAAACCACCAGGTCTCTGATGCTCGTACTTAACTTAATGACAATTCAAACACCGAGCTACATATGCAACTATATCCCTTTTCATTCTCCTTCACCAATAATGTTGCCGCAAATCTTGATAAATTTTGGCGGTACCTGGATGAATTGAATACCTGGAACTGTGTGCCTTTTTAAGAATTAATTCACGAAGCTCATCCACATTAGGCGCACAAATATGACCCTGTATTCGCGGAACCCCATCTTTCCCCACATCAACCTGTTTGGCATCATCGTGCCGCACCGTGTCCTTAAGGACAAGTAAATGAGGATCATCATACTGCCTCTCTCTGATGCGCTCATATAAAGAAGACCGAGTGACTGTGCAAGATAGAACCCAACTAGGTTCTGAAACATCTAACCTCACGAATTGATTAGCCAAAGTCTGAACATCTGCAACTAATGGCCTCTCACCAACCGGAATATATGCAAGACTGCCCATACTCACAGCCTTTCTACTCAAAGCATCGGCCACCACATTGGCCTTTCCGGGGTGATACAAAATGGTAATATCATAGTCTTTCAACAACTCCAACCATATTCTCTACCTCAAATTAAGATCCTTTTATTTGAACAGATACTGAAGGCTACGATGATCAGTAAATACCTCACACGAGACACCGTAGAGGTAATACCTCCAAATCTTCAGCGTATGAACAATGGCTGCCGGTTCTAAGTCATGAACATGATAATTCTTCTTGTGAACTTTCAACTGCCGCGATGCATATGCAATCACCCTGCCATCTTGCATTAATACTGTACCAAGCCCAGTGTGAGATGCATTACAATCTACTGTATACGATCCTGAACCTATGGGAAGTACTAACACTAGCGCCGTAGTCAAAACGGTCTTGAGCTTCTGAAAGCTCAACTCACACTCGTCTGACCATCTGAATGGGACACCCTTTTGGGTTAGTCTGGTCAATGTGCTTGCTATAGATGAAAACCTTCCACGAACCGACGACAATAACATGCCAAACCTAGGAAACTTCGGATCTCTATAACTGAAGTAGGTCTAGGCCAATTCTGAACAACCTCTATCTTCTTAGGATCCACCTTTATGCGTTCTGCTGATACCACATGCCCCAAAAAGGCAACTGAGTCTAACCAAAACTCACATTTTGAAAACTTGGCATATAACTGATTATTCTTCAAGGTGTGAAGCACACTTCGAAGATGCTGCTCATGTTCCTATCGACTGCTGGAGTAAATCAAGATATCATTAATGAATACAACCACAAAAGAATCCAAATAAGGCTTGAACACCCGATTCATCAAATCCATAAATGCTGGTGGGGCATTTGTCAACCTAAATGACATCACTAGGAATTCATAATGCCCATACCAAGTTCGAAAAGCTGTTTTAGGGACATCAGATGCCCTAATCTTCAACTGATGGTAACCAGAACTCAAATCGATCTTCGAAAATACCTTGGCACCCTGAAGCTGATCAAATAAGTCATCAATTCTTGGCAGCGGATATTTGTTTTTGATAGTGGCTTTGTTCAACTGCCGATAATCTATACACATCCGCATAAAGCCATCTTTCTTCTTTACAAATAATACTGGTGCACCCCAGGGCGATACAGTGGGTCTAATGAATCCCTGATCAAGAAAGTCTTGTAACTGCTCTTTCAATTCTTTCAACTCTGACGGGTCCATACGGTATGGTGGAATAGAAATGGGCTGAGTGCCCGGAGCCAAATCAATATAGAAGTCAATATCTCTGTCGGGTGGCATCCCCGGCAAATCTGCAGGAAATACTTCTGAAAATTCACGAACAACTGGTATTGAGTCCATAGAAGGAGCATCAACACTGGGATCGCGAATATAAGCCAAATAGGCTAGACACCCTTTCTCTACCATACGCCGAGCTTTCATATAAGAAATAACCCTACTGGCAGAATGACCAAGAGTTCCTTTCCACTCTAACCGAGGTAACCCCGGCATGGCTAGAGTCACTGTCTTGGCATGACAATACAATATAGCATGATAAAGTGACAGCCAATCCATACCCAATATTATGTCAAAATCTACCATATCAAGAAGTAGAAGATCCACACTAGTCTCAAGATTACCAATAGTAATCACACATGAACGATAGACATGATCTACTACAACAGAGTCTCCCACCGGTGTAGATACACACACAGAAGCACTTAGAGAATCACAAGGCACAACTAAATATGAAGTAAAATAAGAGGACATATAGGAATAAGTAGATCCTGGATCAAATAGAACTGGAGCATCTCTATGGCAAACTGGAATAATACCTGTGATCACAACATCAGATAATTCGACCTCAGGCCTAGCTGGAAAAGCATAAAATCGGGGCTGGGCCCCACCACTCTGAACTGCGTCTTTGGGATGGCCTCTAACTGGCTGGCTTCCACCTCTAACGGTCTGACTTCCACCTCTAATGGCCTGACCTCCACCTCTAATGGCCTGGTCTCCCCTCTAGCTTCCTGACCGCTACCTCTAGATGGATGAGTAGGCGGTGAAGCAACAAGTGCTGGTATTATGGCACGAGAATCTTGCCGAGATCTGTTATTCACCAATCTAGGGCAATACCTCCTGATGTGACCAATGTTTTCACACTCATAACACCCATCCTGATGCCGTGGCTGCTGAAGCTGAAGCTGACCCAAATGGGCCGGATAACCACTGTAGTAACTCTAGAGTGGTGATGCACTGATAGGAGCTGAATGTGCACTGAATACTGGCTGTCCAGAGTAAGGCATAATAGGACCGTGACTCCCTGAAGCACCGGGAGATACACGAAGTGCTGAATGAAATAGTCTGGGAGGATGCCCCCTACCAAAATTACCTCTGCCTCCAGACGAGGCACCACTAAAACCATCAAACTGACGAGGCCTCTTATCGGACCTCAACCATCTTTCTTGTGCAAGAACCATCTCGATCCTCCTCGCGACATTAGCAGCCGCCTGAAAAGAAATTTCACTTTCGGTCTCTTTGGACATTTAAAGCCTGATAGGGTGAGTGAGTCCCTCAATAAACCTCCTTAAACTCTCTCCCTCAGTAGGTAGTAAAAGGAGAGCATGACGGGACAAATCCACAAAACGGGACTCATACTGAGTAACAGTCATACTGCCTTGCTGTAGATGCTCAAATTACTTACAGAATTCCTCTCTCAGTGTGATAGGGATGAACTTTTCCAGAAATAGCTGAGAGAACTGCTCCCATGTAAGTGCAGGAGATCTGAATGGTCGGGTCAATGTATAATCTCTCCACCACCTCTTGCCGGAACCCGTCATCTGAAATACAACAAAATCAACCCCATTGGTCTCAACTATACCCATGTTCCGCAACACCTCATGGCATCGTTCAAGATAATCCTGTGGGTCCTTAGAAGGTGTACTACTGAAGTGAACTGGAAATATCTTGGTAAACTTATCCAGTCTCAATAAGGCCTCAAAAGACTTGGTGGGCCTATCACCGATCTGTGCGGCAATAACTGGCTGAACTACCCCAACTGGCGGGGCTGCCGGAGCCTGATTTTGGGGAGCCATCTGCTCCAGAGCGGGAGTAGTGGGAGTTTGTGCTCCTCCCCCATCCTGTGAAATGACTGGTGCCATTGGAAATGTACCATTCCGGGCCACGCCCTCCATAAGACTCACCAAACGGACTAGAGCGCCCCGAAGCACTGGAGTAGCTATGAATCCTTCCGGGACCTGAACTGGGCCAGCGGGTACATTCTGAACTGGAATCTCCTCCTGAAGGTCCAACTGAGGTTCTACAACAGGTGCAACTGCTCGAGCTCTGGACTGAGCTCTACATTGGCCTCTGCCTCGACCTCTAGCACGACCTCGACCTCGACCTCTACCCCTGGCCATAGTTGCCACCGGGGGTTCTCGTCCCTGTCCATCGGTAGAGGTATTACGTGTTCTCACCATCTGCGAGAGAATAAGAGTAGAATGGTTCAATCATCGATGATAGAATAAAATCGCACGACAGAATAAGAAAGAAATGATATTGTTCCTAAACTTCATAGCCTCTGAGAGATAAGTACAAACATCTCTGTACTGATCCTTCAGACTCTACTAAGTTTGCTCGTGACTTGTGAGACCTATGTAACCTAGTGCTCTGATACCAACTGTCACGACCCGAAATTCCCACCTTCGGACCGTTATTGCGCCTAACATTTCACTTGCTAGGAAAGCCAACGTTAGAATAATATTATCTATTTTTAAAATAATTTTTAAATTTATTAATAACAAAGAACAATTGCGGAAGTAAAGTCTGAAATATAGTGAATAATCCATAAAAACAACGGTGTCTAAATATCATCCCAGAATTGGTGTCACAAGTGCACGACCTTCTAGAATAATACAAATAAAGGTCTGAATAACCGAGCAAGTCTATGGTACGCCGCTGGGACCAACTTCAAAATCTGCACAAGAAGTGCAGAATGTAGTATCAGTACAACCAACCCCATGTACTGGTAAGTGCCGAGCCTAACCTCGACGAAGTAGTGACGAGGCTAAGGCAGGTCACTTACATTACCTGTACGTAATATTAGTAACAACAACAAATAATAGAAAATAATTCAGATAACTCATTTATAATAATTGAAGCCAACTCAGCAGTCATAATCCATTTATCATTTCCATCAATTTCCATTGTAGCGTGCAACCCACTCTCATAATATATTCAAATTCAATTCTGTTGCAGTGTGCAACTCGCTCTCACAATATATTCACATTCCATTATGTTGCGGCGTGCAACCCGCTCCTCCAATATATCCATTTCAATCAATTCTTATAGAAGAAATTTCCCCAATAAATGCAACAATTAATATAAAATTATAAGACAACAAGCATACAATAATTATGATTTAATTATGAAACAAACAATGACAAATAGCATTATTATGGAAATCAGGGAAAAATAGGCAGTTTAATATTTAATATGCTAAATGTCAAATAACAATTAAAACACATAATTCAAATAGCATGTAACAATTAATGCAGGAATTCAATAATTAATATTTGGCAAAGAATAGGAGAGAAACAATTATTATAATAATTAATTCATGATTTAAAACAATTTATGATTTTTCAAGTAAGCAGGCAAACAATTAATTTGACGACGTATAGACACTCGTCACCTCGCCTATACGTCGTTCACATGCAATTCACATAACAAATAATTTAAGGGTTCTATTCCCTCAAGTCAAGGTTAACAACGACACTTACCTCGCTTTGCAAATTCCAATCAATTACTCAACCATAACTTTTCCTTTTAAATTCGTCTCCAAAAGCTTCAAATCTATTCATAAACAATTCAATATACTCAATATGAATCATAGGAATTAATTTCATATGAATTTATAAATGTTTCGGATAAAAATTCAAAATTCATTAAAATATTCGACAGTGAGACCCACGTCTCAAATCCCGAAAAAACTCATGAAATCCGAACACCCGTTCCGCTACGAGTTCAACCATACAAAAATTATCCAATTCCGATGTCAAATGGACCTTCAAATCTAAATTTTTCATTTTTGGAGGATTTTAGAAAAATATGTTTTCTTCCATAAATTCACGGATTCATGATATAAATGAGTATGGAATTCACACCCTGATTCGAACTTTGAGTTTTAAACTTTTCTATTTGTAAATCTTGTGCCAAAACATATTAAATGAATCCGGAATGACTTTAAATTTGGCACACAAGTCATAAATGACATAACAGAGCTATTCAAATTTCAAGAATCGAATTTCGGCTCCGATATCAAAAGTTAACCTCACGGTCAAACTTGGAAGTATTTAGCCTTTAAATTGCTAGTTCTGTTAAATGGTTATAACTTGATTTAGGGACCTCCAAATTAAATTTCGGGCATACGCCCAAGTCCTAAATCACAATACGGAGCTACCGGAACTATCAAAATATTAATCCGGGTCCGTTTGCTAAAAATGTTAACCAAAGTCAATTCAGTTGAGTTTTAAAGCTCTATTTCACATTTTAATCCATTTTTAATATGAAAACTTTTCGAAAAATTTTACGGACCGCGCATGCAAGTCGAGGAATGATGAATGGTGCTTTTCGAGGTCTTAAAATATAAAATTACTTATTAAATTTAAAGATGACATTTTGGATCATCACAGTCAACCTTACAATAATATGGACATCCACAAATAGTTGGCTGAATTATAATATTCTTAGTTTTGCAGAAATATTCACATTAAAAATAATTTTATAAAGAAGTAAGTATGGTTCTTTTCTTATATGGAATTAAAAATAAACTTGGCACTTTTAAAGAAGAAATTAATAATTGTGTTCAAAGTAAAAGCACAACATTTCTACAATTCAAAATATAGATAAAAGGGGTAAAAAATTTCCTAATTTCATTTGGGAATCAACAAACATTATCTCATAACAAAAGTAAGAATTTCCTTTTTAAGTAGAATATTTTTGTTTAGAAATATATGAGTTTTTTGTAAGTTTAATAAAAGACAAATAGTGATCCTAGCTAGCTCAGTAATAACAAAAATCTTGATCATATAAGTACTCGGATAATGTAAAATCTATAAATGACTAATATTGATTTAATATTTTACAATAAATAGTTAAATTTATAGAAAAAATGAAAAAAATTGTCACTTGTTGGAATATTTGGAGAAAACTTAATGACGTTTCATTTACAATATAATTGATTTTGTCTAAAGTTGGATATGTTTTCTATTAAAATTAGGACATAAATAAATGGTAATATCTTTTATTGGTCAACGAAGCAAATTGCAATCATTTAAACTTTAAGTTTTCTTTTTCTCCAAAAAAGGAAATATATATTTTTTGAGTCATAGCATGCGTGAGTCAAATTACATATTAGGACAAATAAGGAAAGATATAATATGTAAAATTTTAATTGATTTCAAAGTCCTAAATTTTTAGAAAATAATTAAGTGACTATTTTGTTTTGTCTAGTGTGAATTTTATTTTTAAAGGGTTAAAAAAACGAATGACATTTTGCTAAGGACTTTCGTGCTTTTAATATAGTATACTAGTCTTAGGGTACGCGCGTTGCGCGTGTACCCCATATTAATGAAGACAAATATTTAATAAAAATATAAATATTATAAATAAATATGGTTGAGATATAAATTAAAATGAAAGGAAAAAGTGTAAATTTCCAAATAAAAATAAAAATTATGAATGTTGATGATATTGCGTCTCTCATAGTATACGTATTGCTTTGTCATGAAATCGTAAACTCATATTTATGGGTTATCTTTGTTGCTTCACTGTAGTTGTGTGTGAAGGTTGCAACATAAATTTCTAATACTTTTTCTGTAAGAATTAAGTTTATTTATTTTGCCTTACTGCATTTTCCGAATGAATTATCGTTATGTTACCTCGTTCATTTAATGAACGATACATACAAGATATATTTTTTATTGATTTTAAAATTCTACTCTTTCTATCCTAATTTATGCGTCATATTGTTTTTTCTAGTCTATCCCAAAAAAGAATGTCATACTTTCTTATTTAAAAATAATTTAATCTTAAACCTTTTAATATATATATATATATATATATATATATATATATATATATATATATATATATAAATTTGTGTTTGTTGTATAGCTTGCTCCATTATGTCACGACCCCAATTTTCCTCCGTAAGATGTCGTGACGGTACCTAATCTCCAAGACTAGGTAAGCATAACAAGTATGCGGAATAACTGAAATATTAAGCTAAAACTCAAAATGTCAACAACTGAAATGAATAAAAACTGCAGCTCAAGTATAAGCAACTCCCATAATCTGGTAGATATAAGCCACAAGGTCTAATGCGGATAAGGAAACAACATGATAAAGATAGAGGCGGACTCTAAGGTCTGCGGACGCTAGCACATGTACCTTGAAGTCTCCACGTACGGACTAGCTCACTGGTACCTGGTCTGGTAGGCAGTGCCTGGATCTACACAAAAAGATATGCAGAAGCGTAGTATGAGTACACCACAACGGTACCCAGTAAGTGCCAAGTCTAACCTCGGTAGAGTAGTGACGAGGTTAGGTCAGGGCCCTACTGAAAATAATAGGAAACAAGGCAGAAGATATAATAATATAATGAAATGACTTAGAAGTGAAACAATGAGAATTTACGGAAGGTAATAACACGGAATCAAAGAAAGACAAATACAACATGAAAGGAAAGTACAAATTTTACAAGTTAAGGAACAACAAAAACATTATAGATAATAGAGGAAATCAACAGGGGCGAGGTACCGCCTCGTAGTTTCAAAAGTAAATATCTCATAATCTTCCCTTATATCACCGCGGGAGCCTTTAAAATTTATTTTGAAAAATTATTTTCCCGAAATAGCATCCCGCATTTTAGCCCACCTTATCACACCTCATGAGTTTTAGTAGTTCTCCTACTAGCCACGCGTATCAAGCCCACCTTATCTCACTGCATGTGTTTCAATACCCAAACCTTATACCACCACATGCGTATCAACAATCACAACGGCACGGCAGAAACCTCGTGCAAACAATAAAACCCGCACGGCAGAAACCTCGTGCAATAACCAAATAATCATCTCAATAATAATCATGGAAACCAAAACATAGCAACTCAAACAATGATATTTCAAGAATAGCAATCTCAAGTAAAGAATCCCATAGTTAAATAAGGAATATGGAATCAAGAAAACATGTAATTCAACTAAGTATCTAGTACAAGTTACAAATGAGAGATAGGACAAGTAGATAGGTAAAATTAGGCTAAACATGATGACTATACATGCTAAAGTAACTCAGTTAAGGCATAAACAGGAAACTACTTAGATAAAATCGAAATTTCAACATTTAGCCCGTGTACGCACTCGTCGCCTAGCGTACACGGCTGTAACGACTCGGCCAGTTATTTTGAGAATTTAAATCCCGATCGGCGACATATGGCCTTGAGAATCTTCGTATTATATGTATTGATTTGCGAGCGTGGTTGAATTCAGTTACCAGATGATTCGGAGTCAAATCGGAAGAAGGATGCAAGTTTCGGAAGCTTAAACCTTAGGATTTTGACAGTAATCAGAACTATGTGAAAATGACTCCAGAATGCAGTTTCGTCTGTTCCGTTAGCTCTGTTGGGTGATTTTGGACTTAGGGGCGTATCCGGATTGTGTTTTGGAGGTCTGTAGCTCATTTAGGCTAGAAATGGCGAAAGTCAAATTTTTTGGAGATTTTGACAGGTAGTGGACTTTTTGATATCGGGGTCAGAATCCAATTCCAAAAGTTGTAGTAGGTTTGTAATGTTGAATATGACTTGTGTGCAAAATTTGGGGTCAATCAGACGCGGTTTGATAGGTTTCGATATCAATTGTAAAAATTTGAAGTTTCAAGTTCATTAAGATTGAATTGGAGGGTGATTTGTGTTTTTAGCGTTGTTTGATGTGATTTGAGGGCTCGACTAAATTCATATGGTATTATAGGACTGGTTGGTATGTTTTGTTGAGGTCCCGGGGGCCTCGGGTGAGTTTCAGATGCTTAACGAATCGAAATTTAAACTTGTGTAATTGCTGAAGCTTTCAAGCTTCTAGTGTAATCGCACCTGCGGTGGGATGGCCGCAGGTGCAGACACTCACGTGCGAGGGGCCAAGTGCAGATGCGGGATTGAGGAGATGGCCATGGGTCACATGTGCGAGGGAATTTCCGCATCTGCGAGCCCGCAGATGCACTTGAAATTTCGCAGATGCGGAGAGTGAGGTGGAGGGGTAGTTCGCAGATGCGGACATTTGTTCGCAGGCGCGCACTCGCAGGTGCAGCCATTTGATAGCAGAAGCGGACCCAAGTGTATAAGTCAAGTCTGCACCTGCGATGGATTTTCCGCAGGTGCGGCATCGCATGTGCGACTATGGGTACGCAAGTGCGAGATCGCTAGGCAGAAAAGAGGAAATTTTGAGGGTTTGGTCTCATTTTTATTTTGGGTCTTTGAGAGCTCGGATTTGGGCGATAATTTGGGAGATTTTCAGAGTAATCTTTTGGGTAACGATTCTTAATTCATTTATGGTTATATTCCACTAATCTATAGTTGATTTCATCATTTAATTAAGGAATTTGGGAAAAATGGGAGAAGTTCTTCAACTAAGGTTTTGAGTTTTGATTGGAATTTTGATATCGGATTTGGATAATTTTGGTACGAGTGAACTCGTGGTTGATTGGGTGTTCGTATTTTATGACTTTCACCCGATTCCGAGATGTGGGCTCGGGTCGACTTTTTGGGCCGAATTTTTGATTCTTTGCTAAAGTCGTAGATTTATAATTTAAATTAGTTTCTCGTAATTTTATTCATGATATGTAATTGTGTTTGGCTAGATTTGGGCCATTCAGAGTCGGATAATCGAGGAAAGGGCATTCTTACTGATTGATTGAGCTTGGTTCGAGGTAAGTATCTTGGCTAACTTTGTGTGGGGGAACTACACCTTAGGATTTGAGTCTTCTATGCTAATTGTGGTCCGTGTACACGAAGTGACAAGTACGTTCTCGGACTTATTTGTGGAAAGTTGGCCTTCGAGAGTTCTTAGGTCCTTGTATTCACTAATTATGCAGTTGTTATATTATGAATACATCTCTTAATTACTAGTTTCACCTTTACCTGATTTAATTAGAATTAATTACTTCATGATCCGCCCTTGATGCTTATTTGAGTGATCTGTGCCTTAACTGAAATAGTTATCTCTTCTATTTCCATGTTATCTTTCCCCTAACTGCTTATCTTTATTTGAAATTATAATTATCTCTTTTGTAATTGTTCATCCTTAATTCAGGCTATGATTATCTTTCTGCTGCTTATTCTTAATTGAATTTGTTGTATCTCTTTCTTAATTGCCAACCTTAAAAGAAGTTAGCTATCATCCATTTTAGGTTCTATTAATTTTATAACAACTATCTTCAACATGCCTCTGAGATTCAATCATAAACCACTTTGCCTCGGTTCCACAAGTGGACACTAACGAATGAATCAATCCAAAGAAAGGCACACTTTTTTGGATTCTTATATTTAATCCAGGACTCCATTGCGGCATTAAGTAAGGAGTTAGAGGAAATCAAGGCGCATCCACTTCGTCATCTCAGTCTAGACTATCTCATTCTTTATTCTTTTCTATTTCTGAAAAAAAAAAGGGTGACTCAACTTCTCAGCTAGAGTTGGTGGTGGGACCTGTTGGCATAATGCTTTTAGTTGACTTGTCCTTATTTGGAATTATTCGCCTTGTGTTATCTCTCTCGTTATTGAACTGTACATCGTGGACCGTTGTTACATAATAGTTCCTTTCTTGTTGAGTTGTTCTTATTATGACTAGCATTCTCTATTGTGGCCACTCCTCGTGAATTAATTCCTTTGTTTCTTTGAGTTTTGGAATTTCTGAGTTGATTTATTTGTCGTACCCTTGTATTAGTGTTACTGTTGCTGTTGTACTTGTTGTTCTTGCATATTTACTTTGGGACTATGAGGCGGTACCTCGAAAGATCCCCCTTTCTTGCATATTTACCTTTGGGACTACGAGGCGGTACCTCGGGAGATCCCCTGTTGAGCATTTGTATCTCGGGAGTGCCCTTCGTTGACATCTCTTTGTTATGGGGTTGCACGAGGTTTCTGCGGTGCTATTGTTACTATTGATATTTGCTCATGTAGCGTGACAAAGAGGGATATATATATATATATATATATATATATATATGAGTTGCGCATGTGGAGAGATAAGGTGGGAACATTATTATGCACGTGTGGCGAGACAAAGCGGGCATTTACTTTACTATTGCACACGTGGCGAGACAAGGTGGGCTATGTCAGGAATTGATTTGTGATGATTTGTGATGGCATGGGGGCATTCTTGTTGTTGATATTTGTGTAGTGGTACACTTATCTGTGTGAGCTTTATCTTGTGAAGTTGTGAGAAAATATTCTACGTGCTGTCTGTTCTTTTCTTTATGCTTACTAGCTGGTATGAACTATGTTAGGACACTTGCACAAGCATACACGTAGTTAAGCACTCTTATCGGATAAGAGGTTTTCTTGATATTGTTGAGTATAGATGCACACCCTTGCTTAATTGCTTTCTATGTGAGAATGGCTCTATTTGACACGCGAGTCATCAGTGCGGTTATGAGGTGTAATGAGGGCACAGGATGCCAAGTGTTAGGGTACAGGTATTGAGACCCGTGAGTTATGATTGGTCTGAGGTTCGGTACCTCGTGGAGTTTATGGACTAAAACCCGGTGTGAAAGCTGTCATATTGTTGAGTTGTTAATTGTCCTTTCTTTATCTGTGATTATCAGACTTAGGCTGTATTTTCGTTCATTCTTCTATGTCATTATTATGGTGTTCCGTTGATAGTTGTTATTTTCTTTCCTTATTGCAATTACCGTATTAATTGTCACTTTTCGTAGTCTTTATCTAGATATCATACTCTGTTGTTTCTATACTTGTACTTGTCTAGGTTATTTAGTCCAGTAGGTATCTTGACTACTCCTCATCACTACTCCACTGAGGTTAGTCTAGATACTTGCTGGGTACCGCCGTGGTGTACTCATACTACACTTATGCACATTTTTGTGCAGATCCAGGTATTTTCGAAGTTAGTTGATCATTAGCTATATGTGCAGATTGTTGTTGTGGAGACTCAAGGTAAACTTGCTGCTGTGTTCGCAGGCTTCAGAGTCACCTTCTGATTTCTATTCACACTGTTTACTTTATTTCAAATAGTTGTATTTAGCAAATTGTAACAAACTCAGTAGAGCTTATGACTTATACTACCAGTTTTGGGAATTATAAATTTTATAGAGATTTCTATTTCAAAAGTTGTTAGATGTTATTTATTATTGTTGATATTCAATAAATGTTATGCTTACCTAGTCCCTAAGACTAGGTGCCATCACGATACCCAACGGAAGGAAAATTGGGTCGTGACAAGTTGGTATCAGAGCTCTAGGTTCATAGGTGCTACGAGTCATACGCGAGTTTAGTAGAGTCTTGCGGATCGGTACGGAGATGTCTGTACTTATCTTCGAGAGGCTACAGAACTATTAGGATAGTTTCACTTCCTTCATTCCTATCATGCGAGTTCATTGATCTCGAAGTTTGAACTTTTATCATTCCATTCTCTTACAGATGGTGAGGACACGAGCTGCAATCACTGATGACGTTACCCCCGGAGCAGATGTCGCTAGGGGCAGAGGCAGAGGCCGACGAGGAGCACGTGCTGCAGCTAGGGCACCTACTAGAGTAACAGTTGAGGAGCCGCCAGTAGTTCTAGTTGGGGGGCAGGTACTAGAGGTGCCTGATGTTACTCTCGTACTTTAGGAGACCTTAGCACAGTTCTTGAGCATGTTTGGTACATTGGCTCAGGCGGGGCCCGGTTTCTCCAGCTAATTCACAGACCGGGGGAGGAACTCAAACTCCCCCCCGCCCACACTCTAGAGCAGCGAGTTCATGTTGGTCAGGTTCCGGGTGTCATGGCGACACAGCCTGTGGTCCCAACTCAGCCCGTGGTTAGGGCAGCAACATCTGAGGAAAAACAGCTTAGACTTGAGAGGTACAAGAAGTACCACCCTCATACCTTCAGTGGATTGACGACAGATGATGCCTAGGGTTTTCTGGAGGAGTCTCACCGCATTATCCGTACTATGGGTATTGTGAAGATGAGCGTGGTTGCTTTTACTGCGTTCCAGCTTAGGGGAGCGGCTTATCAGTGGTGGCGGGCATACGAGTTGGGTAGCCCGACCGAGTCAGCTTCACTTACATGGGTCCAGTTTTCAGAGATGTTCCTGAGAGAGTTTGTACCTCAGTCCCTTCAAGATGCATGGCGCGTAGAGTTTGAGTAGTTGCGCTAGGGCACTATGTTAGTATCAGAGTAAGCCGTTACATTCAGAGATTTGGCCGGACATGCACCTCCTTTGGTCGCTACAATTAAAGAGCGTGTCCGTAGATTTATTGAGGGGCTCAGGCATATTATTCGGTTTAGTATGGCTTGGGAGTTAGAGTCAGATATTTCGTTTCAGCTGGTAGTAGGGATCACTCACCGAGTAGAGCGCATGTGGGATTAGGAGAGAGGAGACATGCGAGGTCAGGAGAGAGAGGATAGGGAGGCGAGGAGGCTTCGTATACTGGAGAAATATACTGGTCCTTATTTTGGAGGCAGGGTACGACATGGTATAGGTTTTGTGGGTCAGCCAGTTTAGTTTGTACTTCAGGCTTCGCACAGTGTTTTAGGTGCTCACGGGTCTCAAAGTACCCATACCGCACAGTTCCCACAGCCACGTCAGCAGAGAGGTTGCTTCGAGTGTGGAGATACCATCCACATGGTGAGATATTGTCCTAGACTCCGGACAGGTGTGTCACAGCAGAGTATTCAGGTGAGTAGAGGCGCCCAAGAGGGGAGAAGGCCCACCCCATTGATGTGTTTCATATAGTAGGCTTGAGGCCACTGCGCCAGATGATGTCATATAGGTATGCTTTTGATTTGTTACAGAGGGGCACCATTCGTATTTTGATTCGGTTCTGCTTATTGGGGCGAGTTCCCCTATTTGTTGTCCCACATATGGGTAAGTTCATGACCTAGTATTATGTTTATGTGTTTTTCCCTGTTGGGAGATTCTATGAGTGATAACCGTGTCTATCGTTATTTTAATTCATTATTGAAAGTTACGAGACTAGAAGCGAATTCATGTTGTCTATTATGGCAGGTTTGATGTGATTCCTGAGTAATTTGTTTACGATTTGTGATTTGATACTCTACCGCGGTGAGAGTTCAGTAAGTGTTGTGATTTTATTGGCAGAGTTGAGTTAGTGGAAGATTCCAATTTGTATGATATTTATTCGGCTTATGATTCAGAATTGAGGGCGAGACCCTCGCGATTCCATGTGATTTGATATGTTTGAGCCGGGCTGCGTGCCGCGGTGAAAGTTATATCAGGATGAGATCCTTGTGATTTGTTCATATACTTTAATTTTTCCTTTTAAATTGATTTGTAGGATGGTACTCGTAGAGAGTTGTGCATGTCGGGCATTGTTTGATATTTCTTTTATGTGTTTCTCTTTACATATTCAGTCATTTTTTGTTCTGTGCTTCTTGAGTTTTAGCTTGCAGGGTGTGTTCCCGGTGGTGTTAGTTGTGACTTGTTGATCTGGGTGTATAGTTATGAGGTCTTCGTGTTACTTGCATCATTGTTAGCGTTGTGGAGGTTTGAAACGGGTAACAGATATGAGGCTAATTGCCGGTGCTGGTTTTGATTGCGGGCAGCTATTATGATCAGAAATGTTATTGTGGGCCTATGTGTGGTGTGTCATGTTGTGTGGTTGTACCTTGCGGGTGTAGGCATGAGTTGCCGAAGCTGGTTGAAACTGATACTAGGTATGGATTTAGAATCGGGTCTTTTGGAGATGAATGAAAGGTGAGAATTTTGACTCTAAGGATTATCGGTGCTGGTAGAAAGGATAAATTACAGTTGAGATGCCGTCGTCAGGCTTATGTGGATTGGGATGACGTGGGGTCACCCGCGGGTGTATATTGGATGTGTGCTTTCAGTGATTTGAAGACTTCAAGACAATTCTTGGCACGTTCGAGGATGAAAGTTTGTTTAAGAAGGGAAGGATATAACGACCCAGCCGGTCATTTTGAGAATTTAAGTCCGGATTGGTGTCCTGAGCAGCTTCGTATTATGTGTATTGATTTGCGTGCATGGTTGAATCCAGTTACTGGATGATTCAGAGTCAAATCGGAAGAAGGATGCAAGTTTCGGAAGCTTAAGCCTTAGGATTTTGACCATAGTCGGAACTGTGTGAAAACAACTCCGGAATGGAGTTTCGTCGGTTTCGTTAGCTCCGTTGGGTGATTTTGAACTTAGGGGCGTATCCAAATTGTGTTTTAGAGATCTGTAGCTCATTTAGGCTTGAAATGGCGAAAGTCGATTTTTTTGGAGATTTTGACCGGTAGTGGACTTTTTGATATCTGGGTCCGAATCTGATTCTGGAAATTGAAGTAGGTCCGTAATGTTGAATATGACTTATGTGCAAATTTTGGGGTCAATCGGATGCGGTTTGATAGGTTTCGGCATCAGTTGTATAAATTGAAGTTACAAGTTCATTAAGTTTAAATTGGAGGGTGATTCGTGTTTTTAGCGTTGTTTGATGTGGAGGGCTCGACAAAGTTCGTATGGTGTTATAAAACTGGTTGGTATGTTTGATTGAAGTCCCGGGGGCCTCGGGTGAGTTTCATATGCTTAAGGAATCGAAATTTGGACTTGTGTAATTGCTGAAGCTTTCAAGCTTTTCGTGTAATCGCACCTGTAGTGGGGTGGCCGCAGGTGCGGACACGCACATGCGATGGGCCAAGCGCAGAAGAAGATTGAGGAGATGGCCAAGGGTTGGGGGTGCGAGGGAATTTCCGCATCTACGAGCCCGCAGTTGCGCTTGAAGTTCCACAGATGCGGAGAGTAAGCTGGAGGGGCAGTCCGCAGAAGCGAATATTTGTTTGCAGGTGCGCACTCGCAGGTACGACCATTTGATCGCAGAAGCGGACCCAGGTGTGTAAGTCAAGTCTGCACCTGCGATGGATGCACATGCGAGATCGCTGGGCAGAAAAGAGGAAATTTCGAGGGTTTGGTCTCATTTACATTTTGGGACTTTGAGAGCTCGGATTTGGGCGATAATTTGGGAGATTTTCAGAGGAAGCTTTTGGGTAACGATTCTTAACTCATTTATGGTTATATTCCACTAATCTATAGTTGATTTCATCATTTAATTAAGGAATTTGGGAAAAATGGGAGAAGTTCTACAACTAAGGTTTTGAGTTTTGATTGGAATTTTGATATCGGATTTGGATAATTTTGGTATGAGTGAACTCGTGGTTGATTGGGTATTCGCATTTTGTGACTTTCACCCGATTCCGAGACGTGGGCTCGGGTCGACTTTTTGGGCAGAATTTTTGATTCTTTGCTTAAGTCGTAGATTTATAATTTAAATTAGTTTCTCGTAATTTTATTCATGATATGTAATTGTGTTTGGCTAGATTTGGGCCATTCAGAGTCAGATAATCGAGGAAAGGGCATTCTTACTGATAGATTGAGCTTGGTTAGTGGTAAGTATCTTGGCTAACTTCGTGTGGGGGAACTACCCTTCAGGATTTGAGTCTTCTATGCTAAGTGTGGTCCGTGTACACGAAGTGACAAGTACGTGCTCGGACTTATTTATGGAAAGTTGGCCTTTTAGAGTTCTTAGGTCCTTGTATTAACTAATTATGCAGTTGTTATGTTATGAATACGTCTCTTAATTACTAGTTTTACCTTTACCTGCTTTAATTAGAATTAATTACTTCATGATCCGCCCTTGATGCTTATTTGAGTCATCTATGCCTTAACTGAAATAGTTATCTCTTCTATTGCCATGTTATCTTTCCCCTAACTGCTTATCTTTATTTGAAATTATAATTATCTCTTTTGTAATTGTTTATCCTTAATTCAGGCTATGATTATCTTTCTGCTGCTTATCCTTAATTGAATTTGTTGTATCTCTTTCTTAATTGCCAACCTTAAAAGAAGTTAGATATCCTATATTTTAGTTGACTTGTTCTTATTTGGAATTATTCGCCTTGTGTTAGCTCCCTCGTTGTCGAACTGTACATCGTGGATCGTTGTTACATAATAGTTCCTTTCTTGTTGAGTTGTTCTAATTATGACTAACATTCTCTATTGTGGCCACTCCTCGTGAATTAATTCCTCCGTTCCTTTGAGTTCTAGAATTTCTGAGTTGATTTATTTGTCGTACCCTTGTATTAGTGTTATTGTTGTTGTTATACTTGTTGTTCTTGCATATTTACTTTGGGACTACGAGGCGGTACCTTGGGTGATCCCCCTATCTTGTATATTTACCTTTGGGACTACGAGGCAGTACCTCGGGAGATCCCCTATTGAGCATTTACTTTTGGGACTACGAGACAGTATCTCGGGAGTGCACTTTGTTGACATCTCTTTGTTATGGGGTTGCACGAGGTTTCTGCCGTGCTATTATTACTATTGATATTTGCACATGCAGCGTGACAAGGCGGGATATATATATATATATATATATATATATATATATATATATATATATATATATATATATGATTTGCACATGTGGCGAGACAAGATGGGAACATTATTATTATTCACATGTGGCGAGATAAGGCGGGCATTTACTTTACTATTTCACACGCGGCGAGACATGGTGGGCTATGTCAGGGATTGATTTGTGATGATTTGTGATGGCATGGGGCATTCTTGTTGTTGATATTTGTGTAGTGGTACACTTATCTGTGTGAGCTTTATCTTGTGAAAGTCGTGAGAAAATATTTTACGTGCTGTCCGTTCTTTTCCTTATGCTCACTAGCTGGTATGAACTATGTTAGGACACTTGCACAAGCATACACGTAGTTAAGCACTCTTATCAGATAAGAGGTTTTCTTGATATTGTTGAGTATAGATGCACACCCTTGCTTACTTGCCTTCTATGTGAGAATGGCTCTATTTGGCACGCGAGTCATCAGTGCGGTTATGAGGTGTAATGAGGGCACATGATGCCAAGTGTTAGGGTTCAGGTATTGAAACCCGTGAGTTGTGATTTTTCCAAGGTTTGGTACATCGTGGAGTTTATGGACTAAAACCCGGTGTGAAAGCTATCGTATTGTTGAGTTGTTACTTGGCCTTTCTTTATCTGTGATTATCGGACTTAGGCTGTATTTCCATTCATTCTTCTATGTCATTATTATTGTGTTCCGCTAATAGTTGTTGTTTTCCTTCCTTATTGCAATTACCGTATAATTGTCACTTCACATAGTCTTTATCTAGATATCATACTCTATTGTTTCTATACTTGTACTTGTCCAGGTTATTTAGTCCAGTAGGTGTCTTGACTGCTCCTCGTCACTACTCTACTGAGGTTAGTCTAGATACTTGCTGGGTACCACCGTGGTGTACTCATACTATACTTCTGTACATTTTTGTGCTGATCCAGGTATTTTCGAAGTTGGTTGATCATTAGCTAGATGTGCGGATTGTTGTTGTGGAGACTCAAGGTAAACCTGTTGCTGCGTTTGCAGGCTTCAGAGTCACCTTCTGATTTGTATTCACACTGTTTAATTTATTTCAAACAGTTGTATTTAGAAAATTGTAACAAACTCCGTAGAGCTTATGACTTGTACTACCGATTTTGGGAATTGTAAATTTTATAGAGATTTCTATTTCAAAAGTTGTTAGATGTTATTTATTATTGTTGTTATTCAGTAAATGTTTGGCTTACCTAGTCCCTAAGACTAGGTGCCATCACGATACCCAACGGAGGGGAAATTGGGTCGTGACAACGGCCCTCATATATCACAAATTATCACAACAATACCAAATCCTAAGGGGGATTTCCCCCACACAAGGTTAGACAAGTTACTTACGTCAAACCTCGCTCAATCAATCGATAAGAAGGTTTTCATTCGATTTTCCAACTCCGATCGGCTCGAATCTAGCCAAAATAATTTTATACTATAAATATAACAATAAGAGACTAATTTAAATAATGAAATTACGACTTTAGCAAAGAATTGAAAAATCGCTCGAAAAAGTCGTTAATTGATAATTGTGCGGCCGAATAGACGAGTTTCACAAAATTAGGTCAACTTTTAACATCAACAAGTCCTGTAGCCATTTTACTTTGCCTCTTTTGGACGTTTTCTATATTTTGGAGTATTTTACTATAGATTTTATCATTTTAACTTTACAATATGAGTTTAATTAGTATTTCTTCTTGTATTTCTTCAATTTCAAGTATAAGTAGCTAGATTATTACTAGGATTGTGACCCAACCGTAGTGTGTAAACCTTATGGGTATCTAATTTAGTATTTGTTTATGATTGGGTGTGTATTATTTAGCCTTGTTCATGCTTTAATTTGTGGAATTAATGGTTGCAAATACTAGTTCATGCCTAGTTGACTTAGTCTTTACTTGAGAAAGAGAGAATTAGTCTAGGAAAACTTGGCTAACAAGAAATTGGGTCAATCGAGAGATTGATTAACCCAATTAAAGGGTTCAACCTAGAGATAGTAATAAACCGACTTGAGATTTTATTAACCGTTTTGTGTGATACCCTTTTGGATTTGAGAAAGTCACATTGGGCAAAACCACTCCTTGGCCGAGAGGTATTGAGTGGGTAATTGAGAGTTGATAGCTATATTACGCCCCGATCAACAAAACAAGCATTAAGGTTTATATCCCATTAGGCCAACACCTAGGCGATGCTCAAAGCCCTGGGCTTTTTATAAACTTGAAAAACAACAAAAATAATTATCCTAGTTTTATTTTTTTTCTTTGCAATCTTTATCTTTAAAATAGAAATAGCAGCAGAACCATTTTGTGGAAATGCAATTTAAGATAGTTCAAATTCACGCATTAGAACATATACTCCTAATTCCCATCTAGCTCCCTGTGGATTCGATCCCGACTCTTTGTTGGGTTACTATAATTGAAATCGACCGTGTCATACCTTGTTTTGGGGTGTGCATTGCACGATAGGTCAAGTTTTGGCACCATTTCCGGAGAGTTGTCACGCCCCAAAACCAAGGAGCGCGACCGGCGCTCAACCGAGTGAACCCGGCTGAGCAAGCCTATTAGATTTCTTCTACCCAAACTCATTCATGAATAAAAGAATATGTATTATCGTTAATCAAACAATAAAGTGATCATGTCTGCAATACCAATTTCTTACCAATAGTTCTATCATTTTTAACGTCTTAAATAGAATAGGTAATACAACCACAATACCAAAAAATAAAGTGATCATGTCTGCAATACCAATTTCTTACCAATAGTTCCATCATTTTTAACGTCTTAAATAGAATAGGTAATTCTTACCACTGTACGCGGGTGGAGGTGTAAACACAATACCAAAACTCTACTAAAGCGGCCCTGCCGCCTCACCTCAATGTATGCAGGTGGAGGTGTAAACACAATATCCATAACTCTACTCAAGTGGCCCTGTCACCTCACCCCAATGTATGTGGGTGAAAATGCATCAACGATACCAATACCTACACAAAGCGGCCCTGCCGCCTCATCCCAATATATATATGCGGGTGGTGGTGCAACAACAATACCAAAATAATACACAAAGCGGCCTTGCCACCTCATCCCAATATATGCTGGTGGAGGTGTAACCCCAATCACCTTCTCTACACAATTTGGCATAATAGTTTTCTACATAAATCACGACTTGGAATCATAACACGTAGATGCACAATCCATAGTTTGGAACACATCCTCAATTTATAATACAATATCATGGGAGCATTTGAAACGCAAATTAAACATATATCTTTGTCACAAAACTTATTCAGAATACTCAACTTGTAATAAATATCTTGGAACTTACAAGGATATTGGGGTTCAAATTCTTAAAGAAGAGTTTAGCCAACATACCTCACTTGAGCTTCCTTACACTCTAAATTGTTCTAGAATTCTTAGCAACTTCAATCTATTTTAGAAATCTAATAAGTTGAACCAAAATAAGGAAGATGATCATGGTTCTAGCTCATTTGAGCATTTTATCAAAGACTAGGAGTGCATTAAGGTTTCAAGGTTCTTTTATGGAGGATTACATCACCCCACAACTCATTCTTTACCATTTCTAGCTTAACAATCTTCTTACACCATTTGATAATACATGCATGCAAGATGAACAACTCCCATGCCTAAAAATTGTCTTACCAATTACCCAATTATAGAAAAAATTCGAAATTGAGGGTTAGGGTGTAGAATCTCACCTCTAGGATGAAGACCTAGTGAGTTTTCCTTCTTAATCTTCCAAATTTGAGCAAGAATTGAAGAACAATTATTGAGGAACACCTTCTCACTCTAGGGAACTCTCTCTCACTCTAAAATGTTAGATTTTAGCTCAAAAATGGCCCAAAGTGTGTATTTAACGAAGTAGGGTCGGGTTTTAAAAATCCAAAATTGAAGCTCTGGAATAAGGTTTGCGATCTCAAATCGATATGCGGACCGCATATCGGCCACATAATTGGTGTCCAAAACTGGCCAAAAATATGCCTGGGCCTGCGGTCGCATAATGAACCGCAAAACAGTTTTGCGGTCGCATAGTCGACTGCAGAATGGCATACAAGATTGCCCTTCTCCTGCCTCACTCTACGGCCATTATGCGGTCTGCAGAGTGATTCTGCGGTAACATAATGGACCGCAGAAATGCATTTTTCTGCCAAAATGTTTTCTTTATCCCTCAGTGCATTGTTCAATCCAAAATGTCTAAGATGCGGAGAGCAAGCTTGCCGCGAAGAATTTCTATAATCCTCAACACGTAAAACCAATTCAGCACCACGAAATATTATTTTCTTTTGCAAAATTTTACGGGGCCTTACAAGAGTTAAAAATAGTGTTAGCTATATATTTGAATGTGTTTTTGGAATATCTTCTTTTTCTTTCATGTTACTAACGTGTTGGAAAATTGTAGGTGCAACCATGGAAAACAATGAGCTCGGAAATATTGCTTTAGGCGATGTGGATGTTGATGATGATCAAATGGATAAGGTTCCTCTTGAACCTCAAGCAAATAGACGAGGCCGAGTGCCTCATGAAAATGTGCCCGCTCCACCCCCACCTCCACCATGAGTGGCTCCACACCATGTGTTGCCGAATTAAGGATATGCAAGTGCAATAGTACCTCCCTTTATTAGGGCGGGCAAATTTCAAATAACCAACGTGATGCTCACCTTGCTTGAGCAATGATGGTTCTTCACCGGTGCTCCGGGTCAAAATTCATATAAATATTTGAAGGGGTTCGTGGATACGTGTTGGGGGAGTAAACAAACAAATGTCTCCGAGGATGCTTTGAGACTAAGGCTTTTTCCCTTCTCTATACGGGGGGAAGCTTTAGATTGGTTGGAACGTTTGCCAAACCATTCCGTTCATAGTTGGGATGAATTGGCGGAGAAATTTATTTCTAAGTACTTCTCTCCCGGGCACATGGCTATACTTCGGGATGAAATTCTAGCATTCAAGAAAGAGCCTAATGAACCACTACACGAGATATGGGAACGATATAGAACAATGGTTAAAGAGTGTCCCAACAACAATATGACAAAGTATTCAACAAACTTTCTATCGGGGGATCAACACAACCAACCAATGCTTAGTGAATCAACCTGCTGGTGGGAATTTCATGAATACGCCTTATGTGGAGGCATGTGATATTTTGGAAGAAATGGCAGACACTTCTTCGGCGTGGCAATCCCGGGCTAATATTCCCCAAGGTGATCCCAATGTAATTCACCTTCACAAAGAGTTGCATGACCATGGGCAAGCCATAGCCGAATTGACTACCACCATGCACCCATTGGCAAAGACTCAACTTCAACAAGTGCAAAACCCGAGGCAAGTTAATGCAATAAAAGGGGTAAACATGATGGTGAACAAATAGAGAACAAATGGTCCACAAGTGCAACAAAGAGTGGGCAATTTTGTGCAAGAAGATAGTGAGTTTGATCAAGATGACTCTTAAAATGACCAAGAAGAAGATGTCCAATATGTGAACAACTTTCAAGGGCAAAGAAATAACTTCCAAGGCCCAAGCCAACAACAATGGCGACCTAAAAACAATCAAGTAAATTGGAATTCTCACAACCAAGGTAACTGGAGTGGTGGAAACAATCAAAATAATTGGAATAACAACAACAATCAAGGAAATTGGAGTGGTGGCAATAATTAAGGGAATTGGCATAACAACAATAACCAAGGCAATTGGGGAGGTAACAATCAAGGCAATTGGGGGTCTGGTTTTCAAAGGCCCCCGATGTATCAACAACCGAGCAACCCGCCTCATTATCCTTCCCATGGTCCTAGATCTTCCAACAATGAAATGAGACGTATTGAGAACATGTTCAAGCAAATGATGGAGAAGAATGCCGATTTCAATCCCCAACTTGCCTCACACAACACATCGATCTACAACTTAGAAGTGCAAATGTGGCAAATCTCTCAAGCTCTAAATTCTCGTCCTAAGGGGGCACTACCAAGTGACACGGTGAATAACCCAAAGGGTGGGAACAACACAGGGCATGCCATGGCCGTTACAACAAAAAGTGGAAAAGGTGGGAATGCACCCACCTCAAGTCAAAGGCAACTTGTGGATGATGAGCAAGTGGTACAAGAAGAAGAGATACCGAAAAATGTATTGCAAACAAATGATGAAGTGCAGATTGATATTAATGACAATGTGGAAGAGACTCAAGAGGAAGTGAACCCATTTAGGGACCATGTTATTAACATACCAGAACCAGTAGTGCAAAAGGGTAAGGCAGCATTACCTAAGCCCCTCCTCCGTATCCTCAACGGCTTGCCAAGCAAAATGGCGAGCATCAATTAAAAAAGTTCATTGATATGATGAAGAGTCTCTCAATCAATGTGCCATTAGTTGAAGCCTTGGAACAAATGCCCAGTTATGCAAAGTTTATGAAGGATTTGGTGACAAAGAAGCGGTCGATGAATTTTGAAACTATCAAAGTCACTCATCAAGTGAGTGCAATTGTGCATTCAATGGCTCCTAAATTGGAAGATCCCGGTGATTTCACAATACCTTGTACCATTGGAAGTGTCGAGTTTGCTAAAGCTCTTTATGATCTTTAGGAATTGGGCCTATTCGATTATCAAGACTTTGGGAATTGGACAACCAAGACCCACATCTATGATATTACAAATGTCTGATTATACCATGAAGAGACCAATGTGAGTGATTGAAGATATATTGGGTCGTGTTGATAAATTCATTCTTCTAGCGGATTTTGTCATTTTTGATTGTGAAGTGGACTATGAGGTGCCGATTACTCTTGGAAGACCTTTCCTTACTACAGGGAAGTCTCTTGTTGATGTGGAAGCTGAGAACTCACTTTCCGGGTGGGTGATGAAAAGGTGGTATTCCACGAGTGCAAATCTATGCGGTAACCAAATAGCAATGAAGTGTGTTATTTTGTGGGCTTGGCGACCGATGTGATTGTTGATGACACAAGTGCCACGATTAATGTGGGTGATATGTTGGAGGCCGTCTTGCTCAACTTTGATGATGACGAGATGGATGTTTTCATGGAATGTGTGAACTCTTTACAAGGGATGGGATCGTACAACTATGCACCCCGGAAACGTTTCTTGGATCTTGAAAATAGGAAAACTCCTCCTATAAAGCTTTCAATTGAAGAGCCTCCTACCTTGGAGTTGAATCCATTGCCTCCACATCTTCCGTATGAATTTCTTGGCCCTTGTTCTACCTTACCGGTTATTCTTTACTCTTGTTTGACTGACGTGCAGGTTGACTCTACATTGGCAATGCTCCACAAGAGGAAGAAGGCTATTGGGTGGACTTTGGCGGATATTCAGGAAATAAGCCCCGCATTTTGCATGCACAAGATTAACTTGGAGGAAGATTCAAACACCATCTATTGAACATCAAAGGAGACTCAATGAGACTATGCAAGACGTGGTCAAAAAGGAGATTATTAAGTGGTTGAATGCCGGGGTTGTCTACCCCATTTCTGATAGTTCGTGGACTTCTTTGGTGCAATGTGTCCCAAAGAAAGGGGACATGATGGTGGTCACTAATTACAAGAATGAGTTGATTCCCACAAGAACGGTGACAGGGTGAATAGTGTGTATGGACTATCTCAAGCTAAACAAAGTCACAAGGAAGGATCATTTTCCACTTTCCTTCCTTGACAAAATGCTTGATAGGTTGGCCGACCGTGCTTTCTAGATGGATATTCGGGCTACAACCAAATCCTTATTGCTCCATAGGATCAAGAGAAAATAACTTTTACATGTCCCTATGGTACTTTCGCCTTTAAGAAGATGCCATTTGGTCTATGTAATGCACCAACGACTTTTCAAAGGTGTATGATGCCGATCTTCATGGATATGGTAGAGGACAACCTCGAAGTTTTCATGGATAACTTCGGTGGTCGGGGATTCCTTTGATGATTTCTTGGAAAATTTGGATAGAGTATTAGCAAGGTGTGAAGAAACGAACTTGGTGCTAAATTGGGAGAAGTGTCATTTCATGGTCGAGGAAGGCATTGTCCTTGGCCATAAGATATTAAAGAATGGCATAGAAGTCGACAAGGCAAAGATTGAGGTGATTTCTAAGCTTCCACCTTCGACTTCGGTGAAAGGCGTGCGGAGTTTCTTAGGTCACGCGGTGTTTTACCGGCGCTTCATAAAGGATTTCTCTAAAGTGGTGAAACTGTTGTGCATGCTCTTATAGAAAGATGCAAAGTTTCACTTCAATGATGATTGCATGAGAGACTTTGAATTGATAAAGTTCAAGTTGACAACCACTCCCATTATCACCGCTCCTAATTGGAGTAACCCCTTTTGAGCTCACGTGCGATGCTAGCGATATAGCGGTTGGGGTTGTTTTGAGGCAACGCATCAACACGATTTTTCATCCGATCTACTATGCTAGTAAGACCATGAATAGTGCCCAAGTCAACTATACCATTACGGAGAAAGAGCTCCTTGCTATTTTGTTTGCAATTGAGAAGTTCTGCCCGTACTTGATAGGTGCAAAGGTTATTGTTCATACGGATCATGCTGCACTTCGCTATCTTATGAGAAAGAAATATTCAAAAGCTAGGTTGATGAGATGGGTGCTATTGTTGCAAGAATTTGATATTGACATCCAAGATTGAAAAGGGAGTGAGAATCATGTGGCGGGCCACTTGTCTTATTTGGAGGAGGAGGGGAGGCCGCATGATGGTCTTGAGATCAATGAATCCTTCCACGATGAGCAACTCTTGGCTATTTCAATTAAGGAGGTTCCATGGTTCGCGGATCTAGCAAACTTCCTTGTGTGTGGAATCATCCCGAATGAGTTCTCTTCAAATCAAGGGAAGAATCTCAAATAGGATTGTCAAGATTATTATTAGGATGAGCCATACCTTTTCCTGATCTGCACGGATGGGGTAATTAGAAGATGTGTATCAGAAGAAGAGCAAAGTAAAATTCTTGGGGTTTTCCATTCTTCGCCTTATGGTGGTCACCATGGAGGAGCAAGAACAGCGGCTAAAGTGCTAAGTTGCGGTTTCTATTGGCCCACTCTTTGCAAAGATACAAGTAATGTGGTGAAAAGATGTGATGAATGTCAACGGGCCGGTGGAATATCGAAGAAGAATGAAGTGCCTATCAATACCATTTTGGAGATTGATATCTTTGATGTGTGGGGTATTAACTTCATGGGTCCTTTTGTGAGTTCTTGTGGAAACACCTACATCTTGGTCGCGGTTGATTATGTGTCTAAATGGGTTGAGTCCATTGCTCAACCCAACAATGAAGCGAGAAGTGTGGTGGCGTTCTTAAAGAAGAATATTTTCACAAGGTTGGTACTCCGCAGGCTATCATAAGTAATGGGGGGTCGCATTTTTGCAACGAGGCTTTTGACACTTTGCTTGGCAAGTATGGTGTCACCCATAAAGTTACGACACACTATCATCCATAAGCTAGCGGTCAAGTGGCAGTCTCCAACCGGGAGATAGAGAGTATCTTGTCCAAAATAGTCAATGCTAACCGGACGGATTGGTCAAAGAAGCTTGATGATGCATTATGGGCTTATCGGACTTATTTCAAAACTCCTATCGGAATGTTTCCATACTGGTTGGTGTTCGGCAAAACTTGTCATCTTCCGGTGGAACTTGAGCACAAAGCCATGTGGGCTCTAAAGAAGTTGAATCTTGATTGGGATGCAACTGCTAACTTGAGGGTTGCGCATTTGAATGAATTGGATTAGTTTCGGTACCATGCCTATGCAAGTTCATCCTTGTACAAAGATAAGATGAAGTACCTACATTTGGAACAAAGAGTTCAAGGTGGGCAATCTTGTGTTTTTCTGCAACTCACTGTTGAGGATGTTTCCCGGAAAGCTAAAATCTAAATGGAGTGGTCCCTTTGAAATTGTGGGTGTGACACCTTTTGGTGCATTGGACCTGAAGAATAAAACCAATGAGGTATTCTGAGTCAATGGTCACCAGATGAAGCACTATTTGGGAAAGGTTGGTGATGGCCACGTTGTGGCAGTGATTCATTTCAAATAATGGTAATCTGCGGCGTGCCGTAACATTAAATCAAGCGCTTCGTGGGAGGCAACCCATGTTTTATTTTATTTTCTTTTCTTCTTTTGTAGATAAGTGTTATTTTTGTGCTAACTGGATTTGATGTGTGTTGCAGGAATGAGTGTGTTTTATAGGAAGAGTGCCTAGAAATCTGGTTAAGTGTGGAATAAATTGCGGACCGCAATTGTATTTGCTACAACAAAAGGTACTCTGCAGTCGCAAAATAAATTCTGCGGTCCGTAACAAAATCTGCGGCTGCACACCTAATTCTGCAGACTGTAAAATGCCAGGGCAACTGGGCCCTTAGGTAACAGAGTGCGGACCACAATTTGAATTTTGCGGCCGCTCTCAAGTCCCCTTCCCTTGCCAGAACCCGTTCACTATAAATAGAAGAGGCTAGGGAATTGTTCCCTTTTTCCCTCTATGAGCTCACAAATTGCACTAAATTAAAATTTCTTGCTAAATTATCTACTCATAAGCCTAACAACTGTTGTTCACTCATCTCTTGCACGCATTCATATCTGGTATGCATCATCATCTTGATTAATTTCTTTTCATTTTTAGATTTTTAGTGAAATTTTGGACCATTTGTCTGATTGAATCTATTTGAACAACCATGTGGGGGTACATATGTAGGGTAGACTGGTAAATGCTCTAAGGGGAATGGGTAAATTGATTTTCATGCTTAGACGTTGTTTCCATGTCAAAATTGTGCAAACATTTCACGCCCTAGGTGAAAAACAGCCGTCTGATCGTAATTGTTGGAATCTGTGGCCGCATAAGTTAAAGTCTAGGGCATTATAGTACGACGTGGTTCTGCGGCCGCAATGAAAAATGTATGGACCGCAGAAATCCCATTGTGGCTGCAGAACAACCTAATCTCTGTGATCAAAGAGTTGTCATTTGGTGACTCTCAAGTGTGGCCGCAAGACTATTTGTGCGGACCGCAGAAAACTGGTTGCGGCCGCAAAAGAATCAACTCTCTGTCATCAGAGAGTTGGCATATTGGTGATGTCTGAATTGCGGTCGCAACGAGAAATGTGCGGATCACAATCCATTTCTACGGCCACAAAGGAAAATTGTGCGGTCCGCAATGCCCATTATGCGGCCATAATGACAATTTTGCGGATCGCGATTCCCTACCCTGCAAGCATGTCTCTACTGTGTTTTTCATAGTAATCTATGTGTGTCCTTGAATTCATTCTGTGTCTCAACTTGAATTGCAACTAACAATCTCCTTTTCTTGATACAGAACATGGTTCGATCTAGAGGACGAGGCGACACTTCAAAAGGAAGGGGTGACCCTTCTCGGGGATGAGGGTAGAGACCCTTACCTAGTTCCCAACATCTTGAAATCAGAAAGAAGACATCAGCTGGGAGAGGGAGAGGTGCATACCTCTCGGAGACTAGTTTTTATGTCCTATCTAGGGACTAGTCAGAGGGCAACTCAGCCTCGGTACATGAGCAGCCGGTCGTCCAATCAAGGCCGCCAAGGAGATATCAGCTCAGGGATGAGCTGTCATCATCACATAGCACCTCCGAAGGTTCAGAGAGTGCCAGTCAGGTTTCTGTTCCCCAGCCATTAGAAACATCAGTTCAAGACATCCCCGAGGATGGCAGAGGGGGAGATGCTACTGTTACCGGCCTCAAGAGGTCGAAGAAGAAAGAGTTGTGGGAGGACAGGTTTGTCAGTTTGGCTGCCTTCACCAGTTTTCATCAATGGTGGCCAGTGAAGTCGCTCACTCTTGAGCATCAGTTCCAGTTGAAAGATCTAGAAAAGTACAACCCTGCAGTTTTGAGGCAGTTTCAAGAGAGCAAAGGTTGGACGTGGTTCACCCAGAGCGTGGTGAATGCAAAGGAATACCTTGTCCGGGACTTCTATGCCAATATGGCATATATCAAGAAAGGGACAAAGGTAACTAAAGTGAGGAACCTCAAGGTGCGTTTTGATCAGCACACATTGAACACTTACCTGGGGTTTGATAATGTCGAGCCCAGAGAGTACCTTGATAAATGTTCACTTTGGGATGCATCTCGTCCTTGGATAGCTGAGATTTTAGCAGCTCTTGGGCTAACACCACCACGGATCACAATAGGGGTTTCTATTCACTAGAGTATGCTAAGTTTTGAGGCAAATGGGTGGCAAACCTTTGTATGCAGCCGACTTGACCCGAGCCATAATGAAACATATATCCCTATCCCGCGAGCAGTTCTAGTGGCTTCCATCATGGCCGGGTACCCGATCAATGTGGGTGCCGTGATTTCGGCCAACATCTCCGTGGTCGCCAGGCAATCTGACACATCCTACCCGTATCCCAACACCATTACGGAGTATCTTACTGATGCGATGGTGGAGCCGAGAGATTTTGATACAAAGGTGTGGGCAAAAACGCCTTTCTCATGGTAATCGTTGATGGATGCACACAACCCTAGGAGAAAGGGTCAACCGTCTGCCACCACAGGCCAGTATGATAAGCCATCGATGGTAGTTGTAGAGGCAATTAACATTCCATCCACTTCAGTCGAGCTTTCAGCTAGTACAACAGCTATGCCTCCAGCCTTAGTGCCTTCAGCAGCCCCTATTACAGGTTCCACCTCGGCTTTGAAGCTGGCGCCGATGCCTACTGCTCCACTCTCTGCGCTGCGAGTCTCCTAGACATTGGTGAGCCTCAACAACTAGATACAGACAACTACTGCAAAGCTGTCTGACATATCCAGTACTATTGCAACATAGTCCTCCATTACGGTACCTCAGATGGCCCCAACAGTGGAAAAAACATTGAAGAAGCTCATGGAGAACCAGAACACGATTATAGCTACATTGATGCAGAATGGGTCAGTGATAGAAGAGATGGGGAAGAAGGTGAAAACGTTGAGAAAGTCCTAGGCCTCCAAAAGGTCAGTGGAAAAGCTCTGGAGATAGGTTACCAAGCTTGCAGTAGTAGGAGACATTCCCTTTGACATGCTGATTGACCCACACCATCCAGGCCCAGATCCTGCAGCACCTTCAGCACCAGCTGGCCAGTCTGAGGAGCCAGACCTTGCTGCTGACACTGCCGAGGCAGTGCGTCAGATGTTCACCAACCCAGTCACTCCCAGATTTGAGGATGATGAGATCCAGTTGGATGAGGCTGAGGTTGGTGACGCTGTTGTGGACACAGAGATGGCCAAGGAGCCATATGGAGTTTTCTTCACTCTTACCCTTCCTTTACTCTTATTTTGTTAAGCATTGGGGGCAATGCTTATTTTTATTCGGGGGGAGGGGGTGGAGTTTATTTTATTTAATTTGAGGATTCTGAGACAATTGGTTTGTAATAACTGACAGTATTTTCTTCTCTTCCCTTATTCTGTATATATTCTCTCTTTTCTTCTCTCATTATGTATATATGGTTTTCTTAATGCTACGGTTCTTTCCAAAGTTAGTTTTTGTGTGAACCGGGTGATTCTTCCCAACGACGGATGGCATGATAACCTTCTTAAGGGATTGAGTCCATATTTTTGTGTTTTGGCAACAACAATAGTAGTAATGAATAAAATGACCTAATTAAGTCATGCTCGAAGAGTCAAACATGCTTCACTTGGTACCAACAGACTTAACTAGGTGCTTATGGTTAGAAACAAGTTTTTTGGAAAGAAATATCTCTAGTTAGTGACTTTGTGACTCTTGTGTTGACTTAGCCAATCATCAAGTGGTTTAATTGAACTATAGTGATTTTCAATCTTGAATGTGGTCATTGTGGGCCCTCAATTCTATCATCTTTAACAATCCAGTTGCGTGAGGGGTTAGATGTTTTGTTGCAAGTCCAAGTAACCGTGTGAATGGTCTAGAACTTGCCCTGAATGTTTTTTAAGGAGAAATCTTAAGTTTTGCTTGGCTTGAGAAGGGATTGTAGGTTTTCCTTGACCCGCTTGTATTTTCCATTGCCTACCAATGTTGTTATCCCTAGTCAACCCATTTGAGCCTCGAGCCTTTCTTATTTGATAACCATGTTACGCGCCTTTACCCATTTTGTCGTGACCCTCTCTTGGCACCCGAGCTTTCATTAACACTCCTGTGAGACAATTGGCCAAAAATATAAGTTTGGGGGAGAGACGAGGAACTTGAAAGAGGTATCAAGGCACAAAAAGAAAAAAAGAAATGATGAGAAGGAAAGGCAAGAATAGGAATGAACAAAAAGAAAAATGCAAAAGAAAGTGAATAAGTGGAGGAGTTGAAGAGATTCAAAGAAAAGTAATGATACAAAGCATGGAGAAATCAAAGAGGGAGAAAATGAATGCCATAATCAAGAAATAATGATATTAAGTCTCTCTAGTTCCCCAAGGAAAAGAAAGTGCCTCAAAGAATTGGCAAAACATGAGTCGAGAATAAATAAATGGAGTGCTTAAGGGAAGGTGAACCCACTCAACCATAGTGTATCCAACCTTAGTCCAAAAGCCTTCATTAAATCCCAAAAAAGCCCTATGTGATTCAAGCCGAGTGAGCTTACATTAGTGGCGATATACATGAAGGGCAAGCCTATGGTACTTGAAGTCGTACTTGCGACATTCTCATGAGAGCGATGAGTGAACCTTTCGCAAATCTTTGGACTGGGTGCTAAAATTCTTAAGTGATCTAGGCAAATGGAGAGTAGAGGAGGAGGAGTTGGTACCACTGTATGTGCCAGACTCTCGAAACCTCTTGGCCTCCCTCTCCTCTCTATCCTGAATCAGCATACCCTCCAATCTCCTAGCAATCCCCACTACCTGCTGGTATGAGATATCCATCTCCAACACTCGGGCCATGCAAAATATGATACTGGGGTTGAGCCCTCGATAAATCCATGAACCCTCTCTCGAACAATAGCAACCAAGGCTGGTGCATGCCTAGCCAAGTCATTGAACAAGACTGCATACTTCGACACGGTCATAGAACCCTGACACAACTACTTAAACTCTGCGCGCCATGCATCTCTGAGACTCTGGGGAACATACTCCCTCAAGAACATATCTGAGATTTGAGTCCAAGTGAGTGAAGCTGTCTCGGCAGGACTACCCAACTTATATGCTCGCCACCACTGATAGGCCGCTCCTCTAAGCTGGAACGTAGTGAAAGAAACCCCACTAGACTCCGCAACACCCATAGTACAGAGGATACGATGGCACTCCTTAAGAAAACCCTGGGAATCCTATGACGCTAAGCCACTAAAAGTAGGAGGGTGGTAGTTCTTATACCTTTTGAGCCTGAGCTGCTCCTCCTCAGAAATTGCTACCCTAACCTCGGGCTGAACGTGGGCTATCGGCTGCATTGATATAACATATGGAACCTACTAGACCTGGACCCATAACTTTGGGGTACGGGCGGCGGGAGTCTATGCTCCTCCCCCGGCCTGAGATGTGGCAGGAGCAAGTAGTATCCACCCTGCTTGAGCCAAAGTGCAGAACATGCAGCACCTGTTGTAGAACCTCGGGTGGATTTGGAAGCAGATGTTCTAGCTCAGACTGTACATGTTGTACCAATTCAGGTCCCGGAAGGATTCATAGCTACTCTAGTGTTTCAAGATGCCCTAATCCGTTTTGTGAGCCTTATGAAGGGCGTGACCTAGAATGGTACATTTCCAATGGCACCAGCCATCTCACAGGATGGGGGAGGATCACAGACTCCCACTACTCCCACTCTGGAGCAGATGGATCCCTAGAATCAGGCTCCAGCAGTCCCGCCAGTTAGGGTAATTCATCCGGTTGTTGCGGCACAGGCTGGTGATAGGCCCGCCATGTATTTTGAGGCTTTATTGAGACTGGACAAGTTTAGTAAGCTCTTTCCAATTCACTTCAATGGTACACCTTTTGAGGACCCACAGGATTATCTTGACCTCTGCCGTGAGGTGCTGCGGAACACGGGAATAGTTGAAATCAACGTGGTCGATTTTGCTGTGTTTCAGATGAAAGGTTCTGCCAAGATGTGGTGGAGAGATTATGTACTTCCTAGACCAGCGGATTTGCCTGCACTTACCTGGGAGCAGTTCTCACAGCTATTTCTGGAGAAGTTTGTTCCTATTACACTGAGAGAGGAATACTGGATGCAGTTTGAGTGTCTTCAGTAGGGTAGTATGATTGTTACCTAGTATGAGACCCGATTTGTGGACTTTGCACATCATGCCATCGTCTTGCTTCCTACTAAAAAGGAGAGAGTTAGGAGATTCATTGATGGACTCACTTATACTATCAGGCTCCAGATGGCCAAGGAGACAGGGAGTGATATTTCCTTCCAGACAACCGTGAATATTGCTAGATGGATCGAGTTAGTTCGTGCTCAGGAGAGAGGGCCAGTGTCAGATAAGAGACACCGTCATTCCAGTAATTTCATAGGCGCCTCATCTGGAGGCAGGGGTACTTATGGTAGGGATCATCCTCCCAGGCCATTTTATTTAGCACTTCAGGCATCTCACGGTGCTTCAAGGAGTCATAGTCCTATTATACCTTACTCTAGACAGCCATCATTTAATGCACATTCAGCTTCTATTAGAGCACCACCACTCCAGTGTCACTACAGCGGTTATCCGGCCCGTTCGGGTCAGCTTCAGCTTCAGCAGCCACTGTAGTAGGATAGGTGTTATGAGTGTGGGAACATTGGTCACATCAGGAGGTATTTCCCTAGGTTGTCGAGCAACAAATCTCAGCAGGATTCTCGGGCCATCATACTAGCACCGGTTGCTCCACCGCCCACCCAGCCAGTTAGGGGCAGGGATCAGACAGATAGAGGTAGAGATGAGGTTGTTAGAGGTGAAGGCCATCCAGTTAGAGGTCGTCCCAGAGATGTAGCTCCGAGTGGTGGGGCCTAACCCCAATTTTATGCTTTTCCAACTAAGCTTGAGGCCGAGTCATCAGATGTCGTGATCACATGTATTGTTCCAGTTTTCCATAGAGATGCTTCAATTCTATTTGATCCAGGATCTACTTATTCCTATGTGTCCTCCTATTTTTCTTCATATCTGGTTGTGCCTCGTGATTCTCTAAGTGCTTCTGTGTGTGTGTCCACACCAGTGGAAGATTCTATTGTGGTAGATCATGTCTATCATTCGTGTGTGGTTACTATTGAGAGTCTTGAGATTAGTGTGGATCTTCTACTTCTTGATATGGTAGATTTTGATGTTATCTTGGGTATGGATTGGCTGTCACCTTATCATGCTATATTGGATTGTCACATTAAAACGGTGACCTTAGCCATGCCGGGGTTACCTCGAATAGAGTTGAAAGGGACTCCTAGACATTCCACCAACAGGGTTATTTCTTACGTGAAAGCTTGGCTTATGGTCGAGAAGAGGTGTCTAGCTTATTTGGCTCATATTCATGATTCTATTGCGAATGTTCCTTCTATGGATCCAGTTCCAGTTGTCCTTGAGTTTTCAGATGTATTTCCTGCAGATTTGCCAGGGATGCCACCCGACAGAGATATTGACTTCGGTATTGATTTAGCTCTTGACACCCAGCCCATTTCTATTCCACCATACAATATGGCCCTATCGGAGGTAAATGAATTGAAGGACCAATTATAAGACTTGCTGAACAGGGATTCATTAGACCTAGCGTCTCGCCCTGGGGTGCACCAGTGTTATTTGTAAAGAAAAAAGATAGTTCAATGCGGATGTGTATAGATTATTTGTAGTTAAACAAGGCTATTATCAAGAACAAGTATCTATTGCCAATAATTGATGACTTATTCGATCAGCTTCAGGGTGACAAGGTGTTTTCGAAGATTGATTTGAGGTATGGTTACCAAAAGTTGAAGATTAAGGCATCCGATGTCCTTAAGACAACTTTTCAAACTCAGTATCGACATTATAAATTCCTAGTGATGTTATTTGGGCTAACGAATTCCCCAATAGGATTTATGGATTTGATGAACCAGATGTTCAAGCAAAATTAGGATTCTTTTGTGGTTGTATTCATTGATGATATCTTGATTTACTACAGCAACCGATAGGAGCATGATCAGCATCTTCGGTTTGTGCTTTAGACTTTGAAAAATAACTAGTTATATGCTAAATTTTTGAAATGTGAATTTTGGTTAGACTCAGTTGCCCTTTTGAGGCATGTTGTAACGGCAAAAGACATAAAAGTGGATCCTAAGAAGATTGAGGCAGCTCAGAATTGGCCTAGACCTACCTCTGCTACAGAGATCCGGAGTTTCCTAGGGTTAGCAAGTTATTACCGTCGGAGTTAGCAGGTTATTACCTCCGTTTTATGGAGGGGTTCTCATCCATAGCATCCTCATTGACCAAATTGACCTAGAAGGGTTCCCCATTCAGATGGTCCGACGAATGTGAGTTGAGCTTTCAGAAGTTCAAGATTGTTTTGACTACGATGCCAATGTTGGTATTACCCACAAGTTCATAATCTTATACGAAGTATTGTGATGCATCTCGCGTTAGGGATGGTGCAATATTAATGCAAGATGACATGGTGATTGCATATGTGTCGCTGTAGTTGAAAGTTCATGAGAAGTATTATCCTGTTCATGACTTAGAATTGGCAGCCATTGTTCATGCGCTGAAGATTTGGAGGTATTACCTTTACGGTGTCTTGTGTGAGGTATTTACTGATCATCGTAGCCTACAGTATCTGTTCAAACAAAAAGATCTCAATTTGAGATAGAGAAGATGGTTGGAGCTATTGAAAGACTATGATATCACCATTTTGTATCACCCTAGAAAGGTCAATGTGGTGGCCGATACTTTGAGTAGAAAGGTTGTGAGTATGGACAGCCTTGCGTATATTCCGGTTGGTGAGAGGCCGTTAGCTATAGATGTTCAGACTTTGGCCAATCAGTTCGTGAGGTTAGATGTTTCAGAGTCCAGTCGGGTTCTAGCTTGCACAGTCACTCGGTCTTCCTTGTATGAGCGCATTAGAAAGCAACAATATGATGATCCTTATTTGCTTGTTCTTAAGGACACGGTACGAGATGGTGGTGCCAAGCAGGTTGTTGTGGGGGAAGATGGAGTTCTACGGATGCAGGGTCATATTTGTGTGCCTAATGTGGATGGGCTTCGTGAATTAATTATTGCAGAGGCCCACAGTTCCCGGTATTTTATTCATCCGAGTGCCGCCAAAATGTATCAAGATTTGCGGCAATATTATTGGTGGAGGAGAATGAAGAAGGATATAGTTGCATATGTAGCTCGGTGTCTAAATTATCAGCAAGTCAAGTACGAACATCAGAGACCCGATGGTTTACTTCAGAAGTTAGAAATTCCTGAATGGAAGTGGGAGCGTATCACTATGGATTTTGTTGTTAGACTCCCATGGACTTAGAGGAAGTTCGATGCAGTATGGGTCATTGTGGACAGGATGACCAAGTAAGTGTGAGCACCTAATTTTTGACTATATTTGAATTTTTATCACCTTCTACTATGTAAATATTTTTAGAAATTTAATATATATTTTTTAGCTTTATTAGATTTTTTTTTAAATATAGGATAATTAAAAAATATTTAAAAGGTCAATTATTACTATTAATATTATTTTTAGTTTTTTCCTTATTTCAAAATAAAATAAATTAAAAAACCGAAAAAAATAAATATTTATAAAATTTCGGATGGGAATAAAAAAAATAGGAAAATTAGAAGTATGGAATTAAAAAGTAAAAGTAAAAGTAGGTGGAAATTATTTTAATAAAAAAAAGTAAAAGAAAGTGGAAAATTAAAACAATAAAGGTTAAAGAATGTGAAAATTTTAAAAAATAAAAAGTAAATGAAAGATGGAATTAAAAAATAAAAGTAAAGGTAGGTAAAAATGTTTAAAAAAAAGGAAAAGAAAGTGAAAATTAAAAAAAGAAAAGTAAAATAAGTGGAAATTAAAAAAAAGAAAAGAAAAGTAAAATAAGTGAAAAATAAAAAAATGAAAAGTAAAAAAAGTGGGAAATTAAAAACTAAAAGTAAAGGAAAGTGGGGAATTTATTTGTTTTTTTTTTTAAAAAAAAAAAGATAAATGGGGAGAGGGAATATTTTAATTAAAAAAATAATAAAATAATTAAAACAAATCTGAAAATTTCTGAATTTTTTTCTATAAAAAGAAATGAAAAATGAGATAAGAGGAGGAGAAAAAAGAGAGAAAAAAGGGAGGAGGGAATTTATAGAATGTTTTCTTCTTCTACGCTAAGAGAATTTTTACTCGTGTCGTTCTTTCTTCCTCTTTCTTTCGAAAAATTCAGCAATTCATCACCCCATTTAAGACTTAAAAATGCTCCAAATTCAAGCCTAAAAAATACCCTTGAAGTATTCTAATAAACGTAACAAGGTTCCGTCTTTGTCTCTCCGTCTTCGTTGAGGTCTCCGGCGAGCTAGACTCCAATCAGATTTCCTTTCTTCATTTCATTCGATTTCGTGAGAAGCTATATCGAGGTCCATTTCTTACTTTATCCTTGATTAATATATAAGTTTGGACTTATTTTTATTATGATGGGTATTTGAGTAAAATTGTATGGTTTATACTTACTGATTATTTGAGTACGTTTCTTTTCCTGTTCATAGTTAGTATAAATTAGTTTGTCATCTTTTGTTGGTTTAAAGTTTTAGCAAGAACATGTTTGTTTCTTTTTAATCCATAAACAATAATAGTTTTCTTGTTCTTGGTTAGTTTGTTTTTCTTATATTTTCTAGCTATTTTTGGTAGATTAGTTTTATAGAATATTTAGTTCCATGAATTAGTAAGGTATGAAACTTCCAGTGTCATTATTTGTTTAATATAATTTTAGAGAAGTAAAAATTCATGTTAAAGTAAATCAAGGTGAAAAAGGCAGTAATGTATAAAGGGAGTTGGGCCATACGAATGTTGCTGAAATAATTTTGATGTTAAGAAAGAATGGGCCATGGAATTTTCTGACTTTAAAATTAGAATGATCGGGCCTTTAGGAATTTTTGGGCCCATGGTAATAAAATTCATAAGCTAGCTCATATTTCTTCCATAATGAATAATTGCAAATACTTTTCATAACTTAGTAAAGTAATTCTAGTAATTAAATTCCATACTTTTAGTTCTACACAAATACATTTCATAACTCTTGACTTTACAACAATTTTGAAATTAATTTAGGAAAAATAATTCAAGGTACTCGTTCGCGCGACTTTGACTGAATAATCTTAATAATAATAAAATTAATATCAATTATGTACACGCATGCGTGACATGATTTTTAATGTGCCAAACAAAATGAGTATACGTACGCGTAACTCATTTCAAGATAATTCCATAATTACAAATAATCAAGCAATTAAAAGCAGTTTAAGGCAAAAGTGCATAAATTTTCCTAGAACATAAAATATCCAAAATTAGTTAAGCCAGGTATAATTATTAAAGCGACCGTGCTAGAACCACGGAATCGGGGAATGCCTAACACCTTCTCCCAGGTTAACAAAATTCCTTACTCGGTCTTCTGTGTTCGCAGACCATAATTCAGAGTCAAATTTCCTTGATTTGGGATTTAAAATAAATGGTGACTCGGAACACCGTAATTCAATAATTCCGAGTGGAAACTCTTAAAAAATAAAAAAAATAATCCCATTTCAATAATGTCACTTAAATTGAAAAAACTCCCTATCCCCCGGAAAAAAGGAGGTGTGACAGCTCTGGCGACTCTATTGGGGACAAGAACCCAGAATATCTGGTTCAGGGTTCAGAATTCGAGCTTGTAATGTGATATATACTTGGCTTTCTTGATTGCTGATATTACTATGTTTGTTGGCCTAATGTGTTAATTGCCGCTCATTTACCACTTTGATATTATTTGAACTGTATAAACTGCCACGCCTCCCTTCCGAGTCTTCTGAATTTATGGTGCACACGTGCGCATGTCCCACTTTTATATTAGAGGTCATACCAAATAGAACGAGGCTGGATTGGTAACTAGGCTGGGTAGACTTCCGTGCTCCCGGTACGTTGCCACCACCTCGGCTTGAGCTGTCCGCTTGGGTAAGCCAGGTCTAAAATGCTTCCCCCCCCTCAGGATTTTAAACCTAGAATAACATAGCCTCATGCCGAACCCCTAATAGGAACTTTTGTTTGCATCACGTGCATTTGACTTTGGGGACTTAACACAAGGGTTGATTATTACAAAATAAGATTGAATTTTTCCAGAAACAAAAAAAGGTGTCATCCCATTCCTAAAATATTTACGAACTACATGGGTCTAATTCTCACCGGATGTGAGATACATAGGCAACCTTCATAGGGTTCAGCCCCATTTTTTGCAAAAATAACCAAAAGAAAGAAATTTGTCTAGTGTTTTCTTTTGTTTTGTCCAAATAAGCCGACCCAACTTTGATTAATCCCGAGCCGTTTCTGTCGGAATAGCCTTAGAACATCTTCAAAATTTCCGAAGGGCTATACTCACAAGAACGGACGTGTCTATCAATTGGGCATCACTTTTACCATAATGTCCTTCCCTCAGTCCTAAAGTTTTCCTTAGAAGTATGAAGGGGCATAGTTGCAAAAATAGCCACCATTTCCTTGAGCACAATTGCAAAAATAGCCACCCTCTCTTTGACTTTTCTTAAAATTAGGTTATTTACAAAAGATTATTTTGAAAAAAGAGTGCATTGGTTTTGTCTTTTGAACTAGCATCAACCCTTACCTTAACCACCCACAGGTGCAAAATGAGCATTGTTCAGAAAGCACATTTGAAGGTTGTAGACGAAGCTCCATTCAACTTCAGATGTGGTGGTATGACTTGGGGAAATATGGTCAAAAATGGGTGACCAAGCACCTGGGATCCCTCATAGATATTATGAAAGTTAAACCATGGGACGATTTGATTGAGGCACTAGTGACTTTTTGGGACCCCGTTCACAATATCTTCCGCTTCTCCGATTTTGAGCTTACTCCCACTTTAGAAGAGATAACTGGATATTCCGGGTTTGGCAGGGATTTGAGAAACTAGAAGCTCATATTCCCGAGGGCTCTCTCTGTACACCGATTCTTCGATCTTCTGAACATCAGTAAGCAAATCAGAAAGACCAACGTAGTCGAAGGGTGCTGTTCTTTCTACTTACTGTACTCCAGGTTCGGGCAGCCAAATGGGTTTGAAATTCATGAAAAGGGCCTTAACAATAAGAAAAACAAGGACACATGGCAGATTCACCGCCACTTTGCCTTCATGGTGGCGTTTCTGGGAACTTTGGTCTTCCCAAATGAGGAGCGGACAATTGATACCCGCACAACCAGGGTTGCACAGGTCCTCACTACCAAAGAATATCACACTTTTGCCCTAATCATTCTATCAAGCATTTATCGGGCGTTGACTTTGTGTAAGTCCGGGGCAAAATTCTTCGAAGGGTGCAATATTTTATTGCAAATGTGGTTGATTGAACATCTCCGACATCACCCCAAGTTCATGAGCTATGGTCCGAGCACGGACAATTTTATTGAGAGCTACAAAGAAAGAGTAAAAGATTACAACTCTCCAGAAGGGATGGAAGCCTGGATATCTGACATAAGATCTTTAAACGCAAGTCAAATTGAGTGGACCTTGGGATAGCTCCCAGTAAGAGAGGTGATACACATGTCGGCCTTAAAAAGTTATTTTCTGTTGTTGGGTTTGAGAAGTGTCCAGCCGTATGCGCCACAGAGAATTCTAAGACAGTTAGGAAGGTACCAGATAGTGCCTGAGGATGAAGATTTGAGCGTGCAAGTGATTGACCTACACCCCAAAGCCTCACTCCCCGAGGCTTTAATCCAACAGATTTGGAATGGTTGTCGCTACTTGAAAGACGATACCCAGGTACCAGATACTAAGAGAGGTGAGGTAGATATGGGTTATGCTAGGTGGTTTGAGAAGATGTCTTGCATAAATGATGAGCCAGATCCTGAGCCCGAAAGGCCCGCAAAAGACCGTATGTTCAAGCCTTTAATGATAAGATCGACGAACGGTTAGCTTGGGGTGAAAAGGAAAAGGGATACCAAGAAACTATCCATGCTTTGGAAGAAAAGCAGATGAACCTTCATTTTGAGAAAGACTTGCAAACACAAGAAGCTGAAGGGGAAAAGAAGAGTCTGATCTTAGCAATAGATGAAGAAAGACGCCAAGGTACCGGTCAGATGTTGGAAAGACCAGAAAACCATTGCCAATTTGATGGGAAAGGTGCAAGATTATGATGCCATCTTAGCAAAAACTGAAAAGGCGTTGGGCAAAGCCAAGGAAAAAACCGTACATTTAAATGAGGAGGCCAAATCTAGAAAGGATCGCCAAGCAACAGAATTTGAAGAAGAGAGGGTCCATTGGGTACGTTTGGAAGCTTAACTTAAGGCACAGTTGAAAGAAATGAGAAGGTATAATAGAGACTACCAACATGCAAATTTTGATAGGGAGAGGGCTCAGGCGACACCCGAGCAGGCTAGACTTCGGGCTTAGTTGGAGTCAGCTTTAGATCGTAAGGGACACATAAGAGAGATAGCCACCACTCGCCAGCAGCAGTTACAAGATCGAGGCCAGAACTTTCAGTACTTCAGAGAGCAAGTCCATGATTTGGCTGTTTATACCGCTCAAAGCTATGTGAACTGCCAAGGGCTGGATTATGAGAAGTTTTTGGATCATGCACCTACCTTTGCCCGTCATATTGTAGCAGAGTTAGAGAGGATGTACCGTACACTGGGGGCTTAACCAGGGCAAGCACCATCATGAGAAGATGTTCCAGTGGTTGAAAGCAAAGATTGTGGAGTTTGAAACATAGTCGTAGTTATTAAGACTTTTCAAACCCAACAATATTTTAGTTTGAGTCATCGTTGAGTTTTTTTTATCATTGTATTTTATTCCTGTAATGTCCTTTCTGTCATTGTATTTGGAATTGATCTGAAAAAAATAAATAAATAAAAAATGAAAAAAATCAAGATTATTACTGTTTTCCCTGAACTACGTAATGATCTGATTTATGCGGCTACATGATACGTAGGAAACCCCCAAAATGTCCGATCAAAATATTTTTCAACGATTTTAAGATGAGGGATAAAAATGAGGCACGAGTAAGAAGTAAACGAAACGGAGAAAAAAAATAAGAGCGGCAATAAGAAGCAACCTGGTAAGCCGGAATGAAACATGAAGCCTTCTAAAAGCATGTTAGAAATGGTGTTGATGTTACGAGCATGGCATATTACATATGATTCATATCAATAAAATCTCTAACCTTAACACGTTTGCTGTCTCTTATATAGTAAGCTTAAGGTGGTTGGTTTGTGGTGAAACTGGAAACACATCATTACTTCACCAGATCAAAGGGAACGGTAGTAATGGATAACAATGATGAAATTGATTTGGTCAGTGACAATTTCCAGGGTCAGTCAGTTGAGCAAGAGTCGGAGGAAATAAGAAAATTGAGTTAACAACTGTCTGATGTATATTAAGCTTAGGTTTTCGGTCAGCCTCTACCCCAGGGTCCCTCAGAGGGACCTTCCACCATACCCTAGGATACTCAACCATCGCTCCATACAGTGAGCGATCACATTCTACCACCAGGGTACCTCTAATATGCGACCTCCAGTCGTATTGATCAGGAAAATCCCTCTCGCCGCGTGTGGAGCGCCGGTATATACAATCCCGCCTCCACCTCTTGTGACGAGGCCAAACAATGAGCCACCATCTCATGCTTATGATGGCCAATATTACTCTCCCAATATGGTTTTCAGGGTCTCGACTCCATACAATCAGACTCCTCAGTACGAGTCACCAGTGGAAAATGAAAAGCTTCCCAAGACGATTGAGCCGGATGAGATGGCCAGGAAAATAAAAAGTCTTGAACAAAACATAAAGACCATACAAGGACTAGGTGGTCACAAAAGTGTTTCGTTTAGCGATTTACGCATGCTCCCTCACATCCATTTCCCACCAGGATTCAAGCCCAAAAAATTTGAGAAGTATGATGGACACGGTGGCCCTATCACACACTTGAAAAGGTATTGCAACCAGCTGAGGGGTGTAGGTGGAAAAGAAGAATTGTTGATGACTTATATTGGGGAAAATCTTGTAGGGGTAGCCTCTGAATGGTTCATTGACCAATATATCTCTCACTGGCATGTCTGGGATGACATGGCCCACACCTTTGTCAAACAATTCTAGTACAACATTAATATTGCACCAAATCGCAATTCCCTGTCCAATATGAAGAAAAAGCCGACGGAAAGCTTTAGGGAATATGCCATCAAGTGGAGGGAGCAAGCGGCTAGAGTTAAGACGCCCATGGATAATCATGAGTTGATCGCTATTTTTCTAAGGCTCAAGAGCCTGATTATTTCCAAAACATGATGTCTGCAATGGGTAGGCCTTTTGCAGAAACAATCAAGATAGGGGAAATGGTTGAAAATGGCCTCAAAACTTGCAGAATTATAAGTCAGACGGCTCTCAAAGCCACCACCCAAGCAATCCAAAATGGGTCGGGAAGTTTGGCAAATAGAAAGAAGAGAGATGAAGGGTCTATGATGACTTTAGGATCCAGAAAAATTCAAAGAGGGGTATCGCACACTTATGTGCAAGTTCAGCAGGGGCAATCCAGCTATCCTCAACATTATTATCCCCCGTCAATTCCTCAATACTCTGTGGGCCCACCATAATATACAGTGTTTAATGCTCGTCCTCCCAATCAACAGGTATGAGCACCAGCTCCAAGGATCCCCCGACCTTAGCAGCAAAACTTTCGGGCACCCTACAATGCTTGTTCCAGGTAGGATTATGGTCCAGAGTAGAGGCTGATGGAAACATTCACTACATTGGCTGAATCATACTCTAGTTTGTTCCAGAAGTTGAAGCAAATAGGCATAATTGGACCCATCGCTCCACACCATATATATCCCGATTCACATGGATTTCAAGCAAATGCTAGAACCCTCATTGATAAAAAATTGACTCTGAAAAGAGCCATAGAAAGACTCATTGATAAAAAATTGATTATAGTGACAAATGGCGAGAACCCTCCTAATGTGACCAACAACCCGTTGCCAGCACACAATGATGTTCATTTTCTGTGAATGATTGGCTGAGATCAAGAATAAAAGCTAGTTGGTCGAGCAGAAATGACAATGGGAACGATTCAAGAAGGAAGAGGTGCAGATGTAAGTTCAAGCCGAGATGTGCCATTGATTGTGAAAGGCGCCCAGAGCTCAGACAAGGCAACTTTATTTGTTCCAAAAATCTCGAGATTGGAAGTTCACTCCAATGTTCCAAAGCTATATGTCCTTGGAGGTCACCCCATCACAAGGCAGAATCAGGGCGGTACGAAGGGTATAACAAAGCCGATCATAATAAAGCATGCCATACAACCCCGTGTGACAAACACGAAAACCATTCCTTGGAATTATAACAAAACTATAGTAACCTACAAAGGCAAGGAAATCATAGAAGAAATGGGGGAAATTGGAGGTTTGAATCAATCGGGGAGGTGTTACTCTCCAGAAGAGTTGATGAAGGCCAAGAAAATCAGAGAACACCAATTGCCAATAAAGAAACCAGTCACTGAAGAAGAGGCGGGGGAGTTTTTGAAAAAGATGAAAGTTCAGGATTACTCAATCATTGACCAGTTGAGAAAGACTCCTGCCCAAATCTCTCTGTTATCTCTGCTCAGACACTCAGAAGAGCATGCTCGTGTACTAATCAAAATCCTGAATGAGGCACATCTCTCAGAGAAGACCATCGTGAATCAGTTAGAGAAGATGGCCAACAGATTTTTGAGGTGAACATAATCTCCTTTACTGATGATGAACTTCCCGAGAAGGAAGCTGGGCACAATAGGGCTTTGCATCTGATTGTCAAATGTGAGAGGCATTATGTAAAGCGAGTCATGGTTGATGAAGGCTAGAGTGTAGATGTATGTCCTCTCTCTATCTTGCAAAGCATGAAGATCAATACAGACAGAATTTGACCCAGCAATGTTCGCATTCGGGCTTTTGATGGCTCGGCAAGAGATACCATTAGGGAGATCAACCTCACTATGATGATTGGGCCTGTTGATTTTGAAATTGTCTTCCAAGTAGTGGACATGGAAACTTTTTATAACTTTCTTCTTGGAAGGCCATGGATCCCTACGACCCTAGCTGTTCCATCAACCTTACATCAGATGCTCAAATTTGAACACGACAGGCAAGAAATTATTGTTCACGGAGAAGATGAGTCATCCATTTACAAAGACCCATTAATCCCGTGCATTGAGGCCAAGAAAGGGTGCGAGTCCATTGTCTATCAGTCTTTCGAAGTGGTTGTTATGAACCATGTTGAGGAAGGAAAGCCCAATATACATCCTCGTCTCTCCGCCACATCTGTAATGGTGGCTGCACTTATGATGAGATAAGGTTATGAGCCAGGAAAAGGCTTGGGGGCATCATTGCAAGGAATTTTGGAACCCATTTCTCTGTTCAGTAACAAGGGTACTTTTGGTTTAGGCTTCAGGCCAACACAAGCAGACGAAGACAAAGCCAAGCACCGCAAAAAGTATGGGTGGGTCTTGCAGCAACCTATCCCTCATATCTTCTATACTTCTTTCAAGCCACGACTCAAAGAGGGTTAAACTTCCTTGGCGCAGGCAAACATTGATGAAATTTTCCATGGCCTCAGCCAGATGTTTTCAGAAGTGAATATGAACCAGGCTGGTGAAGGCACTAGTCATGCCAATATGCAACTAATTTGCCCAAACACCATGCTCAACAACTGGAAAGCAACTCCTCTCCCCACAAGGAAAGAGTCTTGGTAGTTTGCTTTTGCAGCTTCTTTTTTGTATTTTGGGTTACTTTCAGGGTTGTAAACCATACATCTCAGTATGATTATTTTGTTTTGATGTTAACACTTCTATCGTTTCAAATTTAATGAAATGCAGTTCAATTTTGTATTAAGTATTGTATCTTTTCCTTTTCCTAAATCTTGTCATTTTATTTCCATTTCATTTTTGTTAATGCCGGTTTTAATAACATGACATGCATGCGGAATTCACGCCCAGCTCTTAAAAAGCTGTCTAATTTTGAAATAATGCATCAAGAGGTCGAATATGATGAAAATGAGGCTGTTGAGAAAATAAAAAGAGAGTTGGAACAATTTGAAAATAAGCCTAGGCCCAACCTCAATGAAACTGAGCCAATTAATATCGGAGGTCATGAAGAAGTCAAAGAAACAAAGATAAGCATTCATACTGAAAAAGAAACTAGAGATGCCTTGATTCAAATTTTATTTGAATACAGAGATGTGTTTGCTTGGTCTTATGATGATATGCCGGGTTTAAGTGCCAATTTAGTGGTTCATAAGCTTCTCACGTATCCTGAATTTTCACCAGTCCAACAGAAGCAACAAAAATTTAAAACGGACACGAGTGATAAAATCAAAGAGAAAATAATGAAGCAACTGAGCACCAATGTAGTTAGAGTCGTACAATACACCACCTGGGTAGAAAATGTTGTGCATGTGCCAAAGAAGGACGGAACAACCAGAGTTTGTATTGACTACAGGGACCCGAACAGAGCAAGTCCAATGGATACTTTTCCTTTACCAAACATCCACATACTTGTAGATAACTACGCTAAGCATGAGATACAATCTTTTGTGGATTGCTATGCCGGATACCACCAGATTCTAATGGATGAGGATGATGCAGAAAAGACCATTTTCACCACTCCATAGGGTACCTATTGTTACAGGGTCATGCCATTCAGTTTAAAGAATGCGGGGGCAACTTACATGAGGACCATGACCACCATTTTTCATGATATAATGCACAAAGAGATTGAAGTATATGTAGATGATGTCATCATATAATAAAAGACATGGGCTGATCACGTGAGCAATTTGAAAAAGTTTTTTGAACGGCTTCGAAGGTATGACCTTAAACTCAATCCAGCCAAGTGTGTATTTGGGGTGCTATCTGGGAAACTCCTTGGTTTTATAGTTAGCCGGAGAGGCATCGAATTGGATCCATCTAAGATAAAGTCCATTTGAGATCTGCCACCCCCGAAGAACAAAACTGAAGTCATGAGTTTGCTCGGGAGATTGAACTACATCAGTAGGTTCATTGCTCAGCTCACATGCGAGCCCATTTTTAAGTTGCTGAAAATGGATGTTGCTATCAAGTGGACGGACAATTGCCAAAAAGCTTTTGACAGGATCAAAGATTATCTATCAAAACCCCATGTACTGGTCCCACCAGAACCTGGTAGGCCTTTATTTTGATATCTATCGGTGATGGATAATTCCTTTGGATGCGTTTTGGGGCAACATGATGCGAGAGGCAAAAAGGAGCAGGCAATCTATTATTTGAGCAAGAAGTTCACCAATTATGAGGTTAAGTATACTCTTTTAGAAAGAACATGTTATGCCTTGACTTGGCCTACACTACTTACTTCATATCCAGAATGGATCCTTTGAAGTACATCTTTCAAAAGCCAATGCCCATTGGAAGGCTCACAAAATGGCAGATTCTGCTCATAGAGTTTGACATTGTCTATGTCACTCGCACCGCAGTGAAAGCACAGGATTTGGCAGATCATTTGGCAGAGAATCCAATTGATGATGATTACAAGCCACTGAGCACATACTTCCCATACGAAGAGGTCAACTCAATAGAGGAAGTAGTTTCGGATGACATACGTGTATGGGAAATGTATTTTAATGGGGTTGTCAATATCAAAAGAGTTGGGATCGGGGCAATCCTTATCTCACCTATTGGACAACATTACCCTGCAATGACCCGACTTCGTTTCTTCTGTACCAATAATACGGCAGAATACGAGGCTTGTATAATGGGTCTAAAAATGGCCCTCGATGTGGATGTGCATGAACTATTGGTTATGGGAGATTTCGACTTGCTTATTCGGCAAGCCCAAGGTGAATGGGAGACTCGAGACATCAATTCCATACAGACAATGTGTACAAGACCTGAGCAAAAGATTCAAATCCATCGAATTCAGGTACATTCCCAGGTTTCACATAGAGCTAGCCGACGCCTTGGCTACCTTAGCCTCGATGCTCCCTTATCCAGGCAATACCCATATTGATCCATTCCAAATCCAAATTCAGAATCAACACGGCTACTGCAATACTTTTGAGACATAACCAGATGGTGAACCTTGGTATCATGACATAAAACGATTCCTGAAAATAAGGGAATACCCAGAGCATACCAAGGGAGATAAAAAAAGAACTATAAGGCGGCTCGCCGACAGTTTCTTCCTGAATGAGGAAAGTTTGTACAAAAGGACCCCAGATTTGAACTTATTGAGATCCATAGATGCCACAGAAGCTGAGCGGATCATGAGTGAAGTGCATTCAGGGGTATGCGGACCTCACATGAATGGATATGTTTTGGCGAAGAATATTCAGCGGGCAGGGTATTATTGGCTTACTATGGAGCGAGATTTCTTTAGTTTTGTTCGTAAGTGTCACCAATGCCAGATTCATGGTGACCTGATTCACTCGCCTCCTTCAGAGTTTCATCCCATGTCCTCTCCTTGGCCTTTCATTGCTTGGGGAATGGATGTTGTTGGGCCAATCGAGCTAAAGGCTTCAAATGGTCATAGATTCATTCTGGTCATCATTGATTACTTCACCAAGTGGCCGGAGGCAGTTACTTTCAAGGCAGTAACCAATAAAGCAGTAGTAGATTTTGTTTATTCCAATATCATTTGTCGCTTTGGTATCCCAAAGACCATTATCACTGACAATGCATCCAATCTAAATAGTCATCTAATGAAGGAGGTATGCGAGCAATTTAAAATTATGCATCGCCATTCTACACCCTATCCGCCTAAAGACAATGGAGCCATTGAAGCGGCTAAAAAGAATATCAAGAAGATCCTTAGGAAGATGATTCAAGGGTCTAGGAAATGGCATGTAAAGTTGCCTTTTGCTCTTTTGGGATACCGCACGACTGCTCGCACATCTCTGAGTGCAACTCCGTATCTGTTGGTTTATGGAACTTAAGTTGTCCTATCGGCTGAAGTTGAAATTCCCTCTCTCGAAATCATTGTGGAATCAGAGATTGAAGACACCGAGTAGGTCACGCGCTTATAATAATAAAGTGCGCCCGAGGCACTTTGAGGTAGGCCAACTCATTTTAAAACGCATCCTTTCGCACCAGGTAGAAGCTAAAGGAAAGTTTGCCCCGAACTGGCAAGGAAGCTACATCATCAAGAAAGTGTTACCAAAAGGGGCTTTGCACTTGGTAGATGAAGAAGGAGTGGTACCAGACATAACTATTAATGCAGATGCAGTCAAAAGAAATTATGTTTGATACATACCCACTGCAGAACTTCCACGCATCGATTTTCTCATATCGAGATAAAGAAGGTTATCTTTGCTCACTACCCCAAATAGGTGTCACCCTTTTGTTAACCCTTTTGAACCATATTTGTCTTCTTGGTTTTTCCTCCTTTTGGAACCCGTTTACTTGTAAAAAAAAATAATAACAAAAAAAAATATTAAAAAAAAATCTTCGGAGTCATTGAATTATGTTCGACTTGATTCCGAAAGGATACGTAGGCAGCCTCTCTCTGGGGTGCAGTCACACCAAAACAAAAAAACCACATTCCCCCAAAAGTTGAAACTCGGGAAGATGTTACAATGGTTCGGCGATGATTTCGCCTGAAAGGTTCCAAAGTTGTAATTCAATCCAAATTCTTTTTACCTAAATCCTTTTTAAGTCCTTCCTATCAATCAACGAGAATGTTCAAGAATTGGAGGATACAATCATTTGGATCTGATACAATCAAAATGAGAGAGCCTTATTGGTGGAAACCCTCACAGGCACCATAGGGTGATGACGAGCAGAAAAAATTAAAATGAGAGAGTCTTGTAGTGAAAACTCGCAAAGAGCACTATAAGGCGATGGTGAGAAAATAAATGAGAGAGGTCAGTTAGCGAAAACCCGCAAAGGGCGCTACTAGCCGAATGAGGGTCTTTGATACACTGGTATGAGCAACCCCAACACAGTTTCAAGATGAACATTTGCGATGGATTTTGAGAATGAAACAACTCAGACGGATCAAGCGTTCAGTCCAAAATGCATGTCATGATTCATTGAAGTCGGCACATACCTCCAGATAAGTCTCCCCATTCCTCTCCCCCGAAAGAGGCACCGTTTGTTTAGACACAATTCCTTTTTTCACTTTCAATTGCTTTTCTATTTTAACCCATAATTTTTCTTTGAGTCCATTTTCAGTCTAATCTTGCATCAAAAGCAAAGAAAAAAAATGGATGCAAAACTGACTACAGTTTCCCTGTAATACCAAGCATAATTTGAGGCATATACGAAATTGATGAAGGCACGAATCCATCTGTGATCTCTTTTGATAAGACAAACAAAGCGTCTCAAAGAAACTGAAAAGGTCGCCTAAGACAAACGTTTTTCGTGGGAAAAGTTGATAAGCACTACAGACACAAACTGGTACTAGGTGCAAGACAACTAAGTTCGATTTTAAAGGAAATTTGTCTTGCCTTAGGGACAAGGGTTAGCGGTACCATGGACATCCGGATATGAAATAGTCGGGAGCAACATCGGAGAGCCAAGGTCTCCAGGAAGCTATACAGAGTATCCAAGCATCTCAGTACCATACTGGCAGAATCAGTTCTTCTACAGCAGTGGCCGTGACTTCAAGCTACTTAGGGCATCAAGGCCGCAAACCAACCACCACTTTGAAAACTCACAATTTTTCTTTGTTTGAAGCAGGAACAAAGCAGTGCAGAATGATGATTCTCCAAGGATGAATGTAAGCTCCTTAAAAATCTTTGTTTTCTTTATTTTTAGCATGTATCACTACTGTTCATACCTCCCATTTACGTAGCTTAACTCAGGTAGAACCATTTTGCCTAGGCGATCCAACTCATATTTTCGGGTAGAAGTACTCTTCGCTCAGGTTTTTATACATAGCTTAACTCAGGTATAACCATTTTGCCTAGGGGGATCAAGCTCATATTTTCGGGTAGAAGTACTCTTTGCTCAGGCTATTTTTCATAGCTTAACCCAGGTAGAACATTTTTTCCTAGGGGGATCCAACTCATATTTCCAGTAGAAGTATTCTTCGCTCAGGTTTTTTTATAGTAGCTTAACTCAGGTAGAACCATTTCGCCTAGGGGGATTCAGCTCACAGTTCCGGGTAGAAGTACTATTCACTGAGGTATTTATACGTAGGTTAACTCAGGTAGAACTCTTTTTGCCTAGGGGGATCTAGCTCTTATTTCCGGGTAGAAGTACTCTTCGCCCAGGCTTGTTTTTCGTATCTTAACCCAGGTAGAACCTTTTCGCCTCGGGGGATCCAGCTCATATTTCCAGGTAGAAGTACTCTTTGCTCAGGCTGCTTTTCGTAGCTTAACCCAGGTAGAACATTTTAGCCTAGGGGGATCCAGCTCATAATTACGGGTAGAAGTACTCTTCGCTGAGGCTGTTTTTCATAGCTCAACCCAGGTAGATCATTTTCGCCAAGGGGGATCCAGCTCATAGTTTGAGGTAGAAGTACTCTTCGCTCAGGTTTTTATACATAGCTTACTCAAGTAGAACCTTTTTCTCCTAGGGGGATCCATCTCATATTTCCGAGTAGAAGTACTCTTCGCTCAAGCTTGTTTTTCGTAGCTTAACCCAGGTAGAACCTTTTCGCCTCGGGGGATCCAGCTCATATTTCTGGGTAGAAGTACTCTTTGCCCATGCTTGTTTTTCATAGCTTAACCCAGGTAGAACCTTTTCTCCTCGGGGGATACAACTCATATTTTCGGGTAGAAGTACTCTTCGCCCAGGTTTGTTTTTCGTAGCTTAACCCAAGTAGAACCTTTTCGCCTTGGGGGATCTAACTCATATTTCTGGGTAGAAGTACTCTTTGCCCAGGCTTGTTTTTAATAGCTTAACCCAGGAAGAACCTTTTTGCCTCGGGGGATACAACTCATATTTTCGGGTAGAAGTACTATTTGCCCAAGTTTGATTTTCGTAGCTTAACTCAGGTAGAACCTTTTTGCCTCGAGGGATCTAACTAATATTTCCGGGTAGAAGTACTCTTCGCTCAAGCTTGTTTTTCGTAGCTTAACCCATGTAGAACCTTTTTGCCTTGGGAGATCCAACTCATATTTTCAGGTAGAAGTACTCTTTGCTCAGGCTGTTTTTCATAGCTTAACCCAGGTAGAACATTTTCGCCTAGGGGGATCCAGCTCATATTTCTGGGTAGAAGTACTCTTCGCTCAGGCTGTTTTTCGTAACTTAACCCAGGGAGAACATTTTTGCCTAGGGGCACCAAACCATGGTTACATTTCCTTTTCAGTAATATAGGGCGCCAACCCATTGTTAAATTTCCTTTTTGGTAATACAGGGCCCCAACCCCTGGTTACATTTTCTTTTCACTAATACAGGGCACCAACCCCTAGTTACATCCCTTTTTAGTAATACAGGGTGCCAACCCCTAGTTATATTTCCTTTTTTAGTATTACAGGGCACCAACAACTGGTTACATCCTTTTTAGTAATACAGGGCACCAACCCCTGATTACATTTCTTTTTCAGTAATACAGGGCACCAACCCCTGGTTATATTTCCTTTTTAGTAATACAGGTTACCAACCCCTGGTTATATTTCTTTTCAGTAATACAAGGTACCAGCCCCTGATTACATTCTTTTTCTGTAATACAGGGTACCAAGCCCTAGTTATATTTCCTTACCAACATAGGGTCTCCACCCCCTAGTTGCTTTCATTTTACACATAGGGTCTCCACTCCCTAGTCTCTATTTTCTCATGGTACACCAATCCTGACCTTTTATTGCTTTCAATAATAAAATAGCATAGAGTTTTGTTACAAATAACTCACAAAATTTTCCTAGTGAAAACTGGGGCAGAAAAAGTTTATTCGTTTGTTTGTTTTGGTGTCTGAACAGGTTTTACCTCGAGGCACGAGTTTGATATGACCAAAAGAAGAAGTCTCAATCCAAGATAAAGAAAAGAAAAAAAGTGAATCAAAATGTGAAAGCGGATGATAAGATATGGATTGCTCAGGACATGACCGAAGTCACGAGTATTGCATGTCCCGTTTTTATCAGAATAAGCTATAAAACAATGAACTAGCACCTATAGCTAGCGAGCATAAAGTTTTAGATCAGAGTCTGCATGAAGAACCAGTCAAGACTCAAGATCAAGTTTTAGAAGACTCATAGATAGGAATATTATAACTCATAGCTCATTGTAATGACCCGACTTGTCGTTTTAAGAATTTATGCCCCGTTCAGTGATTTAAGGTTTTGAGTAGCCTCGCAATATGTATTATAACCCGTGTGTATGGTCGAGTTTGAATTACGGATGATTTGGGACACTTAGTTCCTAAAAATGGAGCTTAAGTCATAGAATTTTGACAGTAGTCGAAACTGTATGAAGACGACTCCGAAATGGAGTTCTATCGGTTCCGTTAGCTCCGTATGATGATTTTGAACTTAGAAGCGTGTCCGGAAAATTATTTGGAGGTCTGTAGTAGAATTAAGCTTGAAATGGCGAAACTCAAAATTTTGGAAAGTTTGACCGGTGGGTTGACTTTTTGATATCGGGGTCGAAATGCGATTTCGAGAGTTGGAACAGCTCTGTTATGTTATTTGGGACTTGCCTGCAAAATTTGACATCATTCCGGTTGGTTTGATAGGTTTCGGCATGCGTTTTAAAAGTTGGAAGTTTTTAAAGTTCATAAGTTCGATTTGTGATGCGATTTGTATTTTCGGCGTAATTTGATGTGATTTGAAACCTCGAGCGAGTCCGTGTTATGTTATGGGACTGGTTAGCATGATTGGACGGGGTCCTGATGGGCTTAGGTGTGTTTCGAAGTGGTTTCGGACCAAATTGGATATGTTTGGACTGTTGTTGCTGAAGTTTGGTTTCCTTCTTCGCGAACGTGAAGGGAGTCCCGCGTTCGCGAAGAGGAGTTTGAGGGGCTGATGATTTGTCCTTCGTGAACGAGAAGAAGGAGTAGGGCAAGCCTTTGCGAACACAGCCCAGGCAATGCGAACGCGAAGAAGAAAAGGAAGATAGGGGCCTGGGGTCGTTTGGCCTTCGCGAATGCAAAGCTTGGGACGTGAACGCGAAGGAGTTGGTCAGCTGGTCATCGCGAACATGACGAGGACTTCGTGAACGTGAAAAGGAAATGATGGGGCAGAAGCAGTTGGCCTTCGTGAACGCGATGCTTGTCACGCTAACGCGAAGAAGGATTGGAGGTAGCTGGATTTTGGCCTTCGCGAATGCGAAGGAATGGTCGTGAACGCAAAGAAGGTGTATCTGGGCAAAATTAAAAGTTCCAAAAATGGGGATTTGAGTTCATAACTCAAAATCAAATTGGGAGCTCGGTAAAAGGCAATTTTTGGAGAGATTCTTGCGTGGGTGTTTGGGGTAAGTGATTCTTATCCAGTTTTGATTAATTTCCATGATTATGTCTTTGAATTCGGATTTAATGGAAGAAAAATCAAGATTTTTATAAAATCTTTCAAAAACAAAAATTTAAGATTTGGAGGTCGATTAGTTATTGGAATTCGATAAAAATGATATGGTTGAACTCGTATCGGAATGGGTGTTCGGATTTCATGAAAATTATGTCGGGTTCCGAGAGGCGGGTCCTGTGTTGACTTTGTTGACTTTTTGGAATAAATTTTTTAAGTCGACGTATTATTATCCGGAATTATTTCTGATGAATTTTACTGAAGTTATACAATTAATTTGGATAGATTTGAACGGTCCGGAGGTCAATTCAAGCAAGAAGGCTATTTTGGAATATCAGCCTAACTTCAAAAGGTAAGTGTCTTGCTTAACCTCGAGTGAGTGAAATTCCCCTTAGGCATTGAGTCTTATGTGCAACTTGGGTAATTGAAAACCATGTACGCGAGGTGACGAGTAAGTACTTGGTTTATATGTACAACTTTTATTGAGTTAAAGACTTGAGCATATTGTGTAGTAAATTGGATAATTGTTAGCATATATTTAATAATCTGCTTGTCATGCCTAAACCCTTGTTGTTGACTCTGTTGTAATATGACAATGTGATGTGATTGTTATTTGATTATTTATGAAATTTAGTAAATTTGCTGTCTTGATAATTATTGGAATTTAATTTTATTTTGAATTTTTCCCTCTGCAAATAATTAATTAAATGAGCTTAAGAAGAGGTGTTTATATAATTATTGAAAATTTGATCTTTTATGAAGACTTTGCTTTATGTTGAGTAATTTCTATCTCTATTGATTGTTTTTGGGTGTTGTACACATTGTGTGGAGCAATTGACTATTTGCTGTGAAATTAATTGACTTGGTTGTAGCTTTAAAATTTGGTTGTGGCCATTGGGCAAATTGTGATATGAATTGATTTTTGTTATGTTGTTGTGATAATTTCCCGTGTAAATTATTGTGTTGTGTGAGTTGTTATTTTGGGGAGATAAGGGTGGCATTTCACCATTGATATTATGTGGTTATAAGGGTGGCATTTCACTGTTGTGTTTGTTGGCTATTGATATTGTCTGGGCGGAGCGATAAGGGTGGCTATAGGAGCGATAAGGGTGGCAATAGAAGCGATAAGGGTGGATATTGATATTGTCTGGGCGGAGCGATAAGGGTGGCTATAGGAGCGATAAGGGTGGCAATAGGAGCGATAAGGGTGCCTATTGTCAGGGACGATATGTGATGATGTGGGGTTGTGGTGTTGACAATTTTCATGTGATGTTGTGATTTTCTTGTGTTTATTTTTATACCTTGTGCAACTTGTCTTGTTGTTAGTAAATTGATAATAATCTGATTTATGTTGAAATTGGGAGCCTGTGGATATTGCTAGGCAGTTTATAAAATGAAATGTGGGCACGAGATATTGGAACGTAAATTGTCCGTGCAGTTGTGATATAAAATGTGGGCACGAGCTGCTGTGATGAAATGATAATGATATTTGGCACGTGAATTGTCCGTGCAATTATGATATGAAATGAGGGAACGAGGTGCCGGGCAAATATGATGATTTAATTTTGGGCACAAGATGCCGTGAAAATATGAAAATGGGCTGAGACCCGTATCTTGATGATTTTGAAATGAGGTATCACATGGAGACTTTTTAATTGAAAGAATTATATTCAAAATATTTAATTAAAAGGATTTTTACTTAAAAAGTATTATATAAAAGAATTGTATTTTGAAAGATATTTATTTGAGGAAATTGTATTTGGAAAGATTTATTGAAAGAATTATATTTGAAAAACAATTATTTGAGAAAATTATATTTGAAAGAGAGTTATCTGGAAGAACTATGTGAAATACATTTATTTGAAGGACTTGATTTAATAAGGTGTAATTGTGTTTATTAATTGTTGAGTGATATTAATGGTATTCTTGTTGTCTGTTGTGCGTATCACTCGTTGTTTTATCCTGTCCTTATTATTATTATTATTATTATTATTTATTTTCTATTATTTTATATATTATATTGCACAGGTTATTAGACTAGTGAGTGTCTTTGTCACGACCCAATTTCACCTGTAGATCGTGATGGCGCCCAACACTACAGCTAGGCAAGCCAACTAATAAATTAAGCATACATTGATAAAATTTAAAACCAAGAAAATATAAACACAAACTCTACCAATCTGTGTGCCAAGACCCAGTGTCACAAGTGAATGAGCATCTAGTAGATTATACAAAACTCCAAATATTGTCTGAAATGAAATAGACAGAATGTAAATATAAGAAGAGACACTGGTAGCTGCAGAACGGCTCAGAAAGGCAGCTCACCACTATGCCTCGGGATGATGTAGGTATGTGATGATAGGTCCTCCACTATTGCATGTCTCAGATCCTGCACAAAAAGTGCAGCAAGTGTAGTATGAGTACTTAAACAACGTGTACCCAGTAAGTATCAAGCCTATTCTAGAAGTGGTAGAGACGAGATGGCCGACTTTGACACTCACTATGGGTCAATAATAATAACTGAAATAAAACTAGGATTTTTAAATCAGCATGATTTACAGAATTTACGATAATTTAATTAATCAGCGAAAATAATCAAATTCCTTCCAATGTAAAAATTCTCAATATATTAATTAAATTCCTTCAATTCAAATAATTTCCAATTTATCAAGTAAATCTCATTTACAGGAGTAACAATTAATTCCTTAACAAGCAAGAATAATAATTCATTAAATTTCAAGGATTTTTCAATTTATTAATTAGCTTCACAAGCTGCAATAAATTATTAAAATATCGTGTAATTATTATTATTAAGCACGATTTCTGCCTAGGACATACGACCCGATCTAGAGTGTCGTGTACACTGCCGAGGGACGTGCGGCGCGATCCATAGATGCATCTATCCTGCCGAGGCATTCGGCCATCTCCACAAGAAAGGAGGACATTTTCTTATGTGCCTCCGGAAGGAGAGTATATTTATTATAAGGTAAATTCGGGAGGAGAACAATTTCTTTTAACAATTAATTGATTTAAACAAAAATTAAGCATATGAATATTTCATATTTTTCTACTTTTCATAACAATTCACAATATATACATCAATTATTTTAATTAATAAAGAATACAATTCACACAAGTAATTCATGCTTTGAGTCTTAAACTACCCGGACTTTAGCATTAATAGTAGCTATGCACGAACTCTCGTCACCTCGTGCGTACGTAGCCCCCGCAATTAGCAACAATTATTCAATTTAATCTCTATGGGGTAATTTCCCCCTCACAAAATTAGACAAGAGACTTTCCTCGTCTTGCTCCAATTTAATCCACTATAAGGCCTTTTTCACGATTATCCAACTCTGTCTGGCTCGAATCTAGCCAAAAATAATTCGATACAATCACTAAAAATTATAGGAATCAATTTTATAAGAAAATACTACTTTTTAAATAAAAATTCCGAAATTAATTAAAAATTCGTCTGTGGGGCCCACATATCGGAATCCGGCAAAAGTTACGAAATCCGACAACCTATTCAATTACGAGTCCAACCATACTAATTTCACTCAAATCCGACTCCGAATCGATACCGAAATCTCAAAAATTTGTTTCTATGAGATTTCTAAAAATTTCCCAAATTTAAATCTCAAAACACTAATTTATGGTGAAAATAATGATATACTTGTATATGTAGACCAAATCCGAGTTAGATCACTTACCCCAATATTTTTCCCTTGAAAATCTGTCAAAAGTCGCCTCTGCTCAAGCTCAAGTTCGTCAAAAATGGCAAATGGGACGAATGTCCTCTGTTTTTATAACTTGCAGCTCTGTGCAGTTCAATCAAGGAGCTCGATCAGGGGAGCTCGATCTCAGGGAGCTCGATCTTGGGAGCTGGTCATGGCCTCGATCAGGCCTCGAGCCTAGGACATGGTCATGGCCTCGATCAAGTTCGATCATGGGTCTTGATCCTGGCCCTCGAGCCTTGCCTTCGATTGTGGCTTCGATACTGAGCCTCATCCCTGGCTTCGACTCAGGCCTCGATCGTGGGGTCGATATCTGGGTTCGATCTGGGACTCGATCACAGCCCAGAATATACAACAGAAGGGAAAATTGCAGCAACTTTTTAAGTCCAACTTTTGATCCGTTAACCATCCGAAACTCACCCGAGGACCTCGGCACCTCAACCAAATATACCAACAAGTCCTAAAATATCATACGAACTTAGTCGAACCTCTAAATCACATCAAACAACGCTAAAACCATGAATCATACCCAAATTCAAGCTTAATGAAACTAAGAGTTTTCAACTTCTACATTCGATGTCGGAACCTATCAAATCAACTCCGATTGACCTCAAATTTTACACACAAGTCATAAATTACATAACAGAGCTATGAAAATTTTCGTTACTGGATTCCCACTCCGGTATCAAAAAGTCAACTCATCGGTCAAACTTCCAAACTTAAATTCTTATTTTTAGCCATTTCAAGCCTAATTTAACTACGGACTTCCAAATAAAATTACAAACATGATCCTAAGTCCAAAATTACCATACGGAGCTGTTGAAATCATCAAAATTTTATTCTGGGGTCATTTTCTCAAAATGTTGATCGAAGTCAAACTTAGCACTTTAAGGCCAACTTAAGGAACCAAGTGTTCCGGTTTTACCCCAAACACTTCCAAATCCCGAACCAACCATCCCCGCAAGTCATAAATCATTACAAGCACCTATGGGAATTTTTATTTTAGGGAACGGGGTTCTAAATGTTAAAATGACCAGTTGGGTCATTACATTCTCCACCTCTAATACAAACGTTCGTCCTCGAACGGGTTTAGAATTGTACCTGGAGTGCTGAATAAGTGTGGATATCTGCTCTGCATGTCTTCCTCGGCCTCCCAAGTCGCTTCCTCGACTTGTTGGGCCCTCCACTGGACTTTTACTGCAGAAATCCTCTTGGACCTCAACTGGTGAACCTGTTTATCAACAATGGCAATTGGCTCCTCTTCATAACCCAAGCTATTATCTAGCTGAACTGTGCTGAAGTCTAACACATGTGATAGGTCGGCATCATACTTCCGGAGCATAGATACGTGAAAAACCGGATGAACTCCCGATAGGATGGGAGGCAATGCAAGCTCATAAGCAACCTCCCCAACTCGTTTCAACACCTCAAATGGGCCTATAAATCTTGGGCTCAACTTGCCCTTCTTCCCGAATCTCATAATTCCCTTCATCGGTGAAACCTTCAAGAGAACTTTTTCACCTACCATAAATGATATATCATGCGCTTTCTGATCCGCGTAACTCTTTTGTTTGGACTGTGCTGTACGAAGTCGCTCCTGAATTAACTTTACCTTTTCCAAGGCATCCCTTACTAAATCAGTACCATATAACTTAGCCTCACCTGGCTCAAACCATCCGATAGGTGAACGACATCGCCGACCATATAAAGCCTCAAATAGAGCCATCTTGATACCGGATTGGTAACTGTTATTATAAGCAAACTCGGCCAAAGGCAGGAAACAATCCCACTGACCTCCAAAGTCAATCACACATGCCCTGAGCATATCCTCCAAAATCTGAATTGTCCTCTCTGACTGTCCATCGGTCTGCGGATGAAAGGTTGTGCTGAGCTCTACACGGGTCCCCAGCTCACTCTGTACTGCTCTCCAGAAATGTGAAATAAACTGAGGGCCTCTATCTGATATGATGGAAATTGGCACACTGTGCAACCGAACTATCTCCTGAATATAAATCTGGGCCAACCTCTCTGAAGTATACGTAGTCACAACAGGAATAAAATGGGCCGTCCTAGTCAACCTGTCAAGAATCACACAAACTGCATCAAACTTCCTCAAGGTCTGTGGCAACTCAACTACAAAGTCCATAGTAATTCGTTCCCATTTCCACTCTGGTATGGTAATCTGCTGAAGTAGGCCACCTGGCCTCTGGTGCTCATATTTAACTTGCTGGCAATTTAGACACCTAGATACATACTCAACTATGTCCTTTTTCATTCCTCCCCACCAATAATGTTGCCTCAAGTCACGATATATCTTAGTAGCACCTGGATGAATAGAATACCGAGAACTGTGTGCCTCTTCCAGGATTTTTTTCCTCAGTCCTTCCACATTAGGAACACATAGACGATCCTGGAGTCATAGAACACCATCCACTCTAATAGTAACTTCCATGGCACCACCTCGTAGTACCATTTCACGAAGAACCATCAAGTATGGTTCATCATACTGGCGAGCCTTGATCTGCTCAAATAGTAAAGATTGGGCCACCACACATGCAAGAACTCGGCTGGGCTCCGAAATATCCAGCCTCACAAGTTTGTTAGCCAAGGACTGAATATCTGAGGCTAATGGCCTTTCCTCTGCTGAAATGAAAGCCAAACTACCTATACTCTCCGCCTTCCTGCTCAAGGCATCTGCAACCACATTTGTTTTGCCCGGATGATACAAGATAGTAATATCATAATCTTTTAGTAACTCCAACCATCTGCGCTGCCTCAAATTTAGATCCCTCTGCTTGAACAAATGCTGCAAACTGCGATGATCAGTGTAAACTTCAGAAGACACCCCATAAATATAAAGCCTCCAAATCTTTAGAGCGTGAACAATCGCAGCTAACTCCAAATCATGTACTGGATAATTCTTCTCGTGGGGCTTCAGCTGACGTGAAGCATATGCAATAACTCTCCTTTCCTGTATCAATACACAACCCAAGCCAATGCGTGACGCATGGCAATACACTGTATATATTCCCAAACCAGATGGTAACACTAACACGGGTGCTGTAGTCAGTGCTGTCTTGAGCTTTTGAAACCTTGACTCACTATCATCGGACCATCAGAACTGAACACCCTTCTTGGTTAATTTGGTCAAAGGTGATGCAATAGATGAAAAACCTTCCGCGAACCGACGATAATAACCTGCTAAACCCAGAAAACTCCTGATCTTAGTCGCCGAAGTGGGATGATGCCAATTCTAAACTGCCTCAATCTTTTTGGGATCAACTTTAATACCTTCGCCTAATACAATATGTCCCAAAAATGCTACAGACTCTAGCCAAAACTCATATTCAGAGAATTTAGCATATAGCTTTTGTTCCCGCATGGTCTGAAGCACTACTCTCATATGTTGTTCATGTTCCTCCTTAGTGCGCGAATAGATTAAGATGTCATCAATGAAGACAATGACAAATGAATCAATATATGGCATGAATACTCTGTTCATCAGATCCATAAACGTTGTCGGGGCATTAGTTAAATCGAAGGACATCACCAGAAACTCATAATGACCATATCTAGTCCGAAAAGCAGTCTTCGGAACATCTGAATCCCGAATCTTCAACTGATGGTACCCCGACCTCAAGTCGATCTTAGAGAATACCCTAGCACCCTGCAACTGGTCAAATAGATCATCAATACACGGCAACGGGTACTTGTTCTTAATAGTGACTTTTTTCAATAGGCGATAATCAATACACATCCGCATTGTTCCATCCTTCTTTTTCACAAATAATACTGGTGCACCCCAAGGCGATACACTCGGTCTGACGAACCCTTTGGCTAGTAACTCTTCAAGTTGTTCTTTCAATTCTTTCGGAGCCATGCGATACGGTGGGATAAATATAGGTTGGATATCTGAAGCCAAGTTAATACAGAAATTAATATCAAGATCAGGTGGCATACCTGGAAGATCTGACGAAAATACATCGAGGAACTCCGGAACTACAGGCACTGAATCAATAGCCGGAGTCTCTGCAGTAGTATCCCGAACATAGGCTAGATTAGCCAAACAACCCTTCTCAACCATCTGTTGAGCCTTTATAAAATAAATAACTCGATTAAATGAACTAACAGGCGAACCCTTCCACTCCAGCTTAGGTAATGCTGGAATAGCCAAGGTAACAGTCTTGGCATGACAATCTAGAATAGCATGATATGGAGATAACCTGTTAATGCCCAGAATAATTTCAAAATCGGTCATCTCAAGCAATAGGAGATCGGCTCTAGTTTCATAACCACAAAATGCAATAATACAGGACTGGTAGATCCGGTTCACAACAACACAATCGCCCACTAGAGTGGACACATAAACAGGAGTACTCAAGGACTCACGAGAAACACCCAGGAATGGAGCAAATAGAGATGACACATATGAATACGTAGATCCTGGATCAAATAATACTGAGGCATCTTTGCCACAAATAGAAATAATACCTGTAATCACGGCATCTGAGGCCTATGCATCTGGTCTAGCCGGAAAAGCATAGAACCGAGCTGGAGCGCCAACTGTCTGGACTCCGCCTAGCTGACTTCCACCTCTAGGACGGCCCCTACCCACCTGTCCTCCACCTCTGGGTGGTCGGACTACTGGTGGAGCAACTGGTCTGGTAAGCATAGGCTGCTGACCCTGCTGTACTGGTCTACCCCGAAGCCTGGGGCAAAACCTCTACATGTGACTGGGATCCCCGCATTCGTAACAACACTTCGGTGCGATGGGCTGCTGACTAAGTGTCTGCTCCTGGGGATGTCAATACCCACTGGGAGGACCCTGAATAGCTGGTGGGCAGTAAGAACTCTCTGGGATAGCACTGAGATAAGGTCGCACTGCAGCACCTCGAGGAGGTGGTGTTGTTGGATATGGGGGTCTGCTGGACTGCCCCCTCACGAACTGACCTCTGCTCCCGGACGGAGCACCTCTGAACTCTCCAGAGTACCTGAACCGCTTATCTATCATAATCTGCTTTCGGCTCCGCTGACGTACACCCTCAATCCTCCGGGCTATCTCCACAACTCGCTCATAAGAAGTACCCATCTCAACCTCTCGAGCCATAGTGTCCTGAATACCAGTATGTAAACCGGCTACAAACCTTCGCACTCTCTCCAACTTAGTAGGGAGTATCATTAGTGCATGGCGAGATAATTCAAAAAACCTCGCCTCATAATCAGTCACTAACATCTAACCCTGCTGGAGCTGCTCAAACTGAAACTGCAACTCTTCCCTCTGGGAGGGTGGAATATACCTGTCCAAGAAGATACGGGTGAACATATCCCAAGTCATGGGAGGAGAATCTGCTGGTCTGCCAAGAGCATAAGACTGCCACCATCTACGGGCTCTACCCTCTAGCTGAAAAGTAGCGAAATCAACCCCATGGGATTCCAATATCCTCATGTTGTACAGTCTATCCTTGCGACGATCAATGAAATCCTATGGATCCTCATGTCGCTCACCCCCAAAGACAGGAGGATGTAGTCTAGTCCATCTGTCCAATAGTTTCTGAGGATCGGCGGCTACAGTTGGCCTGGGCTCAGGTGTAGCTGCTGCCACTGGCTGGGCTCCACCCACAGGTAGTACACCCTTGGTCTGATATACAGCAGCTGCCTGTCCATGAGCCTGCGCGGTAGGAGTCTGTGCTCTCCTGCCTGCCTGAGATGTGGATGGGTCTGCCGGAAATAAACTGGACTGAGTCATATTGTCCATAAATCGCAGCATACGACCCATGACATCCTGAAATCTCGGTGCAGATGTGAAGTCCACCGGAGCTGGCTCTGCCACAGGCACCTCACCCTGCTCTTCAATAATTGGATTCTCTATTGGATCCACTGGCGGCATAACCGGAATAGTCCTGGGACATCCTCACCCTCTACCACGGGCTGGAGCCCTCTCTCGGCCTCAGCCTCAGCCTCTAGCAACTGGGGAAGCAGCTCTTCCCTGGTCTGGAACTTCATTCGAGCACGTTCTCACCATCTGTGAGAAAATAACAGAAGGATTTTTAGTGCTACATTAATTGCACGATGGAATGTGAAGAAAGGTAATTTCCTAACACCCTATAGCCTCTCGAAGATAAGTACAGACGTCTCCGTACCGATCCGCAAGCTCTATTAGGTCTGCTCATAACATGTGAGACCTACATGAACCTAGTCCTTTGATACCATATTGTCACGACCCAATTTCACCTGTAGGTCATGATGGCGCCCAACACTACAGCTAGGCAAGCCAACTAATAAATTAAGCATACATTAGGAACACATAGATGATCCTGGAGTCACAGAACACCATCCACTCTAATAGTAACTTCCTTGGCACCACCTTGTAGTACCGTTTTACGGTGAACCATCAAGTATGGGTCATCATACTAGCGAGCCTTGATCTGCACAAATAGTAAAGATTGGGCTACCACACAAGCAAGAACTCGGCTGGGCTCTGAAATATCCAGCCTCATAAGTTTTTTGGCCAAGGACTGAATATCTGAGGCTAATGGCCTTTCCTCTGCTGAAATGAAAGCCAAACTACCCATACTCTCCGCCTTCCTGCTCAAGGCATCTGCAACCACATTTGCTTTGCCCGGATGATACAAGATAGTAATATCATAATCTTTTAGTAACTCCATCCATCTGTGCTGCCTCAAATTTAGATCCCTCTGCTTGAACAAATGCTGCAAACTGCGATGATCAGTGTAAACTTCAGAAGAAACCCCATAAAGATAAAGCCTCCAAATCATTAGAGCGTGAACAATCGCAGCTGACTCCAAATCATGTACTGGATAATTCTTCTCGTAGGGCTTCAACTGACGTGAATCATATGCAATAACTCTCTTTTTCTGCATCAATACACAACCCAAGCCAATGCGTGATGCGTCAGTACTGTCTTGAGCTTTTGAAATCTAGACTCACAATCATCGGACCATTGGAACTGAACACCCTTCTGGGTTAATTTGGTCAAAGGTGCTGCAATAGATGAAAAACCTTCCACGAACCGACGATAATAAACTGCTAAACCTAGAAAACTCCTGATCTTAGTCGCCGAAGTGGGACGATGCCAATTCTAAACTGCCTCAATCTTTTTGGGATCAACTTTAATACCTTCGCCCGATACAATATGTCCCAAAAATGCTACAGACTCTAGCCAAAACTCACATTCAGAGAATTTAGCATATAGCTTTTGTTCTCGCAATGTCTGAAGCACTACTCTCATATGTTGTTCATGTTCCTCCTTACTACGCGAATAGATTAAGATGTCATCAATGAAGACAATGACAAACGAATCAATATATGGCATGAATACTCTGTTCATCAGATCCATAAACGTTGTCGGGGCATTAGTTAAACCGAAGGACATCACCAGAAACTCATAATGACCATATCTAGTCCGTAAAGCAGTCTTTGGAACATTCAAATCCCGAATCTTTAACTGATGGTACCCCGGCCTCAAGTCGATCTTACAGAATACCCTAGCACCCTGCAACTGGTCAAATAGATCATCAATACGTATCTGCATTGTTCCATCCTTCTTTTTCACAAATAATATTGGTGCACCCCAAGGCGATACACTCGGTCTGACGAACCTTTTGGCTAGTAACTCTTCAAGCTGTTCTTTTAATTCTTTCAATTCTTTCAGAGCCATGCGATATAGTGGGATAGATATAGGCTATGTATCTGAAGCCAAGTCAATACAGAAATCAATATCACGATCAGGTGGCATACCTGGAAGATCTAACAAAAATACATCGAAGAACTCCCAAACTACAGGCACTGAATCAATAGCCGGAGTCTCTGCAGTAGTATCCCGAACATAGGCTAGATTAGCCAAACAACCCTTCTCAACCATATGTTGAGCCTTTATAAAATAAATAACTCGATTAAATGAACTAACAGGCGAACCCTTCCACTCCAGCTTAGGTAATGCTGGAATAGCCAAGGTAACAGTCTTGGCATGACAATCTAGAATAGCATGATATGGAGATAACCTGTTAATGCCCAGAATAATTTCAAAATCGGTCATCTCAAGCAATAGGAGATCGGCTCTAGTTTCATAACCACAAAATGCAATAATACAGGACTGGTAGATCCGGTTCACAACAACACAATCGCCCACTAGAGTGGACACATAAACAGGAGTACTCAAGGACTCACGAGAAACACCCAGGAATGGAGCAAATAGAGATGACACATATGAATACGTAGATCCTGGATCAAATAATACTGAGGCATCTTTGCCACAAACAGAACTAATACCTGTAATCACGGCATCTGAGGGATATGCAAGGTCTAGCCGGAAAAGCATAGAACCGAGCTGGAGCGCCAACTGTCTGGACTCCGCCTAGCTGACTTCCACCTCTAGGACGGCCCCTACCCACCTGTCCTCCACCTCTGGGTGGTCGGACTACTGGTGGAGCAACTGGTCTGGTAAGCATAGGCTGCTGACCCTGCTGTACTGGTCTACCCCAAAGCCTGGGGCAAAACCTCTACATGTGACTGGGATCCCCGCATTCGTAACAACACTTCGGTGCGATGGGCTGCTGACTAAGTGTCTGCTCCTGGGGATGTCAATACCCACTGGGAGGACCCTGAATAGCTGGTGGGCAGTAAGAACTCTCTGGGATAGCACTGAGATAAGGTCGCACTGCAGCACCTCGAGGAGGTGGTGTTGTTGGATATGGGGGTCTGCTGGACTGCCCCCTCACGAACTGACCTCTGCTCCCGGACGGAGCACCTCTGAACTCTCCAGAGTACCTGAACCGCTTATCTATCATAATCTGCTCTCGGCTCCGCTGACGTACACCCTCAATCCTCCGGGCAATCTCCACAACTCGTTCATAAGAAGTACCCATCTCAACCTCTCGAGCCATAGTGTCCTGAATACCAGTATGTAAACCGGCTACAAACCTTCGCACTCTCTCCACCTTAGTAGGGAGTATCATTAGTGCATGGCGAGATAATTCAAAAAACCTCGCCTCATAATCAGTCATTGACATCTAACCCTGCTGGAGCTGCTCAAACTGAAACTGCAACTCTTCCCTCTGGGAGGGTGGAATATACCTGTCCAAGAAGATACGGGTGAACATATCCCAAGTCATGGGAGGAGAATCTGCTGGTCTGCCAAGAGCATAAGACTGCCACCATCTACGGGCTCTACCCTCTAGCTGAAAAGTAGCGAAATCAACCCCATGGGATTCCAATATCCTCATGTTGTACAGTCTATCCTTGCGACGATCAATGAAATCCTATGGATCCTCATGTCGCTCACCCCCAAAGACAGGAGGATGTAGTCTAGTCCATCTGTCCAATAGTGTCTGAGGATCGGCGGCTACAGTTGGCCTGGGCTCAGGTGTAGCTGCTGCCACTGGCTGGGCTCCACCCACAGGTAGTACACCCTTGGTCTGATATACAGCAGCTGCCTGTCCATGAGCCTGCGCGGTAGGGGTATTTGCTCTCCTGCCTGCCTGAGATGTGGATGGGTCTGCCGGAAATAAACTGGACTGAGTCATATTGTCCATTAATCGCAGCATACGACCCATGACATCCTGAAATCTCGGTGCAGATGTGAAGTCCACCGGAGCTGGCTCTGCCACAGGCACCTCACCCTGCTCTTCAATAATTGGATTCTCTATTGGATCCACTGGCGGCATAACCGGAATAGTCCTGGGACATCCTCACCCTCTACCACGGGCTGGAGCCCTCTCTCGGCCTCAGCCTCAGCCTCTAGCAACTGGGGAAGCAGCTCTTCCCTGGTCTGGAACTTCATTCGAGCACGTTCTCACCATCTGTGAGAAAATAACAGAAGGATTTTTAGTGCTATATTAATTGCACGATGGAATGTGAAGAAAGGTAATTTCCTAACACCCTATAGCCTCTCGAAGATAAGTACAGACGTCTCCGTACCGATCCGCAAGCTCTATTAGGTCTGCTCATAACATGTGAGACCTACATGAACCTAGTGCTTTGATACCATATTGTCACGACCCAATTTCACCTGTAGGTCATGATGGCGCCCAACACTACAGCTAGGCAAGCCAACTAATAAATTAAGCATACATTAGGAACACATAGATGATCCTGGAGTCACAGAACACCATCCACTCTAATAGTAACTTCCTTGACACCACCTTGTAGTACCGTTTTACGGTGAACCATCAAGTATGGGTCATCATACTAGCGAGCCTTGATCTGCACAAATAGTAAAGATTGGGCTACCACACAAGCAAGAACTCGGCTGGGCTCTGAAATATCCAGCCTCATAAGTTTTTTGGCCAAGGACTGAATATCTGAGGCTAATGGCCTTTCCTCTGCTGAAATGAAAGCCAAACTACCCATACTCTCCGCCTTCCTGCTCAAGGCATCTGCAACCACATTTGCTTTGCCCGGATGATACAAGATAGTAATATCATAATCTTTTAGTAACTCCATCCATCTAAGCTGCCTCAAATTTAGATCTCTCTGCTTGAACAAATGCTGCAAACTGCGATGATCAGTGTAAACTTCAGAAGAAACCCCATAAAGATAAAGCCTCCAAATCATTAGAGCGTGAACAATCACAGCTGACTCCAAATCATGTACTGGATAATTCTTCTCGTAGGGCTTCAGCTGACGTGAATCATATGCAATAACTCTCTTTTTCTGCATCAATACACAACCCAAGCCAATGCGTGACGCGTCAGTACTGTCTTGAGCTTTTGAAATCTAGACTCACAATCATCGGACCATTGGAACTGAACACCCTTCTGGGTTAATTTGGTCAAAGGTGCTGCAATAGATGAAAAACCTTCCACGAACCGACGATAATAAACTGCTAAACCTAGAAAACTCCTGATCTTAGTCGCCGAAGTGGGACGATGCCAATTCTAAACTGCCTCAATCTTTTTGGGATTAAGTTTAATACCTTCGCCCGATACAATATGTCCCAAAAATGCTACAGACTCTAGCCAAAACTCACATTCAGAGAATTTAGCATATAGCTTTTGTTCTCGCAATGTCTGAAGCACTACTCTCATATGATGTTCATGTTCCTCCTTACTACGCGAATAGATTAAGATGTCATCAATGAAGACAATGACAAACGAATCAATATATGGCATGAATACTCTGTTCATCAGATCCATAAACGTTGTCGGGGCATTAGTTAAACCGAAGGACATCACCAGAAACTCATAATGACCATATCTAGTCCGTAAAGCAGTCTTTGGAACATTCAAATCCCGAATCTTTAACTGATGGTACCCCGGCCTCAAGTCGATCTTACAGAATACCCTAGCACCCTGCAACTGGTCAAATAGATCATCAATACGTATCTGCATTGTTCCATCCTTCTTTTTCACAAATAATATTGGTGCACCCCAAGGCGATACACTCGGTCTGACGAACCTTTTGGCTAGTAACTCTTCAAGCTGTTCTTTTAATTCTTTCAATTCTTTCAGAGCCATGCGATATAGTGGGATAGATATAGGCTATGTATCTGAAGCCAAGTCAATACAGAAATCAATATCACGATCAGGTGGCATACCTGGAAGATCTAACAAAAATACATCGAAGAACTCCCAAACTACAGGCACTGAATCAATAGCCGGAGTCTCTGTAGTAGTATCCCGAACATAGGCTAGATTAGCCAAACAACCCTTCTCAACCATGTGTTGAGCCTTTATAAAATAAATAACTCGATTAAATGAACTAACAGGCGAACCCTTCCACTCCAGCTTAGGTAATGCTGGAATAGCCAAGGTAACAGTCTTGGCATGACAATCTAGAATAGCATGATATGGAGATAACCTGTTAATGCCCAGAATAATTTCAAAATCGGTCATCTCAAGCAATAGGAGATCGGCTCTAGTTTCATAACCACAAAATGCAATAATACAGGACCGGTAGATCCGGTTCACAACAACACAATCGCCCACTAGAGTGGACACATAAACAGGAGTACTCAAGGACTCACGAGAAACACCCAGGAATGGAGCAAATAGAGATGACACATATGAATACGTAGATCCTGGATCAAATAATACTGAGGCATCTTTGCCACAAACAGAAATAATACCTGTAATCACGGCATCTGAGGCCTATGCATCTGGTCTAGCCGGAAAAGCATAGAACCGAGCTGGAGCGCCAACTGTCTGGACTCCGCCTAGCTGACTTCCACCTCTAGGACGGCCCCTACCCACCTGTCCTCCATCTCTGGGTGGTCGGACTACTGGTGGAGCAACTGGTCTAGTAAGCATAGGCTGCTGACCCTGCTGTACTGGTCTACCCCGAAGCCTGGGGCAAAACCTCTACATGTGACTGGGATCGCCGCATTCGTAACAACACTTCGGTGCGATGGGCTGCTGACTAAGTGTCTGCTCCTGGGGATGTCAATACCCACTGGGAGGACCCTGAATAGCTGGTGGGCAGTAAGAACTCTCTGGGATAGCACTGAGATAAGGTCGCACTGCAGCACCTCGAGGAGGTGGTGTTGTTGGATATGGGGGTCTGCTGGACTACCCCCTCACGAACTAACCTCTGCTCCCGGACGGAGCACCTCTGAACTCTCCAGAGTACCTGAACCGCTTATCTATCATAATCTGCTCTCGGCTCCGCTGACGTACACCCTCAATCCTCCGGGCAATCTCCACAACTCGCTCATAAGAAGTACCCATCTCAACCTCTCGAGCCATAGTGTCCTGAATACCAGTATGTAAACCGGCTACAAACCTTCGCACTCTCTCCACCTTAGTAGGGAGTATCATTAGTGCATGGCGAGATAATTCAAAAAACGTCGCCTCATAATCAGTCACTAACATCTAACCCTGCTGGAGCTGCTCAAACTGAAACTGCAACTCTTCCCTCTGGGAGGGTGGAATATACCTGTCCAAGAAGATACGGGTGAACATATCCCAAGTCATGGGAGGAGAATCTGCTGGTCTACCAAGAGCATAAGACTGCCACCATCTACGGGCTCTACCCTCTAGCTGAAAAGTAGCGAAATCAACCCCATGGGATTCCAATATCCTCATGTTGTACAGTCTATCCTTGCGACGATCAATGAAATCCTATGGATCCTCATGTCGCTCACCCCCAAAGACAGGAGGATGTAGTCTAGTCCATCTGTCCAATAGTTTCTGAGGATCAGCGGCTACAGTTGGCCTGGGCTCAGGTGTAACTGCTGCCACTGGCTGGGCTCCACCCACAGGTAGTACACCCTGGGTCTGATATACAGCAGCTGCCTGTCCATGAGCCTGCGCGGTAGGGGTATGTGCTCTCCTGCCTGCCTGAGATGTGGATGGGTCTGCCGGAAATAAACTGGACTGAGTCATATTGTCCATTAATCGCAGCATACGACCCATGACATCCTGAAATCTCGGTGCGGATGTGAAGTCCACCGGAGCTGGCTCTGCCACAGGCACCTCACCCTGCTCTTCAATAATGGTATTCTCTATTGGATCCACTGGCGGCATAACCGGAATAGTCCTGGGACATCCTCACCCTCTACCACGGGCCGGAGCCCTCTCTCGGCCTCAGCCTCAGCCTCAGCCTCTAGCAACTGGGGAAGCAGCTCTTCCCTGGTCTGGAACTTCATTCGAGCGCGTTCTCACCATCTGTGAGAAAATAACAGAAGGATTTTTAGTGCTACATTAATTGCACGATGGAATGTGAAGAAAGGTTATTTCCTAACACCCTATAGCCTCTCGAAGATAAGTACAGACGTCTCCGTACCGATCCGCAAGCTCTATTAGGTCTGCTCATAACATGTGAGACCTACATGAACCTAGTGCTTTGATACCATATTGTCACGACCCAATTTCACTTGTAGGTCATGATGGCGCCCAACACTACAGCTAGGCAAGCCAACTAATAAATTAAGCATACATTAGGAACACATAGATGATCCTGGAGTCACAGAACACCATCCACTCTAATAGTAACTTCCTTGGCACCACCTTGTAGTACCGTTTTACGGTGAACCATCAAGTATGGGTCATCATACTGGCGAGCCTTGATCTGCACAAATAGTAAAGATTGGGCTACCACACAAGCAAGAACTCGGTTGGGCTCTAAAATATCCAGCCTCACAAGTTTGTTGGCCAAGGACTGAATATCTGAGGCTAATGGCCTTTCCTCTGCTGAAATGAAAGCCAAACTACCCATACTCTCCGCCTTCCTGCTCAAGGCATCTGCAACCACATTTGCTTTGCCCGGATGATACAAGATAGTAATATCATAATCTTTTAGTAACTCCATCCATCTGTGCTGCCTCAAATTTAGATCCCTCTGCTTGAACAAATGCTGCAAACTGCGATGATCAGTGTAAACTTCAGAAGAAACCCCATAAAGATAAAGCCTCCAAATCTTTAGAGCGTGAACAATCGCAGCTGACTCCAAATCATGTACTGGATAATTCTTCTCGTAGGGCTTCAGCTGACGTGAATCATATGCAATAACTCTCTTTTTCTGCATCAATACAGAACCCAAGCCAATGCGTGATGCGTCAGTACTGTCTTGAGCTTTTGAAATCTAGACTCACAATCATCGGACCATTGGAACTGAACACCCTTCTGGGTTAATTTGGTCAAAGGTGCTGCAATAGATGAAAAACCTTCCACGAACCGACGATAATAACCTGCTAAACCTAGAAAACTCCTGATCTTAGTCGCCGAAGTGGGACGATGCCAATTCTAAACTGCCTCAATCTTTTTGGGATCAACTTTAATACCTTCGCCCGATACAATATGTCCCAAAAATGCTACAGAATCTAGCCAAAACTCACATTCAGAGAATTTAGCATATAGCTTTTGTTCTCGCAATGTCTGAAGCACTACTCTCATATGTTGTTCATGTTCCTCCTTACTACGCGAATAGATTAAGATGTCATCAATCAAGACAATGACAAACGAATCAATATATGGCATGAATACTCTGTTCATCAGATCCATAAACGTTGTCGGGGCATTAGTTAAACCGAAGGACATCACCAGAAACTCATAATGACCATATCTAGTCCGTAAAGCAGTCTTTGGAACATTCAAATCCCGAATCTTTAACTGATGGTACCCCGGCCTCAAGTCGATCTTACAGAATACCCTAGCACCCTGCAACTGGTCAAATAGATCATCAATACGTATCTGCATTGTTCCATCCTTCTTTTTCACAAATAATATTGGTGCACCCCAAGGCGATACACTCGGTCTGACGAACCTTTTGGCTAGTAACTCTTCAAGCTGTTCTTTCAATTCTTTCAATTCTTTCAGAGCCATGCGATATAGTGGGATAGATATAGGCTATGTATCTGAAGCCAAGTCAATACAGAAATCAATATCACGATCAGGTGGCATACCTGGAAGATCTAACAAAAATACATCGAAGAACTCCCAAACTACAGGCACTGAATCAATAGCCGGAGTCTCTGCAGTAGTATCCCGAACATAGGCTAGATTAGCCAAACAACCCTTCTCAACCATAGGTTGAGCCTTTATAAAATAAATAACTCGATTAAATGAACTAACATGCGAACCCTTCCACTCCAGCTTAGGCAATGCTGGAATAGCCAAGGTAACAGTCTTGGCATGACAATCTAGAATAGCATGATATGGATATAACCTGTTAATGCCCAGAATAATTTCAAAATCGGTCATCTCAAGCAATAGGAGATCGGCTCTAGTTTCATAACCACAAAATGCAATAATACAGGACCGGTAGATCCGGTTCACAACAACACAATCGCCCACTAGAGTGGACACATAAACAGGAGTACTCAAGGACTCACGAGAAATACCTAGGAATGGAGCAAATAGAGATGACACATATGAATACGTAGATCCTGGATCAAATAATACTGAGGCATCTTTGCCACAAACAGAAATAATACATGTAATCACGACATCTGAGGCCTATGCATCTGGTCTAGCCGGAAAAGCATAGAACCGAGCTGGAGTGCCAACTGTCTGGACTCTGCCTAGCTGACCTCCACCTCTAGGACGGCCCCTACCCACCTGTCCTCCACCTCTGGGTGGTCGGACTACTGGTGGAGCAACTGGTCTGGTAAGCATAGGCTGCTGACCCTGCTGTACTGGTCTATCCCGAAGCCTGGGGCAAAACCTCCGTATGTGACTGGGATCCCTGCACTCGTAACAACTCTTCGGTGCGATGGGCTGCTGACTAAGTGTCTGGTCCTGGGGACGTGAATACCCACTGGGAGGACCCTGAATAGCTGGTGGGCAGTAAGAACTCTCTGGGATAGCACTGAGATAAGGTCGCACTGCAGCACCCCGAGGAGGTGGTGGTGCTGGATATGGGGGTCTGCTGGACTGCCCCCTCACGAACTGACCTCTGCTCCCGAACGGAGCACCTCTGAACTCTCCAGAGTACCTGAACTGCTTATCTCTCATAATCTGCTCTCGGCTCCGCTGACGTACACCCTCAATCCTCCGGGCTATCTACACAACTCGCTCATGAAGTACCCATCTCAACCTCTCGAGCCATAGTGGCCTGAATACCAGTATGTAAACCGGCTACAAACCTTCGCACTCTCTCCACCTAAGTAGGGAGTATCATTAGTGCATGGTGAGATAATTCAGAAAACCTCGCCTCATAATCAGTCACTGACATCTGACCCTGCTGGATCTGCTCAAACTGAAACCACAACTCTTCCCTCTCGGAGGGTGGAATATACCTGTCCAAGAAGATACGAGTGAACCTGTCCCAAGTCATGGGAGGAGAATCTGCTGGTCTGCCAATAGCATAAAACTGCCACCATCTACGGGCTCTACCCTCTAGCTGAAAAGTAGCGAAATCAACCCCATGGGATTCTAATATCCTCATGTTGTACAGTCTATCCTTGCAACGATCAATGAAATCCTGTGGATCCTCATGTCGCTCACCCCTGAAAATAGGAGGATGTAGTCTAGTCCATCTGTTCAATAGTTTCTGAGGATCGGCGGCTACAGTTGGCCTGGGCTCAGGTGTAGCTGCTGCCACTGGCTAGGCTACACCCACGGGTAGTGCACCCTGGGTCTGATATACAACAGTTGCCTGTCCATGAGCCTGTGCGGTAGGGGTATGTGCTCCCCCGCCCGCCTGAGATGTGGCTGGGTCTGCCGAAAATAAACCGGCCTGAGTCATATTGTCCATGAATCGCAGCATACGACCCATGATATCCTGAAATCTCGGTGCAGATGTGAAGTTCACAGGAGCTGGCTCTACCTCAAGCACCTCACCCTGCTCCTCAATAATGGGATTCTCTGTTGGATCCACTGGTGTCATAACCGGAATAGTCCTGGGACGTCCTCGCCCTCTACCACGGGCTGGAGCCCTCCCTCGGCCTCTGCCTCGGCCTCTAGCAACTGGGGGAGTAGCTCTTCCCTGTTCTGGAACTTCATTCGAGCGCGTTCTCACCATCTGTGAGAAAATAAGAGAAGGATTTTTAGTGCTACATTAATTGCACGATGTAATGTGAAGAAAGGTAATTTCCTAACACCCTATAGCCTCTCGAAGATAAGTACAGACGTCTCTGTACCGATCCGCAAGACTCTATTAGGTCTGCTCATAACTTGTGAGACCTACGTGAACCTAGTGCTATGATACCATATTGTCCCGACCCAATTTCACCTGTAGGTAATGGTGGCGCCCAACACTACAGCTAGGCAAGGCAACTAATAAATTAAGCATACATTGATAAAATTTAAAACCAAGAAAATATAAACACAAACTCTACCAATGTGTGTGCCAAGATCCGGTGTCACAAGTAAATGAGCATCTAGTAGATTATACAAAATTCCAAATACTGTTTGAAATGAAATAGACAGAATGTAAATATAAGAAGAGACACCGGTAGCTGCAGAACGGCTCAGAAAGGCAGCTCACCACTATGCCTCGGGATGACGTGGGTATGTGATGATAGGTCCTCCACTAGTGTCTGTCTCATATCCTGCACAAAAAGTGCGGCAAGTGTAGTATGAGTACGTAAACAACGTGTGTCCAGTAAGTATCAAGCCTAATCTATAAGTGGTAGAGACGAGATGGCTGACTTTGACACTCACTATGGGTCAATAATAATAACTGAAATAAAACTAGGATTTTTAAATCAGCATGATTTACAGATTTTACGATAATTTATTTAATTAGCGGAAATAATCAAATTACTTCCAATGTAAAAATTCTCAATATATTAATTAAATTCCTTCAATTCAAATAATTTCCAATTTATCAATTAAATCTGATTTACAGGAGTAACAATTAATTCCTTAACAAGCAAGAATAATAATTCATTAAATTTCAAAGATTTTTCAATTTATTAATTAGTTTCACAAGCTCAAATAAATTATTAAAATATCGTGTAATTATTATTATTAAGCACGATTTCTGTCGAGGACGTACGACCCGATCTAGAGTGTCGTGTACACTGCCGAGGGACGTGCAGCGCGATCCATAGATGCATCTATCCTGCCGAGGCGTTCGGCCATCTCCACAAGAAAGGAGGACATTTTCTTATGTGCCTCCGGAAGGAGAGTATATTTATTATAAGGTAAATTTGGGAGGAGAACAATTTTTTTTAACAATTAATTGATTTAAACAAAAATTAAGCATATGAATATTTCATATTTTTCTACTTTTCATAACAAAAATTAAGCATATGAATATTTCATATTTTTCTACTTTTCATAACAATTCACAATATATACATCAATTATTTTAATTAATAAAGAATACAATTCACACAAGTAATTCATGCTTTGAGTCTTAAACTACCCGGACTTTAGCATTACTAGTAGCTACGCACGGACACTCATCACCTCGTGCGTACGTAGCCCCCGCAATTAGCAACAATTATTCAATTTAATCCCTATGGGGTAATTTTCCCCTCACAAAATTAGACAAGAGACTTACCTCGTCTTGCTCCAATTTAATCCACTATAAGGCCTTTTCCACGATTATCCAACTCTGTCTGGCTCAAATCTAGCCAAAAATAATTCGATACAATCACTAAAACTTATAGGAATCAATTCTATAAGAAAATACTACATTTTTAATAAAAATCTTGAAATTAATTAAAAATTCGTATGTGGGGCCCACATCTCGGAATCTGGTAAAAGTCATGAAATCCAACAACCCATTCAATTACGAGTCCAACCATACCAATTTCACTCAAATCCGACTCCAAATCGATACCGAAATCTCAAAAATTCTTTTCTATGAGATTTCTAAAAAAATTCTAAATTTAAATCTCAAAACACTAATTTATGGTGAAAATAATATATGTAGACCAAATCCGAGTTAGAATCGCTTACCCCAATATTTTTTCCTTGAAAATCTGTTAAAAGTCACCTCTGCTCAAGCTCAAGTTCGTTAAAAATGGCAAATGGGACGAATGTCCTCTGTTTTTATAACTTATAGCTCTGTACAATTCGATCAAGGAGCTCGATCAGGGGAGCTCGATCTCAGGGAACTCGATCTCAGGGAGTTCGATCTTGGGAGCTGGTCATGGCCTCGATCAAGCCACGAGCCTGGGACATGGTCATGGCCTCGATCAAGTTCGATCTTGGGTCTTGATCCTGGCCCTCGAGCCTTGCCTTCGATCATGGCCCTCGAGCCTTGCCTTCGATTGTGGCTTTAATACTGAGCCTCGTCCCTAGCTTCTACTCAGGCCTCGATCGTGGGCTCGATATCTGGGTTCGATCTGGAGCTCGATCATTGCCCAGAATATACAGCAGAAGGGAAAATTGCAGCAGCTTTTTAAGTCCAACTTTTGATCCGTTAACCATCCGAAACTCACCCGAGGCCCTCGGGACCTCAACCAAATATACCAACAAGCCCTAAAATATCATACGAACTTAGTCGAACCTCTAAATCACATTAAACAACGCTAAAACCATGAATCATACCCCAATTCAAGTTTAATGAAACTAAGAGTGTTCAACTTCTACATTCGATGTCGGAACCTATCAAATCAACTCCGATTGACCTCAAATTTTACACAAAAGTCATAAATTACATAACGGAGCTATGAAAAATTTCGGAACTGGATTCCGACTCCAGTATCAACAAGTCAACTCATCGGTCAAACTTCTAAACTTAAATTCTTATTTTTAGCCATTTCAAGCCTAATTTAACTACGGACTTCCAAATAAAATTCCGAACATGCTCCTAAGTCCAAAATCATCATACAGAGCTATTGAAATCATCAAAATTCTATTCCAGGGTCGTTTTCTCAAAATGTTGACCGAAGTCAAACTTAGCACTTTAAGGCCAACTTAAGGAACCAAGTATTTCGGTTTCACCTCAAACACTTCCAAATCCCGAACCAACCATCCCCGCAAGTCATAAATTATTACAAGCACCTACGGGAATTTTTATTTTAGGGAACGGGGTTTTAAAGTTAAAATGACCGGTTGGGTCATTACATTGATTGTACCTCGTCTCTACTCCATTGAGGTTAGTCTTGATACTTACTGGGAACCGCTGTGGTGTGCTCACTCTACATTTCTGCACATTTTTGTGCAGAGCCAGGTATTGAAGATAACGGACTTGAGTAGAGTTAAAGCGGGATTGTAAGGATTCAAGATAGAGCTGCTTGGTCGTCGCAGTCCCTTGGAGTCTTTTCATTTCATTGTACTGTTAATCTGTAATCAAACAATATTGTATATTCGGTTCTCGTGATCATTCCACGTATTCGTTAGAGTTCGTGACTCAGTACTACCAGTCTTGGGAGGTTGTATATTGTAATTATTTTCGCTGTTAGTTTTGGTTACTTATTTAATTTTTAAAAAAATGGCTTCAAAAATGCAATAGAAATCGGCTTACCTAGTCTTAGAGACTAGGTGTCATCACGACTCATGTGGTGGGATTTTGGGTCGTGACTCTCATAGGCTTGTATAGTTTCTTTTTTATTTTGATATAATAGTAGGACCGTGGACCTAAGCCTCGACGGAACCTCACTCGATTCCTCAACTCATCATTCCACCATTCTCCTTGAACTACACACGACCTGATTTTCCTATAACCCGGGATATGTAGGTTGTCCAAAATCAGTACTCGGTTGCATCCTATCTTTTATTTCTTTTCCTTTTGAATAACGGTTTGGTAAAACATTAGTCACTTGGCTCACCTAGTCTTTGCCTGAAAACTCTTAATGTTTCAAAGCAAAGAGGGACAGCTGTGAGCACCTAATTTTTTACTATAGTTGAATTTTTATCACCTTCTAAAATATAAATATTTTTAGAAATTTAATTTATATTTTTTTAGCTTTGTTAGATTTTTTTTACATATAGGAAAAAAATTAAAAATATTTTAAAAGGTCAATTATTATTATTAATATTTTTTTTATTTTTTGTCCTTATTTTAAAATTAATTAAATTAAAAAACTGGAAAAAGAATTAAATATTTTATAAATTTCGGATGAGAAGGTGAAAATTGTTTTTAAAAAAAAGTAAAATAAAGTGGAAAATTAAAAAATTAAAAGTAAAAGAATGTGAAAATTTAAAAAAATGAAAAGTAAAAGAAATTTGGAATTAAAAAATAAAAGTAAAGGTAGGTGAAAAGTTTTTAAAAAAAAAGAAAGTGGAAATTAAAAAAGAAAAGTGAAATAAGTGGAAATTAAAAAAAAAAGTACAATAAGTGAAAAATAATAAAAAGAAAAGTAAAAACAAAAAGTGGGAAATTAAACAATAAAATTAAAGGAAAGTGGGGAATTTATTTTATTTTTAAAAAAAAGAAAAGAAAAATGGGGAGTGGGAATTATTTTAATTAAAAAATGATAAAATAATTAAAAAGAAATCTGAAAAATTTTGAAATTTTTTCTATAAATAGAAGTGAAAAATGAGAGAAGATGAGGAGAAAAAAGATAAAAAAAAAAAAAGGGAGGATGGAATTGAGAGAATATTTTTCTTCTTCTACGGTAAGGGAATTTCTACTCGTGTCATTCCTTCTTCCTCTTTCTTTCGAAAAATCCAGTAATTCATCACCCCGGTTAAGACTCTAAAATGCCCCAAATTCAAGTCTAAAAACACCCTTGAAGTATCCTAATAAATGTAACAAGGTTCCGACTTTGTCTCTCCGTCTTCGTTGAGGTCTCCGGCGAGCCAAACTCCGGTCAGATTTTCTTTCTTCATTTCATTTGATTTCTTGAAAAGCTGTATCGAGGTCCATTTCTTACTTTATCCTTGATTAATATATAAGTTTGAATTTATTTTTATTATGATAGGTATTTGAGTAAAACTTTATGGTTCATACTTACTGATCATTTGAGCATGTTTCTTTTCCTGTTCATAGTTAGCATAAATTAGTTTATCATCTTTTGTTGGTTTAAAACTTTAGAAATAACATGTTTGTTTCCTTTTAATACATAAACAATAATAGTTTTCCTGTTCTTGGTTAGTTTTTTTTCTTAAATTTTCTAGCTATTTTTGATAGATTATTTTTATAGAATATTTAGTTCAATGAATTAGTAAGACATGAAACTTTCACTGTCATTATTTGTTTAATATAATTTTAGAGAAGTAAAAATTCATGTTAAAGTAAATCAAGATGCAAAAGGCAATAATGTATATAGGGAATTGGGCCAAACGAACGTTGATGAAATAATTTTGATGTTAAGGAAGAACGGACCATGGAATTTTCTGACTTTAAAATTAGAAAGATCGAGCCTTTAGGAATTTTTGGGTCGGATGGTTTAAGTAATATGGCCCATGCTAATAAAATTCATAAGCTAGCTCATATTTCTTCCATAATGAATAATTGCAAATACTTTTCATAACTTAGTAAAGTAATTCATTTTGTAAATAATTCTAGTAATTAAATTCCATACTTTTAGTTCTACACAAATACATTTCATAACTCTTGACTTTACAACAATTTTCAAATTAGTTTAGGAAAAATAATTCAAGGCATGCGTTCGCGCGACTTTGACTGAAAAATCTTAATAATAATAAAAGTGTTATCAATTGTGTACACGCATGCATGGCATGATTTTTAATGCGCCAAACAAAATGAGTACACGTACGCGTAACTCGTTTCAAGATAATTCCATAATTACGAATAATCATTCAATTAAAAGAGGTTTAAGGCAAAAGTGCATAAATTTTCTTAGAACATAAAATATCCAGAATTAGTTAAGCCATGTATAATTATTATAGCGACCGTGCTAGAACCACGGAATCCGAAAATGCCTAACACCTTCTCCCGGGTTAACAGAATTCCTTACTCGGTCTTCTGTGTTCGCAGACCATAATTCAGAGTCAAATTTCCTTGATTTGGGATTTAAAATAAATGGTGACTCAGAACACCGTAATTCAATAATTCCAAGTGGCGACTCTTAAAAAAAATCTCATTTCAATAATGTCACTTAAATTAGAAAAACTCCCTATCCCTAGGGAAAAAGGAGGTGTGACAGTCAGCATATTTCATTCCAGTAGTAGTTACCTATTATTCACAGCGGTTATCAGAGATTTACATCCGCGAGATTGTCTGCCTTCACGGTGTGCCCATGTCTATCATTTCTAATCGAGGTACGCAGTTCACCTCGCACTTCTGGAAGGCTGTACAGTGTGAGTTGGGCACGCAGGTTGAGTTGAGTAAATCATTTCATCCTCAGACGGATGGACAGTCCGAACGCACTATTCATATATTGGAAGATATGCTTCGCGCTTGTGTTATAGACTTTGGAGGTTCTTGAGAGCAGTTCTTGCCACTTGCAGAGTTTACCTATAATAACATCTACCAGTTGAGCATTCAGATGGCTCTATATGAAGCACTGTGATGTTGTTCGCTAGTTGACTGGTTTGAACCGGGAGAGGCTCGGTTGTTGGGTACCGATTTGGTACAGGATTCCTTGGATAAGGTCAAGATTATCCAGGATCGACTTCACACAGCTCAGTCTAGGCAAAAGAGTTATGCTGACCGTAAAATTCGTGATGTTGCATTCATGGTTGGAGAAAGAGTATTGCTCTGGGTTTCACCTATGAAGGGTGTAATGAGGTTCGGAAAGAAGGGAAACTTGAGCCCTAGGTATATCGGACCCTTTGAAATTCTTGAAAGGGTAGGTGAAGTAGCCTACAGGCTTGCACTACCACCTAGTTTATCATCACTTCATCCGGTGTTCCATGTTTCTATGCTCCGAAAATATTATGGCGATCCGTCCCATGTGTTAGATTTCATCTCAATCCAATTGGACAAGGATTTGACTTATGAAGAGGCGCCGGTAGCTATTCTAGCCCGGCAGGTCCAACAGTTGAGGTCTAAGAGTTATCCTTCAGTTTGGGTGCAATGGAGAGGTCAGTCGATTGAGGCAACTACCTAGGAGTTTGAGTCGGACATGCGGAGTAGATATCCACACCTTTTCACTAGCTGAGGTAATTTTCTAATTCCGTTCGAGGACGAACGTTTATTTTAGAGGAGGAGAATGTGATGACCCAATATTCCATCTTCAATTTTAAACATTTATTTCTGTCTAAGACCTCGAATAGCACCCTTCAGCATCCCTCGACTTGCGGGCACAGTCCGTAAATTTTTTCATAAAGTTTTTATGTGAAAAATTGATTAAAATGTGAAATGAAGCTTCAAAACTCATTTGAATTGACTTCGGTCAACGTTTTGAACAAACAGACCTTGATCAGTATTTTTATAGTTCGGTAGGTCCGTATCGTGATTTAGAATATGGGTGTATGTCCAAAATCGAATTCGGAGGTCTCTACCTCGAATCATCGCCATTTAATAAAAACTAGAAATCTAAAGGCTAAAGATTTACAAAGTTTGATCGTGAATTTGACTTTATCGATATCGGACTCGGATTGAGATTTCGAGAGTTGGAATAGCTCCATTATGTCATTTATGACATGTGCGCCAAATTTGAAATCATTCCGGATTCATTTAATACGTTTCGGCACGGATTTTGTAATGTGAAAAGGTTTGAAACTCATAAGTTCGAATTGAGGTGTGAATTGTAATTTCAACATTATTTGACATGATTTAAGATCCCGAGTAAGTTCGTATGATATTTTAGGACTGTTGGTATATTTGGTTGAGGTCCTGAGAGCCTCGGGTGGATTTCGGATGGTTAACGGACTTTAATTTGGACACTCTAGAACGTTTCGACGTTGTTTCTTCAAGAATAAGTGGTATAACATTAAGAAAATGAGTTCCAAACTCAGTTTTGATTGAAGAATTAGATCCATATTAAAATTTTGGAGCCATATCAAAATGAATCATCGAATTCGGATATCGTATGAGAGAGTTATTCCCATTTTCGTGGCAGGATAAAATTTCTCGTTGTCAGCGTCCAGAGTAGCGTGGGGAGCTACCCCTGGCGCTGGGACTTCTGGAGTTCTGGAAACGGTGCCACAGGAAGCTCCCCACGCCACCTGTGGCGTTACAGACATAATACCCCTATAAAACGGGGAGTTTTGTTATTTTTAACAAAAATAGAGTTGGAGAGCTCGGTTTGGGCAATTTTCAGAGAGGGTTTTAACAAATTTGAACTAGATAAGTGTTATTTATCCTAAATCATTTATATAACATAATTCCATTACTTATTTACATTATGAATCCGTGAATTTAATTGAAGAAAATTAGATTTTTGTAAAATCTTCCAAAAATATAAAATGAAGATTTGAAAGGCAATCTGATGTCGGAATTCGATAATTTTTGTAAGGTTGAACTCGTATCAGAATGAGTGTTTAGATTCCGTGATTTTTCGTCAGGTTTCGAAAAGTGAGACCCACATTGAATTTTAATTGACTTTTTCGAAAATGACTTAAATTAAGTCTCTTTCGAATTGTGAATAATTTCTAAAGCTCAAATTGAATTGCTGGTAAATAAATTGCTAGGTTTGGTTGGTTTGGAGAATAATTCAAAAGGAAAAGTCATGGTCGAGTGATCACTTGAACTGCGAAGCAAGGTAAGTGTCGTGGTTAATTTTGACTTGAGGGAATAGAATCCTTGAACTATATATTATGTGAGTTTTATGTATAGTGACGTATAGACGAGGTGACGAGTGTCTATACGTCATCGAATTGCATGTTTCCATGTTTTTACGCATTTTATTAATAACCTTATTTTATGAATTAATTGTTATATTAATTGAATCTCCTATTTTTATTGCCAACTATCATGCCTTAATTGCTACCTTCTTATGTGATTTTTGTTCCATAATTGTTATTTGATAATTAGTATTTTATATGTTAAATTGCATATCTTCTCCCTGATTCTATATTTAATTGTTACTTGCCCGTATTTGTTTCCTACATAATTTATAATTATTGAATACCTTGTTCCCTAATAATTTCTTATTAATTGTGGTATTTATTGAAGTAGTTTTACATTTAAGTGTTAGTAAATTATATTGTTGGAGCGGGTTGCATGCCGCAACCGAATTTATTTTAAAGATTATATTGATGAATCGGGTTGCACACCGCAACGGATATTATTTTAAGTTTATATTGTTGGAGCGCGTTGCACGCCGCAACTGATATTATTTTAAGTTTATATTGTTGGAGCGGGTTGCACGCCGCAACCAAATTTAATTAAAGGATTATATTGAGGGAACGAGTTGCACGCCACAACAGAAAGATAAAAGAAATAATTGGGTGTGACTACTAAATTGACTTCAATTATTGATATGAGTTTTTGTCTTACCTCTACTCCTGCTATTATTATTACTATTTCGTACAGGTTAAATGTAAGCGACCTGCCTTAGCCTCGTCACTACTTCGTCGAGGTTAGGCTCGGCACTTACAGAGTACCTGGGGTCGTTGTACTCATACTACACTCTGCACTTCTTGTGCAGATACCAAAGTTGGTCTCAGCGGCGTTTTGTAGATTTGCTCGAATTCAGCTATTAGAGGAGACTTGAGGTATAGTTGCACGGCGTTCGCAGCTATGAAGTCCCCTTCTACTTTATCTTAGCTGTGTCCTTTCTTTCAGATAACTTTATTTTTATTCAGACCCTTGTTTGTATTATTCTAGAGCTCGTGCACTTGTGACACAAGTTCTGGGATGGTATTTCGACATCGTTTTTATTTATTTTCTTTACTATTTAATTAAAATAAATTTTTAAAAATGGTTAAATTATTCTAACCGTTGGATTGCCTAGCAAGTAAAGCATTAGGCGCCATCACGGTCCCGAAAGTAGAAAATTCAGGTTGTGACACGAGCTTCTAGGATGGTATTTCGACATCATTTTTATTTGGTTTCTTTACTATTTAATTAAAATAAATTGTTAAAAATAGTTAAATTATTCTAATCTTGGCTTGTCTAGCAAGTAAAGTGTTAGGCGTCATCACGGTCCCGAATGTGAGAATTTCGGGTCGTGACAAAAACTTTGAAAGACTACGACTTGAAGTCGGAGAAAGGTTAAAATTACAGGAGAAGATTAATTCTACTTATGTTGGCTTAAAGACTAATTTTAATTGTTTATTATATTCCTATAACCAATATGGTCATGGCTACTGGTAGAGGGTAGAAGGTTTTTTATTTTGTAAAAATTATTTCCTTAAAGAGATATATTCTGTAGTTGATAAAATTATAATGTAAATCAATTAATAATGGATTGTTTAAAATTCGTATTGGAATGCATCCTTCTATTATTAGAACAAGAGTCCAATTTCAACTTTTCAGCTATTTGAAATGTTGTGTGATACGTGTTTGAAGTTTCAAATCTATACTAATTCTACACGGATAAGAACACTTTAAATGGTTCTTACTTAAGTTATATACAAACGTTTTCATTGGCATATTACATTCTTACAAAGTTGCCACTCAGAACATATTAAAATTTCTATATTTTTTCTTTTTTCGTTTTTTTCTTCTTCTTTTCATTACGTGATTTATTAGATATATGTTGGATGCTTCTCCACTTATATGCATATCGCAGTATTCATCTTTTTTGGAAGTTTTGGTTACATTATTTTTTTTGGTAAGGCTAATCTGATTTAGTAAAGGTTTTAACTTTGTGTTGCAGATAATCATATTAAAAATTTTACTATCTTTACTTGAAGAACAATGATCGCACTTTCAATTCTCTCTATCTCACACAAGTTACGTGGTAAGCACGAATAAATTTAAACTTGCATGGTAATCATGAGTAGTTTTAAAATTTGATTGTTTATATCATACACTGTATTTAATTAATTAATAATGCCAAGTCAACAGTAAAAAATATCGATGATATTCTTTTGAGGATAAGGCTACTAAATTTATAGTTATTTTGATAAAATAAATAGAATAGATCTCTAATTAGATTCTACATCTTCATTTGGTGTTTCTCCCAATTGTAATCGCTCATTCATGACAAACGCTCGGCGGACTTAAATCTACTTTAAATGTGTGTGTTTTAATGAACTAAGTTACTATTTTGCAATCTGATGGTTTATTTGGTGTTGAGGTGTAATGATTCAACCGGTCATTTTAACTTTTAGAATTCCGTTCCTTAAAATAAAACTCCTCGTATGTACTTTTAATGATTTATGATTTGCGGGGATGGTTGGTTCGGGACTTGGAAGTTTTCGGGTTGAAATCGGAACACTTGGTTCCTTAAGTTGGCCTTAAAGTGTTAAGTTTGACTTCGGTCAACATTTTAAGAAAACGACCCCGAAATCGGGACTTGACGATTCCAATAGCTCCGTTATGTCATTTATGACTTGTGTGCAAAATTTGAGGTCAATCGGACTTAATTTGATAGGTTTCAGTATCGAATGTAGAAGTTAGAAATTTTAAGTTTTATCAAGCTTGAATTGGAGCATGATTCGTGATTTTAGCGTCGTTTTATGTGATTTGAGGTTTCAAATAAGTCCGTATGATATTTTAGGACTTGTCGGTATATTTAATTGAGGTCACGTGGGCCTCGGGTGAGTTTCGGATGGTTAACAGATTAAAAGTTAGACTTAAAACAGCTGCTGCAATTTTTCTCTTCTGCTGGAAATTATGGGCTATGATCGAGCCCAAGATCGAGGCCCAAGATCGAGGCCCAGGATCGAGACCTAAGATCGAGGCCATGATCGAGGGTCATGATCGAAGACCCATGCTCTAGGGCCATGATTGAAGGCAGGGCTCGAGGGTCATGATCGAAGGCCCATGCTCGAGGGCCATGATTGAAGGCAAAGGCTCAAGGGCCATGATCGAAGACACGATCGAGGCCGAGGATTGAGGCTATGATCGAGGGTCGTGATCGAAGGCCCAGGCATGAGGTCCATGATCGAAGCCACGATCGAGGCCGAGGATCGAGGCCATGATCGCGGGTCATGATCGAGGGCTGCCTCGGCAGAATTATAAATGATGGCATTCGTCCCATTCGTCATTTTTAACAAATTGGAGCTTGAGCAGAGGCGATTTTTGATAGATTTTCAAGAAAAATACATTGGGGTAAGTGATTCTAACTCAGATTTGGTCAATATATACGAATATATCTTTATTTTCACCATTTAATTAGTATTTTGAGATTGAAATTTGGAAAATTTTAGAAATCTCATAGAAATAAATTTTTGAGATTTCGGTGTCAATTCGGAGTCGGATTTAAGTAAAACTTGTATGGTTGGACTCGTAACTGAATGAGTTATCGGATTTTGTGAGCTTTCTCGGTTCCGAGACATAGGCCCCACGGACAATTTTTGAGCTAATTTCGGATTTTGGGTAGTTTGACTTTCATTGCAGTAGGGGAGAGGCCATTAGCTTGGGATATTCAATCCTTGGCTATCCGACTTGTGAGATTGGACATTTCAGAGCCCAGCCGAGTTGTTGCATGTGATGTAACTCAGTCTTCACTATTTGAGCAGATCAAGGCTCGCCAGTATGATGATCCACACTTAATGGTTCTTCGAGAAATGGTACTACGAGATGGTGCCAAAAAGGAAGTTACTATTGGAGCGGATGGTGTTCTGCGACTCCAGGATCGTCTATGTGTTCCTAATATGGATGAACTGAGGAAAAGGATCCTAGAGGAGGCACATAGTTCTCGGTATTTTATTCATCCAGGTGTTACAAAGAAGTATCGTGACCTGAGGCAGCATTATTGGTGGCGACGAATGAAGAAGGACATCGTTGAGCATGTACCTAGGTGTCTAAATTGCCAGCAAGTTAAATATGAGCACCAGAGGCCAGGTGGCCTACTTCAGCAGATGATTATACGGGAGTAAAAATGGGAACGCATTACTATAGACTTTGTAGTTGGGTTGTCGTGTACCTTGCGGAAGTTTGATGCAGTTTGGGTGATTGTTGACAGGTTAACCAAGTCGGCATACTTTATTCCGGTTGTGACTACGTATACCTCAGAGAGGTTGGCCCAAATTTATATTCGGGAGATAGTTCGGTTGCACGGTGTGCCAATTTCCATTATATCAGATAGAGGCCCTTAGTTTACTTCACATTTCTGGAGAGCAGTACAGAGTGAATTGGGGACCCGTGTAGAGCTCAACACAACCTTTCATCTGCAGACCGATGGGCAGTCTGAGCGGACAATTCAGATATTTGAGGATATGCTCAGGGCATGTGTGATTGACTTTGGAGGTCAGTGGGATTGTTTCTTGCCTTTGGCCGAGTTTGCTTATAATAACAATTACCAATACAACATCGAGATGGCTCCATTTGAGGCTTTATATGGTCATCGATGTCGTTCGCCCATTGGATAGTTTGAGCCCGGTGTCGCTAAGTTATATGATACTGATTTAGTGAAGGATGCCTTGGAAAAGGTAAAGTTGATTCAAGAGCGACTTCGTACAGCACAGTCCAGACAGAAGAGTTATGCGGATCAGAAAGCGTGAGATTTATTATTTATGGTAGGTGAGAATGTTCCCTTGAAAGTTTCGCCGATGAAAGGAATCATGAGATTTAGGAAAAAGGGAAAATTGAGCCCAAGGTTTATAGGCCCATTTGAAGTATTGAGACGAGTTGCGGAGGTTTCTTATGAGCTTGCCTTGCCTCCTAGTCTATCAGGAGTTCATCCAATTTTCCATTTATCTATGCCCCGGAAGTATCATGCCGACCTATTAGATGTGTTAGACTTCAGCACAGTTCAGCTAGATAATAGCTTGGGTTATGAAAAGGAGCCAATTGCCATTGTTGATAAACAGGTTCGCCAATTGAGGTACAAGAGAATTTCTGCAGTAAACGTTCAGTGGAGGGGCCAACCAGTCGAGGAAGCAACTTGGGAGGCTGAGAAAAATATGTGGACCAGTTATCCACACTTATTCGGCACTCCAGGTACAATTCTAAACCCCTTCGAGGATGAACGTTTGTTTAAGAGGTGGAGAATGTAATGATCCAACCGGTCATTTTAACTTTTAGAATCTCGTTCCCTAAAATAAAACTCCCAATATGTACTTTTAAAGATTTATGACTTGCGGGGATGGTTGGTTCGAGACTTGGAAGTGTTCGGGTTGAAATCGAAACACTTGGTTCCTTAAGTTGGCCTTAAAGTGTTAAGTTTGACTTCGGTCAACATTTTAAGAAAACGACATCGGAATCGGGATTTGACTATTCCAATAGCTCTGTTATGTCATTTATGACTTGTGTGCAAAATTTGAGGTCAATTGGACTTGATTTGATAGGTTTCAACATCGAATGTAGAAGTTAGAAATTTTAAGTTACATCAAGCTTAAATTGGAGCATGATTCATTGTTTTAGCATCGTTTTATGTGATTTGAGGTTTCAAATAAGTTCGTATGATGTTTTAGGACTTGTTGGTATATTTGGATGAGGTCCCGAGGGCCTCGGGTGAGTTTCAGATGGTTAACGGATCAAAAATTGGACTTAAAATAGTTGCTTCAATATTTCTATTCTGCTAGAAATTCTGGGCTGTGATCGAACCCAAGATCGAGGCCATGATCGAGGGTCATGATTGAAGGCAGGGCTCAAGGGTCATGATCGAAGGCCCATGCTCGAGGGCCATAAATGAAGGCAAAGGCTCGAGGGCCACGATCGAGGCCTAGGATCGAGGCCATGATCAAGGGTCATGATCGAAGGCCCAAGCTCGAGGGCCTTGTTCTAAGCCACGATCGAGGCCGAGGATAGAGGCCATGATCGATGGTCATGATCGAGGGCTTCCTGGGCAGAATTATAAAGGAGGGCATTCGTCCCATTCGTCATTTTTAATAAATTGGAGCTTGAGCAGAGGCGATTTTTGATAGATTTTCAAGGAAAAGATATTGGGGTAAGTGGTTCTAACTCGGATTTGGTCAATATACACGAATATATCATTTTTTTTCACCATTTAATTAGTGTTTTAAGATTAAAATTTGGAAAATTTTAAAAATCTCATAAAAATGAATTTTTGAGATTTCGGTGTCGATTCGGAGTCGAATTTGAATGAAACTTATATGGTTGGACTCGTAATTAAATTGGTTATCGAATTTTGGGAGTTTCGCTGGATTCCGATACGTGGACCCCACGGGTGATTTTTGAGCTAATTTTGGATTTTTATTTAAAAATGTAGTATTTCTTATGAAATTGATTCCTATAATTTTTTATGACTGTATCGAATTATTTTGGTTATATTCGAGCCAATCAGAGTTGGATAATCGTGGAAAAGGCCTTCTAGTGGATTAAATTGGAGCAAATTGATGTAAGTCTCTTGTCTAATCTTGTGAGGGGGAAATTATCCCAAAGGTAATTAAAGTAATAATTGTTGCTAATTGTGGGGGCTACGTACGCACGAGGTGACGAGACTCCATGCGTAGCTACTATTAATGCTAAAGTTTGGGTTCTTTAGGACTCAAAGCATGAATTACTTGTGCAAATTGTATTCTTTGTTTAATTAATTAATATATATATATATTATGAATTGTTAGATAAAAATATTAAAAAATAAAAATCTTATATGCTTAATTTTCTGTTAAAATTAATTAATTGTTAAAAGAAAATGTTCATCCTCCTGAATTTATCTTAGAATAAATATACTCTCCTTCTGGAGGTACATAAGAGAAATGTCCTCTTTTCTTGTGGATAGATGCATCTATGGATCGCGCCGCACGTCCCTCGGCAGTGTACACGACACTCTGGATCGGGCCGTACGACCTCGGTAGAAATCGTGCCTAATAATAATTATACGATACCTTGGCATTTCAAATTGCAGTTTGTGAATTTAATTAATAGTTTGGAAATTATTGCATTTGAAGGAATTTAATTATTTCTGTTGGTTAAATAAATTATTGTTAACTCTGTGAATCATGTTGATTTAAATAATTCTATTTCATTATATTTATTATTGTTGACCCTTAGTGAGTGTCAAAATCGACCATCTCGTCTCTACCACTTCGAGATTAGGCTTGATACTTACTGGGTACACGTTGTTTACGTACTCATACTACACTTGCTGCACTTTTTGTGCAGGACCTGAGGCAAGTACTAGTAGAGGACCTATCATCTTACGCCTACGTTATCCAGAGGCGTAGTGGTGAGCTGCCTTTCTGAGCCATTCTGCAGTTACCAGTGTCTCTTCTTGTATTTACATTATGTCTATTTTATTTCAGAAAATATTTGGAGTTTTGTATAATCTACTAGATGATCATACACTTGTGACACCAGGTCTTGGCACACACATTGGTAGAATTTGAAAATTGGTATTATTTTCTTGAATTTAAATTAATCGGTATCTTTTCTATTCTCTTTAATATTGCTAGTAAAAGAATAAAATTACTTAAAAAATTATTCTGAAAATAATTGATATATATTTAATTTATTTGTTGGCTTGCCTAGCTATAGTGTGGGGTGCCATCACAACCTATAGGTGAAATTGGGTCGTGACATGAGGAGTAGTAGTTATTCTTGAAGCTGAGATCATTTTTCAAATTGATTTAGTTAAGTTTAATAATAAAAAAATCAACTATGGTTCAAGTTAGATATTTGGTTTCTTAATTTTAATGAATATACATGCTTTCTTTTCTTTTACGTTTGGTTTATGATAGTAGAAAAAGCTAATAATATACCAATACTCAATAATCTTTTGGATACGATCAAGTCGTAGAAGGTTGGATAGTGCTATGTACAAACTATAAACAATACTACTGTAGGTTTAGTGCTTTGCATGCTAAATACATATATTCCTATGTTCGTTGTAATAAGAAGTGCTAACATAGAAAAGATTAAAATAGGACATGTCATTAGTTGCATGAGATTAACACTTTTCTGGTAACAAGTATATTTATAATCTTATATTAACAATTAGACGCGTCTATGATCATACGTGTGAGACACGTACATAGAGACTAATGCTATATTAAAAGCACCAACACACTTAGCGAAATGTCATTCACATTTTTTATCTTTTGAAATTTTATTTCAAATTGGACAAACTTGTAACTTAATCATTTTTCTATAATTTGGAATTTTAAATATTTTCTTATTTGAACTATGTACACACTCCTAATATTTAGGTTATATGAATTTATTCCTTATTTGACTTCTATCCTATATATAGTAGTTAAAGTATACACACGTAATTGAAGTTTACTAGCACATTAGGACGAGTAAGAATAAGTCTTTAAATAAGCTCATAAACGATATGCTTACGTTCGAAAATAACAATAATTTATAGTCATAATAAATATATACTATTGTGTAGCTTAAGTTTATATTTAAATGTCGCAATATATACTTATAAAAAATCATAAACCCAATTATAAAATTCATAAGGAAACATAGATAAGATATTCAAATTTATTGAGATTAATATCAATAAGTCGTGCTTTAATTTATAAGAAATTTAAGATAGTTTTAAGTATCGCATTCGCATAGGGGAACTTGAGAGAAAGTTGGGCCACGCGTTTTCTCTACGCGATCGCGTGAAGAGGGATGCGATCGCGTAGAGCTGGGATCCTGTGCATTGCAATCGCGTGAAGGCAACCACGATCGCATAGGGTCTTTTCTGGGCAATGAAACATTATGCTTCGCGATCGCGTGTGTTTGTCCGCGATCGCGTAGAGCAAATGACTGGGCAGAAAGTTTTAAGTTTTGAAAATTTATTACCGATTTGGAGCTCGGATTGAGGCAATTTTGAAGAGATTTTCAGAGAAAACAATGGGATAAGTGTTTTTAACTCAATATTGGTTAAATTACCCGAATCCATAGTTATTTTTATCATTTAATGGGTGAATTAAGTTGGAAATTTTAGAAAACACTCTTGGTTTAAATTGAAGATTTGAGGGCCGAGTTGAGGTCGAATTTTGGTAAAATTGGTATGGTTAGACTCGTGGTTGAATGGGCTTTTGGATTTTGTAATTTTTTTCAGATTTCGATACGTGGGCCCTACGGGCGATTTTTGAGCTAAATTTCGGATTTTGTTGGAAAATTAGAATTTTCTTATGGAACTAATTCTAATAAACTTTATTGACTGAATCGAATTATTTGTGGCTAGATTTGAGGTATTTGGAGGCCAATTAACGAGAAAAAATATTGCAGAATAAAGAATTACATAGCTTGAGGTAAGTAATAGTTTTAAATTTGGTCCTGAGGAAATGAAACTCCGGATTATGTATTATGTGATGAGGTTTTGAGGTGACGCACATACTAGGTGACAGACGTGTGGGCGTGTACCGTAAGAATTGTGACTTGGTCAAGTTCCATGGGACTGTGTAGTTGAATTATCTGTTGATATCCATACATTCTCTACGTGTTAGGAAAAATTGAGCTGAGACTTGTATTAAAAATCATGCGTAGACGTATGCTGTTATTATTGGTACCCATTGGGGTCATTTCTATGGTTGAATTATATGTTCAAATTGTAATTTCACACTCAGTCGTGTTCATTCATTTCATATCATATCTCAGTCTCTATTGCTATTTATTAATGCATCATATTATCATTTGGGGCTGATTATCATGACATCTTGAGCCCGAGAGACTGGAGAGGTTGATGACTAAGTGAGGCCGAGGGCCTAATTGTGAGGATATTTATGGATCGGGCTGCACGCCGCAGCATATTTTTTATTGATTTATGCCATGATTGGCTTGATATAGTGCTTGGGCTGAAGGAGCCCCTCCGGAGTCTGTATACACCCCAGTAAGCGCAGGTACCTACTGAGTGCTAGTGCCGAGTGTCGAGTGATGAGTGACTGTGAGGAATGATTGACTGTAAGGAAAGAGTGACTGTGAGGTTGGAGTGAATGGGAGGACTGAGTGACTGTTACTCTGAGAGGATGCATTGATTTCATTATTTGCTGCATTTCCGCTGTCATATATCATTATTTCGAAAATTTCAGAACAATATTATTTTCTGTTTCGGTCAAACTTGATATGAAATTTCACTGAAATCTTAAATGTTGAACTTGAGAGCATGCCTATTCTTTTATATTGGAAAGTACTGTATTTGGACTTAGCTGAGAAGCTCGTTACTACTTTCAGTCCTTTATTTATTATTGTTACTTACTGAGTTGGTTATACTCATACTACACCCTGCACTTCGTGTGCATATCCAGGTGATTCCGGATACAGTGGGTGTTGATTATTTCACACAGTCGATTTTTCGGAGATTCAGAGGTAGCTCCCATATTTCGCAAACCTTGTCTCCCCTTCCCTATACTTTTGTTTATTGTATTTGGTCTCAGATTATTATAGACCACGTTTTCCATATTTGTAATGTATAGATGCTCATGTACTCATTGACACCAGATTTTGGGAGTGTGTGTATCAGTATTTCCTAGACTTGTAGATTGTGTTTAAAATTTATATTTTCAAACTTAAAATAAATTGTGGTTTATTTAGGTTGTCGACTTGCCTAGTATCGAGATAGGCGCCATCACGACAGGTTAGGATTTTGGGTTGTGACAGGATTGAGGCGAGATTTTGGGGAATTTTCAGAGAAAAGATTTCGATAAGGATTCTTGACTCATTTTTTGATTAATTTCTACTAATCTATCATTAATTTCTTCATTCAATTAAGGATTTTGGTTGAGAAATTAGGGGGGGGGGGAAGATGTAAAGTTCTTAGACCAAATTTTTGAATTTTGAAAGGCCAAATGAGGTCGGATTTGCATAATTCTTGTATGGTTGGACTCGATATCGAATGGGCATTCGGTATTTATAACTTTGGTCGGGTTTCGAGACATGAGCCCGAATCGACTTTTTGGTGCGATTTTTCAATTCTTTGCTAAAGTCGTAATTTCATTATTTAAATTAGTCTCCTATAGTTATATTTATAGTATGAAATTATTTTGGCTAGATTCAAGCCGATCAGAGTTGGAAAATCGAGAGAAAGGCCTTCTTATCGATTGATTGAGCGAGGTTTGAGGTAAGTGACTTGTCTAACCTTGTGTGGGGGAAATCCCCCTTAGGATTAGGTATTGTTATGACAATTTGTGATATATGAGGGCCGTGTACGCGAGGCGACGAGTGCGTACATGCGCTAAATATTTAAATTTTGGTTTTATCTAGTAGTTTCCTTTTTATGCCTTAACTGAGTTACTTTAGCATGTATAGTCATCATGTTTAACTGTGGGATTCTTTACTTGACATTTCTATCCTTGAAATATCATTGTTTAAGTTGTTATGTTTTGATTTCCGTGATTATTGTTGAGATGATTGTTTCGTTATTGCACGAGGTTTCTGACGTGCGGGTTTTATTGTTTTCACGAGGTTTCTGGCATGCCGTTGTGATTATTGATACGCATGCGGTGGTATAAGGTCTGGGTGTTGAAACGCATGCGGTGAGATAAGGTTATCATTATACGCGTGTCTAGTAGGGGAACTACTAGAAGTCATGCGGTGTGATAAGGTTGGCTAAAACGCGGGATGTTATTTCGGTAAAATAATTTTTCAAAATAAAATATAAAGGCTCCCCCGGTGATATAAATGAAGATAGTGAGATATTTACTTTTTGGACTACGAGGCGGTACATCGAGAGTGTCCCTGTTGATTTTCTCTATTTGTTATATTGTTGTTGTTGTTATTGTTCCGCAACTTGTAAAATTTGTGCTTTCCTTTCATTTTTTATTCGTCTTTCTTTGATTCTGTGTTATTACCTTCCATAAATTCTCATTGTTTCACTTCTCAGTCATTTCATTATATTATTATATCTTCTGCCTTGTTTCCTATTATTTCCAGTAGGGCCCTGACCTGATCTCGTTACTACTCTACCGAGATTAGGGTTGGCACTTACTGGGTACCATTGTGGTGTACTCATACTAGGCTTCTGCACATCTTTTTGTGCAGATCCAGGTACTACCTACCAGACCAGGTACCCATGAGCTAGTCTATACGTGGAGACTTTAAGGTATATCTGCCAGCGTCTGCAGACCTCGGAGTCCGCCTCTATTTTTATCATGTTGTTTACTTATCCCCATTAGACTCTGATGTATAGGGATATTTAGTATTTCTCTTTAGATCTTGTAACTTATATCTATCAAGTTTTGGGAGTTATTTATACTTGAGTTGCAGTTTTTATTTATTTCAGTTGTTGGCGTTTTGAGTTTTAGCTTAATATTTTAGTTATTCCGCATACTTGTTAGGCTTACCTAGTCTTGGATACTAGGTGCCGTCACGACATCCTACGGATGGAAATTGGGGTCATGACAAGTTGGTATCAGAGCTCTAGGTTCATAGGTGTTATGAGTCACAAGCAAGTTTAGTAGAGTCTCGCGGATCGGTATGGAGACGTTTGTACTTATCTTCGAGAGGCTATGGAACTGTTAGGAAAGCTTCACTTCCTTGTTTTCTTATCGTGCGAAATATTTGACTTCGGATTCTAAATTTTTGTCTTTTTACTCTCGCACAGATGGTGAGGACACGTACAGCTGGATCAGATGACCAGACACTTGCGCCCCTTGCTAGATCCACGAGAGGCCTGGGCCGGGGTAGAGGACGAGGACGTCCATGTGGTGCAGCTAGAGCACCCGCACGAGCTGCTATAGAGGAGCCACCAGTAGCTCCAATTGGAAAGGAGGCACCTAAGATGCCCATTACTGCACCATCCCTCGAGGAGAATCTCGCCCAGTTTCTGAGCTACTCAGGCTCTAGACTGAGCTCTACCTCTGCCTCTGCCTAGGCCTCTGGCGCGATCTCGGCCTCGACCTCTGCCCCTAGTCGCAACTGTCACTGGGGGCTCCGACTCCTGTCCGGCTGTAAACACAGTGCGTGTTCTCTCCATTTGCAAGAGAACAATGATATAAGAGTTCGTTCATCAATGATAGAATAAAATTGTATGACAGAGAAGAATAGAAGTGAAATTGTTCCTAAACTCCATAGCCTCTGAAAGATAAGTACAGACGTCTCCGTACCGATCCTTCATACTCTACTAAGCTTGCTCATGACTCGTGAGACCTAGGTAACCTAGTGCTCTGATACCAACTTGTCACGACCCAAAATTCTAACCTTCGTGACCGTGATGGCGCCTAACACTTTACTTGCTAGGCAAGCCAACGTTAGAATAATTTAACCATTTTTAACAATTCATTTTAATTAAATAGTAAAGAAACCAAATAAAAACGATATCGAAATACCATCTCAGAGCTGGTGTCACAAGTGCACGAGCTTCTAGAATAATACAAACAAGGGTTTGAATAAAAACAAAGTTGTCTGAAAGAAATCACACAACTAAGATAAAGTAAAAGGGGATTTCAGAGCTGCGAAAGCCGTGCAGCTATACCTCAAGACTCCTCTGATAGCTGAATCTGAGCAAATCTACAAAACGTCGTTGGGACCAACTCCGGTATCTGCACAAGAAGTGAAGAGTATAGTATGAGTACAACCGACCCCATGTACTCTGTAAGTGCTGAGCCTAACCTCGACGAAGTAGTGACGAGGCTAAGGCAAGTCGCTTACATTTAACCTGTACGAAATAGTAATAATAATAACAAGAATAGAGGTAAGCCGAAAAATTATATCAATAATTGAAGTCAATTCAGTAGTCACAACCAATTATTTCTTTTATCATTCTATTGCGGTGTGCAACCCGTTCCCACAATATAATCCTTCAATTAAATTTCGTTGCGGCGTGCAACCCGCTCCAACAATATAAAATTAAAATAATATCCGATGTAGCGTGCAACCCGATTCAACAATATAATTATTCAAATAAATTTTGTTGCGACGTGCAACCCGATCCAACAATATAAGCTTTCAAATAAATTCCTTTGCGGCGTGCAACCCGCTCCAACAATATAATTTACTAACACTTAAATGTAAAACTACTTCAATAAATAATATAAATGGCAAAACTCCTTGTTTTATAGGGGTTTTATGTCTGTAGCGCCACAGGTGGCATGGGGCACTGCCTGTGGCGCCGTTTCCAGAACTCCAGAAGTCCCAGTGCTAGGAATAGTGCCCCACGCTACCCTGGACGCTGACGACGGGAAATTTATCCCAGCACGGAAATGGGCATAACTCTCTCATACAATGTCCAAATTTGATGATTCTTTTTGCTATGGTTCCGAAATTTCAATACTAATATAATTATTCAATCAAAACCGAATTTGGAGCTCATTTGCTTAATATGATACGACTTATTCTTGAAGAAACGACGTCGAAATATTTTAGAATATCCAAATTAAATTCTGTTAATCCACCCGAGACCCTGGGGACCTCAACCAAATATACCAACAAGTCCTAAAACATCATACGAACTTACTCAGGGTCTCAAATCACGTCAAATAACATCTAAATTACAATTCACACCTCAATTCGGGCTTATGAGTTTCAAACTTTTCAACATTACAAAACTTGTATCGAAACGTATTAAATGAATCCGGAATGATTTCAAATTTGGCTCACATGTCATAAATGACTTAACGGAGCTATTGTAACTCTCGAAATATCAATCCGAGCCTAATATTAATAAAGTCAAATTCACGGTCTAACTTTGAAAATCTTTAGTCTTTAGATTTTTAGTTTCTGTTAAATGGCGATAATTCGAGGTAGGGACCTTCGAATTCGATTTCGGGCATACGCCTAAGTCCCAAATCACGATACGGATCTATCAAAACTGTAAAAATACTGATCTGGGTCCGTTTGCTCAAAACGTTGATCAAAGTCAACTCAAATGAGTTTTGAAACTCCATTTCACATTTTAATTAATTGTTTACATAAAAACTTTCCAAAAAAATTTACGGACTGCACCCGCAAATCGAGGGATGCTGAAGGGTGCTATTCAAGGTCTCAGAACATATAAATGAATGTTTAAAATTAAAAATAACATATTGGGTCATCACATTCTCCACCTCTAAAACAAACGTTCGTCCTCGAATGGAATTAGAAAATTACCTGAGCGGGTGAAAAGGTGTGGATATCTACTCTGCATGTACGACTTAGACTCCCAGGTAGATACCTCAATCAACTGACCTCTCCATTGCACCCAAACTGAAGGATAACTCTTAGACCTCAACTCTCGGACCTACGGGGATAGAATAGCTACCGGCTCCTCTTCATGAGTCAAATCCTTGTCCAATTGAACTTAGCTGAAATCTAATACATTGGACGGATCACCATGATATTTTCGGAGCATAGACACATGGAACACTGGATGAACTGCTGATAAACTAGGTGGTAGTGCAAGCATGTAGGCTACTTCACCCACCCTTTCAAGAATTTCAAAGGGTCTAATATACCTATGGCTCAACTTGACCTTCTTTACGAACATCATTACACACTTTATAGGTGAAACTCAGAGCAATACTCTTTCTCCAACCATGAATGCAACATCACGAACTTTACAACCAGCATAACATTTTTTCTTAGATTGAGCGGTGCGAAGTCGATCCTGGATAATCTTGACCTTATCCAAGGCATTCTGTACCAAATCGGTACCCAACAACCAAGCCTCTCCCGGTTCTAACCAGCCAACTGGCGAATGAAATCACCTCCCATATAATGCTTCATACGGAGCCATATGAATGCTCAACTGGTTGTTGTTATTATAGGCAAACTCTGCAAGTGGCAAGAACTGATCCCAAGAACCTCCAAAGTCTATAACACAAGTGCGAAACATATCTTCCAATATCTGAATAGTGCGCTCGGACTGTCCGTCCGTATGAGGATGAAATGATGTAGTCAACTCAACCCGCGTGCCTAACTCACGTTGTACAGCCCTCCAGAAATGCGAGGTGAACTGCGTACCTCGATCAGAAATGATAGACACAGGCACACCGTAAGGCAGACAATCTCGCGAATATAAATCCCCGCTAGCCGCTCTGAAGAATAGGTAACTCCTACTTGAATGAAATTTGCTGACTTGGTCAACCTGTCCACAATGACGCATACTGCATCAAACTTCCTCTGAGACCGTGAGAGTCCAACAACAAAATCCATAGTGATACACTCCCACTTCCACTCAGGAATTTCTAACTTCTGAAGTAAACCACCAGGTCCCTGATGTTCGTACTTGACTTGCTGACAATTTAGACACCGAGGTACATATGCAACTATATCCTTCTTCATTATCCTCCTCCAATAATGTTGTCTCAAATCTTGATACATTTTGGTTGCACCCGGATGAATAGAATACCGAAAACTGTGGGTCTCTACAAGAATTAATTCACGAAACCCATCCACATTAGACACACAAATATGACCCTGCATCCGCAGCACTCCATCTTCTACCACAACAACCTGCTTGGTACTACCATGCCGTACCGTGTCCTTAAGGACAAGCAAATGAGGATCATCATATTATCGCTCTCTGATGCGCTCATACAAGGAAGACCGAGCGACTGTGCAAGCTTGAACCCGACTGGACTCTGAAACATCTAACCTCACGAATTGATTGGACAAAGTCTGAATATCTGCAGCTAACGGTCTCTCACCAACCAGAATATATGCAAGGTTGCCCATACTCACAACCTTTCTACTCAAAGCATCGACCACCACATTGGCCTTTCCGGGGTGATACAAAATGGTGATATCATAGTCTTTCAATAGCTCCAACCATCTTCTCTGCCTCAAATTGAGATCTTTTTGTTTGAACAGATATTGTAGGCTACGATGATCAGTAAATACCTCACACGAGACACCGTAAAGGTAATGCCTCCAAATCTTTGGTGCATGAATAATGGCTGCCAATTCTAAGTCATAAACAAGATAATTATTCTCATGAACTTTCAACTACTATGATGCATATGTAATCACCCTGCCATCTTAAATCAATACTGTACCAAGCCCAACGCGAGATGCATCATAATACACCATATAAGATCCTTAACCTGTGGGTAATACTAACACTGGCGCCGTAAACAAAGCAGTCTTGAGCTTCTCAAAGCTCAACTCACATTCGCCGGACCATCTAAATAGGGCACCCTTTTGGGTCAATTTGGTCAATGGGGATGCCCTGGATGAAAACTCCTTCACAAACCGGCGATAATAACCTGCTAACCCCAAGAAAATCTAGATCACTGTAATTGAAGTAGGTCTAGGCCAATTTTGAACTGCCTCAATCTTCTTAGGATCCACTTTTATGCCTTCTTCCGATACAACATGCCCCAAAAGGGCAACTGAGTCTAACCAAAATTCACATTTCAAAAATTTGGCATATAACTGGTTATTTTTCAAAGTCTAAAGCGCAATCCGAAAATGCTTCTCATGCTCCTCTCGGAATCTAGAGTAAATCAAGTACAACCATAAAAGAATCCAAATAAGGCTTGAACACCCGGTTCATCAAATCCATAAATGTTGCTGGGTCATTCATCAGCCCAAATGACATCTCTAGGATTTTGTAATGCCCATCCCGAGTCCGAAAAGCTGTCTTAGGGATATCGGATGCCCTAATAATCAACTGATGGTAACCATACCTCAAATCAATCTTCGAAAACACCTTGTCACCCTGAAGCTGATCGAATAAGTCATCAATTCTTGGCAACGGATACTTGTTCTTGATAGTAGCCTTATTTAACTGCCGATAATCTATACAGATCCACATTGAACCACCTTTCTTCTTTACAAATAACACTGGTGTACCCCAGGGCGAGATGCTAGGTCTAATGAATCCATGGTCAAGCAAGTCTTGTAATTATTCCTTCAATTCCTTTAGCTCCGGCAGGGCCATGCGGTATGGTGTAATAGAAATGGGCTGGGTGCCCAGAGCTAAATGAATATAGAAGTCAATATCTATGTCGGGTGGCATCCCCAGAAAATCTGCAGGAAATACATCTGGAAACTCACGAACAACTAGAACTGAATCCATAGAAGGAACATACGCAATAGAATCACGAATATGAGCCAAATAAGCTAGACACCCCTTCTCGACCATAAGTCGAGCTTTCACATAAGAGATAACCCTATTGGTGAAATGTCCAGGAGTCCCTTTCCACTCTATTCAAGGTAACCCCGGCATGGCTAAGGTCATCATTTTGGCGTGACAATCCAATATAGTATGATAAGGTGACAACCAATCCATACCCAAGATGACATCAAAAGCTACCATATCAAGAAGTAGAAGATCCACGCTAGTCTCAAGACTCCCAATAGTAACTACACACGAACGATAGACATGATCTACCACAAAACAATCTCCTACCGGTGTGGACACACACACAGAAGCACTCAGAGAATCACGAGGCACAACCAGATATGAAGCAAGATAGGAGGACACATAGGAATAAGTAGATCCTGGATCAAATAGAATTGAAGCATCTTTATGGCAAACTCGAACAATACCTGTGATCACGGCATATGATGACTCGGCCTCAGCCCTAGCTGGAAAAGCATAAAATTGGGGCTAGGCCCCACCACTCGGAGCTACATCTCTAGGATAGCCTCTAACTGGTTGGCCTCCACCTCTAATGACCTGACCTCCACCTCTAGTTATCTGACCCCTGCCCCTAGCTGGCTGGGCGGGCGGCGGAGCAATCGGTGCCGGTATGATGGCACGAGAATCCTGCTGAGATCTGTTGCTCGACAACCTAGGGCAATACCTCCTGATGTGACCAATGTTCCCACACTCATAATACTCATCCTACTACGGTGGCTGCTGAAGTTGACCCGAACGGGGCGGATAATCGTTGTAGTGACTCTGGAGTGGTGGTGCAGTGATAGGAGCTGAATGTGCATTAAATGTTGGCTGCCCAGAGTAAGGCATAATAGGACCATGACTCCCTGAAGCACCGTGAGATACCTGAAGTGCTGAATAAAATGGCCTGGGAGGATGACCCTTACCATAAGTACCCCTGCCTCCATATGAGGCGCATCTTAAATTACCGGAATGACTAGGCCTCTTATCTGACACTGGGCCTCTCTTATGTGACACTAGGCCTCTCTCCTGAGCACGAACTAACTCGATTTGCCTAGCAATATTCACGGTTGTCTGGAAGGAAATATCACTCCCTGTCTCCTTGGCCATCTAGAGCCTGATAGTATAAGTGAGTCCATTAATGAATCTCCTCACTCTCTCCTTTTCAGTAGGAAGCAAGATGATGGCATGACGTGCTAAGTCCAAAAATTGAGTCTCATACTGGGTAACAATCATACTAACCTGTTGGAGATGCTCAAACTACCTGCGGTATTCCTCTCTCAGTGTACTAGGAACAAACTTCTCCATGAATAGCTATGAGAAATGCTCCTAAGTATGCCAAACCTGCAACCATAAACAAGCTCTGACCCTGGCCAACAACCAATGTCTAACAGCAGCACCCTCATTTGTAAACCAGAAACAAACATGAGAATCCCGATGGAGTTTTGAGGGATGGAATGAGTCTGGAGATAAGAGTTAAGAATCTAGCAAATGTTAAAAATATAATGAATGTGCAGTTGACTGTGAACAAATGCAGGATGTCAAAAGAATTGACATTGAATCAGTTTTCCCTTGCAACTTGCTAGCCCATTTGATAGTTTTGAGAATTATTAGAACAACCTTGATTCTCTAGATTTTTTCCTGTCTCAATCCCAAATTTTGTTCCGAAATCATTATTCTTATCTCAAGTACGAAACGACCCCTTATATGTTCTTCTTTTTGTAGGTCTTAGGACAATTCCAAGCAATGAGGTCTCTAGGGGATTTACATACATCTTGCTTTTGTGTTGTTGCTTCTGATCTATTTACATCTGAAGTAAATTTGACATTTACAAGGGGTGTACTGTACTTTTGACTGTTGTAATTGGTGCACGGTAAAAGCAAATTGTGACATTCAATTAGTCCAATTTTGCTTGGTTTCCTTCTTGGGAAGCATGAGGGTTAAATAAATGTTTAGCCGATAAAATCTTTGGTAGGAAGCGTGTCAAGCTAATTGTCACGATCTAATTTTCCCTCCGTTGGGTATCGTGATGGCACCTAGTCTTAGGGACTAGGTAAGCTTTACATTTACTGAATAACAACAATAATTAAAATTAACATCTGACAATTTTTGAAATAGAAATCTCTATAAAATTTACAACTCCCAAAACCGATAGTACAAGTCATAAGCTTTTCAGAGTTTGCTACAAATTTCTACATACAACTGTCTGGAAATAGATAAAACAGTGTGAATACAAAATAGGAAGGTGACTCTGAAGCCTGCGAACGCAGCAGCATATTTACCTTGAGTCTTCACAGCAACAATCTGCAAAGCTAGCTAATGATCAGCTGACTTCGAAATACCTGGATCTGCACAAAAATGTGCAGAAGTATAGTATTAGTACACCACGGTGGTACCCAGCAAGTATCAAGACTAACCTCAGTGGAGTAGTGATGAGGTACAGTCAAGACACCTACTTGACTAAATAACCTGAACAAGTATAAGTATAAGAACAACAGAGTATGATATTTACATAAGGACTACGCGAAATGGCAATTAATATGGTAATTTCAGTAAGAAAGGAAAACAACAACTATCAGCGGAACACCATAGTAATGACATAGAAGAACAAACGGAAACACAACCTAAATCCGATGAATACAATTAAAAGAAGGGCAGGTAGCAGCTAGATGAAAACAACCACTTTCACACTAGGATTTAGTCAATAAACTCCACGAGGTACCGAATCCCATACTATTCATAACTCACGGGTCCCAATACCTGAAACCTAACACTGGGCATCCTGTGCCCTCATTACACTTCATAACCGCACTGACGACTCATGTGCAAAATAGAGCCATTCTCACATAGAAGGCAGGTAACAAGGGTGTGCATCTATACTCAGCAATATCAAGAAAACCTCTTAACTGATAAGAGTGCTCAACTACGTGTATGCTTGTGCAAGTGTCCTAACATGGTTTATGCCAGCTAGTAAGTATAGAAAAGGAAATGGACAACACGTAGAATGTTTTCTCACAACTTTTCACAAGATAAAACTCACACAGGTAAGTGTACCACTACACAAACATCAACAACAAGAATGCCCCCAGGCCATCACAAATCAATCCTTGACACAGCCCACCTTGTCTCGCCACATGTGCAATAATATAGTAAGTACTCGCCTTGTCTCGCCACACGTGCATAACAATGTTCCCACCTTGTCTCGCCATATGCGCAACCCATATATATATATATATATATATATATATATATATATATATATATATATATATATATATATATATATATCCCTCATTGTCATGCCGCATGTTCTAATATCAAGTAACAATAGCACGGCAAAAACCTCGTGCAACCCAATAACACTCGCATGGCAGAAACCTAGTGCATCACAATAACAACAACCGCACGACAAAAACCTCATGCATCACAATAACAACAACCGCACGGCAGAAATCTCATGCATAACAATAACACAACTGCACGACAGAAATCTCATACATCGCAACAACAACTATAACAACAACAATGATAATAATACAAGGATACGACAAATAAGTCAACTCAGAGATTCTAGAACTCAAAGAAACGGAGGAACTAATTCACAAGGAGTAGCCACAATCGGGAATGCTAGTCATAATAAGAACAACTCAACAAGAAAGGAAATACTATGTAACAACGGTCCACAATATACAGTTCGACAATGAGGGAGCTAACACAAGTCGAATAATAACAAATAAGGACAAGTCAACTAAAATATAGGATATCTAACTTGTTTTAAGGTTGGGCAATTAGGAAAGAGATACAAAAAATTCAGCTAAGAAGAAGTAGCGGAAAGATAACCATAACCTCAATTAAGTCTAAACAATTACAGAAGAGAGAGTAATAATGTCAAATAAAGATAAGCAATTAGGGAAAGGATAACATGGCAATAGAAAGGTAACAATTTCAGTTAAGGCACATATGAATCAAATAAGCAATAAGAGTGAATCATGAAGCAATTAATTCTAATTCAGCAGGTAGAGGTGAAACTAGTAATTAAGAAGCTTAATCATAACAAGAAGAACTGCATATTCAGTGAATACAAGGGCCTAAGAACCCTAAAAGGCTAATTTTCCACAAATAAGTCTGAGCACGTACTCGTCACCTCGCATGCACGGACTACAATTAGCATAGAAGACTTAAATCTCAGGGGTAGTTCCCCCACACGAAGTTAGGCAAGATACTTACCTCAAAGAAGACAGACCGATACTCAAAAATGAACTTCTCAGTGAAATGGCCTCTGAACGGCTCAAATCTAATCCAAATAACTTCAAAGCACAAATAAAACTCATAAGAAACTATTCCGCACCATAAAGCCTCAATATTTATCAAAATCTAAAAATCGACCTAAAAGTCGACCCCCCGGGCCCGCACCTCGTAACCTGACAAATCTCACAAAAACCCGAACACCCATTTCGATACAAGTTCAACCATACTAAAATTATCAAATTTTGATACCAATTCGTCCCTCAAATCATGATTTTTCATTTTGAAAATTTTCTTCAAAAACCTCCATTTTCCTCAACTCAAAATACAAATTAAATGATAAAAATAAACATAAAATAATGGAATATAATAAATTCTAGGTGAAAAATACTTACCCAATCGATTTTCTTGAAAAAACCCACAAAGAATCGCTCAAAAACAAGCTCTACAACTCAAGATATGATAAAAATGGCCTAACCCTCGATTTGGAAAATATATTCTGCTGCCCAAGTGTTAAAGCATCGCGAACGCGGAAGACTACTCGCGTTCACGAAGAAGGAAAAATGAAGTCTGCCCAGATATGCTTCACGAATGCGAAAGATGGATCGCGAACGCGGAGAGGAAAATTTGATGGTCCAATGACTGGGCTACTCGAACGCGAAGGCTAGGGTGGCATACCTTCGCGAACGCGGAAAGAGAGACGCGAACGCGAAGAGGAAAAAGGCAGACCTTCGCGAACACGAGAGCATGAATGTTAACGCGAAGAGGAAATATGAGGCCGGTCAGCAGAACACTACACGAACGCGAAAGGCACTTCACGATCACAAAGAAGAACATTAGATGATAGAAAACAGCAGTTCAAAATAGGAGGAAATGGCCCGTAGCCCATCCGAAACTCACCTGAGGCCCTCGGGATCCCGTATAAACATACCAACAAGTCCCATAACCTAACACGGACTCTCTCGAGGTTTCAAATCATATCAAACAACGCCGAAACTATAAATCGCGCCGAGAATCGAACTTATGAACTTCCAAATCTTTCAACTTCAAAATATCGTGCCGGAACCTATCAAACGAACCCGGAATGACGTCAAATTTACAGGCAAGTACCAAATGATATAACGGAGCTGTTCCAAATCTCGGAATCACATTCCCACCCCGATATCACCAAAGTCAACTATTGGTCAAACCTCTCCACTTTCAAAACTTCAACTTTTCCAATTTTCATTGAAATGCTTCAAATCGACCTACGGACCTCCAAATCCAAATCCGGACGCACGCCTGAGTCCAAAATCACCATACGAAGATGTTGAAGTCATCTAAAACCCATTCCGGAACCGTTTATACAAAAGTCAAATTCCAATCAACACTTACCGCTTAAGCTTCCAAAACTTGAATCCTTCTTCCGATTTGACTACGAATCATTCGGTAACTGAATTCAACCATGCACGCAAGTCAATACAGATAATACGAAGATGATCAAGACCTTATACCGCCGAACGGGACTTAAATTCTCACAATGACCGGCCAGGTCGTTACATCCTCCCCCTCTTAAACAAACGTTCATCCTCGAATGTGCCAAGAATCGCCTTGACGTGTTCAAATCACTAAATGCACATACCCAACATACACCCGCGGTTGAACCCACGTCACCCCAATCCACATAAGCTTGACGACACCATCTCAACTATAATTTATCCTTTCTACCAATATCGATAAGCCTTGGAGTCAAAATTTGCACCTTCCGTTCATCTCCAAAAGACCCAATTCTAAATCCACACCCGGTATCAGTCTCAACCAGCTGCAACAACTCATGCCTACCCCCACAAGGTACGACCACTCAACATGACATGCCACACATAGGCCCATAATAATATTTCTGACCACAATAGCTGCCCATAATCAAAACCAGCACCAGCAATTAGCCTTATATCCGTTAGAACCCTGTTTTAAACCTCCACAACAATGGCAACGATGAAAGAAACATGAAGACCTCTTAACTATATACTCGAATCAACAAGTCACAACTAACACCACCGGTCACACACCTCGCAAGCTAAAACTCAAGAAGCACAGAACGAAAATGACTAAATATGTAAAGAGAAACACATAAGAGAAATATCAAACAAGCCTGACAAGCACAACTCTCTATGAGTACCATCCCACAAATCAATTTAAAAGGAAAAATTAAAGTATATGGACAAATCACAAGGATCTCATCCTGATATAACTTCCACTGCAGCACGCAACTCGGCTCAAGCATATCAAATCATATGGAATCACGAGGGTCTCACCCTCACTCTGAATCACAAGCTGAATACACATCATACCAATTGAAATCTTCCATTAACTCAATTCTGCCAATAAAATCACAACACTTACTAAACTCTCACCCCGGTAGAGTATCAAATCACAAATCGTAACCAAATTACTCACGAATCACATCAAACCTACCATAATGGACAATAGGAATTCACTTCTAGTCTCGAAACTCTCAATAATGGATAAAAACAAACGATGGACACGGGCTACCACTCATAGAATCACCCAACAGGGGCAGACACATAAACCGAATACTAAGTCATGAACTCACCCATAGGTGGAGCAACAAATAGGGGACTCACCCCGATAAGCAGAAATAAAACAAAATACGAATAATGCCCCTCTGTAACAAATCAAAAGCATATCGGTATGGCATCATATGGCGCAGCGGCCTCAAGCCTACTATATGAAACACATCAACGGGTCGGGCCTCCCCCTCATCTGAATACCTCGCTGTGACACATCTGTCCAAAGTCTGGGACAATCTCGCACCATGAGGCTGGTATCTCCACACTCAAAGCAACCTCTCTGCTGACGGGGTTGTGGGAACTGTGCGGTACGGTTACTCTGAGACCCATGAGCACCTGAAATACCGTGCGAAGCCTGAAGTGCAAACTGAACTGGCTGACCCATAAAACCTCTACCATGTCGTACCCTGCCTCCAAAATAAGGACCAATAGATCTCTCCGGCCTACGAGGCCTCCTCGCCTCCCTGTCATCTCTCTCCTGACCTCGCCTGACCTTTCTCTCATGGCCCCGCCTGTTCTCTCTCTCCCACATGCCCTCTACTTGGCGAGCGATCCCTACCACATGCTGAAACGAAACATGCGACTCTAACTCTCGAGCATTGCTGAACCGAATATCATGCCTGAGCACCTCAATGAATCTATAGACACACTCTCTAACTGTAGCGACCAAAGCAGGTGCATGTCTGGCCAAATTGCTGAATCTAACAGCATACTCTGACACTGACATAGTGCCCTGGTGTAGTTGCTCAAACTCTACGTGCCATGCATCCCGAAGGGACTAAGGTACAAACTCTCTCAGGAATATCTCTGAAAACTAAACCCATGTAAGTGAACCTGACTCGGCCGGGCTACCTAACTCATATGCCCACCACCACTGATATGTCGCTCCCCTAAGCTGGAACATAGTAAAAGCAACCCCACTCGTCTCCACAATACCTATAATATGGAGAATGCGGTGACACTCCTTCAGAAAATCCTGGGCATCATTTGTCGCCAATCCACTGAAGGTAGGAGGGTGATACTTCTTGTACCTTTCAAGTCTAAGTTGTTCTTCCTCAGATGTTGTTGCCCTAATCACAAGCTGAACTGGGACCACAGGCTGTGTCGCCATGATACCTGGAACCTGACCAATATGAACACGCTGCTCTGGAGTGTGGGCGGCGGGAGTTTGAGCTCCTCCCTCGATATAGAAAATAGCTGGTGCAACCGGAATCAACCCCGCCTAAGCCAATGTACCAAACATGCTCAGGAACTGTGCTAAGGTCTCCTAAAGTCGAGGGGTAACAGCAGGCACCTCCGGTACCTGTCCCCCTACTAAAGCTACTGGCGACTCCTCAACTACTGCTCGGGTAGATGCTTTAGCTGTGGCGCGTGCTCCTCTTCGGCCTCTGCCTCTGCCCCTAGCGGCACCTGCTCTAGGGGCATCATCATCAATAACTGCAACGCGTGTCCTCACCATCTGTGACAGAATGGAATGATAAAAGCTTCAAACTTCGAGATCAATAAACTCGCACGATAGGAATGAAGGAAGTGAAATTGTCCTAATAGTTCCGTAACCTCTTGAAGATAAGTACAAACGTCTCTGTACCGATCCGCAAGACTATACTAAACTCGCTTATGACTCATAGTACCTATGAACCTAGATCTCTGATACCAACTTGTCACGACCAAATTTTCCCTTTGTTGGGTATCATGATGGAACATAGTCTTAGGGACTAGGTAAGCCTAACATTTACTGAATAAAAATAATAATTAAATAACATCTGACAATTTTTGAAATAGAATTCTCTATAAAATTTACAACTCCAAAAATCGGTAGTACAAGTCATAAGCTCTTCAGAGTTTGCTACAAATTTCTAAGTACAACTGTCTAGAAATAGGTAAAACAGTGAATAGAAAATAGGAAGGTGACTCTGAAGCCTGCGAACGCAGCAACATATTTACCTTGAGTCTCCACAGCAACAATACGCACAGCTAGCTAATGATCAGCTGACTTCGAAATACCTAGATCTGCACAAAAATGTGCAGAAGTGTAGTATGAGTACACCACGGCGGTACCCAGCAAGTATCAAGACTAACCTCAGTGGAGTAGTGACGAGGTACAGTCAAGACACCTACTAGAAAAAAGAACCTGAACAAGTATAAGTATAAGAACAACAAAGTTTAATATCTACATAAGGACTACGCGAAATGGCAATTAATACGGTAATTTCAGTAAGAAAGGAAAACAACAACTATCAGCGGAACACCATAGTAATTACATCGAAGAACGAACGGAAACACAGCCTAAATCTGATGAACACAATTAAAAGAAGGGCAGGTAGCAGCTAGATAAAACAACCACTTTCACACCAGGTTTTAGTCAATAAATTCCACGAGGTACCGAACCTCATACTATTCACAACTCACGGGTCCCAATACTTGAACCCTAACCCTGGGCATCATGTGCCCTCATTACACTTCATAATCGCACTAACAACTCACGTGCCAAATAGAGCCATTCTCACATAGAAGGCAAGTGACAAGGGTGTGCATCTATACTCAGCAATATCAAGAAAACATCTTAACCGATAAGAGTGCTCAACTACGTGTATGCTTGTGCAAGTGTCCTAACATGGTTCATGCCAGCTAGTAAGTATAGGAAAGGAAATGGACAACACGTAGAATATTTTCTCACAACTTTCCACAAGATAAAATGCACACAGGTAAGTGTACCACTACATATACATCAACAACAAGAATGCCCCCAGGCCATCACAAGTCATCACAAATCAATCTCTGACGTAGTCCACCTTGTCTCGCCATGTGTGCAATAATATAGTAAGTACCCGTCTTGTCTCGCCACACGTGCATAACAATGTTCCCATCTTGTCTAGCCATATGCGCAACCCATATACACATACACACACACACACACACACACACACATATATATATATATATATATATATCCCGCCTTATCACGCTGCATGTGCAAATATCAAGTAACAATAGCATGGCAGAAACCTCGTGCAACCCAATAACACTCGCACGGCAGAAACCATGTGCATCACAATAACAACAACCGTACGACAGAAACCTCATGCATCACAATAACAACAACTACACGGCAAAAACTGCGTACATCACAATAACAACAACCGCACGACAGAAATCTCGTGCATCACAACAATAACTACAACAACAACAATAACAATAATACAAGGGTACGACAAATAAGTCAACTTAGAGATTCCAGAACTCAAAAAAATGGAGGAACTAATTCACAAGGAGTAGCCACAATCGGGAATGCTAGTCATAATAAGAACAGCTCAACAAGAAAGGAAATACTATGTAACAACGGTCCACAATATACAGTTCGACAACGAGGGAGCTAACACAAGTCGAATAATTCCAAATAAGGACATGTTAACTAAAATATAGGATATCTAACTTCTTTTAAGTTTGGGTAATTAGGAAAGAGATACAACAAATTCAGCTAAGAAGAAGAAGCAGAAAGATAAATATAATCTTAATTAAGGCTAAACAATTACAGAAGAGATAGTAATAATTTTAAATAAAGATAAGCAGTTAGGGAAAGGATAACATGGAAATAGAAAGGTAACAATTTCAATTAAGGCACATATGAATCAAATAAGAAATAAGAGTGAATCATAAAGCAATTAATTCTAATTCAGCAGGTAGAGGTGAAACTAGTAATTAAGAAGCTTAATCATAACAAGAACAACTACATATTCAGTGAATACAAGGGCCTAAGAACCCTAAAAGGCTAATTTTTCACAAATAAGTCTGAGCACATACTCATTACATATTCACTGGGCTACGCGAACGCGTGAAGGAGTGCGCGAACGCGAAGATTGGGGTAGCATACCTTCGCAAACGCGGGAAGAGAGACGTGAATGTGAAGAGGAAAAAAGCAAACCTTCGTGAATGCGAGAGCATGAATGCGAACACGAAGAAGAAATATGAGGTGGCTCGGCAGAACACTACGCGAACGCGAAAGGTACTTCGCGATCGCGAAGAAGAACATGAGATGACAGAAAACAGCAGTTCAAAATAGGAGAAAATGGCCCATAGCCCATCCGAAACTCACCCGAGGCCCTCGGGATCCCGTATAAACATACCAACAAGTCCCATAACCTAACACGGACTCTCTCGAGGTCTCAAATCATATCAAACAACACTGAAACTATAAATCGCGCCGAGAATCGAACTTATGAACTTCCAAATCTTTCAACTTCAAAATATCGTGCCGGAACCTATCAAACGAACCCGGAATGACGTCAAATTTTGCAGGCAAGTCCCAAATGATATAACGGAGCTGTTCCAACTCTCGAAATCGCATTCCGACCCCGATATCACCAAAGTCAACTATTGGTCAAACCTCTCCACTTTCCAAACTTTAACTTTTCCAATTTTCGCCGAAATGCTTCAAATCACCCTATGAACCTCCAAATCCAAATCTGGACGCACGCCTGAGTCCAAAATCACCATACGAAGCTTTTGAAATCATCCAAAAATCATTCTGGAGCCGTTTACACAAAAGTCAAATTCCGATCAACTCTTACCGCTTAAGCTTCCAAAACTTTAATCCTTCTTCCGATTTGACTCTGAATCATCCGGTAACTGAATTCAACTACGCACGCAAGTCAATACACATAATACGAAGCTGCTCAAGACCTTATACCGCCGAACGGGACATAAATTCTCAAAACAACCGGCTAAGTCATTACACTAATAGAAAGGAAAAAATAATTAAAATAAAAAAGCAATATATTGTACAAGATAAGACAAGACAAGACAAGATTTACGTGGTTCGGTAATTTTTGTCTACTCCACGGCCACACAAAATAACTCTTTATTAATTGAAGAGAAAGAAGAAGTTGAGGGATAATATGCAAATGAAAAGGTAAATACCCCTTTTATAGGTTTCTGAATGCCTTGCTGAAGTAATCACTTACGTCACAAGAAAAGAATTTGAAGATGAATTCTTCCGCCTAACATTCTTCTTCATCTCTCTGACTTTTCTTCTTTTTTTTTTTACATGTGCGGAGTTTTCTTTCCCATCAATCTTCTCACTTTTTTTCTCCATTGTTACTCGTTAGTGTATATTACGTTATTAAAAAATGTAAACGAGGTAAAAAAGATCAAGGGGTATGAACTATAACTGAAGAAATTTATAGGTTTGAACAACATTGAATTATTAGTGGCCGATGCAATGGGTTCAAACCTTGGAGTCCAAGATTCAAATCCCAGATACAAACAATAGGAGTAACGAATTTGTTTCTATGTACCTAAGCTTTGGCGGGACACAATAATAAAAGATAGCAAGTACCCATTAAAATAATCGAAATATGCGCAAACTGGCCTGCTCAATGCTAATATTGCATGTGAGGAAAGATCAATAGACCAAAACTGCCTACAAAAACACATTTTCCATAAATAACTCATAGTAGAAGAGAAGTGCAATAAATAAATAGGTAATGAGTAATTGGTCTAATTTTTAGGAAAGTCACTATTTTGGATCTCATGCTTGACATACAAACAACTACAAAACAACGTAACAAACTATTGCCTGCCTAATTAGGAGCAAATTTCTTAGGTTTCATCTTAAGTATATTGCAGCATTCTTTATTAGATCCGGCACCTTAGTAGGAAAATACAAACATATCTCCATATAATTTTCCTTGAAGTCATCGAACCTTTAGAAGTTCAAACTATAAGGATACAATTAATCTCATATTCTAATGCCATATGCTTAAGGTATCGGAATTCATACAATTCTATCCTCCCTAAAGTCAATGTTAAACAAATTCTTTGGTATCAAGAAGGTGGCCGAGAGGAGAACTAATCCTCCTTTCGGCCACCCTGATCAGCCAAAGTCCGCCTCATTCTCCGTGCTGGAACAGTCTAATCCTCCTTTCAACCACCATGGTCCCCCTAAGTCCGCCTCGTTCTCTGTGCTAAAATGGTCTAATCCTTCTCTCGGCCGCCATGATCTGTCTAAGTCCACCTCATTCTCCGTGCTGGAACGGTCTAATCCTCCTCTCGGCCGCCATGGTATGCCTAAATCCGCCTCGTTCTCCGTGCTTGAACGTTCGGAGATCCGATCATCGGCGTTGAAAATCATACATGCAGGTGGAATTGTTGAATATTACTACATGGCAACTCCAGCAGCCAGGATTCTTGACAAATACCCATCTTTCATTCTAGCTAAGCCTGATGTTTTCAGAAAACCATGGGATTCAGTAGTCCACAAAGATGAAATCCTCATCCCTGGCCAAAAATACTATGTTGTCCCACAACGTACCTTAAAAAAACTAAGGCGAAGAATCAAGAAAAATAGTGGTATTATCAACACCAACCTTTCTTTTATTTCACAATCCTCACAAGATTCAACTAAGGTACAACATAGTATTATCAAGACCAAGTCATCTAGTGATAAAACTAAGGCGCGGAATCGACGTGTGTGGTTTTTTGGGATTGATTGTAAGCAAGATTCTTGTTCAGTTTCATTGGACAGCAATGAAAATAAAGAAGAAAATCATGGCAAAAGCTTGAATAATCAGCAGAGGAGAGTTCGGAATGTATTAACATGGCAGCCAACACTTACTGTGATAAATGAGAAGCTAAGTACTATATAATGGTACTGAATACTGATGAATAAAGACTTGGTTTTGAGTTGTATGATCTGCTATTTTCTCTTTTGTTTTAGAACCAGATTAACCAAACTCAGAAAATTCTTACTACTGTAATTCTGTTTATTTATGCGTAAGTCATATGTAAAATAATGTTGATTTGAACTTTAGTGCACACAATGTTAAGTGGCACTTGCTAGAAACGCTGCATATCGTCATAAATCAAGTAAGCATAGATCTTGCTGAAATCGAGGTGAATACTTTGGCCTGGATTTGCATCAGATCTACTTGATCAAAATATTTATCTATCTATAGTTATGTTTGGCCCGGGCTCCCAAAAAATTAAAGCTTGCAAGAGATTCTGAAAGCTGAAGAATAATTATTTTCTTACTTTTGATTTTTATTTACTTTTATTGAGATGAATAATCTTTTTTTAGATAGATTGTTTTTAGAATATACTTATATACCAATAGGTTTTCAATCCGACTGAGCCTTAGCATGTTAATCTTGTTTGACCTTTCCAATTTTTTTAGTTTTAAATTTTTATTTGAGAAAATATGATAAACAAAATGTTAAAAGTTAACTTTTAATTTGGTAATTGATTCTACCAATAAAACAAATCTCATGCACACCATAAAATGATATAATATTTTTTTATATAATGAGATGATAATGCACAAATAAAAAAGTAAATATGTAAAATTTTGTCTGAATAATTTTATTAGGTAAAGGGTATTGGATAAATCTTTGCACATTGCAAGAATATTTTCATTTCATAAAAAAACTTTATTGTAACGTATTTAAAAATGTGGCTTTTATGTTCTTTTTGTCGAACATTTACGGCTAAATAATGTTATTTCCTAAAGCCCTTTAAATACATTTTCAAACATATAAACGCAATATACATGATCATAACTAAATAAATTAGTTAGAAGTACAAAAATAAATTTGACGTAGTAGCTTATCTTTGTATTTTTCAGGCCACCATTTAGTTAACAAAAACTATTAAGAATGTCAAAAATATCATATTGCTACACCTTATTATAATTTAAAATTAATAAAGTTTCTCGTAATTAAATATAGTCCTGTAAAATAAAATAATGAAGAACTCTATACTAATGTTGTAGACTTTTATTAAAAATTGAATAACCAAAAATTTAAATTTCTTTACCTACGTTTCCTTTTATGTGATACTCTTTCTTATTTATTTTAGTGGGTTGCTCTAGTGGTCGGACGACCGAAAGGTAAGGTTACTAAAGTCATTGCCTTAGGACCCCAAAACTAAAGGGCCCCAAATATATTACTAAGAGTATGCTATATTATTAAGCATAACATATACTTAATTTTATATAATAATTATTAATATGAGATTTCAAGTTTTAACAACTTATCTATTTTGTTGAGGTTATAAAGATGAGTTAGAAAATAACAATAAATATTTTCTCTTAATAGTTAGCGTATTTTGTCTTCCTCGTTTCTTTTCATATTTTTTACTATTTCATTTTGTAACTTTAACTCACGGTCTCTAACTTAGCTACTTTATTTAGTCATAGTTTGAGAAAGCAAATTTTTATGTGTCTCATTATTATATGAATTTTACGAAATAAATTTAAGAGGCCTCTTAATATAGCTTGGCTTTAGGCTCCTAAATCCGTTGAGCTGCATCTGCTAGTGGTAAGCACCCTCCACTTCCAACCAATGAGTTGTGAGTTCGAGTCACCCCAAGAGCAAGGTGTGAGTTCTTGGAGGGGGGAGCCGAGGGTCTATCGGAAACAACCTCTCTACCTCAGGATAGGGGTAAGGTCTGTGTAAACACTACCTTCCCCAAACTCCACTAGTAGAATTATACTGGGTTGTTGTTGTTTCTTATTTACTTTGTATCGGACAAAATGATATTTTTCCATAGAAGAAAATTAATTTTAAACTTCTGAATTTAGTCTTAATATGATTACTTATAGCCACACAAATATATATACTCCTAAAATATTTTTTAGAGACAAATTTCTTTACTTAGATATTTAGTTTCATATGTATATTTTAGTAAGATATCTAATTTATATATTTGAAAAAAATACAAGATAACATTAAAGTACTCCCTCCGTCTTATAAATTTCCATGGTAATTTTGTTGAACCAAACCTTAATCCAAATTAACCAAAGATTCATAAATATTATGTAACTTTTGAAAAATTTGCTTTCAAGACCATTCAGTTTCATTTTCTTAATTGAATCAAATACTATGATTATTACTGGGTAGGGAGTCCCGCGTTTTGTAAATTTAGAAATAGAATAGACAAATGACAAAGTAACATGCACACGAATGATTTTGGATATCTTTGGAAAAAGGTAATGACTTAATTAAAGGAATTATTTAATATTGATATATTTACAAAATCACCCTTCTGACCCGATTTGTTACTAGATGCAGCTCTTTTTTGTAACCGCATATCTTCAGAGTTTAAAGGCTTTTCTCATACAAAAAATAAATGATATCATGACGATTGACAATTATATCCAGTTTAGGCGTGTGCCAGACCTAATAAAAGAGTATACCACACTTTCTAGTATGGATGTCTATGCACCAAGAGCTTCACTTTCATGTTTTTCTTTTGGAGGGTATCTTGCATGTGATGACCCAAAATGTTATCTTTAAATTTAATAATTAATTATATGTTCTAAAACCTTAAAAAGTACTATTTATTATTACTCGACTTGCGTGTGCAGTCCGTAAAATTTTTCCGGAAAGTTTTTATGCGAACAATGAATTAAAATGTAAATTAAAGCTTTAAAATTCAACTAAGTTGACCTTGGTCAGTATTTATTTAGCAAACGGACTCGGATCAGTGTTTTGACAGTTTCGGAAGGTCCGTATTGTGATTTGGGACTTTGGCGTATGCCCGGAATTAAATTCCGAGGTCCCTAGCCCGAGATATGGAATTTTGAAGAAAAATTAAAAGTTGAAATTCAAATAGTGACCGAATGTCGAATTATGTGCAAACGACCCCGGAATAAAATTTTGATGATTCCAACAGCTCCGTATAGTGATTTTGGACTTAGGAGTGTGATCGGAATTTTATTTGGAAGTCCGTAGTGGAATTAGGCTTGAAATGCCGAAAGTTGCATTTTTTGGAAGTTTGACCGAGGGGTTGACTTTTTGATATCGGGGTCGAAATCCGATTCTGAATATTTGAGTATCTCCGTTGTGTCATTTATGACTTGTGCGCAAAATTCGAGGTAAATTGGACGTGATTTGATAGGTTCCGGAGTCATTTGTACAAATTAGAAATTTCAAAGTTCATTAGGCTTGAATCTATGTGTGATTCGTGTTTTAGTGTTGTTGGATGTGATTTGAAGGCTCGACTAAGTTCGTATGATATTTTAGGACTTGTCGGTACATTTGATTGAGGTACCGGAGGCCTGGGGTGAGTTTCGGATGGTTAACGGATCAAATTTGGGCTTAGAAGAAATAACTTATGTTTCTACTCTCTGTTGCATTCGCACCTGCGAAAATTTTATCGCAGGTGCGAGCTCGCAAAAGCGTGCCTGGAGAGCGCAGATGCGCAAATGCGAGCAAAGGCGCAGATGCGGGACTTTTTCCGCACATGCGGTTGGCGCAGAAGCGGCCAAGTTGCCGCAGATGTGAAAATCCCTGGACAATACAAAAATAGAGGGGTTCCGAGCTTTTGCCATTTTTTGGGCATTTCAAGCTCGAGTTGGGCGATTTTGAGCAAGGTTTTCACGGAAAACTTGAGGTAAGTCCCTTGTGATCATTTATACTCCATAATATTGAATTATCATCAAATAATCCGACTAGATTACATGTTTTTGAGGTGTAAATCGGGGGTTGGAACTTAGGGATTTGAAAATAAGATTTGAAGTTTTGAGGGTCGAGTTGGGGTCAGATTTTGATAAAATTGGTATGGTTAGACTCGTGATTGAATGAGCTTTCTGATTTTGTAACTTTTGTCAAGATTCGAGACGTGGGCCCCACTGGCCATTTTTGAGTTAATGTCGGATTTTATTGAAGAATATAGTATTTTCTTATGGAATTGATTCTATAATTTTTGTTGATTGTATCGAATTAATTATGACTAGGTACGAGTCGATCGGAATCGAAAAATCGAGGAAAAAGCATACTACTTGATTAAATTGGAACAAGTTGAGGTAAATGACTTGTCTAACCTTGTGTGGGGGAAATTTTCCCTAGAATTGATATTGATGTGATTATTAAAACGTGTTGAAAGTCGTGTACACGAGGTGACGAGTGTGTACACAGGCTAAATGTGAAAGATTATATTTTTAAATTGTGTAAATCATTGTTGCGCATTTTATTAAATTATTTTGTCTTGTTATATTCTTCATCATTGATCTAAGATATATCCTTAAATTTGTTTGACCTTTTTCTGCTAATTGTTATACCTGTTTAGTTGAAACTTGGTTTATTTTATTCTGTGCATTACTTGAAGGGTGATTTTCTTTAAATTAAACCTTATTAATATGAAGTATTTGACATTTTAAATTTAATATTGAAGCAACGTATTAAAGATTTTGAAATATTATTTTCCTGAATAATTTATTCTTGAATATTTTGAAAGATTTTTGTACTCATTGTGATGGAGCTGTGAACTCTTTATTGTGGAAAAATATTATTGTTGAATTATTTTGGCAAGTTACAGTATTTGAGCACTTGAGGTGCAAATTGTGATATATTATGATATTGATACGCATGCGGTGGTATAAGGTATGGGTATTGAAATGAATGCGGTGTGATAAGGGTGGCTTGATATACGTGGCTAGTAGGGGGAACTACTAGAAGTCATGCGGTGTGATAAGGATAGCTAAAACACGGGATGTTATTTCGGGAAAAATATTTTCTTTCAAATAAATTGTGAAGGCTCCCGCTGTGAGATAAGGAAATGAGATATTATGAATTTATTTATGATTTGGGACTACGAGGCGGTACCTCGAGAGTGCCCATGTTGATATTGATTTATGGCCGCAGTTGCCTTGATTATTTGTTGTGATTTTCTTAAAGTTGAAAGGAGATTCGGTTTTGTTACATGAGATATTATTTGAAATTCTGTTTTGTTTCCACGAGATATTATTTGCCATTATTTTGCTTAATTAAATGGTGACACACTACATGATTCATTTTCAATGTCATTTTATTTTACTATATTGTTAAACATTTTACCATGCCATTATTATATTCCAGTAGGGCCTCACCTAACCTCGTCACTACTCTACCGAGGTTAGGTTTGGCACTTATTGGGTACCGTTGTGGTGTACTCATACTACGCTTCTGCACATCTTTTTGTGCAGATCTAGGTACATCTTATCAGCCTAAACGTTAGTGAGTTACCTGCGCACGGAAACTTCGAGGTATATTTGTCAGCGTCCGCAGACTTCGGAGTCCCCTTCTATCATTTTTATGTTGCTTCCTTATTTTTCTTTAGACCTTGATATATAGAGACATTGAGAATAAAATTCTTAGAAACTTGTGACTTATTTCTACCAGGTTTTGGGAGTTGAAATTATTTGAATTGTAATTTATTTATTTCATATATTTATGATTATTCCGCATTGATAGGCTTACCTAGTCTTAGAAATTAGGTGTCATCACGACAACCTACGGAGAGAATTTGGGATCGTGACATTGCCGGTTACATTAATCCCTCAATCTTGCCACTTGCATTAATCCCTCCGGGTATAAGATAATTGATTCCATGAAAAGCTTTATGGAAGAAGCAAGCGGGAATTTTACTCATCGAATGGCAATTAATTAATATCTTGGGGGCTTTGTGTCTTCAAAAGAGACATAAAGAGGGACTTCCTCGACCCAATAAATCTAATAGGATTCAGAAGGAGTTCGAGAAAAAATTTATAGAATCAATGGACAAATACAAGGATCGCATAAGAGAGTCATTTAAAGGTAAAGGTAAAAGTAAAATAAGTAAGCTACTTGAACAAGCAGAAGATAAAACTAAAACCATTAATTCTATTGTTCATTTAGAAAGATAATTTTATATATACTACGAAAATAACGTAGATAATATAATAGTATAATATACTCAGATATCTTTATGTGTTATGATTAATATTATATATGTAAAGAGTGTTGTGTATCAATATTAATATCGATTGTTAGCAAGTCTCACGAATAAGATTTTGACACTTACATTGAATTTGTCACATAAATTAGTTTTATAAAATCTTATATAACTATGTTTATTATATGATTTGTTTTATAAATCAAAAGAAATTCGGGGCCATTGGAGATGATTATACATAGTCCAAACCAGATTCCTTCCGATGTTTGGAAGGGGCTTTTGCATCTATATCCTGTTACAATTGAATCTATTCCTACTTTGCAGGAAAATTTGCTAAGTCTACCCACTTTACAATCAACTTCAGACTTATCGGATCTGAAATTTAAAAAAATTTAGTCTGAAGTGAAAAAATTACACTTCATATGCATTTAAGGCCAAATAAGTCTGAAGTGCAACCAATGGTTTCACGCACTTAAGGCCAATAAGTCTTAAGTGAAACAAAAGTTTTCCTACACTTAAGGCCAATAAGTCCGAAGTGAAAAATTGCACTTCAGATGCACTTAAGACCAAATAGGTCTGAAGTGCAACCAATGGTTTCATGAACTTAAGACCAATAAGCCTGAAGTAAAAAAATGCACTTCAGATGTACTTAAGGCCAAAAGGTCTGAAGTGCATACACTTAAGGCCAATAAGTCTGAAATGAAAAATTACACTTCAAATGCACTTAAGGCCAAAAGGTCTGAAGTGTAACCAATATTTTCATGCACTTAAGGCCAAATAGGCCTGAAGTACAAATTGCCTAGAAACATAAATTTGTTCTTCGAATTTTGATAATCCAATATACGATTTAATACCTAAATCTACTCCAAATGAGTTCAAATTTAAAACATAACCTCAAAATATCATCAAGAACAAACCCCAATTATCAATTTGTCAAAACAATAATAAATCTAACGAACTCATTTTGCAATTAAGAAAAAGAAAAAGTAAAAGAAGAAATCCTAAGCAATAGTAAAAAAAAAGCGCTTCAACAGCTCACCACTGTAAAACATCATAAACTACCTTAAAATATGTTTATAAATACCATATAAAACCATTGTTACCCAAAGAAGAAGAAGAAGATGAAAAAGAAAGAAGAGAAAAAAACTAAAATTGTTTAAACAGTGGGCACAAGTTAAAAAAATTAAAAAGTGGGTGCAGGTTAAATGAGAGTGTCACGACCCGAAAATCCCACCTTCTGGACCGTGATGGCGCCTAACATTTCACTTTCTAGGCAAACCAACGTTAGAATATAATTAGCCAATTTAACACAATTTAAAATTTATTTAATAACAAAGAAAATAAGTGTGGAAATAAAGTCTGAAATAAAGTGAATAATCCATAATAAACGCGATATCTAAATACCATCCCAGAATTTGGAGTCACAAGTGCACGAACTTCTAGAATAATACAAACAAGGGTCTGAACGAAATGAAGCTGTCTCAAAGAAAGCACACAACTAAAATACAGTAGAAGGGGACTTCAGAGTTGCGGACGTCATGCAGCTATACCTCAAGTCTCCACTGGTAGCTGAATCCGAGCAAGTCTATGGTACGCCGCTGGGACCAACTCCGAAATCTACACAAGAAGTGCAGAGTGTAGTATCAGTACAACTGACCCCATGTACTGGTAAGTGTCGAGCCTAACCTCGACGAAGTAATGACGAGGCTAAGACATGTCACTTACATTAACTTGTACGCAATAATAATAATAATAATAATAATAATAATAATAATAATAATAATAATAATAATAATAATAATAATAGAAATAAAACAAGTATCTCTTTTCAACAATTGAAGCCAACTCGGCAGTCATAACCAATTATTATTTCAATCAGTTTCCATTGCGGCTTGCAAGCCGATCCCACAATATATTCACATTCAATTCTGTTGCGGCGTGCAACCCAATCCTCCAATATATTCATTTCAATTAATTTTGTTGCGGCGTGCAACTCGTTCTTCCAATATATTTCCTCAATAAATTTCCGTTGCGGCGTGCAACCCGATCCCCCAATATAAACTTTAAATAACTCTGTTGCAGCGTGAAACCCGAACCCCCAATATATTTATTATTGTTTTCGTTGCATCATGCAATCCGCTCCTCCAATAATATGATTTACCAATTCTTATAAAAGAAATTACTCCAATAAATGCAACAATTAATATGAAATTATAAGACAACAATCATACAATAATTATAATTTAATTATGAATAAACAATGACAAGTAGCAATTAATTGTGAAAATTAAGGATGTAATAGGCCTTTTAATAACTAGTATGCTAAACGTCAAGTGGCAATTTAAGTCACATAAATCAAATAAGCATGTAGAAAATTTTAGCATGGATTCAAGGCATGATATTGACTATTGAGTAAAGAACACGAGAGAAACAATTAATACAATAATTAATTCATGATTTAAAATAATTTATGATTTTTCAAGTAATTATGCAAACAATTAACTTGATGATGTATAGACACTAGTCACCTCGCCTATACGTCGTTCACGTGCATTTCACATAACAAATAATTTAAGGGTTCTATTCCCTCAAGTCAAGGTTAACCACGACACTTACCTCTCTTTGCAACCAAATTTCAAGAATCCAATAAACCTTTGCCTCGCGAATTCATGTCTGAAATTCTCAAATCTAGTCATAAACAAATCAATATACTCAATACAAATCGTAGGAATTAATTCCATATGAATTTACGAATTTTCCGGATAAAAAACCAAAATTCATCTTTAAAAAATCAATTGTAGGACCCATGTCTCGAATCCCAAGAAATTTTGCAAAATCCGAACACTCGTTCCGATACGAGTTCAACCATACAAAAATTATCGCATTCCGATATCGGATTGACTTTCAAATCTTCATTTTACATTTTTTAGAAGATTTTATAAAAATCTGATTTTTCTTCCATAAATTCACGGATTCATGATATAAATGAGTATGGATCATGAAATATAATCAATATAGGATGAGGAACACTTACCCCAATGTTTTTCCGTGAAAATCGCCCAGAAAATATTTTATCCGAGCTCAAAATCGAAAATGGTGGAAAATAGGATGAAATCCCATTTTCAAAACTTAAGTTCTGTTTGCCCAGATTTTTAGTCATCGCGATCGCGGGAATTAGTTCGCGATTGCATAGAGCAATTTCTGCCTAGGTCCATTTTACTCTTCGCGGTTGCGGATAACTCTTTACGATCGCGAAGCATATTTTGGATGCGCCGATTATTAACTCTACGTGATCGTGTAAATGGTCATGCGATCGCAGAGAATATTTTCTCAGCCTTACGCGATCGCGTACTGACTTGTGAGATCGCGCAGCACAAAAGGCGTGCCCAGCTTATGCCTTCATTCCTTCTACGCGAACACATCTTGGCCCTCGCGTTCGCAGTGCACAGGGATCTAACCTTCCGCGATCGCGTGCCTATCTTCGCGAACGCGAAAGGGTAAAACTCCCGGCTCACGAACTTGCGCGCGCGATCAAAACACCAATTGAATACCTAGGATTACGAATAGGATGCCAAATTAAATGAAATTTTTAAGAAAAAATTAGAATTTCTATTTTCACAACCGAACGTCCGAATCACGTCAAATCAACTATGTTTCTCACCAAATTCAACAGAAAAGTCATAAATGACATAACGGACTTGTGAGAATTTTCAGAACTCGAATCCGACCCCGATATCAATAAAAGTCAATTTGTGATCAATCTTTGAAATCTTTAAGCCTTTGGGTTTTTAGTTTTTGCCAACTAGCGATAATTCAAGTTAGGGACCTCCAAATTGAATTTCGGGTATATACCCAAGCCTCAAATCATGATACGGACCTACCGGAATTGTCAAAATACTGATCCGAGTCCATTTACTCAAAATGTTGACCAAAGTCAACTCATTTGAGTTTTAAGGCTCTATTTTATATTTTAATAAAAATTTCATATAAAATTTTCTGAAAAATTATACGGACTGCGCACGCAAGTCGAGGAATGATGAATAGTACGTTTCAAGGTTTTAGAACACAAAAATAATTATTGAATTTAAAGATGACCTTTTGGGTCATCACATACTCCACCTCTAAAATAAATGTTCGTCCTCGAACGGAGTTAGAAAAAAAGGACCTCAGCTGGTGAAAAGGTGTGGATATTTACTCCGCATGTCCGACTAGGTGGTAATGCAAGCATGTAGGCTACTCCCCCCACTCTTTCAAGAATTTCGAAGGATCCAATATACCTAGGGCTCAACTTGCCCTTCTTTCCGAACCTCATTACACTTTTCATAGGTGAAACGCGGAGCAATATTCTTTCTCCAACCATGAATGCAATATCACGAACTTTACGGTCGGCATAACTCTTTTTCCTAGACTGACCTACGCGAAGTCAATCCTAAATAAATTTGACCTTATCCAAGGCATCTTGTACCAAATCGGTACCCAACAACCGATCCTCTCCCCGTTCAAACCATCCAACTGGCGAATGACATCGCCTTCCGTATAATGCCTCATATGAAGCCATCTGAATGCTCGACTGATAGCTATTATTATAAGCAAATTCTGCAAGTGGCAAGAACTGATCCCAAGAACCTCCAAAGTTTATAACAAAAGCACGAAGCATATCTTTCAATATTTGAATGGTGCGCTCTAACTATCCGTTTGTCTGTGGATGAAATGTTATACTCAATTCGACTCACATGCTTAACTCACGTTGTAGAGCCCTCCAGAAGTGTGAGGTAAACGGTGCACCTCGATATGAAATAATAGACACGGGCACACCGTGCAGGCGGACAATCTCATGAATGTAAATTTCAGCTAACCGCTCGGAAGAATAGGTAAATGTCACTGGATTGAAATATGCTAACTTGGTCAACCTGTCTACGATGACCCAAACTGCGTCAAATTTTCTCCGAGTCCGTGGGAGTCCAACAACAAAATCCATAGTGATACACTCTCACTTCCACTCAGGAATTTCTAACTTCTGAAGCAAACCACCAGGTCTCTGATGCTCGTACTTAACTTGCTTACAATTCAGACATCAAGCTACATATGCAACTATATCCTTCTTTATTCTCCTCCACCAATAATGTTGCCGCAAATCTTGATACATTTTGGCGACACCTAGATGAATAGAATACCTGGAACTGTGTGCCTTTTCAAGAATTAATTCATGAAGCCCGTCAACATTAGGCACACAAATACGACACTGCATTCGTAGAACTCTATCTTCTCCCACAGCAACCTGTTTGGCATTACCGTGCCGCACCGTGTCCTTAAGGACAAGTAAATGAGTATCATCATATTGTCATTCTCTGATGCGCTCATATAAAGAAGACCGAGCGACTGTGCAAGATAGAACCTAACTAGGTTCTGAAACATCTAACCTCACGAACTGATTAGTCAAAGTATGAATATCTGCAGCTAACGGCCTCTCACAAACCTGAACATACGCAAGACTGTCCATACTCACAGCTTTTCTACTCGCATCGGCCACCACATTGGCCTTTTTGGGGTGATACAAAATGGTGATATCATAGTCTTTCAACAACTCCAACCATCTTCTCTGCCTCAAATTGAGATTTTTTTGTTTAAACAGATACTGAAGGCTACGATGATCAGTAAATACCTCACACGAGACATCGTAGAGGTAATGCCTCCAAATCTTCAGCGCGTGAACAATGGCTGCCAATTCTAAGTCATGAACATGATAATTCTTCTCGTGAACTTTCAATTGTCGTGACGCGTATGCAATCACCCTGCCATCTTGCATTAATACTGCACCAAGCCCAATGCGAGATGTATTACAATACACAGTATAAGATCATGAACCTGTGGGTAATACCAACACTAGCACCGTAGTCAAAGCGGTCTTGACTTCTGAAAGCTCAACTCACACTCGCCTGACCATCTGAATGGGACACTTTTATGGGTCAGTCTTGTCAATGGGCTTGCTATAGATGAAAACCCCTGTACGAACCGACGATAATAACCTGCCAAACCCAGGAAACTATGAATCTCTATAACTGAAGTAGGTCTAGGCCAATTCTGAACAACCTCAATCTTCTTAGGATCCACTTTTATGCCTTCTGTCGATACAACATGCCCCAAAAAGGCGACCGAGTCTAACCAAAATTCACATTTTGAAAATTTGGCATACAACTAATTATTCTTCAAAGTCTGAAGCACACTCCGAAGATACTGCTCATGCTCCTCTCGACTGCTAGAGTAAATTAAGATATCATCAATGAATACAACCACAAAAGAATCCAAATAGGGTTTGAACACCTGATTCATCAAATCCATAAATGTTGCTTGGGCATTTGTCAACCCAAATGACATCACTAGGAATTTGTAATGCCCATACCAAGTCCGAAAAGCTGTCTTAGGGACATCAGATGCCCTAATCTTCAACTAATGGTAACTAGATCTCAAATAGATCTTCTAAAACACCTTGGCACCCTGAAGCTGATAGAATAAGTTATCAATCCTTGACAACGGATATTTGTTTTTGATAGTGGCCTTATTCAATTGGCGATAATCTATACACATCTGTATAGAACCAACTTTCTTCTTTACAAATAATACTGGTGCAGCCCAGGGAGAGACACTGGGTCTAATGAATCCCTGATCCAACAAGTCTTGTAATTGCTCCTTCAATTCTTTCAACTCCGGCGGGGCCATACGATATGGTGGGATAGAAATAGGCTGAGTGCCCGGAGCTAAATCAATACAGAAGTCAATATCTCTTTCAGGTGTCATCCCTGGCAAATCTGCAGGAAATAATCCTGGAAATCCACGAACAACTGGTACTGAGTCCATAGAAGGAACATTCGCACTGGGATTGCGAATATAAGCCAAATAGGCTAGACACCTTTTCTCGACCATACGCCGAGCCTTCATATAAGAAATAACCCTGCTGGTAGAATGACCAGGAGTTCCTTTCCACTCTAATCGAGGTAATCCTGGCATGTCTAGGGTCACCATCTTGGCATGACAATCCAATATAGCATGATAAGGTGGCAACCAATCCATACCCAAGATGACATCAAAATCTACCATATCAAGAAGTAGAAGATCCACACTAGTCTCAAGACTACCAATAGTAATCACACACGAACAATAGACATGGTCTACTACAACAGAGTCTCCCACCGGTGTAGATACACACATAGAAGCACTTAGAGAATCACAAGGCACAAACAAATACGAAGCAAAATAGGAGGACACATAAGAATAAGTAGATCCTGGATCAAATAGAACTGAAGCATCTCTATGGCAAACTGGAGTAATACCTATGATCACGGCATCTGATGACTCGGCCTCAGGCCTAGCTAGAAAAGCATAAAATCAGGGTTGGGCCCTACCACTCTGAACTGCGTCTTTGGGACGGCCTCTAACTGGCTGACCTCCGCCTCTAACGTCCTGACCTCCACCTCTAATGGCCTGACCTCCACCTCTAGCTTCCTGACCCTTACCTCTAGCTGGCTGAGTAGGCGGTGAAGCAACCAGTGCTAGTATGATGGCACGAGAATCCTGCCAAGATCTGTTACTCGACAACCTAGGGCAATACCTCCTGATGTGGCCAATGTTCCCACACTCATAACACCCATCCTGATGTCATGGTTGCTGAAGCTAACCCCGAACGGGCCGGATAACCGCTGTAGTGACTCTGGAGTGGCGGTGCACTGATAGGAGCTGAAAGTGCACTAAATGATGGCTGCCCAAAGTAAGGCATAATAGGACAGTAACTCCCTGAAGCACCGGGAGATGCCTGAAGTGCTGAATGAAACGGTCTGGGTGGATGACCCCTACCAAAATTAGCCCTGCCTCCAGACGAGGCATCACTGAAACCACCGAACTAACGAGGCCTCTTATCAGACCTCTGCCCTCTCTCCTATGAAAGAACCATCTCGATCCTCCTCGCGACATTAGCAGTCTCCTGAAAGGAAATCTCACTTCCGGTCTCCTTGGCCATGTGAAGTCTAATAGGGTGAGTGAGTCCCTCAATAAACCTCATCACTCTCTCTCCCTCAGTAGGTAGTAAAAGGAGAGCATGACAGGCTAAATACACAAAACAGGACTCATAGTGAGTAACAGTCATACCGCCTTGCTGTAGACACTCAAATTGCTTGCGGTAATCCTCTCTCAGTGAGATAGGAAGGAACTTCTCCAAAAATAGCTACGAGAACTGATCCCAAGTAAGTTCAGGCGATCCAACGGGTCTGGTCAATGTATAATATCTCCACCATCTCTTGGCGGAACCCGTTATCTGAAATACAGCAAAATCGACCTCATTGGTCTCAACTATGTCCATGTTTCGCAGCACCTCATGGTAGCAGTCAAGTTAATCCTGAGGGTCCTCAAAAGGTGTACCACTGAAGTGAATTGGAAAGAGCTTAGTAAACTTATCCAGACTCAATAAGGCCTCAGAATACATGGCAGACCTATCACCGTCCTGTGCCGCAACAACTGGTTGAACTACCCAACTGGCGGAACTGCTGGAGCCTGATTGTGGGGAGCCATCTGCTCCGGAGCGGAAGTAGTAGGATTTTGTGCTCCTCCCCGAGCCTGTGAGATGGCTGGTGCCACTGAAAATGTACCATTATGGGCCACACCCTCCATTAGGCTCACCAAATGGACTAAAGCGTCTCGAAGTACTAGAGTAGCTATGAACCCTTCTAGAACCTGAACTGGTCTAACCGGTACAGTCTGAATTGGAAGCTCCTCCTGAATATCGATATGAATTTCTACAACAGGTGTTGCTGCTCGAGCTCTAAACTGAGCTCTACCTCTGCCTCTGCATCGGCCTCTAGCACGACCTCATCCTCGACCTCTACCCCTGGCCATAGTTTCCATCGGGGGCTCTCGTCCCTGTCCGTCGGTAGATGTATTACGTGTCCTCGCCATCTGCGAGAGAATAAGAATATAATGGTTCAATCATCGATGTTAGAATAAAATCGCACGACAGGATAATAAAGAAGTGATATTGTTCTTAAACTTCATAGCCTCTGAAAGATTAATACATACGTCTCCGTACCGATCCTTCATACTCTACTAAGTTTGCTCGTGACTCGTGAGACCTATGTAACCTAGTGCTCTGATACCAACTTATCACGACCCGAAATTCCGACCTTCAGGACCGTGATGGCGCCTAACATTTCACTTGCTAGGCAAGCCAACGTTAGAATATAATTATCCAATTTAACACAATTTAAAATTTCTTTAATAACAAAGAAAACAAGTGCGGAAATAAAGTCTGAAATAAAGTGAATAATCCATAATAAACGCGATATCTAAATACAATCCCATAATTTGGAGTTACAAGTGCACGAGCTTCTAGAATAATACAAACAAGGGTCTGAACGAAATGAAGTTGTCTGAAAGAAAGCACACAGCTAAAATACAGTAGAAGGGGACTTCAGAGCTGCGAACGTCGTGCAGCTATACCTCAAGTCTCCACTGGTAGCTGAATCCGAGCAAGTCTATGGTACGCCGCTGGGACCAACTCTGAAATCTGCACAAGAAATGCAGAGTGTAGTAACAGTACAACCGACCCCATGTACTGGTAAGTACCAAGCCTAACCTCGATGAAGTAGTGACGAGGCTAAGGCAAGTCAATTACATTAACCTGTACACAATAATAATAATAATAATAATAATAATAATAATAATAATAATAATAATAATAATAATAATAGAAATAAAATATGTATCTCTTTTCAACAATTGAAGCCAACTCGGTAGCCATAACCAATTATTATTTCCACCAGTTTCCGTTGCGGCGTGCAACCCGATCCCACAATATATTAACATTCAATTCTGTTGCAGCATGCAACCTGATCCTACAATATATTTATTATAATTAATTTTGTTGCGGCGTGCAACCCGTTCCTCCAATATATTCATTTCAATCAATTCTGTTGCGGCGTGCAACCAGTTCTTCCAATATATTTTCTCAATAAATTTCCGTTGCGGCGTGCAACCCGATCCCCCAATATAAACTTTTAATAACTCTGTTGCGGCGTGCAACCCGATCCCCCAATATATTTATTTTCGTTTTCGTTGCAGCGTACAACCCGCTCCTCCAATAATATGATTTACCAATTCTTATAAAAGAAATTACTCCAATAAATGCATCAATTAGTATGAAATTATAAGACAACAAGCATACAATAATTAAAATTTAATTATGAATAAACAATGACAGGTAGCAATTAATTGTGAAAATTAAGGATGTAATAGGCATTTTAATAATTAGTATGCTAATCGTCAAGTGACAATTAAGTCACATAAATCAAATAAGCATGTAGCAAATTTTAGCATGGATTCAAGGCATGATATTGAGTAAAGAACACGAGAGAAACAATTAATATAATAATTAATTCATGATTTAAAATAATTTATAATTTTTCAAGTAATTATGCAAATAATTAACTTGACGATGTATAGACACCCGTCACCTCGCCTATACGTCGTTCACGTGCATTTCACATAACAAATAATTTAAGGGTTCTATTCCCTCAAGTCAAGGTTAACCACGACACTTACCTCACTTTGCTATTAAATTTCAAGAATCTAATAAACCTTTGCCTTGCGAATTCGTATCCGAAATCCTCAAATCTAATTATAAACAATTCAATATACTCAATATACATCGTAGGAATTAATTCCATATGAATTTACAAATTTTCCGAATAAAAATCTGAAATTCATTTTAAAAAAATCAACAGTGGGACCCACATCTCGAATCCCGGAAAAACTCGCGAAATCCGAACACTCATTCCGATACGAGTTCAACTATACAAAAATTATCGAATTCCGACATCAGATTGGCTTTCAAATCTTCATTTTATAATTTTTGGAAGATTTTATAAAAAACTATTTTTTTCCTCCATAAATTCATGGAATCATGATGTAAATGAGTATGGAATCATGAAATATAATCAATATAGGATGAGGAACACTTACCCCAATGTTTTTTCGTGAAAATCTCCTAAAACTCATTTTATCCGAGCTCAAAATCGAAAATGGTGGAAAATGGGACAAAATTCCATTTCTAGAACTTAAGTTCGGTTTGCCTATATATTTACTCATCGCGATCGCGGGAATTCGTTCGGGATCGCGTGGAACAATTTCTGCCTAGGTCCATTTTACTCTTCGCGATCACAAAGCATATTTTGGCTGCCCCGATTATTAACTCTACACGATCGCGTAAATGGTCATGAAATCGCGGAGAATATTTTCTCATTCTTACGCGATCGCGTACTGACTTGTGCGATCGCGTAGCACAAATGGCGTGCCCAGCTTCTACCTTCATTCCTTCTACGCGAACGCGTCTTGGCCCTCGTGTTCGCATTGCACTGGGAGCTAACGTTCCGTGATCGCATGCCTATCTTTGCGAATGCGAAGGGTAAAACTCACGCCTCACAATTTCCTATTCACGATCGCGGGAATGGCTTCGCGATCGCAAAGCACAATGCACCAGATGACAGAAGAAGCTCAAAAACTAGATTTTTCCAAAGTTCAAATGGTCCGTAGGCTATCCGAAACTCACTCGAGCCCTCGGGACTCTAAGCCGTACATGCACACAAGTCCAAAAATATCATACGAACTTGCTTGCGCGATCAAAACACCAATTTAACACCTAGGATTACGAATAGGATGCCAAATCAAATGAAATTTTTAAGAAAACTTTAGAATTTCTATTTTCACAACTGAACGTCTGAATCACGTCAAATCAACTCTGTTTCTCACCAAATTCGACAGACATGTCATAAATGACATAACAGACCTATAAAAAATTTCAGAACTCGAATCTGACCCCGATATCAATAAAAGTCAATGTGTGGTCAATCTTTGAAATCTTTAAGCCTATGTCTTCTAGTTTTCGCGAACTGGCAATAATTCAAGTTAGGGACCTCCAAATTAAATTTCGGGCATACACCCAAATCCCAAATCACGATACGGACTTACCAAAAATATCAAAATACTGATCCGAGTCCGTTTGCACAAAATATTGACCAAAGTCAACTCAGTTGAGTTTTAAGATTCTATTTCACATTTTAATTAATTTTTCATATAAAAACTATTCGGAAAATTATACATATTGCGCACACAAGTCGAGAAATGATGAATAGTGTTTTTTAAGGTCTTAGAACACAGAAATAATTATTAAATTTAAAAATGACATTTTGGGTCATCATAGGGAGCGACCAAATAGGGCGCCCCGTGCAATTTTTACTTTGGAAGGAGAGATGACCAATTGATTAGAAGATCCTATGTGACAATATTTTTTGCTTGTAATGGGTAGAAAAAGCGAATTAAAAATTTAAATTTTATGAGTTTCTACAATAATATTAAGTTAATATATAAGGGAAAAGGCTCAAATATGCCACAAAACTTAAGGAAATGGCTCACATATACCGCTCTTTAATAGTTGGTCTTAAATATGTCCTGATTGTTACCATTTTGACCGATGCGTACAATTACTTGCTAACAGAATTAGACTTTATCTAATTAGTACTTAGATTTTGCCACATGACATTATCTAAACTCTTCATTACTACCCGCTCCACTCCTCTCACCCCCTTTTATAAGTGATATATATAAGGGTGGCAAGTGGGCCGGTTCAGGCCCGGGACCGCGGGCCAAACGGGCTAAACGGGTTAGGACCGTTTGGCCCGGTTTTAGTGGGTCTGTGCCAGTCTTGTGGGCCGGTCCTATGATTTGGGCCCTCCAGACCTGAGACCATTTAGCCCGCCAGGGATTGGGACCGCACTGGTCCCTTAGCGGGCCAAACGGTCCCAACGGCTATATTTATTTTATTTTAAAATATAGCCGTTGAGCTGTCAAAAATAGCCGTTGGCTATTTCTAAAATAGCCATTTAACCTCCCTAACTTTGTTTTAATCCCAAATTTTTTTATAATTATACTTTTCCCCTATTTTTAACTATAAATACCCCCTCATTCTTTTATTTTTTCTTAAAAAATCATCAATCTATTACAATCTCTCTCTAATTTTCTTTTATAATTGCTATTATTGCTTACTTTATTGTTACAATTTGTGAAACAATTGTGAAGATGGTGAATTGAAGTCTTCAACGATAATCAATTTTCAACAAGTTGTTCGTCAATTCGATAAACTCGTTCCAACTCTTAAGTTTTAATACTATAATTTTGTTTATTTTATTTATTTTTTATTACTTTATTAATTAAGATGACTTCCTTAAAAAAACTTTTTGGTAAAAATAAGGGAAAATCCAAGAGTGACGAATCTAGTGCTCAATCTGTTCCTCCTCCACTGTCCCGGGCTCTCCGAATCAAACTCCATATCTGTCCTACAGATGCTATTCTTGATAGCGATAATAGTTTATTACAATTTACTGAAAGTCAATTTTGCCATAATATTAGAGCTGGTGAACAATTAGATCATAAATTAATGAATGCTCTTTATTCTAATCTAACTATTGACTTAGAGAATATTTTAAAAGATGCGATGAATTTGGCCTAAGAGAAATAAAGGTTCCTAAACCTTGTCCAACTAGATGGAATTACATGTATGAAAGTTTGGTTGTTGCATATGAATATAGAAACCCCATAAACTCAACATTTAATGCACATGTAAGTGATTATGATGAGCACCTTACAAATGGGGATTGGGATAATGTTAAAATACTTGTAGTAGATTTTTTAGAAAAATATCATATTGCTACAAATGAATTTTCTGGGCAATATTATCCTACTATTTCTAATTACTTAGTTTATATTGTAGAACTTGCACATTTGTTTGCTCATTTTTCAGAGGGTGGGAAATTTATAAACTTGCTATTGATTCTATGAGAAAAAAGTAAAAAAAATATTTTTTCCCTCTATTTATGGTATTTCTGATTTGTTAAATCCTTGAATGAAATTAGGAGGTCCTCATTTTTGGTATGAAACTGTTTATAATGGTCTAGCACTTGAAAATGAGGAATTGTCTCAACTTCCGGAAGCAATAGCCTCAATTAGAATAAATGCTCAAACTATTTTTAATACTTATCAAGTTGCATTAAATCATGCTAGACCAAATGTTCCAACTCCTTCTTCTTCTGATTCTCAATCATCTAAAAGAACTGCGGGAGTAAGAGCACTTAGTACTTAGGCGGGGTTTAGGGGTTCTCAAGATTCTAGTAGTAGTGATTTTTCACAACTAAATGAGCTTGCAGTTTATTTATCGCAGGGAATTGAGAAAGTGAATCCCGACGGCTCCTTTAATCTTTTGGAATGGTGGAAGGACAAAGAAAAATACTTTCTGATTCTTTCAAGGATGGCCCGAGATATTTTAATTATTCAAGCTTCAACAATGGCATCAGAGAGCGCTTTTAGTCAAGCAAGACTTCAACTCGGTGACTATAGAGCATCTATGAGGGAGAGCTTGGAAAATCAGTTCTTTTCAGAGATTGGACTCGGTCGGAAAGAAGAAATTTTGGACTTGTTGAATCACAACCAGATGAAGATGAAGCTTACGAAGAAATGCTAGCTGAACTTGCGGAGGATGTTGCTTCGCCCGAAAGTGGCGATGACCAAGCTACTTTTCCTCTACCACCAACGAAAATTCCTCTGAACCTTGATAGATTTATGAAGTTTGTAAGAGATACCATGTAACTTGTATGAACAAAAATTAGTATGTATTATGTAACTTATATTTTGACACATCTTGATTAGTTTTCTTTTCTTCTCAATGGTGGTATTAGCACCCTGTTGTGCTCATTCCATAGGGGGATGAAGACTAAGAAAGATATTACCATATTTTTTAATGCTATAATAAAATTACAAGGCATATCTCTTTACAATATTTTTGTCTTTAGACTTAGATATTATTTTTAACATCCTTTTATCTCTAATTTCTATTTAATTTTTTTTAAAAAATCCGTTGGGCCCACTTAGCCCGCGGGCCGGGACCAAACTGTCCCGGTCCCTGCAAAAAGACCGTTTAGCCCGGGACCGTTTAGTCCGTTTAATTTGGGACCGGGACCGAAACCGTTTGGACCGGACCACTTAACCCGTTTAAACCCGAGACCAACCCACTTGCCACCTTTGGGTATATATGAGCATTTTCGTTAAATTCAGTAGCATATTTGAGCCTTTTCTCAAGTCACCACCATGTCCCAACCACTGTAACACCCCAAATCCTACCATAAATTACATGTATACACTTAATTCACACACTCATACTTGTCAAATCTAGTTATATTACTGACGTCCTACCTCTATAGCTATAATACAAACACCACTGCTTTGTTGATATCCCTCACTTGAAGGGTGGACGAAGAAAAACATAACAAGGAACTACATGAAGGAAGGTTATGCTTGGTACGAAGAAAAATATTTTTCGGAAAATATTTTTTAAGTTTTTCATGTTTGGTTGGTTTAAATGTTTTGAAAAATATTTTCCTTATGAAAAAATATTTTCCATATCAAAAGAAGAGAAAATATTTTTCAACCTTCTCACCCTATTTCCCATCCCACCAACCCTTATCAATCCATCCCACCCCCACCCTCACACCTCACCTATCCCAACCTCGCTCACTACCCCGCCTAAATAGAATTATTATTAAGAGTACTTTCTTTTCATGTTATAGATAGAGTATTTTTTTTTATTTTAACAAAATGAGTATATTCTTTTTATGATGTAGTAAAAGTATTTTCTTCTGTTTCAACAAAACAAGTACTTTCTTTTCATGAGGTAGAAAAGTATTTTCTTTCATTTCAACAAAAAAAATACTTTCTTTTCATAATGTAGAAATATTTTATTTCATTTCAACAAATTAAGTATTTTCTTTTCCTGAAAGAGAAAAAATATTTTTTTCAACGAAACGAGTACTTTTTTTTCATGATGTAGAAAAAGTATTTTTTTTATTTGAACAAAAAATTACTTTCTTTTCATGATGTAGAAAAAATATTTCCTTTCATTTTAACAAGCTAAGTAACTTTTCGTGATGTGGAAAAAATATTTTCTTTCATTTTAGCAAAACAAGTACTTTCTTTTTATAATGTAGAAAAAGTATTTTCTTTCGTTTTAACAAATTGAATATTTTTATTCATGATGTAGAAAAAGTATTTTCTTTAATTCAACAAATGAGTAATTTATTTTCATGTTGTAGAAATGATACTTTCTTTTTCAATAAAATAAAGTATTTTCTTTTTAGTTATCGAGCTTAAATTTCAATATTGTTCTTGTGTGAAAAAGTAAAGTAGTACATTAGTTCATTTATATTTGTGTGAATTTTAAAAAGAATAATTAAATTCTTGAAGAAAATAGAGCTCGAGAGGGGGAGGAGTACAGGAAACATGGGGATTTTGGGCAAGGTGGGTTGAGAAGAGTAGGATAGAAAATTATTTTCCTAAAATTATTTTATAATATTTAATCAAACACTAAAATATATTTTTCGAAAAAAGTTTTTCACTCACCAACCAAACAAGGGAAAATAAGTGATAAAAGCACTCATTTTTCAGAAAAATATATTTTAGGAAAATATTTTCCATGAATTTTTTTTCCTTCGTACCAAACATACCCGAAGATTAATCTCTTTTTGTTCTCTTTTTACTCCCTCATTCCCGTTTATGTTATATATTTTTCTTTTTAATCCGTTTCAAATTAATTAATACACTCTCAAAATGTGAAAACAATTAACTATGCATTTCTTATTTTATCCTAAATGAAAAACTATTTTTGTGGCAACTAAAATAATATTATTAACTACCATTAATTTATACATACCAAAGGAAACCTACTGGGTTACTCTTCTCAAAACATGAGAAACTTTTAAAATCACATACACGTTATGACATATTTAAGATCACAAGTTTCTTTAAAAAAATTCTTTTTAAAATTTTGTGGTGAGTTAAATTTTATCACTTAAATTAAAACATAGAGGTAGTATTTCTTTTCATTTTATGACCCATTTTCGAAATAACTTCTCTGCCCTTTCAGGGGTAGGGGTAAGGCTGCGTACATCTTACCCTACTCAAACCTACTCGTGAGAGACTACTGAATTTGTTATTATTATTGTTGTTGTTGTTGTTGTCGTTACGGGCCATTTTCCTTAATATACAAAAAGAAAAGAGATACAATTGGCTAATAAGGAAATGTTTGAAAATAAAAATTTTAGGACAAAGTTGCTAATAAGGAAATGTTAAGGGGCAGACAATACATCACAATCTCAAACAAAAATTTACCTCATTAGACAAATAACTCAGCGATTTTGTCGGTGTGTCATGTCGTGAGTCGTGACACTAATTTCCTATCACTAAAATATTCACTGAAGTAACCAAAATGCGCCCAGTGCGTATAACACCAAGATTCAATAAATTCCACCTGTCCAAGTCAGATTCTCAATTATACAACATGACCTGCGCATTTTAGCAAACACCCTTGTAATCTCTCGTTATGAATCTTTACATCTGACTCGAAAAATAAGGAAATCAGGCACTTTTTAGAAATAATAATGCTATAATCTATTTTGAGATAAAAGGGTTCATAATCAATCTTCAAGCTGCATGAGGTAAAACAGTTATCTTTATATATACAAAGCTTCTGTATGTATTGATTTATTAATCATTTCACCATTAATCCTTAATTCAAGATTTGCTCAGATCTATGAATTCTTGGCATTATTGTGTCAAAGTTTACATTTTTTGAACACCCTTTACTTCTATTTGTGGAGTTCTGTGCTTTAATGTTGCATATTTTAAGAATTTTAATATCCTTGTGTTTTAGGCCTTTGAAGTTTTTATAAGTTCTTGGCTTTATTTTGTCAAAGTTTACATTTTTTGAGCACCATTTAATTCTATTTGTGGAGTTCTGTTTTTTAATGTTAAATATTTTGAAGTTTTTTATGTCTTTGCGTTTTAGGCCTTGGAGGTTTTTATGAAGTTTTGGTTTTGTTTTGTCAAATTCAACATTTTTCGAGCACCCTTTACTTCTATTTGTGGAGTTCTGTTGTTTAATGTTGCATATTTTAAAGATTTTAATGTCTTTGTGTTTTAGGCCTTAGAAGTTTTTAGGAATCCTTGGCTTTATTTTGTCAAAGTTACATTTTTTGAACACCCATCACTCAATTTGTGGAGTTCTATTATTATATATTACACATTTTGAAGTTTTTTTTATGTCTCTGTGTTTTTAGGCCTTAGAGGGTTTTCTGACTTTTTGGCTTTTTTTGGTCAAATTTAACATTTTTCGGGCACACTTTACTTATATTTGTGGAGTTCTGTTGTTTAATGTTGCATTTTTAAAGATTTGAATGTCTTCGTGTTTTATGCCTTAGACGTTTTTATGAATTCTTGGCTTTATTTTGTCAAAGTTTACATTTTTTGAACACCCATTACTTCAATTTGTGGAGTTCTGTTATTATATGTTATACATTTTAAAGATTTTATGTCTTTGTGTTTTTAGGCCTTAGAGGTTTTTATGACTTTTTGGCTTTGTTTTGTCAAAGTTTACATTTTTTGAAGACCCTTTACTTCTATTTGTGGAGTTATGTTGTTTAATGTTGCAATTTTAAAGGATTTTTATGTCTTTGTGTTTTAGGCCTTAGAGGTTTATATGAATTCCTGGGTTTGTCAAAGTTTACATTTTTCGAGCACCCTTTACTTCTATTTGTGGAGTTCTATTCTTAATATTTTTGTGTTTTAGGCCTTTGAGGTTTTTGTGAATCTCTTTCTGGTGATTGTGATTGGAAGTAGTGTAATATGGCGGGGCGGTCGCCAAGTTTGCTGTCCCGTGGTGGAAGTTTCAGGCCTGAAAATCTGGGGCAAAATGCGTTGGCAATGATAGGGAATCTTTGTTTCACTATATTTGTAGTTGGGGTTTTGATTTTCACTATAATTGCTGCAACTTATGAGCCTGAAGACCCTTTATTCCACCCTTCGACAAAAATCACTAATTTCCTTACATCTAAATCCAATGCCACATTCAAAGCTGATGACACTGTTATGAAGACTGGTGAGGACTTTATTGGTGCAAATCAGACAGCATTTTCTACTTTTATAAACCTAACGGATATCGATGTTTCGCTCCCCGCCACTGATAGTGGCATTGAGGGTAATCTTGATTGTCAGGGAAAAACTGATGAACCCATTGATTGCACTGACCCGGATGTGTTTCATTTGTTAATGAAGGCTGCCATTGAGAAGTTTAAGGATATACATTTTTATAGATTTGGGAAGTCGGTCCGTGGATCGAACGATAGTTCCTGCCACATGGCTTGGCGATTTAGGCCTAAGGAGGGAAAGACTGCTGCATTTTACAAGGATTACCGCGAGTTTGTGGTTTCTAGGTCGGAGAATTGTACGCTTAGTGTGGTTAGCATTGGTGATTATCATTCTGGTGGGAATGCTCGGAAAAGGAAGAGAAAGAATAAGGACAAAAATTCAGGTAAGTTAGATGAGGGATTTGAGAAGGCATCAGCAAAGATAGTGGGACAAAATATTGTTCTTCCCGAGGTCGGTGAAGCTGTGAACGACTCACTTCCTGTGGTGGAATCGGAGAGTTCGTTCAGTCGTGGGAAGTATTTGATTTATCATGGAGGTGGGGATAGGTGCAAGAGCATGAACCATTATCTCTGGAGCTTTATGTGTGCGTTAGGCGAGGCACAATATTTGAACAGGACGTTGATAATGGACTTGAGTATTTGTTTATCCAAGATATACACTTCATCTGGTGTAGATGAGGAAGGAAAGGATTTCAGGTTTTACTTTGACTTTGAGCACTTAAAGGATTCGTCATCAGTTCTTGATCAGGAACAGTTTTGGTCTGATTGGGAAAAATGGCACCAAAAAGATGGATTAACTCTCCATCTCGTAGAAGATTTTAGAGTTACACCCATGAAGTTATCTGGACTGAAGGATACCTTAATCATGAGGAAGTTCGGTAACGTGGAGCCAGAAAATTACTGGTACAGGGTATGTGAAGGTGAGACTGAATCTGTTGTTCAACGGCCGTGGCATCTGGTATGGAAGTCAAGGCGGCTGATGAATATTGTTTCGGCTATTGCTTCAAGGTTGAATTGGGATTACGACTCAGTTCACGTTGTGAGAGGGGAGAAGGCGAGGAACAGGGAGTTATGGCCACATCTTGCCGAAGACACAGCTCCGGAGGCTCTTCTCTCTAGCTTGCAAGACAAGGTTGACGATGGAAGAAACCTGTATATTGCGACAAATGAGCCAGATACATCTTTTTTTAATCCTTTAAAGGATAAGTATTCCACACATTTCCTCAATGACTATAGAGATCTCTGGGACGAAAACAGTGAATGGTACACGGAGACAGCAAAGCTTAACGGTGGGAGTCCTGTCGAATTTGATGGTTACATGATGGTTTCAGTAGATACAGAAGTTTTCTTGAGGGGTAAAAAACAGATTGAGACGTTTAACGATCTCACTAAAGATTGCAAGGATGGGATCAATACATGCACTTCTTCCAGCTAATCCATGTACGTACGTCTCTATGTTTTAGGAAAATTTTGGTATTAGTTTCTTTTCTGAAAAGTAAAAATTGTTACATTAGTTTGTACCTCTTCAGTTTTGTTATAGGCGTCTGATTCACACTTGCATCCCTTCATTTGGTAATCAAAATGTTATTTGTGTTCCTTTCTTGGATCACTGTCACTACCTACTGATTGATTGCTATCTTTCGCTTCGTTCTTGTTAATATCTTGTTGTTGCTATATATTGCTTGTTGCCGCTGCTTCTTTTCATCTTTTCTTTAGCCGTGGGTCTAATGAAAACCGCCTCTCTACCCCAGACCCCACTTGTGGGAGTCAACTGGGTTTGTTGTTGTTCGTTTCTTGGATTGATTTTGTTGTATTGCTAGAAGTCTGCATGTTCTTTATTGTATCCTTCTGTATTCTCATCTCACAAGTTGCAATGAAATGTTTGACATATAAACTCTCTGAAGAGGTGGATTTGAAGTTGTAGCTGAAAATAACAGGAAGTATCCCCATCTTTTATTGTGCTAAAGGAAGACATGAGAGATTCTATTGATTAGTATGTGCAATGGCTATTAATGGCAAGCTCAATATCTCATACATCAACCAGGGGCGAAGCTACACTCTGGTAAGGTTGGTCAATTGATCAGCCTTTGTCGGAAAATTACACTGTGTATAATTATATAGATAACTTATTAGGTTTTAGAGGTATATAACATATATTGAAAACCCTTTGTCGGGGATTTGTTTTACTTCTTTCAAGTCTGAACACCCTAGGGGAAATTCCTGGCTTTGCCACTGACATCTACTTCTCTATCACGCGAAAGAGCAGTATAAGGCAGACCCCAGCAACAGAAGGCTCTCGTCTGGGTGGGCTCGGGGAAAGGCGAATATAGACAGCATTACCTCCTCATCGGAGAGGCTGCTTCCAATATTCGAACTCTGGTCCGCCCGTATAAATGCTAGCACTTCTCTGTTGCTCCAAGGTCTGCCTTTGCAGAAGAGCAATATATTAGATAAAATCTGCAGTTTTTGGAACTTCGATGATTTTCTGGGGAATTCCAAGTAGTTATAGCCTTTATCTTGAACTTGAGATAAGAAAGGATAACAATCAGGCCTAGTTACCTATTTGTATTGCAAAGAACCCGGTTTATCGAGTGGTGAATCCAATCAATTGAGAATTTGCAACCCCCTCCCCCTTTTCTTTTGACTAAATAATTTGAAAAGTACTTTTGAGCAGTAATTAGTATTTGACCAAGTTTTTAAAAATTAATTTTAAGTGTATTTTTCTCAAAAGTGTTTCTCAGAAAAGTGCTTTTTGGAGAGAAGTTATTTTTTTATGCTTCTCAGAAATTGTTTCTGCTTCTCCTCAAAAGTACTTTTTTCCTTCTAAAAGCTTGGTCAAACAACTCAATTTTTGAAAAAAAAATACTTTTAACCCAAAAAAAGCTTGGTCGAACAGGCTATACTAGTCCAACATGTATAGAAATGACGTGTAATAGTCACTTTTTAACATGATATTTAGTTTTTATCCAATATTTTTAATGCTGAGCAAAAATAGCCATTACTCTATTAAAATTAATACGAAAAGATGTTTTTGCCATTTCTTTATGAGTACTGTGTAAATATTAAGGACATGGTGTCCTTAACATCTACACTGCACACATGAAGTTAAGGACATGATGTCCTAAAGTTTAACAACGAAAGGTGCAAATACATGATACTTTGTTCTTAATATTTACACAACATTCATGAAGTTAAGGACATCATGCCCTTAATATTTACACTGCACATATGAAGTTAAGGACACGAGGTCTTAAAGTTTAACAACAGAAGGTGCAAATACAAGTTAAGGACATTATGTCCTTAACATTTACACTGCACACATGAAGTTAAGGACGCCATGTCCTTAACATTTACACTACATATATGAAGTTAAGGACATGATGTCCTAAAGTTTAACAAAAGAATGTGCAAATACAGGACACTTTGTCCTTAATATTTACACAGCATTCATGAAGTTAAGGACATCATGTCCTTAATATTTACACAGTACTCATGTCTAGCACAGGGGTATTATCGTCCGAACAGGTAAAAATTTATTAAGCATTGACTAAAGAGTAAATACATTTTAAACAGGCTAAAGTGTAAAGACATCTCTAATTAATTGCTAACTGTGCACTTCATGTAGTAGGAATTATATGAATTCCACTGTCCTGATTAATTCGAATTCGAGCCAGATATGTCCATTGAGAGTGTATACTACTCTCTGCCTAGGAATAATAAAGTAATGATTTTTTCCCATACTACTCCCCTCACTTGACAAGCTATTCCTTCCTACCTTATTATACAATGGTTACGGCTCAATCCCAAATTGGAGCTTATTATATGAATTATCATAGTTCATATTGCTTCATTTTTAAGTGTTAAGTATACTTAGGTGAGCATATCCCAACACATTTTAAATTGTGAAGATTTATGACTAGTTTTACGTCAATCTATTACAATCCTTCTTGACGTCAAATAAAGGAAAATGACCATTTATTCTCAAAGTAAATATAAGAAGACGAGGACGTAGAGAGAAATGTGCATAAATTTTTTTCTTCTTTTTACCCCTTGGAAAATTTCTTCTTCTGGCTAATGATATAGTGACAACTAACAGTAGAAAATTGATAAAGAGAAAAAGAGGAATGGTTTTTATAGCTTAAGCAACTTTCCACTATCTTAAAATCATTTCTAGTTTGCAACTATAATGACAAATATGCAAAATGAGGAGTTCCTTAACAAAATAATTCACTTTTGTTTTTCTCAATAAACTTTGCAAATTCTAATCAAATACATAGAATTTCGCAATCAGTGTCTTTTTGAGTGAGATTAATAGGATCTTATTGACTGAATACTTAATTCAAGATTTATTTCAATCAGGCATTACTGGAAAAATAATTAAGAAAATTCAGAAAAAATACTCGATATGCATTCAAAGAAATATATCTAATAATGAAATTAAAGATTCCTAAATTTGATGTGAAACATGTATAATACACGGAGAAGAATTTTTATACTTTCAAATCGCCTAAAAAATAATTACATTCAACGGTCCGTAAAAAGTAGGATTAGTAACCTAAAAAACAAGGTATGTTACTGCTATAAAAAGCTAAAATATACTGATAATATTCTTAAAATTATTAGTGTATATAAGTTAAATCCATTCAATTATATTATTATATAAGTGTTAAAAGAGAAAAATAGTGGTGTAGAAAAAAGAAAAGAGATCAACCTCAGAGTGAGGCAAGGATCTGGAGAAAACCTCAAATCTCAAACCAAGAAAGAGTCAAATACGGGAAAAGAGTTTAGTTTTTGATTAACCAAAAGACTTCTAATTAAACAATACAAAACATTCTTCTCCTCTCTCTCTCTTTTCTTCTTCAACTTCCTTTCATATATAATACAGTATTTCTCTTCCAACTTGACCCCTTTTTGCATCTCATCATTCTCCGGTCTTACATTTTTCAGGTATTATTATCTTAATTTTTTCAGGGTTCCAGTTCTATCTTTAATTCTTTTGTTTATCTAGTCATTTATTCATTTTATTTTTGGTTTTTATATCTGGCAACCTTTAATTTTCTTTTCATTCTTTTCCCTTATATAATTATTTAAAGTTGTCTTCCTATTCGAGCCGTAGAAACAGCCATTGATGCTTGCATCAAGATAGGTTGTCGGCCCTTCCCTGAACCCTACGTGGACGAGGAGTGCTTCATGTACCAGGCTGCCCTTTTTTTATGCATGTTCCTTATTATTCCTGGCAATATTTTAGACGTATGGTTTATGGATTAGATGTATATCGCAATTTAGAGCCCTACCGTTGATTTATAAAAAGTCTTATATTTATGTGGAAAAGAATAGAGAGGAGAGTCTATTATACACCGGATTTCGAACCATGCCTTTCCTCCATTATTTCTCGAGAATATGATTCAACAAAATGATAAAAGATTACTTATAAAAACAAATGACACGTCATCAAGATTTTTCTGGATTTTTTTTTCTATTTGTTGTCTTCTACACTAGTTTTTTTTTTTCTTGTTTAAGGATCTTAGAAACATGAATTTCAAATCTGATGTACTATGAAATTGGATTATTAACAACCAGCATAGTTTTCATATTTTTCTGTTAAAACTGGAGAAGATAGGTGAGAAAATCAAAGAGGAGAAAACACATTTTCAAGATAGGATTCAGTGTCTAATGAATTCAATACTTCCCGTAGAATTGAATGAAAATTAGAACGGAATATAATGGAACCAGTGGCAGAGACATACACTTCACATGTTTCTTGCGTCTTTTCTTCTACACCGTCGTCTACATAATGGAACTAGCGGCAGAGCCACCTTAGGCTAACGGGCGTCAATTAACACCCCGCAGGAAAATTACACTACGTAACTTGGTCAAAATTTTATTTTTATGTATACATACTATATGTTGAATCCCCTTAAGTAGGATGTTTCAAATGAAACACGAAAAGATTAAATAAATAAGATAAACCTCACCTCACTTCACCTCATATACTCCATCCTTTACTTATCCTACTGATTTCTTCTGCAGAATTTTCTGAAGGATGGCTGAACAACCACAACAAACTGTAGCTGAACAATCAGTTCACAATATTGAACAAACTAAGAAGAAGAAGCTAAATCTACCACATATATGCCTCGAGGCAGTGAAGAACTCACCACCATTGCCATCCTCGACGCCTTCTTCACCGTCAGCATTACGGAAGACATCAAGTGTAAAGTACAGCTGCTTGTGCTCACCAACTACACATGCAGGTTCTTTCAGGTGCAGATACCACAGGAACGCCAGCCTGACTCGCACTAGCATGTCCGTTGGCTCGAAACTCTCTGAGCTGGCTGCTGGAAAGCAATGTTGCTCAGACTCTCCGAAAATGTCGCCAGATACGTATCGGGTCCTTCAAAAGTAGCACATTTTTGGAGGACCAGACACGGGTGCAACAACATTTTGGAGAGTCCACGCAATATAGCTGGAAAATGACTCAACTTTCTAACTCATAGCATGTTCAGCTCAGTGGGTAGCTTCGCTAATTAAGGCTCTTTCAGATGAAAGCATTAAGCATCTAATACTTGCTTTTTAGCTGTCCTTTCATAATATTTTATCTTTGTTACTTGCTCATTAAGAACTGTGTTAATTGATAACTGAGATTGTAAATTGATGAAGAATGATATAGGTTTGTCTATCTATATCTTGGTTGATTCTTAGTTAAATGGTTGCACATGTTTCTTTCATCCAATTCATAAAAAACCCACCCTTAAGATAACCTAAAAAGGAAAAAAAAAAAAAAAGAACAAAGAAGGAATTATACATCCTGACATGAGGTTTGATTTGAGAAATAAAGAAGGGATACTTACATTTTTGGGCTGTCCAAAAAACCAATAGCCGGCAAATGTATATGTTTTGTAAATTAGGTATAAATATACAATGAAAATAAATATAAATATCATATACATAATCAGTGTATATGTTTTTTTCCAGCAAGATGGACTCTATTCTTATAGTGTCGTATTCTTAGACCTCTGTTATTGCACGTTGCTCCATTTGCGCCCGTGTCTAACTACCTTGTTGTTGCTTTATTGCTTCATTTTCACTTCTCATGAGCCGAGGGTCTTTCGGAAACAACCCCTCTGCCGTCATAAGGCAGGGGTAAGGTCTGCATACACTACTGGGTTTTTTGTTGTAATCAGTGTATATGTTTTGTATATTTGGGCTACCGCCTTCAACTTTCTTCTATTACATTAGACTTCTTTTTGACAAGCTTAAACCAAAAACAAATATATCAAGAAGATGCAATTTACTTGAACCTGAAAATTTCTTTTCAACCTTCTTTGTTCACCTTTTTCTGGTGAATTTCTTACAAAGAAACTATCAGAATCATGTGAAAGATACAATTGCCTTAGTTTGCTTGTAGAAGATTGAACATAAGAGACAGCTTCGGTAATATATGTACAACAATGTATAAGTTCTTGGTCACACCAAAGAGACCCGTCACTCAGAGAGGACGCGAAGCATCACAAATATAACAAGCTATAGGACTACATCATGTACAACAATGTATAAGTTTTTTGGTCACAACAAAGAGACCCGTCACTCAGAGAGGACGCGAAAGCATCACAAAACATAACAAGCTATAGGATTACGTCGTGCCAAAGATCAAGCATCCACATACTCAGCCTGTACACTACTACTAAGCTGTACATAAGAACATCCTCAAATGCATGAAGTGGCATCATTTTAAACATTTAATCTCACATCGGACATGTATCGTCCTCTTGTTCGTGAGACATCATGTATTTCCTGCAAAGAGGGCAGGTTACATGCCAATACTTGAGCCATTTCTCTAGACACAGCTTGTGGAAAACATGGCCACAGGAGAGACGGTTTATCTCTGTGTCAGGCTCGAATTTAGTCAGGCACACAGAGCATTCTTGTTCAGAGTGGTTAGAGATACACACCGAGTCATAACGAAATGCAGGTGTTCGGCTTCTAAACTCCTCCATGTATGACTCTGACGGGCTTCCGCGGCATTCAAATGATCCTTCAATAGAATAGTCTTCCCATGATGCGATACGGATGCCAATAACGTGAAGGATCGATCGGACTATCTCCTTGACAATGGAAATAGATATGGCTGTGTTTACAAGAATCACACAGAGTACTCCTGCATCTGCTGGAGCTGGATATTGTGAGAGGCCCATATTCGATTGGAACCTAGTCAATGAATGAATATATCAACCATTAGAACAGAAATATAGGACCTGAAGGAAGACTAAATTTTGGTCCATGACAAAAGATATAATCCTTCCGTTTCGATTTATGTGACACTCCGTTACAAACAGAATGACAACAGCATACCCAATATAAATCCACAAGTGGGGTCTGGGAAGCTAAGGTTAGTGTGTACGCAGACCTTACCCTGCCTTGTGGAGATATAGTGGTTGTTTTCAAACCAAATATGACACATTTCTATATTTGGAAACAAAAACTTTTTTATTTTCACATAATTTACCTTAATGAGAAAGTTTTTAAAATCACATAAATTGAAGGCCCCACAAAAACTTTTACAAACTTTTTAAACCACAAGTTTCAAAAGTCTTCCTTTTTTTTTCCTAAACTTCTTGCCGAGTAAAACTGCATCACATACATTGAACGGAGGGAGTAATAGTGTAGCCCCACTGGAAAACACCATATTTATATAGGTAGAAGAAATAATCCAGATTTAACTAGAAGTTATTTCCATTTACGATGGAAAAGATCTTTTATATTATCAATAACTTAAAAGATAACTATGGGTAACTCTGTCCACGAATTAGTAACCTAGAAAACAACGCAGGTAACCAACTACGAGAAGTAAATTAACACCGAAAGTATAAAAATTATTTACAATTTCAATGTATATTACTCAAATTCTTTTCAAAATTGTCCATAATTTAGAACCTTAAACACATCAACTTAATAAATCAAAGAGGAAACTAGACAACATAAAATCAACGGCAAATGGCCAAATATATCCCTCTACTTTCGAAAATAGTCTAAGAATACTCATCGTTATACTATTGGGTTATCTATACCCCTACAGTCATACTTTGGGTTCAAATATACCCGTCATTTAAACGGAGGACACGTGTCATCGTCCTGTTGGTCAATTCAAAATATCTCTTAATTAATTAAAAAGATTCATTATCCATACCCGAAAAATAATTATTTTTTTTGTAAAAACTGAAAAAAACTAAAAATCTTTTTTGCAAAAAACTGAAAAAAACCAATTTTTTTTTTCTTTCAGTTTTTACAAAAACACTGCTTTAGAAAAAACTGAAAAATATTTTCTAAAATAATGTTTTTGTAAAAACTGAAAATCAATTTTCTAAAGCAATATTTTTTGTAAAAACTGGAAAAAACTGAATTGTTTTTTACTAAAAACTGAAAAACGAAAATATTTTTTTTCCACTTTTTACAAAAAAAAACTGCTTTAAAAAAAGCTGAAAAATATTTTCTAAAACAATATTTTTGTAAAAACTGAAAAAAAATAAGTTAAAAATATTTCAGTTTTTTTCAGTTTATAATTGCTATAGAAAATTGCTTTTCAGTTTTATTTTTTAGTTTTTACAAAAATATTGTTTTAGAAAATATTTTTCAGTTTTTTTAAAACAATATTTTTTGTAAAAATTAGAAAAAAAAAATATTTTCGTTTTTTCAGTTTTTTGTAAAAATATTTTTTTTGTTTTTTCCAATTTTTACAACCAAAAAAAATTATTTTTCGGGTATGAATAATTAGTCTTTTTAATTAATTAGGAAATATTTAGAATTGATCAACATGACGATGACACGTGTCCCTCCGTTTAAATAAGGGATATATTTGAACCTAAAGTATGATTGCAAAGGTATAAATAACCCAATAGTATAATGAAGGGTATTTTTAGACTATTTTCGAACGCAGAGGTATATTTGACCATTTGCCGTAAAATAAATGAGTGAGTAATATCTCCTGATAATCAAAAGTCGAGTAATTGACACAAAAGTTTACCTAATGTTAAAATGATGATTATTTCTTCAAAGACTTTTGAAAGAGCTCAATGTTCTGAATCTGCACAGAACAAAGAAGCAACATATTAATAATAAATAATTAAAAATATGTACATCAGTTGACAAGAACCTTGGGATTATTGAACAATATGTAAAGATCCAAGATAATATTAACCATTTCCAAGTTCCAAGAAACCTCATTTATATCATTTAGAAATTTCAAAAAAAGAAAAAAGGAGACCCCAAAATCAAATGAAAGCATAATCAGTTGAAAAAGAGGAGAAACAGAAGATTAATAAAAAGTCTTGAAATTTGAGATCTGATTACAGATTATACTAACTTTTCAAGCATAATTAGGTGAAAAAGTAGGCATTTTTCTTCTTACAATAACAGTTAAATAAGTAAAGAGGTTGTGAACCAAAAACAAAAAGAAAGAGATAAAGGGTACCAAATATGATAGGTAGAGAAGCTAGAAGAACTTGACTTCTTGTTTTGCAAAAAAGTAAGCAATATTTTTAAATATATATAGTAATTTCTGTGAGCAGAAGAGACTTAAAGATTTTGGAAGAGGAGTTCTTTTTAAGGGTGGAGTTGAAAGAGGAGATTCATAGGATCCTAAAGGATTGGGACAGTGTTAATAAAGCTGATGATGTTCACCTCCAATGACTCCTATTTATACCCACCACAAATTGTCTGTTTCCTTCCCTCCTTATTTTGTTCCTACCCTTGTGGTACCCGGTAAAATTATTATCATGTGATCAGGAATTTACGGGTTCGAGCCATAAAAATGGTCTCTTGTAAAAATGCAGAGTAAGATTACATACAATAAGCTCTTGTGATCATGTCCTTTCTAAAACTCCGCGCATAGCGGGAGTTTAGTATACCGGATTGCCCCTTCCCACCCTGTTCTCTTTATGAAGCCCTTTCCTCTGTTTATTTTTACTTGTACATTATATTAAAATATTTTCTTATTAATAAATAAAAATAAAAATAAATGTTCTTTCCTAATTTACCCTTATCATTACCTACTTATTTTCCAAATTATTTTCCAACTTTTTGAAATGCTATTATTATTATTATTATGGGTATTATAATAAAATATATGCTTCATTTTGTTATTTTTTAAGAGGAGTGCAATCTCCGTTGTTAACAAGTAAAAGTGAACATAAAGGGCCTATCTTTTTTTTTCTCTTCCCTTTAATATTAAAACAAATATTTGTTTATTAGAATTATAGAAAAGTTATGATATATTTAAAGTTACGAGTTTTAAAAATATTTTTGTGATATCTGCTAACAATATTTCTTTATAAAGAAAACATGTTTATCGTAAATTAATATCGTTTCATTTTAAACGAAGATTCAAATTTGTATATTAGACCAACAATGAATTTGATGGGATGGATGTGATTTTTCTAACCTTAACCAATTGTCTTCTCTCCCCCCCCCCCCTCAAGGCCTTAAATAACCTTTACGTGGCACAAATTTGCATTTGAATTAGTCGGATAGTGGTACGCCGTACGAGATACTAAATGGCTAAAGACAGAATTTGTAAATTGGAAATGAAGTATAATTAATACTATATTTTCTTTTCAACTCCACCCTTGAAAAGAACTACTCCTATTTATACACACCAAAAATTGTCGGTTTCCTTCCCTCCATGTTCTCTTTATGAAGTATAATACTATAGCCTTTTTACTTTAGGTCAATTTTAAAATAATATTTTATTCGTAAAATCATAAAAATATCATAATATGTTTAACATCACAAATTTATGCATATTTTTTATATGTGGGCTAATATGTTTTTTAAAATATATTTTCAATCAAACAATATCATTTAAAATGAAACGGAACAAGTACTTACATTTGTATATTGGACTCATAATGAGTATGATAGCATGAATGAGAACATTCCCCCTTAATCAAATTTTTTAAATTCGAGTGTTGAAATGAAAAATTTCTTTGTAGAAAGCGTTTTCCACTTAAATAGGTACTAGATTGCGCAAATTTGGATTAGTTATGCAATGGTACCGAATGTTAAATGGCTAATAAAAGGATTTCTAAATGTCACGACCAAAAATTCCTCTGAAGGAGTCGTGATGACACCTAATCTCTAAAATTAGGTAAGGCCCAACACATACCGAAATGATAACAGATTCTACTAAACAACTATTAAATATGAACCAGAAATTTCTAAATAAGCCAATAGTCTCAACATGATACAATATCCCAAAACCGGTAGTATAAGTCATAAGTCTTTCTAAGAGTAACTATATATAATGAATACATTATTGTTCCGGAATAATAGAAAATAATGGAAATAAATACAACAGAAGGTGACTTTGGAGCCTGCGAACGTCTAGCAGGTGTACCTTGAAGTCTCTAGCCGCACAAGCATAAGTCTCAAAACCAACTCGATCCAAAGTACCTGGTTCTGCACAAAAATGTGCAGAAGCGTAGCATGAGTACATCACAATGGTACCCAGTAAGTATCAAGCCTAACATCGGTAGAGTAGTGACGAAGCTGGGTCAAGATACCTACCAGACATGTAAACCTGTGCAGGATATAACATAAAGCTAACAAGGAAAGAACATCAATTTAAGGCCGATAGTAGAAGGATTCCAAATTACATTCAACAGTGAAAATAATGGGAGCACGAATAGCAACGAAAAACAATTAAATAATTAAGCAACAACACAGTCGGGGTACGTGTGAGATATGAGTGTGTCCAAGCAAAGGAAACCGATGACAACTCAATCAATCAAATCATTTCTAATACACGAATTTCAACAAGAATTATCCCAAATATCACTTCTCGTAATCTCAGATCATAAGTCACATTCCCAACTTTACAAATAAGGCACCTTGTGCCCATATTTTTCTAAATCACTTTCGCACGGCAAAATCCACGTGCTACCCGGTACATAATATATGTGTCAAATGCTAATTAAGATGTTTAAGGGATTTATGTATATATTGTAAAGTAAAATTACAGTTTCTGAACCAAGGAAGAGATCAATGAGAAAATGAGTTTATTTTAGAAATTATTTGGGTGAAGAAAATAAAATTTTAAATTAAAAAAAGCATCGGATAAGCTACTGAATTTAATATAGAATTTATTAAATTAAAATATAATAACAATTCTTTTTAAGTAAAGTAAAACATCAGACATGGTAAGGAGATTAAGTTGAGAAATCAATTAAAGTAAAATATGTCAATTGTTAGAAATAGTAAAGTACCGAATGAAACGACGAGTTTTAACTTAAGAGTCACATAAGGTAAGCATGTTAATAATTCTTTTATTTAAAATCGTTATGTTACCAATAACTCAACAGGGTATGAGTTAATGACTCAGCGTAGTAAAGTCATCTTGAAAATCAATTCACCAAAATAATAGTAATAGGAAAGGAAATTAAAACAGGAAATGACAGCAAAACAGTAACTAATGAAATAACTCAATACTAGAAAACCAGTAAAAATCGGGAATACCAATCCCCAAAGTCTCGTATGAAAGAACTGAAACCAATGCAATACAACAAGGAATACAAAATACATAAATTGTTGCGGCGCGTAACCCGATCCCACCGTACAACACGATCCTCCCTTATTCCACCGTGTAAATATAAATAAAAATAAGTAAATATATATGTTGCGGTGCACAACCCAATCCCACCATATAATCACAGTCAATATCATAATTCTCCCTTATTTTACCATATCAATCCACCTTTATTTCACATGTTGCGGCGCACAACCCGATCTCACCGTCTCAATATAAATTCACCCTTATTTCACCATCCACCCTTATTTCACCTGTTACGGCGCGCAACTCGATCCAACGATATCAATATAAATCCACCATTATTCCACCTGTTGTGGCATGCAACCCAATCCAACCATATCAATATAAATTCACCCTTATTCCACCTGTTGTGGCGTGCAACGCGATCCACAAATAAATCAATTACAACAACAATCGAATACTTAATTTACAAGATTTTCTACAATCACAGGGTATGAGTACACGACAATGAAGGAATCACGTAAAAATCAAGGAACGCAACAAATATTTCAAAAAAAAAAACAGGACAAGTGAAGCACGTGACAACTGAGGTGTGAAATTATGACAATTAAGGCAAGTAGCAGATAAGTTCGGAGTCATGCAAGGTACTCAACAATTAAAAAGGTAACAAAATAATAAGGAAGGCAATAACTACAACTAAAGCATGTAAGGGATAAATAACAAGTACGGGGTAAAATAAGTGCTAACAATGTCAAATAAAGCATGTAAGGGTAGATTAAAAATGAGAGACATAACATGTCATGGCAATTCAATTAAAGGCATGGAAAGAGTCTAGATAACTTAAACCGGTCAAATACCACAATAGCCCGTGTACCCACTCGTCACATTGCGTATGCGGCTTTCACATAATACAAATAGCACAATCAACTCGAATCCTAAGGGGTAGTTTCTCTCAGACAAAGTAAGACAAAATACTTACCTCAAAGAAGCTAAACAAATACTCTAAAATGGCCTTCTTGTGTGAAACAATCTCCGATCGGCTCAAATCTAGCCAAAATAACTTAATATCATAAATAAAAATCATACAAAATAATTCTGGATAATAAAGTTTCGATCTTTAAAGAAAATCAAAAAGTCAACCCCCGGGATCGCACCTCAGAACCTGATAAAATTCATAAACCCGAACACCCATTCAATAACGAGTTCAACCAAACTAAAATTATTAAATTACGATATCAATTCGTTCTACAAATCATCATTTTACACTTTTGAAAGATTTTATAAATTTTTCCCAAATTCCCAACTTAATTCACTAATTAAATGATGAAAATAGCAAGGGATTCATCAGATACTATAAGATTCGGGTAGAGAACACTTACCCCAATGAATTGCTTGAAAACCCCACGAAAAATCTCCCAAAGCCGAGGTGTACAACTCAAAATATGGCAAAATTATCAAACCTTCGACATTTAAACATTCTGCCCCAGCCATTTCCGAATTTACGGACAAAGTTGGGCTTCTGCACCCTCGCTTTTGCGAGAAAAATCTCGCATATGTGGCCTTCACTTTCCAGCCCAAAATTGCGCACCGGTGAGCCATTATTCGTATATGCGATTGCGTGGGTACGATTACAACACCGCAGAAGCGGACAGTCTATTTAAGCCACAAATCCACATCTGCGATGGGCTCGCCGCAGATGCGGCCACACACATGCGTTCTCGAATCCGCAGAAGCGAAATTCCAGCCCAGGTCCAACATCACAGAAGCGACTGAACCATCACGAAAGTGGCTCCGCACATGCTCTCCAAAATGCACTGGTGCGACACATCAGAACCAGACCTCACCAAAAGCACAAAAACCATCTGAAACTCGTCTGAAACATGCCCGAGGCCTCCGGGACCCGGTCAAACATACCAACAAGTTCCATAACATAACACGGACTCGTGCGAGGTCTCAAATCACATCAAACAATGTTGAAACTATGAATCGCACCTCGAATCGAACTTATGAATTTTTAAATCTTTCAACTTCCAAAACTCGTGCTGAAATATATCAAATCAACCCGGAGTGGCGTCAAATTTTGCATGCAAGTCTCAAATGAAACAACAGAGCTATACCAACTCCCGGAATCAAAATCCGAACCCGATATCAATAAAATCAACTCTTGGTCAAACCTCTCAACCTTCCAATCATTCAATCTTCCAATTTTCGCCAAAATGTGGTGAAACCTTCTAGAAATATCCAAATGTGAATCCGAGCATAAGCGCAAATACGAAATCACTATCCATACCTAACGGAACCATCAAAACTCTGATCCGGGATGAAATACTCAAAATTCAAATTTGGTCAACTTTTCCTTCTTAAAACTTACTAGTTGAGAATTCTTCTTCTAAATCAATATTGAATAACCTGAAAGCCAAAACCGATGATTCAAACAAGTCATAATGCATCATACGATGCTGCTCAAGACTTCAAATAGCTGAACGGAATGCAAAAACTCAAAACGAGCGAATGGGTCATTACACTATATTGGAAAATGAAGACGTTTACCACTAAATCATCCTGCTAGTCTTTTTTATTTTTTTTATTATAAGTAATAATATCTTGAATCTCTTTGGCCTTACCTCACTATCTTCCACTCAAGCAGGGGTATATATGGATCAGGTTGGTTTAATTTTTATAAAAAACTAAACCAAACCAACTATATCGATTTAGATTGGTTCGATTTTGTCGGATTTTTGGGGGGTTTCGGATTTGTTTGTTACATTAATAATATGTCAATCTTACGTTGTTAAATTTTTTATAAGTAAATATATGTTTAATAAAAATTTAAAAAATTGACAAACATATGATCTATTAAAATATTCTTTTGGGAGAATTTTCTTAGTAGCACATAATAGTTATTTTTTGAGTTGTCTGACAATAACTTTTCGTTGATGTACATTTTCAAGGTTAACCAAATTTAATAATTAAATATAAAAATCAATATGATACCTAAATAATGATATGTTCTATTTAATTTTCAATTATCGAAATAACACTTCAAATTCGAAAAAAATATAAGAATTTAATAGATCTTGACATATGAATATGAAAGAACAAAGAGATTGACGCATTTCCATAACACTTGCTAAGAAAGTGATCATACAACACATTATTTAAAGTTAATAAAAATGGAGCACTTCATATTTTATTAAATATTACGTCCCATAAAAGAATCCCAAATATTTCTAGATATCTTTTTTTTTAAATTCTATATAAAGTCATTATAAAAATTATATATTATATATCGGTTTGGTTCGGATTTTTTACTCAATACCAAAGCAAATAAAACCAAAACTCGTCGGGTTTTTTAATCGGTTTGATTTGACTTTTTTATTCGGTTCGTACACCCATACACTCAAGTATGATTATGTTTTTTCTTTTTGTATATTCTTCCCTTTTTGGGTCAAACTAAAATTAGGCCAAACTCACATTTTGATGAGATGTGAATTTGGTTTTAAACCATTTATCTTGACTTGTTAACCACTAAGCAAAAGTGTCACTGGCTAAAGTATTCTTATCTTTGTCATTTGCATCATTGCCCAACTTTGAGATGTTTTACTAAATTTTTTGGAACTCTTTAAATTTGAAAAATTGTCCATTTCACAAAAAGAAATTAGTAAGTTGCCTCAGATAATGCTTTTCCAAATTCTGATAAGATAAATTATCTTTTTTCTTAAAGTAGAAGCTCTGCTGACTTAAGAGAACTGCTCTTTTCCATTTTCTTTCATGTTATGTTTATTGTTCCCAAATCAAATGAAGAAATTGTGATAATATTCGAACTTCATCATTCTTGCTTCGTCGTATGTTTTTCCAGCAAAGTTTGAGCATAAAATTCTTTGGCTAATAATACATGATGGTAAGTGGTAACAAAATCATTGTACCTTAACTAATATTCAAAGAGAAAAAAAATGTTAATTAATTTTATTTATGTGACACTCTTTCTTTTTAGTCTGCTAAAAGAATGACATATTTTTATTTACAAAGAATTAAACATTAAATTTTCTATAACGTTCTTAAAGACATGATTTTATTGTTACACAAATATCATGATATGTTTAAGATCACAAATTTTAAATATTTATTTTTGTAATTAAATCCCATACCCAATCAAATATAAAATGAAACGGTAGAACTACTAATTTTTGGCCTCGTGAAAAGTATATGTACTGTGAAAATGCATAAGTTAATCTTTATTCTCATCCAACTTGTGAGAATTTCTTTGTTTCGATTTGAGTTTTTGCTTGATACGTTAGTTGACCCAACGATGCATGTTTCGATTTGAGTTTTTGCTTGATACGTGCTTGATACGTTAGTTGACCCAACGATGCATGTTTCGATTTGAGTTTTTGCTTGATACGTTAGTTGACCCAATGATGCATGACATGGATGCTAAATAATTAGTGCTCATCGTTGTGCTTATGACTCCTTGATTTATTCAAATAAGATATTTTTAGAAATAATCATTTTTATTAATAATTGTATTCCAAAGTTTAGAAGATACAACTAAAAGAACACAACCATCCACAGTTGTGGTTGGATGGGTAGAATCTTTTCACGCTTAATCACGAATCTCGGGTTTGAGTCATAAGAAGGGAAAAAGTTCTAGTAGAGCACGCCTCCCCCTTTAATTAAATTTACAAGGTGTAAATGTAACGACTCGGCCGGTCGTTTCGAGCATTTGCACTTCCTTCGGTAGTTTGAGGGTATGAGTAACTTTGTATGATGTATTATGACTTATGTGAATTGTCGATTTTGGTTTTCAGGTTATGCGGAATCGATTTGGAAGAATGAATTTCAAGATTTAAGCTTTAAGATGGAAGAGTTGACCAACTTTGACTTTTGTGAATTTGACCCCGAAACGGAGTTTTGATGGTCATGTTAGGTCCGAATGGTGATTTTGGACTCGGACGAATGCTCGGATTTACATTTGGATGTCCGTAGAAGGATTTGGCACTAATTGGCGAAAGTTGAAAATTTAAAGGCTTGGAAAGTTCATAAGTTTGATCGGAAGTTAACTTTGTGGATATCAAATTCGGATTTTTGTTCCGGGAATTAGAATAGCTTTGTTATGTCATTTGGGACTTGTGTACAAAATTTGAATTTATTCTGAGTTGATTTAATATGTATCGGCGCGAGTTTTGGAAGTTGAAAGTTCAAGTTCATTTTAGTTCGATTTGAGGCACGATTCATCGTTTCGATGTTGTTATGTGTGATTTGAGGCCTCGAGTAAGTCCGTGATATGTTATGGAACTTGTTGGTATATTCGGACGGGGTCCCGGGTGAGTTTCGGACGAGGTTCAGATCATTTTCATTTCATGTTGCATTGTTGTAGGTATGCTCGTTCTGGTGCTTCCGTAACTGCGGAAGAATGGGCGCAGATGCAATTCCGCATATGCGGACAGTTGGTCGCAGAAGCGCAAGCAAGCTTGGTTGGAGAAGATCACAAAAGCGGAAATTGGGGCGCATCTGTGACCCCGCAGAAGCGATGGTCTTGGGCGCAGAAGCGAGATGAAGCGCAGAAATGCGTTTGGCTTCGCACTCGCGGTTGCGCAGAAGCGGATGGAGATCCGCAGGTGCGAGGGATGGGCTAGCTGGTGGAGGATCGCGTGTCGCAGAAGCGACTCTTGTGCCTGCAGAAGCGGAAATGACTGGCAGAAGCTTTAAATCGAGGGTTTGGTCATTTTGTTCATATTTTGAGATGTGGGACTCTGACTGAGGCGATTTTAGGAGGCAAATTTCATCACAATGATTGGGTTTTGAGCTGTTCGGAGGTCGGTACGTGCGAGATGAAATTGCGAAGCATCGTTTGGCTTGCTCGGCATTGGATTTAGCTTGTTTGAGGTACGTAACACTTCTAAACTTGGTGTTGAGGGTATGAAACCCCGAATTTTGTGTTATATGTTTGTTATTGAGGTAACGCACATGCTAGGTGACAGGCATGTGGGCGTGCACTGTGTGAATCGTAACTCCATTATTTCTGTGGTACTGAGCAGTTACCTGAGCTTATCCGTAACCATGAAATCTCTATGTTTTAGAGCTATTGAGTTGTGATCCATGTTAGAAACCATGTCTAGGCGACATGCTTATTATGTTGGGACCCACTGAGGTCATTACTATTGTTGAGTTATTTGCTTACATTACAATTTCATACTTAGTGATGTTCATTCATTTCATATCATATCTCAGTCTATGTTGCTATATATTGACACATCATATCATCATTTTTGTGCTAGTTTCATGGCATTGTGGGCCCGAGAGACTGGAGAGATTGATGACTGAGTGAAGCCGAGGGCCTGATTGTGAGGTTATTGATACTATGACACGTGAGTTGTCCGTGCAGTACGTGAGTTGTGTTTGAAGATCCAAATATTGATACTATAGCACGTGAGATGTCTGTGCAGCACGTGAGTTATCTGTGCAGCACGTGAGTTGTCTGTACAGCACGTGAGTTGTCCGTACGGTTTATAGCGCTTGTGCTGAAGGATCCCCTCCAGAGTCTGGACACACACCCAGTGAGAGCAGTTGATTTATATTGAGGGATGGATCTTCCCTGGACATGGATCTTGTCCGAATCTTTTATACCTGGGGATGGATCTTCCTTGGACAAATGCGAGCTTTGTCTCGCAAATGCGAGGCCGCAGGTGCGAAAATGCTTGGCAGAATACATAAAATTGGGTTTTAGCCATTTTTACTCATTTTTACCCATATCTATATTCATCATTTATTTCGGATTTAGATGGAAGAAATTACAATTTTTGTAAAACTTTCCAAAAACGAAAAATTGAGATTTGAAGGTCCATTTGACATCGAAATTAGGTAATTTTTATATGGTTGGACTCGTCTCAGAACGGGTGTTGAATTTTGAAATGAATTTCGGATTTTAAACCGGAAAATTAGTAAATTCATATGGAATTAATTCCTACGATTTTGTATTGAGTATATTGAATTGTTTATGACTAGATTTAAAGATTTCGGACACGAATTCGCGAGGCAAATATTTATTGGATTCTTGAATTTGATTGCAAAGTGAGGTAAGTGTCATGGTTAACCTTGACTTGAGGGAGTAGGACTTATTTGTCTGTTTGCTACGTGATTTAATGTGCGGGTACAACATATATGTGAGGTAATGAGTACTTATGTGTTGTGGTTGAGTCAAAGCATGCGGGTGGAATTTATTTATTGTGAATAATTGCCTATTTAATTAAGATATTCCTGCTCAAGATTATTATTGATTATTTGATCATTATTCGTGAAATTATTATTCATTTAATTATTGTTGAATCTTTTGGAAGGTGAAGTCGGTATTCTAATATTGAATTGATTGATAAGTGTATATCCCCGCATTTAAATACTTTTCTAAATCTATATTATTATTTTTATGGTAAGGAAGAGTGTAAAAGCACGAAGAGTGATGGCGTGCCATTTTTATTATTTATAATATCATTGTTAGGGTAAGGAAGAGTATAAAAGCACGAAATGTGTTGTCATTCTATTTGTGAGTGTAAAAGCACGAAGAGTGATGCCGAGTCATTTTTAGAAAGTGTAAAAGCACGAAGGGTGATGCCGTGCCAAATGAGAGTAAAAGCACGTTCGCATGTTCCTAAGTGATAATTCTCCTGCTGAAATTATTATATCAACCCCTTTCGCATGTTCCCTCCCAATTTATAAATTGTTATTTATTGTTTTATTGTTGCTTCATATTTGTATATATTGTACAGGTTGTTTACGTATGTGTCCTGTCAGAGCCTCGTCACTACATCGTCGAGGTTAGACTCGACACTTACGGAGTACATGGGGTCGGTTGTACTCATACTACACTCTGTACTTTTTGTGCAGATTTTGGAGTTGGTCACAGTAGCGTACCATAGACGTGCTCGGATTCAGCTACTCAGAGAAGACTTGATGTATAACTGCACAACGTTCGCAGTTCTTAAGTCCCCTTCTATTTTATCTCAGGTGTGTATTATCTTTCAAACATCTTGAATTTTATTCAGACCTTTATTTGTATTATTCTAGTAGCTCGTGCACTTCTGACACCAGATTCAGGGATGTATTTTGATAATTCGGTATTTATGGTCTTCCGCACTTTATTTCAGTAATTGACTTCTATTTAATTAAATTTTCTTAAAAATAGTTAAGATTATTTTAACGTTGGCTTGTCTGGCAAGTAAAATATTAAGAGCTATCACGATCCTAAAGGTGAGAATTTCGGGTCGTGACAAGCTTGGATTAGCACAGTAACAGATATTATCGGTTCTTTGGGTACTTATGATGTGGTGAACCTCTACAAGTGTTTTGTGGCAATGCTCTTGGGTTTTGGCGACCTGCGTGACTTGGTTGAGTTAGAGGGATTTGGTTCTAATATTTGGGTTATGTGCAAATTGATTTCATAGTATTCTCAATGATTTGTATCACGGATCGAGGTGGATATTTCCTACTAGCGTGAGGAACATATTGCGTATTAGGATTTTCTCTTGGATGAGATCAAGTGGAAAGTTTCTGACTGATTGGGTATGTATTGTGCTGGCTACTCAGAGTTGATCATGAGATTCTTATGCTTTTCATATGATGGCATGATAGATGCGACGTGTTGTGTTGGATCGAGATTTGTATGTGCAAGGTCGCGGTTCAGTTTTGAAAGGGAGGTCATGCATTCTTAGGCAGCATGGGCGGTTTCTAAGGTTTAGATGAATGCTATAACTATTGGGTATTGCCTGAGGAAAGTGTACATTTCAGAAAGGGCACTGTGTTTTGACTTGCGGATGCTTTAATGATATTGTGGTACTCGCATGGTTGATCGACTAATGATATTCAGATTTTACTATGTGGCACGGAAGAATTATGGAAGTATTCCTCGTGGGATGATCGTATATGAGAGATGTGTTAAACATTCGTGCGGTGGAGTTGTGAGCAGATATGGTGATTCGTGTGTTCTATGAATTTGGAGAGTAGGAGTTCTCAGAAATAGAGTGTTTCATGATTGTGGACTGCGAAGTTGTGGTCAAGGCTAGCCGTATGATGGTATGTGTTATGTTTAGGCCATTGCAAACTTTTGGAGGGTTAATTATCTATTTGTGGATGACCGGAGTTGATTTGGGGGACCATTGGTAGGCCTAATGAGGATGTGTATCCTACACCGAGTCGGAATTGTTGACTCAGCACGGTTAGTGTTGAGGGGTGAGTCAGTTGGTTAGAGTTGAGCTTGTTCGTGTTCTGATATGTTCTATGAGTTATTCTTCTATGCTACGAGGAGTTGCGATTTGTTGGTTATATGCACACATAGTGCAGTCCTATGTGGGCCTTATAGTGGAATTTGAGCGAGATGGATATTAAGGTGTTGAATGATTGATTGCCCATTTGGTTATGTTCGCTTCGTACTGTGGTATATTATGCTATTTATGTCACACCCCGAGCCTGGGGGGCGAGACCATCACCCGGTGCTTCATTTATCCTCACGTACCAACTTGCGACTAAGGGACTCTAGATATAAAATGTCATACTTTGGCCATGGGATCACATTGCAAGATAATTTGCGAAGCAAAATATAAAACTGAACGAAAACTAACGCTGACTAAACATCAATATAAAGCTGGGCCAACAAGGCCGTCATAACTACTACAGCTCACAAACCAACAACATATACATACAAGGCCTACAAGCCCAACATACTGCACTAAGTAACAGGTTATGTCTACAAGCCTCTACTGATGGATGTACCGTGATCGAAACAGGGCCCCGACCTACCCATAACCTATATACATATATACACAATATGTACACAAAATTTATAGACCCGGTAACTCTGAAGGACGTGGAGCTTACCGATAAAGATGAACTCGGGCAACACCTACTGAGGAGGTCTACCCGCCTGTCTGTCTGAACCCACACGCATGAAATACAACGTCCCCAGAGAAAGGAACGTCAGTACGAAATAATGTACCGAGTATGTAAGGCAAAAGAATAACTGAAAGCTGAAACTAAACTAATAATATAATAACTGAAAGTAACTGGGAGTCAAAGATAATCTGAAGATATGCTTACCTACTGATACTGACTCAACTCTCTCAATATAGTAAGTAAAATAGATATCCGACCTTATAAGGCTCGGTATATATACAACTGTGTTGCCGTAGTAGGCTCTCTCATAGGCGCTCGGCCATAATAGGCTTTGTATCTCAGCCAACTAGGCTCGCTCATAGGTGCTCGTCCACAGTAGGCTCGGTATATAACTTACCATCTGATCAGAGGTTGCCCAATAGGGCCCTGCCCATCGATTATAGCTTTATGGTAATGAAAATACTGTAATATTGTATATATAGGCTCTCTACTATCTTGACTAGAAGAAGACAATACTCAATTAAATATGAAGTCTCGATAAGAAGAATACTGTAATTTATGAGACTAAGATAATGTATATAAATTCAGGAGTATGAACTTCTCCTTATGCCTCGTTACATAAGCAACTTTTGCTTATTTTTGGGTATATATTAGACGGGTGAGGATTTGAAGTTCAAGTTGGATTTTTTTCCTTCCTATACAATATTTGAAACTTATTTACCAAAATTGTCCTAATTTTGTTTATTAGGACAATTTATGGCTTCTGAATTCCTATCAAATTCATAGATATCTTAGTTACTGGATTCTACTAAAATATCTGTACATATTTAATAAATTTCTTAATATAAATATATAGTCTAAGCAAAAGCTAACCGAGTCATTCGAACATGTATCCTATACTTTAGCTCCGCCTCTAATATATATTACTTGGGTCAGACTTTTATTTGAAGTAAACTAAACAACTTATTTAATGTCCAAGTGATAAGAACTTAAATGAACTTGAACTTTCAACTTCCAAAACTCGCGCCAAAATATATCAAATCAACTCGGAATAAACTCAAATTTTGCACACAAGTCCCGAATGACATAACGAAGCTATTCTAATTCTCGGAACTAAAATCCAAATCCGATATCCACAAAGTCAACTTCCGGTCAAACTTATGAACTTTTCAAGCCTTCAAATTTCCAACTTTTACCAATTAGTGCCAAATCCTTTTACGGACATCCAAATATAAATCCGGGCATACATACAAGTCCAAAATCACCACCCGAACCTAACGAGACCATCAAAACTCCGTTCCGGGGTCAAATTGACAAAAGTCAAACTTGGTTAACTCTTCCATCTTAAAGCATAAAGCTTAAATCATAAAATTCATTCTTCCAAATCGATTCCGCATAATCTGAAAAGCAAAACCGAATTCATTCTTCCAAATCGATTCCGCATAATTTGAAAAGCAAAATCGACGATTCACATAAGTCATAATATATCATACAAAGCTACTCATGCCTCAAACTACCGAGCGAAGTGCAAATGCTCGAAACGACTAGTCGGGTCGTTACATCCTCCCCCACTTAAATATACGTTCGTCCTCGAACGTGCCAAGAGTTGTTCCAAAGCCATCAAATCGTTGTGTAACCTTACCATGCACATACCTGGGGGTGATCCCATGTCACACTAATCTATATAAGCCCGACAACATAACATAATTGAAGATCATTACTCCAACCTTAGACCATAAACCTTAGAATCCAGTTTCTACATCCAGAATTCCTTACAATACCCAAATCTCACACCTACACAATATATAAGTCTGAACAAGCTGTATCGAGCCATAACCATAACCCAAGATGTAATCACATGATGTACCACACAACTCAGATGCTTACAACAATAACTTTTGACCGCAACAGCTGCTCAAAACACACCCAATACCGGTAATGAACCTCATATCAAACTAAACCTCATTCTAAAACCTTCGTACACTACCAATGATGAAAGAAACACGCAGAAATTCGTAACCACTTATCAGACCAACAAGTCATGGAACTCTCCCTCCTTCGACAAGAACTATAGCCAATTTCTAAGGCGACTTCCGATATTATCCTCCATACATGCTGCAATCAAATCCGATAGCACCCATCCTAGATCCGACGACCTCATATTATCAAATACAAGTTACTCCATTGACATGTCACACCAACACTATCCGGGGCCACAAAACGTGCAATCCGCGCACCAAAACGCAATAATTCAAGTTTACTCAAACATAGAAAATGACTCAAATGATAGAACCGTCCTGCGAGCTCAACAAATACCGCCACAACGAAATGCTAAGGACCCATCACACACCATAGAATCATAACACACGAATCTAACACTAAGGTTCATATCTTAACATAAAATCGTTGCAATGCGTGACCCCATCCAAACACTGGTCCATATGAAATACCTCAAGCTACCATGCTCAAAATCAATAACTACACGCAATTCGACCTCAAATACCCGAAGTGTATGACCATAACCACAGAGAAGTAAATTGTTACATCTCGCATTTTCGTACGTTAAAGTTTCGTCGTAAGTTAATCAACGGAAGTTTGGGAATGAGGTTATTTTGGGATTATAAGCATTATGTTATTTCAAACAAGTGATGAGTAAATTCGTGAAGGTGAGAGGGTAAACAAATCGAAGAAAATGAATTTCGTCAAAGTTTGACATTTTGGGATAAAATACGGCCTGAGCTAAAATACCCGATATTTATGGATTAGTGCCATAAAAGGTACCACATGACCATGATAGGAAGGTATATAAAGTGTGTTAAGAGCGAGTAGTATTTAAATTAATTGTTAATTATGTGGGTAATTGGATAATTATTGATTTGAGTAGGAAGTTAACAAATTAATTAGAAGTTGTGGATAATTATTTTGAGATTTGGATAATTATTAAGGGGGAAACTATCCACGTGGGGGGTATGGAAGTGTGGCAACAAATTTCCAACTAATCAATCCTAAGGAGGTGGTGGCATAAAATAAATCAAACATGGATAATTTGAGTCATTGTTGCTGGAATAACTATTGGGAATGAATATATTTTCCAATGATGAAAGTGGATGCGTGAGTTTATGCATCAGAAAGGAATCCAACAAATGTTAATGTTTTTTTTCAAATCAAAGTTAACAGGAATTTTGCACAAAACCATATCCACCAGTGACCAAGAACGCAAGTGATGATGCAACAACTATTAAAGCAGTTTTGACGTCAAATAAATTAGCTGCAAAAGTGCTGCAGCTTCGCATTGCATGACGAAGCATACAAACCTTTGATTCGGGACGTGTGTTAGAGGGATTATCAAGAAAATCGGCTCAAGTATGTTAAGGCTAAGCCCTTCCTTCATGTTGCCATGATCTCGTAATTACATATGAACAAAATTTCAAAATAAGAGGCTAACAGCTTGTTTGGATGGTTGCTACATATCGTTTCATAATGTATTGTATTATATTATATTGTATCGTTTGATAAATATAATATTTTGATAGATTGTATTGTTTGTCCTCGTTTTATGATATCACGCACCAGCAATATAAAAAATAAACTTGCAATATTATAAAGAAAAACTATGATACAGGGTAAAAGCATTATATAAAAAGGTAGGATAAATGATAAAATAAAATTATTTAATAATAATAAAGGGTGAGATGAGAGAAAAATATAAGGTAACGACGTGATCACACCAAATCGGTCATTACATAAAGTGGCACATTTCGTCGTTACACAACGACGGATTTAACGATACGATACAATAAAATTTAAGTAACATTCAAAACAAACATCGTATTTAAAGAAACAATACGATACAATACAATAGGTACCAACCATCCAAACAAGCTGTAAGGGAAACACCTCTAATCTTAAGATATGATCCAAAACGATCATATCTTTACATGAAAAAATAGCTAATTTTTGATTATTTTTGAAATTGTGACTATTTTTCAATTACCAATTGTAAATCTGGCTATTTCTAAAAAAAATCGCAAAAAAATTCGAATACCAAATGACAAAAGACAAAAAATGAATTACCTAGGAAATGTGACACCCAAGCGAATTTTACATCGGCAAAACACGTAAGAGATATTGAGTATATAAATAAATAAACTTTAGACTCTAGTGACATATTTTAAGATCGTACGAGTCTAGGTTCAAAGCGGACTATATCACTAATGGACCGAGCGAAATGTCAAACCAAAAGTATTCCCCATGAGCTACTTGATGCTACATGTAATTGTTCCAACGCAAATTCATGCACGTCCATTTAGTCACCAATTATATATCCCATTTAAGCCATGGGACCCATTTCTTTGTTCTAAAAAGACACTACGTATCTATCTCTGAAAATACCTTCACTAATATAAGGGAGGATATATCTCCCAAAGATGACCCCCACAACCCTCTTCACTATCTTTTATCCAAGTGGCAACAAGAAAAATGTTTCTCTTGTTTTTAAAACTGTGGACTAAGTACATATATAAATGATAACATTATTAGTCACTATACTATATACAAGTCACGTCTCTATCAACTTTAGGGTTCAAAAAGAAGGGAGGGAAATCGTTATCTCAAACTTTCACTTCTTTTAGATTCTTTATTCCAATGATTCTAATCAAGAAATGAACAAGTAGAAGAAGATAATGTTTTATCCATTTGCACTAAAGGGTTCTTCCCACTAAGTGTTATAAAGAAATATATCTTATTTGGTTGGTCGTGAGCGGAGATGCTAATTTGTGCATGTACACTATACTAGGAGGACCAAGATAACTTTTGTTTAGTAAATGGAAAGGTGATTTTATTGGAGAAATTTTACTATTTTAGTGTAATTGTCTGACCTTCGACTAAGGTTGTGTGGAATATCAAGAATCCTCCATTCTTGACCAGTAATCTCTTGTTCGAACTCCGATTATAAAAAAGTTTTTGTTAGGAAGCAATTTTTCCTTTAATGATATTTACGTGGCACAAGTTCCAATTAGCTGAAGCCTTATTCGGATACTAGATACCGAATGAAAAATCAAAAAAAGAAAACCCAAAAAAAGTTATGTGGTGTGACCAAAACAAAAGGTTGGTACGGATGAGAGTTGATTTTACAATTTTTGACAATTTATACGACCAAAATCAACTTGCTTCTCATCCACTCGACTTGAAGAATTAATTGCTTTTTATTTGATGAATTCAACAATTGCAGACTAGTCAAACATGAATCTCAGTTAAAATTAGCATATCAACGATGTGCTCCATTAAATATAAATAAGAAGTTCATAGAGCTCGTATACAAGAGAATAAAAATTTCATGACATTGGCTATAAGATCAATTTATCAAACAGAACAATGCTTCACAGGGGCGTATCCGGGGTTTCCTTGGGGCACGTGAACTCATGTTCCTACCCTAAATTATTTATAGTAATGTTATAGTTTTTTTTAAAATATTTAAATATATGTGTACGCACTCATACTCAAAGTATTATATGATGTGATGATTATTGAGTGTACTTTTCTAGGTGAGGTTGTAAGTTCAAATCATATGTCAATCATGTTGTTTTTTTCTTCTTCTTTTTTCTAGAAGTAGACACCCACGGGAGATGGGCGTGTCTGGTGTTATTTTTTGCATACTAATTAAGTACTTTTTTTTTTTATTTCTTTTTTTTGTTTGGTTTATTATTTCAAAATTTTCACACATTGAAATTCCTATTCTTCTTTTGTCGCTGTAAAATCTTATATGATTAAAAAAATAAGTATAATAAATATAATCAATGGGTTTAACTGATCTCAATATTTTCAACATGAAAAATAGATATAGATATAAGAACATTACTATTTTAGAAAAAATATTTTTGAACTTATAATTCCAAAAGTGCAATGGGTACGCAATTATAAGAACTAAAGGTTGAACTCGTAAAATTTATATTACGGATCCACATCTTCTTAATAGTGCACCCGTCCTACCAAAATTTTGGATCCGCCTATGATGTCTCACAAGCTTAATTAAAAGGATATGATAACATGATAATTGTGAATTACTTAAAAAAATATTAAACTCAATATCTAAGCTCTCTTTCGAGAGCCTCTTTTATTGGGTTTGACAACCTCGGTTACAAGGCTGAATATGATAAATAGCAATTAATATTCTATTAAAATTACGGAAATATTCTTAAATTTATGGAAAATATAGTTTTAAAAAATTATTTACGTGAAAAAAGACCAAATGTTGAAAATGAGATGGAGAGGGAGTTATGGGGGTGAGTGTTGTGAATAGTATCTATGATATTACAAGAATGTCAGAGATAAAATAGTACTCCCTCCGGTCCATAATAAATAATTTTTTGACATCTTTGTTTTGGTCCAAAACTTGTGTCCTTTTACATAATCAAGAAAAAATTAACTTTATTTTTTCAAACTTTGCCCTTATTTATGTATCCCAATGTGTCGAGTTTTTTTTTTTTTACCCAATGTATCGAGTTAATAATATGCATATTTTAACTAAAGGTAATTTAATCAAAATATATTTTTTCTCTAGAAATTAATATTTCCTTAAGAGTTGTGCTAAAGGCCAAAGAATCATATATTATGGACCAAAAGGAGTAATATCTTGATCAAATCAAAATTGCCTATAAGTTGAAAATATTTTAGTTGAAAATGACCAATTTATTACTTTTGATTGATTTGTTTTGATCGTATAAGCACTTTTGATATATGCTTAGAAAACACATATATAAATCAAAACATTGTTTATAAGTTAATTTGACCAATGTAGGAATCTCTTTTAGATAATGGCATCACAAGTGGTAGAAAGGTATGGTTATGAGTAAAAGAACGAATTATAGTTGACCATTTCAACAGCTAATAGTCACGTTTGATCGAGATAAATGGCGTAGCCACCCTATGTCAAGGTTGATCAAGCGTACATCAATCACCGAAAAATTATATTGTGTATATAAGTTAAATATTATTTTATATGGTTATATATATATGTATACGGTCAAAATCGGGCATGTCCGATTTCATATGCACGAGGAGTTACCTCGAGAGTAAGCTCGTAATAGATCAGGCTCGAGCTCCATGGCAGAGTATGGATCATGAAAATCAAAGTGCTCGCTGAAGATCGACACCGAGCATAATAATGGAATGGCGAGATATTAGCAACCGTCCGAAAATCTCGGCAAAAATCCCGGAACAGATTGAATCAAGCGGTTATTGGCACCAATCATGGGATTTGTTTCCGTTATTAAATTGTACCTTATTTAGGATTCTTCTACTACATAAAGAGGGATCCCATTCATTTGTAAAGGGGATTGGACTGATAAGAATATACACAAACGATGCTCTTTATTTCACTTACTATCCATTACTGTTCATCATTGTTTATTTTCTGTTCTTTACTGTTCTTGTTACCCAACCTCGAGACCATCTCGAATCGAAGTCGAAAGCATTGCTAGAACACTGGTTCGATTTGTTTTACTATTCAGATTATCTATTCAATTCATCATTTATCAATTGATATTTGATTAAATCACGTATCTTTAACACCACTAAATAAGTTTAATTGTTACTCGAATTTTAGGACAAACAATATAATATTTAGAACACCCTTAACACAGTTGAGGGGCATGATGTGATCAGCTAATTTTTTACCGCGCTTGAATATTTCCCGCTCCCATCTTCCCACGCGTGTCCTCACTCTTTGTCCCCCACACTTTGTCCCCACTCCACTTTCCCTTGCCCCCACGCTTGCCCCCACGCTTGCCCCCATGCTTGTCCCTCATTCACCTTCCTCACTTACAAAAATGCACCATCTCCACAATTCCAGAAAAGGAAAAAAAAAGTTCATGCCTCCCTCTTCACTCATCTTCCTCATCCTCTACGCTCACCCAAAATGAGCTTTACAAACCCCCAAAAATCCAGTTGAAAAATCAACCCCAAAACAACCCCAAATATCCATTAAAACTACTCTAAACTCAGCTTGAAACAACCACAAAACAGCCCCTCTAAACTCCAGCAAAGTCCAGCAGCTTTTTAGATACAAAAAATACCAAAAATCAGCCTCCAAAACAGATCCAGAACAGCCCAAAAACGAGCTGGAAATCCACCCCGAAACCAGCCCTCATCTCAGTCCAAAAATGACTCCAAAACAGCCTCGAACAACCTCCTGAAACGCAGTAAAAGACCAGCTGCGAACAACCCCAAAATCCAGCTCTAATACAATTTGAAACTCACCCAAAACAGTCCCAAAATTACTCAAAAACGTAGCTGAAATCAATCTCAAAACACAGAAAAATCAGCACATAAAACAGGACAAAAACAGTCCCAAAACAACCCTATAAACTTCAGCTAAAATCATTCTCGAAATTCAGCTGAAAGCAGCCCAAAACATCTACAATCCGAAAACCACCACGAAAGTTGTCGTCCTTCAGCCAAAACCAGTAGCTCCTCCTTACTCTGTTAATCACTACAAACGAGCCGAGGTTGATTCCGGTTCGATCGAGGTCTTGTTCGAGGTTTACGGTTCCGATCCTGTAAGCTTGGTATTGATGTGTTCTAAACAGGCGTGGCTAATAGCTATTGATTTTGTACGTGAAATTTTATTATAAATTGAAGAAAGTGTCCTATTGAGGTGCATTCTCAATCCTCCCTCTGTTATTTTGCTCCTTTTTTAAATTCGTGTGTAGTTTTTGCTATAAGATTTGGATGAATGGTGATGCTTTTTATTTAAATATATGTGTTTGTTTATGAGAAGTTCGTTGCTGATTTTTGTTTAAATCTGCTAATGGGTTGCTTATTCCTAGATTCTAGTTCTTATTGTTGTTGAAAACCTAATGCATTTGACCTTTTTGTCTTACCTATGTTGTATTTATACATCTTATTCTACACCTTTTGTTACTTGATTTGATATGAAGAATTAAAGCAACACAGATAAAAGTGGTGTTAACTTTGACGAATTGGTGATATGATTGTACGGTGTAGGAGTAAAATATGTATAAACCTTAGTGTCGGGACTTGTACCAAAGTAAGAGCAACTGACTGGTATTTGGGATATAAATGTGATGAACTAGCATAAAGTGACTAATATCTTGAGACAGGAGGAGTAAATAGCTTTAGGCGCGATTAATAATTCATCGTGATCATGGGTACGGTTCCCGTGGCATAGTCACGATACGTAAATCCCAATTCGAGTGTATCTTTCACGTGACTCGACCATAACTCCAAATCAATTAATAATAAAAATCAACATGTTGTAGGTCGCGGGTATGTTTCACGTGACGCTATTCGCAATATGTACAAAAACAATAAGCGCGTGACATCGCGACTTATTTAAATATACTCCATAAATTCTAAAAGCAATTATCCCAAGTGACGACTCTGAATACCTAAATAATCTCATTCCGATTAATGTCACTTTAATTGGAAAAACTCCTCTATCCCTTTGGAAAAAAGGAAGTGTGACAGCTTCTCCCGAGTTAACAAAATTCCTTACCCGGTCTTCTAGTTTCGCGGAATTTAAACGGAGTCAAATTTCCTCGATTTGGGATTTAAAATAAACCGGTGACTTGGGACACCATAAATTATCCCAAGTGGCGACTCTGAATACCTAAATAATCTCATTCCGATTAATGTCACTTTAATTGGAAAAACTCCTCTATCCCTTTGGGAAAAAGGAGGTGTGACAATGGACACGTGTGATCAGCTTTCACCTTGATATTTTTGTTACAGTTTTTTTCTGAATTGTCAATCTGTTTGTTATATTTGTTTTGTACATAATCTTGGGACTCGGACCAGTTTGTGTGTACTTCAATTAATTTCATCGGTATAACTACTATTTCTTACCAACAAATGTATTGAATAATTTTATTCATTAAAATTTGAACATATGGGAAGAAATGAAGAATTAATACATTTCGCGCCTCTTTTACTACAAAGTGTCCCTCTTTTATATATGGAGAGAGATTAGAAAACTGGGAAGTTATAAAGATTAGCTATGATATGCGCAATTGAAAAAATCAAGCATTAACTTTGAGTAATCCATCTTAAGCAAGTCAAAATACAAGGTGACATTATTAAAAAAAAATTGAATTGAAGGATTTAATCTAAAGTTTACACCAGTAAGGCATTAGCTACAAAAAAGCATCGTTGACCACTTGGCCTGCTTCTGTCAAGAGACTTCTCAAATATCTTCTTTCTTTTTTTAATTCTCACCTGGTGTTCGGTACATGCATTGGGATTTGACTAAATCTGACATCGCACCGTAAAGTTCCATACTTGAGGATAAAGCGCTCCCTAACAAAGGTGATTTCATACCTAGGATTCGAACCAGAAATATCTGATTAAGAATAAATGAGTAATTACCAGTCCACCACAATCCTTGTCAGTGACTTCTCGAATATCTCCTCGTTCTTGGAACTCTCTAGAGTAATTCAAGAATTTTATGAAATCATATTGAATATCTTTATAAACAAATTAAACGTGTGATATCATGTACTAGCTTTTAAGCATTTAGGATACACATATGTGCTTATCATACGCTAATCTTTAATATCGCGTCAAATTATTTAAATTATTTTATTTTAAAAAACTAATTTATTTACTCCATATTGACATATTGTGACCCAATATTCGGTAGCGAAGATACCTTGTCACAATTGATGTCATTTAGAACTGTTGAAGTGTGTAATAATCTAATTTAAAATTTAAACTAACTAATTTATAGTAATAAATCGATATAATTTGTCCAAATTCTTGCATACGCTATTATATAAAAGAAGTCGAACCAATATTCAAAATTCAAGAACCATGCCACTCCTTAGTAAAGCTTAAGGTAGTCACTAGAATTCTCGAGTTCGAGTTCTTTGCGTGAAGAGTATTTTATTTTTAATGTGAAATTTTTTAACATGAATTTAAATTTAATCGGGTTTTAATATAGGTACTAGACATTGAAAACAAAAAAAAAACTTAAGGTACTCTGCCATAAAATTTTTAGGCAAAGTTATAGGAACCAAATTTTGTGGAATACACCACTCTTCACGTGGCCAAAAGGAAATGAATTAAAGATTTGGGAAAAAGCCAACTACTTTCATATGATATTCACGTGTCTGTACCTTTTGGCCAACTTTAGTTATACAGCAAGTTTCTCTACAAAGCTATTACTCCAATTTGTCATCATCTACCCATTTAATAAAAAGTGATAATGACGTTCACGACGTAAATATTACTATATATAATTATCTTTTATCTTTTAGAGAATATAAGTGTAATTCGTCGATAAGAATATCAACTAAGATTATCATCTTATGGCAATTAAAAACAATGATTATTTTTATATTTGATGCAATATAGTTTGAGACGAATTCGTGCAATTTATTAGGTTAAAATTAAATTTTGGATTATAACAAATATGGTATCAACACTACTCATAGATTCTTGTCACTTTTTGGAACGTCTGTAATTTTCTCTGATTAACGAAAGAGAGGAGAGAGATGTGCCGTGAAAAGAGTGAGAGAGCACTTGACTAGGTCAATAGAGTGAAATAAGGACTAGGGTTTTAACGTTTAGCTTTTATGTGTCCAAACCCGGCCCGGCCCGCCTGGTATTTCTTTTTTTTAAAAATTGAACCTGCTCCACCCTGTCACAGCAAACTGTCAAACCGGCACCATCTCACAAATATTTAAACTCAACTGCCCGGACACCGCCCCGTTGCCATCCCTGACTCCTCACATATGGAATGACAATTCCAGAAAAATTGATTCGTTGAGATCTGGGGACATTGACAACCAAAAGACCAGCAATAACTAATAAGAATCCAAACCAAACGCAAAATTTGAGGAAATCATCCTCTTTGGAATTTGTGTGCCCTTTCCAAAATTGTAGAGCAAGACACTAGTTTTAGCCTAAGTTCTTCTACGAACCCAAATAATTTTGTCCATACATGTCACGACCCAAAATCTAACCATGGTTGTGATGGCACCTCTCGTGTTACAAGGCAAGTATATTTTTTAAAATATTACTACTAAATCGATTATAAGAATTTAATAAAATATTTCAACATTTAAATTTTTCATAAACTAAATTAACTCTAAATATAATATAGAAAAATACGGAAACGAGCCACAAACATCGGAGTGTCACTAAGTCATGAGCGTCTAAAACTATAAACTAAGATATATAAACTGCCTAACTGTCCAAAAGAAGAAATGATAAAAGGAGTAACAAGGTCCTGCGGACGCTAGCAGCTACCTTGCAATCTCCACAGATAGCCGGCATGAACTCAACGATCGCCGCGCTCTAACTCACATGGATCTGCACATAAAGTGCAGGGTGTAGTATGAGTACAACTGACTCATTAGTAACAAAAATAACTGAGGAACTGAGCAGTAGTGACGAGCTAAGTAAAACAGTCTAATTATTTATTTTCACAATTTAAAAATAAACAGAAATAAACAGGTAAATTCCATAACTCAATAAATACCACAAAGAAGTTTAGCAGATAAATACAACAACACAAATAAATACAACCTCACAGCAGTGTCACTCCATCACTCATCACTCGCGCTCAGCACTCAACAATCAAAACACTCAACACTCTGCGCTCACTAGGGGTGTGTACAGACTCCGGAGGGGCTCCCAAAGCCCAAGCGCTAAGCACGGACAACTCACGTGCCATCATATCAATACCTGAATCTGCACGGTCAACTCACGTGCTACGCGAACAACTCACGCGCTATGGTATCAATACCTGGACCTGCACGGTCAACTCAAGTGCTACGTGGACAACTCACGCGCTATGGTATTAATATCCTCACAACCAGGCCCTCGGCCTCACTCAATCATATACCTCACTAGCCTCACCATCATCAATAAATAAGGGAACACAGCACACATCCAGTATCACAACATATTAGCAAATAATAAAGACTGGGGTAAACATGTACAATAATTTCTATGACTGAGTACAAATGATATGAGCATGAATAAAGCCTAAGCATGATCTCTAACATGAAGGCACACAAGTTCAACAACAAGTAACTACGTAAATACAAATAATGGCCATGAGGCCTCACGGGACGGACCAAGTCTCAATCCCTCGAGGTATACACCCACACGCCCGTCACCTAGCGTGGGTATCACCTCCAAACAGTCAAACGATATCAAATTTTCCGGGTTTACACCCTCAAAGCTAGAGTTAAAACTTTTACTTACCTTAACAGCGTAAAATCCTACTCCGGGATGCCCTAGTCTCTGGACTCGGTCTCCAAAAGTTTCAAATCTAACCATAATAAGATTAATACCATCAAAAGAGTCTAACGAATCAAATTTCACAATAAAAACTATAAAATATGCCAAATATCTCAAACCGACCAAAACCTGGCCCCCGGGCCCAGGTCTCGGAACCAGCCAACAATGGAAGATTCAAAACCTTCATCCTCTCCCGAGTCTAACCATATCAAATTTATCAAAATCGGACTCCATTTGGTCCCTCAAATCCCTACCTAAAACTCTCCAAAACTCAAGCCCTTGTCTCCCTCAATTTCACTTTGAAATCATCAATCAAATCCCAAAAACGAAGATGGATTCATGAAATATAACCAAAACCAAGTAGAGAACACTTATCCCAATTCCTATGGTAAAATTCGCCTCCAAAATCGCCCAAATCCGAGCTCCCCAACTCAAAATATGACCGAATAAACAAACTCTTATTTTATATATTTTTCTGCAAGTTATTCTGCCTTGTTTCTCATACCAAACAATCTTGAAACTCGCCTTTTATGCCTCCAATGAATTCTTTGTGAAAATCTAGTCAAGTTAGGCTTTTGAATCACTCAATTTGACCTTATAATGAAGGAGATATGTTGGTTTCAATATTTGCAAATAGTGCAGATTTTTAAATACGACGTCAGTGGCAATTTCGTAATAATCTGAAAAATCTATGAACCTAATTCTCAATAAAATGACCATAAAATCCTCATACGATGTCCAAATTCAACGATTCTTTTTGCTACGAGTCTGTAATTACGATACGGATCTAATGCTTCAATTAAAAGGGAATTTGGTGCTCATTTGTTCAATATGATATCATTTATGCTTGAAGAAACGGCGTCGAAACATAAGAAAAACGAGCGCAACACAACCCAAACCTATCTGAAACTCACCCGAGACCCTCGGGAGCTCAACCAATAATTCTAACAAGTCATATATTGCTATCCGAACTTAGTCGAACCTTCTGAACACCCAAAACAACACCAAAACACCAAATCAACCTTGGATTCAAGCCTAAGAACTTCTAAGCTTCCAAAATTCGCCAATGACGCCGAAACCTATCAAACCACGTCCAAATGACCTCGAATTTTGCACACATATCACAAATGACACTACGAACCTACTCCAACTTCCGGAATTCTATTCCGACCCCGATACCTAATTTTCCATCGCCGACCAAAATCGCCAAATTTTTAACTTTCGCCAATTCAAGCCTAATTCTACCACGGACCTCCAAATTATATTTCGGATACACTCCTAAGTCTAAAATCACCCAATGAGTTCGTTTATTCATAAGTAAACTTCAAGTTGACTTTTCTAACTTAGCTTTCTAACTAAGGGACTAAGTGTTCATTTCACTCCAAAACTACTCCGGGCCCAAACCTACCAACTCGATGCAACTCAATACAGCTGAACAACACCTAAAGAAGCAGAAATGGGAAAACAAGGCTATAACTCTCAGAATGACTGGTCGGGTCGTTATATTCTCCCCCTCTTAAACAAACGTTCGTCCTCGAACGTGCCAAGAGTTGTTCTCAAAACCATCAAGAACTCTCTCTGAACCCCAATGGCACGAAACCAATCTATTAGGACTGAATCCTTTTAACTCAACCAAGCTACGCAGACCACCTAAAACCCAAGGACATTGCCACAAAATACCTGTAGAACTCATTACCTCATACACACCCAAAGAACTAATCATACCCATTACCATGCCGATCCAACCTACTACCAAGATGTCATATCTATCCGAGTTCCTTCTAAATTACCTTCAAATTGATACTTTGCCCCGCCATAACACCACAATTCTTAACCCAAACTCACCACACGAGACCTAAGCATAAAACCACACCGCCCTAAGGCTCATAAGCTGCTGAATACTCTCTTAAATATTCCCAAAAGTACCACAAGCACGCGCTCACACAATCAACGCCTCAGTGATCAAGCTACAGTTAAAACGCGGCCTCAAGTCCTCCAGACTGGCCCGACATCAACACACAAAAATCACATCTCGCACCTCATCCAGGGAATTACAAATCGTCGATGCACAACTGATATCGAGCGCTCATGTGCGCATACGAATGCATGGAAGGAATTCAAAGAGTTACACTTCAAGCTAAATCAATACCGCACAAAAAGAATTCAAGAATGTGAAGTTTTCCTAAAGGTTATGTAGCCTCTCGAAGATAAGTACAGAAGTCTCTATACCGATCCGCAAGACTCTACTAAACCAGCTCATGACTCGTGAGACCTATGTAACCTAAGCTCTGATACCAACTTGTCACGACCCAAAATCTAACCATGGTCGTGATAGCATCTACCGAGTTACAACGCAAGCCTATTTCCCAAAATATTACTACTAAATCGATTATAAGAATTTAATAAAATATTTCAACATTTAAATTTGTTATAAACTAAATCAACTCTAAATATAATATAGAAAAATACGGAAACGAGCCCCAAACATCGGGGTGTCACTAAGTCATGAGCGTCTAAAACTATAAACTAAGATATATAAATTGTCTAACTGTCCAAAAGAAGAAATGACAAAAGGAGTAACAAGGTCCCCGCGTACGCTAGCAGCTACCTTGAAATCTCCACAGATAGCCGGTCTGAACTCAACGATCGCCGCGCTCTAACTCACCTAGATCTGCACATAAAGTGCAGGGTGTAGTATGAGTACAACCGACTCAGTAGTAACAGAAATAACTGAGAGACTGAGCAGTAGTGACGAGCTAAGTAAAACAGTCTACTTATTTATTTTCACAATTTAAAAATAAACAGAAATAAACAGGTAAATTCCATAACTCAGTAAATACCACAAAGAAGTTTAGCAGATAAATACAACAACAACACAAATAAATACAACCTCAAAGCAGTGTCACTCAATCACTCATCACTCGCGCTCAACACTCAAAACACTCAACACTCTGCGCTCACTAAAGGTGTGTACAAACTCCGGAGGGGCTCCCAAAGCCCAAGCGCTAAGCACGGACAACTCACGTGCCATCATATCAATACCTGGATCTGCACGGTCAACTCACGTGCTACGCGGACAACTCACGCGCTATGGTATCAATACCTAGACCCGCACGGTCAACTCACGTGTTACGCGGACAACTCACACGTTATGGTATTAATATCCTCACAACTAGGCCCTCGGCCTCACTCAATCATGTACCTCACTAGCCTCACCATCATCAACAAATAAGAGAACACATCACACATCCAGTATCACAGCATATTAGCAAAAAATAGAGATTGAGGTAAACATGTAGAATAACTTCTATGACTGAGTACAAATAATGTGAGCATGAATAAAGCCTAAGCATGATCTCTAATATGAAGGCAGATAAGTTCAACAACAAGTAACTACGTAAACACAGATGATGGTCATGAGGCCTCACGGGAAAGACCAAATCTCAATCCATCGAGGTATACACCCACACGCATGTTACCTAGCGTGGGTATCACCTCCAAACAGTCACACGATATCAAATTCTCCGGGTTTATATCCTCAATGCCAGAGTTAAAACTGTTACTTACCTTAACAGCGTAAAATCCTACTACGGGATGCCCTCGTCTCAGGACTCGGTCTCCAAAAGCTCCAAATCTAACCATAATCAGATTAATACCATCAACATAGGCTAACGAATCGAATTCCACAATAAAAACTATAAAATATGCCAAAAATCTGAAACCGGCCAAAACCTAGACCCCAGGTCCATATCTCAGAACCAGTCAACAATGGAAGAATCAAAACCCTCGTCCTCTCCCGGGTCTAACTATATCAAATTTATCAAAATCGGACTCTGTTTGGTCTCTCAAATCCCAACCTAAAATTCTCCAAAACTCAAGCCCTATCTCCCTCAATTTCACTTTGAAATCATCAATCAAATCCCAAAAACAAAGATGGATTCATGAAATATAATCAAAACCGAGTAGAGAACACTTATCTCAATTCCTATGGTGAAAATCGCCTCCAAAATCGCCCAAATCTGAGCACCCCAACTCAAAATATGACCGAATGAACAAACTCTTGTTTTATATATTTTTTTTTCCAAGCTATTCTGCCTCGCTTCTCATGACAAACGATCCTGAAACTCGCTTTTTATGCCTCCAATGGATTTCTTGTGAAATTCTAGTCAAGTTAGGCTTTTGAATCACTCAATTTGATCTTATAATGAAGGAGATATGTTGGTTTCAATATTTGCAAATAGTGCAGATTTTTAAATATGCCGTCAGTGGTAAGTTCGTAATTAATCTGAAAAATCTGGCAACCTAATTCTTAGTAAAATGACAATAAAATCCCCATACGATGTCCAAATTCGACGATTCTTTTTGCTACGGGTCCGTAATTACGATACGGATCTATTGCTTCAATTAAAAGGGAAATCGGAGCTCATTCGTTCAATATGATATCATTTATGCTTGAAAAAACGGCGTCGAAACATAAGAAAAACGAGCGCAACACAACTCAAACCTATCCGAAACTCACCCGAGGCCCTCGGGACCTCAACCAATAATTCCAACAAGTTATATATTACTACTCGAACTTAGTCGAACCTTCGGAACACCCAAAACACCAAATCAACCTTGGATTCAAGCCTAAAAACTTCTAAACTTTCAAAATTCGCCAACGACGCCGAAAACTATCAAACCACGTCCAAATGACCTCGAATTTTGCATGCACGTCATAAATGATACTACGAACCTACTCCAACTTCCAGAATTCCATTCCGACCCCGATACCTAATTTTTCACCGCCGATCAAAATCGCCAAATTTCTAACTTTCGCCAATTCAAGCTTAATTCTACCACGGACCTCTAAATTACATTCGAGACACACTCCTAAGTCTAAAATTACCCAATGAGTTCGTTTATTCATAAGTCAACTTCTGGTTGACTTTTCTAACTTAGCTTTCTAACTTAGTGTTCATTTCACTCCAAAACTACTCCGGACTCAAACCTACCAACTCGATGCAACTCAACACAAACAACACATAAAGAAGCAAAAATGGGAAAATATGGCTATAACTCTCAGAACGACTAGTCGGGTCGTTACAATACACCAGTCTTCTTCACGTGTCCAAAACAAACGAAACACTAGGAAAAGCCCACCTTCTTTTCCCACGAGACTCTCACGCGCGGAAACGGAAGGTGGTGATATGTGGAGACGACGGAGGGTGGTGATTTGCTTGGCCGGAAGACACTATCTCCAGTGAATTTTCTTCTCTTCTTTGCTATTGAGTCACATATAATGATACAAAATATTTTGTACAAATACACACTAATTTGAGTTTATTCTGTATTTTTTAATGCAAATACGATTTTTTTGTATTTTCACCTGTATTTATGCATTTTGAAGGTTTTTTTTTTTTTGCGTCAGATTCCTGTATTTTTTGAATTTTTTTTATTTGAATACAACCGAATTAAATATAGTGTAAAAGCAGCTACGAATGAATACAATATATTGAATACAGTCGGATATCCCTGTTTTTGTGATTTTTTGTTGTTTTAATACAGTCGAATTAAATACAGTGAAATTGAATACAATGTAAAATAGTTAAGAATAAATATAGCCAAATTCAATACAGTGTATACAGCCAAATTGAATAGAGCAGTATACACCCTATTTCTTAAAAAAAATTTGTTTGAATATAACTGAATTCAATACAGTAAAATTGAATACAATATAAAATATATAAGAACGAATGCATTTGAATCGAATGCAGTGTATACAACTGAATTGAATACAACGATATACATCCCATGACAAGTAATTAGTAGCTACGGAATGTAATTAGCTAAATTATAGCTACGTCCAGCAATAAGCTTCCAAATAATAGTCATTTCTAAAAATCCCCCTTTACACCAAAGTTACGAGATTCAACCGAACCCGTAATTTCTACTCTCCCCCGCTCATGTTCACGTGTCTTATAATTTTTGCCAACTTTACATTTGCTAGTAAGTAGGAGTATTCACGATTTGGATTCCTTTATATATGGAAACAAGTTTATTATCAAGAAGCCACAGCTCCCTAATATCCCTGGGAAATCATTGGTAATGCACTAATGCTCAAAGGCCTTATGCTTAGACACACAACCACTTGTTCTTCGATTGCCCCAGAGCGGCGGAGCCACAATGTTGGTTACTGGGTACAACAGAACCCAGTAGCGTTTGTTCAAATTATGTATTTGTATTAAGAAATCTAATAAATATGTACAAATTATTAATTTAGAATCCAGTAACTTAAATGGATTATAATCACATAACGTTCAAATCCTAGCTCCGCCTATGTTCATCCCTATCCCACATTTGTTTGGGGGAAACTACTAAACTGGCTAGGTTTAATTTGAGTAGACAGATTAGACAGTGGGCTGAAGAAATAACTTGAATTACTCATAAGGTGAAAAGTAGAAGCCCAACGTGTGTGCTATACTGTGTTGGGTGTTTGCAACAATAGTATACCATATATGGATGCAAAGAAATACTAGACAATTTCAACAAAAAATTAGAGGAAGCTGTAAGATAGAGTTAGGGAAATAGTATTACAGTTGCACACAATAGGACAAAAATATTGTAAATGAAAGAATACTTTGGAGAGATTGAATAGTTATCCTTGTTACTAGAATCCTTTCATTGTATGGGCTATTTAACTTATACCCTTCCTAGAGTGGAAATGACATCAGGTAGCCACTTTTAAGTATGTTGTATAAAATATATACACAATTTATAATGTATTTAAAGATTAGCCAATTTCGCTCAAACTTTAGGACACAACGTCCTAGAGTTTAAACCTCTAAGTTCAAACTTCATGACATCGTATCCTAAAGTTCGAATCTTATGTTCTGAATTTTAAATTAGTAGTTCAGAAATTCAGGACACTAAGTCCTGAATTTCCAAATTCAAGATACTTTAGTCCTAAAGTTTGGTTGAATTGGCTAATCTCTAAATACAGTGTTAATTGTGGATATATTTTAAATAGCGGGCTTAAAAATGGCTATTGTTGCACTTTGCCCCTTCCTAGAAGGTGAGAGGCCGATTTGGTAGAAAACCAAATCAAATCCGGACCAAATTGATTAGACAAATTATTATTTTTTTTAAAGTTTGCTTGTAAGTTTTTAAAAATTGATAATATTAAGTTTGGTTTAGCTTTGTGACAAAAAATCAAAAGAAAAAAAAACCCAAACTAATTGACGTAGGCTCTAATTTTTATTTAGAACAAGAGATAAAACAACTCAAACTGTAGTATATTTATTCGAAGTGCCATCCAAATTTTTCTTTACCCGAAAATTCAACTTATAACCAATTGAATTTTGAGATTTGATTTAGGAACAAGAATCCATATCCCTTGTTGTAGTAAAGCCTTACATTTATTCCTTTGCCATATTAGATTTTCAATCTGGATCTTTAACAGCTTGTTTGGATGGTTGTTATGTCTCGTTTTATGCTATATCGTATAGTATTGTATAGTATTATATCGATCGTTTTGATGTATACAATGTTTGGATAAATTGCATTATTTGTCGTCGTTTTATAATGTCATGTACCAATAATATAAAGAATAAACTTGCAATATTATAAAGAAAAAATAAGTCCAAGATAGAATTATTATATAAAAAGATAGGGTAGAGGATTATATAGGATTATTTAATAAAAAGGAAAGGCAAAATGAGAGGAAAAAAATAAGGTAACGACACAACCACACCCATGGGCGGAGCTACAGTGTCGGATGCGGATTCGACTTAACCCAGTAGCTTTTGTTCATACTTTGTATTTTTTTCTTAAAAATTCCATTGAATATGTACAAATATATAATATAAAATCCAATAACTTAAAAGGACTGCAACACTAAACCCATAAATTTCAAATCCCGGCTCTACCTCTGAGTCCACAGCAAATCGGTCGTTTCATAAAGTCACACTTTTCATCGTTGTTTAACGATGGATTTAACGATACAATACAGTAAAATTTAGGTAACAATCAAAACAAATATTGTATTTAGAGTAACAATACGATACAATACAATGAGTAACAACCATCCAAACAAAGTTGTAAGAGCTTGGGCCACATTATTTACAAAAATATTTAGGCAATTAGATACTCAAAAAAATTGACAAAATCTCATCTCAATAAATCAAATCTTTTCTTTTGCAAATTTTATAACTCTTTAGGTAGCCAGACTACATAACTTGAAGAGAAAGAAAAAAAACCCAACTTCAATCAATTTACAAAGCATTGTTTTATATATAAGACCAACTTCAATGTAAATTCAAGTATTTTAGAAAAAACCCAGAAATTACCATTAGATTCTTCAGTTTTTGGTTGCTCTGGAGAAGATTTTGATGAATTGCATCCTGTGAAATATTCTGAATTTTTGAACTTTGGTATATGAATTGGTTGGTTTTTCAAAAGGTCACGAAGGCTAATATATTTATGTTCTGCCATAGTTTACTTGGAAATTGATTGGAGAAAACAAAGTATTTTTTGAAAAGAAAATTATATAAAAAATGATGTTTGTGTATTGGAAAAAGGTTATATATAGGAGGAAATATAGCACAAAGTAATAAATATATAATATGATTGAAATTTGAGTTTAGATTATGTGACAGCTTATTCTCTTGGTATAACAGTGCATCACTGGTAAGCAGATTAGAGATTAGAATGTTGAATTAGAATGCATTCAAAGTGAAATCATTAAATACAGATCACACCGCAACAACTTATCTATTTATATCAACTTGTAACAACTTATGCGCACCTGGTATTTACACCAAACTAATATACTCTACTATGGTTAAGTAGTAAATGAGATGGAATGTACATTGCTTGACCATAGTTAGGTGATAAAAAAGTACTTAGAAACGCATGTCATGTTATTATTGGTTCAGTATAAATACCGAGTACGAATTTTTACCCCTACAGAACGACTATTTCTATTGCCATAGAGGTATTCCCTCCTGTCTAAAATAAGTGTCGTTTAAAGTTTTTATATATCTTTAATTAAGAAAAAACATTTAACAGCATTAATCATAGATTGTTTTGACTAAATAATCCTATCATCTCTCTTCAAACTTTATAGTACTGGATTTCAAGAGGCAATATCAGTACCTTTCCAGATATACAAAAGACGGTCTGGTGTACAAAGCATCTCGCATTCACACAGGGTCCGAGGAGATGTAAATAGCCTACCCTAATGCAAGCATTAGTGGCTGATTAACTGCTTTCACGGCTCGAACCCGTGACCTATAAGTCACACGGAGACAACTTTACCGTTATTCTAAGGCTCCATACATAACTACAGTAAATAATCAGATATAACTACCAAAAATCCATAACATGTAAAATATGAGAGGATTATTGCAGTATCATTGTTGGCCCTCTCAAACCATACTCCATCTCCACATTTTATCTGGCAAAAATGAACTAGTTTACAAAAACAAGCTCCCGTCGAACTTTGTAGCCCTTAATTTCTACACACTGACTAGAATATACATGACAAGTCAACATAATAGCCAAGCAATACAATCCTAATCGGACACGAACGTACAGCTAAATTTTGTGAGTACTTTAAATGTGTGATATTGTCACCAAATTAGAGTTGCAAGAACAAAAGCAAGGTAGAGAAAGTCCGGCGTACTCTATGCATTCATAAATAGAGTCGAGAAAGGTGAATCTTGATCGCCCTCTGGAAAGAAGGCTGATCGTCTGCTCCAGAAATGGCAAAAGGAGGCATGTTCGTAATTTCTCCTACTTGTTTGGTGAAGCGAAGGTATCTGCTTTCGAGCTTGAGCTTCCTTCCTCAGAAACAATAGCAATCCCCTGAGACACAATCATACTATTTATCATTTGCAACAACAAATATAGCGTTTCTTTCATCTATTTGGAAGAAACCTTAAATGTTTGGTCTCAATTTAATATGGATAATTTGTTTCCTTACATATATTATAAGAATGTTTACAATCAATAGCTTCTGGTTGGGAGTGGATCATAGTCATAAGCATCACCAGCCTTGACAAACCGTCCCTTCACACGCCTTCTGACATCAGCTCTTGCCTTGCGTGAAACATATCTCACTCGCTTGTCAAATCTATCACATTATAAAAAAGATTGTTAAAAAAGGTATTGAAAACCTACCAATCGAGGGAAAGTTCTGGTACCAAGGTGTACATAAGCTAAATAATCAAGATATCTCAATTAACTTAAATGCTGAACAAAAATATGCACAAAATTTCTTGGCTTAGAAGAAGGTTGGAATGTGCCTAAGCTGAGAGAACGAGTGTTGCAATATTATCAACCAAAGATTGCGCAATCTCCATACTTTAGATATAACGAAGTGAAAAAAATTGTACAACAATTTAAACTTTTAAATGAGATGATCAGAAATTTAACATGGTATTAGAGCAAGCATAGTCCTATGCTCAAGTCTCGCCGCCAAGCATTACCAAAAGAATTTCCACATGCTCAAGGGAAAAGAGAATCAGGCCCGCATGTAAAGGACTGTGTTGAAAATTAATAAGTTGTATAAAAGTGTATCATGTCTAATAACTTAAATTTTTAGATGAGATGTGGCAATATCATTCAACATTTCACAATACATTTTCAAGTTCATCTTAAGCGACCGAAGACACTTCTAGTCAGAACGACGCCATTCTCTGTTTCAATGTGATATAGTGACGCAACTGAACAGAGCTTGAGATGCTACGGACAGGTGAGTTTCAACTATTCATAAAAAAAAAAGGAACTTACTTCCTTGTTTTCTTCTTTTCCTTGTAGCGCAACACAGCATTGCTCCTGCTAGTTGATGGCGATGAAGGTTCAGGACAAGGAGGACCCCATGGTGGCGGCTCTCCCATTACGAGCATTGGGGAGACTCCACAGTCTTGGTGATCTCCGGCGGTGCTCTCTCCAGTTTGGTTGGAAAATGAAAGGCTAGATTGTCTAGCAAAGTAAAGGATAGAATCCGTCTTGCAGCTCATCGCAGAATCTGCAGATTCTGCATTGCTACATGTTGGCTGCACCGTGTTCACCCGTGCAATTGATGATCCCTGGTAAAGAAGAATAATCACAGACGGCGAGATAAAGAGCATCAGAACACAAGAAGAAGAATATGGAAATGTATTCCACTCCCAAACAAAGAGATATTGGAAGGAAAAGACAGAAAATAGATGTTCTGCATTACAGGAAGGAATCAAATTACTTTGTTTTGATATCTAGTTACTAAGGTCAAACAAAAAAGATATGCCTGTCTTCTGTAAAACAGATATCTCAAGTTATTGATTCAAAGAGTATCAAAGAACAGAGTTACATATGTAAGATATTCCTTCCTATACATTGTGAAACCTTACGTGCTAAATTAGCAAGCTATCCGTCTTCTGTTACTCGACTAACTTTCAACCCCTTCCTCTACCCCTTCCCCTATCCCACAAACCAAAAGAATTACCCACACACACCCAGTTACAGGATCTAATCCTTCACGAAAAGTAAGAAATTCCGCATATTTTGACCAATTCAAGGTGAAGAATGTAATAAAAACAGAAAAATACAGCTAAAATGCAATGCGTTTTGCCAACATTGCATATAAACAACAAAGAGTAGAATTTAGTACAACATGTAATAACACTCAGAAATATTTCGATTGAATGTTCTATTGACTTTTCTATGATAAAATTCCCATCGGTAGAGTGGGAGCAGTTATTAAAAAATATAGCAGGAGCAATAGTCATGCCTGTATGTGTACAATATCTACTGGCCAGAATAAAATTACAACAGCTAGATGAATAACTATTTAATATTTGTTGAAACAAATCTCATTTCCTTTTTTGTAACTAAGACACTAACCTACCACATATAGCAAACTTATTAAAAGCATCAAAAAAGGGTATGTGACATCACGGCCAAAAGTTTAAGAAATAAAAGCAGAGATTTAATCAATACCTGCTACTCCATATAGCATAATAGCAGACTACCATTTAAGTTGAAATGAATCTATCTCTTATCAAAAGTTGCAAATACCAATCAAGTGGACAAATATAAAAAATAGCAACAAACTCAAAGGAATCTATTTACCTCTTATCTTTGTTTTCGTGATTATAGCTTGTGCTGTTGCCAGCTACATTTAGCATGATTAAGCGACCACAACCACATTCTATGGCTCACCCAAACATGGTATAACCTGCTCGTTTCTTATTCTACTTCTATTTTAAATGTAACTTGTGGAAATTCGAAATATCAAACTAAGATGGGAGAAACCTAAAATAAAGCAACTTTAAAGGGAAGAGAAAAAGGGAAGAAAGATGCATGATCACAAAAACATCACAAAAGAACATTATACTTTTCGCGGACATCCTTCAACATGAGGAAATATGTTTTCGATAAGCAGAGGCAGAGCAAGGATTTGAAGTTTATGGATTCTAAAATTGTCATCAAATGCATAGCTCGTTTAGCTATTGGGTTCGCAATTAAATATTTATTCATATTTAATGGATTTTTTAATACGAAATACAAGGTCTTAGTAAAAGCTATTGGGTTCATCCGAAATCCGTATCTACCTCTTTAGCTCCGCCTCTGTCGATAAGTGAGTATCAACATATCTCTTCAAGAAGATGAAAAATGTTTACACTAACTAGATTATGAATAGAGAGAAAGAAAAGTATTTTGTAAGTTCTTGATCTAGCTAATAGTAAAATAATGCCACGCGTTCTGCACGAAAAACTAATAGAACAATGAAAGGTATACGGCAGTTGAAGTATATGCAGGAGAAATAATGTTAACATGATTCAGTTACCCACCTCGGCAGCATTGGCACCTCGGCAGTTGGAGTCGGCACTTTTTATGTCCTTCATCCCAAATAAATCATCAAAGTTTTCATTCTCAAATAGTTCATCTGGATAATTAAGAGAAGCACCAAATAGCTCTTCATAATTCTCAATACTCAAGTCCACCGCATCCATAATGAGATTGTCACAGTAAGGATCCTCCTCAAATAAGCTAGAGCCTTTTGCTCCCATATAGCCGCCCTGAAAGTTAATAAAGATAATAGCTCAAGAAAATTCTCGACACGTAAAAAAGGGATAGACAATCATGCTTCAAGCAAAGACATTTTCGGTCAACCACTTCCGCTCCTTTTCCTCATCCCCATCCCCATCCAACCGGTGGGAAGCAGGATCCGAGTTGCTAAGACTGCTTTTGACAAAGTAATGCATGATGTATCGACGGTATAAACATAAAAAGTGCAAAACATTATTTCCAGAAAAGGTTATCATTAATATAAAATGCTCCGAGCTCAGGAGCACTTTTGCTAGTGTTAGCAGCACAACACTAACAAAAATGGGTGATTCTTGTTTCAATAGTCAACTATTAATTGCTTCAGTTAAGGACAGGATACTAATGTGCTTCCAGAAAATTGGAAATCAGTTCCTTGAAAATTCATGAAAAATTTCTGCATTACTATCAAAACACTTTAATGAAAATTTAGATTACCTTTGACATAGCAGAATTCGAGGATCTAATAGGCGGTTCTACATTATGCTGCTTGTTGTCAAGAGTAGGCGTAGATGATTCCACCAAAAGATTTGATTTTTCTGAAATATCCATGTCATTCACTTCGACTGCAGCGCGCATATTTTGTGAGTTTTCCTTCCCTTGAGGACTTTGACCATCTCTCGGGCGGTTATCCTTGATGCTCATTGTACCCATTCTCTGTTCACAGCTAGCACCAATTGAAGGGTCATCTAAGAGAAATGACCAGCTATTGGAAAGTTCGGCAGCGGAAGGACACCCCGTGTAACTACTAAGCGCTTGCCTCATGTGCGTAGAACCTGAACTGGAACTACTAGCATGACCTGACCAATCACAGTTCTGACAAAGCGACGTTTTCTCCTCAATGCACCTAACAACAGCTGGTTGTGAATTACACCTTTCACATATAAGTGTCCTCGAATGACGTTCTGAAAGGGCATTTGCGGAATGGACATTTCGATCACACGACAAACATAAGCACGCTGCATCAGACCGACAATATACAATCGACCGTTGCTCTCCACAGAATTCACATATATAACCCATAACTTTTTCCCAGTCTACAAGATCTTCAGCCTTCAGATAGAAAGCTTTAAACTTTAAGCAACAGAAGACGATTTGCTCAACTGTTTTTGTTACCTTCTACAATAAGGAACAAGAATCTGCATTTTCAAAAGCTAATGAATTAAAATAAGTAAAAAATTTAGTATAATACAAGTCTATACTTCATAAGTAAAGATCTTTGCCCATAAAAAAGGGCAGCCCGGTGCACTAAGCTCCCTCTATGCGCGGGCTCCGGGGAAGGGCCGAACCACAGGGGTCTATTGTACGCAGCCTTAGCTGCATTTCTGCAAGAGGTTATTTACCCGGCTCGAACTCGTGACCTCCTGGTCCCATGGCATAATTTTACCTGTTACGCCAAAGCTCCACTTCTAAGATCTTTGCACATACAAAAAAGAAAAATTTACCTTATCTCATGAATTGAAGAATTCAAAATGAGGTCTTGGTCAGCAAAATAATACTTTTTAAATACAACTATAGCAGTTAAAACAAAATGGAAAAGGCTGAATAAAAAGATGTCATTTCAGTCAAAAGGGAGAAAAAGTAGCTCCAAACTAATTGAGAATCAAAAATCCAGACGAACAGTGGGGAATTTTCAGAGTCATAAGTAACTTTTTTCTAAGCATAATTATTTACAACAACAACAAAAAAAAATTGACATTTTTACCTTATTAAATATCTCAAGGTGGGAAAATTACCTCTGACTAAAAGACATCAAACAAAGAGATAACCTTAAGCTCCAAAGAAGCATAGAAAAAAGATCTGAATAACTACATAAAGTATAGAAGAAAATAACACACAAGACTAGATTAACTGATAAACAGATCAAACAAGAAAGCCCAACAGAGATTCAAGAAGATAAACCTCAATAAACTGAAAAAAATGAAGAAAAAAAAACATTCAAGAAATTAACTAACTTTTTACCTGATATAACTGTAGCTGACCAAAAAAGATATACAAAGGAAAGGGAAATAAGTACTGATAAGTAACTCCTTTTGCTGCAGCTTTTTTTCTCAAAGTAGAGAACAAAAACCCCTAAACAAGAAAGATAGGATTTTTTCCAGTTTCCAAAATATCTTCTTTAGGAGGGTTGTTTTATGGAAAGTCTTTTGGACAGTAATGTTGTTGAACTGTTGAGTTCTGATAATATCTACAAAATAAAATAATAATAAAGTTGATAAAAAAGTGCAGGAGAGAGAAAGAGAGGAGAGGGGTGTCATGTGGGACCCTGTCCTTTTCATGAAAAGGTAGTTACCCCCCCAAGTACTGGTGTGTGATGTGGCACTATATCTCTCCTTGATATTTTAGTCTTCAAATAAAACAATAAGAAAACATTTTGGCAGATCTTATGAGTAATTTAAATATCATGTCTTTTCTAAATATTTTGCCTAGTAACTATATTTTATCTAATTATCATCCGTAGTTATTATTTAATTGCTATTAATTTGTATCGTTTGTATTCAAACGCACAACGAATACACTATATATAGGTATATATAATAGATACAACATGCATCGACTGTATTTGTTCGTGCAACGAATACAACTAAAACGAAATACATAAACTATACATAGGTGTATACAATAGATACAACATGCATCGGTTGTATTTGTTCGCGCAACGAATACAACTAAAGCGAAATACAGAAAAATAAAATGTTCTTGTTAAGAATCGAACTCTCAAGACCTATGATAAGTAACAAAGCGCTCTAACCAACTGAGCTACAAGAGCTTATTACTTTTTTATTTTAGTTCAAAATAATTAATCTCTTATTTCATTATTTGCTATAAAATTCAAATATCGTTACGAATAATAAATAGGGAGTAAATATTTTATGTGTCGCGTAATTTTTCCTTTCATTTTCAATACTCGAACCTAAAACTTTTAATTAAGGGCTTGTTTGGCCATAAGAAATTTTTTACTTTTTTCGAAATCAGTGTTTGGCCATAAAAAATTCAAATTTTACTTGAAGTTGAATTTTAAAATTTTTCAAAAATTGAAATACTCCAAAAAGCTCTTTTTCAAAATTTTCACTTATACTCACTCACAAAAATCCAAAAACAGCTCCAAATTATATTCATGTTCAAACACAACTCTAATTTTTAAATACTATTTTCACTTCAAATTTTTTTCATTTTTCTGAAATTTCACAATTCAGATGTCTAAACGCGGGTGAAGAAATCATGTTCATCTCATTACAATCCTCCGTGACGGTGGAATAAATAACATATCAATTTGTTTGTTGAGGAAACACTAGAATATGAAAAATAAGACTTTTTGAAATATATAACTTTTTAAACATAAAAAAATAAAGAGTGCAATATAAAATAGAATGAAGTGAATATTTTTTTTATTAAAATAGACACTATGCCTAGATTGTGTGTAATCACTTACATTTGTTTTAGCCGCTTAACCTATCAAATGAACCCCATGATCTCCAACATGTCAAAGTATCTTTTCTTTTTCCAAAATATCCCTTTCAAAGTGAAGACTTAGGTTTGCTTGGAATTAAATTCCCACTTGCTTCTTTTAAGTTTTTGCAAAAAATCGAATTAAAGGGGAAATAAAAAGTGTGCGTATGGTTATATTGCTAACCACATTATCATTTTTATTTCATATAATAAGTGTAGATTTGATCTCACCATTCTCTTCTTTTGTCTTTCCCTTCCCCCCATGTAATACGATTTTTTTTTAAAAGAAAATTGTTATTATTTTCCTCGGTTTCATGAAAAAGAAAATATTAAAAGTGTGTGATACTTGTTGAACTTTATTTTTTTTTAAATCATTTAAAAGGTTTAAAAATAAAATTCAGATTTATTTCATGTATATGGCTTACTACATTTATACAATTTGGAAGTTTTGCCTAGTAATTAAGAATGTTGTAGAGGGATAAAAACATTAAGTTTTGATTAGTACAAATCTTGATAGTTTATTAGACGGCAATCCATGAATCCAAGCATAAATTTTAGAACCAAATTAAGCAAATGCTTAATTCAACCTCCACTTCTTTAGCCTTTATATTGTCTACTTAATTCACTTTATCAAAAATAACCTTAAATGACATAATTAACGCAATAAATTTTTATCATTATATTAAAAATGAAAGGTGCTTGGTAAAATCAGAAAAAGTACTCCATCATAAAAGAATAATGATATTTCTCGCTTAGATTTATGTCACTTTTTGTCCAACACAATAAGTGCAATGACATTGAATTGGACCATATATACACAACAACAAGAATAGCAATTGGAGGATTGTACTGGCAAGAAGAGATAACAACAGAAGTGGCCAAAATCTCATGTGAATACTATAAAAATAGTTATATTACAAAGTATTTTCTAAAAATGTTGTTGTTTCAGATAAGACATTTGAAGCACTCCTATTTGACAAGACAGTCCACTTGAGGGAACAAGGTCCCCTTCTCTATTTACCGATGTGTCCCGTTCATTTGAAATGGAGCAATTTTATTACTCCACGTACTTTGTTCCTAAACATCGAACCAAATCCAAAATCGAATTAAATCGATCAAAAAATCGATACTTATTTTGGTTTAGTTTGATTTTGATTTTGAATTTTTGAAACCAAACAAATCTAATTTGGTTTTGGTTTTAATCAAAAAATAACTAAAAAATCGAACCAAACCGACTATAAAAATAGTTATTTAAAATTTATTATTACACCTATAATAATCTAGTTCTTTACCTTTACATATATATATATATATATATATATATATAAAGTTTCTAAAAATTTATGGTATATATTAATCGTTTGCATTTTTAGTCTAGTTCTTTGTTATTATAATAATCTAGTTCTTTGCATTTACATTCTAGTTGTAGTTTTCTTTTGCCAAATACAAGAATCTATTTCATGTTAAAAATAATCTATTTTTAATTGAGTCCTTAAATTATTCATCACTATTTGATTCATTTATTATCAATATATTTATGTAAATGATAGATTTCTCAAAGAGTAATTGATTTGAATTCGATAGTGTTACGTTGAAAATATAGTCGCCGAAATATATGTTATTAGTGTATGTCTCATATTTAATAAAAAATCGATAAAAATTAGAAGAAAAAACAGACAAAAATCGAATAGATGAAAAAATGACTTAATTGGTTTGGTTTGATTTCAATATTTGAAAAACCGACTTACTTGGTTTGGTTTTTTTTAAGAAAAACTCGATCCAAACCGAATCATAAACACCCCTAACTCCATGTTAAACGTCTAGTGTAACGTTACTCATGCCTTTAAAATTTTTACCTTAATTCATAAGTGAGCTTCAATTTAAGGTCATCCTAAACTATGATTAAAAATGAAGGGTAAATTTGGACCTTTTCTATCGAATAATTTCAATACATGAAGTCGACTCATTTTACGCGCAAGCATCGTTAATGGCAAGGATAAATACGAGACAATTGATAATAGTAAAAGTATGAACGAATCAAAGAAGTAAAATGGTACAACTCCAAATATTACCAAGATTATATTTGAATCTTTTTACTTGCGTTTTTAACCTATTATAGGTACGTCAGTCAAAATTGACCGAATAGACAATATCACCTAACCAGACCATAAGGTCCCAAACCTCTTTATTCATCTCTTTACCTTTCAACAATTGTCGCTAGAATATTTCAAGAGAGATCTTTAGAAAATAGAAAAAACTTCTCCTTTTGTTGCTTCTTTTTTGAATTTTGTTGGAACGAGGGATGGATTGCTCTTTTAATTTTTCGTGTGTGAGCTTATTCAGTTATTCTCATTATCGATTTCAAGTCTAGATCGTAGGCATGCAAAATTTATTAGATTTTAAATCCAATAAAATAACGTGGACTATATTTTAAATTCAAAGTATATTAGTCAAATAAATATTATGGGTTAATATAATTGAATTAATTATATAAGTCCAATAATACATATGGGTTAAATAAATAAATCTTAATCCATTTGACTAGCCCATTTAATTGAGCTAAAGTGATGAGACCATTTCATTAAGTTCAAGATGTCATCTTCCTAGATGCTCAGTTTGGTGCTATGTGTCAAATGATGTGGCACGCCAAGTCAAGCAAAAGAGTCAATGAGATCATGTCACGTGTCAAAATGACAAGGTATACCAAGTCAAATTAAAAGACTAATGAAATCGCGTCACATGTGCAAGTGACATGTTCTCGCTAATCAAATGCGACCTTGTCACTCTTTAATCTGATTTGTCGGAAAGAGTTTGATATCATCACAATTCTTCCCTCCCACAACTATAAATAAGGTTCTTCATAACTCAAAAAAATGGAGCAGGAGTTATAACAAGAAGCAAGAGAGAGCTTGTGGATCAAACGCCGCAAATTTCTCTACAAGTTTCAAGCTTCAAGCAACCAAGTTCAAGTTCAAGCTCAAGAACGAAGAACAAATCAAGATTCAAGGAGTACGAGTTCAAATCAAAGTTCGTGCTAGTTGAATTCAAGATTATCGTTTATGGCAACAACTACATATTCAAGATCAAGCTCAAATACCCTTGAATTTATTTACTATTGGAAAGAAGAATCAGAGGATTCATAAAGATTGTACGCTCATATTATTTGAAATCAAATACTACGATTGTTGTAATATTTTTTGATTTTATTTTTTCGACATAAATTTATTGTCTACAATCTACATGAATAAAAAAGGAGGGTTACAATAGATTGAATGTAAACATAAAATTAGTCGATTTATGATGAATTCAAACACAGATAATTTGTTGTTTGTTTCCTCTTTGCCTTGAAAAAACGAATATCTTATAATGGAGCGGTCAATATGAATGCACATTTCATTCCCCACTGCCAAAGAAAAGAGAAGAGAAGAAAAAAAAAATTAAGAAAACGACCATTACCCGCCGTTTGTGTGCAAAAATTTTTCTGAAAGTTTGTGATTTTTTAAAGATTTTTTTTTCCTGAAAAAGTTTTCGTTGTGCCTTCAGAAAAAATAAAATAAAACATTTTGGGATCATTCACAAAGCTTCACAAAATTTTCAATTACGGTCAAATATCCATATAACATTCTCGTCTATTTCGAATATCTTTAACTGTTATAATAAAATATTATTATAGAGAACATTATAACATAATATGAAATATTAGCTCCAGAAAACTTGATTGTTATAGTGAATTATTGTTAAAGAGATGACTGTAGTTTAACTATATTAGAACATTTTTATATTGTATTTATTTAAGTTAACCCCTTTTTCTACCGACTTCAAATTTACAAGAAATAATATCTTCAGTGCGTGGGAAGTATTTTTGGATTATATGCTAATAAATCGTTCACTTCCAAAAGTATCTAAAATAAAGTAAGATATGTTGTTGATTAAAGTGTAGTAGGAGAGAGAAACAGGAAAGGGGTGAGATGTGGGATCCTATCTTTCTTGAAAAGGGTAAATTTACCCCGTTTTTCAACAGTATTTTTTTTTTTGTGGGTAATTCACTAATAAACTTGTTTGGTAAAGATGTTCAAGAAAAATCTAAAAAATTAATCAAATAAAAAATTGAATATATAAATATTATTTTCTCCAAATCAGAAAAGTACTCCAATGTCGTCACAAACAATAGATATTAGTTCACTAAAGTAGATTCACTAAAGTAGATTCTATGAAGTTGAGTGGTAAAGTGGTAGCTCCAATAAATCTAACAGGTGTCCGTCCAAGTATAGGGGCGGAGTCACAATGTTATAGAATAGAATAATTTTGGTAAATTTTTTGTAGTTATATTTTAAAATTTTATTTAATATATACATATAATCTATTCATGACCCATTAAAATTATGATCTAGAATTTATCAACGAAAAAATTCTGATTCCGTCTCTGTTCAACACAGTGGGTATTATGGCAAGAAGGGATAAGAATAAAAATTTAAAATATGAAAGATCTCTCATTGTAAACAAATAGTAAGAATACAAAATGTTACTCCATTGTTTTAGATAAGGCATTTGAAGTATTAAATGAGGTAGTCCCACTTGAGGGAAACAATGGTTAGACAAATGATTGAGATTGATTCCAAGAAAAAGTCCTCTTTCTATTAAAAAAATGTTCTTTTCTCCTTTTCCAATAAGGAGGAAGAAGATAAAAGCTTCTACCACTATGAGATATAGGATAGTTATCTTCATTTTTAGTTAGTTAGAAGTTTTGAGTTTGAAATACTAGGAATAAAAGAAATCTTTGGTAGAGAAATCTTCACATTTATGGGTGCTATATAATACAAATTCAATTAGTGAGCCAATAGATTTTGAATATCAGACGATTATATCAAAAAGACGATAAAAACGTTTGTGGTGTAATTCAAACTTTATTTAAAGCAAACAAGTCTTTTGCAATATTTGAAATTGTAATTAGTTGATAGCAACTCAAATCTTTTGTAATATTGACGACAGTATCCCTTGCAATTGTTAATTTTACTTTATTTTCACCTATCAATCTGAATTTGCAATTAGATCTTTAGCTTGAAATACTTCCTTGATTTGAGGACTAGTGTTCAGTCTTAGTTGGTTGTACCTAGGGGTGACAAGCTAGCAGGTCGGGTCGGATATGGCGCGGGTCGAAAACGGGTAATATAAAAAATGGATAAATTAACCGACCCAATCCACATTTAATACGAATAAAAAAGGATTAACCGGTGGATAATATGTATATTCATATTATCCATGACTTCTTGAATATGATCACTTTTGGAAGAATTCCTAGTCTCTCAAACATAAGGACCTCAATTTGATACTTTGCAAATGTAAAAGTTAAACATATAGTTATCAATTTTCTAAGTGGATAATATATTTCTTATTCATATTTAATCCGTTTTTAAAAAGTTCATTATCCAACCTATTTTTAAATGAATAATATGGATGAATAACTGTTTTCTTTTAACCATTTTGCAATCAATAGTTGTATCTCTTTGCCAATGATTTTTTCATTATCTGCGTGTCTTATTTTTCCCCTTATTAGCTTAATGTTTCTCTTCATTTACGTGATTAAGCTGACTTTCAGTACATTTTACAAACCAAGTGTCCAGCTATCTTCGTGTTTTTTTTTTGGTGAAAGATAATAACAAAACGTAGTGCTTACAGGGACATGGTGCATCTGCTAGGTCATGCATCGAGTTTACAACAGAAGAACTAACTAGTAGGGAGGGGTTTACAGGTACACCCCTATTTAGCTGATCCCTAGAGGGATCAGTAACAAAAAGATGTTGTTTAGATGTCGTTGCTTGGGATGAATTTACATAGGGGGAATGGGATGCAAAAGAACAAACATTGCCCAGACGTTTTGTGGGCACTCCAAGGAAGTCTGCTTTGAAAGCAGCCACTACTAGAAATGCAGTCTTTTCACAGGGAAGAATCGGTGGGAAATCTGTATGAAATTTGAATATTCCCACGATATTTTCAGGGGAGGCGCTCCGTGGGAAAATGGCTGGTGGGAAAATAATTTCCCAGGACATTCGTGGGTAATTCCCAGGAAGTTTCCCACAAAAGGTTTCACGAGAATTTGGTGGGGCCACACAGTGTATTTTTCAACGACCGCTGTGGGAAAAAGAAGAAAATATAATAATTTAATTTTCCTAAGTTTCTCACCGAATCTCTGGGAAGTAATAAAAATAATTTAGTTATTTTTTTATTTTACCCACGGAATCAGTGGGAAATATGCATAACCTAGAAATAAATCTATAAACATTCCCACGAATATCAGTGGGAAATATTGAAATTCTTGAAAAAATATGGGCAAAATTCCCAGGGAGTTGATGGGAAATCCGTGGGAAATCTGGTAAATATTTTCATCACAAAATCTATTTTTAGAACTACACCACCTGCCAAACAGAAAGTACAACCACGAATACAAGACTAAATACAATTAAGCATTCAAATACCATAAACAACATCTAATTCAATCCATTTCATAAACAATATCCAACAAAACATAGAGTAGAACAAAAACTCAAAAAATCCAACATTCAAATTCAACATCCAAGTACCATTTAAGACAAACTAATAAAAGAAACTACTCTTTAGTTATCATCAGATGCTGCTGGAGAACGAGGCACGGGAAATGCACCATATGCTAAGAGGGAGTTTATCTGAGATTTGAGACTTTTAACATCACTAGTGACAAGTCTTAATGCATCGTCCTTTCGCCTCATTTCTTCCTCCCTTCGCCTTTCCTCTTCCTCTCTTCGCCTATCTTCTTCCTCCCTTCGCTTTGCCTCTTCTTCCCTTGCAGCCCTTTCTTGAAGATACAACTCTGTAATTTTCGCTACCTTCCTATTCAATTGCTCAAACTCATCCAGATCAACCGAGCAATGTGACGAAGAATAAGAACCAGACAATCCAGAAGTACGACGGCCGAGACTAAACTCTGATCTAAGGCCGTAGACTCTCCCCTTATGCACGCCACCAGCTGCCTTAATCCACATGTCCATGATCTCCTCTTGGGTTGGTTGGATTGGCCTACCTTGATCATCAATCGGCTGGCTTTGAATGAACTCCTCCAAGATTCGTTTGAAATTATCCTGTAAAAAAATTACAATTATTATGAAAGTAAATTTTATTAAAGAAAATTTATGCAAATAAGTATCTTTATTTCTCAAACTTTAAAGTGAAACACACGGAAAGATTAAAAGCGTAGCAGCCTTGCTGGACTTAATCATTGCCATTTGTTCACCAACCTTTTCACATGGCATTTCATCCAATAAATCCCTTGTTCCTTATGCTTTCCGGACCAATAGTTGGACATGCAGAAACTAAGAAATATGCTGACTTTTCCTTAAATAGTTCTATCCTGGAATCACAAGTTTATAATAGAGAGAATTTGACAGTGTGTGCTCTCGTCATAACAATTAGAATCATAAAAAACAACATAGAGTGTCGATGCTTATGTCACACCATCCAGCTACTATAACCATATCTCAAGAGCCAAAAGCTTTTGCAACCAATTTGTTTGTAAGACTATATATTTAATTGCTGGATGTCATTGTAAACGGTTCTTGAAATCAGACTTCTTTGCACCACATTACTCCAAAACATATCTAAAAGGCTATTCTCATCATAGTAAGAAACATTAAAACTTTTGTAGATTTTGAGAGTTATCATTAGCCTTCTTCTATATATCTCGTCTAACAATATGAAGCAACGTCAAGATTCCCCACTTTAAAGTAAGCATTTACAAGAGTAGCATATACTAGACTATCCCCAAGCACTCCCTTTGTTTGCAAAATGTGGAAAAAATTTCAGCACTATCAATTCTACCTCTCTTGCACAATCTCTTAATGAGACAACATCTATATCATTATTCTGGTGGCAGTAAACATCCACAAGCCACGAATATGAGTAATAACTGGGAGAAAGTCCAACACTAACCATGTTAAATAAGATTTCTTTGGCCAATCTATATGCCTAAGAAATAATATCCAATGCGTGCATTGTACAATATAAGCTCACTGCACTAATAAGTGCAAACACATCTTAAACACCAAGCATATGATAGAGCATTTCAGAATGCCATGAGTAGAAATGTATTTTTGATATTCATATATGTGAAGAATATTGTTAATCTTACATGGGTTGTCTCAGCGCGCGGCTCAATCCAAGTCGTTTTTGTTCCATCCTTTAACTTTTTCATGTGGGTTTCCTCAAACACCTCATCATGAGTAACTGGTCTTCCTTTCGCCTTTTCCTACAAAAATAAATAATATGTTAAAAAATGGTAACTAAAATAGTTATAAATCAAGAAAAATATAAAAAATACATTACCAATCTTCTTCGATGAGCCGTCATACTAATTGAGCCGCATGTATGCACCGAGCCACCCTTGTTGGACAAACGGGCTGCCCTTCCCTGTTCGCTCTTCTTCTCAAATTTCGGAGAGTTCCAATACTCAAGAAGTTTAACCCATGAATCATCAAGAATCCAACTTGGCCTCTTTTTACTTTCTCGAGCAGTTCGAAGCATATCAGACAACCTATTAGAACATTTCTTAAAGAAAACGACTCGTACCTCAGCTTCAAAATCGCGTGACCATGCACACTTCATCTGCAAATAAAACACGTTAGAATGAATATAGTGAGTTGAAAACTAAAGAAAAAGATTAATTTTATCCTAAATTCATCAAACATTCTGTCCCTAATGTGACTTGGAACATCGGACCAAAACCTCCATGGTGCGTAATAAAATGAACACATCGATTCAACTACGGCTTTCGTAGCCTGGGGAGGATAAAAGCTGCATTGAATTTAAAACAAGTTAGAAACTACATTTAGAATTAATTATAAATTAAAAAGATGAATATTTACCCTGCTCCATCGGGAACAATAATCAACCTCCGAAGATCATCATATTTTCCAACATTTAGAGGATCATGCCTTCGTGTAGAAGTCTGTGTATGAGGATGTGTAGTTGTATCACTATCGGTGTATGGGGATGTCGAATTACCATCGACTCCAATATCTGGCCTAGAAATGCTGGGAGATGAAGACGGAGTGAAATCAGACGAAGGTATGGAAGAGTAGCTAGCAGGATGACTAAATGATGAAGACATGCCAGATGAAGATGATGAATGAATGATTGGAGAAAATGATGACCGGATGCCAGAAAAAGATGATGAAGGAATGGCTGGAGAAGATGATGATGGCATGACAGGGCAAGATGATGAGGGTATGCCCGAAAATGGAGTGAATTTATACGAAGGCATTGAAGAGTTCCTAGCAGGATGACTAAATGATAAGAGCATACCAGAGGAAGATGATGAATGAATAATTGGAGAAACTGGTGATTGAATGGCAGATAGAGATAATAAAGGAACGACCGAACAAGATGATGATGACATGATAGGGTAAGATGATGATGAGGGTACGCTAGGCCTAAGTGAAGGCATGTGTTGGGAAGATGTAGGTTTAAAAAAGGGTGTAGATGAGGGAACGTTATACCCTAGGTGAGGAATAGAGTATAAGGGAGGTGGAAAAGATAACGGGCATGTAGGTAGAGGCATATGCGAAGTAGACTGTGCATGTGGGGGAGAGGTAGTGATACCTAAGTTACTAGAAACTTTTGTTTTCTTTCTTGTTTTACCCTTCTCCGCTGCAGTACCCTCTGAACGATCTTTACCTCGAGGAGCCATCTAAATAATATAGCATAAGAAAAGATATGTTAATATGTTTAGGAACAAATTTAAATGCATAACATACAAGTTAGTAAAAAGAACAAACATGTCAATCCTAATCGCTTAGTTCATCTTCATCAGAAATTTCGTCCTCCTCGCTTGTTTCATTTTCATCATCATATTCTTCCTCCTCAGTTAATTCATTTTCATCAGCGGAATCTGCCTCTTCATTATCCATAGATGTTCCAGCCCCATAATGTTGTTGAACTGAAGGATCAACTTCTTCATACACGCCTTCAATATGCAGTTCATGTGCTAATTCATTATCCACAATTAGTTGAACACTTGATATATCATTCTGGTATGCTATATCTAGTGCATCCTCAACTTCTACTTTACCAACCGGTTTAGTTTTTATAACTACCCACCATTCAGTCTTATTTTTACACGACGACGGATAAGGAGCATAATACACTTGCTTTACATTTTGTGCAATGATAAATGGATCATATCTTGCATACTTCCTCGTGTGATTAACTTCAACTATTTTATAGTGTTGATGTACCTTTGTACCTTTATTTGGTGTTGGATCAAACCACTTGCATCGAAAAAGTACCAGCCATTTCTTCGGCCAACCAACATACTCTATTTCTAAAATCTCCTGGAGTACACCATAATAATCAATATCTCCATCTTGGTCACCATCACCACCCTTCACCCACACTCCGCTATTAATGGTTTTCTTATTCTTAGACCATTTTTCCGTGTGAAACTTGTATCCATTGACAAAGTACTTGGACATAGTTTTAGCTTGAGGAATAGGTCCCCAAGCTATATCACGCAAAAATGGATCACCTATACCATTGTATGGATTATGAACCTATATAGAGTTGAACAAAATTAAGAAGTTAGAAAATATAACTTGTACAAAACTGAGAATCTGGTATTTGTTAACACTTACATAATCTCTAAACCACTCTGAAAACCTTGGATAAACAGCATCTTGGCCAAACACACTCACAAAATATCTGTCCCACATATTTATAAATTTTATTAGCTAAAATAATAATAATAGATCATGCAAGTAGGTCAATAACATAATTTCAAACCTACTCGTAAAATTGTTGAACTTCGGGGCAGTTGAGCAACACGTGTGTTGTAGCTGACTTTTTCTCCATCCCAGTCCAATTTCTTTTTTTATACTTTTTAGAACTTCTACCGGGTTGATTGAATATGGATAGCGACGGTGCCAAAGGATCATTATCACCTTCGTCATGTCGATTTGGCCTATTTCTCAAACATGGCACATGATGCTCAAAATAATATGAACAGAAATGAGAAGTTTCTTTAACTAGATATGCTTCACATATTGATCCCTCAATCTTGGATTTTTGTTTCACCGTCCGTTTACATTTTCCAATAGTCCTACATAGCATAATTTTAGATGGGAAGAAGTGTAATAAAAAAACATAAAGAAAAAATAATTAATGATTATTACCTCTCAAATAGATACATCCATCTACATTGAACAGGCCCTCCAAGTCGTGCCTCTCTTACAAGATGAACTGGGAGATGTTCCATTACATTGAAAAACCCACATGGAAATTTTTTTGCCAGTTTGTTTATGATTAAATGGATGTTACTTTCCATCAAAACTAGATTTTCCTCCCTCAATGTATTAGAACATAGGTCTTTGTAAAATAAGCTTATCTCTGTAATGAGTTTCCATAATCTCTGAGGCAATGCACTAAATGCAATAGGAAGTAATGATTCCATGAAAATGTGACAATCATGGCTTTTCATATACATCAACTTTCCTTCTTTCATGTCAACACAATTGGATAAGTTTGAAGCATACCCATCGAGCATTCTCAAATTTCGAACCCAATCACAGATCTTTCGTTTGTCATCCATTTTGAATGAATAAATGGCCTTAGGCTTCACCATCCTGTTATTTTCTTGTCGTAGTTCTAATTCTCTTCGCCTACAGTATTCCTGTAAGTCCATCCTCGCCTTCAAATTATCTTTTGTCTTGTTTTTGTCATCCATTATAGTATGAAATAAGTTATCAAAAAAGTTCTTTTCAATATGCATGACATCCAAGTTATGTCGAAGAAGATTATGCTTCCAATAAGGTAACTCCCAAAATATGCTTTGTTTAGTCCAATTATGCTCAACACCATAACCAGGTAATTTAAGTAATGGAGACTCTGTTACCTTAGGAAAATTCTTAACCCTCTCCCAAATTTTCTCCCCCGACAAGGTTGCTGGTGGCTCATCATAATCAGTTCGATTCTTCATAAATGCACTAGTATTTCTCCTGAACTCATGATCTATTGGCAAAAACCGACGGTGACAGTCAAACCATGTGGTCTTACCTCCATGTTTCAAAGTGAATGCTTTTGTGTCTTCCATACAGCAAGGACAAGCTAACTTTTCGGCAGTCGACCATCCAGATAACATTCCATACGCAGGAAAGTCATTAATAGTCCACATCAAAGCAGCACGCAATTTAAAATTTTGTTTAGTTGATATGTCGTATGTTTCAACACCTTCCTGCCACAATAACTTTAGCTCATCAATCAAAGGCTGCAAATATATATCAATCAAACTTTTTGGATTACTTGGACCCGGAACTATGCTAGTTTGGAACAAATATGGACTTGTCATACACATCTCTGGCGGAAGATTATACGGTGTAATAAAAATAGGCCAACAAGAATATGGTGTAGCAGACACAGAAAAAGGAGTGAATCCATCTGCACACAAACCCAACCTAACATTTCTTGGTTCATTAGCGAAGTCAGGATACATCCTATCAAAATTCTTCCACGCTTCTCCATCTGAAGGATGACACAAAACACCAGGTGCCCTTCTATTTTCGTGGTGCCATCTCATATGAGGAGCGGAACTCATTGACGCATACAATCTCTTTAACCTAGGTATAATAGGTAAATAATGCATCCTCTTAATTGGAACTTTCTTTACTTTGGCATTTGTGACTTCCTTAAAACGAGACAATCCACAAAATTTGCACGCTTCTAGTGCCGCATCATCTTTATAATATAACATACAACCTTTTTCACAACAATCAATTTTTGTTGAGGAAAGTGCTATCTTGGAAACTAACTTCTTAGCCTTATAGTAATCACCGGGTAAGTTAATGTTCGGACTAACTTCACCCATAAGCCCAATTATAGCATTCATGGCCGCTTGAGAAAGATTCCAATCCGATTTGATAGTTAGTAATCTAACTGCAACAGACAACTCCGAGTGTATTGAGCCTTCATAGAGTGGACGACTAGCCGCATCTAATAATTCATAAAAGTGCTTTGCCTCATCATTGGGAGACTCATCAATATTTTGTTGGGATTGAACTCTTGGGTGTATCCCAAAAGCATTCGACACCATTTCATGCATTTGAGAATTATCATAATTTTTCTCAAATAATGTACTACTCTCACAACCAGCAAGATTCTGAAAGTCAACATCAGCTAAATTACTGTAGTTCTCTCCATGAACCGTCCACATATAATAATTTTCTCTAAACCCCTTTCTGTAAAGATGAACTTTAACATCCTCCGGTATCAATAACTTTATACATTTGCACTTAGCACAAGGACATCTAATTGTTCCTTCATTACGGAATTCAAGAAGTGTTTTTGCATAAGCAATAAATCCTTTAACACCTTCTACAAATTCTTCCTTCAACCCCCCACGATTAGGATAATTTCTATCATACATCCATCTACGATCTCGTTCCATCTATTACACAATACAATATAAAATAATTAGATAAGGAAATAAATAATTTATTTTATTCACTCAGTGGAACGTCATGAAACAATGTTTCATAAACTATTCCTTGTACATGAAAATTGATAAAGATGACTACTTTGGATTTGACCACTATATACTAATCATATACTTTGTTTTATTATATTTTAGTTGATTAATGGTCCTTGTTAAAAGATAACTACACAAGTTGACAACCAAACAAATTAAACTGTGTATTTTAAAATTGTCAACTTTCTATCTCCATTTCTGGAAGAGCTCTACATATTTATATAAAGAAAAGGAGAACTTTATCATAATAGTTTAACATTTATACTCTCAAGAGACAATGCATGTAACAAGAATAAACTTTTATTTTTACTCTTAATATCATTTTTATATTAGAATTTTATGCTGAGATTAATTACTCTTACATCATTAACCAAACGACCTCTGAAAAATTATTCTTCAAGAGCTATGAAAACGTTTACTAACATTTTTAATTTATCATAGAACCACTTCCTTGAGATTAATCACTATAATACATCAAACTAGGAATGGACAAACCAAACGACTCTTAATAATGCTTAATAAAGAACAGTGAGGGGGAAATACTGCTTTATATCATTTTCACATACACGAGAAGGTTGTTTGGACAAAAGTGCAAAAAGACAAAAGAAAATACTATACTATTTTAATTTACAGAATGAGAAAATACTTTTTAAAGGGACACCACCTCTTAACCAAAATGCTTTTTCTCTGTAACCATTGAAGATAGAGCCATATACCAACTAACCAGACCAAATTATACCAATTTATCAAACACCCATTTTCTCTCTCTATTTCTATCAAAACCAAACAAAACTCGAAACAAAGAGGAAAAGAACAAAGGGTAGGCAAATATAATTAGAAAAATACCATTTGCTTTGGAGACTGCAAGAAGTGCAAGCTTATTCTCCTCCTAACGGAAAAAACTTACCTGTACTAGGTGTTTACACCCGACCAATAAATAAACAAATAACACATGTTACTTTATTTAACTATAATTATTAGTACTTAACCGTAGTTAAGTACCATATATTTTGCACATAACCTTGAATAAGTATTAATATAAAAATACTCAACATCTTAAAATTCCATACTGTCTGTTGTCTACTAATGGTGAATATGTGTGGCCTTTTATTTCGATATGCTATTACCACACAAAAGGTAAATGGCTTAGTTTGTGGAACAACAAACATGTATATTAAAAAAGAATAAACTCATACGAAAGAATTTCATCAATTGCACTTGACTTTGCATAACTACACTATTACTGATCATGAAAAGTTTATCAAACTTACTCTTGAAAAGAATTTTTCAATTTATGTTTTAACGACTTTTTTTGTGAAGACAATAATAGCCCAAGTGGGGTTACTAACTGAACTACAGTTTAGGAGAATATTTTCAGCACACGTTAACTTAACATGGTATAAACACCCGGTGCAGGTAAGTTTTTTCCTCCTCCCAACTCTCAAAGCTCTATTTCTGTATCTCTATTGATAATGCCAACAACTATTGCTCCTTTCTACAAACTCCCCACAACCCCATAAACCAAAACGCATGCTCCTCCATAACTTTGCCTATATTAACCAACACATCACACCCTACTTAATTTTTCCCTCTTCCTACTCATCAGCTTTCTTCTATTTCCCAACTATTCTGTATTCTTTGTATGTTTTCTTGATCTGGGTATTTCAAGAAACTAGCCAAAGATGATAACTTTATATAATTTATATCATGTTATGACTGTTGTTGTGCCACTTTATGTGTTTATGATATTAGCTTATGGTTCTGTTAAGTGGTGGAAGATTTTTTCCCCTGACCAGTGTTCTGGTATTAACAGATTTGTTGTACTTTTTGCAATCCACTTCTCTCTTTCCACTATATAGCTGGTAATAATCCTTATACAATTAACATATCAAATTAAAAATATCCCACCATTTGACACTCTAATCTCCATACAATCAAGAAATCAATTCAAAATATAGTGCCTTGAGAAACATGATTTTAACTTACCAAATTCTCAGCACCAGGAATGTTTCCGTTTTTGGCAAGATTGACAGCAAGCTCAAGATGATTCAACTGCAACAAAATTTATAAAAAAAATTATGTCTTTCATGGTCATAGATTACCAAATTTTACAATACTAGAAATGCATCTACAGATACATAGACACCATAAATCGAGAAAGAAAAGAAAGAGGGAAATTTGATTAGCTTCATATTAATTTTTTTAAACCTAGGGTTTGAAATAGTATAAAATCCATAAGTTTCAAAGTACTTTGGGGAAAAATCAACAACTAAAAAGGAGAGGGTGAGTGTGTGAGAGAGAGATAGAGAGAGAAGGGGGTTTAGATTAGCTGGATATGGAGTGAAAATACAGAAGGGAACATACGATGTGAAGGGAGGCGTCTTGAGGGAGGGAAGATACAGAGAGGAAATACTATGTGAATAGAATGAGGAAAAACTTAAGGTTACATGAATAATAATACTTTCCCACTACTACCCTGGGAAATCTCCGTGGGAAATCGTTTTCATAATAATAAGAAAAATTTAAAAATTTAAAAATATCCATTCACACTAAGTCTATGGGATTATGTAAAAAAAAAAAAAAAAATATTTAAGTTCCCACTATCTTCACTGGGAAATTTTTTCAGTTTTGATATAATTATATTTTTAATGACTCTTCCCACAGAATTAGAGGGAACAAAGTTATGCGCATTTTTGCGCCAAAATATTCCCACGAATAGTCACCGGCAAAGGTTATTGTTTTTTTAGGAAAAGAAATTTTAATTTTTCCATTGTATTTATGTGGGAATTGTCACTGAAAATTTTTTCGTGGGAAATTTTCGTGAGAAAATGATGTGTTTCTAATAGTGAGCCATAGCAAAAGGTGGTGGTGAGTGTAGGAGGCACCCATTGTTGCTATCCGTCATAGTGGTTCCATACTTGGCTAAGGTATCAGCTATTATATTTTGCTCCATGTAAACATGTTTGATGATTGGATCATTCAGTTGCTTGAGCATGAACCTGCAATCATTAACAAGAGAAGAAACATGGGTATGTGAGTTTTGTAAGAGGGAAATAAGATCAGCAACATCCACATTGATTTCCAAGGGAAATTGTTGATGGTGCATAGCCAGTTGCAAGCCTCTGAGCAAAGCTTTGAGTTCTAATTCAAGGCTTGATCCTTGGAAAACATACCCCGCAAAACCCAGCACCCAGCCGCCTGTTGAATCACGAAATACACCTCATATGTCGTTTCTTCCATGACAGTTAGCTGAGGCACTGTCAGTGTTTAATTTATAGTGCCCCACTTTAGGGGGTTGCGTTTGATATATAAAGGGGTCTTACGGTTAGTGGTACGTGTGGGAGAGGTAAAAAAATTCAGAGGCTCGTGATGTTATTAGAAAACTATCAGCCTTCTGTGGTAGGTTGTTGCCGCGTGGCTATAATTGCATAATTTCGTACATTATTTGCCTTGCATTTTAAATGCTTTAACGATAAACTACACTTTAATCGTGCATAACAGAGTCTATTTTATGTGTAGGTGAATTGGAGATAAAAGTAGAGAAAAAAAGGATATTTACAAGTCGAAAGCGTGCGCGAGAGCAGTTGAATAGGAGAAGCTGGCGAAGCCAGGATTGTAGCTGGCGAGATACCTAGCGATGCCATGCTTGTAGCTGACGAGAGACCTGGCGAGGTGAGGCAGTAGGCGAGATCGAGCAGGCCTTATACCTGGCGACGCCAGGCCTGGGGCGAGGTCCACCAGGCGTTATGCCTCGCGAGGCCAGATCTGGGCGTGCACATTCCGAGCTTTGAAGACTTATTTCGTCTCCGGGTTTGACTAGGACTTGGCCTACACGCTTAAGTCTTTTCCTACACATATAAATAGACCTAAAAATGTCACTTTTGAGTACTTTTTGCAACCGGAGGCAAGGATAACTCGTGGAACAACCGTTGGGAGTTAGACTCATCGATTTCTACATCTCTTTATCCTTACTTTGTAATTTAATTATGCAAAATACTTTGGATATTGTGATTATGAGTATGAGTAGCTAAACTCATAATCTAGGGTTTTGATGGAACCTATTGGAGGATGATTTTCCTGTTACGTTAATATAGATTTGTCGTAGTATTTTCTCTAATTGTTCAACTATATTATTATTGTTGTTGATTGAAGGGCCCTCAATCGACTGTGCCTATTTAGTATGTATTACTCAGGAGACAGTGCATATTTAGGTAGTTGTTGAACAACATCACTCCTAACGTATATGAGGGATCAATACGAAGGGTTTAAAGGTGGGATTAGGGATAACGAAACCTTGGTGTGATTCGAGTGAGCCGTAATTAATGCCAGATAGCGTAATTCGGGAGAATATATCTAGTAAATTATAGTAATTACTCGGGAGAGAGTTACGACAGTCAGAGTGCTCATGATCGATAGAGAAAGCTTAGGCAAATTTATAGAAAATATAGCGAAAAAGATTCCGACAATAGAGAAAATCATAACCTTAGATCATTCCAATTCTTGTCTACAAACCGTAGTAGTTAGTTATTAATTGTTGCACTTTTATTATGTAATATTTAGTTAGTAAACATCCAGATTATCACTTAAATATTTCTGAAGATTGATTGCGTGAGGTCGTGCGAGTCTAGTAGCTGTGTTTGATAGGTTAATTCCATGTGGGATTCGACTCCGGACTTATTAGCCGGAATATATTTACAACGACTGCTTAGTCCTTTTTATACGGCATAGTTGGGCGTGATCAAATTTTGGCGCCGTTGCCGGGGAATTTAATGGTGTATTAATTGCAGCTAAAAGAATTGCTAGAATTCTTAGTGTAGTCAATTTTCTTCATTTTTTTAAACAAATACATTGAAATTTTAACGTTTGTAGTCTTGGGCGTTACAGGTGCATGCCTAGGAACTCCTTGAGAACTGGTGAATTGCTCGAAGGATTATCAAATCCTGAGAAAGTTTTCAAGGCATTGAATCGTGCAAACAAGAAAGACAGACAACAACAGAACGAAACGAACTAGACATGGATGACGTAATAGAAAATTCAAATAATAGAAATAATGACCCGAACAATCAGGGTGTGGCACCTCTTGTGCTAGAAGCATCCTTATATGATTGGGCACAACCCACCGCCGAAAATCTAGCAACCGCAATTGCAGTCCCTCAAATACAAGCGGAATCATTTCAAATCACAAACAACATGCTATATTTATTGCAGAACAATGGACTATTTTCAGGGTCTTACATTGAAGATCCTCAACAGCATCTGAAAAATTTCCTGTCGATATGTGTCACACAAAGGCAACCTAATGTGACACCGGACACAATAAAGTTGTTATTGTTTCCATTCTAGGTGACGGGAGAAGCTCAGACTTGGCTTAATTCACTCCCCATAAACTCCATCACTACGTGGGAGGAATTAGTCAAGTAATTTGTAAACAAGTTCTACCCACCCAAAAAGACTGCCAAACAAATTGATGAGATATTGAGCTTCAGGCAGAGACCAACAGAAACACTACAAGAATTGTGGGAGAGGTTCAAGGGCATGCTTGTTAAGTGTCCACATCATGGCATTCCATAGCAAATGTTGGGGGAAGAGGTTCTACATGGGATTGACAAACAACTTAAAGGCTAATGTTTATGCTTTAGCGGGTGGAGCATTTTTGAGCAAATCATTCAGAGAATGCAATATCCTACTCGATAAAATGGCTTAAAACTCAGGATGGATGACAAGAGACTCTACGATCACTCCTGTAGTTGACTATGTGTCTTTGGATCCAAACAACTCTATAGTTGAAAATATGGCTACTCTAATTACGCAAATGAGTATCCTCACCAAGAAGATCGATGAATCAGGCCAGAAGCAGCAGGTACACATAGTAGACGCAACTAATGGGGGCTTATGCACACCATGCATTAACCAACCGTATGTATGCTCGTGGACTGCAGAAGGTGACCACCAGCACTATCAGGAAGATATGAACTATGTAGCCAACTCTGGGGGACAGAAGGAAGGTGATCAGAATTTTGGTCAACATAATCAACAATATAGACCAGCACAGCTGCAGTACAATAATAACTACAATCTTGGAGCTATGCAACCACATGGTCAAGTGGTGCCTTACCAAAGGCAACAAGGTTACAACCAGCAAAATCAGTAGCTGGCTTATCAACAACAACAAATTGTGAGACAAAATGATGGGTTTTGCTGAACTTAAGGGAATATTGCAACAACTAATAGGGACCACCGGAAAAATGCAAGACAGAGTGGACTCACATGAATCAGCGATAAAGGGTATTGAGGTTCGATTAGGACAGATTTCTATGGCTCTAAACAATTGTCCCCAAGGGACGTTACCTGCAGACACACAGATCAATCCAAAAGATGAGGGCCCGAAATAGCTTATGGCAGTAAGTCTACAAAATGGTAGAGACCTAGATCTGGAGCAAGAGATTGCTCGCGAAAGCTGACCTACTGAAACACTTGTGCCAGTACCCATTGAGATCGATAATTCAATAGGGTTAACTGAGGTGATGGTACAACATGCATAAGAGAGCACAAGCAAAGAAAAAGAGGTTGCGAAGGAGACTAAGGTAGCACAAGAAACGACAGTAAAAGCAGTGCCTGAGCAAGATAAAACTCAAATCACAGGAAAGAAGCGACCTCCAGCACCATTCCCGCAGAGATTGGAAAAATATCATAAGGACGAGCAATATAAGAAATTCATGGAGATATTGAAATAAATACAGGTGAACATTCTACTGATTGATGCATTGCGAGAGATGCCTGGGTATGCCAAAATGATAAAAGATTTAATGTCTCGAAAATTCGACTTCCAAGACCTGTCCATTGTTACATTGACACAGACCTGTAGTGTAGTCATGACGATACCCATAGCTGAGAAGTTATCAGACCCAGGGAGTTTCACAATCTCATGCACGATAGGCAACTATGCTTTTTCTAAAGCATTGTGTGATTTAGGGGCAAGCATAAACTTGATATCTACAAAAGGTTAGGCATAGGAAGAGCTAGACCCACGTCCATGTTACTACAGCTAGCCGACCGGACAGTGAAGAGGCCCTCTGGTATCCTTGATGATGTATTAGTCTAGGTTGGGAAGTTTGTGTTCCCAACATATTTTGTCATTCTAGACTGCCGGGGTGACGAGGAGATTCCCATAATTTTGGGAAGACCGTTCTTGGCCAATGGGAGAGATTTAATTGAATGTTAAACTGGAGAGCTCAAAATGAGACTAAATGATGAAGAGATAATATTCAATGTGCAGAAATCTATGCAGCGACCAAGTGAATTTGCTAACTGCTCTTTAATAGAAGCAGTGGATGTAATTTTAGAGGAGGGAGATGAGACCTTGAACGCTAAAGACCCTCTAGCAGCCTGTCACTTGAACTTAGATGAAGTAAATGGAGAGCATTTGGCGGAGTGGGTGTTGGCTCTTGAAGGCCAAGGGTTTTGGAAAAGAGAGCTCGAATTTGAGCCGTTGCACTTAGAAGAAAGAAAAATTCCTCTAGCTAAGCCATCGATAGAAGATCCACCAAAGTTGGAATTGAAACCGCTACCACCTTACCTCAAGTATGCTTTCTTGGGACCTAACTCAACTTTACATGTTATTATCTCATCTGGTTTGTTAGATGTGCAGAAAGAACAACTTTTGCAAGTACTGAGTGAGTGCAAAACTGTAATTGGTTGGACCATTGCAGACATTAAGGATATTATCCTGGCCTTCTGTATGCATAAGATTCTACTGGAAGATGGACACAAGCCTTCCAGAGAACATCAAAGAAGGCTGAACCCCAACATGAAGGAAGTTGAGAAAAAAAGAAGTGATAAAGTGGTTAGATGCGGGGATCATTTTCCCCATCTCCGATAGCAACCGGATCAGCCCAGTCCAATGTGTGCCTAAGAAAGGGGGGATGACTGTAGTGCAAAATGAGAAAAATGAGTTTATAACAACAAGAACAGTCACGGGATGGCGAATATGTATGGACTACAGAAGATTGAACAAGGCCACCCGAAAAGGCCACTTTCCCTTGTCGTTCATTGATCAAATGCTAGATAGATTGGCTGGGAAGTCCCACTTTTGCTTTTTGGATAGATACTCGGGGTATAATCAAATCTCCATTGCCCTAGAAGATAGAGAGAAAACATCATTCACCTGTCCATATGGCGTTTATGCCTTCCGGAGGATGCCGTTCGGCCTATGCAATACACCTGCCACATTTCAAAGGTGCATGATGGCCATCTTCACGGATATGGTAGAGGACATCATGGAGATCTTTATGGATGATTTCTCGGTGGTGGGTGACTCATTCGATGATTGCCTAAGGAATTTGAAAAGAGTGTTGAAAAGATGTGTCAAGACTAATCTGGTACTCAATTGGGAAAATGTCATTTCATGGTACAAGAAGGTATAGTCTTGGGCCACCTAGTGTCGAGTAAGGGCATTGAGGTAGATCGTGCAAAGGTTGATGTGATCAAAAAGCTTCCACCACCCCACTTCCGTCAAAGCAATAAGAAGTTTCATTGGCCACGCCGGGTTCTATAGATGGTTTATAAAAAACATTTTCAAAATTGCTAACCCCTTGTGTAAATTTCTTGAAAAACACCACCCTTTTGTGTTTTCTGATGACTCTAGGGTAGCTTTTGAGGAATTAAAAAAGAGGCTGGTGACATCACCTATCATAGTTGCACCTGACTGGGAGCAACCATTTGAGCTGATGTGTGACGCAAACGACTATGTTGTGGGAGCAGTGCTTGGGCAGCGCAAAGACAAAGTCATGCATCCAATATATTATGCAAGTAGAACTTTGAGTGGTGCACAACTAAATTATATAGTGACCGAGAAAGATATGCTAGCAGTGGTATTCATATTTGACAAATTCAAGTCATACCTGATAGCCTTGAAGGTAATTATTTATATTGACCATGCTGCTCTCAGGTACCTAATTGATAAGAAGGAGTCAAAGCCTCACCTGATTCGATGGGTGCTACTGTTGTAAGAATTTGACTTGGAATTCTGTGACCGAAAAGGAATGGAGAACTAAGTGGCTGATCACTTGTCTTGGCTGGAAGGAGCCGAAAAGAAGGTTGAGGGGGAAGATATTGTGGAGACTTTCCCGGATGAACAACTACTAACCACGATCCTTGAGGTAGCGCCATGGTATGCAGACATTGCAAACTACCTAGCAAGCAGTATTGTTCCCTATGACCTTTCCTCTGTTCAAAAGAAAAAGTTCTTTCGTGACTGTCGCATGTATTAGTGGGATGAACCTTATCTGTTCAGGATTTGTGTTGATAACATGATCCAGAGATGTATCCCCGAGATAGACCAATATTCTATTTTGCAAGCTTGTCACGTGTCACCATATGGTGGCCACTTCGGGGGAGTAAGGACACCTGCGAAAGTTCTGGAGTCAGGCTTCTACTAGCCGACATTGTTCAAAGATGCACACTTATGGGTGAAGGGTTGTGACGAATGCCAACGAACTGGGAATATTTCCCGTCAACATGAGATGCCTATGAACCCAATTCAGGAGGTAGAAGTGTTTGATGTATGGTAATCGATTTCATAGGGCCTTCCGTCAGCTTGTATGAAAACAAGTACATACTTGTAGGTGTGGACTACGTGTCCAAATTGGTGGAGGCTGCAACCCTCCCTACAAATGATGCAAATGGGGTAATTGGTTTTTTGAGAAAGAATATATTCACCCGATTTGGCACTCCAAGGGCAATAATCAGTGCGGAGGCACTCACTTCTGTAATCGAGCCTTTGCAAAGTAGTTAGAAAAGTATAAGGTACGCCATAAGGTTGCCACCCCATATCATCCACAAACGAGTGGGTAAGTGGAAGTTTCGAACAGAGAAATAAAGAGTGTTTTGACAAAGATTGTGAATGCTACAAGAACGGATTGGGCGAGAAAGTTAGATGATGCACTCTGGCCTATCGTACCGCTTTCAAAACTCTGATCGGCATATCATCGTACAAATTGGTATTTGGGAAGGCGTTCCACTTATCAGTGGAGTTGGAGCATAGAGCTTTGTGGGCATTGCGGCATCTAAATCTTGATATAGAAGCTGCAGGCACAAGTAGAGTCACAGAGTTGCACGAGCTTGATGAGTTTCGCTACCACGCTTTTGAGAGAACAAGACTATACAAGGAGAGAATGAAGATGATGCATGACAAAAATATTCTTGAGCGGAGTTTTAAACCCGGAGATATGGTATTGTTATACAATTCAAGATTAAGGTTATTTTCGGGGAAATTAAAGTCAAGATGGTCAAGACCATTTCGTGTGGTAGAGATTCACCCCACTGGTGTCGTAGAGGTTGCTGCGGAAAATGACTCTCGCACGTTCAGAGTCAATGGGCACAAGTTAAAACATTATTTGGGCATGGATGATGCGAAAGTAGTGTCGGTGACTCATTTGCTCGAGCCACCAAGGTTAAGCGAGCCTTAAGTGCAATTACATGCGTCGTGCCGCAATGTTAAATCAGGCGCTTCATGGGATGCAACTCATTGTAATGTTGTAATGTTGTATTCGTCGTGCCGTGACGTTAACTAAGGCGCTCGTTGGGAGGAAACCCAATTCGTAGTTGATTTTTGGTGTAGTTAGAATTTTACTTTTCATTTTTAGGTACTAATAAGTTTGCAGGTGATTTTGGGCAAGTCGAGCATGGCATTAAGAGGCGCATGAATAAGACCAAGCGAGGGAGCTCGCCTCGCAAGGCTTGAGGCAAAGTGGAGATGGCAAAATATCTCGCCTCACGTGGGTTGAGGCCTGGAGCAGCAGGTGTTACACCTGGCGTCACGTGGGTTGGGGCCAGAAGAATCGCGTGCTTAGCCTCGCGCCGCGTGATCACATGTTGGCTTTAGAGTTGGCCTCGCGAGGTCTTACACGAGTAAATGAGCGAGTGTCGCCAGGTAAGTTTCTTTTTCGTTTAGTAAAAACCTAAACCAAACTCACATAAAACTCCAAAGAAAAATCCCAGGCTCACACTGCTCACAAACAAACGCACTGCACAAAATTTCCCCCATCAGTACACTGCCATTATTGGCTCTCCCATCCCCATTGAAGTCAAGCTTAGTCTGCTATTTCGTTCACACTCACCAGCGAATTTTCAAGCAGATCCTTCCTCTCACAAGCTTCTAAAGAACGAAGATGCCTCGGAGAAAAGACACAGGCAAAGAAAAGGCTACTCCCACTGCTCCGGCTAAATCAAAGGCAACCCTCACACCTCCCCCAAATAAGAGAAAAAGGGGAGAAGTTACCTCCAGTCTAAGTGGAGCACAAGCTGTGGCAGTGGTAACAACCACACGTCCACAACCCCAAGGACAACAATAGTTTGGAATTAACAACATACCCCCGCTTACTAAGGATTGGTACAGGCGTTGTAGACCTAAACATGTACACCCGAAAGAAGTTGTCCATGAACGCAGCTTGAAAGCAAAGTATCAGGCAATTTGGAGGGGCATTCAGGATTTGGGGTTGAGCTATATTTTCAAGAACACATGGGACATTAATCTCAATCTAGTCCGGGAATTCTATGCAGGGTTTGATCCGTAGAATACTGAATAGTTGGTGCCGATTCATGGACGATTGATAGATTTTTCAGCCAAGACCATATGTAACTTTTTAGGTGCTACGGATGTTCCTGTGGAGACATTGGACCACTTCATTTGCCGGCCTACATATATAGAGTTGAGATATACGCTTTGTGGTATCGATTCTACCACAGCATGGGTCTGGGATAAGAAAACAAATCGGCACATGAGGTTCTCCAAGAATAAGATGAGGGCGGAGGCTCAAGTATGGCTTAAAATGATAAATGCATGGCTCCTACCGTGAAATCATGACACGCTCATTAGCCGTGAGAAGACCTGTGCGCTCTACTTCTTCATGACGGGTCAAAGGGTGAATGTGGGTCATCTGATCCGCTACCAGATGTCTTTAGTCAGAACGAGTAAGAAAGTCGATCGAATGCCATTTGCCAATTTTTTAACTCAATTCTTAAGGCACGAGGAGGTTGCGTAGGAGCCAGAGTTTGACCACACCATCGATCAGCCCCTACGCCAAACGGACATCACTAGTCTCCGGCTGAAAGAAGAGACTGCCATGACATCTTTGACAGGTGCCGAGCACAATGCCCATGATGATTGTTTTATAGCCCATCTCTATGGGATGATCAATTTGCAGTTGAGGATAGGGGGTCGGCCGACCACATCTGAGGAGAGGACCTTATTACATCAGCGTTACACGCTTAATGCCCATGCCCAACAGCTAGTTGGGATAGGTAATGGCTACAGACTCCCCGATGATGAGGATGTCAACACACCTGAGCAGTCTGAGGCCGAGCCAGAGCAGTCAGATGAAGAGGACGATGATGATGATGAGGAAGAAGCGTATGATGAAGAGTGGAGAGCCTTAGAGGATGATGATGAAGTTTGATCAGGGAGTTTCCTTTCACCCTACTTATTTTTCTTGTTTTGTCAATTTGTGAATGCACTGAGGACAATGCATGATCTAAGTGTGGGGTGGGGACTTGTAGAAATTATATATAGTTGTTTGTTTTTGTTGTTTTAGTAAGTGTTGTTTTAGTTACATAATTATTTTAGTTATTTGTTTTAAGAATTTGTTTTAGTGAATTGGTTTTAGTGTTTTGTTTTTGTTATTTATTTTAAAACTGGACTCTTCCTGACAATGGATCTCCTAGACAGTTTTCTTGAGGGAAGTAAGTCTAGAGAAAAATACCAAAAAGATTTTTTTAGGTAGTGTAGCAATTTCCCCTTTATGTTTTTTGGGTCGCGGTTCTTTTCCAAGGGTTTTTAGTTGAACCGGGTAGAGTTAGTTTTAATTTTTAGGAGTATGAACCACGGGGCTATGCATTTAATGGAATCAATATCTCTTAGCTTTGTTATGCCTTGAGAATAGCTAGTACTACGGTTGTGACGCTTAGGCTCGGTTTTTGACTCTAGTATAAGTACCTTAAATCGTAGATTCTTAATTTTACTTAACTGCTTTGACTGGAGTGTCGTGGTAAAACCAATCCTGAGTGCATTATGTGCCATGTCTGTGTGAGGTTTGTATGTATTTTGTGCATTGCATTTGATGTCTAGAACTTGCCCTGTGTGTGTGCAAAGTGAAATAGTAGTCGTGTTAAGTCTGAGAAGTGATATAGGTGTTTCTTTGTTAAGCCAGATATGTATAGTTTACCCACCTAAAAGTTATGTATCATAGTTAACCCCGTTGAGCCTATAATCTTATTTTTTTGGTAACCACATTACAAGTCGTACCCATTTGTTTGAATCGACCATATATTCGAACCTTGTCACCTCTCATGAGCACTTGAATTATGATGAAGTATGAAAAAGTTAAAGTGTGGGGTGGTGGGTTGGCTTTTGAGTGGAACAATTGAAATAAAGAGAAATGTGCACTTTCTCGGGAAAAAAAAAGTGAAAACAATGATAATAGTTGTATTGTATGAAAAATAATTCTTGATGGTGGTGGCTAGTGATATAATGGTGCTTAAAGAAATAGGGGGTAATATAAAGTGAAGTTAAGATGAAGTTTTGGTTTGACATAAGTATGGGGTTGAATGTTAAAGTATATGTATTAAAGTACTTAAGGGAGGTGTAGTCACTTATATCCAAATGTATCCTACCCGACCCGCAGCCTACATTACAACCAATCAAAGTCCTACTTGATCTTAGACTAAACGAACTCGATTAGCATAGTATTACACTACGGGCAAGCCTATGGTGCATCATTTGTGGCATATGAATGTTATTTCTGAGAGAGAGTGAATCTTTTGCCTATCTTGAGTTCCTACGCTCTTAAAATTCATTGTGTGTGGAACTGAGCTCTTTGTTGGGTGAGGGCACGTGATTCATAAAGGAAAGGTAATGTCGTTGACCTCCATGTTAGAGTAAGTAAGTGAATTGTGAACAAGTCATAGTATTTGTGAGTCAAATCTTGAGGCAAGGATATTACACCTTAGTGCTTAGACTATTTTAAATATTCTTGGTGTAATGAGTTATGGGAATTTCTTCGTGAGGCTGTGCCTGTAAGTGTGGTTTGATTGCGCGAGGACGCGCAATGTTTAAGTGTGGGTATTGATGTGTGGCTATAATTTCATAGTTTCGTACATTATTTGCCTTGTATTTTATATGCTTTAATGATATACTACACTTTAATTGTGTGTAACAGAGTCTATTTTATGCGTAGGTGAATTGGAGATGAAAGTAGAGAAAAAAAGATACTTATAAGTCGAAAGCGTGAGCAGGAGCAATTGAATAGGAGAAGCTGGCAAAGCCAGGATTGTAGCTGGCGAGATACCTGGCGATGCCAGGCTTGTAGCTGGCGAGAGACCTGGCGAGGCGAGGCAGTAGGCGAGATCGAGCATGCCTTATACCTGGCGACGCCAGGCCTGGGATGAGGTCCACCAAGTGTTATGCCTCGCGAGGCCAGGTCTGGGCGTGGAATAACCGTTGGGAGTCAGACTCATCGATTTCTGCATTTCTTTATCCTTACTTTGTAATTTAATTATGCAAAATACTTTGGATATTGTGATTACGAGTATGAGTAGCTAAACTCATAATCTAGGGTTTTGATGGAACCTATTGGAGGATGATTTTCCTATTACGTTAATATAGATTTGCCATAGTATTTTCTCTATTTGTTCAACTATATTATTATTGTTGTTGATTGAAGGGTCCTCAATCGACTGTGCCTATTTAATGTGTATTAATCGGGAGAGAGTGTATATTTAGGTAGTTGTTGAATAACATCACTCCTAACGTATATAAGGGATCAATACGAAGGGTTTAAAGGTGGGATTAGAGATAACGAAACCTTGGTGCTATCCAAGTGAGCCGTAATTAATGCCATGTAGCGTAATTCGAGAGAATATGTCTAGTAAATTATACTAATTACTCAGGAGAGAGTTACGTTTGTTAGAGAGCTCATGATAGATAGAGAAAGCTTAGGCAAATTTATAGAAAACGTAGCAGAAAAGATTCCGACAATATGAGAAATCATAACCTTAGATCATTTCAATTCTTGTCTACAAACCGTTGTAGTTAGTTATTAATTGTTGCACTTTCATTACTTAATATTTAGTTAGTAAACATCCAAATTGTCACTTAAATATTTCTAAAGATTGATTGCGTGAGTTCGTGCGAGTCTAGTAACTGTGTTTGATAGGTTAATTCCCTGTGGGATTCGACTCCGAACTTATTAGTCGAAATATATTTTCAACGACCGCTTAGTCCGTTTTATAAGGCATAGTTGGGCGTGATCAGTTGTGAAATGAGTTGTGCTTACGTGTTAACCATAAGTGCCAGAGACAACAAGGAATGAAGGTTAAAGTTGGTATTTTGATTGGGAAAGGTGTGATGTTTGAGATGGATAAGTTTAAAGAGCCATTGTAGTGTGGCGTCAGAGCATTGTAAGAGTTATTGTACAATTGGGAGTAGGTCTAGTTGTGCCTAAAGGTGCCTTGCATTTGAGCAGTGAACAAAAATATGCGAGATCGATTCAGTGTCGTGACAAGTTTCGCATAAACTATTTAGGGTAATGGTTGATTTATGAAGGTATTGCTTTATGGGTAGGCGTTCATGGATACAATGCTAAAGGAAATGGACAATTTTTTGGGGGATGTGGAACTTCCAAATCCATTTGTAAGAGAAGCTAGTTTTTGGTTGGAGTAAAGAGAGATAGGTAGACTTAACTGTGAATTGGGCATTTGCGTTAAGTGCTCAAATGATATTATCATGGCATGAAGGAAAACTGAGGTAGGTGTACATTATGTATTCGTTGAATCAAGGTACTAGGGAGGATAAAAAAAGTGGTTTGCAAGTCCCATTGATTATTATGAATGGAGTTTGCAACGGAGATGTTGTTTTCAAATTGATTTAGGGGCCCTGCTATGAGGGAACGTAATGTGCATTCTGGAGTAATCCATGCATCGTGCCAAAAGTTTATGAAGGATCCAGTACTATTTTTTCAAAGTGATCCCTTGTTACAGTAGCCCTACCCTTTTCCAAATATTTTTTCCAAATAAAAGAAGGGTTGGAGGGGGTGGTCAAAGAGGGTTTGCAGTATTTTGCTAGTAGAATAGAGGCTCATAGTGTGCAAGGATTATGGAATAGGCGGCATGCCAACATAGCATGAAGTGCATTATTTTTGAGTAAAAGTTTTTGAATTCCAAGACCTCCTGGTCCGTTGGAGTAGTGATATAGTCCAATTTAATTAGGTGCAACCAATTTTTTTGGTTGGTCGTGCCCCATAAGAAGTTACGTTGATATCGATCAAGATGTTTGAGGATGTATGGTGGTAACAATATGTATTGCATTATGTGATTTTGCAAGGAGTTAAGAGTTGAACGAATGAGTGTTGTACGACCTGCTAGTGTAAGAAAAAATATTTTCCATCCTACAAGTCTATCTTTGAAATTACCAATGAGGGACTGAAAATCTCGTTTCCTAGGCCTTTCTACAAAAATGGGAAATCCCAAATATTTAACAAAGGTGGAGCCTTCTGCCATATTGAAGGATTTGAGGATGGGCACCTTGCGTGTGGTTGGGCAGTTTTTTGAGAAAAAAATCTTAAACTTAGAGAAGTTTATTTTCATACTTGACCAAGTTGAGAAGTAGGTTAAGGTATCTATAATTGATGCACATGAGTGCAGAGTAACGCGTAATGTGAGAATAATGTCATCCACAAAGAATAAGTAGGAAATTGGGGGTCCTAAGCATGACAATTTAATGAGTATCCAAGAATTGTAATCAACATCAACATCAATGGTACGGGATAACATCTCCATACATAGAATGGATATGTATGGTGATAGAGGGTCGCCCTGCCTTATGCTCCGCGTTGGTAGGTAACGAGGGAGTTGGAGAGCCATTGAATAAGATAGATATTGAGGATGTAGTAACACAAGACATTATAAGCTTTATTAAAGGGGGGGGGGGTAGGCGAGTTAAGGAAAACTTGATGAAGGACCAGTCAAGACGGTCGAAAGCTTTTTCGAGATATAGTTCCAAGAGCATGTTGCTATTGCAGCCTCTCCGTTTTTGAAATTTAAGGAGAATCTCTTGTACTATAATGGCATTATGTGCTGCTCTTTTATTTTTTTGGAAGCTAGTTTGAGTAGGGTGAATTAGTTTATCCAAGAAGGGCTTGATGCAGTTAACAATAATCTTGGTGATTATTTTATAAATTGTATTACAAAGACTAATTGGGCGGAAATGATTAACTATGGCAGCATTTCTAAGTTTTGGAATTAGGCAAAGATAGGTTGAACTAATATCTTCAGGCACACATCTAGTAGTGACTATTTGATGGCAAAAGGCTAGGACTGAATATTTGATATCAGACAAGCATTTTTGATAGAAATATGAGTGTAGGCCATTAGGGTCTGTAGCCTTTATTGGCTTACAGGAACGTATTGCATTAAGTATTTCATCATCCTCTAAAGGTTTGAAGAGAATAAGACAATCAACATTTGTAATTGAGTTATTAAGGGCATGTGGAAAGAAGCCGGGGGAGGAGATAAATTATGTGGTAAAGAGTGATTGTAAGTGTGAAATAATTGTGTTCTTGATGACTACAATATCATGGCACTAGTTGCCAATAGTGTCTTGGAGTGCAGTAATACGATTTCTCCTACGACGTTGGAGGGTAGAAAAGTAGAAGAATTTGGTATTTGCATCACCCTCGTTGAGCCAGTTAATGCGAGATTTTAGTGTCTAAAATTTTTCTTCTATTTTAGCATATGATTATACTCATTTAGTAGCTCACGCTCAAGATTTTGTAGGAAGGATCTAGTAGGATAATGGTAGGATGCTTGGATTCTAGAAAGTCCCGATAGCAATGTGCATTTATTCTTAAATATGTTTCCAAAGGTGTTGGTATTCTATATTTTGACAGTGCTGGTGAAGTGGTGAATGGCTTGAAGGAGATAAGAGTGGTTTTTCCATATGGTGGATACCATAGGCTGAAACTCTAGGTGGAGATATCCAGATAGTTTCAAATCGGAACAACTTGTCAGGTGGGAAAGTAAAGCCGTGTAGTGTAAGAAGAAAAGGACAATAGTCTGAATGAGTACGAGGTAGGTGGGTTACTAAGCAGTTCGGAAAAAGGTTGGTCCATTCATAATTTGCAAAAATTCTATCCAATCTTTCTAAAATAGTATGGCCATTCTTACGGTTATTTGTCCAAGTATATTTGCTGCCTTTAAACCCTAAGTCGGTGAGATTACACGAATTTATGCAATTGAAAAAGTTATTGGCATGAGATAAATTAACCCCGTTACCACCAAATTTCTCATTTCCTCGGATTATTTCATTAAAATCGCCTCCTGCTATCCAGGGTTCCTTGTAATTTTTTGAGATACATTTTAAGTTATTCCAAAGGATACATATATCCGTATAAGTAGTACTAACAAATATAGCTGAAAGAAGCCATTTATTAGGAAAGGGGTTACCTGAATCATACAGTGAATTTGCTGACGTGTCATAGCCATCTCTTCCATAGTGAGTAGGTCGCGACTCCAAAGCACAACTATGCCACCTAAGTTGCCCTCAGCAGGCACCTATGCCATATTTGTGAATTGAAAATCACTCCTAAGGGTCGTGTGATTAGAGAGATGCATTTCTATGAGAACAACAAGCGTGAGACGGTGGTAGTCCAAGAGGTAACGAAAGTTACGGTGAAAATCAGGTGATTGGGAGCCTCTACAGTTCCATATTATTGAAGTTCATATTAGGGGAAAGTGGGTTTAGAGGATCTTCCACATGCAGTGTGGTATTGGAAACCACTACATATTTCCCCACAACTGGGTTGATAGTTGGGTGTAGGATGAATAAGCAACGACGAAGGTTTGACGGGTATATGAGAAATAGTTTTTTTGCGTACTTTTCTTTGAGGACATAGGCTTGGATTTCTTTAAGATAAATCAACTCCGTTTTTGTTTCTCGATAATGGTGCATGATCTCTGCGATTTCCTGATGGTCGGGTTCCCCTGGTTCATCTGAAGTGTGAGGGTTGATGTGGTAGTGTTTTGGAGTTGTGCTGGATGAGGAGAATAGGCCGTGGGGACTGTTGGGGGATGGTGAAAAGCTGTTGAGTGGTGTTGGAGCTAAGATATAGGGTTGAATCTAAGGAGTTTGTGGAGCAAGAGGGGGGGGGTCAGATAAAAGGGAAGATTCAGTGGTTGGGTAGTGTGGGTCGATGTCGTAGATCGATGATACTGGCCATAAAGATTCATCGCCAATCCCATGCCCTCTGTGACTATTTGAGCAAGGTCGGAGGGGTTGTGTAGTAGTATCCTAACCTCTTGGTTGTTCACTTCCATGGTAAAAGTGAGAGCTTTATTTTGGAGGTCTAATTCCAACCAAGAATGGGTGTTTGTCGTTCAATATAGTGTTTGAGCTATGAAAATTCGTTGGTATAGATTCATGTTTGTTGTTGTGGAGTTCATGAGTAGATGGTGATACTGGGTGTGTCGTGAGGGATGATGTGTGACTGGGTAAGGGTGATGGCGTCTGCGGAAGTATCGAAGGTGATGAGGCATGTGATATAAAGGTGGGGGCTTGTGGAATGATGTAACTCAGTGTCCGTGTAAGTAAATGTCAATAAGAGGAGACTTTTTGGTAGGCTTAATTGAGGGTTGTGAGTGATAGTATAAGAGATGGGTTGTGTTGATGGACGTGTGTTAGAGGTGAGGTCCAATAACTTGTTGGCGGTGGTATGGGAGTGATTTAAGGTGGGTTGTTCGATATGGTAATAATGGGTTGTAGGTTTATGAAAATAGGCATGAACTTGTGTCTCTATGAATGAGTCAGCATTTGTGGAAGAAGATAGTACTTGCTTGGTGACATGTAGTGTCGCGTGTGAGGAAGAGACAATGTTAGTTAGTATAGTATTGTTAGAAGTGTTTTGGCTTGGGCTTGCGATGGCGGTTTGGTATAAGGGACTTGCTAGAATTTTTGGTTTAACTCTTATTGGGCTGGCCTGTTTTGTGGGTAAAATTGGAACATGTGCTTCCGGATTAAGAGAAGTTTCATTAATTTCGGACAAATCACAATGCGATAAATTTGAGTCACTAAAGAATTTAGGAGAATCTGCTTTGGCATTACTAGTAAAACCAATGATTTTTTCTTTAAGTAGATTCGAGTTAGTGAACTTACCTTTAGGTGACGTAGGTGCCTTGTCCATGGTGGTACGCTGTGCAAAGTGGATGTCAGATGCATGGATTTGGTGTGCTGATTTATGTATTTTATTTTTGGGAAAACTATTATCTTCCACTCGTTGGTCTCTTGTAGGGGCTTTAGGGTTTGAGGCGGAGTGGGTAGGCTGCTATGTTTGAGTGATGATTGTGGGGATGTGTGTGGAGTTGTATTTGTGAGATGAGTGCATTATTGCTGCCTAGTCTACCGCAATTTAGGCATAATAAATGTAGGCCCTCATAATAAAATGACTTGTTTGTGTGTACCTATATAGATATGTGTATGTAGGGGTTGTTCAACTGGGACTTCTATGCAAATTCTTGCGTACCTGCCACAAGAGGTGGTTGGTGTGAATGGATCAATCTTAAATAATTTCCCAATCTTGTTACCCACTCGTGTTAGAATGTCCAAATCATAAAATTCAGTGGATAGTTCTGGCAGTCGGATCCATATAGCTGAGTTAGTCAACTGTGTTTTAAATGCGATAAATTTTGGTTCCCAACGTCGGACAGATAGGAAGTGGTTGAGTATGAACTATGGACCGTCATGAAGAGCCTTTTTCATGTTTTCTTCATGTTGGAATTTGTTGAGAAAATATCCACTCCCAGGTCTATTAGAGGAAGATCTTCCGTTGGTTTCCATTGCTAATATATTTTTTGCCTCAACAATTGATGGCCCACTTTGCAGCCAAACACTTTGATGATGACGAAAAATTTCCATGGGGAATACAATCTGTTTTTCTCAATGCTTGTGAGAGGAATGAAAGGGCCAGTGTCTACATTTGCACGAGTTTCGTCAGCAAGGCCAAGTGAATCATTGAGTGCAGACGTTTTTGATGATTCAGTGAATATCTGTGCACGACTTATTAAAGGAGGGATTTTCGGGACTTGGAATGTTGGAATCTATTTGCATAAAATTTAATTTAGGAGAGGGATTGGATGGTGGGTCGGTGATTTATGATCGGACATTCATGGTAAAGAACTGATGAGACGGGTGAGGGAGAGGAGGAATTATTGGTAGTGAAAGAAGGCCTGAGAGGAGAGAGAACAGAGAGAATGTGAACATCACATCATACATGAGAACAAAAAAGTTATAATTTCCTCTACAATGGGATCTTCTTTGCTTTCCCTAAAAGAAATTTTGATTGCTCTCGAATTAATTATGTGCGAGTAATTTATATCTATAACTAGAAAACTTTAGTACTCCCTTTATTTTATATGCTTCAATTTAATCGGATACAAATTTTTAAAGTGTAAAAAATCTTGCATCTTGACAGGAAAAAAGAAAAAACTTGTATCGTGTGATCCTAAACTAAAGTTATGTAGGACACAATAAAAATATCATTTGAATTTTGTGATATTTAACACTTCATCTCTTTTATATAAGAGAATATTATTAATAGTAAATAAGAATGTTAAAATAAAAAAGTTCACAAAATATAAAAATAGGCCATGAGTTTCAACTGTAAAATCAACCACTAAAACTTGCATCAAAGTAGAATGTGAAAATTCCACGGTGGTATTCGAGTCATAAAATCAGTCGCTAACCCACTATATTACAACCTTGAGTTGCGACCCTTTTACGGGATCCTTTGTGCAATTCTTTAAATTAAAGTACTATTCCTTAAAAAAGATAGGGAGGACTATGGCTGTCCAACGGGACGGGATGGGATGGGACAAGACAAAATTAACGAGACGGGACGGGACGATATTTAGCCGGAACAGTGGCGAGACGGGACGAAATGGTAGGCCCATGCCGTCCCGCTAACAAACAGGACGGACGATAGACCCATCCCGTCCCACTAACAAACGGGACGAGACGGGTTCGCGGGCATTAAGTGCCGTTTTAAAAAAAAAATTATTTAAGCATTGAGTTTGGCAACGGCTATTCTTTTGACAATGACTAAGTTTCTAAAGTGTGCAACAACTAATTTTTTGACTTATTTAATAAACTTAAAAATTAAACGAAAATTAGAAAACTAAGTAAAGAATTATAAAATATTAAAACAAAAGACTTGTAATGAAATATTCTAGTAATTATAAATTTATAATAGAGTTATAATTTATTTAATATCATTTCAAGCTATTAAGTAACTAAGTAAGAGTGTAAGACAATTTATAAAAAAAATCCAACGCTTAGAGCCTTTTATTTTATTAATAGAACTTTCAAATCTCACATACAAATATAATTCTTTTGAAGAGTACATAATCTACGCAGCCACCTTCTAGGAAGGGTTCTGTTTGAACTAGGCCTCTTAGTAACCAATTACAAATTATCATACTAATATTTGTAAGCTCCTATATAACTTCGTTGTAACTTATCTATAATTTCTCTCGCACATTGTTCTGGAATTGGCAATGTTGATTGATGTTCCATGAGTTCCATGTCGTCATCGCTCCCAGAGCTAAGTATCCCATTGTATTCTTATTCTTCCCTAGTAGTTAATTTTTTAAAATCAAGATTTCTTCTTTCTAAATTAATCCAATCTCTGAATAATACGAAAATCTCTAGGTTGTCCTCCGCTAATGAATGTCTATGATCTCCAATTTGAAATCTTGCCGTGCTAAAAGCACTTTTCGATGCTACTAATGATGCTTGAATAGCAAGGGTATTTCGGCCCATTATTGAAAGTATTGGAAAAGTCTTACCACGCTCCCTACACCATGCCAAAAGTTGTTCGTTGCCTTCTTCGTATTTAATACTTTCCAATCCTTAATTAAGATAAGAATCAAGTTCATCATCAATATAGGAATCAAAACCTGTTATATCATCCATATCTTCCCATAGAACTTCTACTCTAGACTTAGAAGTAGAATGAGCAGCTTCACCACCTGTTGTTTCCATAGATTTATATTTATCAAATATTGATCTAACATAAGAATATATGTTAGCTTGGCAGTTTTCGAGAGATGGTTGTTCATTTTCTTGAATTGCTAAATTCTCATAAATTTTACGAACAAATCCATTTGCACCTCTTAATTTTAAAGATGGGTTAAGTATAATATAAATTAAATAAACTTGGGGAATAGGGAAGAATACTTTTTAAATTTTGCAATTATTTCATTAATGGTTGGTGCATAAGTTGGATTAGTTTTATACTTACTAAATATAACAGAAATTTCACAAATATACCATAATATTTGTGTAACAGTAGGATAATATATACCAAAAAATTATTTTGTAGCATAATAAATTTTTTCTAAAAATTTAGTAAGCTCTTTGATATGATCCCAATCAGAATCAACAATTTGATAAGTGGGGATACCATTATGCATATTAAATACCTTTTGTATAGACACCATTAATCATAAACAACTTTAAGCATTTCACAAGTAGAATTACACCTAGTACAAACATCTTTTGAGGGGAGGGGGGAGGTGGAGGCCAATTATAGCCGTTTTAGGCCGTTGAGAACGATTATTTTTGCAATTAAAGTCGTTGCCCAATGGCTAGAATTTAAAAAAAAATAAAAGCGTGATGTGACAGGCGAGACGGGACGGGACGGGACGAAACGGGATAAGACGAGACAAATGGGACAAAATAGTCATCCCATCCCATCCCATCTCATCCTGTGTCCCGTTTAACATAGGCCTATCCCGTTTAGAATTAAGCGGGACGGGATCCCTCCCGTTGGACAGCCTTACGGAGGACACATCTATACAAATTAAAAAACAGAATCAGAAGAAGGAAGTAAGAATTTATGTAATGGTGAGGACCAGAACAGTCCCGTACCCCATAACCTAAAACATCAGATCTCCTTCACTCTGCTACAGAAAACAATTTCATCAGAATAAATATGCATAAAACAGCACAATCTTGGTTTACAGGAGGGCCAAGTAACGATCTAGAAAAGACACAATCGTCCCTGTTAGCTGATTGGAATGCTTACGCTGCTGCTAAAAATGAGGAGGGTTCTTCATCTTCCGATCTAGGGTTTGATCTTGAAGCCGCCGTTAGAGATAAAGTCTCCGGCACTTTTAACGTGTAAGTGTACTTTTATCTGAAAAGTGGAAATTCAAATATTTGATTAATTTGAATTTCAAACCCTAGTGCAGTTTTTAATTTTTGAAAAATTGTTAAGAATATGATAATTGGTTGAAGAAGGCACTCGTGACATTTCCAATTGGATTAATATTTTGTCAGTTTTTTACTCCCTTGTTCAAAAAGGATGGCGGGTTTAGGGTATCAGAGTCAACGAAAGTAAATTATTTGATGCAAATTTGAACGTAGATTTTTAATTTTTTGAATTGGTGGCAAGCTTAATTTCAAGTTTTGGACTTGTAATGGCGTTTACAAAGCAGGAAGATACCCTAATTACATCTAGTAAAATGTAAATGTATCTTTTTTTCCATTATGCAACCTCATTTTGCTGTGGGAGGTGGTAACAATGATACTGGGTAGCTACCTTTAGAGCTGCTAATCAGAATATAGCCACCATTTGGAAAGTAAGGTTGAGGACTTTCTTTTCCTTCTTAGCCTGCGTAACCCACCACATTGTTTGGTCGAGAATGAGTATGAAGATTATGTAATGGCGTGTGAGTCTCTGCTATGTGTCCAAGGTGATCTAATAGAAAACTAGGTTCCATGTTCTTTCCAATCATGGCATCTACTACACCTACTTCATTGTTTTGCTTTTGCACTTGACCAATATGATTGATGATTTCTGTGGATGTATTCTCCCTATCATACCTTTTCTCTTTGGTTCTACCAGTGCTGGAGTTTCACTTGTAAAAGTTCTAAATCCGTGACACTTTGCTGGAGTTTCACTTTCACTTGTAAAAGTTCGAACTTCAAGAAAATTATTGGAATTTGAACTCCGGCTATTTTTTAATTACTTTAGTGCATTTTTAAGTTGTGATTATCTTTCAATTACCTTGCAAACGTTGGATATATTTTAATCAGCGGTCCTAAAATTGGTTGTTTGTCAAAATAATTTGTAGGAGGTGTATGTGCATTTGAGACTCAATACCTTGGGGGAGAGTCTATAGAGCAAGTCTCCCATCCCTTTCACTAATTATGTATTCACAATTTTTTTACAAAACTTATAGAAAAAAGTAGAATTAGCTTGTGACATTTTAAAAACGAATCCATTTGTAGCCAATCATTAATCTAAAATTTACTCCCTTTATTCCAAAAAATGACGCTATTTTCTTATTCTTTTGTTCTAAAAGGTATGACATCTTTCCTAAATTTGAAAATAATCTAACTTGTACTTCACATTTACCCTTAATGACAAGTTTTATAGTCACAAAAATATTATGACATGTTTAACAACACAAACATAAAGAGTTTTATAGCCACACAAAATTATGACATAATTAATATCACAAGTTTCACAAGTCTTTTGTAGTTTTCTTCTTTCTTAAAACTCTGGGCCTAGTCAAACTTCGCCTCTATTAATTGAAATGGAAGGAGTATGAATCACATGCTTGGATAAAGGAAGAGGGTTATTTAAGTTGATGATCAGGGTAAACTAGCATCTTTGTTAAATCAGGTAGGGTAAACTTGTCAAATTATGATGAATCAGATATTGAAGGGACAAAATTGAGTGAAATGGTATATTATTGTTTCATTTTAGTGCAAAGAAGCTCTAGTAGAAGATGCAGATTCAGTAGTTGACATCTTAGGATCTTTGTTACTAGCACAGGACTTTCTTTTTGATTTTTGGGGTCCTATAACTCTGGTATCTCTTAGAACAGTCTTTGTGCAAAGGACTACTTTAATGGTTAATAAAATACCTGTTACCTTTTTTTTAGAAAAGGAGTGAAATGGATACAGATGATTCATATAGACGACTTTAACTAGTCTGGGATTGAGGCATAATGACAAAGTTGATTGATGATATTAGGATAATGCGTAATGATGTTTGCTTGCTGTATTTGTGTGATTTCCCTTTCAGTTAATCTTGTATCAGTTTTTGGAATTTATGACATGGGTGTATCTTTCATTGATCTTGCTCAAACTCTGAGTTGTCAATATTCTGGGATATTTCTTCTACGGACTTCCATGGATTTGGTAGTTTGATGATTTGGACAAAGCAGTGGTGGAAGCATTCTGATATATTCATGCATCAGGTAGCACCTATGTGCCTATGTGGTAATTTAGGCAATAGGCTTTAGATATTACAATTGAAGAAGTGATGAATATGGTTGGTCTTGAGTGTTTTAATCTAATTGCAACATAAAAATAGGTGCCCACCTGGTGTCTTGGTTGTATTGTTCACTTGCTGATGACATTTGTTAATTTTTCCTTTTTCTGCATAGGGTTTCTAAAGGAGTAAGAGATTTACCAGGAAGCTTTAGTTCCGCGACCAGCAATGTCCCTTCGGGGAGGTCCCTTATGTACTTTGGGTTATTTCTTGCAGCTGGTGTTTTTTTCATCTTCATTGCATTCACTATGTTCCTCCCTGTCATGGTGTTGATGCCTCAGAAATTTGCTATCTGCTTCACAATTGGCTGTGCATTCATTATTGGCTCATTCTTTGCTCTCAAAGGTCCAAAGAATCAGCTCACACACATGACATCAAAAGAGGTATTTTAGTCATTCTCACTCATGGTTTTGCCTTCTATTATGTCTAACCTGTTGCTTGGGGAAATATTTAAGAGCACATTTCCCTTCCTTTGTGATAGCTTAATTTTCTGCAATCTCATTATTCTTCCTTCCTTTTCCAGAGACTTCCATTTACAGGGGTATTTGTTGGCAGCATGGTAGGGACAATTTACTTCTCTATGGTGCTTCACAGTTATATTCTTTCTGTGCTCTTCTCGGTGATACAGGTATTGGATTTTTGCCCCCTTATTCTTTAATTTTAATGCTAATGCTTAAATAGTTTAATGTTTTGGCCATAATAAATTCTTTTATTGGCCTTTAAAGGTGGAAGAAGAGTCAAATGCTCTCCGAACGCTTTTAAACTTGCTTGTTAATATTTCCAGGACATATAGCCCCAAAGAGATAAGCAAAGTTTCTAGAACAAAAAATATGCTACTATGAGTTCTCCAACTTATCAAGTCTCCGATATTGCAAGTTCTCTTCCAATCCATGATTTCTTTTGTCTTTAGCAGCCATTCTGCCATTTGTTTTCTTGGGAAGTGCTTTCATGTGTGAAGTTACATTTTTAGCCACTTTCACGGGGTACAGCTCTATCAACTAGAAGTTACTACCCCTGGTCCATCTTAAATGTCTTTTTAGCCAAAATAAGTTTGGTCCAAAATAAGTGTCACTTTTGGAATCTAGGAAGACATCAATTATATTTTTTCCAAATCTATCCTTGCTCCAATAAATGATTCATACAAGGGTAATATAGTCAAATAACTCTTGTACTTAATCCTATTAAATGATTTTCTTAATGAGTGTGCCAAAACCTTATCTAGCATTTAAAATGGACTGAAGCTAGTGATATAATTTTTGCTTGGTTCGTGAGCAGTACTATTTACTTTTTTATTTCCCATGTTTTTTTGTTCTGGTACCAAACAGTTGATGCTTGCGCAATGTCATACCTGCTATAGGCGTTATTTGCTTTTCACCACCCTGACTTTGTAGGTTGCTGTCTACTAATTCTTAAGTACTAGTCCATATTGCATTGATCTTTTAGCTTTTTTGACTGTGTTTGGACACTAAAAGAATGAGTTTTATCTACATGCATGGTAAACACAGAGTACCAAAAGATTATCCTATTTCAAACAACCCACATATGGGCAGTTAAACAGATTCTGGGTATATGGGACATCGTGTGATTCGTGTCTTTCCTTAAATAGTACTAAGCATGGATCTTAGTACCTGCCAAATCACGTCTTGTACCGCAATGGTGGAGCTTCCCCTTTTCTGGAATGAATTTGGAAAGTTACATTCAATTTAGTTTAATAAGCTTTATGTGTTGAAAAATACTCAAAACTGTGAGTTTATAAATTTTAAATATTAATTTCAATATTTGGTCTATGATTAGTTGTAAAATTAAAAGTTCCTTTTTTTAGTCTACATTATGAGACACCAAGTAATTTGGAATATTTTCCTTTAAAATGTTGAGGAAACTTTCCCGAGTCTGCTTTTCGTTAATATTTCGTACCAAAAAAGAGTTCAGCTATGAGCATAACTTAGTAAGTGGATATGTGAGTGATAGAAGTTGCTAAACAAAGAGACAAGTAAATAGTCTAGAAGGTGGTGGCACAAGTGGAGTTGTGAGTTAAAGGTGTGAAGTGACCCATATTGGTTAAGGGAATGAGCTGATGTTTTCTTATATGGTCTTGGCAAACCTTTCACCATGAGCTACCCTTTGGGGTTGAGTTAGGCTCAAGGTCAATTCTTTTAACATGGTAACAGAGCAGACACATTTCCCTATTCTTGGTTTATCCAATGTTATGTCTCATGCTATGTTGTCTACGTTCTAGATGTCCAGTCTTTGGGCGTGTGTACTGTCGCCTTATTAGTTGGAAGAATGAATTGTTGTCTACTTATATGGTCTTGGGAAATCCTCACCTATTGAGTTAGTTTTTGGGAATGGGATTGAGTTAGATTTCAGGTCCATCTTCTTAACAGTAGGCACTATAGTTGCGGAAGTGCCTCAGGGCTTTGGTCTAGTGGTATGAGCTCATGCTCATCACCAGGTTGAAACCTGTCGCCGACAAAATTGTGGTATTTAAGTGGAGAAGGGTAGAGGGGTGGGCTATGCGCTAGTTGGTGTGGGGATTTCGTGGTTATTAAAAAAAAAAAAAGGAACTATTGTAGCAAAAGGTTGTATCTTCATATGAACTACATGTGGGGGGCCCTCTCCTCTTGCTTTCTTGTATTTCTCTGGAGAATCCTGTGGTCATAAAATCTTAATAAGGTACACTCGATGTAGTTATTGATGGTCTTCACCTTTAGATGTTATTATCTATTTTAGATGTACCAATAAAGTTTATCTAGAGATGAATATGATACATAGTATTAAATTGCACAAATGCGATTCTAGTCTTGAAAAGAAATCTAGATACAGGTTGACATTGTACCTACCTGTTTAGGACCTGACTTAATTCTCTTCATTAAGTTAAATCCTATAAGTCAGACAAATGAGCAAGAAACAGTGCGACTGCTAATAAGTTCGTTCGTGATAGAATGAAGGTGAATGGATGCAATGCACATGCGGTTGTAAATGGTAAGAGGAAGGAAAAAAGGCCCCCCTAGCAAATGCGGTTCTTGAAATATTTTATGAACTTAAGGGAGTATTGAGCATATAAAACATAGATTAACTAACAAAAAGATGTTTAAATTATATCCAAAAAAGAAAGAAATTACAGTAATAAATAGGAAAGATACTGGGCCAATTAGCCATCCCTTTGCATGAGGGGCCAAACTGAGCCAGCCTTCAGAGGCCAAGCAGTAATCTGGTTGTATTCACCTCTAGATATATCAAGTTTGACTCAATTTAGGGGAGGACCAAAACACAGCTTTTAGAACCATCAGAGAGGACAGAAGTATTATACCTCATGACCTGAGTTGATTCCCATTCTTCTCTACGAAATTGGAAGATTAGCGATTTGACAACTATCTGCACCCTCCTATCCTCTAAATGCAAAAGAAAGAAGGAAAAAGAAAGAACAGAACTGAGAAAGGAAATACTAATAGGTGCCCACACCTAAACAAAGCCTACTCTCACGAAAAGGTTAATGAAATGGTCTGTAGCTGTTGCTTACAAGCATTTAGCTTCTTCAACTTTTTATCAGAAAGCTTTCCTCCAGACAATCCTCTTCAACAGCGCAAGAAAAGAAAATAAACAACAATACTTTACAGGGATCTATTTGACAGATTTGTTACAGAAATGTTATGCTGCTTCTTTTACTAGTTTCATGAATAATTGGGTCTTTTCAACAATGTTGTCGCTTTCTCAGAGTTCAATGGTTGTTACTATCCATCCATGATTATATCAGTTGTACTACATAACTAATATGCTGTAATATTTTCTGTTCTTGGTAGGTCCTTGCTCTATCTTATTATGTTATCTCCTACTTCCCCGGAGGTTCAGCTGGGATGAGATTTCTTTCTTCAACCCTTACATCCACTATTTTCAGATGTTTTGGAAGGTGACAACATCCGCTTTCCTAACCATTTTCCCTTACTTTTGAGAATAGTCCAAAGTTTGAGAAACTAACTGTATGCTCTTGATGAGTTGATTGAATGATAAATGATGAGAAGGGAATCAAGATTTATTTTTGACACATCTTTTTTCCTATTTCTGTGCACATTTGAACTTGATTGGTAGTTGGATTAGTTGTTTACATAGTTGAGTGTGTATGATGTACTATAAGCCCAAAATCTAGACATATTGCGTTTCGGACGGAAGGATTAGAATTTTATTTTCGCATGAAGTGGGTGAAAATCATGGGCGACCAAAGTTTAAAGTCCCAACAGACAAAAGATACTTAGTGATCTATTCTAATCTGTTTGGGCTTTGGTGGACAAAGTTATCCGATACTTGTGTTGGTGGAACCTAGCAAGCTGGGCAAATACTGGATGAAATAGTTGAGGTGTACGAAAGCTGGCTAGGGCACCACCATTATTAAAAAAAATAGTAATGATCCCTTTTTTTGGTGTTTTCGGCAAAAGGTTTAAGCTTCATTACTCAAGGAAATGTACAGAAGCAACGAGGTTCCTAGAGAGCTCTAAAGACACATTACATCCAGGAAATTGGAGCTTAATATATTGTTTGATATAAAATTGGAGCTCTAGGGCACACGGAAAGTACACATAATACATGGACTTGCAATGAGCAGGGGTGGATATAGTGCAGGTTGTATGAGTTCTAGTGCAGGTCGTATGAGTTAAACTGAATTCATTATTTTCTCGCGAATTATGTGTATACATGTATGAAAAAAATTATAAATATAACATATAATTAGATCACTCACTTTATTGTGGGATCCGTGCAACAAGAACAAGAGCGCTTTCTCTTCCTTTTTCTTTGCCACCATGACATTGGAAATCAATGCTTTCACGCGAAGTCCTCGTCACTGCAGAAAACTAGTACTTTCCTATAGTTGGTCAAGGCTGTTTGAACTTTCAAATCTGTTCAGTTCTTGGAATCGTGCTAGGAGCCGCTATTGAATCTAGTGATGGTGGTGTGATAATGCCAATGGAAAGGGAAAGAAAGGGTAAGACTTTAGTCAGGCAATTGTTGTAGTTTCTCATTCTGCAGATTATTCAATCCTTTTTCTTGAGCCTTTTAGAGGGCTTTCGGATAGTTCGGTTTTGGCTATTGATATCGATAAAGGAAGCATATTTCTCTAACTCAATTCATTCCCTATATGGTAATGGTAGGTACGTCGATACCCCTTTTTTGGTTCAATCAAGGAAGGCTCGTGCCCGAGTTCACTCGAACCTACTGAATCTAGATCCTAAATTCGATTCTCACGTTGAGAATAATCTATTGAATAGTCACACCAATTTCCCAACTCAAATGTTTTGCCCATCCCTCTCTTCTTGCATCTCTATTTTGCCTATTCACCCTAATTAACATGTTTTGATGTCTACAGCTATTTCGAGCTTTGAAGTTTCCACCATCCTTAACCACAAAACCAAACTGGATAGCTTCTAGATTGGCTTGAAAATATCATATACCTAAGTTAGTGCAGACTGGTACGGCAAGCAAGTTTTTCATGCCATGATCATCTTGACAATATAGTATCATGCACCTAATTATTTGGTTTCAAATTGTATAGAAGAGCAGGTAAGGAATTATACAAGGGCAATGTTAACATCTAGAAAATCTTGTGATAAAATCTACGGCATCATTCATCACCCTTACTTTTTTAGCAAGAAAATTTTACCTCTTATAGCAAAGGTATACACCCTATTTATTATAAACTAAAATTATTTTAAAATATTATTTTCTATAGCTACCTTTTATATTTTATAGCAAAATAGTTATTTATGGTATATACTGTCATTGAGGCATGAAATACGCTATTTATGTTTTCCCTCTCTCTTTCTTTCAATTAACACAAGATTCTCTCTCAGATTTTTTCTTTTCTCTCTTCGAGCAACTCAAGCCCTAGTATTGATGGCCGACAAGAAAGAAGAATCTCTCTCTCTTCGATTCTCTCTCATATTTTTTTCTTCTTTCTCTCTCTTCCTTCTCTCTCTCTTCGAGCAACTCAAGCCCTAGTATTGATGGCCGACGAGAAAGAAGTATCTCTCTCTTCGAGCAACTCAAGATACACACCCTAGTATTGATGGCTAACGAGAAATTAGAATAGAGTAGAAGGCAACCAAGAAACAAAAAAAGAGTGATTTTTTTTGAACGGAAAGGAGCAATGTGATGAACTCTTATCATAAATTTATTGTACGGATCCGACGAACTTCTTCTCTTCTTGGCCGGAAAACGCCATCTCCGACGAACTTTCTTCTCTTCTCTGCTATTTAGTCACATACAATTATACAAATATATTGTATTTTGTACAAATTCACTCTAACACATTGTATTTTTATATAAATACATTTTTTGCCTGTATTTATATATTTCGAAGATTTGATTTTTTTAATACAGTTGAATAGACTTGTATTCATGCATACTGTACATACATATGTACAGTATGCATGAATACATGATATAAACATTGAAATACACTGAATACAAATATTAAAATAGAACAAAATATAAACAGTGAATACATTTAATTTTAAAATACAGTGAAATACAGTAAAATACACTAAATAAAAATAGAAATACAGTGAATACAACCAATGAAATATACTGAATACAACAATAATAATATGTATTAGGAATAACTAAAATATTATTAATACAAATATATTTGAATATACTGAATATAAAATAACGAATACAGTAAATACAAATATTGAATCTAATGAATGCAACAGTAAAAAAATAATATTGAAACACACTAAATAAAAAAGTTAAATACAACAGTTATATACAACTGAAAAATTATTCTAATTAATTGGGTTGATAATGAGGCATGTTAGAATTGATATTGTTGAGTTATATTAGGAGTGTATCACGCTAATTGATTATTTCCGTTATTAGACAGTTGGACATGCCTATTTTTAAGGTGATTGCCGTCACTGTATTCATGAGTACATGGCGCGAATACATGTGAATACATGTGCGTACAACTGGACTGCCCTGATTTTAGGCATTTTTTGCTGCTGTGTTCATGAATACAGCATCGCGAATACAGCGAATACACTACCGTAACAACTGAATAGTAACTATAAGAAGTAATTATGTATATGGTAGCTATAGGAAGTTAATAGCGAGAAAACAATAATGGTTTCTGAAAATTCCTCTTTATTTAATTCATCTTCACAAGCCGATCCAGGATTTAAACTCTATAAGTTCAATTCTTAATGTTGTTAGAATTGAACTTATAGGTTTAGATCTTCTATTTTTTTTAATTTTAGTAAATTATTACGTATAAATTTATATTTCGTGTCAAAAATATTGAATTCAGGTGATCACGCTGCTATAAGGCTGCATCCGCCTCCGTCTGTCTTTGGCCTGCTCAATTTTGACACAGTACTGATTTTGCCACCCCTAAGTAGGTTAGGTTTGGGGCTAACAAAGAATTTGCCACATAAAAGGGGTCATTGATTAGGAAAATGTCGGGGAAGTTAATGTGTTCCTTTCTGTTAGGCAATTGTACTAGCACAAAATAGTCTTCTTGTTTTCGTAGTTACAGTACATGAAATGCAGAGGTTTATGGGCTTGGCCTAACAGTTTGGCAAGGCACCCTTAGTGGTAAAAATAGTACGAGCTAGCCAGTTTTTGGACTGATAATTTAAAAATAGTCAGCGTTTGTAAAGTCATTGAAATATAGCCACTATTTTGCTGCAACACGGACTGCTGGAGATTGGTGCACCTGTGTATGAACTTTCAGCATATTATGCTGGAACTCCAACACGCGGAAAGTTCCAGCATAATATACTGGAGATTGGAGCACCAGTGTATGAACTTCCAGCATATTATGCTGGACCGGTATATTATACTGGAACTTTAGTATATTATGCTGGAATATTTTTCGGATTTTGAACAGTTTTTCGTTAAGATTTAATTATCTTTACATGAAAAGTGGCTAAATTTCGATTACTTTTGAAACTGTGGCTATTTTTCAATTACCACTTGTAAATCTGGTTATTTTTAAATTTCTCCCCCTTAGTGTTGCAATATAACTCAGTAGTAATTTCGCGAGTTTGATTGATTTCTAATTATAGAGAGCCCTTCCACATCTGGTAATATTTATCATCCCTTCTCCTGAAGGAGAGGCTTGGAGCAACGGTAAAATTATTTCCGTGTGATTTATTGGTCACGGGTTCGAACCATAGAATCAGCTAACTATTGATGCTTCTTACATTAGGATAAACTACCCACAGTATACCCCTTGGGATGCAGCCCTTCTTCGGATCTTGCGTGAATGCAGAATGTTTCGTGCATCGGGCTGTCCTTTTCTATCATTTCTTCTCTATTACCTAGCTCAACTGATTAGGCAATTTCGTCGAAATTGAGATGCTGAACTTTTGAACTTTCTTACTTATACAATGAGGAGCTTATTTAGTATTGAAATCGAGTTATTGAAAGTCAACTTTCATTGTATTATTCCCGTTTTTTACGGTCGCTCCCTCCCCTTCGCGGAAGTACTTTATGCATAAGTGAATGCACTTATTGAGGCTAAGATTTTACAACGAACCAATTCTTGAAATCTCATGCCAAGGTTTAGTATTTTTCTTGGCAGAAAAATGGATAAAATTTTCCAACATACAGTGGTGATAATTAATGGCTACGAAATTTCATAACAGAATAATTTCAAGCATGTTATCATCAAACTAAAACAATAACACTACCATTTTTCAGACATGTCTTAGCTAGAAAAGCTCAAGACATGCACATATCCTAGGAGTAATATTAGGAACTGTCTTGCCACAAGACATCATATCCTATTTCTTCCAATGGAACTGCACTGCAAAAATGAGAAAAATCAAAGGCAAATTCTCCCACATCAAAAATCTCATTTACTCCTTCTGGGCAGGCGATTGTATCTCTATGTGACAACTCCATCATTTCTAGCCACTCGAAATCATCGATAAGCTCCCCCTTCCCCTCCTCCTCGAGGGGGAGCTTATCATAATTTGGAGCCATTTCAATCACCATTGGTTGAATTACACAATCTACTCTTTCTTCTTGGATATCATAATTTGGTTTTTCTTCTTCTTCAAGTAGTTCCCTAAGTGTGTTTTCATCAAATTGTGTCACTAATTCCAAGTCTTCAAATTCATCTATGCTTGTCAAAGCCTGTGAGCTAATAGGAAAATCTAAATCCATCTCAAGGAAAAAGATATAAAAATATAGAAGCAAAAGGCAAAAGGAAGAAGTGGGAAAGGCTATCTATTTGGATCGCATATAGTTAGAAGATAACTTTATGGGAAAAAAAAGGTTAAGAAGCAAAGACCTTAAATAGGCACCATAAAATTCCTAGTCACAAGGATATGTCTTATCATATTTTGATTTCCTAAAAAAAATAAAAAAATATACAACCTCTTTATAACAATCTCGTTTGTTTCGATATTTTTGTTGTTGTTGTTATTATATTGAAGTATTATTATAGAAAACATATATTGTAACATAACATGAAAAATTGGTTCCAATGAAAATTTGGCCATTATAGTAAAGTGTTGCTATAAAGAAGGGAGGAATTAAAAAATAACCAGATTTACAAGTGGTTATTGAAAAATAGTCATAGTTTTAAAAATAATTGAAATTTAGTCACTTTTCATATAAAGATAAATCTGAACGAAAACACTGTTCAAAATCCGGAAAATATTCCAGCATAATATACTGGAACTCCAGCATATTATACTGGAACTCCAGCATATTATACTGGAAGTTCATATACAGGTGCTCCAATCTCCAGTATATTATGCTAGAACTTTCCGCGTGTTGGAGTTCCAACATAATATGCTGGAAGTTCATACACAGGTGCATCAATCTCCAGTATATTATGCTGGACCGTTCCATGTTGCAGTAAAATAGTAATTATTTTTCAATAACTTTGCAAACGCTGGCTATTTTTCAATTACCAGTTCGAAAACTGACTAATCCGTACTATTTTTACTATAAAGAAGGACTATTATAGAGAAGTCTCTGACTGTACCTAATATTTGCGTGAAAAAAATAGTAATACAAAGCAGTATTTCGAGAATATGGAATCCTGTTAAATGTTAACATCAAATCAAATCTTAGAAAGAATGAGAAACTTCTGCTTAATTATTTGTGTGGAAAATAAAATGGCATAATAATATTTTTTTTTTGCCCTCTTTTCTTTGTCAGAAAAAGTGATGTGCTTTTTGCACAAGTGGGCTATACTTATCCCTTTTTTGGATAAATTGTGAAAGCGAAATGTTTGGTATATAATAATCCTAGTTGCGTTTGAGGATAGGAGATTATTGAGTGCAATATGACAAGTTGGTTAAATCCACTTACAGCTCACCAAATAATTTACTTTATTATCCCTTACATACTTCTATAATTACCAAAGTACCCTCAATTACTATGACATCTAACCTGTTTATTTTTCTTCCCATTTCTTCCTAACTGGTATCATAACCTCAGAAACATTCTAAACTGATTAGCAATACTTGTTTCTCAACTTCAAAAGCTTTCTAACTCCTTCTGATTCCATTTTTGATTCATTTGTATAATCAAAAATGAAAGCAGAAGGCAAGAAAGTAACTTTTACGTGATTCTTCGATTTTGAAAAGTACTTTATTAATTTATTACTTTGTAGGTAATTTTATATGAATTGCTTATATAATTTAAGTATATTTTTTAATTACAATTATTAATTAATGCATTACCTAATAAGTGCTTTATATTAATTAAAATTATCTTATCTAATGAGTATTATAACATAAACTGAATTGATACATAAATTAATATGTATTTGAGTTAATTTAAAATTTAAAATGCATCAATAAACTTATTTTTAGTGTTGACAGCTTTAAGGGCATTTTGGTCATTTTAACAGAAAAAGGTACTAACCAGCACTTGTTTACCAAACATTTTAATAGCTTTTTTTCAACTTAAGCACTTCTATTCAAACACGTTACTGCTTATTTGTAAAACAAGTTCAAGAACTTAAAAAGTGCTTTTAAGCACTTATGCTTAAAAGTCACTTTTTTTTCCGGCCAATCCAAACGGGCTCTAAAACCTAATGGATATAAATTTCTTTGAAAACAATGTATAATCTCTCTAATAAATAAATAAATAAATATATATACACACACATGTGTGTGTATATATTTCTGTATATTATATACAAAGAATATAGAATTTTTTTTACACTTTTGCGACTCTCGAATATAAATTTTTGGCCACACGCTAAAAGTAATCTTTGCCCAAAATTATGTGTGCTCAAAACAATTTCACACATATTTATGATTTATGCTGAAAACAATAAATTCAGTTAAACCCTATTTCAACACTCTATGTCTAGTTGTAGAATCTATAAATAGTTTGGGAGGATATAAGAGGGGAGAACTTTACAAGATTGAAACCTTATATTTAAACGATACGGTGGACTTAATTATAACAATTAAACTTTAATTACAATCAATTATTCAGTCTGTTTAATTGGTTCATTGCAAATGGGAAATCCATATGACCAAACCAAGCAAAGTCACATTGTCAACACGTGTGGTGGCACTGGATATGGTTAATTAGAAGTTAGAACACATGGTCTGTCTCCGCTCATTATTTAGCCTTTCCTTTGTTTTCATTTAAAACTAATAGTTGTACGTCAATATTAAACAATATTAATTAAATTAAATTCTGATCGGGCGTGTTTGAACATATTAAATCGTATTGCTTTAATAAATTTAAATTATCATTTTATTTGTCAATACGATATACCCAATAATAAAATCTCTATGAAATTAAAGGGACTTATATGTCATTGAAGAACTTTTTTGTTCTATATTTTTTTAAATATATTATCCAATGTTTAGTAATTTTACATTGTTTATAAATTTTTTTATTAGTATATTACTTTGTTTAATATTTTTGTCTGATTCCTTTCTTTTTGTAATATAAGAGAAGATATATATTTTATTAATCTTGAAATATTTTTTATTTTAAATTTTATTCTATTGTTCTCAATAATATTATCTGAATTTTAATGAATAAAATCTCTATTAAATTAAAGGGACTTATATAATTGCATTGTTAATAGAAATTTTTATTAGCATATTACTTTGTTTAATATTTTTATCTACTACTTTCGTTTTGTAATATAATAGAAGATATATATATTTTATTAATCTTGAAATATTTTTTTATTTTAAATTTTATTCTACTGATCTCAATAATATTATCTGAATTTTAATGAATAAAATCAGTTTTTTTTTAATTTATAATTTTAGTTTATTATTTTAAAATAATTTAAAAACTCCAACTTGAAACTACTCTCCAATTTGAATGGACATTTATTTTAATTTTTTGTTTTTTATTATAAAATATTTTATTTTATTATTTTATAGATTTTCATTAAAATATCAAAATAATAAATATAAAATATAAAATATTTATTATTGTATTCATTAAAATTCATATAATATTATTGAGATATATATTTTTTCTAATTTAAATTTTATTCTATTATACTCAATAATATTTTCTGAATAATTAAACTTTTTATTCAGTAGAGTACTTTTTCTCTCCTTTTAATAATATATAGAATAGATATAGATATAGATTGTTAACAATAATATTATCTGAGTTTTAATGAATAAAATCTGTATTAAATTAGTGAGACTTATATATGCATCGAAACTTTTATGTTCTGTATTTTTATTTATTATATTATCCAATATTTAGTATTATTGCATTGTTAATAGAAACAATTTTATTAGCATATTACTTTATTTAAATTTTTGTATGCTGCTTTTTTTTTGTTTGTAATATAATAGAATATATATATTTTTTATTTTTTATTTTATTCTATTATTCTCAATAATATATTCTGAATAAATAAACTTTTTATTTTTAAAAAGAAAAAAGAAAATTATTTAAAAAAAACAAAGAAATTTTGAATTGGCAGTTTTTTATTTTTTGTAATTTTAGTTTTTTATTTTAAAATAATATAAAAACTCAAACTTGAAACTACTACCCAATTTGAATGGACAATGTTTTTTTAATTTTCGTTTTTTATTATAAAATATTTTATTTTATTATTTTATAGATATTTAAATTCAAAAGTAATAACCAATAAATAATATTAACTAAATAACTAATTATTAACTACTTATGCCATGTGCCTTTTTTGTAGACTGCCACTTGACTTAGTTTAACATATCACTACAGCATATAATTAGTTTGTTCCCACAACTAAATTTAAATTCGGAAACTAAAATGACTAATCAAATCTATGTTACAGGATAGCTATTTAGGTGTTGAAACATGGTGAAGATCAAGAAAATAGGTTTAGACAAAAAGTATGATTAGATCTTCGATAGTATATTTAAAAAATTGAAGTGTATGATCACTTCATCTAAAAGAGTATGCTATTAATATTTAATGTATAATATATTTTCATCACGCATCCTCACGTATATGATAAACCTTTTCCCCCAGTTTTTAGCCAATACATAGAAATCTATTTTTGGTGAATGGATGGTGGTAGTGACAATTAGAACCCCAAGACTTCTGCCAACTCTGCTACCAAATTGAATTATATGACCGCAACATTTAAAATTTTAAATTGTTAGAGTAACAATATGTTTTTATCACTTAGTTATCTTTTGAACAATAACATGGCGAGTGAAGATAAAAATAAAACTAGGAAAACCAAGTTGATTAATATTTTGAATCAGAAATATTATGGTTAATTATATAGTGTCCGTATAAATATCTCTCTCTTTTTACTCTTCATGTCTACTATGATAGTTAGTCTTTATCGTGAATAAAATAAGATAAGGATGTTAAGATCTCAAGGTTTAAAATCTTAACGGAGACAAAAGTATTAGTAGACAATTTTAATGGATAGAGTTACACGATATCAATAACGCAGTCACATACAATGAAGGATGGTCAGTTGAATACTATATATATATATATATATAAAATTCAAACTTACTTTAACATATATATTAAATTTTAATTATTCTAAGGGAAATTCCTTACTTCGAAATTACCGACACTTGTGCTGGTCAGAAATAATAAGTATTCTATATATAAAATTAATCGTAAATTGAACTGAATGCCACCGGTATAAAAAAAATAAGATAAGATAAGGATGTTCATGAGATCAAACATGGTGTTTGAATAGATGAAGTGTTGGTTTCGTGTGAGAGCGACTCGTTTGGTAAAATTAGCCTACTTTATCTCTTTCACATGGATGGTTTTCCTATGCCCACGTAGATCCTGGCCTATAGCTTTATTATTCTTTTTGTTATAATTCTTTTGTATTAGTATTTAGTACTAATGAATTTAGAATATAATTAATCTCTCATATGCAATTCTAGTAAACAACAATATGTATAGATAGATAGTTAAGATTTAAAATTGATGGTTTAAATTGTGTATATGTTCACTGCTGGTTAGTTAGTTACACTCATAATAATGTCTTTAGTATATAATACTTCGATATATTAAAAAAATTAGTATTTTTTTCTTATATGTGTGTATATATTTTGTGTTAAAAATGCTTGGTTGAGCGAACTCATTGAATTCAGTGACGCAACCAATTAGTCTAGAGGTATCAATTGACACCTACCTCAATTTTTTTTATGTACATACATTATACCGTGTGAAAGGAAAATTTTGGAGTAATGGTAAAATTGGTACTGTATGATTTATAGGTCACATATTCGAGTCGTGAAATTAACCATTAATATTTATATATGGGCGGAGCTAGAGTATCGGGAGCGGATTCGGCCGAACCCAATACTTTTGATTCGAACCATATATTTATCTTAAAAAAAATTATTATATATATATAAATTATTAATTTAGAACCCAGTAACTTAAAATGATTAGAATCCCGAACGCATAAGCTTAAAATCCCGGCTCCGCCTCTATGCTTGTATTAGGGTAAGTTGTCTATATCACACTCCTTAGGATCAGTCTTTTCCCGAACTTTACGTGAACGCGACATGCCTCGTGCACCAGACTACTTTTATATACTATATTATGTATGTTGAATTTTCTTAGTTTTTTCGTGTGTTACTCGGATATATTTTGTGTAATGATTCGACTAATCGTTTTGAGTATTGCAGTCCCGTTCCCACATTTACTGCTCAATTTGTGCTTTACAGTTGTTATGTGACTTACCGGGGTAATTGATTCGGGTCCAGTGAGGTTTCAGAATGAATTGAGACACTGAGTCTCGAAAATAAAAACTTAAGTTGAAAAGGTTGACAAGATGATTGACTTATGTGTAAACAACCCCGGAATAGAGTTTTGATGATTCCAACAGCTTTGTATGCTGATTTTGGACTTACGAGCGTGTCCGAAAAATTATTTGGAAGTCCGTAGTTAAATTAGACTTGAAATGGCTAAAATAGAAATTTAAGTTGGAAGTTTGACCGGGGAGTTGACTTTTTGATATCGGGGTCGAAATCTGATTCTGAAAATTTGAATAGCTTCATTATGTCATTTATGACTTGTGTGCAAAATTTGAGGTCAATCGGACTTGATTTGATAGGTTTCGACATTGAATGTAGAAGTTGGAAATTGTTAGTTTTGAATAGGCTTGAATTGAGGTGCAATTCGTGTTTTAGTATTGTTCAATATAATCTGAGGCATCGACTAAATTTATGTCATATTATGGGACTTGTTAGTATACTTTGTTGGGGTCCCGTGGGCTCAGATGAGTTTTGGAAGAGTTTGGTGTTTTGAGCATAAGCATGTAATGATCCAAAGGTCTATTTTTAGTTTTAGAAATCGAAATTTGATTTCGAGACTTCCGCGATTTTGATAATGAATTATAGGAGTGATCTGGAAAGTTTGGTCTAATTTTATCAAGTCGTAATTGGGTTTTTAGCACGAAACATGAGTTAATTTTTTAACTAGCAAAATTGGTATCACATTGAGCAAATGAGCTCCGAATTGAGTTTCAATTGAACGACTAGGTTCGTATTATTATTTGTGACTCATAGGAACAAGAATCGTTGAATTCCGAGTTTGTATGATGGAGTTAGAGTCTTTTTAGTGAAAACAGTAACTATTGGTGCAAGCAAGTTCTGGTGTGGACTTTTAGTGACGGAAAATAGACTTTTAGTGACGGATGGGCAGAAACTTAAGGACCAAAAATGGTCATTTCCTTCATTTCGTTGTGAATTTTTGGAGCACGGCTCTTAGACGATTTTGAGGATTTCTTCACGACTTCGACTTGGGTAAGTGTCCTATATCCAAAAGTGATTATATTTCATAAATCCATGGTTATATTCATTATTTATTTCGAATTTAAATGGAAGAAATCAAGATTTTTGCAAAACTTTTCAAGAACAAAATTTTTAGATTTGGAGATTGAGTTGTTATTGGAATTTGATAAAATTGGTATGGTTGGACTCGTAATTGAATGGGTTGTGGAATTTTGTGAGTTTTGTCGGATTCCGAGATGTGAGCCCCACAAATAATTTTTGAGTTAAATTTCGGATTTTGTTGGAAAATTAGTATGTTCATATGGAATTAATTTCTATAATTAGTATTGACTGAATTGAATTAACTGTGGCTAGATTTGAGGCGTTCGGAGGCCGATTCGCGAGGCAAAGGCATAGCAAAATAAATAATTACACAGTTCGAGGTAAGTAACAGTTCTAAATTTGGTCCTGAGGGTATGAAACCCCAGATTTATATGTTATGCGATCAGTTTTGAGGTAACACACTTGCTAGGTGACGGGCGTGTGGGCGTGCACCGTAGGAATTGTGACTTGGTCAAATTCCATGGAACTGTGTAGTTGAATAATGTGTTGTTATCTGTACATTCTCCATGTAGTAGAGATATTGAACCACAAATCATGTTTAGATTATATGTTGGCATTGTAGAGACCCACAGAGATTGTGTATATATTGAACTATCTATTTAATTGTTGTTTGTACTCAGTCACTATTTACTTATTTATTTTATCTCAGTCTCCATTGTTCATCATTAATGCATCATATCATTCTTGTTTGGGCTGATTTTAAGATTATTGAGAGCCCGAGAGACCAGCGAGATTTATGACTGAGTGAGGCCAAGGGCATGATTCTGAGATATTATATTATAGCACGTGAGTTGTTCATGCAGCACGTGAGTTGTCCGTGCTGATCCATATAATATACTATAGTACGTGAGTTGTCCGTGCATATCCATATATTATACTATAGCACGTGAGTCGTACGTGCAACACGTGAGTCGTACGTGCAACACGTGAGTTATCCGTGCAGATCCAGATATTATACTATAGTACGTGAGTTGTTCGTTCATCACATGAGTTGTCCGTGTGGATCCATAAATTATATTATAGCATGTGAGTTGTTCGTTCAGCACGTGAGTTGTCCGTGCGGATCCAGATATTATACTATAGCACGTGAGTTGTCCATGCAGCATGTGAGTTGTCCATGCGGATCCAGATATTGATACTATAGCACGTGAGTTGTCCGTGTAACACGTGAGTTATCTGTGCAGATTATAGCACTTGGGCTGTAGGAGCCCCTCTAGAGTGTGTACACACCCCTAGTGAGCGCACGTACCTATTGAGTCCGAGTGTTGAGTGTTGAGTGAATGGAATGGCTGAGTGACTGTGGTCCTGAGAGGATGCATTTGATTTCATTACTGTTGCACTTCAATTGTCATATATCATTGTTTTTTTTAGAAATTTCTGAGAGATATTATCTTATGATTCAGTTAAACTTGACATGAAATTACTGTTTTGTCCTTAAATGTTGAACTTGAAAGTATGCCTACTTTATTATGTTGGAAATTACTGTAATTGGACTCAGCTGTGAAGCTCGTCACTACTTTCAGTTCTTTATTTAGTATTTTTACTTGCCGAGTTGGTTGTACTCATACTATACCCTGCACCTCGTGTGCATATCCAGGTACTTCTGGACACGACGGTTGCTAGTTATCGGAGTTTATCTGTTGGAGATTATCGAGGTAGCTGCTTGGCGTCCGCAAACCTTGACTCTCTTTCCTTTCAGTTTTTGTACTGTTTTATATTTTTAGACGGTGTTGTTAGCAGTCAGACACTTTGTTATCATTTAGATGCTCATGTACTCAGTGACACCAGATTTTGGGAATGTATTTTATGTCAGTGATTTGTGTGGTTTTCTATGAAATTCAAATATTATGTTTTCAAACTTAAGATAAAATGTGGCTTATTGAGGTTGCCAGCTTGCCTAGTATTGAGATAGGCGCCATCACGACATGTTAGGATTTTGGGTCGTGATAAGTTGGTATCAGAGCCTAGGCTTACATAGGTCTCAAGAGTCATGAGCAAGTTTAGTAAAGTCTTGCGGATCGGTACAGATACGTTTGTACTTATCTTTGAGAGGCCTTCGGACCCTTAGGAAAATTTCACTTTCTTGTATTCTATTGCGCGGAATTGATTCAGCTTGAAACATAACTCTTTGAATTCCTTCCACGCATTCGTGTGCGTATGTGAGCGCTCAGTATCAGCCGTGCATCGTTGGCTTGTGATTCCATGAATGAGGTTCGAGATGTGTATTTTGTTTTTGGCGATGGACCAGTCTAGAAGACTTGAGGCCAGGTTTAGACCGCAGCTTAGACTTGGCAGTTTCGGTTGTGAGAACTTGTACATTTGGACTCATATGTCCGGTAATGTCCTTACGAGAAGAATTCGTGGCTCGATGAGCGGTTAAATGGCTATATGATAAGTATAATAGATATGCGGGATGTGTTAAGATGATTTGAATCTTGATTTGATGTATAGTATCGAGTATGAATGTGTTGAGGGATCTTTCATGTTGTTAAATTGTGGGACAAATTAAATCTCATGTCGTGTTGATGAGTTCAAACTCAGAAATATTAAGTAATTTCATAGTAATTGTGGTTGCGAAAGGGTATAGTAAGATGCCAATTTGAGGCTAAGCAGGTGGGTTATCTCCTGCGGAGTAATCTACGTATGTGTGTTCCTTATAATGCTGAGTGAAGGGTTTCTTTTCTCCCAACGGGGTATATGTGTTGAGATTTGAGTTTGGATTAGTTGAGAAAGTTGACTTGACCGTCACGGGGATGAAGGCGAGCTTAGTAGATGATTTGGGGTATTTTATGGTTTGTGTTACCTGAGCTTGTGAAGGATTTTCATGGAATTGACTGCGGGATTATGACAATAATAGAGTATAGGTATGGTGAGTTATCAGATGTTTTGTTATAAGGCTTTGAGCCAAGTGGGGAACTCTGCTATCTACGATTTAATTGCACGATTATGTGCGGTATTGGTTTTGGTCCGAGGTGTTGATACCCATTTTTTTCCTCACATTTTTCAAATATATATATATATATATATACACTTTCAAAATTGTGCATATGCATCATCATTTGATTTACAAGCATACACAAGTATTTTTCATAATCTTCCATGATTTCTAAAGACTTTAATTCAATTTATTTCTGTATTTTATTATATAAATATACAATAATTACCCTCCTAATTATTTTTATGATGATTTAATTATCTAAACTTATAATTTATACCATTATGAGGTTTTAAATATTTTCAATGGATTTCGTATAATTACATTTGCATTTTTCAGGGCTAAATTGCATATTTTGCAATAATAGCCCATATGTACATATAATTACATTAGTTATAAAAAATAACATTTTTATATATTTGTAATATTGAATATTTGTTTTCAATCATTTTTATGCACAGATTATATTTTTATTATTTATCTATTATTTTATTGGTTAAATTTGGGTATTTAAAATCTGACCCCAATTTTAACTAATTTGGACCTAAAACTATCCAAACCAGCCCAAGCCCAATACCCCTAACCCAATTACCCTTATCCATTCATTAAACCCAATCCCAATCCGCCTAAATCCTAGCCGTTGATAAAAAATGATCAACGACCCACAACTAACGACCCCCTTCCCTTATATCCCTCATCTGTACCCTAATCCTCACTTTTCTAAAACCTCCGCCCTCATTTCTCTTCCCTCTGAAGAACCCTAGCCCACCGCCTCTCCAAAATCCTCCCCTAATCCCGTTCCTAATGGGATTTTCTTCCCATTTACTTACCATTTCGACATATTTCCTTAATTGATTGATTCTTTACGGTATTACTTAGTACTTGCCTAAACATGGCAAGTACCCTACTCTGATTCTGTCCTAATCGATCTTCATCTCTTGAATCTGGACGATATTAAGTCCTAACACGTTATTTTGCGCTGTGTGAGTCCGATTTGTTCGTATCTTGCTTATTCATACTTAACCCTAAGGTTAGGGTTTACAGATTCTCTTTGATTCGAGCCGAAATTGGTTCAAGCTTTAATATTAAGTGATATCTCGTCTATATTCACCTTATTATGTATGAATCTGTCTATTTCTGCCGATTATTTTTTACTTGCCCTAAATTAGGGTTTCAGATCCTTTTTATTTGAACTAAAACTGGTCCAGTTCTGTGTTTTATGAATAATATTCATGTCTATGTTCATTTTATACAATATGTGACTCTTTGCCTTTATTTTCTGCTGATTTTGTGGAGTTTACCTAAAAACTAGGGTTTCAAAATTTTTTCTTTTTTACTGATTGTTTGAATTAATTATATTTCAATATTTTTGTGTTTAGTTCCTACACTATTTAAACCCCACCCCACTCCCCTTTGGTTAAGTTTGGAAAAATCATGAAAAAGCAATAAAACTAAAGCTGTATACTCCTTGCTCTTGAATAATCTTGTTTTGTACTCTGGTTCCCGGCCGGCTGAATGCCAAGGCCAGAAATTCTGAGTTCTTGCTCTTTGGGTGATATTCACAATATTGTGGGATTCCTTTCTTTCTTGTTTCATTTTAACTGGTGAGTTACCATATCCCTGCAATTTCATTATGATTATTTTTTTAATGTGCTACTTCAATTAGACTATGTTATCCTAAATGCTATTACATTTGTAGTTTGAGACATGCTTGAATCTACTTTGAGTTTGTTAGTTCGATTCTGCTTAACCTATATGTCACTGATAGCAATCTCTTGAAATTTAAGTTTTTTTATTATCTTGCTCTTTGAACATGTTCTCATATCTCATGGTATAGAATAGTTAACTAGGTATAAATGTCTTCCTTAATAGGATAACAAGTCTGTTTTCGAGTGCATCATAATGTGGCCTGTTTGACTTTGTTTCTATTATATTTTGACACCCCTAGTAACTGCCCTAATTAGTTCCTAACATATCATGATCTGTTGCTAATTGATTTCTTCTTATGACACTAGTTTTTGCACTTAACTTAATCTGAATCCTCCTTTATCATTATAAATCTGTCTTATGACTGGTCTTATTAGCATGCGACTGTGTTAACTTCTAAAAAACTGAATTAAGTCTGCCTAGGTTAAAATGTGTTGCTATTTGTTTGTGTTCTATGTGTGATTCTGTACCCCTTAATCCTATCCTACTCTCCTGAATTCTCACTCTTTGCTTGCTGAAAGCCAAAGCAATTTAGGTTCTGTCCCTTGGCCTCCCTAGTGTGAGCATTGTTCAGGGTTCATATGAGACCCTCGTGAACTCTGACACACTAGGATTTGGTCCCTAGTCTTATTTGAACTGTTCTGATTATTCTTCTCTAGAGTGAGCCCTGCCCTGGGTTCTTGAAGCCCTTGAAAACTCTGACACACTAGAGATTTGGGTTATGTATGCTTATCCTTGAGATATGGGTGAATCATTCACTGTTGGATACTGTGTATCTTTGAACATGGGTTTTTGGAGCTACTGTGAGTTGAAGGCCTGGCCTGTCCATGTGTATTTGGGCCTGCTGCAGGCTTCTTATAGTTTTATATACTTTGTAATTCATTCATTAAATTCTGGTCTGTAATAATTATTTGTAGTAATAATTGGGGTATTAGTAAATTGGGAAACTGGGTTTATTTTAACATTTGCATGAAAATGGGTAGAAATCCTGCCTATAGATGTTTACTTTGCTCATTCTGCTATTGTGTTAGATAACCTGCCTATAGGTGTTTACTTTGCTCATTCTGCTATTGTATGTTAGATAACCTGCCTATAGGTATTTACTTTATTCAAATACATTCTGCTATTGTATGTTAGATAACTATAGGTGTTTATTTTGCTCGAATATGCTCTGTAGATAACCTGCCTATAGGTGTTTACTTGCTCGAATAAGCTCTGTGGATAACCTGCCTATTATGCTTTTTAGATACCATGCCTATAAGGAATAAAATAACCAAAGTTCAATTTGCATTGCAATATATTCATTAGGCATCATGATCATATGGTCATTTATAAATCTGCATTTTTAGAGGTCATTCCCATAGGGTTCTTAATTGATTGATATGCTATTGCCATACTTGCTCATTTAATATATAAGAACTAAAACCAGTTTCAATCATCAAGGGTAGGAATCATGTCTATATGGTAATCACTATCTGCGTTAAGTGCTAAAACTAGGCTTTTAAAAAACACTGTCTCGATGAATACCAGTAGAAAGCATGCCTACAGGGACAAACCGAGTAATTCTGAATATCTCTAGTGTTTATTACTGCTAAATACTGGGTAAATCACCTAGATAGCATGTTTATATGTTTCAACCGCTTATGCTTATAATCAGTAGACAACTGTGCAGTAACTTAGAAATTACTTTGCATAACTGCTCGCATGATTAAAATCCAAAATCATATAGAAATCATGTCTATAGGGCCTAACGACTTCAATTGTTGAAACTGTCAAAATGCCTAATTTGTTTGCGTGCATTTGCTGCCTAAGTGTGGAGGCTAACCTGAGCCCTTATTTGCTTTTACATAAAAGTCCAATTTGTTTTGTATGTCACCTAGTTTTTATCATTTTTGAGCAACCTAAGTTAAGTCTAGAACAATCCAAAAATAGAGGTCTAAACGCCTCCTGTGCCATAGGCAAGTGATAGGTAGTTCACGCATAGGGTACGATTTAGAATTGATTATAGCGCTTTAGGTAAATAACTTAAAGATAGTAATCGGGTAGCAGGAGATGCTGAATAATATGAGTAACACCCCCGTCTTGGGAGTTACAAAGTATTATTTATGTTGCACGGGGTGATCCTTTAGGCTAAAAAACTTAGGACCCCCACTCCTTTTAAAATAATTCTTTCTTTATGTTTCTCTCCTCTCTTAGAGTAATTCACATGATTTAAGTTCGGCCGGGACCCACCGTTGTGGACCTCGAGGAGTGCCTAACACCTTCTCCTTGAGGTAATTTGAGCCCTTACCCGATCTTTGGTGACGCAAACTAGTAAACCTGAGTCATTTGCAAATAGGAGCCCTAATGCACCTTAATCCGTTAGGTGGCGACTCTCTCTTTTAATAACCCTTCCTCCCTTTTTAAAAGAGTTGTCAACGTCGAAGCCAGATTTCGTGAGATTGAAGGGGGCGCGACAGCATGGCGACTCTGCTGGGGATATCCTTAGGTTCTTACCATAATAAACTTGGTCTGTGTGAATTAGTCTCCCTCGATAAGCGTGTCTTTATTATTTTTTACTCAAATTTACCGTTATTTGCTACATGCACACCCCCTTCCCTAATTTCCCTTTTACATTAATTTATATGAAACATTTTGTTTAAACTTGTTTGGTGGCTTCAATCTTTATGTCTTTCCCAATCCCTACCCCTTTTACCGCTTTATTATAATTTTTCCATTATGCGAACTAACTCCTTTTTTGTTTTTCTTTCTTTCCTATCTTTACATTTATTAAATACCGCATTTATCGCTTTCATCATGTAAAATACTTGACAAGGTGTTATTTTATTTATTGTATAATTACATGCTCTGCAACATATTTCACTCGTGCGCAATTAATACCATAGCGGCTCTTGATGAGTGTCCGCACTCTTCCCATATTACCCTTTAGAAATTTGGAAAGGCTTATTTGTGGTAAAACTAGTCGATCAGCGGTGCAGTCGATGGTTCCGTGCGTTTCCCTCGCAAGTTGTCCGCTTGAGGGTACCAGTCTAGATTTCTATAGAAAACCCTACTCTGATGTTAACTGTGCATGCATCATGTCCAAACCTATCATGAGTTAGAATGTTGTCCGTATAATAACTCTCTAAGGAAAGCCTTGTCCAAAGTCCATCGGGATTTTCATAATCCCAACGGGAACGATCATGATATGTGCATTATTTGGAGAAAACGTGCCGATATGCTAATCATTAATGTGGATCTCACCTCTATTGCTAGACTGGTGGGAAAATCTCTCGCCAAGCGAAAAGAACCATGTGAAAAGAATTCTTGGAAATTTACCTTCTTTGCTGGACATTCAGCCAAACAATGTACTGATCGAGGCCGCTACTATGTTCTGGGATGAAAAGAGGGATGTTTTCCGTTTTGGTAACATAGAGATGACTCCCCTTCTTGAGGAAATAAGAGGTTTTGTCGGGCTACCCTAGGATAGCCCTGGTCTGCTGGTATCGGAAAATCATACTTCTAGGGGATTTATGAAAATGATGGGTCTTAAAAAGAATGACGAGTTAGTCTGCCTAAAGAAGTCCTACATACCTTTTGACTTCCTCTACGAGCGTTATGGGCACAACACATCCTACTGTGTCTATCATGATGAGTTTGCCTTCACTTCCCTGGGCTGGACTCATCGTCGGGTTTTTATGTTCATCGTCTATTTTCTGGGTATGATAGTATTTCCAATTCAAGGAGACAGGATTCACACTCGTTTGGCTATGGTTACCAAGACCTTAATGGAAGGGATTGAGGGACAAACTTACACTATTGTCCCAATGATCGTGGTAGAGATATACCGAGCTTTGGACCGCTGTAAGATGGGATTCAGACATTTTGAGGGTTGTAATTTGTTACTGCAAATATGGTTGTTGGAGCATCTTCAAAGAGGACAGTATTGTCAGGAATTTCTGCGGTGACCATGGAATGACCACAGAGCCTTTCGCCATCCAAAAATAATGACTTTCATCCTAGACAGGTTTGCACAACCGGAAAACGCCGTGGATTGGGTACACTTCTTTAGAAATTTGACTGATGACAAGGTCCATTGGATGTTCGAGTGATTCCCTAACAACGAGTTCATCATCAGGTCCAGGTATGTTCCTCACTTAGTGCTGATCGGGTTGAGGGGTATCTATCCTTATGCTCCTATCAGGGTCATGAGACAGGATGGGAGAAAACAAGTCATAACGCGAGTTTCTAAGATGGTTCACTACAAAGAAGACTTTCAGGGTGGTGCCATTCCATTCAAGTGTGAGGCCCAACACATGTGGCATCTGAAGATTATTGTGAAAAGGGATACCATCCAACCAGATCGGTACCACACTGGTCATGTGTATTTCTACCTATCATGGTTGGATGATGATATAGCACGAAAAGTCGAGCCAGGGATTGATCGAGGAAACAGGGTCATAGACGATGCTGCTGAAGCACAAGTAAAATACAAGAGGTTGCGCAAGAGAATCCTTGAGTCTGAAGCCAGACATTTGGATGAACACAAGATAGACATGGAATCAATCAATGGATGGAGGGAAGTTGCTACAAAATCAACAGAGAGGTTGGAGTACTTAGAGCAGGGTCTGATGGAACTTGAAGGGAAGATGAGAAAAAGGATCGTGGATTGTTAGAATGCAGAGGGCAACAAAGGACGACATCTAACAAGGGCGTATCTGCTGCTGGACATGCGCGACCTGGGGAATCTGATCGATGGGGCCTAGAAGGCCAAGCTTGGAGAGGGTCCCTCCGGGACCAAATAAAATAGAATTGTTGTTTATTTGCTTTTCTAAAGTCATTTTAGAAATTGATTGTAATAAGGAAAATACCACTAGCAACTCTTTTAATTGTTGTTACTTTAGAGGTTTGATCTATTTATTACATTATTAAAATGAGGCAGTTATCGGTATCAAGTTTCTCCAAATCTATGTGTCGCTATGCCTACCTCAGGCACAATGAGGTCCCCAAAATTAGGACGCGAATTTATAATTCCGCAATACATGTTTAAATACTGCAAATATCCTTCCAATATCCCCTACTGACTTGTTTACCTTTTCGCTTTTCTTTGTTTTGATTATTTCCATCCCCTAAGGTTGGTTCTTGCATATTGGCATCTTCAGCGTATCATACCAGATCCAGAGGCCCTCCACCTCCTCCTCCTCCAAGTGATCCTAAAAGTAAGGAAAAGGCTAAGATGGATGACATGAGTGGTATCAGGAAAGATAACGCTGCGCATGCGGAAAATGTTGAAACTTCAGATGGTCGGAGTACTCCGGCACAAAATGATTTGGTTATACGGTTGGAGCAGAAAATACTGGAATTACAAGGGGAACTTGAGCAGGTCCGCAACTTGGCAAGCCTCTCCCTCACCTTAAATGTCGCGGATATTAACCAACAGAATGCCCAAAACCCAGCACCTCCTCAAAACACACCAAACCAACATCCACAAAATCCTCCCGCACCTCATCAATACGCCACACCTCCTCAAAATCCTAACCCTCCACCAGTGCCAACTCCTCCTCAACACCAACATCTTCTGACTCAGTATCCACAAACTACTACCTACCATACTCCTCAAAATACATCGCAACCTACCCCCGATCTGCAGAACTCAACCAATGATCGTCACTACACCCAAATCCTCGGTATCCACCAAAGTAACCCCATATATGTAGAAACCGTACCTCACCCCACTCAACAAACCCCATACACACTGGAATCCACCGAGAAGGACTTGCTCATCAAAAATATGGAAGAGGAACTTAAGAAGCTCACAAGCTGAGTCCAGGGTGTCGAAGGGGGTAAAGGAATTGAGGATTTGAATTATAAAGATCTGTGTATTCAGCCAGACGTGGAACTGCCGGAAGGTTACAAACCTCCTAAGTTCGAGATGTTTGATGGAACAGGTGACCCAAAGGTGCATCTAAGGACATACTGTGACAAGCTCGTAGGAGTTGGAAAAGATGAAAGGATTCGCATGAAACTGTTCGTGAGAAGCCTCACTGGAGATGCCCTATCGTGGTACATTAGCCAAAATCCAAAGAAGTGGGTTAGCTGGGTAAGCATGGCATCGAATTTCATGGATCGGTTCAAGTTTTAATACGGAGAATGTGCCAGACGTCTTTTATATCCAGAATCTCAAGAAGAAGCCAACAGAGACTTTTCGCGAGTATGCTACTCTATGGAGATCGGAAGCTGCGAAAGTAAGGTTGGCATTGGAAAAAGAGCAAATGAACAAGTTCTTCGTCTGGGCCCAAGATCCACAATACTACGAAAGGTTAATGGTTATCTAGAATCATAAATTCTCCGACATCATCAAGTTAGGGGAAAGGATTGAAGAAGGGATCAAGAGCGGAATGGTAACTAATTTTGAGGCATTACAGGCTACAAATAAAGCATTGCAGTCAGGGGGTATATCCAAAAAGAGAGAAGTAGGGGCCATGATGGTAGCCCAAGGTCCAAAATTTCCTCTTACATACTAAACACCTCCACTCACATATCAACCTTCACCTCTCAGATATCCATAACCCGTCACTACCTACCACACTTATCACACCTAGCCAGCATATTATCACTCACCGCCTGGCCGCCAAAACTATCAGAAACCCAGACCAAATTTCGACTGCATACCACCCAGACAATACACCCCTATTGTTAAAACCATCGATCAATTATACGAGAGATTGAAAGTTGCTGGATATGTCACCCTTATTCCCGTTGTTGCCATTGAAAACTCCTCTCAATGGGTCAATCCAAACAAAACATGTGCTTACCACTCTGACATGAAAGGTCATACCATTGATGAATGTCGCACCCTGAAAGACAAGATCCAGACACTAATCGATACCAAGGTTATACAAGCAAATAAGGCTGCACCTAATGTCCGCAACAATCCCCTCCCGGATCATAGGGGCGAGGGAGTAAATGTGATAGAGACTGATAAAGAATGGGACCGAGAAGGGTCGATTGGGCTTATTCGAGAAGGGGATGACCCAAAGAAACCCCGGTCACTCTTACTCCTATTATGGTACATATACAGCCACCAGTTGAAGTATCCGCACCAATCCCGTTCGAGGTGGAAACAACACCTGCAGCTGCACATGCACCATTCGAAGTAGAAGTAACCACACCCTTCATTGTGACGATAACATCCACACAGCCCTTTAAATCCAATGTCGTGCCCTAGGACTATGTTGTAGAATCTAGGAGGAAAGGAAAGCAAAAATGGAAGAATCTGGTGCAGCACAAGGGGATGACCAGGACTAGTAGAATTTATACACATGAGAATTTGGGAGGAACAAGTAGAGAAGCTGCTTCCAAGTAACCCATCATCGAAACTGGCCCGGATGATCTTTGGAGAAAGGTGCAAGCGAGAGAATATTCTGTGTTAGACCATCTGAACAAAACTCCTGCTCAGATATCCATCTTATCATTACTGCAGAATTCTGATGAACATAGGAATGTCTTGATGAAGGTATTGAATGATGCTTACATACCTAACAATATCACCAGTAGGGAGATGGCTAACATGGTAGGGCAAGTACTGGAGAGCCACAACATAACCTTTCATGAAGATGAACTGCCACTAGAGGGATTAAGCCACAATAGGGCGCTGCACATCACGGTACAATGTGAGGATAAATTCATTGCCGGGGTTTTGATAGATGGAGGGTCCAGTCTCAATATCTGTCTGCTGACTACTCTGAAAAGGTTAGGTAAAGGTTTACATGAAATACGAGCAGGGACTATGAATGTGAAGGTGTTCGATGGGTCTTAAAGGGCCATAATTGGGGAAAACCAATCTATGCTTACAGATGGGCCCGACTTGGTTTGATGTTGAATTTTAAGCGCTAGACATATCCGCCTCATACAATCTGCTATTGGGACGACCTTAGATACATGCCGCCGGGGCCGTGGCTTTTACTTTGCACCAGGCTGTAAAGTTCGAATGGACTCATCAGGAGGTGATCATTCATGGAGACGAGAGTGATCCTATTTATACCAACCAAATTGTTCCTTTCGTGGAAAATAGAAGGAATTTAGGAGGGGAGACTTATCATCGCATCGAGTGCGTTAATGCAATTGAGAAATACAAGTGGTGGAGCAGCAAAATAGAAAGCATACTAGCGTGGGCAGGCTATGAACCCGGTAAAGGGCTCAAGAAGAACCTCCAAGGAATTACCAAACCGATATAGCTAAAACGTCATGACACGACCTTTGGACTTGGATATCAGTACACCTGGCAAGAGTATGATGATTGGTCGCCGCCATGGCGTGGTCCTTATTACACTTTTGAGCAGCCGGTACCACATTTGAGCCAATCCTTTCATCATGCCGACATGATGTGGGGATCTGAAGAAGATGAAGTTCTAGCTGGCTTAAAGAAACTGTTCTTGGAAGATAAAGACATGGATTGCAGTGTGATAGTTGAGGAGGAGGAGGAAGAAGGCCTCATCATCCAGACAGCGGAGAAGGGAACTGTTCTCAGGAATTAGACTGCCACACCATCCAGGGCCCGACGAGTACCGGGGTAGCATGACTGCTATTGTCATTCATTTTGAAAACAATTCCTTTTGAGCATTTTTGTTTGAAATATTTTCTTTCCTTTCAGTATTTTGCTTTAGAAAAAATTGTTTGAAGTTATTAAAATTTGCTTTGTTTGACATTTCAATACTTATCAACGGCTTGATATTTTATTATTATTATTATTATTATTATTATTATTATTATTATTATTATTATTATTATCTTTCATATCTTCTCTCTACAGTATTGCTATTTCTTACCTAGATGAACCAACTACTGTGACATGTAATGAGACAATGCAACATAAGGATAGTGATTCAGAAGAGATATAAGAAGAAGATGTGATACTTGAGGAAATCGTCAGAGAAGTTGAGAATTTTGAGAACAAACCTAAGTCCAATCTAGAGGAGACTGAGGTAGTCAACTTAGGAGATTCTGAAACCGTAAAAAAAACTCGAATAAGCATTCACTTGTCACCATCAGAGAAGGAAGAGTATACTCGTTTCTTAAGAGAGTATGAAGACATTTTCGCATGGTCATATAATGATATGATTCGGCTGAGCACGTCCATAGTGGCTCACAAGCTACCTACCAATCCAATGTGTCCACTAGTAAAGCAGAAACTCAGAAAGTTCAAACCAGACATGAATCTAAAAATAAAGGAAGAAGTCACCAAGCAGATCAAAGTTAAGGTCCTCGGGGTAGTTGAATATCCAACTTGGTTAGCCAACATTGTGCTGGTTCCAAACTATCAGGATTTAAACAGAGCAAGTCCCAAGGATGATTTCCCACTACCTAACATACATATACTGATCAATAATTATGCCAAGCATGAACTCCAATTCTTTGTTGATTGCTTCGCGGGTTATCATCAGATTTGGATGGATGAAAAAGACGCGGAGAAAATAACTTTCATCACGCTGTGGGGAGTGTACTGTTACAAAATGATGTTGTTTGGTTTAAAGAATGCTGGGGCCACCTACATGAGGGCTATGATAACCATTTTCCATGACATGATACACAAGGAGATAGAAGTATATGTGGATGACGTCATCATCAAATCCAAGAGGGTCGCAGATCACATAGCAGATCTGAGAAAGTTCTTCGACTGGCTGGGAAAGTACAATCTGAAACTGAACCCCGCAAAATATGCCTTCAGAGTTCCTGCCAGAAAATTGTTAGGGTTCATTGTCAGCCGCCGAGGAATTAAGTTAGAACAGTCAAAGGTCAAAGCTATCCAGGATTTACCACCACCAAAGGACAAGAAGGACGTGATGAGTTTCTTGGGACGTCTCAACTACATCATCCGCTTCATAGCAAAATCAACTGTAATATGTGAACCAATTTTCAAAATGCTGTAGAAGGATGCCACCACTAGCTGGACTGAAGACTGTCAGAAGGCTTTTGACAAAATCACGGAATACATTTCCACACCATCAGTCCTAGTCCTGCCAGAACCTGATAGACCACTACTACTCTACCTTTCCGTACTAGATGGGGCTTTCGGTTGTGTGTTGGGACAACAAGACGAGACAGGGAGAAAAGAGCATGCCATATATTATCTGAGCAAGAAGTTCACACCCTATGAAGCACGGTACTCTATGCTAGAATGCACTTGCTGTGCTCTGACATGGATAGCCCAGAAATTGAGGCACTACCTTTGTGCTTATACCACATATCTCATATCGAGAATGGATCCACTGAAGTACATCTTTCAGAAGCCTATGCCTACAGGAAAGCTGGCCAAATGGAAAATATTGTTGAGTGAGTTTAACATCATCTATGTAACTCATAAGCAGTCAAGGGATATGCATTAGCAGATCATCTTGCAAACAATCCTATAGGAGGAGAATACGAACTACTGAAAACGTATTTTCATGATGAAGAAGTGTCTTTCGTAGGAGAAGATATTGCTGAATCCTACGACGGTTGGAGAATGTTTTTCGACGGAGCTCCAAATTTCAAAGGAGTCGGTATTAGAGCCGTTTTGGTGTCAGAAATCGGTCAATATTATCCGGTGTCCGCAAAACTCAGGTTTCCATGCACCAATAATATGGCGGAATATGAAGCCTGCATATTAGGACTCAATTTGGCTGTCGACATGAATGTCCAAGTATTGCTGGTGATTGGTGATTCAGACCTGCCGGTGCACCAGGTATAAGGAGTATGGGCTACAAAGAACACCAAGATACTACCATATCTGCATTACATACAAGAGATCATAAAGAGGTTCACGAAGATAGAATTCCGACATGTCCCCAGAATCCAGAATGAATTCGTAGATGCACTGACCACTTTGTCTTCTATGATACAACACCCGGACAAGAACTTCATCGATCCTATTCAGTTAAGAATCCATAATTGGCCAGTTTACTATGCTCGTGTTGAAAAAGAAACAGATGGGAATCCATGGTTCCACGATATCAGGGAATATTTGGCAAAAGGAGAATATCCAGAGCATGTAAACCACACTCAGAAATGCACACTTCGGAGGTTGTCCAACCATTTCTTTCAAAGCGGAGGAATTCTGTATAGAAGAACTCCTGATCTGGGGCTATTATGGTGTGTTGACGCCAAAGAAGCCTCCAAACTGCTTGAAGAGATACACGCCAAATCCTGCGGCCTACATATAAATGGTTTCATCCTAGCCAAGAAGATACTCAGAGCCGGATACTTTTGGATGACTATGGAAACAGACTGCATCCGGTATGCGCAGAAATGTCATCAGTGCCAGATACACGCAGATATGATACGGGTACCTCCAAATGAACTTAATGCAACAAGCGAACCTTGACCTTTTTCTGTGTGGGGAATGGATGTCATTGGACCGATCGAGCCCACCGCTTCAAACAGGCACAGGTTCATTCTAGTGGCCATCGATTATTTCACAAAGTGGATTGAAATTGCATCTTACAGAGCTGTAACCAAGAAAGTCATCACAGATTTTGTTAGGGACCGTATTATTTGTCGATTCGGGGTTCCAGAATCCATCATCACTGACAGTGCCACCAATCTCAACAGTGATCTAATGAAAGCCATGTGTGAAACATTCAAAATCAAGCACAAAAACTCCACAGCATACCAACCCCAAATGAATGGAGCTATGGAAGCCGCCAACAAGAACATTAAGAAGATACTAAGGAAGATGGTAAAGAATCACAAGAAGTGGCACGAGAATTTACCATTTGCCTTATTGGGATACCGTACCACAGTTCACACGTCAACCAAGAAACTCCTTACCTATTGGTCTACGGTCCTGAAGTCGTCATCCTTGTCGAGGTAGAAATTCCTTCCTTGAGAATTATACAAGAAGTTGAGCTCAGTGATGCGGAATAGATAAGAAGCTGCTACGAGCAGTTAGCTCTCATTGATGGGAAAAGAATGAATGCGGTGTGTTATGGTCAGCTTTATCATAACATAATGTCCAGATCTTTCAATAAAAGGGTTAAACCTAGGTAGTTCACACTAGGGCAGCTGGTGCTGAAACGGATCTTTCCCCATCAGGATGAAGCTAAAGGAAAATTCTCACCTAACTGGCAAGGGCCTTATATGGTTCACAGGGTATTAACAGGAGGAGCACTCATACTCGCAAAGATGGATGGAGAAATTTGGCCAAAGCCTATCAATTCAGACACAGTCAAAAGATACTATGTCTAAACTTTTTGCATTTCTTCATATGATGTGATTGAACTACGCTTGACCCGATTCCCGTTTAAGAGGGGATACATAGGCAGCCCTGTGGGTTCGGTCACAATTCAATAAAATTTTTATTTTCCCCATAATCGAAAACTGGGGCAGAATTTTGAGGAGGACCTCAAAATTCCGAAGCAAGTTCAGCCAACGGCACTATATGCGGAACAACCAGAGATTTGTCTAGGTAACTGGGGCGGAATTTTGAGGAGGACCCTCAAAATTCTATGGCAAGAAGGTCGCAATGTCTCTAACAATGTCGCAGTTAATGGTTCATCTAATCAATTTTTAAATTGCACATTACTGTGTTTTGAACAACTATGCATGCATATTTTTTGAAAACTTTATTTTTTTAGCCAGATGCTACCCATAGTAACTCAAACAGGATTCCAACGCGGAGCGGAGCAGACAAAGGCACGAACCAACCTCCCCCGCAAAACTCACGATTTTTCTTTGAATACAGGAACAAGAGATTGTCGCAGTACATGCGCACCTTAGAATCACTGTCTTCACAACAACAAGGCTACCGAACTCATCCACAACTAAGAAATACTCTGCTATCACTTATTATCTATTCATTGCATGAGACTAAGCAATGTCTCCATTTTGCATGAGGCTACGCCTGTCTCCTTAATTGCACAAGGCTAAGCTATACCTTTCCTATTGCATGAGACTAAGCATTGTCTCCCATCTTGCATGAGGCTAAGCCCTGCCTCCTCAACTGCATAAGGCTAAGCATTGACTTCCATTTGCATGAGACTAAGAATGATCTCAAATCTTGCATGAGGCTAAGCCCTGACTCCTCAACTGCATAAGGCTAAGCATTGCCTTCCATTTGCATGAGACTAAGCATTGTCTCCCATCTTACATGAGGCTAAGCCCTGCCTCCTCAACTGCATAAGGCTAAGCATTTCCTTCCATTTGCATGAGACTAAGCACTGTCTCCAATCTCGTATGAGGCTAAGCCCTACCTCCTCAACTGCATAAGGCTAAGCATTGCCTTCCATTTGCATGAGATTAAGCACTATCTCCATCCTGTATGAGGCTAAGCCCTGCCTCCTCAACTGCATAAGGCTAAGCATTTCCTTCCATTTGCATGAGGCTAAACCCTGCCTCCTCAACTACACGAGGCTAAGCATTGCCTTCCATTTGCATGAGACTAAGCACTGTCTCCATCTTACATGAGGCTAAGCCCTACCTCTCAACTGCATAAGGCTAAGCATTGCCTTCCCCTTGCATGAGACCAAGAACTGTCTCCAATCTTGCATGAGGCTAAGCCCTGCCTCCTTAATTGCATAAGGCTAAGCATTGCCTTCCATTTGCATGGGACTAAGCAGTGTCTCAAATCTTGCATAGGGCTAAGCTCTGCCTTCCCAACATGAGACTAAGCATTGTCTCTCCTTGCATGACCACAAATGTTGCTCTATTCCAAACCTTGCATTATAATCTTCTCTTGGGACTAAGCTTTGCTCCCAACTCTACATAGGGCTAAGCTCTATCTGGGTTTATCTCAAGCATCATGTCTCTGCATCTCATGGGCTGACATATAGCCAATTTGTCTGTTGGCGTCATAGTCCGAAGGCATCATCCTCATAGCCGAAAGACACCATGCCATGGCCTGAGGATCTCTTAATCATGCACATCATTATTCAAAGGCATCATGGTTCGGAGGCACCATCTTTATAGCCCGAGAACATCATTTAATAGCATGCGAATCCTTTACCGCACAATTCATGGCCCAGGACATCATGGGCTAAGGACGTCATCCTCACCGTCCAAAGACAATCTCCATGGTCCAAAGGGAATTAGCATCATGTTTAAATTTATGCGATGATCTATATGCATCATATTTTGAGTTTGCAGGTAATCCGGTAAATAACCATTTTCCTAACGGGATCAATCTTCGCTCCAGTTTCTATTCAACATCCATATCCTTCAATTATTTCAAACGTAACCGATCATCGTCCGTTACCCATTCTCATATGCTACACACTCAAATATCCGTAACCATTCTCAACCTTTCATATCCATAATATTCGGTCCGTTCTTACAACAATTCCATCGGTTTATTCCACCGTCGGATCCAGAACTACACATGGCCTGATTCCTATATAACCAGGGATATGTAGGCAGCTCAGAGATTAGAGTGCGGCCTACATTCTTTTCAAATCACCCATTCGGTCAAAATCGGTCATCATTTCTTTATCCGACTACTCTTTCATGCTTTCCGGGTAAAGAGGGGCAGTTGTTGATATATATATACATCATCATTTGATTTACAAGCATACACAACTATTTTCATAATCTTCCATAATTTTTAAAGACTTTAAATCAATTTATTTCTGCATTGTATTATATAAATATCCAATAATTACACGCCTAATTATTTTTATGATGATTTAATCATATAAACTTATAATTTATACCAATATGATATTTTAAATATTTTCAATGCATTTCGTACAATTACATTTGCATTTTTCAGGGCTAAATTGCATATTTTGCAATAATAGCCCATATGTACATATAATTATATTATTTATACAAAACATAACCTATTTATATTTTTTTAATATTGATTATTTGTTTTAAATCATTTTTATGCACAAATTATATTTTTATTATTTATCTATTATTTTTACAAATTATTTTATTGGTTAAATTTGGGTATTTAAAATCTGGCCCCAATTTTAACTAATTTGGATCTAAAACTATCCAAACCAGCCCAACCCCAATACCCCTAACCCAATTACCCTTACCCATTCATTATACCTAACCCCAATCCGCCTAAATCCTGGCCGTTGATAAAAAATGATCAACAGCCCACAACTAACGACCCCATTCCTTTATATCCCTCATCTCTACCCCAATCCTCACTTTTCTAAAACCGTCGCCCTCATTTCACTTCCCTCTGAAGAACCCTAGCCCGCCGCCTCTCCAAAATCCTCCCTTAATCCCGTTCCTAATGGGACTTTCTTCCCATTTACTTATCATTTCGACATATTTCCTTTATTAGTTGATTCTTTACGGTATTACTTAGTACTTGCCTAAACATGGAAAGTACCCTACTCTGATTTTGTCCTAATCGATCTTCATCTCTTGAATCTGGACGATATTAAGTCCAAACACGTTATTTTACACCGTGTGAGTTCGATTTGTTCGTATCTTGCCGATTCATACTTAACCCTAAGTTAGGGTTTACATATTCTCTTTGATTCGAACCGAAATTGGTTCAAGCTTTAATATTAAGTATTATCTCGTATATATTCGCCTTATTATGTATGAATCTGTCTACTTCTGCCGATTATGTTTTACTTGCCCTAAATTAGGTTTTCAGATCCTTTTTATTTGAACCAAATCTAGTTCGGTTCTGTGTTTTGTGAATAATATTCATGTCTATGTTCATTTTATACAATATGTGACTTTTTGCCTTTATTTTTTGCCGATTTTGTGGAGTTTACCTAAAAACTAGGGTTTCAAAATCTTTTCTTCTTTACTGATTATTTGAATTAATTATATTTCCATATTAATGTTTTTAGTTTCTACACTATTTAAGCCCCTCCCCACTCCCATTTGGTTAAGTTTGGAAAAATCATGAAAAAGCTATAAAACTAAAGTTGTATACTCTTTACTCTTGAATAATCTTGTTCTGTACTCTAGTTCTCGGCCGGCTGAAAGCCAAGGCCAGAAATTCTGAGTTCTTACTCTTTGGGTGATATTCACAATACTGTGGGATTCCTTTCTTTTTTGTTTTATTTTAACTGGTGAGTTACCATATCTCTACCATTTCATTCTGATTATTTGTTTAATGTGCTACTTCAATTAGACTATGTTATCATAAATGCTATTACATTTGTAATTTGAGAAATGCTTGAATCTACTTTGAGTTTGTTAGTTCGATTCTGCTTAACCTATATGTCACTGATAGCAATCTCTTGAATTTTAAGTTTGTAATTATCTTGCTCTTTGAACATGTTCTCATATCTCCCGGTATATAATAGTTAACTAGGTATAGATGTCTTCTTTAATAGGTTAATAAGTTTGTTTCTGAGTGCATCATAATGTGGCCTGTTTGACTTTGTTTCTATTATATTTTGACACCCCTAGTAACTGCCCTAATTAGTTCCTAACATGTCATCATCTGTTGCTAATTGATTTCTTCTTATGACACTAGTTTTTGCACTTAACTTAATCTGAATCCTCCTTTATCATTATAAATCTATCTTATGACTGGTCTTATTAGCATGCCACTGTGTTAACTTCTAAAAAACTGAATTAAGTCTTCCTAGGTTAAAATGTGTTGCTATTTGTTTGTGTTCTATGTGTGATTCTGTACCCCCTAATCCCATCCTACTCTCTTGAATTCTCACTCTTTGCTTGCTGAAAGCCAAAGCAATTTAGGTTCTGTCCCTTGGCCTCCCTAGTGTGAGCATTGTTCAGGGTTCATATGAGACCCTCGTGAACTCTGACACACTAGAATTTGGTCCCTAGTCTTCTTTGAACTGTTCTGATTATTATTCTCTAGTGTGAGCCCTGCCCTGGGTTCTTGAAGCCTTTGGGAACTCTGACATACTAGAGATTTGGGTTCTGTATGCTTATCCTTGAGATATAAGTGTATCATTCACTACTGGATACTGTGTATCTTTGAACATGTGTTTTTAAAGCTACGGTGAGTTGAAGGCCTGGCCTGTCCATGTGTATTTGGGCCTGCTGCAGGCTTCTTATAGTTTTATATACTTTGTAATTCATTCATTAAATTCTGGAATATAATAATTATTTGTAGTAATAATTGGGGTATTAGTAAATTGAGAAACTGGGTTTATTTTAACATTTGCATGAAAATGGGTAGAAATCCTGCCTATAGGTGTTTACTTTGCTCATTCTGCTATTGTGTTAGATAACCTGCCTATAAGTGTTTACTTTGCTCATTCTGCTATTGTATGTTAGATAACCTGCCTACAAGTGTTTACTTTATTCAAATACATTCTGCTATTGTATGTTAGATAACCTGCCTATATGTGTTTATTTTGCTCGAATATGTTCTGTAGATAACTTGCCTATAGGTGTTTACTTGCTCGAATAAGCTCTATGGATAACTTGCCTATTCTACTTTTTAGATACCATGCCTATAGGGAATAAAATAACCAAAGTTGAATTTGCATTGCAGCATATTCATTAGGCATCACGATCATAGGGTTATTTATAAATCGGCATTTGTAGACGTCATGCCCATAGGGTTCTTAATTGATTGATATGCTATTGTCACACTTGCTCATTTAGTATATAAGAATTAAAACCAGTTTCAATCATCAAGGGTAGGAATCATGTCTATAGGGCAATCATTATCTGTATTAAGTGCTAAAACTAGTCTTTGAAAAACACTGTCTCGATGAACACCAGTAGAAAGCATGCCTACAGGGACAAAACGAGTAATTCTGAATATCTCTCGTATTTATTACTGCTAAATACTGGGTAAATCACCTAGATAGCATGTTTATAGGTTTCAACCACTTATGCTTATAATCAGTAGACAACTGTGCAGTTACTTAGAAATTACTTTGCATAACTGCTCGCATGATTAAAATCCAGAATCATATAGAAATCATGTCTATAGGGCCTAACGACTTCAATTGTTGAAACTGTCAAAGCGCCTAATTTGTTTGTGTTCATTTGCTGCCTAAGTATGGAGGCTAACCTAAGCCCTTATTTGCTTTTACATGAAAGTCCAATTTATTTTGTATGTCGCCTAGTTTTTATCATTTTTGAGCAACCTAAGTTATGTCTAGAACCATCCAAAAATAGAGGTCCAAATGCCTCCTGGGCCATAGGCAAGTGACATGTAGTGCACGCATATGGTACGATTTAGAATTGATTAGAGCGCTTTAGGTAAATAACTTAAAGATAGTAATCAGGTAGCAGGAGATGATAGTCTGTACCTGCTGAATAATATGAGTAACACCCTCATCTTGGGAGTTACGAAATATTATTTACGTTGCACGGGGTGATCTTTTAGGCTAAAAAACTTAGGACCCCCCACTCCTATTAAAATAATTCTTTCTTTATATTTCTCCTCTCTCTTAGACTAATTCACATGATTTAAGTTCGGCCGGGACCCATCGTTATGGACCTCGAGGAGTGCCTAATACCTTCTCCTCGAGGTAATTTGAGCCCTTACCCGATCTTTGGTAACGCAAACTAGTAAACCTGGGTCATTTGCAAATAGGTGCCCTAACGCACCTTAATCTGTTAGGTGGCGACTCTCTCTTTTAATAACCCTTCCTCCCTTTTTAAAAGAGTTGTCAACGTCGAAGCCCAATTTTGCGAGAAAGAAGGGGGCGCGACACGAGGCATACTTGTTGATTAGTTATGACTTTTAGATGATGTTATCGGAGATGACTCGAGTAAGAAAATTTCTTTAATGCTGGTTATATTGCACTTTATGAAAATATGAAAAATCATGAAATGATTAAATTGTTATTTTAAATGATGTAGTGCACCCGAAGTATGAATTTGATTGGTGGTGTTAAGGCAGGGCTACTTCTTTGGGGGCTGTTGTGCTAATGGGGATTGTGTCTTTCGGCCCGTTTGGGCGGTGCAATTTTGATTTGAGCATAGTGGGTGACTTTCGAAAGGGTTCTAATTGATTCAAAATGTATATGTGTCAATTGAAAAAAAAAATCAAAATTTGTATATTGCCAGAATCGATTATTTACACTGAATGGTGTCGGGACTTACGGTAATTCTGTATGACTATGGATTTTACATTTCGGTACAAGAAAGGTAAAAAGGAACAATTTTAAGTCCACATAAAGTCTTTTTAGTGTGGGGGTCTCGGTTGTGGTACTTTTGTGGTGCTTAAGAAGAATACAATGGCTTATGGGCCTTAGGATGTTAGGTATGGTTTTATGTTAGGATGTCTTGTAGTGAGTTGTGGGTAATGAAAGTAGTGTTCTGACAAGGAGAAATGTCAACTTAAGGGTAATTCAGAAGAAACTCATAGAAAATAGGACAAATGGGTAATACGTTGGATCAGTATGGTAATGGTATGCTCGGTTCTTTTGGTAATTATGATGTGGTGAGATTTTTACAGATGTTTCAATGGAAATATTCTTGGGTTTGGTGACCTGCGTGGCTTGGTCGAGTTAGAGGAATTCAGCTATGATAGCTTGGTTATGTGCAAATGGATTTCGAAGAGTTCTCGATGGTTTCTACCATGGTTTGAGCCGGATATTTTCTACCGGTATGGGGAACGTGTTGTGTATTGTGATATTTTCCTGGAAGGAAGCAAATGGAAGATTTCTAACTAACCGGGTATGCAATTTACTGGTGACTCAGAGTTAATAATAGGATTCTCATGCTTGTCACATGAAGGCATAATAGATGAGGTGTGCTGTGTGGGATTAAGATTTACATGTACAAGGTGGAAGTTTAATCTTGAAGGGAAGGTTACGAATTTTGGACAAAATGGTCAGTTTTAGATATTTAGAGGAATGTTGTAACTGCTCGGTAATCCTTGAGAAGGGTGCACATTTCAGAAGGCGCATTGTGTTTTGACTTACGGATATTCATCGCTATTGCAGTACTCACATGGTTGATAGACTGCTGATATTCAAATTATTGCTATGTGGTGCGGAAGAATTATGAAAGTATTCCTCGTGGGATGATCGTGCGTGAAAGATGTGTTAGTCATTCGAATGCTAGAATTGGGATCAGTTATGGTGATTCATGTGTCCTATGAATTTGGAGACTGGGAGTTCTCAGAAGCATATTGTTTTAGGGTTGTGACCTGTTTGAGGTAAGTATTTTATTTAAACTCAGTGGAGGCACTAGTTGCGTTAATTATTTGCGATAGCTACGCGTTATGAGTGTGCATATATGTGAAGTTTGTACCCATGTGTGGGCATCAGGGCAAGTATTAATACTCGGAAGAATTCTTAGGCTATGATATGCATAGAGTTGACTGTTAAGTATAAAGTTATAATGTTTCTCGCATTCGTACATTTGTGGAGAACTATATGGGCTATACTTGAGGTTATAAAGAGGCTAATTCCCTGAGAAAACTTGGTAGTTACTATTTTTGCGTTAACTTGCCGATTTGAGTTGTGATAGCAGACTTTGCACATGCCTACACTATGGCGTGTTATTTATACCAGTCCAGAAGCATGAGAATCTTATTTTATTATTATATACATGTATACTTGTTTAGTTGCCCATGTATGATATGCTGGGACTGGAGGCGTGTGACCATGCCAGGCGATATATATTATTGACACGTGAGTTTACCGTGTCGCACGTGAGTTGTCCGTGAAGTCTGTGGGAATTTTGTTTCTTTGATAATTAACTGATTTCATTGCTTTCCTTTCTCTACGATAAAAACTACTTGAGAAGCGTATTTGAGAAATTGTGTACATGCGCCTACGATTATCCTCTTCACAAAATTTGAGGAGTTAGTTGTAAATATTAGGTTGTGGTGGTGCTAGCTGAACTTGCGAAATTGTTCTCTTCTTTGAGATATTTTCCATTTTTGGGTGCACAGATTGCACGGTTTTTTGGCTTGAGATATATTGGTATGGTGTGTATGTGGAATAGTTGTGTTTGATAATATAAGGTCATCAGACCTAGAATATGTACTATCAGATTTAATAATGGTATATTTGGGAGGATGATATCAAAAGTTGACTTAGAAAGTGATTATGGTTCTGGTTGGGGCGAGAGAGCTCCATGACTAGTTGATATGATAAGTGGTTATGAGATTCTTCATGTTTCTTTCATTATCAGTAGTGTACGAAAGTTTTGGGAACGAGGTTTTGTTTGATATGAGGTTTAATACTAGCACCAGATTGGTTTTGAGTAGTTACTGTGATCGGAAATGGTGCCGCGAGTATGCGAGTTGTGTAGTATGTTATGTGATTATATGTGGGGTTATGGTCATGGCTTGATACAACTTGTTCAAACTTATATAGTGTGTAGATGTGAGACTCGGGTCTTGTAAGAAATTCTGGATGTTGGAAATTGGGTTCTAAGTTTTACGGACTAAGGTTAAAGTAATAATCTTCAATTATGTTGTGTTTTCAGGCCTATATGGAATAAGGTGGCGTGGTATCACCCCCGGGTATGTGTGTGGTAAGATGGAATAGTGATGTGATGGCTTGGAAATAACTCTTGGCACGTTTAAGGACGAACGTATGTTTAAGTGCGGGAGAATGTAACGACCTGACCGGTCATTTTGAGTATTGCAACCCCGTTTCCCATTTACTGCTCAATTTATACTTTACAGTTGTTATGTGACTTAGTCTCGAAGATGAAAACTTAAGTTGAAAAGGTTGACCGGATGATTGACTTATGTGTAAGCGACCCCGGAATAGAGTTTTGATGATTCCAACAGCTCCGTATGGTGATTTTGGACTTAGGAGCGTGTCCGAAAAATTATTTGGAAGTCTGTAGTTAAATTAGGCTTGCAATGGCTAAAATAGAAATTTAAATTGGAAGATTGACCGGGGAGTTAACTTTTTGATATCGTGGTCGGAATTTGATAATGGAAATTTGAATAGCTTCATTATGTCATTTATGACTTGTGTGCAAAATTTGAAGTCAATCGGACTTGATTTGATAGGCTTCGGCATTGAATGTAGAAGTTGGAAATTGTTAGTTTTGAATAGGCTTAAATTGGGGTGCGATTCGTGTTTTAGTGTTGTTCAATATAATTTGAGGCATCGACTAAGTTTTTGTCATATTATGGGACTTGTTATTATACTTGGTTGGGGTCCCACGGGCTCAGATGAGTTTTGGAAGAGTTTGGTGTTTTGAGCATAAGCATGTAATGATCCAAACGTCCATTTTTAGTTCTAGAGGTCGAAATTTGATTTCGAGACTTCCACGATTTTGATAATGAATTATAGAAGTGATCTGGAAAGTTTGGTCTAATTTCATCAAGTCGCGATTGTGTGTTTAGCGTGAAATATGAGTTAATTGTTTAACGAGCGAAATTGGTATCGCATTGAGTAAATGAGCTCTGAATTGAGTTTTGATTGAACGACTAGGTTCGTATTATTATTTGTGACTCATAGGAACAAGAATCGTCGAATTCCGAGTTTGTATGATGGAGTTAGAGCCTTTTTAGTAAAAACAATAACTGATAGTGCAAGCAAGTTCTGGTGTGGACTTTTAGTGACGGAAAATGGACTTTTAGTGACGGGAAATGAACTTTTACTAACGGATGGGCAGAAACTTAAGGACAAAAAATGGTCATTTCCTTCATTTTATTTGGATTTTTAGAGCACGGTTCTTGGGCGATTTTGAGGATTTCTTCACGACTTCGACCTGGGTAAGTGTCCTATATCCAAAAGTGATTATATTTCATAAATCCATGTTTATATTTATCATTTATTTCAGATTTAAATGGAAGAAATCAAGATTTTTACAAAACTTTTCAAGAATGAACATTTTAGATTTGGAGGTTGAGTTGTTATCGGAATTTGATAAAATTGGGTTGGTTGGACTCGTAATTGAATGGGTTGTCGAATATTGTGAGTTTCGCCGGATTCCGAAACGTGGTCCCCACGAGCGATTTTTGAGTTAAATTTTGGATTTTGTCGGAAAATTAGTATTTTCATATGGAATTAATTCCTATAATTAGTATTGACTGAATTGAATTAACTGTGGCTAGATTTGAGGCGTTCGGAGGACGATTCACGAGGCAAAGGCATATTGGAATAAAGAATTACATAGTTCAAGGTAAGTAAGAGTTCTAAATTCTGTCCCGAGGGTATAAAACCTCGGATTATATGTTATGTGATCAGTTTTGAGGTAACGCACATGCTAGGTGACAGGCGTGTGGGCGTGCACCGTAGGAATTGTGACTTGGTCAAATTCCATGGAACTGTGTAGTTGAATAATCTGTTGTTATCTGTACATTCTTCATGTAGTAGAGAAATTAAACCACAAATCATGTTTAGATTATATGTTGGCACTATAGGGACCCACATAGGTCGTGTACATGTTGAACTATCGGTTTAATTATTGTTTGTACTCACTCACAATTTACTTGTTTATTTTATCTCAGTCTTAATTGTTCATCATTGATGCATTATATCAGTGTTGTTTGGGCTGATTGCATGATTATTTAGAGCCCGAAAGACTAGAGAGATTTATGACTAAGTGAGGCCGATGGCCTGATTGTGAGTTATTATATTATAGCATGTGAGTTGTCCATACAACACGTGAGTTGTCCGTGAAGTACGTGAGTTGTCCGTGCGGATCCATATTGTCACACCCCGAACCTAGGAGCGAGACAAGCACCCGGTGCCTCACCTAACCTGGCGTACCAAATTGCGACTAAGGGATTCTGAACATATAATGTCATACTTTGGCCATGGGGCCACCTTGCAAGACAATTTGCGAAGCAAAATATAAAACTGAATGGAAACTAGCGCTAACTAAACATCAATATAAAGCTAGGCCGACAAAGCCGTCATAGCTACTACAACTGACAAACCATCAAATATACATACCAGGCCTACAAACCCAACATACTACACTAACCAACAGGATATGTCTACAAGCCTCTACTGATAGATATATTGTGATCGGAACATGGCCCCGACCTACCCATATTATATATATAAATACATACATAAGATGAACACAAAAACCTAGACCCGATAACTCCGAAGGATGTGGAGCTTACCGATCAGGCTAAACTCTGGAAACACCTACTGAGGAGGTCTACTCGTCTATCTATCTGAACCTGCATGCATGAAATGCAGCGTCCGCGGAAAAGGGACGTCAGTACGAAATAAAGTACTGAGTATGTAAGGCAATAACATAACTAAAAATCGAAACTGAACTGATAATATAATAACTGGAAGTAACTGGGAGTCAAAGATGATCTGGAGATATACTTACCTGCTGATAGTGAATAAACTCCTTCAATATAGTAAGTAAAATAAATGTTCGGCCCTATAAGGATCGGTACGTGTAAATGCTCGGCCGTAGTAGGCTCGCTCATAGGCGCTCGAACATACTGGGCTCTGTATCTCGGCCATCCTGGGCTCGCTCAAAGGCGCTCGGCCACAGTAGGCTCAGTATATATATAACTTACCATCTGATCAGAGGTTGCCCAATAGGGGCCTGCCCACCGATTATAGCTCGATGGTGGTGAAAATTGTGTAATACTGTATATATACATATATATATAGACCCTCTGCTCTCTTGACTGAATAAAGACAAAACTAAACTGAATATAAAGTCTCGATAAGGAATAATATTGTAACTTATGAGACTAGAATAATATGAATAAATTCATGAATACGAACTTCTCTTTATGTCTCATTATTAACACATGTAGCTACGAGATCATGCCAAAATGAAGGAAGGGATTAGCCTTAACATACCTTATCACAATCTTTCCAATCACCAAGTTGAACTCACCTCTTCGCACCTTAATCTACAAGAATGATAATTATACTATTGTTAAGTTACGAAAGTTACAACTATCGCACAACGAACGACACACTTATTTTGTATTAAAATGGGCAGCATCTCCCCTATAATCCTTACTTCCTCCAAATTCAAGATAACACCAACAATACAAGAACAGAACAATTACAACATATATACATCATTTTCCAGCCCTATATACACCATCAAATACTACAAAACAGCCCAACACACCCTAATCTCTTCATACACAAAACGACCACCGTAGTAGTGTCAAACGACCTGAAAATGTTATGACGAACGACCAGCCAACCACCCTAAATTTATATGGTGTTTCTACACCCCCTTCCTCCTCCAAAACTCCACAAAACAGTAGTAAAACATGCAGCCCAACAACAACACAAAACAGTCCACAAAACAGTCCGCTACAAGTGAATAACTCGAACTCACGGTTTCCGATTACCGTCCCATGAGTTCTCACAAGTATAGAACGACTTACCATGAATTTATAGAAGAAAAACTGGATGAAAGAGAGCAGTAAACTCACCTTATTTGTTGGATAACGCAGCTCTTATCCTGGTTCTTCAAACTCTAGGTTTTACCTCCAATTAGAACTTGAAAGGGAGAGAAAATCAATTAGGGTTTGTGGAAAATTTTTGGGAGAATTCTTTGCAGAGCATATGTCTGGTTATTATGCTTTATTTTAAGTCTAGTATATGAAGAACTTTAAAAGGCCTCTTTGGACGACCCGAAATGGCCCATTTTTGGGCTTTCATTTAAGCAAGTAGGTGACACACCTACTTGTCACCTAGCAGCTTGCGCAGTATCGCAAAAATGCCCATATCTCGCTAATCCAATGTTGTATTGACAAACAGTTTAATGCATTGGAAAATATACTCATAGATATTTAATTTGATGGGTGGAACACCCCATAAATCTAAGTATATTGGGATAAAATTGTAGTTACATTTGACCCAAAGTTTCAATAAAACTTATGTGTGTAACTTGTGATGACTTTCATCGACTTTTGTTTCACAACTCGCTTGACATTAAAACATAACACACGGATGTCATACGACTAATATAAATCATAACATAATCTCCTTATCATGTTAATCACCCTAGTCTCACCCCAAAGGTACATGTTATAACATTCCCAACTTGTCGACTTTCGACGAAACATTGTTTTATTCAATTGCTTTAGCTTCTGAACTGTCCAACCCTCTTTGTACTTGTTGTTCATGATCTTCAATATTTGTAACCTCATAGGTAACATGATTAACTTAATTTATATACTTTTAAATATTATCTCATTTTTGGTCCTACATTAGTTTGCTTACGACGCACTTTTACGTACAAAAATATAGGGTGTAACATCATTCCCCCCTTAGGAACATTCGTCCTCGAATGTTTACTCTTAGAGACTTTGGAAAATTTTGCCAGGGTATCCTTCGTACACTAGGTTAAAACCAACCTGCACGCAGCCAGAAAACATACTATGCATGCCACACATGCCCAATCTTTATAAATAGCAGCAATTTGCCTCACCGACCGTAAATCATAAATATTGAAAGTGAAAAATAAAAGCTTACCTGATGACCTGCTAGCCTGAATAGAGCTGTGTTGTAGCATCCCATCTCGAGCCATATCTTCAGTTTGAAATAGGTGGGGGTATTTAGACTTCATTTCTCCCTCCGATTCCCACGTCATCTTTTCTACATTCTTGCTCCTCCATAAAACCTTTACGGAAGCTACCTCCTTATTTCGTAGATTGCGGATTTGTCGGTCTAGGATGGCAACTGGAATTTCCTCGTATGACAAGTCCTCTGTAATCTGTACATCATCCGTGGGCACCACTCGGGTAGGATCGCCAATGCACTTCCGTAGCATAGATACGTGAAAAACCGGATGGACAGACTCCAATTCTGAGGGCAACTCTAACTCATAAGCTACTTGGCCCACTCTCCGAATGATCCTATAAGGCCCAATATACCGTGGGCTAAGCTTGCCTTTCTTGCCAAACCTCATCACGCCCTTCATAGGTGATACCTTTAAGAATACCCAGTCATTAATCCTGAACTCTAAGTCTCGTCGCCGCACGTCAGAATATGACTTCTGACGACTCTGAGCTGTCAACAGTCGCTCCCGGATAAGCTTTACTTTCTCTATGGCCTGTTGAACCAGGTCTGGCCCATATAACCCAGATTCCCCAACATCAAACCACCCTATAGGAGATCTGCACTTACGCCCATACAAAGCCTCGTACGGAGCCATCTGAATACTGGAGTGGTAACTGTTATTATATGCAAACTCGATAAGAGGTAGATGTTCATCCCAACTTCTTTTAAAATCCAACACATATACTCGTAACATATCCTCGAGCATCTGAATTGTGTGCTCGGCTTGTCCATCAGTCTGTGGATGAAAAGCTATGCTAAGATTCACCTGAGTCCCTAGACCTCTCTGAAATGACCTCCAAAAATGTGCTGTAAACTGAGCCCCATGGTCAGATATAATAGAAACTGGTACTCCGTGTAGCCGCACTATCTCCTTAATATATAACTTTGCATAATCTTATGTTGTATATGTAGATCTGACCGATAGGAAGTGAGCTGATTTCGTGAGCCTATCGACTATCACCCATATAGAATCGAACTTACGATTAGAACGAGGTAAACCCGTGATAAAGTCCATGTTTATCGCCTCCCATTTCCATGTCGGGATCTCTATAGTCTGCATTAGCCCTCCAGGCTTCTGGTGCTCTACCTTCATTTGCTGGCAACTAGTACATTAGGCGACAAACTCAGCAATGTTCTTTTTCATATCGTTCCACCAGTACATATCCTTAATGTCATGATACATCTTTGTCGACCCAGGATGGATGGAATACCATGAATAATGTGCCTCTGACATAATCCTGTCTCGTAGCCCTGCTACATCTGGAACACACAAACGACCCCTATATCTGAGAACCCCATATCCCTTTAGCTCTAACAATGGCTTCTTCTGCTACGGAACTCGCTCTTTCAGCTCGACCAACTCTGGGTCCTCGTACTGCCTTTCCTTGACTTCCGCTATGAGGGATGATTTTGTAGTGTTTTGGAGTACAACTCCACCATCCTCAGAATCTACTAACCGAACCCCCAACGAAGATAATTGATGAATCTCTCTAGCTAATTGTATTTTCTCGGGCTCTACATGTGCTAAGCTACCCATAGATCTGCGACTTAATGCATCTGCTACAACATTAGCTTTCCCTGGATGATAGAGAATATTAACATCGTAATCTTTCAATAACTTAAGCCATCACCTATGTCGCAAATTCAACTCTTTCTGCTTGAAGATATATTGTAGGCTTTTGTGATCAGTAAATACATCAACATGAACACCATATAAATAATGCCGCCATATCTTAAGTGCATGGACAACCGCAGCTAACTCGAGGTCGTGGGTCGGATAATTCCTCTCCTGCTTCCTCAACTGCCTTGAAGCATACGCAATTACCTTCCCATGTTGCATCAGGACACATCCTAACCCGACACCTAATGCATCATAATACACGGCATAACCCTCTAGACCCTCTGGAAGTGTTAGAACTGGAGCTGAGGTCAACCTGTTCTTAAGCTCTTAGAAACTCCGCTCACAAGCCTCTGTCCATTGAAACTTAGTTTCTTTCTGTGTCAACTTCGTCAATGGTGCCGAAAGAGAAGAAAAACCCTCTACGAAACTCCGATAGTATCCTGCTAAGCCTAGAAAGCTACGAACCTCTGTCGGAGTGGTAGGTCTAGGCCAAGATTTCACGGCCTCAATCTTCTGAGTGTCCACCTTTATCCCTTCATCTGACACAATATGCCCCAAGAATGCTACAGACTTCAACCAGAACTCACATTTAGAAAACTTAGCATACAACTTACGATCACGGAGGGTTTGGAGTACCGCTCGCAGGTGGTCCGCATGCTCATCCTCTGAACGGGAATAAACCAGAATATCATCAATAAATACTATCACGAACAGATCTAAAAATGGTCGGAATAGGCTATTCATCAAGTCCATAAATACAGCGGGTGCATTAGTCAACCCGAAGGACATGACAAGGAACTCGAAGTGGCCATATCGGGTCCTGAAGGCTGTCTTCGGAATATCTTTTTCCCGAACTCTGACTTGGTGGTACCCCGACCTCAAATCTATCTTTGAAAAGCATCTAGCCCCCTGCAACTGATCAAACAAGTCATCGATCCTTGGAAGTGGATACTTATTCTTAATAGTTACCTTGTTCAGCTGCCTATAATCGATACACATCCTCAGCGAGCCGTCTTTCTTCCGCACAAATAGTACTGGTGCACCCCAAGGTGAGGTACTGGGCCTGATGTAACCTTTCTCCAACAAATCTTTTAACTGCTCCTTCAACTCCTTCAATTCGCCAGGTGCCATTCTATACGGAGGGACGGATATTGGTTGAGTTCCTGGAAGCAAATCGATGCTAAAATCAATCTCTCGCTCTGGAGGAATACTTGGAAGCTCATCTGGAAACACATCTGCATACTCTTTGACTACGGGAACAGACTGAAGTGTAGGTATCTTAGCATCTGCATCTCTAACTCGCACAATATGATAAATGCACCCTTTTACGATCATTTTCCTCGCCTTCAGATAGGAAATAAACCTACCTCTGGGTGTTGGTGTATTACCTACCCATTCAAGGACTGGCTCACCCGGAAATTGAAATCTGGCTGCCTTTGCTCGGTAATCAACTGTGGCATAGCAAGCTGCCAACCAGTCCATGCCCATGATAGCATCAAAATCAATCATCTCTAGCTCAACTAGGTCAGCTGAGGTCTGACGACTACAAATTGTCACCGTACAACCTCGGTAAACCCGTCTAGCAATAATCGATTCTCCGACCGCTGTAGATACCGCAAAATGATCACTTAGTATTTCAGGCACTATATCAAACTTCCTCGCGACAAATGGGGTAATATACGATAAAGTAGATCCTGGGTCTATCAAAGCATAAGCATCATGAGAGCAAATGGTTAATATACCTGTCACAACGTCTGGAACTGGAACCTCTACCTCTGCCCCGACCTCTACCAGCCGAAGACTGAGACTCGCGCCTTGAAGGATGCACGGACATAGATGATCCTGTTGCTGAACTCGCTGGTTGTGCCATTCCCCCCGAATCTCTATTTGGGCAATCTCGCATCATATGCCCCGGATGCCCATATATATAACAAGCATCAGAACCTGCTCGGCATTGGCCCAAGTGTCCTCTACCACAGATGTCACACCGTGGAGGAAATGACCATGTCTGCGCAGATCCTCGTTGTCGCTGCAAACCCGATGCCCGTGAGCTCTCACCTGGTCCTGACTGAGTATAGCGATCATACCTGTAACCCTGTAACCGAGGTGGCGGAGGCCTAGGTGGCCATCCGAAGTACTAGGTCCTATAACTACCCTGAGATTGCTCCTGAGACCTGGGAAATCTCATCCTCTTACGTTGCCCTTGCTCAGCCCTCTCTGTACCCTGCTGCCGACGCCTACCCCTTTCTATATTCTGGGCGAATGCCTGAATCCGGGAGATATCCATACTATCCTGCAATGCAGCGGTGGCACATGCCTTGGTTAACTCTGGGGCTAACCCTGCTATAAACCTGTGAATCCTGTCCCGCATAGTAGCAACTATGGATGGTGCATATCTGGCCAATAAGTCAAAACGGAGACTATAATCTTGAACACTCATATTACCCTGCTTCAGGGCTAGAAACTGATGGACTCGAGCCTGTCGGATCTCCCGTGGTAAGTACTGGTCAAGGAAGGCATCTGAAAAATTCTCCCAAATAGCTGGAGGTGCATCACGTCCCCTGGATCTCTCCCATCCCTCGTACCAAAGGATGGCTATATCTCGGAGTCGAAAAGCTGCTAGCTCAACTGCCTCTTTCTCCATGGCATGCATAACACGAAAGATCCTGTGAAGCTGATCTATGAAATCTTGCGGTTCCTCCCTCTGATCTGTCCCCGTGAACTCTGGGGGACTCAAAGCAATAAACTCTCGGACCCTTGAACTCCCAGACCCCTCAGAAGTTCCTGCACTAGCTGATGCCCTAGCCTGTTGCTGGGTAGCTACCAACTGTGTCAACAAATGCACCGCACTCCTCAAGTCCTGATCTGATGGAAGTGGAGGGGGAACTGGATGTGCGGTTTCCCTAGGAATCTCCGTAGTTGGTGGAGGAGCCGGTAATGGCTGAGTAGGGGTCTCACCTTGAGCCTCAGACTGGGCCCCATCTACTGGGGGTACCCTGCTGGTCCCCTCACCTACTGCTGTATCTCTCCTCTGGCTAGCCGTAGTCTTCCTAGTCACCGTCATCTGTGCATGCAAACACCAACACATAAGTTTAATTCAAATTTCCTATAACTCAGTTCTATAGCACGATTTAGATTTCAAAGAAGGGTAACCAACTCCTAAATGCCCTGTAGTTCCCTGCTTATATAATGTGGTGCACAACACATCTATAAACAAGACCCTACTAGACACGGCTTGTAGACTTTCTAGGACAGAACTGCTCTGATACCAAGTTTGTCACGCCCCAAACCTAGGAGCGAGACAAGCACCCGGTGCCTCACCTAACCTGGCGTACCAAATTGCGACTAAGGGATTCTGAACATATAATGTCATACTTTGGCCATTGGGCCACCTTGCAAGACAATTTGTGAAGAAAAATATAAAGCTGAATGGAAACTAGCGCTAACTAAACATCAATATAAAGCTAGGCCGACAAGGCCGTCATAGCTACTACAGCTGACAAACCATCAAATATACATACCAAGCCTACAAACCCAATATACTGCACTAACCAACAGGATATGTCTACAAGCCTCTACTAATAGATATATTGTGATCGGAACAGGGCCCCAACCTACCCATATTATATATATAAATACATACATAAGATGCACACAAAAACCTAGACCCGATAACTCCGAAGGATGTGGAGCTTACCGTTCAAGCTAAACTCTGGAAACACATACTGAGGAGGTCTACTCGTTTGTCTATCTGAACTTGCATGCATGAAATGCAGCGTCCCCGGAAAAGGGACGTCAATACGAAATAATGTACCGAGTATGTAAGGCAATAACATAACTGAAAATCGAAACTGAACTGATAATATAATAACTGGAAGTAACTGGGAGTCAAAGATGATCTGGAGATATACGTACCTGCTGATAGTGACTAAACTCCTTCAATATAGTAAGTAAAATAAATGTCCGGCCCTATAAGGCTCGATACGTGTAAATGCTCGGCCGTAGTAGGCTCGCTCATAGGCGCTCGGCCATACTGGGCTCTGTATCTCGGCCATCCTGGGCTCGCTCATAGACGCTCGGCCACAGTAGGCTCGGTATATATATAACTTACCATCTGATCAGAGGTTGCCCAATAGGGGCCTGCCCACCGATTATAGCTCGATGGTGGTGAAAATTGTGTAATACTGTATATATACATATATATATAGACCCTCTGCTCTCTTGACTGAATAAAGACAAAACTAAACTGAATATAAAGTCTCGATAAGGAATAATATTGTAACTTATGAGACTAGAATAATATGAATAAATTCATGAATACGAACTTCTCTTTATGTCTCATTATTAACACATGTAGCTACGAGATCATGCCAAAATGAAGGAAGGGATTAGCCTTAACATACCTTATCACAATCTTTCCAATCACCAAGTTGAAATCACCTCTTCGCACCTTAATCTACAAGAATTATAATAATACTATCGTTAAGTTACGAAAGTTACAACTATCACACAACGAACGACAAACTTATTTTGTATTAAAACGGATAGCATCTCCCCTATAATCCTTACTTCCTCCAAATTCAAGATAACACCAACAATACAAGAACAAAACAATGACAACATATATACATCATTTTTCAGCCCTATATACACCATCAAATGCTACAAAACAGCCCAACACACCCCAATCTCTTCATACACAAAACGACCACCGTAGTAGTGTCAAACGACCCGAAAATATTATGACGAACGACAAGCCAACCACCCTACATTTATATGGTGTTTCTACACCCCCTTCCTCCTCCAAAACTCCACAAAACAGTAGTAAAACACGCAGCCCAACAGCAACACAAAACAGTCCACAAAACAGTCTGCTACAAGTGAATAACTCGAACTCACGACTTCCGATCACCGTCACGTGAGTTCTCAAAAGTATAGAACGACTTACCATGAATTTATAGAAGAAAAACTGGATGAAAGAGAGCAGTAAACTCACCTTATTTGTTGGATAACTCAGCTCCTATCTTGGTTCTTCAAACTCTAGGTTTTACCTCCAATTAGAACTTGAAAGGGAGAGAAAATCAATTAGGGTTTGTGGAAATTTTTTGGGAGGATTCTTTGCAGAGCTTATATCTGGTTATTATGCTCTATTTTAAGTCTAATATATGAAGAAAATAGGCCTTTAAAAGGCCTCTTTGGACGACCAGAAATGGCCCATTTTTGGGCTTTCATTTAAGCAAGTAGGTGACACACCTACTTGTCACCTAGCAGCTTGCGCAGTATCGCAAAAATGCCCATATCTTACTACTCTGATATCATATTGACAAACGGTTTAATGCATTGGAAAATAGACTCATAGATATTTAATTTGATGGGTGGAACACCCCATAACTATAAGTATATTGGGATTAAATTGCAGTTATATTTGACCCAAAGTTTCAGTAAAACTTATGAGTGTAACTTATGATGACTTTCATCGACTTTTGTTCCACAACTCGCTTGACATTAAAACATAACACACGGATGTCATACGACTAATATAAATCATAACATAATCTCCTTATCATGTTAATCACCCTAGTCTCACCCCAAAGGTACATGTTATAATATTCCCAACTTGTCCACTTTTCGACGAAACATTATTTTATTCAATTGTTTTAGCTTCTGAACTGTCCAACCCTCTTTGTTTTTGTTGTTCATGATCTTTAATATTTGTAACCTCATAGGTAACATGATTAACTTACTTTATATACTTTTAAATATTATCTCATTTTTGGTCCTACATTAGTTTGCTTACGACGCATTTTTACGTACAAAAATATAGGGTGTAACACATATATTATACTATAGCACGTGAGTTATCTGTGCAACACGTAAGTTGTCCGTGCAGATCCATATATTATACTATAGCACGTGAGTTGTACGTGCAGCACGTGAGTTGTCCGTGCGGATCCAGATATTATACTATAGCACGTGAGTTATCCGTGCGGATCCATATATTATACTATAGCATATGAGTTGTCCGTGCAATACGCGAATTGTCCTTACGGATCCAGATATTATACTATAGCATGTGAGTTATCCGTGCAGCACGTGAGTTGTCCGTGTGGATCCATATATTGATACTATAGCACGTGAGTTGTCCGTGCGGATTATAGCGCTTGGGCTTGTAGGAGCCCCTACGAAGTCTGTACACACTCCCAGTGAGCGCAGGTACTTACTGAGTGCGAGTGCTGAGTGAATGGAATGTCTGCGTGATTGTAATCCTGAGAGGATTGCATTTGATTTCATTATTGTTGCACTTCAGCTGTTATATATCATTATTTATTTTTTTGGAAATTTCTGAGAGATATTATCTTATGATTCAGTTGGACTTGACATAAAATTACTGTTTTGGTCTTAAATGTTGAACTTGAAAGCACGCCTACCTTATTATGTTGGAAATTACTGTAATTGGACTCAGTTGTGAAGCTCGTCACTACTTTCAGTTCTTTATTTAGTATTGTTACTTGTTGAGTTGGTTGTACTCATACTACACCTTGCACCTCGTGTGCAGATCCAAGTACTTCTGGACACGGCGGTTGCTAGTTCTCGGAGTTTATCTGTTGGAAATTATAAAGGTAGCTGCTTGGCGTTCGGAGACCTTGACTCTTTTTCCTTTTAGTTTTTGTACTGTTCTATATTTTCAGACAGTATTTTTAGCAGTCAGACTTTGTTATCATTTAGATGCTCATGTACTCAGTAACACCGGATTTTGGGAATGTATTTTATGTCAGTGATTTGCGTGGTTTTCTATGAAATTCAAATATTATGTTTTCAAACTTAAGAGAAAATGTGGCTTATTGCGGTTGTCAGCTTGTCTAGTATTGAGATATGCGTCATCACGACCGGTTAGAATTTTGGGTCGTGATATTTTGGCACGCGCATGTGAAATTCCTACTCCTCCGCTGATTGAACCCATATATAGCATTGGCCTCTACGTACAAAGTAATTGGGCAATTCCAAGACCAATTTCCAATGATAAAAGAGTTAGAAAATAGACAAGTAATACATGAAAAAGTTGAGTGATTCTTTTCTCCTTAATTTGGACTTGGAAAAGATGAGAACTTGCATATTGATCGTGACTCATGAGGCTTTTTTTTATTATCAGCTAACCATTTGGCGACAAGAAAACATAACATGTACTCATTAATCAAGGTACATGATACTTTTTTTCCTTTTTCTTTTCCAACTTCTTTGACACTTACTTAAGCCTAATTTTGTTGAGTACTAGAATTAGCCATGAACTTTATAATTAATTTATCGTTAAATTACTCGAACCTAATAGAATATTTTGATAATCTATTGTTAATCTATTACTAAATAGAATTAGCGATGCATTTTTCTATTTAGTTACAAAATTTGTTCATCGCTAATTATTATTTTATTTTTAAATAATGATTATGCAGAAAGAAAGAAGAGGAACAAAATGAAAAAAATATAAATAAAGCGTAATATGAAAAGCAACTTTCTAAAACTGTCTAGTATAATAGTCCTCAAACTTAAACCAATATTAAGGCTTGGCCTTTTAAAAGCAACCTCTTAAAATTGTCTAATATTTACCTATAAAAAAAATCATTATTTAGCATTAGCTGGTTAAATTAATTAGTTAATTAATCTGATTTTTACCTCAAGTGCGAGTATATATATATATATATATATATATATTGCTGAACCTAATATGGACCTTTTCCCTTTTGTTCCAAGATCTTATTTCTATCTTTTCTTTTTAAAAAGTTTCTTTTTTGTTATTCCTTTAATTCGTAGACAAGTATAGAACCTTGAAGATATCAGTTATGAGATATTGTTAAGTTGGTATAGGTAAGATATGAATCATATGAACTTTTGCAAAGTGGAAAAGTGTAGGCCTTTTAGGTAAAAAGGAAATGTATATCACATCCAATATATCCATCTTCAAAACCCTAATTAAGACAAGTCCATGGCTTCTTTTTTCTCTTGGATTTTCGGTATATGTATTCAGTATTCAAAAATTTACTGGTTTGATTAATTTGGATTTAATTTGCACTGAGTAGGTCCTATTAAGCGGATAAACCACTCTGTTACTACATAATGTTCTTCATTTTTAGGGCTTGACCCGAAACACATAATTAATATCTAGGAATCCCATCCATCACACTACACCACTTGCTATCACTTTGCATTTTCACTACTAATTGGGTGACTAGCTAGTCCAATTTTAAAACATCAACTTTTGAGACCCAAGCTTACTTGAGCATATTAGGGATGTCAAATGGATGGATTTGGTCAATTTTGGGCGGATAAAAAAGGGTTGAGTCAATAATTGACCCGCCCAAAAATTACTTGGGCTAAGATATGCTAGGTCAAGATGGACTAAAATTTCGGTCATATCTCAACCCGTCCAACTCTTATGAAGCTTTACATAATATGTGTTGTTTTCTTATGAATTGTATAATTACTAAATAAGACTTTTTTCTTTTATTATGGTCATATATAACATACCAAATAATAATAAAAAAAATTTAAAGATATTTTGACAATGTTACTCATCGATCAATCTGGGCTAAAAATCAGCCCAACTTTAAATGAGTTGGGTCAAGATGGACTGTGTTTAATAAATGAGCGGTCATTTGGGCCGGTCATTTGGACTTGAGCCAAATTTAACAGCCCTAAGTATATATCTCTGATTAACCCCGGGACGGAACTACAATAGTAGTTACTGGTTTGAACAAATTCAATAATTTTTGTTTAGATCTTGTATTTATATTAAGAAATTCGTTAAACATATAAAAATATTTAATAACCCAATAACCAAATAAGCTATGAGTCAATAGAAAGTTCAGGATCCAATAACTTCAAATCCTTTTCGCCCTCTGATCTTACCAAATATTTTAAGATTGATAATGAAAATAAATAAAGAAAGAAAGAAAGAGAAAGAGATGTTGAGATCAATTCGACAATTACATAAACCTAACTTCATTGCAGATAGTAGCAAAAACAAAACTACATCAGATAGCATAAATTCGTAGTGTTCGTGAATTATACGATGTTCTTTGTCTTTCTTTCCTATTTAAGAAACTAAGATGGAGATCAGCATAGTACTTTTAGGGGTTATATGCCTGGTGATTTTTTGTGTGCTGCTACCTAATTTTGGCTGTTCAAACTAATATGTATTCAAAAATAATAACTATTCCGTTAGCTGCTGAAATCTCTATGGATAAATATAAGTAATACATAAAACTTTATGGAAATCTTTATCTAACATATAAGTAATACATAAAACTTACCCGTATCTGACTATACAAATTTATTATGGTTAAATATTAAGTTAAGGTAGGTGTGAATATTAGTTAAGAATGATTTGGTGATGATAATGTAAATGAAGGACATGCGCCACATAATTATTGGTTTGATGTAAATAGCGCTTTAAGTTTTATGTAGAATTTGGACTTTAAATATGTACTATATGGGAACATATAGTATTAGATAATTTTACATACTATTTGAGTACGCAGAAGTCCTAAAATTACGTCTCACCGCTACTCATTATAAAGAAAATCAACATGCTTGCCTATGAAATAAAGTCTGGCGCACACGTACGGTAACATGGTGAAGATGTAAGTTATTAAACTGAAGTATTTTTGAGTCCATACATTTGAAATTCATCCAAAATTAAGTCTTACTCCATCGTGATCAGTGGCGGATGCAGTCTTGTAGTACTGTGTTCATCTGAACGCAGAATTTTCAACGCTTAAAAGTTCACTAAAATTACTATACAATAGTAGAAATAATTAAACCCATAATTTAAAAATAAAATGAATTTAATACTAAAAATCTTAACTGTTAAAATCATAGAGTTTAAATCCTGAATTCGCCTCTGATCGTAATTAATTCCTTTTGGAAAGTACATGGAGCATTCTTTTGAAACTTTCAACTTGACACAAAATCCTTAAGTTTCCTTGTTGCTTGTAGCCAAGCTCATGAGCAGAAAAATCAAGTAAAGTTACAAGACAAGGATGCTTAATCAACTTCATTGGTATCAAGATTTTCTCCATTATTTCTTCATTTCCAACAAGAACAGGAACATACCCTTTGGAAATAGCTTGATCTTTTTCTTGAATTTCATCACTTCTTAATCTCACATAATCACAAGGAAATGTTGATTTCTTCACTCTCATTCCTAATAACCTCATATTCACAACTATTGGAAAAAAAAAAAAAAAAAAGAAGAAGAAAAATTTAGTCTTGTGACTCGGGTTGAACTTTTATCGGTGGAGGAAAGGAATAGCGATGGATTATACAATCTTGCTTATACTGATGTTACTGTACTGGTTGTGTTCATCAAAAATAGCATAATTAAGCTCTATTTATATTCCTCTTGCTTATACATATGTGATTGTGGAATTAATAATTTTTTTCTTGACTTATATGATTTAATTAATTGATTAAGTGACTATAACACCGTCCCAATGACGACATTTGAATTGAAGTTATAGTTTAATTAATCTCTTCCTTCTCGTTTAGATTTATTTTGCAATTTCTTTTTAAATTATCGACCATGTCCAACAAACCTTGATAGTTAATTAAATTATAAAATAGAAAGTCATGAATTATTAAAAGAAGCAGTTTTGGTGAATCATCAATAGATGAATTATTTTGTATATGAAATGTTGAAGCAGTTATATCAACTTAATACTAAAACTGAAGCTTCAATTTCTCAACAATTTCAAGTCACTAAAGAAAGCAAGATTAATTAAAAACTTAATAGTTTTATTATTGACAGTCATTATATTTTGAATTAGTTTGATTAATTTATTTTGATTGGAATTACATGGATCAGAATGATAAACGTAAAGCCATCGAGTGTTTGACTACATGAAGTGTGAACAAGAAATATGATAAAGTTTGCCCCAATGAGATAAGAAACTTTAAGTAGTATGAGAGTCATCTAACATAAACATTGAGAGTTGCGGTAGGATGAATATGATCTCTCGACTCTTAACTAAAGGTCTCGAGTTCGAGTTTTGAGAATGAAAAAAAATCTGATAGGAAACGATTTCCCTTTTAATGTGTCTTTTACAATGCAAATTCGAATTAATCGGAACCCCAATATAGAAGTCTCGAATTCGAATTTTGAGAATGAAAAAAATTCTAATAAGAAGCATTTTCCCTTTTAACATGTCTTATACAATACATATTCGAATTAATCGGGATCTCAATATGAATACCAGCCACCTAATGGAAAAGAAAGAGTCATCTAACATGAACATCATTGTAACTTGTAAGTCCTATCATATTTGACGGTTGCTATAAATAATGCATACTATTAGTAATCTAACTTTAATCTTACAAAATAATCTCTTTTGAAAGCACTTATCTCACCTGATTAGCGTACTTCTATGTTAAGAAGTATAAGATATTAGGCTAACCAATCTTTAACTAGCACTTGTATTATATCTACGTAATGTAAATGTCAGTATAATAAATTGTTGTATATCATTTTGTAAGGAGCCAACAGTATGTTAATTCAGGCTAAAAGATATTGCGCTAAATGATTTAAGCTTTATATCTATGAACAACGTTAAACTAGATTATCATTTTTAGTGACATTGACACCAAACTTTTAGTTCGTATTAAATGCATATAAGTGCATGATCCCATATATATATATATATATATATATATATATATATATATATATATATATGCGTATGTGGTAGGGGTGCGCGCGCACGCAAATGTGTATGTGTGTGGTGTTATTGTGTGCACTAGACATGCCAAATCATGAATTGAAAAGTTGATAGAGGCCATTTTTGTGCCTTAACAATAATCATGAATTAGATTCTTTCATTATTTTAAACAGAGGGTAAGGACAATGCTCAAGTGTCCCTTACGACTTGTCAAAAGACACTTATAACAGAGGCACACGAATATTTATTGAAAAAACTTTGAGTTATTTTTTGTCGCTTTGTCCCAAAATTTACATTAATTTTGAAAATGTTGGAAAGTCAATTATTGAGAAGAGACTAAAACACAAAGTTCTTAGTTACCTGACCCTCCACTAATAAGAGAGCAATGGCTGATCCAACCATGAGTTTGCACGACGGACAAAAACCGGTACTTCAAGGTCAAACCTTATAATAAAATATAAATTTCAAAAGTCAAACTTTCTACTTAAAACCCATATCGTTTGATCTATCACTACAAGGAGCACTTCATGCATTGGGCACATTCTTTATCATTAATACCAAAGGCAGACTCAAAATGAAAATTAAACCAAAAACAAAAGGGTAAAAAGAAAGAAAGCCGGAAAAAAAAATGTGTGCAAGAGTACATGATCCATGCGTTTAAGATTTCAACACCAAAACTGTCACCTATAATAAAATCTGGTATTTTATTATAGGCAAAATACATAAAGAGACCCTCAAACTTCCTGGATTGTCAATTGAACACTTACACATACACTTACCTATTGTTCAACCAGACAGCTTATATTGATTTAATTGGATCTCGTACACACTCCGATCTGACCTGGCAATGTGCGTGAAACAAGTACGTTTGCATCGTATTCTACCTTTCGTTAACAAAATCAGTCGATCAGTTCATGAATCCAAAATATTCATTTGAGCAAAAGAGAAGGTTGAGAAAAGAGAATAGAAACAGAAACAGATGATAAAAGACTGATCAATAGTAGTATACTTCTTCCACTGGAATTTACACAAAGAGCCTCTTGCAATAAACAATAGACTGCCTATCTTGGTACAGGTGCATAAATCAAAGTGTAGGCAAGGGAAGCCTTTTTATATAAATATTAGACTGCTTATCTTGGTTTATAACTTTATAATAGAGTGGCACCTAGAGGCTCGTAGGCTAGAATAGGCCCTAAGGTACTGATACTAAATTTGCAATATACCATCTTTCATGTAGTAGGACAAAAATAATCCGTCACCACAATGTAGAAGGGAAAACAACAAAGATTCATATGCAGACTTGTCAATTAATCTATACATTATTAACAAAACTTGCAAATATTTAGAACCAAAATCCAAACTCCATCTTTAGTGAGTTCTTTTTTTGTCCTTTTCAAAAGCTGATCAGGACAGTTCATGTGTCCAGAAACATCAATTTATATGGCCAACCACATCAACAAGGAACACTGTTTAGAAATGTAAGTAAACTCCACAATTCAAAGGGTTGTATCAAGGCCTTCATCAGAAATGAAGCAAAACACATGTAAATGTTTGTGTAAAACAAATGAGTCTGAGCAGCATCTCAGTTCAAAGGAAGCAAAAGCCTAGAAATAAACCATGAATTTGTTTCTAAATGATGGAACTGAAAGCAACTGAATGAGGATTTTCAGTGATTTTGGGATATAGCAGTATCTGGTTCCTCAGTTTTCACCAAAAGCAATTGGTAGCGTTCCACTGAGTTGCGTCCTGTAAATCAGATAAAGCAACCTCAGAATTATTTTGGTAATCTTGAGCACTGAACTCGTCGATTCAGAAAAATATTTGAAATTTAATTTACATCAACCAAACCTGCTTTTACACCATAAGCACCAGTTAACTGGAACACAACGAAGACAGACAAATAAAAATGCGCAAATAAGTTTCCACCAATGCAAAGAAATAACAGTAATAGACATCAAAGAAGCACAGAATACCTTTCTGGAATATTAGTCTCTTGTGACAATGCCTTCTCCAGTCTCTCCTCAAATGGCGTTGCATGCCAACTAACTTTTTGATCCTAAGAAGTCACAAAGTCATCAGTTTATCCTTATTGAATTATATAGCTGAGAGTAAGAGAATGAGTAAAGGAAGTATGACAAACCTCTTTGTACTTGTTAGTAGAATTTGGAATCCCATTTCCATCCCACCATTTAGGAGATATACGAGAAGTTTCATCATCATTCCAATGAGCAGCAACCAACCCAATGATAGGTCTATCTCCAGGAGTTCTGCCATAATGAACATTTTCACCACCATAAACAGAACCAAGATGCTGCTTACTCTGCACCTGATTGATTGAAAGTGGTTTTGAGTCTTTATCAACTGAAGTTTCTGTGAATCCGGATATTCCTAGGTCTGATTTAAGGTTTGCTTCGTCAGGCCTTTGATCAGAACCTGTCGTGTGACTGGACAATAATCTAGAATTGGAATCTTGAGTGGAGTAAGAATCTTCATTTAACAATTCATTCAACTGTGAGGCATTATCCACAGGGTTTAAAACAGGATACACAAACTGAGACCTGATCCGTGCAGTTTTAGCAATTCCCATGTGGTCCAAATATGCTGGAAAAATGGTTCCAGGCGTTTGCATCTCATCAGTTAGCTTTAATGGGGTTGGATAGGGTGAATACTTTAATGCATTATAGTTGCCTGATGATTCAGACTGTTCGGAACTTTGACTGGTTTCAGATGAAATACATTTTGATGACATAGAAGATAGATCTGACTCGCTTTCGAAATGGACAGATCTGTATCTGTACTGGGAAGTTGGAGCAGTGACTGGTAAAGCTGCTGAAGCCGTGTTATCATTTAGAGCCAGATTAGCATTAACCTTGATGAATATCGGAGTGTTAGAATTCCCACTGCCATCAATGGAGTTCTTAGAGAAACTTTGACCACTTTGTCCATCCGTCAAACAACTACAGAAATATAACTTCACATTAGATGGCTGTTCATGTCTTTTACGTTAGTGAAACATCAAATGTTAAATGGCGGAAGCTAGAGGTGATTGTAGAAAGACAGTTTATTTTATTTTATAATTTCCTAGGTGTATATATTTGAGAGTGAAGCAAATGGGAATAACAAAAAGTGGATCAGTATATGCAATGCATTCTTTAGGAATAACAGCAATACTTCTTGCAAAGTCAAAACATGTATTCAGTTCTAGAGATAGGACGTGAATAACAAATGCCAACTTATACACAAAGCAATGTGGCGTTTAATTCTAGAGAAGAAAATGAAAGGAATTATATACTTGCATTTCCATTTGATATCAGGTTCAGTAATGTTTAAGAGTATCATTTAATCGAAGTTCTCTAGTCATGTTTTTAAGGTTAGAATTCCACCTGCTAGGCGTATGCACCAATGAACCAGATTGCTTGTTTACTCCATCGGTTCTGATAGGTGTGAGCTGATCAGGTTGCGAATTTGAGATGAGCTTCTGAAATGTTGCATCAGAGGGCCAAGAATGGAATTTTAAAGGTTCAACTTCTTCCACTGGAGCTGACAGGTCTTTACATTTCACTGAGCAGGTTCGAATTTCAGCAGGGGTCTCAGGTAAGGTTCCACAAGCTTTGAGAAACTTGGCCTGCGGGAAATTAATCCGGATAAACTATGTAATCTAGTAATTTGCAAAAATAGAAACTGGCCACTTCAGCTTAAAGTTAGCTTGGACTTAAAAGTAAATCTTAAGAAAGAGGCATTAACTTTCACCTCTCAAAGCCGAAAAGAAAGCTTACGAGGTCCTTGTAAAAACAGCACCGTTATCAAATAAGAAAGTACAACTATGGTAAAATACACAAGCATCCAAATGACTTTTAGCACCATATTCAATGTTACATCTAAGATTCTTTCAGTAGATCAATCACAAGCCATTTTTTCCCATTAAATACTTGAATTCAACTTTCCAAAGCTGACATGATGCAACTTCAAACAGCCAAATAAGAAGGTAAGAGAAATCGTACCAAACCACAGTGTCAACAAGATACATGTAGCTGCTTAGTGAACGATCCAGAGTGAAATATCAATAGATTGTAAAGACCAAAATTGCACCTCGACAAACAGAAAGAGCTACCGTGACAAGAAGCTCAGACTTGGTTAACAAAGATTAAGTGTAAATACAAAATTCATCATCTGCTTTCTTTCTTTCCAGACATGTTCCTATCTATATACAGGTGGAACTAACATATACTACATGACTTTGACGACAGCGGCTTTTCTAAAATGAAAGTACACAAAGGTCAACAAAAATCTGTGCAGATGCTCTAAAGAGTAGCAGGATAATTGAAACTGAATTCTTGCTTCCAGAACATCTTGACGTAGGTTTCAATCAGAACAACTTTTATGTAAGTGAAATATCACTAAATAACAATCTCTGCTTTGTAACTAGTAAAAACTATAGGGTAAGGAAGAAACTCCTTATCCATTTTTTAATCTTTTACATGAAGAAAAGATATGAAAATAGGAAGCGGAAGATAAGTTTGGGAATTCCAAATATCCATGCAGTCAACTTAGTTTCAGTTTCAATTGATATGAAAAATTTACTAGGCGAGCTATTATTTCATCTTCGGTTTAGAGGAATACACAAAAGAAAATGTTTACACATATATTTCTTTATTCATCTGCTTATATCAGATCCCTGAACAATATCCCTCTTTTGCAGTTCAAATTCAAAATTTAAAGGCACTTTATTACATCTTTCAAACAGTTCCTCCTTTTTTATATCTCGAATTTATAAGAGCATATCATGACTCATACAATTCCATGAGAACCAACCTGATTCCTAAGATCATTTGCATCCAATTGTGCCATAGGTGTATCCGAACTCTGATTCTCTACTTCTTCGCAGCCCAAAGTGTTGGTCTCATCTTTATCTGGAACCAGCATTATAGAAAAGGCTTTGAATTTGAGTATAACTAATTTCCGTTCACTGAACAACACTCTAATTTAGTTTGTCAATAATGTGATTAATTGAAAAGCCTACCTTCAGTTAAGAGTGAAGATAATGGACTTCTATTGCAAGACACCAAAGGTTCCTGATCAAGCAACAAAAACAGTCAAATATATAAAACAAAAACAAAAAGGAAAACTCAATAGCACCAAATAATGCTTCTTTTAGTAGTCATTAGCAAACCAGCAAAAAAACTGAAGATTTTCAGACTTCACAAACCTAAATAATATGAACTATGACTCAATCAGCAAATTGGACTCTTTCTTATTTAGTAGAAAAAATTACAACTTCGAAATTTAGGAAATCATAGCAGTATCTGATTCTATATCTATAATATGGCTCCGGATAAAAAATTAGCTGCAGATTAGTTTTTTTTTTTTTTTTTTTTACAGACTATAATCAAATGCAACAAAGAACAACGAGAAGTAAAAGTAAATAGCTTCTTTTCTCTATTTCTCACAATTTCTTCAGCATTGAGCAGCAAAGCTGCTTCTTTGCTCATTTAGAGTGTACTGCTATTTCGAATTAATAGAAATGAAGTAATCGAAATGTCAAATATTAGTTTTTTCCTTTTTTTTTGAATCATTTCGTAGCTCTTTTGACCAGAGTAAACTATAATTTCACTAACTAAAACTCCAACTTCATTGTTCTATTTGCTACTTTCATCACTTCTTCAGCAACCGAACAAAGTAGCAATAAAAACACACTTAAAATATAACAAATTAAAGCATGAAATGACCTTAGTAGGAGTAGATTGCGAGACGATATTCGATTGCGAATCGGTACAAGGAGCATTAGGAACCGTAACATCCTTGATTTTGAAACAGCCGAACAGACAGCCCATGACCGCCGCAACCACCGCACGAACCACCGTAATCACGGCGTTAGGGTTAGAATTGTTCGATTGATCACAATCTCCTCCGATCACTAGCCACGACCACACCATAATTCCTTTATCTCATACTATTAATAACAATTCATCAATCATTATCCGATTATCTGTATTTATTAATTGATTAATTGCGCATTATTCTCTGTAACTAAGCTTTCAATTCACATTGCGTAAAATCCGACTCAGAGGTGAGCAGTCACTGTGTTGATGGAATGTAAATGGATTTTTTTTAAAATTTGAAGCGGGAATTTAGACGAGGGAAATAAAGTGTTAGCTCTTTTTGTGTTTTATCTTACACGTGTCTGTATGTGATTGGTGGAAATCGTCGTGGAAATCGGCTTCAGCTGGAGCGCGTGAGGTAATGAGCTGTTTTGGTTAACTGTCATTAATTAGTTGTGAATGTGTATTGTAACTGTAGATCATTTCTGTTACATACTTCCTGTTTTTTGGCGTGCAAAAATATGAAAATTCAATTTCTTTTTGGTAAAATAAATAAATAAGAATTAAAAACATATACTAAAAGTTTATGAAGTTTATGGTCTGAAAAATTAGAAGAATTAACCTAAATATCAGTCCACCTAACCGTTTAAAATAAAAATTACCGACGAATGTATAATATATATAATTTGTATAATTTATATAGCGGCTAGAAAATATAAATAGTGAAATCGATCAATTATTTTGTGTGAAGATCCCCTAAAACAAGCTATAAATTTGTTTGTAGCTATAAAATATCACGTCAATTTTGATAGAGGGAGTAGTATTTAATTTATAAAAAAACTACAGTAGCATTCAATATGTCCTAATTTATATGATACATCTTCTTTTTAGTTTTTCCGTAAAAAAGAATTGCAGATTTTTATATATAGAATTTAATTTTATAATTCTTATTTTATCCTTGATAATTAAGATGATTTATAATCATATAAATATTTATAGTAGTTTGTTTTAAAATACAAGTTTTAAATATATTTTTTTAAATTCCGTATTAGTCAAATAAGGTCACATAAAATAAGAAGCATGACGTATTTATTTTTGAACTTTTAAAGTTAATATATGTTTAGGAGCAAATAGAAATTAGGATACATATTTTTCGACGAGCCATGCCTAATGCCATGGGAAGCCGTTAAATTTTTGGACTGAACACTTTAACTCTTAAAACTAAAATTTCGTTACGAACTGATATACTACTAAAATATACTTAGTAATGAGCTTACATCTATTTTGGCTTTACGAAGATCAATTTCTTGGTACAATTATCACATGCATATTGTCTTAAAATACGGTTCTGTCGATTATTTTTAGCTTAAGCAATTTAATGGCCAGCTACATAGGTTAATTCTTCAAAATATAACCCGTTCAAATCTAGACAGGTAAGTTCGGCATCAAAAGACTTAAGTTGCTTGGGCGACAAATAAAAATGGTTTTTTTTTGTCTACTTGCTTGGTCTACTACAAAATTCCTCTTTCAATTGCTCAAGAATGTCTTATTCTCTATCCAGATTTATTAGTTGCAAATATTTGTACTACCCACTAAAGTGATGATAAAGCTAATTGAAGCCACATGTAGAAGGTTTCTTTGGACCGGAGGTGTAGAGCTAACAAAGAAAGCTCTACTTGCTTGGAATAAAATTTGCTATCCTACTAGTGCTGGTGGCCTGAGTATCCTTGATATTGCTCTATGGAATAGAGCAGCTATTATCAATTTACTCTGGAATATATGTTGTAAAAAAGATAAATTATGGGTAAAGTGGGTCCATAATTACTATATCAAAGGGGGACAAGTGTGGGGAGTTGTTCCTAAGCAAGCATCTTGGGTGGTGATAACGGATGTCAAATGGGCTGTTTGGGCTAAATTTGGGCTGGTGAAAATGGACTGAACTAATAAGTGAGTCATTGTCCAAAACTTACTTGGGCTAAAATGGGTTAGGCCAAGATGGGCTAAACAATGGGACAATGTCCAACCCGCCCAATTTTACCAACCTACTTCATTTTTTATGAATGATTTGGTATATGCTTAACATTTTTGATTCGCATATAGTTTAGACGAAACGTGATTAAGAATTATGAGACACATGGATATATTTCCTACATCGTTCTTTTGAGAAGAAACTATAAAAATGAAAGTAGATCATTTATCTCATTTTCTGAAATAGATAATTATTTAGGAAGTTAAGAACCAATCTCAGAAATCATTATTTAGAAAGTCAAAATAGCTTGTTGATTGATTAAAATTTTCAAAACATTTTAGAGATATCTTCATCTATTGAATATTGTGAGTATAATATATTTTATGTAGAGTATATAGGTGCACAACTATAAAACTAGAATTCTTTTGCTTAGTCGGCATTTAGGAAGTGCATTTTGTTTTAGAATAAATACTATTAGCATTTAAAATGAGTTCATAAATTATACTCACAGTTTTTTTTATAAGTTAATAAATATAGCACAAAAAAAGTAAAGCACCTTTTTATTAAATAATTACGTTAATTTATCATTCTTCTAGATGGGTCAATATGGTCAATTTGCCTAATGATATCAGTCATTGTAAAACTTCTAGTAAACATAAAGATCATATACTTAGAAAACTAATTAAAGTGATAAATATACTAGTGACAAAAATAAAAAGCATACATTTAAAAACAAAAAACAATATAGGAAGTTACAAAAAATTTCAATTTGTAGTATTTATTTAATCTTTTCTCAAATATAAATTTGTTTAATTCCTTAAAGAAAAACTGAAAATTCCCTAAAGCATAGTTCTGTAATTTCCTCATCAAATCGCTTCTTTCCGTGCAAAACAAATGATAAAGCATTAGAAAGAAAAATACTTTCTTTTCTAAAAACAAAAATATTATAGAAGGATAAAGATTGCCACATTGAGTCCTTGACCCATCAGGTACATGCCCACCTTGGGTTCTGCAAAGAACAGCTGGCAATGATAATGACCCGTTGTGCTGATATTTAAATTTCACGGGTTGATTTGGGTTTACTCACTCAGCCCAAGTTGACCCATTTATTACACAGGTTAGTTTGGGCAACACCCATAATGACGGGAAAAATTCAAAAATAGCCAGATTTACAAGTGATAATTGAAAAATAGTCACAATTTCAAAAATAATTGAAATTTTGCCACTTTTCATGTAAAGATAAATCTGAACGAAAACACTGTTCAAAATCCGAAAAACTATTATAGCATAATATACTGAAGTTCCAGTATAATATACCGGTCCAGCATAATATGCTGAAAGTTCATACACTGGTGCTCCAATCTCCAGTATATTATGCTGGAACTTTTCGCGTGTTGGAGTTCCAGCATAATATGCTGGAAGTTCATACACACGTGCACTAATCTCCAGTATATTATGCTGGACAGGTTCGTGTTGCAGCAAAATAATGGCTATTTTTTCAATAACTTTGCAAACGCTGGCTATTTTTTAATTACCACTCCGAAAACTGGCTAGCCCGTACTATTTTTACCATAATGATCCATCATCAGATATAACATTCGCCCAACCCGTGAAATATTAGGCGGATTGGGCAGGTCAAATGGGTTTGGCTCAAATTTGACAGCCCTAGGTAGTGCAAAATATTATGAAGATTCAAAGCTACATTCAACAAGTTGGAATCAGTGAAGAAGACCTGCAGAGCATGCCTACTTTCTCAATAAAGAATATGTATGTACTGATGAGAGGTGACTTTCTAAAAGTAAATTGGAGAAAATTGGTGTGCAATAATTTTGGAGTTCCAAAGTGGATTTTTATCCTAAAATTAGCGGCTCATGGTAGACTGGCTACAAAAGATAGGTTGATGCAATGGGGGATTACTGATAATCAAGTGTGTCCGATGTGTACTTCATATGTTGAAAGTATATCTCACCTCTTCTTTAAGTGTGAGATATCTACAAAAATGTGGAATCAGCTACTTAAGTGGCAAAAGATTGCTAGAACTGCTATGGCTTGGCCAGAGGAACTAAATTGGGCAGAAAACCATGTCAAAGGGAGAAGTGCAAGTGATGAAATTTTGTAACGACCCGTCTGGTCATTTTAAGAGTTGTAGCCCCGTTCCCCCATTTACTACTCATTCCGTACTTTATAGATGTATTATGACTTGCCAGAGTAGTCAGTTCGGGTCCGGTGAGGTTTCGGAATGAATTAAGACACTTAGTCTCAAGAATGAAAAACTGAAGTTAAAAAGGGTGTCCGGATATTGACTTATGTGTAAACGACCCCGTATTAGAGTTTTGATAATTTCAATAGCTCCGTATGGTGATTTTAGATTGAGGAGTGTGTCCGAAAAATTATTTGGAAGTTCGTAGTTAAATTAGGCTTGAAATGGCTAAAATAAAAATTTTAAGTTTGGAAGTTTGACCCGGGAGTTGACTTTTAGATATCGAGGTCGGAATCCGATTTTGAAAATTTGAATAGGTCCGTTATATTATTTATGACTTGTGTGCAAAATTTAAGGTCAATCGGACTTGATATGATAGATTTTGGCATCGAATGTAGAAGTTGGAATTTCTTAGTTTCGTTAGGCTTGAATTGAGGTATGATTCGTATTTTTAGTGTTGTTTGATGTGATTTGAGGTTTCGACTAAGTTCGTATGATATTTTATGATTTGTTGGTATATTCGGACGGAGTCCTGAGTACCCAGAGTGCGATCCGGATCGAAACGGATCAATTTTTGGACTTAGGCAAATTCTCAAAATTTGCTGCTTCTGGTGTCAATTACCTGCGGAGGGACTGACCGCAGGAGCAGACTCGCACAAGCGAGCTGTGGCTCGCAGAAGTGGACAATGGGCTTCCAAGTTGAAGTCTCAGAAGCGGAACAAGCTCCGCGGAAGCGATGGCGTTTTCTGCGATGGAATGAACTGCAGAAGCGAGAGAAGCGTAGAAGCGGGAGATAGGGTCGCACATGCGATTGCGTAGAAGCGGACCATTGTCTGTAGGTGCGAAGGGATCTTTCCAGTGCTTCTTCGCAGAAGCGAAAATGCGGTCGCAAATGCAACTCCGCAGAAGCGACAATTGGTCCGCAAATGCAGAAATACCTGGACAGAACATATATTTCGGGGGTTGGATATTTTTACCCATTTTTGAATTTTAAGAGCTCGGGTGAGGCGATTTTCAGGCGATTTTTCAAGAAAAATATCGGGATAAGTGTTTTTAACTCAAATTTTATTAAAGTACTCGAATTTATGATAGTTTTTAACATTTAATTGGTGGATTAAGTTGGAAAAATTGTGAAGATCTCTAAGTTTAGATTGAAGATTTGAGGGTCGAGTTGATATCAGAATTTAGTAATTTTGATATGGTTGAACTCGTGGTTTTATAATTTTTGTCGGGTTCTGAGACGCGGGCCCCACAGGTAATTTTTGAGTTAAATTTCGGATTTTTGTTGGAAAATTAGTATTTTCATATGGAATTAAATCCAATAAATTGTATTAATTGAATCAAAATTATTATGACTAGATACGAGACTTTCGAGGCTAATTCGCAAGGCAAAGGCATAGCGAAGTAAAGAATTATCTGGTTCGAGGTAAGTGACTTGTCTAACCTTGTGTGAGGAAAATATTCCTTAGGATTGGTATTGATATGATAATTGTGATGAGTGTGTACACATGCTAAATGTGAAAAAACTCTTGTTTTAAATTATGTAGATCTCTGTTACTCATTAATTAAATTATTTTATCCGGTTATATTCATCATCATTGATCTATTTTTATATTTTAAATTTGCCTGACATTTTTCCTGCTGATTGCTTTACCTGTTTAGTTGAAACTTTATTTCTTTTATTCTGTGCTCATCCTTTGAAAGTTAAATTTCTTAATTGAATTATTATTAATATGAAGTATTTGACATTAAAATTTTGGTATTGAGGCAAGGTGTTAAATTTGTGAAATATTATTTTTGTTGAGTTATTCACTTTCGAATATTTTGTGAGATTTTGTATTCATTGTGATTGAGCCGTGATCTCCTTATTGCGGAAAAAATATTTTTATTGATTTATTTTGGCAAGTTGAAATATTTAGGCACTTGAGGTGCAAATTGTGATATATTATGATATTGATACGCATGCGGTGGTATAAGGTCTGGGTGTTGAAACACATGCGATGTGTCACGACCCAAAATCTCACCTGTCGTGATGGCGCATATCTCAATACTAGGCTAGCCGACAATCTCAATAAACTCCAATCTCTTTTATGTTTAAAAATAAAATAATTAAATTCAGCGGAAGAAAATTCACAAATACATATATAAACACTCCCAAAACCTGGTGTCACTAAGTACATGAGCATCTAAATGAATACAAAGTCTGACTGGTAAAATCACTGTCTGAAATATAGAACAATACAATAACTAAACAGGAAAGGAATCAAGTATGCGGTCTTCAAGAAGCTACCTTGAGAGTCTCCAACGAAAAGAACTCCGAATTCTAACAGCCATCGTATCTCGGAGCACCTGGATCTGCAAACGAGGTACAGAGTGTAGTATGAGTACAACTAACTCAATAAGTAACAAGACTAACCTCTGGGCTGAAAGCAATGACGAGCTCCGCAGGTACAGTCCAGTATAAATAATTGTCACGACCCGAAATTTCTCACTGACGGGACCGTGATGGCGCATAATATTTCACTTGCCAAGCAAGCCAACGTTAGAGAATTATTAAACCAATTCCTTATTTACATTCAGTAAATAACAATAATTAACTAAAATGAAATATAATAAGTGCGGAATATCATAAAACTGTATTAATTACTACCACCCGGATTTGGAGTCATAATTCACAAGCATTCTAGAATTTGCTACAAGTAATAGTCTGAAAGAAATACAACTGTCTGAATGAAAGAAAACAGTAGGAGATAAAAAGATAGACGGGGACTTCAAGGTCTGTGAACACCCACAGATCTACCTTGAGTCTCCGGACAACGGACTAATAGCAAATCTCGATCAACCTGAGCCGGTATCAAAATCTGCACAGAAAGTGTAGAGTGCAGTATCAGTACAACCGACCCCATGTACTGGTAAGTGTCGAGCCTAACCTCGACGAAGTAGTGACGAGGCTAAGGCAAGGCACCTACAATCAACCTGTACAATTTAACAGTGTATACGCAAATAACAGGAATGAAGAACTAAACAGGAAATGTCGGGAGGGGAGACATACTAAGGGGAATACAGATAAAGAACTACAACAGAATGATCACCGGAGCAGTCAATATACCATGAATCAATAGGAATAGTGAATATAGTAAAGAAAAATGCACGACATCACCCTTCGTGCTTTTACTCTCAATCTCACCATAAAATTAATAGAAACGACACGACATTACCCTTCGTGCATTAACACTCACAATATGACACGGTATCACCCTTCGTGCATTAACACTCACAATATGGCACGGCATCACCCTTCGTGCATTAACACTCACAGTATGGCACGGCATCACCCTTTGTGCATTAACACTCATAATATGGCACAACATCACCCTTCTTGCATTAACACTCTCCCTTACCATAATGCAATGCATAAATAACAACAGGGAGATAGAATAACAAGTACAAACCTTACTTCAACATTTGATTCCATAATATCAATCTCAACTTTGAAATAAAAACTCAATTATCACCAGAAAGTTCCGTAAACATGATAAGAACGATAATTTGAACAACACCAGTATAACACGTAGCAATTTGGCATATGAATAAGACAATATAAGAAAAACAGAGAAACATGGAAAATAAGTAAATTGGCGGCGCATAAGTACTCGTCACCTCACATATACGCCGCTCACTTGAATTTCACTTAGCAAATAATCTAAGGTCCTTAATTCCCTCAAGTCAGGGTTAGACACAACACTTACCTCGCTCCGAAGGCCACTTAATTCTCAATCACAGCTTTTTCTTTGGAATTCACCTCCAAACCACTCGTATCTATTCAAAAATGACTCAATAATATCACATATTACTAAAGGAATCAATTATATTGCATAAATTAAATTTCCTAATTTTTCCTTCAAAAAGTTAAAAAATCGACCCCGGGCCCACTTGGTCAAAACTCGAGGTTCGGACGAAAATATTTTTCCCCATTCACCCCCGAGCCCGAATATGTAATTAGTTTTGAAATTCGACCTCAAATTAAGGTCTAAATTCCCAAATTCCCAAAATCCCTATTTTCTATCCTAACCCCTAATTCTACCATGAAAACTCTATATTTTAGGTTGATAATTCAAGAAATGTAATGGGTAATCGAAAGAAAATGGTTTAGAATCACTTACCAACAATTTGGGGAAGGAATGACTCTTGAAAAATCGCCCCTCACCGTTTGGTTTTTGAGAAAAATGAGTTTTTGGCAAAAATCCCGTTTTGGATTCTGTTAAGTGCTAGGTGACAGTGTTCATCGCGTTCGCGAGAGCACTGTCACATTCGCAAAGTGTATGGTCTGCCAAGCCTTCGCGTTCGTGAGGCAGTGCTCGCGTTCGCGTAGGCTACCCTTCCCTGGTCTTCGCGTTCGCGAGACATTGCTCGCATTCGCGATGAAGAAAAGGCTGACTCCCCCTCCCCAGTGCCTAACACTATGCGTTCGCGATGGGCTTGTCACGTTCGCGAAGGGTAACGCCCCCATCACTTCGCGTTCGCGAAGAAGAAATCCTCAGCTGCCTAGTTTACTCTTCGCGTTCGCGAGAGTACCTTCGCGAACGCGAAAAAGGACATGCCAGAACACAGACTCTGCAGAAAAACCAGATTTTCAAAGTCCAAAACATCCCGTGGCCTATCCGAAACTCACCCGAGCCCTCGGAGCTCCAAACCAAACATGATCACAAGTCTAAAAACATCATACGAACTTGCTCAACGATCAAATCGCCAAAATAACACCTAGAATATTAAATTTAGCACCAAATCAAGTGAAATTCTCAAGAACACTTTAAAACTTCTATTTTCTCAACTGGACGTCTGAATCACGCCAAATCAACTCTGTTTCTCACCAAATTTCACTTACATGTCTTAAATATCATAATGAACTTGTACCAGGCTCCGGAACCAAAATACGGACCCGGTACTAACAATGCCAAACATCAATCAATTCTTAAAAACAATTAATATTCAGACTTTTAATTTTCATCAAAAATTCATAACTTGAGTTAGGCACCTCTGAATTCGATTTCGGGCATACGCCCAGGTCCCATAATTCGATACGGACCTACCGAGACTGTCAAAGCACGGATCCGGGCCCGTTTACCAAAAATATTGACCGAAGTCAACTAAAATTAACTTTTAGGGCAAAAATTCATATTTTTGTCAGTTTTCAACATAAAAGCTTTCCGGAAACCTGCCCGGACTGTGCACGCAAATCGAGGTAGGTAAAAATGAGATTTTTAAGGCTTAAGAGCGTAGATTCGAGTTCTAAAACATAAGATGACCCTTTTGGGTCATCACATTCTCCACCTCTAAAACAACCGTTCGTCCTCGAACGGACATAGAAAAATACCTGGGCTGGTGAAAAGGTGGGGATATCTACTCCGCATATCGGACTCGAACTCCCAAGTAGTTGCCTCAATAGGTTGACCTCTCCACTGCACTCAAACTGAAGGGTAACTCTTTGACCTCAACTGATGAACTTGCCGGTCTAGAATGGCTACCGTCTCATCCTCGTAAGTCAAATCCTTGTTTAACTAGAGAGAGCTAAAATCTAACACGTAGGACGGGTCACCATGATATTTCCGGAGCATAGACACATAGAATACCAGATGAACCAAGGATAACCCTGGAGGCAACGCAAGTCGATAAGCTACCTCCCCCACTCTCTTGAGGACCTCAAATGGCCCGATATACCTAGGGCTCAACTTGCCCTTCTTCTAAAATCTCATAACACCCTTCATGGGCGATACCCGAAGCAATATTCTTTCTCCAACCATGAATGCAATATCACAAACTTTACAGTCAGCATAATTCTTTTGCCTGGACTGAGCTGCACGAAGTCGATCCTGTATAATCTTGACCTTGTCCAAGGCCTCCTAAACTAAATCTGTACCCAATAACTGAGCCTCTCCCGGCTCGAACCACCCAACTAGCGACCTGCACCGTCTACCATATAATGCCTAATAGGGAGCCATCTGAATGCTCGACTAGTAGTTGTTATTCTAGGCAAACTCCGCTAACAGCAAAAACTGATCCCAAGAACCTCCAAAGTCAATAACACAGGTGCGTAGCATATCCTCCAAGATCTGAATAGTATGCTCGGACTGCCCGTCCGTCTGAGGATGATATGCTGTGCTTAACTCAGCCCGCGTACCCAACTCACGCTGAACTGCCCTCTAAAACTGCGAGGTAAACTGCGTACCCCGATCAGAAATGATAGACACGAGCACATCGTGAAGACGGACGATCTAACGAATTTAAATCTCTGCCAACCGCTCCGAGGAATAAGTAATTGCCACAAGAATGAAATGCGCTGACTTAGTCAGCCTATCCACAATGACCCAAACTACATCGAACTTCCTCTAAGTCTGTGGGAGTCCAACAACAAAGTCTATAGTTATACGCTCCCACTTCCACTCAGGAATATCTAACCTCTGAAGTAAACCACCAGGTCTCTGATGCTCACACTTTACCTGATGGCAATTTAGGCACCGAGCTACATAGGCAACTATATCCTTCTTCATTCGCCTCCACCAATAATGCTGCCTCAAGTCCTGATACATCTTGGCGGCGTCCGGATGAATAGAATACCGGGAACTGTGAGACTCCTCAAGGATCAGCTCACGAAGTCCATCCACATTAGGCACACAGATACGACCCTGCATCCTCAAAACTCCGTCGTCTCCAACAGTAACCTGCTTGGCACGACCGTGCCGCACTGTGTCTCTAAGGACAAGTAAATGAGGATCGTCATCATGCCGATCTCTGATGCGCTCAAATAAAGAAGACCGAGCAACTGTACAAGCTAGAACACGACTGGGCTCAGAAATATCTAACCTCACGAACTGGTTGGCCAAGGCCTGAACATCCAATGCAAGGGGTTTCTCCCCAACTGGAATATATGCAAGGCTACCCATACTGACTAACTTCCTACTCAAAGCGTCGGACACCACGTTGGCCTTCCCGGGATGATACAATATGGTGATATCATAGTCTTTCAATAGTTCAAGCCACCTCATCTGCCTCAAATTGAGTTCCTTCTGCTTGAAAAAATACTTCAAGCTCCGATAATCAGTGAATACCTCACATGGCACGCCGTAAAGATAGTGCCTCCAAATCTTCAGCGCGTGAACAATGGCTGCCAGCTCTAGATCATGAACAGGGTAATTCTTTTCGTGAACCTTCAGCTGCCGTGAAGCATATGCAATAACCTTGCCACCCTGCATTAATACCTCACCCACACTAATACGAGATGCGTCATAATATACTGTATAAGATCCTGAACCTGTGGGTAACACCAATACCGGTGCCGTAGTCAAAGCTATCTTGAGCTTCTGAAAGCTCGCTTCATACTCGTCTAACCACCTGAATGGGGCACCCTTCTGGGTCAATCTGGTCAATGGAGCTGCTATGGATGAAAACCCCTCCATAAATCGACGGTGATAGCCCGCCAAACCCTGGAAACTACGGATCTCTGTAGCTGATGTGGGTCTAGGCCAATTCTGGACTTCCTCAATCTTCTTAGGATCCACCTGAATACCCTCTGCTGATACAACGTGACCCAAGAAAGCAACTGAACTCAACCAAAACTCGCATTTTGAGAACTTAGCATTTAACTGGCTGTCTTTTAGAGTCTGAAGAACGACCTGAAGGTGCTGCTCATGCTCCTCTCGACTGTGGGAGTAGATCAAGATATCATCAATAAATACAACCATAAAGGAATCCAGGTAGGGTTTGAACACCCGGTTCATCAAATCCATGAATGCTGTTGGGGCATTTGTCAGCCCAAATGATATCACTAGAAACTCATAATGCCCATACCGAGTCCAAAAAGCTGTCTTAGGAACATCGGATGCCCTAATCCTCAACTGATGGTAGCCAGATCTCAAATCAATCTTTGAAAACAACTTAGCACCCTGAAGCTGATCAAATAAATCATCAATCCTTGGCAATGAATACTTGTTCTTGACGGTGACTTTGTTCAACTGCCGATAGTCTATACACATCCTCATCGATCCATCTTTCTTCTTCACAAACAACACAGGTGCACCCCAGGGCGAGACACTAGGTCTAATTAAGCCCTTATCAAGCAAATCTTGCAACTGCTCCTTCAATTCTTTCAACTTTGGCGGGGCCATGCAGTATGGCGGAATGGAAATGGGCTGATTGCCCGGAGCCAAATCAATGCAGAAATCAATATCCCTGTCGGGTGGCATCCCCAACAGGTCTGCAGGAAACACCTCTGGAAACTCACGAACAACTGGCACTGAATCCATGGAGGGAACCTCCGCACTAGAATCGCAGACATAAGCCAAATAAGCTAGACACCCCTTCTCGACATATGCCGAGCCTTCACATAAGAGATAACTTTGCTGGCAGAATGGCCAAGATTCCCTCTCCACTCTAATCGAGGAAACCCCTGCAAGGCTAAGGTCACCATCTTGGCGTGACAATATAATATAGCATGATAAGGTGACAACCAATCCATACCCAGTATGACATCAAAATCAACCATGTCGAGAAGTAGAAGATCTATACAAGTCTCAAGACTCCCAATGGTGACCACACACGAAGGATAAACACGATCTACAACAATAGCATCTCCCACTAGTGTGGACACATACACAGGAGCACTCAAAGAATCACGGGGCACAACCAAATAGGAAGCAAAATAGGATGACACATAGGAGTAAGTAGATCCCAGATCAAATAGAACTGAAGCATCTCTACTGCAAACTGAAACAGTACCTGTGATAACAGCGTCAGATGACTCAGCCTCAGGCCTGGCTGGGAAATCATAACACTGGGGTTGGGCCCCACACCCTGAACTATATCCTTAGGATGGCCTCTAGCTAGCTGGTCTCCACCTTTAACGGTCCGACCTCCACCTCTAACTGTCTGGCCCGTACCTCTGGCTGCCTGACCCCTGCCTCTAGCTGGCTGAGCAGGTGGTGCAGCAACTGGTGCCAGAACTATGGCACGAGAACTCTGATACTGTGAGCTGCCCGTTGCCCGAGGGCAAAATCTGGCAATGTGCCTCGGATCACCACAAGTATAACATAACCTCGGCTGATGTGACTGCTGACCCTAAAACTGACCCTGTCAACCTAAATAACCACCCTGATAAATCTGGAGTGGAGGTGCACTAATAGGAGCTGGTGGTGCATTGTAGGCTAGCTGGTCGGAATAATGCATCTGAGGGCCACCACCACTTGAGGCACCGTGGGATGCCTGGAGCGCTGAATGAAATGGCCTGGGAGGATGGCCTCTACCGAAAGTACTCCTGCCTCTAGATGAGGCACCGCTGAACTCATCGGAATGACGAGGCCTCTTGTCAGACCCCTGACCTCCCTGAGTAAGAACCATCTCGACCCGTCTGGCGACATTAGCAGCCGCCTGAAAAGAAATCTCACTCCCAGTCTCCGTAGCCATCTACAATCTGATAGGCTGAGCAAGTCCATCAATAAACCTCCTCACCCTCTCTCTCCCGGTGGGAAGCGGAAGAATTGCATGACGGGCCAAATCCACAAAACGGGTCTCATATTGAGTAACCATCATACTACCCTGCTGGAGACACTCAAACTGACGGCGACGGTCCTCTCTCAATGTGATAGGCAGAAACTTCTCTATGAAGAGCTGAGAGAACTGGTCCCAAGTAAGAGCAGGCGACCCAGCTGGTCTGGTCAACAAGTAATCTCTCTACTATTTCTTGGCGGAACCAGTCATCTGAAATGCAGCAAAATCGACCCTATTGGTATCCACTATACCCATGTTTCGTAGAACCTCGTGACAACTGTCAAGATACTCCTGGGGGTCCTCTGAAGGAGCACCACTGAAGTGAACAGGAAAGAGCTTGGTAAACCTGTCCAATCTCCATAAAGCCTCAGAAGACATAGTTGGCCCATCTCCGACCTGTGCTGTAATAACCGGCTGAACTAACCCGATTGGCTGAGCTGCTGGAGCCTGATACTGGGGAGCTATCTGCTCCGGAGCGGGAGTGATAGGAGTCTGGGCTCCTCCTCTAGCCTGAGAGACTGCTGGTGCCATGGGAAATGCGCCAGTCTGGGCCATACCCTCCATAAGGCCCACCAAACGGACCAAAGCATCCTAAAGTACTGGAGTAGCAGTGAACCCCTCCGGAACCTGAGCCAGTCTGGGCTGGAACCTCCTCGTCAATCTCTATCTGAGGCTCCACTGCTAGGGCTGCTGCTCGGGCCCTAGGCTGAGCCCTGCCCCTGCCTCGGCCTCGGCCTCGACCTCTGCCCCGCATAGGAGCTATCATTGGAGGCTCTGGCTGCTGCTCAGCTGAGGAAGCGGTACGTGTTCTCGCCATCTGCGAGAGAATAAGAGTAGAAGAGTTCAATCAGTATTAGAAAGAAAAATCGCACGACAAGGAAGAATATAAGTGAAACTTGTTCCTAAACTTCATAGCCCCTGAAAGATAAGCACAGACATCTCCGTACCGATCCTCCAGACTCTACTAAGCTTGCTCGTGAATCGTGAGACCTATGTAACCTAGTGCTCTGATACCAACTGTCACGATCCAAAATTTCCCACCGACGGGACCGTGATGGCGCCTAATATTTCACTTGCCAGGCAAGCCAACGTTAGAGAATAATTAAACCAATTCCTTATTTCCATTCAGTAAATAACAATAATTAACTAAAATAAAATATAATAAGTGTGGAATATCATAAAACTGTATTAATTACTACCACCCGGATCTGGAGTCACAATTCACGAGCATTCTAGAATTTACTACAAGTAATAGTATGAAAGAAATAAAACTGTCTAAATGAAAGAAAATAGTAGGACATAAAAAGATAGACGGGGACTTCAAGTTCTGTGAACGCCGAAAAATCTACCTTGAGTCTCCGGACAGCGGACCAATAGCAAATCTCGATCAACCTGAGCCGGTATCAAAATCTGCACAGAAAGTGCAGAGTGCAGCATCAGTACAACTGACCCCATGTACTGGTAAGTGTCGAGCCTAACCTCGACGAAGTAGTGACGAGGCTAAGGCAAGGCACCTACAATCAACCTGTACAATTTAACAGTGTATACGCAAATAACAGGAATGAAGAACTAAACAGGAAATGTCAGGAGAGGAGACATACTGAGGGGAATACAGATAAAGAACTACAATAGAATGATCACCGGAGCAGTCAATATACCATGAATCAATAGGAATAGTGAATATAGTAAAGAAAAATGCACGGCATCACCCTTCGTGCTTTTACTCTCAATCTCACCATAAAATTAATAGAAACGACACAGCATCACCCTTCGGGCATTAACACTCACAATATGACACGGTATCACCCTTCGTGCATTAACACTCACAATATGGCACGACATCACCCTTCGTGCATTAACACTCACAGTATGGCACGACATCACCCTTCCTGCATTAACACTCACAATATGGCACGACATCACCCTTCTTGCATTAACACTCTCCCTTACCATAATGCAATGCATAAATAACAACAGAGAGATAGAATAACAAGTACAAACCTTACTTCAACATTTGGTTCCATAATATCAATCTCAACTATAAAATAAAAACTCAATTATCACCAGAAAGTTCCGTAAACATGATAAGAACGATAATTTGAACAACACTAGTATAACACGTAGCATTTTGGCATAGGAATAAGACAATATAAGAAAAATAGAGAAACATGGAAAATAAGTAAATTGGCGGCGCATGTCACCTCACATATATGCGGCTCACATGAATTTCACTTAGCAAATAATCTAAGGTCCCTAATTCCCTCAAGTCAGGGTTAGACACAACACTTACCTCGCTCCGAAGGCCACTTAATTCTCAATCATAACTTTTTCTTTGGAATTCACCTCCAAACCACTCGTATCTATTCAAAAATGACTCAATAATATCAAGTATTGCTAAAGGAATCAATTATATTGCATAAATTAAATTTTCCAATTTTTCCTCCAAAAAGTTAAAAAATCGACCCCGGGCCTGCTTGGTCAAACCCCGAGGTTCGGACGAAAATCTTTTTGCCCATTCACCCCCGAGCCCGAATATGTAATTAGTTTTGGAATCCGACCTCAAATTGAGGTCTAAATCCCCAAATTCCCGAAATCCCTATTTTCTACCCTAACCCCTAATTCAACCATGAAAACTCTAGATTTTAGGTTGAAAATTCAAGAAATGTAATGAGTAATCGAAAGAAAATGGTTTAGAATCACTTACCAACAATTTGGGGAAGGAATGACTCTTGAAAAATCGCCCCTCACCGTTTGGTTTTTGAGAAAAATGAGTTTTTGGCAAAAATCCTGTTTTGGATTCTGTTAAGTGATGTGCGACAGTGTTCATCGCGTTCGCGAGAGCACTGTCGCGTTCGCGAAGTGTATGGGCTGCCAAGCCTTCGCGTTCGTGAGGCAGTGCCCGCGTTCGCGTAGGCTACCCTTCCCTGGTCTTCGCGTTTGCGAGACATTGCTCGCGTTCGCGATGAAGAAAAGGCTGACTCCCCTTCCCCAGTGCCTAACACTACGCGTTTGCGATGGGCTTGTCGCGTTCGCAAAGGGTAACGCCCCTATCGCTTCGCGTTCGCGACCAAGCCTTCGCGTTCGCGAAGAAGAAATCCTCAGCTGCCCAGTTTACTCTTCGTGTTCGCGAGAGTACCTTCGCGAACGCGAAGAAGGACATGCCATAACACATACTCTGCAGAAAAAATAGATTTTCAAAGTCCAAAACATCCCGTGGCCTATCCAAAACTCACCCGAGCCCTCGGGCTCCAAACCAAACATGCACACAAGTCTAAAAACATCATACGAACTTGCTCGCGCGATCAAATTGCCAAAATAACACCTAGAACTCTAAATTTAGCACCAAATCAAATGAAATTCTCAAGAACATTTAAAACTTCTATTTTCTCAACTGGACGTCTGAATCACATCAAATCAACTCCGTTTCTACCAAATTTCACAGACATGTCTTAAATATCATAATGAACCTGTACTGGGCTCCGAAACCAAAATATGGATCCGGTACTAACAATGCCAAACATCAATCAATTCTTAAAAATAATTAATTTTCAGACTTTTAATTTTCACCAAAAATTCATAACTTGAGCTAGGGACCTCCGAATTCGATTCCGGGCATACGCCCAGGTCACATAATTTGATACGGACCTACTAGGACTGTCAAAGTATGGATCCAGGCCTGTTTACCAAAAATGTTGATCGAAGTCAACTAAAATTAACTTTTTAGGCAAAAATTCTTATTTTCATCAGTTTTCAACATAAAAGATTTTCGGAAACCTGTCCGGACTGCGCACGTAAATTGAGGAGGGTAAAAATGAGATTTTAAGGCTTAAGAGCGCAGATTCGAGTTCTAAAACATAGGATGACCCTCTTGGGTCATCATAATAATGGTACAAAACGTAGACATGCTTTCAAATTTAATAGTTAAACTCAGTACAAGTGAAATAGATCAATACTGCATGATATGATAAATATGACATCTCAGTAAAAAAAAAAGACCTTATGTAAATACTGGTCACAAATTATTCGGTCACTAGGTACAGTTTATGGCCAATCCAGCCCGGGGGTGTTCTAACCCGTATATATATACACATCGACTGACAGTCAGTCACTCAGTACCGTATAAGGCCAATCCAGCCCTGGGGTAATTTATCCCCAAATGCAAATGAGACGGACAAGATCCATGTCCAGGTAAATTCATTACAATATAAATAAGTAAGGCAAGTCCATGCCCTGGGAAAATCCATCCCGATATATATATATATATATATATATATATTCATCGTATGTAAGGCAAGTCCATTCCCTGGAAAGTCTATCCCGAATATATATAATCATCTACGCTCACTGGGGGTGTGAACAGACTCCGGAGGGGCTCCTTCAACCCAAGCGTGATATAAAGCCAATATGGCCTACTGCAGGCGGGCAGTCCCAATTCGTATAATAATAAAGCCTATAAGGCCTGCTGCAGGTGGGCAGTCCCGATCCATTAAATAGTAAAGCCTATAAGGCCTGCTGTAGGCGGGCAACCCCGATCCATATAATAATAATGTATAAAGCTATTATGGCCTGCTGCGTCGCGCAACTCAATCATATAAATATACTCACAATGGACAAATATTACTGAGTGTGAAATGTATATTTTTGAACAATTAATTCAACAGCAACACGACCCCATGGGTCCTAAAATATTGGCACGTAGCCTAAACATGATCTTTAATAGGAGCCTCAGCTCAATTTTTCTAACACGTGGAGAATGTTCAGATAATAACATGATTCATTATTCTTACAACTGCACAAGATTAATTCAAGACATAATTTATATGGTGCACGTCCACATGCTCGTCACCTATTGTGTGTGTCACCTTCAAACAATTTATATCATACCAAATTTGGGGATTCATATCCTGAGAACCAAGTTTAGAAGTGTTACTTACCTCAAACTGTGTAATTCTTTACTCCGTTATACCTTTGCCTTGTGAATTGGTCTCTAAACGCCTCGAATCTAGCCACAGTTAATTCGATTCAGTCAATAAAATTTATTGAATTAATTCCATAAGAAAATACTAATTTTCCATAAAAATTCGAAATTTAGCTCAAAAATTGCCTGTGGGGCCCACGTCTCGGAATCCGATAAAACTCACAAAATCCAAACCCCCATTCAACCACGAGTCCCACCATACCAAAATTACTCAAATTCAACCACAACTCGGCCTTCAAATCCTCAATTAAAGTCTATAAATTTTTCTACTATTTTCAACCCAAAATACTAATTTGTTAGTAAAAACAACAACAGATTCATGTAATTTAACCAAAATTAAGTTAGAATCACTTACCCTAATCCATATGGTGAATATCACCTCAAAAATCGCTTCAATCCGAGCTCCATAGCTCCAAATATGTTAAAATGGCTGAAACCTCAAAATATATCTTCTGTCCAGGCATTTACTCTTTGCGATCGCGAAAAACCAATCGCGATCGCAAAGCACAAACTCTCAAACTCTTCCAGACAACCTCTGGTATAATGGTCATAACTTTTTGTACAAAACTCTAAATTGCAAATGGTTTACTATTCTTATAACTAGACATCAAGAGCTATAACTTTCATTTGTTGCTTATGTGCCAATTCCTTATAGATTGCTAGATATAAGCTTCCAAAGTCAGCCCTGTGCAATAAAGATTTCCAAACTTTTCTCAAATAGCCTATAGTGTATCTACCATAACCTTTTTTACACAACTCCAAATGACAAATGGTTTACTTTTCTGAAAACTACGCATCAAGGGGCTACAACTTTAATTTTTGGATCATCTCTAAATTCCTTATAGATTGCGAGATATAAGTTTCCAAAGTAGGGTTAGTGCAGCAAAGATTTTGTTCTACGCGATCGCGAAAGAGCTTCCGCGATTGCAATTCTCAAGGCCCCAAACTGATGTTTGCTCTTCGCGAACGCGACCCAATATTCGCGATCGCGATGCACACCTCTGTAGGCAGAAACCGGCAATTAAAAATGGCCTAGAATTGGTCCGAAACTACCCCGAAACTCACCCGAGCCTCTCGGGACCTCAACCAAATATACCAACAAGTCCTAAAACTTCATACGAACTTAGTCGAAGCCTCAAATCACATCAAACAATGCTAGAACCATGAATCGCATCTCAATTCAAGCTTAATGTATTTTGAACTTTCAAATTCTATATCTTGTTCCGAAATACATCAAATCAATTCGAAATGACTTTAAATTTTACACACAAGTCATAAATGACATAACGAAGCTATTCCAATTTTCAGAATCGGATTCCGACCTCAATATCAAAAAGTCAACTCCCCGGTCAAACTTCCCAAAAATTCAACTTTCGGCATTTCAAGCCTAATTCCACTACGGACCTCCAAATAATTTTCTGGACACGCTCCCAAGTCCAAAATCACCATACAGAGCTATTGGAATCATCAAAATTCTATTCCGGGATCATTTACACATAAGTCACCATCCGGTCAACTATTTCAACTTAAATATCCAACATGAAATTTTATTCTTCCAAGCTAACTCCGAAATATCTTAAAACCAAAACCGACAATTCACACAAGTCATAATACCTCGTAGCAAGTTATTCAAGACTTCATATAGTTGAAAGGAGTGTAAATGCTCAAAACGACCGGTCGGGTCATTACACGGTGAGATAGGGGTGGCTTGATACGTGTAGCTAGTAGGGAAACTACTAGAAGTCATGCGGTGTGATAAGAGTGGCTAAAACGCGGGAAGCTATTTTGGAAAAAATATTTTCTTTAAAATATAATGTGAAGGCTCCCGCGGTGATATAAGAAAATGAGATATTGTGAATTTATTTATGATTTGGGACTACGAGGCGGTACTTCGGGAGTGCCTTTGTTGATATTTCTTTATGGCTGCATTTTTCTTTGGTTATTTTGTATTTTCCTTAAAGTTGTAAATTTCTATTTTCTTTCTGCGAGGTATTATTTTCCCTTATTCTGTGTAGTTTAATTATGACATATTACTTACTTGATTCATTCCCATTATCATTTTATTCTTATTATATCGTTAAACTTTTCACCCCGTCATTTATTATTTTCAGTATGGTCTCGTCACTACTCTACCGAGGTTAGGCTTTGCACTTACTAGGTACCGTTGTGGTGTACTCATACTACGCTTCTGCATATTTTTTTGTGTAGATCCAGGTACTTCCTATCAGACCAGGCATCAGTGAACTAGCCGTATGCGGAGACTTCAAGGTACATCTGCCAGCGTCCGCAGACTTTGGAGTCCCTTTCTATCCTTATTATGTTGCTTTCCTTATTCTCTTTAGACCCTGATGTATAGAGACACTTAGAATAAATTCTTAGAAGCTTGTGACTTATTTCTACCGGGTTTTGGGAGTTGAAATTATTTGAATTGCAGTTTCATTTATTTCAGATTTCTATTATGTTATTCCGCATTGACAGACTTACCTAGTTTTAGAGATTATGTGCCATCACGACATCCTACGGAGAGAATTTGGGATCGTGATAAATTTATAGGATGACGTTGGCCGCATGCGTCTATCACATCTGGATTGAGAGGATCATAGGGTTTTCTAAGATAAACAAACAGATCACAAGAGCATTGTGAGGAAAATAATCCAAGAAGTTTTTCATAGAGGATTACAAAGGAGAAGACTTACTACAGAGCTTGGAAAATTGAACTGGTATCCTTCTTAATATAGTCTGCCTTGGACTTGTAGGTTAGGAGTGTTAGTCGTAATAGAAGCTAGCTTTGCACAATGCAGTTTGTTGGTAAACTAAGCTGCAGTTTTCTGTTCTCTTCTGGACATATTGCTATCTGGTAATAAAAAATTTTTATTTGCCAAAAAAAAAAAATGGTTTATTTGGATAGTTTTTCGGAGACCAAAAATGCTGACTTTTGTTGAAGTTGACCATAAAAAACTAATCAAAAAATAGAAAATAACTTTTCCAAAGTTTGATATAGTCTAAGACAAATTTTAAAAAAAACTTGTTACTTTGATTTCCCAAATAAACAAATTATGAAAGAATAAGAGAGATACGTCGATTGGCACATGCAAATCATTTTATACAAGTTTGATTTACAAGAAAAGAATTAATGTGCTATGATTGTTTAAATTTGACAATCGAATGTCAAATACCTAATTGAATAAAGTTAAAACAAAACTTTTGTTTCACTTTTTACCTAATTTTTTTGAATTTATTTTTAGAGCCAGCTGCGAAATTGACTTGGTGGCACCAATTAGGGGAAAAAAATTAATGAAAGGAAAGCCACAAGCTAAACTCTAAGAGAATAAATAAAAACAATATAAAAGTGTTGAAGTGTATGAACGGTATTCTGAAAGTTAAAAAAAGAATACCATTGATTCTCTTTGAATGGACTCAGATTTATATACCCCTCTATTTTTAGTCAGAGTTTTTTTGTTTATCTCTAGTTTTATAATAATATGTGTGGTTTAAATATGTATTTTTAATTTAAGTTGAAGAATATTTTGAACTTTTTGTTCCATCCAATGTGGAAGACCAAAACATATTACAACTGTACGTTTGACCTTAGATTTATTAACAGCTAGACGAAGAATACGATATGCTATAGGCCTATAGACTATAGTCATTGATTTTGCTTTATGGTATGGATAATTTGACTTGCTAAATTTTTTCCAAAAGGCAACTAAAACGCACGTTTATAAAACATAGAAGTACGGATATATTTTTTGGTTCTTCGAGCGTCTGTTCCGTATTGGGGTCCAATTAATTTGAATTTTCACTGCATAAAACTTATTAAAAAGAAAAATGCTTTTTACTAAAATGTTTTTCATTCCCAAAACTCGAATTCGATACTTTTGATTAAGGGTGGAGGATCCTATCTATTCCACCATAATTCTTGATCGTACAAAAGTACACATACATTAATAGTAGTGTGATTTCTATCCTTTCATTGATTCGATTTAAGTTTTTCAACCATAATTGACAACTTCTTGTCATTTAAGTTTCTAGTTCACATATGAAAAGATAGCGATGAAACTGTGACTTCATTTTATCTAAAATTAGAGACGTAAACTTATCGTTAGCTATACTACTACTTGATAATTGCTATGTATGCCTATATGATTTTCAGTAATATCAAGAAAACTAGAATAACTATATGTTTGCAGTACAATCTTACTTGCAATAAACAAAAGTAGAGAAGGTTCTGTCTTATTGTACGTAACAAATTTGTTGAATGATTTTTGAGAAATAAGTCAATGAATTTATGTAATTTTGTTTGATAATTACAGGAAAACAAGAGGCAGAATCATATAACCAAAATCTTAAAAGTTGATTGAAGAAAATTAATTAATTCTGATACATTAGACGTTTGAGCAGCAAATTATTTTACCGACAAGAAAAATAGGATTTCTCCATCATTAATCAAAAATCTCGAATTTGAATCCGATAATAAATGTTTTTGGCAAGGAGTATTTTTTCCTTTAGTGGACCTTACACTATGTGAATCTAAATGTATGTTTGACAAGAATAGCTTTATAAGGGTCTGATCTTTATATATTGTCTCAATTTTTTAATGTGTTTAGAAAGTAACCTCCGGACCCTTTACATTTATTTCTTGTCAAGAATTTCTCAAGCGAACTAGTAGATTTTATAATATATTTATTTTGCATATATTATTAATTGTTCATAAACTCTACCCTAGGGTTGTTTATCGGGCGGATCAAGCGGTTATTTACTCTTAACAGTTCGGCTTATCGGTTATCGGCTTTTAAATGTATTAATCCGCTAGCCACCCAATAAGATATCGGACGGATTGGTATCGGTTTAGCTATTATCGGGCGGTTTATCGGCCTAGTTCAATCTGCATTACAAAGGACTAATTTGGTCCTTCATGTTACAAACAGTTAGTTGTTACAGCAAAGAGTGTTTGTTGTGTTGTTTTTAACATGGCAATATAACAGTTAACACTTAACACTTCCTAACATGGCAATTACATTTGTCAAAGTGAGTCCAATATTGAAGAAACACTAGAGCTTGCACCAATTTAGGAGTTAATGAACTCCTACATGAATCAAGAAGACGTCCTCTTGTACTAAACACATATTTGGATGCCACACTTGAAACTGGAACAGCTTATCACGAGCCATCTCCGTAAGAACATGAAATTCTTTAGTGTCATCCTCAGTTTCTTCACCAAAATATTTATCTAACTCTGTTCTAGTATCCACACCTCCACTCCCAGTTTTACATTTTTTTAGAGCATGAGTGATTCTATAAGTCCTGTATTTTGGGTGCTTATTTGACTGCCAGAAAGCCCAAAAGTAGAAGTGTCCAATGAAGAACAATCTGAAGATGAAGCAAGCACGACGATGAAACAAGCACGACACCTTTTGAGCTGGACTTTACATACTCACTAAATAATGAAGTCATGTACTTCTTCACTTTTGCTTGTATAGTTTCCCCGGATCTTCACCAAACATCTTTACAAGTGCATAGCCAACTGATTCGAGCTTGTAACGTGGATCCAAAATACATGAGATGAAAATTATCTTGTTCATTTTTCCTATAGCACCCCAATATTTATAAAACTTTTCTTCCATCTCCTTTGCCATTTCACTTAAAACTGTATCTTCATTTGCTATCAATTGCTTCAAATAAACAGTGTTGATACCCAATTTTGCCCACATATTTTTCAAATACATATATACCTTCAAAATAATATATTTGCATCATTATTTAATTTACAAACCTATACAAGAATTTTTTATATTTTCTCCATAATATTTAGAGCTTTAAATTAATTTTTCTTATATTCTAATTATAGATAAAATCCTTTAAATTATTTTTGTGATGACTTAGTTGCCTAAAATAATTATTTAGCACCTATAATATATGTTTCAAATATTTTATTTCATTCCATATAATTACATTAGTATTTTAAGCTATTTATCTATTTTTGCAATAATGGCCTATATTCTATAAATAATTACGTTTATTATATTATTTATGCTAAAGTATCATTTTATATTTTTATAAGGTTGATTTATTATTTTTAAAATAGTTTTACAGCATAAATATTATTTTTACCATTTATTAGAAGTTTTAATAATTTATTTTTAATTACTTTTCAAAGGTATCAAGAGCTGGCCCAAAACAGGCTAATTTTCGGACCAAAATTTGGCCCAAACCATTAGCCCAACACCCCAATTACCCCAAGCCCAACACCAGCGACCTAATACCCTATACCCGTCCATTAACCCGACCCAGCTCTTTTAAAATTCTGGTTGTTGATCTCTAAGATCAACGGCCCACAATCAATCTCCCATTTTATTATCCTAACCCCTAACCCTAATCCCCATTCCTTCTTGAACCGCCGCCCTAAAATCCTCTCCCATCTCTCCCACAGAAACCCTAGCCGCCCTTTCAATTTTCTCTGAATCCATCTCAATCATGGATTCCTTCCATGATTATCTTGCCTTTTATGTGTTACCTCAGTATTATTTGCAGGACTATGGTGTTACATAGTACTTGCCCCAATTTTGGCAAGTACGAGTCCTCAAATCAGGCCATATGGTTCGATTTAGTGAGATTTTTGACCATCTGTGCTTTCCTTTTGAACTAGGGTTCGAGATTTTCCTTTATTCTTTACTGACTTACGATTGATACTGTTACCTTTCTCGTGTTTGACCGATTTTTCCTTATTTCTATTTAACCCACCGTATTTTCCTATTTTTACTTTTATTTGTCCTAAGGCTGACTTTAATTGATTTTCGTATGATATTTTCCTTATTCTCTGTTCAATCTATTGTATTTCCTTATCATAAATGTTATTTGCATGTTATTGTTCCTTATTCTCTGTTTAATTTACTGAACTTCCTATTCTATGTATTATTTACCCTAAATTGACTCTAATTGATTCTGCCGTGCCATATTTTCCTTATACTGCGTTTAATTTACTGTGTTTCCCTATTTCATGTGTCAAATCTGCTACTATATAAACCCCTCCTCTAAAACCCCTTGAACAGAACTTTTGAATATCCTGATCCCTGCTACTATTTTCACTACTCTCTTCTCTCACTCACTCACTCACTGTTACACTCGAACACTCTCTAAATTGTTGAACAACCTCCTCCGGTGCAAGCACTGCTCGGAGCCCATTCTCGAGGCTCTTGTGAACTCTGAAGTATCGGGGATTTGGGATTTTTGCTATTACACTCTTCATTCTTTGATTCTGCTACTGGTTAGTGTCTAAACTCTTGCAATGTTCAATTTCCCTCCTTTTTTTGCAATATGTATTTGGACTTGCATGAGCATAATTCAACTATGATAATATTCAATATTTTGATGTTAGTCTGTGTTAATTAAACGCATGAGGTAACCTATTATTTGTGTTATACTTCTCTATGATTCGCACTCTGTGATCTCTTGTCTTCTGAGATGGGTTCTGTACCCTGTAGAATCTTAACATGTTTAGTTTTGGACTTCAATAGTAGTCCACTTCAACATGAGCTTGACTATTGTGATTGTATGCTGTTAAGTTACCAATTTCTGCATATTGTGTTTAGATATTATCCTAACTCTATGGAAATCCCCCCTTTTACTTGAATAACCTTTTGGTACTGAGTTCTGTGTATATTGGAATGCTCTTTGTGTATTAGACTTAACTCAACGGAATGCTGCCCTAAAATGTGCTCTAAGCTTGTTTCATGCTATCCTGATTTTCTAAAAGACAAACTCTCTATTTTCCATTGACCAGGACTTTACTCCCACGCTAATACTTTTCCAGTATACCTTTGTTCATTTGCTATTCTATCCTTTCTATGATTATCAATATGTGTATCCCTCCATCATGGCTAAGTATTGATTAATATGGCATTAGGTTAGACTTAACTTAATTTAGGCCCTTAGGTTTAAACCAGTTCAACTTCATGCAACCTATGTATGTCTGCAAACCTGTTTCTTCTCCTAATTCCTTTGATGGTTGTCTATGTGGTACTTTGGCTATGTGAACCTTGCTGAATTTATTGGGCTACTTGACTAGTTGTGATGTATGCTCAGTCTGGATTTCTGTCCACTTTCTTAACTTGTTACTCTCATATTCTAAATTCCTATTCTTAGCTGGCTGAAAGCGAAGACTACCTAGGTTCTATTATTGGCCTCCCTAGTGTGAGCACTGCTCGGGGTCCAATTGAGGCCCTTGTGAACTCTGACATACTAGGGCATGGTCCTAGTCATTCCTTTAACCTCCAAAACTATCCCTAATAATCTACTTCCCTATCATGTATTATGCTCTATATTGGTTGTTCCAAGTGGTGCAACACTTGGTACTGTGGCTCATTGAAAGGGGTCTGAACTCCCCTATGTATCTGTGATCGTATGGTTCTTTACTGAAGGCCTAAAGTATGCTATGCCAGAAGTAATGAAGTCCTAGTAAGGTTGGGTATCTAGTTGTTTTATTTGGGCCTACTATAGGCATGTCTACTGTTATGTAATATTGTTACTTTATTCATTATTGGGCCTGTAATAATATTCTTTGTTTAAACCATTGGGGTTGTTAGTAAAAGGGGATGGGGTAGATCCTAATGTTAATATGCGATGGGTAAATAACATGCCTATAGGACTGAATGATATGTTTGTTATTTATGTCGCTCACTCTCTATGTACACTATAAAAATCATGGCATTAGGAGAAGACCACACTTGCGCTATTTGTCTACTAGCTAAGAATGAACTCAAATGCTTCAATTATCCTTGTTGCTACATGTTGTTAGAAAACCTACCCATAGGAAATAAATACCGTTGAACCTTCCTTTAATTTGCATTGCTGCAACTTATCCACTTGAGATCATGCCTATAGGACTCTAATCATTTCATTTGTTATTGCATCACATTGTTCACCTAGAGAACCTGCCTATTAGGTTAAAGTATAATAATAAAATTAGGTTCCCAAGTGCTAATCATTAGAATCATGTCTATAGGATACCACTATAACTGTTAATGACGCCTCCTCTCAACATTGTTCATCGCTCACTTATGCCATTATCAAGGGCATGAGTAATTCTGAGTGTCTCTCAATAAATTTCACTGTCTTTGTTATATAATCACCTAGGCGCAACATCTACAGGACTAATGACTGGGAATCTGCCATTTTAATAATCAGTGTGCAACACCCTTTATAATACTATCTCTAAACAACGCTGGTTACTGAAGCTGCTTGCATTCCTTGATGCCTTATCACATAGAAATCATGTCTATAGGGATTTAAATTCCTTAATTCTGAACTGTCTAACATGAAAAAACCTATTTTGCATGCATTTGTTGTTTAAGTGTGGAGGCTAACTTGAGCCCTTAACTGCCTATATGTGAGGTCCAGTGTGCTTTTTTGTATGTCGCTTAGTTTTAACATTTATGAGCAGCCTAAGTGAGGTCTAGAACCACCCAAAATAGAGGTACAATACCTCCTGGACCATAGGTATGGGATGTGTAGTGCACGCATAAGGTACGACTTATAATTGAATTAGTGTGCTTTAGGTAACAACTTTAACATAGTAATCGGGTAGCAGGAGATGATAGTCTGTGCCCACTGAATAATATGAGTAACACCATATCTTGAGGGAGTTACGAAATATTATTTATGTTGCACGGGATGATCCTTTAGGTTAAAAAACTTAGGACCCCCTCCTCTTTATATGTTGTTATTAGATCTAAATAGTTGTATCCCTATATTCGCACTAAGATTTGTATTAATCATGTTGTAATAAAGTTCTTTGACTTCTAAATTCCCTTTGTTTACTTGATCACCTAGCTTAATCATAATCCACATAATTTTAAGTTTGGTCGGGACCCACAGTTGTGGACCTCGAGGAGTGCCTAACACCTTCTCTTTGAGGTAACTTGAGCCTTTACCCGATCTTTGGTGGCGTTGACTAGTCAAACAGAGTTATTTTCATAATAGGTACCCTAGTGCACCTTTAAAAATCGTTAGGTGGCGACTCTTCTCCTTTAGCACTCTATCTCCCATTCTAAAAGGAGTTGTCACTTGTCGAAGCCTACGTTTCGCGAGAAAATGGGGTCGCGACAACATGGAGACTCTGCTGGGGATTTACACTTAGGCTCTTACCATAATGAACTTGGCTTATGTGGATTAGTTTTCTTTGTTATAAAACACACATTCCTTTTCCATTTTTATTTGTTAGATTTGCTATTACAAGAACATCCCTTTCCCGTTCACCTTTACTTGTTTAAAACCATTATAACATGCACATCCCTTCCCTTCTCCACCTTTATTTGCTTAAATTTGTTATAATATGCACATCCCTTTCTCTATTCGTCCTTAGTTTCTCTAACTGCTATTTATTAGCTATATCATGTCTTTCCCACCCCTACTCCCTTGCTTACTTTATTATATTCCCTATATTCCATGAACTAACTTCTTCTTTTATCTTTCTTTTTACGTCCTTTATGTTTTATCTTAATACTGCATTTATTGCTTTCACATATTTATCATGCAAATACTTGACAACGTGTTATTATTGCTGCATAAAGCATGCTCCACATCATATTCCACTCGTGCCCAACTAATACCATAGCGGCACTTGATGAGTGTCCGCGCTCTTCCAAAATTACCGTTTAAATTGGAAAGGCTTATTTGCGGTAAACTAATCGATCAGCGGTGCAGTCGACGTTTTCGTGCCTTTCCCTCTCACGTTGTCTACTTGAAAGTACTGGTCTAGACCCTTCTAGAAACCTCGCTCCAATATCAACTGTGCATGCATCATGCCAAACCTAGTATGGGTTAGAACGTTGTCCGCGTGACAATCCACTAAGATAAGCCTTGTCCAAAGCCCGACAGGATTTCTATAATCCCAATGGACACCATCACGTTATGTGCATTACTTGTAGAAAACATGCCGGTATGTTAATCATTAATGTGTAAATAGTCAGACCCGGAGGAGGAAATGGCTAATTCTATTTGTTTTGCAGAAAATGAGGCACGAAGTCCCCAGGTTCGGCATGGTTCAAAATATCCCACCTTTGCTGCTTGATTGGTGGAAGAGCCTTTCACCTAGTGACAAGAATCATTTGAAAAGGGTCCTCGGAAATTTACCTTCCTTATTGGACATTCGGCCAAATAACGCCTTGATTGAGGCCGCCACTATGTTTTAGGATGAGAAAAGAGTTATCTTCCGCTTTGGTGATGTAGAAATGACTCCTCTCTTAGAGGAAATAGGAGGCTTCACTAGGCTATCATGGGATAGTCTGGGTTTATTAGTACCAGAAAATCGCACTCCCCGCAGTTTTTTTAAAATGATGGGTTTCAAGAAAATGATGAGTTACTCTATCTGAAGGAGTCATACATACCATTTGAATTCCTTTATGAACGTTATGGGCATAGCAAGTCATATCGCGTTAACCATGATGAACTTGCCGTTACTTCTTTGGGTCGGACGCACCGCCGAGTTTTTGTGTTCATTTTCTGTTTCTTGGGGTTGCTGATATTTCCAATGAAATTGGGGAAGATCCACACTCGCTTAGCCATAGTCGCTAGGACTCTAATGGAAGGAATTGAGGGACAAACTTACACTATCATCCCCATGATCTTGGCCAAAATGTACCGAGCTCTACATCGATGCAAGCAGGGGTATGGGCACTTCGAGGGCTATAATATGTTACTGCAGGTTTGGTTATTAGAACATTTACAGAGACGTGAATATCGCCAAGAGCTTCTGCAACGACCATTGAATGACTACATAGCCTACCATCATCCAAAAAGAATGACATTTATCCTAGATAGGTTCACGCAACCTGGAAGTGCTGTGAGCTGGGTGCGTTTCTTCAGCAATTTGACTGACGAAAAGGTACATTGGATGTTCGAATGGTTCCCTAGAAGTGAGTTCATCATCAGGTCAAAAGAAACTACGTATTTAGTGTTGATCGGGTTAAAAAGAATCTATCCTTATGCTCCTATAAGGGTAATGAGGCAAGAGGGAAGAAAGCAGGTTATACCTCAGGTTTCTAACATGGTCCAGTACAAAGCAGACTTTAAAGGGAACATCATTCCGTTCAAGTTCAAGGCACAACATATGTGGAATCAAAAGGTCATTGTAGAAAAAGACACTATCGAGCCAGACAGGTATCATGTCGGCCATGTATACTTCTACCCATCATGGTTGGTAGATGATATAACGGGAGATGTCAAGCTAGGGATTAATCTAAAAAATAGAGTTATAGATGACGCTGCTGAAGCACAAGTCAAGTATAGGATGTTGTGCAAAAGGGTTTTCGAGTCTGAAGCTAGGCATTTGGAACAACACAAAGCGGGTATGGAAGCAATCAACTAATGGAAACAAATTTCTACTAAATCAATAGAAAGATTGGAATATTTTGAGCCAGGTTTATTGGTACTTGAGGGGAGGATGAGGAAGAGGCTCTCGGATTGTCAGAATACAGAAGGCAATGAGGGAGGGCATCTACCAAGGGCTTACCTATTATTGGACTACTTTTTTGATTAGTTTTAGATTTCGATTGTAATAAGGCAAATGCCATTAGTAATTTTCTTATTATTGTCGTTCATTTTCGCATTAATGAAATGATACAATTATTGGCATACATTTTCTCCAATTCTGTGTGTCGCTAAGGCCTACCTCGGGCACAATGAGGTCCCCCAAATTAGGACGCGAATCTGTTACATGATTTTGCAAAACATGTTCAATATTGCAAGCATTCTTTCAATATCCCTTACTGACTTGGTTAACTTTTTGTTTTTCTTTTCTTTTGTTTATTCCCATTCCCCAAAGGTTGGTTTGCGCATACTGGAATCATTCGCATATCACACTAGATCCATAGGTCCTCCACCTCCTCCTCCACCAAGTGATCCTAAAGGCAGAAGCAAAGGGAAAGGAAATATGTACGATTTAAGTAGTATCAGAAAGCGCAATGCATAGAACATTGAAACTTCGGACGGTCGAAATACTCCAACACAGAATGAATTAGTCCTACGTCTGGAATAGAAAATATTGGAGCTACAATGGGAACTTGAGCAGGTCCGAAACTTGGCAAACCTTTTCCTCACCCTAAACGTCCCCGACATTAACCAACAAAACACAAATGCCCAAAACCCGGCACCTCCCCAAAACACACAAAATCAAAATCCGCAAAATCCTCCTGCACCACATCAATACGCCAAACCTCCTCCACCGGTACCTACTTCTCAACAACACCATCACCACCCAACTCAATACCCACAAACAACCACATGCCACACCCCTCAGAATACACCATAACCTACTCTTGATCCGCAAAACTCAACCAATGACCACCATTATGTCCAGATTCCCATAGTCCAATAGTAGGTAAGCCCTATACATACCTGAATTTGCCGAGAAGGACCTGCTCATCAAGAACATGGTGGAAGAACTCAAGAAACTTACTGGTAGAGTTCAAAGTGTCGAAGGGGGCAAATGCATTTAGGGTTTGAATTATGAAGATTTGTGTATTCAACCAGATGTAGAACTGCCAGAAGGTTACAAATCTTCTAAGTTCAAAATGTTTGACAGGACTAGTGATCCGAAGGTGCACTTGAGAACGTATTGTGACAAACTTCTGGGAGTTGGAAAGGATGAAAAAATCCGCATGAAGCTGTTCATGAGGAGCCTCACCGCAGACGCCCTATCTTGGTACATCAATCAGAACCCAAAGAAATGGGTTAATTGGGTGAGCATGGCATCAGATTTCATGGATCAGTTCAGGTTTAACATAGAAAATGCACCAGACATTTTCTACATTCAGAATATCAAGAAGAAACCAACGAAAACTTTCTGCGAGTATTCTACTCTATGGAGGTCAGAAGCTGCAAAAGTAAAGTCAGCACTGAAAGAAGAATAGATGAATAAGTTCTTTGTCAGAGCAGGATCCACAATACTACGAAAGACTGATGGTTATTGAAAACCATAAATTTTCTAACATCATCAAATTGGGAGAAAGAATAAAAGAAGGGATCGAAAGAGGAATGGTGAAATTTTTTGAAGCACTCCACGCCACAAATAAAGCCTTACAGTCAGGAGGTATCTCCAAGAAGAAAGAAGTAGGTGCGGTGATGGTAGCCTAAGGTCCAAAGTCTCCCCTTACATACCAAACACTCCCACCCACATATCAGCCTTCACCTCCTAGATACCAACAACCTGCCGCCACTTACCATACTTATAACACCCAACCAACATACTACCACTAACCACCAACCCGCCAAAACTACCAAAAATCTAGATCGAATTTCGACCTCAGACCACCCAGACAATATACCCAAATTGTTGAACCCATAAACCAACTGTACGAGAGACTAAAGGCTTCCAGCTATGTCACTCCCATTCTCGCTGTTTCTATGGAAAACTCCTCCCAGTGGATTAATCCAAATAAGACATGTGCCTATCACTCAGCATGAAGGGTCATACTATTGATGAGTGTTGTACTTTGAAGGATAAGATTCAGACATTAATTGACACCAAAGTCATACAGGCAAAGGAGGTTGCACCCAATGTCCGTAACAATCCTCTCCCAGACCACATGGGGTGAAGGGGTAAACGTGATAGAGACCGATGAATAATGGGACTCAGAGGGGTCAATTGGACCTAAGCAAGAAGGGGATAACCCTGAAACATCTCCAGTCACTCTCACACCTATCGTGGTACAGACTCAGGCATCGATTGAAGTTAAGGTAGCCACACCAACTCCATTTGAGGTTGAGGTAACAACACCCTTCACCGTGATGGTGGCACCCAAGCCGTCCTTTATGTCTAATGCTATACCTTGGGATTATGTTGCGGAAGCAAGAAGGAAAGGAAAGGAAAAAAAAGAAGAAACAGGTGCAGCGTAAGGCATGACCATAACTGGTAGGGTTTATACACCCGAGCATTTGGGAGGAACAAGCAAAGAAGCCACCTATCATTGAGACTGGCCCAGATGATCTTTGGAGAAATGTGCAGGCGAGAGAGTATTCTGTGGTTGATCATATGAACAAAACCCCTGCTCAAATATCCATTTTATCACTGTTGCAAAACTCCAAGGCACATAAGAATGCCTTGATAAACGTGTTGAATAAAGCTTATGTACCAAATAACATCACAGTTAAGATATGGACAACATGGTAGGGCAAGTGTTAGAAAGCCACAAGATCACTTTTCATGAAGACGAGCTGCCACCAGAAGGACTAAGTCATAATAGGGCACTACATATCACCATGCAATTTGAGGACAAATTCATTGCTAGGGTCCTGATAGATGGGGGTTCGAGTCTCAACATCTGTCCACTAACTACTTTGAAAAGGTTGGGTAAAGGTCTGCACGAGATACGCCCAGGGAGTATGAATGTAAAAGCATTTGATGGGTCTCAAAGGTCCACAATTGGGGAGACCAACCTTAGCTTACAAGTAGGCTCGACCTGGTTCGATGTTGAGTTTCAAATATTGGATATATCTGCTACATACAATCTGTTTTTAGGGAGACCATGGATACATGCCGCTGGGGGCGTGGCTTCTACTCTACATCAGGCCGTGAAGTTTGAGTGGAACTATCAGGAAGTGATCATCCATGGGGACGAAGGTAATCTCATTTACACCAATCAAATTGTTCCAGTCGTCGAGAATAGAAGGAAGTTGGGTGGAGAAAAATACCATCGCGTCGAGCGCGTCAATGCAATTGAAAAAGACAAATAGTGGAGCAGTAAGATATAAGGCATATTGGCATAAATATGGTATGAACCTAGCAAGGGTCTCGGTAAGAATCTCCAGGGGATTACCAAACCGATACAGCTAAAGCGTCACAACATAAATTTTGGGCTTGGGTATGAATACACCTGGCATGAGTATTAGAATTGGTCGCTAGCGTGGCGTAGTCCTTATTACCCTCTAGAGCAGCCAGTACCACATTTGAGCCAGTCGTTTCATCAAGCTAACATGATGTGGGGGTCTGAAGAAGATGAAGCTATAACTGGCATAAGGAAGCTATTTCTGGATTACAAAGACATGGACTGCAGTGTGATAGTTGAAGAGGAGGAATAGGAGGAGGAGGAGGAGGAGGAAGACCTTATTATTTAGACAATGGAGAAGGGAGTTGTTCTCAAGAATTGGACTGGTGCGCCATCAAGGGCCCGTCGAGTTCCTGGCATTATTATTACCTATCTCGATGAACCTATGATTGTGACATATAACGAGACAACACAACATAAGTATAGTGATTCAAAAAATCTAGAAGAGGATATAATACCCGAGGAAATTATCAGATAAGTAGAAATTGTTAGATAGTGATTCAAAAGATCTTGAAAGAGTATGAGGATATTTTTGCATGGTCCTATGATAATATGACCGGTTTGAACACGTCCATAGTGGCTCATAAACTACCTACCAACCCTATGTGTCCACCTATAAAGAAGAAGCTCAAAAAGTTCAAACCAGATATGAGTTTGAGAATAAAGGAGGAAGTCACCAAGCAAATCAAAGCCAAGGTTCTCAGAGTGGTTAAATATCCGACCTGGTTAGCTAACATTGTGCCGGTTCCAAAGAAAGATGGGAAGGTCAGAGTGTGTGTCGACTATCAGGATTTAAACAAAGCAAGTCCCAAAGATGATTTCCCTTTTTCCCAATATACACATACTGATTGACAACTGTGCCAAGCATGAACTTCAATCATTTGTGGATTGATTCACGGGATATCATCAGATCTGGATGGATGAAGAGGATGCCGAAAAGACATCCTTTATTACACCATGGGGAGTATATTGTTACAAAATGATGCTGTTTGGCCTAAAGAATGCTGGAGCCACCTATATGAGGGCCATGACAACCATTTTCCACGACATCATACACAAGGAGATAGAGGTATACATGGATGACATCATCATCAAATCCAAGAGAAGCACAAATCTTATAGAAGATTTGAGGAAATTATTTGATCGACTTCGAAGGTACAACTTGAAACTGAATCTCGCAAAATGTGCCTTCGGAGTCCACGCTGGAAAGCTGTTAGGGTTCATCGTCAGCCACCGGGGAATTGAGCTAGACCTGTCAAAGGTTAAGGCTATCCAAGATTTTGCACCTCCGAAGAACAAGAAAGATGTGATGAGTTTCATAGGGCGTCTCAATTACATTAGCCGTTTTTATAGCACAATCAATTGTGATCTGCGAAGCTATTTTCAAAATGTTGAATAAAGACGATGCAACAAGTTGGACTGAAGAATGCTAGAAAGCCTTTGATAAGATCAAAGAATATTTATCCAAACCATCTATTCTGGTCCCACCAGAACCTTGGAGACCTCTGCTACTCTATTTATCTATACTAGATTGGGCTTTCGGATGTGTCTTGGGACAACACGATGAGACGGGAAGAAATGAACATGCCATATACTACCTGAGCAAGAAGTTCACACCCTACGAAGCACAATATTCTTTGGTGGAATGCACCTGCTGCGCTTTGACGTGGATAGCTCAAAAGTTGGGGTACTACTTCTGTGCCTATACCACATATCTCATATCAATGATGGATCCATTAAAATACATCTTCCATAAACCCATGCCCACGGAAAAGTTAGCAAAATGGCATATATTACTAAGTGAGTTCGACATCATCTATGTAACTCAGAAGGGTGTCAAGGGGCAAGCGTTGGCGGATCATTTGGCAGAAAATCCTGTAGACGGAGAGTACGAACAACTTAAAACATATTTTTCCAACGAAGAGGTATCATTCGTAGGAGAAGATATCACCGAAACCTATAATGGTTGGAAAATGTTCTTCGATGGAGTTGCAAATTTCAAAGGAGTGGGTATTGGAGAAGTTTTAGTATCAGATACAGGTCAACACTATCCATTATCTGCAAAGCTCAAGTTTCCATGTACCAACAATATGGAAGAATATGAGTCTTGCATCTTGGGACTCAAGTTGGCCATTGACATGAACGTTCAAGAATTGCTGGTAATTGGTGACTCAGATCTTTTGGTACATCAGGTTCTAGGAGAATGGGCTACAAAGAATACCAAAATACTGCCGTATTTGTACTATGTACAAGAATTGAAGAAGAGATTCACAAAGATAGAATTCAAACATGTTTCGAGAGTGCAGAATGAGTTCGCAGATGCATTGGTCACTCTATCTTCCATGATACAACACCCAGACAAGAATTCCATCGACCCTATCCCGGTAGGGATTCATAACCAACCAGCTTATTGTGCTCATGTCGAAGAAGAAATTAATGGAAATCCATGGTTCCATGACATCGAGGAATATTTGGCAAAAGGAGAATACCCGAAGCACACAAATCATACTCAGAAACGCACACTCCGAAGATTATCTAACCATTTCTTCCAAAGCGGAGGAATTCTGTATAGAAGCATTCCATATCTGAGGTTATTACGGTGTGTCGACGTCAAGGAAGCATCCAAATTGCTCGAAGAAATACATGCCGGAACTTGCAGACCACTCATGAACGAGTTTGGTTTAGCCAATAAGTTATTAATGGTAGGATATTTTTGGATGACTATGGAAACAGACTGCATCAGGTATGTCCAAAAGTGTCATCAATGCCAAGCACATGCTGATATGATATGGGTGCCACCCAATAAACTCAATTCAACAAGTGCACCTTGGCCTTTCTCCGCTTGGGGGATGGATTTCATCGGTCCAATCAAACCTACCGCTTCAAATGGGCACAGGTTCATTCTAGTGGCCATAGACTATTTCACAGAATGTGTTGAAGCTACATCTTATAAGGCTGTAACTAAGAAGGTCGTAGCAGATTTCGTTAAGGATCATATTGTATTTCGATTTGGGGTAACGGAGTCAATCATCACCGACAACGCCGCTAACCTTAACAGTGATTTGATGAGATCCATGTGTGGAACCTTCAAGATAAAGCATAAGAATTCCATAGCATATAGGACACAAATGAATGGAGTTGTGGAAGCCGCCAATAAGAACATCAAGAAGATACTAAGGAAGATGATAGATAATCACAAACAATGGAACGAGAAGTTGCCATTTGCCTTACTTGGATATCGCACCACGGTTTGCACATCAATCGGGCAGCTCCTTATTTACTGGTCTATGGTACTGAAGCCGTCATTCCCGCCGAAGTAGAAATTCCTTCTTTGAGAATCATACAAGTGGTTGAACTCAGTGATGCAGAATGGATACAAAGTCGTTAAGAACAAGTGGCTCTCATTGATGAAAAAAGGATGAACGTAGTATATCACGGTCAACTTTACCAGAACATAATGTCCAGAGCTTTCAATAAAAGGGTCAGGCCCAGACAATTCACACTAGGGCAGTTTGTGCTAAAGCGGATCTTCCCACATCAAGATGAAGCAAAAGGGAAATTTTCACCCAATTTTCAAGGGCCCTACATGGTTCACAGAGTACTAACAGGAGGAGCGCTCATACTTGCAGAAATGGACGGAGAAATTTGGCCAAAACCTATCAACTCGGACACAGTCAAGAGATACTATGTTTAGATTATTTACATTTCTTCATTCGATGTAACTGAACGACGCTTGACCTGATTCCCGTTTAAGAGGGGATACGTAGGCAGCCCTGTGGGTTCGGTCACATCTCAATAAAATCTTCATATTTGCCATGGTCAGAAACTGGGGCAGAATTTTGAGGAGGACCCTCAAAATTCTAAAGCAAATAAGTCACGATGCCTCTAGAATATGTCACAGTCATTGGTTCATCTAACTTATTTGATGTTGCATACTACTATATTTTTAAAATAACTACATTCATCAGATGCTCGCATATTTTTCAAAAACATTTATAAAAAACCAGATGCTACCTAGGGTAACTCAAAGAGGATGTCAAGACAGGATCAAAAGCAAAGCGAGAAGGCGAAAGCACAGACCAACCTTCCCCGCAGACTCACGATTTTGTTTCGGATACAGAACAATGAACATAACAAGAATATGCACAAATACATACACACGTAAGAACCACTACCTTTATAATGACAAAGTTGTCAAACGTGAACACATCTTCAGCTAAGAAATACTCTGCTATCACTCATTGTTTTCTCGCATAAGGCTAAGCACTACCTTTCTTTGCATGAGACTAAGCATTGTCTCTTCTTCTTGCATGAGGCTAAGCATTGCCTTCCAAATTGCATGAGGCTAAGCATTGCCTCCCAAATTGTATAAGGCTAAGCATTGCCTTTCTTCGCATGAGACTAAGCATTGTCTCTTCTTCTTGCATGGGGCTAAGCATTGCCTCCCAAATTGCATAAGGCTAAGCAGTGCCTTTCCCCGCATGAGACTAAGCATTGTCTCTTCTTCTTGAATGAGGCTAAGCATTGCCTCCCTAATTGTATAAGGCTAAGCACTGCCTTTCCCTGCATGAGACTAAGCATCGTCTCCTATTTGCATAAGGCTAAGCCCTGCCTCTCCAATTGCATAAGATTAAGCACTGCCTTTCTTTGCACGAGGCTAAGACTAGTCTCCTCTCCTAGAATAAGGCTAAGCATTTCCTTCCCTTGCATCGAGACTAAGCACTGTCTCCTCTTCTTGCTCGAGGCTGAGCACGACCTCCCTAATTGCATAAGGCTAAGCATTGCATTCCCTTGCATCGAGACTAAGCATTGTCTCCTCTTCTTGCATGAGGCTAAGCATTGCCTCCTCTTCTTGCATGAGGCTAAGCACTGCCTCCTCAATTTTCTAAGGCTAGGCATTGCCTTTTCCTTGCATAAGACCAAATGCTATCTCCACCACGCCATTTAAAACCTAGCACTATCCTCTATTCGCCTGGGGCTAAACACTGCCTTAATCTTATACAAGACTAAGCTCTGTCTTGTTTTACTTTGCATACGACCGACCATCATATCTTTGCATCTCATAGGCTGAAATATCGCCATTTTGTCCAAAGGCATCATAGTCCGAAGGCATCATCCTGATAGTCGGAAGACACCATTCCATGGCCTGAGGATCTCTCAATATTGCACATCATTATTCAAAAGGTGTCATGGTTTAGAGGCACCATTTTCATGTCCCGAGGACATCATTTCATGGCATGTGAATCCCATATCACATGATTCACGGCCCAGGACGTCATGGCCTAAGGACATTATCGTCACCGTCCAAAGATAACTTTCATGGTCCAAAGAGAATTTGCATCATGTTTAATCCATATATACTTGCATGCATCGTGTTTTAAGTTTTGCAGGTAATCCAGGAAGCAACCGTTCTCCTAACGGGAACAATCTTCGCTCCGGTTTCCGTTCAACGATCACATCCTGCAATTACTTCAAATGCAACCAATCACCATCAGTTACCCACTCTTACTTGATAACCGTTCAGATACTCGATTTGAGACACATCCATAACGTTTCATATTCGCATTCACGATTTCATATAAACTCATCCGATATTGTCTTACCCAAAAGAACCCTTTCCGAAACATACAACCATTCCTATAACAATTCCATTGGTTCAATTCACCGATGGATCCAGAACTACACACAACCTGATTCACGTAACACCAGGGATATGTAGGCAACTCAGGAACCAGGGTTCGGCCCCAATTTTTTCAAATCATATTATCCCTCGTTCAATTTGGTCAAAATCGGTCATCATTTTCTTTACCCGACTACTCTTTCATTAGTCCCTGGTAAAGAATGGCAGTTGTTGATACCCAATTTTGCCCTCATATTTTCCAAATACATATATACTTTTAAAATAGCATATTTGCATCATTATTTAGTTTATAAACCTATACAAACATTTTCTATAATTTCTCAATAATATTTAGAGCTTTAAATTAAATTTTCTTATATTCTAATTATATATAAAATCCTTTAAATTATTTTTGTGATGGCTTAGTTGCCTAAAATAATTGTTTTGCACCTATAATATATGTTTCAAATATTTTATTTTATTCCATATAATTACATTAGCATTTTTAAGCTATTTATCTAATTTTGAATAATGACCTATATTCTACAAATAATTGCGTTTATTATATTATTTATGCCAAAGTATCATTTTATATTTTTATAAGGTTGGGTTATTATTTTTAAAATAGTTTTACAGTATAAATATTATATTTACTATTTATTAGAAGTTTTAATAATTTATCTTTAATTAATTTTCAAGGGTTTCAAGAGCTGGGCCAAAGCAGGCTAATTTTCGGACCAAATTTTGGTCCAAACCATTAGCCCAACACCCCAATTACCCCAAGCCTAACACCAACGACCCAATACCCTATACCCGTCCATTAACCCGACCCAGAGCTTTTAAAATCCTGGCCGTTGATCTCTAAGATCAACGACACACAATCAATCCCCCATTTTATTATCCTAATCCTTAACCCTAATCCCCATTCCCTCTTGAACCACCGCCCTATAATCCTCTCCCCTCTCTTCCACTGAAACCCTAGCCGCCCTTTCAATTTTCTCTGAATCCATCTCAATCATGGATTCCTTCCATGATTCTCTTGCCTTTTATGTGTTACCTCAGTATTATTTGCAAGACTATGGTGTTACATAGTACTTGCCCCAATTTTGGCAAGTACCACTCCTCAAATCGGATTCCACCGCCTTCAACTTTTGAGATTTAGACGATATTTTGTCTATATGCACTCACTATCAGGCTATATGGTCCGATTCAGTGAGATTTTCGAGCATCTGTGCTTTCTTTTTGAACTAGGGTTCGAGATTTTCCTTTATTCTTTACTGATTTTCGATTGATACTCTTCCCTTTCTCGTGTTTGACCGATATTTTCCTTATTTCTGTTTAACCCACCGTATTTCCCTATTTTTAGTTTTATTTTCCCTAAGACTGACTTTAATTTATTTTTGTATGATATTTTCCTTATTCTCTGTTCAATCTATTGTATTCCCTTGTTTTAAGTATTATTTGCATGTTACTTTTCCTTATTCTCCGTTTAATTTACTGAACTTCCTATTCTATGTATTATTTGACCTAAATTGACTCTAATTGATTCTCGCATGCCATATATTCCTTATTATGTGTTTAATTTATCATATTTCCCAATTTTATGTGTTAAATCTGCTATTATATAAACTCTTACCCTAAAACCCCTTGAACGAGCCTTTTGAATATCTTGATCCATGTTACTGTTTTCACTACTCTCTTCTCACACTCACTCACTCACTCATTCACTCACTCACTCACTCACTATTAGACTCGAACACTCTCTAAATTATTCAACAACCTCCTCCTGTGCAAGCACTACTCAAAGCCCATTCTCGAGGCTCTAGTGAACTCTGAAGCATCGGGGATTTGGAGATTTTGCTATTACACTCTTCATTCTTTAATTCTGCTACTGGTTAGTGTCTAAACTCTTGCAATGTTCAATTTCCCTCCTTCTTTAGCAATATGTATTTGGACTTGCATGAGCATGATTCAACTATGATAATGTTCAACATTTTGATATCAATCTATGTTAATTAAATGCATGAGGTAACTTACTGTATGTGTTATGCTTCTATATGATTCGCACTTTGTGATCTCTTGTCTTCTGAGATGGATTTTGTACCCTGTAGCATTTTAACATGTTTAGTTTTGGACTTCAATAGCAGTCCACATCAACATGAGCTTGACTATTGTGATTGTATGCTGTTAAGTTAGCAATTTCTGCATATTGTGTTTAGATATTACCCTAACTCTATGGAAATCCCCCCTTTTACTTGAATGAACCTTTTGGTACTGAGTTTTGTGTATATTAGAATGCTCTTTGTATATTAGCCTTAACTTTACGGAATACTGCCCTAAAATCTGCTCTAAACTTGTTTCATGCTATCTTGATTTTCTAAAAGACAAACACTCTATTTTCTATTGACTAGGACTTTACTCCCATGCTAATACTTTTCCAGTATGCCTTGGTTCATTTGCTATTCTATCCTTTCTGTGATTATCAATGTGTGTACCCCTCCATCATGGCTAAATATTGATTAATATGGTATTAGGTTAGACGTAACTTAATTTAGGCCCTTAGGTTTCAACCATTTCAACTTCATGTAACCTATGTATGTCTGCAAACCTGTTTCTTCTCCTAATTCCTATGATGGTTGTCTATGTGATACTTTGGCTATGTGAACCTTGCTGAATTTACTGGGCTACTTGACCAGTTGTGCTGTATGCTCAGTCTGGTGATTTCTGTCCACTCTCCTTACTTGCTACATTGATATTCTAAATTCTTATTCTTAGCCGGCTGAAAGCCAAGGCTACCCAGGTTCTATTGTTGGCCTCCCTAGTGTGAGCACAGTTCGGGGTCCAATTGAGGCCCTTGTGAACTCTAACACACTAGGGCTTGGTCCTAGTCATTCCTTTAACCTCCAAAACTATCCCTAATACTCTACTTCCCTATCATGTATTGTGTTCTATATTGGTTGTTCCAAGTGGTGCAACACTTGGTACTGTGGCTCATTGAAAGGGATTTGAATTCCCCTATGGATCTATGATCGTATGGTTCTTAATTGAAGTCCTAAAGTATGCTATGCCAGAAGTAATGAAGTCCTAGTAAGGCTGGGTATCTAGTTATTTTATTTGGGCATACTATATGCATGTCTACTGTTATGTAATATTGTTACTTTATTCATTATTGGGCCTGTAATAATATCCTTTGTATAAATGATTGGGGTTGTTAGTAAAAGGGGATGGGGTAGATCCTTATGTTAATATGCGATGGGTAAATAACATGCCTATAAGACTGAATGATATCTTTGCTATATATGTCGCTCACTCTCAATGCACACTATAGAAATCATGCCATTAGGAGAAGAACACACTTATGCTATTTGTCTACTAGCTAAGCATGAACTCAAATGCTTCAATTATCCTTGTTGCTACATGTTGTTAGAAAACCTACCCATAGGAAATAAATACTGTTGAACCTTCCTTTAATTTGCATTGCTGTAACTTATCCACTTGAGATCATGCCTATAGGACTCTAATCATTTTATTTGTTATTGCATCACATTGTTCAACTAGAGAACCTGCCTATTAGGTTAAAGTATAATAATAAAATCAAGTTCCCAAGTGCTAATCATTAGAATCATGTCTATAGGATACCACTGTTCTCCTTAATAACTGTTAATGACGCACCCTCTCAACATTGTTCATCACTCACTTAGGCCATTATCAAGGGCATGAGTAATTCTGAGTTTCTCTCGATAGATTTCACTATCTTTGTTACATAATCACCTAGGCGCAACATCTACATGACTAATGACTAGGAATCTGCCATTTCAATAATCAGTGTGCAACACCCTTTATAATCTTGTCTATGAACAACCCTGGTTCCTTAAACCGCTTGTATGCCTTGATGCCTTATCACATAGAAATCATGTCTATCGGGATTTAAGTTCCTTAATTCTGAACTGCCTAACATGAAAAACCTGTTTTGCGTGCATTTGTTGTTTAAGTGTGGAGGCTAACTTGAGTCCTTAATTGCTTCATGTTGTTAGAAAACCTACCCATAGGAAATAAATACCGTTGAACCTTCCTTTAATTTGCATTGTTGCAACTTATCCACTTGAGATCATGCCTATAGGACTCTAATCAATTTATTTGTTATTGCATCACATTGTTCACCTAGAGAACCTGCCTATTAGGTTAAAGTATAATAATAAAATCAAGTTCCCAAGTGCTAATCATTAGAATCATGTCTATAGGATACCACTGTTCTTTTTAATAACTGTTAATGACGCACCCTCTCAACATTGTTCATCACTCACTTAGGCCATTATCAAGGGCATGAGTAATTCTGAGTTTCTCTCGATAGATTTCACTATCTTTTTTACATAATTACCTAGGCGCAACATCTACATGACTAATGACTAGGAATCTGCCATTTCAATAATCAGTGTGCAACACCCTTTACAATCTTGTCTATGAACAACCCTGGTTCCTTAAACTGCTTGTATGCCTTGATGCCTTATCACATAGAAATCATTTCTATAGGGATTTAAGTTCCTTAATTCTGAACTGCCTAACATGAAAAACCTGTTTAGCGTGCATTTTTGGTTTAAGTGTGGAGGCTAACTTGAGCCATTAACTGCTTATATATGAGGTCCAATGTGCTTTTTTGTATGTCACTTAATTTTAATATTTCTGATCAGCCTAAGTGAGGTCTAGAACCACCCAAAATAGAGGTCCAATACCTCCTGGACCATAGGTATAGGACATGTAGTGCACGCGTAAGGTACGACTTATAATTGAATTAGTGCGCTTTAGGTAACAACTTTAACATAGTAATCGGGTAGTAGGAGATGATAGTTTGTGAACGCTGAATAATACGAGTAACACCCCATATTGAGGGAGTTATGAAGTATTATTTATGTTGTACTGGGTGATCTTTTAGGCTAAAACACTTAGGACCCCCTCCTCTTTATATGTTGTTATTAGATCTAAATAGTTGTATCCTTATATTCACACTAAGATCTGTATTAATCATGTTGTAATAAAGTTCTTTGACTTCTGAATTCCCTTTGTTTACTTGATCACCTAGCTTAATTATAATCCATATAATTTTAAGTTTGGCTGGGACCCACTGTTGTGGACTTCGAGGAGTGCCTAACACCTTCTCTTTGAGGTAACTTGAGTCCTTACCCGATCTTTGGTGGCGTTGACTAGTCAAACAGAGTTATTTGCATAATAGGTGCCCTACCACACCTTTAAAAATCATTAGGTGGCGACTCTTCTCCTTTAGCACTCTATCTCCCATTCTAAAAGGAGTTGTCACGTGTCAAAGCCCAATTTTCGCGAGAAAAATAGGGTCGCGACAAACAACAACCGCACAAATTTCAAGAAAATAAATATTCAATATAACATAACATGATCTAGATATTTTCAAAGTAAGAAGATAGAAGATTTCAAGAAACTTTGTAATTCGTTTTACATTCTCCCAATCACTACTCAAAAGTTCACCTGTAGGAATTCCAACTTCAATATAAGAATGCTCAAGATAATATCTCAAGCCAATTTCACTAGAAGCATAATGTGAAAATACACTTTCAAATTCAACATCCCTACGCAACATCAAGTAGGTGGAATTCCATCTAGTGTGGAACACCAAAGCATAAAGTTTTTATTACAATTGAGTTATTCATCATCAAAACATTCTTGAAACCTCTTCAACCTCGCACGAGATTGTCTAACATATCTCACTGTATGCCTAACACGTTCAATAGACACTGGAGATTCTTTTAAACCATCCTGGACCACAAGATTCATGATGTGAGCCATACATCTCACGTGAATGTGATTACCGTTCATCAAATTAGTTCCCATTTTTGTTAATTGCTTAGACAATTCTTTTACTGTCACATCATTTGAGCTTGCATTATCAATTGTGACAGTGAAGATCTTATTTATACCCACTCACATAAGCACCTACCAATACCATTTTCCATATCTTCACCTTTATGACTAATAATAGGACAAAAATTAATTATTCTCTTATGCATATTCCATTCACTATCAATCTAATGGGCTGTGATACATATGTAATTGATTCTTTATATAGAAATCTAAATTAGTGGCAATACATAATCTTTGTTTTGTTTCTATAAAAGACCTCTTCAACTTTTACTTTTCTTCCTTAAAGAGATCAAAACAATACTAGTTACAGTACTACGAGAAGGGATCCGAAAATAAGGTTGCGCCACTTTTATAAAGTCTCTAAAATCTTCTTTCTCAACAAAGATGAAAGGAAGCTCGTCAACTTTTACCATACGACATAATGCCTTCCTACAATCTTCTTGGTAAAATTTCCAAGTAACAATAGCTACGTCACCCTGACTACCGCCGAACAAATTGAAAGCCTAAATTTGATTATTTTTTATCTACAATAGTAGTAGGACACTTAAACATATGAAAAAGAAGTATCGACGTACCGTCTTTGGTCTTAAAATAATACTCAATAAAGCAATAGTCACATCTTGTCGATTACCCTAACTGTATGGAAATCCCCCCTTTTACTTGAATGAACCTTTTGGTACTGAGTTTTGTGTATATTAGAATGCTCTTTGTATATTAGCCTTAACTCTATGGAATGCTGCCCTAAAATCTGCTCTAAACTTGTTTTATGCTATCTTGATTTTCTAAAAGACAAACACTCTATTTTCTATTGACTAGGACTTTACTCACATGCTAATACTTTTCCAGTATGCCTTGGTTCATTTGCTATTCTATCCTTTCTGTGATTATCAATGTGTGTACCCCTCCATCATGGCTAAATATTGATTAATATGGTATTAAGTTAGACGTAACTTAATTTAGGCCCTTATGTTTCAACCATTTCCACTTCATGTAACATATGTATGTCTGCAAACCTGTTTCTTCTCCTAATTCCTATGATGGTTGTCTATGTGATACTTTGGCTATGTGAACCTTGCTGAATTTACTGGGCTACTTGACCAGTTGTGCTGTATGCTCAGTCTGGTGATTTCTGTCCACTCTCCTTACTTGCTACATTGATATTCTAAATTCTTATTATTAGCCGGCTGAAAGCCAAGGCTACCCAGGTTCTATTGTTGGCCTCCCTAGTGTGAGCACAGTTCGGGGTCCAATTGAGGCCCTTGTGAACTCTAACACACTAGGGCTTGGTCCTAGTCATTCCTTTAACCTCCAAAACTATCCCTAATACTCTACTTCCCTATCATGTATTGTGTTCTATATTGGTTGTTCCAAGTGGTGCAACACTTGGTACTGTGGCTCATTGAAAGGGGTTTGAACCCCCCTATGGATCTATGATCGTATGGTTCTTTATTGAAGTCCTAAAGTATGCTATGCCAGAAGTAATGAAGTCCTAGTAAGGCTGGGTATCTAGTTATTTTATTTGGGCATACTATATGCATGTCTACTGTTATGTAATATTGTTACTTTATTCATTATTGGGCCTGTAATAATATCCTTTGTATAAATGATTGGGGTTGTTAGTAAAAGGGGATGGGGTAGATCCTTATGTTAATATGCGATGGGTAAATAACATGCCTATAAGACTGAATGATATCTTTGCTATATATGTCGCTCACTCTCAATGCACACTATAGAAATCCTGCCATTAGGAGAAGCACACACTTGTGCTATTTGTCTACTAGCTAAGCATGAACTCAAATGCTTCAATTATCCTTGTTGCTACATGTTGTTAGAAAACCTACCCATAGGAAATAAATACTGTTGAACCTTCCTTTAATTTGCATTGCTGTAACTTATCCACTTGAGATCATGCCTATAGGACTCTAATCATTTTATTTGTTATTGCATCACATTGTTCAACTAGAGAACCTGCCTATTAGGTTAAAGTATAATAATAAAATCAAGTTCCCAAGTGCTAATCATTAGAATCATGTCTATAGGATACCACTGTTCTCCTTAATAACTGTTAATGACGCACCCTCTCAACATTGTTCATCACTCACTTAGGCCATTATCAAGGGCATGAGTAATTCTGAGTTTCTCTCGATAGATTTCACTATCTTTGTTACATAATCACCTAGGCGCAACATCTACATGACTAATGACTAGGAATCTGCCATTTCAATAATCAGTGTGCAACACCCTTTACAATCTTGTCTATGAACAACCCTGGTTCCTTAAACTGCTTGTATGACTTGATGCCTTATCACATAGAAATCATGTCTATAGGGATTTAAGTTCCTTAATTCTGAACTGCCTAACATGAAAAAACTGTTTTGCGTGCATTTGTTGTTTAAGTGTGGAGGCTAACTTGAGTCCTTAATTGCTTATATATGAGGTCCAATGTGCTTTTTTGTATGCCGCTTAGTTTTAATATTTCTGATCAGCCTAAGTGAGGTCTAGAACTACCCAAAATAGAGGTCCAATACCTCCTGGACCATAGGTATAGGACAGGTAGTGCACGCGTAAGGTACGACTTATAATTGAATTAGTGCGCTTTAGGTAACAACTTTAACATAGTAATCGGGTAGTAGGAGATGATAGTTTGTGTCCGCTGAATAATATGAGTAACACCCCATATTGAGGGAGTTACGAAGTATTATTTATGTTGCACTGGGTGTTCTTTTAGGCTAAAACACTTAGGACCCCCTCCTCTTTATATGTTGTTATTAGATCTAAATAGTTGTATCCTTATATTCGCACTAAGATCTGTATTAATCATGTTGTAATAAAGTTCTTTGACTTCTGAATTCCCTTTGTTTACTTGATCACCTAGCTTAATTGTAATCCATATAATTTTAAGTTTGGCTGGGACCCACTGTTGTGGACTTCGAGGAGTGCCTAACACCTTCTCTTTGAGGTAACTTGAGTCCTTACCCGATCTTTGGTGGCGTTGACTAGTCAAACAGAGTTATTTGCATAATAGGTGCCCTAACGCACCTTTAAAAATTATTAGGTGGCGACTCTTCTCCTTTAGCACTCTATCTCCCATTCTAAAAAGGAGTTGTCACGTGTCAAAGCCCGCTTTTCGTGAGAAAAATAGGGTCGCGACAAACAACAAAAGGACAAATTTCAAGAAAATACATATTCAATATAACATAACATGATCCAGATATTTTCAAAGTAAGAAGATAGAAGATTTCAAGAAACTTTGTAATTCGTTTTACATTCTCCTAATCACTACTCAAAAGTTCACCTGTAGGAATTCCAACTTCAATATAAGAATGCTCAAGATAATATCTCAAGCCAATTTCACTAGAAGCATAATGTGAAAATACACTTTCAAATTCAACAGCCCTACGCAACATCAAGTAGGTGGAATTCCATCTAGGGTGGAACACCAAAGCATAAAGTTTTTATTACAATTGAGTTATTCATCATAAAGATATTCTTGAAACCTCTTCAACCTCGCACGAGATTGTCTAACATATCTCACTGCATGCCTAACACGTTCAATAGACACTGGATATTCTTTTAAACCACCCTGGACCACAAGATTCATCATGTGAGCCATACATCTCAAGTGAATGTGATTACCGTTCATCAAATTAGTTCCCATTTTTGTTAATTGCTTAGACAATTCTTTTACTGTCACATCATTTGAGCTTGCATTATCAATTGTGACAATGAAGATCTTATTTATCTCCCACTCACGTAAGCACCTACCAATACCATTTGCCATATCTTCACCTTTATGACTAACAATAGGCCAAAAATTAATTATTCTCTTATGCATATTCCATTCACTATCAATCTAATGGGCTGTGATACATATGTAATTGATTCTTTATATAGAAATCTAAATTGGTGGCAATACATAATCTTTATTTTGTTTCTATAAAAGACCTCTTCAACTTTTACTTTTCTTCCTTAAAAAGATCGAAACAATACTAGTTTCAGTACTACGAGAAGGGATCCGAAAATAAGGTTGCGCCACTTTCATAAAGTCTCTAAAATCTTCTTTCTCAACAAAGATGAAAGGAAGCTCGTCAACTTTTACCATACGACAAAATGCCTTCCTACACTCTTCTTGATAAAATTTCCAAGTAACAATAGCTACGTCACCTTGACTACCGCCGAACAAATTGAAAGCCTAAATTTGATTGTTTTTTATCAACAATAGCAGCAGGACACTTAAACATATGAAAAAGAAGTGTCGACGTACCGTCTTTAGTCTTAAAATAATACTCAATAAAGAAATAGTCACATCTTGCTTTTGTACTCCCTTCGAAAATAATAATTTCTGTAAAATGATCCCACATAATATACCTTTTTTTTCCTTTTTTGGTTATATTTGACCCTGTTATTTCAGCTTGACTTATTGCACTTGAATTAGAAGTCCCACTTTCACCCATCACCTTATCACTTTGTATATTTTCAGCCATGCTATGATTCATTGCAACAAGAAAAGAAAATAAATGAATATGAATGACAAAAAAAGCAACAACCTTTTTGATGTCGAAGAAGTGTTTTTCATTTAGAACTGAATCGAAATTGAACTAGAAAGTAAATTTACTTCTAGACAAAGTATGACTAGGAAAATGGCATTCTCCTGCCACGAAATCTCTCTTTTAATCCTCAGAATAATTTTTATATTTCCCCATATTTGTGACATAGATTTGGTCTATTTTATCAATAGCAGAACTAAAGATTCGACCATAAAGTAAATATTCGAAAATAAGAAGAAAGAAACTTACCATTTGCTGGTCTGGCTATGGCTGTAAGCCCATAACTAGGGTAATGAGATCTGGTTCTGAGAATTGTGTTGAGATTATGAGAGGCGATGCGAGACGACGAGAGGGAGAGGTGAGACTCGAGAGGCTTGATCAGTGGGTTATTATTTCTTATGAGATCTTAGGGAAGTTAGGAATTTTTTATGTTAGGGTATCTATATTCTAATAGAGTCATAGTGTAATACTGATTACTAGTCTAGTACCGGGTAAGTGTAAGTGACAGAGGGATTTTTATAATTTAATACATATATGGATAAGAATTATATATATATATATATATATATATATATATATATATATATATATATATATATATATATTAACGGGTTAACGGTTTATCCGATAAGAAAATTGAATAATCCGCCCCCAAACCAATAAGCCGTTAATAATAAAATTTCAATTCGTTTCCCATCCGTTAAATCGATAACCCGTTACCAATGAGCCATTAAACCACTTTTACGATTCAGTTTTCGGTTTCAGTTCGGTTTTGAACACCCCTACTCTACCTGATTGATATGACTTTGTGATTATTCAATTGTTCAACGAACAATATTATATTAGCTTAACTTTGTGTTATTTTCATCCAAACTGCGTATTTATTAAATTATTCACAAACTCTACTCGTTTGGCTTGATTTTGTGCTTATTTAATTGTTCACCAAACTCTATTAGATTAATGTGACTTTTTGTTATCTGCAATCAACCTATTTGTTAAATTGTTCATCAAAGTCTACCCGATTGCATAATTTGTCTGTGTTGTTTGACAAAATATATTTTGAATTTGCAATTTTAATTTCAATCAAACCACCCCAAGTCTGCTCTAAATGATCTCAAATTACATAAATGGTTTTTAATCACCAATTTAGTCAAATAACACCCAAAATTAAGAAGACTCACATTGTTTTTTCCAACACTTTCAAAGGATAACAATATTTGTCACGACCCAAAATCCACTAGAGGTCGTGATGGCACCTAACATCGCCGCCAGGAAAGCTAACATTGAATATTTAACTTAATACTCATTTTAGTATTTTTGAAATCATAATTTTCATCAATTAAAAAATAAGAAATAGAATTTACAGGGTTATGGATAATGTTTTCACAACTACAATAAAGGACAACCCATAGGCACCCCCAAAACCCGGTGTCACAAGTGCATGAGCATCAACACTACGAAATGAAAAAAAAATACAACATCTGTCTGAGATACAAATTACACAGGAGAATACAAATAATTATGAGGGAGACTTTACAGGCTACGGATCGTAACATGAAATGCAGCTCACGGTAAGTCCCTGCATGTAACGATCTGACTTGTTATTTAAAAAAATTATGTCCCATTCAGTGACTAAAGGTCTCGATCAGCTTCGTAATATGCATTATGACCCGCGGGTGTGGTCGAGTTTGGTATTCGGAAGATTTCGAATTAAATTATAAGAACAATTCTTATTTGGAAGCTAAAATGAAAAGACTTGACCGAAGAGTTGACTTTTGAGTAAATGGCTCCAAAATGGAATTTTGATGATGTCAATAGCTTCGTATGGTGATTTCAGACTTAGGCGTATGTCCGGATTTGGATTTGGAGGTCCGTAGGACAATTCGACGCATTTTGACGAAAGTTGGAAAATAGAAGATTTTTGGAAAGTTCGACCGAAGGTTGATTTTTTATAACGAGGTCGGATTTTCATTCCAGAAATTTGAATAGCTCCATAACGTCATTTATGACTCGCGTGCAAAATTTGAAGTCATTCCGGATTGATTTGATACGTTTCGAGACAAAATATAGAAGTTTGAAAGATTTGAAAACTCATAATTCGATTCGATGCACGATTCGTAATTTCGTTGTTGTTTGACGAGAATTGAAGCCTCGACTAAGTTTGTATTGTGTTTTGCGACATGTTTGTATAATTGGTTAAGGTCCCGAGGGCCTCGGATGAGTTCCGGATGGTTAACAGATTGATTTTTGGACTTGAAGGAACTGTTGGAAGGCTGATGTTGGTGTTTTTGCTTCTGCAGAAGCCTCATTGTAGAAGTGACCTCACATAAGCGACGTTGGGCAGCCTGGGCAGATATCACAGGTGCTATGCATGTTCCGCACCTGCGGGACCACATAAGCGGAGGGTGGATCTCAGAAGCGACGAGAGTCGCACATGCGCATGTGGCCTAGCTTCTACGATTGCGCAGAAGCGGAAATTTCTCAGTATGTGCAAGCTTTGTGTCTGGGCAGTGATCATCGCAGAAGCGCATTTTGTATCGCAAAAGCGAGACCGCAGATGTGAAATTCTTTCCACAGAAGCGGTTATGGATAGAAACATTAAGGACCAAAATTGGTCATTTTGCCATTTTCGATTGGGGTTTTTGGAGCTCGGTTTTGGGGTGATTTTGGAGGAGTTCTTCATGAATTTGACTTGGGTAAGTGTTCTATATCCTAAAGTGATTATATTTCATGAAGCTATGATTATATTCATCGTTTAATTCGAGTTTAATGGAGGAAATTGAGATTTTTGTAAAAACGGAAATTCAAGATTTGGAGGACGATTTGATATTGGAATTCGATAAAATTGGTATGGTTGAACTCGTATCAGAATGGGTGTTCAGATTTTGTACAAATTATGTCGGGTTCCGACTTTTGGTTGACTTTTTGAATATGGAATTTTAAATCGACGTTTTATTATCCGGAATTATTTCCGATGAATTTTAATGAAGTTATACAATTAATTTGGATAGATTCGAGCCGTCTGGAGGTCAATTCAAGCAAGAAGGATATTTTAGAATATTGACCTAACTTCAAAAAGGTAAGTATCTTGCCTAATCTTGAGTGTACGCGAGGTGACGAGTACGTACTCGGGTTTATATGTGCAAAATTTATTGGATTAAAGTCTTAGGCATTATTGTGTAGTAAATTCGATAATTTTTGGCATTTATTAAATCGTCTATTTGCCATGCCTAAATCTTTGTTTGTCGAATTTTCTATTTATATGACAATTTGATGTGTTTATCACTTGAATAATTATGTGAATTTTCGTGAGTTTGTTGATTTGATATTTCCTGGAAATAATTATATTATGGATTTTTTATCTACAAATAATTAATTAAATAAGTTTAAAGTGAGGCATTAATACAATTATCAAGAATTTGGATTAATGAAGGCGTTGCCCTATACTGAGTATTTTCCATCTCTGTTGATTGTTTTGAGGTTTTATATACGTTGTATGGAGCCTAGGGTTATTTTGAGAAATTTATTGATTTACTATATCATTAGAATTAGTTGTGGTCATTGGCAAATTGCCTTTTGGAATTGAGTGTGTTGTGTTGTCGTGATAATATTCCGTGTAAATTATTGTGTGATTTAAGTTATTATTATGATGATATAAGGGTGGCATTGCACTGTTGATATTATGTGGGTACAAGGGTGGCACTTTACTGTGGTTATGTATGTTGGGATATTATCTGGGCGAAGTAATAAGGGTGGCTATTATACAGAGCGATAAGAGTGGTTATTGATATTGTAAGGGCGGGGGGACAAGGGATGCTATTATAGGAGTGATAAGGGAGGATATAGGAGAGATAAGGGTGGATAGTCTCAAGGATTATATGTGATGATGGGGGATTATTGTGCTGGTGATTTTTATGTGATGTTGTGATTTTCCTTGTGTTTATCCTTATGTCTTGTGCAACTAGTCTTGTTGTTTTGGTAAACTTGATAATAGCCTGATCTATGTTGGAATTGTGAGACTGTGGCTATTGCCGGGCAGGTAATGTTATATGGGATTGGTTTGCACGCCGCAACATATATGAAATGTGGGCACGAGGTGTAGGGGAAACTATGATGGTTTTATTATTGGCACGTGAATTATCCGTGCAGATGTGATATGAAAAGTAGGCACAAGGTGACGGGGAAATATGATGATTTAATTATGGGCACGAAGTGCCGAGGAAATATGAGAGTGGGCTGAAACCCGTGTTACGAAAAATATGAAAGTAGGCTGAAACCCGTATTACGAAAAATATGAAAGTAGGCTGAAACCCGTATTTTTATAATTTTGAAATAAGGCATCACATGAAGACTTTTATTCGAAAGATATTTATTTGAAAGAATTATACTTGAAATAGATTTATTTGAAGAAATTATATTTGAAAGAGTTATATTTGAAAGATATTTATTTGAACGGAGTATATTCGAAACATGTTTATTGGAAAGTATTATATCCTGAAGATTATTATTTAAAAAATATATATCCAAAAGATTTATATTTAAAGGACTTGATTAATTGGTTGTACTTGTGTTCATTATTTGTTGAGCAATGTTTATGGTGTCCTTGTTATTCTGTTGTGTATATCTCTGGTTAATTATTGTTGCCATAATTATTATTTGTTTCCTATTATTTTTGTATACTATATTGCACCGCTTATTAGACTAGTGAGTATCTTGACTGTACATCGTCACTACTCCACTGAGGTTAGACTTAATACTTAATGGGTACCGATTGTGGTGTACTCATACTACACTTCTTCACATTTTTGTGTAGAGCCAGGTATTGGAGATATCGAACTCGGACATAGTTAGAGTATGATCGCAAGGATTCAAGGTAGAGTTGTTGGGTCGTCGTAGTCCCTTGGAATCTTTCCATTTTTTTGTACTGTTAATTATTAATCAAACAGTATTGAGTATTCTATCCTTGATATCATTTCATGTATTCAGTTAGAGTTCGTGACTCAGTATTACCAGTCTTGGAAAGTTGTTTGTAATTATTTCCGCTATTGGTTTCGATTATTTAAAAAATATATATATACTGTCTTGAATTAAAATTATAATTGGCTTACATAGTCTTAGAGACTAAGTGCCATTACGACGCATGTGGTGGGATTTTGGGTCGTGACAAGTTGGTATCAGAGCTCTAGGTTCATAGGTTCTACAAGTCACGAACGAGTCTTGCGGATTGGTACGGAGATGTCTGTACTTATCTTTGAGAGGATAAAGAACTGTTAGGAAATTTCCACTTCTTTCATTCCTCTCGTACATATTTGTTAATTATGGAATTTGAGCCTTTGTATCTCTATTCTCTCACAGATGGTGAGGACACGTACTACTAGGTCAGCTGAGCAGACACCCACGCATACTGCTAGGGCCGCACGAGGTTAGGACCGAGGTAGAGGCCGAGGAAGGGCACGTGTCACTGCTAGGACACCTGTTAGGGCATCAGTTGAAGAGCCGCCAGTAGCTCCACTTGGGGGACAGGTACCAGAAGCACCTGTTTTTACCCCCGGACTTCAGGAGACTTTAGCACAGTTCTTGAATATGTTTGGTACATTAACTCAAGCAGGATTGATCTCTGTTTCACCAAATATTTCACAAATTGGGGGAGTAACTCAAACTCCTAGCGCCCGTACTCCAGAGCAGCGAGTTCACATTGGTCCGATTTAGGGTGTAGTACCGGTACAACCTGTTCTTCCGGTTCAGCCTGAGGTCAGGCCAGAGGCATCAGAAGAAGAACAAAAGAGACTTGAGAGGTTTAAGAGGTATAATCCGCCTATTTTTAATGGCACGGCTTCAGAGGATGCCCAAGGATTTCTAAAAAAGTGTCACCATATTCTCCGCACCATGGGTAATGTGGAAGTGAGCGGAGTTTACTTTACTACATTTTAGTTGTCAGGCGCAGCGTATCAGTGGTGGCAAGTTTATGAAGAAGGTAGACCAGCTGATGCAATGCCACCAACTTGGGCTCAATTTTCAGAGATATTTTTGAAAGAGTTTGTTCCCCAGACTCTTCGGGATGCGTGGCGCACAAAGTTTGAACGATTGCGTCAGGACACCATGATAGTGTCAGAATATACTATCAAGTTAAGTGAGTTGGCCCGTCATGCACCTATCTTGGTTCCTACAGTTAGAGAGCGAGTTCGCAGATTCATTGAAGGGCTCGATTATGATTTTAAAATATGTATGGCTCAAGAGTTGCAGACTGACATTCCATTTCAGCAAGTAGTAGAGACTGCCAGAATGTTAGAATATGCTCGAAGTGAGGAAAATGAGTCTAAGGAGGCCAAAAGATCTCGAAACTCTGGAGGATTTAGTGGATTCTACTCTACAACTATGACTCAATATGGCGGAAACTTGGGCAGTCGTTCAGCCCGGTCTGCAATTCAGAGTTCTCGTAGTGGTCTAGTTAATACGTTTAGTGCATCACATGTACAAGGTTCTTACAGTGGTTATTCTAGTTATCCGGTACAAACTCAGTATGAGAAGTCGTGCCCGCATAGGGGTTGTTATGAGTTTGGTGATACTAGGAACATCATGAGAAATTGTCCTACACTTGGGAGGGGTGGATTTCATCAGAACACTTAGGCTACGAGTTTTATTCCAGTTAATACTCCACGTGCACAGCCAGTTAGAGGTGGAGGACATACAGGTAGAGGGAGCCCTAGAGGGAGATGCCCAACCGATTGATACATTTTCTATGGTGTGGATGAGGCCACTACACCAGATGGTGTCGTTACAGGTATGATCCTGATTTGTTATAACATGATATTTTTCCCTAATTTAATTCGGTCCTGAATATTGAGGTGAGTCTTCCTATTATGCTCCACTTATGGGTGAGCTTTGGAATTTTGTGACCCACTTATATGTTTATCCATGTTGGGAGGTTTGATGATGTTAGTCCGTGTCTATCATTTTTATTTTTGTACACCATTGAGGGATATAGGTCCAAAAGTGACTTTTTATTTCTCACTATAGTGGGTTTTGATGTGATTTCGAAATAATTGATTTCAATTTTATGAATTATATGCCCTATTGGAATGGGGGTTCATTATGTGTTGTGAAAATTGTTTACGAAATTTATTGAAAAGAAGAAAGAAAGGAAATTGAAATTTTCAGTTGGCACAATGTGCAAAATACTTGTGATTCGGAGTTGAGGATGAGATCCTCGTATTTTTATATGATGTGAATATTTAAATTGGGCTACAAGCCATGGTGGAAGTTATATAAGGACGAGGTCCTTGTGGTGAAAAAGATTTATGAGTTTAAATTCTCCCTTTGAAAAAGATTAAGGGAGTCATGCCTGTTAGGCTTATTTAATAATTTTGTATGTATTTTATGTGGATATTTAGCCATATTCGTACTATAAATATTGAGTTTTAACCTTTGAGATGAGTGCCCAGGTGGCGTTAATTATGACTCGACGATTCGGGTAAATAATTATGAGGTTTTCATGTTCCTCAAATCGTTCTCAGTATTGTGAAGGTTTGAAACAAGGCTTGAACTGAGATTAGATTAATTGATGGTGCTATAATTGATTATGGGTCTATGTATGATGTGCTACGTTATGTGGTTGTGCCATGCAAGTGTAGGCACGAGTTTCTATAACCGGTTGAGACTAATACAGTATATTGATGTGAAAAATAATCAGGCCTTTTGGAAATGCTTGGAGTGTAAGAAATTTGGTTTTAATGTTTATAACATGGCGTCTTCAGATCCATATTAAATTTACGGTGACGTAGAATCACTCGCAAGTATGTGCGTAATAATACATTTAGTAAATTAAGTCCTCAGAAAGATTCTTGGCACATTTGAGGACGAACGTATGTTTAAGAGGGGGAGAATGTAACAACCTGACTTGTCATTTTAAGAATTTACGCCCCGTTCAAAGATCTCAAGAAAATTCATAATATGCATTATGACCCGCGGGTGTGGTCGAGTTTGGTTTTCGGAAGATTCAGACTTAAATTGAAAGAACAATTCTTATTTAGAAGCTAAATGAAAAGAGTTGACCAAAGAGTTGACTTTTGAGCAAACGGATCCGAAATGGAATTTTGATGATGTCAATATCTTCGTATGGTGATTTCAGACTTAGACATACGTCTGGATTTGGATTTGGAGGTCTAAAGGACAATTCGACGTATTTTGGCGAAAGTTGGAAAATAGAAGATTTTTGGAAAGTTCGAGCGAAGATTGAATTTTTGATAACGAAGTCGGATTTCGATTAAGTAAATATGAAAAGCTCCATTACATAATTTATGACTCGTGTGCAAAATTTGAAGCCATTCCGGATTGATTAGATACATTTCGACGCAAAATATAGAAGTTGGAATATTTGAAAACTCATAATTCGATTCGATGCACGATCCGTAATGTCGCCGTTGTTTGACGTGGTTTGACGCCTCGACTAAGTTTGTATTATATTTTGGGACATGTTGGTATAATTGGTTAAGGTCCCGAGGGCCTCTGGTGAGTTCCGGATGGTTAACGAATTGCTTTTTGGACTTGAAGGAACTACCGAAAGGCTGCTGCTGGTATTTTCGCAACTGTGGAAGCCACATCACATAAGCGACCTCGCAGAAGTGACGTTGGGAAGCCTTAGCAGAGGTCGCAGTTGCGATGCATATTCCGCACCTGCGGGAGCGCATAAGCGGAGGGTGGACCGCAAAAGCGACCAGAGACGCAGGTGCGCATGTGGCCTAGCTTCTGCGATTGCGCAGAAGTGGAAATTTCTCCGCAGGTGCGAGCTTTGTGGCTGAGCAGTGATCATCACAGAAGCGTATTTTGTCTCGCAAAAGCGAGACCGCAAAAGTTGTTCTGGATAGAAACATTAAGGACCAAAATTGATCATTTTGCCATTTTCGATTGGGGTTTTTGGGCTCGGTTTTGGGGTGATTTTGGAGGAGTTCTTCACGACTTTGACTTGGGTAAGTGTTCTATATCCTAAAGTGATTATATTTGATGAATCTATGGTTATATTCATCATTTTATTCGAGTTTAATGGAGGAAATTGAGATTTTTGTAAAAACTTTTCAAAAACGGAAATTCAAGATTTGGGGGATGATTTGTTATTGGAATTCGATAAAATTGGTATAGTTGAACTCGCATCGGAATGGGTGTCAGATTTCGTAAAACTTATGTCGGGTTCCGAGAAGCGGTCCCCGCGTTGACTTTTGGTTGACTCTTTGAATACAAAATTTTAAATCGACGTTTTATTATCCGTAATTACTTTCGATGAATTTTAATGAATTTATACAATTAATTTGGATAGATTCGAGCCGTCTAGAGGTCAATTCAAGCAAGAACACTATTTTGGAATATCGGCCTAACTTAAAAAAGGTAAGTACCTTGTCTAACCTTGAGTAGAGGAATTTCCTCTTAAGCATCGAGTCATATGTGCCATTTGTGAAATGTGAAAAGCCGTGTACGCGAGGCGACGAGTACGTACTCGGTCTTATATGTGTAAAAATTATTGGATGAAAGTCTTAGGAATTATTGTGTAGTAAATTGGATAATTGTTGGCATTTATTAAATCCTCTATTTGCCATGCCTAAATCCTTGTTTGTCGAATTTGTTTTTATATGACAATTTGATGTGATTGTCACTTGAATAATTATGTGAATTTTCGTGAGTTTGTTGATTTGATATTTCCTGAAAATAACTATATTATGGATTTTTCATTTGCAAATAATTAATTAAATAAGTTTAAACTAAGGCGTTAATATAATTATCAAGAATTTGGATTAATGAAGGTATTGCCTTATACTGAGTATTTTCCATCTTCGTTGATTGTTTTGAGGTTTTATATACGTTGTGTGGATCCTTGGGCTATTTTGAGATATTTATTGATTTACTATATCATTAGAATTAGTTGTGGTCATTGGGAAAATTATGATAGGAATTGAGTGTGTTGTGTTGTCGTGATAATATTCCGTGTAAATTGTTGGTGATTTAAGTTATTATTATGAGGATATAAGGGTGGCATTTCACTGTTGATATTATGTGGGTATAAGGGTGGTACTTCACAGTGGTTATGTGTGTTGGGATATTATCTGGGCGGAGCGATAAGGGTGGTTATTATACGGAGCAATAAGGGTGGTTGTTGATATTGTAAGGGCGGAGGGATAAGGGAGGCTATTATAGGAGTGATAAAGGTGGCTATAGGAAAGATAAGGGTGGCTAGTGTCAAGGATTATATGTGATGATGGGGTATTATTGTGTTGGTGATTTTTATGTGATGTTGTGATTTTCCTTGTGTTTATCCTTATATCTTGTGCAACTTGTCTTGTTATTTCGGTAAACTTGATTATTGGAATTGTGGTAAACTGTTATTTCGGTAAACTTGATAATAGCCTGATCTATGTTTGAATTGTGAGCCTGTGGCTATTGCTGGGCAGGTAATGTTATATGGGATCGGGTTGCACGCCGCAACAGATATAAAATGTGGGCACAAGGTGCCAGAGAAAATATGATATTTTTATTATTGGCACGTGAACTGCCCGTGCAGATGTGATATGAAAAGTGGGCACGAGGTGTCGGGAAAATATGATGATTTAATTATGGGCACGAAGTACTGTGAAAATATGAGTGGGCTGAGACCCGCATTACAAAAAATATGAAAGTGGGCTGAGACCCTTCTTTTTATGATTTTCAAATAAGGCGTCACAGGATGACTTTTATTCGAAAGATATTTATTTGAAAGAATTATATTTGAAAGAGATTTATTTGAAGAATTATATTTGAAGGATGTTTATTTGAAGAAATTTAAACTTGAAAGATATTTATTTGAAGGGAGTATATTCGAAACATGTTTATTGGAAAATATTATATCCTAAAGGTTATTATTATTTGAAAAAACATATAGGCAAAAGATTTATATGTGAAATACTTGATTTATTGGTTGTACTTGTATTCATTATTTGTTGAGCAATATTTATGGTGTCCTTGTTGCCCTGTTGTATATATCACTAGTTGATTATTGTTACCATTATTGTTATTTATTTCCTATTATTTTTGTATACTATATTGCACGGGTTATTAGACTAGTGAGTATCTTGACTTGTCACGACCCAATTTCCCCTCCGTGTGACGTCGTGACGGCACCTAGTCTCTACAACTAGGTAAGCCTAACATTTTGCGGAATAATGAAATAAAAATAGAAATTTAACCAACTATTCAAAAAATACACATCTATCCCAAAACCCGGAACATCGTGAATCACAAACTACAGTAGGAAAATCTAGTATCTCTATATATCAGAGTCTATCAAAAGAAAATACATAAGATAATGGACATGGGGAAGAGTAGAAGGGGACTCCGAGGTCTGTGAACACGGCAGATATACCTTGAAATCTCCAAAGTTGTCCCGGCTCACTGATAGTGCAGTTGATAAGGAATACGTGGATCTGCACACCAAAAACATGTGCAGAAGAGTAGCATGAATACACCACAATCAGTACTCAGTAAGTGCCAAGCCTAACCTCGTTAGAGTAGTGACGAGGTCAGGTCCGGCCCCTACTGAAATATGATAATAAAGCAAGACAAGAATGAAATATCGCGGTAAAATAAAGACTGAAATTTAATAAGAAAGAATTCATAGAAGGTAACAACTCAATACATAGAAATACAACAGGGGATCTCCCGAGATATCGTCTCGTAGTCCCAAACTTAAATGTGCAGGGGGGATCTCCCGGAATACCGTTCCGTAGTCCCAAAGTAAATATCCAAAATAGGGGAAATCTCCCGGAATACTGTTCCGTAGTCCCAAAATAAATATGCAAGATATGGGAGATCTCCCGGAATACCGTTCCATAGTCCCAACCTAAATGTGCAGTACAAGAGGGGATCTCCAGAATACTGTTCAGTAGTCCCAAAGTAAATATGTAGTACATGGGGATCTCCCGGAATACCGTTCCATAGTCCCAAAGTAAATATGTAGTACAGAGGGATCTCCCAAAATACCGTTCTGTAGTCCCAAAGTAAATATGCAGCACAAACAATAGAAATACAACTACATCACGAAATCTTATGATTTAGACTAAGTACCAGTCAAGGAAGAAGCTGAAAATTCACTAAGCATGCTGCACAGAATTCACATAAGCAATTAAAACACGTAGACATGTTGTATTATACTAAACAGGATAGCTACACACATTGGAATAACTCAGTTAAGAATGAAAAATAGATTAATACTCATTAAAGTGGTATAACTCAAAATAAAAGGAAAACATGTTGTTGCTCAGTAAGAAAAATCGGGTTTTTCCATAACTAGAACGTGTACGTACTCGTCACCTCACGTACACGATACTCACATATCCCAATAGTTCCAAATCATAAGGTGAATTTCCCCCACACAAAGTTAGACAAGCCACTTACATCGAGTCAAGCTCAATCAATCCGTAAGAATGCCATTTCCTCGATTATCCGACTCTGAATGGCCCTCTAGCCAAACACAATTGCATATCATAAATACAACTATAGTAGATTAATCTAATTAATGAAATTAGATTTTAATAAAAATTCCGAAATCCGTCCTAAAAGGTTGACTCGGGCCCACGTCTCGGAATCGGGTAAAAATCACAAAATCCGAAAGCCCATTCACTCACGAGTCTAACCATATCAAACTTTCCAAATCCCTAGCTTCCAACTCCCAATTTTCATCTTAAATACACACTAACTAGGTGGGAAAATAAATAAAGAAGCAAGATTATTGATAAAAAATAAGCACATGGGACATACCTCAAGAAACACCTCAAAAATGCTCTCAAGAAATCGCCAAACCCGAGCTCAAAATGTTGAAAATGAGCAAAAATCACGGACCTTTGCATTTAAGTGTTATGTCCAGAAATTTCGCACCTACGGACTCTCTGTCGCATCTGCGGAAATTCCATCGCAGGTGCGGATTCCACTTAGAATCCTAGGTTCCTCTCCCGCGGCTCTGCGACCGCATCTGCGCCTATCGCAGGTGCAGAAATGCATCGCACCTGCGGCTTTTCCTTGCACCTGGCCCTGCTGCCCGTATCTGCGACTCTCGCAAGTGCATGAAAATCTTTGCACCTGTGGCTCCTGCCCAGCTCCTTCTTGGACACATCTGTGACTCCTTCTTTGCACATGCGATCCCGCACCTGCGGTCTCCCCTCCGCATGTGCGAAAATACCAGAAACCAGAAAAACCTTTAGCAACTACCCTAAGTCCAAATTCAATCCGTTAAGCATCCGAAAGACAGTCGAGGCCCCCAGGGCCTCAACCAAATATACCAACAAGTCCTAAAACACTATAATTATTTAGTCGAGCCCTAAAATAACATCAAACAACTATAAATTCACAAATTATCCTCCGATTCAAACTTAAAGAACTTGAAACTTCCAAATTCGACAACTGATGCCGAAACTAACCAACCCATGTCCGATTGACACCAAATTTTGCACACAAGTCATATTCAACATTACTGACCTACTCCAACTTCCGGAATTGGAATTCGACCCCAATATCAAAATTTTCACTACCGATCCAAATCTCCAAAAATTCGACTTTCGCCATTTCGAGCCTAAATAAGCTACAAACCTCCAAAACACAATCCAGACACTCTCCTAAGTCCAAAATTACCCAACGGAGATAACAGAACCGGTGAAACTCCATTCCGAAGTTGTCTTCACACAGTTCCGACTACGGTCAAAATCCTAAGACTTAAGCTTTCGTTTAGGGACTAAGTGTCCCAAATCACTCCAAAAACCAAAAAGAAACCTCCCAGCAAGTCACAATAGTAGCAATAGATATGGGAGAAGTAGTAAATCAGGGATCGGGGCTATTACTCTCAAAATGACCGTTCGGGTCGTTACATCCTCCCCCTCTTAAAACCAATCGTTTGTCCTCGAACGAGCATAGATACATACCTGAAGTGGTGAAAAGATGTTGATAACGGCTGCGCATATACTACTCGGTCTCCCAAATCACCTCCTCGACCTGCTGCCCCTTCCACTGAACCTTCACAGAAGCAATGTTCTATGACCTTAGCTTTCTGACCTGCCTGTCTAAAATAGCCATTGGCTCCTCAACATAAGATAGATCCTTGTCCTATTGGACTGAGCTGAAATCCAACATATGAGATGGATCGCCGTGATACTTCCGGAGCATAGAAACATGGAATACCGGATGAACTCTTGCTAGAGTGGGAGGCAAGGCAAGCACATAAGCAATCTCCCCAACTCGCCGCAACACCTCAAATGGACCAATGAACCTTGGGCTCATCTTTCCCTTCTCTCCAAACCTCATAACGCCCTTCATAGGCGAAACCCGGAGCAAGACTCACTCTTCAACCATGAATGCCACATCGCGAACCTTCTGATCCGCATAACTCTGTTGTCTGGACTGGGCTGTGCGAAATCTATCCTGACTCACCTTAACCTTTTCCAAGGCATCCTGAACCAAATCCGCACCCAATAATTTGGCCCCGCCAGGCTTGAACAAACCCACTGGGGACCGACACTGCCTACCATACAAAGCCTCATACGGTTCCATCTAAGTGCTGGACTGATATTGTTGTAAGCAAACTCCGTAAGTGGCAAGAATTGGTACCAAGCACCCCCAAAATCTATCACACACATACAGAGCATATCTTCTAATATCTGAATAATGCGCTCGGACTGCCGGTCCGTCTGAGGGTAAAATGTTGTGCTCAACTCAACCCGAATACCCAACTCATGTTGTACAACTCTCCAGAACCGTGATGTAAACTGCGTACCCCAGTCAGAGATAATAGATACCGGTAAGCCATGAAGCCTGACAATCTCACGGATGTAGATTCGAGCTATCTGCTCGAAAGAATAGGTAGTCATTACATAAATGAAATGAGCTGACTTGGTCAGCCTATCCACAATCACCTAAACTACATCAAACCTCCGCTGATTCTGTGGGAGTCCAACAATGAAATCCATAGTGATCCGCTCCCATTTCCAATTCGGAATCTCCAATTTCTAAAGCAACCCACCTGGTCGTTGATGCTCATACTTCACCTGCTGGCAATTTAGGCACCGAGCCACATACTCCACTATGTCCTTCTTCATTCTCCTCCACCAGTAATGCTGCCTCAATTCATGATACATCTTCGCAGCACCCAGATGAATAGAGTACTGTAAACTATGAGCTACCGCGAACTGTGAGCCTCCTGAAGAATCAACTCACGCAAACCATCTATATTTGGCACACATAGCCTGCCCTGCATCCTCAATGCACTATCATCTCCAAAAGTGACCTCCTTAGCATCACCGTGCTGGACCGTTTCCTTAAGGACAAACATATGGGGGTCATCATACTAACGCTCCCTGATATGATCATAAAGAGAAGACTGATAGACCACACAAGCTGATACTCGACTCGGCTCAAAAATATCTAATCTCACAAACTGGATGGCTAAGGCCTGAACATCCAACGTCATGTGCCTCTTTGCTGATGGTAGATATGCTAAGCTCCCCAAACTCTCTTCCCGGCGACTCAAAGCATTGGCCACCACATTGGCCTTCCCAGGGTGGTACATAATAGTGATATCATAATCCTTATGTAGCTCCAACCACCTCCTCTAATGCAAATTAAGATCCTTTTGGTTAAACAGATACTGCAAACTCCGGTGATCGGCGTAAATCTCATAAGGAACACCATACAGATAATGCCGCCAAATCTTCAAGGCATGAACAATAGATGCTAACTCAAGGTCATGGACAAGATTGTTCTTTTCATGCACCTTCAGCTATCTGGACGCGTAGGAAATCACCCTGCATCAACACCGCGCTGAGACCAATCCGCGATGCATCACAATATACAGTAAAAGATCCCCAACATGTAGGCAATACTAATAATGGGGCTGTAGTCAAAGCTATCTTGAGCTTTTGAAAGTTCTCCTTACATTCTTCTGTCCACCTGAACGGAGCACCCTTCTCAGTCAACCTGGTCATAGGTGCTACAATAGATGAGAATCCCTCTACAAAGCGACGGTAATACCCCGCCAACCAAGAAAACTTCGGATCTCGGTAGCTGAGGACGGTCTGGGCCAACTCTACACTGCTTCAATCTTCTTCGATCCACATGGATCCCCTCACTCGATACTATATGACCCAAGAATGCCACTGAGTCTAGCCAAAACTCACACTTTGAAAGTTTTGCATATAACTTCTTTTGTCTCAAGGTCTGAAGTGCAGTCCTCAAGTGCTGCTCATGATCTTCCCGAGTCCAAGAGTACACCAGAATGTCGTCAATAAACACAATGACGAATGAGTTAAGATAAGGTGATACACTAGGCCGAATGAAGCCCTTATCAAGCAACTCCTGTAACTGCTCCATCAACTCAGGAAGAGCCATACGATATGGAGGAATAGAGATGGGCTGAGTGTCTGGCAACAAATCAATGCCAAAATCAATATCTCTGTCGGGCGGCATGCCTAGAAGATCAGCTGGAAACCCATATGGAAAGTCCCTCACTACTGGAACTGACTCCACTATAGGGGTATCAATACTGACGTCTCTCACATAAGCTAGATACACGTCACACCCCTTCTCAACCATTCGTTTAGCTTTAAGAAATGAAATAACTCTGTTGGAAGTATACTCTAAGGTACCTATCCACTCTAATTGCGGAAATCCTAGCATAGCCGTGTCACGGTCTTATCGTGACAATCAAGAATAGCATAATGGGGCGACAACCAGTCCATGCCCAAGATAATATCAAATTCCATTATGTTGAGCAATAATAAATCGGCTCTACTCTCAAAACCACTAAGAGCAATCAAACACGACTGATACACGCAGTCCACAATAAGAGAATATCCCACAAGAGTAGACACATAAATAGAGGAACTCAAATAATCCTAAGATACGCCCAAATACCGGGCAAAATAAGACACATAAGAATATGTAGAGCCTGGGTTAAATAATACCGATGAATCTCTATGACAGACCAGAACAATACCTGTAATGATAGAATCAGAAGCAACTGCCTCTGTACGAGCAGGAACTGCATAATATTTGGCATGGACTCCCCCTCTAGGGCAACCTCTACCTCCCCGACCTCCATCTTGAGCTGGTTGAGCAGGTGGGGTGGCAGCTGGTGCTGTAATCATAGCCTGAGGACCGGGTGGAGCACCTTATGGCTGAGAAATCTGTGGAGGTGCACTCCTCCTAATCCTGGGGCAATCCCTCACCACATGGCGAGTGTCGCCACACTCAAAACAAGCTCTGGGAGGATGTGGCTGTTGTGGCTGGCTCGGGCCAGATCTGCTGGACTGGCCGCTAGGAACACTCCATGCAGGAGGTACACTAGATACTGGCGGTGCATAATAAGGCTCTTGGGGTCTAGAAGGAGCTGGAACACCGTTGGCAGCTGAAAGAGCTGAATGAATGTGGCGGCTCATATAACCCCTACCATGGCGAGCTGCTGGGACACAAGCTCCAGAATAATAACCAACCTCTCGAAACCTCTTGGCCTCCCTCTCCTCTCTATCCCGGGCAAACATGCCCCCAAATCTTCTGGCAATACTCAAAACTTGTTGATAAGAAATATCCATCTACAACTCCCTGGCCATACTACTCCTGATGCTGGGGTGGAGTCGCTCAATAAACCGTCGAACCCTCTCGAACTGTGGCAACTAAGACCGGTGCATGTCGGGCCAAATCCATGAAATGGACTGCATACTCTGGCATAGTCATAAAACCCTGGCTCAGCTGCTCAAACTCCGCGCACCATGAGTACCTGAGGCTCTGAGGTACATACTCTCTCAAAAACATATTAGAGAACTGAGTCCATGTAAGTGAAGCTGCCTCAGCCGGACTACTCAACTCATAAGCACGCCACCACTGATAGGATGCTCCTCTAAGCTGGAATGTAGTAAAAGAAACCCCGCTCGTCTCTGCTACGCCCATAGTACGAAGAATACGATGACACTCCTCCAGAAAACTCTGAGCATCATTTGTAGCCAATCCGCTGAAGGTACGTGGGTGGTACTTCTTGTACCTCTCAAGTTTGAGCTGCTCCACCTTAGAAGTCGCTGCCCTAACCTCGGACTGAGCTGGAGCTACCGACTACATTGGTATAATCTTTGGAACCTGGTCGACCTGAACCCGCTGCTCTGGAGTAACGGTGATGGGAGTCTGTGCTCCTCCCCCGACCTGAGATGTGGTAGGAGCAAGTGAAATTAATCTAGCATGAGCTAAGGTGTTGAACATGCTCAGAAACTGGGCTAGAGTCTCCTGGAGGGCTAGTGCAGAAACAGGTACCTCAGGTGCATGTCCTCCAGCTGGAGCTATTAGGGGATCCTCTGAAGCAGCTCGTGCGGGTGCTCTAGCTCCATCACGTGGATGAACTCGGCTTCTACCTCGTCCCCGACCTCTCGCGGCTCTAGAAGGGGGGCGCGGGTGCCTAGTCATCAGATCCGCTTGTACGTGTCCTCACCATCTGTGAGAGAATAGAATACAAAATTTTAGAATCTTTGAAGTCAACAATTTTCGCACAACAAGGAATCAAAGTAGTGAAATTTTCCTAATAGTTCCATAGCCTCCCGAAGATAAGTACAGACGTGTCCGTACCGATCCGCAAGACTCTAATAAACCGGCTTGTGACTCACGATACCTATGAACCTAGAGCTCGGATACCAAGTTATCACGATCCAATTTCCCCTCATGTGATGTTGTGACGGAACCTAGTCTCTATAACTAGGTAAGCATAACATTTTTGTGAAATAATTAAATAAAAATATAAATTTAACCAACTATTAAAAAAATACACAAAAATCCCAAAACCTGAAACATCGTGAATCACAAACTACAAGAGGAAAATCTAGTATCTCTATACATCAGAGTCTATCAAAAGAAAATACAGAAGATAATGGACATAGGCAAGAGTAGAAGGGGACTCTGAGGTCTGCGGATGCGATAGATATACCTTGAAGTGTCCAAAACTATCCCGACCTACTGGTACTGCGGCTGATAAAGAGCACCTGGATCTGTACATGAAAAACATATGCAGAAGAGTAGCATGAGTACACTACAATCGGTACCCAGTAAGTGCCAAGCCTAACCTCGTTAGAGTAGTGACGAGGTCAGGTCCGGACCCTACTGGAATGTGATAATAAAGCAAGGAAGGAATAAAATATCGCAGTAAAATAAACACTGACATTTAACAAGAAAGAAATCATAGAAGGTAACAGCTCAATACACATAAATACAACAGGGGATCTCCAAAGATACCATATCTTAGTCCCAAACGTAAATGTGCAGAGGGGATGTCCCGGAATACCGTTTCGTAGTCCCAAAGTAATTATGCAAGACATTGGGGGAGCTCCCGGAATACCGTTCTGTAGTCCCAAAGTAAATATGCAAGACATGGGGGATCTCCTGAAATACCGTTCCGTAGTCCGAAAGTAAATAAGCAGTACAGGGGGGGAGGATCTCCCGGAATACCGTTTTGTAGTCCCAAAGTAAATATGCAGTACAAGGGGATCTCCCGAAATACCGTTCCGTAGTCCCAAAGTAAATATGCAGTACAAAGGGATCTCCCAGAATACCGTTCTGTAGTCTCAAAGTAAATATGCAGTGCAAACAATAGAAATACAACTACATCATGAAATCTTACGATTTAGACTAAGTACAAGTCAAGGAAGAAGCAGAAAATTCACTAAGCATGCGGCAAAGAATTCACATAAGCAATTCAGACACGTAGACATGTTGTATTAGACTAAACAAGATAGCTACATATATTGAAATAACTCAATTAAGAATGGAAAATATATTAATACTAATTAAAGTGGTATAACTTAAAATAAAAGGAAAACATGTGGTTGCTCAGTAAGAAAAATCAGTTTTTTCCACAACTAGCCCATGTACGTACTCGTCACCTCACGTACACGGCGCTCACATATCACAATAGTTCCAAATATTGAGGTGGATTTTCCCCACACAAAATTAGACAACCCACTTACATCGAGTCAAGCTCAATCAATCAGTAAGAATGCCCTTTCCTCGATTATCTGACTCTGAATGGCCCAAATCTAGCCAAAATCAATTGTATATCATAAATACAACTATAATAGACTAATCTAATTAATGAAATCAAGATTTTAATAAAAATTCCGAAATACGTCCTAAAAAGTCAACCCGGGCCGATGTCTCAGGATCGGATAAAAGTCACAAAATCTGAAAGCCCATTCACTCACGAGTATAACCATATCAAATTTACTAAACTCCGACACCAAAATTGTCCTTCAAATCCACAAATCAAACTTTCCTAACCCCTAACCTTCAACTCCCAATTTCCACCTTAAATATACACTAACTAGGTGGGAAAATAAATGGAGAAGCAAGATTATTGATAAAAAATAAGCACAAGGGACTTACCTCAGGAAATCCCTCAAAAATGCTCTCAAGAAATCGCCAAACCGGAGCTCAAAATGTTGAAAATGAGCAAAAATCGAGAACCTTTGCATTTAAGTGTTGTGTCCAGAAATTTCGCACCTGCGGACTCTTTGTCACATCTGTGATGCTGCACCTGCGGAAATGCCATCGTAGGTGCAGATTCTACTTAGAATCCCAGGTTCCGCTCATGTGGCTCTGCGACCGCATCTGCGTCTATCGCAGGTGCGGAAATGCATCGCACATGCGCCCCGCTGCCCGCATATGCGACTCTCGCAGGTGCGAGAAAATCTTCGTACATGCGGCTCCTGCCCAGCTCTTTCTTGACTACATCTGCGACTCCTTCTTTGCACATACGATCCCGCACCTGCGGTCTCCCCTCCGTAGGTGCGAAAACACCAGAAACCAGAAAATCTTCAACAACTAGCCTAAGTCCAAATTCAATCCATTAAGCATCTGAAACACATCCGAGGCCCCCGAGACTTCAACCAAATATACCAACAAGTCTTAAAACACAATACAAATTTAGTCGAGCCCTCAAATCACATCAAACAATGCTAAATTTATAAATTATCCTCCGATTCAAACTTAAAGATCTTGAAACTTCCAAATTCGACAACCGATGCCGAAACCAACTAACCCACGTACGATTGACACCAAATTTTCACACAAGTCATATTCAACATTATAGATCTACTCCAACTTCCGAAATCGGAATCCGACTCCGATATCAAAATTTCCACTACCGGTCCCAATCTCCAAAAATTCGACTTTCACCATTTTGAGCCTAAATAAGCTACGGACCTCCAAAACACAATTCAGACACGCTCCTAAGTCCAAAATTACCCAACTGAGCTAACAAAAGCGATGAAACTCTATTGCGGAGTCGTCTTCACATCGTTTCGACTATGGTCATAATCCTAAGACTTAAGCTTTCGTTTAGGGACTAAGTGTCCCAAATCACTCCAAAAACCAAAACGAAACCTCTCGGTAAGTCACAATAGCAGAAATAGATATGGGAGAAGCAGTAAATAAGGGATCGCGGCTATTACTCTCAAAACGACCGGTCGGGTCGGTACATGACTGTACCTCGTCACTACTCCATTGAGGTTAGTCTCGATACTTACTGGGTACTGACTGTGGTGTACTCATACTACACTTCTGCATATTTTTGTGTAGAGCCAGGTATTGGAGATATCGGACTCGGACAAAGAGTATGATCGTAGGGATTCAAGGTAGAGTTGTTGGGTCGTCGCAGTCCCTTGGAGTCTTTCCATTTTATTGTACTATTAATTATTAATCAAACAATATTGAGTATTCGATCCTTGAGATCATTTCATGTATTCAGTTAGAGTTTGTGAACTCAGTATTACTAGTCTTGGAAAGTTGTTTGTAATTATTTCTGTTGTTGGTTTCAATTTTATATATATATATATATATATATATATATATATTGGCTTGAATTGAAATTATATTAGAGACTAAGTTCCATCACGATGCTTGTGGTGGGAATTTGGGTCTTGATAAGTTGGTATCAGAGCTCTATCTAGGGGGTAGTTTCCCCCCGCAACAAGTAGCACATATCAATTACAACACCTAGGGGTAGTTTCCCCTTTGCAGAGTTAGACAAGAGACTTACCTCGCTCCGAAGTTCCATAACCGGCTCCAACGTCGCTCTAACACCTCAAACTGGTGCCCGTCGCTCCAAAACTAGTCAATCAATGTGCAAATCCATAAATATATACTCTAATACTCATTATAAATCAAATTATAACAATTTCCAACTTCGTTCGAAAAATCGATAAACCCGACCCTCGGGCCCACCTTCTCGGATTCTGAAACATTTTCGAAGATAAACATTATCCATAACATTACTAATTCAAATATATAATTTATTCAAAATTCCATATCCAATTTCGTGGTCAAATTCCAAAAATACCAATTTCTAGATTATTTTTCAAAATCCCAAATTTCTACTAATTTTCATGTTTAAATCCATATATAAACCAAGTATTTAACTTGTAATAGATGGGAATCACTTATCTTGTTATGGGTGATGAATAAGCTCCTCCAAAAATCGCCCCTAACTCGGCTCCCGTGGAAGATTGAGATAAAATGAGTCAAAACCCGTGTTAGCAAACTTATACACTGCCTAGGCGACCCTTCTTCACGTTCACGTGAAATGCCTCGCGTTCGCGAAGGGCAAATGCCACTGCCTTAAAATTCCTCTTCGCGTTCGTGGTCTAAGAGTCGCGTTCGAGAAGGCCAACCTGCTCCATGCCCAGCTCCCCCTTTCATTTTACGCGTTCGCGATCGACCTTTCGCGTTCACGTAGGTTCCTCATGCCCTTCTCCACGTTCGCGACCCCTGTGTCGCGTTCGAGATGAACAAAAATCAACCGTTCAAAAAATCTTCTTCGTGAACACGGGACTCCCTTTGCGATCGCGAAGGACAAAACTAGAACAAGCAACAACAGCAGCCAAAACTGCCAGAATTGGTCTGAAACCACTCCGAATCACACTCGAGGCCCCCGGGACCCCGTCCAATCATACCAACCAGTCCCATAACATAACACAAACTTGCTCGAGGCCTCAAATCACATCAAACAATGTCAAATCTACAAGTTGCGCATCAATTCAAGCTTAGTGAACTATTGAACTCCTAACTTCCACATTTGATGCCGAAACCTATCAAATTACGTTCGATTGACCTCAAATTTTACACACAAGTCACATTTGACATTACGGACCTACTCCAACTTCCGGATTCGGAATCCGACCCTGATATCAAAAAGTCCACTCCCGATCAAACTTTCAAAAACACCAAACTTTCAACTTTCGCCAAATGATCCCAAAATGACATACAGACTTCCAAATCCACATCCGGACGCACTCCTAAGAGTAGAATCACCATACAGAGCTATTCCCAGACTTGGAATTCCAAACAAACATCGATAACAATAAAATACACTTCAACCCAAAGTTATGAAATTCTTCCAAAATGCCAACTTTCCACAATATGCGCAGAAACGCTCCCCGAGTCATCCAAAACCTAATTCGGACATACGCCCAAGTCCAAAATCATCATACAAACCTATTGGAGCCTTCAAATCCCGATTCCGAGGTCGTTTACTCAAAAGTCAAACCTTAGTTAATTCCTCCAACTTAAAGCTTCCGAAATTAGAATTTTTCTTTCCAAATCAACTCCAAACTTCCTGAAATTCAATTCCGATAACGTGTACAAGTCATAATACCTGAAGTGAAGTTACTCAATGTCTCAAACCGCTGAACGGCGTGCTAGTGTTCAAAACGACCGGTCGGGTCATTACATTCTCTCCCACTTAAACATACGTTCGTCCTTGAACGTGCAAAGAACTGCTTCGGAGTTATCCAAAATCACTATTTAACACCTCGTGCACCTACCCGTGCCACCACAACCCAGTCGAGCACATTAGCTTAAGCAATACTGAAGATCCTTACTGGTACCTTAGCTAGCAAGCTTTAGAGCCAAATTTCAACATCCAGAGTCTCTCCACGATACCATATTCTAACACACGAACACTGTATTAATCACCAAACACTGAACCCAACGTGACCATGCTCCTCTGCTGAAATCATTCCATGCACCACATAACTCATTTGCCCAAGGCAATCTCCCCCAAGCACAACAGTTGAAATTTCAATTGACCCGATGCCTGTAGTATACTTCATAACATATATAAGCCCTGATGCAACTCTCGAAATACTGCCATGACAGAAGAGATTTGTAGAAACTTATGAACATCTGCCGAATCACAAATCAAGTCTCTCATCCTGACAAGAGCCATTACTTCATTCTGAACTGAACAATGATATTTGCTCTTTAATATACCTTATATAAATCCGATCGCACCGATCATAGGTCCAATAATCTTGTCTCACCCAATACAAGTTGCTTAGGCAATAAGCCACCTCAGACACTGCCAAAAGTCTCATATGATGCCACAATGTGCCAACAAGCTACAAACTCGAATGTGATACATAAGGAAAATGAACTCTGGAAAGAACTACTCAACCCACGTAACTAATTAAACAACCGATAAGATGTTATGAACCTTCCTTAGAAAATGAGAAACAAAACACACAAGAATAGATATAGGGAACTGTACTCAACATCACACTGTTGCGGCGTGCAACCCGATCCACACATGATACTGTTTTGGCGTGTAACCCGATCCAATCATGATACCCGTGGCGGCGTGCCACCCAATCCAAACAATATACCCATGGTGGCGGCGTGCCACCCGATCAAAACATAATAATCTATAACGAAATACCTACCAAGCAAGAATGCTCATACCTACGAAATACCCGAATGTCGACCACAAGTATGCCAAGTGTATAATATCATCCATGGGGAGACAGATAGCGCCATACCTTAGAAAACTCAAGCACGACTAAGGTGAAATAAATGACCTGCATCTCGAGAGCCATCCAGTTCTGACAACACCACAAACTATATGGGACCTTGATACGAGTGCGAATAATCATACCGTCTCACAACCCACATGGCACAATAGAGATTTCACAGAATAGCTGACAACAAAAATAACATCCAAAGCCCGAAGACCGCTCCGTAAGCAACGCTATGCTGAAATGAACACATCTAACCTGATATAGAGCACACATTCAGATCTAGATCCATACACGAACATGAAGCAAATTTTGATCGTACCGCACTAGGCTAATTACCTTCCAAGGATACACTACAACCCTACTCATGACACATAAAAACAAACATTCAATCCAGAACAAACTTCCACAGTTCAAAACCAAATGAATAGAGTGTCTCTCAGGCCTAAGCTCTCATATTAACGATAGTACCATAATATCCATACTTGGTTTCAATGTTCAATCAATCAAGTGACTACATGTCACACTTATACAATCTTCCCGTGGGATACGCTCCCACGACCTTCCGCACCAGGTAACAAAGTCTGCACATCCATACCACCGGCCATACAATGTTGTAAAGCAAATCGAGAATTCGCAAATCAGTACACAAAGCCTCTTACACAGGACACCGATCTCAGGTGACGCTGAAGACAATACCAGCTTACTCTAAACATCTGAATTCTTTATTGCTCATCCGAGCTCGTAATATTCTTTTCTACATCGAACAGCAACCTTAATCCTTAACTTCCAACTCCCATGCCGCTCACTACACCTAACATGCCAATACGCGAGAGTACAAGAATTCCATCATAACTCCTGAACCACTAATAGAATAAACATTCCATCATTTAGAAACATTTCACTTAACTCATTTTAGGAGAACCATTGCAACACGCGGATGAATTCCCATTACCTCAAAAAATACAATCCTCAAGTAGTGGTCTAAACCACCATAACTCTTCCGGGATCCATTTACACATAGCATGCCATTATAATCGAATACCTCCAAATAAATCAAATTACAGCGGCCATCAAGCCTCGCACGTACTGCCACAAATCACCTGCATAACTTAACATGCTGAAGGAACTGATCATTGCCACGATCATGCCGATTCAACCATTGCTGACCGAACAAACTTCTTCTAATTTACTCTAGACTTGCCTTAGAAATAATAGTAGCTCTATTCAAAATATAACGAACCCAATCCGCACTCATCCTGAGTGATCCTATTTCACGAGACCACGTTGCCTCAAAACCCACGAACTAACTCATACCATCCTTGTACGCACATTCACATCTTCAACTGGTACACCCATTCTGATAATTCCTCTACGAATCCGAAGTTATTTTCTCCCATTCCTCCAATGCTACACCACATACCAATGATAACATAGAACACTCCAAGCCCCTTTCATAATCCACTGCAAAAGCTTGATACTTAACCATACCACAGACCCGAAATCCTTAGGTATCACACTTTAATTTTGAACCCACTAGGACCGTTATTGAGAGTCACCAACTCTAACTTGTTCCCAAATATAATCAAACTCCAAGGCCCTGCTAGAACATGAACTCCCTCTCAAAGAAGCAACCGAATGAATTCCGTTCCTTGTACATCACATCCACACAAAGCATAGACTCCGAGTCTTCCCAAAATCTAAACATGAACCGATAAGGCCAAATTTAGCACACATTCCTCAAATCCTTTGCTCAAATTTCCACTGATGTTTTCTTTCCTCAGTCATAATAATTTACCAATACACTAATAACCAGAAATCTCACAAGTAGACAACTACGCAATCCAATCATAGATGGTGAGGGCTTTCCCACTTAGCTTAAAGCTATAATTACATAACCCTGGGACCCACCAAGATTCCTTCTTCCCCTTTGACATCAGCTGAAAGTCCAACAATACATTCCAAACTCGAAGTCATGTTGCATCCAAATAAAATCTGTGGACCTAGTCATTGTCCACTATGAATTCCTAAATGGCTCCACACTTTCCTCAAGGCGTGTGGCAATCCTACCATAGAACCCATATGCTACTCTGCTACTCTCCCACTTTGGTTAAACCCTCTCCTTTAAGAAACTCCTCGACTTCTGCTTTTCATACTTGACCTTCTAGCAATTCAACCACCACAAAACACCTCCCACATGTCCTTCCCCGTCCTTCGTTGCCCAATTGTTGCCTAAAATCCGAATCCATCTCTGTAACACTTGAGCTAATAAATTTCCACCAACTCCAAGCCCCCTAGAAGATCATCCTTCTCGAGTCATAAACATTAGAAATACCCATTTAATTATGAAATCGCTACACTCCGCCATCTCGGACAACCACTTCTCCGGCACCATTTCACATTACCCTACCCCGAAGGCAAATTGATGAAGACCATAACACCGACGAACCTTAACGCGTTCAACAAGGACGATGACACCACATCATAATTAATAATTCTATCACGCTCGAAAATACCAAGTCTCGTTACTCCATTTTCCCAAACTTGAACATTCATAGTCCAATTGCCTTTCCTCTGCTGGAAATAAAATGTTGAACCTTTGAATCATGCATTGAGAAAAAACTCCTTTCAAGTCATTCACTGCCCCGGCACATAGACAAACACCCTAACATTACACGAACACTACACGATAACAACGTCTGAACATCATAACAACCTGCGCGTAGCCTTGAAACTATCGAAAATACAGTTACTGAGATGCAATAACAGAACCATCCTTCCACAAGAAGACGATAATAACCAGCTCGAATGCGCAGGGAGAAACACCCTGCTCCTCGTCTGTAGTACCACTGTAACTCCTCAATGCCCAAATGACACGAGCGCTAAACATCGTATAAGAATGAGTAGGAAGGATATAAAGGCATAAGCCTCAAAGGAATCAAATCGCACGATGAAGAATCAAAAAGGGAAGTGCTCCTAACAACCTTTTAGCCTCTCGAAGATAAGTACAGATGTCTCTCTACCGATCCGCAAGACTCTACTAGACTTGCTCATGACTCGCGAGACCTAAGTGAACCTAAGTCTCGGATACCAAGCTGTCATGACCCAAAATCCACTAGAGGTCGTGATGGCACCTAACATCATCGTCAAGCAAGCCAACAGTGAATATTTAACTTAATTACTCATTTTAGTATTTTTGAAATCATATTTTCCATCAATTAAATAATAGGAATTACAAGGTTATTGATAATGTTTTCACAACTACAATAAAGGACAACCCATAAGTACTCTCAAAACCCGGTGTCACATATGTATAGGCATCAACTAGGAAATAAAATAAAATACAACATATGTTTGAGATACAAATTAGACAAAAGAATACAAATAACTCTGATGGAGGCTCTAGAGGTTGCGGATCGTAACATGAAATACAGCTCACGGTAAGTCCCTGCAATAGCCGCGCCTCAGCGCCCAAAAGATCACCATACATATATGTACCTGCACAAAAATGTGCAGCAAATGTAGCATGAGTACATAAATCAGCACGTACCCAGTAAGTATCTAGCCTAACCCCAGAAAAGTAGTGACGAGGGGTCTACATTGACACTTACTAGTGGTCCAATAAGACAAATACAGTGAGAAGTAAACATATATGGGGCAGAGTAAATAAACGAATTTAAACAAGTGTAAATACGTGATACTGTCCTCCTCTCTACATTATACGCAAGCTCTCAAATAGCAATTACCTCCTCAACTGGAGCATATATATATATAATGGACCTCACCAGATAGGTTGTCATAATTCAAATCAGGATGACTCATAGAAACACTGACTTCTTGTCAGATATTACGTACTATTTCCATGCTAGTATTTTATAGAAATGCCGAGACATACGACCTGATCCCATCATAATTTGTTCAATCCCGAGGGTCGAACGACACGAACCATAGATACATATATTATATTGACGAGGCGAACGACCCGCTCCTATGAGAGTGTGGTATATAATCATGCCGAGGAGAACGACCTGATCCCATTAGAATAAGAAGTTTTGACGGGTCCTTGACCTCACTCAAGAAGGAACATGTGAGTTATAAGGAGCTTTGAGGAAACCTTTCGATGAGAATGCATAACGCGGGAGAAATTCGTAAGAGGAGTACAATTATTCCGCGGTTAATCATGAAACTCGTCAAATCTCTACAATAGCAAGTTTATCTCTCTACGTCCATCTAGTCTCAAGTAGTAATATGAAGTAAAAGATTTTAATAAGCAAGTGATAACCCAAATAGTACAGTTATAGCATGGCGTGAACCTGAGTCTACCCGGACAATAACATGAAATTTATCTACGCATGAACTCTCGTCACCTCGTGCGTAAGTAGCCCCTGCAACAAGTAGCACATATTAATTATAACACCTAGGGGTAGTTTTCCCCTTACAGAGTTAGATAGGAGACTTGCCTCGCTCCAAAATTCCATAATTGGCTCCAATGCCGCTCTAACACCTCAAACGGGTGCCCATTGCTCCAAAACTAGTCAATCAATGTGCAAATCCATAAATATATACTATAATCAAATTATAACAATTTCCAATTCTGTTTGAAAAATCGATAAAGCCGACCTTCGAACCCACGTGCCCGAATTCCGAAAATTTTCGAAGATAAACATTACCCATAATATTACTAACCCAAATATATAATTTATTCAAAATTCCATGCCCAATTTCGTGGTCAAATTCCAAAAATATTAATTTCTAGGGTTTTCTTCAAAATCCCAAATTTCTACTAATTTCCATATTTAAATCCATATATAAACCAAGTATTTAACTTGTAATAGATGGGAATCACTTACCTTGTGATGGTTGACGACGAAGCTCCTTCAAAAATTGCCCCTAGCTCTGCTCCCATGGAAGATTGAGATAAAATAAGTCAAAACCCGTTTTGGCAAACTTATACACTACCCAGGCGACCCTTCTGCGCGTTCGCGTGAAACGCTTCGATTTTGCGAAGGCCAAATGCCACTGCCTCAAAATTTCTCTTCACGTTCGCGGTCTAAGAGTCGCGTTCGTGAAGGCCAACCTGCTCCAGGCCCAGCTCCACCTTTCCTTCTATGCGTTCGCGATCGGCCCTTCGCATTCGCATAGGTTCCTCAGGCCCTTCTCCGCGTTCTGACCCCTGTGTCGCGTTCCCGATGAACAACAATCAACCGCCCAAAAATCCTTCTTCGCGAACGCAGGACTCCCTTTGTGTTAGTGAAGGACAAAACCAGCAACAACAACAGTCAAAACAACCAGAATTGGTCCGAAACCACTCTGAATCACACCCGAGCCCCCGGACCCCGTCCAATCACACCAACCAGCCTCATAACATAACACAAACTTGCTCGAGGCCTTAAATAACATCAAACAACGTCAAATTTACAATTTGCGCATCGATTCAAGCTTAGTGAACCATTGAACTCCTAACTTCCACATTCGATGTCGAAACCTATCAAATCACGTCCGATTGACCTCAAATTTTGCACATAAGTCACATTTGACATTATGGACCTACTCCAACTTTCGGAATCAGAATTTGACCCTGATATATAAAAGTACACTCCCCCTCAAACTTCCAAAAACCCTCAACTTCCAACTTTCGCCAAATGATCCCAAAATGACCTACAGACCTTCAAATCCACATCTCAACGCACTCTTAAGACCAGAATCACCATACGTAGCTATTCCCAAGCTCGGAATTTCAAACAGACATCGATAATATTAAAATATATTTCAATCCAAATTTATGAAATTCTTTCAAAATGCCAACTTTCCACAATAGGCGCCGAAACACTCCCTAGTTCATCCAAAACTCGATCCGGACATACGCCCAAGTCCAAAATCATCATACGAACCTGTTGGAACCTTCAAATACCGATTCCGAGGTCGTTTACTCAAAAGTCAAACCTTAGTCAATTACTCCAACTTAAAGCTTCCGAAATTAGAATTTTTCTTTCCAAATCAATTCGAACTTTCCGAAATTCAATTCCGATCACGTGTACAAGTCATAATACCTGAAGTGAAGTTACTCAAGGTCTCAAACCATCGAACGACATGCTAGAGCTTAATACGACCAGTTGGATCGTTACAACATTAGAATTTTGAAATTTTCAAGGTAAATCACTAATTCAATGTTTGCACTAAACATTTAAGTATAAATTCAAACGATTTTAACATCAATCATTAACTTTCAGTTTTCACCCCCAAACAATAATTTCAAGCTTTCAATATTGAAGCACCATAATGTTCTTGGTGAAGAAGGAGCCTATTTTCACAACAAAGCAATAAAATGAGATGCAAATTTGACTTATCTTTTTCGTTTTTTTTTTGTTTACATGAAGTGCCAACCACTAGTTAGTATTAAAAGAGCATCATATTGAATTGCTACTGTGAAATAGGTGCAAATGGCAGCTCAAAGGCAATACAAATTATTGATTTTTAATGGATGCATCCTACTATATATTACTTGTTCATCACAATTAAAGAATTAGAATTTCTTGGGCTTGTAATTAAAAAGATTACAAAGACTGTGTTGAAATGACAAGTACCTTCCATTTTTAATTAGATGTTTTGAGATCAAGTCTTGGGTATATATATAGAGTCACCTTTAGTAAAGTGGGTTTTAACCCATAAAGTGAGACTCTCCGACTCAAATTCAGATTAATCAAACCCTAATGCAGGTATACCTGATCATAAGAAAAATAAAAGAATTAAGTGAAATGGTGGAGAAAATGTAGCCTCGCATTTGTTTGAGAATGGGCACCAATAGTTTAGCTGAAATAGGGAAAAGGGGAAGGAAAGAATGAACAGTCAAAGATACCAGTTGTCTCACTCATATGAATGGCAGTAACTATATGCTTGTATTTTTGAACGAAAATTCAAATTATATATACTGATATAAATATATTTACACAGTCAAATCACTCATAATACGATAATTTAATAAATTTGTGTGATAAATATTATTTAATAACTTAATTATTTTAGTGATTAATTTGCTATCACATATGAAATTACTATCCCGTGTATATAACTCAAATTGTATTGTACTTGCATGCCGTGAATGAGCCATTAATGAGTTATCAACATCATTTTGCCTTTTAGAGAATATATTCAAAGATTATTTCCCTTGTCATTTTCAGTTTGGACTTTGGAATGAAAGATTCAACCAAGCCTTTTATTTACTATTTTCGTTGTTCGTTGTTTTATGGGATAATTCTTGGGTTTTGTTCTACATAAGTTCAATTGAAAAAGGGGTTTTATATATATATCCCATGATAATTGGTAGAGAATATGTACCTAAGGTGATAGTAGTTAAGTCTTCATCATATAAAAATTAATAGAAACATATGTTTGCAGTAGAAACATTGGGGCACCTGACGTTTTGACTTGGAATCAAGTTACAATAGGTTGTCCCAAACTCCCAAAATGAAAAAGTTACAATGTCACTACAAATCGAAGCAAACAAGAATTATGCTAGTCCTGCCTATGAAATTACTTGATCATTGCCAAATATTTTCCAATTGCAATTCAAATAGAATTGGTGCACCACCTCACCATAAATTCTAAACGGAACATGAGGCATCTCCCCTATCAATAAGTAATTTAGTTGAAATAGGACGGAAAACTTAATGATAATAGTTTCTCTAAAGTAGGTTAAGTATTTATTATTGAAACTCAAAAATATAGTTTGGTAGGAGACTGAAAGTAACGAATTCTTAGCCAACTTGAAAATATTAAATATTAGTTCATCTAGTATTAAAATTCTAATAGATATTGCAATTTTATCCAACATAGAGTGGAGCTTAATTCTCTTTTCAAAGGGGTATAAAAGTCTATCAATATTTCAGGGATATTTTAGTCGTTCAACATTTAGCATTTTAACATTCGTGCTTTTATAAATATGTTCATATTTAATGATCGCATGAGAAAGCGACACGTGGAACCGAAGACAGAAGATAGTCAAACCCGAAGACAGAAGATAGTCAAACCCGAAGACAATGAACTCGCTTGTCATCGGAGAGAATGCTACTCATAAAGACAAAATAAATGTCGTCATTCGGTAGCATTCAATGAAGAATATTCTACAACATTAAGTGCATGATCCGTTACCGAAAATATGGCATTCACTGTCCACCGTTACACATTCTTCAATGGCCCTCATAATTGTCATTAAAGAGGAGCTTAATCCTAGGACCTTGTTCCCTAGGTGTAACTATAAATAGTTAGCTCTATCATCATTGTAAGAACACGGATTTTCTAACAAGCATATATTATACTTCATCAAAAGCTCAAATGACATTTTACTTTCTTGCTTACTTCCCCGGAACAAAGATATCTGTCGTTTATTTCAATTTTAAGGCTAAGTCTTATATTTATGTCTAATCCATCTGTTATATTTGGATCAAATTAATTCACTTGTCTATAAACCACGTATAAATTCAACTGTACCGTTTTATGGGTAAGCAGTTTGGTACCCACCGTGGGGCATAGACAGTTGTGTAATTGAATTGATCCTTGCATCTATTACTAATTTGTTTGATTATTTGTTCTTAGCAAAAACTCATAAAAAATGGTAGATAACGGTGTTAACAACACACACAACGTTGAGGCCCAAGGAAATCTGCCTCAGCATAAGGATTCAATCAGCAATATCCGCAACGAGGGCAATGAGGCCACGACGGCCAATATCTGTGACCTGTTCGGGAGGCAACTCCTGATGATGCTGAAGAAGAGCATGTAGTCGAAGTAGTTAGGGTCGTGCAGGAGCAACAGGAGGCCATTATAGGCCATCTCACATGACAAGATAAGATCATGACGAAGCTGAAGCAGGAGTTGTCGGGTGCTTCCAACAACGCAAATAGACGAGGTCCAGTTCTTCCAGGTGCTCCCACAAATCAAACAACGCAGAGGGTCAACAACAACACCCCGAGGGGCGAGATCGACTCCGATGGGGCTAGGGGTAATGGATCTGGTCACAACAACGAGAGTGATCCCTTTAAAATCGAACTCATGCGGTTTATGAGGGAAGTGAACGCCCGAATGGATCAAATTTTGGGCGCATCACCAGTGCTGAAAGGGCAGGACTCAAAGAAGTACACACAATTGTCGTACAAGTCAAGCGCGGCACCAGAATTGATCCCAAAGCAGTTTAAAATGCCATACGTGCCGAAGTATGATAGGACTTTAGATCCTCAGGAGAATATCACCACCTATACAACGACGATGAAGGGAAATGATTTAGCTTCTCACGAGATTGAGTGAATGATGCTGATGAAATTCGTGGAGACTCTTACGAACGCAACCCTGACGTGGTATTTGCTTTTTCCCAGGCATTCTATAGACTCCTTTGAGATGCACGCGGACTTTTTCATCAAGGCCCATGCCGGGGCCAGAAAGGTATAGGCTCGAAATGCCGATATATTCAGGATTGTGCAAGGAGAGTCCGAGTCGCTGTGGGAGTTTATAACCAGATTGCGGAAGGAAAGGATGTTGCTACCAACTGTACCGAAAGAATGGGTGGCTAAAGCATTCACCAAAGGCCTGAATTCGAGAAGCTCCGACGCTTCCTGAAAATTAAAAGAAAGTTTGCTCAATTTTCAAGCAACAACTTGGGCGGATATTGACAACCGGTACGAGTCAAATATAAGGATTGAGGATGATCAGCTCAGTTTCCCGGTGTCGGTTAAGGGTTGGGACCGGGAGAAGAATAAAGAGAAATCGAAAGATGGTTTCAACATAGTTCAACGGTCTTCGAGGATTCGGTTATTGCCCTATGAACGGGTCAAAGGACATGGTAGAGTTTTCTGATTGGCGGGTAGATTCTCTACTGATAGAAGAGCTGACCTCGACCAAAATAACAGGTCGTTACAGGACAGGGAAACATCAGGTCCTCGAGATTCTTCCTACCCTAGGCTTTCTAAATACAACTTCAATGTCAGCGTAGTGGAGCTGGTGTCCTCCATGAGGAACAACAAATAAGAACAATTCCTGAAACCAATGAGATCTGATCCCATCCAAAGGGATCCTAACTTGTGGTGCGAGTACCACAGGACAAACGGCCACCATACTAGGGACTGTCAGCATTTTGGCGAAGAGGTGGTGACATTGTTGAAAAACGTCCATCCCAGGGAATTCTTAAGTGACAGGGCTAAGAACAGCTACGGTCACAATTGCGATAAAGTAGAGCCTTCAATAGCAGGATAAGATTCCCCGCGTTTGATGATCAACATGATTTTCGGGGGGAACGAGATTAGCAGAGTTACATTCTCGGCGGAAAAAATGATGAAGGTATTAGTGACCCATAATAAAAGGCTCCTAGAAAACGTTGAAGACGCCATCACTTTCACGGAGGAAGACGCAAATGGATTGCTGCTACCGCACAATGATGCGTTGGTAATTTATTTAAATGTCTTAGATTTTAAAATTAAATGTATTTTGGTGGACCCGGGAATTTTGGCCAACATCATACAATGGAGAGTGTTGGAGCAATTCAATATCATCGGAAGCATCATTCCAGCCACAAAGCTCCTCGTCGGGTTCAACCTAGCAAGTGTGACAAGCCGAGAAGAGATCTTGCTGCCCACCAATGCCAAAGGGGTGATGAAGATGACCCTTTTTGAGGTGGTGGATGGAGATATGGGTTACAACATCATCCCGGGGAGACCATGGTTGAATGAAATGCAGGTTGTGCCATCAAAGGGAAGGATACTGCGGCATAGCAATTACAGGAACCAACGCTTGCTTCCAAGCCAAGCGAAATCAACCAGGGGGAAGATTCATCGGAATCTTATCAGGTACCAAGGTATTTTTCAGGTACCAGAAGAGACGGATGCCACAAAATCTACATCGGAGGAACTTGAACAAGTCGCATTGTTCGAAAAGTTCTTAGAAAGGAAGTTCCACTTGAGGACAGGACTGCACCCCAAGCTTAGGTATGGATTTATTGAATTCCTAAAATGTATTGTTGATTGTTTTGCATGGCCGCATACGGATATGACGGGTACCCCGCCAAAAGTGGTCATACACAAACTAAGCTTGGATCCCAGCTTCCCTCCCGTAAGACAAAAAAAAGGTCCTATTGCCGAGGTCAGAAACAAATTTGTCAAAGAAGAGGTAACTCGACTGCTTGATATCAGTTCAGTCCGAGAGGTAAAATATCCTGATTGGTTAGCTAACGTAGTAGTAGTTAAATAAGGTGTTCCCAAAAGACTTATTCCCATTGCCAAACATTGATCAAATAATTGATGCAACAACCCGGCACGAGTTAATGAGTTTCCTAGATGCTTATTCTGGGTACAACCAAATCAAAAAGAACCTGGAGGATCAGGAAAAGACTTTGTTTATAACAAATTTTGGCACATATTGTTACAATGTGATGCCCTTCGGGCAAAAAAGCATCGGAGCCACTTATAAACGGCTCGTGAACAAGATGTTTGAAAAGCAAATAGGGAAAACAATGGAAGTTTACATAGATAAAATGCTTGTTAAGTCTTTGAACGCAGGTGATCATCTCAAACACTTGCAAGAAATGTTTGACATCCTAAGGAAGCATAACATGAAGCTTAACCTTGAGAAGTGTGCATTCGGGGTCACAAAGTTCCTGGGATTCCTGGTGTCACAAAGAGGGATCGAGGTTAACCCTGATAAAATCAAAGCTATCGAAGATATCCCGGACCAGCTATCAAGAGTAAAAGAGGTTCAAAGGCTAACGTAGAGATTGGCCGCTGTGAGAAGATTCATTTCCCAGTCTTCGGTGAAATCCCATTATTTCTTCTCGCTGCTCAAAAAGAAGAACAACTTTGAATGGACCCCGGAATGTCAACATGCTTTGAGGGATTTGGAAAGGTATTTGTTGAGTCCTCCATTACTATAAAAATCGGAGAAAGGCAAAAACCTGTTGATCTACTTAGTAGTCTGGGAGGTTGCAGTAAGTGTTGTTTTAGTCCGTGAAGACGAAGGTACACAATCTCATATTTACTACGTTAGTAAAATTTTAACGGGAGTAGAAACGCGCTATCCACATCTGGAAAAATTGGCCTTAGCCTTCATAAGCCTGAACTCTCAGGTAGGCTGGCCAAATGGGCCATCGAAATGAGTGAATTTGACATAGAGTATAAACCTAGGACTGTAATTAAGTCACAAGTTTTGGCCGACTTTGTGGCCGACTTCAGTCTGGTACTGATACCTTTAGCTATTAAAGAAGCAGTAATGGTGTCGGAATTGACATCAGGAGTTTGGAACTTGTTCATGGATGGAGCTTCCAATGTGAAAGAGTCCGGGCTCAGCATAGTATTAACCACGCCTTTGGGAGAAACCCTAAGGCAAGCCATAAGAACTGTTCTGATGACTAACAATGAAGCGGAGTATCAAGATTTGATTGTAGGGCTCGAATTGGCTCGGGTAATGGACTCTAAGGTCATAGAAATCAAATACGACTCCTAGTTGGTGGTAAATCAGGACTACAGGATCTTCGAAGTCTAGGAGGAACGCATGCGGAAATAAGTAGTGAAGGTTCAGGATCTGCTCGCTCTGTTTAGGGAGTGGTCAATCACGCACATCCCGAGGGAAGAGAATGCAGAAGCAGATGTACTAGCTAACCTTGGCTCCTCTATGAAAATGAAAGGATCGGACTCTGGTACGGTCATACAACTTATGCACCCGGTACTGGACGCAGATAGTTATTACGAGGTAAATGCGACTGATTTGGGTTAGAACTGGAGAAACGAAATTATTGACAACCTCAAACACGGGAAATTGCCTGAATATCCCAAGGCAATTCGAGTGTTACGCACTAAGGCAGTGTGATATAGTTTCAAAAGAGGTCAACTATACAGAAAATCTTTCCAAGGCCCATTGGCCCGATGTTTGGGAGCCTCCGAAGCTAATTATGTTATGTGAGAAGCCCACGAAGGGAATTGAGGAAATCACTCAGGCGCAGATTCCTTAATACTAAAATTAATAAGGGCAGGATACTATTGGCCCCGGATGGAATAAGACACCAAAGCTTATGTCCAAAAATGTGATAAATTTCAATAACATGCATCGTTGGTACATCAGTCGATAGAGCCATTGCACTCAGTTCTGTCACCATAGTCGTTCATGAAATGGGAAATGGATATCGTCGGACCACTGCCCCCGGCCCCCGGTAAGGTAAGATTTATTTTGATTTTATATTACTATTTTTCTAAGTGGGTTGAAGCAAGTCCTTATGAGAAGATCGACGAGCGTAAAGTGGTATTCCAAAAGAGATAGCCTGCGACAATGGGCCGCAATTTATAGGCGTAAAGGTCACAAAATTTCTCGAAGATTTGAAAATCAAGAGGATCACAACATCACCTTATCATCCGAGCGCAAATGGCCAAGAAGAATTTTAAAAAATCTCAAAAAGAGATTGGAAGAAGCTAAAGGAAAATGGCCCGAAGAGCTGCCAGGTGTACTATGGGCGTACCGAACAACGACCAAATTGAGGACGGGGGAGACTCATTTCTCTCTTGTGTATGGGACAAAAGCCCTGATTCCGGTAGAAGTAGGTGAACCTACCCTAAGGTATTTTCGGTCAAACAAAGAAGCAAACAATGAAGCAATGTTAGTCAATTTGGATTTGCTCGACAAACGCAAGGACTTGGCGCATATAAGGATGGCAACCCAAAAACAGATAATAGAGAGATATTATAATCGAAGATCCAACTCCATTATTTCAAAGTAGAAGACTTGATTTGAAGGAAAGTAACTTAAAACACCCAGGAACTCAATGAGGGGAAGCTAGTTCCAACATGGGAAGGCCCCTACCGGGTTTCAGCTGTCACCGAGAAAGGGTCATACGAGTTAGAGAATTAAGATGGAGAAACGTTGCTAAGAAACTGGAATGTGGCACACCTCAAGAGATACTATTGTTGATGAACATCATTTGTACTGAAAGTATGTTCTGCACTCTTTTTTCCTTTGTCCAATTTTTGTCCCAAATGGGTTTTTCTAGCAAGGTATTTAACAAGGTAGTAACGGAAAGCTTACTATGAAGGAAGCTTCAGCAATAAGAACTTTAAATAACAAGGCACACAAGCAAAGAACCAATATAGAGTAGTTAGATAGTCTTTTGCTTGATAGCAAATTTCCTACTGGGAAGTTAAGCTTTCTATCGACCAGAGATTATCTGACCGTTCACAAGTGCAAGCCACTGGGGGATTGCTAGATAATCTTTGGCTCGATAGCATAAAATCCTAAGGGGAAGCGATGTTTGTTACCAAACTGAAGATTATCTAGCGATTCACTAGTGGAATCCTAGAAGGTGTAAAACTTCCAATGTTTAAATTTGCATTCTTCGCATTCGAACACTAGGGAAAATGATATGAGGATACGGCCACAACGACTACCATTTCGACCGGAATACGAAACCTGAAAACATAGTTGTATCATCGGGACCGGGGACTGCGCCACTTGCCCCGTAGAAACAAGTTGTACAAGTTAGTCACAAAAAATGGCAATTTCTTTTTAGCACAATGAATGCTTATGTACTTTTGAAAATGGAAGAAACATAGTAAAGTTCTTTCATTTCTATCTTATTTCTTGTTTAAACGATGGATTGATTTTATCATTTGAAAGTTAAACAAGTACTTCAAATGCTAATGCCGTAATGAACATAAGACGTCCTCTTCAAGAGCACCGTAAACATAAGAGGGTCCTCTCTTATGAAAACCCTCACGATAAAGGGTTGATTTCGGAAGAACATGTGCCCGAAATCCAAACACTTTCAGGGGAAATACACCCAAATCCTTGCACAATTAGACGCAAGCAGAAAACCTGCGCAAATACTTAAACAAAAAAAGACGCAAAGAGCAAACTTGCACAAATATTTAAATGAAAGTACCCAGAAAGGAAAACTTATATGATACGTGAACAAAAAAGTATAATTACATAGTTTACCCCTGGAACTTAGGACCAAATCCCTATGCTACACTTTTCGAGCACGGGTAATCTATTACACACCCAACCTTTTCAAAGTGTGCCTAAGACACACATCTTTTGATACATGGAAGGTGCGTGTATAACCAAAATGATAAGAGCGTGAACCATTTAAAAAAAATTCCCAATCCTTTGTTAAGTGTCAGATGTGAACATTTTTTATTTTTTATTTTTTTAAGTAAATGGACCGACCCCAAAACCCTTCCCCCTTCTTCTTTTCTTCTTCCTCGTTACCCATCCCCAATTTTCCTTTCTGTCTTTTTCCAAGACCCTCCTCCCTTTCATCTTCTTATCATGTAATAAACTAATTTACCAAATCCATTATATGAAATTTATACAACTTGCTGTAAATTTTCTTTAAGAGTTCATACCAAAAATATTTTGCTTCTTTTTCTACCATTAAAATTCACTTTACATAAATCAACTATTTTCTTCTATATCTTGAAAATGACTGAAATTATACAATCCCCCAACTCCATTTCTTTTATCTTCAAGCTCCATCAGTAATACACAATGTTTATCACCTAGAGATGTTTATGTGTCTCACCAAGAGAGTCTTGTTACGAACCTATTTTGTATTTTGTATATGTATACAATGGAAGATATTATTGTATTGACAATGGAGTTTTTTAATTCATGAAGTAGGACTAGCTTTTATTTGCTTTGTTTGATTTTGGTCTGATATATGTAAATAAAGGGGGAAGGTAGAGAACAGAGAAGTTTCAATTTCAGATTTCATATCTTCCACTCTTTGTCTATAGTTTGTTATGGAGGAATGCAAAATTGAATTTTCTTGAAGATCACGAGGTGGTTATGGCTTTTTCTTGTGGTCTCCGGCGACGATAACAGATGGTAAAAGAAGATGGGAAGTTAGAGGGTATTTTAATTCGGGGGTATAAGCATAATTATATATATATATTATTTTATTTTTTATGTTAATGACACGTGTCATGATTTTATTAGTGTGTGATCTCACATATATTTTGAAAAATTAGTCAAGAAAAAAATAGTGTATCTTAGGCACACTTTAGAAAGGTTGGGTGTAAAATAGATTGCCCGTGCTCAGAAAATGTATCACGGGGATTTGGTCCTAAGTTTCGGGAGTAAACTATGTAATCAATAAATATGCCAAAATGCACAAATACAAAAGTTTGGAAGCAAAAACTAAGCTATTGCATCTCCGGAACCCGGAGGAAGAGAAACATCTACGTCCCTAGGAGAAGTGTGGATCGGCTGCCGGTTTGATAATTTGGCCTTCATCATTTTGGCCTTCAGCATCATTGCCTTCCGGTTCCTCTTCAATTCCTCTTCAGTTCCAGAGAACTCAGAACCGGAACCAGAAGAATTGGTAGCATCAGGCCGGGCCAGAAGGCCCCTTTTTGCAGCTAACTCCAGTTTATTGGCCTTAACTATTTCAGAATCAAACTCAATGACACCTGCTTTGGCCTCTTCCAAGGTTTTTCTCCTCATGTTATACATAACATATATTTTTTCAATAATGAGGGAAGTCGCTCGGCATTGAAGTTCTTCTTTAAGCTGGCCAACCTCAGCAGAAAGGTTTTTCCACGCGTATCTAACGAACCGGAGGCTGACATCGAGGTCACGGATAGTAGAGCTAAAAATTCTATTATGCTCAATGGTCCTCTTAAGCTTCTCCTCCAACTGGGCATACTTTGCCCCGGGAGAAACAAGCTCGTCAACTTTGGAGTTTAAGGCCGCCTCCAAATTATTCAATCTTTCAGCAGAGGCAGTTTCACGATCGGATGAAGCAAGAACGACATTATGGATTTCAACACAATTGGCTTTAGCCTCTTCAAATTGAGCCCTCAATGGGGCACCTCTTGGCTAAGGGTCACTACTTCTTATTCCTTTTGCTGCAACCGAGCCTCCAATTCTATGGCCTCAGTAGCTTGAGCTTCCACTTATGAGAGGCGAGTAGCATTTTGGTCTCTCTCGGCCAAAAACTGATCCCGCTCGGAGGTAAGTTCCTTCTTATCATGAATTATCCTTTGAAAGCCCTCAGAATCAAGGAGGTTGGCATGCAAAACAAGACTGCTAATTCAAAACCTTTCCATAACACAAATAGAAGAAACAACAGAAAAAATAAAGACTATATTGCCATTGCGTTGTGCATGGCATTGTTCAACAAGCACTCTCCCAAGAGAGTTTGTATCTTTTCCCAATCTTTATCTGAAGTAAAAGGATTCATATAGTTAGCTTGTTCCACTTACTGGGACAACAGATTACATCTGGTGGAAACCGAAAGGGTGGCGATCCTCCTCATTTGAGGATCTTTTGAGGGGCAGCATAATTTTGCCCCAGGTTCCCATGAACTGGGGACTGGGGAAGAGGGGCATCCTCTTCTCGGGCAGATGCGACAGGCGAAAATGATGTATAAGTTGCTGGTGGCGAAGACAGAGTTGGAGAAGAGGGAGATAAAGCGGATGTCATTGTAGGGTAAGAAGCAGTTATGGAAGGTGCAGTGCTGGTTGATGATTTCTCGTCAACTGAATACGGAAGAGGGCCGGTACTTAACCTTATAGTACCGGGCGTCATAGTTGGGACTTGGAAGAATGAGTTGTATCTTCCACCGCCTCGTCCTCGGTTGAGGTACCGGGCGTGTCGAGGCATCGTCCTCGGTTGGTGTAGTTAACTCAACAGATTGAGCATTCTACTGAGTTGATGAAGGTCGTCGTGTTCTATGTAGAGAAGCCCCATCATCACTGGCTTCTCCATCATCGTCAATTACCACGATTTCTAGGATCGGCTCAGGCGTGGCGCTCATCACCACAACATCCGAAGATGACTCGAGTACTGGGTTCTTTGCCTTTTTATTTGTTCCCCCGTCCGCGAATGCGCATCTAGTTTTTTGTTACTTGTTATCCGGTCGGGGACTACGAGAAGAAGCACTTGCAGCAGAAGTAGGCTCCGAAACACCTGTTCGTGTAAAAGCCTCCAGCAACAGCCTTGCTGCGTCAGCGGGATTAGCCAAAATGTCCTCCTCGAGGACGACAACTGGGCCCTGGGACAGACCTGAATTCAGCAAGAAATAAAGATTAATTAATTTCCTTATATGAAAAGTAAAAGCAAGGTGATTTCAATTTATCATGATTTTTGGCCTTCCACCCATATTTGAGAGCCAGTTCCTTACACCTGCGGGTCTCGGGCATAGTAACATCCAAGATTTTTTGGAACCACTGGTCCAAGCTTTCAACCATAGGTAGTACCCATCGAGTTTCTAAAACGGATGAAAGAAGAGGGGTTAATAACTATATGGGACGATCTTTAATGGAAGAAAAGGAAAATGGGAAACTTACGAGTGTGGTTCCATAATTCCGGAAAGGATGAAGCTATGGATGGAATGATGTCACTGGTGGTAGCTATAACAAACCGTTCCACCCACCCACGGTCATTAGCATCATCCATGCTAGATAGCAGAGCATGGTGGCCACGCTTATTGAAATTTATCATCCCGAAGACATGTGACTGTTTTCCACACAGAAGGACTTACTTGTGCCAGGCAAACCTAGTAGCAGATGCATAACTCCACGATGATGAAGTCAAGATCTCCACTCAAAGAAAATGACCCCAAAGTGAAGGGATACATACAAAAATACGTAAAGCCCTTCTTGGGGTAAGGTTACCCACTATTCCAGATCAGGGACGATAATATTTAGATCTTGGCAATGATAGTCTTCCTTCACAACACTAATACTAGAAGGGCGAATGGAAGAAGGGTATACGCTAATGGACCATGTACGGGGGTAAGCGGTAGGACACTTCTCTTTGAAGTCCTTCATCGTAACAAGACTCTTTGGGATGATGGTGCTCACCGTAGGAGAAGCATTGTCATCAGCTTTGCTTTTGTTCTTTGAGGAACTAGGGTTTCTGGAAGAAGAGGCTATTTTTTATCAGAAAGAAAGGAAGGTTTTTTCTCAAGAAGAAGATTAAAGAAAGGCTGAAGATCAAAGTACGAGTTAAGTAAAGAGAGTTTGTGAAAGTCTATAAAATTATGACATGTAAATGAAGAAGTTTAATGCGTATAAGTAAAGGAATAGGCGGCTAAAATTGTGACCATAATTACCTCGATAACCAACAAAAGTGATGTTGAATCATGGGATGACACGTGTTAGAGGCATTAAATGTGGAGAGACGTTCGTCTAATCAACCTCCAGAAACATTTTAGAGGGTGTTAGAGAATTTCCCGCGAAGAAAGGTATCTTTACCAACTTCCCGGTGACACAAAGTTATGCCACCGGAAAGCAAGGGGCTACCTATATGAGGTAAGATATATTCATATTTAATGATCGCATGAGAAAGCGACACGTGGAGCCGAAGACAAAAGATAGCCAAACCCGAAGGCAATGATATTGCTTGTCATCGGAGAGAATGATACTCATAAAGACAAGATACATACCACCATCCGGTAGCATTCAATAAAGAATATTCTACAACATTAAGTGCATGATATGTTACAGAGAATATGGTATTCACTTCCCATCGTTACACATTCTTCAATGGCTCACATAATTGTTATTAAAGAGGAGCTTAACCCTAGGACCTTGTTCCCTAGGTGTAACTATAAATAGTGAGTTCTATCATCATTGTAAAGACACGAATTTTCTAACAAGCATATATTATACTTTATCAAAATCTCAAATAACATTTTACTTTCTTGCTTACTTGCACTGTTCTTATTGCTCGTGGTAGCTCTGTTCCCGGAACCAAGATATCTACCGTTTATTTTAATTTTAAGGCTAAGTCTTATATTTCTGTCTAATTCATCTATTATTTTTGGATAAAATTAATTCACTTGTCTATAAACCATATATAAATTCAAATGTACCATTTTACGGGTGTTATCAGCTCCGCCTTAGCGGTTTCCTTATCCAAATCCAGCTGGTTCATTCTGCCTTTCTACCCTTCGGCCATGGTCTGGACCTCGTTCATCTTGGCTCGGAACTAGTCGATCAGGTCAATTTTCTGTTGGACATGCGAGGTTGTGTTGTTAGTCACCACGACTAGCTCCTCATTTTTAGGTACAAAGACCTTTACCGTTTCAACTAGGTCAGCATGTTCCCGTTTGAGGGTCGAAGTTTCCTTCTGAGCCTTGTCTAGCTTGGCCTGGATATCTTTGACAGCTCCGTCATGTTGCTCACTGAGAAGCCTGTACATGTCTTTCTTCTGAACCTTCTCCTTGAGCTCGAACTCGAGCTGGTTGATTTCAAAGAGGTGCTAGAGAAAGCTCCCATGGTGAAGCATCGAGGTCTGCAAAAGTACAAAAATAGTAAAAGAAGTCGAAACCTTAGTGGAATTCACGAGGGAGTGTAAAATCATCGATGCCTTACCCGGTTCAACGCCTGTTGCACCTCATTGAAAAGACTTGGTGTGCCCACGTCGTTCATATTTTCCTGGTCCTCCTCGATCACCAAGCATCAGAGGTCGCTGGCTATACCCACTGTAGCGGATAGAACCCGAGCATCCTCCGGGACCGTAAGAATGACTGTACACTTGCGGCTGGGATACATGCTCGGTGCGAGAAACTGTTTCACCGGTTTTGGGCTCGAACTAGGCCCGCCATCTCCCCAGGGCACATTTTTTTTTCAGGATCTCTAGGTCGCCCAGGCCGGAAAATATTTCCAATGTGGACACATTCATACCATCGAAGAAAGAGTTGAGAGGGTCATCTACACCCTGAACTCCTTCGCTTGACTTTTCCTTTCCCTCTTGGGCCTCTTCAAGCATGGACTCTATATATGAGGGACTCCTGATGATATCAATCATACCAATCGCCTCCTTCAAAATAGGAACGGTTTCTTGGGAGGTCACAACATCTACCTCCACTTCGGCCCCTCGAATCGGAAGAGGATCGGCCTCGTGGCCCCTTCCCTTGGTTGTCACATGCTCCCCAACAGGGGTTGATCTATGGGAGACAAAGATGTCATCTTCTACATACTCATCCCTGAGTCGGTGAAGAAAGACAGGGTCCGGTACCCTAGACTTAGTGTTCTTCTTGGGCTTACAAGCCCGGGAAGCTGCCCTCTTTTTCATTTTCACCTAGGGACCCGGGGAGCCCGAGGACTTTCTTTTCCTCTTTTTCTCCCCCGCCAGCCCCGGTCTATCCCGTAACGGAAGGATCAGTGGATAAGAACACATCGTCATCACCATCCAGCGGCTTAAGTTTAGTGGTCTTAGGCAAACCTACGAAGGAAAGCAAAAAGAAAGTCAGCATTGTGTAAGCTTGGGGCGTAATAATAACTATACAGGGAAAAGCCTTACTATGAGAATGGGCCTTCCATCTGCCCTTCGAAATCCTGCTTCATGCACGATCGAAGTATGACATCTGCTTGCATATTTCTTCTATCCCTTCCTTGAGCCGGGGGACCACATTGAGAACCTGGGCAACAGCTGCACGACCATAAATACTTGCGATGAGAAAGAAAATAAAGGAAAATTGACATTTAATGAAAGACTACACTTATGAGATGCATTCCACTTTTCAGGGAATGGAAAAAACTTGGGAGGGATCAGATCTTCAGCTTTTACCTGAACAAAATGTTTGTGGCAACCTCAGTCTTGATCCTCATCGATACTCAAAAATTGAGCCTTGTCCGGCAAACAAGCTTGATTAGTCCCCCTCGAAAAATTCAGGGGCTGTATAGACGGTGTAGGTGATCGAGGGTGAACCGAGGAGATTTGGTGTTGTTCACAAAATAACGTAGGAGGATAACGATCCTCCAAAGAGACGGGTGGATTTACCCGAGGCACACCTCTTACCTCTTACATAAGGCCAGAACTATTGGGTCTATCGGGCCTAGTGTGAAGGGGTAAGTTTAGATACTTAAATACCCCTCAACGTGGGTAGTACTATCATCCTTAGGCCTGGGGACTACCACGTCCCTGCCTTCCCATTTACAGTCCTCTCGGACTATGGGAAGGGTATCTTCGATAATTGAGCATATGTATCTCCATGCTCCTTCACCTCGGTCTTGTTTGGCTGAGGCCTTCCCGACCTTGAAGTCGTCCTTGAATTGAGCATCCCCCGAGTATAAAGCTTTTCATGGGGGGATCTAGGGCCACTTCGGGAGAAATTGACGATCGCAAAACCGGTGTATAAAACATAGGCTCGCTAGTTGAATATAGTATAAAAAATATCATATCTACATGGATTGGATTTAAATAATATTTTTGTAGCCTCTAGTTAATTTCTATCCAAGATGATCAATAATTTATATTTGTATGAATTAAAACTAAAATTTACTATAAGTTTAAACTATTGGCTAATGACAATCGCCACAAGATTTAGCAAAGAAGATATCAATAGGAGGAAATAAGGGTTGATTGGATAGGTGCAAGATACTTGTTTATGAATTAACTCTAGTTGATTCACTTCTAAGGTTCAAGTGAGTCTCTCAAATTAACTCAATTATAGTTCAAACGTTCAGCAGAAACTCCTCTCTTGATTAAGTCTCAACCTCATGATATTAACTAAGTTAAGCTCGGGGAAGATATGCAAGAATTCGTAGTGAATTAGTCTTTAGGAGAACCTCTTTCGATTATTCTCCTAACTAGGTCTAAACAATAATTCAACTAGCCTTTTTCGATTACTAAGAAGAATCAATGAATTTAACCAACAAGATAATGCAAGAACATCACAAGTTATGCCTCTCTCAATTACATGAACTAGTGAATATCGATGCAATAATTAAAACACCCAAAACAATTCAATACATAAAAACTAGAGTTAATATTCACAAACAATTCTCAAAACACCAAATCCATAAATCCCTAAAGAAAAATTACTCCATAGATGTGGAGTAATTGATCACAAATAAAGTTAAGTTAAAGGAAAACATACAACGATCCAAACTCTTGTCTTGAGTGAGGATTGAATGATGAAATCCTTGTGCTATTCTTTCTCCCACTTCTCCTTAGCCTCCTTAGGTCTAAAGTGTGTCAAAAGTCCTAAAAATACCATTTTCCCATGTATATGTACCAAGTAGGGTCGGCCCCAAACAAACACACCTTATACATCACGAAATAGGACTTTTCCCGGATAGGACGTGCGTGACCGCGCACCTGGAAGGGTGTTCGCGCATATGGCCGTGCATTTTGTGTAGTGTTCTGCCTCACATGCGAGCCCAGTACGCGGTCGTGCACCTGGGTGATGTCCGACTCGATTCTTCGTTTCTCTTTTTGAATGCACTAGTGTCAATTGATCCCCGAACTCGATCCCAACTAAATCCTCGGGCTTTTACTCAGACGTCAAAGCTCCAAAATAGCGTGAATTCATCTTATAACATCTACATAACTCTGAATCACTCCTACAAGACATAAAACATATAATTAGTGCAAAACGCTAGCAATTAAGGCTCAAACTCAATTAAAGTGCATTAAATTAGAGTGCGACAAGTAACTAAAATACACAATTATAGCCTACCATCAGCAATCACCTCGGGAGCAGCCACCTCAGAACCGCCACCTTGGCATCTGTGGCCGGGTGGGAAGATGAAGAGGAAGCCTGATGAGGAACTGATTTGAAAGTCTTAGCCATCGCGGTATGGAAAGTATCAATAATTGAAGGAAAAGTATGAAGGTTTGAAGGTAGGAAGAAGATCTAGGTAGAAACCTAAGAACAATTATGAAGATTTGAAGATATGAATATTTGAAAGAGTTGAAAGCCGCTAGAGAATTCGAAGGTAAAAGCTAGGATCGGAAAGTAGAAGAAGTACAAAACGTCGAAGCTTTTATAGGAGAAAATGTAATCAATATGCGACGTTTCACATTCGGAGGCGACCGGCCGATGATCGACATGTGTTCGAAGACAGAACGACGCGACTGATAGGACGTTTTGGCTTATTTGCCATCTCAGTTGTAATGTACGAAGGAAGGAATCTGGGTTCATCTGTCGTTTTCCATCATTTCGGCAAACCTACTTTCTGAGAAATGAGGGGACTATCTATATACGGATGAACTCGGGGTTAGTGCACACCTAGACCTCCCGGCAAGTCAAACGAAGTAAGAGTATGAATGTATGAGATCGAGACCGAAGTTAGGAACTCTTTGGATCGAGGCTGGAACGGGGTACTCGCCGTCGGTACAGACAAGACAACACTCTCTGAACCGAAAACGAGCTCCAAGACCTCGGAAAGCACTACAAACGGTTGCACACGACTAACAGAGGGTCATGATATCCACATCTAACCGGATATTACGATGCGGATCTCGCCCCGATGTCGGTAGTGTATCAGTAATTGACAAGAAAGGGGGATTTTTACCTTTTTTAGAATTGTGCCAATGATGAAACTCTCTTACTATATAAAGGAAAAACTTTTTTATTCAATAGATAAATTGTAACACGTATTTCCAGGCAATTCAAACTTATTTATGTGCTTTCTAGCTATTGAAAAGTTCTTATTTTAATCATAGTTCTTCATATACATTTGGCTTCGAATTGAGGGTCAGGTCGAAGACAAAACTATTGTTCGGCTTAAATCCGAGCTCGGCCTTAACATTACAACTGGTTTGGTTATTCATGTTATCTTTAATTTGTTTATCTAACATTCTTTATTAATTGTGTTGAAGCAATCCATTTATCCTTAAAATCGCGTACAAATTTAATCGTTATCCGTTTTAAGGGTAAAGATAAGTCACTTTTAATAGAGTGGGTTTTAACTCATAAAGTGAAACTTTTCGAAGCGAATTTAAATTAATCAAAAGCCAATAATGCAAATACACTGGATAAAGAAAAGAAAAGAATTAATTGAATTGGTAGAGAAAATGTGGCCTCACATTTGTTTGAGAATGGGGACCAATAATTTTGCCGAAATATGAATAAGGGGAAGGAAAGAATGAACAAGTCAAAGATACCAATTGTCCCAGCCATATGAATGGCTGTAGCTATGCTTGTATTTTTTTGCCGAAATTTTAAGTTATATACACAATATATTTATACGGTCATTTATAATATAATAATTTAAGATAAATTTTGTGACAAATATTAATTACTAACTTAATTATTTTAGTAATTAATCTGCTATTGCATATTAAATTACTATTCGGTGTATACAACTCAAATTGTATTACACATGCATTCTGTGAATTAGCCATTAGTAAGTTATCAGCATCATTTTGCCTTTAGAGATTATATTCAAAGATTTTTTCTTGGATAGTTATAGCGGTCCATAGGCGCGAAATGCACCTTGGGGGAGGGGAGGAGGGGGAACGGACGGACAGGGCGGTCTCCTGAACATAATCCTTTCAGGCAGTGGTAGTTTAGTCCATGGTCCATTGGATAGTCGGTGCAAGACAAGAAATTGGAACACATTGATTTCACTCGTTTCCGCCCCTCGGCTTGGTCAGTACTTCCATACTGTTGGACAATGATGCTTATACTTGTTCATTAATTATGACGGTTCATCGGAGCCGCTTTCCTCCTCCCTTTTCTGCTCACTTGCAGGGGTCTGTTTTTCCTTGTCATTTTCAGTTTGGAATGAAAAATGCAACTTGCACTGCCATTCCCATTCTACTTCTACCTAATTCCATCCGCAATTACTTTATGGTGGAAAATACATAGGAAAATGAAAGTAATTAAGCCTTTTCTTTACTATTTTCGTTATTCATTTTTTATGGGATAATTCTTGCGTTTTGTCCTATATATAGTTGTAGTTATATGAAAACTTCTTTGACTTATTTTTTTAATTTGTAATCTTTATACTCTCTTAATTATTCAATTGCCGCACAACTTATTATGTTACAACAATAACAATTAATAACAACAATAACCCAGTAAAATCTCACAAGTGAGGACCGGGGAGGGTAGAGTGTACACAAACCTTACCCTTAACCCGAAGGGTAAAGAGGTTATTTCCGAAAGCCTCTCGGCATAACTTATTATGTTAAGAGAGGTAATATTGACATAGCCGCTTTGGCCCCCACTTTCAGAAATTAAACTGAAAATTTCTATCCAAGTCTTTTATTTATTTTCCTTTTATGGTTTGTGGACTTTGATAGTTAATTGTGGAAAAGTCACGGGAAATAAAAAATAAATCTTTAAATCCACCCATTATTTAATTAGTTCAGATAAAAGATATTAATTGAGCTGCAAATTCGACTTTTTTCACAATTATTTTCACATGACATGTCGACGACTGGTTAGTATTAGAAGAACTACGTAACCTAGCTATGCTATATTTGCCTAATTGAAGTGGATACATTATATTGAGAGGCTATTGTGTGAAATAGGTATAAATGGCAGCTCAAAGGTCACAAAAATATTGATTATTAATGAATGCATCGTATTATTAAATTAAACTCGTGTTCATCACAATTAAAGAATTTGAATTTCTTAAGCTTGAAAAAAGACTAAAGAGGTCATTCATAAATATTTGAATATGTGGAATGGTAGAAAAAATGTGGCCTCATCTTGCTTTCAAAATGGGGACCAATCTGTCAGCAATAAGGATAAGGGTTATAAAAAGATGAGTAATTAAAATGCACTATAGTAAAATTCGCTTAACTTTATACCTTTAAGCACGTATCATCGGATATTTACTGACTTACTCCACCTTTCTTTTATGCTGAAAAAGAAAATGATTACCGCTCCGAACAGAAGAGAGACGACTTTTATTTCGGATATTATAAATGCACAAATAAAACACCTTCGTCTTAATCCAATCTACGTCAATTTAATTACAGATTAAAATAATGAGAGATTACGGTATAAGCAGATAAAAATTACTAGGTAAATTTTTTAAATCTATTTAATCCGAGTAGATAGAGTTACAGCAGGTACCGATAGATGGTACTTTTCCTATATATATATATATATATATATATATATGTTATCAACATCATTATTGCCTTTTAGAGATTGTTCAAAGATATTACTTTCCCTTGTCTTTCAGTTTGGAATGAAGGTTTCAAGCCCCTACATTTCACTGCTTTTTCCGCTCTACTTTGTTTTTCAGTAAGCATATTTTTTATTTCATTTTTCTTATTTGGGACAATTCTTGGGTTTACTTGCATGGGATTTCTACGTAAGTTCATTAAAGAAAGGGTTTGAAAATAGAAAAGATACAAATGCGGTATATTTTATAATAAAGATACATTCACATTTAAAGTTGTTAGATTATGCCAACTTCTTTTGACTTATTTTTCTAATTTGCAACTTTTACAGTATTTTTGAAAGAATTATTCAATTCCAGTACAACAAAACATTTGATGTCGTTGTAATATTGTTGCATTTTTATACCTAGTATGCCACTATAAACAATCACATGTATTTTAGGTACGATGATATCTTTTCACCGGCCAAAGCTCTTATAACCTAATTTATAAATTCCTTCTTATATTATTTTCATTTTCTAGCAACTAATGAATGGTCAAGAGCAGTATTTAACGACAAGAATAGATTTAAGTTAAGTCACCCTATTAGAGAAAGCCGTTTTTTTTTAAAGTCCCAAGTTATCCAGTCAATAAATTACAGATATAATTAAACGAAGTCCTAATTATTTAGAATGGTTTGTGTGCAAGGTCCCAACTCAAAATTGGTCTATTCATATACCGAATTACCAAATTGATAAGATGATCATGTACTTTAATATTGTATTGGAGTAGGGAGAGGTTAAAAATACCGTCACGCTCTATCAAAAGAATTTATTTGCGCTGCGCGCATCAAAATATATAAATCAAGTACGCACATGCAGAGTCGTTAAAAATATATAATTAAGTAAATAATAATATATTCTCTTTAAATGTTTAAACTTTTAAATAATATAATCACATAATTCAACATTAATGTACCAAACGATGAATATGCCTATATCGGAAAACAACCACAAATTTGAAACCGTCTTTTTCATCAATCAAAACAATGACAAGATAAGGGAATTTGTTAGTATTTTTTCTTCCTTTTCCGAAGCTAAAGAGAAACCAAATGTGAAACGCAATGTAAGTTTGTGTTGGCGCCTGACAGCCTAGCTACTAAATTTCCTTTATAGGTTTAGACGACGATGCACTAAGAAGTGAACTTCATTTTTTAATTCTTTTCTTTCTTTGAACAGATGCAGAGTTAGAATATGAGTTACTAATTTGGTTAAATCTAATAATTTTTAAATCACACATTTTATATATTTTTAAAAAATTATTAAACATATATAGACTATTAAGTTTAAATTCAACAATTTAAAAGGATAATTATTTCGAACGAATAAACTCTAAATCTTGACGCAGCTTCTCGGCAAAGAAAGATATGTTGCTTTCATGAAATTCTAGGGCTAACTTTTTGGTTTTTCCATGCACGTCGAATTTGGCAAACTGTTGAAAAAAATGAAAACGGCAGAAGAGAAGTGGGGTCCAAAAGTAGGCACCGCCTTTTTTTGACATGAAAAATTGAGAGTTTAGGTTATATTAAAGGAAGAGAAAGAAAACATACCTTTTCTTGGTTCAAACGTTTGACTTTGCATAATTTTTAATCTAATATTATATAATAAAAATATAAAAATAATTTATACTATAAGTATAATTTAACTTGTTACACGCTACATGACTTATGTTTTTAGGGAAATTACATTTACATCATGTAACATGTCATTAAGTTGTCTTATTTACTATTCCTATTACAATCTCATATTTTAAGGAGACTTGCATATAAATATCTTTGGATTAAAAAATTTACACCAGACGGTATATAATTTAAACTCTTTCTCAAGTAACTAATTCACTTATTAAAACTTATTATAGCAAACAGGTTTTACTTTCCAATTAATTAGCTTGCTTATTATGAACAATTCTCGTATAAGTATCGATAGTTTAAAAATCTTTTTCTTATCTTTTTCTTAGAAAATTAGGTGACACACTAAGTGTTCCTAGGTTCTCAAAGGCAGTGGTCTATATGTAATCATTTATTAATCATCATGCTTTTTAAGGCATCAAACGTATATTAACTATAGTTCCACTTCTTTAAGTTTTGAGTTTTCGAGAGAGTTGCTTTGGTGGTAAGCATCCTACACTACTAATTATTAGTGGTTAACCCGGGTTGTTATTGTTGTTAAGTTTTCAGTTTTCACCTATATATAATTCCTTACACCAATTGGACTAAAACCAATATCCTTAAATACTCCATATTTCAAGTAGTTAGCATAGTTTTGGATCCCAACTAGAATTATTGTCCTCGCATTAAAATTAGCACGCTGTTTTACCAAAGTTAAAGTGATGAATAAAATCACACAAACACTTTCGTATGACGATTGAAATCAAGACAACTTCTTTGAATTGAAAATTTCAAAGATGATCAAGCTTCCCTACTTAAATGTATATGTTAAGCCTTAAGGTTAAATTAGATATTTCTGAGATTCCTTTGCCTCCATTTCTTTATGACATCAAGAAAATTATGCCACATTATAAAAAAAAATTGTACGATAAAGTAATTTTAGTTAAAAAACTTAATCTTGTACTATTAGTGCAACTTAACCAAGTATAGCAGGTTATTACTCTAATTCTGAAGTTACCATATCAGGTGTGATATAAAAGGTTGCTTGTTATTGTATGTTAACTTAACCGGACATATAAAAATTTCACACTCCGTCAACATAGCGGGGCTAGCCTATTAGGTGTGGAGGTTCGGACCCAGTCACTTTTGTTAAAATATTGTATTTGTACTAGAAAATTTATTAAATATGTATAAAAATTTAATTGCGGACCCAATAACTAAGATGAGCTATGGGTTCCGTTGCAAATTCTGAACCCATAAATTTCAAATCCTGACTCTTTTCCTGCTCGTCAATGCATATAACTTCAACAAAAAAGGAAAAACCAAAAATAAGCAAATAGGGTTTAAGTGGGTTGTATTTACAAGTCTTAAATCGGTAAATGCCCATTTGCCAAAGTCATTATACCAAGAAAATTTCTTTCCAGTCTAGGGCTTTTAGTTCTTCTCTCTTCTTCTTTTTTTTTTTTGCGTTTTTTTGTCTTTTTGGAAATAATGAGGAAATGCCGAGGAATTGGAGGATGTTTCCTAAAGTCCAAACAGACCAAGAAAAGTCCATAATCTCAGACTCCTAATTATCTGTATTTTTGTTCTTTCTTTTTATAGTTAGGAATCATTGTATACATACATATATGCTCAAGTTAGGCAAACTCTAAAAATGTCATATAATGCACCAGAAATGAGAAGAATTAGCTCTAAAAAAATGAGAGATATCCGAAAATACAAGAAATCTTTAGCTCCACGTCTAAGATGGACTCCGCAACTTCATGAGCTCTTCCTTCAATCTGTTGAAAGCCTTGGTGGAAGAAACAGTAAGTTTCTGAATAAAAGATCAAAATAGAAAGTAGCTATTATTAGAAAAGAAATTCTATGAAATTTATGTAGTATTTAATATCAATTTTCATGGTTTTCTTTTCCCTAAGATAAAGAAAATGTATCATTTGGTTGTCCTAAGATGCAGCCTAAGATCATGGATCTTTTCTTTTCCATTTTATTGTTCGTGGTTTATCTTTTTCCTCTTTCTGATTCATTGTTTTGTTCTCTCTTTGGTTTTTGAAAAATCCCCAAAAAGATCAGGATTTGAATTTGATGAGTTAAACCTTTATGTTTAAACTCATTACACTTTTAAAGTTACTGGTCCAAATTTTAATGTTTTTTTCTGAAATTTTAGTGATTTTTTACATGTATATCGATATTCTATGTTAAATTACTAGGTTCGGTTAAACTCGTAGACTATATATTACATCCGCCACTAGTGGGTTGGGGGCTGATTAAATGGAGGCGAATTCAAGATATGAGTCGAGGTTTCATAATATAAAGTATGATCTTATTATACGTATACATCTTGAATTTTGTATATTGTGTAGACACAATTCGATCGGGCTGAAAATTGAACACGTAGAATTCGCCCTAGATTCGCATCTAGTGTTGAGACTACGTTAAGGCTTATGTAATTAATGATAGATATTAATAGCTCGAGTTAATATGATCTACTAGAAGTATTTGAACTTTGATAAGAGGATAAAGGAATGATGATTGTTTCATTGTATTTTGACAGAAGCAACTCCAAAGAGAGTTGTGCAGATGATGGCCATAAAGGGATTGAAGATTTCTCATGTTAAGAGCCATCTCCAGGTATTGTTTTACTGCACCCACTATCTAAATAGAAGGGAAACTTTTAAGCAACGGTACATTTATCTACGTTACGAGTTCTAGTCATGAAAACTGTTAATGCTTGCATTAAAGTAGGCTGTCTACATCACACCCATTGGGGTGAGCTCTATTCCGGACCCTATGTGAACAGGGATACCTTATGCACCAGGTTGCACCCACTATCTAAATTATTAATTACTCCTTCCGGTCTATAATAAGTAACTTTTTAGTTTTTGGCACAACCGTTAAGAAAACACAAACTCCTAGATAAAAAAAATGTATTTACTAAATTATTTTTAATTAATTGTTACCTTGACACATTGAGATATGTAATTAAATAAGGGCAAATTTTGAAAAAATAAAATTAATTCCTTTCTTGATTATGTAAAAAGACACTTATTTTGAACCAAAATAAAAAGGGACCGGAGGGAGTAATCTAGCTAGTTAATGTTTATCATTATATCCATATAATTCTTGGATAGAAAGTTTCCAGAACAATTTTTAACTTGGAAATTGAACTTCACCAGAAAAACGAAAAAGAAAATAAAATATATAATGAGTGAAAAACTGTGTTATTTTTTATAGCAGAATCATTTTTCCCTTGAAAATGATCAGTATGATCTCTAAACATTCTTCTTCTTTTTTTCATCAAATAGATTAGGTCTTTTTATAAAAAATAGAATAGACGAGTTCTACGAAAGACTGGAATTGTGCTAAATCTAGGAAGTTTTCCTCTTAATTTCACTAGTTTTCTCTGATTATAGTGTAGTAAATAAGTTAAATCCTGTTTTAATAGAATTTCTAATTTAATTTCTTAAGACTTGGGGGGCCATTGTGGCACATGGAAATGATACCTTAATTATTACTCCCTCTTATTCAATTGATATAGTATTGTTGCGTTTGAACATATAAAAATTAATATTTTAAAATTTATTTTTTAAATATGTCAAAATATTTGTGCAGCTTTAAAAATGTATCTTAAAGATAGATGGAAACTTTAAATTTTAAATTTGGAAAGCTATCAGTAATTTTTGAACGGGCTAATTAAAAAGATAATACTACTCCCTTCATTCCACTTTAATCATCATGTTTACTAAAAATAGTTATTCCAATAAATACGCATAAATTTAAAAGATCATAAAAGAATTAATTATTTTTTTCAACTTCATCCTTATGTAGTTGTTCTAGAAAGTATATAAAAAGAGCCGATTACTTATTATTAAGTATGCATTTTCCAAAAATTATTGTTCAAATTTAAATGGATAGATAAAGAAACACCTAAATAAAGTTTCCTTATTTATTAAAAAGATTAATACGGTCAAAGATTAAAGAATTAATAAGAATAAACCAGTCAAATTATCTATATCTATATCTATTTATACTATATTAAGAGCACGAAAGTCTTTAGTGAAATGTCGTTCGTTTCTTTTACCCTTTGAAAATATATTTTATATTGGACAAAATTGTCATTTAATTATTTTTTTAATATTTAGAACTTTAAAATCAATTAAAATTTGCTTACTAAATCTTTTCTTATTTGAACTATTATTTTGGAAGTCTAATATTTAGAACTTTAAAATTGATTAAATCTTAACCTTATATAAATCCTTTCCGTACATCAATCCTTCCGTTCTAAATTTTTAAATGTTTCGGCAGTTTCAGTCATCCTTTGAGATTTAAAAGATATCAAATCATTGTGTTCTCAATTAGATAACTAAAATAGATATATTATAATATTATACTTTAGATAGATTTCGTACCCTTAAATTTGTATTCTTAACTCAACAATTTTCTAATTTAGTTTCTATTTTTTAACTCGATAATTCTTTAGGATATGTATTGGTTAAAATTTTAATATTGTTGGGTACAAATTTTGTAGTAACTGATGCAAGATTTACGCGCGTATACGAGGAAATTTTACTCTTTAAAAATGTATTACACATTAGATAAATTGTTTATTTAATTAGAATCTTAATATATAGAACTTTGAAGCTAACTAAAATTTTGGATATCAAGTATTTTCTGTATATAACTTTGAAGCTAACATTTAATTAAGAATTTAAAATCGAATAAGCTTTACTTATATAACTTTTCTTACTTGAATTGAAAAAGTAACTATAACCCTTAATCTAATTCATACACAAAGAAGAAAACTGAAAATTCAAATTCAATCCACTATTATCAAGATATAATGATCTGAATTGATATCATTATGAAAAGTGCCTCGTGAATAAAATTGACCACAACTTACTGATACCTCCAAAAATTGGTTGGTGAAATTGTTGATTGAAATAAATATACAAAGGCTAACATTGTTAAAGCAAGGATCTGGTCTTCGTTACGATGCTATTACAGGATATCATCCCGTAACTATCAGTTTGGTTTAGGCATTTCAAGTTTAATAAGGATACATCCAAGTTTTGTAAGAGAATTGAAGAATAAAAATCTATATCTATTTTAATAGCACAATTTACCGCAACTCGCTGATGTCGTTAATTATTGAACTATATGCATGGCGGTGGGTGTCATGGTGTATGTTATTCGCTGATGATATAGTTATGATTGATGAGATGCGAGGCAGTGTTAACGAGAGGTTGGAGGTTTGGAGACGGACCCTTGAGTCTAAAGGATTCAAGCTGAGCAGGACTAAGACTGATTTTGTGGAGTTCAAGTTCAGCAGTGTGCCGGGTGAAGCTGACATGGACGTGAGGCTTGACTCTCAAGTCATCCCCAAGAAAGGGAGCTTCAAGTACCTGGGGTCAATTATTCAGGGGGATGGGGATATTGACGAGGATGTCACGCACCGTATAGGGGTGGGGTGGATGAAATTGAGGCTAGAGTCCAGTGTCCTGTGTGACAGGAAGGTGCCTCCAGAACTTAAAGGAAAGTTCTATAGAGCGGTGGTTAGGCCGGCCATGATGTATGGGGCAGAGTGTTGGCCAGTAAAAAATTCTCATACCCAGAAGATGAAAGTTGCAGAGATGAGGATATTGGTATGGATATGCGGACACACTAAGCTAGATAAGATTAGGAATGAAGATATTTGGGTGAAGGTGGGCGTGGCTCCCATGGAACACAAGATGCGGGAAGCTAGGCTTAGATGGTTCGGGCACGTGAAGAGGAGAAACTTGGATGCACTGGTAAGGAGGTGTGAACGGCTGGCCTTGACGGGTATGAGAAGAGGTAGATGGCGACCTAAGAAATATTGGGGAGAGGTGATCAGGCAGGACATGATGCCGATGCAGATTTTCGAAGACATGGCCCTTGATAGGAAGTTATAGAGGTCGAGCATTAGGGTTGTAGGTTAGGAGATAGGAGGCTAGTATGATAGTGTTTTGTTTTAGGCTGCTAGTGGCTTTAGTTATGTTCTTAATACTTCATTAGAGTCGTAAGTTAGGCTGTAGTATGTTTAGTGACCCTTTGTGTACATATTATTCCATTGCGTCTGTAGTACTGTGATTTTGTTACTACTTAGTGTTACTACTTTGCTCTCTATTTTCTGGCTATTGTGTTGCTGGTGTTATCTTTCTAGATTCCGTTGCTGTTACTGATACATTGTCTCTTTCCTTCTTGTGCCGAGGGTCTACCGGAAACAGCCTCTTTACTCCTCCGGAGTAGGGGTAAGGTCTGCGTACACACTACCCTCCCCAGATCACACTTGTGGGACTCACTGGGTTGATGTTGTTATTGTTGTTGTATGCATGGCGGTGGGAGAGTATAAGTACTAGCTCATGACGTTTTTGATACGAATATAGATATATGTTAAAATTTACTAGAATTTTAATAAATATTAAATTTTGAACTCATAATTTTAAAAGTATAATAAATTCAATAATCACAACCTTAAGGTTGCACCCATCAAATTAAAGTTCAGTAACATTTAGAGTATGTTTGGAAAGCCATATAGGAATTCGATTTGGGTGTAATTATACAATTTGGCATGTTTGTCTCGTCAAGTAATTACTTGGTGAGCATGAAATTGGGTATAATTGGAGAGGTGTAATTACACTCTCCAATTCTCAAGGGGGAGGTGAGAATTGATGGTATTTACACTGTGTAATTACAAGGTTACTTTTAAAAAAGAATTCTTTTTGTTTTTATTTTAATTTATTTTTATTTTTATTTTTATTTTACTTTTACTTTTTAATTTCTTTTTAAATTTTATTTTTTTTTACATTTTTTACTTTTATTTCTCTACCTTTTAGTTGCTCGTATATTTTATTTCTTATTCATTTTATTTTCTTCATTTAGTGTAATTGCGTTATTATTTTAGTTTTTGAAACTACATCTCCCAATATTAGAAATAATAAATCATTAACAAAATTGATATGACTCTTCGGTTACATGGGGATTTTCTAGATAAGTTTTGGTATCCTAAAACTATTATGGATTATGAGAGGTGGAATGTTTAGGGTGCTAACATTTGAACATTGAAGTTAGAACACATACATCTTATACGTAGGAACGCATAAACTTTAAATCTAAATTAGTAAAAAATTTGCGCATGATGTTTAAATGAAATAAATAACTAGCTAGGTTAGGCATGCAGCTAGATGTTAGTCCTAGAGTTATAAAATTGTTGAATAATAATTGATGAAAAACTCGAAATCCAAATTCTTGCAAACTGTTCTGAATATCCATATATACCCTTTTTTAATTAGCTCTATTTTTCTTTTCTATCTTTAATCATTCACAATATTAATTTATCTTAAAGGGCCTGGAAACTGACTAATAAATGTATAAATAAATAGTTAGTACTAAGTTAATTTGTTTGGTGTATGTGAACCTGTGGTTTTTTGTCAGGAATTTAATTAGTTTGTTTCTTATGAATTTTGTATTGCTCAAAAGATATTACTGTGTTATTAGTTTTATGAGGGATTACAAGCTATTGATCGAAAAAACTACACAGTATAACCACTCTCAAAAGTAATAACAATATATATATATATTCTTGTATATTTGGCTAGTCGATTGTAATTATTGCCCATATATTGATTTTATCTTCATCCATTTGAATTTCTGAAATCAGATGTATAGAAACATGAAGGAGCACCTCAGCCTCCATGTTGTGATGCCAGATTTCAATTTGTCTTCGACACTGTAAGTCTTACTCTTACACATTTTTTTTAGCTTCAAAAGATAATTTTATTAATATTACTTATGCATCATATTACATAACGGAACTTTTCAGGATGTTTTAATTAGTTCCCCTCAAGTCTAATATATATTATAGGTCTAACATATACTTTATTTTAACTACTTCTGATAACAACACTTGCTTTGATTGAATAAACTACAATCACATTTCTCTATAATAACCATCCTTTCTAATAGCACTTTATCATAACGGTTGATTTATGTGAAATCAATTTTTCCTTTTATGTTATAATATATGTTTTCTGTAACACTTTATTATAATCGTAACGATGTTGTTATAGAAAGGTTTAAGGAAAAATGACACTATATATATATATACATTCTTTATGTTATATAAAAAAATTATACAAATTTCATACACTTTTTCGGCTACAGAATTTAAATAGTTTTGATGCGGGCTAAAAGTGAAAAAATTCCAAAGATTTAACTGTACTACTGTGTATCATCTATTACTGTTTACTAGTCACAGTTACATATACTAAAGACATTAACCTTATCCGTACATCCTTCAGGCTTGTGTCTAAAAGATCGAGTAGAAAACAGAAAGAATCTGGAAGCCAATTCTGTTGCAAAGAAAGAAATTCATCTGAAAATAATGGTGAAAATATTCATTACAATGACTTCCAGGTAAAATGGTCTTCATAATTTGTGCTTTATTTTTGAAGTTAAGTTATATATATACACTACACTATTAGTGAAATTGAACCGCCAATAGCAGATTAGTTATTATTTTTATCAAGTTACCTATTAATATTTATTATAAAACTTTACTTGTAATTAAATACTAATAAGTTACCTGATTTTTGTAATATTTTTTACACCATTATTACATAGAACTTATAAATTGAACTCTTTACTTTAGCCTGATCGAGAAAATGTGAATGTTATACATATTTAAAATTCTTTTTTCTTTTGGTGATTTACAGGAAGCAGAAGGAAGTATAAGTAGTGGAATGACAAAGGAGGAAGAACAATACTGTGAAAAGGAGATAAATTTTTGGCCTGTGGATAATCATAAATATTTTGACCCTACTATGGAAAACACTCACATTAACCTAGATTTATCTCTCTCTTAATTCCTTTTTTTTTTTCTATTGTTAATTATGTGAGTATAGAGAAGACCCCCTAGCTAGTAGGCCATTCTTCTTATGCTTACTTATGTACATTGTATTTGTGATAAGAATAATAGAACTATATATATGCATATTTAGGCACCAATTAACTAGTTCTTGACCAAGTGAACAAAGAGATTCTAGTGGATATAACTTAGATTTTCGTTATTTTTTAGTTCCTCATCTGGTGTGCGATATTCGCATTGGTTCCTGACTAATCTGAATTTGTACTGTGTAAGGTCCATTAAAAAATGAAGCGCTCCTTACCAATAATTTTTTATTCCCATAGCTCGAACACGACATCTCTGATTAAGGGTGGAGAGATCATATCCATCCATCCATCACAATTCTTGATATAATTTGATTTTCATTACTTGTGATGGAATGTCTCTCTTTGCTCCAATTACACTGCTGCATACTAATATCAAAGAAAGTCACTAGGAGGAAACGAAGGAGACATCAACATTGGACATAATATTACTCGTATAATACTTGGACAAACGTGTGACTTTTTTGGTTACAATACACACATGTAGGTTCTTCAAAAGAGTACCAATTAAACTTTCTGCAGAAACTCAATTTATTTTCAAACAACATTTACATAAGGTGAGCAAAGGTCCAATACACTTATTTCTATTGATCTACTAAAGTTGTCACGAATAATGAGTTTCGTATTCTGAGCATACAAGTTGGCATTCTACTAGATCGATCGATTACATTTACTAACGTTATGATCTAGTCAAGTTTCTTTCCCCTGAAGTTGCCTCTTGGTATTTTGCTGAGGACACCAGAATCTAGCTTCTTGTAATTGCCTCGTAACTGTTCGAGGGCATTATAGACAAAACCATCAACTTCATCTTCATATCTTTCATATAGCACTGGAAGCGTGTGGGCAGCAATGAAACCTTATACACAAGTCAAAATTCAAAAGTAGAGTCAAGACGACAACGTCCTTCTTTCATATTTGCAACAAAATAAGCATATCAAATGCGACTAATCCAAAACCAGTTCCTTCTCTTTTGACTGAAAGTAGGTTAAACACATCCAATATTTTGGAAATGCAACTTCAACTGTACAAGCCGATACAAACTAGTTGGGATTAGGTTATAATCATGTTAGTACGATCATTTTAGGTCCTAAGTTTTCTACGAGTTCCTATCATAGATTTATATGGAAGTAGAAAGAATTTAAAACTTCTAGTACTATTTCTTTTTTATTTTGTCGGACTGAGATGAGCTTAAAATGGAGTAACATGGTCAGTTTGGATTCATCTAGCCAAACCCAACTTGCTTGGGATTGAGTCTTGCAGTAGTTGTCATAATTTCAACCGTGCGAGTACGATTATACGACTAATCACTACAAATAGAACTACTTTAAAACTTATGATCTTGTTTGTGTTAGACTAACACAGACATTCAAAAGTCAGCCAATAAAGTTAGTCAATAACAACAACAAAAAACCTTGTGAAATCCTACATGTGGGGTCTGGGGAGCATAGTGTGTACGCAGTCCTTATCCCTACATAGAGAGAGTAGAGAGGCTGTTTCCGGTAGACAATAAAGTTAGTCAAAGGACTCATTTCTACTTTTTGGAATTTATATGTGCTAGATAATAACTATAAGGTAATATCATAGGACACCGCTAAATGCATCTAGAAGTGATTCTGTTGATACTCGCGGGTCAAGATGGGTTAGGTCAATAAATTGGTCATTGCTCAACCCAGCCCAAAGTGTACTTGGGCTAAGATGGGTTGGGTCAAGATGAGCTAAACAATGGGTCATAGCCCAACCCGCCCAACTTGATCCATGTTTTAGAACCATGTTCATCTTGCATAAACAAAGCCTTTTACCTTTTATACATAAATACTATTAGTATTTTGAGAATCAAAATATATTTTCTTAAATAACAAATTAGTATTTAAAATGTGTAAGTTGAAAAATATTTTGTGGGTTCAGAATGAGCTATAAAAAATAATGAGTTAACTTGGGCTCAACCTATTTAGACCCATGAGCTAAAATATTATAGCCCAACCCATTAATCTCTGGGCGGGTTGGATGAGTTTGGGCTCAAATTGACACCCCTAATACTCATACATTAGACAGCTTTATATCGGTGGAAAATGAAAAAAAATTCTTGTTTGATACTCAAAGGCATAAACAATACTACATGAGGATTAAAATTGTTATCATTGAAAATAAGAGATCTCTTACCAATATATAGAACAGTCAAGAAGTTGCACCAGCTTCCTATGATACCAGCAGCCCACAAGCTCACTACAACCTAGGACAAATCCGAAGACATTAGCTTCAAAGTCAGCAACAGTATTTTACAGTAATAGAAATCTCAAGCTACAAGATTCAGTGATTAATTAGATCGTTAGCATAATTTTTTTTTAGGTTTGCAAGTTTGACATCACAGGGAGGAGAGAAGATGTCAATATAGAAGAATCCTGTAACCGAAAACAAGGGAAAAAAGATAGGATATGACAAGAAAGGAAATGAAGACAGAAAAGATAGGGCGGGTTAGGTAACGGCCTTTTGGGAGGGGGAGGTGTCGGGTTGAATGTCAAAAGGCTGCAACAAAATTGAGCGACCAGAGCAACTTCAACAATTTACATGCAGCAAGTTTAATAGACATTCCATATTAGTTAATCTGCTTTTCCTTTTTGGTTAATTCTCTATCCCAGAGTTGCTATTTTCTCATCACATATGGATCTTATTCAACAATGTCAGAAGAGGTCGTGAAAATAAGTTAGCAAGCAAAGAATATTGAACAAACAAAGACAGAAGCCTTGGCATCTCATAATTGAGCTGAAAAGGGAAAATTAATCAAATAAAACAATAACAGATAGAGCACCTTGCACTGCATTAACAAACAATATATGTACAGTACTATTATTTTCCGGAGGCCACTGATCAAATGGACAAGGAGACCTGAAAATGCTTGAGCAAAAGCAAAACTAACAGAGTAAGTGGGGGAATGATTACTTCCGTAAGCAACTTTTACCATCCTTCTGAGGAAGAAACATGTGCACAGAATATATGGAAGAGTGTATTGCTAACTGCTTCCATTTTGAGGTTGTTTACAGGGGCCAAAATGGATGTTATGAATATTATGCCGCATTTGAGAGTTGAGAAAAGTAAAAGGCCTTCTTAACCCCAAGGCTTTGGTGTAGTGGTACGAGCACAGAGTGTGAAACGTGGGTTAGGCGCACATCACGGGTTTGAACTCTGGTATTTAAGTTGCGAAGGGTAGATGAGCAAAAAGAAAAGTAATAGACCTTCTTCGAAAACTTCCGTCAATAATTTGTAACCTTTATAGTAATTAATTATCAAATGCCAGTCTCACCTCCTGTGACACAGGAGGCTCCACCACACCTTAATATAACTATAAGAATCTTTTCTCATAATTCTTACTTGTACAAAAATTGTCTTCACTCTACAGTATTTTCTAATGGTACCACAAACCTATGAAGCAAAACCTTACTTAGTCACCCTTCTGATGCCTTGTGAGCCATGATTTGATACAGTTAAAGCAAACAAAATATTCTAAAAAATAAAATGAAAGAGGCCTCATAATTCAAATCAAGCACTTGATACTTTGTAACGGAAATTCTTGAAATTGAAATACGGAAGCATCATCTTATTCTAAGCTTATCCGTTTCAAAATAATTGAGCATAGAGATAATGATTAGTGATATCTAACATACCAGTAAGAATTGTTTCAGATCACCCCCGCATGCAACATCTTGAAGGAAGCCCAAACCATGGTTTATTTCAGCGCCTATTGCCGTGGCAATATTGATGAAGAGGTCATTAGGTAAGACAAGACGAGGAACCTTAGAATGCGACCTGTTGCCATAGAATTTAACTTCCATTAACTTGATTCAAGAATGCCATACTAAATGACAAATGAGAACAAGAAAGAACAAGAAAAGAATGACGTTGCTTCAGAACGCAAAGGATAGGTTATATTACTACCTGTTTATTACCCCAGAAGCATTTTTCCAAAGAAACTGAGCGACCATACCAATGCTCAGAGCAAAGCATAAAAGTGAGAGAAAATTGTAGTTAAGCCACTCAAATAGCACCCAGATGGCTGTAGCACTGACTAAAACACCGGCCGAGATTTTCTTGTTTCTCCACAACAGCACATCAGCAGCTACAAATTCACCGACGCGAATTGAGTATTGCTATAGTATACAGCCATTATGAGATAAAAAGGCAAGAATGTAGAAAAGTACCGTACATTTGCCTCCACCCAAACAATGGTGTATTGGTTTTTGACGTCCAAATAGCCTATTGAATTGAGCACTAACAGAGCTTGCACCTTCCTCTTGAAAGAATGATGCAGATTTATGTTTCGGCCCACCATCAGAAAGAGATTCCACAATGTTGTTCAAAAGATTCTCAGCTGTTATTCCCTCCGGCATTGTTTCTTTTTTTTTTTGGACACATAAGAAGCTAAGTCAGTCATCAGAGGAATAACATGTGATGCAAAGTCATTATGGATAGCTGCAAAATACTGCTAAAACATAACCAAAGAAAATAAGAGTTTTTGGTAAGTAATATCTCAAAGTAGAAGAATATTGGACAAACACACAAATCATTGTAAATTAGCATTACCAATAAAAAGGGATCTCAGAAGAAATAATGAAGCAGGGGAAAACTCTGATTGAATTAGAATATAATATCTGAAATCTTACCTCTCATCAATATGGCTCACAATATTAAAGACCGGCGCAACCCGGCAAGAAGGTGCAGAAGTTTCCTTTGTGTATGGATATTTCTGCTCTCTAGCAAGGTAGGATCGAATGGTACCGCAAGCAACACGATTGATAATTTTCCAATCTTCTTCTCCAATAACATCTGGCTTCTTTTCTTCAATGGCAAGATCTAGCCCTTGTTGAAAAAGAACATCTAGAACCTCGCCTTGCCACATCCCAAAATGTCCTGACCCGTCAAAAATTTCTACCGCAAATTTCGCATTTGACACAATTCTTGTCATAAGCGAAGATGCCAACGATGACGTATTATTGACACTTGATGTAGATTCTTCTTGTTTACTGTCTCCCATTTTGACACAAATATTATTTAGTAGCTGACGACACAAATCAAGATTATTTCCTTTCTGGTGTGGAAGATCAGACTAAGCTGCAACCACAGAGCATACTCAGACAGAACCTTGACTCAGTTACCAAGATAGATCTTTTCTGATGTGGAAGATCAGACTATGCTGCAACCACAGAGCATACTTAGACAGTACCTTGGCTCTGATACCAATTGTTGCGGAAGCCAAATGTATATAGTGTGAATGAGTCACAACTACTATACCAAAAATTATGACAACCACTAAATAATAAACAAGACAATAAGACAACAATAAAAGAACACCAGAATTTACGAGGTTCGGCCAATTTTGCCTACTTCCTCGGACACAATCAATATTTTATTCCACTCCAAAATTACAAGTGAAATAATACTAAAGAGAGAAGATACAAATGCCTTAAGAAGATAAAAGGCAAATGAGAGGTGTATTTAAATCCTAAACATTAGGCCTCCTTTTATAGGGTGAAATTCTCATTCAAAATTGTCATCCACCGATGTGGTACTTTTGCCAATTTCAACAAATCTCCACCTTGGCAAAATTCCACATCTTCAATTTTCTCTCAATAACAAATTTTGGTTGTGTCTTCATCTTCAATCTTTAGTGTTCAACAATGTTGATCAAATCCAAACAATGTTGAAACTTGACCGCAGTCACCACTTTTGTCAGCATATCAGCAGGGTTCTCCGTAGTATGAATTTTCTTCACCGTGACTCCACCTTCTTCTATGATTTCTCGTACGAAATGATACCGAACATCAATGTGCTTCGTCCTTGCATGATAAACTTGGTTCTTCGCTAATTGAATAGCACTTTGACTATCACAAAAAATTGTAATATTTTTTTGTTCAATACCAAGCTCCTTTAGCAACCCCTGAAGCCAAATTGCCTCCTTCACAGCCTCCGTAATAGCCATGTACTCTGCCTCTGTTGTAGACAAAGCAACTGTTGACTGCAAAGTAGACTTCCAACTAACTGGTGCCTTTGCAAAAGTAAACACATAACCAGTAGTTGACCTTCGTTTGTCCAGATCACCCGCAAAATCTGAGTCACAATATCCAACTACAGACCGATTGCCTTCCTGCTCAAAAACTAACCCAACATCTACAGTACTATGAATATACCGTAGAATCCATTTCACAGCTTGCCAATGCTCCTTTCCTGGATTATGCATATATCTGCTAATAACTCCAACGGCTTGTGAAATGTCAGGTCTCGTACAAACCATTGCATACATCAAGCTACCAACAACATTTGCGTATGGTACCCTTGACATATACTCCTGTTCAGTTTCATCCTTTGGCGACATAGTAGTACTTAGCTTAAAATGGGGAGCAAGTGGCGTACTAATTGGCTTAGTCTTCTTATCTATGCCAAAACGCTTTAGTACTCTCTTCAAATATTCTTTCTGAGATAAACAGAGTTTCTTTGTACGTCTATCTCTTATTATCTCCATGCCAAGAATTTTCTTTGCCTCACCCAGATCCTTCATCTCGAACTCCTCCTTCAGTTGAATCTTCAACTTATCAATTTCTTCCGAATTCTTGGAAGTTATCAACATATAGGAGAATATATACAAAGGAACCATCATTAAGTTTGCGCAAATACACACAATGATCGTATTTGCTTCTCTTGTACCCTTGCCGCAACATAAACTTGTCAAATCGCTTGTACTATTGTTTAGAAGATTGTTTCAATCCGTACAACGATTTTTCAAGTTTGCATACCATATTTTCTATTCCAGCAACTTTGAATCCTTCTGGTTGATTCATGTAGATTTCCTTCTCCAAGTTTTTTTACATCCATCTGAACTAGTTCCAAATCCAACTGTGCTACCAAAGCCAACATAATTCTAATGGAAGAATGTTTTACAACTAGATAAAATAGTTCATTGTAATCAATTCTCTCCTTCTGAGCATATCCTTTGGCCACCAATCTTGCTTTGTAGCGAACATCTTCTTGGTTAGGAAATCCTTCTTTCTTTGCAAATACCCATTTGCACCCAATTGTTTTCTTTCCCTTCGGGAGATTGGCCAATTTCCATGTATGATTCTGATGAAGGGACTGCATTTCTTCATTCATGGCAATCCTCCACTTATCTTCTTCTGAACTTTGGATTGCGTCTTTATAAGTGGTAGGAACACCATCAACTACAATTGAGGTTGCACAAGCAACCGTCTCTATGAGACGAACAGGTTTCGTTATTGTCCTTTTTGGCCCGCTGGTTGCTATTTATTCAAGTTGTTGTCGAGGTTCCTGAGTTGGAATCTCCCTCTCTACTGGATCTTCTTCCAGAGGGTAATCTTCATGAGTTTCCTCCTCTACTTCTTGTGTAGGAAAAATAAATTTTCCCTCAAACTCCACCTGCTTTGATGCACCACCAGTTTGTTTGACATCTTCAACTGTCACCTTATCTGTTATGGCAGATTCATCAAAGGTAACATCTCTGCTGAATATAATATTCCTTCTCTCTGGACACCATAAGCGGTATCCTTTGACTCCAGAAGTAATCCCCATAAATATAGCCTTCTTTGCTCTCGGATCCAATTTTAACTCTTTCACATGATAGTATGCAATTGAGCCAAACACATGCAAAGAGTCATAATCTACAACAGGTTTTCCATACTATTTTTCAAATGGTGTCTTGCCATCAATAGCAGCAGATGGTAGACGATTAATGAGGTGGCATGCATATGTAATTGCCTCAGCCTAAAATTCTTTGCCCAAGCCAACATTGGACAACACACCGTACCTTCTCCAGTAAAGTCCGGTTCATACATTTTGCCACTCCATTCTGTTGTGGTGTATGTCTGACAGTGAAGTGTCGGACGATGCCATCATTTTCACAGACCTTATTGAAATGATCATTTTTGTATTCACCTCCATTGTCTGTGCGAATACACTTGATCCTCCTGCCTGTTTGATTCTCCACCATCGTCTTCCATTTGAGAAAAATTCCCAACACTTCATCTTTCCTCTTCATTGTATACACCCACACTCTTCGGGAAAAATCATCAACAAAGGTTACAAAATAGTGCTTCCCACCCAACGAAGGTGTTTTGGAAGAACCCCAAACATCAGAGTGTACATAATCCAAAATGCCTTTAGTATTATGGATCGTTGTACCAAATTTAACCCTTGTTTGTTTCCCTTTGACACAATGCTCGCAAAACTCCAAGTTGCAAGTCTTTACACCTTTTAACAATCCTTGATTAGATAGAGCTCTATCCCAGGTTACTGTCTAAGTATGCTCTATGGTTGCAGCATAGTCTGATCTTCCACATCAGAAAAGATCTATCTTGGTAACTGAGTCAAGGTTCTGTCTGAGTATGCTCTGTGGTTGCAGCTTAGTCTGATCTTCCACACCAGAAAGGAAATAATCTTGATTAGTGTCGTCAGCTACTAAATAATATTTGTGTCAAAATGGGAGACAATAAACAAGAAGAATCTACATCAAGTGTCAATAATACGTCATCGTTGGCATCTTCGCTTATGACAAGAATTGTGTCAAATGCGAAATTTGCGGTAGAAATTTTTGACGGGTCAGGACATTTTGGGATGTGGCAAGGCGAGGTTCTAGATGTTCTTTTTCAACAAGGGCTAGATCTTGCCATTGAAGAAAAGAAGCCAGATGTTATTGGAGAAGAAGATTGGAAAATTATCAATCGTGTTGCTTGCGGTACCATTCGATCCTACCTTGCTAGAGAGCAGAAATATCCATACACAAAGGAAACTTCTGCAAGTAAATTATGGAAAGCACTGGAGGATAAGTTTTTGAAGAAAAACAGTCAAAATAAATTGTACTTGAAGAAGATACTGTTTCGCTTCACCTATGTTCCTGGTACCATAATGAATGAACATATCACCAGTTTCAATAAGTTGGTCACAGATTTGCAAAATATGGATGCAACTTTTGATGATGGTGACTTGGCCTTGATGTTGTTGGGGTCACTTCCTAATGAGTACGAGCACCTTGAAACTACTCTACTCCATGGAAATGACGAAATTACTCTCAGAGAAGTTTGTTCGGCTTTTGTACAGCTATGAACAAAGAAAGGGAGAAAAACAGAAGGGCGGAGAAGGAGAAGCACTAATTGTGAGGGGTCGTCCTCAAAATCAAACGAGGACTAAGAAGGGAAGATCCAAGTCGAGATCTAGACCCAGCAAAGATGAATGTGCCTTTTGTCGAGAAAAGGGGCACTGGAAGAAAGACTGTCCGAAGTTGAAGAATAAGGCCAGACATAACAATGGAAAGGCCATTATGGATTCAAATGTAGCTGATTGTGATGATTCAGACTTCTCATTAGTTACAACAGAGTTATCAACATCATCAGACATATGGTTGATGGACTCGGCTTGTAGCTACCATATGTGTCCCAACAAGGACTGGTTCGTGAATTTTCAAGAAGGAGAATATGGAGTCATCCACACAGCGGATAACAGCCCTCTTACCTCATATGGCATTGGTTCAATAAGATTAAGGAGCCATGATGGAATGATCAGAACATTAACAGATGTTCGATATGTACCGGGTTTGAAGAAGAATCTCATCTCTGTGGGAGCCCTAGAATCAAAAGGGTTCAAAATCATTGCAGAAAATGGAGTGATGAGAATATGCTCCGGTGCACTAGTGGTAATGAAGGCCAATCGGAAGAACAATAACATGTACTGCTATCGTGGTAGCACAGTTATTGGGACAGCAACAGTGACATCCAGTGATGACAAAGAGGCAGAAGCAACCAGGCTATGGCACATGCGCTTGGGACATGCTGGAGGAAAATCCTTGAAAGCTTTATCTAATCAAGGATTGTTAAAAGGCGTAAAGACTTGCAACTTGGAGTTTTGCGAGCATTGTGTCAAAGGGAAACAGACAAGGGTTAAATTTGGTATAGCGATCCATAATACTAAAGGCATTTTGGATTATGTACACTCTGATGTTTGGGGTGCTTCCAAAACACCTTCATTGGGTGGGAAGCACTATTTTGTAACCTTTGTTGATGATTTTTCCCGAAGAGTGTGGGTGTATACAATGAAGAGGAAAGATGAAGTGTTGGGAATTTTTCTCAAATGGAAAACGATGGTGGAGAATCAAACAGGCAGGAGGATCAAGTGTATTCGCACAGACAATGGAGGTGAATACAAAAATGATCATTTCAATAAGGTCTGTGAAAATGATGGCATCGTCCGACACTTCACTGTCAGAAATACACCACAACAGAATGGAGTGGCAGAACGTATGAACCGGACTTTACTGGAGAAGGTACGGTGTATGTTGTCCAATGCTGGCTTGGGCAAAGAATTTTGGGCTGAGGCAATTACATATGCATGCCACCTCATTAATCGTCTACCATCTGCTGCTATTGATGGCAAGACACCATTTAAAAAATGGTATGGAAAACCTGCAGTAGATTATGACTCTTTGCACGTGTTTGGCTCAATTGCATACTATCATGTGAAAGAGTCAAAATTGGATCCGAGAGCAAAGAAGGCTATATTTATGGGGATTACTTCTGGAGTCAAAGGATACCGCTTATGGTGTCTAGAGACAAGGCATATTATATTCAGCAGAGATGTTACCTTTGATGAATCTGTAATAACAAATAAGGTGACAGTTAAAGATGTCAAACAAACTGGTGGTGCATCAAATCAGGTGGAGTTTGAGAGAAAATTTATATTTCCTACACAAGAAGCAGAGGAGGAAACTCATGAAGATTACCCTCTGGAAGAAGAGCCAGTAGAGAGGGAGATTCCAACTCAGGAACCTCGACAACAACTTGAATAAATAGCAACCAGCAGGCCAAAAAGGACAATAACGAAACCTGTTCGTCTCATAGAGACGGTTGCTTGTGCAACCTCAATTGTAGCTGATGGTGTTCCTACCACTTATAAAGACGCAATCCAAAGTTAAGAAGATGATAAGTGGAGGATTGCCATGAATGAAGAAATGCAGTCCCTTCATTAGAATCATACATGAAAATTGGCCAATCTCCCGAAGGGAAAGAAAACAATTGGGTGCAAATGGGTATTTGCAAAGAAAGAAAGATTTCCTAACCAAGAAGATGTTCGCTACAAAGCAAGATTGGTGGCCAAAGGATATGCTCAGAAGGAGGGAATTGATTACAATGAAGTATTTTCTCCAGTTGTAAAACATTCCTTCATTAGAATTATGTTGGCTTTGATAGCACAGTTGGATTTGGAACTAGTTCAGATGGATGTAAAAACAACTTGGAGGAGGAAATCTACATGAATCAGCCAGAAGGATTCAAAGTTGATGGAAAAGAAAATATGGTATGCAAACTTGAAAAATCGTTGTACGGATTGAAACAATCTTCTAGACAATGGTACAAGCGATTTGACAAGTTTATGTTGCGGCAAGGGTACAAGAGAAGCAAATACGATCATTGTGTGTATTTGCGCAAACTTAATGATGGTTCCTTTGTATATCTTCTCCTATATGTTGATGATATGTTGATAACTTCCAAGAATTCGGAAGAAATTGATAAGTTGAAGATTCAACTGAAGGAGGAGTTCGAGATGAAGGATCTGGGTGAGGCAAAGAAAATTCTTGGCATGGAGATAATAAGAGATAGACGTTCAAAGAAACTCTGTTTATCTCAGAAAGAATATTTGAAGAGAGTACTACAGCGTTTTGGCATAGATAAGAAGACTAAGCCAATTAGTACGCCACTTGCTCCCCATTTTAAGCTAAGTACTACTATGTCGCCAAAGGATGAAACTGAACAGGAGTATATGTCAAGGGTACCATACGCAAATGTTGTTGGTAGCTTGATGTATGCAATGGTTTGTACGAGACCTGACATTTCACAAGTCGTTGGAGTTATTAGCAGATATATGCATAATCCAGGAAAGGAGCATTGGCAAGCTGTGAAATGGATTCTACGGTATATTCATGGTACTGTAGATGTTGTGTTAGTTTTTGAACTTTGGATTGCGTCTTTATAAGTGGTAGGAACACCATCAGCTACAATTGAGGTTGCACAAGCAACCGTCTCTATGAGACGAACAGGTTTCGTTATTGTCTTTTTTGGTCTGCTGGTTGCTATTGATTCAAGTTGTTGTCGAGGTTCCTGAGTTGGAATCTCCCTCTCTACTGGCTCTTCTTCTAGAAGGTAATCTTCATGAGTTTCCTCCTCTGCTTAGATAGAGCTTTCAAGGATTTTCCTCCAGCATGTCCCAAGCGCATGTGCCATAGCCTGGTTGCTTCTGCCTCTTTGTCATCACTGGATGTCACTGTTGCTGTCCCAATAACTGTGCTACCACGATAGCAGTACATGTTATTGTTCTTCCGATTGGCCTTCATTACCACTAGTGCACCGGAGCATATTCTCATCACTCCATTTTCTGCAATGATTTTGAACCCTTTTGATTCTAGGGCTCCCACAGAGATGAGATTCTTCTTCAAACCCGGTACATATCGAACATCTGTTAATGTTCTGATCATTCCATCATGGCTCCTTAATCTTATTGAACCAATGCCATATGAGGTAAGAGGGCTGTTATCCGCTGTGTGGATGACTCCATATTCTCCTTCTTGAAAATTCACAAACCAGTCCTTGTTGGGACACATACGATAGCTACAAGACGAGTCCATCAACCATATGTTTGATGATGTTGATAACTCTGTTGTAACTAATGAGAAGTCTGAATCATCACAATCAGCTACATTTGAATCCATAATGGCCTTTCCATTGTTATGTCTGGCCTTATTCTTCAACTTCGGACAGTCTTTCTTCCAGTGCCCCTTTTCTCGACAAAAGGCACATTTATCTTTGCTGGGTCTAGATCTCGACTTGGATCTTCCCTTCTTAGTCCTCGTTTGATTTTGAGGACGACCCCTCACAATTAGTGTTTCTCCTTCTCCGCCCTTCTGTTTTTCTCCCTTTCTTTGTTCATAGCTGTACAAAGCCGAACAAACTTCTCTGAGAGAAATTTCGTCATTTCCATGGAGTAGAGTAGTTTCAAGGTGCTCGTACTCATTAGGAAGTGACCCCAACAACATCAAGGCCAAGTCACCATCATCAAAAGTTGCATCCATATTTTGCAAATCTGTGACCAACTTATTGAAACTGGTGATATGTTCATTCATTGTGGTACCAGGAACATAGGTGAAGCGAAACAGTCTCTTCTTCATGTACAATTTATTTTGACTGTTTTTCTTCAAAAATTTATCCTCCAGTGCTTTCCATAATTTACTTGCAGAAGTTTTCTTTGTGTATGGATATTTCTGCTCTCTAGCAAGGTAGGATCGAATGGTACCCCAAGCAACACGATTGATAATTTTTCAATCTTCTTCTCCAATAACATCTGGCTTCTTTTCTTCAATGGCAAGATCTAGCCCTTGTTGAAAAAGAACATCTAGAACCTCCCCTTGCCACATCCCAAAATGTCCTGACCCGTCAAAATTTTCTACCGCAAATTTCGCATTTGACACAATTCTTGTCATAAGCGAAGATGCCAACGATGACGTATTATTGACACTTGATGTAGATTCTTCTTGTTTATTGTCTCCCATTTTGACACAAATATTATTTAGTAGCTGACGACACTAATCAAGATTATTTCCTTTATGGTGTGGAAGATCAGACTAAGCTGCAACCACAGAGCATACTCAGACAGAACCTTGACTCAGTTACCAAGATAGATCTTTTCTGATGTGGAAGATCAGACTATGCTGCAACCACAGAGCATACTTAGACAGTAACCTGGCTCTTATACCAATTGTTGCGGAAGCCAAATGTATATAGTGTGAATGAGTCACAACTACTATTCCAAAAATTATGACAACCACTAAATAATAAACAAGACAATAAGATAACAATAAAAGAACACCAGAATTTACGAGATTCGGCCAATTTTACCTACTTCCTCGGACACAATTAATATTTTATTCCACTCCAAAATTACAAGTGAAATAATTCTAAAGAGAGAAGATACAAATGCTTTAAGAAGATATAAAAGGCAAATGAGAGGTGTTTATAAATCCTAAACATTAGGCCTCCTTTTATAGGGTGAAATTCCCATTCAAAATTGTCATCCACCGATGTGGGACTTTTGACAATTTCAACAACCACTACCTTGTGAAAGTAGAGAGTTTGTTTCCAAGAGACCTCGACTCAGAAAGTTTATGCATAACCAAAATGCTCAAATCTTTGTAGGAGAGAAACCGATAATCGTACACAAAACACGAACTTGAACTAGAAATTTTTTTTAGCCAAAGGCTTCATCATTTAAGTTCAAATAATAATTCTGAAGAGTATACAAATACAAACTAATCAAAGAATCATTAAATTATCCCTCCATAACAATTTAGTTATAGTCAAGTATATGGATCTATAATTTTGCTGTATCCAGCACTCTTCATAGTTCAACTACTATTTAACAGAGAATAGTAATATTCTTCAAAACTTAACTTATCTTACATAATTCTCTAACTAATCCTTGTTTTCTATATAAAGTATCTTCCTCTCGAGTTTTAAACATCATTAATAATAATTATTTACTGGAAAGTTAAGATTTTTCAAATAAATTTGATGATATAATGATACCCTTTTCTTTTCTTGGTACCTATATGCACAAAATTGTAACAGTACAAACTAATCATAGCAATGGAACACCAAAAAGAAAAAAACACAAAAAAAGGGAAGATGAGGAGTACTGAGGTGATGGAAGGGACTAACCAGATTGAAGAATGAACCCAACAACTCAAACTAGAGAAACTCAGCAGAAAATTCCTTTTTCCTTTTGATCAAGAAGATAATTCTGTTTTTTGGATTTTTGGCTTGTCCACTGTCTTCACCCCACCCCACCCCACCACGTGTTTTATTTTATCCCGTCAGTCCTAATTTAAATGAAAATTTTCATTTTTAGTCTGACAAAAAAAAATATCTTCATATATTTAGGAAAAAAGTAATTTTAAAGTTTTCAATGTATTCGTAAAATTTATTTTAAAATTAAAGGGTAGCTTTGGGGCAACGGTGAAGTTATTTTGGTGTGACATATAAGTTACGGATTTGAGCCATAAAACTAGTCACTAATATTTGTATTGTTAAAATAGCACGGACTAGCCAGTTTTCAGACTGGTCATTGAAAAATAGTCGGCGTTTGTCAAGTCATTGAAAAATAGTCACTATTTTGCTGCAACAGAGACCGTTCTAGCATAATATACTGGAGTTCGGTGCACATGTGTATGAACTTCCACCATATTATGCTGGACCGGTATACTTTGCTCACTCCAATATAATATACTGAAATTCTAGTATGTTATGCCAGAGTATTTTCCGGATTTTAAACAGTGTTTTTGTTCAAATTTATCTTTACATGAAAAGTGATAAAATTTCGATGACTTTTGAAACTTTGGCTATTTTTGAATGATCACTTGTAAATCTGACTATTTTTGAATTTCTCTCTGCCTTAGGTTAGACTATGCATCGGGTTGCCGCTTCTTTTCTTAATAAAATAATTTTATGGTAGTAGTAATATTTAAATATTATTTTAGACTATAAATTTTAAAATTATATACTTTATATTAAATATAGAGTAAATATTATAACATAAATTAGGCCAAAAAAAATATGATGCAGTAGGAAGCGGGGAGGGGGTGGGGGTGAGGGGGGAGTGTTTGATTGTTTGTTGGGGATTGGAGAATATGAACTAATTGTGTGTTAGCGTTTGCATTGGAAACATAACCAAAAAAGAGAAACGTGAGAAAGGTAAACAAATATTAAAAGCTTGCATACGTGGACTGAATATACAGTCAGAATCAAATTGCCATTTGTATTTAATAGCACTAACTACCCCTCCTTAATTCTCGTTCTTGGCACATTTATTCTCATTGATATTCTAAACCAGTTTTTTTTTTTTGGAGTTTATAAATTTTTTAAAATTTTGAGAATTTGAGTTTGATTTTTTATATTTAAATTGTAACTTTATTTTACAAAATATAGCTCAACGAAAATTATTGCAAAAACTGAAAAATTGAATTTGTAAACTCAAAAACTCCAAATTTTCAAACAATATCACCAAACTTTGCATTGTCCACTACCAATGTACTCTTTTCGCTATCATTTAGTTGTCATGTCTGACTATATTGAACATTATTCAATATTACGATATAATATAATAAATAGGGGTAGTGTTTTTGGTATAGTTTTCAAATATTTATATTTTAATTTTTAAATATTAAGATAATTTAATTCAATTTAATTTTTAAAAATTAGTCAAATTGACTATCAAGTAGAAACGTGTGACAATTGGGAATGTAGGAAGTAGGACTAGAGTAATAGAGTATTATTTTTGTCAAGTTGAAAAAAAGATATTCGGGTGTCCTAGCCATGATTTCACTTAATGTTTTTCAGTTTCTATAAACTAAAGAACTTTTTTCTCTATAACATTATAGTTGAAAAAGTTTTCCGAAATTTTTTTCTGTCTCTGCAAAAATTAAAAGATTTTCAAAAAAAAAATAAAAATATTTCACGTACTTATGAAACAAACGAATATAAAACACACGTTTGGTAACTTGTAAAATATAAAGATCTTAATCAACGAATTTAATAAATTTCTTCACAATAAATGATGACTATATATTGTCATACTTTCGCTAATAAACGCAAACTCACCAAAATCAATGACAATCTTCTTCCTTTTATTTTGTCTAATAATTTATCACATTCTGAAAATCAGAACGAATATTTCACAAAAGGACAGAAAGTTCTTATCATACTGTTCAAGTGAGAATCATTTGGATATATTATTGATAGACTTTGGAAGAAACATCAAATCTAATTTAGCCACGATTTTATCTTCTTCTTTTTCTTTAAAAAAAAATGGGGTGCGAGAGATTACTCTTTACCCTTAATTAGAGATTTCGGCTTTAAATTATAAGAATATAAAACTTTTTAGTAGGAAACAATCTTCTCGAAAATTCAAATTAGTCGGACGCCTTGGGATACCATATGATTAAATAAAAAGAATGCCCAAAAATCAAACATAATCCAATCAATGCATATCTGATAAAATCTCATACTATAAAGGTGATTTATTTTTCTAATTCAAGTGTACAGCTTGGTAATTTCTCAACACTGTACAATTTCCTCGGTCTACATCTTACCTAACAGACAACTCCAATACTACTAGCTAAGGAAAATCCCAAATGATATGGGGACAAATTTCTGGGAGCTTTATATCAAAGCTCAAGAAACTAAATTACTCTTACCTTTAATAAAAGGTTTTGGGCTCAAGTTCTATGAATAAAAAAAATTATTAGTAGAGAGCATTTTTTCTTTTAATGGGTCTCACGCTAGACGATCCGGATCAAGAGGGATCCCAATAATGGAAAAAAAAAGACTGAATTACCAAAAAAAAAAACAGAACTTCAAGTGGAATGATCAGTCACTGATGCTTGCGTCAGAGTAGACTGCCAACATTTTACCCCTTTGGGGTGTGACTTTTGCCATAACCTTGCGTTAACATATTTTGTGCATCGGACGGTCTTTTTTACGCATAAAGAACTTCAAGAAGACTCTGCAGAACTAGTGCAGACTGGTGGATTCTGCTTGCCTACAAAACTTGGGTCAACATTCTGGCAACTAGACTTGGCTGGCCCTTCATTTCCATTATAGGTTATGTCAATATCTCCAACTTCTACACCTTCACATGGCACACCTTTACTGCAGTTAATTTGTATAGCATCTTGAGTTCTTGATGTTCCTCTTATGTTCTTGAAACTCACTTTGCTAATCTTCACTTGTGATGGCAACTGAAAATTAAATCAATTAAAATATAAGGTGCATTTAACTAACAGTGACGTTCCCAAGATTTCATGCAAAGGGCATCAATCTATTGTCACAATTCAGGTTGTAACTAAATTTTGGTCTGACGTACGTCCAGTTGATTTCAAGGTTTTTCTTGTTCTAATATATATTTAATTTCAAACAGTGTCAGTCTATTATATAGTACTATATAAGAAAAATCTTATGCGAAATGGGTGGGGTGATCAAGGGCGGATTTAGGGGGCGGAAGTTGCCCGAAAAATTACACACTATATATAAGTCAAAATCTATTTTTTATATCTATATATTATGTTTTAAATTCCATTAATATAACCAAAAGCATAACTTAGTGGTCATGTGGGTCCAAAATCTTTTTGAAGTCATTGGTTCAATTCCACTAACTACGGTCTCATTAAATTTTTTAACTCTTTTTCTTTTTTGAACCCCCTTAGTGAAAATCCTGACTCCGCCGTTGAGGATGCCCCCACCACCACCACAAAAGGGTGTATCGGCTACTGATTTTTTTTATAGTTATTGACTTTGCTTATGTGTAAAGTATAGTCGATCATAACTCCGAGTAATAAGGAGGAAGATTGCGTTAGTCTGAAATAGCGTAGTTAAAGATAAGGTACTTACATCTTTCTTGCACTGATTATAAGGGCAATAGAGTTGATCAATGACAACAGGATTGCTAACATTTTGCACAATAATATCCTCATAGTGCAAATCTCTAACAACACCATTATGTGAAGCTGGCCATGTCTTCACCCTTACACCATTGTCAGTGTCAATAAATGTGCAATTTTGCACAAAAACTCCAACCACAGGCAATTCCCCTGGAGTTTTTCCTAGGCTACCAACACTAATTCCATGGCCAGGTCCACATGTCACATTTGTTATGTACATTTGTTGAACTCCATCACCAATTGATATGCAATCATCTCCTGTGCCAATTTCTGAATTTGTGATGTTAACACCTCTTGATCTTGCAACATGGATACCATCTGTGTTTAGGCTTTGAGCTGGAGCTTTTATGTTAACTCCAATGAAGGTTAAGTTCTTGCACCCTAACACATTAATATGGAATAATTTGCTGTCCAATGAAGTTATGTCTCTGATTATGGAATTTGTCAGAAAGTTGAAGCTCAAATTCTGCACACCAAAAAAAAAAGAAAAATTGATGAAAGATGGACTCGGTTGAAAAGTCTAAACTTTAATTCATAAACTCAGGCTTTCAAGTGTATTTGGTATGACGGAAGTCAAATCGATTTTCAGAAAACATGACAAATAGTTTCTCTATAAATTGCTTTCTGGTCATGTTTGGTCGATGAGTTAGAAATATTTTTAGACAATATTTATAAATGATTAAGCGTAATATTAACAAATCTGATGAGTATATTGCTGATACGAAATATTAATAATAATAATAATATTATTTAGCTAGACATTAGTTGGAGGAAATAAATAATATGAAATTAAAAGTTAAGATAGTTGAAAGAAAAATGACTTCTGCTCAAAGTAAGAAAAGTCATTTTACCACTAAAAAAAATGACTTTTTCTTAAAAAATACGTATATTTTTCCAATAATGATTTATGTCATGTAAAACAGGTCGAGAAAAGGTTGACAGAATACGACTTACATTTGGAAGTTTACCGCAACTTTCTGAATTTTTACAGTCATTTTGTGCCCAACCTTGTTCTCCTTGGCCATCAAAAATTCCACCACCAGATAGTGTGAAATGATCAATATGATTAATAGTTAACCATTCCATATCTTTCTTGAGTTGGCTTGGATTTGGAGGAGCTTTCAAAGTGGCTTGAATTTGAAGTTCTATAGGGGCCTTGCAATTACCTTCTAGCCTCACTTGATTCATCAAATATATGCCTTTTGGGATCACAACTTTACTTGGGATTTTTGAATTGCATGCCTCCTTAAATGCACTTAATAGAGCCTATAATTGTTTCACAAACCACCAAAAAAAAATGAAACGTAAATGAGTAATTAGTAGCTTTGACCACATGCAACCAAGAATAGAAAAGTTTGGCATACTATATTTCATGCTATGTTCCTCACACTCTCTAAAAATACTCCGTACATGTATTGGATCCTCAAAAAATGCACTACTTTTGAAGGATTTGACACACACCCAACGCCATTCTGAAGAGTACAAAAAGGGCAGCCCGATGCACAAGGCATCCCGCGTTCACGCAGGTTCCAGGGAAGAGCCACACCCGAAGGAATATGGTGTAGACAACCACTCTCATGCAAGCATTAGTGACTTCTTCCATGACTCGAATTTGTGGCATATAGGTCACACAGAGACATTTTGAAGAGTACGAGCAACGTAAATGTTATGAGCAAAAAACAATGTCGTAGCGAATTTAAACCGGGCGAATCGAATTTGACAGAATTCACTATTTCTAGCTCGGATATATAATGGGCACATCCTAATGATTCTAAATTCTGAATTCACCATTGAAACTACATATATCCACTAGTTGTATTATTTGAGATAAATGGATAGAGGTAAAATGGTTGATTTACCTTGCTAATATCTTCATTGCTATCAGGCTTTGCACCAAATTTAGTCACATCAAAAACTGCAGGTTGAGATTCTCCTGTGTACACTAGAAATACAAGTGCAAATGCAAATGGTAATTTGAAGTTCAAATACATCTTGTTTATTATAAGATCTTTCTTCTGTTTCTATATATATCTTTTGGATAATTTTTTGTGTTTTAAAAGGTAACTGATTGTTTGACGCTTTTTATAGTGTCATAAAGAAGAATTTGACACCATTAAAATTTTCAAACCAGCTTTTATGTCAACCATTTGTTTGAGATAATTGGTTTAAATTTAGTGGTTTATCTTATTTCTGTTTTGTTCTTCTCTTAATACATTTTCTTTTTGTCTTACAGTGAAGACCCTAATTAAAGACCACTAAAGCAATTTGTCATTGACCTTAAAAATCTCAAAATTGTGGTAAATGTAGTGGAAACTTTAGTAATCTAGTGCTTATGGTTGGGGAATTAGATCAAGACTCTCTTGTTTTATTGGCCTAACCCATAAACGGCCCTTAAAGTTGGCTTCACATTTCATTTTGACACCTTCACTCAAACCTTTTTCATTTTGACACTTCAACTCATTTTTTCATGTGCCACTTAAACACAAAACGCTGACCAATCAAAAATAAGAAGAGTGTGTAATTCACACGCGGCTTATGTGGCAAACAACAAATTAAACGATGACATGTGGCATTTGTTCCCAAATAATTTACAATAAATTGAGAGAAAAAAAAGAAAGTATCTTTTCAATTACCCCCACCTCCGTCATCTTCTCCGCTCACCCAATCCTTTGGTTCTATCATATTCCCACAACCACCAAAGCTTTCACCACTAAAATCTTCACTGGCTTCAATAGAAAATCTTCTATCACTGGCTTCAAGTTGTCATTTCACTTAGATAATTTCTCTCGTTTCTCGAATTTGTTTTTGTGTTCTAATTTGACTATCATTTTTTATTTAGTTGATTCACTGCAATATATAGAGAATTGATCTTTTGCATATTTGCATCACGAAACCAAAGATGATACTCCTACATAACTAATAAATTTAACCAACTTTAATTGGAAAGAGAAATCAATTTGACATTATGGGATTTTGTAACGTCCTTTTGTGCCCCCAATGTGCCTGGATATCATAAATAGAGGTTACACACACTTGCTCATTTTTTATATAATAATGGGGAATAGATTTACAAGGACTTTGTACACAGTTTCGCCATTTAGTTATCATAGCAGAGGTGATGATTGAGAGAGAGGTAGGAAGCAAAAACGAGAAATAAATTAAAAAACAAAAATATCCAACTTTTCACAAGCTCAAAAGAGGTGCAAATCACACAATATAATATGACAAGTTAGTGTTTGGTATTTAAGTGGCACATGAGGTAATGAGTAGAAGTATCAAAACGGAAAAGTCCCGAGTAAAGGTATCAAAATGAAAAGCGGAGCAAACTTTTGCGAGCCGCTTATGGGTTTGGCCTATTTTATTAGGCTATTAATTATATAGTTTCTCTGGTCTTATTGTTTACCTGAAAAATGGATAGAGTTAAATTTGTGTATGATTCTAAGGATATGTGATATAATTTGATACAAATCGTATAGAGAAATAGAAATACGAGTATTCTTGACTATGAGAATAAGAATAGTGAGAAGAAGAACGAATAAGATAAAGGAAAATAAACACAAGGGGATATCTTTCAATATGAGAAGAAATCTTTTGTTACAATATCTTTTTCTGCTTATAATCCATCTCATCCTTATAGTAGAGGGATCTTACTTTATATACAATAAAAAATACGTAGTGGAGAGCCCATGATATATTATCTTTTCCCTAATTTCCGTCAGGATTCTCTCCCTTAGTGAGGTTGTAACGGCCTTGTCTGTGAGCTTCGATACTGACTAGAACTCGATATCGGGTCGAGCCATAGGCCTTGACTCGAGCTCGATCCTGACTCGGAGTCTTGAAATTAGGGGTGAGTGTTGGTCGGTATGTGTATCTCCGACAACCTTTTGTCTCGTGGTTCGATTTGGTAATGGGCCCGATAATGATACTGAACTGATCCTTGATCGGACTTGGAGCTCGAGTCCTCAAGCCCTTTCTTCGGACCTCGACCTGACCTTACGTAGATACCTTTTGATCGAAGTATTGTTACCTCGACCAGTCCGTACGACTGATGTAATAGGTTTCGACCGTATACAGATAGTCCCATTGTTTCTCGGAGAGGATATGACGAGAAACGACATGATTTCCCACGGTATGATTAGACGTATATTGACATCAGTATTGAGTCTGACCAAGACGTACGAGGTAGCTGTCCCGTCGGTTCAACTTACCGAGGTATTTAATGCGTGTCAGTCGATGTCGGCCATTATGTGAGAATGAACCGCCTCTGTTTAGCCCATAAATAGCCCGTCCCAAATCAAACTTAATATGTTACCCTAATAAAAAAAATTCCCAAATTTTCTTACTCTTTCCGCCTCTATTTTGCCGTTGGTAGATCCACCTCCATCAGCGTTTGTCACCATAATCCTTTTATCTTCCTTTGCTTTTCCTTTACTTATACCTTATGGCAAAAACTTCAAAAATCATACCGTAGAAGGAGAAAGCTTCCTCTTTCCGGCCGTCCGGCAATAAGGCGCTGACGAAACCGCTTCCCCATGAGTATGTTCCTGGCCCGTGTATTCTAAAGGCCGATTTTAAGGTTGAGAATCCCTCATTGGTTCCGGGCAGATGTGAGCATGTGTCAATGTATATGTGCTCGATAACAGAGGGCCATATCGAAGTCGTGAGGAAGAACTACAACTGGGGTCCCGAGGTCGTGCTTCAAATCCCTTCTCCTGAAGAGAGAATCATCACTCACGTGGATGGGTTTTTAAGTGTTTACACTTACCCCTTCACTTTGGGTCCCGTCGATCCTGTGATCATTGATTTTTGTAGAAGATATCAGGTCACCCTTGGTCAAATTCATCCTTCTCTATGGCACATAGTAATCTTACTTCGCTTCTTTTCCAACAAGGCCGGGGAGCTGGATTTCACCCTAAATCACCTCATACGATTGTATCGGCCTCAAATCTTTCGAGGACTAATCAGGCTCCATCGTCGGGCATCGAAAACTTTAATGTCGAGCATCGACGAAAATAAGGATCGGGGTTGGATGGGCCGTTATATTCGGGTGAGGACTCGTGACCTTATCCTGGAAGAGAAGATGTTGTTCCTTGAGGAATGGAATTTCGACCGTAAGTGATTTTCATAAGGCATTGCTTTTCGTATCTTTCTATGATTCTATCTGATATCTCCCTCCACTATACAGCTGCCCCTTGGATGCCACAAGCGGTACCCGACCTCGAGGATTGGGTTCGGAAGTTAGCCTCGACTTCCTCTTATGCTGAACGTGCTTGGCGTGATTTAGCGAAAGGTAGGTGGGAGGCCAAGAATCACGGTAAGGGTCACTTCTCATATTTTTCGAAACGGTTTTTATGCTCTATTCGCTATTGACTTCCTTTCATGCAGGCATAACCAAGGATGCCATTTTGAGGCTTTCGAGTGGTGAGGAAGGAACCAAGTCTCTAGTTCCGAAACCGGGAAAGATAGAAAACGGAAAGCTGCCTCGCAGTCTGAGGACCCTAAACCCAAAACTCGAAGGGTGAAGAAAAAGGTAATCACTCTTACGATGGACTCGGTCCAACGACTGAGAGATGAAGAAGAAAAAGAAGAAGAGGAAGCTTTGGTACTCGATGTCGTCAGACTTTCCGAGCCGATGACAGCTACACCAGACAGAGCCGGTTCTGATAGCCCGAGGGTCAATCAGCATGTCCCGAACAATTTGCTCGGGACCATGACAGTGGGCCACTTGCCTTCTCTTTCGACCTTTTTCCGCGGAGGAGTTACGGGAAGCTCGAGAATTGAAGACCCCCGATATGGGCAGAGGCTCTAGTACAGGGGAACCTTTTCGGGATTGCTTTGCTGGAGTCGATGATGCCTCCGATATTAATGAAGTTTCTATTCTCCTAGAATAGGCCCAATGTTTCATTTCTCGGGTAATGATTTTACTATGCTTGGTTTCTTCGTTCTTTTTCTAAACCTGACTTGCATTTTCTCCCTTTTGTGTAGGCCCTTCGCAAGTTTCGAGCCGATCTCAGCCAGTGTGAGGCCGAGCTTTAAAAGGTCTCGAGGGAGAGAGACGCTCTGAAGCTTATTTGTGGCCAAAAGGAAGAGGTTATAAAGGACCTTCAAGCAGATTTGGCAAAGGCTCGTGAAGAAGAGGCCGAACTGGATAAACAGGTGAGCATCGTTCTCTTAGAATATGGACTCGACCCAACTGTGGAAGCTAACCCTTCGTTGTCTCAGCTGCAACAAAATGTTGAGACGATCGGGTTGCTTCGAGGAGAAGTCGATCAGATCAAGGCCGAGTGTGATCGGTGGAAAGCGACTATGGACAGCCTAGCTGCAGAAAAAGAAACCATCTTGGCCAAACTATTATCGGTCGATGTTCAACTTCGGTGTGTCAAGCAAAAATGTTTGGCCCAGGCCAGAGGATCGAGGAGCTTGAGATAGGGCTTGCTGAGGCCAAGGCGGAGATCGAGTAGTCAAAAGTCATGGTAGACAAGTCCATTGCTGTGTATCAGGCCAATGCCGAGGCTGCTCAAATGCAGCTAAGGGAGGCTTCTGATCGGGAGCAACGAGTTACTGACTTGGCAAAGTGCCAATCTCGGAGGGAAACCCTCTAGGAAATCCACACTCGAGGTTTTGAACTTTTCGAGGAGCCCGAGCTAAGGCACTTGAAGCTGAAGCAAGGCAGCTTATCTCATTTGATGACGACGATGATGATGAAGAAGGTAGTCCGGGCGGGTCCGATGAAAGTCCTGAAGAAGAAGAAGCTCCCGAAGGAGACATTGACATCGGCCGCAGTTAGGACTTAGTTTTTCTTTTGCAAACTTTTGACCGGTCTCTTTGTACATACCCCCTTTTGTTAATAATAGAGCTTCTTTTGAATGTCTTCTCATTTTCATGCTCGAACGTGTTTTTGATTTTGTGAAGCTTTTGTTATTGCAACCTAATTTTACAGCGGTTCTTCGAGCTGAGTTATCTTGAATAATGGAACCCTTTTGGTCTGTTCTAAGGACAGAGCCTCAAACTCTCGCCGTGTTGGTACCTAAGCTTAATAATTGAGTGAGTGATTATTTTGAGTAAGATAACCCTTAGGCTTATTGATTAAGTGAGTAATTGCTTCTAACTCGAACTCGGTGTATCTTAGCCCGTGGGCCTTTTATGATCGAGTGAGTGGTTCGCTCGAACTCGATGTAATATAGACCTTAGGCTTAATGATTGAGTGAGTGTTTTCTTTGAACTCGAACTCAAAGTATCTTAGCCCGTAGGCTTTTTATGATGGGGTGAGCAGTTCGCTCGAACTCGATATAAGATAGCCCTTAGGCTTAATGATTGAGTGAATGTTTGATTCGAACTCGAACTCAAAGTATCTTAGCCCGTAGGCTTTTTATGATCGGGTGAGCGGTTCGCTCGAACTCGATATAAGATAGCCTTTAGGCTTAATGATAGAGTGAGTGATTGTTTCGAACTCGAACTCGATGTAAGATAGCCCTTAGGCTTAATGATTGAGTGAGTGTTTGCTTCAAACCCGAACTCAAAGTATCTTAGCCCGTAGGCTTTTTATGATCGGGTGAGCAGTTCGCTCAAACTCGATGTAAGATAGCCTTTAGTTTTAATGATTGAGTGAGTGATTGTTTCGAACTCGAACTCGATGTAAGATAGCCCTTAGGTTTAATGATTGAGTGAGTGTTTTCTTCGAACTCGAACTCAAAGTATCTTAGCCCGTAGGCTTTTTATGATGGTTGGCCCTTATGCCTGTTTGAATCATGAAGTAGGAAGATCTTTTCAAAGTAAGATATATCTGAGAAGAAGAAGTTTTCCTTTATAAGTCATTATACATATGTTTGTATCTTGTGCTAGAGTTCGAGCAAAACTACATGGGCATGGTTCGTTTTGACCATTTGGCCCTTACACTTTTCTCTATCGAGACCCTGGCCGATATGAATTTGATATGAAATAACTTTCTTGTGTCGAACTTGATTTATTTGATGGTATCCCTCCCCCAGTATTTGGGGTTTATCATGAAGAAGCCACGAATACTGTTGAATTGCCTTCAGGTAGCACATAATTATTGCCTCGTTAAAAACTTTGCCGGAAAAACCCATTTGGGATAAACGCATGCTTTAAAATCAGAGGTCTTGATATCTTTTGTCGAATTCCTGCAATGAGTTAGTGCCGAATATATGTATAGATGATAGAAAGGAGAAAATCATACCTTAATAATAATATCGTTTGAGTAGTGATATATTCCAATTGTTTGGTAACGGTTTGCCATCAATTGTTCCGAGTTTATAAGACCCTTTTCTGACTATATCGAGGGCGTGATAAGGTCTTTCCCAATTCGGGCTGAGCTTCCCTTCATTAGGATCTCGAGTGTTTATGGTGACCATCCTTAGGACCAAGTCCCCGACCTCGAAATGGCGGAGTTTGGTTCTTCTATTGTAGTATCTTTCGATTCGTTGTTTTTATGCAGCCATTCGAACTAGTGTCGTTTCTCATTTTTCATCTAATAATTCGAGGCTAGTATTCATAGCCTCGTGGTTCGGCTCTTCCGATGTATGTTGGAACCTTGCGCTGTGTTCTCCGACTTCGACTGAAATTAAGGCTTCAGAGCCATATACTAAGGAAAACGGAGTTGCTCCAGTACTGGACTTCGATGTTGTTAGGTATGCCCATAGGACTTCGGGCAGAATTTCTCTCCACTTCCCTTTGGCTTCGCTCAACCTTTTCTTCAGGTTTTGGATGATAGTCTTGTTTGTTAATTTGGCATGTCCGTTCCAGCTGGGATGATATGGTGTTGACAATATTCTTTTTATTTTATGGTCTTCGAAGAATTTTGTCACTTTACCGTCGATAAATTATTTTCCATTGTCGCATGTTATTTCTGCTGGTATCCTAAATCGACACACGATGTGGTCCTAGATGAAATCTATAACCTCTTTTTCTCTCACATTTTCGAATGCCTGTGCTTCAACCCATTTAGAGAAATAGTCAGTCATAAACAAAATGAATTTAGCTTTACCTAGGGCCGATGGTAGAGGGCCGACGATATCCATTCCCCATTTCATGAATGGCCATGGAGAAATGACCGAATGAAGCTGCTCTCCAGGTTGATGGATCATCGGTGCAAACCTTTGACATTTATCACATTTTCGAACGAACTCCTTAGTGTCATTCTCCATGCTATCCCAACAGTACCCTGCTATGATGATTTTGCGAATTAATGGTTCAGCGCCGGAGTGGTTTCCACAAGTGCCTTCATTGACCTCTCGTAAAACATAATCGGTGTCTTCTGCTCCCAAACATACCACCAGCGGTCTGTCAAACGTCCTTCTGTATAATGTTCCATCTTCAACCAGCGTGAATCGAGCAGCCTTGGTTTGTAGAACCCTCGATTCTTTAGGGTTCGATGGGAGTTTTTCGTTCTTTAAGTATTCAATATACTTATTCCTCCAATCCCAGGTTAAGCTCGTGGAATTTATTTTGGCATGCCCCTCCTCGGTTATAGATCTCGAGAGTTGAACGACAGTCCCCGAGTTGATCTTAACTTCCTCGACCGACGACCCCAAATTTGCGAGTGCGTCAGCCTCACAGTTTTGTTCTCGAGGCACATGTTGTAGGGTCCATTCTTTGAAACGATGTAGAGTTACCTGTAATTTGTCCAAATACCTTTGCATCCTATCTTCTCGAAAGTTTTGTTTACTTGGTTCACCACTAGTAAAGAGTCACATTTGGCTTCAATGACTTCTGCTCCCAGACTTTTAGTTACCTCGAGACCTGCAATTATGGCCTCGTACTCGGCCTCATTGTTAGTTAATCTAGTGGTTTTTATGGATTGCCTAATAATTCAACCTGTGGGAGGTTTCAGTACGATGCCAAGCCCGAACCCTATCACATTTGAAGCTCTATCTGTGTAGAGGGTCCAAACCCCCGACGACGTACCCAATTTTAACAAGAGTTCCTTTTCAACTTCGGGTACGAGGGTTGGCGTGAAATCGGCCACGAAGTCCGCTAAAATTTGGGACTTGATAGTCGTACGGGGTTGCTATTCGATATCGTATCCACTGAGTTCGACGGCCCATTTGGCCAATCGACCCGATAATTCGGGCTTGTGCAAAATATTATGAAGTGGGTAAGTGGTTAAAACGCATATGAGGTGACATTGAAAGTATGGTCTTAACTTTTTAGAGGCACTTATTAGTGCAAGAACTAATTTATCTAAGTGAGGGTATCTAGTCTTTACTTCTCCTAAGGTCCGGCTTACATAATAAATAGGAAACTGTGTACCTTGCTCTTCTCGAATTAGGATGCCACTTAGCGCGATTTCCGATACTGCCAAGTATAAGTAAAGCTTCTCATATGTCCTCAGAGTGTGAAGTAGTGGTGGGCTCGATGGGTACCGCTTCAATTTTTCTAGTACCTGTTGGCATTCCAGGGTCCAGGCGAAATCGTTCTTTCTGTTGAGTAGAGAGAAGAACTTGTGGCTTCGATCTGATGACCTCGAAATGAATCGGCCTAAGGCAGTTATCCGTCCGGTTAGCCTTTGCACTGCTTTCACACTATCCACGATGGTGATGTCTTCGATGGCCTTAATTTTGTCGGGATTGATCTCGATTCCCCGATTTGATACCATGAAACCAAGGAACTTGCCCGATCCAACCCCGAAAGCACATTTATCGGGGTTGAGCTTCATATTGTATTTCCTTAAGATCTTGAACGTTTCCTGCAAATGGGTCAAATGGTCCTCTACGCGCAGGGACTTAACTAGCATGTCATCAATGTAAATTTTCATCGACTTACCTATTTGTTCTTCGAACATTTTATTCACTAGGCATTGGTAAGTAGCTCCTGTGTTGTTTAGCCCGAATGGAATTACATTATAGCAATAGGTTCCGTACTTGGTGATAAATGAAGTCTTTTCCTGGTCCTCCGGGTTCATTCGAATTTGATTGTACCCGGAGTAGGCATCGAGAAAAGTAAGGATCTCGTGGCCGGCTGTGGCATCGATCATGCGATCGATGCTAGGCAGAGGAAAAGAATCTTTGGGGCATACTTTTTTTAGAACTTTATAATCTACGCATATTCTAAGTTTGTTCCCCTTTTTAGGGACTACAACTATGTTGGCTAACCACTCGGGATATTTTACTTCCCGAATTGACCCTATTTCGAGAAGCTTAGTTACCTCATCCTTTACAAATGCGTGTTTTACCTCGGACTGAGGTCTTCTTTTTTGCTTCACCGGTTTGAACCTAGCGTCCAAGATCAGCTGGTGTGTTGTTATCAATGGTGGGATCCCTGCCATGTCTAAATGGAACCAAGTAAAACAATATATGTTATCGATAAGAAATTGAATAAGTTTTTCCCTGAGTTCGGGGGTCAATCCCGTTCCCAGGTATACCTTTCTCTCGGGTAGATATTCGATTAATATAACCTGCTTCAGTTCTTCGATCGTAGATTTGGTGGCGTCGGAGTTGTCGGGGACGATGAAAGCTCGAGGTGTCAGAAACTCTTCCTCGTCAATCTTTATTTCCTATTTCACCGGTTCGGTCGAGACTGGTGGCTGTGATTGTTATTTGGTTTCTCGTCTATCTTTAGTGCTCGATCTTTCTGAGGCTGTTAGTATCGGTGTTACCTCATCGACCACAAACATTTCCATCGCAGTATGTTGCTCCCCGTATACTGTTTTCACGCCGTCTGACGTAGGGAATTTCATTACTTGGTGGAGGGTAGAAGGCACTGCCTTTATATTGTGGATCCAAGGCCTTCCGAGTAGGGCATTGTACCTCATATATCCTTCGATTACGTGGAATTTTGGTATTTTGGATGGTTCCAGCTACACTCACTGGTAGAGTAATCTCCCCTTTAGTCATTTCACTGGCCATATTGAAGCCGTTCAAGACCCGAGCTACGGGCATGACTTGATTCTGCAAACCGAGCTGCTCTACTACCCAAGATTCGATGATATTCACAAAGCTACCTCGATCCACTAAAACACGCTTAACTTTAGCTATATTTAATAGGATAGAAATTATTAGAGCGTTGTTGTGAGGTTGAGAGATGCCCTCGGCTTCTTCAATTCTGAATGATAAAGTGCCCTCGGGTACATAACCTCGAGTTCATTTTTCCCCTGTGGTCGGTATCTTTTCGTATTTGAGCACGGAACCCTGTGGAGTATCGACCCCACCGATAATCATATGAATGTTATGCAGAGGTTCCTCTCGTTTATCTTTTTTGCTGGCGTCCCTTTCTCTGAAGTGATTCTTAGCTCGGTCACTGAGGAACTCTCGAAGGTGGCCCTCATCAAATAGGCGGGCTACCTCTTCTCTTAATTGTCTTCAATCCTCGGTCATGTGGCCATGCGTACCATGATACTTGCACATCGAATTCGGGTTCCTTTGGGAAAGGTCGGTTTGGATGGGTCTGGGCCACCTAGTATCTTTGATTCTTCCGATCACCGATACAATGCCCGATGCATCAACGCTGAAATTGTACTCCGATAGCCGAGGTGCCTCTATAGGATCGGCATATTTATCAAAGCCACTCTTGCTCATAAGCCCCCGAGAATTTTGTCCTCGATCACTCTTTCGATTGTTTTGAGCGGCATTGCGCACTGAACCGTTACTCATTCGATCCGCGACGTACGATTGACATCAGTCTCTGTTTGACCTTTGCTCTCTGTCGATGTCCCTATGGTTTTTAATAGCTATCCTGTTTTGATGCATGGATCCGGAATGAGCTCCCAACTGGTCATCTTCGACCCTAATTTTTGACTGATATCGGTTATGTACATCCGCCCAAGTTATTGCTGGATACTCGATCAAATTTTATTTCAGCCAACGTGATGCTATTGAACTTTTCTCATTCAACCCTTGGGAGAAAGCTTGGACAAGCCAGTCATCTGTGACCGTTGGCAATTCCATGCGTTCTATTTGAAATCGGGACACGAACTCCCTCAACATTTCACTACCCCTTTGTTTTACTTTAAATATGTCTGATTTCGTTGCTGCGACCTTTATGGCACCGGCATGTGCCTTTACAAATGAATCCGCTAACATGGCAAAAGAATCAATGGAATTTGGTGGCAGATTATGATACCAAATCATTACTCCCTTTGAGAGGGTCTCTCCGAATATTTTTAATAACACAGATTCAATCTCATCATCTTCCAAATCGTTACCCTTGATGGTACATGTGTAAGAGGTGACGTGTTCGTTGGGATCAGTCGTGCCATTATATTTGGGAATTTCGGGCATCCAGCCCTTTTATCATTGGTGGAGCTCCCGGGATCTGATCGACCCTGGAATTATATGTTTCTTTTTTTTTATCGTTGGCTTTGACTCGTTTTGTGAGTTCCTCGAGCAATTTCGTAATTTTGGGAGTAGTCCCCAATTTTTGCTCGTTTGACTTCACTATGGCTGGCTCCGTTCTGTGGGTGATTTCTCGAAGCGGATTGGGCTCCGACCTACTTTGTACCTGGGTTTGGCTCTGCAACTGAGCTAACGCTATTTGCTGGGTTTGTAACATTTCGAAAATCATGCGCAAGCTAATGCTGTTTTCCTTGACGTTATGGGTATCTCGAGCTGCAGACCGAGTGCCACCACGAATGCTATTTTCGAATTCAACATATAGGTTCGCCTCAATAGCTACATGCGAATTGATATCTATCGGCACTCCGATTCAAGCTCCAACGGCATTTACAAATGGTCTTTCGGTACTGGGTGTCAAGTTATTGTTCTCATCTTGAAGACCGGCTTCGTTGTCGATTGGTGAAGCCATTTGATTGGTAGTTAGTTGTTGTTAATCCGAAATCCAAGATATTTTCGGAAACAAGCACAAAACACAATGGCGTATTTTTTCAGATTCATATCAAATAACCACTGTTATCCTTAGCCCCACGGTGGGTGCCAAACTGTTTACCCGAAAAATTGATATAGTTAAATATGTGTATGGTTCTAAGGATATATTATATAATTTGATACAAATCGTATAGAGAAATAGAAATACGAGTATTCTTGACTATGAGAATGAGAATAGTGAGAAGAAGAACGAATAAGATAAAGGGAAATAAACACAAGGGGATATCTTTCAATATGAGAAGAAATCTTTTGTTATAATGTCTTTTTCTGCTTACAATCCATCTCATCCTTATAGTAGAGGGATCTTACTTTATATACAATAAAAAATACGTAATGGAGAGCTCATGATATATTATCTTTTCCCTAATTCCCGTCAGGATTCTCTCCCTTAATGAGGCTGTAACGGCCTTGTCTGTGAGCTTCGATACTGACTCGAACTCGATATCGGGTCGAGCCATCGGCCTTGACTCGAGCTCGATCCTGACTCGGAGTCTTGATATTAGGGGTGAGTGTTGGTCGGTATGTGCATCTCCGACAACCTTTTGCCTCGTGGTTCGATTTGGTAATAGGCCCGATAATGATACTGAACTGATCCTTGATCGGACTTGGAGCTCGAATCCTCAAGCCCTTTCTTCGGACCTCGACCTGACCTTACGTAGATATCTTTCGATCGAAGTATTGTTACCTCGACCAGTCCGTACGACTGACTTAATAGGTTTCAACCGCATACACTTATATATTAGTTGTTTTAGCAAATTTGTTTCAAAATATATGAGTGTTTTTTATATTATATATATAGAATAGGTGAAAGAAAATTGTTACCAAACTCCATGTTAACTGGAATTTACTACGTCACCAAATCTACAAACGCTCAACTGACTAGCGCACTTTATCTGGTCAAATGACGGGTAAATTTCATTAATGGACATTCATGTTAAGCTTTGTAAAATTATTCTTTTCTTTTTAACACAAAAGTTATTTTATTATTGCCTAGTTAACAGAAATATAAAAATAACCCGAAAATACAAATTTTAGCCGGAAAACTGACATGGCTATCCTAATCCTCGAATTAATTTTATTAAAATTTTACACAAAGTCATCTTCTATTTTGAATGAACAACTTAGTCGTTGCAGCTAGCAAGCTGTGATCATGACAAAAATTGCTGCTTATTTGAATTACTGCTCCAACTAAATGCAAAAATTGCTGCTCATATCTGAATTCACTTTCAAAATCATCAATTGATGTATAAAAAGTTAACAAACTAAATTCATACTTGAATTCACTGATAAAATAAGCCCATTAAGCAGCATCAGCCTAAAACAAATACTACTTAATTAATAAGCAAAATAAATAGTAAAGAGTGCATCACACAGTTGCAAATTGTAGACCTCATCAATTGCAACTGTAGTGACATATTCAGTCATGATTCTTCTCTTCACACTCATGCCTCTTTCAGAAACACCACAGTTAGAATTCCGACCAAAATTTACGTCTTTCATTTCAATTAAAGGTTGTTAATCCATTTTACTAATTTATTAGATGATTAGGATAACCATGTCAGTTTTCTGGCCAAAATTTGCATTTCTCGGTCACCTTTATATTTTTGTTAATTAGACTATACTAAAATGACTTTTATGTTACCTAAAAAAAAAATATATTGTATTACAAAGCTTAACTTGAATGGCTATTAGTGAAATTTACCCTACAATTGACAATCGAATTGTGAAACGAGTGTCCCATGGTAATGAATGGAATAATTATAAATTGCTCTGTAAGAAATATAAATTATAGAGGAAGTATATAAAGGTATAAAAGAAAATATCATTCCAAGGTTAATCCGTAAATCTAATCAGTTTATATTTCAGAAGACATTGAAATACTACCCCAAACCTTTAAGAAAAAAAGAAAAAAAAAGAGGTTGGAGGGGTATGAAAAGATGGATTTGAAATTCAAGATACATTTTGCATTATTGGTGTTGCTAAAAATCTCATACTAGAGTTTTTGATATACACTCACACCTCTCTATAATACCATTTCTATATAATAGTCATTCAATATAAAAGCTAAGTTTTTTTATTGAATCGATTTTTATGTTAGTTATAATATATGTACTCTATAACAACACTTCACTATAACAGCCAAAACATATCGAAACAAACGAGACTGTTATAGAGAGGTTTGACCATAACTAAATATCTAAAAATGGTGCCAATAACAATGCATGTATTAGTGAGGTAAGTCATGCATTTCTTTTCTCGTTATCGGGTGAATGTAAGGCGATTCAATTGAATCCTTTTGTCCAAAAATTATATTGCGTACAAAGGGCAAAATTAAATTCATCTGTTTATATACGAATTGTTGAATCTACTCAGGCATAAAATATCAAAATTCCAGTATAGTGACAAAGGAAGTTCAAGAATTGATAGAGGTCATAGGTTCAATCTTAGGTGTGACTTCCTTGTATTTTTCTGCATCCACTTATTAAAGTTCCCGATTCTTCAACTAGGTATAGCGGTAAAAGAGTTGACCGAAAATCATGGGATAACACGATTCAAACTACAACATAGATAAAAATATACGATGGTAATTTTTTCTTATCTGTCTCAACCTTGGAGGACTTAGTTGTCCATTTACATGTGTTGTGGATAGAGGTGTCAAAATTGGTCACGGAAAATATGACTCGCCCAACCCGTCCATTTATTGAACTCAACACATTTTAACCCACTTATTTATTGAACTCAATCCATCTTGACCTAAGCCATCAAAAGTTGGGCTGATTTTTAGCTCAAATTGATCCATAAGTAATTTTGTCAAAACATCTAAAAAGTAATATGTTTTTGATATGTTATATATGACCATAACAAAAGAAAAAAAAAGTCTTATTTAGTAATTAAATAATTCATAAGAAAATAAATACATTAATTAAATCTTGGTAAGAGTTGTGCGGGTTGGGGTATGACCCAAATTTTAGTCTATCTTGGCCCAACCTATACCAGCCCAAGTAGCTTTTGAGCGAGTAAATGATTCGTTCATTTATTAATTTAGCCCATTTTGACCTACCCAAAATCAGTCCAACCCACCCATTTGACACTCTTAATTGTGGATGTAACATTTATCGAGTAACATAGTTTTCCAATATATATGATGATGGATGTAACATGTATCGAATAAAATAGTCGAAGTGCACACAAAACTTCTTGACTAACTTCTGGACTTGATTGTAAATAGGGATAAAAGTGGAACAGAATGTAAAACAACGAAACCTTAAAAAAAACTTTAGGGTTTTAAAGGTAAACCCCTCATTATTTCCGAAGCGATTATCGCAAGCAATCCAGGCCTATAATGGACATGCGATCGACGGTCTGTTGCAGGCACCCTTGATATGGCTGAAGTTGCTCCTCCTCATCTCGTGAATGTGCAGGTTAGTTAACTAATAGCATGTTTGGCCAAACTTCTAAAATCTGTTTATTTTGAGAAGCACTTTTTTAAAAGTGCTTTCAAAAAAATACTTTTCAAAAAAGTACTTTTGATGAGAATCGGTTTGTATTTGACTAATTAATTTGAAAAATACTTTTGAACAGTAATTAGTGTTTGACCAAGCTTGTGAAAACTGTTTCTAAGTATATTTTTCTCAATGCAAATATAGGCACCCTTAGCTTTTAAGTATAATGTTAAAGATTTGGAAGTGAACGGCAGAGAAACAGTAACTTTTAGGAGTAGTAAGTAATTATAAGGTGGAGAACAATTTTCTCTTCGGATGTAAGTTATTAGTACGAAAATAGAAAGTTGTATGCCAAAACAGTGAAAGCCTTTGCTAAATATTTTAGGTGCCTTAAAAAATATTTTAGTTGCCTTAATAACGCTTGTACAGTCCATTACTCTTTTTTTATAGAAGGTTTTGATACGATTTTTGGGCCTCGAAAGAGTATTAGTTAGTGGGCTCTCTTTTATGTGTAGTTATAGTTAGCCCACAGATATAGTTATTATATTTACATATTAAGCCCGTTATTTCTTTTTATTTCTAGTCGGTATGAGAAATTTGTTATGCCAACTCAGCCACCTTCACGTGGACTAAGCTGTGAGAATGACTTCTCTGTTATATACTCTGTAGTACAGCTCTAGGAGCATATATTGGAGAGTTAATACAATTTATGCTTTTGTTAGCTTCTTTTCTTCTTTGCACTTTCATTTTGTCTATCAGTGGTATCAGAGCACTTTCCTGTTGTAACGACCCGACTTGTCGTTTTAAGAAATTATGCCCCGTCCAGTGACTTAAGGTCTCGAGAAGCTTCACAATATGTATTATGACCCGTGTGTGGTCGAGTTTGGTTTTCGGAAGATTCGAAATTTAATTTAAAGAAAAATTCTCATTTTGAAGCTTAAATGGAAAGAGTTGACCGGGGAGTTGACTTTTGAGCAAACTACCTCGGAATAGAATTTTGATGATGGAAATAGCTTCGTATGATGATTTCAGACTTAGGTGTATTTTCGGATTCGGATTTGGAGGTCCGTAGGACAATTCGACGCATTTTGGCGAAAATTAAAAAATAGAAGATTTTTGAAAAATCCTACCGAAGGGTGAATTTTTGATAACGAGGTCGGATTTCGATTCCGTAAATTTGAATAGCTCCATTTCGTCATTTATGACTTGTGTGAAAAATTTGAAGTCATTCCGGATTGATTTGATACGTTTCGGCGCAAAATATAGAAGTTGGAAGATTTGAAAACTCAAAATTTGATTCGACGTGCGATTCATAATTTCGATATTGTGTGATATAATTTGAAACCCCGAGTAGGCTCGTATTGTGTTACGAGACTTATTAGTAAACTCACATGAGGTCCCGGGTAGCTCAGATGAGTTTCGGACGAGGTCTGGATCGAATTTTAACTTGTTGAAAAATGCCGGGATTTCTGTTGTTTCTGTGCAGACCTGTTGGAATCGCACCTGCGGAAATTTGGGCGTAGGTGCGACCATCGTAGAAGCAAGATGAAGCTCGCAGAAGCGAAATTGGCTGGGCTGGACTGAGGCCGCAGGTGCGAAGAATTTCCCGCACCTGCGTGAGCGCAAAAGCGGAAGCTCTTCTGCAGGTGCGAGGCCAGCGCCAGTGGACGTCGCAGAAGTGAGAATTGGCTCGCAAAAGCGAGCTCGCAGGTGCGATAAAATGGTCCGCATGTGCGCAAACTGGGCAGAATGTTAAGGACCAAAAATTGTCATTTCGCCATTTTCGTTTTGAAATTTTTAGAGCTCGGATTTGGGCGATTCTGGAGGGATTCTTCACAAGGTTGGGTGAGGTAAGTGTTCTATATCTTAAAGTGATTATATTTCATGAATCTATGATTATATTCATCATTTAATTCGGATTGAAATGGAAGAAATCAAGATTTTTACAAAATCTTTCAAAAACAAAAATTTAAGATTTGGAGGTCGAGTTGTTATTGGAATTCAATAAAATTGGTATTGTTGAACTCGTACCAGAATGGGTGTTTGGATTTCATGAAAATTATTTTCGGTTCTGAGAGGCGAGTCCCCCATTGACTTTTGTTGACTTTTTGGAATAAATTTTTAAGTCGACGTATTACTATCCAGAATTCTTTTTGATGAATTTTAATGAAGTTAAACAATTAATTTGGATAGATTTGAGCGGTTCGGAGGTCAATTCAAGCAAGAAGACGATTTTGAAATATCGGCATAACTTCAAAAAAGGTAAGTGTCTTGCTTAACCTCGAGTGAGGAAATTACCCCTTAGGCATTGAGTCTTATGTGCCATTTGTAAAATGTGAAAAGCCTTGTACGCGAGGTGACGAGTATGTACTCGGGCTTATACGTGCAAAATTCATTGAATTAAAGTCTTAGGCATTATTGTGTAGTAAATTGTGAAATTATGAAAAATTATTAAATTATTTATTTGCCATGCCTAAATACTTATTGTTGAATTTGTTTTTATATGACAATTTGATGTGATTGTTACTTGATTATTTATGTAATTCCGTGAATTTGCTGGTTTGATAATTATTTAAATGTAATTTCATTATGGATTTTTTCCTCTGCAAATAACTAATTAAATGAGCTTAAGAAGAGGTATTTATATAATTATTGAAAATTTAGAGTTAATGAAGACTTTGCTTTATGTTGAGTAATTTCTATCTCTGTTTATTATTTTTGGGTGTCGTACACATTGTGTGGAGCTTTCGGCTATTTGTTGTGAAATTAATTGACTTGGTTGAATCTTTGGAATTTTGGTTGTAGTCATTGGGCAAATTGTGATATGAATTGATTTTGTTATGTTATCGTGATAATTTCCCGTGTAAATTATTATGTTGTGTTTATTATTATTTTGAAGATATAAGGGTGACATTTCACCGTTGATATTATGTGGGTATAAGGGTAGCATTTCACTGTGGTTGTGTTTGTTGGAATATTGTCTGGGTGGAGCGATAAGGGTGGCAATATGAGCGATAAGGGTAGCTATTGATATTGCCTTGGCGGAGCGATAAGGGTGGCTATAAGTGTGATAAGGGTGGCTATTGTCAAGGACGATATGTGATGATGTGGGGTTGTGGAGTTGATAATTTTCATGTGATGTTGTGATTTGCTTGTGTTTATTTTTATACCTTGTGCAATTTGTCTTGTTGTTGGTAAATTGATAACAATCTGATTTATGTTGAAATTGGGAGCCTATGGCCATTGTCAGGCGGATTATAAAATGAAATATGGGCATGAGGTACCATGAGTAAATAATGAGGATATTTGGCACGTGAATTGTCCGTGCAGTTGTGATATAAAATATGGGCACGGGGTGCTGTGATGAAATGATAATGATAATTGGCACGTCAATTGTCCGTGCAGTTGTGATATGAAATGAGGGCACGAATTACCGGAGAAATATGATGATTTAATTATGTGCACGAGGTACCGTGGAAATATGAAAATGGGTTGAGACCCATATTTTTATGATTATGAAATGAGGTGTCACATGGTTACTTTTTAATTGAAAGAATTATATTAAAAATATTTATTTGAAACGATTTTTATTCAAAAAGAATTATATGAAAGGATTGTATTTGAAAGATATTTATTTGAAGAAATTATATTTGAAAAGATTTATTGAAAGAATTATCTTTGAAAAATAATTATTGAGAAAACTATATTTGAAAGAGAGTTATTTGGAAGAATTATATGTGACGGATATGTATTTGAAAAACTTGAATTAACTAGGCGTACATGTATTTATTAATTGTTGAGGGATATTTATGGTATTCTTGTTGTCTTGCTGCGCATACCACTGGTTATTTTATCCCGCCCTTATTGCTATCTGTTTTCTAGTATTTTATATATTATATTGCACAGGTTATTAGACTAGTGAGTGTCTTGATTGTACCTCGTCTCTACTCCATTGAGGTTAGTCTTGATACTTACTGGGTAACGACCGTGGTGTACTCATACTACACTTCTGCATATTTTTGTGCAGAGTCAGGTATTGGAGATATCAGACTTGAGCAGAGTTAAAGCGGGACCGTAAGAATTCATAGTAGAGCTACTTTGTCGTCGCAGTCCCTTGGAGAATTTTTATTTCATTGTACTGTTAAATTTTAATCAAACAGTATTGTATATTCGGTCCTCGTGATCATTCCATGTATTCAGTTAGAGTTCGTGACTCAGTACTATGAGTCTTGGGAGGTTGTATATTCATATTTATTCCGCTATTAGTTTTTGTTACTTATTTAATTCAAAAAAGTAATGGCTTCAAAATGTAATAGAAATCGGCTTACCTAGTCTTAGAGACTAGGTGCCATCACGATGCATGTGGTGGGATTTTGGGTTGTGACAATTTGGTATCAGAGCTCTAGGTTCATAGGTTCTACGAGAGGCTACAAAACTGTTAGGAAATTTCTATTTCTTTTGTTCCTGTCGTGCAGAATTTGTTGAATTTGGAATTTGAACCTTTGTATCTCCATTCTCTTACATATAGTGAGGACACGTGCTACTGGGTTAGCTAAGCAGGCATCCACTCATAATGCTAGGGCTGCAAGAGGCTGGGGCCGAGGTAGAGGTCGAGGAAGGGCACGTGCTGCGACTAGAGTACCAGCTAGAGCGGCAGTTGAGGAGCTACCAGCAGCTCCAGTTGGGGGACAGGTACCAGAAGCACCTGTTGTTACCCCAGGACATCAGAAGACTTTATCACGGTTCCTGAGTATGTTTGGTACATTGACTCAGGCGGGATTGATCTCTGTTACACCAAACATTCCGCAGATTGAGGGAGTAGCTCAGACTCTTATCACAACTCTAGAGCAGCAGGTTCACGTTGGTCAAGTTCCGGGTGTAGTACCGGTACAACTTGTTATTCCAGTTTGTCCTGAGGTCAGGCCAGAGGCATCAAAAGAAGAACAAAAGAGACTTGAAAGGTTTAAGAGGTATAGTCCACCTACTTTCAGTGGCACATCTATTGATAATGCCCAATAATTTCTAGAAAATTGTCACCGTATTCTCCGCACCATGGGTATTGTGGAGGTGAGCGGAGTTGCCTTTACTACATTTCAACTGTCAGGCGCAGCGTATCGGTGGTGGCAAATATATGAAGAAAGTAGACCAGTCGATGCCATACCACCAACTTGGGCTCAATTTTTGGAAATGTTCTTGAAAGAGTTTGTTCCCCAGACTCTTAGAGATGCGTGGCACGCAGAGTTTGAACGGTTGCGTCAGGACACTATGACAGTGTCAGAATATGCTATCAGGTTCAATGAGTTAGCCCGTCATGCAGCTATCTAGGTTCCTACAATCAGAGAGCGGGTCCGCAGATTCATTGAGGGGCTCAAATATGATATTAAAATATGAATGGCTCGAGAATTGCAAAGTAATACTCCATTTCAACAAGTAGTGGAGATTGCAAGGAAGATTGAGGGTGTTTTGGGCGAGGAAATGGAGTCTAAGGAGGCCAAAAGGTCTCGAAGATCTGTAGGATTCGGTGGATTTTACTCTTCAGCTAGAACCCATTATAGTGGAGGCTCGAGCAGTCGGTCAGCACAGTTCGCACATCAGATTACTCGGGGTGCTCCAGTTTATAGTACACCACCGACACGAGATTCTTACAGTGGTTATTCCAGTTATCCGGCACAGACTCAGTACGAGTAGCCGCGACCTCATAGGGGTTGTTATGAGTGTGGTGATACTAGGCATATCATGAGAGATTGTCTTAGACTTGAGAGGGGTGGATTTCATTAGAGCACTCTAGCTACAAGCTTTATTCAGCTGATACTCCACGTGCAGAGTCAGCTAGAGGTAGAGGACAGGCAGGTAGTGGGTGCTTAAGAGGTGGAGGCCCGACCCGTTAATTTAGTCACTATGATTTGGCTGAGGCCAATACACCAGATAGCATCGTTACAGGTACGATCCTGATTTTTATTATAAAAGGATATTTTCCTTAATTTGATTCGGTTCTGAATATTGAGGTAAGTCCTCCTATTATGCTCCACTTATGGGTGAGCTTCGTAAATTTGTGAACCACTTATATGTTTATTCCTGTTGGGAGATTTGAAGGTGTGAGCCCGTGTCTGTCATTTATTTTTGGTACACCATTGAGGGCTTTAAGTCCAAAAGTAATTTTTATTATTCATTACAGTGGGTTTAATGTGTTGGGGAATAATTGATTCCAATTTTTATGAATTATATGCCCTACCGGTAGGAGGATTCAGTATATGTTGTGAAATTATTTATGAAATATAATGAAAAGAAGAAAGAAAGGAAATTGAAAATTTCAGTTGGCACAATGTGCAACATCCTTGTGATTCGGAGTTGAGGACGAGATCCTCGCATTTTTATGTGAAATATTTAAACCGGGCTGCAAGCCGCGATGGAAGTTATGTAAGGACGAGGCCCTTATGGTGAAATATGTATGAGTTTAAAATTTTCCCTTTGTGAAATTTAATTGTACAATAGTATTAATAGGGAGTCATGCCTGTTAGGCTTATTTGATAATTCTTGTATTTTTGTGTGTGCATATTCAGCCATTTTGGTGCTGTAAATATTGAGTTTTAACCTATTAGATGAGTGCCCAGGTGGCATTAAATATGACTCATTAATCCGAGTAAGCAATCATGAGGTCTTCATGCCTCACATTCTGTTGTAAGTGTTGTGAAAAATTCGAAATGAGGTGGTGGCTAATATGAGATTAATTGATGATTCTGGAATTAATTATGAACATCTTTTAAGATCAGTGATGTGGTGATGATCATACATATGATGTGCTTCATGTCTTGATATCATTATGATAATGCGGTGCTTGTAATGCTGAGATTGGTATTATTGATATATATCTTGTGGTATTTTGTTGAGTTATAGATGTGTTGTTAGGAGTTGTTTTGGTGTTACTCTGGCAGGTGGATAGGCCCAATTATAGGGGAGACTCTGCCGAAATTTTTGAAAGAATTTGGGAGTTAGTAAAATTTGGAGGATTAAGATTTTCAAAGGAAGAGATAAGTTATGTTATGTGTTTGAGGGAGAATGATCCTAAGCGGGTGAGAATGTAACACCCCAGAATTATTTTTTGAAGTACTTCAACACTATCAAGAAAATTGATGTGTGCATAGGCACGAGTTGCTATAGCCAGTTGAGACTAATACCGTGTGTTGTGAAAAATTAGACCTTTTGAAATGTTTGGAGTGTAAGAAATTTGATCTTAAAGCTTACAAATATGGATAAAAGAAATAAACTCAAATAAGATGATGTGGTCACGCTTATCTCAAATGCGGTAGCGTGGAATAAACCGTGAGTATATGTTTAAAAGTAAAATCATCAATTTGGTAACCTCAGAATAATTCTTAGAACGTTCGAGGACGAACGTTTGTTTAAGAGGTGGAGAATGTAACGACCCGACTTGTCGTTTTAAGAAATTACGCCCCGTCTAGTGGCTTCAGGTCTCGAGAAGCTTCACAATATGTATTATGACCCGCGTGTGTGGTCGAGTTTAATTTTCGAAAGATTCATAATTTAATTTAAAGAAAAATTCTCATTTTAAAGCTTAAATGGAAAGAGTTGACCGGGGAGTTCACTTTTGAGAAAACGACCCCGGAATGGAATTTTGATGATGGCAATAGTTTCGTATGATGGTTTCGGACTTAGGCGTATTTTTGGATTCAGATTTGGAAGTCCGTAGGACAATTTGACGCATTTTGGCTAAAGTTGAAAAATAGAAGATTTTTGGAAAATCCTATTGAAGGGTGAATTTTTGATAACGAGGTTGGATTTCTATTCCATAAATTTGAATAGCTCTATTTCGTCATTTATGACTTGTGTGCAAAATTTAAAGTCATTCCGGATTGATTTGATACATTTCGGCGCAAAATATAGAAGTTGGAAGATTTGAAAACTCAAAATTTGATTCGACGCGCGATTCGTAATTTCGGTGTTGTGTGATGTAATTTGAAACCCCGAGTAGGCCCGTATTGTGTTACGAGACTTATTAGTAAATTCGGACGAGGTCCCGGGTAGCTCGGATGACTTTCGGACAAGGTTTGGATCGAATTTGGACTTGTTGAAAATATTGGGATTTCTGTTGTTTCTGGGCAGACCTGTTTGAATCGCACCTGCGGAAATTTGAGCGCAGGTGCGACCATCACATAAGAGAGATGAAGCTCGTAGAAGCGAAATTGGATGGGCTGGACCGAGGCTGCAGGGGCGAAGAAGTTCTCGCACCTGCGTGAGCGCAGAAGCGGAAGCTCTTCCGCAGGTGCGAGGGCAGCGCCAGTAGATGTCGCAGAAGCGAGAATTGGCTCGCAAAAGCGAGCTTGCAGGTGCGATAAAATGGTCAGCAGGTGCGCAAACTGGGCAGAATGTTAAGGACCAAAAATGGTCATTTCGCCATTTTTGTTTAGGGATTTTTAGAGCTCGAATTTGGGAGATTCTGGAGGAATTATTCACAAGCTTGGTCGGGGTAAGTGTTATATATCCTAAAGTGATTATATTTCATGAATCTATGATTATATTCATCATTTAGTTCAGATTTAAACGGAAGAAATCAAGATTTTTACAAAATCTTCCAAAAACAAAAATTTAAGATTTGGAGGTCAAGTTGTTATTGGAATTCAATAAAATCGGCATGGTTGAGCTCGTATTGGAATGGGTATTCGGATTTCATAAAAATTATGTCTGGTTCCGAGAGGCGAGTCCCGCGTTGACTTTATGGAATAAATTTTTAAGTCGACGTATTACTATCCGGAATTGTTTCCGATGAATTTTAATGAAGTTATACAATTAATTTGGATAGATTTGAGCGGTCCGAAGGTCAATTCAAGCAAGAAGGCGATTTTGGAATATCGGCATAACTTCAAAAAGGGTAAGTGTCTTGCTTAACCTCGAGTGGGGGAATTACCCCTTAGGCATTGAGTCTTATGTGCCATTTGTGAAATGTGAAAAGCAGTGTACGCGAGGTGACGAGTACGTACAAGCTTATACGTGCAAAATTCATTGAATTAAATTCTTAGGTATTATTGTGTAGTAAATTGAGAAATTGTGAAAAATTATTAAATCATCGGTTTGCCATGCCTAAATATTTATTGTTGAATTTGTTTTTATATGACAATTTGATATGATTGTTACTTGATTATTTATGTAATTCCGTGAATTTGCTGGTTTGATAATTTTTGGAATTTAATTTCATTATGAATTTTTTCCTCTCCAAATAATTAATTAAATAAGCTTAAGAAGAGGTATTTATATAATTATTTAAAATTTGGAGTTAATGATGACTTTGCTTTATGTTGAGTAATTTCTATCTCTGTTGATTGTTTATGGGTGTTGTACACATTTTGTGGAGCCTTCGGCTATTTGTTGTAAAATTAATTGACTTGGTTTTATGTTTGGTATTTTGCTTGTAGCCATTGGGCAAATTGTGATATGAATTAATTTTATTGTGTTGCCGTGATAATTTTTCGATAAAATTATTGTGTTGTGTTAATTATTATTTTGAAGATATAAGGGTGGAATTTCACCGTTGATATTATGTGGGTATAAGGGTGGCATTTCACTGTGGTTGTGTTTGTTGGAATATTGTATGGGTGGAGCGAGAAGGGTGGCTATAGGAGCGATAAGGGTGGCTATTGATATTGGTTGGGCGGAGCGATAAGGGTGGCTATAGGAGTGATAAGGGTGGCAATAGGAGCGATAAGGGGGGAAGGGGGGGGGGTATTGTGAGGGACGATATGTGATGATGTGGGATTGTGGTGTTGATAATTTTCATGTAATGTTGTGATTTGCTTGTGTTTATTTTTATACCTTGTGCAATTTGTCTTGTTGTTGGTAAATTGATAACAATCTAATTTATGTTGAAATTGGGAGCCTGTGGCCATTGCCAGGCGGATTATAAAATAAAATGTGGGCACGAGGTGCCGTGAGTAAATAATGAGGATATTTGGCACGTGAATTGTCCGTGCAGTTGTGATATAAAATGTGGGAACGGGGTGCTGTGATGAAATGATAATTGACACATGAATTGTCCGTGCAGTTGTGATATGAAATGAGGGCACGAGGTGCCGAGTAAATATGATGATTTAATTATGGGCACGAGGTGCCGTGGAAATATGAAAATGGGCTGAGACCCATATTTTTATGATTATGAAATGAGGTGTCACATGGTTACATTTTAATTGAAAGAATTATATTAAAAATATTTACTTGAAACAATTTTTATTCAAAAAGAATTATATGAAAGGATTGTATTTGAAAGATATTTATTTGAGGAAATTATATTTGAAAAGATTTATTGGAAGAATTATATTTGAAAAATAATTATTGAGAAAACTACATTTGAAAGAGAGTTATTTGGAAGAATTATATGTGACAGATATTTATTTGAAAAACTCGAATTAACTTGGTGTACATGTATTTATTAATTATTGAGAGATATTTATGGTATTCTTGTTGTCTTGTTGCGCATACCACTGGTTGTTTTATCCCACCCTTATTGCTATCTGTTTCCTAGTATTTTGTATATTATATTGCACAGGTTATTAGACTAGTGAGTGTCTTGACTGTACCTCGTCTCTACTCTAATGAGATTAGTCTTGATACTTACTAGGTACCGACCGTAGTGTACACATACTACACTTCTGCACATTTTTGTGCAGAGCCAAGTATTGGAGATATCAGACTTGAGAAGAGTTAAAGCGGGACCGTAAGGATTCAAGGTAGAGCTGCTTTATCGTCGCCTTCCCTTGGAGTCTTTCATTTCATTGTACTATTAAATTTTAATCAAACAGTATTGTATATTCGGTCATCGTGATCATTCCATGTATTCAGTTAGAGTTCGTGACTCAATACTACCAGTCTTGGGAGGTTGTATATTCATATTTATTCCGCTGTTAGTTTTGGTTACTTATTTAATTAAAAAAAAAATGGCTTCAAAATGTAATAGAAATTGGCTTACCTAGTCTTAGAGACTAGGTGCCATCACAATGCCTGTGGTGGGATTTTGGGTCGTGACATCTGCTCAATGGGTATTCTTCCATGGGAGGCGAGATGTCGTAGGTTCTGAATGGGCTTGACCGCCTAGCTTTGCGACAAGACCAACTCGAATCAGTAAATAAGAGTTCATTCCGTGAGTTGAAGGAAACTATTGGTAACAATTAGAGCATGGGTAAAGACAAGGAACGAGCATCGCCGAAGGAAGCGTCGAAAGAGCTCTATTCTCCGACCACCGGACCTGGGGGTTTGTCACGTACTCACAACATTTCTTCCCTACAACAATACTCCAATATTAGTAATTCAATTCAACCTCCAAAACCTCTAGTTAAACCAACCTCAAAGCCAAATCTAGATCACATTACTCTGCCGCTTTTAGCCTCCCAATTTCCCATTTCCCAGACTTCATCTAATGCCACCTTAATTCACTCCCCCCAATTGCCCAACCGTTCAATTTATAGACCAATCCCTACCCAAATCCCTAGTTCTCAGCCAGTCTATAATCCAATCTCAGCTCCCGCGCATAGTCCTTATTTTACCCACAAGCTACCACTATATACCTCACCTTTCCTGAACCCCTATTCTTCATACCCACAAAATCTGACCTATCAGTATAACCCAGTTTAATATAACCCATATTAATTATATAAACCTAATCCCTCTTATTATTATTACCATTGAACTCTATATAACACTCCTCCACCTCTACCAAATAATCAGACCCTTACCAGACTGTCATGCATAGAGTTTTTGAGGTTTGATGGGAAGGGATTCCAAGGATGGTGGTATAAGGTGGAGCAATATTTTTTGTTAGATGAGGTCCCACCTCATCTAAAAGTCACTGTGGCGTCTATACACTTTGACGATCTTGCGTTTCAGTGGCATCAAGCCTATTTGAGGAGTAGAGCACATCTTCCATTTCCTACTTGGGAGGAGTATCTCTTTGATTTGGCTGATCGATTTGGGGAAGAATATGATGATCCAATGACAGAACTGGTGAAATGGAAGAAAATAGGGAGTGTCAAGGAATTTCAAGAGGTGTTTGATAGAGCTATGACTAGATTGAACTTGGATCCTAATCATGCTATAAGTATATTTTTGAATGGGTTGAAGACAGAATTAGGGGATGCAATCAGAATTCATAACCCCTTCTCTTTACCCAAACATACCATTTGGCGAGGTTGCAGGGATCCATATTTCTTAAGCAATCAAGAGCTATGAAGCATTCAGCTGTTTACACCAGTTCTACTCCTAGATCCAATCCCACTTATGTTCAAACTAAAACCATCACTAACCCATAAATACACCTACCTAAGCCAGTAGATACCAAGGTAAGGAGGAGAAGATTGTCCCCTGCGGAGTTGAGTGAGAAAAGAGCTAAGGGTTTATGTTATGCCTGTGATGATAAATTCGAACTAGGACATGTGTGTAAAGCCAAGACGCACTTGTTCTTGTTGGAACTAGAAGATGCGAGTACAGAAGGGATTATTATAGAGGATGTCTTGGAATCAGATGAATCAGCTGAGGCATGTAAAATATCCCTTCAAGCACTTAATGGCTCTAAGAAGTACAAAACCTTGAGGGTTACTGGTTATTGTCATAAAAGACAACTTAACATCCTAATTGATAGTGGGTATACACATAATTTCCTTGATTATGACTTGGTGGAGAGTATGGGGTGGTAGATTGATCAATGCCCACCCACAGAAGTTAGCTTAGCTGATGGCAATTCAATACAGGTTCACAGGGTCTGCAAGGGATTTGAATGGCTATTTCAAGGAAATGTGTTTAAAGAAGATTTCCTCTTATTACCAATAGTAAGTTGTGACATGGTATTGGGCATCTAGTGGCTTAGTGACTTGGGAGATATTATTTTTAACTTCAAAATATTAACTATGAAGTTTGAATATCAAGGGAAATTGGTGTCATTACAGGGAATAGCACCACAGTTAAAGATGATTGACTCAGAGTCCTTATAAAATATCAAAAGGGGAGATGTTCAGTTATTTATGATTAAAGTAATTCTAATGGAGAATGATAGTTCAAAGGTGAAAGGGGAAACTTCTCAGACCCAAGAAACTGTAGAGAGCCAAGCAGTTTTGTTGGACTATGCAGAACTCTTTGGAGAGCCCCGGGAACTTCCTCCTTCTAGGGCATTGTTTGACCATAGGATACCATTGCAGGAGGGATCCAAGGCTATGAATACCAGACCTTATAGGTACTCTCCCATGCAGAAAAATGTTATAGAAAAAATGGTAGCTGAACTACTGGATCAAGGGTTAATTCAACATAGTTGTAGCCATTTTGATTCCCTAGTGGTTTTGGTAGGGAAAAGGATGAGAGTTGAAGGATGTGTGTGGATTATAGGGCATTAAACCAAATCACAATTAAGGATAAGTTTCCAATACCTATTATTGAGGAGCTGCTACGTGAATTAGGTGGTTCTCAGATTTATTCTAAGATTGATTTAAGGTCAGGATACAATCAAATTAGGATGGCTCCTGATGATATTCACAAAACAGCTTTTAGAACACATTCTGGTCATTTTGAGTATCTAGTCATGCCCTTTGGGCTATCTAATGCCCCTTCTATCTTTCAGAGTTTGATGAACCATATTTTCAGGGAGCAACTGAGAAAGTTCATCTTGGTTTTCTTTGACGATATATTAGTTTACAGTAGAAGTGTGGAGGAACATGTGCAGCACCTCCGGGTAACTTTTACAATACTTAGGACACATCAATTATATACGACGAATTCTAAGTGTGTATTTGCTGCGACAAGTGTGAAGTATTTGGGTCACTATATCTCGGTTGCAGGGGTTTCTACACATCCCAAGAAGGTGAAGGCTGTGACAGAGTGACCACTACCCAACAATATCAAACAATTAAGGGGATTCCTGTGGTTGGATGGGTACTATAGAAGATTTATCAAGGGTTATGGACTAAATTGTTGCATGATATTACGAAGAGTTGGGAAAATGATCCTGACACTCAGGCACTAATTAAATAGTTGTAGCAGCTTGGATCAGAGGTTAAAGGGTACACTTACATACACAAACAACCCCAAAGACATGGTAAACTGGTAGTTGGACTAAATGTGGCTCTGAGAAAAGAAATACTCCAATTGTGGCATGATTCACCTCATGGAGGACACTCGTGGATAGATAGTACTTATAGAATGATGTCTACCCTCTTTGTAACGACCCGACTTGTTATATTAAGATTTTACGTTCCGTTCAGCGACTTAATATCCCGAAAAACTTCGTAATACGTATTATGACATGCATGTGCAATCGATTTTGGTTTTTGGAAGGTTCAAAATTAAATTGGAAGAACAATCCTTATTTCTGAGGCTTAAATGAAAAGAGTTGACCGGGGTTGGACTTTTGAATAAACGACCCTGGAATAGAGTTTTGATGATTCCAATAGTTTCGTATGGTAATTTTGGACTTATGAGTATGTCCGAGAAATTATTTGGAAGCTCGCAGTTAAATTAGGCTTGAAATGATGAAAATAAGAAGTTTAAGTTGGAAATTTGACTGGGGAGTTGACTTTTTGATATCGGGGTCGGAATCTAGTTCTAAAAATTTTCATGGGTCCATTATGTCATTTATGACTTTTATGCAAAATTTGAGGTCAATCAGACTTGATTTGATAGGTTTCGGCGTCGAATGTAGAAGTTGAAATTTCTTAGTTTCATTAAGCTTGAATTGGGGTATGATTCATGATTTTAGCATTGTTTGATGTGATTTGAGATTTTTACTAAGTCCATAATATATTTTGAGACTTGTTGGTATGTTCGGACCGGGTCCCGAGTGGCTCGGGTGAGATTCGGGGTGGTTTCGGACCATTTCTAGGCCATTTATAGCTGTTGATTTTTGGCTACAACAGTGTGCTAATGGAATTGGCCGCGATCGCTGTAACGATCCGGCCAGTCGTTTTGAGAGTAATATCCCCGATCTCTTATTTACTACTTCTCTCATATCTATTTTTACTATTGTGACTTGCCGGGAGGTTTTATTTTGGTTTTTGGAGTATTTTGGGACACTTAGTCCCTAAATGGAGGTTTAAGCCTTAGGATTCAGACCGTAGCCGGAATTGTTTGAAGACGACACCGAAATGGAATTTTGTTGGTTCTGTTAACTCCGTTAGGTAAATTTGGACTTAGGGGCGTGTCCGGATTGTGTTTTGGAGGTCCGTAGCTTATTTAGGCTTGAAATGGCGAAAGTCGAATTTTTGGAGTTTTGGACCACTAGTGAAAATTTTGATATCGGGGTCGTATTCTGATTCCAGAAGTTGGAGTAGGTCCGTAATGTTGAATATGACTTGTGTGTAACATTTGGGATCAGTCAGACGTGGTTTGACTTGTGTGTAACATTTGATTCGTGATTTTAGCATTGTTTGATGTGATTTGAGGGCTTGACTAAGTTCGTATGGTATTTTAGGATTGGTTGGTATATTTGGTTGAGGTCCCGGGGGCCTCGAGCGTGTTTCAGATGCTCAACGGGTCATTTTTGGACTTAGGGAGTTGGCAGATTTTTTGGTGTTATTGCAGACATATTTCTTCATCGCATTTGCGAGGGAGATCTCGCGATTGCGTAGGTCATCTGAGAGGTCAGATAAAAGTGCTCTTCGCGTTCGCGAACATGAAGACGCGATCATGTAAGGTTATCAGGTAGTGCACCGCGAACGCGTGGGCTAGGCCGCGTTCGCAAAGAAGAAGTGAGGCAGCGGTGGAGTTTGAGTGTTACTCTTCGCGGTCGCATGAGGACAATTGCGATCACGTAGGTGTGAGAAGCTAGTGCATCGCGTTCGCGTGAGGTGTTATGCGTTTGCATAGAGTAAATTTCTGAGGGAGCGAAATTGTTATTCGCGATTGCGAGGCCTTTTTCGTGATCGCGATTAAGGAACCACTGGGCAGAATTTAAAGTTAAAAAATGAGGGTTTAAGTTCATATCACAAAATTTGATTAAGAGATCAGTAGAAGGCGAAATTTGGAGATATTTTTGGAGGAAGTTATTGGGTAATGTTTCCTAACTACTTTATGATTAAATCCCACAAATCTATGCTTGATTTCATCATTTAATTTCGGATTTAGGGTGGAAATAGGGGAAACAGAGAAAAGTTCTTATGCCAAATTTTGGGATTTTGATCTACATTTTGGTATCGGATTTGAGTGAATTTGGTATGGTTAGACTCGTGAGTGAATGAGTATTCGTATTTACTGACTTTTACCCGATTTCGAGATATGGGCCCCACGGACGATGTTTGAGTTAATTTCGGAATTTTTGTTAAAGTGTTGCACCACTAAAAATCCGGTAAAAAACGACCAAAGTTGGTCAGTAATGGCCAATAACCGACCAAAACGTGACCATTTACGTGTGAACGGTATTTTAGGGGTTGGAAAGGAATACCGACTAAAGTTTGTCGGAAATTACCGACCAACTTTGGTCGGTCAATTAAATTCAAAAAATAAATATTGCAAAATACTATTTTACCACTAGACCATTGATGCATTTTGTTTTAAGATTGTCTTTTATTTGATTTATACTTTTTAATTATATTTTCGCACGAAAATAACCGACAAAAGTTGGTCGGTTTTATTAAAAAGTAAAATTACAGACCAAAGTTAGTCCGTTTTTTTAAATGACCGGCCGAATTAACCGACCAATTTTGGTCGGTTTTTTTAATTTTAATTTTTATTTATTTTAATTGAAAAACCGACCAAAGTTGGTTCTTGAAAAATAAATTTTGCGGGACTCAAAAATAGTTTTCCATATTTTTGCGCCATAGAAAACTGACCAAAGTTGGTCGGTTTCGTAAAAAAAAATTAAAAATTAAAATATTTTGCCGAATTTCTAGTTGTGTTGATTTCATTAATTAGATGAGTTTATTATGGTTGTATTTATGAAATGTAATTGCTTTTGGCTAGATTTGGATTATTCGGAGCCGAATATTCGTGGGAAAGGCATTGTGACCAATTGATTGAGCTTGGTTCGAGGTAAGTGGCTTGCCTAACTTTGGGGGGGGGGGGGGAGGGATCCTCTTAAGATTTGGAACTATTGTGATATGTGAGCGCCGTATACGTGAGGTGAAGAGTACGTACACGGGCTAGTCGTGGAAAATCTGATTTTCTTACTAAGCAACAACCTATTTTCCTTTTATTTTGAGTTATACCATTTTAATAAGTATTAATCTATTTTCATTCTTAATTGAGTTATTCCAATATGTGTAACTATCCTGTTTAGTCTAATACAGCATGTCTACGTATTTTAATTTCTTATGTGAACTCTGTGCAACATGCTTAGTGAATTTCCTGCTTCTTCCTTGACTGGTACTTAGTCTAAATCGTAAGATTTCGTGATGTAGTTATATTTCTATTGTTTGTACTGCATATTTACTTTGGGACTACGGAACGGTATTCCTGGAGATCCACATGTACTGCATATTTACTTTGGGACTACGGAACGGTATTCCGGGAGATTCCCCCGTACTGTATATTTACTTTGGGACTACGGAATGGTATTCCAGGAGATCCCCTTGTACTGCATATTTACTTTGGGACAAGAGAATGGTAGTCCGGGAGATCCCCCTGTACTGCATATTTACTTTGGGACTACGGAACGGTATTCCGGGAGATCCCCCTATCTTGCATATTTACTTTGGGACTATGGAACAATATTCCAGGAGATCCCCCTGCACATTTACGTTTGGGACTACGATACTGTATCTCGGGAGATCCCCTGTTGTATTTCTGTGTATTGAGCTGTTACTTTCTATGAATTCGTTCTTGTTAAATTTCAGTCTTTATTTTACTGCGATATTTCATTCTTGCCTTGCTTTATTATCATATTCCAGTAGGGCCCGTACCTGACTTCGTCACTACTCTACCGAGATTAGTCTTGACACTTACTGGGTACTAATTGTGGCGTACTTATGCTACTCTTCTGCACATGTTTTGTGTGCAGATCCAGGTACTTTTTATCATCCCCGCTACTAGCTGAGAGTGCTTGTTGATGTACGGAAACATCAAGGTATATCTGCCGCATCCGCAGACCTCGGAGTCCCCCTCTATTCCCTCATATGTCATTTTCCTTCCTTACTTTTGTTATTAGACTCTAGTTTATAGAGATACTAGTTTCCTTCTGTAGCTTGTGACTTATGATGTTCCGGGTTTTGGGATTACTGTGAATTTTGAATAGTTAGTTGTTTAATTCATGTTTTCATTTCATTATTCCGCAAATGTTAGGCTTACCTAGTCATAGAGACTAGGTGTCGTCACGACGCCATACGAAGGGAAAATTGGGTCGTGACAAGTTGGTATCAGAGCTCTAGGTTCATAGGTGTCGTGAGTCACAAGCCGGTTTATTAGAGTCTCACGGATCGGTACAGAGATGTCTGTACTTATCTTTGGGAGGCTATGGAACTGTTAGGAAAATTTCACTACTTTGATTCCTTGTCGTGCGAAAATTGTTGACTTCAAAAAATTCTAAACTTCTATATTCTATTCTATCACAGATGGTGAGGACAAGTACAAGCGGATCTGATGAACAGGCATCCACGCCCCCTGCTAGAGCCGCGAGAGGCCAGGATCGGGGTAGAGGCCGAGGACGTCTACGTGGTGCAGCCAGAGCACCCGCACGAGCTGCTACAGAGGAGCCCCCAGTAGCTTAAGCTGGAGGGCAGACACCTGAGATACTTGTTGCTACACCAACCCTCTAGGAGACTCTAACCCAGTTTCTGAGCATTTTCAGCACCTTAGGTCAGGTTGGTTTGATTCCACTTACTCCTGCCACATCTCAGGTCAGGGGAGGAGCACAAACTCCCATCACCGGTACTCTAGAGAAGCGGGTTCAGGTCGACCAGGTTCCAGAGATTGTACCAATGCAGCCGATAGCTCCAGCTCAGCCCGAGGTTAGGGCAGCAGCTTCTGAGGTAGAGCAGCTCAGACTTGAGAGGTACAAGAAGTACCACCCACCTACCTTTAGCAGATTGGTTATAGATGATGCTCAGGGTTTTCTGGAGGAGTGTCATCGTATTCTCTGTACTATGGGCGTAGCGGAGATGAGTGGGGTTTTTTTACCACCTTTCAGCTTAGAGGAGCAGCCTATCAGTGGTGGCGTGCTTATGAGTTGAGTAATCCGACTGAGGCAGCTTCACTTACATGTACTCAGTTCTCGAATATGTTTTTGAGAGAGTATGTCCCTCAGAGCCTCAGGGACTCATCGCGCGCGGAGTTTGAGCAACTGCTCCCGGATCGATGACTGTGTCAGAGTATGCAGTCCATTTCGGTGATTTGGCCCGACATGCACCGTCCTTGGTTGTCACAGTTCGAGAGAGGGTTCGACGGTTTATTGAGGGACTCCACCCCAGTATCCCGATTAGTATGGCTAGGGAGTTGCAAATGGATATTTCTTATCAACAGGTTGTGAGTATTGCTAGGATGTTGGAGGGTATGCTTGCCCGAGATAGAGAGGAGAGAGAGACCAAGAGGTCTCGAGGGATTGGTTATTATTCTGGAGCTCGTGCCCTAGCAGCTCGCCATGGTAGGGGTTATGTGAGCCACCACGTTCATTCATCTCTTCCAGCTTCCAGCGGTGTTGCATCCCCTTCTAGGCCCCAGGAGCCTTATTATGCACCGCCAGTATCTAGTGTGCCTCCTGCACGGGGTGTTCCTAGAGGCCAGTCTAGTAGATCTAACTCAAGCTAGCCACAGCAGCCACACCCTCCCAGAGCTTGTTTTGAGTGTGGTGACACTCGCCATATGGTGAGGGATTGCCCCATAATTAGGAGGGGTGCACCTCCACATACTACTCAGCCACAACGTGCTCTACCGGGTCCGCAGGCTATGATTACAACACCAACTGCCACCCCACCTGCTCAGCCAGCCCGAGATGGAGGTCGAGGTCGCCCTAGAGGGGGAGGCCAGGCCAGGTATTATTCCCTTCCATATCGTACAGAGGCAGTTGCTTCTAACTCTATCATTACAGGTTTTGTTCCAGTTTGTCATAGAGATTCGTCGATATTATTTGACCCAGGCTCTACATATTCTTATGTGTCCTCTTATTTTACCCCGAATTTGGGCGTGTCTCGGGATTCTTTGAGTTCCCCTATTTATGTGTCTACTCATATGGGAGATTCTCTTGTTGTGGACCGCATGTATCGGTCATGTTTGATTGCTCCTAGTAGTTTTGAGACTAGAGCCGATTTATTATTGCTCAGCATGGTGGACTTTGATATTATTTTGGGCATGGACTGGTTATCGCCCTATTATCCTATTCTTGATTGTCACGCCAAAATCGTGATGTTGGATATGCCAGGATTACCCCGATTAGAGTGGAGAGGTACCTTAGAGTATATTCCCAGCAAAGTTATTTCATTTCTTAAAGCTCAACGAATGGTTAAGAAGGGGTGTGACGCGTATCTAACTTATGTGAGAGATGTCAGTATTTATACCCCTACGGTTAAGTCAGTTCCAATAGTGAGGGACTTTCCATATGTGTTTCCAGCTGATCTTCCGGGTATGCCGCCCAATAGAGATATTGATTTTGGCATTGATTTGTTGCCGGGCACTCAGCCCATCTCTATTCCTCCATAACGTTTGGCTTCTCCTAAATTGAAGAAGTTGAAGGAGCAGTTATAGGAGTTGCTTGATAAGGGTTTCGTTCGGCCCAGTGTGTCACCTTAGGGTGCTCCTATCTTGTTTGTGAAGAAAAAGGATAGTTCTGTGCGTATGTGCATTGATTATCGCAGTTGAACAAAGTGACAGTGAAGAACATGTATCCATTGCCTCGTATTGATGACCTATTTGATCAGCTACAGGGTGTCAAAGTATTTTCCAAGATTGACTTGCGTTCAGGTTATCATCAGTTGAAAATTTGGAAGCCAGATATCCCGAAGACTGCTTTCAGAACTCGGTATGGCCATTATGAGTTCCTTGTGATGTCATTTGGGTTGACCAAGGCCCCAGCAGGCTTTATGCACTTGATGCACAATGTGTTCCGGCCCTATATTGATTCTTTCGTCATCGTATTCATTGATGACATTCTGGTGTACTCCCAGACTTGGGAAGATTATGAGCAGCACATGAGGAATGCGCTTCAGACCTTGAGAGAAAAGAAGTTATATGCAAAATTTTTAAACTGTGAGTTTTGGCAGGACTCAGTGGCATTCTTGGATCATATAGTTTCGAGTAATGGGATCCAGGTGGATCCAAAGAAGATTGAGGCAGTGCAGAGTTGGCCCAGACCGTCCTCAGCTACGGAGATTCGGAGTTTCCTTGGGTTGGCGGGGTTTTATTGTCGGTTTGCTGAGGGATTTTCTTTTATTGCAGCACCTATGACCAGGCTGACACAGAAGGTTGCTCTATTCAGGTGGACAGAGGAGTGTGAGAAGAGCTTTCAGAAGCTCAAGACAACTTTGACTACAACCCCAGTATTGGTATTGCCTTCAGGTTTGTAGTCTTATACAGTTTATTGTGGTGCGTAGCGTGTTAGCCTAGGCGCGGTGTTGATGCAGGACCCTAGGGTGATTGCCTACGTGTCCAGATAGTTCAAGGTACATGAAAAGAACTATCTTGTCCATGACCTTGAGCTAGCATCTATTGTTCATGCCTTGAAGATTTGGAGGCACTATTTGTACGGTGTCCCTTGTGAGATCTATACCGATCACCGGAGTTTGTAGTATCTGTTCAAGCAGAAGGATTTTAATTTGCGTCAGGGGAGGTGGTTAGAGTTGCTTAAGGATTATAACATCAACATTTTGTACCATCCTGGGAAGGCCAATATGGTGGCCGATGCGTTTAGTCGTCGGGCAGAGATTTTGGGGAGTTTAGCATATCTACCAGCGGTAGAGAGGCCCATGGCATTGGATGTTCACGCCTTAGCCAGCCAGTTTGTGAGATTTGATATTTCTGAGCTGAGTAGAGTATTGGCTTGTGTGGTCTCTTGATCTTCTCTTTTTGATCATATCACGGAGCGTTTGTATGATGACCCCGATCTGTTTGTCCTTAAGGACATGGTCCATCACGGTGATGCTAATGAGGTCACTATTGGGGATGATGGTGCATTGAGGATGCATGGCAGGTTATGTGAGCCCAATGTAGACGGTTTGCATGAGTTGATTCTCCAGGAGGCTCACAGCTCACGATACTCCATTCATCCGGGTGCCGCGAAGATGTATCAGGACCTGAGGCAGCATTATTAGTGGAGGAGGATGCAGAAGCACATAGTAAAGTATGTAGCTAGATGTCTAAATTGCAGCAGGTGAAGTATGAGCATCAGCGAAAAGGTGGGTTGCTTCAGAAGATAGATATTCCGGAGTGGAAATGGGAGTGGATCACTATGGACCTTGTTGTTGGACTCCCACGGACTCAGCAGAAGTTTTATGCAGTTTGAGTGAATGTGGACAAGCTGACCAAGTAAGCTCATTTCATTCCTGTGATGACTACCTATTCTTCCAAGTAGTTGTCTCGCATTTATATCCGCGAGATTGTCAGGCTTCATGGCGTACCAGTATCTATCATCTCTGACCGAGGTACGCAGTTTACATCATGGTTTTGGAGAGCTGAACAACATGAGTTGGGTACTCAGGTTGAGTTGAGCACAACATTTCACCCTCAGATGGACGGATAGTCCGAGCGCACTATTCAGATATAGGAGGATATGCTCCATGCTTGTGTGATAGATTTTGGGGTTCTTGGGACCAGTTCTTGCCACTTGCGGAGTTTGCTTACAACAACGGTTATCAGTCCAGCATTCAGATGGCACCGTATGAGGCTTTGTATGGTAGGCGGTGTCGATCCCCAGTGGGTTGGTTCGAGCCGGGCGAGGCTAGAATATTGGGTACGAACTTGGTTCAGGATGCCTTGGAGAAGGTGGAGGTGATTCAGGACAGACTTCACACAACCCAGTCCAGAAAGAAGAGCTATACGGACCGGAAGGTTCGCGATGTTGCATTTATGGTTGGAGAGCGGGTCCTGCTTCGGGTTTTGCCTATGAAGGGCGTTATGAGGTTCGAAAGAGGGGCAAGCTGAGCCCAAGGTTTATTGGCCCCTTTGAGGTGTTGCGGCGAGTTGGGGAGGTTTCTTAAGAGCTTGCCTTACCTCCCAGCCTAGCAGGAGTTCATCCGGTATTTCATGTTTCGATGCTTTGGAGGTATCACGACGATCTATCTCATGTGTTGGATTTAAGCTCAGTCCAATTGGACAAGGATCTATCTTATGTTGAAGAGCCAGTGGCTATTTTAGACAGGCATATCAGAAAGCTAAGGTCAAAGAACATTGCTTCCGTGAAGGTTCAGTGCAGGGGACAGTCGTTCGAGGAGGTGACTTGGGAGACCGAGCAGGATATGCGCAACTGTTATCCTCATCTTTTCACCACTTCAGGTATGTCTCTATGCTCGTTCGAGGACGAACGATTGTTTTAAGAGGGGGAGGATGAAACGACCCGGCTAGTCATTTTGAGAGTAATAGCCTCGATCCCATATTTACTGCTTCTCCCATATCTATTACCACTATTGTGACTTGCCTGGAGGTTTCATTTTGGTTTTCGGAGTGTTTTGGGATACTTAGTCCGTAAATAGAGGTTTAAACCTTAGAATTTGAACCGTAGTCAGAATTATGTGAAGACGACTCCAGAATGGAATTCTACTGGTTCTGTTAGCTTCGTTAGGTGATTTTGGACTTAGGGGAGTGTCCGGATTGTGTTTTGGAGGTCCGTAGCTTATTTATGCTTGAAATGGCGAAAGTCGAATTTTTGGAGTTTTGAACCGGTAGTGAAAATTTTGATATCGAGGTCATATTCCGATTCTGGAAGTTGGAGTAGGTCCGTAATGTTGAATATGACTTGTGTGCAACATTTGGGGTCAATCGGATGTGGTTTGATAGGTTTCGGCATCGATTGTAGAATTTTGAAGTTTCAAATTCTTAAAGTTTGAATTGGAGGGAGATTCGTAATTTTAGCATTGTTTGATGTGATTTTAGCGTTGTTTGGGAGTGTTTCAGACGCTCAACGGGTCATTTTTGGACTAAGGGAGTTGGCAGATTTTCTGGTGTTATTGCAGACATTTTTCTTCATCGCGTTTGCGAGGGATATCTCGCGATCGCATAGGTCATCTGAGAGGTCATCTAAAATTTCTCTTCGCATTCGCGAAGCTGAAGATGCGATCGCGTAAGGTTATCAGGCAGTGCACCGCGAACGCGTGGGCTAGGCCGCGTTCGCAAAGAAGAAGTGAGGCAGCAGTGGAGTTTGAGTGTTGCTCTTTGCGGTCGCGTGGGGACAATTGCCATCTTGTAGGTGTGAACAGCTAGTGCATCGCGTTCACGTGAGGTGTTACACATTCGCGTCGAGTAAATTTCTGAGGGAGCGAAGTTGTTCTTCGTGATCGCGAGGCCTTTTCCGCGATCGCTATTAAGGAACCACTAGGCAGAATTTAAAGTTAAAAAACGAGGGCTTAAGTTCATATCACAAAATTCGATTAAGAGCTCGGTAGAAGGGGAAATTTTGAGAGATTTTCGGAGGAAGTTATTGGGTAATGATTCCTAACTCTTTTATGATTAAATCTCACTAATCTATGCTTGATTTCATCATTTAATTTCGAATTTGGGGTGGAAATAGGGGAAAATTTGAGAAAAGTTCTTAGGCCGAATTTTGGGATTTTGATTGAGATTTTGGTATCGGATTTGAGTGAATTTTGTATGGTTAGACTCGTGAGTGAATGAGTGTTCGTATTTTGTGACTTTTGCCCGATTTCGAGAGGTGGGCCCCATGGGTAATTTTTTAGTTAATTTTGGAATTTTTGTTAAAGTATTTATTTCATTAATTAAATGAATCTATTATGGTTGTATTTATGATATGTAATTGCTTTTGGCTAGATTTGGGCCATTCGGAGTCGGATATTCGTGAGAAAGGCATTGTGACTGATTGATTGAGTTTGGTTCGAGGTAAGTGGCTTGCCTAACTTTGTGGGGGGGGGGGAATGGGGAAATCCCCTTAAGATTTTTAACTATTGTGATATGTGAGCACCGTGTACGTGAGGTGACGAGTACGTACACGGGCTAGTTGTGGAAAAACCCAATTTTCTTACTGAGCAACAACCTATTTTCCTTTTATTTTGAGTTATCCCATTTTAATGAGTATTAATTTATTTTTATTTTTAATTGAGTTATTCCAATATGTGTAGTTATCCTGTTTAGTCTAATGCATCATGTCTACGTGTCTTAACTGCTTATGTGAACTATGTGCAGCATGCTTAGTGAATTTCTTGCTTTTCCCTTGACTGGTACTTAGTCTAAATCATAAGATTTCGTGATGTAGTTGTATTTCTATTATTTGTACTGCATATTTACTTTGGGACTACGGAACAGTATTCCGGGAGATCCCCCTGTACTGCATATTTACTTTGGGACTACGGAACGGTATTCCGGGAGATCCCCCTGTACTGCATATTTACTTTGGGACTACGGAACGATATTTCGGGAGATCCCCCTGTCTTGCATATTTACTTTGGGACTACGGAACGATATTCCGGGAGATCGTCATGCACATTTACGTTTGGGACTACGAGACGGTATCTCGGGAGATCCCCTATTGTATTTTTGTGTATTGAGCTGTTACTTTCTATGAATTCATTCTTGTTAAATTTCAGTCTTTATTTTACTGTGATATTTCATTCTTTCCTTGCTTTATTATCATATTCCAATATGGCACGTACCTGACCTCGTCACTACTCTACCAAGGTTAGACTTGGCACTTACTGGGTACCGATTGTGGTGTACTCATGTTACTCTTCTACACATATTTTGTGTGTAGATCCAGGTACTTCTTATCAGCCCGGCTACTAGCTGAGAGTTTTTGCTGTTGTACGGAGACTTCAAGGTATATCTATCGCGTCCGTAGACCTCGGAGTCCCCCTCTATTTCCTCCTATGTCATTTACCTTCCTTACTTTTGTTATTAGACTCTAGTTTATAGAGATACTAGTTTCCTTCTGTAGCTTGTGACTTATGATGTTTCGGGTTTTGGGATTACTATGTATTTTGAACAGTTAGTTGTTTAATTCATGTTTTCATTTCATTATTATGCAAATGTTAGGCTTACCTACTCATAAAGACTAGGTGCCGTTATGACATCATACGGAGGGGAAATTGGGTCGAGACAATCGCGAAGCACAAAATAGGGAAAAATGGCCAGTGAATCGCGATCGCGGAAGGCCTTTCGCGATCGCGTAGAGGAAATTTTCTCCTACACTAACCCGACCTTGGATGCTTATATCTCGCAATCTATAAGGAATTTGGAGATTATCCAAAATTAAAAGTTGTAGCCCTTTATGTCTAGTCTTTAGAAAATCAAACCATTTGTTATTTGGAGTTGTGTACCAAAAGTTATGGTTGATAAACTATAGGCAGTCCCGGAAGAGTTTGGAAATCATGAAAAAGAGATTTGTGATGCATAGGGCTGATTTTGGAAGCTTATATCTTGAAATATATAAGGAATTAGGAGATGACCAAAACATGAAAGTACTAGATCTTGGTGTCTAGTTTTCAGAAAATTAAATCATTCATTATTTGGAGTTCTGTACAAAAGGTTATGACAGTTATACTAGAGGCTGTCCGGAAGAAGTTGGACAAGGCTGTTAGGGAATTTGTTCTTCGCGATCGCGGGAGAATGGCCGCGATCGCATAGAGTAAAAAAGGACTGGAAAAATTTTGTGCTTCGCGATTGCGAGTGTTTTGCCGCGATCGCATAGAAGAAATGACTGGGCAACAGATTTAAGTTATATTATCCAGAATTATTTCCGATGAATTTTAATGAAGTTATACAATTAATTTGAATAGATTTGAGCTGTCTAGAGAATTTATTCAAGCAAGACAATTATTTTGGAATATCAGCATAACTTCAAAAAGGTAAGTATCTTGCCTAACCTTTAGTGGAGGAATTACCCCTTAGGCATTGAGTCTTATGTGGAAATTATGTAATTGACAACTATGTACGCGAGGTGACGAGTACGTACTTGGTTTATATGTACAAATTATATCGGTTAAAATTGTAGATGTCCTTATGTATTAAATTAGAAATTATTGGCACTTATTAAATCCTTTATGTGTCATGCCTCGTTCCTTGTTTATCGAAATTGTATCTTATATGATAATTTGATGTTATTGTCACTTGGATTTCTATGTGAATTACTTGTGCTTGTTGATTTGATATTTTCTTGGAATTAAATTCATTATGGAAATCTTTATCTGCAAATAATTATTAAATAAGTTTGAAATGAGGTATTAATTTATATTTATTAAAATCTGGATTAAAGAAGGCGTTGTCCTATGCTGAGTTTTTCCATCTCTGTTGATTGTTTTGAGGTTTTATATACGTTGTGTGGAACCTTGGGCTATTTTTGAGAAATTTATCAATTTTACTATATCATTGGAATTTGTTGTGGTCATTGGAAAAATTGTGATAGAAATTGATTGTGTTGCGTTGTCATAATAATATTCCATGTAAATTATTGTGTAATTTGAGTTATTATTATGAGGATATAAGGGTGGCATTTCACTGTTAATATTATGTGGGTATAAGGGTGACATTTCACTGTGGTTATGTGTGTTGGGATATTTTCTGGGCAGAGTGATAAGGGTGGCTATTATACGGAGCGATAAGTGTGGCTATAGGAGCGATAAAGGTGGCTATTGATATTGTCAAGGCGGAGGGATAAGGGAGGCTATTATAGGAGTGATAAGGGTAGATATAAGAGAGATAAGGGTAGCTATTGTCAAGGACGATACGTGATGATGTGGAGTTATTGTGTTGGTAATTATTATATGATGATGTGGGGTTATTGAGTTGGTAATTTTCATGTGATGTTGTGATTTTCCTTGTGTTTATTTTTATTTCTTGTGCAATTTGTCTTGTAGTTGGTAAATTGATAATAGTTTGATCTATATTGAAATTGGGAGCATGTGGCTATTCCCCGGCGTATTATGAGATGAAATGTGGGCACGAGGTGTCGTGAGTAAATAATGATGATATTGGCACGTGAATTGTCCGCGCAGTTGTGATATAAAATGTGAGCATGAGGTGCCGTGAGTAAATGATGATGATATTGGCACGTGAGTTGTCCGTGCGGTTGTGATAGAGGTGTCACGGGGTGACTTTTATTCGAAAGATATTTATTTGAAAGAGATTTATTTGAAAGAATTATATTTGAAAGATATTTATTTGAAGGAATTTTATTTTGAAAGAGATTTATTTGAAAGAATTATATTTGAATATTTATTTGAAGGGAGTATATTCAAAATATATTTATTGGAATGTTTTATATCCTGAAGATTATTATTTAAAAATATATAGGCGAAAGATTTATATTTGAAGAACTTGATTAATTGGTTGTACTTGTATTCATTATCTGTTGAGCAATATTTATGGTGTTCTTGTTGCCCTGTTGTGTATATCACTGGTTGATTATTATTGCCATCATTGTTATTTGTTTCCTATTATTTTTGTATATTATATTGCACAGGTTATTAGACTAGTGAGTGTTTTGATTGTACCTCGTCACTACTCCACTAAGGTTAGTCTTGATACTTACTGGGTACCGAGTGTGGTGTACTCATACTATACTTCTGTACATTTTTGTGCAGATCCAGGTATTGGAGATATCAGACTCGGACAGAGTTAGAGTGTGATCGCAAGGATTCAAGGTAGAGCTGCTTGGTCGTCGTAGTCCCTTGGAGTCTTTCCATTTTATTGTATTGTTAATTATTAATCAAAAAGTATTGAGTATTCGATCCTTGAGATCATTTCATATATTCAGTTAGAGTTCGTGACTCAGTATTACCAGTCTTGGGAGGTTGTTTGTAATTATTTCCTCTGTTGGTTTCGATTATCTATTTTTTAAAAAGAATTTGCTTGAATTGTAATTATTATCAGCGTATTTAGTCTTAGAGACAAGTGCCATCACAACGCCTGTGGTGGAATTTTGGGTCGAGACAAGTTGGTATCATAGCTCTAGGTTCATAGGTTCTACGAGTCATGAACGAGCCTAGTAAAGTCTTGCAAATCGGTACGGAGACGTCTGTACTTATCTTCGTGAAGCTATAGAGCTATCAGGAAATTTCCACTTCTTTCATTCCTGTCGTGCGGATTTGTTAATTGTGGAATTTGAGCCTTTGTATCTCTATTATCTCACAGATGGTGAGGACACGTGCTACCGGGTTAGCTGAGCAGGCATCCACACATACTGCTAGGGCTGCAAGAGGCTGGGGCCGAGGTAGAGGCCGAGGAAGGGAACGTGTCGCGACTAAAGCACCTGTCAGAGCAGCAGTTGAGGAGATAGCAGTAGCTCCAGTTAGGGGACAGGTACCAGAAGCACATGTTGTTACCCCCGGACTTCATGAGACTTTAGCATAGTTCTTGAATATGTTTGGTACATTAACTGAGGCGGGATTGATCTCTGTTGCACCAAATATTTCACAGATTGGGGGAGTAACTCAGACTCCTACCGCCCGTACTCTAGAGCATCGACTTCACATTAGTTAGGTTCCGGGTGTAGTACTGGTACAACCGGTTATTCCGGTTTAGCCTGAGGTCAGGCTAGAGGCATCAGAAAATGAACAAAAGAAACTTGAGAGGTTTAAGAGGTATAGTCCACCTACTTTCAGTGGCATGGCTATAGAGGATGCCTAGGGATTTCTAGAAAAGTGTCACTGTATTCTCCGCACCATGGGTATTGTGAAACTCAGCAGAGTTACCTTTACTACATTTCAGTTGTTAGGCGCAGCGTATCAATGGTGGCAAATCTATGAAGAAGGTAGACTAGCCGATGCAACACCACCAACTTGGGCTCAATTTTTGAAAATATTTTTGAAAGAGTTTATTCCCCAGACTCTCGAGATGCGTAGCGCACAGAGTTTGAATGGTTGCGTTAGGGCACTATGACAGTGTTAGAATATGCTATCAGGTTCAGTGAGTTAGCCCATCATGCACCTATCTTGGTTCCTACAGTCAGAGAGCGGGTCTGCAGATTCATTGAGGGGCTCGATTATGATCTTAAAATATGCATGGCTCGAGAGTTGCAAACTGATATTCCATTTCAACAAGTAGTGAAGATTGCGAAGAGTATTGAGGGTGTTCTTGTCACGACCCAATTTTCCCTCTGTTTGGGTAACGTGATGGCACCTAGTCTTAGGGACTAGGTAAGCCTAGTATTAATTGAAACAACATTATTTAAATAACATCTAATAATTTGAATTAGAAATATCTTAAACTTTACGATTCCCAAAACCCAGTAGTACAAGTCATAAGCTCTACAGAGTTTGCTATCACTTCTAAATACAACTGTTCTGAAGTAAGTAAAAAAAGTGTAAATAAAAAATAGGAAGGTGACTCCGAAGCCTGCGAAGGCAGCGACAGGTTTACCTTGAGTCTCCTCAGCAAGGATCCGCACAGCTACTAACGATCGATACCTGGATATGGACAAAAATGTACAGAAGATTAGCATGAGCACACCACAGCGGTGCCCAGTAAGTATCAAGACTAACCTCGGTGAAGTAGTGACGAGGACTAGTCAAGACACCCACTGGTCTAATAAACTGAACAAGTATAAGTATAGGGATGACAGAACATGACATCTATCTAAGGACCCCACGATATGGCTAACGACCTAACAACTGTAATAAGGAAGGAAAAACAGCAAGTAACAATGGAACACCATGATAAGATACAGAAGAATGAACCAAAGCACAACCCAAATTCGAAAATCACAATACAGTAAAGGCAAGTAGTAACTCAACAACTATAATAGTTTTCACATTAGGACTCAGCCAACAAACCCTAATAAATTAGTCAAATCCTTCAAGTGTAAACTTTCACCCTTAAGTTTTTAAATTGAGGTCTTTAGAATATAATCCTTTCCAATAAGAAATTTTTTTTTAAAAAAAAAATATTTTTCCTTCAAATAAATATCTTTTAAATATAGTTCTTTCAAGATAAAAAAAAACCTTTCAAATATAAACTTTTCCAGTAATATCTTTCGAGTATAAGTCACCCTCTGACACCTAAGCATGGAATATTAGCAGCTCTGAACATAGATATAACCACAGGGGATTCTACCGGGATACCGTCCCGTAGTCCCGAATTAAATATGCAAGACAGGGGGATCTCCTGGAATAATTCCGTAGTCCCAATTAAATATGCAGTGCTGAGGGATCTCCCGAAATACGCCCGTAGTCCCAAAGTAAATATGCAAGACAGGGGGATCTCCCAGAATACGTCTGTAGTCCCAAAGTAAATATGCAAGATAGGGGGATATCCCGGAATACGTCCGTAGTCCCAATTTAAATATACATTGCTGGGGGATCTCCCGAAATACGTCTGTGGAACTCCCAGAATACGTCGGTAGTCCCAATTTAAATATGCAGTGCAAACAACAGAGATAACAACTATAACACGACAGAAACCTCGTACATCACCACAACAAGTACAAAAGTAACAATGACAAAGATGCAAGGTATGTCAAGCAAATCAACTCAAGAACTTAAATCACAAGAAAGGTATAACTCATTCACCAGGAATAACCACAATGACGAATGCTAGGCACAAGGAGAACAATTTAACAAGGGAAAACAAAACAAAATATAGCAACGATTCCACAATATTCAAGTCAACGATAAGAAACCGACAAGAGTCAAATAATTCCAAATAATGGCAAGTCAACTAAGATACAGGTTATCTAAACTCCTTTTGAGGTTGAGCAATTACGAGGAATATTCAACAATTTAAGTAAGGATATGCAACGGAAGATAATCATAACTCCAATTAAGACTAAACAATTATATGATGAGAAAATAATGATTTCAATTAAAGATAAGCAGTTATGAAAAACATAGCACGACGATAGAAGAGGTAAAATCTTTGGTTACGTCGAATAAGGGTCAAATAGGCAGTAAGAGTGAATCCTTGAGCAATTATCTTTAATCAAAGCATGTAAAGGTGAAACTAACAAATAAGAATTCAAGAGTATCAAGAACAACATCATACACGGTGAATATAAGGGCATAAGAATCCTAAAAGGCCAACTTTTCACAAATAAGTCTGAGCACGCACTCGCCACCTCGTGTACAGAGACTACAATCAGCATAGATGACTCAAATCCTAAGGGGTAGTTCTCCCACACAAGGTTAGGCAAGATACTTACCTCAAACTGCGCTTAATCAATCAAGTAGTATGCCCTTTCCTCAATTTTCCAACTTCGATCGGCTCGAATCTAGTCATAATTAATTAGATTCAATCAATACAAATTGTAGGAATAAATTCCATATGAAAATACAAATTTTCTACAAAAATCTGAAATTTAACCCAAAAATCATTCGTGGGGCCCACATCTCGGAACCCGACAAAAGTTACCAAATATGAATGTCCATTCTGATACGAGTTCAACCATACCAATTTTATTCAATTCCGATAACAACTCGACCTCCAAATCTTAAATTGAATCAAGAGGGTTTCCACAATTGTTTTTCCAACTTAATTCACCGATTAAATGTTAAAAATAACCATGGATTCGGGTAATTTAATCAATATTGAGTCAAGAACACTTACCCCGTTGTTTCCTCTTAAAATCTCCCAAACATCGCCTCATCCCGAGCTCCAATACGTCAAAAGAATGAAAAATGGGACAAAGTCCCATTTTCTGAACTTAAACTCACTGCCCAGGCTTTTCTTCTTCGCGTTCATGTGACCAGTGTCGAATTCGCGAAGGCCTGACCATGCACAGCATCACGTTCGCGTTCAAGCTCTCACGTTCGCGGTAACCAACTACTCTCCTTCTTCGCTTTCGCAGTCCATGCTTCACGTTCGCGAAGGGTTAATGGCTCAAGGTCCCGACTCCCCTTCCTTCTTCGCGTTCGCGACCTCTGCGTCGCGTTCGCGTAAGATTAACCAGACCTTGACTCGTGTTCACATTCACAAAGGTCAAATCCAGAACCCCCAAAATTGCTTCTTCGTGAACGCGGGACTTCCTTCGCCTTCGCGAAGAAGGGAACCAGACACCAGAATCAGCAGTTCTAAAACAACTCCAAATGATCCGAAACCACCCCGAAACACACCCGAGGCTGCCGGGACCTCAACCAATCATACCAACCAGTCCCATAACATATTACGAACTTGCTCGAGGCCTCAAATCACATCTAACAACACCGGAATTACGAATCGCGAATCGAATCGAATTATAAGTTTTTAAATATTTCAACTTCTATATTTTGCGCTGAAACGTATCAAATCAATCCGGAATGACTTCACATTTTTCACACAAGGCATAAATGACATAACGGACCTATTCAAATTTCTAGAATCAGATTCCGACCTCGATATCAAAAAGTCAACCCCCCGGTCAAACTTCCCAAAAATTTAATTTCTGGCATTTCAAGCTTAATTCCACTACGGACCTCCAAAAAAAATTCGGACACGCTTCTAAGTCCAAAATTACCATACGGAGCTATTGACATCATCAAAATTTCATTCCGGAGTCGTTTGTTCAAAAATTAACTCTCCGGTCAACTCTTTCCATTTAAGCTTCAAATTAAGGATTGTTCTTTTAATTTAATTTCCAATCTTCAGTAAATCAAACTCGATCACACCCGCGGGTCATAATACATATTGCGAAGCTGCTCGAGACCGTAAGTCACTAAACAGGGTGTAAATTCTTAAAACGACAAGTCGGGTCATTACAGTTCTAGGTTAGGAAAGAGAGTCTAAGGAGGCCAAAAGGTCTCGAAGCTCTGGAGGGTTCAATGGTTTTTACTCTTAAGCTATGATCCATTATGGCGGAGGCTCGAGCAGTCGGCCAGCTTAGTCCGCACATAAGATTACTCGGGGTGCTCCAGTAAGTTCTTATTGTACACCACCGACACAAAATGTTTACAATGGTTATTCCAATTATCCGGCACATACTTGGTACGAGCAACCGCGACCTCAGAGGGGTTGTTATGAGTGTCGTGATACTAGGCACATCATGAGAGATTGTCCCAAACTTGGGAGAGGTGGATTTTATCAGAACACTCAGGCTATAGGCCCCAGTACAACTACTACCCCGCGTGCACATCCAGTTAGGAGTGGAGGACAGGCGGGTAAAGGGAGCCCTAGAGGGGGAGGCCCAGCCCATTGATATATTTGCTATGGTGTGGCTGAGGCCACTACACCAAATGGTGTCGTTACAGGTGCGATCCCAATTTGTTATAAAAGGATATTTTTCCTTAATTTCATTCGGTCCTGAATATTGAGGCGAGTCCTCCTATTATGCTCCGCTTATGGGTGAGCTTCGTAATTTTGTGACCCACTTATTTGTTTATCCCTGTTGGGAGATTCGATAATGTTAACCTATGTCTATCACTTTTATTTTGTAAACTATTGAGGAATATAAGTCCAAAAGTAACTTTTTATTATTCTCTACAGTGGGTTTTGATGTGATTTCGGAATAATTGATTTTAATTTTTTGAATTAAATACCATATTGGTATGTGGGTTCATTATGTGTTGTGAAAATTATTTATGAAATTTATTGAAAAGAAGAAAGAAAGGAAATTTAAAATTTCAATTGGTACAATGTACAAAATATTTCTGATTCGGAGTTGAGGACGAGATCCTCACATTTTTATATGATATAAAATATTTAAACTGGGCTACAAGCCGCGATGGAAGTTATATAAGGACGAGGTCCTTGTGGTAAAAACTTTATGAGTTTAAATTCTCCCTCTGTGAAATTAACTTTGTACTATAGTATTAATAGAGAGTCATGCATGTTAGGCGTATTTGATAATTCTTTTATATGTTTCTGTGCATATTTGGCCATATTCGTGCTATAAATATTGAGTTTTAGCCTATAAGATGAGTGCCCATGTGGTGTTAAATGCGACTCATTAATTCGGATAAATAATTTTGAGGTCTTCAAGCCTCATGTGTTGCTGTCAGTGTTGCGAAATAACAATTGATGTGAGATTTTGGTTAATATGAGATTAATTGAGGATGCTGAAATTAATTATATACAGCTATTATGACCAGAGATGTGGTTATGGGCATACGTATGATATGTGTGTAGGCACGAGTTGCTACATCCGGTTGAGACTAATACCGTGTGTTGATGTGAAAAATCAGGCATTTGAAATTGATTGGAGAGTAAGGAATTGACTTTAAAGCTTATAAGTGTGGATAAAATAAATAACCTCCACTTAGATGGTGTTGTTGGACCCCAATTAAATTTACGGTGACATAGAATCACCCGCGCGTATGTGTGTAAGAATACACTCAGTAATTTAATGTCCTCAGAATAATTCTTGGCACGTTCGAGGACAAACATTGTTTAAGAGGGGGAGAATGTAACGACCCGACTTGTCGTTTTAAGAACTTATGCCCCATTCAGCGACTTAATATCCCGAGCAACTTCGTAATACGTATTATGACTTGCATGTGCAGTCGAGTTTGGCTTTTGGAAGGTTCGGAATTAAATTGGAAGAACAATCTTTATTTCTAAGGCTTAAATGAAAAGAGTTGATCGGAGTTGAACTTTTGAGTAAATGACCCGGAAATAGAGTTTTGATGATTCAAATAGCTTCGTATGGTGAGTTTGGACATAGGAGTGTGTCCGAAAAATTATTTGGAAGCCCATAGTTAAATTAGGCTTGAAATGGGGAAAATGGAAAGTTTAAGTTGGAAGTTTGACCGGGTAGTTGACTTTTTGATATCGGGGTCGGAATCCAGTTTTGAAAATTTGCATAGGTTTGTTATATCATTTATGACTTGTGTGCAAAATTTGAGGTCAATCGGAATTGATTTGATAGGTTTCGGCGTCGAATGTAGAAGTTAAATTTTTTTAGTTTCATTAAGCTTGAATTGGGGTATGATTCGTGGTTTTAGTGTTGTTTGATGTGATTTAGGTTTCGACTAAGTCCGTAATATATTTTGAGACTTGTTGGTATGTTCGGACGGAGTCCCGAGTGGTTCGTGTGAGTTTCGGGGTGGTTTCGGACCATTTCTAGGCCATTTATAGCTGCTGGTTTTTTACTACAGTAGTGTGATAATGGAATTGGCCGTGATCGCGAAGAACAAAATGGGGGGAAATGACCAGTGAATCGCGATCGCGGAAGGCCTTTCGTGATCGCGTAGTGGAAATTTTCTGCTGCACTGACCCGTCTTTGGAAACTTATATCTCACAATCTATATAACGAATTTGGAGATGATCCAAAAATAAAAGTTGTAGCTCTTTGTGTTTATAAAATCAAACCAATTGTTATTTGGAGTTGTGTACCAAAAGTTATGATTAATACACTACAGGTTGTCCGGGAAGAGTTAGGAAATCGCGAAGAAGAAATTTGTGATGCATATGGTTGGTTTTGGAAGCTTATATATTGATATCTATAAAGAATTGGGTAGTGACCAAAACATGAAAGTTGTAGCTCTTTGTGTCTAGTTTTCAGAAAGTTAAACCATTCATTATTTAGAGTTCTGTACAAAAGGTTATGATAGTTATGGTAGAGACTATCCGAAAGAAGATGGATAAGGCTGTTAGGGATTTTGTGCTTCGCGATCGCGGGTGTTTTGCCGTGATCGCATAGAATAAAAAAAGGGCTGGAAAAATTTTGTGCTTCGCGATCGCGGGTGTTTTGCCGTGATCGCATAGAGCAAATGACTGGGGAGCAGATTTAAGTTCTGAAAATGGGACTTCGTCCCATTTTCCATCTTTGACGATTTGGAGCTCGGGGAGAGGCGATTTTCGAGAGATTTTCATGGAAAACATCGGGGTAAGAGTTCTTAACTCAATTTTGATTAAATTATCCGAATCTATTGTTGATTTTATCATTAAATTAGTGTTTTGGGTTTAAAATGGTAGAAATTTTATAGACTTTAAATTGAGTATTTGGAGGCCGATTCGTTATCGGAATTTAATGAAATTGGTATGGTTGAACCCGTATCGGAATGGGTGTTCGAATTTCGTAAATCTTCCATCGGGTTCTGAGAGGCGGTCCCCGCATTGACTTTTGATTGAATTTTAATGTAAAAATTTTAAGTCGATGTTATATTATTCGAAATTATTTTTGATGAATTTTAATGAAGTTATATAATTAATTTAAATAGATTTGAGTTGTCCAGAGGATTTATTCAAGCAAGACGACTATTTTGGAATATCGACATAACTTCAAAAAGATAAGTATCTTGCCTAACCTTGAGTGGGGGAATTACCCCTTAGGCATTGAGTCTTATGTGGAAATTGTGTAGTTGAAAATCATGTACGCAAGGTGACGAGTACGTACTTGGTTTATATGTGCAAATTATATCGGTTAAAATTATAGACGTCCTTATGTATTAAATTAGAAATTGTTGGCACTTATTAAATCCTTTATGTGTCATGCCTCATTCCTTGTTTGTCGAAATTGTATCTTATATGATAATTTGATGTTATTGTCACTTGAATTTTTATGTGAATTCCGTGTGCTTGTTGATTTGATATTTTCTTGGAATTAAATTCATTATGGAAATCCTTATCTGCAAATAATTATTAAATAAGTTTAAAGTGAGGCATTAATTTATATTTATTAAAATCTAGATTAAAGAAGGTGTTGTCCTATGCTGAGTTTTTCCATCTCTGTCGATTGTTTTGAGGTTTTATATACGTTGTGTGGAGCCTTGGGCTATTTTTGAGAAATTTATTAATTTTACTATATCATTGGAATTGGTTGTGGTCGTTGAAATAATTGTGACAGGAATTGATTGTGTTGTGTTATCGTGATAATATTCTGTGTAAATTGTTGTATAATTTGAGTTATTATTATGAGGATATAAGGATAACATTTCATTGTTGATATTATTTGGGTATAAGAGTGGCATTTCACTGTGGTTATGTGTGTTGGGATATTGTCTGGGCGGAGTGATGAGGGTGGCTATTATACGAAGCGATAAGGGTGGCTATTGATATTGTCAAGGCGAAGGAATAAGGGAGGCTATTATAAGAGTGATAAGGGTGGCTATATGATAGATAAGGGTGGCTATTGTCAGGGACGATACGTGATGATGTGGAGTTATTGTGTTGGTAATTTTATGTGATTATGTGGGGTTATTGCGTTGGTAATTTTCATGTGGTGTTGTGATTTTCCTTGTGTTTATTTTTATATCTTGTGCAATTTGTCTTGTTGTTGGTAAATTGATAATAGTTTGATCTATATTGAAATTGGAAGCTTGTGGCTATTCCCCGGTGGACTATGAAATGAAATGTGGGCACGAGGTGCCGTGAGTAAATAATGATGATATTGGCACGTGAATTGTCCGCGCAGTTATGATATGAAATGTGGACACGAGATGCCATGAGTAAATGAAGATGATATTGGTACGTGAGTTGTCCATGCGGTTGTGATAGAGAAATTGGCACGAGGTGCCGTGTAAATATGAAAGTGGGCTGAGACCCGTATTTTATGCTTTTAAAATGAGGTGTCACGATGTGACTTTTATTCGAAAGATATTTATTTGAAAGAATTATATTTATAAGAGATTTATTTGAAAGAATTATATTTGAAAGATATTTATTTGAAGGAATTATATTTGAAAGAGATTTATTTGAAAGAATTATATTTGAAATATATTTATTTGAAGGGAGTATATTCGAAATATATTTATTGAAAGTATTATATCCTAAAGATTATTATTTAAAAATATATAGGCGATAGATTTATATTTGAAGAACTTGATTAATTGATTGTACTTGTATTCATTATTTGTTGAGCAATATTTATGGTGTTCTTGTTGCCCTGCTGTGTATATCACTGATTGATTATTGTTGCCATCATTGTTATTTGTTTTTTATTATTTTGTATATTATATTGCACAGGTTATTAGACTAGTGAGTGTTTTGATTGTACCTCGTCACTACTCCACTAAGGTTAGTCTTGATACTTACTAGGTACCGAGTGTGGTGTACTCATACTATACTTCTGTACATTTTTGTGAAGAGCCAGGTATTGGAGATATCAGACTCGGACAGAGTTAGAGTGTGATCGCAAGGATTCAAGGTAGAGCTGCTTGGTCGTCGCAGTCCCTTGGAGTTTTTCCATTTTATTGTACTGTTAATTATTAATCAAAAAGTATTGAGTATTCTATCCTTGAGATCATTTCATGTATTCAGTTAGAGTTCATGACTCAGTAGTACCAGTCTTGGGAGGTTATTTGTAATTATTTCTGCTTTTGGTTTCCATTATCTATTTTAAAAAAATTGGCTTGAATTGTAATTATAATCGGCTTACTTAGTCTTAGAGACTAAGTGCCATCACGACGCCTGTGGTAGGATTTTGGGTCGTGACACTCTTCTACTAGAAGGGTATGAGGGAAGATGTAACAGCTCATGTGAAGGCATGTGATGTATATCAAAGGAACAAGTATGAGACCATTGCTTACCCATGTCTGCTTCAACCATTGCAGATTCCTTCAATTGCGTGGGCAAGTATTAGCATGGATTTCATCGAAGGGTTGCCTAAGTCTAGGGGCAAATCAGTGATATAGGTGGTGGTAGACAGACTTACAAAATATGCACACTTCATTGCCATCTCTCATCCATATACAACTAATGATATAGCTAAGTTGTATATGGAAAATATCTTCAAATTACATGGGATGCCAGAGGAAATTATAAGTGACATGGATCCAATTTTCACTAGCAAAGTTTGGAGAGAGGTGTTTGCAATACAAGGAGTAACCTTGAACACCTCTACAACTTACCATCCATAATTTGATGGCCAAACAAAGGTGGTCAATAGTTGTTTAGAGACTTATTTAAGGTGTTACAGCTCCGACCAACAGATTGGGTACAATACTTGATTTTTACAGAATGGTGGTACAATACTAACTTACATTCTTCCATTCACACCTCTCCTTATGAGGCATTGTATGGGCAGCCTCCTCCCTTGCATCTCCCTTATATAGCTGGAGAATCTGAAGTGGAAGAAATGGATAGGAGCTTGGTCACTCGAGAATTCAAGTTCCAGTTGCTAAAGTATCATCTAACTAAAGCTCAAAAGAGGATGACAGATCATTCCAATAAACATAGAACAGATAGACAGTTCAAGGTAGGGGATTGGGTCTATTTGAAGATTCAACCATACCGGCAGGTTACCATGTCTCAACATCATTTCAACAAACTGATTGCTAAGTATTATGGTCCATATATGGTGGAGCATAAGGTGGGGTCAGTTTCCTACAAGTTAACTCTTCCAGCTGAGCTTATGCTGAATCCAACATTCCATGTGTCGTTGCTCAAACCTTGTCATAAAATTTCAGCCCACGTTTCTCATCCTCCAGTGATTAACCTTGCTAGTACCTATTTCCCTCACCTTCTTATAGTGTTGGATAGGAGATTGATACAGAAGGGAAATAAGGTTGTATCTCAATGGTTGATTCATTGGGATCAAATGTCAGAAGACCAGGCAACTTGGGAAGATGCTAACACGATCAAGATCAAGTTCCCAGACTTCCTTCCTTGAGGACAAGGAAGTTTTCAACAGGGGAGTATTGATACTAGTTTTGGGCCTTGGAAGAGTATTAGCTAGTGGGATCTTTTTTATGTGTAGTTACAGTTAGCCTAGAGATATAGTTATTGTATTTACATATTAAGCCCGTTATTTCTTTTTATTTCTAGTCGGTATGAGAAGTTTGTTATGCCAGCTCAGTCACCTTCACGTGGACTGAGCTGTGAGAATGATTTCCCTATTATATACTTTGTAGCACAGCTGTAGGAGCATCTATTGGAGAGTTAATACAATTTCTGCTTTTGTTAGCATCTTTTCTTCTCTACACTTTCATTTTGTCTATCAATTTTACCTTGTAAAAGACTCACAATCAGGTATAGTGCAAGATGTTAACATAAAAGTAAATTTTCTAGGTGTTTTTGTTAATCCATAGGTGACACTTAATTAACACAAAAATTGGCTAGCAAAATTAAATTTTACAAACTTGAACATCCAACATCCACAAAAGCAAAAAGGACAATGACTCGAAAAAAGGAGAAAACAGAGAAGCAACGGCCACCCACATATACATGTAGTGTTTTTCTCAAAAATACTTGTTTTAAATATCATAACGTTACCATTCAACTAATTCTCAAACATGTCCGTAAAAAAAATAACAGAGAAGCAAAAAATGAAAAATACTACATCAACCGACAACCAATATATATATATATATATATATATATATATATATATATATATATATATATATATATATACTGTTATACCCACATATAACATGTCCGTAAAAAAATAAAACAGAGAAGCAAAAAAATGAAAAATACTACATCAGCCGATATATATATATATATATATACACTGTTATACCCACATATAACATATATACGAAAAAATAAACCTAAAACACAAGAGTCATCAACAACAACCTTCAGAGAACAACAACAACAAAAATTTAGTTTAATTTCACAAGTGGGGTATAGAGAGGATAGTGTGTACGCAGACCTTACCCCCACCCGGTAAAGTTAGAGAGACTGTTTCTAGTAGGCCGTACAAAAACCTTCAGAGAATAATAGAAATACCAATTCAACCCAATTCACTATGACAATAGTGCTATATATCATCGTAATAGATAACAAATATACGTAGAGACTAACGAATACCTGCGAAAAGAGCAAAACTTGTGTAAAAATTGCATGGGGCGCCCTATTTGTCCCCCATTTTAACTTATACCTGTTTTATTTTTTCGTTTGCATCCGTACCCATTTTTTTTGTTAAAAGCATTTTAAAAATATGATTTTACCCTTCTTTAATAAAGGACTATTGACAAACTGCAGGACAAAAATTTAAGCATGTTTAGGCTGAAATTTTAGCAAATAAACTAAAAAACTTTAGCTTGTTTAGACTGAAATTTCGGATAAAACTCAGGACAAAACTATAGACCGCGTTATAAAATTTCAGCATGTTTTGGTATGAATTTTTAGCAAATGAATTAAATAACTTCAGCATGCATTAGCAAAAACTCTTTAGAAAATTACATACTGCAAGATAAAAACTTAAGCATTTTTAGTCTGAAATTTTAGCAAATGAACTAAATAACTTCAGCATGTTTTGTCTGAAATTTTAGCAAATGAACTAAATAACTTCAGCATGCATTAGCAAAAACTCATTAAAAAATTACATACTACAAGACAAAAACTTATGCATGTTTAGTCTGAAGTTTTAGCAAATGAACTAAAACACTTAAGCATGTTTCGTCTGAAATTTTAGCAAATGAACTAAATAACTTAAGCATTTTAGTATGAAGTTTCAGCAAATGAACTAAATAACTTAAGCATGTTTAGTCTGAAGTTTTAGCAAATGGCTACATAACTTCAGCATGCTTAGTCTAAAGGTTTAGCAAATGAACTAAATAACTTCAGCATGTTTAGACTGAAATTTCGGATAAAATTTATGATAAAACTGTAGACTGCAGGATAAATAACTTCAGCATGCATTAGCATGAAGTTTTTGTTGGATTATCATAAGCAGCGGAAGCAATTCCGGTATCAAAATCACATGTAATCTAGACAACTAGTATAAACAGAATTTCACGGATTACCTCTTGAAGCGTGAACAAAGTTCCTCTATCACGTGAGCCTCCAATTCCACAGCAACTCAATGAAATCTGCATCACCTCCACAATCAAAATCTCCAAACGTTCCACGGTCTTCTACTGTGTTACCCAAATAATATCCGAAAATAGTAATTTCGTGTGGGTAAATTTTTTTAGGTAAAAGGCTGAAAATTTCGGCCACCTTCATCTTTTTTTCAAGGTGGAAAACCTTATGTATTTATAGCACAAGTTTTAAGGGTTAAAACCCTTTTCCAAAACCTGTTAGGTTTCCTTTCCACCAGAAAAGGAGATTCCTTTATTTCCTATTATTTAGGCACAACAGGGACCACATAATTTAATTAACAAGGTTTTCAATTATGGAATTAATTTGTAATTTTCGAAATTAATATCCACCATAATTAATTACGAATTATTCCACTAAAAATTCATAATTTCACTCCTTATTCAATTTCGAAATTCATCCATTAAATCTTATTTAACTCCCCATGTTAAAATTTAGATACTAATCAATTAAATTAAATTACTGACAATTTAATTTATTGATTATTTTCTTTAGACTTTCGCTTAACTTATTTCATATGTCGGATACAAAATCCATCGGCCGGGTTTACACATGAAAACTTATAAGTTTTCATAAAGGTGTATCATCAATCTCTAAATCGAGACATGGATTATATCAACTAACTATTACTTCGCCAATGTACATTATTATTATCCAATTTACCAGGCATATTGACCCACAAAATAATCTCATCTCTTAATAAATCAAAACAATAATAATATACACAGCTAATAATAATTATATCAAGATTAAGAGTATAAGTGCATTTAATGGCTAGAGAGTTTATTTTATTAAGTCAGTATAAAATACTTATCGCTACTTGATACGTTCAATACATACAAAATGTACTAGCACAAGAAGTTGGAATTAAATCATTCTCATAATCAAGATAAATTATATTTAATCTTATGCTACAATCATCCATAATGGTTTGTCCAATTCCGTCATTAGATTGTGAACTCAAACTTTATACTTATAAGAACCGATGATTTAATCTCTCGTGTATAAGCTAAACTCTATACACTAAATCATCTACTATATAAGCAAAAGATACAGACTAATATGATCTATTTAAAATTTTATTAAAACTGAATAAACAATTATTTCATAATAAATACTATCTCTAAATCAAACCCATGGTTAATAGTATATATCCCAACATTTTTAGCTTCAATGTGAAACAACTTCATGCTATATTAGCAAGAAGTTTTAGGTTCAACATGAAACAACTTCATGTTACATTAGCATGAAGTTTTAGCTTCAAGGTGAAACAATTTCATGCAAGTGTGATTCTGAAGATGAATCTGGACAAGTTTCTGATTTTTTTATAAAGTTACTGAGAGGAGAGGAGGAGATCGTTTTATATCTTTTGTTAGGGGTGTAATTGTCATATTATTACGGATTTTTTGTGAGATGGCTACCAAATCAATAATTTTTAAAAATATGGTACAAGTTAAAAGATGGCATAAACATAGGGTATGACTGCAAATCCCCAAAACTTGCGGCAACCAAAAAGAGAGACCGGACTTTTTTTCAACCCAAAAGAAGCTACGTATGAAGTGCTGGCTCTCAATGTAGGCGTAAACTTTTTTTAATTAAGCAAGGTAATTAGGTTTTTCAAAAAAGGTAATTTAGTAATTTGACTTTTAACTTAAGGGCTTATTGATTTTAGTAAATTGTAGATGAGTTACATTGCTGATATGAGTTTCTATACCTCCAATTTCTTGTGCAGAGATATGGTCCTCTACTCTCTTATCATAAGCTCATTATCCCTAGGAAGTGCAGGCCTCAAACTACCTTTACGATCAACCTTTTTGGGAGCACTAACTGACTGGGACAGTTTGATACACAGCTCTAAAAATGTACATGGGGATCTTCAAAGTTCCTCAGTCTCAAACCTATGGTCAGAACAACTAATGAAGATGCTGATAAGACCTCCTGGTGTTAATTACTGGTCTTCAATGGTGTTAACTTTGCACTACGTCAAGAAGCTAGGAACGTAATACAGGCAGCACTAAACCAGAAACCTAAGCTAAATACTGTAGAAGATACATCTGTACAATGCGAAACAAATCCTCAAATGGAGCCTCAAATAAGTCATCACCGGGCTCAAACCATCCGATAGGTGAACGGCATCGACGACCATATAAAGCCTCAAATGGAGCCATCTCGATACTGGATTGGTAACTGTTATTATAAGCAAACTCGGCCAAAGACAAAAAACGATCCCACTAACCTCCAAAGTCAATCAAACATGCCCTGAGTATATCCTCCAAAATCTGAATTGTCCGCTCTAACTGCCCGTCGGTCTGCGGATGAAAAGTTGTGCTGAGCTCTACACGGGTCCCCAACTCATTCTGTACTGCTCTCCAGAAATGTGAAGTAAACTGAGGACCTCTATCTGATATGATGGAAATTGGCACACCGTGCAACCGAATTATCTACAACAACAACAACAATAACCTAGTAGAATCCCACTAATGGGGTCTGGGGAGGGTAGTGTGTACGCATACCTTACCCATACCCCAAAGGAGTAGAGAGGCTATTTCCGAAAGACCCTCGGCTCAAACAAAACAAAAAGACAAAACGACAAGAAGAGACAATATTAGTATCACCACAACAATCATAGAAAAAATAGGAACACCATGAAATGCAGAAGAAAGATGCAAAGCAAAAACGATAGCTTGTAAATAGGACGTGCACTGAAAAGCGAAGTAGTAAAACACAATATTGTCACTAGCTATCCTAGACAAAAACTCTATGTGGCCAGTCCCACAATGGTACGAAGTAAGTCAAGACTCAACTATATCCTAACCTACAACTCTAATACTCGACCTCCACATCTTCCTATCAAGTGTCATGTCCTCGGAAATCTGGAGCCTCGCCATATCCTGTCTGATCACCTCTCTCCAATACTTATTAGGCCTCCATCTACCTCTTCTCGTGCCCTCCACAACCAGCCACTCACACCTCCGTACCGGAGCATCTGGGATTCTCCTTTGAACATGTCTGAACCATCTAAGCCTCGTTTCCCTCATCTTGTCATTAATGGGAGCGATGCACACCTTCTCCCGAATAACATCATTCCTAATCATATCTATCCTAGTGTGCCCGCACATCCATCTCAACATTCTCATTTCTGCTACTTTTATCTTCTTGATATGTGAGTTCTTAATGGGCCAACACTCATCCTCATACAACATGGTCGGTCTAACCACCGCTTTAAAGAACTTACCTTTGAGTATTGGTGGAACTCTCTTGTCACACAGGACTCCAGATGCTAACCTCCACTTCATCCATCCTACGCCAATACTGTGTGTGACATCCTCGTCGATCTCCCCTCCCCCCTGGATAACTGAACTAAGATACTTGAAGCTGCCTTTACTCGGGATGACCTGTGATTCAATCCTCACATCCATACCCACTTCCCCTGGCTCAGCACTGAATTTACACTCCAGGTATTCCGTTTTAGTCCTGCTCAACTTGAAACCCTTAGACTCAAGAACCTGTCTCCAAACCTATAGCCTCTCGGTAAAACCGGCCCACGACTCATCAACCAGAACTATGTCATCGGCGAATAGCATGCACCATGGCACCTTCCCTTGAATATGGTGTGTTAATGCGTTGATCACGAGGGCGAATAAGAATGGACTAAGTGCAGAACCTTGGTGTAACCCCATTACAACCGGAAAATGCTTAGAGTCGCCTTCTAATGTCCTAACCCGAGTCTTAGCCCTATCATACATGTCCTTAATCGCCATAATGTAGGGAACCGATACACCTTTTGCCTCCAGGAATCTCTAGAGAACTTCTATAGGATATAAATTTGGGCCAACCTCTCTGAAGTATACGTAGTCACAACCGGAATGAAATGTGCTGACTTGGTCAACCTGTCGACAATGACCCAAACTGTATCAAACTTCCGCAAGGTCCACGACAACCCAACTATCAAGTCCATAGTGATGCGTTCCCATTTCTACTCCGGTATAGTCATCCGTTGAAGTAGGCCACCTGGCCTCTGGTGCGCATATTTAACTTGTTGACAATTTAGACACCTAGCTACATGCTCAACAATGTCCTTTTTCATTCGTCGCCAACAATAATGCCGCCTCAGGTTATGATACATCTTCGTAGCACCTGGATGAATAGAATACTGAGAATTGTGTGCCTCATCCAGGATCTTTTTCCTCAGTTCATCCATATTAGGAACACACAGACGATCCTGGAGTCACAAAACACCATCCGCACCAATAGTAACTTCCTTGGCACCACCTCATAGTATTGTTTCTCAAAGAACCATTAAGTGTGGTCATCATACTGACGAGCCTTGATCTGTTCAAATAGTTAAGACTGAGCTACGACACATGCAAGAACTCAGCTAAGCTCTGAAATATCTAGCCGCACAAGTCTGTTGGCCAAGGACTGGATATCCAAAGCTAATGGCCTCTCTTCTGCTGAAATGAAAGCCAAACTACCCATACTCTATGCCTTTCTACTCAAGGCATCTGCAACTACATTTGCTTTACCTGGATGATATAGGATAGTAATATCATAATCTTTTAGTAATTCCAGCCATCTGCGCTGCCTCAAATTTAGGTCCCTCTGCTTGAGTAAATACTGCAAACTGCGATGATCAGTGTAAACTTCACAAGACACCCCATAAAGATAATGCCTCCAAATCTTAAGAGTGTGAACAATCGTAGCTAACTCCAAATCATGTACCGGATAATTCTTTTCGGAGGGATTCAGCTAACGTGAAGCATATACAATAACTTGCCCTTCCTGCATCAATACACAACCCAAGCCGATGCGTGAAGCATCACAATACACTGTATATATCCCCGAACCGGAAGGCAACACTAACACTGGTGTTGTAGTCAATGGTGTCTAGAGCTTCTGAAAGCTCACCTCATAATCATCTGACCATCGGAACGAAACACCCTTCTGGGTTAATTTGGTCAAAGGTGTTGCAATAGATGAAAAACCTTCCACGAACCGATGATAATATCCTGCCAAACCCAGAAAACTCTTGATCTCAGTCGCCGAAGTGGGACGATGCCAATTCTGAACTACCTCAATCTTTTTGGGATCAACTTTAATACTGTTAGGATCGGGAACCCGGGTAGTGCGGAATAAATCCAAACAACGGTATAATGGTAATAACAAAGACAATGGAAGTTGATAACAACGACAATTAAAGAAGAAAAAGAAGACACAAATTTAACGTGGTTCGGTTAAAGTGACCTACGTCCACAAGCGGAGAGGGACAATTTACTATAACAATAAGAGTACAAAATTAGAGTAAATACTCTAATTAATCCCAAATACCCTAAGGGAATAACCTCACAAGATCACTCCAAAGAAAGGTTTCACACAAGTGCTTCCCAACACTAACTCTCATACAAAACACTTTTAATAAAGGAAGAAAGGAAGAAACAAGAAATAAAGACTCAAGACTTGTTGGTGTGTTTCCAAATGAGTAGAGAGTCCTCATTATATAGGAAGAGAAGAAAGAAATGCTTGGCCAATAATTAGCCACATCCTCTCAATATACAAGGCCATTTATTTGGCCAACAAGGCCTTAAATAAAAGGCTCCAAATGTGCCAACAAGGCTCACAAATAAAAATCCTAAAAATAAGGCCACCTTTTACAAATCTCCACCTTGGCCTAATTTTGGCTGATATAGTAAATTTGATTCACCTTCTCCACTAGTGAATTTGCACCCAAGGGATTCTAAAGTGCCGAAAGATATGAGATTTTTCTTCAACTCAGGAACATATCTAACATCGGTGAGAGTTCTCACCACATCATCGTGCATTCTGAACCGAATTGTACCTTTGCCAATAATGTTGCAAGTAACATTGTTACCCAGTTGGACAACTCCACCTGCAACTGAATCATATGTAGAAAACAAGTCTCTGCTAGGACACATATGATATGAACAACCGAAATCTAAAATTCACTCATTGTCTAATCTGAAACTAGTTTCAGTTGCTAAAAATATAGTTTCCTCAATCTCATCAATTGCTACACTAGCTTCGGCGGTGTCAGTATTTTTGTGCTCATTTTTTCTTTCTTTATGCTTTTCTTTATTTTTTAGTTTATAGCATTCAGAAATATTGTGACCTTTCTTATGACAATAGCGACACTCTAAATTATTGTATCTGGAATTGGAGTCGGATTTGCCCCTAACAAATAAGCCAACTTCCGCTTGAGTTCCACTAGCTTCCCCAGTAATATCACTATCTATATGTTCTTTTGATTTTAAGATAGATTTAATATCCTTATAAGAGATATTATCCTTTGCATAAAGCATAGTATCTCTTATATGCTTAAAAGATGAGGGTAGAGAACAAAGCAGTAACACGGCTTGATCCTCATCTTTAATTTCAGCATCTATATTACTCAAATCCATAAGAATGAAATCAAAGGTGTCAAGATGAGAGAGAATATAGGTACCTTCACCCATACGAATTGTATAAAGTTTATGCTTCGGGTAAAGTCTATTTTCCATCGTCCTCTTCATATATAAAGTTTTCAATTTTTCCCACATGTCTTTGGCTGTGGTTTCTACAGAAACTTCATGTAAAATCTCATTTGAGAGATTTAAAATGATACCTACTTTTGCCCTTTTGTCTATAACGGCAAACTCCTCATCCGTCATTTTATCCGGCTTCTTCTCCTTTTCTTGCAACGTCAAGTCTAAGCCATCCTGAATTAGGATAGCTTCCATCTTTAATTGCCACATTCCGAAGTTTGCACTTCGGTCAAATTTCTCAACATTGGTCTTTGTTAGAGTCATATTGACTATTGAAACAAACCCGGTTTGATCCGACTCTGATACCAATTTATTAGGATCGGGAACCCGGGTAGTACGAAATATAGCCAAATAACGGTATAATGGCAATAACAAAGACAATGAAAGTTGATAACAACGACAATTAAAGTAGATAAAGAAGACACAAATTTAACGTGGTTCGGTCAAAGTGACCTACGTCCACAAGCGGAGAGGGGCAATTTACTATAACAATAAAGGTACAAAAGAGAGTACAAAATTAGAGTAAATACTCTAATTAATCCCAAATACCCTAAGGGAATAATCTCACAAGATCACTCCAAAGAAAGGGTTCACACAAGTTCTTCCCAACACTAACTCTCATACAAAACACTCTTAATAAAGGAAGAAAGGAAGAAACAAGAAATGAAGACTCAAGTCTTGTTGGTGTGTTTCCAAATGAGTAGAGAGTCCTTGTTATATAGGTAGATAAGAAAAAAATGCTTGGACAACAATTGGCCACTTCCTCTCAAAATATAAGGCCATTTATTTGGCCAACAAGGCCTTAAATAAAAGGCTTCAAATGTGCCCACAAGGCTCACAAATAAAAAGCCTAAAAATAAGGCCACCTTTTACAAATACCCTCGCCCGATACAATATGACCCAAAAATGCTATAGACTCAAGCCTGAACTCACATTTAGAGAACTTAGCATATAGCCTTTGTTCTCGCAATGTTTGAAGCACTACTCTCATATGCTGCTCATGCTCCTCCTTACTGCGCGAGTAGATCAAGATATCATCAATGAAGACGATGACAAACGAATCAATATATGGCCTGAATACCATGTTCATCAAATCCATAAACGCTGTCTGGGCGTTAGTTAAACCGAAGGACATCACCAGAAACTCATAATGACCATATCTAGTCCAAAAAGTAGTCTTCGGAACATCTGAATCCCGAATCTTCAACTGATGGCACCCCGACCTCAAGTCGATCTTAGAGAACACCCTAGCACCCTGCAACTGGTCAAATAGATCATCAATACGCGGCAACAGGTACTTGTTCTTAATAGTGACTTTGTTCAATTGGCGAAAATCAATACACATCCGCATTGTTCCATCCTTCTTTTTCCCAAATAATACCGGTGCACCCCAAGGCGATACACTCGGTCTAACGAACCCTTTGGCTAGTAACTCTTCAAGTTGTTCTTTCAATTCTTTCGGAGCCATGCGATATAGTGGGATAGATATAGGATGGGTATCTGGAGCCAAGTCAATACAAAAATAAATATCACGATCAAGTGGCATACCTGGAAGATCTGAAGGAAATATATCGGAGAACTCCTAAACTACTGGCACTGAATCAATAGTCGGAGTCTCTGCAGTAGTATCCCGAACATAGGCTAGATAAGCCAAACAACCTTTCTCAACCAGTTTTGGCATAACAATCTAGAATAGCATGATATGGAGATAACCAGTCCATACCTAGAATAATTTCAAAATCGATCATCTCGAGCAATATAAGATTTGCTCAAGTTTCATAACCACAGAATGTAATAATACAAGACCGATAGATCCGGTTCACAATAACAGAATCGCCTACAAGAGTGGACACATAAACAGGAGTACTCAAACACTCACGAGAAACACCCAGGAATGGAGAAAATAGAGATGACATATATAAATACATGGATCCTGGATCAAATAATACTGAGGCATCTTTTCCGCAAATAGAAATAATACCTGTAATCACAGCATCTAAGGCCTCTGTATTTGGTCTAGCCGGAAAAGCATAGAACCGAGCTGGAGTGCCAACTGGCTAGCCTCCGCCTAGCTGACCTTCACCTTTAGGACGACCCCTACCCACCTGTCCTCCACCTCTTGGTGGTCGGACTATTGGTGGAGCAACTGGTCCGATAAGCATAGGCTGCTGACCCTGTTGTACTGGTCTACCCCGAAGCCTGGGGCAAAACCTCCGCATGTGATTGGGATCCCCGCACTCGTAACAACTCTTCGGTATGATGGGCTGCTGACTAAGTGTCTGGCCTTGGGGACTTGAATACCCACTGGAAGGACCCTGAATAGCTGGTGGGTGGTAGGAACTCTCTGGTATATAACTACTATAAGGTCGCACTGGAGCACCTCGAGGAGGTGGTGGTGCTGGAAATGGAGGTCTGCTGGACTGCCCCCTCATGAACTGACCTCTGCCCCCAGACGGAGCACCTCTAAACTCTCCAGTGTACCTGAACCGTTTTTCTCTCATAATCTACTCTCGGCTCCGCTGACGCACACCTTCAATCCTCCGGGATATCTCCACAACTCGCTCATAAGAAGTACCCATCTCAACCTCTCGAGCCATAGTGGCCTGAATACCAGTATGTAAACCGGCTACAAACCTCCTCACTCTCTCCGCCTCGGTAGGTAGTAGCATAAGTGCATGGCGAGATAATTTAGAAAACCTCGCCTCATAATCAGTCACTGACATTTGACCCTGTTGGAGCTGCTCAAACTAAAACCGCAACTCTTCCCTCTGGGAGGGTGGAATATACCTGTCCAGGAAGATACGGGTGAACCTGTCTCAAGTCATGGGAGGATAATCTGCTTGTCTGCCAAGTGCATAAGACTGTCACCATCTACGGGCTCTGCCCTCTAGCTGAAAAGTAGAAAAGTCTACCCCATGAGACTCCAATATCCTCATGTTGTACAGTCTATCCTTGCACCGATCAATAAAATCCTGGGGATCCTCATGTCGCTCACCCCCAAAGACAGGAGGATGTAGTTTAGTCCATCTGTCTAATAGTGTCTGAGGATCGGCGGCTACAGCTAGCCTGGGCTCAGGTGTAGCTGTTGCCACTGGCTGGGCTCCACCCACCGGTAGTGCACCCTGGGTCTGATATACAACAGCTGCATATTCATGGGCCTGTGTTGTAGGGGTGTGTTCTCCCCCGCCTGCCTGTGATGTGGTTGGGTTTGCCGGAATTTAACCGGCCTGAGTCATATTGTCCCTGAACCGCAGCATACGACCAATGACATCCTGAAATCCTGGTGTAGATATGAAATCCACCGGAGCTGGATCTACCACAAGCACCTCACCTTGTTCCTCAATAATGGGATTCTCTGTTGGACCCACTGGCGGCATAACTGAAACAGTCCTGGGACATCCTCGCCCTCTACCACGGGCTGGAGCCCTCCCTCGGCCTCTAGCAACTAGCAACTGGGGGAGTAGTTCTTCCCTGGTCTGGAACCTCATTAGAGCGCGTTCTCACTATCTGTGAGAGAATAAGAGAAGGATATTTAGTATTACATTAACTGCACGATGGAATATGAAGAAAGGTAGTTTCCTAACACCCTATAGCCTCTCGAAGATAAGTACAGACGTCTCTGTACCGATCCGCAAGACTCTATTAGGTCTGCTCATAACTTGTGAGACCTACGTGAACCTAGTGCTCTAATACCATGTTGCCACGACCCAATTTTCACCTATAGGTCGTGATGGCGCCCAACTATACAGCTAGGCAAGCCAACTTAATAAAATAAGCATATATTGACAAAATTTAAAACCAAAAATAATAATAAAGTCCAAATTCTATCAATGTGTGTGCCAGAAACTGATGTCACAAGTGTATGAGCATCTAGTAGATTATACAAAACCTCAAATATTGTTTGAAATAAAATAGAGATAATGAAAAATATAAGGAAAGACACTAGTAGCTGCAGAACGGCTTAGAAAGGCAGCTCACCACTATGCCCCTGGATAGCGTGGGTGTAAGACGATAGGTCCCCCACTAGTATTTGCCTCAGGTCCAGCACAAAAAGTGCAGCAAGTGTAGTATGAGTACGTAAACAACGTGTACCCAGTAAGTATCAAGCCTAATCTCTAAGTGGTAGAGACGAGATGACCGACTTTGACACTCACTATGGGTCAATAATAATAATTGAAATACAACTAGGATATTTAAATCAACATGGTTTGTAGAATTTAAAATAATTTATTTAATCAGCTGAAATAATCAAATTTCTTCAAATGCAACAATTCTCAATATATTAATTAAATTCTTTCAATTCAAATAATTTCCAATTTATAAATTAAATATCATTTACAGGAATAGCAATTAATTCTTTAACAAACAAGAATAACAATTCATTAAATTCCGAGGATTTTTCAATTTATCAATTAGTTTCGCAAGCTGAAATAAACTATTAAAGTATCGTGTAATTATTATTATTGACTCATAGTGAGTGTCAAAGTCGGCTATCTCGTCTCTACCACTTCGAGATTAGGCTTGATACTTACTGGGTACACATTGTTTACGTACTCATACTACACTTGCTGCACTTTTTGTGCAGGACCTGAGGCAAGTACTAGTGGGGGGCATATCGTCTTACACCCACGCTATCTAGGGGCATAGTGGTGAGCTGCCTTTCTGAGCCGTTCTGCAGCTACTAGTGTCTCTTCTTTTATTTTTTATTCTGTCTATTTTATTTCAGACAATATTTGAGGTTTTGTATAATCTACTAGATGCTCATACACTTGTGACACCAGGTTCTAGCACACATATTGGTAGAATTTGGGCTTTATTTTTTTTTTTTGATTTTAAATTTTATCAATATATGCTTATTTTATTAAGTTGGCTTGCCTAGTTGTAGTATTGGGCGCCATCACGACCTCTGGGTAAAAATTGGATCGTGACAAAAACAGATTTTGCCTTATATATACAATGTAATTTTGCCTTCCGCCCCTGTTCTCAAGATCTAAAACATGAAATAATACTTCCAAAACTGTATTTAGTCAATAATGAAAGTCGTACTCCTATATTATCTCTGATAACTTACTATCTCACTTTATTTGTTTGTCTTTTGATTGGAACCTTGATTTGTGTTGAACTAGTTGTTTTTTCTTTACTTTACTTTTTATAACTGTAGTGTCCTATTTTTTCTTTGTTTCTCTTTAATTTCTAGGGAACCTTTTCATAGGAAGAGAAGGAGGTTACATTGTCAGAAAAGGTGCAACTGGATCTTCTTGCTGGTTCTTCCGAAAACAATGGTGATGGTGATATTCATATGAAAGAGAAAGATGATGTTGCTGCAACTTTATCGTGTACAAATTATACATTGGATTTATTATTTACTTGAGCAGACAAACACATACATACATGTTCTCACTTTTATTTGTTTGCTTATGGATTTAGAATCTAATTTTCTGTTGAATTAGTTTCTTTTTTGGTAGATACCTTAAAGGATTAAAAGGAAAAAATGTGCCCCAAATTAATTGTCTTAATTTCTAGTTTAGATTTTTCTCAAATCGTGTTTTAAAGAGGGAATCCTTTTCTATACAATTTGAACAAATTTCTATTTTCTTTAATAAAAAGGGATTTGAAACTATATTTTAATCTTTAATGTTTCTTTTTTCTAATTTTATAAAATATTCCAGTTGAAATTGCAATTTTAGGAGAACTTGTATAAAATGATATCAAATGATAATACTATAATGAACATCTGAATATAAATCTACATAAATCATCAATTGCTTACAAGACTGCTTCTTTTCCTGTTGATTTTCTCAACAAGGTTAGATTTTTTGAACCACAATTATAATTCCATTGATTGATAAGGTAGTTTGGTAGAGTAGGACTTGTGAGGTGATGAGGTGAATGGATTCTGATCTAGCACACCAGAAGTAATAATTTCATTATAAAATCTTCCTATTCCAGACAATAATAATAAACTAAAAAGAGTACGCTCGTTATTTTGGTTCTTGTGAATTGCTACAGTATTGTTTAAGGCTTAGCTTAAAGCACGCTTAAGCCTTGAAGTGATAGCAAGGGCAGGGCAATAGTAGGGCAGGGCAGGGCATTAATGCTTAATACTTAAACGGGATGTGGCAGGGCAGGGCGGGGCAAAACACATTTTTAGACAATTTTAAATGGCGCAGAACAAGAATAGGTCAGGAGTTTTAGCTTCATTAAAAAAGTCAAAAAATTTAAACAAATTAAATAGAATCTACACAATGAAGAAGAAATTTAAAAAATGAATGACATTCTAAATGGGCAGGGCAGGGTATACAAAGCAGAAATAAAATAAATACATAGTCTGTTTGAATAATACATAAGAAGAGCTTTTATAAATCTAAGGCTACCCTGAACAAGAGGCAGCTACAACAAGAACGCAAGTACATCTTCAAGTCCTGCAGCCATCGAGCACAGCAACAACAACAGCCAACATTTGCACGCAATGTGCAGAAGTATAGTATCAGTACAACCGACCCCATGTACTAAGTAAGTAACAAACCTAGTCGTAGGTTGAAAGTAGTGACGAGCTTCTACCAAGGTCGGGTCCATAACCAATAGTCCATAATAACATAAAGCAAATAATACCAGAAGTAACTCAGAGATAAAATGCTCAGCCAAATCATGATTTCAAAAATAATAGTTCTTCCTTCCAAATACATCAGTGAAAACCCAAATCGTTTGTCGGAGTTGCCAAAAATATGAATAGTTTAAAAACAATAAATTTCTCCCAAAATCTTGTCAATAATAAAGAAGATGTTTCATTTTCCTTCCGGATAACCCGTGTAAAAACAAATGCATCACTATGCCCATCTGTTAAAAATGTGTGAAAAATCATGAATGATATGATGCAGTACAATACGAGGAAATACATCTCTATGCATGTATGTCATGTGTACATGCCAATGCGATGCAACTCAATGATAAAATCATAAACAGGCCCTCGGGCAAACCTCACAGTCACTTGTGACACTCGGGCATACCTCACAATCACTCTTGCCACTCGGGCATACCTCACAATCACTCTTGCCACTAGGGTATACCTCACAATCACTCATGCCTCCCAGTCACTCAGCACTTGGCACTTGCACTCAGTAGGTACCTGCGCTCACTAGGGGTGTGTAAAGACTCCGGAGGGGCTCCTTCAGCCCAAGCGCTATAATCTGCACGGACAACTCATGTGCTGCACGGACAACTCACGTGCTATAATAATAAAGTATGCTGCAGGCGGGTAGCCCCGATCCACACTCATCCTCACAATCAGGCTCTCGGCCGATATCAAACATGTTGCGGCGTGCAGCCCGATCCCATAAATGTGAAACATGCTGCGGCATGCAGCCCGATCCCATAAATATGCAACATGCTGCGGCGTGCAGCCCGATCCCATAAATATCCTCACAAATCAGGCCCTCGGCCTCACTCAGTCATCAATCTCTCCAGTCTCTCGGGCTCACAATATCATGAAAAATACCCCAAAATGATGATATGATGTATCAATAAATAACAACAGAGACTGAGATATGATATGCAATGAAATAAATATGACTGAGTATGAATTTTCAATTTAAAATAAATAATTCACAATAATATGACCTATGTGGGTCCCAATAATACTGGCACATAGCCTCAACAAGATTTTTAATATGCTTTTTAGCTCAATTTCTTTAACACATAAAACCGCATGGAAAATGTCAAGATTATTTAACTATAAAATTCCACATAAATAATTATATCACAATTTCTATAGTGCACGCCCATACGTCTGTCACCAAGCATAGGCGTCACCTCCCAACAATTCATAAAATACATATATTCAGGGTTCGTACCCTCAACTCCAAGATTAGAAGAGTTACTTACCTCGAACAAGTTGAATCCAATGTCGAGCAAGCTAAACAATGCTCCAGAAATTTCATTATGCACGTATCAACTCCCGAATGGCTCAAATCTAGTAACAATTAATTTGATTCAGTCCACACAATTTATAGGAATTAATTCCATATCAAAATTCTAATATTTTCCACAAAATTCCAAAATTACGCCCTAATACGACAATTTATAGGAATTAATTCCATATCAAAATTATATAGCGAATGCCCATACGTCCATCACCTCGAAATTTAACGAAACTCACAAAATATGACAACCCATCCAATTACAAGTTCAACCATATTAATTTCACTCAAATCCGACTCCAAATCGGTATTCAAACTTGAAAAATTCGTTTTGTGACATTATAGAAATTTCGTTCTATTTCTCTTGAAGATTCAATAATCTTACACCAAAAATGAAGATTAATTCATGGAATATAATCACAAGAGAGTTAAGAACACTTACCCCAAGTTTTATGGAAAAGTTCCTCTCCAAAATACTCAAACCGTGCTCCAAAATCTGAAAATCAGAAAAATTCCCGGAACCCTTGTTTTAAACACTGCCCAGACATTTCCGCACCTGCGGTGCCTGGGCTCTTACCTGCGCATCCGCATTTGCGGAACAAATTGCGCGCCTGCGGGCAATGCCAACCTCTCAAAACCTCGCATCTGCGGGCTCGCAGATGCGCAAACCTTTCGCACATGCGTTAGCCCCAGGCCATTTTTCTAGGACACCTCAAGGTACTTCTGCTTGCGTCCGCAGATCTTCAGAGTCCCCTTCTACACCCTCGCTTAGAGACTTTCTTTATTATCTTCATACTTTTGTATAGAGCTACATATATTATAGCAGCTTGTGACTTAGTGATATTTCGGGTCTTGAAAAATTATTTTGTATATGCCGAGTGGTACTACTTTTGGCTATTCACAATATGCTATTTATCTTTAAGATGTTGTGTTTTCTTTACATTTTTCATAATATTAGGCTTACCTAGTCGTAAATACTAGGTTCCATCACGACACCTTACAGAGGGTTAATTTGGGTCGTGACAAATACCCCCAATCAAATTCATACTTCGCGTGCACTACGTCTTTCACCAATAACAATTCACTCATCCCACGAATTTCGTATACTCATACATGCAATATAATCCTTAACCAGGAATTTTCTTATTTGAGTCATCCTCGATCTCAACTTCTGCAAGTCATAGCTAACCCACAAGTATGCCTCAGACCAAAATTAAAATTTAACACCTAATCATGAAATCAAATTGTCAATAGCAGACTCCCCCACTTGGCTCAAAGCCATAGATTAAAACATTCCATAACTCACAATACCAATACTCTTTTGCTGCCATAATACCACAGTCAGTCCAACGAAACTTCTTCCTAAGTTCATACAACGCCAACCATAAAAATAACTCAATCATCCGCTAAGCTCGTATTCATCCTTTTAACACACAAGTCAACTTTCTCAACTAATATTCAGATTCAAACCTCCACCCATACACCCCGTCGGCAAAAATGAAACTCTCTACTCACATCATAAGGAATACTCCTACGTAGATTACTCTGCAGGGGATAATCCACCTGCTTAGCCTCTATTTGGTATCTTGTTATACCCTTTCGCATTCACAATTACTATGCAATCACTTAGTCTATCTGAGTCCAAACTTATTAACCAGACATGAAAATTTAGTTTGTCCCAAAATTTAACAATCGTGAAAGATCCTTCAAAACATTCACACTCGGGATTGTACGTCACATAAAAACGAAAATCAAGCACCCAATGACCTTTCCTTTACATTTCAAGGAAACACTTCTCGTCATATTCAAAACGTCTTAACACGTTCCGCAGTTGCATCATACTCATCACAAAGCCATTCCACCACTCATCGAGCCATAAATTCCACATATAGGGACATTACCGGACATATAAATCCAAATGTGCAGGTTACAACTGAAGCTACCGAGCCTAAGCTGTGGTCTAAACCTGGCCTCAAGTCCTCCGGACTGGCCCATTACCAAAACACAGAATACACATCTTGAACCTCGTTCATAAAATCACAAGTCGGCGATGCACAGTTGACACTGAGCACTCATGTGCGCATACGAATACGTGGAAGGAATTCAAAAGGTTATATTTCAAGCTGAATCAATTACGCACGATAAGGAAGGAAAGATGAGAAGTATATATCCTAAATGCCCTGTAGCCTCTCGAAGATAAGTATGGACGTCATAATACCGATCCGTAAGACTCTACTAGACACTTTCTCATGACTTGTAGAACCTATGAACCTAGAGCTATGATATCACCTTGTCACGACCCAAAATCCAACTAGTCATGATGGCACCTAACCCAACCCGTTAGGTAAGCCAATTACCAACTATCCGATTCTAATGAAATTAATGAGGCAATTAATTAAAAGAAAATATCTAAAACCAATACTTTTCCCCAAGAACTAGTAGTACAAATCATGAGCTTCTAAGAATAGAGTATACAAAGTAGAAATGAAATAAATACATAGTCTGTTTGAATAATACATAAACAGAGCTTTTATAAATCTAAGGCTACCCTGAACAAGAGGCAGCTACAACAAGAAACCTTTTATAAATCTAAGGCAACCATCGAACATAGCAACTACGACAACCAATATTTGCACGCAATATGCAGAAGTGTAGTATTAGTACAACCGATCCCATGTACTGAGTAAGTAACAAACCTAGTCGTAGGTTGAAAGTAGTGACGAGCTTCTACCAAGGTCGGGTCCAAATCCAATAGTCCACAACAGTCCATAACAACAATAAGCAAATAATACCAGAAGTAACTCAGAGATAAAATGCTCAGCCAAATCATGATTTCAAAAATAATAGTTCTTCCTTTCAAATCCATCAGTGAAAACTCAAATCTTTTGCCTAAGTTGCCAATAATATGAATAGTCTGAAAACAATAAATTTCTCCAAAAATCTTTTCAATAATAAACAATATGTTTCATTTTCCTTCCGGATAACCCTTGTAAAACAAATGCATCACTATGCCCATCTATCAAAATGTGTGAGAAAACATGAATAATGTGATACCGTACATCATGAGGAAAACACATCTCTATGCATATATGTTATGTGTGCATGTCAATGCAATGTATCTCAGAGATTGTACTCATGTACTCACACTCTCAGAGTACTCAATCTCACTGGGTCGCATTCTCTCTCACTGTGCTCAGCACACTCAATCACTCAGCGCTATACAATACCTGTTGTGGCATGCAGCCCGATCCCTGTTTATAGTCGACTACGCTCACTGGGGGTGTACAGACTTATGAGGGGCTCCTATAGCCCAAGCGCTATAAGCACGGACAACTCACGTGCTACACGGATAACTCACGTGCTACACGGATAACTCACGTGCTATAATATCATATCTGGATCCACACAGACAACTCACGTGTTACACGGACAACTCACGTGCTATAATAATATCTGGATCTGTACGGCCAACTCACGTGTTGCACGGCCAACTCACATGCAATAGTATAATATATAGATCCCGCACGGCCAACTCACGTGCAATAGTATAATATATATATATAGGCAAAAATATCATCATAATCAGGCCCTCGGCCTCCCTCAGTCATCAGTCTCTCTCTCATGGGCTCACAATGTCATGAGAATAGCCCAAAAATGATGATATGATGTATCAATAAATAACAACAGAGACTCAGATATGATATGCAATGAAATAAATATGATTGAGTATGAATTTTTAATTTAAAATAAATAATTCACAGCAATATGACCTATGTGGGTCCCAATAATACTGGCACATAGCCTCAACATGAATTTTAATATGCTTTTCAACTCAATTTCTTTAACTCATAAAACCGCATGGAAAATGCCAAGATCATTTAACTACAAAATACCACAGAAATAATTATGTCACAATTTCTATAGTGCACGTCCACACTCCCGTCAACTTGCATATGCGTCACCTCCAAACAATTTACGAAATACATATATTCAGGGTTCATACCCTCAACTTCAAGATTAGAAGAGTTACTTACCTCGAGCAAGCCAAATACAATGTCGAGCAAGCTAAGCAATGCTCTAGAAATCCCATTGTGCGCGTATCAACTCCTGAATGGTTCAAATCTACCACAATTAATTTGATTCAGTCCACACAATTTATAGGAATTAAATTCCATATCAAAATGCTAATGTTTTCCAAAAATCCGAAATTACGCCCCAAAAATCACCAGTGGGCCCACATCTCAAAATCCGACGAAACTCACCAAATACGACAACCCATCCAATTACAAGTACAACCATACTAATTTCACTCAAATCCAACTCCAAATCGGTATTCAAACTTGCAAAATTTGTTTTGTGAGATTATAGAAATTTCCTTCTATTTCTCTTGAAGATTCAATAATCTTACACCAAAAATGAAGATTAAATCATGGAATATAATCACAAAGGAGTTAAGAACACTTATCCCAAGTTGTAAGATTAAATTCCATATCAAAATACTAATGTTTTCCAAAAATCCAAAATTACTCCCCAAAAATACCAGTGGGGCCCACGTCTCAAAATCCGACGAAACTCACAAAATATGACAACACGTCTAATTACAAGTACAACCATACTAATTTCACTCAAATCCAACTCCAAATCGGTATTCAAACTTGAAAATTTTGTTTTGTGCGATTATAGAAATTTCCTTCTATTTCTCTTGAAGATTCAATAATCTTACACCAAAAATGAAGATTAAATCATGGAATATAATTACAAAGGAGTTAAGAACACTTACCCCAAGTTGTGTGGAAAATTTTCTCTCCAATGAAGATTCTATTTCTACAAACGACGCCGAAACCTATCAAATCATGTCCGATTGACCTCAAATTTTTGCACACAAGTCACATTTCACATTACGGACCTATTCAAATTTCCAGAATTGGATTCTGACCCTGATATTAAAAAGTCATTCCCCCGATTAAACTTTCCAAAAATTTAACTTTTGGCATTTCAAGCCAAATTCCACTACGTACTTCCAAATAATTTTCCGGACACGCTACTAATTCCAAATTCATCATACGGAGCTATTGGAATCATCAAAACTTCATTACGGGGTCGTTTATACATAACTCGACATCCGCTCACTATTTTAACTTAAGCTTTAAACCTTGGAACTAAGTGTTCAAATTCATTCTAAAACCTCACCGGACCCAAACCATTTACCCCGGCAATTCACACAACAAATGTAAAGTACAATTTGAGCAGTAAAGGGGGAAGCAATATTGTAATACATATATATATATATATATATATACTATACTGTATATACATCTTAAGATATTGTCACGACCCAAATTTTCCCACCGACGGGACCGTGATGGAGCCTAATATTTCACTTGCTAGGCAAGCCAACGTTAGAAAATCGTTAAACCAATTCCTTATTTTCGTTAAGTAAATAACAATAATTAACAAAGATGAAATATAATAAGTACGGAATATTATAAAACTGTATTAATTACTACCACCCAGATATGGAGTCACAATTCATGAGCATTCTAGAATTTACTACAAGTAATAGTCTGAAAGGAATACAAATGTCTGAATGAAAGAAAACAGTATGACGTAAAAGATAGACGGGGACTTTAAGGTCTGTGACACCGACAGATCTACCTTGAGTCTTCGGATAGCGGACCAATAGCAAATCTTAATCAACCTGAGTCGGTATCAAAATCTACACAGAAAGTGCAGAGTGCAGCATCAGTACAACCGACCCCATGTACTGGTAAGTGTCGAGCCTAACCTCGGCAAAGTAGTGACGAGGCTAGGACAATACACCCACAAACGACCTGAATAGTATAATCATGCTAGTGGCAACAACAGTAAATAGAGAAATAACGCATAAATAATGGGAAGGGGACATACAGTGGGAGAATACAACATAAAGAGTGAGAATAATGAAAAGACAGAATTAAACCGAAAATCCTTAAAAGAATTAAGCAATTAAAACAGCAAGGAAAACTGCACGGCATCACCCTTCGTGCTATTACTCTCAACCTCACCAAATAAATAAATAAATAGAACAGCACGACATTACCCTTCGTGCATTTACTCTCAACCTCACCAAATAAATAAATAGAATGGCATGGCATCACCCTTCGTACATTAAACCTCTCATAATATACACGGCATCACCGTTCATGCTTTAAACTTCTCATAATATACACGGCATCACCCTTCGTGCTTTACACTCTTCCTCACAATATAAATAATACATGCACGGTATCACCCTTCGTGCTTTACACTCCTCCTCGCCAATCACAGAATCAATAACAACGGATAGATAAGAGTATCACAAAGAAACCAGTATTTCACCCATAATCGATAACACAATGTAATCTCAACCTTGAATCAATATTCGAAAGTTACCAAAACTCAGTGAAACTAGATATGAGTCACCCAACATTTCAAATAACCCGCTAAGCATGGATAATAGAATTTAAGGCTACAAAATACACAAGAATAGAATTTCACTCGCATGTTGTGACTCGACAAAGACGCATAGATGCTAGTCACCTCACCTATACATCGTATTTAACAACCAAACATGTAGCAAATTAACACATAATACCTATTCCCTCAAGCCAAAGTTAGACACGACACTTACCTCGCTCCGGATGCCACTTAATTCTCAATCACAGCTTTTTCTTTGGGATTCACCTCCAAACCACTCGTATCTATTAAAAATGACTCAATAATATCAATCATTGCTAAAGGAATCAACTTTAATGAATAATTACAGATTTTCCAAAATTTCCTCCAAAAGGTCGAAAATCGACCTCGGGCCCGCTTGGTCAAAACCCAAGGTTTGGACCAAAATCTATTTACCCATTCACCCCCGAGACCGAATATGTAATTGGTTTTGGAATCCGACCTCAAATAAAGATCTAAATCCCCAAATTCCTGAAATCCCTAGTTTCTACCCTAACCCCTGATTCTGCCATGAAAACTCTAGCTTTTAGGTTGATAATTCAAGAAATGTAATGGGTAATTGAAAGAAAATAGTTTAGAATCACTTACCAACAATTTGGGGAAGAAATGGCTCTTGAAAAATCGCCTCTCACCGTTTGGTTTTTGAGAAAAATGAATTTTTGGCTAAAATCTCATTTTTGGATTCTGTTAAGTTCTAGGCGACATTGTTCATCGCGTTCGCGAGAGCACTATCGCGTTTGCGAAGGGTACTGGCTGCCAAGCCTTCGCGTTCATGATAGTTACTCCCCCATGGCCTTCGCGTTCGTGAGGCATTGCTCGCATTCGCGATGAAGGAACGACCAACCCTCCCCCAGGTGTGCCTAACACTACGTGTTCGCGAAGGGTAACGCCCCCATCGCTACACGTTCGCGAAGAAGAAAACTTTAGCTGCCCAGTTTACTCTTCGCGTTCGCGAGAGTACCTTCGCAAACGCGAAGAAGGACATGCCAGAACACCTGCTACAGCAAAATACCAGATAATCAAAGTCCAAAATATCCCGTGGCCTATCCGAAACTCACTCGAGCCCTCGGGGCTCCAAACCAAAGATGCACACAAGTCTAAAAATATCATACTAACTTGCTTGCGTGATCAAATCGCCAAAATAACACCTAGAACTACAAATTTAGCACCAAATCAAATGAAATTCTCAAGAACACTTTAAAATTTCTATTTTCTCAACTGGACGTCCGAATCACGTCAAATCAACTTTGTTTGTCACCAAATTTCACAGACAGGTCTTAAATATCATAATGAACCTGTACCGGACTCTGGAACCAAAATACGGACCCGATACTAACAATGCTAAATATCAATCAATTCTTAAAAGTAAATAATTTCCAAACTTTTAATTTTCATCAAAAATTCATAACTCAAGCTAGGGACTTCCGGATCCGGGCCCGTTTGCCAAAAATGTTGACCGAAGTCAACTAAAATCAACTTTTTAAGGCAAAAATTCTTCTTTTCATTAGTTTACAACATAAAAGCTTTCCGGAAACCTGCCCGAACTGTGCATGCAAGTCGAGGAGGGTAAAATGAGATTTTTAAGGCTTAAGAACGCATATTCGAGTTTTAAAACATAAGATGACCTTTTGGGTCATCACATTCTCCACCTTTAAAACAATCGTTCGTCCTCGAACAGACATAGAAAAGTACCTAGGCTGGTGAAAAGGTGTGGATATCTACTCCGCATATCGGACTCGGACTCCCAAGTAGCTGCCTCAATAGGCTGACCTCTCCATTGCACTCTAACTGAAGGGTAACTCTTTGATCTTAACTGGCGAACTTGTCGAGTTAGAATTGCCATCGGCTCCTCCTAGTAAGTCAAATCCTTGTCCAATTGGACAGAGCCGAAATCTAACACATGGGACGGATCGTTGTGATACTTTTGAAGCATGGATACATGGAATACCGGATGAACAACTGCTAAACTAGGTGGCAACGCAAGCGTGTAAGCCACCTCTCCCACTCTCTCCCGAATCTCAAAAGATCTGATATACCTAGGGCTCAACTTGCCCTTCTTTCCGAACCTCATTACACCCTTCATGTGTGATACCCGAAGTAACACACTCTCTCTGACCATGAATGCAACATCACGAACTCTACGGTCGGCATAACATTTCTGCCTGGACTGAGCTGTGCGAAGTCGATCCTGAATAATCTTGACCATGTCCAAGGCCTCCTGTACTAAATCTGTACCCAACAACCGAGTCTCCCCCGACTCAAACCACCCAACTGGCGACCTGCACCGTTTATCATATAATGCCTCATAGGGAGCCATCTGAATGCTCGACTGGTAGCTATTATTGTAGGCGAACTCTGCAAGGGGCAAGAACGGATCCCACGTTCCTCCGAAGTCTATAACACAAGAGTGTAGCATATCCTCCAAGATCTGAATAGTACGCTTGGATTGCCCGTCTTTATGAGGATGAAATGTTGTGCTCAACTCAACCCGCGTACCCAACTGCTATACTACCCTCCAAAAGTGCGAGGTAAATTGTGTTCCTCGATCAGAAATGATAGACACGGGCACACCGTGAAGACGGACGATCTCCCGAATATAAATCTCTGCTAACCACTCCGAGGAATAGGTAACTGCCACAGGAATGAAGTGCGCTGACTTAGTCAGCCTATCCATAATAACCCAAACTGCATCGAACTTCCTCTAAGTCCATGGGAGTCCAACAACAAAGTCCATAGTGATACACTCCCACTTCCACTCAGGAATCTCTAACCTCTGAAGTAAACCACCAGGTCTCTGATTCTCACACTTCACCTGCTAGCAATTTAGGCACCGAGCTACATAGGAAACTATGTCTTTCTTCATCCTCCTCCACCAATAATGTTGTCGCAGGTCCTGGTACATCTTGGCAGTGCCCGGGTGAATAGAATACCGATAACTATGAGCCTCCTCAAGGATCAACTCACGAATCCCATCCACATTAGGTACACAAATACGACCATGCATCCTCAAACCTCCGTCATCTCCAACAGTAACCTGCTTAGAACCACCCTGTCGTACTATGTCTCTAAGGACAAGTAAATGAGGATCGTCATCCTGTCGATCTCTGATGCGCTCAAACAAAGAAGACCGAGCAATTGTACAAGCTAGAACACGGCTGGGCTCAGAAACATCTAACCTCACAAACTGTTTAGCCAAGGCCTGAACATCCAATGCAAGTGGTCTCTCACCAACTGGAATATATGCAAGGCTACCTATACTGACTGACTTTCAACTCAAAGCATCGGCCACCATATTGGCCTTCCCGGGATGATACGATATGGTGATATCATAGTCTTTCAATAGCTCCAGCCATATTCTTTGCCTCAAATTGAGTTCCTTCTGCTTGAACAAATACTGCAAGCTCCGATGATCAGTGAATACCTCACATGGAACGCCGTAAAGATAGTGCTTCCAAATCTTCAGCGCGTGAACAATGGCTTCCAGCTTTAGATCATGAATAGGGTAATTCTTCTCGTGAAGAATATGCAATAACCTTGCCACCTTGTATCAATACTGCACCCAGACCAATACGAGATGTGTCACAATATACTGTATAAGATCCTGAACCTGTGGGTAACACCAATACCGGTGTCGTTGTCAAAGATGTCTTGAGCTTCTTAAAGCTCGCTTCACACTCGTCTAACCACCTAAACGGGGCACACTTCTCGGTCAATCTGGTCAACGGGGCTACTAGAGATGAAAACCCCTCCACAAATCGACGGTAATAGCCCGCCAAACCCAAGAAACTACGAATCTCTGCAGATGATGTGGGTATAGGCCAGTTCTGAACTGCCTCAACCTTCTTAGGATCCATCTGAATAACCTCGGTTGATACAACGTGACCCAAGAAAGCAACTGAACTCAACCAAAACTCACATTTTGAGAACTTAGCATATAACTGGTTGTCTTTCAGAGTTTGAAGAACAATCCGAAAGTGTTGCTCATGCTCCTCTCGACTATGGGAGTAGATCAAGATATCATCAATAAACACAACCAAAAAGGAATCCAAGTAGGGTTTGAACACCTGGTTCATCAAATCCATGAATGTTGTTGGGGCATTTGTCAGCCCAAATGACATCACTAGAAACTCATAATGCCCATACCGAGTCCGAAAGGCTGTATTAGGAACATCGGATGCCCTAATCCTCAACTGATGGTAGCCAGATCTCAAATCAATTTTTAAAAACACCTTGGCACCCTGAGCTGATCAAATAAATCATCAATCCTCGGCAATGGATATTTGTTCTTGATGGAGACTTTGTTCAACTGCCGATAATCTATACACATCCTCATCGATCCATCTTTCTTCTTCACAAATAACACAGGTGCACCCCAGGGCGAGACACTAGGTCTAATGAAGCCCTTATCAAGCAAATTTTACAACTGCTCCTTCAATTCTTTCAACTCTGGCGAGGCCATGCGATATGGCGGAATGGAAATAGGTTGAGTTCCCGGAGCCAAATCAATGCAGAAATCAATATCCCTGTCGGGTGGCATCCCCGGCAGGTCTGCAGGAAACACCTCTGGAAACTCAGGAACAACCTGCACTGAATCTATGGAAGGAACCTCCGTACTAGAATCGCAGACATAAGCCAATAAGCTAGATATCCCTTCTCGACCATATGTCGAGCCTTCACATGAGAGATAACCATGTTGGTAGAATGACCGAGAGTCCCTTTCCACTCTAATCGAGGCAACCCCTGCAATGCTAAGGTCATTGTCTTGGCGTGACAATCTAATATAGCATGATAAGGTAACAGCCAATCCATACCCAGTATGACATCAAAATCAACCATGTCGAGAAGTAGAAGATCTACACGAGTCTCAAGACTCCCAATGGTGACCACACACGAACGATAAATATGATCTACAATAATAGAATCTCCCACTGTTGTGGACACATACACAGGAGCACTCAAACAATCACGGGGCACAACCAAATAGGAAGCAAAATAGGATGACACATAGGAGTAAGTAGATCCCGGATCAAATAGAACTGAAGCATCTCTACTGCAAACTGAAACAATACCTGTGATAACAGCGTCAGATGACTCAGCCTCAAGCCTGGTTGGTAAAGCATAACACCGGGGTTGGGCCCTTCCACCCTGAACTACGTCCCTAAGACGGCCTCTAACTGGCTGGTCTCCACCTCTAACGGACTGACCTCCACCTTTAACTGTCTGACCCCTACCTCTAGCTGCCTGACCTATGTCTCTGGCTGGCTGAGCAGGTGGTGCAGCAACTGGTACCAAAACTATGGCACGAGAACTCTAATGCTGTGAGTTGCCCGTTGCTCTAGGGAAAAATCTAGCAATGTGCCTTGTATCACCACAAGTATAACATAACCTCGGCTGCTGTGACTGCTGACCCTGAAACTGATCCTGTCGACCTGAATAACCACCCTGATAACTCTGGAGTGGAGGTACACTAATAGGAGCTTGTGGTGTACTATAGGCTAGCTGGTTGAAATAATGCATCTAAGGGCCACGACCACCTGAGGAACCGTGGAATGCCTGGAGTACTGAATGAAATGGCCTAGGAGGATGGCCTCTACCAAAAGTGCTCCTGCCTCTAGATGAGGCATCGCTGAACTCACCGCAATGACGAGGTCTCTTGTCAGACCCCTGACCTCACTGAGTAAGAACCATTTCGACTCGTCTGGAAACATTAGCAGCTGCTTGAAAAGAAATCTTACTCCCAGTCTCCTTCGCCATCTGCAATCTGATAAGCTGAGCAAGTCCATCAATAAACCTCTTTACCCTCTCTCTCTCTCTCTCTCTCTCTCTCTCTCTCTCTCTCTCTCTCTCTCTCGGTGGGAAGCAGAAGAATAGCATGACGGGCCAAATCTACAAAACGGGTCTCATACTGAGTAACAGTCATACTGCCCTGCTGAAGATGCTCAAACTGACGGTGACGCTCCTCTCTCAATGTGATAGGCATAAACTTCTCTATGAAGAGTTGAGCAGGCGACCCAGCTAGTCTGGTCAACAAGTAATCTCTCTACCATTTCTTGGCGGAATAAGTCATCTAAAATGCAGCAAAATCGACCCCATTGGTCTCTACTATACCCATGTTCCATAGAACCTCGTGACAGCTGTCAAGATACTCCTGGGGTTCCTCTGAAAGAGCACCACTGAAGTGAACAAGAAAGAGCTTGATAAACCTGTCCAATCTCCATAAAGCTTCAGAAGACATAGTTGGCCTATCTCCGACTTGTGCTGCAATAACCGGCTAAACTAATCCGACTGGCGGAGCTGCTGGAGCCTGATACTGGGGAGTTATCTGCTCCAGAGCGGGAGTGGTGGGAGTCTGGGCTCCTCCTCCATCCTGAAAGACTGTTGGTACCATGGGAAATGACCCAGTCTGGGCCACACTCTCCATAAGGCCTATCAAATGGACCAAAGCGTCCTGAAGTACTGGGGTAGCAATGAACCCCTCCGGAACCTGAGCTGGTCTAGCAGGAACAGTCTGGGTTGGAACCTCCTTGTCAAGCTCTATCTGAGGCTCCATTGCTAGGGCTACTGCTCGGGCTCTAGGCTGAGCCCTGCCTCGGCCTTGACCTCTGGCACGGCGTTGGCCTCGACCTTTGCCCCGCGTAGGAGCTGTCACTGTAGGCTCTGGCTACTACTCAGTTGAGAAAGCGGTACGTGTTCTCTCCATTTGCGAGAGAATAAGAGTAGAAGAGTTCAATCAGTATTGAAAAAGCAAAATCGCACGATAGAGAAGAATAGAAGTGAAACTTGTTCCTAAACTTCATAGCCTCTGGAAGATAAGCACAGACGTCTCTATGCTGATCCTCCAAACTCTACTAATCTTGCTCATGAATCATGAGACCTAGGCAACCTAGTGCTCTGATACCAACTTGTCACGACCTGAAATTTCCCACCGACGGGACCGTGATGGCGCCTAACATTTCACTAGCTAAGCAAGCCAACGTTAGAAAATTGTTAAACCAATTCCTTATTTCAGTTCAGTAAATAACAATAATTAACTAAGATGAAATATAATAAATACGGAATATTATAAAACTATATTAATTACTACCACCCGAATCTGGAGTCACAATTCACGAGCATTCTAGAATTTACTACAAGTAATAGTCTGAAAGAAATACAACTGTCTGAATGAAAGAAAATAGTAGGACATAAAAGATAGATGGGGACTTCAAGGTCTGTGAACGCCGACAGATCTACCTTGAGTCTCCGGATAGCGGACCAATAGCAAATCTCGATCAACATCAGCCGGTATCAAAATCTGCACAGAAAGTGCAGAGTGCAGCATCAATACAACCGTCCCCATGTACTGGTAAAGGTCGATCCTAACCTCAGCGAAGTAGTGACGAGGCTAGGACAAGACACCCACATACGACCTGAACAGTATAATCATGCTAGTGGCAACAACAGTAAATAGAGAAATAACGCAGAAATAATGGGAAGGGGACATACAGTGGGGGGAATACAACATAAAGAGTGAGAATAATGAAAAGACAAAATTAAACCGAAAATCCTTAAACGAATTGAGCAATTAAAACAGGAAGGAAACCTGCACGGCATCACCCTTCGTGCTTTTACTCTCAACCTCACAAAATAAATAAATAAATAAATAAATAGAACGGCACGGTATCACCCTTCGTGCATTTACTCTCAACCGCACCAAATAAATAAATAGAACGACATGGCATCACCCTTCATGCATTAAACCTCTCATAATATACACGGCATCACCCTTCGTGCTTTAAACCTATCATAATATACACGGAATCACCCCCTCGCGCTTTACACTCTTCCTCACAATATAAATAATGCATGCACGGCATCACCCTTCGTGCTTTACACTCATCCTCACCAATCACAGAAACAATAACAACGGATAGATAAGAGTATCACAAAGAAACCAGTATTTCACCCATAATCAATAGCACAATGTAATTTCAAACTTGAATCAATATTCGAAAGTTACCAAATCTCAGTGAAACCAGATATGAGTCACCCAACATTTCAAATAATCCGCTAAGCATGGATAATAGAATTTAAGCCTACAAAATAGACAAGAATAGAATTTCACTCGCATGTTATGACTCGACAACGACGCATAGATGCTCATCACCTCGCCTATACATCGTATTTAACAACCAAACATGTAGCAAATGAATAAATAATACCTATTCCCTCAAGCCAAAGTTATACACGACACTTACCTCGCTCTGAAGGCCACTTAATTCTCAATCACAGCTTTTCCTTTGGGATTCACCTCCAAACCACTCGTATCTATTCCAAAATGACTCAATAATATCAAACATTGCTAAAGGAATCAACTTTAATGAATAATTACATATATCCCAAATTTTCCTCCAATAAGTCGAAATTCGACCTCGGGCCCGCTTGGTCAAAATTCGAGGTTCAGAACAAAATCTATTTACCCATTCACCCCAGAGCCTGAATATGTACTTGGTTTTGGAATCCGACCTCAAATCGAGGTCTAAATCCCCAAATTCCCGAAATCCCTAGTTTCTACTCTAACCCCTAATTCTACCATGAAAACTCTAGTTTTTAGGTTGATAATTCAAGAAATGTAATGGGTAATTGAAAGAAAATGGTTTAGAATCACTTACCAACAATTTGGGGAAGAAATGGCTCTTGAAAAAACGCCTCTCACCGTTTGGTTTTTGAGAAAACTAATTTTTTGGCTAAAATCCCGTTTTTGGATTCTGTTAAGTTCTATGCGACAGTGTTCATCGCGTTCGCGGAAGGTACTGGCTGCCAAGCCTTCGCGTTCGCGAGATTCTGCTCGTGTTCGCGATGGTTACTCCCCCATGGCCTTCACGTTCGCGAGGCATTGCTCGCGTTCGCGATGAAGGAACGACCAACCCTTCCCCAGGTGTTCCTAACACTACATGTTCGCGAGGAGCTGGTCGCATTTGCGAAGGGTAACGCCCTCATCATTTCGCGTTCGCGAAGAAGAAAACTTCAGCTGCCCAGTTTACTCTTCGCATTTGCGAGAGTACCTTCGCAAACGCGAAGAAGGACATGCAAGAACACCTGCTGCAGCAAAATACCAGATTTTCAAAGTCCAAAACATCACGTGGCCTATCTAAAACTCACCCAAGCCCACGGGGCTCCAAATCAAACATGCACACAAGTCTAAAAACATCATACGAACTTGCTCGCGTGATCAAATCGCCAAAATAACAGCTAGAACTACAAATTTAGCACCAAATCAAATGAAATTCTCAAGAACACTTTAAAATTTCTATTTTCTCAACTGGACGTCCGAATCACGTCAAATCAACTTCTTCCCCACCAAATTACACAGACAGGTCTTAAATATCATAATGAACCTGTACCGGGATGCGGAACCAAAATACGGACCCGATACTAACAATGCTAAATATCAATCAATTCTTAAAAACAAATAATTTCCAAACTTTTAATTTTCATCAAAAATTTATAACTCAAGCTAGGAACCTCCGAATTCGATTCCGTGCATACGCCTAGGTCCCATAATTCGATACAGACCTACCGGGATCGTCAAAGTACGGATCCGGTCCCTTTTACCAAAAAAGTTGATCGAAGTCAACTAAAATTAACTTTTAAGGCAAAAATACTTATTTTCATTAGTTTACAACATAAAGGCTTTCCGGAAACCTGCCTGGACTGCGCACGTAAATCGAGGAGGGTAAAATGAGATTTTTAAGGCATAAGAGTGCGGATTCGAGTTTTAAAACATAAGATGACCTTTTGGGTCATCAAAGATATATACTATACACTTAGTATATATATATATATATATATATATATTCGATATTTGTGATGACCCAAAATGTCATCTTTAAATTTAATAAATAATTATATGTTCTAAAACCATAAAAAGTATTATTTTTCATTCCTCGACTTGCGTGCGCTGTTTGAAAAATGTTCCGGAAAGTTTTCATGTGAAAAATGGATTAAAATGTGAAATAGATCTCTAAAACTCAAGTGAGTTGACTTTGGTCAATATTTTTAGCAAACGGACCCGGATCAGTATTTTGACAGTTCTGGTAGCTCCGTATCGTGATTTGGGACTTGGGCATATGCCCGGAATTTAATTTGGAGGTCCCTAGCTAAAGTTATGACCATTTAACGGAACTAGCAATTTAAAGGCTAAAGATTTCCAAGTTTGACCACGGGATTGACTTTTTGATATCGGAGCCGGAATCTTATTTTGGAAATTTTAATAGCTTCATTATGTCATTTATGACTTGTGTGCCAAATTTGAAGTCATTTCGGATTCATTTAATATGTTTTGGCACGAGATTTGCAAATTGAAATGTTTAAAACTCAAAGTTGAATCGGGGTGTGAATTGTAATTCCAGCATTGTTTGACGTGATACGAGACCCTGAGTAAGTCCTTATTATGTTATTGGACTTTTTGGTATATTCGTACGGGGTCCCGAGTACCCCGAGAGTGATACGGATTGAAATCGGATCAAGAACTAGACTTAAGCAAAATCTGTATTTTTGCCTTCTGTTGTAATCGCACCTGCGGATTTTTGACCGCAGGTGCGAGCTCGCAAAAGTGAGCCTTCCATTGCAGATGTGCCCGGGCGTGGCTGGAAAAAAGTCCGCAAGTGCGGAAACCTGCACACACCCGTGCGTCCGCAGAAGCGGACACAGTTATCGCAGAATCGAAGGTCAGCGTAGGTGCGCATTTTTTCTTCCGCTGGTGCAAGACCTCGCCTGGCAGCCCATTTCGCAGATGCAAGATTTTTCTCGCAGATGCGAGCTCGCATGTGCGAGCCCAGGCACCGCAGGTGCGGAAATGCCTGGGCAGTGTATATATCGAAGAATCCGATATTATTTTCACATTTTGGTCGTTTCATGCACGGTTAAGGCAAAATTTTGGGCGATTTTCACGGAAAACAATGAGGTAAGTGTTCCTTATCCTATATTGATTATATTTCATGATTCCATACTCGTTTATATCATGAATCCGTGAATTTATGGAAGAAAAATTAGATTTTTCTAAAATCTTCCAAAAATAAAAAATTTAGATTTGAAGGTCCATTTGACATCGGAATTGAATAATTTTTGTATGGTTGAACTCGTATCGGAATAGATGTTCGAATTTCGTGAGTTTTTCTTGGATTTGAGACGTAGGTCCCACTATTCGAATATTTAAATAAATTTCAGATTTTTATCCGGAAGATTTGTAAATTCATATGAAATTAATTCCTATTATTAGTATTGAATATATTGAATTGTTTGTGCATAGATTTGAAACTTTCGGAGACAAATTTAAAAGGAAAAGTTGTGGTTGAGTAATTGATTGGAATTTGCAAAGCGAGGTAAGTGTCGTGGTTAATCTTGACTTGAGGGAATAGAACCCTTAAATTATGTCATGTGACATGCATGTGAACGACGTATAGGCGAGGTGACGAGTGTCTATACGTCGTCAAATTAATTATTTTTCTGCTTACTTGAAAATTCATAAATTATTTTAATTCTTGAATTAATTATTATAATAATTGTTTCTCACCTATTCTTTGTCAAATATTAATTCTTGAATTCCTGCATTAATTGTTACATGTTATTTGAATAATGTGCCTTAATTGTTATTTTACATTTAGCATATTAAATATTAAACTGCATATTTTCTCTCTGATTTCCATAATAATTTGCTATTTTCCTTTGTTTGTTTCATAATTAAATCATAATTAGTGTATGCTTGTTGTCTTATAATTTTATATTAATTGTTGCATTTATTGGGGAAATTTCTTCTATCAGAATTGGTAAATGAATATGTTGGAGGATCACAGAATTGATTATAATGCATATATTGGAGGATCAGGTTGCACGCCGCAACAGAATTAATTATAATGAATATAATACAGGATCGGGTTGCACGCAACAACAGACTTATTAAAAAGTTCATATTGGAGGATCGGGTTGCACGCCGCAACAGACTTATTAAAAGTCCATATTGGAGGATCGGGTAGCACACCGCAACAAACTTATTTAAAATTCGACATACAAATATATATATATATATTGGGGGAACGGGTTTCACGCCGCAACAGACTTTATTAAAATGAATATATTGGAGGAGCGGGTTGTACGCCGCAACAGAACCGAATGTGAATATATTGAGAGAGCGGGTTGCATGCTGCAACAGAATTGAATGTGAATATATTATGAGAGCGGGTTGCATGCTGCAACAGAATTGATGGAAATGATAATTGGTTATGACTGCTGAGTTGGCTTTAATTATTATAAACGAGTTACCTGATTTATTTCTATTATTGTTTTTGTTACTAATATTGCGTACAGGTAATTTATGTGGCCCGCCTTAGCCTCGTCACTACTTCGTTAAGGTTAGGCTCAGCACTTACGAGTACATGGGGTCAGTTGTACTGATACTACACTCCGCACTTCTCGTGCAGATTTTGGAGTTAGTCCCAACGGCGTACCATAGACTTGCTCAAATTTTAGCTACTTAGAGGCGACTTGAGGTATAACTGCACGACGTTCGCAGTTCTGAAGTCCTCGTCTACTTTACTTTAGCTGTATGTTTGTTTTCAGACAGCTTTATTTTATTCAGACCTTTATTTGTATTTATTATAGAAGCCCGTGCACTTATGACACCAATACTGGGATGGCATTTAGACACCGTTATTTTTATGGATTAATAACTATATTTCAGACCTTACTTCCGTGTTTATTTCTTTGTTATTAATAAATTTAAAGATTGTTTAAAAATTGGTTAATATCATTCTAACATTGGCTTGCCTAGCAAGTGAAATGTTAGGCTCCATCACGGTCCGAAGGTGGGAATTTTGGGTCGTGACAGCTAGTATTAGAGCACTAGGTTACATAGGTCTCACGAGTCACGAGCAAGCTTAGTAGAGTCTAAAGGATCGGTACGGAGACATCTGTACTTATCTCTCAGATGCTATGAAGTTTAGGAACAATATCACTTCTTTCTTATTCCGTCGTGCGAATTTATTCTATCATCGATGATTGAACCATTATACTCTTATTCTCTCGCAGATGGTGAGAACACGTAATACCTCTACTGATGGACATGGACCAGAACCCTCGGTGGCAACTATGGCCAGGGGTAGAGTTCGAGGATGAGGTCGTGCTAGAGGTCGAGGTAGAGCTCAGTCCAGAGATCGAGCAGCTGCACCTATTGTAGAACCTCAGGTAGACCTTCAGGAGGAGGTTCCAATTCAGAATGTACCAGTTGGACCAGTTCAGATCCCGGAAGGATTCATAGCCACTCCAGTGTTTCACGACACTCTAGACCGATTGGTGAGTCTTATGGAGGGCGTGGCCCAGAATGGTACATTTCCAGTGGCACCAGCCATCTCACATGCTGGGGGAGGAGCACCAACTCCCACTACTCCCGCTCCAGAGCAGATGGCTACCTAGAATCAGGCTCCAGCAGCCCCGCCGGTTGGTGTAGTTTAGCCATTTGTTACGGCACAGACCGGTGATAGGCCCGATATGTCTTTTGAGGCCTTATTAAGACTGGATAAGTTTACTAAGCTCTTTCCAGTTCACTTCAGTGGTACACCTTCTGAGAACCCACAGGATTATCTTGTACGCTGCCACGAGGTGTTGCGGAACATAGGTATAGTTGATACTAATGAGGTTGATTTTGTTGTATTTCATATGACGGGTTCCGCCAAGAGGCGGTGGAGAGATTATACATTGACCAGACCAGTTGGATCGCCTGCACTTACCTGGGAGCAGTTCTCTCAGCTATTCCTGGAGAAGTTCCTTCATATCACACTGAGAGAGGAATTCCTCAAGCAATTTGAGTCTACAGCAGGGCAGTATGACTGTTACTCAGTATGAGTCCCATTTTGTGGATTTCTCCCGTCATGCTCTCATTTTACTACCTACTGAGGGAGAGAGAGTGAGGAGGTTTATTGAGGGACTCACTCACCCTATCGGGCTTCAGATGTCAAAGGAGACCGGAAGTGAAATATCTTTTCAGGCGGCTGCTAATGTCACGAGGAGAATCGAGATGGTTCTTGCACAAGAGAGAGAGTAGAGGTTTGATAAGAGGCCTGGTCAGTTCGGTGGTTTCAGTGGTGCCTCGTCTGGAGGAAGGGGTAATTTTGGTAGGGGTCATCCTCCCAGACCGTTTCACTCAGCACTTCATGCATCTCCCGATGCTTCAGGGAGTCACGGTCCTATTATGCCTTACTCTGGGCAGCCAACATTCAGTTCACATTCAGCTCATATCAGTGCACCGCCACTCCAGAGTTACTACAGTGGTTATCCAGCCCATTTGGGTCAGCTTCAGCTTTAGCAGCCATGGCATCTGTATGGGTGTTATGAGTGTGGGAACATTGGTCACATCAGGAGGTATTACCCAAGGTTGGCGAGTAACAAATCTCAGCAGGATTCACGTGCCATCATATCGGCACTGATTGTTTCACCGCCTGCTCAGCCAGCTAGAGGTAGGGGTCAGGAAGCTAGAGGTGGAGGTCAGGCCATGAGAGGTGGAGGTCAAGCTATTAGAGGTGGAGGTCAGGCTGTTAGAGGTGGAGGCCAGCCAGTTAGAGGCCGTCCCAGGAATGCGGTTCAGAGTGGTAGGGCCCAGCCCCGATTTTATGCTTTTCCAGCTAGGCCTGAGGCCGAGTCATCTGATGTTGTGATCACAGGTATTATTCCAGTTTTCCATAGAGATGCTTCAGTTCTATTTGATCCAGGATCTACTTATTCTTATATGTCCTCCTATTTTGCTTTATATTTGGTTGTGCCTTGTGATTCTCTGAGTGTTTCTGTGTGTGTATCTACACCAGTGGGAGACTCTGTTTTAGTAGATCATGTCTATCGTTCGTGTGTGGTTACTATTTGTAATCTTGAGACTAGTGTGGATCTTCTACTTCTTGATATGGTAGATTTTGATGTCATCTTGGGTATGGATTGGCTGTCACCTTATCATGCTATATTGGATTGTCATGCTATATTGGATTGTCATGCCAAGATAGTGACCCTAGCCATGCCGGGGTTACCTCGGTTAGAGTGGAAAGGAACTCCTGGTCATTCTGCTAGCAGGGTTATTTCTTATATGAAAGCTCGGCGTATGGTCGAGAAAGGGTGTCTAGCCTATTTGGCTTATATTCGCGTTCTCAGTACGGATGTTCCTTCTCTGGACTCAGTGCCAGTTATTCGTGAATTTCCAGAAGTATTTCCTACATATTTTTTGGGAATGCCACCCGACATAGATATTGACTTCTGTATTGATTTGGCTCTGGGCACTAAGCCCATTTCAATCCCACCATACCGTATGGCCCCACCGGAGTTGAAAGAATTAAAGGAGCAGTTACAAGACTTGCTTGATCAGGGATTCATTAGACCCAGTGTCTCTCCCTGGGGTGCTCCACTACTATTTGTAAAGAAGAAATATTGCTCTATATGGATGTGTATAGATTATCGGCAGTTGAATAAGGCCACTATCAAAAACAAATATTCGCTGCCAAGAATTGATGACTTATTTGATCAACATCAGGGTGTCAAGATATTTTCGAATATCGATTTGAGGTCTGGTTACCAGCAGCTAAAGATTAGGGCATCTAATGTCCCTAAGACAGCTTTTCGGACTCGATATAGGCATTACGAATTCCTAGTGATGTCATTTGGGTTGACAAATGCGCCTGCAGTATTTATGGATTTGATGAATCGGGTGTTCAAGCCCTATTTGGATTCTTTTGTAGTTGTATTCATTGATGATATTTTGATTTACTCTAGCAGTCGAGAGGAGCATGAGCAGCATCTTCAGAGTGTGCTTCAGACTTTGAAGAATAACCAGTTATATGCCAAATTTTTAAAATATGAGTTTTGGTTAGGTTCAGTTGCCTTTTTGGGGAAGTTGTATCGGTAAAAGGCATAAAGGTGGATCCTAAGAAGATAGAGGCTGTTCAGAATTGGCCTAGGCCTACTTCAGTTACAGAGATCCGGAGTTTCCTAGGTTTAGCATGTTACTATTGTCGGTTCGTGGAAGGGTTTTAATATATAGCAAGCCCATTGACCAGACTAACCCATAAGGGTGTCCCATTCCGATGGTCATACGAGTGTCAGTTGAGCTTTCAGAAGCTCAAGACTGCTTTGACTACGGCGTCAGTGTTAGTATTACCCACAGGTTCAGGATCGTATACAGTATATTGTGATGTATCTCACATTAGGCTTGGTGCAGTATTAATATAAGATGGCAAGGTAATGGCATATGCGTCGCGGCAGTTGAAAGTTCACGGGAAGAATTATCATGTTCATGACTTAGAATTGGCAGCCATTGTTCATGCGCTGAAGATTTGGAGGCATTACCTCTACGGTGTTTCGTGTGAGGTATTTACTAATCATTGTAGCCTTCAGTATCTGTTCAAACAAAATGATCTTAATTTGGAGCAGAGAAGATGGTTGGAGTTTTTAAAAGACTATGATATCACCATTTTGTATCACCCAGGAAAGGCCAATGTGGTGGCCGATGCTTTGAGTAGAAAAGTTTTGAGTATGGGCAGTCTTGCGTATATTCCGGTTGGTGAGAGGCCATTAGCTACAGATGTTCAGACTTTGGCTAATCAGTTCGTGACGTTAGATGTTTCAGAACCTAGTCGGGTTCTAGCTTGCACAGTCGCTCGGTCTTCTTTATATGAGCGCATCAGAGAGAGGCAGTATGATGATCCTCATTTACTTGTCCTTAAGGACACGGTGCGGCACGACGATACCAAACAAGTTGTAGTGGGGGAAGATGGAGTTCTGTGAATGCAGGGTCGTATTTGTGTGCCTAATGTGGATGGGCTTCATGAATTAATTCTTGAAGAAGCACACAGTTCCAGGTAATCTATTCATCCAGGTACCGCCAAAATGTATCAAGATTTGCGGCAACATTATTAGTGGAGGAGAATGAAAAGGGATATAGTTGCATATGTAGCTCGGTGTCTCAATTGTCAGCAAGTTAAGTACGATCATCAGAGACCTGGCAGTTTGCTTCAGAAGTTAGAAATTCCTGAGTGGAAGTGGGAGCGTATCACTATGGATTTTGTTGTTGGGCTCCCATGGACTTAGAGAAAATTTGACGCGGTTTGGGTCATTATGGACAGGTTGACCAAATCAGCACATTTCATTCAAGTGGCAGTTACCTATTCTTCAGAGAGGTTAGCTGAAATTTACATTCGTGAGATTGTCCGCCCTCACGGTGTACCCGTGTTTATTATTTCAGATCGAGGTACACAGTTTACCTTACATTTCTGGAGGGTTGTACAGCGTGAGATAGGCACGCGGGTGGAGTTGAGTACATCATTTCATCCACAGACACACGGACAGTCAGAGTGCACTATTCAGATATTGGAAGATATGCTCCACGCTTGTGTTATAGACTTTGGAGGTTCTTGGGATCATTTATTTCCACTTGCGAAGTTTGCTTATAATAATAGCTACCAGTCGAGCAATCAGATGGCTCCATATAAGGCATTATATGGAAGGCGATGTCGATCGCCAGTTGGTTGGTTTGAACCGGGAGAGGCTCGGTTGTTGGGTACCGATTTGGTACAGGATGCCTTGGATAAGGTCAAGATTATTCAGGATCAACTTCGCACAGCTCAGTCTAGGCAAAAGAGTTATGTCGACCGTAAAGTTCGTGACATTGAATTCATGGTTGGAGAAAGAATATTGCTCAAGGTTTCACCTATGAAAGATGTAATGAGGTTCGGAAAAAAGGGCAAATTGAGCCCCAGGTATATCGGACCCTTTGAAAGGGTGGGTGAAGTAGCCTACAAGCTTGCATTACCACCTAGTTTATCAGTGGTTCATCCGATGTTCCATGTGTCTATGCTCCGAAAATATCATGGTAATCCGTCCCATGTGTTAGATTTCAGCTCAGTCCAATTGGACAAAGATTTGACTTACGAAGAGGAGCCAGTGGTTATTCTAGCCCGGCATGTCCGACAGTTAAGGTATAAGAGTTATCCTTCAGTTCGAGTGCAATGGAGAGGTCAGCCGGTAGAGGCATCTACCTGGGAGTCAGAGTCGGACATGCTGAGTAAATGTCACGACCCAATTTCCCCTTTGTGTGACGTCGTGACGGTACCTAGTCTCTAACACTAGGTAAGCCAAACATTTTGCGGAATAATGAAATAAAAATATAAATTTAACCAACTATTCAAAAATACACAACAAATCCCAAAATCTGGAATATCGTGAATCACAAACTACAGAAGGAAAAATCTAGTGTCTCTATACATCAGAGTCTAACAAGGAAAAATACAGAAGATAATGCACATGAGAAACAGTAGAAGGGGACTTTAAGGTCTGCGGACGCGGCAGATATACCTTGAAGTCTCCAAGGCTGTCCCGGCTCACTGATAGTGCGGTTGATAAGGTACACCTGGATCTGCAAATGAAAAACATGTGCAGAGAGTAGCATGAGTACACCACAATTGGTACTCAGTAAGTGCCAAGCCTAACCTCGGTCGAGTAGTAACGAGGTCAGGTCAGGGCCCTACTGGTAAATATATAATAAAACAATATAGAGTGTAATACCGCAATAAAATAAATGCAGAAATTTAACAACAGTGAAATAATAGAAAGTAACAACTCAGTACACAGAAACACAACAGGGGATCTCCCGAGATACCGTCTCGTAGTCCCAAACGTAAATGTGCAGGGGGATCTCCCAGAATACCGTTCTGTAGTCCCAAAGTAAATATGCAAGACAGGGGGGATCTCCCGGAATACCGTTCAGTAGTCCCAAAGTAAATATGCAATACAGGGGGATCTCCCGGAATACCGTTTCATAGTCCCAAAGTAAATATGCAGTACATGGGGATCTCCCGGAATACCGTTCTGTAGTCCCAAAGTAAATATGCAGTATAAGGGGGATCTCCCGGAATACTGTTTTGGCTAAATATGCACAATAATTCTAAATCTTAAGGCGGTTTTCCCCACACAAAGCTAGGCAGGTCACTTACCTCGAACCAAGCTCAATCAATCGGTCACAATGCCTTTCCCACGAATATCCGGCTCCGAATGGCCCAAATCTAGCCAAAAGCAATTACATATCATAAATACAACCAAAATAGACTCATTTAATTAATGAAATCAATATTTTAACAAGAATTCCGAAATTAACTCAAAAATTGCTTGTGGGGCCCACATCTCGGAATCAGGTAAAAGTTACAAAATAGGAACACCCATTCCACCACGAGTCTAACCATACCAAAATTACTGAATTCCGATAACAATTCGGCCCTCCAATCCTCAAATTCATCCAAGAGGGTTTTCAAACTTTCCCAACTTAATTTACCAATTAAATGATAAAAATAACCATGGATTCGGGTAATTTAACCAATATTGAGTTAAGAACACTTACCCCATTGTTTTCTCTGAAAATCTCCCAAATATTGCCTCAATCCGAGCTCTAAATCGTTAAATATGAAAAATGGGACGAAGTCCCATTTTCTGAACTTAAACTTTCTGTCCAGACCACTCTTCTTCGCGAACGCGACAGGTCCCTCGTGTTAGCGAAGCACAACTCGAATGCCTACAAATTTAACCCCTTCGCAAACGCGACCACGGCTTCGCGAACGCGAAGATTTACCAGCTCAGACCTTCGCGAATGCGACCACCACCTCGCGAACGCGTAGAACAAGGACCTGGGGTCACCAAAAGCCTCACTCCTCTTCGCAAACGCGACACTACTCACGCGTTCGCGATGCACACACTGACCATACCTTCGCGTTCGCATCCTCCGCTTCGTGAACGCGAAGAACAAAACCTCACACTCAGAAAACACTCTTCGCGAACGTGTCCTACTCATCGCATTCGCGATGCTTCCACTGTCCACACCTTCGCGAACGCGAAGAACAAACTTCTGCAACAAAAACCAGAAAACATCAGCTACTTCTCTAAGTCCAAAAATGACCCGTTGAGCATCCGAAACACACCCCGAGGCCCCCGAGACCACAACCAAACATACCAAAAAGTCCTAAAACACCATACGAAGTTAGTCGAAACCTCAAATCACATCAAATAATGCTAAAATCACAAATCATCCTCTAATTCAAACTTAAAGAACTTGAATCTTCCAAATTAGACAACCGATGTTAAAACCAACCAAACCACGTCCGATTGATCCCAAATTTTTCACACAAGTCATATTCAACATTACGGACCTACTATAACTTCTGGAATCAGATTCTGACCCCGATATCAAAATTTCCACTGCCGGTCCAAAACTCCAAAATTTCGACTTTCACCATTTCAAGCCTAAATGAGCTACAGGCCCCCAAAACACATTCCGGATATGCCCCTAAGCCCAAAATAACCCAACGGATCTAACGAAATCGACGTAATTCCATTCCGGAACCGTCTTCATATAGTTCTGACTTTGGTCCAAATTATAAGACTTAAGCTCTTATTTAGGGACTAAGTATCCCAAAACACTCCGAAACTCAAAACCAATTATCCCGGCAAGTCACAATAGCAGAAATAGATATGGGGAAAGAAGTTAATAGGGGTTTGGGGATCTAACTCTCAAAATGACCGGTCGGGTCGTTACATCCTCCCCCTCTTAAACAATCGTTCGTCCTCGAACGAGCATAAAAACATACCTGAAGTGGTGAAAAGATGTGGATAACGGTTGTGCATATCCTGTTCGGTCTCCCAAGTCACCTCCTCGACCGGTTGTCCCCTCCAATGAACCTTCACGGAAGCAATTTTATTTGATATTAGCTTTCTGACCTACCTGCCTAAAATAGCCACTGGCTCCTCAACATAAGATAGATCCTTGTCCAATTGAACTGAGCTGAAGTCTAACACATGGGACGGATCGTCGTGATACTTCCGGAGCATAGAAATATGGAATACCGGATGAACTCCTGCTAGACTGGGAGGCAAGGAAAGCTCATAAGCAACTTCCCAACTCGACGCAACACCTCAAATGGACCAATGAACCTTGGGCTCAGCTTTCCCTTCTTTCCAAACCTCATAACGCGCTTCATAAGCAAAACTTGGAGCAAAACACGTTCTCCAATCATGAATGCCATATCGCGAACCTTCCGATCTGCATAACTCTTCTGTCTGACTGGGATGTGCGAAGTCTATCCTAAATCACCATCACCTTTTCCAAGTCATCCTGAACCAAGTCTGTACCCAATAATCTGACCTCGTCGGGTTCGAACCAACCCACTGGGGACCGACACTGCCTACCGTATAGAGCCTCATATGGTGCCATTTGAATGTTGGACTGATAATTGTTATTGTAAGGAAACTCTGTAAATGGAAAGAACTGGTCTCAAGCACCCCTAAAATCTATCACACACACACGGAGCATATCCTCTAATATCTAAATAGTGCGCTCGGACTGCCCGTCCATCTGAGGGTGAAATGTTGTGCTCAACTCAACCCGAGTACCCAACTCATGTTCTACAGCTCTACAGAACCGTGATGTAAACTGTGTACCCCAGTCAGATATAATAGATACTGGTACGCCATGAAGCCTGACGATCTCACGGATGTAGATTCGAGCTAGCTGCTCGGAAGAATAGGTAGTCATCACAGGAATGAAATGAGCTGACTTGGTCAGTCTGTCCACAATCACCCAAATTGCATCAAACTTCCGCTGAGTCCTTTGGAGACTAACAACGAAGTCCATAGTGATCCGCTCCCATTTCCACTCCGGAATCTCTATCTTCTGAAGCAACCCACCCAGTCGTTGATGCTCATACTTCACCTGCTAGAAATTTAGACATCTAGCCACATACTCTACCATGTATTTCTTCATCCTCCTCCACCAATAATGTTGCCTCAGGTCCTGATACATCTTCGCGGCACCCGGATGAATAGAGTACCGCAAACTGTGAGCCTCCTGGAGAATCAACTCACGCAAACCATCCACATTAGGCACACATAGCCTGCCCTGCATCCTTAATGCACCATCATCTCCAATAGTGACCTCCTTAGCATTACCGTGCTGGACCGTGTCCTTAAGGAAAAGCAGATGAGGGTCATCATACTGACGCTCCCTGATACGATCATAAAGAGAACACCGAGAGACCATACAAGCCAATACTCGACTTAGCTCAGAAATATCCAATCTCACAAACTGGCTGGCTAAGGCCTGAACATCCAATGCCAATGGCCTCTCTGCTGCTGGTAGATATGCTAAACTCCCCAAACTCTCTACCCGGTGACTCAAAGCATCGGCCACCATATTGGCTTTCCCAGGGTGGTACAAAATAGTGATATCATAATCCTTAAGTAGCTCCAACCACCACCGCTGACGTAAGTTAAGATCTTTTTGCTTAAAAAGATGCTGCAATCTCCGATGATCGGTGTAAATCTCACAAGGAACATCGTACAAATAATGTTGCCATATATTCAATGCATGAACAATGGCTGCTAACTCAAGGTCGTGGACAGGATAGTTCTTATCGTGCACCTTCAGTTGTTTGGACGCGTAGGCAATCACCCTACCGTCCTGCATCAACACCGCGCCGAGACCAATCCGCGATGCATCACAATATACAGTATAAGACCTCGAACCTGCAGGTAATACCAATACTAGGGTTGTAGTCAAAGTTGTCCTGAGCTTCTGAAAGCTCTCCTCACATTCCTCTGTCCACCTGAACGGAGCACCCTTCTGGGTCAGCCTGGTCATAGGTGCTACAATAGATGAGAATTCCTCTACAAAGCGACGGTAATACCCTACCAAACCAAGAAAACTCCGAATTTCTATAGCTGAGGACGGCATGAGCCAACTCTGCACTACTTCAATCTTCTTCGGATCCACCTGAATCCCCTCACTCGATACTATATGACCCAAGAATGCCACTGAGTCTAGCCAAAACTTCTTTTCTCTCAAGGTCTGAAGTGCAGTCCTCAGGTGTTGCTCATGATCCTCCCGACTCCGGGAGTATACCAGAATGTCGTCAATAAACACAATGGCGAATAAGTCAAGATAAGGCCGGAACACATTGTGCATCAAGTGCATAAAAGTTGTTGGGGCATTGGTCAGCCCAAAACACATAACAAGAAACTCACAGCGACCATATCTGGTCCTGAAAGTAGTCTTCGGGATATCCGGCTCCCGAATCTTCAACCGATGACAACCTGAACGTAAGTCAATCTTGGAAAACACTCTGGCACCCTGTAACTTCGGGATTATACCAGAATGTCTTCAATAAAAACAATGGAAAATGAGTCAAGATAAGGTCGGAACACACTGTGCATCAAGTGCATAAAAGTTGTTGGGGCATTTGTCAGCCCAAAACACATAACAAGAAAGTCACAGTGACCATATCTGGTCCTGAAAATAGTCTTCGGGATATCCGGCTCCCGAATCTTCAACTGATGACAACCTGAACATAAGTCAATCTTGGAAAACACTTTGTCACCCTGTAACTGATCAAATAAGTCATCAATACGAGGCAATGGATACATGTTCTTCACTGTGACTTTGTTCAACTGGCGGTAATCAATACACATCCACATAGAACCATCCTTCTTCTTCACAAATAAGACAGGAGCACCTAAAGGTGACACACAGGGCTGAATGAAGCCTTTATCAAGAAATTCTTGTAACTTCTCTTTCAACTTCTTCAATTCAGGAGGAGCCATACGATATGGAGGAATAGAGATGGGCTGAGTGCCCGGCAACAAATCAATGCCAAAATAAATATCTCTGTCGGGCAGCATGCCCGGAAAATTAGCTGGAAACACATCTGTAAAGTCCCTCACTACTGGAACTGACTCTGATGTAGGGGTATCAATATTGACGTCTCTTACATAAGCTATATACGCGTCATACCCCTTCTCAACCATTCGTTGAGCTTTAAGAAATGAAATAACTCTAGTGGGAGTATACTCTAAGGTACCTCTCCACTCTAACCGCGGTAAACCTGGCATAGCCAGCGTCATGGTTTTAGCGTGACAATCAAGAATAGCATAATAGGACGACAACCAGTCCATGCCCAAAATAATATCAAAGTCTACCTTGCTGAGCAATAATAAATCAACTCTGGTCTCAAAACCACTAAGAGCAATCAAACACGACCGATACACGCGGTCCACAACAAGAGAATCTCTCACAGGAGTAGATACATAAATAGGGAAACTCAAAGAATCCCGTGATACGCCCAAATACGGGGTAAAATAAGAGGACACATAAGAATATGTAGAGCTTAGGTCAAATAATACCGACGCATCTCTATGACTGACCGGAACAATACCTGTAATGACAGAATCAGAAGCAACTACCTTTGTACAAGCAGGAAGTGAATAATATCTGGCCTCGCCTCCCCCTCTAGGGCGACATCTACCTCACCCGACCTGCACCTCGAGCTGGTCGAGTAGGTGGGGTGGCAGCTGGTGTTGTAATCATAGCCTAAGGACCCGGTGGAGCACGATGTGGCTGAAAAGTCTGTGGAGTTGCACCCCTCCTAATCCTGGGGCAATCCCTCACCAGGTGGCGAGTGTCGCCACACTCAAAACAAGCTTTTGGAGGGCGTGGCTGTTGTGACTGGCTCGGGCCAGGTCTGCTGGACTGGCCGCTAGAAACACCCCGTGCAGGAGGCATACAAGATACTGGCGGTGTATAATAAGGCTCCTGGGGTCTAGAAGGAGCTGGAACACCACTGGAAGCTGGAAGAGCTGAATGAACAGGGCGGCTCACATAATACCATGGCGAGTTGCTGGGGCACGAGCTCCCAAATAACAACCATCCTCTCGAGACCTCTTGGCCTCCCTCTCCTCTCTATCCCGGGCAAATATGCCCTCGAATCTCCTGGCAATACCCACAACCTGCTGATAAGAAATATCCATCTCCAATTCCCTGGCCATACTACTCCGGATGCTGGGGTGGAGACCCTCAATAAACCGTCGAACCCTCTCTCGAACTATGGCAACTAAGGCCGGTGCATGTTGGGCCAAATCACTGAAGCGGACTGCATACTCTGACACAGTCATAGCACCCTAGCGCAGCTGCTCAAACTCTGCGCGCCATGATTCCCTGAGGCTCTGAGGGACATACTCTCTCAAAAATATGTCTGAGAACTGAGTCCATGTAAGTGAAGCTGCCTCAGCCGGACTACTCAACTCATAAGCATGCCACTACTGATAGACTGCTCCTCTAAGCTAGAATGTGGTAAAAGAAACCCCGCTCGTCTCCTCTACGCCCATAGTACCGAGAATACAATGACATTCCTCCAGAAATCCCTGAGCATCATCTGTAGCCAATCCGCTGAAAGTAGGTGGGTGGTACTTCTTGTACCTCTCAAGTCTGAGTTGCTCCGCCTCGGAAGCTGCTGCCCTAACCTCGGGTTGAGCTAGAGCTACCGGCTACATTGGTACAATCTCTGGAACCTGGTCGACCTGAACCCGCTACTCGGGAGTACCGGCAACGAGAGTCTGTGCTCCTCCCCCGGCCTGAGATGTGGCAGGAGCAAATAGAATCAATCCAACCTAAGCTAAGGTGCTGAACATTCTCAAAAACTGGGCTAGAGTCTCCTAGAGGGATGGTACAGGAACAAGTATCTCAAGTGTCTGCCCTCCAGCTTAAGCTACTGGGGTCTCCTCTATAACAGCTCATGCAGGTGCTCTGGCTGCAGCACGTGGACGTCCTTGGCCTCTACCCCGGCCCCGGCCTCTCATGACTCTAGTAGGGGGCGCGGGTGCCTGGTCATCAGATCCGCTTGTACGTGTCCTCACCATCTGTAAGAGAATAGAATACAGAAGTTTATAATCTTTGAAGTCAACAAATATTTTCGCACGACAAGGAATCAAAGTAGTGAAATTTTTCTAACAGTTTCATAGCCTCCCGAAGATAAGTACAGACGTCTCCGTACCGATCCGCAAGACTCTACTAAACCGGTTTGTGACTCACGACACCTATGAACCTATGGCTCTGATACCAACTTGTCACGACCCAATTTCCCCTCCGTATGACGTCGTGACGGCACCTAGTCTCTACAACTAGGTAATCCTAACATTTTGCAGAATAATAAAATAAAAATAAAAATTTAACCAACTATTCAAAAATATACAACAAATCCCAAAACCCGGAACATCGTGAATCACAAACTATAGAAGGAAAAATCTAGTGTCTCTATATATCAGAGTCTAACAAGAAAAAATACAGAAGATAATGGACATGAGAAATAGTAGAAGGGGACTCCGAGGTCTGCGGACGCGGCAGATATACCTTGAAGTCTCCAAGGCTGTCCCGGCTCACTGATAGTGTGGCTGATAAGGTACACCTGGATCTGCACACGAAAAATATATTCAGAGAGTAGCATGAGTACACCACAATCGGTACCCAATAAGTGCCAAGCCTAACCTCGGTCGAGTAGTAACGAGGTCAGGTCAGGGCCCTACTGGTAAATATATAATAAAACAATATAGAGTGTAATGCCGCAATAAAATAAAGGCTGAAATTTAACAACAATGAAATCATAGAAGGTAACAACTCAGTACACAGAAACACAACAGAGGATCTCCCGAGATACCGTCTCGTAGTCTCAAACGTAAATGTGTAGGGGGATCTCCCAGAATACCGTTCTGTAGTCCCAAAGTAAATATGCAAGACATGGGGGATCTCCCGGAATACCGTTTCGTAGTCCCAAAGTAAATATGTAGTACAGGGGGATCTCCCGGAATACCGTTTCGTAGTCCCAAAGTAAATATGCAGTACAAGGGGATCTCCCGGAATCCCGTTCTGTAATCCCAAAGTAAATATGCAGCGCGAATGATAGAAATACAACTACATCACGAAATGTTTACAATTTAGACTAAGTACCAGTCAGGGAAGAAGCAGGAAATTCACTAAGCATGCTGCACATAACTTACATAAACAATTAAGACACGTAGACAAGTTGTATTAGACTAAACATGATAGCTACACATATTGGAATAACTCAATTAAGAATGAAAATATATTAGTACTCATTAAAATGGTATAACTCAAAATAACAGGAAATCATGTTGCTGCTCGGTAAGAAAATCGGGTTTTTTCCACAACTAGCTCGTTTACGTACTCGTCACCTCACGTACACGGCGCTCACATAGCACAATAATTCTAAATCTTAAGGGGGTTTCCCCCACACAAAGTTAGGCAAGCCACTTACCTCGAACCAAACTCAATCAATCGGTCACAATGCCTTTCCCATGAATATCCGGCTCCGAATGGCCCAAATCTAGCCAAGAGCAATTACATATCATAAATACAACCAAAATAGACTCATTTAATTAATGAAATCAACATTTTAACAAAAATTCCGAAATTAACTCAAAAATTGCTCGTGGGGACCACGTCTCGGAATCAGGTAAAAGTTACAAAATAGGAACGCTCATTCCACCACGAGTCTAACCATACCAAAATTACTAAATTCCGATAATAATTCGGCCCTCAAATCCTCAAATTCATCCAAGAGGGTTTTCAAACTTTCCCAACTTAATTTACCAATTAAATGATAAAATCAACCATGGATTCGAGTAATTTAACCTATATTGAGTTAAGAACACTTACCCCGTTGTTTTCTCTGAAAATCTCCCAAATATCGCCTCAATCCGAGCTCCAAATCTTTAAATATCTGAACTTAAACTTTCTGTCCAGACCTCTATTCTTCGCGAACGCGACAGGTCCCTCGCGTTCGCGAAGCACAACTCGGTTGCCCACAAATTCAACCCCTTCACGAACGCGACCACGGCATCGAGAACGCAAAGATTTACCAGCTCAGACCTTCGCGAACGCGACCACCACCTCGCGAACGCGTAGAACAAGGACCTTGGGTCCCCTAAAGCCTCACTCCTCTTCGCGAACGCGACACTACTCATGCATTCGCGATGCACACACAGACCATACATTCGCGTTCGCGTCCTCCCCTTCGCAAACGCGAAGAACAAAACCTCACACTCAGAAAACACTCTTCGCGAACGCGTCCTACTCCTCGCGTTCGTGATGCTTCCACTATCCACACCTTCGCGAACACGAGCTCTTCTTCGCTAACGCGAAGAACAAACTTCTGCAACAAAAACCAGAAAAAATCTGTTACTTCTCTAAGTCCAAAAATGACCCGTTGAGCATCCGAAACACACCCGAGGCCCCCGGTACCTCAACCAAACATATCAACAATCCTAAAACACCATACCAACTTAGTCAAATCCTCAAATCACATCAAATAATGCTAAAATCACAAATCATCCTCCGATTCAAACTTAAAGAACTTGAAACTTTCAAATTCGGCAACCGATGTCGAAACCAACCAAACCACGTCCGATTGACCCCAAATTTTGCACACAAGTCATATTCAACACTACCGACCTACTCCAACTTTCAGAATAAGATTTCGGCCCCGATATCAAAATTTCCACTACCGGTCCAAAACTCCAAAATTTCGACTTTTGCCATTTCAAGCCTAAATGAGCTACGGGTCCCCAAAACACATTCCGGACGCGCCCCTAAGCCCAAAATACCCAACGGAGCTAACGGAATCAACGAAATTCCATTCCAAAACTGTCTTCACACAGTTCCAACTATGATCCAAATTCTAAGATTTAAGCTTTCATTTAGGGACTAAGTGTCCCAAAATACTCCGAAACTCAAAACCAATTATCCCAGCAAGTCACAATAGCAGAAATAGATATGGGGAAAGCAGTTAATAGGGGTTCGGGGCTCTAACTCTCAAAACGATCGGCCAGGTCGTTACAGTAAATATTCACACCTTTTCTCCAGCTGAGGTAATTTTCTAACTCCGTTCGAGGACGAACGTTTGTTTTAGAGGTGGAGAATGTGATGATCCAAAATGTCATCTTAAAATTTAATAAGTAATTATGTATTCAAAGACCTCGAAAAGTACTATTTTCATTCCTCGACTTGCGTGCGCAGTCCGAAAAAAATTTCGGAAAGTTTTCATGTGAAAAATGGATTAAAATGTAAAATAAAGCTCTAAAACTTAAGTGAGTTGACTTTGGTCAACATGTTTACAAAACAAACCCGGGTCAATTTTTTTAAAGTTTTGGTAGCTCCGTATCGTGATTTGAGACTTGGGCGTATGCCCGAAATTTAATTTGGAGGTCCCTAGCTCAAGTTGTGACCATTTAACGGAACTAGCAATTTAAAGGCTAAAGATTTCTAAGTTTGACCACGTGGTTGACTTTTTGATATCGGAGTCGGAATCCGATTCTGGAAATTTGAATAGCTCTATTATGTCATTTATGACTTGTGTACCAAATTTAAAGTCATTCCGGATTCATTTAATATGTTTTGGCACGAGTTTTGCAAATTAAAAAGTTTAAAACTCAAAGTTGAATCGGGGTGCGAATTGTAATTCCAGCATTGTTTGACGTGATACGAGATCCCGAGTAAGTTCGTATTATATTATTGGACTTGTTGGTATATTCGTACGGGGTCCCAAGTACCCCGAGAGTGATACGGATTGAAATCGGATCAAGAACTAGACTTAAGCAAAATCTGGATGTTTGCCTTCTATTGTAATCGCACCTGCGGGTTTTTGACCGCAGGTGCGAGCTCGCAAAAGCGAGTCTTCCATCGTAGATGCTCCCGGGCATGGCTGAGAAAAAGTCTGCAGGTGCGGAAACCTGCACGCACCCGCGCGTCCGCAGAAGCGGACACAGTTATCGAAACAAGCGGAGGTCAGCGCAGGTGCGCATTTTTTCTTATGCAGGTGCGAGACCTCGCCCGGTAGCCCATTTCGTAGATGCGAGATTTTTCTCACAGATGCGAGCTTGCATGTGCGAGCCCAGGCACCGCAGGTGCGGAAATGCCTGGGCAGTGTATATATCGAAGAATCCGATATTATTTTCATATTTTGGTCGTTTTGAGCTCGGTTAAGGCGAATATTTAGGTGAATTTTACGGAAAACATTGGGGTAAGTGTTCCTTATCCTATATTGATTATATTTCATGATTTCATACTTGTTTATATCATGAATCCATGAATTTATGGAAGAAAAATCATATTTTTTTAAAATCTTCCAAAAACAAAAAAAAATAGATTTGAAGGTCCATTTGACATCGGAATTGGATAATTTTGTATGGTTGAACTCGTATCGGAACGGGTGTTCGAATTTCGTGAGTTTTTTTGAGATTTGATACGTGGGTCCCACTGTCGAATATTTAAATAAATTTCGGATTTTTATCCGGAAAATTTGTAAATTCATATGGAATTAATTCCTATGATTAGTATTGAATATATCGAATTGTTTGTGAATAGATTTGAAGCTTTCGGAGACAAATTTAAAAGGAAAAGATGTGGTTGAGTAATTGATTGGAATTTGCAAAGCGAGGTAAGTGTCGTGGTTAACCTTGACTTGAGAGAATAAAAACCTTAAATTATTTGTTATGTGAATTGCATGTGAACGACGTATAGGCGAGGTGACGAGTGTCTATACGTCGTCAAATTAATTGTTTGCCTGCTTACTTGAAAAATCATAAATTGTTTTAAATCATGAATTAATTATTATAATAATTATTTCTCACCTATTCTTTGTCAAATATTAATTCTTGAATTCCTGCATTAATTGTTACATGATATTTGAATTATGTGCCTTAATTTTTATTTGACATTTAGCATATTAAATATTAAACTGCATATTTTCTCTTTGATTTTCATAATAATTTGCTATTTTTCATTGTTTGTTTCATAATTAAATCATAATTATTGTATGTTTGTTATCTTATAAATTTATATTAATTGTTGTATTTATTGGAAAAATTTCTTCTATAAGAATTGGTAAATGTATATGTTGAAGGATCACAGAATTGATTATAATGAATATATTGGAGGATCGGGTTGCACGCCGCAACAGAATTAATTATAATAAATATATTGGAGGATCGTGTTGCACGCCGCAACAGACTTATTAAAAAGTCCATATTGGAGGATTGGGTTGCACGCCGCAACAGAATTAATTATAATGAATATATTGGAGGATCGGGTTGCACGCCGCAACAGACTTATTAAAAAGTCCATATTGGAGGATCGGGTTGCACGCCGCAACAGACTTATTAAAAGTACATATTGGAGGATCGGGTTGCACGCCGCAACACACTTATTTAAAAGTCGACATATATATATATATTGGGGGATCGGGTTGCACGCCGCGACAGACTTGATTAAAATGAATATATTTGAAGAGCGGGTTGCACGCCGCAACATAACCGAATGTGAATATATTGTGAGAGCGGGTTGTACGCTGCAACAGAATTGAATGTGAATATATTGTGAGAGCGGGTTGCACGCTGCAACAGAATTGATGGAAATGATAATTGGTTATGACTGCTGAGTTGACTTCAATTATTATAAACGAGTTACCTGGTTTATTTCTATTATTGTTGTTGTTACTAATGTTGCGTACAGGTAATTTAAGTGACCCGCCTTAGCCTCGTCACTACTTCGTCGAGGTTAGGCTCAGCACTTACGAGTACATGGGGTCGGTTGTACTGATACTACACTCCGCACTTCTCGTGCAGATTTTGGAGTTAGTCCCAGCGGCGTACCATAGACTTACTCAAATTTCAGCTACTCGGAGGAGACTTGAGGTATAACTGCACGGCGTTCGCAGTTCTGAAGTCCTCGTCTACTTTACTTTAGTTGTGTGTTTATTTCTAGACAGCTTTATTTTATTCAGACCTTTATTTGTATTTATTCTAGAAGCTCGTGCACTTGTGACACCAATACTGGGATGGTATTTAGACACCGTTATTTTTATGGATTAATAACTATATTTCAGACCTTACTTCCGCGTTTATTTCTTTGTTATTAATAAATTTAAAGATTGTTTAAAAATTGGTTAATATCATTCTAACATTGGCTTGCCTAGCAAGTGAAATGTTAGGCGCCATCACGGTCCGAAGGTGAGAATTTTGGGTCGTGACAATATTAAATATTGAATATTAATATTTAGGATGTTATAATTATAAAAAGTTTGGGGTTAAAATAAAGTTGGGTGGTTAAATGGCTATTTTGTAAATAGCCAACGGATATTTTGGCAGAGAAAATGGCTAGATTTTAAATACCATAACGGTTATAATGTGGCAGATTTTGTTATTAAAAAACATTAGTCGTTGGGCCCGGAGAGGCCCGTTTAGGACCGCTTGAACCGGCCCACTTCCCAGTCGGTCCCTGTCCCAACCAGTCTCGATCTCGTGGGTCTCGCCTATGGGACCGGCCCACTACCCAGTCCACCTCCCCACGGTCCCGGTCCTATCCGGTTAGGACCATTTAGGCCCACCGCTCATATGGGCTTGCGGTCCTAGGCCGGGCCCGGTACTAACCGGCCCACATGCCACCCTTATTAAGGGTGGCATGTGGGCCGGGGTCGGTCCTAAGTGGGCTTCGTGATCCCGGTCCTAAGTGGTCCCGGGCTTCGCGGGCTTCTTGTTGGAACCGGCCCGGGACCGAAACCACGAACTAACGGTCCCGAATTAAGTGGGTCGGTCCCGGGCCTAAGTGGGCCCAAGTTGACCTAAGTGAGCCCAACAGATACTTTTTATTTTTTTAAAAATTTATAGAAGTTAGGAAAAAAATATGGTAATAAAAATATCTAAATCAATTCCTTGTAAATTATATTATAGAATTGTGACCTAAAATTTTTAATTCAAATTTAAAGACAAAAATATTGTAAAGAGATATTCAAAGCAATGTATTATAATATATATATATATATATATATATATATATCTTAAGATGTATATATAGTATAGTATAGTATATATTCACGAAAAAATAGTTATTATGCAACGAGTGGCACCTTGAATCACAAAGTGACCGTAGGTGGCATGGTAAGATAGCCGCTTTGCACATACAAGACCCGCGGGATAATTAATCCCAGAATAATTAATCGTGGGATAACTTGTTTTACAACCAAATGACCCCTCAGTGTTTTATTAGGCTATTAATTTTGTACTTTCTCTAGTCTTAAATATTAGTCGTTTTGGCAAAATTTGTTTAAAAAATATATGATGTTTTTAATATTTGATATATAGAATAGGTGAAGAAGATCGAGTATAATACTCTTCCATCTTTTCTTTCCTAGTCTCCTATATATGTAATAAAAAGATCTAAAAAGTCATACGTGTTATATTTTGAAACTAGATTAAGGAAAACAAATCTTTACTAAAAGTTCTTCAACTCGAGAGTCGATATTACAAAAATGTTGATCCAAAACTGTGGTACAGATTGTTATGGAATTTCCTTTCCCCGTGGTTTTACTTGGTGAAACTCTTAATTAGTAAAACAAAATAACTAATTTCCAACGTCTTCTCCGCAACTTAATCTGTGGTATAGAACAGGTACAAAGTTGTTGTATAGTACCAAATTTTTCGTGATGACACTATAAAAGGGCTTCAATGTATTCAGTTTACATTTCAGAAAACTTTGAAATACTACCCCAAAAACTTCAAAAAAAAAATTAAAACAAAAAAAAGAGGTTGGAGGGGCATAAAAAGATGGATTTGAAATTCAAGGTACACTTTGCATTGGTGTTGCTATTTCTAGCACACTTTGGGGAATCTCAAACTGGAGTTTTTGATATAACTAAATATGGTGCTAATAGCAATGCAGATATTAGTGAGGTAAGTCATGCATTCCTTTCTCATTATTTGGTTGATTCGCGTTGTGTAACTTACTATACCTACTTTCACCAAAAAAATAATAAAATAATACACAATTTTGAGTGAAAAAATATCTTATAATATAAGCACTTTATTGCATCGAAGTGAGTGGCCTAGCCAGGGCCGGAGCTAGGGTTAGCGATTCAATTGAATCTGAAAATTATATTGCGTAAATAAGGTAAAAATATAGTCTTATATATATATATATGAATCGTTGGGTCTTCTTGACATAAGGAAAGATTCTAGTATAGTAACAAATGAGATTTACAATTTGTTTTAGGTCATAAGTTCATATCTTAGGTGTGATATTCTTGTATTTTTTTTTAATCTCCTTGTTCAAATTCGTGACTTTGTCGTTGAGCTTAGCGGTAAATGAAATGAGTAAAAATATTCACGGGACACCAGGATTACAGTTAAATCCCAACATAATCAAAAAAATGTCAGGAGATTCTTCCCATTTACCTAAACCTTAAAAGGTAAAGTTACCCAATATTTGTGCCGGTAGAATGCAATAAGTATCAGATGAAATAGTTAAAATACACCCAAAAACTAGCTGGACACTACTATTATAAAAGCAAGATAACAAAAAAACCACCTTGCATATCTTCAAAAGTAACTGTAATTCTTTATTATTTCTTTTTCTTTTTTGGTGCTTTAAAATCTTTTCTCATATCTATTTTTGTGATGAATTTTTTTTACATTGTTTAGGCATTGTTGAATGCTTTTAAAGAAGCATGTCAATCAACAAGCCCAAGCACAATTGTGATCCCAAAGGGAACATTTACAATGAATCAAGTAAAACTAGAAGGTCCATGCAAATCCCCACTTGAACTTCAAATCCAAGCCACTTTGAAAGCTCCTTCAGATCCTAGCCAACTTAAGGTTGGTGAATGGTTAACTGTAAATAAACTTGATCAGTTTACCATGTCTGGTGGTGGAATTCTTGATGGTCAAGCTGCAGCTGCTTGGGAATGCAAACAATCCAAAAAATGCAATAAACTTCCCAATGTAAGTCCAATATTTACAATGCTTGCATATAATCTTTAATTGAGATGTTTAGCCTTGTTTGGTCAAAGGTTTCAAACGAAGTTCTAAAAAAAGTATGTTGAAAGATAGCAGTTTGTGTTTGACTAAAAAATTATGCTTGAGAAGCATTCTATGTTTGGTGTCAATCTTTCCAAAAGTGATTTTGATTGTCAAATGACCAAAAAAGGCACTACATGTTAAGTAAAATAATTAGTATTTTTTCACTAAATTAACTTTTTTGAAATATTTCTTATATGAGATTTTAATTAAGCTTTTTAAATTTTATTAACTAACATGTACGAAATACAGTAACTATTTACATCTGATAGTCGCAAAACTATATAAAATTTATATATTTTTGTATATAACATATAAAAATATGTGTGTGTATATATATATATATACAAAAAATATACTACAAATTTTTAACTATTATTTTGAGAACGGCTATACAATAGAGAAAGTTTACAAGACTTTGGTCATATATGTAAATATAAATTTTTCGGAGGTGTTTTGTCTTTTTGCCTCGAAACTTATAAAAACTGCTTCTGATTCTAATAAAGAGAAGCTACTTGTTTCATCATTTTCCTCACAACAACAAAAAATGGCTTCTACTGCTATTCAAAAACACTTATTTTTTCTCTCTCAAAGTTTGGGCAAACTGACTAATTGTTCCATAAGCAAAATACTTTGAATAATTATACTAACTCTTTTGAGTTTTTTTTTTTTTCTCTAATTTTTCCATGTGTGTAGAATTTGAGTTTCAACTCCCTCACAAATTCCACAATCAAGGACATAACAACACTGGACAGCAAATCATTCCATGTCAACGTTAACCAATGCAAGAATCTAACATTCATTCGATTCAACGTCAGTGCACCAGCCAACAGCCCAAACACAGATGGAATTCATGTCTCGAGATCGAGCTCTGTGAATATTACAGATTCAAATTTTTCTACAGGAGATGATTGTATTTCAGTTGGTGATGAAACAGAACAACTTTATATTACTAGAGTTACATGTGGGCCTGGACATGGTATTAGTGTTGGAAGTCTAGGTGGAAATCCAGATGAAAAACCAGTGGTTGGAGTTTTTGTTAGGAACTGCACTTTTACTAACACTGATAATGGTGTTAGAATTAAGACATGGCCTGCTTCACATCCTGGTGTTGTTAATGATGTTCATTTTGAGGATATTATTGTGCAAAATGTTAGCAATCCTGTTGTCATTGATCAAGTTTATTGCCCATTCAACAAATGCAACAAAGATGTAAGTATCCCACACTTTTGTTGCTTTTATTTCTGTTTCTTTTTTTGGTTTTCTTCTAAGTTATAACCAAGGGGTGTGATTGGATCCATTCTCCCTTAATCAAATGTCTCGGGACAAACTGATTTGCACAAATAGCCTCTTTTGTGGTAGTATTTAGAATTTGACCACTTTTTCAAAATATGACTAGTGGAGCACTGAAGTTTGTTAGTGGCCCCCTATCTGTTGGTCTAATTTTAAAAGAAAATATGGTTAATTACTAAATACAAGGCCACAAAAGTGGTCATATGATATAAGTAATATCTTGATTCGAGTCTTAAGAATGAAAAAATTCTTGATAGAGAATGTGTTACTCCTCTTAATGGATCTTTAGACACAAAATTTTATTGGTCAGATAAATGAGTTACGAATATCGGATGTCTACGGAAAAATAATTGTTTATCTTCCAAGAATTGAGAAAGAAAAAAAAACTAAGTCATAGTTGAATAGGTTTTTAGAGTTCGTAGCCTCGTAGGTTTAAAACTTAGTTGATGAAACTAAAAGTTTGAATCTTACTAGGAGCAATTTTAGAAACCAGTCAAGCTAGTCATAGACTCATAGGCAGGGTATTTGCACAAATGACCTGAGGCTACTATTTAAATTTTGTTCTTTGTTTATGTACTGAGCTAAATTTGTCTGCAAAACAGAAAATTCATCCAACCATTTTTAAAGTGAAAATAGCACGGGCTAGCTAGTTGTTGGACTGGTAATTAAAAAATAGTCAGTAAAGTCATTAAAAATAGCTACTATTTTGCTGCAACACGGAAAGTTCCAGCATAATATACTGGAGATTGGTGCACCTGTGTATGAACTTCCAGCATATTATGCTAGAACTCAAACACACGGAAAGTTTCAGCATAATATACTGGAGATTGGAGCACTTGTGTATGAACTTCCAGCATATTATGCTAGACCAGTATATTATGTTGGAACTCCAGTATATTATGCTGGAATATTTTTCGAATTTTGAACAATGTTTTCGTTCAGATTTATCATTACATGAAAAGTGACTAAATTTCGATTACTTTTGAAACTGTGACTATTTTTCAATTACTACTTATAAATCTGGCTATTTTTGAATCTCGCCCATTTTTAAAAACAAATTTTAGCCCGGTGATCTAACGGGGGATAGAATTTAAAGGTGGCCTGAAAAAATGCCATAATGTGCAAATAAACCATCATAGGCCAAAAAAAGTTGTGGAAATCTTCCATACCTAGTTTACTTGACATAATTGGATCTATTATTATAGCCAGCAAAACAACTTTGGATCACCCAAAATTGAAGAAAATTGAAATGTTTGCAAACCTAACCATAATTCCTCCTTTTTTTTTTTGCAAAACTAACCACTACTCTTTATTTATTTGCAGTTGCCATCACAAGTGAAGATCAGTAAAGTGAGTTTCCAAAACATAAAGGGAACATCAAGAACTCAAGATGCAGTGTCACTTCTCTGCAGTAAAGGTGTACCTTGTGAGGGTATTGAAGTTGGAGACATTGATATAACTTACAGTGGAAAAGAAGGGCCAGCAAAATCAAGTTGTGAGAATATTAAGCCAAGTTTAAAAGGCAAACAAAATCCACCTGTTTGTACTGCCTCTGCTGCTTCCTCTTCTTAATTAAGCTTTATTCATTCTAATTAGAGTGTAATTTACTATTTTTGTTCATTTTGTTCTCCCACTTTTTTTGTACTTGTCCATAAAATAGGATGTGTACTTCTAAGGTTTACGAAATGAACTTGAAAAATAAAGTGAAAAAACAAAAATTATAATTGAATAAGAAAAGCGAGAGGGCTTAACAAATGGATTAATTTTTGTAGGACATTTTTCTTCTTTTTGTTGGCTATTTGTTAGGTAGATTGATGATTGGACTACAATTTGTTGAACATGTAATTGTTGAGTTCTTATTATAAACAGAGTTACCATCCAGAATTTTAAGTTTATGAATTTTGAATTTTATAAAAGAAAGGTTATTGATTTTTGGATAAATTATTTATATATGATGAGTAAATAATTTAACACAATACAGAATTTTAGCCAAAGTTATTGTGTTCTATCGAAGTTGAACCAGCGGCGGAGCCAATGAAGAAGTTATGGGTTCATCTGAACCCAGTAGCTTAGACTTAGGCTCCGCATATGTGTTCAAAATCTAACTAAATAAGTATAAAAGATGGAGTTTGAACCCGGTAAATTAGACACGATGTGATAGAACTTCGAATTTGAATCCATAAAGTTTAAATCTTAGATTCGTCTTTGTGTCGAACACGTACCTAGAACTCTAGCTCTCCCTAGTCGTAAGCGCGACTTAATTTCTCATATAGACATTGATTTTTTAAACGATCTGGTTACGTATAAGGTCAATAAAGTTAAATAACTCAACTACACCCATGTATTACGTAAAATAAAAACAGTTTGAACTGCTGAATTCAGTCCAAAAAAAACATAAGTAGGTTGTCAGTAACTCACCTTATGGCACTTCGTGAAGTTTTATTTTTTAAGCGGGTCGGGAGATAGATTTTTTCGTTTTTTTAAATGGATATCATGTGTATATCATGTAAGGTGAGTTACCGTTGTTACTATACTACGTGCAATTTTGCACATATGGCTGCTTATTTATGCTCTTTAGGATCGAATTTAGCATTTTCTGGCATTCTATATTTTCTATGGATATAGGCAAAGTCGAATTATTTTTTCCATTACAAAAGTTAGCTTATGACTTTGGTGCAATAAAATAAAAATCGGAAGAACATTTGTTAAATTACCCCAAATTATAAGAATTAAACTTTCTCTATGGGAATTGACAAGGTTAATAGTGTCACACCCCTTTTATTCCCCCAAAATGATAATATGTGTTATGGATGGTGGGTTAAAGAGTTTCTCCAATTAAAGTGACAAACTTGAATAGGGATTATTTTATTTACAGAGTCGTCACTTGGAATTGATTTTTTGGGTGTTCCAAGTCACCTTTTGTTTGAATCCCTAGTCAAAGGAAGAATTGACATTTTTATTATTGGTCTGCAAAACAAAGTCAGGGTAAGGAGTTCTGTTGACCGGGGAGAAGGTGTAAGGTATTCCCCGAGTCCCGTGGTTCTAGCACGGCCGCTTTATTAACTTCAACTTGGCTTGAATTAATTTTGGATAAACTGTAATTTATTGGTTTTCATGTTTTATCTATCCGCTTTTAATTATTAAAGTATGGAATTATCTTTGAAACGAATCACTTGTGTGAATCCGTTTTGTTTATTGTGCCAGAATCATATCTCGCGTACGTGTACACAATTAATAACATTTTATTATACTAAGAATGTTTTGCCCAAAGTTGCGCTAACGTATACTTCAATTTTAATTTTTGAAAATCATAACTATGTCATGCGAACGTGTACATAATCACAATAATTTATTTATTAATACGCGCCTAAAGAATACTAGCGATTATTAAGATTTATTTTTTTAATTATATCAATTTTATTGTAAGACTAAAGTTATGGAAGAATATTGTGAGAAATGTGGAGTAATTTAGTTATATGAGCTAGCTATAGGAGGACCCAATTAAACTTAAAGAAAGATCATTTCTCGTTATCATCCAAGAAGAAAGAAAGCAAATTCTCCTACCCACTTTATTGAAACAGTTTCATCTACAATTACTGTCAAGTCCAATTATCATTATTTTAAATCTAAACATGACCCATTAAAATGGCACTAAACCCTTTAATTTTAAACAAATCTTATTCAACTAATCTATTTAGCACTTAACTTTATACCTACAGAAGAAATCTAAAGCTATAAAAAGAGGAACAATTGTAACGAAGAAACCAGCGTAGCAAATCCTCACGTGAACTCCCATTTCCACATAAAGATACCAAGAACAATATTCAGCAATTTGAGCAAGAATCTCGTAACAACATCATCCGCAAACATTAACTCAAACATCATTCACATGATAATGAAGATAGAATTATAACATAATCACAGTAATATTTGATCCGACTAAAATAAACATTAAGAACATTAAAATAATGTATTTATGCCAGAACAAAAATAGTAGAACAAGAGATTTGACCTTTATTGCTAAAATTTTCAGCAGGTACAGTGAAGAAGAAGCTCACAAACAGTAAATCCTCAAGCGACGCTAGGAACTAGAAACTTGAATTGGAATCGGTAACCCCGGACGGACTTAGATCAACTGAGTTCGGACTGTGATTTCGGGCTGATTTTCACACTGATTTTGGAGGTTTGAGTGGTGGTGACAAGGTTGTTTAGCGGTGAGCTTAGAGGTTGGTCTCAAGTTGAAAACGGGGTTGTTTTAGTGAAGTTTTTCGCCTCGTTTCGCGGCTGGAACAGTGAAGTTTTATAGATATTATGTGATTGCCTTTTCATGGATTTTTTAGCTCGAATTAGTGGAGCTTATGAGCTGGTTTAAGGGGGTCATTTTCGTTGTCTTATTATTTTTTTTGGTGACGTTTTGGCTAGTTTTATAATAGAGTTGTATTTGCTGCATTTATTTTTTTTAGCAGAAAACAGGGGCTGGTTTGGGGTCTTTTTTGGATGGATTTCGGGGGTTCTGTCCGTTTTTTCTTGAATGAGGGACATGTGGGGGGTTGTGAGTGGGGGACCAATATGGGGGACAAGAAAAAGTGGAGTGGAATACCTCTTTGCTTGGAAACATTAAAAGTTTTCAGGCAAAGATAAAGTGAGCCGTGTGACTAAGTTTTGACCATATCGCTATTCAAAAGAGGAAGAAAAACAAAAGGTGCAACCGAGTCCTGGTTTTGGACAGCCTACATATCCCGGGTTATAAGGGAATCATGTCGCGTGTAGTTCAAGAAAAATGATGGAGTGATGAGTTCGAAAGTCGAGCTAGGTTCCGTCGAGGCTCCGGTCTGTGGCCCTGTTATTACATCAAAATCTAAAGGAACTAAACAAGCCTATCAGCTATAAGTTACAAGATTCCTATTTATAAGTCTTCTAAACCTTGATGCTTGCTAGCTGTAGGTACTAGTTCATTCTTCTACGGCTTCTTCTGAGCAAAACGAAAAATGTGAAGCTCGTAACTTCAGTCATGTTTTGAGCAGTCCATATCATTTCCATCTGCTTTTGTATTTGGATTCACTTTTTTCCTTTTCTTTTCTTTATTTTGGATTCAGACTTCTTCTTTTGTTCATATCGAACCTTGTGCCTTGAGTAAAACCTGCTCAGACATCACAACAAACAAACGAACAAAATTTTTCTGCCCCAATTTTCTTTAGGAAATATTTCGTGAGTTATTGTAATAAAATTCTAAACTACTTCTTTATTGAAAGCAAATAAATAAACAGTAATGGAGTACACTGAAAATGTCATGATGATTTTTTTTTCTTTTTCCTAAAAGAATGTCTCAACTAAGGATTTGTGTACCTTATGTTGGGAAAATGTGGTCAAAGAATGAGATACCCTATATTGGCAATGATACCAGGGAGTGGTGTATCCTGCATTTAAAATCAAATCAACTAGGGAGTGGTGTATCCTATGTTGGAGAACACAGCTAGGGATTGGTGTACCATATACTGGTAAGGAGATCAGGGATTGGTGTACCCTATGCTGGTAAGGAAATATAATCAGGGGATTGGTGCACCCTGTATTACTGAGAAGAAAAATGTAACCAGAGGTTGGCGCCCTGTATTATTGAAAAGAAAATGTAACCAGAGGTTGGCGCGCTATATTACTGAAAAGAAAATGTAACCAGGGGTTGGCCCTGTATTACTGAGAAAGAAATGTAACCAGGGGTTGGTGCCCTGTATTCTTGGAAAAGAGATGTAACCAGGGGTTGGCGCCCTGTATTACTGAAAAAGAAAAATGTAACCAGGGGTTAGCGCCCTGTATTACTGAAAAGGAAACGTAACCAAGGGTTTGCGCCCTGTATTACTGAAAAGGAAATGTAACCAGGGGTTAGCGCCCTATATTACTGAAAAGAAAATGTAACCAGGGGTTGGCACCCTGTATTACTGGGAAAGAAATGTAACCAAGGGTTGGTGCCCTATATTACTGGAAAAGAAATGTAACTAGGGGTTGGCGCCCTGTATTACTGAAAAGGAAAATGTAACCAGGGGTTGGCGCCCTGTATTAATGAAAAGGAAATGTGACCAGGGGTTTGCACCCTGCATTACTGAAAAGGAAATGTAACCAGGGGTTGGCGCCTTGTATTACTGAAAATAAATGCTGAATCCCCTTGGCGAAAAGGTTCTACCTGGGAACTACAAAAAGCAAACCTGGGCGAAGAGTACTTCTACTCGGAATATGAGATGGATCCCCCTAGGAGAAAAGTTTCTACCTGGGTTAAACTACATAAATAAACTGAGCGAAAAGTACCTCTACCTGGAACTATGAGCTGGATCCCCCTAGGCGAAAAAGGTTCTACCTGGGTTAAGCTACGTAAAACAATCTCGGCAAAGAGTACTTGTATTCGGAAACTATGAGCTGGATATCCCTAGGCGAAAAGGTTCTACCTGGGTTAAGCTACGTAAAACAAACTAAGCGAAGAGTATTTCTACCCGGAACTATGAGTTGGATCCCCCTAGGATAAAAGGTTCTACCTGGGTTAAGCTACGTAAAACAAACCTGAGCAAAGAGTACTTCTACCCGGAACTATGAGCTGGATCCCCCTAGGCGAAAATGTTCTACCTGGGTTAAGCTACCTAAAACAGCCTGAGCAAATAATACTTCTACCCGGAACTATGAGCTGGATCCTCCTAGGAGAAAAGGTTCTACCTGGGTTAAGCTACGGGGAAAAAAAACAGCCTGGGCGAAGAGCACTTCTACCTGGAACTATGAGTTGCATCACCCTAGGCGAAAAAGGTTCTACCTGGGTTAAGCTATGAAAACCAGCATGGGCGAAGAGTACTACTACCCGGAACTATGAGCTGGATCCCCCTAGGTGAAAAGGTTCTGCCTGGGTTAAGCTATGAAAATGAGAGGTATGGAGAGTAGTGATGCACGCTGAAGATTTTAAGGAGCTTACATTTGGTGACATTCGTCCTTTGAGAACCGCCATTCTGCACTGCTCTGTTCCTGCCTCAAACAAAGAAAATTTGTGAGTTTTTAAAGTGGTGGTCGGATTGTGGCCTTGATGCACTGAGGAGTTTGAGTTCACGGACACCCCGTTGTCGAAGAACTGATTCTATCAGAGTGGTACCGAGTTGCTCGGATACTTTGTATCATTTTCTGGAGACTTTGTCTTTTTGACGTCTCCCCTGGCTGTTTCATACCCGGATGTCCATGGTACCGTTAACCCTTGTATCTAAGGCAAAGCAATTTTTCTTTAAAGTCAAACTTAATTGTCTTGCACTCAGAACCAGTTTGTGTCTGTAGTGCTTATCAACTTTTCCCATGAAGCAAGTCTTGCTTAGGCGACCTTTCCAGTTTCTTTGAGACACTTTGTCCGCCTTATCAAAAGAGATCACAGATAGATTCCTGCCTTCGTCAATGTCGTATATGCTCCAAATTGTGCTCGGTATTACGGGAAAACTGTAGACAGTTTTGCAGCCATTTTTGCTTTGCTTTTGATGCAAGATTAGACCGAAATAGAATCTAAGAAAAATTATGGAAAATAATAGAAGAGAAATTGGAAGTGAAAAAGGAATTGTGTCTAAATAAAAGGTGTGCCTTTCGAGAAGAGAAATAAGGATACTTATCTGGAGATATGTGTCGACTTCAATGAATCATGACATGTATTTTGGACTGGATGCCTGATCAGTCTGAGATGTCTAATTCTCAAAATATGTCGCAAATGTTCATCTTGAAACTATCTTGGTTGTGCTAATGCCGGAGCATCGAAGACCCTCATTCGGCTAGTAGCGCCCTTTGAGGGTTTTCGCTAACTGACCTCTCTCATTTCTCTAATCACCGTTGCCTTTTGGTGCCCATCTGGTTTTCACCAATAAGACTCTTGCATTTATCTTCTCATTGTCGCCTTACAGTGCTCATACGGATTTTCACCGATAAGACTCTCTCATTTCTTCTTTTCTTTTCTTTTCTTTTCCTTTTTTTTTTGCAGAAGGTTGGCAAATGCCCCTGGCATGGGGACTTCAAGTATTCTCACAGATCGATCATAAAATCTATGGGAAAACTGTAAGATAAAAACAAACTTCTGCCCCAGTTTTGGAGTATTGGGAATATGAATTTTTGTTGCGATGGGACCGAACCCAGGGTAAGGCTGCCTACGTATCCTTTCGGAATCAGATCGTACGTAGTTCAATGACTCAAAAAATGTATTGTTTGACTTAAAAAATGGAGTACACAGGTTCCAAAAATGGAAAACAAGGAAGAAAAATACAGCTTAAAAGGGGTAACAAAAGGGTGACACTTGCTTGGAATAGCGAGCAATGGTAGCCTTCGTCATATCGATCTAAGAAAATCATGCGTGAAAGTTCCACAGTGGGTATATATCAGACATAATATCGTTTGACTGCATCTGCATTAATAGTCATGTCTGGTACCCGTCCTTCTTCATCTACCAAGTGCAAGGCCCCTTTTGGTAACACTTTCTTGATGATGTAGGGTCTTTTCCAGTTTGGGGCGAACTTTTCTTTAGCTTCTACTTGGTGTGGAAGAACGCATTTCAGAACGAGTTGGCCTACCTCGAAATGCCTTGGACGCACTTTCTTGTTGTAAGCGCGTGCCATTCTTTGCTGGTATAACTGGCCAAAGCACACTGCTACTAGCCATTTTTCATCAATCATCATTAGTTGTTCTAATCGGGTCTTTACCCATTCTGTATTTTCAATCTCTGACTCCACAATGATCCGAAGAGAGGGAATTTCGACTCCAGCCAGTATTACAACTTTTGTCCCATATACCAACAGATAAGGAGTTGCACCAACAGATGTGCGAGTAGTCGTGCGGTATCCCAAAAGAGCAAAAGGCAACTTTTCATGCCATTGTCTCGAACCTTGGATCATTTTCCTAAGAATTTTCTTGATGTTCTTGTTCGTTGCTTCAACGGCTCCATTGGCTTTTGGCCGGTAAGGGGTAGAATGGCGATGCATAATTTTAAATTGCTCGCATACCTCCTTCATCAAATGACTATTGAGATTGGCTGCATTGTCAGTGATAATGGTATTTGGGATACAAAAGCAGCAGATGATGTTGGAATGAACAAAGTCTACCACTGCTTTCTTGGTGACTGCTTTGAAAGTGACGGCCTCCACCCACTTGGTGAAGTAATCAATTACAACCAAAATGAATCTATGCCCATTTGAAGCCTTTGGCTCAATTGGCCCAATAACATCCATTCCCCAAGCAACAAAAGGCCAAGGAGAGGACATGGGATGCAACTCCGAAGGTGGAGTGAATCAGGTCACCATGAATCTGGCATTGGTGACACTTACGAACAAAACTGAAGCAATCTTGCTCCATTGTAAGCCAATAATACCTTGCCAGCAGAATCTTCTTTGCCAAAACATATCCATTCATGTGAGGTCCGCATACCCCCGAATGCACTTCACTCATGATCCGCTCAGCTTCTGTGGCATCTACGCATCTTAACAAGTTCAAATCTGGGGTCCTTTTGTACAAAATTTCCGCATTCAGGAAGAAACCGCTGGCGAGCCTCCTTATAGTTCTTTTTTGATCTCCCTTGGCATGCTTTGGGTATTCTCTCATTTTCAGGAATCGTTTTATGTCATGATACCATGGTTCACCATTTAGTTCTGTCTCAAATGTATTGCAGTAACCGTGTTGATTCCGAACTTGGATTTCTAGTGGATCGATATGGGTGTTTTCCCGGATAAGGGAGCATCGAGGCTAAAGTAGCCAAAGCATCGGCTAGCTCGTTGTGAAACCTGGGAATGTACCTGAACTCGATGGATTTGAATATTTTGCTCAAATCTTGTACACATTGTCTGTATGGAATAAGCTTGATGTATCGAGTCTCCCATTAACCTTGGGCTTGTTGGATAAACAAGTAAGAATCTCCCATAACCAATAGTTCATGCACATCCAGATCGAGGGCCATTTTCAAACCCATGATACATGCTTCATATTCTGCCGTATTATTGGTACAGAAGAACCAAAGCCGGGATATTGCAGAGTAATACTGTCCAATAGGTGAGATAAGGATTGCCCCGATCCCAACTCCTTTGATATTGACAGCTCCATCAAAATACATCTTTCATAGAGGGTTGTCGTCTGGAACTACTTTCTCTATTGAGTTGACCTCTTCGTCTGGGAAGTATGTGGTAAGTCACTTGTACTCATCATCAACTAGATTCTCTGCCAAATGATCGGCCAAAGCCTATGCTTTCATTGCAGTGCTAGTGACATAGACGATGTCAAACTCTGTGAGCAGGATTTGCCATTTTGCGAGCCTGCCGGTGGGCATTGGCTTTTGGAAGATATACTTCAGAGGATCCATTCTGGATATGAGGTAAGTAGTATAGGCCAAAAGATAATCTCTCAACTTCTGAGCGACCCAAGTCAAGGCACAACATGTTCTTTCTAAAAGGGTGTACTTAACCTCATAATTGGTGAACTTCTTGCTCAAATAATATATTGCTTGTTCCTTTTTGCCTATCGCATCATGTTGCCCCAGAACGCATCCAAAGGAATTATCCATCACCGATAGATATAAAAACAAAGGCCTACCAGGTTCAGGTGGGACCAGTACAGGGGTTTTGATAGATAATCTTTGATCCTGTCAAAAGCATTTTGGCAATCGTCCGTCCACTTGATTGCAGCATCCTTTTTCAGCAACTTAAAAATGGGCTCGCACGTGGTTGTGAGCTAAGCAATGAACCTACTAATGTAGTTCAACCTTCCGAGCAAACTCATGACCTCCTTTTTGTTCTTCGGGGGTGGCAGATCTCGAATGGATTTTATCTTAGATGGATCCAATTTGATGCCTCTCCGACTGACTATAAAATCAAGGAGTTTCACATTTGGCTGGATTGAGCTTAAGGTCATACCTTCGAAGCCGTTCGAAGAACTTTTTCAAATCATTCACGTGATCAGCCTGTGTCTTTGATTTATGATGACATCATCGACATATACTTCAATCTCTTTGTGCATCATGTCATGAAAAATAGTGGTCATGGCCCTCATGTAAGTTGCCCCTGCATTCTTTAAACCGAATGGCATGACCCTGTAGAAATAAGTACTCAACGGAGTGGTGAAAGCGCTCTTTTCTTCATCACCCTCATCTATTAGAATCTGGTGGTACCCAGCATAGCAATCCATGAACGACTGTATTTCATGCTTTGCGCAATTATCTACAAGAATATGGATGTTCGGCAAAGGAAAATTATCCTTCGGACTTGCTTTGTTCAGGTCTTTGTAGTCAACACAGACTCTAATTTTTCCATCTTTCTTTGGCACGGGCACAATATTTGCCACCCAGGTGGTGTATCGTACGGCTCTGATAACATTGGCGCTCAATTGCTTCATTATTTCCTCTTTGATTTTATCACTCATGTCCGTTTTAAATTTTTGTTGCTTCTGTTGGACTGGTGGAAAATTAGGATACGTGGGAAACTTATGAACCACTAAATCGGCACTTAAACCAGGCATATCATCATAAGACCAGGCAAACACATCTCTATACTCAAATAAAAGTTGAATCAAGGCATCTCTAGTTTTTTGTTCATTGTGAATCCTTATCTTTGTTTCTCTGACTTCTTCATGACCTCCGATATTAATTGGCTCAGTTTCATTGAGGTTGGGCCTAGGCTTGTTTTCAAATTGTTCCAACTCTCTTTTTATTTCATCAAAAACCTTATCTTTATCACATTCGACCTCTTGATGCATTATTTCGAAATTAGACAGCTTTTTGAGATCTGGGCGTGAATTCCGCATGCATGTCATGTTATTAAAGCCGGCATTAACAAAAACTGAATGGAAAAAAAATGGCAGGAATTAGGAAAAGGAAAAGATACAAAATACGAAACTGAACTGCATTTCATTGAATTTGAAAGGATAGAAGGGTTAACGTCAAAATAAAACAATCATACTAAGATATTTGGATTACAACCCTGAAAGTAACCCAAAGTACAAAAGAAAGAAGCTGCAAAAGTCAACTACCAAGACTCCTTCCTTGTGGGGAGAGGAGTTGCTTCCCAGTTATTGAGCATGGTTTCTGGGACAATTAGATGCATATCAGCACAAATAGTGCCTTCACCAGCCTGGATTATATTCACTTCAGAAAACATCTGCCTGAGGCCATGGCAAATTTCATCAATGTATGCATGCGCCGAGAAATTTTGACAATGTTTGAATCGTGGCTCGACAAAAGTTTAGAAAATATGAGCGATAGGTTGCTGCAATACCCACCCGTAATTTTTGCGATGCTTGTCTTTGTCTTTGTCCACTTGTGTTGGCCTGAAGCCTAAACCAAAAGTACCCATGTTACTGAACAGAGAAATGGGTTCTGAAATTCCTTGCAATGATGCCCGCAAGCCTTTTCTTGGCTCATAACCTTGTCTCATCATAAGTTCAGCCACCATTACAGATGTGGCGGAGAGATGAGGATGCAGAATGGGCTTTCCTTCCTAAACATGGTCCACAACAACCACTTCGAAAGCCTGATAGACAATAGACTCGCATCCTTCCTTGGCCTCAATACATGGGATTAACTGGTCTTTATAAATGGATGAATCGTCTTCTTCGTGAACAATAATTTCTTGCATGTCGTGCTCGAATTTGAGCATCTGATGCAAGGTGGATGGCACAGCTCGGGCCGTATGGATCCATGGCCTTCCAAGAAGAAAGCTATAAGAAGTTTCCATGTCCACTACTTGGAAGATAATTTCAAAATCAACAGGCCTAATCGTCATGGTGAGGTTGATCTCCCCAATGGTATCTCTCGCTGAGCCATCAAAAGCCCGGATGCGAACATTGCTGGGTCAGATCCTGTCTATATTGATCTTCATACTTTGCAAGGTAGAGAGGGGGCATACATCTACACTCGAGCCTCCATCAACCATGACTCGCTTCACATAATTCCCCTCACATTTGACAATCAAGTGCAAAACCCTATTATGACCGGATCCCTCCTCAGGAAGTTCATCATCAGTAAAGGAAATTTTGTTCACCTCAAAAATTCTATTGGCCATCTTCTCTAACTGATTCACGGTGGTATTCTCTGAGACATGTGCCTCGTTCATGATTTTGATTAGTACACGGGCATGCTCTCCTGAGTGTATGAGCATAGATAACAGAGACATTTGGGCAGGAGTCTTTCTTAGCTGGTCAATGATTGAGTAATCCTGAACTTTCATCTTTTTCAAAAACTCCTCCGCTTCTTATTCAGTGACCGGTTTCTTTATTGGAATTTGACCTTCTCTGATTTGCTTATCCTTCCTCAACTCTTCTGGAGAGTAACACCTCCCTGATCGAGTTAAACCTCCAGTTTCCCCCACTTCTTCTATGATTTCCTTGCCTTTGTAGGTTACTACAGTTTTGTTGTAGTTCCAAGGGATGGTTTTAGTATTTGTTACATGGGGTTGTGTGGCAGGATGGATTATGATCGGTTCTATTATACCTGTCATATCGCCCTGATTTTGCTTTGTGATGGGGTGACCTCTAAGGACATATAACTTTGGGTTTGGAACATTGGAGCGAACTTCCAACCTCGAGATTTTTGGAACAAATAAAGTTGCCCTCTCTGAGCTCTGGGCACCTTTCACAATAAACGGTGCATCTAGGCTTGGACTTACTTCCAGTTCGGTTCCCTCTTGAATCGTTACCACTGTCATTTTTGCTCGACCAACCGACTTGTATTCATGACCTCGGCCAATCATTCCCACAAAATGAACATCATTGTGTACTGGCAACGGGTTATTAGTCACATTAGGAGGGTCCTCGCCATTCGTGACTACAATCAATGTTTCACATCTAGCATTTGCTTGAAATCCGTGTGAATCGGGATGAATTTGGTGGGGAGTGATGGGTCCAATCACGCCCATCTGCTTCAACTTCTGGAACAGACTAGAGTATGATTCATCCAATGGAGTAAATATTTCCACCGGCCTCTGCTCTCGACCATAATCCTGCCTAGGATGAGTATTATAGGGTGCCCGAAAATTTTGCTGCTGAGGTCGGGGGAATCTTGGAGTTGGTGCCCGTACCTGTTGATTGGGAGGACGAGCATATGATTGAGCATTAAACACTGTATATTTTGGCGGTCCCATAGAGTAACGAGGAATTGGCGGGGCATAGTAATGTTGAGGGTAGCTGGATTTCCCCTGCTAAACTTGCACATAAGGGTGCGATGCCCCTCTTTGAACTTCCCTGGATCCCGAAGTCATCATGGACCCTTCATCTCTCTTCTTTCTTTTTGCCAAACTTCCCGACCCATTTTGGATAGCTTGGGTGGTGGCTTTGAGAGTATCTTGACTTACAATTCTGCCAGTCTTGAGGCCCTTTTCGACCATTTCTCCTACTTTGATCGCTTTCGCAAAAGGTCTACCCATTGCGGACATCATATTCTGAAAGTAATCATGCTCTTGGGCCTCCAAAAAAACAGTGATCAACTCATGGTTATCCATGGGTGGCTTAACTCTAGCTATTTTCTCCCTCAACTTGATTTCATACTCCCTAAAGCTTTCAGTAGGCTTTTTCTTCATATTGGACAGGGAATTGCAATCCGGCGCAATATCTATGTTGTATTGAAATTGTTTGACGAAGGCTTGGGCCATGTCGTCCTAGACATGCCAGTGAGAGATATCTTGGTCAATGAACCATTGGAGGCTACCCCCACAAGACTTTCCCCAAAATAAGCCATTAGTAATTCTTCTTTTCTACCTGCACCCCTCAGTTGGTTGCAGTACCTTTTCAAATGGGCGATAGGGTCGCCGTGTACATCATACTTCTCGAATTTTGGGGTCTTGAACCCTGGTGGCAAATGGATGTAAGGGAACATGCATAGATCACTGAACGAAACACTTTTGTGACCCTCTCCTAGTCCCTGTATGTTCTTTATGTTCTATTCAAGACTTTTCATTTTCCTGGCCATCTCATCCGGCTCAACCGTCTTGGCAGGTTTTTCATTTTCCACTGGTGACTCGTACTGAGGAGTCTGATTACATGGATCCGAGACCCCGAAAGCCATATTTGGAGAGTAGTATTGGCCATCATAAGCATGAGATGGTGGGTCGTTGATTGGCCTCGTCACAGGAGGTGGAGGCAGGATTATGTATGTCGGTGCGCCAGACACGACTAGAGGAGTGTTCCTGACCGGTGCGACTGGAGGTCGCACATTAGAGGTACCAGGAGCAACGTGGAGGCTGTAATTTGGCACATACCCTAGTGGTAGAATGTGGTCGCTCGTTGCATGGAGCGGTGGTTGAGTAGCCAGGGGTACGGTGGAAGTTCCCTTTGAGGGACCCCGGGGTGGAGGTTGACCAGACACTCAAGCTTGATATACATCAGACAATTGTTGTCTAAATTTTCTTATTTCCTCTGACTCTTGTTCAACTGATTGACCCTAGGGGTCGTCACTTATCAGCTCGATCTTATCATCGTTGGCCATTACTACTGCTCCCTTAGATCTAGTGAAGTAATGGTGTGTTGCCAGTTTCACCACAAACCAACCACCTTAAGCTTACTTTATAAGAGACAACAAACGTGTTAGGGTTAAGCATTTTATAGATATGAATCACACATAATGTGTCGTGCTCCTATCATTGTGACTATTTCTAACATGCTTTAGGAAGCTTCATGTTTCATTCCGGCTTATGAGGTAGCTTCTTATTGACGCTCTTATTTTCTTCTTCTTCTTCTTCTTCTTCTTCTTCTTCTTCTTCTTTTATTTTTCACTTACGCCTCATTTTGATCCCTCATCTTAGAATCATTGGGAAACAATATTGATCGAACTTTTTGTGGGTTGCCTACGTATCATGTCGCCGCATGAATCAGATCATTACGTAGTTCAGGGGAAAATAATAACAATTTTGATTTTTTTTATTTATTATTATTATTATTATTCAAATTGACTCTAAAGGCATAAATATGACTGAAAATGCGACAAATATAAAATTACAAATACAACAAATGAAAAATGAAACTAAAAACTAATTGACTGCACTAAAACTTTAGTCTTCAATGACATTCTTTCTTAAACTGGTATCATCAATGGTCTGCATCCCTTGGCCTCCACTCTCCCCCCCCCCCAACATCTCGTACAAATTCTGAAACACTCCCGGTAATTGTGGAACGAGGGCACGTGCCTGTTGACCAACTTTTTCATTTGTTAGATGACGATGATCGTCATGAATATATGCTGCTTTCTCTGCCAATTGAAGTACTTGCTCTCTAGCTTGCCCCATATTCACGTGACAATTCTGCAACCATATCTGGGTAGTGTTGAGGGCGTTACCCATCTCAGTCTCGCATCCCTCGTATTCTTCAATACGGCGGTTTAGCACAGATCTCTCAATCATCCACTGACGCCGCTCTTCCTCAAAATCTGCATGTTGATGACCTCCCTTATGCCTTTTTATTTCTTCTAATTGTGCAAGAAACTGACCCTTTGAGCGTATCCAATGGGCCCTTTCTCTTTCAAACTGCTCTTTCTGATGATCAAACTCCAATTGTTATTGGTGCGCATCCTTTTCAATGATACTCAAGTCTTCTTGCAGCTTATGCATTTCAGTATTTTTATTTGCCTCAACTCTTCTAACTAAACCAATAGTGCTTGCCAATTCTTTTTCTAAGCGGGCCGCCTCATTTTTAGCATGCTTTAGATCTTTATCCATGCCCCGTAAGGCCGATTGATAATCTTTCTCAATATTTAAACGAATCTGAGCGACTCCGGCTTGCAGTTGGGCTTGTTGTTTATATATGGTCATCCGGGAATGCACCAATTCCTCTTTTAACCTTTCTATAGCTCTTTGATCATTTCTCCTCCTGTTAGATCCTTCAGGCCTATCTCTAAGCGACGAAGGGTCATGAAACCAGGTAATATATTCAGGGATCACCTCTCCATGATCTCGGTCTTCTACCATATCATTCAACTCCGAGACTTTACTTGCATACCAAATATTTATAATTTCTTCTTCGTCATGAGGTTGATCTTTACCAAAATCATAACAGAACTTGCTCATATCTCGTGTTGGTGGCACCTCCTGTAGTCGTGCAAATTGGCGCATTACCCGAAGTGGAGTATAAGACTGAACACCATCCAATCCTATGAGTACCAAATAAGAATGGTATGCTGACTCACAAATGACCTCTTTAGAGGAGAACCAATCGTAGTTCCAAGTGATCCGTTTGGCAGATAGAGTAAGAAGTAGTTCTTTCCAGGCGTCAATCCCCTCTGGTAAGTCACATTCGTCAATTCTTTTCTGGTGATCATAAGTATGATTGGTCTATAGCTCACTAAAATTAGTGATCATAGGATGACGATAGAAATTCTCCAAAAACCATATCTGTAACAAAATGTTGCAACCATCAAAGTTTCGCCCCATTTTACATCTAGTTAAAGCACGAAAAATGCAAAAAAGAATCATAGGGACCAAAGTATAATCACCCCCTTCTGAGGTCAGAGCCTCAACTACACCTGCCAAGCGGATGTCAATGCGTCCCTCTCTTTCCGGAAAAACTACACGCCCCAAAAAAGTGACCATAAATGCAAACCTTCTATGTACCTTCCATGTTTCCTTATCTTCCTTTGATTTTAATTTTCCCACATTCCTTTCGAAATTGCATTCTAGACCATACAACTTAAATAAAAAGCCCAACTTAACCCATTTGCCTCCTAGACCTTCATATTGTCTGTAATTTATGTTCAAAAGCTTCAGAAACCTACCCTCGTTCACATTTGTTTTGGTACTATGGGCCTCTGGCGGCGAAGATTGCGGCCCCACCTCTGGAAATGGACGATTTCCTCCAAGGTCGGAGTTATTTCACCGTCGGTAAAACGGAACACATTATTTTCAGGATCCCAGTACGGAATCAAAGCTTCAATCACATCCCTCCTGGCCTTTATCATAATCATGTGAACCAAATATCCCAAGTATTTATTTATCTAGTTTCACTCATATTCCTTAAAGTCTCTCCACCAATCCCACAACAACTGTGGTATCTGATCGACAATCAGAAAATCTGGTATCCCTTCTGATCTGGGCCTCTTTCCAGACTTACCTCTTTCCCCACTCATGGTATACCTGTCTACCCAGACACGGGGTTAGGCTTTGATCAAACATATTATTGACACACAAAAATTCTGATTTCTCGGGTTTTGACTCTATAAAAGAATATAAATAAATAAATAAAAGCTAAACTTTGGGACTATAAAAAAAAATATTTTGGATTTAGTATTTTTTTTGTTTTGATTTTCTAAGGAAAAAATTGTAAATAGGGAATTAAGGAAAAGGAAAATATTTTTGAATTTTTTTTTTTTTTGAAAATTGGAGCCGGAACCGATGAGGTTTGCCTACGTATCTCACATCCGGTGAGAATCAGACCCGCGTAGTTCGGTCAAAACCGACTATTTTTTTTTTATGAAAATTAATCTTTAAAAATCATATGCACCAGTCCACATCATTTTTTTCTCTATTCATTCAACTGATTTATGCTGAAGTCGGTCGACATGCAAGCCTCCCAAATAATGCAACATGTAGCACATAACATGACATAATGGTCTCAATAAGGTATCTGTCCTAAAACATAACTCAGCCCCTGCGTCGAGCGATGCTAAGTCAAATGCACTTGATGCAAATAAAGCGTAGCCTAATAGGGATATTCATTGTTTGTGGCTTGTTCTTCTAAGTTTGTAAATCCTAAAGGAGATGGTATCTAGACCTGGCTTACCCGGGCGGATAACCCGAGCCGAGGATCGTCAAGCGTCACCAGTAGTAGAACAACACTGACTAGCTAACGATTCTCCCGCCTAAACACGTGTGACTAAATCCTTCACCATAAGCTGGTAGGCTAACCGGCTTTATCTCAAGACAGAAATTTTGTGATGCTGGTAGGCAAACACAACATAACTAATTATCAGAAGACTCAGAGGAATGCGAGAGAAAATACAATTTATATGTACAGTTCAACAATATCAAAACGGTAAAAACTCGACAAGTAACACATTAGGCCCAAATAAATCACAATATATACAAAAGATAATAAAGCCAAATAAAGTTAATGTACAAGTTCGAATTCTTAAAGGTCCTCAGCAGAGTCGCCAGAGCTGTCACACCCCTTTTATGCCCCCCAAAACGATAATGTGTGTTATGGATGGTCGGTTAAAGAGTTTCTCTAATTAAAGTGACAAACTTGAATAGGGATTATTTTATTTACAGAGTCGCCACTTGGAATTGATTTTTTGGGTGTTCCAAGTCACCTTTTGTTTGAATCCCTAGTCAAAGGAAGATTTGACTTTTTTATTATTAGTCTGCAAAACAAAGTCAGGGTAAGGAGTTCTGTTGACCGGGGAGAAGGTGTAAGGCATTCCCCGAGTCCCGTGGTTCTAGCACGGCCGTTTTATTGACTACAACTTGGGTTGAATTCATTTTGGATAAACTCTAATTTATTGATTTCCATGTTTTATCTATCCGCTTTTAATTATTAAAATATGGAATTATCTTTGAAACAAATCACTTGTGTGAATCCGTTTTATTTATTGTGCCAAAATCATGTCTCGCGTACGTGTACACAATTAATAATATTTTATTATACTAAGATTGTTTTGCCCAAAGTTGCGCTAACACATACTTCAATTTTAATTTTTGAAAATCATAGTTATGTCATGCGAACGTGTACATAATTACAATAATTTATTTACTAATACGCTCCTAAAGAATACTAGCGATTATTAAGATTTATTTTTTTAATTACATCAATTTTATTGTAAGACTAAAGTTATCGAAGAATATTGTGAGAAATGTGAAGTAATTTAGTTATATGAGCTAGCTATAGGTAGACTCAATTAAACTTAAAGAAAGATCATTTCTCGTTATCATCCAAGAAGAAAGAAAGCAAATTCTCCTACTCACTTTATTGAAACAGTTTCATCTATAATTACTGTCAAGTCCAATTATCATTGTTTTAAGTCTAAACATGACCCATTAATATGGCACTAAACCCTTTAATTTTAAATAAATCTTATTCAACTAATCTATTTAGCACTTAACTTTATACCTATAGAAGAAATCTAAAGCTATAAAAAGAGGAACAATTATAACGAAGAAACCAGCGTAGCAAATCCTTGCGTGAACTCTCATTTCCATATAAAGATACCAAGAACAATATTCAGCAATTTGAGCAAGAATCTCGTAACAACATCATCCGCAAACATTAACTCAAACATCATTCACATGATAATGAAGATAGAATTATAACATAATCGCAGTAATATTTGATCCGGCTAAAATAAACATTAAGAACATTAAAATAATGTATTTATGCCTTAACAAAAATAGTAGAACAAGAGATTTGACCTTTATTGCTAAAATTTCCAGCAGGTACAGTGAAGAAGAAGCTCACAAACAGTAATCCTCAAGCGACGCTAGGAACTAAAAACTTGAATCAGAATCGGCAACCCCGGACGAACTTAGATCAACTGAGTTCGGGTTGTGGTTTCGGGCTGATTTTCACACTGATTTTGGAGGTTTGAGTGGTGGTGACAAGGTTGTTAGCGGTGAGCTTAGAGGTTGGTCTCAAGTTGAAAACGGAGTTGTTTTAGTGAAGTTTTTCGCCTCGTTTCGCGGCTGGAACAGTGAAGTTTTATAGATATTATGTGACTGCCTTTTCATGGAGTTTTTAGCTCGAATTAGTGGAGCTTATGAGCTGGTTTAAGGGGGTCATTTTCGTTGTCTTTTTTTTTTGGTGACGTTTTGGCTAGTTTTATAGAGTTGTTTTTGCTGCATTTGTTTTTTTTAGCAGAAAATAGGGGCTGGTTTGGAGTCTTTTTTGAATGGATTTCGGGGGTTCTGTCCGTTTTTCTTGAATGAGGGACATGTGGGGGGTTGTGAGTGGGGGGCCAACATGGGGGACAAGGGAAAGTGGAGTGGAATAAAGAGTGGGGGGGACAAGCATGAGGGAAAATATGGGAGACAAGAGAAAGTGGAGTGAGGACAAAGAGTGGGGATACGCGTGGGAAGATGGGAGCGGAAAATATTCAAGTACGGTAAAAAATTAGGTGCTCACAAATAGCATCTTTCTTTTTGGCTAAAAGTGCTTTTGGCCAAAAATTGAGGTGTTTGACCAAACTTTTAGATGAAAAAAAAGTGTTTTTTTTAGGAGAAGCAGAAGCAGTTTTTGGGAAGCAGAAAAAAATAGCTTCTCTAAAAATGCACTTTTTTGAGAAGAACTTTTGAGAAAAATATACTTAAAAACAGTTTTCAAAAGCTTGGTCAAACACTAATTAATGCTCAAAAGTATTTTTTAAATTAATTATTCAAACACAATTTGTTTCTCACCAAAAGCACTTTTTGAAAAGTACTTTTAAGAAAAAAAACTTTTTAAAATAAGCTGATTTTAGAAACTTGATCAAACAGACTATAAGAGTTGTTAATAGGGAAAAGAACATAACTGGGCAGTATTTTGAAAACTTTTACAGGATCTTAGCATAATTACTTATTAACATTTTTGGCATTTATATATTTGCACATATAACATAATTCAATTGGAAGGAAGTCACACGTTTCCTTACGCATTTAATAGCCTTTTATTGCTAATTTAATACTCAACAGATGATTTTTATCTTTTTCTTCTAAAATGATTTTGTCATAAATGATGATTTTATTGGTACTTTCCCTCTCTACCTATTATGGTGGTTATACACATTTTATCATTTGTATAAATGATTTTTTTATTTATAAACGAGAATGTTTGGATAATAATGCATACTTGGATAAATAACTAATAAATAACTACTCCTATTATATACGTTATATATAACTGGTATAATGAATAATTATTTAATAAATATATTATGAAGTATATTTAAATATTATTTTATATAATATTATGATATTTTGATATACATATACATAATTATTTTATCAATGCCATGAATATATACGATATATATTTGGAGTATTTTAAATTGTATTGCTCAAAATGTATCATATATTTATTTTATGAATATTGTATATTCAGAGTACATGATAGTTGTATAATTTCATAGAGTTTAATATTATTATTATATATAATATATATATAAATGTTAATGATATAATGTATATTCATTTGTGTTTATTTGTGCAGTTTATTTAGAAAAAATGCAGATTTACTTATGTTAATAAATGTAAATACTAAAAGTGATAGAGTTATCATGAAAGAGGATGGGGAATAAATTGACAAGAATCTAAAGTCACCCCTTAATTTGAGGGCTAGTATTTATTAGTTTCTAAACCTGATAACTATTGCACGTGCGCATCTTGTGCTACAATTGTTATTAAATCTGCTATTTTTAAAACAAATCAAAAGCATTTTTATTTATTAAATAAATTCTTAATTAGTGCTCTACAACGTAAAAATCCCTTGTCAATACCCTTCACGAAATGAGATGGTGATGCATAATTATGAATTTATGATCATGACATAGCTAGCTCCTAAGCATTGAATTGAAGTCAATTATATAATTATCTCTCTTTCAATCTCAGCATTGTCAAGTGTAAAATTATGCATTTTCATCGTTGGCGGATCTAGACTAGACACAACGAGTTTAAGCTAATTCATAAGCGAGCTTTGATACAAAAGTTTTTTGAATTATAATTAGATCATCTAAAAGACAATTACATGTAACGAGGAGACAAAGAAACACATAGGGAAGGTCTTAAGCAGAAACATGCTTGTCAATAATTGAAAGGAAAAAAAAATCACACTATGCATTGTATCACATTAGTTAATCACAATTACATGATATATTGAAGTAAAGATACACATTACTTAGCAATGGTTAAATGATTGAACTGTAGGTAAAAAAACATATTATGTATTTCATTGATTTGGTGTAAACACCAAGTGTCGGTAAGTTTTTTCACCTGAAAAGCTCATCATCTCCTCCCTTTTTCTTAGCAGCCAAAAGAGACTAGCGATTACTTGTCATTTGGTTCGGAACATTACAATCCTGGGATATAATCCCACATCAATATGGGATAGCTAATGCCACAATTTTGGTAAAAATTATACCGATATTAGTATCCTAATCCCAGTAACCAAACGACCCTGTCACAAGTTAGCACCATCGATCCAATTTGTTCAAACCAATGTCTACTTTCGGGTTTCCTGCTCAGCTAACTAGCAAACAACCGTAACACACCAGAAATCAACAACAACAACAACAAAAACAAAACCAGTGCAATCCACTAGTGGGATCTGGGAAGGGTAGAGTATACACACACCTTTTCCCTACCTTAAGAAGGTAGAAAGGTTGTTTCCGGAAAATCCTCGGCTCAGGAAAGATAGAGAGGAAGGAGTAATAGCAAGCAACAACACCAGTAAACCAAACAGAAAAACATACCAGAAATCAATAAAAAGCAAAAAGCTAGAAATGGAACTTTATTGCTGGACTGAATGCAAATTGCAATTTCTTGTTTACCACAAATGTTATAGCTTGATGATGTAAAAGAATGTACAGAACAAGCAAATGGTCAAGGAAAGAAATCTTGAGATGTTTTCAAGTTCCGCCGTTGCAGTAGTGCACACCATTACTAATAGCGCCATTAACATTGTGCTTCATGTTTGCTTGATTCAAGCCCCATATGCGAATAGTCCGATCATCACTTGCTGATGCTAGCATATGAGGATTTGCCGGGTTCCAACTAACACAGTTGACAGTACCAGAATGTCCAGCCAACGTTGCGAGGAGTGCTTGTGAGCATTTGTGCCATATATATACCTGAATGTATTAGATCAAGATCAAACTCTCTCTCACGGATATACCTGAAATTGTATTAGTACAAGATCCAGTATATCGCAAAGTATTTCTGGGTTCTTTGCCCAGTAATTGGGAACGGACAAAAAGAACCTTTTTACTGGTACATGTTTACATATCCTATCGTAAATTTTAAAGGAACAATGGATTCCACAAATATTACATTTCAAGCACAACAAATAATAGTTCACATTACACTCCTTTTTTTCTTCAAACTTAGAATTCTAAAAATATGAGCTTGGATTCTCCAAATCAGCGATTTATATTTATAGGAGTACCTGTCTCAACTGTTATTGACAGTTGCGTTCTAATGCACAAACTTGAATCTATATATCCACAAAAATAAGAGTAACTTATGGCCGCAGCATGTTAACTGGTGGCAAGTAATTGAGAGTACTTCGTACTCCAAGCTATAGCTGAGAAATTCATCACGAAATTCAGATTTCTTTTTACCAGTATAGCCTATGGATGAAGCTTCGCACACACGCAAGGATTTCTGACTTCACAATAACTTTAAGTATGAAGACATTTCTCTTATGTTCATGATAATCGTACAGACAGACAATTCTGTTGATAGTAGAATTGTCGAAATACTTGAATGTGAAAATAGGCATGAAAATCATAATTTTAAAAAAAAAATCAGCTTCTAAATCAACAAGAGAAGTACCTGTGAATCCTCACTCCCACTGGCAATGAAAGATTGATCTAATCCGCCAAAGCAAGACCGTACAACGAAGCGAAAACGTTTATGCCCCTTGTATTTGGCTACGAGTTTTACACTTCCCTCTATATACCAAAGATGAATTTCTTGGTTCCAAAGACTTACCAATACATATCTATTGTCTGCGGACAATTCAAATGATGTTATTGTTTGATCCTCCTGAATTATTCGCTCTGCTTTTGATTCCAATCCAAATAATAGTATCATATTGTCTTTACAAACAGAGACCATGTGTTTCCCGTCACTAGTAATCCCCAAATCTGCTATCCTACTAATCCGATGGCCTTTCCAACACTCCAACTCTTTCCCTTCAAGATCCCACATGCTAATGCTTTTGTCAGTAAAACCGCAAAATATCCTTTTGCCATCAGGAGCCCATCCACATGAGACCAAACCAACACCGTTTTTCCGGTAAATACGTATACATTCTCCGGAGTCGACATCCCACCGTCTAACAAACTCCTCTACTCCACAAGTGAGAAGCTGACGGTCATCAGGGCCCCACGACATATAGGACACAGGTTTGTGGTGACCATAAAACCGGTGCTTCAGGCAGAAATTCCCGTCCAACTTCACCTGCATAAAGGCAAACAATTGAGAGGTGGAACTTAAATCTTCCTTATAATTCTATCATAAAAATTCAGAATTTCAGTTTCAACAGCTCTCTATCCCCACATTCAGGTTCTCAGACTTTTCACTTTCGGTGCCACACCCGTGTCGACATTGACGTGGTGTGGGTGTGGGGGTTCGTACCGGATCTGATCAACTGATTTTGGGTATTTTGACCAAAATCGACGGAGAAATTCGGGCAGATACAATGATTTCTGAAATCAAAATAAAAGCTAGAGCAAAATCAAAGAAAATGGAATATCTTGTATAGAGAAATTTCTACATCAGTCCTTTTCCTTTTATCTCCTTCTCGAATATCCTCTTGGTCAATATTTTCTCCTTCTCGGAATAGATTGTAAGTTTTCCACATAATGTCTCATAATTTAGACTTATTATTATAACTCTATTTTTAGATATTTGAATTATTTTTAGCCGGATCCCCGCACTTGTATCCATACATAGATCCATACCCCCAAAGCTTAAAATTTAAATCGTGAATCTTGCGACCTCTAGATCTGCACCCGTATTGGACACCTACACCCGAGTCGAAGCAACTTAACCTTCCCCAGGGAACTCATCTGTTTTAGATCTTTTACCAAACATCATATGCACCTATAATAGAATTCTGAAGGTTTGCACATTGTATACCATATCAAGCCTCCCTGATTGGAAAGCCTATCCCATTTGGAAATTATTTCTGGGATGAAAATAGTTCTTTAAATCCCTTACAAGGCTTTAACTCAAAACAAATCCTCCATAACTAGAAATTTTGTTTATTTATATAGTTGCTCCGTCTCCACCACCTACAACATAAAATACTAGAGCTATCTGAAGCTAGCTAGCTTCAGAGCACAAGCTGTCCAGTGCAAGACGTAGCTTCCACCATTGATTCAGAAAGGAATTAGGAAAGATAGCAAGTGCGACGATGAAAAGGAAAGAAGATGGCACTATCTGAATTCCAGATAGGAGGAAGAGCGACGACAACAACAACAATACACCCAGTGGAGTCCCACAAGGAGGAGCTACTTTCTATATTTGTTTATCAGTTATAAAAACTAAAGGACACTTTACTATCGTACTAAAGATATGTAAGGGGAAACTACAAAGATTCCTCATTCGTGGCACTACATCGGACAATGAAGCAAAAACAGTGCTGCTTTCCTCCTAAATTAGTAGATAAAGCAAAAAAGAGAAAGGTCATGCAAGAGAATGACGGCGTCAAATGCAAAAAGAGAGAAGTAATTCAACGGAAAGAAGTGATATTAAACGAGAATTAATAGAGGATTAAACAAGCAATAATCAAGAAGACCTTTGACGAAGCAATAATCGATTGAGAAATATTTCACAGCACTTAAACTTACCTCCCATATAATCACCGAACAATCAGCAGATGATGAGGCTAAGTACTTCCCATTATGAGAAAACTGCAAAAACCAGACTTCATCTTTGTGTTCTTGTAATATCTGGTGTATTACGAGTAACAGATAAAAGATTAGAGCACAACGTAATTGACAAAGCCTTCTCTTTTTCTTTTTTCTTTTATTATTTAACAATTCATTCAAACCCTTCTGCCAATCTTTTTTTTGATAAGAAAAAAAAAAAGATTGGTAGAAGGGTACCAATCATAGTCAAGTCAATTTGGATATCCATTGTTAAAAGAAGGAAAACCCTACATAACAACAACATACCCAGTATGTGGGAATTTTCACAGTGTGGGGTTTGGGGAGGGTAATGTGTACACAAACCTTACCCTTACGTTGTGGAAGTAGAAAGGTTGTTTCCAATAAACTCTCGGCTCAAGAAAAGAAATTCTTAGCAAGTTTGAAAAAGAAAGATAATAGTGAAGAAGCCATGTTGAAAATAATGAAAAAAAGAACAATAACAACGGCAAAATAACAAAGCACTAAGAAAACCGACACAGGAGAAACAACGGGTAGTAATAGAAATCGAAGGCTAAGATAAACGAGAATGATAATAATAATAATACTGATATGAAAAACACAGAACAGATACGGTGTCCCAAACTCGACTATCTATTAGCTTTCTACTCTAATCATCGACCTCCATATCCTTCTATCTAGGGTCATGTCCTCGGTAAGTTGAAGATATGTCATGTCATGTCTAATCACTTCTCCACAATACTTTTTCGGCCTAACTCTACCTCTCCATAGACCCACAATAGCCAACCTCTCATACCTACTCACTAGAGCATCTGTGCATCTCCTCTTCACATGCCTGAACTATCTCAGTCTCGCTTCCCTATCTTGTCAATCAGGGAGTCCACTCTCACCTTGTCCTGAATATCTTCATTCCTAATCATATCTCTCCTAGTATGTTAGCACATCTATCTCAACATCCTCATTTCCGTATATGAAAAATATATGCAATCAAGTACAAGGACCAGTGGCGGAGCCACATGGCTTTAAGGGGTGTCAATCGACACTCCTTCGCCAAAAAATTACACTGTTCTGATAGGTAAAAGTAATTTTTATGTATACATACTATGTGTTGAATACTCTTGACTTCTTCGTGTATTAACTTTTTAAAATTTTGACACCCCTTAGGGATAATCCTGGCTCCGCTACTGACAAGGACACTACTAGAAAAACTCAAACCAAGTTGTCACACGTGAAGAAATTTTCTGCATTATTTCAAAGATGGAGGAAATACATGTGCATACAACTTTCTTTTGATATTAACGGAAGAATCGATAATCCACTTTGGCAAGTCTTGTAAATTTAGAACTTCTAATAGATGGATACATGTGCATACAACTTTCTTTTGATATTAACGGAAGAATCGATAATCCACTTTGGCAAGTCTTGTAAATTTAGAACTTCTAATAGATGGTCAAAAATGAGCAAAATAAGTGTAAGAAAATGTAAAATGAATAACATGCCTAGGTAGAGGACAACAAAATCTTAATGACAAAAAGAGACAAACGAGAAGGAATAAGAGGAAGAAGCGTGTACTTTTTCAATTCAATTCCCATGATCCTAAAACCTTACTACCCCAAACTGTTACAACGATCTCAATCCTAAAGAAAGCACTATATCAAGATAAAATTTGAGGACCTCGAAACCTTATGCTCATGATTTTGAGAGTATTTAATAGAAAATGACTAGCTTTTATTCTATAACACAAAACAAGCTATTAAATAGTTTTCATCCATAGACGACGTACACATACATTTCTTGTTTACTATTAGAATCTTAGGATTTCACATTCCCCCCTCCCCTCTCTCAAGGAAAACAAAAAACGCACAAATTCCAGCAAAGGCAAGGAGGGATATTACATTATTAAATAAGAAATATAGGAATATCATAGGGAAGGTAGTAATATGTCTAGACTTCTATGACAGCCACCAAAAAGAGATATAGAGTAGTAAAAACTTGATACTCCCTCCGTCCCAATTTATGAGGCGTTGTTTGATTCGGCACGGAGTTTTAAGAAAGAAATAAAAAAATTTGAAACTTGTATCTAAAACACATCATAGATATTTGTGTGTGTAAATCAATTCACTTACGGTAAAGTAGGAATTCTAAAAAATAAATTGTTTCTAAATAAGGAAATGTAACATTCTTTTTGGGACTGACTAAAAAGGAAAGAGTGTCACATAAATTAGAATGGAGGCAGTATAATTTTTCTTATTCCTCATTATAGTAAAAAATTTACAATAGTAATACACGCTTAAACTGGTCACGGATGACCTATAGGTCACAGGTTCGAGCCGTGGAAACAGCAGTGTTATCAAAGGTGAAAAGCGCAAAAAATCTCTAAGGTCTGTTGGGGCTTTAAGCGCAAAGCGCAAATAAAGCGTGGGCTTTAATGAAGAAAGGCGCAACGGGGGAAAAAGTAAAAATATGCATGTAGTACAAGACTAATCATTATAAGCATGAATAACAAATATATGGACAAAGAAATTAAAAATAAAAATCACAATAAAGTGAAATATCAATTGTTTAAGGTCGCCTTTTCAGGATTACACTCAGTGGCAAGGAAAAGTGTGCCTTAGAACTTTGATGCGACACTAAAGCGCACACAAAGCGAGGAGAAGCTAAAACGTGTTTTGAGCCTCACTTCAGGGCTTAAGTGCGCTTTAAGCGCGCCTTTAACAACACTGGGAAACAGCCACTAATGCTTGCATTAGGGTAGGCTGTCTACATCACACCCCTTGGGGTGCGGCCTTCCCCGAACCATGCGTGAACGCGGGATGCTTTGTGTACCGGGCTGGCCTTTTACGCTTTGAATTGGAGCGCCACAGTGATTTTATTAGCCTTATACACATACTTGTACTTGCAGAAGTAGACAAACAGGAAAAACATTACTGACACAATGACAGCATAATTAGAAATGGAATAACCAAAATACTAAACAAAAGAGAGCACAACGTTGGAACTTGATCAGCACACATCACATCACATCACATCTATCACCAATATAAACTCAAATGCAGAAGGAATTAATTATTAGGGGATTTATTAACCTGCAAAGTTTGAGACGGAAGTTGATCTCTTCCACAATGGTGATCAGTGAGCAATGACATTTCACTGACTAATGAATTGTGAAATAGACAAGCCTCTACTTGCAATTCAAGCGCCTGTTCAACAAGATGGATCAATCTTTTTTCAGGAATCATGACTGTTGGGGGAAGCAGTCTTTGTAATTCCTCTAGTAGCTTTGTCCTTGGCTTCGTTTTCACTATATCTTGACCTGATGATACACCAGAAGGTGATATAATGCACAACGAAAGCTCATGGACTCTATCGCTGTTTACACAAAGAGGCGCAATCTCAGTCCTCAATGTCTTCAAAGCATCCATGACTTCTTCTCTGTCTAACAGTTCAAAGAACTTCTGCTCCAGTATCACAAAAGACGCTAACTTCACGATGTTTTCATCCACGAGACCGATTTTATGTAATGTGGCTACACTTTCATCCCATCTCCCATCAAGGATTTTCTGCATGAACAAATGTACTTGAGAGGAGTGCAAAGGTATCCCCGACTCTTCCTCTAGAAGCGCTCCTGTCTTCTTATAGCCAAGAGAATATAATGCATCGGCTATGATTCGAACAAATTCAACTTTCTTGACTATTCCTTTTGTACCAACAATCTCATCGTCCCCTTGAACAGCTAGAGGACGAGCCATCGACTCACTCAACGAGCAACTTGCAGGATCCTTAAGAAATGTGCCGTTCGAACGATCAGCTGATTCTCCAAATGATACTTTCACACGTTTTGAGGGTGGTTCATCATCCTTTGCGCCTCCCATGAAATGTATATCTCAGCCCATATATAACAGGTTGATAAATGGATCTGAGAAGATGAGATCTCAATCTCAATCCTTCAATGGACAAAACGCGACTGTACCTGCATAACATCAGAAAGGAAAGAACATAAAATCAACAAAGTTGGAAAGAGCAGAAGGAGAAAAAAGCAAAGCATAGGATCACTTGCTTTAAAGAATCCAAGATATGAAAAATGAAAAAAAGCTGGAGCCAGAGATGGAGAAAGAGAGGTGAAAGACACAAACTGCGTTTAACAAGAGCGTAGATTAAAAACCATCTTATATTCACATAATCTCATTTATTTTATACTAATATATATATATATATATATATTACATTTAGGCCAAATACACTCTCACTACAATCCAATATTTCTACCAGTTCAGAATGGCAAAGAGCCTCCCCACCAACCCCTACCCTCACGAAGACAAAATTGCAATTAAGGAGATTTACTAAATAAAATGCCGTTACAAAACCAAACAAAATTCTCTTGACCACTTGTTCTGAGGTACGAGCTTGCTTAAGCTAAAATTGAATGCCAAGAACGTGACACTTGTGTACAAAGCAATAACAAGAGAAATAGATCCGTAAACAAGGTTAAAAAGTATCGCATTCACACCTGTGAGGGCGTGATGGGGGAGAAAGAAAGAGGGCGAAGGAGACTGAATTAAATGCTTAACCAACAAATAGCCTAATTCAAACGATTAGATTTATTTTTTTTATAAGATTTCATTATTAGAGACTATTATCTAAATATAAATATGGAACTGTTAACAACCTGCATGTTTCTTTCCTTCCACAAAGTCCACATAATATGAAATGCCCACTCTCAACACTTTTTTCTTTTATTTTATTTTAATAAGTTCTCAGACATAGATTCTTTTTTCTTTTCTTTTTGGTTAAAGTTATATTCTTACATTTTCTTTTCTTCATCTATTGAACAAGTTCTCATACATAATTCTCCACTCTTTGCATTGTATGCATAATCAGTCTTTGGACTATCAGCCTCCAAACAGGTGGCATTCCCAACTATTGTCGTTTCCCTAGCCAGAATAAGAAACTAGATGAAAATAAAGAACATCAATTCCTCCCCCTAAAGGGAATACATAAAATAAGGCATATTTCGAAAGTGTGCAGTGTGCGTGCGCGCGCACAAACACACATCTAAAGTGCAGAGCTTTACAATATTTGGCTGCACAACACAGCCAATTTCCCCAATTGCTGCACATGCAAAGCCATACCCCACATTCCATATAAAATTCTGTTGAACAAGCTTTTAGCAGAAAAAGTTGAGTCATCTTCCAGCAACATATGACAATAACTGCATTTAGTCTTAAGCAACTTTGTTGCTTTGTGAATGTTGAATTGTGTGTACCGCCTCATCTAGAAGCTTAACCTGTTAGAGAGAGGACATTTTTATTTTTTTTCAATTAGGCCTGCAACATGGCCACTCACTTGTAGATTTGATTCTTTTTCTTAGACCAAGCACCTAACGATTAGTTTTTATTTATTAGTGGCAGTCAGACTCCAACCCAGTACCTTAGCTTGCTCTAAACTATTGAATCATGTGTACCGCCTCTTTAAAAGCTTAAAATTATTAGAGACAGGACTTCCTTATGTATCTATTTATGTTTGAAACAATATCAACAATGAATAAATTCTCGTTAAACATACTTCTCTAATTTCCAGTTGCATCTAGTGTCACTTGCTAAAAAACTTTATTTTCACCCCGCTTGAAGGTCAATCATAATCCACTCCAGCAACTACAACGGCTAGTGATCAGACTGTAGATATTAATGAGGAGCTAACCAAACAATCCAACAACAGACTAAAGTGTTCACTTCATAAAACTTAGTGATATATTCAGAAAAAGGCAACACGTTGTAGATTCTAGTTCATTAAGGTAAAGCAGCTGCTAGGGACTTTAATTGACTATCGCTCAATTACCCCTCAACCCAAAACTACTCCCTCCATCCCATTTTATATAATGTTGCTTCGGTGGACGCAGAGAAGTCTATGAATCATCTCATTTATAGTAAAATGGTAAGTTTAAAGTTAAATTGTTTCTAAATACATAAACGTATCATTCTTTTTTGATACATACTAAAAGAGAAAGTATATCACATAAATTAGGACAAATAGAGTAGTATGGATCGGCTATATGAATCCTTTACATCCATCTGTATGCAGACTCCTAAAGTTCCAAATATTTTTTTAACCAATAAATCCCCAAGGGCCAAATGGCGCACAGTTGGAAACTTAATGGGCCCATCGCGCTATCCTTCTCCACTAAAATACCGGGCTTTTTGTGTATGGCATGGTTCAAACCAGTGACATGGCCAAACTCACACATCGCATGATGCGCTCTTACCCCTAAACCAAAGCACCGGGCCAAATCCTAAAGTTCCAAATTAGCACAAACAACTATTTAAGTTCTTCAAAAGTATAATCTTACTTAGTTAATAAGCAGATTACAGTAATCAGTCCATAATCCAAATTGGGAAAGAGACATAACTACAAATAATCCAAATACCACTAAATAAATCCAACAAATAAATACTTAGTTATCCAAAAACTCGCTTAATATTGATAATCAATAATTAAATAAAACGAAAAAAAAAATAGAAATTACCACAATGAAATCTCCAACACCCAGAAATGATTTGAGGTTTCAGATCAAAATGGGTTTACAAAATTATATAAAAGTCACTGAATTTGTAATAAACCCAAAATGAAACAAAAAAATAGAATATTAATTTTTCCCCTTATTTGTAGGCACGTTAATAATACTATAGTAGATTAGGTGAGTAAACAAAGCTAAGGATTTTGAATAGGGCAATAAAAAGAAAAAAGAAAAAAAGGGTAAAGAGAAATATGACTGACTGTTGGGAGCTGTGTGTGCTAATGGCGGTTTCGGGTTGAGGGGCAGATGTAAAGAGAAATGGTGGAGAAGGTGGGTTGGTTTTTATTTTGTATTATATTATAGTAGTAGTATAATATTCTATTTATTACTATATAATATGTTATTTGTAAGTATTAAAATGAAAAAAGTATTACTGTTACAATTACTGTTTGCGTGGTTCAATAAACCACCTCTAGAGGGAAGGTATTCTTATTTGTTTGCTTTGAACAGAAGATATCTATATTACACATCTAAGAAGGAAGAAATTGTAAGAATTGAACTAACGTCAATTATGTGAAAAACTTCTATAAATATCACAAAGATGCAAGTTTTGGTGCTAAGAAATATTGATTTTACCGTTGGATACTTCCTCTCCTCTCCTTAATTTTTCGAATTGTAGTTTAAGGGGTAATCAATTTTATGACAGTTACAAATATTATTTTAGTTATATATCATTTTTCATAGGAGATCAATAAAAAATTATAAGAATGAACGATGAACACGAGATACAAAATAACTTTATAAGATTATATTTTTTTTATTAAAATAGTAAGTGGTCACGAGGGATAATTTTCTTTGGTTTTACTCTATACGATAATTGAATAGGCATTTCTTCTAATTGTAATTATAAAAAAGCTGGACTCGTTTATATAATTTTTCTCTGACCATATTACTCTATTACAACTTATCTCAATATTATTATGCAAATACAAATAGTGAGTATGAGAAATTCTCTATATTATAAGAAAGACTAAACCACTCCTAAAAATCATAGGACATACAATAAATTTGCTAAGATGTCTAAAATATATTTCCAACTAATAGGTATTTTATACATATACATTCTTCTTTCATTAAGTCCCTCTTTCACTAAGAGAGTGTTTGGCTAAGCTTATAAGTTGGTCAAACGGGCTTATAAGCACATTTTGGCTTATCTACGCGTTTGGTAAATACTCAAAGTGCTTATAAGCTAAAATCAGCCATAAATCATAAGCTGATCACCTCCAACTTATGGCTTTTCAGGTTATAAACACTTTTAGTTTGACCAACACTTTTACTAGTTTATCCTTAATAATATTTTCTAATTCACAAAATACTTGTTCCAAAATAAATTTCTTGACTTTCTCTTCATTCCATATTCGTTATTAATTCTTTTCTTTACAAAGAAATTTATAATTTATAATTTTTTGAAAAACATTCAAGGGTATTTTAGTCATTTTAACAAAAAATAGTTTATCAGCACTTTTTAATCAAACACATAAACTGCTTATTATCAGTTTCAGCACTTCTATCCAAACACGTAAATGCTTATTTTAAAAATCAGTTTCAGCACTTAAAAAAAATTCAACACTACAAGCTTATCAACTATTTACAATCAGCTAATCCAAACGGGCTCTAAGTATGAATGGATCCCTATAATTTAGGGGTCATTCCACAAATTCCTTCAATGGGATTTTATGTTTATCTAATTATCTTGTCCCCGTATAATACCTTCACTCGTTATTATTTCACATGGACTAATCAATGCATTTGGCGATTGAACACAAGATCTTCATACCATCTCAAATGATCTTCTATCACTTTATTTGCACTTGATGAATACGGTCATTTATAATCCCATCTAATCTTATATGAACATATTCATCTTAGTATTCGTATCACTGCAACATTCATCCGGTGGATAAATTGAACTTTAACGATTTAATATTTATCACATATAACATTATTGGTCTTATAAATATTCTATAGAATGTACCATTTACTTTGGTAGGCATCATTATATCAAATGGCCAAGTTCTTGGTAAAATAAGGATAAAAATTAATTCAAGAATGCATTAGATAAAATGTATCAAGTTTAGGGAGTCTCTAGATATTCCAACTTTAGGTGAGAAATGATCATACAAACATACAACATTTCAATTGGGCTTACGGATTTTAGAGTTTCGAGATATCACTAGAAATTATTTATATTCGATAAGTATAAAAGTATATAAAATTTATTTATATATATATATATATATATAAAATATATATTTTATTATTATTATTTTGAGAATGAATATAATATAAAATATCTTTTTTCCCAAAACTGTGGCCACTAAAGGGGCCCAGTAAAGTAAAAAGTCTTTTTCGAATCTCTCTGTCTTCGTCGTTTTTCTGAATTTCCCGTCGGAGATCGGACTCTGTTTCCCGGGCCCCCATTCTCTCTCCGTCTCTCTCACTCTTACAGGTGCGCTCTCTCTCTCTCTCTCTCTCTGTGTGTAAAATTCAACGGAGTTTGGTCCATTGGCTATTGCAAATTAATTAATTTCAATTTCTTATAAAATGATGGAATTTTAGCTTCATTTTATTTCCTAAATTAGTTTTAATTTGAAATGACGTAGTTATTTACAAGTAAAGCTAGGGGTTGTAACGAATTGAGCTTGATTAGACCAAAATGTTTTCGTATAGTTCAATTGTTAATTGATTGCTTGATTAATTTGAACAGCATTATCAAATATTGGGAACAAAAAGGAGAGAAAAAAGAAGAAGATGGGAGTGAAGCAAGCATTAAGAGCTATTGATGCATTTCCACGTGCTGAAGATCATTTGTTGCAGAAAACCAAGTCTGGCGCCCTCGGTATTCGTTCTTAACCTTTAGTTTTGCGCATTGTCAGTGTATAGTTTTGTTACATTGGTTAAGTTGATTCACAATAACAGGTAAAATTTCTTCGAAAACGTCCTTAGTTCCTCGATTCATTAGGTGATGCGAAATCCATCATTGGCAAAACAATTAATGGGTTATGCCATAACCGAAGCTATTGTATCATTTGCCCCAATGATGGCCTTTTTTCATCTCATTCGTATTCCGAGTCCGTTAGTAATCGTTTATGGTGGGTGGGTAAACAGGAGGGGATCCCTGTGGTCGGTTAAATTGAACTTACCACTATCGGTGTATATAACTTAAATCATTTTTTATTTCTTTGCTCTTCTTTGGGGTATAAAATGAGCCTGTAGTGAGTGGAATGGATACAATTAGGATTCTTATAGCCAACCTTAACTAACCTGAGAATGAGGTATAGTTCATTGAGGTATAGTAGATTGATTCTTTGTATTCATTCTTAATTGTTTTTATATTTTTGATACCCGAGGGAGCTAATCCCAAAAAGATGAGAAAACAGTTAGATATTGGAGAGCTTTCATCTGATTTTAGGTAGATTTATTTTAGCACAGATCATCTACTCTCTAGCCGATGGTCTATCGGAAACAGCTTCTCTACCCTCCCGGGGTAGGGGTAAGGTCTGCGTACACATTACGCTCCCCAGACCCCATTTATGGGAACTCATTGGATTTTTTTGTTGTTGTTGTTGTTGTTTATTTTAGCATAGATTTTTCTGCCACCCTCCGCATTTGTTTTTCTTTCGATTATCGTGAGGGCACGTGCGGAGGAGAAGCCTAGATGTCGCGATAAGGAGGTGTGAGCTGTTGGCTTTGGCGGGTACGAGGAGAGGTACAGGGTGGCGTAAGAAGTATTGGGGGAGGTGATCATGTCAGATTTTCGAGTACATGACCCTTTTTTTTTTTTTAATTTGCACCGGGTGTCCGAGTCTCTTTGAGCCCCGACTAATCCCGAGGTGCATAGGCCCTCGGCAAGGAGTTTCCCGCAAGTGCACCACGGTTAATTCAAGTTTTACCCAGTCCGATGGCCCTCAGAAATTGTTTGTAGCCAGTGGGTTTCGAACTTGAGACCTTGAAAGGGAGCAAACCCCAAGGCTCAAGTCAATTGCCACCAGGCCAACCCGTGAAGGTTAAGAGTACATGACCCTTGATAGGAAGGCGTGCAGGTCGAGTATTAGGGTTGTAGGTTTGGAGGTAGTTATGCATTTTACTAATTTGTATTGGGTGCGAGGATAGTCTGGTGTTTTGTCTTAAACTGCTAGTGGTTAGTATTCCTTTTCTTCCGTTTCATAGTGTCGGGCCGTATTTACTGGTTATTGTTATTGCTTTTCCGTCTATTTTCTGATTCTTACGATGCTGCTATTATTTCTCTGGTTTCTGTTGTTGGTACTGATATATTTTCTCTTTTCGTCTTCTTGAGCCGAGGGTCTATCGGAAACAACCTCTCTACTCCCTCGGGGTAGGGGTAAGGTCTGCGTACACACTACCCTCCCCAAACCCCACTTGTGGAATTTCACTGGGTTGTTGTTGTTGTTGTATCGTGATGATGTGACTGTTAAATAAAAGAAAAAGATAACTACTCCCTCCATCCCAATTTATGTGGTACTCTTTCCTTTTTAGTCTGTCCCAAAAAGAATGTCACCTTCCTATATTTGAAAATAATTGAACTTTAAAGTTTCCCGTTTACGCTTAATGAGATGATTTATAGCTACATAAATATCAAGTCTTCCTTTCTTTCTTAAACTCTGTGCCTAATCAAACAGTGCCACATAAATTGGGAAAGGGAGAGTATATCGTAAGTAAAAGATTATGAGAATGCAGCCTGTCTATGGTGCATGCTACAAAGTTTTTGTAGGAGAAAACTGGAACTTAATCTTTACCTGACTGGTGCTAACCACTAAATATTTCTGAGTTATCTGTTTACCTATAGCCCAGCTTTACCATGAGATATCATGAACAATTCTCTCTAACTTTTCATTGATTAGCATTACTTTTGAATGAACAACTAGAAGATTTCTTGGTTATTTTGTCCGTATTTTACTTGGGTTTGATTCTTTTAATAACTTTACTCTTTCCTCCTTTTCATTACCAGTTTCCGTTGTGGGGCTAGTTATCATGGCAACATTATTCTTGCATGAACTGAGTTACTATCTTAATATAGATACGGTTCATCAGGTATTTTACGTCTTTTTTAGTATAATTTCTTCAGGTTTAGCTTAGTCTAGCTCATCTGAAGTAAGTTTGTGCTTCGACTTCGTCTGTGCAGATGGCTGTTGACTTGAGACGTGGAGAAACTCTTCCCATTCACATAAACATGACATTCCCCTCTTTACCTTGTGATGGTAAGATAATATTTTCTACTTGCTGTCCATGTTTGTTTATTCTAATTCGAGTTTCGCTTTTCTCAGTTAATATTTTGCTCGTAATGTTTCGGCGGTTGATCAATTTTTTCTTTTTGGTAGTTCTAAGTGTGGATGCTATTGATATGTCGGGGAAGCATGAAGTAGATCTTGATACAAACATATGGAAGGTAATTGGTCTAGATTGATGAAAAACTTTTGCTGCCCATCAAACTGAAAACAATATGACCATGTTTTGCACTACCGGGTAATGCATAACACCTTTAGTTTTTAGTATTATTATATTGTGTTCTTACTGTTTCAAAGAAAGATTAGGATCATAGGTAGTTAGGGATTCTAATAGAGAAACTTTTAAACCATAGATGCAGGGGAGAAGCTACATAGCCCCAAGGGTGGTAAAAAATTACACTATATATAGGTAATATTAGATTTTAGTGGTATATAACATATATTGAACACCCTTTATCGGGAATTGTTTTTACTTCTTTCAGGTTTGAACACCTTAGATGAAATTACTAGCTTCGCCACTGCATAGATGGACTAAATTTTATGGGATGAATAAATTTGTTATCTTGTTATTGGAGCTACAGTAGTCAACATAGATTATTCTGGTGCATTTCCAGTCAAAAGTATTATTAACTTGTTTTTGGTTTTTCATGTAGCAATTCTTTTTCTTATTTTTCTTAGTTTTGTACGGGGTTGGGGGAATGGAAGATGAAAAGAATTGTTCTGTTTTACTGTATTTTTGGATTTCACCTTTTGTTATTGTTTCTATTTTCTTCAAAGACATGTTTGTAAATTTACCGCTATCTAGTCATTGGTTTGGGGGTGAAAGGGGGAGGTTTTTGGAGGCGGGTTTTATCTTTATCCAGAAAAGGGCAATCTAGTGAATTAGTTAATGAATGCGAAATGTCTTGATGGTTTAACTTGTAGCATTGACTGTGCCAAGCTTTTGATTATGGGTAAAATACTTTGATGTCCATTAGTTTGTCATAATTACTTAACTTTTTTTTTTGAAACTGGTAACTTTTCTATATTTCATATGTAGCAAAACAGTACGTAGGTAGTACTGAAACCATATATACAAGAGTCTCTAACTATCACTATCACTCTCTATATTGATTGTAAAATATCAATAATGGTGTCAGTATCATTTGTGTAGATCTGATTACACCAAAAACACAACAGCTAAATAAAGTTTAACTTGATCTTCTGCACCCCATTCTCCACGTTCTCAAAACATCTGGAGTTTCTCTCTTTCCAAATTGTCCACCAAATGCAAGCAGGTATAATTCTCCATCTGGTCCTGTCCTTTGCATGTAGTCCTGTTTCCTCCCAACTTTTAAGAGTATCTATAACCTTCCCAAGCATGGTCCAGGAAATGCCTTTGAGGTTAAGAATATTTCTCCATAGATGAGATGTTATCATATAGTGAAGGAAGAGATGGTTAATTGTCTCTGTTGTTTCCCTACACAAAAAGTATCTAGAACATAAACTGAAACCTCTTTTCATCAAATTATTTTGTGTAAGGACTGCTTCCTTAGCCAGTAGCCACACAAAACAAGCAACTTTGTGAGGAATTTTTATTTTCCAGATGTGTTTCCAAGGCCAATTAGCTATGTGCTGATTGGAGTAATTCATCCTCTTGTAAGCTGCATTAACTTTGAATAAACCCTTAGCGCTGCCTTGCCACCCTAGTACATCTTCACCTGCTTGTAATCCACTAAACTGCTCTAGTGCACACAAGAATTCAACCACTCTTTGTGCTTCCCAATCGTTGATACGTCATCTAAAAATGATGTTCCATCCTTGAGGTGTCCACATCTCTGCTATAGTCTTTTGCTGATGTAGAGCTAAACTGAAGACTTCTGGAAAAGCCACATCCAATCTGCCAACTTCATGCCAATTGTCCTTCCAAAAGCTAGTCTTATTCCCATTATATACTTTGATCTTGGAATCATCCCTCAACTCACTCCACAGTGATCTAATGGATCTCCATAGACTTAACCCCATATGGTGTAGTGACCTCCTTAGTCATCCATTTGTTTTCCTGTCCATATTTTACTTTAATAATGTTTCCCAAAGGAGTTGATTCTCCTTGTTGAGCCTCCACAACCATTTCATTCTAAGAGCTTTACTATGAATCTTCAAGTTCTTGATCCCTAACCCTCCGAGGTTCTTGCCAAACGTGAGTGCTTTCCATTTCACCAAGTGGTAGCCCTTCCTTTCTTTGTTCCCATTCCATAAAAAATTCCTCCTGATGCTATCCAACCTATTGATGACCCCTGCTGGAATGGGGAACAAGGACATCATATATGTTGGAAGTGCATTAAGAACTGAGTTGATTAGAGTCACTCTGCCACCTAGAGATAGATACTGGGTTTTTCACCTGGCCAATTTCTTTTCAGACTTCTCTATAACATTGTTCCAAATCCCTATTGACTTAGATTTAACTCCCAAAGGCATTCCAAGATATATTGTTGGTAAAGCCCCTACTTCACCACCCAGAACAACAGCTAACATATCCATGTTTGTGACTTCATTGATAGGGTAAAGAAAACTCTTCCTCCAGTTGATATGCAAACCAGAGATTCCTTCGAAAAGAACAAAAATCACCCTGAGATATTTCAGTTGATCTTCTTCAGCATCACAGAATATGAGGGTATCATCAACTTATTGTAAATGAGTCACTTCTAAACTATCATTGCCCCTTCTAGCTACATCAAAACCTTTAATTCACCCATACTGATTGGCTGTTTTAATCATATTGTTAAGACCTTCCATAGCAATCACAAACAAAAAAGGTGATAAAGGATCACCTTGCCTTAGGCCCCTTTCTGCTTTGAAAAAAACCTGTTGGGGATCCATTTATAAGAACTGAAAATCTGGCTGTTGACATGCAGAATTTAATCCAATTTATCCATTTCTGGCCAAAACTCATTCTTTCTAGCAGGGTCAGGAGGAAATTCCAATTGACATGGTCATAAGCCTTTTCAATATCAAGTTTGCACAAGATATCAGGCTTCTTTTGTTTCAACCTAGAATCAACTGCTTCATTGGCTGCCATTACAGCATCCATGATCTGTCTACCTTTAATGAAAGCCATTTGTTGATAGTCCACCAATTGTGAAATTACCCTTTTTAGTCTCTGTATCAAAACTTTGGAAAACAATTTGTAAATGCTACCTATCAAGCTGATAGGCCTGAAATCCCTTAGTTCCTTAGCACCTTTCTTCTTTGGAATAAGAGCAATAAATGTTGCATTGAAGCTTCTTTCAAAAACTTCTTTGTCATAAAATTTTGAAAAGCATTCATGATATCATACTTCACTATTTCCAAGCATTTGATGAAGAACCTCATAGTAAAACCATCTGGGCCAGGAGTTTTATCTATTGTACATAGCTTCAAGCACCTTAGCACTGCATTCTCTTCAAAGTTACCCTGTAGAGCTTCCTTATCCTCCTCAGTTAAAACTGGGCAATTGTCATAGTGGCATGCAGGTCTCCATTGTTCTTTGTACAACTTCTGATAATAATCAATAATTTCCTCTTCTATTCTAGATGGCTCCTCTGTTAATTCTCCATGTATCATCAGTTGGTCAATATTGTTGAATCTTTTATGTGCATTTGCTACTTTGTGAAAAAACTTAGTGTTCTTGTCACCTTCTTTCAACCATAGAGCCCTAGATTTTTGTCTCCGTGAGATTTCCTCATTTTTTTATCAACTCTTCATACTCCACGAATAATGCTGCCTTCTTGATAGTTTCTTCCTCTGTTAAAATTCTGTCTCCAAGCACCTCATCCAGTTCTGCCATTTGACTTAACAATTTCTTCCTTTGATATCCCAGATTCCCCGTCTCACTTCTGCTCCACTCCTTAAGTTTTGATTTGAGAGCTTCTAATTTACAGGACAATATAAAGTCAGGCTTGCCTGAAAAATTGAAAGAACTCCACCATTCTTTGACTCTGTCCTTGAAACCAGCTGTTCCTAGCCACCAATTCTCAAATTTAAAATAGTTTTTGTTCCTGTTCCAAGTGCCCCCTGTAGAGCTACTGGAATGTGATCAGATGCTAGTCTTTGCAGTGGAATCTGTTTTATATTACTAAAACTATCATCCCACTCAGAAATCAGGAACCTATCGATTCTGGAAGCCATGTCTTGATTATCCCCTTTAAACCAAGTGAAGCTACCATCTTCTAATCGTAGATCAATTAAGTTCATGTCTTCAATGAAATTAAAAAATTCCACCATACCCTTTGTTCTCCTCCTACAATTTTTTTTTTTTCTGAAATGAATCAGGTGACATTAAAGTCTCCACACACAGCCCAAGGCCCTTCCATCAATCCCCTTACTGCACTTATCTCATCCCACACTATCCTTCTCTCAATGTAGTTATTTGGAGCATATACCCCAGTTATATGACATGAAAAATTCTGAAAATGTGCCACAATCTTGCAAGTCAAAGTGTAGCAACCTGTTTCCAGAACTTCCCCCTCCCAGCTTCTACAATCCCACATCATCATGATACCCTCTCTAGTGCCACTAGCCTCCAAGTGAGCAAATCTGATCCATCTTCCTCCCCACACTTCTTTGACAATCTCTCTAATGTCCCCCTCTAGTTTAGTCTCTTGGAAGCATATGATATATGCCTTCAGTCAACTACCAAACTCTGCACAATTCTCCTTTTATCCTTGTCATTCAATCCCCTTACATTCCATGAAACTATTTTGAACTGCATGGATCCAAGGTAAGCATCTTCCTCCCCTTACTCTTTTCCCTCTCGCTTTTGAATTTAACATCGAAATTAACTAGACCTTTTAATTCTTATTCCCCTTTGAATCTTGTCTTCTTACACACATTGTCAGACTCTATCTACTTGTAACAACAATTCCAAGGCCTCCTCTTCATGCCCCTGGAAATCTAGCCCAAGTAATTTGCCCAGCTTGATCAAATTCTTTTGGACCCATAGTGATGTTTCCTTTGCTGTGACTTGAATGACTTGTTGTTGCTGAATGAGAAGAGGTTCAGCCTCTTCCACTTCCCAATTTTCTATAGCTATGATTGTATTTTGTTGTGTTAATTCCATAGTTTGCTCTTCCATTCCCCTGCTCTCATCTTCTCTTTCCTCCATATATTCTGTTGCCCCAATTACCCTTGGATGGTCCTCTCAGCCATGTATCTATTAAGGAATTCGAATGAGAACAAATCCCCGTACATCTCATAGATGTTCACCCCAAAAACATTTTTCCAAGTTGAAGTTGACTACCTTCTTATGTTAGCAAGTGTGGGTTTTTCCTTCGCCTCTTCTCCGAAACTCCCCACTAAACATCTCTTCAAAGGCCCATTCTCTTGTGCATTAGCAAATTCAGAGATGTCAATATTTCCACTGTTGCAAGTCACCTCTGCTACTCGAAGACTCCTAGTCTGCCATTTACTATCTTGTACAACCTTCTTACAAGGATAGTTGGCCTCAGTTAATCTTGGGGGAGCAACTACTGCTACTTTTTTTGAGTATTTAATGAAGTTGTTGATCTTAAATGCTACCTCATTCCAACCTGCATTAAAGACTGGTTCATGAATAATAAGTATTGATCTTCCTCCACCATTTAATGACAGAATACGCATGTATCTCCCATGCTCGTTAAATTTTCTGGTGCAAAAGTGCTCTGAGCCCTGCTCTGAAATTTTCCATCTCCTGACCACTCTATTTTGGTCCTTTGAGGCCTCTTGAAGAGTGAAGCAAATCCATTCCATGATCTTTTTGCTCATGGTCGATCTCCTTATCATCTTGCGACTTCTCTCAACCCATTCGTACCACTCTGAGTTGCTAGCAGACCACCTTGTAATATCAAAAGATTTGAACCCAGCATTAAAGTAAATCCTGTTCTCGCCCATTCCAAAACCTTGGATAGGGATAAGAATGGAGAAAACAACCACAAAAGGTGATTCCTTGAAAAGAGAGAACAAAGGGAGGGGAAGAAAGAGAAAGAGAGAGGTATCTCCGATGGGAGAAAACCGGAGAAGGAGAGATTCTCCCTCCTAGAGGGGAGGAGAGAGAAGAGTCTTGAAAAGAGTGCCTGAGAGCATTTCAAAAGCAAATATAGAGAGCAATCTTACTTTACTAGAAAGAAAGACATATAGGTTACTTATCTTCCTTCTACCTACTAAAGTTACATTGATTAGTAGCTTCTTCAAGTAGTATTGATACTGTAACAAAAAGAGATATAGGTTAAAAATATTTACCTTTTTACTTTTCTTATATTTCGCACTAACAATTCATATTTGTTGTCAATAGCTTAAGCTAGTTTATTCATAAAAGATTTAAGCATCTTCTAGCAATACTAACTAGAAATTTTTTGGGTGGGAGGTTTGTCCAAAACACCAATATTCTTGGTTTAGTGTAGATATGGAGATGAGAGAGGTGGTAGAGGCTTTACTCTAGTAATTAAATTACAACCTTACTGTTCCTAAGAAAAACGTGATGCCTCACAATATATTAGGACAACTATTATGATTCTCTATCACCTGGTCTCTCGTTGTAACCCCACAATTAGGAATGTCAGTGTAATTCACCCAACATTTCTCATTCTTTCTTAACTTGGTAGTTGGTATTAGCTGTCTAGAGCTTCTGGAAGTCCTAAACTTACAAATCTGAAGACATGCCCCATCATTCCCCACCTTCCCTGTTTCATTCTGTTAGTCTACCAAATTTTTCTTTGCAAGCTTTGTAACTCTGAAAGAGAGGATGAAAATATTTAGCATTTATCTTCTGTTTCATAGATTATAGGAGTAGAAGATTTTGTAATTTTCTTTTTCCTCGAATTGGCATTTATTTTCACATGCAGACCACAGCATATGCATGTCCATGCATATCCTTTTATTCATGCTCTTCTGGCGATTAAGGTTGAACGTTTTGCAGCTTCGCTTGAACAGTGATGGCCATATCATTGGCACTGAATATTTGTCAGACCTTGTTGAGAAGGAACATGAAGCTCATAAACATGGTAATGTCTTTGGTTCTTCTGCATTTGGGTCGTAACACTAGTTTAACTGTCCACTTTTCCTTTATCTGAGTCCAAGTTGTATGCTTGTATGCTTATGCTTTAAACCTGCTTAGTGCGGCCTTGGCCCTTGATCATGTTAATGTTAATTTCTCTTTTGTTAGACCTCAATGACTTTTATCAAATTTTCTTTTTCTGGGAGTGGATAGATGGATCCAACTTGCAAAAAACAAATAACTTCAGAAATTCCGTTTATAGAGATATATCAGTTGATTTTTTTGTGCTCTAACTTGCTTAACACATTTCAGTATATTGATTAAATTGTTTTAAGAAACAATTTCTACCAGATGCGCACAAAGACCATCATGAAGATTCGGATAAGATCCATCTTCAGGGCATTGATGAAGAATCTGAAAATATGATCAAGAAGGTTAAGCAAGCAATGGCTGTTGGGGAAGGATGCAGGGTATGTTTTTGGAAGTTCTATTTTATGCTTGTTCTCGTATTTGTAACCCCCCCCCCCCCCTCTCTCTCTCTCTCTCTCTCTCTCTCTCTCTCTCTCTCTCTCTCTTTGCGCCTTAAAATCTGCTGCCACTTCGGCCAACTAAGTGATGGTGGTGTTGCATTTTACTGATGCTTACATTGTTCTGTGCAGGTGTATGGGGTTTTGGATGTACAGCGAGTTGCTGGGAATTTCCATATATCTGTTCACGGATTGAACATTTTTGTTGCTCAAATGGTCAGCTCTGTTGATATTTTAAAATTCTTCTTGTAGATTTGATGGACACACATGATTACTGTTGGAAAATGTGCATACTCCATTGAACTTTGTTCTATTATAAGGTATCAGCTATCAGGTTAAATAGTGTGAGAAGTTTTAATCCGTAAAATTTTGATGGTATAGTTGGAAGATGCTAGAGTTCATTTAAGAAACTGGAGCAATAACCCTCCGTTTGAGAGTTTTTTACTTCGGTTGTTGGTGTTCTATCATATTATATAGGTGGTTCAACTAAAGTGGAAGTTCTGCTTTGTCAATAAAACTTGCTAGTTATTTTGTACTGGTGCATGACAAAAGGAGATTGTGCTGAAGCTACTTTTTAGATTTTGCTTGTGGTTTGATCTATGATCATTTAGTTGTACAACGAGCTCCTAGATAGCTTGTGAAACAGGTATAGAGAAATTAGGAATACCACATTTCTTAAGGGTCTGATTGCAGAAATCTTTTCATTTTTATTTTAATCCCTGTTCTGAAGTACATCAAGCTCTTCTCAAAGCTTGCATGTTACAGAGGCATTTAAAGGATCCTTTTTCTCTCTTTTCTTACTTCCAGTTTATGTTCTCACTCTTAATTGTATCTTTTGAAAATGCAGATTTTTGAAGGGTCTACTCATGTCAATGTAAGCCATATCATTCATGATTTGTCATTTGGGCCCAAATATCCAGGTATTCATAACCCGCTTGATGGAACATCACGAATTCTGCGTGGAGCAAGTGGCACATTCAAATATTTCATTAAGGTTTGTGGTATAGCCTTCATTGTTAGTTATGGAGATCTAATCTAGTGTTTGTTTGAATACTCTTAGAGCATTCAAACATAGCCTTGACATACTTTCTTTCTTTTCTTTTTTTATTTTTTAGCATGGACCCGTGACCATTTTTCTTAAAGTGGTGAGATGAATAAACTTGTACTTATGGTTGCATGCTTCAGTTATTTGTCTGGTTTATGTTGTGGAATATGAGTAACTTGAATTTAAGTCTGTAAATCTGCATCCTTTTCCATTATAATAGGGACCTAATTATCCTTGTTCTCCACCAAAGGCTAAATATCTGCAATTCTTGGCTTTTAAAGATTAAAATGGCACCAAACCTACTATCCTAAAAACAGAAAAAAGAAAAGGAATCATGAAATGGCACCTTGTTGTATAATCACATAGCATGAATTGTATTATAGCTTTTTTACTGATAAGAACAAAATGAGAGAAGAAAAGGAATCATGCTATTGCACCTTGTTGTATAATTAATTACATAGCATGAAATATGCCGTCCAAAGCAGTTTATTAGCTTTAATATTCCTTGCAAAAAAATACTCGATGGATCATCTAATTAGTGCATAGATTCACCGCTTTGCTGCTTTACACAACCTCGTCAAAAAAATAAAAAAATTCCACTATCAACTGAAAAAGTAAGGTGACAATTCTTATGGCATCGGGGTATGTCACTGTTAACAATGTCTATTATTATTTTCGTTTAAGGCCACGGTTTTATGACTAGGGAACTTTTTCCTGCTGCCAGCTTCCCTCAGCATCCAAATTTTTTTCATTTGGTGGATTTTGTACTTCTTTTTGAAATGTTAAAGCCCACCCAAACCTCCCTTCCCATGGGCCATCAGTGATTTTTTCCACTTTTTATGCATTGATGACTTGGACTAGTAACCTTACGATTGGAGGTGAAAGATCTTCTCCAGTAGGCCAACCCCCTTTAATCCATTTAGGGATTTTATGATGCAAAGCTAAGATAAACAAATAAAGTGTTTCCTCTCTAGCGACTTAAAATCTTAGACGAGACAATTTACAAAATCGAGAGAGGGCTTGGTTTCAAGTATAACTGCCGCTCCTCCACAAAAATATTTCCATGTGTTGGGTCAAGAAAAAAAAATCAAGACTGAACGTGAGTAATGTTACACGGCGCCTTTCTGAAGTTCCTTGGAAGGGCGATGTAAGGCTAAGCAACCGATGTCAGTGCGGTTGCTATGCGCCAACTGAGGTCCTCGCCGTACGCTAGACTAGATTGTCAGTGTCGTACGGGAAAACCAATGTCGTGAGCAATTGAGCAGCGAAAAATGAGCAATTGATGATGAAAGCTGATGATTGTATTGATGATGATGAAAGCTATTACAAGATGCAATGCGGTGTCGGGGGAAAGACACCAGTACAGAGAATTGTTTGAATGCTTGAATGTTTGAATGCTTTGGTCCCCCATAATAATGCTTAAAAAAAATAAACCAAAGTTACATGAGTTGACCCAAGAAAGCTGTAGAAGCACACTGAAAATGAATGAAGTAAAACTACTCTATAATTACAATGAAAAGGACTTAGTCTTCTATGGAAGTAAGTCCGATGGCAGCAACTTTGTCTTGAGCATCAGGGTCTGCGCGCGCATTGCTGTTGGCGCGCGCGACACTATTTGGATCTGCCAGCGGCTGGGCGCTGGTGCTTAGCATTGGGTCTGCGCGCGGGGCACTGTCTGTGCGGGCGGCGCTGTTGGCAACATGATGGATTGTGCGCGCGGCATTGTCGGTGCGCGCGGCACTGATGGCATTTGCCAACCGCTAGGCGCTGGCACTGATTATCGGTGGGGTGACAGAGGCGCATGTGCGCTTGTCACTTGGCGCTGCCGAGACCACGGGGCCGACCGTGGCGCTAGGCGTTGGGAGGCTTGCTGAGACGCCACGGGGCGCGTCCAAGGGGTCATGGGTCGATGATGGAAAGCAGCCCATGACAGTAAGCGTGTTTGTAGACTTAAAATAAACTGTCTCCTTCCTAGCAAGCTTAGACTTGGATGAGACGGTTCAAACAATCTGACAGTGTTGACAAGGAACATTAGTTGAAGCATGTATCCTGGTTGGCTTGATTTTCCTTGTGAATGTTTTGGCCAGAAGATTAGTGTTGAGTCACAATGATTTTTTCTTCTGGATGTGCTCTCGTGCTTGCATGTTTTGACTCTTGTTTTTGTCATGTAGGTTGTTCCAACTGAGTATAGGTATATATCAAAAGAAGTTTTACCAACTAATCAATTTTCCGTGACGGAGTACTTTTCTCCCATCAATGAGTTTGATCGGACCTGGCCAGGTGAGTGAGCCTCAGATACCCTTCTCCCTTTTCATCTTGCTCTGTTTATAGTTCGCTGAATGTCTTTTGTGACTATATGCAGCTGTATACTTCTTATATGATTTATCACCAATTACTGTGACCATCAGAGAAGAACGTCGCAGTTTTCTGCACCTAATCACTCGGCTCTGTGCAGTTTTGGGTGGGACATTTGCCTTAACAGGTTTGCCTTTAACACTTAGCTGTAAGATTTAGATAAGGTGAAACCCCACTAATAAGGCATCAATCCCTGCGAATTTGTTTTGTTCTTCTTTTTGAAATGCTCCTCCTTTAGTTGAACTGAAGGCTCTTGACTTGAATATCTTTGAAGAAGTTAAATATCATTTTCTCAGGTGTACAAAAAGTGTTTAGCAATGTTTGGTGTGAGAAATTGTGAATCTTGGGTTTTATTTTGATTCTTCCTCACCACCCATATATCAAGAGCTGAATGCTAACTCCTAGGGGAAATCCCTCTCCAATAGTCTCAAGTGTTTGGATCTCTTTTTCCCAGTTCTCATGCAAGGAATCTGTATTTAAACTTTTTGTGTTGTGATCATTTGCCTGATATTTTTATAGACCACAGCATCTGGAGGCGACTAGGTTTATATATCATTCTTGCTATCCAGTACGATACAGATTTTTTTGCTGATTTTATGGCAGTGATGGATTTGGGAATGCAGTGTTTCTCTTTATTTACACTTAACCTAAGAAGTCGTTTACTAATTAAGAATCGACGAGTCACTTTTTCATAATGCTTTTGGTGTACGTCTGTCTTAAAATCTTTTCTTGACTGGCATTTACCCTGTAAATTGTTTCTTGAAGAAGAAATTTAACTGTTAGTAGCCTCAGTCAGAAATCTTCTACATATAATCAAACACACTGACATGTCGGTATTCATTTTGTGATAGGCATGCTAGATAGATGGATGTACAAGCTTCTTGAAGCTGTTACAGAGAAAAACGGCAGAACTATTTTGCGCTAAACGTAGAGACGTTGCACTACTAATAGTTCAGCCAAGCTGAATTGCAGAACTGGTGCACTAGGACAGGAGCTTTTAGCCAACAAAGCAGATCAACAGCAAGTTTATGTACAAATGCGCTTTCCTGCTTCTTTGGTAGCACTAGAACAAATACCCTACTATACCCAAGTTTATTCTGGCTGATTGAGAAGAAAAAAATCATTCACTGGTCAATGTAACAAAAATTTAGGACGCCGCTCAAAGGTTTTGTACGTTTCTTCTCATTTTTGTTAACTTAGTTGAGAACTATCATAAATGAGTATGTTGACCTATTTTTGTGCTTTACTACAGCCATTGTGCTCAACGTGGCATTGAGAGTACATTCAATTCCTAAAGATGATGTCCCTCTTTTTTCTAACTGCGATTTTGGGTTACTGAGAATAGTTTGTCCAGTTGAATGAGCATTCTTATTCTAAATTTTAATATAAATCTTTTTTGGGCAAATTTTGAAGTGAAAATTACCAGACACTTGTTAGGCAAAAAAAAAAACAAATGCTTCCAGGAAAAAAATAAATTTTAAAAACATAATTTGACATGATAACTATATAAATTGTAGGTAGCTAATTTGTTCTCTGTGTAAAGATTCACAATAGTCAGTATTCCAATAGAATAGAAAAACTCAAAGTAAACTTTCCACTGTGAACCTTTTCTCCTGTTGACATGAGAATTCAGTACGTCCAACATACAATGGTTAGTTTTACAAAGGCTAGGCTAGTACAGAATTTATAGAAACTGAATACAGAACATCAATAAGTACTACCTAGTACCAATCATGAACTCTGGCAAAATTGATGCATCTCAAGCTTGAGATGAAAAAATCATAAACACAGCGAAGAACAACATTACTTTATAGATCGCGTGGGTGCCTTTTGAGACCAAGTGGATACTGAAAGTGCTATTTATATGGACTTCAAATATAGTAAAGAGTTGTATCATCTGCACTCTAAATACAGCACCTTTGTAATCAACACACACAGTTCAGAGCCGGAGTTCAGCTGCACCTTCATCTATTAATGGAGAAGTCCCAGGGGGCACGCCTCCTGAACCAACCAAAGCAAATTACATGAAAACCTAATCCTTCATTTAAAACCTAAGGAGCCTATGATGGAGGCAGCATGACATTATCACATCATTTTTACTGTGGTATTATGGATCAGATTTTCTCTTCGGGTCCCACCCCACCCCCAATTTACTTTTCCTCTCCAATGTATAATGAAATACAGCATAGTAGACGAAACAATTACATGCATATGGCCCTAATAGCATCACATCACCAATGTTAGTTCCCTCCAATACGTGCATAATGTGGCGAAGCCTGGATATTTGCAAAGGGTGTTCAAGATTTATTATATATTTATAAAAAGTAATTTTTGACCTATATACATAGTATTTTCTATATACTCAGTATAATTTTCGAATGAAGGGTGTTCAAACCCTTCACTCTATGTGGCTACGCTACTGTAATGGACCCTATAATAAACCACCCATTACAAGTGTAACATCCTACAGACTTGGCTTTTTCAATCTTCTTTTCAACATTTTGTGTTCAGTGGTTAAAGTATCTACATGTGTTGGAAGATGCTTCTGCGGAGTATACAAGTCACCGTTAAGCAGATCCATTTAAAATTAATCAAGAAAGGAGAATGAAACTTGCCTTGAAATGGAGTTCCTCCCTGAACTCTGATCACCACTATCCTTGCCATCTCCGAAGTCATCAAAACGGCTTGAACGGTTATTGCGGTCAGATTGTGAATCTCCAAATCTACTAGAACGGCCCGAACCAAAATTACGGAAACCACCCAAACGTTTTGAGCCTCCAGAACCACCAAACTTTCCTGAGCGGCCCGAGCTAGTTCCACCATAGCCACCCCCTGATCTTCCTGAACCAGTTCCACTGTATCCACCTGTTCGAGAAGATGAAGCACCTTCTCCACCAAACCTGCTGCCTTTATTTCCATAGCCACCAGAACGACCTCCACCAAAATCACCAGATCGACTACGCATGGTGCCTCCATAGGAACCAAAGCGGTCGCTGCCTTTGCCCATGTCACTATACATGTCTGCTGCTCCAGCCTCTACTTTAATACTTGGGAGCTATTTTAAGCAAGTACATGCAGAGAAGATAGTTCGATGAGATAATAATTCTATATACCAGTGTATACAGAATATTCCAACTGGCTCATGTTCGACTTCAGCAATTCAAGAAAATTAGAAGCACCAAAGATTATCACAAATGCAATGCTAAGATAAAGGAATATGATTGCAACTCCTTTGCAAGATTAGTTCAAAGTAGGAAGTTTCTGATAAGGTAGTGTAAAGTCAGAAGTTTGTGTCCCCTCAATTAGACATTGATATAAGTGGATCCTGTGACAAATAATTCGATTTTCAGCATTCTTTCCAATTCAGATAATCCCGTGATTGGATTATACATATAATTTAACTTTAAATAACCAGCGATATAGATAGAAGAAAAAAGTAATAAAACAAGTTAATAATTGAAATATTTTTAGTTGAACGCCCACAACGCTATGGAGATTCCTTTTTTATGCATTAAAAAACACAAAACTATGAAGACTCAAAGTTCAAACTCCATTCTTTCTTTATTAACAAAGGGACAAGAAAGAAAAAACAAAAAAAACACCCACAGCAGGCTCCTTGAACACAAGTATAACAATCTACTCTAACAGCTATAGCAGTTCAACATGCATCTATTGCATTCTCCCCCCGTTTCCATAAGCGGAAATGTTAACAAATCTTAATGAAGATATTAAAAAGTAAAAACTGTAAGGTATAAGCACCCTTACCTCAGTAAATCTGCATCCGGCATCATGCTCAATACCTTTCACATCCCTATGCTGCTTTGAGGAATGCATGAGAATGGCACTTCCTTTCTTCCCAGCACGTCCAGTTCGACCAGATCGATGAACAAAGATCTCTGAAGAGTTTGGAAGTTCGTAATGTATCACCTGAGCACCAAAATCTCTACTTTAACTTCAGCTAGCAAAAGACAAAAAGCAAACTGCAATCAAAGAAGACTCTAAAACTTAAGACATGAACACATTCCTCTCTCTCTCTCTCTATCTCTCTCTCTCTCTCGGTTTTTGATAACTGCACAAAAAGACTTTTTTTCTTTATACTCATTGAATAATCACTGAATGAAGAATTGGATGAGTATTAATGAATTTTTGGAGGATCCGACACGGGTGTTTCAAATGAGGCAGATCATTACGTAAATCAATTCTTCAAGTGGGAAACAAGGGAGGAGGCAGTGACTAGCTTTATGGCACTGTAAAATAACTAATTAACAGTGGAAATATCCTATCTTTGCTGGGAATGGAGTGGATAATGCCTCGGACGACAGTTGAGTTGCTAGTATTGGAGGGATGCCTTAGAGGAAGAACTACTAATATTTCATCTGGAAGCCACTCACCGGTTTGAGGATTCATATAGCCGACCACAACTTGTTTAGGGCTGAGGCATACTTGTTGTTGTTTGTAAGCCACCCACAGGTATGAGAGAAGAAAATTTGGGAAAAAAGGAATTGGATATGATTCGAGGGGTTGGTTTTGAATTTTGATTAGCCAAAGAATAAAATGTAGATGCTTACAAAACCTCATACGTTTGGTTTAAAATTGAAAAAGGTAGACGGCCAAGAGGATTTCACAGCCTTTCGAGCTCGCTAGACTAGCAGCTTTTGTTAAGACATCGTAGCACTCTCTTGGTGCACACTTCTCTTGCTGATAAAATATTTACTTATATTCTTAAAAAATGGTTGGTTTGTTTCTCAAAGGATGTTCAAAAATGCTTTTGTCTGTATACTCCTGTACGTGATGTGAAATTTGTCTCAAGATACAATGCCCTGTAGCTCACCCTAAAATATGTAAGTATCTATGTGCACTGCTTATCAGAAAGTGGACACAGAAGGGAAGACAAGGAATGAGAAATGATTGAAGCATAGTTAACTAATCAGGCAAGTAAAAGAATGAAAGACCAACCAGATCAACATTAGGTACATCAAGCCCTCGAGCAGCAACATCAGTGGCCACCAATACATTGAATTGACCTTGTCGAAAACCGGACAGAGTTCTCTCCCTCTGGCTTTGTGTGATATCCCCATGCAAAGCCTCACATCTCAAAGTTTTTTGCATTGAACTCGCCAACCTATCAGCATCACGCTTTGTTTGAGTAAAGACAATACACTTGCCTCCTTTTGCATGCTCCTGAAAAACAAATATATGCTCAGTCTTGAAATTTTAGACAAAAAAGAAATCACTTTACTCCTTAGGTATAGCAACAACATGCAATGACACTAGATCAATAGGTTAGATATGAAGTAGAACTGAAAAGAGACTTAGGTTATAGATTCATACTGATATTAAGGGTCCAAGAACTGCCGGTTTCTGACGCATCTCACAAGCAATTGAATACAAGGAAATGCCATCGGCTAATTTCTGGTCAGAATCCCCTACCTGCACACACATTCACACATAATTATTTAGCATAAAAGCCTGTAGGGTCAAATAAAAATAAGACAGAAGTTCCTGTCCACATGGTGAGAATAGCGGCCTCACAAGATCAATGTGAATTGGCTTCTTCAAGAACTTGTTGGTAATTTTCATTATCCAACTTGGCATTGTGGCTGAAAACATCATCGTCTGATGTTTCTGCCGAACATTTTCAAGAATGGTTTCAACATCCTCCGCGAAGCCCACATTAAGCATCTGATCAGCTTCATCTAGAACAACGAACTGGATTTCTGATAAATTCAAGGACCCCCTCTTAAGCAGATCAATGATCCGACCAGGTGTCCCAACAACAATGTCTGCACCCCTTTGAAGAGTACTCATTTGGCGTTGAATGGGGACACCACCATAAACACACAGCGTATCCAAAACAGGAGCAGACTCATAAAATTCTTTCTCCACCTGCCGTGCAAGTTCTCTAGTGGGAGCCAAGATCAATGCCAAAGGGTTTCTTCCCCGTCTGTATAGTTCAGAATAACCAAAAAGATTTCACTTGTAACGAATTTCACATTCTCAACAAATAAAGAATCATCAATAACTCTCTGACAAACTTACGACATGATAATATTTAATGCTGCTACATATTTAACTATTACTCACCTCCATTTCAATTTATATGACACACTTTCCTTATTAGTCTGTTCCAAAAAATGACAGATTTCAATATGAAGATTTAACCCAAATAGTTGTCCACCTAATCTCTTAAACTTAAAATAGCCGGCGGATGTATAATATATATGTAATTCATGTACAATATATGTATAACTATATATAATCTATGTATACCGGCTAAAAAAAGAAAGCATTAAATCTGACCAGCTATTTGTGTAACAATCCCTTTCAATATTTGGAAACAATTTAACTTCATAATTTTTATTTTACCCATTCTACCCTTAGTGAGAAGCATTTATAGCTACACAAATCTCATGGCCCCGCAAAGTTTTACCCATTAAGCTTCTAGGACCACAAGTTTCAAAAATATTCTTTTTTTTCTTTAACTTAGTGTCGACTCAAACTAACTCATATAAATTGAAATAGAGGGAGTACCAAAATAAATCCTACAAAGAAAAACAGATGGAACAAACCCTTTTTTATTGTTGAATTTGATGATCTTATCCATGATAGGAATGCCAAAAGCTAGTGTTTTTCCAGTTCCAGTTCTAGCTCGGCCAATCATGTCCGACCCCTGCATTGCTGGTTCCAAAACAGCTTTCTGATACAACCCAAAATGAAAAGATTCTAGAATCAGAAATTGTTCCGCAGATTTTCTTTTGACTAGAAACCAAAACCAAATGAAAATACATATGCTGGAAAGACAAACTTAAATTTCCCCATTTGTGTGTTCAAAAGTAGCGGAGCCAGAAACTTCAGTAAGAGGATTAAAAAAATGTAAAAATGTCACACCTAAGATATAAACCTTTGTCAAGGGGATTCAGTAGTTTATGTATAAAAAAGAATTTGTCTTTACCCTTTTTGCACAGTGCAATTTTTCGGCAAAGGGGATTCAACTGAAACCCCTTCACTAAAGGTAGCTCTGCCACTGCGTTTAAGGGCCTGCATTGCACTATATGACCAAATTAATCTAAGCATATGGAGACCAAAACACTAAACAGAATTACAGAAAGCTCGCCAAAAAACGATAACGATAAGAAGTAAGGAACAATCTTCCCCACTTGACACCTCAACATTCTTTACAAGAATATACTACAATATCTTCTAAAGGCTTAATGTCATTGCCTACTTTAACTTATCGGTCCTAAATAACTTCACATGCGGAGAGAGTGTCCTCCATCAAGTCATTTCCCTTTCTTCAGACTGTCCAACGCAAAAACAAAACCTCATGGAAGTCATAGGAAATCCTGGACAGATTTTTGTACAAATTTTAGTGCAAACTGCATTAATACTGTGCTGAAGTGAACAGCCGCATAAAACCTATGTGCAGAAAACCCTCTTTAATTCTAAATTACTCTTTTCTATATAAAATATAAACACACACAGAGAGAAATTTAGGAGGTACAAATGCTGTTATCTTTTTCCAAAAAAAATGACACATGTGCAGAGAGCCTCATATTCTGAATTACTCTTCTCTCAAAGATATTTTAACACCACCAATAAACACACAATTTTACATCAAAATAGGAGTTAAAAATGTTTTTTTCCTCAGACGGAAATGACGCATGTGCAGAGAACCCCTCTAAGTCTAATCTCTACTCTTTCTATCAAAAAACTTGAATACCATCAATGAATACACAAATATAGCAAACCATGAGCTAAAAATGCTGTCCTTCTCATTTCAGATAGAATCTTGAATACCATCAATCAATAAAACACACAAATACAGCAAAATTGGGAGCTAAAGATGCCTTTTTTCAGATAGAATCTTGAATACCATCAATGAAAAACAGACATATATAGCACAATTAGGAGCTAAAAATGCTGTCTTTTTTTAACGCAGAAACACTAGGTGATTTCTTCACCATTTGTCCAAGCCTTGGCGGACACAATTACACATAGAATGAGCCGAGCCCGGACACCACGGTTATTAAAAAAATGCTGTATTTTTTCCTATAGAATCTTGAATATCATCAATCAATAGACAGCCAAATATAGAAAAAACCAGCAGCTAAAAGTGCTGTCTTTTTATCACATAAAAATAAATTATAACAATTCAATAAAAACACCTGAATAGGAAAAAGAGAAGTAATTCCCCTTTGAGCCAAAGCAGAAACAATTTCCTCAGAAATACCAAGCTTTGATATCTCAAGCCCAACCCCATTATCAACATCACACTCTTCTTCTAAATCTGCAAATGCAGTAGCAGCCACATTAAATGCCCTCACACTATACCCAAAATTACCACTAACCCAATTCGACACTGCTGCTGATGGAGTTACAGAAGTGGTAAAGCTGTGAATTTGTGAAACTTTAAGAGCATTTCTTGGAATGAATTTATCAGTACTAAAGATATGGGAAACTGAATTTAAGGTGACCCTTTTTGAGGTTAGTGAAGATGAAGTGTTTCTCAGTAGAAAAAGACTATTCATTTTGCTGTATCTTAAAGGAGTGGAGAGGGAAGCCATTTTCTTCCCTTTGGTGATAAGGTTTTTGGTAGGGTTTATGAGAATAGAGAGAGTGTTTGAGATAAGCCCCCCAATGAACATTTATATACGGTTGGAAGGGGCTGTATTAAAGAGAAAAGATTAAAATAGTCCCCCAAGTTTGGAGTTCATTCAAAATGATCGTATATATAAGGTGAAATACTTAAATAGCCCCTTAAACTTGACACGATTTTTCAGTTAGACATTCTGATTTAGTTAGTGATCAAATAGACACTTCTAATTAAAAATATTATTTCTGTGAACACCTCGTGCTGACATGATAAATTACGTGTTAGATTGAACTGTTATGCGAATCTTATATTTTCACCACTTATCGCCAGTGTTACCACCATTCTCGACCGTAAACCACCATCAACTTCTTCCCTTTTCAAAACTACTACCTTTTTTAGAATTCTTATGTTATTTCTTTGAGATATTAGAAAATTTATTTTGGAGAATTGGACCTCTTTGTTTGAATTTGACTCACAAATTAAGTGTTTTGAAGAATTGATATTCTCGAAGGTAATCTTCTTCTTGCTTCTTTATATCTTGGATTCTATTTTATCGTTCTTTGGACGATCAACTAATTTATTAATTGTTGCTTAAGTTGTTCATCCAGGTTTCTAGTTTCTTCTTTGTTTGACTAGTTAATATTGCTCCGTTTCGGCCAATTCAGTCTAATAACGTATGACCTAACTACATTACAGCTTGTTTGGATTGTTGTTACATGTTGTTTCATAATGTATCATATTGTATTGTATTGTATTGTTTAATGAATACAATGTTTAGATAGATTGTATTGTTTGCCGTCGTTTCATGATGTCACGCATTAACAATATGAAAAATAAACTTGCAACATTACTAAGAAAAAATAAGATACGAAATAGAATTATTATATAAAAAAGTAGGAAGAATAAAATATGATTATTTAATAATAAAGAATGGCAAGATGAGAGGAAAAAAGTAAAGAAATGACGCCACCACACCAAATCTATTGTTTCATAAAGTGACATTTTTCGTCATTACATAACGATGGATTTAATGATACGATAAAATAAAATTAAAGTAACAATCAAAACAAACATTATATTTAAAATAACAATACGATAGGTAACAACCATCCAACCAAGTTGTTAGCTAAAATGAAAATACTAGTCTCTACTATACCGAGCAATATAATGTCACAATTGTGTCTACATGGTAGATCCACAATAAGGCACTTTCCATTTCCCTTCACAATTACAAACGTTTATCATCTTAATTAGACGTATTGTACATATAAGCAAACTGTTTCTTGGGAAAAATATTATTTACACACAAACACAAAAGAAACTTTTTCGAAGCAATATCATATGACACCCCTGCCAAATCGTCTTTAATTTGCCATTGATTTCTGTTATAAATTCTGTATTGCTGTAATAAATAATTAAACTTTCTGAAAAAATAAAACAGAAAGTTAGTAATACTTGTTTAACGAAATAGATTCTGAACAACAAAAAACAGTATAGGAATAAATCGAGCCCACTGAATATATCCTCCCAGGATAGAACGATTTAACTCACTAGTGTATTGGTACCAAAAACTCTGATGAACTGCGAACCACTCAATGGGCGTAAAACACACTGGAAAATATTGTGCAGAAGAAGAAGAAGAAGAAGAAGAAGAAGCTCAGAAAATTTCGTAAGGAAAGATTCTAGGATTCAAACTCTATTTATAGAGTTGCTGGCAATGTTTCTGAAAAGGTTTGCAACATTTCAGAAACAGCCATGGCTGTTGGAAAAGGGGTGTTTGAAATATTGCGGGAAAAATATATTTAAAATAATCCGGGAAAGAAAACGGGTCTGAACGAACCGGGTCGCGGGTTATTCCGGATTGAATTTTTTGTTAATTATTTAATTAATTAAATAATTGAAAGAAATTTTGTCCAAAAAGATTAATCAATCAATCGATCTTTGACTAAATCTAAATCTAAATCTAAATCCGAAGCCGAGCCGAGCGAGCGACGACGACGACGGCGCGAGGCTTGCCTTTTTCTTAACTCTTTAAGAGCTAGAAGAAGAGCAATTATATATATACTCATCAAAAGCCTTTTCTTTCTCCGATATGGGACAATGTCCCTTTCCCAAGGGAAACTCAAATATTTCGTTTTCCCTCTATTTCTCATTCACCTTCTTTAAGCTACACAAGCTTAAAATCCCAACAATCCCCCACATGAATGGGGAATGGCTATAAAATAAAGGAATGCACAGACGCGTGTGTGTTTTACATGCAAGAATTAATTGCATCCGGATAAGTAGGTTTCCCTTTGAACTTTTCGTAGTAAACTTATATCGGATATACTCGGTCAATCGGTAGATTTGATATCTTTGAACCGTCGAGCTTTGTTGTATACCTAGACAACATAAGTCACACAATCAATCCTTAACTATCTATGGTTCTCACGGTTGTGTTCGTTTCAGCCATGAACACCGCCTGGTTTCATGAGTGCTTAGATAATGGGCCTTTACTTTCATTCCCCTTAAAGCGGCTTACACTTCACACTCACATAGGTGATTTCTAAACGTGTAATCCTATAGACACACTATCTGGTCATATCCTGCCAGACTTAGCAAATCATTAAAAAATCTTTAAGCTTTGTTGACTCATCAAAAAGCCTTAATGCTTTACCTTGATTTCTGAACATTGTCTTCATCACGAGAGTGGGTTGAGTTATTTGACAATGTTGAACCGTCATTCATAACTTTGTTTGATCTCTTTGAACCTAGCTCGTGGGATCTCCAGTCTGCTAGGTAGAGTTACCGTCATGATGACTTGTCCTAGACCTTAACCCCATTCTCTTTGATGATCTTTCAACTGCCTCTCTAGATAGGCCTTTTATAAGTGGATCCGACACGTTATCTCTTGACTTTATGTAGTCAATTGTGATAACACCACTAGAGAGTAGTTGTCTAACGGTATTGTGTCTCCATCGTATATGACGAGATTTTCCGTTATACATAACGCTCCCTGCCCTACCTATTGCCGCTTGACTATCACAATGTATACAAATAGGTGCCAAAGGTTTGGGCCAAAATGAAATATCTTCCAAGAAATTCCGGAGCCATTCAGCTTCTTCACCGGCCTTATCTAAAGCTATGAATTCAGATTCTATTGTAGAACGGGCGATGCATGTTTGTTTGGATGATTTCCAAGATACTGCTCCACCCCCAATTGTGAAAACATATCCACTCGTGGATTTAACTTCAGATGATCCAGTGATCCAATTTGCATCACTATATCCCTCGATCACGGAGGGATATTTGTTATAATGCAAAGCATAATTTTGGGTATGTTTGAGATACTCCAAAACTCGTTTCATTGCCATCCAATGTATGTGATTGGGATTACTTGTAAACCGACTCAGTTTACTAATAGCACATGCTATATCTGGTCGTGTACAATTCATGATATACATCAAGCTTCCCAATACTCTTGCATAATCCAATTGTGAGTCACTTTCACCTTCATTCTTTTGAAGTGTATAACTCACGTCAATTGGAGTCTTGGCAATTTTGAAATCCAAATAGTTGAACTTGTCAAGTACCTTTTCAATGTAGTGAGACTGTGATAATGCTAGACCTTGTGGAGTCTTGTGAATTCTGATTCCTAAGATCACATCAGCAACTCCTAAGTCTTTCATATCGAATTTGCTAGCCAACATGTGTTTAGTAGAATTTATATCTGCCATGTTTTTGCTCATTATCAACATGTCATCAACATATAAACAAACAATGATTTCATGACCTGGAGTGTTTTTAATGTAAACACATTTGTCGCACTCGTTGATTTTAAACCCACTTGCCAACATTGTTTGATCAAATTTGGCATGCCATTGTTTGGGTGCTTGTTTAAGTCCATAAAGTGACTTAACAAGTTTGCACACTTTCTTTTTTTTACCAGTTACCACAAAACCCTCAGGTTGTTCCATGTAAATCTCTTCCTCTAATTCTCCATTTAAGAAAGCTGTTTTAACATCCATTTGATGGATTTCAAGACCATACACGGCCGCTATTGCCACTAACACCCTAATAGATGTTATCCTCGTTACTGGCGAGTAAGTGTCAAAGTAATCAAGGCCTTCCTTTTGTCTATAACCTTTGACAACAAGTCTTGCCTTATATTTGTCAATAGTGCCATCAGCTTTCACTTTCCTTTTAAAGATCCATTTCGAACCTAAAGGCTTATTTCCTGGAGGAAGATCTACCAATTCCTATGTATGGTTATCCAAAATTGATTGAATCTCACTATTGACTGCCTCTTTCCAAAATGCTGAATCAGAAGATGACATAACTGCATTAAAAGTTTGAGGCTCATTTTCAAGCAAGAATGTCACAAAATCTGGTCCAAAGGAAGTAAATGTTCTTTGACGTTTGCTATGCCTTGGATCTTCTATACTTGGAGTATTTTCCTTTGGTTCTTCCCGAGGTCGTTTAGGTCTTTCACTTAACGACTCACATTCAGTTTTATACGGATAGATGCTTTCAAAGAATTTAGCATTATCTGATTCTATTACCGTATTAATGTGAATTTCGGGATTATCAGATTTATGAACCAAAAACCGACATGCTTTACTGTTTATAGCATATCAAATGAAAATGCAATCAACAGTTTTTGGTCCGATTTTAACCCTTTTAGGTAAAGGAACTTGTACCTTTGCTAGACACCCCCACACTTTGAAATATTTCAAGTTGGGTTTTCTTCCTTTCCATTTTTCATATGGAATAGATTGCGTTTTGCTGTGGGGTACTCTGTTGAGTATTCGGTTAGCTGTAAAGATAGCTTCGCCCCACAAACTCTGCGGTAATTCGGAACTTATTAATAAAGAATTCATCATTTCCTTTAATGTCTGATTTTTTCTTTCCGTAATTCCATTGGATTGAGGTGTGTAAGGTGCAGTAGTTTGATGGATAATTCCATATTCCGAACATATTTCTGCAAATGGAAATTCATATTCTCCACCCCTATCACTTCTAATCATTTTGATTTTTTTATTCAATTGATTCTCCACTTCATTCTTGTATTGCTTAAATGCTTCAATTGCTTCATCCTTACTATTAAGCAAATAAAAATAACAATATCGAGTGCAGTCGTCAATAAAAGTAATAAAATACTTTTTCCCACCTCGAGATGGTGTCGACTTCATATCACAAATGTCAGTATGAATTAAGTCTAAATGGTTTGAATTCCTTTCAATAGACTTATAAGGATGTTTTACAAACTTAGACTTAACACATATTTGACATTTTGATTTATTACACTCGAATTTAGGCAACACTTCTAAATTAATTAACTTCCACAAGGTTTTGTAATTGACATGTCCTAAACGAATATGCCATAAATCATTTGACTCCAATAAATAAGAAGAAGCTGCAATTTTATTCATACTGTCAACAACTATTACATTTAGTTTGAAGAGGCCCTCTGTGAGGTAGCCCTTTCCAACATACATTTCATTCTTGCTTACAACAACTTTATCAGAAACAAATACACATTTGAATCCGTTCTTAACAAGCAAAGAAGTAGAAACTAAATTCTTCCTAATAGTAGGAACATGAAGAATGTTGTTGAGCGTTAATACCTTGCCGGAAGTCATCTTCAGGAATATCTTCACATAACCTTCAATCTTGGCTGTTGCAGTATTTCCCATGGAAAGCTCTTCTTCGGGACCAGCAGTAGAGTAAGTCGCAAATGCTTCCTTGACAGCACAAACATGTCGAGTGGCTCCAGAGTCAATCCACCACTCCTTCGGATTTCCAACTAGGTTGCATTCCGAAAGCATTGCACACAGATCATCAATGTCATAATTCTTCTCCACTATGTTGGCGTGTCCCTTCTTCTTATACTTTTTTGGGAGACGACAATCAGGGGCTTTGTGACCGGTTTTTCCACAATTGTAGCAGCTGCCCTTGAATTTCTTTTTGTTCTGCTCCTTAGTCTGTCCAGAAGACCTCTTTCTCTTCTTACTTTTTGGAGCAGTCTCCTCAACGATATTAGCTCCCATGATCGTTGAATTTCCACGAGACTTCTTCTCGGCTGTTTTGTTGTCTTCCTCAATCTTGAGACGAATCACAAGATCTTCCAACTTCATTTCTTTGCGCTTGTGCTTAAGATAGTTCTTGAAATCTCTCCACGAAGGAGGCAATTTTTCAATCATTGCAGCCACTGGAAATGCTTCATTCACGACTATACCTTCAGCAATAAGGTCATGAAAAATAAGTTGAAGCTCCTGAACTTGGGTTCCAACAGTTTTACTGTCTATCATTTTATAGTCTAGAAACTTGGCAACCACGAACTTCTTCAAGTATGCATCTTCAGTCTTGTACTTCTTCTCAAGTGCGTCCCATAATTCTTTCAAAGTATTCATCGCACTGTACACATTGTACAAGTCATCCTCTAAAGCGCTTAAGATATAGCCTTTGCAAAGAAAATCTGCCTGCTTCCACGCCTCAACAATCATGAATTTCTCGTTGTCCGGCATGTCCGCAGCAGGCACTGGAGGTTCTTCACTAGTGAATTTCTGCATACCAAGTGTGGTAAGCCAGAAGAACACCCTTTGCTGCCATCCTTTGAAGTTGGCTCCGAAAAATTTCCCCGATTTCTCTGTTGGTGGAACAACAGTCCGGCTTGACGAGGCTATCGTCGTTGCCGCAATAGTCACAGAAGAATTTCCGTTATCAATTGCCATTTCTCACTGTAAACAACAGAAGAGTTCAATTAATGGCAAAATCAAAACAGTAAACAATACTGTTATTAACAAAAATAATATGTATAATAAATAAAATCGAAGTTTTTATATACTGTTATGTTCTTCAAATAGTTTTACGAATTTCAATACTCTGATGAAGTTTTTTATATCTTCAAATCAGAAGAGTAAAATTCAGAAGGAGTAGAAAACCATACAGGTTTTAATCTCCACAAACAAAATACAGAATATAAAAAAAAAAGTTAATTTCCTTAAGAATGTTATAAATTCTGTATTGCTGTAATAAATAATTAAACTTTCTGAAAAAACAAAACAGAAAGTTAGTAATACTTGTTTAACGAAATAGATTCTGAAAAATAAAAAACAGTATAGGAATAAATCGAGCCCACTGAATATATCCTCCCAGGATAGAACGATTTAACTCACCAGTGTATTGGTACCAAAAACTCTGATGAACTGAGAACCACTCAATGGGCGTAAAACACACTGAAAAATATTGTGCAGAAGAAGAAGAAGAAGAAGAAGAAGCTCAGAAAATTTTGTAAGGAAAGATTCTGGGATTCAAACTCTATTTATAGAGTTGCTGGCAATGTTTCTGAAAAGGTTTGCAACCTTTTAGAAACAGCCATGGCTGTTAAAAAAGGGGTGTTTGAAATATTGCGGGAAAAATATATTAAAAATAATCTGGGAAAGAAAACGGGCCTGACCGAACCGGGTCGCGGGTTATTCCGGATTGAATTTTTCATTAATTATTTAATTAATTAATTAAATAATTGAAAGAAATTTTGTCCAAAAAGATTAATCAATCAATCGATCTTTGACCAAATCCAAATCCAAATCCGAAGCCGAAGCCGAATATTTCATTTTCCCTTCATTTCTCATTCACCTTCTTTAAGCTACACAAACTTACAATCCCAACAATTTCTAACGTACATTTGTACGAATAAAATAGAAGCCTCTCACAATACAGATTGTATACGACCAGTTCCAAGAGCAATTGATTGAGATATTCCTTTTGATTCTTCTCTTGGTTAATCAAGCTGATAATATACTGAATTTTCATATTTTCCATCCCACATGTTAATCATATTATATGAATTACTACACAATCATATAATGTAAGGTAAATAAGAGATTTTTTTAAGCAAAGAAGTAAAAGAACAATTTAGAATGCTTACAAACCTGAACTCTTGCTTATCTGGAATTTGGAGCTCCAAATGTTCTTCAAATGGCTTGAAAATCAAGTTGAGTTGCTCGTCTTTCACCTTCTCAAGAGTTGGAGGGTACCACTAAGGACAAATGAAGTAGTAACATAAGTTAGTTTAAGGTTCTTCTGTAATGGTTTAAATAAAAGATTGGACAAAATCCATTCTAATGCACTTTTATAGTGAATAATTCATCAAACCATAGTTTGCATATTTCTGTCATTTCTTTCTCATTTTTCCTTGAGCCGTGAGCCTATCGGAAACAACATCTCTACCTTCTCAAGGTATGAGTAAGGTCTGCGTGCATACAACCTCCCCCTCCCCTCCCCCAAACCCCACTTATGAGATTGCACCAGGTTTGTTTGTTGTTCTTTCTTATTTTCGTAAATCGTTGCACGACTCAATACTTCCTCCAGTCTCAGCAATCATTAGTTGTTTTGACAAATTGATTTTGTTTCAAAATATCTGACGACTTAGAAAAATAAGTATTTGTTACTTTTCTTCTTTGGATTCCCGTTACTGGTCCAATTAATGAGTGTTAATTAAGTGAAATGTTTAAGAGAGAGACAAAAGGTGGTTTGGTTCATATACTATTATAATTAAGGCTATTAGATATCTTTCTTAAGTGTATGCAATAACCTTATAATACAGATAATACAGACTGGATGTAGCATAATACATTTAAATTGGGTTGGTGATAATAACAAGTATGGATGTGTGATGTGTGATGTAGACAGGGAGCGCGGTGCACAAAATATTTTGCATTCACACAGGGTTCGGAGAATGGTCACTCCCCAAAGGGATATGATATAGACACCTACCCTAAAGCAAGCATCAATGGTTGCTTCAACGACTCTAACTCATGATCTACATGTCATACGGAAATAACTTTACTGTCGCTCTAAGGCTCCCCTCAAGATGAAGAGAAACATGTGGGGTCCATCCCCATCAAGAAAACAAAAAGGAGGAAACATATGCCAAAACTGGTTTTGGTTCTCGATTTGCAATTTGCAAATCGCAAGTTGCAGGAAACCAACTTCTGATTGGTTAAGAGTTACGACACTTCTTCCTATAAATGGAAGCCTTCAGCTTCTCATTTGAACACACCAATCTCATAGAGAAATATATCTGAGAGCATATAGAGCAGTATGAGGTATTCATAGTCGGTGTAGTTTGTGAGAAAAATAGAGAGTGTGAGCGATATTGTAGTGAGGTGGGAATCTCAAAAGAGAGTTATTCTTCTGAGTGTGTAGTGGTCCCTAGAGTACTTTACTCGGGGATACGGTGTGTAAAATTTCTCATTATAGTGGATTACTTTGCTCCCATTGGGCTCGTGATTTTTTTCCTTATTCAAAAGGATTTTCCACGTTAAAATCATTGTGTTCTTGGTGTTCTTTTGTTGATTACCGTATCTCGTTACTACGTTATTATTCAGTTGTTATTATCGTGAATATTATTTCTGTGGGGGGGGGGGGAGGTATTCATAACAATAGGTTCTGCTCGTTCATAGAAATAATATTCACGGTCGGTAGTACTATACTCAGTGAATAAAATGTCCGGAGTAAAGCACGAGGTAGTAAAATTCAACTGAGATAACGGTTTCTCAACATGGCAAAGAAGGATGAGGGATCTGCTCATCCAACAAGAATTACACAAGGTATTAGACAATGATGCCAAGAAGCCTGATACCATGAAAGCTGAGGATTGGGTTGACTTGGATGAAAAGGTTGCTAGTGCAATCAGGTTGTATTTATCAGATAATGTGGTAAATAACATCATTGATGAATATACATCATGTGAAATTTGGACAAGGTTAGAAAGCCTATACATGTCTAAAACGCTGACAAATAAATTGTACCTGAAGAAGCAGTTATATGCCCTACATATGGGTGAAGGTACAAATTTTTTGTCACATTTAAATGTGTTTAATAGATTAATCACGCAACTTGCCAACCTCGGAGTAAAGATCGAGGAAGAGGATAAAGCCATCTTACTCTTGAACTCGTTGCCATCTTCGTACGATAGTTTGGCAACAACCATCCTGCACGATAAAACCACTATTGAGTTGAAGGACATCACATCGGCTCTTCTACTCAATGAGAAGATGAGAATAAAGCCTGGAAATCAAGGACATGCTCTTATCACATAAGGTAGAGGCAGGAGTTACCAAAGGAGTTCAAGCAACTATGGTAGATCTGGAGGTCGTGGGAAGTCCAAGAACCGATCCAAATCAAAAGCCAAAAATTGCTACAATTGCGATCAACCGGGCACTTCAAAAGAGATTGCCCAAATCTAAGAAAGGGCAAAGGTGAAAGAAGTGGCCAAAAGAATGACGACAACACAATCGCCATGGTGAAAAATAATGATAATGTTCTTCTCTTCGTAAATGAGGAAGAGGAATGCATGCACTTGGCAGGTCCAGAGTCGGAATGGGTGGTTGATACAATAACATCTTATTCTTCCACAGCGGTAAGAGAAATTTTTTGCAGATATGTAGCAGGTGATTTTGGCACTGTGATAATGGGTAACACGAGTTACTCAAAGATTGCGGGGATCAGTGACATTTTGTAACACCCCGAACATTCGGACTAGGTGTGGATATGTTAAATGGGTATTAATTTGATATTTTAGACATGTGAAGTCCTATCGAGATGAGTATGGATGGAAATAGTTGTTTTAGAATCAAGATAGAGAGTGAGGAGCATAAGATCTGATAAAATCAACTAAGTTTACGAAAAGTCTGTCTTCCAACGGGATCTCGTGAAACTATGTAAGGAATTTGGGAAAACTTAAAACATTAAAGTTGTATCCCTTTGAAATATCTTTCCGGCGATATATTATGTAGCTCGAACAAATTTCTGAGCAAAAGGTTATGTGCATTTTATTGGACAATGCACAAAATGCGCGCCCATGTGCGCGCTCAGATGGTCTCGTGCACGACCGCGCACTTGTGGTAGTGCTACTGCCTTGATGCGCGTCCAGGTGCATGGGAGCACCCCGAGGGGTCATTTTTAAAGCCCTACTTCGTCTCCCACACCCCAAAACACAAAAATTTGCCCTAAAAGGGGAAACTCTCAAAAACCTAAGTCCTCCAAGGTCCCTCCATCATCCAAGATAAGTTCTAATGGTGATTCTAAGTCCTTAAGTAAGTTTTGAGTAGATACAGTGAATTAGCAATTTCAGCAGAGCTAGTAGAGGTAAGATTTGATTTACTTAGCCAGGTTAACTCTAGTGAGTGGATGACAGTTTGAAATTTTGAACACGTGTTAGAACCCAAAGAGTTTAAGTTAAACCCGAAGTATAGTGATATTGAGAAAAAAATATCAGCTAGGTAGTAAGAGAGCCAACTACAGAATAATAGCCTTTAAGAATTATCGAAAAGGGGTCTCCCCAAGATTGACAGTATGAGTAGAGTTAAATCATTAAGATTGTGTATGATAGTTGTGAATACATTAGCTGTAATTTACGTAGGTAATATAGTTTTTCTTAGTAAGAAGGATTGCTTAGAAGTAAGTCAGAAGGTGAGTCTTTATTGACGTAAAGTGCAAAGAATTACGGAAGATAAGAAAAGTTGTTCGGATCCCAACAAAAGAGAAGGATCAGCATGTACAAGACCTTAACCTTTGGTCTAATGGGGAGATGTGAAAATCGTCAGTAAGTCCAGTCAGAGATTTGAAACCCGCATAATTAGCATGGGATATAAAAAAACTATAAAATCATGACCAGTTATGTATCACGAGGGTAGTGCCATTGCACGTGACTCTAATATTCGGAGTATAGACTTAGCTCACAACAATTCTATAAGTGTTTTTAGGAAGTATCTTAAAAATATAATCAAGTATGGGAAGTACAACTCATGATTGAGGCAGGCAATAGATCTATAGTGAAAGAAGTTCACCGCTTAGCCAAGCTAGGAGTTCGACTTTCGGACACCGAAGATGGTGGAGTTGTTGTCCAGAAATGGACTTATTCCTTCTTAGTAGCTGAAGTGAAAGAGAAATAGATTGATGATCCCTACTGGTTACAGCTTAAAGAGAGGATTCACAAGCATAAGATTATGGCTTTTGAACAAGGGGGAGATGATGGTACTTTGAGGTACCAAGGCAGATTATGCGTTTCAGACATAAAAAGAGCAGATTATGTCTGAAGCCCAGAATTTCAGGTATTCTATTTACTTAGGTTCCACAAATATGTATCATGATCTTAAGGAGATTCATTGATGGAGCGACATGAAAAAGAACATCGCAAACTTTATGGCCAAGTGTCCCAATTGTCAGAAAGTGAAAGTCGAGCGACAGAAAGCCCATTGTTTTACCATAGAATACACATATTTTTTAGTGGATATGGTAAATATGGAATTTATAACAGGATTATCTTGCTCATTTTAAACGCATGATTTGATTGGGTGATTGTAAATCGACTTACCAAGCCAGCATACTTCTTGCTAATAAAGACTATAGATTCAGCAGAAGATTATGCCAATTTGTACATTCAGGAAATTGCCTGATTGCATGGGACCCCGTTGTCCGTCATTTCAGACCGTGGTGCTCAGTTTAAAATGAACTTTTAGAAGTTCTTTCAGAAAGGATTAGGCACAAGTTTTTCATCCTCATAAAGATGGCCAGGTAGAGCGCATTACTCAGACACTTGAGGATATGTCCTTGATGTTAAAAGTAACTGGGATGATCGCATACCTCTCATTGAGTTTGCTAATAATAACACCTACCATTCTAGTATCAAGATGGCACAGTGCGAGACTCTGTATGGGCGAAGGTGTAGATCGCCAATTGGTTGGTTAAAAGTTGGTGAAGCTGAGTTGTTGGGACCAAATTTGGTCTATTAGACTATGAAGAAAGTCAAGTTGATTCAAGAGCATTTGAAGACGGCTCAAAGCTGCTAAAAGTCCCATTCGGACGTGCGACATAGAGACCTAGAGTTTCAAGTTGATGATTGGGTATTTCTAAAAGTTTCTCCTATACAAGGTGTTATAACATTTGGGAAGGAAGGAAAGCTCAGTCGCAGATACATCGGGCCGTATATGATCCTATGAAGGATCGAACAAATAACTTATGAGTTGTAGTTGCCACTAGAATTAACGGTTTTACAACCAATATCTCACGTATCATGTTATCATTCAAGTTCCAGTACTTAGATACTCATGCCAGTTCAGTACTTAGATACTCATGTCAGTTCAATACTTAGATAGATATTAGTCCAGTACTCAGATATTCATGCCAGCTTAGTACTCAGATATTCATGTCAGTTCAGCTCAAATATTCGTGCCAGTTCAATATTCATATATCCATGTTAGTTCAGTATTCACGTATCCATGGCAGACCAGTATTCACATATATATTTCATGTTATGCGCATTATGATGCACTGTGAGGCTTGTGTTATACTATGATAGCTGGCATGTGTTTTGGAGAAATGTTGAAGGTAACTAACCTTTTCATTTCATACCTTATATTATAATATCCACATCCTTCAGTATTCAATCAACTCAGTATTCAGTCAAGGCAGTAGTCTTTCAGTTCAGTATCTTAGCAGTTCAGTAATCATGTATTCATTCAGTTTAGTATACAAGTATTCATGAAATTTCATGTTTTTACTAAACCCATTTAAGGTCCAAAGTTAGTCGAAGTTACAGTCAGGACAATCATTCGAGGGCGAATGATCCCAAGGGGAAGATAATGTAACACCACGTACATTCAGACTAGGTGTGGATATGTTAAATGGGTATTAATTTGATATTTTAGACATGTGAAGTCCTATCGGGATGATTATGGGTGGAAATAGTTATTTTATAATCAATACGGAGAGTGAGGAGCATAAGATCCAATAAAATCGACTAAGTTTACGAAAAGTCTGTCTTCCAGTGGGATATCGTGAAACTATGTAAGGAATTTGGGAAAACTTAAAACATGAAAGTTGTAGCACTTTGAAATATCTTTCCAACGATATATTATAGAACTCGAACGGATTTCTGAGAAAAATGTTATGTGCATTGTACTGGACAATGCATAAAATACGCGCCCAGATGGTCCCGTGCGTGGCCGCGCACTTGTGGCAGTGATACTGCCCTGATGCGCATCCAGGAGCATGGGAGCACACCCGCGGGGTCATTTTTAAAGCCCTAATTCGTCCCCACACCCCAAAACACAAAAAACTTGCTTTAGAAAGGGAAGCTCTCAAGAACCTAAGTCCTCAAAGGTCCCTCCACCATCCAAGGTAAGTTCTAATGGTGATTCTAAGTTAATCTCAATTTCCCAACACTTTATTAACATGGGTAAACCCTCCAAATCATTAGATATTCGATAGGGACATCAGTTTTGAGAGACAAAACCCTAGAACTCGAATTCAAGAAGATTGAACATCAAGAAGGTAATATCTTCACCCTCTAATTGATTATAGAATTGGATTAATGATTATAGACTACAAGTTCATGAGATATAGGTTGATAGTTTTGATAAAAAAGCATGAACAATTATAGATTTGGGTTGTTGATTGTTGATTATTTATTAAGGGTGTTGTTTATCTTATGAGTGATGAAGAATGGTATTGATTATAGCAAATTGAGATTTTAGAATTTATCTATGAGCAAGAGAATGGGTTGTTGGGTGTAGAAACACCATTTATAAGGGCTATGAGGCTTTATGCCCACCAAGTGTTTGAGAAAATGCCTAAGTGACCAAAACATGAGTATTATTGCTAGTATGGAATCCCTTTGACTTGTATTGATATATATTAAAGTTGAAAGGGTTGGCGAATGTTGTATTACGCTCAAGAGTACGAAGTTAAGGTATGTGAGGCTAACTCTCTATGTTTGGGAGTGTTAACGATTCTCCCTATACTACGTTTCTTTTACGACGTTACTAATTGTCTCACAAATATAGTTAAGCCTAGTTCCTTGAATAGTTGCAGAACTTCTATTCTCTAGCTTCATAATTCGTTCATGACTTTCATTCTGAACATTGTGAGCTCAGTGCGTAATCAATGTAGACTTGTGATTGATTCTCATGAGTCTCAATCTAGATTACTCAGCATGTTATAAATAGTTAAAGCTTTAGTTCTCATAATCAGTTCATGAATACTTGTCTTAGTCTAGTCATATTCATAATTCCAGTATCATATAACTCAATATGATTCAATATTTCATCATCATGTATTGCAGTATGATTCTCAGTTCCTTATTTTAAATTCTTGAATGTTGAACACCTGTAATTGGGCCTGAGGCCGTAGTTTATATGATTTATGCATATTTATGCCTGAGGCCGTAGTTTATATGCTTTATGCATATTTGGGGCTGAGGCCGTAGTTTATGTTTTATGCATGTTTGGGCCTGAGGCCCTAGTTTATGCTTTATACATTTTTGGGCCTGAGGCCGTAGTTATGTATACGTATACTTGGGACCGAGGCTGTAGCTTGTGCACATATATATTGGGCCAGAGGCCATAGTTTGTTCAGATAAACAGGTTGTTCCATTCAGAAGAGGGAGTATTCATATCTTTACTTCCTTTGTTTTGTTCGGTTATCAGTTATCATTTCAGTTATCAGTTATCAGTTATCAGTTATAATTTCAGTTTCAATTTCAATAGTTATCATTTCAGTTATCAATCATCAATTCTCAATTATCAGCTTAGTTTCAGCATTTATAATTCTTTCTTTCAGTTGCTTTACATACCAGTGCAATTCAAATGTACTGACGTCCCCTTTTCCCGGGGCCTGCATCTCACGATGCAGGTAATGATTTACAAGTTGACGATTCAGAGTGCTAGGATTCTCGTACCAGCTATTTGGTGAGCCCCAATTCTTTTGGGGAAATATCATTACTTAATAGTCTTTCAGTAATTACAGATAGTCAGTGTTTTCAGTACTTCATTAGAGGCTTCATAGACTAGAGTAATAGTTAGATAGAGTCGCAGACTTTTCATGTTAAGCTATGTTGGCTACAAATATGTTTCAGAATTATATTAGTATTTCCACACTTGATTTATATCATTCAGACTTTCAGTATATCGGCATGTGTAGTTTATCTTCCGCATTCAGTATGTTATGATGTCATATGTTGATTCAGCCAGCCAGTTGGTTCACTCGATCACATGTAGTCAGGCACCGGGTGCCGTGTTACGTCCAGGCCCAAGTTCGGGACGTGACACATTTGTATCAAGACAAATATTGGATGCATATTGGTTCTAAAAGACATGCGACATATACCTGATTTGCGAATGAACTTGATCTCGGGAATTGATTTAGACCGAGATGGATACGATAACTATTTTTCAAATAAAAAGTGGAGACTTACCAAGGGATCATTGGTGATTGTAAAGGGAGTTGCTCGTAGCATGTTGTACAGGACAAATACAGAAATATGCCAAGGTGAATTGAATGCGGTACAATATGAGATTTCTGCATATTTGTAGCACAAAAGAATGAGCCATATGAGCGAGAAGGGATTGCAAAATCTTACCAGGAAATCACTCATTTCTTATGCCAAAGGTACAATGGTAAAACTTTGTGACTACTGTTTATTTGGTAAGCAACATAGAGTCTAATTTCAGACATCGTCTGAAAGAAAATTGAATATATTTGATTTGGTATATTCTGATATTTGTGGTCCAATGAAAATTAAATTGATGGGCGGCAAAAAATATTTTGTTACTTTTATTGATGATGCTTCACGAAAATTGTGGGTTTATATTTTGAAAATCAAAGATCAGGTGTTTCAAGTTTTCCAGAAGTTTCATGCTTTGGTGGAAAGGGAGACAAGCCAAAAGCTAAAGCGTCTTCAAAGTGATAATGGAGGTGAGTACACTTCAAGGGAATTTGAAGAGTATTATTCGAGCCGTGGGATTAGACATGAAAAGACAGTTCCTGGAACCCCACAACACAATAGTGTAGCTGAGAAAATAAATCGCACCATTGTTGAGAAGGTGAGAAGCATGCTCAGAATGGCTAAACTGCCTAAGTCATTTCGGGGTGAAGCAGTTCAGACAACCTGTTACCTGATCAATAGGAGTCCATCAATTCCATTGGAGTTTGACATTCCAGAGAGAATTTGGACCAACAAGGAGGTGTCCTACTCACATATGAAGGTGTTCAGTTACAGAGCTTTTGCACATGTACCAAAGGAGCAGAGAACAAAGCTGGATGATAAATATGTTCCCTATATATTCATTGGATATGAAGATGAAGAGTTCAGGTACAGATTATGTGATCATATAAAGAAGAAGTTCATTAGAAGCAAAGATGTAATCTTCCGTGAAAGTGAAGTTGGGGCAGTGGATGATCAGTCAAAGAAGGCCAAGAATGGTATGATCACTAACCTTGTTACTATTCCTTCTACTTCTAACAATCCCACAAGTGCAGAAAGTAGGACCGACGAGGTTGCCGAGCATGGGGAGCAACCTGGTGAGGTTATTGAGCAGGGGGTGCAACTTGGTAAGTTTATTGAGTAGGGGGAGAAACTTAATGATGATGTCGAGCAAGTGGAGTACGCCACTCAAGAAGATGAACAACCTCAATCTCTGAGGAGATCAGAAAGGCCAAAGGTAGAGTCATGCAGGTACCCTTCCACAGAGTATGTCCTAATCAGTGATGAGGGGGAGCCAAAAAGTCTTAAGGAGGTGTTGTCCCATCCAGAAAAGAAACGGTGGATGAAAGCCATGCAATAAGAGATGGAATCTCTGTAGAAAAATGGCACGTACAAAGCTGGTTGAACTTCCAAAGGGTAAAAGACCACTCAAATACAAGTGGGTCTTTAAACACAAGAAAGATGGAAATGGCAAGCTGGTCAGATACAAAGCTCGATTGGTGGTAAAAGGCTTCAAACAGAAGAAAGGTATTGATTTTGACAAAATATTTTCACACGTTGTCAAAATGACTTCTATTCGAACAATCTTGAGCTTAGCAGCTAGCCTAGATCTTGAAGTGGAGTAATTGGACGTGAAAACTGCATTTCTTCACGGAGATTTGGAAGATGAGATCTATATGGAGCAGCCAGAAGGATTTGAAGTAGCTGAAAGGAAACACATGGTGTGTAAACTAAATAAGAGTCTTTATGGGTTGAAGTAGGCACCAAGGCAGTGGTACAAGAAGTTTGACTCATTCATGAAAAGTCAAACTTACATAAAGACATATTTTGATCCATGTGTATACTTCATAAGATTTTCTGATAATAACTTTATTATTTTGTTATTGTATGTGGATGATATGTTAATTGTAGAAAAGACAAGGAGCTGATCGCAAAGTTGAAGGGAGATTTGTTCAAGTCATTTGATATGAAGGACTTGGGCCCTAACACAACAAATTCTGGGAATGGAGATTGTTCGAGAGCGAATAAGCAGAAAGTTGTGGCTGTCTCAAGAGAAGTTCATTGAACGTGTACTGGAATGCTTCAACATGAAGAATGCTAAGCCAGTCAGCACACCTCTTGCTAGTCATCTGAAGTTGAGCAAGAAGATGTGTCCTACAATAATAGAGGAAAAGGAGAGCATGACCAAAGTACCTTATTCCTCTACCGTCAGAAGTTTGATGTATGCAATGGTATGCACTAGACCTGATATTGCTCACGCAGTTGGTATTGTCAGCAGATTACTCGAAAATACTGGAAAAGAACACTGGGAAGCAGTCAAGTGGATACTCAGGTACCTGAGAGGTACCGTAGGAGATTGTTTGTGTTTTAGAGGATTTGATCTAGTCTTGAAGGGTTATACAGATGCGGATATGGCAGGTGACATTGATAACGGAAAATTCACTATTGGATATTTGTTTACATTTTCAGGGAGAGCTATATCATGGTAGTCGAGGTTGCAGAAGTGTGTCTCACTCTCTACAACTGAAGCAGAGTACATTGCCGCTACTGAAGCAGGCAAGGAGATGATATGTCTGAAACGGTTTCTTCAAGAGCTTGGCTTACATCAGAAGGAGTATGTTGTCTATTGTGATAGTCAAAGTGCAATAGACTTGAGCAAGAACTCTATGTAATGCAAGGACCAAACACACCGATGTGAGATATCACTGGATCTGAGAAATGGTAGAGAGTGAATCTCTGCAAGTCCGGAAGATTTTCACAAGTAAGAGATATGCTGACCAAGGTGGTACCAAGAGACAAGTTCGAGTTGTGCAAAGAACCTGTCGGCATGCACTCAAACTAGAAGTCCGGTGTTATCTCCTTCAGGTGAATGGGTTTGGAGGGAGAGATTGTGGGGTCCATCCCCATCAAGAAAACAAAAAGGAGGAAACAGATGCGAAAACCAATTTTGGCCAAAATTGGTTTTGGTTCTCGATTTGCAATTTGCAAATCGCAAGTTGCAGGAAACCAACTTCTGATTGGTTAAGAGCTACAACACTTCTTCCTATAAATAGAAGCCTTCAGCTTCTCATTTGTACACACCAATCTCATAGAGAAATATATCTGAGAGCATATAGAGCAGTGTGAGGTATTCATAGGCGGTGCAGTATGTGAGGAAAAATAAAGAGTACGTGTGAGCGATATTGTAGTGAGGCCGGAATCTCAAAAGAAGGTTATTTTTTTGAGTGTGGATTACTTTGCTCCTCTTGGGCTCGTGGTTTTTTCTCTTATTAAGAAGGGTTTTCCACGTTAAAATCTTTTTGTTCTTGTTGTACTTTTTGTTGATTACCGTATCTCGATACTACGTTATTATTCCGTTGTTATTACCGTGAATATTATTTGTGGGGGGTATTCCCAACAAAACATACCTTTGGAGAATTATCCTTGTCAATTGTGACAGCCCGTATGCCCTTATAAATGGGAAAATAAACTCGATTTAGATTTAAAAGGGAGAGAATATTAGAATTCAACTTTCTTCATACAAATTATTTAGAAATATGCAAATAATTACCTCATAGATATCTCCAGATATGATTGTTCTTAATATGTTTATTGTAAGTCTGAATTCTTTCTTGAGGCATTCAGACAACGTTAGTTTTCTTCCTTCTCGAATCTGAAATATTCGAGATTATACATAATTAGGTTACTTATAAGATATTACATATATACAAATTTTTAGGATAGGTGTGATTGGCAACCTCGTGAAAATGACAATTACCCTACTATTACGGGTTAACTACACTAATATAGTACAAAAACTTTATACCGTCAATGCATATAATTAAATCCTTTGGTCTTCTACGTGTATATCAAAGCAAGTTTATTTTGGTCAGCTGAAGAATTACCGATCTCAGTGTTATTTTCAATCCTGTTGCGGATGATCTTTTAAGGCTTCCAAGCACTGGTAATCATTTCCTACTTTGCTTGCTTCAAATTCCTGAAAATGAAATAAGCATCAACTAATTAATGAGATCACTATGGTTTAAATTAAATAGTGTAAAATTATTTCACTATCAGTATATATAACTTAAATCGTTTGGTCATCACAAGGCACATAACTCAGAGTAAGTTTATATATATTTTGGTAAGGCTGAAGAGTTATCTTACAAGTGATTTCACAATCTCCTCCATGGAATCCTTGGAAAAGCACTCATTGATTATGGAAAGCCTAAATATATATATATATAATGCATCATATCCTCAAAAAGATTCTTATTATATAAATAAAGATTGCATTAATTAATATAAATGTGTTACTTGTTCAAGATACATCTTTCATCTATCTCAACTTTTGTTGAGAATTCTTGAATGGCTGATCTGATAGCCTTCTCTTCTCCAGTTCTTAAGCTCAACAAGCTCTTCTCCAAGTAAACCAATTTCTAACATTCATAGAACAGAAAATACATAAAGAATGACTAAAGAAATTAAATTATTATAAAATATTTATGTTCTTTGTACCGACTATCAGGTAAAGTTGACTTGCATAATGGGTGTAACTTTTCATAGCCTAATATGCATGATACCTAAAAAATGGCAATGCACGAAGTATCCTGCGTTTACGCAGGGTACGGGAAAGAGCCGGTCTATTCTAATGCAAGCATTAGTGGTTGCTTCCACAACTCAAATCCGTGACCTATATATCACACGGAGACTACTTTACAGTTGTTCCAAGACTTCCCTTCTCAAACGCTAAATTACACTGATAGTGTAAAAATTCTTTACACTTGGAACAAAAAGTACAATCTTCATATACTATAAAGTCAAGGCTAACAAACATCTCTATTTTGATTATCTTATGCTATCAATTGAAACTAGAAAAGAAAAAGTTCAGAGAAAAATGAAGCTTGAACTGACATCAGAAGGAACAAAATGAGTGGCAAGTCCAGCAGCAACCACTTCTTTACCCTTCAGCTTTGCCCCTGTTAAGCCCAAGTATTCTCCTACATATACAAAATATCAGTTGAATATATCAACCTTTTCCTCTTAGTTCATCATAGAAGAAATGCAAAAAGGTAAAAAATACTCTCCTATTATACAAATATCTTAATTTTATCCTTGTTATATTTTAAGTTCATTCGTACCTTTGGTGTTAGCAAATCATCTCATATTTTCCCTTATACCTTAAGGGGTCGTTTGGTTGGGAAACAAGTTATTCCAAAATTAATTATTCCGGGATTATTATTCATTCTTCCCGTGGGGATAAAAATAACACTACAATCACGGTATAATACCGCAATTTTATCCCAAACCAAATATGAAATAAACTCATCTCAAATTTAATCTCGAGATTAATTATCCCTTATCCCTCGTACCAAACGAGCCCTAACTGTGTTCCTACGTGAAGTATATATAACTGGAGGTAATTTTAAACTATAGTCAAAAGTAATTGGGCAAATTTATTTGGACCTTTTTCCAGAGTACTTTGACACGTTAAATTCATCTATCTAGTCCATCTTGGTCCTCCGTTAAAGTCAAGGACAAATACAAGATAATTTACTAACTTTAAGCGAATGAATAACTCTAAGTTTTTCATATAGTAATAGGTAAATTTGGACCTTTTTTTAAGAAGAAAAAGAACATATGTAATGATCAATTTAAACATGGGAAGATTATACATAATATATATATATATATATATATATATATATATATATATATATGTGCGCTCGCTCGCACATGTCCACTGATATTTGAATGCTTACCAAGTCTACCAGGAAGCCGTGAAAGCATATATGAGAAGCCACAGTCAGGATGGAATCCTAATCTTGTTTCAGGAGTCGAAAAATACTATAATACCAATGAAATAATTGTTAGATATATATATTATGATATATCTTCTCTTACTTATGAGATTTAAGTCAGAATTATATTGCATGTAATGGAGATGTATGTGTATAGTGTATACTAACAGATTTTTCAGTGACAACAGAGAAACTCATTGACACCATTAAAGATCCACCTCCCCCCATACACATTCCATGAACAAGAGCAACCTGTCAAGTATATTATCAACAGTAATTAGAAAGGGTAAATTCTCTATGACCGGGTTAGTTTTACGTATGATTATTCAAATTTATCTATTTATAACAATAAAGTGATAAAATTGTATGACCATTCCATTTGTTACGTTAAAATAACTGAACTTTATTTACTATTAGTAAATTCAACAAATCTTACCAAGTAATAGTAAAGTCAAAACTATGTTTTCTCAAATTAAAGTTACTCTGATTTTTTCTACCAATAAAGTCGCTAAACTTTATCCAATAACTATATATGACAGTCTGTCAACAAACCTATATATCCATCAAGGTAACATTATTGTTGTAGAGGATAAAATTAGTTTGATGTGACAAACATAATTTTCTGACCTTACAATTATAATGGGTAATGTATTTGACGTGACAAATAATAATTTTGTGACTCTACTATTATAATGGATAATGTTTAATTACTTTAATGTGACAGAAATTATTTTACGACTTTACTATTATGATGAATAAAGACCAATAATCATACGTGATATTAACCTAATCTATGATCTCTCCTTTTGTTTTTGTTCATATCATATAGTACTAATTAATGAATTGTAGAGGAGCATCACACAACTTGTACCTGTGGTTTCTTATATGTATGAATGTGGTAGCAAAGCCAATACATTCTATAAACAACTTCAACGCAAGAATCCCCTAAGAAGTACAGGCAGCCAAATAGCCAATGTCAATCATTTAATAGTTTTAGAGTATACAACTAAACATATTTTGTCACCCCAAAAATTGAAAAAAAGAAGACAGTTACTTGTCTTTCTGCCATCATAGAACATTCTCAAGTCCCCACCAGCAGAAAACGCTCGGCCAGCTCCCTATTTTGCATTACATACAACCCAATATCAAAAAGAAGAATTAAACCGAAGAACCGCCCAACTAATCTCTCAAACTAAAAGTAACTATAGTACATGTATAATTTATCTATATCTATATTTTTAAAAACACGAATACCTTTGGCAAAATATCGTTCGCCCTTTTTACCTTTCTAAAATAGATTTCACATTGGACAAATATGTAATTTAAGTTATTTTCCTAACATGAAGGACTTTAAGATCATTTAAAATTTGGTTATTAAAATCTTTCCTTATTGAATTAGGTAGAAAGGTCCTAATATTAAGGACTTTAAAGTCATAAATTATTTCTCTATTTGAATAATGTAATATAAATATAATACTTTACATGTTAATTTTTGAATTTTAAAATCAACTTATAGGAAAATTATTAAAGTTTGTAAGAGATCGAGAAGATTCAACACCAAACTAACGCGAGTCTGTACCATACATAAATAGTTAATTAAGACGTCTAAGCCAAAAACAGATATTTTTTAATATTTAAGTATATTTTATATATGCATATATATTATATGGTGAGAAAGATAACATAAATGTGTTTCACTTGATTTGTTATTCAATTGGTTAAATCACCTTTTTAACATTTAATAAGTAAAATCTTAGTTGATTTTAAAGTTCTAAATACAATAAAAATAATAAAATATAATTTTATTCAATGGTAAAATGTATTTTTAAAGGTGAAGATGGATCAACATGTCAACTGTAATACATCCAAGGTAATTTTTTTAATATTTAATATTTCAAAATTAACTGAAAAATTATTTATTAAATGCTTATTTATTTGAAGTAGGTAGGAAGTCTTTAAAATCAATTAAGATTTCAATTATCATATCTAAATCATTTCATTATTTGAACCGCGTTGCATAACAACTTCACAAACATATAGGGCAAACATTTTCATACACAAATCTCTAAATGACCAAAGGATTTAATTTTTAATTTGTGTTACTTGACAAATCTTTAAAGAAGCGTGATTAATTTTTTTATTTTTTTTATTTTCAGTATTAGGTCGCAAAAATAACAACAGTTTTCATGAAATATTTTAAGTTCTCATAAATCACAATAAGTTTTCTTAACTTCGGAGAAAAATGACTTCTTCATATATTAAACTTGCTAAATAAGAACAACGTTCATCGTTTTCAGGAATTTCTTTAATTTTTGATATATATTTTTAAGTAACTCAAATACATTATCTAATAACATTTAGATAATGTTATCAGATAACTTAAATATGTATTTCATAATAAAAAAAACTTGTGTGCTCAGTAATATGGGTATCCGTGCAAAGCGCGTACTCTAAGACTAGTATATATATAACTGTATACAATTAATATACAATCTATGTATACCGGCTAGAAAAGTAAACATTGAATATAACTGGCTATTTGTGTAACAATTCCTATCAAAAAATAGGTCAAGTTTGACAAACAGTTCCGAAATTTCAAACTCCTTTGTAGACAAATAACTTGAAATTTAAATGAAGAAGGGTAGATGAGTGAACTCATTACAAATCGAGTTTTAAAACGTGAGTCACCAACCTCTGATTGATTATTAAAAAAAACATGGTTAAAAAAAAAGATACTTACCTTGATGATAACAAGTTGTGCATTGTCATCTTTCTCAAATTTTCGAGTTTTTGACCTAGAACCAATGGCTTGTACAAGGAAATTAAAATGTGTTTTTGTTAATTGGGAAGAGGCCATTTAAAACAATTCTTGAATTGAATAATCAGATTTAATTTCCTTCTGGCTATTTTGTAAAACATACTTCTTTTGTAGAGATGACATTTAACCGGTTAGAACTATTTAAAGTGAGAACTCTAACACGACCAATTTCCTCAGCAATAACAACCTGGTAAAAAGTTACTTGTCTTGAGTCATGATATAAGTTGAATCTTTACGATAGTGCACACGAACATCTTAGATATATTTCACCTATGGTCACCCAATTTTGTTCACTAATAAACTTACTACAAACTAACTTTTTATCATATTAAATTAATAAAATTTTGGCACGATGATGGTATGAGTTAATTAAGCTTAAAGAAAGAAGTGAGAATTCATATCGACCGACTCCAACTTTATTTGGGATTAAGGCGCAACTGTTATTGATGTAAAGTAACATATTTTTATCTGTATTACAAAATTATTTTTTGTCCGTTGAAGTATGATCTCATTTAAAAGGTTAAGTTGTTAAAGAAAACACATAATTATTTACTTAATTATATTTTTAATATACCAGGGTAAGATAAATATAGTTGTCTCTCATTGATTGTGAAAGACTTTTCAAAGGGGTTTATACATAATGTCTTAGACCACTTCACCTATAACCCTAGAATTAGGTTACACCTGCCGGAGGGTGTTAAAGAAATACATTTATCCCTCATTAGTTATAAAAAGATTTCCAAAAGAGTAATTTCTTAGATCATTTCAACTAATGTCTTAAGATTTTGAACCGAATGCTCAAATTTCACACACATAAAAGATTACCTCTTGATCTGGTTTTAGCATTGCTTGAGCCATGGGATACTTAACTGCAGAGAATATCATTTGCTGGCTCAAATGAGAACTTCGAAATTGGCTGGTAAAACAAAGAAGAAAATGCACAAGAAAAGAAGAGGACCTTAATCCTTATATATATGCTTTTGAAATATCAATAAAATCCTGGTAGCCATGTGCAACTTACATATTTGTCACACCTCTTTTTTCCTGCGGGGACATGGGGATAAGGAAGTTTTTCCAATTAAAGTGACAATATTCGAAATGGAATTATTTATTAAATTCAGAGTCGCCACTTGGAATAATTATGGTGTCCCAAGTCACCAGTTTATTTCAAATCCCAAATCGAGGAAATTTGACTCTATTTATGGTCCGCGAACACAGAAAATTGGGTAAGGAATTCTGTTAACACGGGAGAAGGTGTGAGGCACTCCCGAGTTCCGTGGTTTTAGCACGGTCGCTTAACAATTAATACTTGGCTTAATTATCTGATTTAATACATATTTGAGACATATTGTTCATTTTTACCTTTTAAAACCGCTTTTAATAATTTATGGAACTTGTTTGAACAAGTCGCGATGTCGCATACTCGTTTATTTTTTGTACTTACTGCGAATCGCGCCACGTGAAACGCACCCGCGAACTACAACATGTATTATCAGAAGTTGTGGTCGAGTCACGTGAAACACACACTCGAGTTGGGGTTTAGGTATCGTGACCATGCCACGGAAACCGAGCTCATGGCCACGATGATTTATTAATCGTGTCTAAAGCAAAGCTACGATGTTCATGATTATTTCTTTCTACGTTTGATTTTTATTCACATAATCTAATTTGAACTAAAATCAGTGTTCGACTTAATCATTATCAGTCTCCAATATGGGCTGATTCAGAGCGGTGCCTGAAAGCAGAGCACCGACATCTCAATTTTGCGAATTTAATACCTTTGCATACATGGTCACAATCCCATTCAGATATTTTGATATTAGAAAAAAGAAAGAAATCACAACCAGTGCATTCATCATAATAGTCATTTAGTTTCGCCAGAAATCTACTACTAATATTCGACATATCCTCCATTTTAATACACAAAATGAACTCTTTATCATGTACAAATGCAGTAGAAATTAACTTTGGGCTCATGATTCTTAAAATGCCAAAGACCAGTTGCCTATATTCATATAGTCCAAAACAAATTGAGCCATAAAGCTTACATGTGATATAAATAAACTATCATAATAGTAACACTGCTTTCAGCAAATCCAAATCCAAATATCATAAATTCAACAATTGAAATTACAGACAATTGGCTTTTCAAACACACAGGTAGTAGTAAACACCAAACAGAAAAAAAAAAACAATAAACAAATTTAATAGCTAAACATGATGGCTCTGTGAATTCAAAACAAACATGTAACAAGAATAAACTCATATTTCAATTATGAATTCGACAAAGGGTCATATATGAGTATGGCGTACCTCAAACAAGAAATCGACAGAAAGTGACCAAATGAGATCTTCAGATTTCAATTGAGTGACCCAAAGAGGAAGCTTAGAAGGGAATGTCGAAATGGAACTTTGGATAGCAAAGCTGACGAGAAGATGAGACTGTGAACATGTCTGTCTTTGTGTGTATGTATGTGTGAGCTTTCGGTCCCTTTGCTGAGACTGAGGTGAGAGTGTCAGCAACTATTCGGACGGAATGGATAAGAAGAAATCGGCGGATCCCCCTGCTTTTTTTTGGGGGGGGGGGGTCTATCCGTGCTCTCTCTTTTATCTTCGGCCTCCGAGAGGTGGGGGTCGCTGCTCTTCTTTAGGGAATAGGGAAGATATGGGGGGTTGTGAGTGGGGAAGCATGGGGGACAAAAACAATAGGGGGACAAAATATGGGGGACAAAAATAATGGGGGGACAAAACATGGGGGACACAAATAATGGGGGGACAAGACATGGGGGACCGGTATGGTGGAGACACGCGCGGAAAGACGGGAGCGGGAAATATTCAAATACGGTAAAAAATTAGGTGCTCATAGCATGCCCCTCTTTGCTTGGAAACATTAAAGGTTTTCGGGCAAAGATAAAGTGAGCCGAGTGACTTAAGTTTTGACCCTATCGTTATTCAAGAGAGGAAGAAAAAAGTAAGGGTGCAACCGAGTCCTGGTTTTGGACCGCCTACATATCCCGGATTATAAGGGAATCAGGTCGCGTGTAGTTCAAGGATAGTGATGGAATGATGAGTTGGAGTGTCGAGTGAGGTTCCGTCGAGGCTCCGGTCTGTGGTCTTGCTATTACATCAAAATTGAAAGAAACTAGACAAGCCTATCAACTATGAGTTACAGAATTCCTATCTATAAGTCTTCTGAACTTTGATCTTGAGTCTTGGCTGGTTGTTCATGCGGACTCTGATATGAACCTTGATGCTTGCTAGCTGTAGGTGCTAGTTCATTCTTCTACGGCTTCTTCTGAGCAAGGCGAGAAATGTGAAGCTCGTAACATCAGTCAGGTTTTAAGCAGTCCATATCCTTTACATTTGCTTCTGCATTTGGATTCACTTTCTTTTCCTTTTCTTTTCTTTATTTTGGATTGAGACTTTTCTTTTGTTCATCTCGAACCATGTGCCTCGAGGTAAAACCTGCTTAGACATCACAACAAATAAACGAACAAAATTTTCTGCCCCAGTTTTCACTAGGAAAATTTCGTGAGTTATTGTAACAAAATTCTAAACTACTTCTTTATTGAAAGCAAATAAATAAATAAAAAAACGGGAATGGTGTATCCTGAAAAAGTCATGATCCCAAAAGAATGTCTCAACTAAGTATTGGTGTACCTTATGTTGGGAAAACGTGGCAAGGTAATGGGAAACCCTATATTAGCAATGATATCAGGGAGTGGTGCACCATGCATTTAAACTCAAATCAACTTGGGAATGAAGTATCCTATGTTGGATAACACATCTAGGGATTGGTGTAACCTATACTGAAAAGGAAATGTAACCAGGGGTTGGTGCCCTGTATTACTGAAAAGAAAATATAACCAAGGATTGGTGCCCTGTAGAACTGAGAAGGAAATGTAACTAGGGGTTGGCGCCCTGTATTACTAAAAAGAAAAATATAACCAGGGGTGGGCGCCCTGTATTACTTAAAAGGAAATATAACCAAAGGTTGATGCCCTATATTACTGGGAAAAAGAATGTTGAATCCCCTTGGCGAAAAAGTTCTAACTGGGTTAAAATATGAAAAACAAGACTGGACAAAGAATACTTCTACCCGGATTAAACCAAATTATGCAAACATGGGCGAAGAGTACTTCTACCCGGAATTACGAACTGGATCCCCCTAGGTGAAAAGGTTCTACCTGGGTTAAGCTACGAAAAGCAACCTGAGCGAAGAGTACTTCTACCCGGAACTATGAGCTGAATCCCCCTAGGCGAAAATGTTCTACCTGGGTTAAGCTACGAAAATAACCTAAGCGAAGAGTACTTCTACCTGGAACTAATAGCTGAATCCCCTTAGGCGAAAAGGTTCTACCTGGGCTAAGCTACAAAAACCAATCCTGGGCGAATAGTATTTCTACCTGAAAACTATGATTTAGATCCCCTAGGCGAAAAAGTTCTAACTAGGTTAAAATACATAAAACAACCTGAGCGAAGAGTACTTCTACCCGGAACTACAAGCTGAATCCCCCTAGGCGAAAATGTTCTACCTGGGTTAAGCTACGAAAATAAACTGGGCAAAGAGTGCTTCTACCCGGAACTATGAGCTGAATCCCCCTAGGCGAAAAGGTTCTACCTGGGTTAAGCTACGAAAAACAACATGGGCAAAAAGTACTTCTACCCGGAAATATGAGCTGGATTCCCCTAGGCGAAAATGTTCTACCTGGGTTAAGCTACCTAAATAACCTGGGCGAAGAGTGCTTCTACCCGGAACTATGAGCTGGATCCCCTAGGCGAAATGGTTCTACCCGAGTTAAGCTACGTAAAACATCCTGAGCAAAAAGTACTTCTACCCGGAACTACAAGCTGGATCCCCCTAGGCGAAAAGGTTCTACCTGGGTTAAGCTACGAAAAACATCCTGAGCGAAGAGTACTTCTACCCGGAACTATGAGCTGGATCCCCTAGGTGAAAATGCTCTACCTGGGTTAAGCTTCGTAAAACAGCCTGGGCGAAGAGTACTTCTACCCGGAACTATGAGCTGGATCCCCCTAGGCGAAAAGGTTCTACCTGGGTTAAGCTACGAAAAACATCCTGAGCGAAGAGTACTTCTACCCGGAACTATGAGCTGGATCCCCTAGGTGAAAATGCTCTACCTGGGTTAAGCTTCGTAAAACAGCCTGGGCGAAGAGTACTTCTACCCGAAACTATGAGCTGGATCCCCCTAGGCAAAAAAGTTCTACCTGGGTTAAGCTACGAAAAGTAACCTGGGCGAAAGGTACTTCTACCCGGAAATATGAACTGGGTCCCCATAGGCGAAAAGGTTCTACCCGGTTTAAACTACGAAAATGGGAGGTATGGACAGTAATGATGCATGCTGCAAATAAAGGAAAGTTGAGATTTCGCGAAAACTTACCTTTGGTAACATTCGCCCGTTGAAAATCCCCATTCTGCACTGCTTTGATCCTGCTTCAAACAAAGAAAAATTTATGAGTTTTTAAAGTGGTGGTCGGTTTGTGGCCTTGATGCCCTTAGTTGTTCGAATTCACCCCTCCGCTGTCGAAGAACTGATTTTGTCAGTGTGATACCGAGGTTCCCGAATACTCTGTATCACTTTCTAGAGACATTGTCTTTCTGACGGTGCCCCTGGCTGTTTCATACCCGGATGTCCATGGTACCGCTAATCCTTGTCCCTAAGTCAAGGAAATTTTCTTTTAAAATCAAACTTAGTGGTCTTTCACCTAGAACCAATGTTTGTCTATAGTGCTTATCAACTTTTCCCATGAAGCAAGTCTTGCTTAAGAGACCTTTTCAGTTTCTTTGAGACACTTTGTCCGCCTTATCAAAAGAGATCACATATGGATTCTTGCCTTCGTTAATGCCGTATATGCTCCAAATTATGCTTGGTATTACGGGAAAGCTGTAGCCAATTTTGCAGCCATCTTTGCTTTGCTTTGCTTTTGATGCAAGATTAGACCGAAAGAGAATCTAAGAAAAATTATGGAAAAGAATAGAAGAGCAATTGGAAATGAAAAAGGAATTGTGTCTAAATAAAAGGTGTCCCTTTCGCGGAGAGAAATAAGGAGACTTATCTGAAGACATGTGCCGACTTCAATGAATCATGACATGCATTTTGGATTGGACGCCTGATCTGTCTGAGCTGTCTAATTCTCAAAATACGTCGCAAATGTTCATCTTGAAACTGTCTTAGTTGTGCTCATGTCGGAGCATGGAAGACCCTCATTCGGCTAGTAGCGCCCTTGCGGGTTTTCACTAACTCACCTCTCTCATTTCTATAATCACTGGCGCCTTACAGTGCCCATACGGGTTTTCACCGATAAGACTCTCTCATTTCTTCTTCTTCTTCTTCTTCTTTTTTTTTTCACTAAGATACGACCCGCGGGAAGGTTGGCTGATGCCCCTGGCATGGGGACTTCAAGTATTCTCAAAGATCGATAAGAAGTTCTTAACAGGAAAATGTGAAAGGAACCTTGAACTGAATTACAACCTTTGGAACTGTTTCTATAGGAAAAACCGTAAGATAACAATAAATTTCTGCCCCAGTTTTGGAGTATTGGGAATATGGATCTTTGTTGCAATGGGACCGAACCTAGGGTAAGGCTACCTACGTATCCTTTCGGAATCAGGTCGGACGTAGTTCAATGACTCAAAAAATTTGCTCAAGTACACATGTTCCAAAAGGTGGAAAACAAATGAAGAAGAAAAATACAACTTAAAAGGGGTAACAAAAGGGTGACACTTTCTTGGAATAGCGAGCAATGGTAGCCTTCGTCATCTCGATCTAAGAAAATCATGGGCGAAAGTTCCACAGTGGGTATATATCAGACATAATATCTTTTGACTGCATCTGCATTAATAGTCATATCTGGTACCCGTCCTTCTTCGTCTACCAAGTGCAAGGCCCCTTTTGGTAACACTTTCTTGATGATGTAGGGTCCTTTCCAGTTTGGGGCGAACTTTCCTTTAGCTTCTACCTGGTGTGGAAGAACGCATTTCAGGACGAGTTGGCCTACCTCGAAGTACCTTGGACGCACTTTCTTGTTGTAAGCGCGTGCCATTCTTTGCTGGTATAATTGGCCAAAGCACACTGCTGCTAGCCGTTTCTCATCAATCAACATTAGTTGTTCTAATCGGGTCTTTACCCATTCTGCATCTTCAATCTCCGACTCCACAATGATCCGAAGAGAGGGAATTTCGACTTCGGCCGGTATTACAGCTTCTGTCCCATATACCAACAGATAAGGAGTTGCACCGACCGATGTGCGAGCAGTCGTGCGGTATCCCAGAAGAGCAAAAGGCAACTTTTCATGCCATTGTCTCGAGCCTTGGACCATTTTTCTAAGAATCTTCTTGATGTTCTTGTTCGCCGCTTTAACGGCTCCATTGGCTTTTGGCCGGTAAGGGGTAGAATGGTGATGCATAATTTTTAATTGTTCGCATACTTCCTTCATCAAATGACTATTGAGATTGGATGCATTGTCAGTGATAATGGTATTTGGGATACCAAAACGGCAGATGATGTTGGAATGAACAAAGTCTAACACTGCCTTCTTGGTGACTGCTTTGAAAGTGACAGCTTCCACCCACTTCGTGAAGTAATCAATTGCAACCAAAATGAATCTATGCCCATTTGAAGCCTTTGGCTCAATTGGCCCAATAACATCCATTCCCCAGGCAACGAAAGGCCAAGGAGAGGACATGGGATGCAACTCTGAAGGTGGCGAGTGAATCAGGTCACCATGAATCTGGCATTGGTGACACTTGCGAACAAAACTGAAGCAATCTCGCTCCATTGTAAGCCAATAATACCCTGCCCGCAGAATCTTCTTCGCCAAAACATATCCATTCATGTGAGGTCCGCATACCCCCGAATGTACTTCACTCATGATCCGCTCAGCTTCTGTTGTATCTACGCATCTCAACAAGTTCAAATCTGGGGTCCTTTTGTACAAAACTTCCCCACTCAGGAAGAAACCGCTGGCGAGCCTCCTTATAGTTCTTTTTTGATCTCCCTTAGCGTGCTCTGGGTATTCTCTCGTTTTCAGGAATCGAATTATGTCATGATACCATGGTTCACCAACTGGTTCTGTCTCAATTGTATTGCAGTAACCGTGTTGATTCCGAACTTGGATTTCTAGTGGATCGATATGGGTGTTTCCCGGATAAGGGAGCATCGAGGCTAAAGTAGCCAAAGCATCTACTAGCTCGTTGTGAAACCTGGGAATGTACCTGAACTCGATGGATTTGAATCTTTTGCTCAAATCTTGTACACATTGTCTGTATGGAATAAGCTTGATGTCTCGAGTCTCCCATTCACCTTGGGCTTGCCGGATAAGCAAGTCAGAATCTCCCATAACCAATAGTTCATGCACATCCAGATCAAGGGCCATTTTCAAACCCATGATACATGCTTCGTATTCTGCCGTATTATTGGTACAGAAGAACCGAAGTCGGGATGTTGCAGGGTAATACTGTCCAATAGGTGAGATGAGGATTGCCCCGATCCCAACTCCTTTGATATTGACAGCTCCATCAAAATACATTTTCCATAGAGGGTTGTCATCTGGAACTACTTCCTCTATTGAGTTGACCTCTTCGTCTGGGAAGTATGTGGTAAGTGGCTTGTACTCGTCATCAACTGGATTCTCCGCCATATGATCGGCCAAAGCCTGTGCTTTCATCGCAGTGCGAGTGACATAGACGATGTCGAACTCAGTAAGCAGGATTTGCCATTTTGCGAGCCTGCCGGTGGGCATTGGCTTTTGGAAAATATACTTCAGAGGATCCATTCTGGATATGAGGTAAGTAGTATAGGCCAAAAGATAATGTCTCAACTTCTGAGCGACCCAAGTCAAAGCACAACATGTCCTTTCTAAAAGGGTGTACTTAACCTCATAATTTGTGAACTTCTTGCTCAAATAATATATTGCTTGTTCCTTTTTGCATGTCGCATCATGTTGCCCCAGAACGCATCCAAAAGAATTATCCATCACTGATAGATACAAAAACAAAGGCCTACCAGGTTCAGGTGGGACCAGTACAAGGTTTTTTGATAGATAATCTTTGATCCTGTCAAAAGCATTTTGGCAATCGTTTGTCCACTTGATTGCAACATCCTTTTTCAGCAACTTAAAGATGGGCTCGCACGTGGTTGTGAGCTGAGCAATGAACCTACTGATGTAGTTCAACCTTCCGAGCAAACTCATGACCTCCTTTTTGTTCTTCGGGGGTGGCAGATCTCGAATGGACTTTATCTTAGATGGATCCAATTCGATGCCTCTTCGACTGACTATAAAACCGAGGAGTTTCCAGATGGAACCCCAAACGCACATTTGGCTGGATTGAGCTTAAGGTCATACCTTCGAAGACGTTCGAAGAACTTTTTCAAATCATTCACGTGGTCAGTCTGTGTCTTTGATTTTATGATGACATCATCGACATATACTTCAATCTCTTTGTTCATCATGTCGTGAAAAATGGTGGTCATGGCCCTCATGTAAGTTGCCCCTGCATTCTTTAAACCGAATGGCATGACCCTGTAACAATAGGTGCCCCATGGAGTGGTGAAAGCAGTCTTTTCTGCATCGCCCTCATCCATTAGAATATGGTGGTACCCAGCATAGCAATCCACGAACGATTGTATCTCATGCTTTGCGCAATTATCTACAAGAATATGGATGTTCGGCAAAGGAAAATTATCCTTCGGACTTGCTTTGTTCAGATCTCGGTAGTCAACACAGACTCTAGTCTTTCAATCTTTCTTTGGCACAGGCACAACATTTTCCACCCAGGTGGTGTATCGTACGGCTCTGACAACATTGGCGCTCAATTGCTTCATTATTTCCTCTTTGATTTTATCACTCATGTCCGTTTTAAATTTACGCTGCTTCTGTTGGACTGGTGGAAAATCATGATACGTAGGAAGCTTATGAACAACTAAATCGGCGCTTAGACCAGGCATATCATCATAAGACCAGGCAAACACATCTCTATACTCAAATAAAAGTTGAATCAAGGCATCTCTGGTTTTTTGTTCAGTGTGGATGCTTATCTTTGTTTCTCTGACTTCTTCATGACCTCCGATATTAATTGGCTCAGTTTCATTGAGGTTGGGCCTAGGCTTGTTTTCAAATTGTTCCAACTCTCTTTTTAATTCATCAAAAACCTTATCTTCATCATATTCGACCTCTTGATGCATTATTTCGAAATTAGACAGCCTTTAGAGATCTGGGCGTGAATTCCGCATGCATGTCATGTTATTAAAGCCGGCATTAACAAAACTGAAATGGAAATAAAATGGCAGGAATTAGGAAAAGGAAAATATACAAAGTTTAACACAAAACTGAACTGCATTTCATTGAATTTGAAAGGATAGGAGGGTTAACGTCAAAATAAAACAATCATACTAAGATATTCGGATTACAACCCTGAAAGTAACCCAAAGTACAAAAGAAAGAAGCTGCAAAAGTCAACTACCAAAACTCCTTCCTTGTGGGGAGGAGGAGTTATTTCCCAGTTATTGAGCATGGTTTCTGGGCCAATTAGTTGCATATCTGCACGACTAGTGCCTTCACCCGCCTGGATCATGTTCACTTCAGAAAACATCTGCTTGAGGTCATGGCAAATTTCATCAATGTTTGCATGCGCCTCGGAATTTTGACCATATTTGAATCGTGGCTTGACAAAAGTGTAGAAAATGTGAGGGATAGGTTGCTGCAAGACCCACCCTTGCTTCTTGCAGTGCTTGGCTTTGTCTTTGTCTGCTTGTGTTGGCCTGAAGCCTAAACCAAAAGTACCCCTGTTACTGAACGGAGAAATGGGTTCTGAAATTCCTTGCAATGATACCCCCAAACCTTTTCCTGGCTCATAACCTTGTCTCATCATAAGTGCAGCCACCATTACAGATGTGGCAGAGAGACGCGGATGTAGAATGGGTTTTCCTTCCTCAACATGGTCCACAACAACCACTTCGAAAGCCTGATAGACAATGGACTCGCATCCTTCCTTGGCCTCAATACATGGGATTAACGGGTCTTTATAAATGGATGACTCGTCTTCTCCGTGAACAATAATTTCTTGCCTGTCGTGCTCGAATTTGAGCATCTGATGCAAAGTGGATGGCACAGGTCGGGCTGTATGGATCCATGGCCTTCCAAGAAGAAAGTTATAAGAAGTTTTCATGTCCAATACTTGGAAGACAATTTCAAAATCAACAGGCCCAATCGTCATGGTCAGGTCGATCTCCCCAATGGTATCCCTCGCTGAGCCATCAAAAGCCCGGATGAGAACATTGCTGGGTCGTATCCTGTATGTATTGATCTTCATTCTTTGCAAGGTAGAAAGAGGGCATACATCTACACTCGAGCCTCCATCAACCATGACTCGCTTCACATAATGCCCATCATATTTGACAGTCAAGTGCAAAGCCCTATTGTGATCGGCTCCCTCCTCAGGAAGTTCATCATTAGTAAAGGAAATTCTGTTCACCTCAAAAAATCTATTGGCCATCTTCTCTAATTGATTCACAGTGGTATTTTCTGAGACATGTGCCTCGTTCAGGATTTTGATTAGTACACGGGCATGCTCTCCTGAGTGTATAAGCAGAGATAACAGAGAGATTTGGGCAGGAGTCTTTCTCAGCTGGTCAATGATTGAGTAATCGTGAACTTTCATCTTTTCCAAAAACTCCTCCGCCTCTTCTTCAGTGACCGGTTTCTTTATTGGCATTTGGCCTTCTCTGATTTGCTTAGCCTTCCTCAACTCTTCTGGAGAGTAACACCTTCCTGATCGAGTCAAACCTCCAATTTCCCCCACTTCTTCTATGATTTCCTTACCTTTGTAGGTTACTACAGTTTTGTTGTAGTTCCAAGGGATGGTTTTCGTATTTGTTATACGGGGTTGTGTGGCAGGCTTGATTATGATCGGCTCTATTATACCCATTGTACCGCCCTGATTCTCCTTTGTGATGAGGTGACCTCCAAGGACGTATAACTTTGGGCTTTGAGCATTGGAGCGAACCTCCAACTTCGAGATTGTTGGAACATATAAAATTTCCCCTTCTGAGCTCTGGGCACCTTTCACAATCAACGGTGCATCTAGGCTTGGATTTACTTCCAGTTTGGTTCCCTCTTGAATCGTTACCACTGTCATTTCTGCTCGACCAACCGGCTTGTATTCATGATCTCGGCCAATCATTCCCACAAAATGAACATCATTGTGTACTGGTAACGGGTTATTGGTCACATTAGGAGGGTCCTCACCATTCGTGACTACAATCAATTTTTCAACAATGAGTCTTTCTACGGCTCTTTTCAGGGTCCAACAATCATCAGTGCTATGCCCCGGAGCACCTGAATGATATTCACATCTAGCGTTTGCTTGAAATCCATGTGAATCGGGACGCATATGGTGGGGAGCGATGGGTCCAATCACTCCTATCTGCTTCAACTTTTGGAACAGACTAGAGTATGATTCCGCCAATGGAGTAAAATTTTCCACTGGCCTCTACTCTCGACCATAATCCTGCCTAGAACGAGCGTTGTAGGGTGCCCGAAAATTTTGCTGCTGAGGTCGGTGTAATCTTGGAGCTGGTGCCCGTACCTGTTGATTAGGAGGATGAGCATATGATTGAGCATTAAACACTGTATATTGTGGCGGTCCCAAAGAGTACTGAGGAATTAGCGGGGGATAGTAATGTTGAGGGTAGCTGGAGTGCCCCTGCTGAGCTTGCACGTAAGGGTGCGATGCCCCTCTTTGAACTTCCCTAGATCCCGAAGTCATCATGGACCCTTCATCTCTTTTCTTTCTATTTGCCAAACTTCCCGACCCATTTTGGATAGCCTGGGTGGTGGCTTTGAGAGCAGCTTGACTTACAATTCTGCCAGTCTTGAGGCCATTTTTGACCATTTCTCCTATTTTGATCGCTTCTGCAAAAGGTCTACCCATTGCGGACATCATGTTCTGAAAGTAATCAGGCTCTTGGGCCTCCAAAAAAATAGTGATCAACTCGTGGTTATCCATGGGTGGCTTAACTCTAGCTGCTTGCTCCCTCCACTTGATTGCATACTCCCTAAAGCTTTCAGTTGGCTTTTTCTTCATATTGGATAGAGAATTGCGATCCGGCGCAATATCTATGTTGTATTGAAATTGTTTGACGAAGGCTTGGGCCATGTCGTCCCAGACATGCCAGTGAGAGATATCTTGGTCAATGAACCATTTAGAGGCTACCCCCACCAGACTTTCTCCAAAATAAGCCATCAGCAATTCTTCTTTTCCACCTGCACCCCTCAGCTGGTTGCAGTACCTTTTCAAATGGGCGATAGGGTCGCCGTGTCCATCATATTTCTCAAATTTTGGGGTCTTGAACCCTGGTGGCAAATGGATGTGAGGGAACATGCATAAATCACTGAACGAAACACTTTTGTGACCCCCTAGTCCTTGTATGTTCTTTATATTCTGTTCAAGACTTCTCATTTTCCTGGCCATCTCATCCGACTCAACCGTCTTGGCAGGCTTTTCATTTTCCACTGGTGACTCGTATTGAGGAGTCTGATTATATGGAGCCGAGACCCCAAAAGCCATGTTCGGAGAGTAGTATTGGCCATCATAAGCATGAGATGGTGGCTAGTTAATTGGCCTTGTCACAAGATGTGGAGGCAGGATTGTGTATGCCGGTGCGCCAGGCATGACTAGAGGAGTGTTCCTCTGACCGGTGCGACTGGAGGTCGCACATTAGAGGTACCGGGAGCAACGTGGAGGCTGTAGTTTGGCACATACCCTGGTGGTAGGATGTGGTCGCTCGTTGCATGGGGCGGTGGTTGAGTAGCCAGGGGTACGGTGGAAGTTCCCTCTGAGGGACCACGGGGTGGAGGCTGACCAGACACCCAAGCTTGATACACATCAGACAATTGTTGTCTCAATTTTCTTATTTCCTCTGACTCTAGTTCAACCGATTGACCCTGTGGATCGTCACTGATCAACTCGATCTCATCATCGTTGGCCATTACTACCGCTCCCTTAGATCTAGTGAAGTAATGGTGTGTTTCCAGTTTCACCACAAACCAACCACCCTAAGCTTACTCGATAAGAGACAGCAAACGTGTTAGGGTTAAGCATTTTATTGATATGGATCACATAATGTGCCATGATCCTATCATTGTCAATATTTCTAACATGCTTTTGGAGGCTTCATGTTTCATTCCGGCTTATGAGGTAGCTTCTTATTGACGTTTTTTATTTATTTTTTATTTTTTATTTTATTTTATTTTATTTATATTTTTTTTTCACTCACGCCTCATTTTGATCCATCATCTTAGAATCATTGAAAAAATATTTTGATCAAACCTTTTGTGGGTTGCCTACGTATCATGTCGCCGCATGAATCAGATCATTACGTAGTTCAAGAGGGACAAAATAACAAAACTTTTTATTTCTTTGTTTTTTCTCTTCTTTTTTTTCTTTTTCAAAATGACTCTAAAGACATAAATATGACTGAAAATGCGACAAATATAAAATTAAAAATACGACAAATGCAAAATGAAACTAATAACTAATTGACTCCACTAAAAACTTTAATCTTCATTGGCATTCTTTCTAAAACTGATATCATCAATGATCTGCATCCCTTGGCCTCCACTCTCCCCCAACATCTCGTACAAATTCTGAAACACTCCCGGCAATTGTGGAACGAGGGCACGTGCCTGTTGACCAACTTGCTCATTGTTCAGATGACGATGATCATCATGGATATATGCTGCTTTCTCTGCCAATTGAAGTACTTGCTCTCTAGCTTGCCCCATATTCATGTGACAATTCTGCAACCATATCTGGGTAGTGTTGAGGGCGTTACCCATATCAGTCTCGCGTCCCTCATATTCCTTAATCCGGCGGTTTAGCACAGCTCTCTCAATCATCCACTGACGCCGCTCAACCTCAAAATCTGTATGTTGATGACTTTTCATTTCTTCCAATTGTGCAAGAAACTGACCCTTTGAATGTATCGAATGGGCCCTTTCCCTTGCAAACTGCTCTCTCTGTTGATCAAACTCTAATTGTTGTTGGTGCGCATCCTCTTCAATGATACTCAAGTCTTCTTGCAGCTTACGTATTTCAACATTTTTATTTGCCTCAACTCTTCTAACTAAACCAATAGTGCTTGCCAATTCTTCTTCTAAGCGGGCCGCCTCATTTTTAGCATGCTTTAGATCTTTATCCATGCCTTGTAAGGCCGATTGATAATCTTTCTCAACATTTAAACGAATCTGAGCAACTCCGGCCTGCATTTGGGCTTGTTGTTTAGATATGGTCATCCGGGAATGCTCCAACTCCTCTTTTAACCTTTCTATAGCTCTTTGATCGTTTCTCCTCCTGTTGGATGCTTCAATCCTATCTCTAAGAAACGAAGGGTTATGAAACCAGGTAATATATTCAGGGATCACCTCTCCACGATCGCGGTCTTCTATCATATCATTCAACTCCGAGACTTTACTTGCATACCAAATTTTCATAATTTCTTCTTCGTCATGAGGTTGATCTTTACCAAAATCATAACAGAACTTGCTCATATCTCGTGTTGGTGGCACCTCCTGTAGTCGTGCAAATTGGCGCATTACCCGAAGTGGAGCATAAGACTGAACACCATCCAATCCTATGAGTACCAGATAAGAGTGGTATGCAGACTCACAAATGACCTCTTTGGAGGAGAACCATTCATAGTTCCAAGTGATCCGTTTGGCAGACAGAGTAAGAAGTAGTTCTTTCCAGGCGCCAATCCCCTCTGGTAAGTCACATTTATCAATCCTTTTCTTGTGATCGTAAGTATGATTGGGCCATAACTCACTAAAATTAGTGATCGTAGGATGACGATAGAAATGCTCCAAAAATCATATCTGTAACAAAATGTTGCAACCATCGAAGTTTCGCGCGCCCATTTTACATCTAGTTAAAGCACGAAAAATGCAAGAAAGAATCATAGGAACCAAAGTATAATCACTCCCTTCTGAGGTCAGAGCCTCAACTACACCTGCCAAACGGATGTCAATGCGTCCCTCTCTTTCCGGGAAAACTACACGCCCCAAAAAAGTGACCATAAATGCAAACCTTCTATGTATCTTCCATGTTTCCTTATCTTCCTTCGATTTTAATTTTCCCACATTCCTTTCGAAATTGAATTCTAGGCCATACAACTGAAACAAAAGGCCCAACTTAACCCATTTGCCTCCTAGACCTTCATATTGTCCGTAATTTATGTTCGAAAGTTTCAGAAACTTACCCTCATTCATATTTTTTTGGTACTATGGGCCTTTGGCGGCGAAGATTGTGGCCCCACCCCTGGAAATGGGAGATTTCCTCCAAGGTCGGAGTCATTTCACAGTCGGTAAAGCGGAACACATTATTTTCAGGATCCCAATGCGGAATCAAAGCTTCAATCACATCCCTCCTGGGTTTTATCGTAATCATGTGAACCAAATGTCCCAAGTATTTCTTTATCTGGTTTCGCTCATATTCCTTAAAGTCTCTCCACCAATCCCACAACAACTGTGGTATCTGATCGACAATCAGAAAATCTGGTATCCCTTCTGATCTGGGCCTCTTTTCAGACCTACCTCTTTCCCCACTCATGGTATGCCTGTCTAACCAGACACAGGGTTAGGATTTGATCAAACATATTATTGACACACAAAAATTCCGATTTCTCGGGTTTTGACTCCATAAAAGAATATAAATAAATAAATAAAAACTCAACTATGGGACTATAAAAATATTTTTGGATTTAGTAAAATTTTTATTAATTTTTTTTCTAAGGAAAGAATTGTAAATAGGGAATTATGGAAAAAGATTTTTTTTTTTTTTGAAGATTGGGGCCGGAATCGATGAGGTTTGCCTACGTATCTCACATCCGGTGAGAATCAGACCCGCGTAGTTCGATGAAAATCAACCCCTTTTTTTTCTTTTAATGAAAATTAATCTTCAAAAACCATATGCGCTAGACTACATCATTTTTTCTCTGTTCGTTCAACTGTCTTATGCTAAAAGTCGGTCGACATGCAAGCCTCCCAAATAATGCAACAAGTAGCACATAACATGACATAATGGTCTCAACTAGGTACCTGTCCTAAAACAAAACTCGGCCCATGAGTCGACTACTGTTAAGTCAAATGCACATGATGCAAATAAAGCACAACCTACTAGGGGTATTCATTGCTTGTGGCTTGTTCTTCTAAATTTGTAAATCCTAAAGGAGATGGTATCTAGACCTGGCTTACTCAGGCGGACAACCCGAGCCGAGGAGCGTCAAGCATTACCAGTAGTAGAACATCACTGGCTAGCTAACGACTCTCCCGCCTAAACATGTGTGACTAAATCCTTCACCAGAAGCTGGTAGGCTAACTGGCTTTATCTCAAGACAGAAAATTTGTGATGCTGGTAGGCAAACAACACATAACTAATTATCAGAAGACTTAGAGGGATGCGAGAGAAGATACAATTTATATGTACAGTTCAGCAATATCAAAACGGTAAAAACTCGACAAGTAACACATTAGACTCAAATAAATCACAATATATACAAAAATTAATAAAGCCAAATAAAGTCAATGTACAAGCTCGAATTCTTGAAGGTTGTCATACCTCTTTTTTCCCGCGGGGACATGGGGATAAGGAAGTTTTTCCAATTAAAGTGACAATATTCGAAATGGAATTATTTATTAAATTCAGAGTCGCCACTTGGAATAATTATGGTGTCCCAAGTCACCAGTTTATTTCAAATCCCAAATCGAGGAAATTTGACTCTATTTATGGTCCGCGAACACAGAAAATTGGGTAAGGAATTCTGTTAACCCGGGAGAAGGTGTGAGGCACTCCCGAGTTCCGTGGTTTTAGCACGGTCGCTTAACAATTAATACTTGGCTCAATTATCTGATTTAATACATATTTGAGACATATTGTTCATTTTTACCTTTTAAAACCGCTTTTAATAATTTATGGAACTTGTTTGAACAAGTCGCGATGTCGCATACTCGTTTATTTTTTGTACTTACTGCGAATCGCGCCACGTGAAACGCACCCGCGAACTACAACATGTATTATCAGAAGTTGTGGTCGAGTCACGTGAAACACACACTCGAGTTGGGGTTTAGGTATCGTGACCATGCCACGGAAACCGAGCTCATGGCCACGATGATTTATTAATCGTGTCTAAAGCAAAGCTACGATGTTCATGATTATTTCTTTCTACGTTTGATTTTTATTCACATAATCTAATTTGAACTAAAATCAGTGTTCGACTTAATCATTATCAGTCTCCAATATGGGCTGATTCAGAGCGGTGCCTGAAAGCAGAGCACCGACATCTCAATTTTGCGAATTTAATACCTTTGCATACATGGTCACAATCCCATTCAGATATTTTGATATTAGAAAAAAGAAAGAAATCACAACCAGTGCATTCATCATAATAGTCATTTAGTTTCGCCAGAAATCTACTACTAATATTCGACATATCCTCCATTTTAATACACAAAATGAACTCTTTATCATGTACAAATGCAGTAGAAATTAACTTTGGGCTCATGATTCTTAAAATGCCAAAGACCAGTTGCCTATATTCATATAGTCCAAAACAAATTGAGCCATAAAGCTTACATGTGATATAAATAAACTATCATAATAGTAACACTGCTTTCAGCAAATCCAAATCCAAATATCATAAATTCAACAATTGAAATTACAGACAATTGGCTTTTCAAACACACAGGTAGTAGTAAACACCAAACAGAAAAAAAAAAAACAATAAACAAATTTAATAGCTAAACATGATGGCTCTCTGAATTCAAAACAAACATGTAACAAGAATAAACTCATATTTCAATTATGAATTCGACAAAGGGTCATATATGAGTATGGCGTACCTCAAACAAGAAATCGACAGAAAGTGACCAAATGAGATCTTCAGATTTCAATTGAGTGACCCAAAGAGGAAGCTTAGAAGGGAATGTCGAAATGGAACTTTGGATAGCAAAGCTGACGAGAAGATGAGACTGTGAACATGTCTGTCTTTGTGTGTATGTGTGTGTGAGCTTTCGGTCCCTTTGCTGAGACTGAGGTGAGAGTGTCAGCAACTATTCGGACGGAATGGATAAGAAGAAATCGGCGGATCCCCCTGCTTTTTTTTGGGGGGGGGGGGGTCTATCCGTGCTCTCTCTTTTATCTTCGGCCTCCGAGAGGTGGGGGTCGCTGCTCTTCTTTAGGGAATAGGGAAGATGTGGGGGATTGTGAGTGGGGAAGCATGGGGGACAAAAACAATAGGGGGACAAAATATGGGGGACAAAAATAATGGGGGGACAAAACATGGGGGACACAAATAATGGGGGGACAAGACATGGGGGACCGGTATGGTGGAGACACGCGCGGAAAGACGGGAGCGGGAAATATTCAAATACGGTAAAAAATTAGGTGCTCATAGCATGCCCCTCTTTGCTTGGAAATATTAAAGGTTTTCGGGCAAAGATAAAGTGAGCCGAGTGACTTAAGTTTTGACCCTATCGTTATTCAAGAGAGGAAGAAAAAAGTAAGGGTGCAACCGAGTCCTGGTTTTGGACCGCCTACATATCCCGGATTATAAGGGAATCAGGTCGCGTGTAGTTCAAGGATAGTGATGGAATGATGAGTTGGAGTGTCGAGTGAGGTTCCGTCGAGGCTCCGGTCTGTGGTCTTGCTATTACATCAAAATTGAAAGAAACTAGACAAGCCTATCAACTATGAGTTACAGAATTCCTATCTATAAGTCTTCTGAACTTTGATCTTGAGTCTTGGCTGGTTGTTCATGCGGACTCTGATATGAACCTTGATGCTTGCTAGCTGTAGGTGCTAGTTCATTCTTCTACGGCTTCTTCTGAGCAAGGCGAGAAATGTGAAGCTCGTAACTTCAGTCAGGTTTTAAGCAGTCCATATCCTTTCCATTTGCTTCTGCATTTGGATTCACTTTCTTTTCCTTTTCTTTTCTTTATTTTGGATTGAGACTTTTCTTTTGTTCATCTCGAACCATGTGCCTCGAGGTAAAACCTTCTTAGACATCACAACAAATAAACGAACAAAATTTTCTGCCCCAGTTTTCACTAGGAAAATTTCGTGAGTTATTGTAACAAAATTATAAACTACTTCTTTATTGAAAGCAAATAAATAAATAAAAAAACGGGAATGGTGTATCCTGAAAAAGTCATGATCCCAAAAGAATGTCTCAACTAAGTATTGGTGTACCTTATGTTGGGAAAACGTGGCAAGGTAATGGGAAACCCTATATTAGCAATGATATCAGGGAGTGGTGCACCATGCATTTAAACTCAAATCAACTAGGGAATGAAGTATCCTATGTTGGATAACACATCTAGGGATTGGTGTAACCTATACTGAAAAGGAAATGTAACCAGGGGTTGGTGCCCTGTATTACTGAAAAGGAAATATAACCAAGGATTGGTGCCCTGTAGAACTGAGAAGGAAATGTAACTAGGGGTTGGCGCCCTGTATTACTAAAAAGAAAAATATAACCAGGGGTGGGTGCCCTGTATTACTTAAAAGGAAATATAACCAAAGGTTGATGCCCTATATTACTGGGAAAAAGAATGTTGAATCCCCTTGGCGAAAAAGTTCTAACTGGGTTAAAATATGAAAAACAAGACTGGACAAAGAATACTTCTACCCGGATTAAACCAAATTATGCAAACATGGGCGAAGAGTACTTCTACCCGGAATTACGAACTGGATCCCCCTAGGTGAAAAGGTTCTACCTGGGTTAAGCTACGAAAAGCAACCTGAGCGAAGAGTACTTCTACCCGGAACTATGAGCTGAATCCTCCTAGGCGAAAATGTTCTACCTGGGTTAAGCTATGAAAATAACCTAAGCGAAGAGTACTTCTACCTGGAACTAATAGCTGAATCCCCTTAGGCGAAAAGGTTCTACCTGGGCTAAGCTACAAAAACCAATCCTGGGCGAATAATATTTCTACCTGAAAACTATGATTTAGATCCCCTAGGCGAAAAAGTTCTAACTAGGTTAAAATACATAAAACAACCTGAGCGAAGAGTACTTCTACCCGGAACTACAAGCTGAATCCCCCTAGGCGAAAATGTTCTACCTGGGTTAAGCTACGAAAATAAACTGGGCAAAGAGTGCTTCTACCCGGAACTATGAGCTAAATCCCCCTAGGCGAAAAGGTTCTACCTGGGTTAAGCTACGAAAAACAACATGGGCAAAAAGTACTTCTACCCGGAAATATGAGCTGGATTCCCCTAGGCGAAAATGTTCTACCTGGGTTAAGCTACCTAAATAACCTGGGCGAAGAGTGCTTCTACCCGGAACTATGAGCTGGATCCCCTAGGCGAAATGGTTCTACCCGAGTTAAGCTACGTAAAACATCCTGAGCAAAAAGTACTTCTACCCGGAACTACAAGCTGGATCCCCCTAGGCGAAAAGGTTCTACCTGGGTTAAGCTACGAAAAACATCCTGAGCGAAGAGTACTTCTACCCGGAACTATGAGCTGGATCCCCTAGGTGAAAATGCTCTACCTGGGTTAAGCTTCGTAAAACAGCCTGGGCGAAGAGTACTTCTACCCGGAACTATGAGCTAGATACCCCTAGGCAAAAAGGTTCTACCTGGGTTAAGCTACGAAAAACATCCTGAGCGAAGAGTACTTCTACCCGGAACTATGAGCTGGATCCCCCTAGGTGAAAATGCTCTACCTGGGTTAAGCTTCGTAAAATAGCCTGGGCGAAGAGTACTTCTACCCGAAACTATGAGCTGGATCCCCCTAGGCAAAAAAGTTCTACCTGGGTTAAGCTACGAAAAGTAACCTGGGCGAAAGGTACTTCTACCCGGAAATATGAACTGGGTCCCCATAGGCGAAAAGGTTCTACCCGGTTTAAACTACGAAAATGGGAGGTATGGACAGTAATGATGCATGCTGCAAATAAAGGAAAGTTGAGATTTCGCGAAAACTTACCTTTGGTAACATTCGCCCGTTGAAAATCCCCATTCTGCACTGCTTTGATCCTGCTTCAAACAAAGAAAAATTTATGAGTTTTTAAAGTGGTGGTCGGTTTGTGGCCTTGATACCCTTAGTTGTTCGAATTCACCCCTCCGCTGTCGAAGAACTGATTTTGTCAGTGTGATACCGAGGTTCCCGAATACTCTGTATCACTTTCTAGAGACATTGTCTTTCTGACGGTGCCCCTGGCTGTTTCATACCCGGATGTCCATGGTACCGCTAATCCTTGTCCCTAAGTCAAGGAAATTTTCTTTTAAAATCAAACTTAGTGGTCTTTCACCTAGAACCAATGTTTGTCCATAGTGCTTATCAACTTTTCCCATGAAGCAAGTCTTGCTTAAGAGACCTTTTCAGTTTCTTTGAGACACTTTGTCCGCCTTATCAAAAGAGATCACATATGGATTCCTGCCTTCGTTAATGTCGTATATGCTCCAAATTATGCTTGGTATTACGGGAAAGCTGTAGCCAATTTTGCAGCCATCTTTGCTTTGCTTTGCTTTTGATGCAAGATTAGACCGAAAGAGAATCTAAGAAAAATTGTGGAAAAGAATAGAAGAGCAATTGGAAATGAAAAAGGAATTGTGTCTAAATAAAAGGTGTCCCTTTCGGGGAGAGAAATAAGGAGACTTATCTGAAGACATGTGCCGAATTCAATGAATCATGACATGCATTTTGGATTGGACGCCTGATCTGTCTGAGCTGTCTAATTCTCAAAATACGTCGCAAATGTTCATCTTGAAACTGTCTTAGTTGTGCTCATGTCGGAGCATGGAAGACCCTCATTCGGCTAGTAGCGCCCTTGCGGGTTTTCACTAACTCACCTCTCTCATTTCTATAATCACTGGCGCCTTACAGTGCCCATACGGGTTTTCACCGATAAGACTCTCTCATTTCTTCTTCTTCTTCTTCTTTTTTTTTTCACTAAGATACGACCCGCGGGAAGGTTGGCTGATGCCCCTGGCATGGGGACTTCAAGTATTCTCAAAGATCGATAAGAAGTTCTTAACAGGAAAATGTGAAAGGAACCTTGAACTGAATTACAACCTTTGGAACTGTTTCTATAGGAAAAACCGTAAGATAACAATAAATTTCTGCCCCAGTTTTGGAGTATTGGGAATATGGATCTTTGTTGCAATGGGACCGAACCTAGGGTAAGGCTACCTACGTATCCTTTCGGAATCAGGTCGGACGTAGTTCAATGACTCAAAAAATTTGCTCAAGTACACATGTTCCAAAAGGTGGAAAACAAAGGAAGAAGAAAAATACAACTTAAAAGGGGTAACAAAAGGGTGACACTTTCTTGGAATAGCGAGCAATGGTAGCCTTCGTCATCTCGATCTAAGAAAATCATGGGCGAAAGTTCCACAGTGGGTATATATCAGACATAATATCTTTTGACTGCATCTGCATTAATAGTCATATCTGGTACCCGTCCTTCTTCGTCTACCAAGTGCAAGGCCCCTTTTGGTAACACTTTCTTGATGATGTAGGGTCCTTTCCAGTTTGGGGCGAACTTTCCTTTAGCTTCTACCTGGTGTGGAAGAACGCATTTCAGGACGAGTTGGCCTACCTCGAAGTACCTTGGACGCACTTTCTTGTTGTAAGCGCGTGCCATTCTTTGCTGGTATAATTGGCCAAAGCACACTGCTGCTAGCCGTTTCTCATCAATCAACATTAGTTGTTCTAATCGGGTCTTTACCCATTCTGCATCTTCAATCTCCGACTCCACAATGATCCGAAGAGAGGGAATTTCGACTTCGGCCGGTATTACAGCTTCTGTCCCATATACCAACAGATAAGGAGTTGCACCGACCGATGTGCGAGCAGTCGTGCGGTATCCCAGAAGAGCAAAAGGCAACTTTTCATGCCATTGTCTCGAGCCTTGGACCATTTTTCTAAGAATCTTCTTGATGTTCTTGTTCGCCGCTTTAACGGCTCCATTGGCTTTTGGCCGGTAAGGGGTAGAATGGTGATGCATAATTTTTAATTGTTCGCATACTTCCTTCATCAAATGACTATTGAGATTGGATGCATTGTCAGTGATAATGGTATTTGGGATACCAAAACGGCAGATGATGTTGGAATGAACAAAGTCTAACACTGCCTTCTTGGTGACTGCTTTGAAAGTGACAGCTTCCACCCACTTCGTGAAGTAATCAATTGCAACCAAAATGAATCTATGCCCATTTGAAGCCTTTGGCTCAATTGGCCCAATAACATCCATTCCCCAGGCAACGAAAGGCCAAGGAGAGGACATGGGATGCAACTCTGAAGGTGGCGAGTGAATCAGGTCACCATGAATCTGGCATTGGTGACACTTGCGAACAAAACTGAAGCAATCTCGCTCCATTGTAAGCCAATAATACCCTGCCCGCAGAATCTTCTTCGCCAAAACATATCCATTCATGTGAGGTCCGCATACCCCCGAATGTACTTCACTCATGATCCGCTCAGCTTCTGTTGTATCTACGCATCTCAACAAGTTCAAATCTGGGGTCCTTTTGTACAAAACTTCCCCACTCAGGAAGAAACCGCTGGCGAGCCTCCTTATAGTTCTTTTTTGATCTCCCTTAGCGTGCTCTGGGTATTCTCTCGTTTTCAGGAATCGAATTATGTCATGATACCATGGTTCACCAACTGGTTCTGTCTCAATTGTATTGCAGTAACCGTGTTGATTCCGAACTTGGATTTCTAGTGGATCGATATGGGTGTTTCCCGGATAAGGGAGCATCGAGGCTAAAGTAGCCAAAGCATCTACTAGCTCGTTGTGAAACCTGGGAATGTACCTGAACTCGATGGATTTGAATCTTTTGCTCAAATCTTGTACACATTGTCTGTATGGAATAAGCTTGATGTCTCGAGTCTCCCATTCACCTTGGGCTTGCCGGATAAGCAAGTCAGAATCTCCCATAACCAATAGTTCATGCACATCCAGATCAAGGGCCATTTTCAAACCCATGATACATGCTTCGTATTCTGCCGTATTATTGGTACAGAAGAACCGAAGTCGGGATGTTGCAGGGTAATACTGTCCAATAGGTGAGATGAGGATTGCCCCGATCCCAACTCCTTTGATATTGACAGCTCCATCAAAATACATTTTCCATAGAGGGTTGTCATCTGGAACTACTTCCTCTATTGAGTTGACCTCTTCGTCTGGGAAGTATGTGGTAAGTGGCTTGTACTCGTCATCAACTGGATTCTCCGCCATATGATCGGCCAAAGCCTGTGCTTTCATCGCAGTGCGAGTGACATAGACGATGTCGAACTCAGTAAGCAGGATTTGCCATTTTGCGAGCCTGCTGGTGGGCATTGGCTTTTGGAAAATATACTTCAGAGGATCCATTCTGGATATGAGGTAAGTAGTATAGGCCAAAAGATAATGTCTCAACTTCTGAGCGACCCAAGTCAAAGCACAACATGTCCTTTCTAAAAGGGTGTACTTAACCTCATAATTTGTGAACTTCTTGCTCAAATAATATATTGCTTGTTCCTTTTTGCATGTCGCATCATGTTGCCCCAGAACGCATCCAAAAGAATTATCCATCACTGATAGATACAAAAACAAAGGCCTACCAGGTTCAGGTGGGACCAGTACAAGGTTTTTTGATAGAAAATCTTTGATCCTGTCAAAAGCATTTTGGCAATCGTCTGTCCACTTGATTGCAACATCCTTTTTCAGCAACTTAAAGATGGGCTCGCACGTGGTTGTGAGCTGAGCAATGAACCTACTGATGTAGTTCAACCTTCCGAGCAAACTCATGACCTCCTTTTTGTTCTTCGGGGGTGGCAGATCTCGAATGGACTTTATCTTAGATGGATCCAATTCGATGCCTCTTCGACTGACTATAAAACCGAGGAGTTTCCAGATGGAACCCCAAACGCACATTTGGCTGGATTGAGCTTAAGGTCATACCTTCGAAGACGTTCGAAGAACTTTTTCAAATCATTCACGTGGTCAGTCTGTGTCTTTGATTTTATGATGACATCATCGACATATACTTCAATCTCTTTGTTCATCATGTCGTGAAAAATGGTGGTCATGGCCCTCATGTAAGTTGCCCCTGCATTCTTTAAACCGAATGGCATGACCCTGTAACAATAGGTGCCCCATGGAGTGGTGAAAGCAGTCTTTTCTGCATCGCCCTCATCCATTAGAATATGGTGGTACCCAGCATAGCAATCAACGAACGATTGTATCTCATGCTTTGCGCAATTATCTACAAGAATATGGATGTTCGGCAAAGGAAAATTATCCTTCGGACTTGCTTTGTTCAGATCTCAGTAGTCAACACAGACTCTAGTCTTTCAATCTTTCTTTGGCACATGCACAACATTTTCCACCCAGGTGGTGTATCGTACGGCTCTGACAACATTGGCGCTCAATTGCTTCATTATTTCCTCTTTGATTTTATCACTCATGTCCGTTTTAAATTTACGCTGCTTCTGTTGGACTGGTGGAAAATCATGATACGTAGGAAGCTTATGAACAACTAAATCGGCGCTTAGACCAGGCATATCATCATAAGACCAGGCAAACACATCTCTATACTCAAATAAAAGTTGAATCAAGGCATCTCTAGTTTTTTGTTCAGTGTGGATGCTTATCTTTGTTTCTCTGACTTCTTCATGACCTCCGATATTAATTGGCTCAGTTTCATTGAGGTTGGGCCTAGGCTTGTTTTCAAATTGTTCCAACTCTCTTTTTAATTCATCAAAAACCTTATCTTCATCATATTCGACCTCTTGATGCATTATTTCGAAATTAGACAGCCTTTAGAGATCTGGGCGTGAATTCCGCATGCATGTCATGTTATTAAAGCCGGCATTAACAAAACTGAAATGGAAATAAAATGGCAGGAATTAGGAAAAGGAAAATATACAAAGTTTAACACAAAACTGAACTGCATTTCATTGAATTTGAAAGGATATGAGGGTTAACGTCAAAATAAAACAATCATACTAAGATATTCGGATTACAACCCTGAAAGTAACCCAAAGTACAAAAGAAAGAAGCTGCAAAAGTCAACTACCAAAACTCCTTCCTTGTGGGGAGAGGAGTTATTTCCCAGTTATTGAGCATGGTTTCTGGGCCAATTAGTTGCATATCGGCACGACTAGTGCCTTCACCCGCCTGGATCATGTTCACTTCAGAAAACATCTGCTTGAGGTCATGGCAAATTTCATCAATGTTTGCATGCGCCTCGGAATTTTGACCATATTTGAATCGTGGCTTGACAAAAGTGTAGAAAATGTGAGGGATAGGTTGCTGCAAGACCCACCCTTGCTTCTTGCAGTGCTTGGCTTTGTCTTTGTCTGCTTGTGTTGGCCTGAAGCCTAAACCAAAAGTACCCCTGTTACTGAACGGAGAAATGGGTTCTGAAATTCCTTGCAATGATACCCCCAAACCTTTTCCTGGCTCATAACCTTGTCTCATCATAAGTGCAGCCACCATTACAGATGTGGCAGAGAGACGCGGATGTAGAATGGGTTTTCCTTCCTCAACATGGTCCACAACAACCACTTCGAAAGCCTGATAGACAATGGACTTGCATCCTTCCTTGGCCTCAATACATGGGATTAACGGGTCTTTATAAATGGATGACTCGTCTTCTCCGTGAACAATAATTTCTTGCCTGTTGTGCTCAAATTTGAGCATCTGATGCAAAGTGGATGGCACAGGTCGGGCTGTATGGATCCATGGCCTTCCAAGAAGAAAGTTATAAGAAGTTTTCATGTCCAATACTTGGAAGACAATTTCAAAATCAACAGGCCCAATCGTCATGGTCAGGTTGATCTCCCCAATGGTATCCCTCGCTGAGCCATCAAAAGCCCGGATGAGAACATTGCTGGGTCGTATCCTGTATGTATTGATCTTCATTTTTTGCAAGGTAGAAAGAGGGCATACATCTACACTCGAGCCTCCATCAACCATGACTCGCTTCACATAATGCCCATCACATTTGACAGTCAAGTGCAAAGCCCTATTGTGATCGGCTCCCTCCTCAGGAAGTTCATCATTAGTAAAGGAAATTCTGTTCACCTCAAAAAATCTATTGGCCATCTTCTCTAATTGATTCACAGTGGTATTTTCTGAGACATGTGCCTCGTTCAGGATTTTGATTAGTACACGGGCATGCTCTCCTGAGTGTATAAGCAGAGATAACAGAGAGATTTGGGCAGGAGTCTTTCTCAGCTGGTCAATGATTGAGTAATCGTGAACTTTCATCTTTTCCAAAAACTCCTCCGCCTCTTCTTCAGTGACCGGTTTCTTTATTGGCATTTGGCCTTCTCTGATTTGCTTAGCCTTCCTCAACTCTTCTGGAGAGTAACACCGTCCTGATCGAGTTAAACCTCCAATTTCCCCCACTTCTTCTATGATTTCCTTACCTTTGTAGGTTACTACAGTTTTGTTGTAGTTCCAAGGGATGGTTTTCGTATTTGTTATACGGGGTTGTGTGGCAGGCTTGATTATGATCGGCTCTATTATACCCATCGTACCGCCCTGATTCTCCTTTGTGATGAGGTGACCTCCAAGGACGTATGACTTTGGGCTTTGAGCATTGGAGCGAACCTCCAACCTCGAGATTGTTGGAACATATAAAATTTCCCCTTCTGAGCTGTGGGCACCTTTCACAATCAACGGTGCATCTAGGCTTGGATTTACTTCCAGTTTGGTTCCCTCTTGAATCGTTACCACTGTCATTTCTGCTCGACCAACCGGCTTGTATTCATGATCTCGGCCAATCATTCCCACAAAATGAACATCATTGTGTACTGGTAACGGGTTATTGGTCACATTAGGAGGGTCCTCACCATTCGTGACTACAATCAATTTTTCAACAATGAGTCTTTCTACGGCTCTTTTCAGGGTCCAACAATCATCAGTGCTATGCCCCGGAGCACCTGAATGATATTCACATCTAGCGTTTGCTTGAAATCCATGTGAATCGGGACGCATATGGTGGGGAGCGATGGGTCCAATCACTCCTATCTGCTTCAACTTTTGGAACAGACTAGAGTATGATTCCGCCAATGGAGTAAAATTTTCCACTGGCCTCTACTCTCGACCATAATCCTGCCTAGAACGAGCGTTGTAGGGTGCCCGAAAATTTTGCTGCTGAGGTCGGTGTAATCTTGGAGCTGGTGCCCGTACCTGTTGATTAGGAGGATGAGCATATGATTGAGCATTAAACACTGTATATTGTGGCGGTCCCAAAGAGTACTGAGGAATTGGCGGGGGATAGTAATGTTGAGGGTAGCTGGAGTGCCCCTGCTGAGCTTGCACGTAAGGGTGCGATGCCCCTCTTTGAACTTCCCTAGATCCCGAAGTCATCATGGACCCTTCATCTCTTTTCTTTCTATTTGCCAAACTTCCCGACCCATTTTGGATAGCCTGGGTGGTGGCTTTGAGAGCAGCTTGACTTACAATTCTGCCAGTCTTGAGGCCATTTTTGACCATTTCTCCTATTTTGATCGCTTATGCAAAAGGTCTACCCATTGCGGACATCATGTTCTGAAAGTAATCAGGCTCTTGGGCCTCCAAAAAATAGTGATCAACTCGTGGTTATCCATGGGTGGCTTAACTCTAGCTGCTTGCTCCCTCCACTTGATTGCATACTCCCTAAAGCTTTCAGTTGGCTTTTTCTTCATATTGGATAGAGAATTGCGATCCGGCGCAATATCTATGTTGTATTGAAATTGTTTGACGAAGGCTTGGGCCATGTCGTCCCAGACATGCCAGTGAGAGATATCTTGGTCAATGAACCATTTAGAGGCTACCCCCACCAGACTTTCTCCAAAATAAGCCATCAGCAATTCTTCTTTTCCACCTGCACCCCTCAGCTGGTTGCAGTACCTTTTCAAATGGGCGATAGGGTCGCCGTGTCCATCATATTTCTCAAATTTTGGGGTCTTGAACCCTGGTGGCAAATGGATGTGAGGGAACATGCATAAATCACTGAACGAAACACTTTTGTGACCCCCTAGTCCTTGTATGTTCTTTATATTCTGTTCAAGATTTCTCATTTTCCTGGCCATCTCATCCGACTCAACCGTCTTGGCAGGCTTTTCATTTTCCACTGGTGACTCGTATTGAGGAGTCTGATTATATGGAGCCGAGACCCCAAAAGCCATGTTCGGAGAGTAGTATTGGCCATCATAAGCATGAGATGGTGGCTAGTTAATTGGCCTTGTCACAAGATGTGGAGGCAGGATTGTGTATGCCGGTGCGCCAGGCATGACTAGAGGAGTGTTCCTGACCGGTGCGACTGGAGGTCGCACATTAGAGGTACCGGGAGCAACGTGGAGGCTGTAGTTTGGCACATACCCTGGTGGTAGGATGTGGTCGCTCGTTGCATGGGGCGGTGGTTGCGTAGCCAGGGGTACGGTGGAAGTTCCCTCTGAGGGACCACGGGGTGGAGGCTGACCAGACACCCAAGCTTGATACACATCAGACAATTGTTGTCTCAATTTTCTTATTTCCTCTGACTCTAGTTCAACCGATTGACCCTGTGGATCGTCACTGATCAACTCGATCTCATCATCGTTGGCCATTACTACCGCTCCCTTAGTTCTAGTGAAGTAATGGTGTGTTTCCAGTTTCACCACAAACCAACCACCCTAAGCTTACTCGATAAGAGACAGCAAACGTGTTAGGGTTAAGCATTTTATTGATATGGATCACATAATGTGCCATGATCCTATCATTGTCAATATTTCTAACATGCTTTTGGAGGCTTCATGTTTCATTCCGGCTTATGAGGTAGCTTCTTATTGACGTTATTTATTTATTTTTTATTTTTTATTTTATTTTATTTTATTTATATTTTTTTTCCACTCACGCCTCATTTTGATCCATCATCTTAGAATCATTGAAAAAATATTTTGATCAAACCTTTTGTGGGTTGCCTACGTATCATGTCGCCGCATGAATCAGATCATTACGTAGTTCAAGAGGGACAAAATAACAAAACTTTTTATTTATTTGTTTTTTCTCTTCTTTTTTTTCTTTTTCAAAATGACTCTAAAGACATAAATATGACTGAAAATGCGACAAATATAAAATTAAAAATACGACAAATGCAAAATGAAACTAATAACTAATTGACTCCACTAAAAACTTTAATCTTCATTGGCATTCTTTCTAAAACTGATATCATCAATGATCTGCATCCCTTGGCCTCCACTCTCCCCCCAACATCTCGTACAAATTCTGAAACACTCCCGACAATTGTGGAACGAGGGCACGTGCCTGTTGACCAACTTGCTCATTGTTTAGATGACGATGATCATCATGGATATACGCTGCTTTCTCTGCCAATTGAAGTACTTGCTCTCTAGCTTGCCCCATATTCATGTGACAATTCTACAACCATATCTGGGTAGTGTTGAGGGCGTTACCCATATCAGTCTCGCGTCCCTCATATTCCTCAATCCGGCGGTTTAGCACAGCTCTCTCAATCATCCACTGACGCCGCTCAACCTCAAAATCTGTATGTTGATGACTTTTCATTTCTTCCAATTGTGCAAGAAACTGACCCTTTGAATGTATCGAATGGGCCTTTTCCCTTGCAAACTGCTCTCTCTGTTGATCAAACTCTAATTGTTGTTGGTGCGCATCCTCTTCAATGATACTCAAGTCTTCTTGCAGCTTACGCATTTCAACATTTTTATTTGCCTCAACTCTTCTAACTAAACCAATAGTGCTTGCCAATTCTTCTTCTAAGCGGGCCGCCTCATTTTTAGCATGCTTTAGATCTTTATCCATGCCTTGTAAGGCCGATTGATAATCTTTCTCAACATTTAAACGAATCTGAGCAACTCCGGCCTGCATTTGGGCTTGTTGTTTAGATATGGTCATCCGGGAATGCTCCAACTCCTCTTTTAACCTTTCTATAGCTCTTTGATCGTTTCTCCTCCTGTTGGATCCTTCAATCCTATCTCTAAGAAACGAAGGGTTATGAAACCAGGTAATATATTCAGGTATCACCTCTCCACGATCGCGGTCTTCTATCATATCATTCAACTCCGAGACTTTACTTGCATACCAAATTTTCATAATTTCTTCTTCGTCATGAGGTTGATCTTTACCAAAATCATAACAGAACTTGCTCATATCTCGTGTTGGTGGCACCTCCTGTAGTCGTGCAAATTGGCGCATTACCCGAAGTGGAGCATAAGACTGAACACCATCCAATCCTATGAGTACCAGATAAGAGTGGTATGCAGACTCACAAATGACCTCTTTGGAGGAGAACCATTCGTAGTTCCAAGTGATCCGTTTGGCAGACAGAGTAAGAAGTAGTTCTTTCCAGGCGCCAATCCCCTCTGGTAAGTCACATTTATCAATCCTTTTCTTGTGATCGTAAGTATGATTGGGCCATAACTCACTAAAATTAGTGATCGTAGGATGACGATAGAAATGCTCCAAAAATCATATATGTAACAAAATGTTGCAACCATCGAAGTTTCGCGCGCCCATTTTACATCTAGTTAAAGCACGAAAAATGCAAGAAAGAATCATAGGAACCAAAGTATAATCACTCCCTTGTGAGGTCAGAGCCTCAACTACACCTGCCAAACGGATGTCAATGCGTCCCTCTCTTTCCGGGAAAACTACACGCCCCAAAAAAGTGACCATAAATGCAAACCTTCTATGTATCTTCCATGTTTCCTTATCTTCCTTCGATTTTAATTTTCCCACATTCCTTTCGAAATTGAATTCTAGGCCATACAACTGAAACAAAAGGCCCAACTTAACCCATTTGCCTCCTAGACCTTCATATTGTCCGTAATATATGTTCGAAAGTTTCAGAAACTTACCCTCATTCATATTTTTTGGTACTATGGGCCTTTGGCGGCGAAGATTGTGGCCCCACCCCTGGAAATGGGAGATTTCCTCCAAGGTCGGAGTCATTTCACAGTCGGTAAAGCGGAACACATTATTTTCAGGATCCCAATGCGGAATCAAAGCTTCAATCACATCCCTCCTGGGTTTTATCGTAATCATGTGAACCAAATGTCCCAAGTATTTCTTTATCTGGTTTCGCTCATATTCCTTAAAGTCTCTCCACCAATCCCACAACAACTGTGGTATCTGATCGACAATCAGAAAATCTGGTATCCCTTCTGATCTGGGCCTCTTTTCAGACCTACCTCTTTCCCCACTCATGGTATGCCTGTCTAACCAGACACAGGGTTAGGATTTGATCAAACATATTATTGACACACAAAAATTCCGATTTTTCGGGTTTTGACTCCATAAAAGAATATAAATAAATAAATAAAAACTCAACTATGGGACTATAAAAATATTTTTGGATTTAGTAAAATTTTTATTAATTTGTTTTCTAAGGAAAGAATTGTAAATAGGGAATTATGGAAAAAGATTTTTTTTTTTTTGAAGATTGGGGCCGGAATCGATGAGGTTTGCCTACGTATCTCACATCCGGTGAGAATCAGACCCGCGTAGTTCGATGAAAATCAACCCCTTTTTTTTCTTTTAATGAAAATTAATCTTCAAAAACCATATGCGCTAGACTACATCATTTTTTCTCTGTTCGTTCAACTGTCTTATGCTAAAAGTCGGTCGACATGCAAGCCTCCCAAATAATGCAACAAGTAGCACATAACATGACATAATGGTCTCAACTAGGTACCTGTCCTAAAACAAAACTCGGCCCATGAGTCGACTACTGTTAAGTCAAATGCACATGATGCAAATAAAGCACAACCTACTAGGGGTATTCATTGCTTGTGGCTTGTTCTTCTAAATTTGTAAATCCTAAAGGAGATGGTATCTAGACCTGGCTTACTCAGGCGGACAACCCGAGCCGAGGAGCGTCAAGCATTACCAGTAGTAGAACAGCACTGGCTAGCTAACGGCTCTCCCGCCTAAACATGTGTGACTAAATCCTTCACCAGAAGCTGGTAGGCTAACTGGCTTTATCTCAAGACAGAAAATTTGTGATGCTGGTAGGCAAACAACACATAACTAATTATCAGAAGACTTAGAGGGATGCGAGAGAAGATACAATTTATATGTACAGTTCAGCAATATCAAAACGGTAAAAACTCGACAAGTAACACATTAGACTCAAATAAATCACAATATATACAAAAATTAATAAAGCCAAATAAAGTCAATGTACAAGCTCGAATTCTTGAAGGTTGTCATACCTCTTTTTTCCCGCGGGGACATGGGGATAAGGAAGTTTTTCCAATTAAAGTGACAATATTCGAAATGGAATTATTTATTAAATTCAGAGTCGCCACTTGGAATAATTATGGTGTCCCAAGTCACCAGTTTATTTCAAATCCCAAATCGAGGAAATTTGACTCTATTTATGGTCCGCGAACACAGAAAATTGGGTAAGGAATTCTGTTAACCCGGGAGAAGGTGTGAGGCACTCCCGAGTTCCGTGGTTTTAGCACGGTCGCTTAACAATTAATACTTGGCTCAATTATCTGATTTAATACATATTTGAGACATATTGTTCATTTTTACCTTTTAAAACCGCTTTTAATAATTTATGGAACTTGTTTGAACAAGTCGCGATGTCGCATACTCGTTTATTTTTTGTACTTACTGCGAATCGCGCCACGTGAAACGCACCCGCGAACTACAACATGTATTATCAGAAGTTGTGGTCGAGTCACGTGAAACACACACTCGAGTTGGGGTTTAGGTATCGTGACCATGCCACGGAAACCGAGCTCATGGCCACGATGATTTATTAATCGTGTCTAAAGCAAAGCTACGATGTTCATGATTATTTCTTTCTACGTTTGATTTTTATTCACATAATCTAATTTGAACTAAAATCAGTGTTCGACTTAATCATTATCAGTCTCCAATATGGGCTGATTCAGAGCGGTGCCTGAAAGCAGAGCACCGACATCTCAATTTTGCGAATTTAATACCTTTGCATACATGGTCACAATCCCATTCAGATATTTTGATATTAGAAAAAAGAAAGAAATCACAACCAGTGCATTCATCATAATAGTCATTTAGTTTCGCCAGAAATCTACTACTAATATTCGACATATCCTCCATTTTAATACACAAAATGAACTCTTTATCATGTACAAATGCAGTAGAAATTAACTTTGGGCTCATGATTCTTAAAATGCCAAAGACCAGTTGCCTATATTCATATAGTCCAAAACAAATTGAGCCATAAAGCTTACATGTGATATAAATAAACTATCATAATAGTAACACTGCTTTCAGCAAATCCAAATCCAAATATCATAAATTCAACAATTGAAATTACAGACAATTGGCTTTTCAAACACACAGGTAGTAGTAAACACCAAACAGAAAAAAAAAAACAATAAACAAATTTAATAGCTAAACATGATGGCTCTGTGAATTCAAAACAAACATGTAACAAGAATAAACTCATATTTCAATTATGAATTCGACAAAGGGTCATATATGAGTATGGCGTACCTCAAACAAGAAATCGACAGAAAGTGACCAAATGAGATCTTCAGATTTCAATTGAGTGACCCAAAGAGGAAGCTTAGAAGGGAATGTCGAAATGGAACTTTGGATAGCAAAGCTGACGAGAAGATGAGACTGTGAACATGTCTGTCTTTGTGTGTATGTGTGTGTGAGCTTTCGGTCCCTTTGCTGAGACTGAGGTGAGAGTGTCAGCAACTATTCGGACGGAATGGATAAGAAGAAATCGGCGGATCCCCCTGCTTTTTTTTTGGGGGGGGGGGGTCTATCCGTGCTCTCTCTTTTATCTTCGGCCTCCGAGAGGTGGGGGTCGCTGCTCTTCTTTAGGGAATAGGGAAGATGTGGGGGGTTGTGAGTGGGGAAGCATGGGGGACAAAAACAATAGGGGGACAAAAATAATGGGGGGACAAGACATGGGGGACCGGTATGGTGGGGACACGCGCGGAAAGACGGGAGCGAGAAATATTCAAACACGGTAAAAAATTAGGTGATCACAATATTGTTTATTAATATAAATAAAATAATACTCCTCACATTTCGAATAATGTTTGACTAGACACAAAGTTTAAGAGATAAAATTTTTTAAAATCTGTGATATAAAATAAATATTAGATATTTGTGTGACTATAAAATCATATCTTTAAGAGTAAAATAAGAAATTTAAAGTTAAATTGCTTTTAAATAAGAAAATATGATTTTTTTTTTGGATAAACCAAAAATGAAAGTATGTCTTAGAGGGAGTAAACCAACTTGACGAGAACACACAAAATCTCGTAAAATTCATGTCCACATGTACATATTATATTGTGCCGAACATTATTATATTATTACTGTTGATTACAATCATATAGTGTAAGGTAATCTTTGAGATTTTGCCTTGCCAAATCCGGCGGATCGTGATAAAGTTTAGCTATTATTATTGGGGCCTTATTATTACTTTGAACCATTTTATATATTTTTTCGACTATTATATTTATATCGGCTATACAATATTATTTTTCCATCATTTTTTTCTTATAGTTATACTAGTGATAATTAGCTCGGCTACGCACGTGCCCAATCTCGGATGGTTGACTCTGTCTTTGCAAATTTAGATATGATTAATTAATTTAATAATTTGATTATGATCATTAGGGAACTCAAGATAATGTCCATTTTGTTATATTTTCAGTTTCTTTCTGAAAAAAGTATCTCGATGGCATTTGTATAAGTTCAAAAGTTATTCACTCGTTACCAAGCTTAATATTACCTTTCTAAATGTTAGGTTGTTATTTTTAAATTTTAAATTTTAATTTGATTTCTGTGTATTCATAAGTTAACATAGTATATTACATGATATAACAAACATTAATTAAAGGTAATAATAGTAATTATATTTCATGTTTTTTTCAATATATTTTTTTTAAAAACTATCCGACCTTTTTAAATTAAATTTACAAACCTTTTCAATATCTTTAGAAAGAAAAGGGAAAAACATTATAAACTTGTTTTCCAATAAGTCATGAAAAAAGTGGTCAGCACTTATAGTGCAAAAAACTTGTTTCCAAATTAAAAATTATTGGGAACTTGAATAAAGATAAAAGCAAAGATTACTTTGTTATTCAAGTTGAAAATGTAGAGTTTGTAGTTCATATGCTTTATGGGTTTACTAACATGCATTTGTTTTTCAAATTAACCAAAGGCAAGAGCGTCAATCTTAACTTTAAGAACAATGGTTAAAATAAAAGATTAAAAAACAAAAAAGAATTCTTCAACTTTGCAATACAGATGAGCTATCATTTTATAACACTTTGAATAGTTTTAAAAAATTTATAACGTAAGATTTAAAATTACTTGAATTACATTTGTTAAAAGAAAAAAAAATTATAATTTGCATAAACTACCGAAACAACTTATGTAAGCTTTTCCTTGGAATTCATTTTAGTCCTAAAATAGAACACATAGTCAAGAAAATCAAACGAAGAGCTTCAGAGATGTGTGAGAAATAGTAAACTCAAATTTCTGCAATTATTTTACTCCTTTTGTGGGTTTATGAGTATTTCTTAATTCTTACCCCTTCAACGCACAACTAAAAATTATGACTACTAAAGAAATACAAAAGGAGAACTATTTTCCTAATTAATTAGAAATTCAATGATGAGGTACGTAGCAATTAGAGTTGGTGTTGTGGGTCTCAGGTGTCATAATGTCTATTTAATATTGCTGCCAGATTTAGGTAACAATCAGTTCTTTCTTAAACATAATAATAATAATAATACTAATATAATATTATACTAACAAGAAGCTCTTTCTTAAACAGTCATAACTATCAGTGGTGTGGCTTTTCTACACGTGGTCCCTGACAAAGAGTATACATGATTTACGAAAAGATATCCCACTTATCAGGTGGGATTAAATGGAGAAACTTTTAATATTTCTATTGACTCAGCAAAAGAGTCCAACTTTTACTACGCATTGTACAACACCCTTAAGCATATTGGGAACATAATTTTAAGGCCAAATACTTATACTATCCCTTAAACTTGGTTTCAGTTTCCATTTAGACACTTTAACTATGTCAAATACCTATTGAACACTCCAACTTAATTTCAAGTGTATCTATTAAACACTTCATGTGACGTGGCATAATGTGTGATTTTCACTCAAAGTTGGACGCGTGCGCGTGAATAAGAAATATAACATTTCTTTTTTTTAAAAATATTTTTTTAATTCTTTGTCTTTCTCCTTCATTGTCTCTATCACTAATATTCCTCTAGATTTTCCTTTTCCTAATTTCTTCTCTGGATCTACTTACAGATTCTTCCCATTTTGAACATTGATTAACTTATTATTTCACTTCAAATTCGATAAACTTACATGCCAAAGAAGAAGTGTAAACCTAAAAATGATTTATCAAGAGAGACCGAAAAAACCTTGAAATCCAGAAAAGAATAAAAATTCAGCAATTTCGGATAGATACCACGAGAGAAACCCAACAATTTCAGAAATCAACATATAGAAATTCATCAAGAAAAATCGAGCAATTTCATACAATAACCAAGCAAAATCGACTAGCTTAATTTGCAAAGAGAATCCAACAAGAAAATCACAACAATGTCAAATATCAGCCAAGCAAACCCAACAAGACAAAGTAGCAATTTCAGACATCAACCAAGCAAATTCAATTTTGCTGAGAGAAATCCAGCAATTTCAGAGATTAAACATGAAAAATTGACTTTATTTTGTAGCTACATACATGGAGATTAACCTAACGATTTCGCCGGCATCCATTTTTTCGTTAGATGTTAGAATTTAACGTCAAGTAGCGAAGTTACAAACATGACAAATTTTTAACCAAGAAACAATAATATACTTTTTGTTTGGACATAGCTAAAGAGAGGGATCGATAGATAAGAGGAGGAAAAACATAAATGGAACTACAAGGAAGAAATAGCTTTAGAAAAGGGGGGGGGGTGAAGATAAAACTAAAAGTGGTGAAAATATAGCTTTAGAAAAAGGGAGGGGGGGGGGAGAGAGGTGGAGATAAAACTAAAAGGGGTGAAAATAGACTTTTTGGAATATTTAGCCTTAAAAAAAGAAAATCAAAAGTCAAAATGGCACATGTCACTTTTTCATTCGATCTATTGCCACATCATCCAAAAGTGAACAATACGTACTTAATTATTTACACAGGGTAAAGAAGATGTGTTTAATAGGTACACTTGAAATTAAATTTGAGTGTTCAATAGGTACTAGCCATAGTTAAAGTCTCAAAATGAAAACTGAAGCCAAGTTTAAAGGCCGTATAGGTATTTGGCCTAATTTTAACTTACATTAAAACTCAACCGAGCAAGTGAAAAGCAGGGAATTTACCAAAAAACACCCAAACGACCCGAAGCTCCTCTCTTAGCCGCTTCTATAATAGTAGTAATTTATATGATAACATTTGAAACATTGTTAAAATACTGATACTTTTCGATTCATAACGTTTGTGGTGGAATGATACATATTTTATTATTCTTAATAAATCGAGTCATGTGTATGAATTCACATTTATTAGGAAATATTTTACCCCTAATGTGAAATTTTTCTAATGAAAATTCAAATTTAATTAGACCCCAATAAAAATATTGGCATTGGATGAGAAACAAAAACAAATAATTAGACAACTAATAAAATCTTATACTAGTATATATTCATGTCACATCACACGTGTGCCAAATATTATATTGAGATTTTTGACGACCTAATCTTGATTGACAGAACGGTTAGCTATTTTCAAAATGCATTAATCGTCCATGTAAATAGCAATTTTTGTGGGCGAAGTGCAATAATAGTCATTTTTAAACCCGCTATTTAAAATATATTCATAATTTATAATTTATTTAAAGATTAGTCAATTTACTCAACCTTCAGGACTAAGTATCCTGAATTTGAAAATTCAGGACTTAATTAGTGTCCTGAATTTTTGAGCTGCTAATTTGAAATTCATGACTAAGTTTCCTCAATTTCTGAACTACTAATTTAAAATTTAGGACATAAGATTCGAATTTCTTGACACAATTTTCGAACTTTAGGACACGATGTCCTGAATTTTGAACTCTGAGGTTTAAACTCTAGGACGTTGTGTCCTGAAGTTTAAGCAAAATTGGCTAATCTTTAAATACATTGTAAATTGTAAATATATTTTAAACATATGTTTAAAAATGGCTACCTTGTGTCATTTCCACAATTTTCGTGAGTTGATATTTTAAGGAATTTTGCAATATCTTTGAGATATTCATCATATCTAAAACTTGCCACTCAAATAATACAATTTTAATTTGGTGAAATAGATGTACCAACTACCAAAGTAGCAAAATATTTTTAAGAATTTCTTCACGTTACCTACACTTTAGGTGTAACCATCTGACAACTAAGTACTGGACCCATCTATTTTAGCTTATTATTAAAACAATTTTAAAGAATTACTAATTGAGCAGAAGACACTCACATTGATCATTTTAAAACACAAATATAAGGTGTTGATGAGAAAAAGTAACTATATATAAGATGTAAGCTAAGGTGATGGATTATTATAAGTAGTGGAAGCAATCCCAGCATCAAAATCACATGTAATCTAAACAACTAGCATATACAGAGTTTTACGAGTTAACTCTTGAAGCGTGAAGACATCTCTTCTGTCACGTGAGCCTTCAGTTCCACATCGTCTCAATAGAATCCCCATCATCCGCATGATCACGATCTCAGAACGTTTCACAGTATTTTACTGTGTTACCTAAATAATATCCAAAAATAGTAATTTCGTGTGGGCGAAAGTTTCTAGGAAAAAAGTTGAAATTTTCAGCCACCTTTTTTTTTCTAGGTGGAAAACCTTATGTATTTATAGCACAAGTTTTAAATCCCTTTTCCAAAATTTGTTGGGGTTTCTTTGTCACGAGGAAAATGATTCCTTTATTTCCTATTATTTAGGCACAACAGAGACCACATAATTTAATTAATAAGGCTTCCAATTATGGAATTAATTTTTAATTTTTAAAATTAATATCCACCATAATTAATTATAAATTATTCCATGAAAAATTCGTAATTGCACTCCTTATTCAATTTCGAAATTCATCCATTAAATCTTATTTAATTCCCCATGTTAAGATTTATATTCTAATCAATTAAATTAAATCACTGTCGATTTAATTTATTGATTATTTTCTTTAGACTTTCGCTTAACTTATTTCATGTGTCGGAACAAAATTCACCGGCCGGGTTTACACATGAAAACTTATAAGCTTTCATAAAGGTGTATCATCAATCTCTAAATCGAGACATGGATTCATTCCATCAACTAACTATTATTTCGCCAATGTACATTATTATTATTATTATTATTATTATTATTATTATTATTATTATCTAATTTACTAAGCATATTGACCTACGAAAGGATCTCGCCTTTTAATAAATCAAAACTATAATAATATACACAACTAATAACAATTATATCAAGACTAAGAGTATAAGTACATTTAATGGCTAGAGAGTTTATTTTATTAAGTCAATATAAAATACTTATCTCTACTTGATTTGTTCAATACATACAAAATGTACTAGCACAAGAAGTTGAAATTAAACCATTCTCATAATCAAGATAAATTATATTTAATCTTGTGCTACAATCATTCATGATGGTTTGTCCAATTCCATCATTAGATTGGGAACTCAAACTTTATACTTATAAAAACCGATGATTTAATATTCCGTGTATAAGCTAAACTTTATACACTAAATCATCTACTATATAAGCAAATGACATAGACTAATATATGGTCTATTTAAAACTTTATTAAAACTGAATAAATAATTATTTCATAATAAATACTACATCTAAACCAAACCCATGGACCATGGTTAATAGTATATATCCCAACAATCTCCCACTTAGACTTTTAACCATGACAATTATTAGAATATACTATATCCAAATGCATGCTTAATAGTATATGCCCCAACAATCTCCCACTTAGACTCATAACCATGCATCTACAACTTTCTCAGGCATTCTTTTACATGACTATTAAAAGTCTTCACCAAATAAGGTTTTGTTAAAGAATCTTTCCAAGTTATTTTCTGTTGCAATTGTTATCCAGTAGTTCTTTGTCGTCACTATCTAGTTTGATATTAAACTCTTTAGGGATCCTGTTACCGAAACTATCTCCAAGAGTGTACACCAAACTATGATTTTTCTTAGTATTCTCCCACTACGATGAAGTACTACTAATATTACCTTCATTACCTTACGATATTGAAATATTAATGACTTCTTCCTATAGTGTTCACTGCTCAAACATCACTCCCACTCGATAAAGGTGTGATGACCCAATATGTCATCTTTAATTTTAAACATTCACTTCTATGTTCTGAGACCTCGAATAGCACCTTTTCAGTATTTCTCGACTTGTGTGTGCAATCTGTAAATTTTTCCAGAAAGTTTTTATGTAATTTTTTTATTAAAATATGAAATAATGCTTTAAAACTCACTTAAGTTGACTTCGGTCAATATTTTGAGCAAACAGACCCGGATCAGTATTTTGACAGTTCCGGTAGGTCCGTATCGTGATTTGAAACTTGGGCGTATGCCCAGAATTTAATTTGGAGGTCCCTATCTAGAGTTATCGTCATTTATTGAAAATTAGAGGTTTGAAAGCTTAAAGAGTTTCCAAGTTTGACTGATGCTTGACTTTGTTGATACCGGATACGTATTTTATTTTTGAAATTTGGTATAGGTCCATTACTATATTTATAACTTGTCTACCAAATTTGGTGCCAAACGGAAGTGATTTGACGTGATTCAGACGTCTGGTTGTTAAAATAGAAATTCTTAAGTTTCATTGAAAATTTCATTTGGTTTGGTGTACGATTCGTAGTTCTAGGTGTTATTTTTGTATTTTGATCACGCGAGCGAGTTCATATGAGATTTTTGGACTTGTGTGCATGTACGGTTTGAAGCCCCGAAGACTCGGGTGAGTTTTGAATAGCCTACGGACCTTTTGAACTTTGGAAAAATCTGTTTTTTCTGCTGCAACTGTCATCTAGTGCATTGTGCTTCGCGATCGTGAAGAGATAATTGTGAGCCGTGATTTTTACTCTTTGCCTTCGCGAAGATAGACACATGATCGCGGAAGGTTGGCTCCCAGTGTATCGCGAACACGTAAAGTTGATCGCGTTCGCGAAGAGGAAATGAGGTAGAAGCCGGGGCACTCAAATTTGTGCTTCGCGATCGCATGAAGCAGTCTGCGATCGCGAAGGTCTGAAGGTTCACACTTCGCATTCGCGTATGGAACGTTGCATTCGCGTAGTGTAAATTGGCAGCCTGTGCAATTTGTGCTTCGCGATCGCGAAGCCATTTCCTCGATCGCAAAAAGTAAAATGGACCTGGGCAGAAATTGTTCTACACGATCGTGAAGGGATTTTCGCGATCGCGATGAGTAAATCCCTGGATAGCAGAACTTAAGTTCTCGAAATGGGATTTCGTCCCATTTTCTATTATCCGTGATTTAGAGCTCGGTTTGGACGATTGTTAGAGGGGTTTTCACAAATTCGAAATGGGTAAGTATTCCTTATCTTATATTGATTATGTTTCGTAAATCCATGCCTATATTTTTTGTTTATTTCGAATTTAGATGGAAGAAATTGGAATTTTGGTAAAACTTTCCAAAAGCAAAAATTTAGGATTTAAAAGACAATCCGAGGTCAGAATTCGATAATTTTAGTATGGTTGAACTCGTATCGGAACGAGTGGATTTCATGATTTTTCGTCGGGTTTCGAAAAGTGGGCCCACATTGACTTTTGGTTGACTTTTCCGAAAATGACTTAAATTAAGTCTCTTTTGAAATGTGAATAATTTCTAAAGCTGCAATTGAATTGTTGGCCAATAATTTGATAGGTTTGATTGGTTTGAAAACTAATTTGAAAGGAAAAGCTATTGTCGAGTGATCACTTGAAATTGCAAAACGAGGTAAGTATCGTGGTGTGATGACTCAAAAGGTCATCTTTAAATTTAATAATTAATTATGTATTCTAAGATCTCGAAAATCACTATTTATTATTCCTCGATTTGTGTGCACAGTCTGTATAATTTTCCGAAAAGTGTTTATATGAAAAATTGATTAAAATATGAAATAAAGCTTTAAAACTCAACTGAGTTAGTGTTGGTCAACATTTTGAGAAAATAGACTCGAATCAGTGTTTTGAAAGTTTTGGTAGGTCCGTATCATGATTTGGGACTTGGGCGTATGCCTGAAATTTAATTTGGAGGTCTCTAGCTCAAGTTATGGCCATTTAACGAAAACTAGAAATTTAAAGGCTAAAGATTTCCAAAGTTGACCACGGATTTGACTTTTTGATATCGGGGTCGAATCCGATTCCTAAATTAGAATAGCTCCTTTATGTCATTTATGACTTGTGTTCCAAATTTGAAGTCATTCCGGATTCATTTAACATGTTTCGATACAAGTTTTGTAAATAGAAAAGTTTGAAACTCTTAAGTCCGAATCGAGGTATAAATTATAATTTCGATGTTATTTGATGTGATTTGAAACCTCGAGTACGTCCGTATTATGTTATAGGACTTGTTGGTATATTTGAATGGGATCCCGAGTGGCACGGTGAGTTTCTGGGTGAGTTTTGAGCGAGTCCGGGCATTTCGGCATTCTAATGTTATTTTGGAACTTTTGGAAGTGCGGGGGTACATTTTTGAGTGCTGAGGCAAACGAAAAAGTGCGGACCACAAAGCAAAAGTGCGGATCGCAGAGCAAAAGTGCGGACTGCATAATTCTGCCCGCGGCCGCACAATTTTGCTCGCGGCCGCACTCCAGGGGAGTTCAGCAGGTTCGATGTTCTCACTTCGGAAGCTTATATATTTTAATTTATAAGGAAGTGCGGCCACACAATTTTGATCGCGGCCGCAGAACCCAGGATGTGCAGCCGCACAAAAATATGTGCGGTCAACACAAAAATATGTGGGGTCAGATTGTGTATTATAAAACTGAGGGTTTGGGTATTATTTCACATTTGGACTTTGGGAGCTCGGTTTGTGAAGATCTTTCGTGGGGTTTTAAATAAATTCATTGGGGTAAGTGTTCCTTATCCTATATTGATTATATTTCATGATTCCATACTCATTTACATCTTGAATCCGTGAATTTATGGAAGAAAAATCAGATTTTTATAAAATCTTCCAAAAATATAAAATTAAGATTTGAAGGTCAATCCGATGTCGGAATTCGATAATTTTTATATGGTTTAATTTGTATCGGAACAAGTGTTCGGATTTCTTTAGATTTTCCAAGATTCGAGATGTGGGTCCCACTGTTGATTTTTGAGATGAATTTCGGATTTTAATCCGAAATATTTGTAATTTCATACAGAATTAATTTCTACGATTTGTACTGAGTATATTTAATTGTTTATGACTAGATTTGAGGATTTCGGACACGAATCCGTGAGAAAAAGGTTTATTGGAGTCTTGAAATTGGTTGCAGGCGAGGTAAGTGTCATGGTTAACCTTGATTTGAGGGAGTAGGATTTATTTGTCTATTTGCTACGTGGTTTAATGTACGGGTACAATGTATATGTAAGGTGACAAGTACTTATGCGTTGTGGTTGGGTCAAAGCATGCTGGAGGAATTTATATCATTATGAATAATTGCTTATTTAATTAAGATAGTTCTGTTCAAATTTATTATTGATTATTTAGATCATTATTCATGAATTTATTTTTGATTTAATTATTGTTGAATATGGTGAGGAAGAGTGTAAAAGAACGAAGGGTGATCCCGTGCCATTTTTATTATTTATACTATCATTGTTATGGTGAGAAAGAGTGTAAAATCACGAAGGGTGTTGTCATGTAAATTTTGAGAGTAAAAGCACGAAGGGTGATGCCGCGCCATTTTTACAGAGTGTAAAAGCACGAAGGGTGATGCCGTACCAAAAGAGAGTTAAAGCACGAAGGGTGATGCCGCGCCAATTATTATTATTATTATTATTATTATTATTATTATTATTATTATTATTATTATTATTATTATTATTATTATTATTATTATTATTATTATTATTTATTTATCAGTTTATGGGAGGAATGAGAGTAAAAGCACGAAGGGTGGTGCCGTGCCATTTTAATATTATTAGTTGCTCATTTTATTGTTGCTGAATTAATTGGATGCTAAGTGATAGTCCTCCTGCCGAAATTATTATATCATTTCCCTTCGCATGTTCCCTCCCAAATTTATAAAGTGTTAATTATTGTATTATTATTGCTTCGTATTTGCATATACTTGTATATGTTGTTTACATATGTGTCCTGACATAGCATCGTCACTACTTCGTCGAGGTTAGGCTCGACACTTACGGAGTACATGGAGTCGGTTGTACTCATATTACACTCTGCACTTCTTGTGCATATTTTGGAGTTGGTCTCAGCGGTGTACCATAAACGTGCTCATATTTAGCTACCCAGAGGAGACTTGAGGTATAACTGCACATCGTTCGCAGTTCTGAAGTCCCCTTCTGTCTTATCTTAGCTGTGTATTATCTTTCAAACAACTTGAATTTTAGTTAGACCTTTATTTGTATTATTCTAGTAGCTCGTGCACTTGTGACACCAGATTCGGGGATGTATTGTTATGATTCGGTTGTTATGGTCTTCTGCACTTTATTTTAATAATTGACTTCTGTTTAATTTAAATAGCTTAAAAATGGTTAAGATTATTTTAATGTTGGCTTGCCTAGCAAGTGAAATGTTAGGCGCCATCACGGTCCTGAAGGTGAGAATTTTGGGTTGTGACAAGTTGGTATCAGAGCACTAGGTTATCTAGGTCTCACGAGTCACGAGCAAGCTTAGTAGAGTCTGGAGGATTGGTACGAAGACGTTTGTACTTATCTTCTAGAGGCTACAGAGTTTAGGAATAATTCCACTTCTTTCTTTCCTTGTCGTGCGACATTGATATAGCTTGAAACATATATCTCATATTCCTTTGTATTCACTTGTGTATGACATTGCGCACTTAGTATCATTTGTGTGTCGAAGGTTCGTGATTACACAAATGGACTACGAGGGAGCCAGAGATGCTCAAACATTGCCACAACGTGTGGTTCCGACCGAATATGCGCACGTATTGAGAGATCACCCAGTGAATCATTTGGGGGTGCAATGGACCTTGGCATCTGGTTGATTTATACGAGATGTGAAGGTTAATATTGTGGACCATCGGGCGTTGTGACCTATGACTTCGCATCGAGTGGGGGAGTCCACTATTAATGGATGGATTGCGGGGTCATGTGTTATATTAGTCTTGGCCTGAAATATATATATATATGTGGTATTGGAAGGTTTCCCAAAATTTACACATGTTTAAGGCATGGGATTTTGTAGAGGATAAGGTTGGGACTTGCGGTATGTCCGCCTCCTTAATAATCCTATACTTCAGTACCAAAGGAGTTAGAGAAACAACTTTAAATTTACAGAAGGTCTATTGTGCGTGTACATCACAGTTGCGGATTTTGGGTTGCTTCGGAGGAAGTACAATGGTTGACGAGATTCTGGACTATGTGGTTCGTGCCAAGATTTTTCTGCATGGAGCTCTACTTTTGTGATCATTGGGTATAAATAGGGGTAAGAGTTACCCCAAAGAAGAATCGAAGAGTATGTTAAGAAATGGGCCAGCTCAGCAGTGTTGAGTCAACATAACAAATGAATAAATTGGCCTTGGGAGATATAATTCTCCACCGGTGTTCGTGGCAAGGCTATGAAGAGGGCAGACCAGTCAATGCAACGCCGCCCACTTGGCTCAGTTCTCAAAAATGATTTTGAAAGAGTTTGTTTCCCAGAATCTCTGTAATACGTGGCACATAGGATTTGAACGGTTGTGCCAGGTCACTATGATGGTGTCAGAATATGCCATTAGGTTCAATAAGTTAGCCCGTTATACTCCTGCTTTGGTTCATACAGCCAGAGAGCGAGTCCACAAACTCATTAAATGACTCAATTATGATCGTAAAATTTTGTACGACTCGGGAGCTACAGGCTGATACTTCATTTCCGCTAGTGGTAGAAATTGCCAAGATATTAGAACATTTTCGGGGTGAGGAAAAAAGAAACTAAGGAGACCAAGAGATCTCGAGGTTCTGGAGGATTCAATGGATTCTACTCTGCAAGTATGAATCATTATGGCGGGGGCTCGGGCAGTCGGCCAGTCCACTCCGCACATCGGATTACTCGGGGTTCTCCAGTAAGTTCTTTTAATGCACCATCAACATGAGTTTGCTACAATGGTTATTCAAGTTATCTGGCACAGACTCAGTATGAGCACCCAAACCCGCAAAGGGATTGTTATGAATGCGGTGATAATAGGCACATCATGAGAAAATTTTCCCAGACTTGGGAGAGACATATTTCATCAAAGTACTCAGGTTACGTGCCCCATTGCAGTTACTAAACCACCTACACGACGAGTTAGGGGTAGAGGGTGTCCTAGAGGTGGAGGCCCAGCCGTTGATATGTTTTTTATGGTTTGGATGAGGTCGCTACATCATATGGTGTTGTTACAGGTACGACCTCGATTTAAAATAAAGGAATAATTTCCTTAACTTGATGCGGTTCTGAGTATCAAGACGAGTCCTCCTATTGTGCTCCACTTATGAGTGAGCTTCATAATTCTATAATCTACTTATGTGTTTACTCCTGTTGGGAGATTCTATGGAGATAACTATGCCTATCATTCCGTGTTGGTCAATAACAAGAGCTGCGAGGCTAAAGATGGCTTTCTGTTACTCATTTCGGTAAGTTTTGATGTTATTTCCGGATAATTAATTACAAATTTGTGAATTATATGCCCTACTGGTGTGGGGTTCATTATGTGTTGTGATTTTGTTTAACGGGAATTATTTAAAAGGAGAAAAATGGAAAGTTTGGATTGGAACGATGTGCATATTACTTCTGATTCAGAACTGAGGACGAGATCCTCGCATTTTAATATAAATTGATATGTTTAAACCGGGCTACGAGCTGCGGTGGAAGTTATATAAGGACGAGATCCTTATGATAAAAATTCTTGTGTTTAAGTTCTCCCTTATAAAATTAAATTTGTACTATAGTACTAATAGGGAGTCATGCTTGTTAGGCTTATTTGAAAATTCTTGTATGAAATTCTCTGTGCATACTTGCCAAATTCGTGTTGTAATTGTTGAGTTTTAACCTATGAGGTAGGTTCCCACCTAGGTGGCGTTAAATATGACTCGTTAATTTGGGTAAATAATTATGAGGTCTTCATGCCTCGCATCTCGTTATCAGTATTGCGAAGGTTTGTAACGAGATTTTTGTTAACATGAAGTTAATTGACGATTTTGTAATTGATTATGAACAACTATTAAGACCAGATTGACCTAGAAGGGTGCTCCGTTCAGGTGGACCGAAAAGTGTGAGGAGAGCTTTCAAAATCTCAAGACAACTTTGACTACAACCCCAATATTTGTATTACTTACATGTTCACGATCTTACATGGTGTATTGCGATACATCTCATATTGGACTTGGTACAGTAATAATGCAAGATGGCAGAGTGATTGCTTATGCTTCGTGACAGTTGAAAATCCATGAGAAGAATTATCTTGTTCGTGACTTAGAATTGGCAGCCATTGTACATGCGCTGAAGATTTGGAGACACCACCTCTAAGGCGTGTCAAGTGAAGTATTCACAGATCATCATAGTCTATAGTATCTATTCAGACAAAAAGATCTTAATTTGAGGCAGAGAAGATGGTTGGAGCTGTTGAAAGACTATGATATCACCATTTTGTATCACTTTGGAAAGGCCAATATGGTGGCCGATGCTTTGAGTAGAAAGGATGTGAGTTTGGGCAACCTTGCGTATATTCCAGTTGGTGAGAGGCCGCTACCTGTAGATGTTCAGAGTTGTGAGGTTGGATGTTTCAGAACCCAGTCGGGTTCTAGCTTGTACAGTCGCTGGAAGGTTTTGTCCCAGGCTTCGGGGCAAGGTAGTGCAACATGGTCAGCAACCTATGATTACAACACCAACTGCCACACCAGCTGTCTAGCCACCCAGAGGCAGAGGGAAGGTGGGTAGGGGTCATCCTAGAGGTGGAGGCAAGCCAGGTGGTGCTCCAGCTAGGTTTTATGCTCTTCCGGCAGACCAGATGTAGTGGCTTCAGATGTTGTGATCACATGTATTATTTCTGTATGCGGTAGGGATGCTTCAGTACTATTTGATCCAGGGTCTACATATTCATATGTTTCATCTCTGTTTGCTTATTTCCTGGTTGTTCCTCCTGAGTCCTTGGGTAGTCATGTTTATATGTCCACACTAGTGGGCGATTCTATTGTGTTGGATCAGATCAATTAGTCATGTATTGTGACTTTCTACTGTTATGAGACTAGAGCGGATATTTTGTTACTCAATATGACCGACTTTGAGATCATCCTGGGCATGGATTGGTTATCTCCATATAATGCCATCCTTGATTATCATGCTAATATTGTTACCTTAGCGATGCCAGAGTTGCCTATTTGGAGTGGAAGGGTTCGTCTGTCAGTGTATCTAGTCGGGTTATCTCTTTTTTGAACGCTCGACACATGGTCGAGAAGGGATGTTTTGCTTATCTAGCTTATGTTCGGGATACTACTACAGAGACTTCGACGATTAATTCAGTGCCCGTGGTCCGGGAGTTTCCGATGTATTCCTTTCTGATCTTCCAAGCATGCCACCAGATCATGATATCAATTTCTGTATTGATCTAGCTCTAGGTACCCAACCTATCTCTATTCCACCGTACCGCATAACTCCAAAGAGTTGAAGGAGTTGAAAGAACATCTTGAGGAGTTTCTAGCAAATGGGTTTGTTAGATAGAGTGTGTCCCCTTTGGGTGCACCAGTGTTATTCGTAAAGAAGAAAGATGGGACTATGGGGATGTGCATTGATTACCTCCAGTTGAACAAAGTTACAATTAAGAACAAGTACCTATTGCCACGTATTGATGATTTGTTTGACCAGTTACAGGGTGTTAGGGCGTTCTCTAAGATTTACTTGAGATCGAGGTACCATCAGTTGAAGATTCGGGATTTGGATGTTCCGAAGACGGCTTTTCGGACTAGATATGACCTCTATGAGTTTCTAATGATATCCTTTGGTTTGACTAACGCACCGGTGATGCTTATGGATTTGATGAACCGAGTGTTCGGGACATATATTGATTCGTTTGTCATTGTTTTCATTGATGACATTTTGATCTACTCGCGTAGCATGGAGGAGCACGAGCAGCATTTGAGAGCGGTGCTTCAGACCTTGAGGGAACATAGGTTATATGCTAAGTTCTCCAAGTGTAACTTTTGGTTAGATTCTGTAGTATTCTAGGGGAATGTTGTATCAGGCGAGGGTATTAAGGTTGATCCCAAGAAGATTGAGGCAATTCAGAGTTGGTCTCGTCCTACCACAACGACCGAGATCAGGTGCTTCTGGGGTTAACGGTTTTTTATTGTCGGTTTGTGGAGGGCCTCTCATCTATTGCATCACCTTTGACTAGATTGACCCAGTAGGGTGCTCCATTCCGATGGTCTGATGAATGCGAGGCGAGCTTTTAGAAGCTCAAGACTGCATTAACTTCAGCACCGGTGTTAGTGTTTCCTTCTAGTTCATAGATCTATACTGTGTATTGCGATGTTTCACGCATTAGCTTGGGTGGTGTATTGATGCAGGAGGGGCAAGTTATTGCATATTCTTCATAATAATAGCTACCAGTCGATCATTCAGATGGCTCTATATGAGGCATTATACGGAAGGAGATGCCATTCGCCAGTTGGCTGGTTTGAACCGGGAGAGGCTCGGTTGTTGGGGTACCGATTTGGTATAAGATGCCTTGGATAAGGTCAACATTATTCTGTATCGACTTCGCACAGCTCAGTTTAGGCAAAAGATTTATGCAGGCCGTAAAGTTTATGATATTGCATTCATGGTTGGAGAAAGAGTATTGCTCCGGGTTTCACCTATGAAAGGTGTAATGAGGTTCGGAAAGAAGGGCAAGTTGATCCCTAGGTTATAGGACCCTTCGAAATTCTTGAAAGGGTGGGCAAAGTAGCCTACATGCTTGCATTACCACCTATGAGGTTCGGTATTCCATGTGTCTATACTCCGAAAATATCATGGTGATCCGTCCTATGTGTTAGATTTCAGCTCAATCCAATGGGACAAGGATTTGACTTATGAGGAGGAGCCGGTAGCTATTCTACCCCGGCAGGTCCGACAGTTAAGGTCTAAGGGTTATCCTTCAGTTCTGGTGCAATGGAGAGATCAACCAATTGAGACAACTACCTGGGAGTCCGAGTTAGACATGAGGAGTAAATATCCACAGCTTTTCACCACCTCATGTGCTTTTCTAATTCCGTTCGAGGTCGAACGTTTGTTTTAGAGGTGGAGAATATGATGACCCAATACGTCATCTTTAAATTTAATAATTAATTATGTATTCTAAGACCTCAAAAAGTACTATTTATCATTCCTCGACTTACGTGCACAGTCCGTATAATTTTTCGGAAAGTGTTTATATGAAAAATTGATTAAAATGTGAAATAGAGCTTTAAAACTCAACTGAGTTGATTTTTGTCAACATTTTGAGCAAACAGACCTGGATCAGTGTTTTGATAGTTCTGGTAGGTCCATATCGTGATTTGAGACTTGGGCGTATGGCCATAATTTAATTTGGAGGTCCCTAGCTCAAGTTATGGCCATTTAACGGAAACTAGAAATTTAAAGGCTAAAAATTTCCAAAGTTGACCACAAATTTGACTTTTTGATATCGGGGTCAAAATTCGATTCCGAAAATTGGAATAGCTCAGTATGTCATTTATGACTTGTGTTCCAAATTTAAAGTAATTTCGGATTCATTTAACATGCTGCTGCACAAGTTTTGTAAATGGAAAAGTTTGAAACTCTTAAGTCCGAATCAAGGTGTGAATTATAATTTTGATATTGTTTGACGTGATTTGAAACCCCGAGTACGTCCGTATTATGTTATGGGACTTATTGATATATTTGAACGGGATCCCGAGTGGCTCGGTGAGTTTCGGGGTGAGTTTTGAGCTAGTCCGGGCATTTCGTCACTCTAATGTTGTTCTAGAACTTTTGGAAGTGCGGGGGAACATTTTTGAGTGCTGAGGCAAAGGCAAAAGTGCGGACTACACAATTCTGCCCGCGGCCGCACAATTTTGCTCGCGGCCGCATTCCAGGGGAGTTCGGCAGGTTCAATGTTCTAACTTCGGAAGCTTATATCTTTTAATCTATAGTGAACTTGGAGATGATTCAAAAATGACAGTTGCAGCACTTTGAATCTAGTTTCCAGAAAGTTGTAGCATTAATCATTTGAATATTTGTAGAGAAAGTTATGGCCAAATTTACTTAAGCTTGGTAGTTCAGCCACTATTGAAGTGCGACCGCACAATTTTGATCGCGGCAGCAAAACCCAGGATGTGCGGCCGCAAAAAATATGTACGGTCAACATAAAAATATGTGGGGTCATATTGTGTATTATAAAACCGAGGGTTTGGGTATTATTTCACATTTGGACTTTGGGAGCTCAGGTTGTGATGATGATTCGTGTTTGTTTCAAGAAATTCGTCGGGGTAAGTGTTCCTTATCCTATATTGATTATATTTCATGATTACATACTCATTTACATCATGAATATGTGAATTTATGGAAGAAAAATCATATTTTTATAAAATCTTCCAAAATGTATAATTAAAGATCAATCCGATGTCGGAATTTGATAATTTTTGTACGGTTGAACTTGTATCGGAACGAGTGTTCAGATTTCTTGAGTTTTTCCGAGATTCGAGATTTGGGTCCCACTGTTGATTTTTGAGATGAATTTTGGATTTTAATCCGAATATTTGTAATTTCATACAGAATTAATTTCTACGATTTGTATTGAGTATATTTAATTGTTTATGACTAGATTTGAGAATTTCGGACACGAATTCGCGAGAAAAATGTTTATTGGAATCTTGAATTTGGTTGGAGGCGAGGTAAGTGTCGTGGTTAACCTTGACTTGAGGGAGTAAGATTTATTTGTCTATTTTCTATGTGGTTTAATGTGCGGGTACAACGTATATGTAAGGTGACAAGTACTTATGCGTTGTGGTTAGGTCAAAGCATGCTGGAGGATTTATATCATTATGAATAATTGCTTATTTAATTAAGATATTTTTGTTCAAATTTATTATTGATTATTTGATCATTATTCATGATATTTTTATTGATTTAATTATTGTTGAATATGGTGAGAAAGAATGTAAAAGCACGAAGGGTGATTCCGTGCCATTTTTATTATTTATACTATCATTGTCATGGTGAGAAAGAGTATAAAAGCACGAAGGGTGTGCCATGTAAATTTTGAGAGTAAAAGCACGAAGGGTGATGCCGCGCCATTTTTACAGAGTGTAAAAGCACGAAGGGTGATGCCGTACCAAAAGAGAGTTAAAGCACGAAGGGTGATGCTGTGCCAATTATTATTATTATTATTATTATTATTATTATTATTATTATTATTATTATTTATTTATCAGTTTATGGGAGGAATGAGAGTAAAAGCACGAAGGGTGGTGCCGTGCCATTTTCATATTATTAGGTTCTCATTTTATTGTTGCTGAATTAATTGGATGCTAAGTGATAGTCCTCCTACCGAAATTATTATATCATTTCCCTTCGCATGTTCCCTCCCAAATATATAAAGTGTTAATAATTGTATTATTATTGCTTCGTATTTGTATATACTTGTATATGTTGTTTACGTATGTGTCCTGCCATAGCATCGTCACTACTTTATCGAGGTTAGGCTCGACATTTACGGAGTACATGGGATCAGTTGTACTCATATTACACTCTGCACTTCTTGTGCAGATTTTGGATTTGGTCTCAGCGGTGTACCATAAACGTGCTCGGATTTAGCTACTCAGAGGAGACTTGAGGTATAACTGCACATCGTTCGTAGTTCTGAAGTCCCCTTCTATCTTATCTTAGCTGTGTATTATCTTTCAAACAACTTAGATTTTAGTCAAACCTTTATTTGTATTATTCTAGTAGCTCGTGCACTTGTGACACCAGATTCGGGGATGTATTGTTATGATTCGGTTGTGCCGTGCCGTGCCAACCGAATCATTTGTATTAGTCAAAGTAAAAGCACGAAGGGTGGTGCCGTGCCATTTTCATATTATTAGGTTCTCATTTTATTGTTGCTGAATTAATTGGATGCTAAGTGATAGTCCTCCTACCGAAATTATTATATCATTTCCCTTCGCATGTTCCCTCCCAAATATATAAAGTGTTAATTATTGTATTATTATTGCTTCGTATTTGTATATATTATTATTATATCATTTCCCTTGGCAAGCCTATGAAGAGGGCAGACCAGCCAATGCAACACCGCCCACTTGGCTCAGTTATCAGAAATGCCTTTGAAAGAGTTTGTTTCCCAGGCTCTCTGTAATACGTGGCACATAGGATTTGAACGGTTGCGTCAAGTCACTATGACGATGTCAGAATATGCCATCAGGTTCAATAAGTTAACCGGTTATTCTCCTGCTTTGGTTCATACAGCCAGAGAGCAAATCCACAAACTCATTAAATGACTCAATTATGATCGTAAAATTTTGTACGACTCGGGAGCTACAGGCTAATACTTCATTTCCACTAGTGGTAGAAATTGCCAAGATATTAGAACATTTTTGGGGTGAGGAAAAAAGAAACTAAGGAGGCCAAGAGGTCGTGAGGTTCTGGAGGATTCAATGGATTCTACTCTACAAGTATGAATCATTATGTCGGGGGCTCATGCAATCGGCTAGCCCAGTCCACACATCGGATTACTCGGGGTTCTCCAGTAAGTTCTTTTAATGCACCATCAACATGAGTTTCCTACAATGGTTAGTCAAGTTATCTGGCACAGACTCAGTATGAGCAGCCAAACCCGCAAAAGGATTGTTATGAATGCGGTGATACTAGGCACATCATGAGAAAATTGTCCCAGACTTGGGAGAGACATATTTCATCAAAGCACTCAGGCTACGTGCCCCATTGCAGTTACTACACCACCTACACGATGAGTTAGGGGTAGAGGGTGTCCTAGAGGTAGAGGCCCAACCGTTGATATTTTTTTATGGTGTGGCTGAGGTCGCTACATCAGATGGTGTTGTTACAGGTACGACCTCGATTTAAAATAAAGGAATAATTTCCTTAACTTGATTTGGTTCTGAGTATCAAGACGAGTCCTCCTATTGTGCTCCACTTATGAGTGAGCTTCATAATTCTATAATCTACTTATGTATTTAGTCCTGTTGGGAGATTCTATGGAGTTAACTATGCCTATCATTCCGTGTTGGTCACTAATAAGAGTTGCGAGGCTAAAGATGCCTTTCTGTTACTCATTTCGGTAAGTTTTGATGTTATTTCCAGATAATTAATTACAAATTTATGAATTATATGCCCTACTGGTGTGGGGTTCATTATGTGTTGTGATTTTGTTTAACGGGAATTATTTAAAAGGAGAAAAATTGAAAGTTTGGATTGGAACGATGTGCATATTACTTGTGATTCAGAAATGAGGACGAGATCCTCGCATTTTAATATAAATTGATATGTTTAAACTGGGCTACGAGCTGCAGTGGAAGTTATATAAGGACGAGATCCTTATGATAAAAATTAGTGTGTTTAAGTTCTCCCTTTTGAAATTAAATTTGTACTATAGTACTAATAGGGAGTCATGCCTGTTAGGCTTATTTGAAAATTCTTGTATGAAATTCTCTGTACATACTTTCCAAATTCGTGTTGTAATTGTTGAGTTTTAACCTATAAGGTAGGTGCCCGCCTAGGTGGCGTTAACTATGACTCGTTAATTTGGATAAATAATTATGAGGTCTTCATGTCTCGCATCTCGTTATCAGTATTGTGAAGGTTTGTATCAAGATTTTTGTTAACATGAAGTTAATTGACGATTTTGTAATTGATTATGAACAACTCTTAAGACCAGATTGACCTAGAAGGGTGCTCCGTTCAGGTGGACCAGAGAGTGTGAGGAGAGCTTTCAAAATCTCAAGACAACTTTGACTACAACCCCAATATTGGTATTGCTTACAGGTTCGGGATCTTACATGGTGTATTGCGATGCATCTCATATTGGACTTGGTACAGTATTAATGCAAGATGGCAGAGTGATTGCTTATGCGTCGCGACAGTTGAAAATCCATGAGAAGAATTATCTTGTTCGTGACTTAGAATTGACAACCATTGTTCATGCACTGATGATTTGGAGACACCACCTCTAAGGCGTGTCAAGTGAAGTATTCACAGATCATCATAGTCTATAGTATCTATTCAGACAAAAAGATCTTAATTTGAGGCAGAGAAGATGGTTGGAGCTGTTGAAAGACTATGATATCACCATTTTGTATCACTTTGGAAAGGCCAATGTGGTGGTCGATTCTTTGAGTAGAAAGGCTGTGAGTATGGGCAGCCTTGCGTATATTCCAGTTGGTGAGAGGCCGCTACCTGTAGATGTTCAGACTTTGGCCAATCTGTTTGTGAGGTTGGATGTTTCAGAAACCAGTCGGGTTCTAGCTTGCATAGTCGCTCGGAGATTCTGTCCTAGGCTTCGGGGCAAGGTAGTGCAACAGGGTCAGCAACCTATGATTACAACACCAGCTGCCACACCATCCGTTTGGCCACCGAGAGGCGGAGGGAAGGTGGGTAGGGGTCATCCTAGAGGTGGAGGCAAGCAAGGTGGTGCTCCAGCTAGGTTTTATGCTTTTCCGGCCAGACCAAATGTAGTGGCCTCAGGTGCTGTGATCACATGTATTATTTTTTATCTGCGGTAGGGATGCTTCAGTACTATTTGATCCAGGGTCTACATATTTATATGTTTCATCTCTCTTTGCTTATTTCCTGGTTATTCCTCCTGAGTCCTTGGGTAGTCATGTTTATGTGTCCACACTAGTGGGCAATTCTGTTGTGTTGGATCGGATCAATCAGTCATGTATTGTGACTTTATACTATTATGAGACTAGAGCGGATATTTTGTTACTCAATATGACCGACTTTGAGATCATCCTGGGCATGGATTGGTTATCTCCATATCATGCCATCCTTGATTATCATGCCAAGATTGTTACCTTGGCGATGCCAGAGTTGCCTATTTGGAGTGGAAGGGTTTGTCTGTCAGTGTATCTAGTCGGGTTATCTCTTTTCTGAACGCTCGACACATGGTCGAGAAGGGTTGTTTTGCTTATCTAGCTTAAGTTAGGGATACTACTACAGAGACTTCGACGATTAATTCAGTGCCCGTGGTCTGAGAGTTCTCTGATGTATTCCCTTCTGATCTTCCAAGCATGCCACCAGATCGTGATATCGGTTTCTGTATTGATCTAGCTCTAGGTACCCAACCTATCTCTATTATACCGTACCGCATAACTCCAAAATAGTTGAAGGAGTTGAAAGAATATCTTGAAGAGTTACTAGCAAATGGGTTCGTTAGATCGAGTGTGTCCCTTTGGGTGAACCAGTGTTATTCGTAAAGAAGAAAGATGGGACTATGGGGATGTGCATTGATTACCGCCAGTTGAACAAATTTACAATTAAGAACAAGTACCTGTTGCCACATATTGATGATTTGTTTGACCAGTTAAAGGGTGTTAGGGCGTTCTCTAAGATTTACTTGAGATCGAGGTACCATTAGTTGAAGATTCGGGATTTGGATGTTCCGAAGACGGCTTTCCGGACTAGATATGACCATTATGAGTTTCTAGTGATGTCCTTCGGTTTGACTAACGCACCGGCGATGTTTATGGATTTGATGAACCGGGTGTTCGGGACATATATTGATTCGTTTGTCATTGTCTTCATTGATGACATTTTGATCTACTCGCGTAGCATGGAGGAGCACGAGCAGCATTTGAGAGCGGTGATTCAGACCTTGCGGGAACATAAGTTATATGCTAAGTTCTCCAAGTGTAACTTTTGGTTAGATTATGTGGTATTCTTGGGGAATGTTGTATCAGGCGAGGGTATTAAGGTTGATCCCAAGACGATTGAGGCAGTTCAGAGTTGGCCTCGTCTTACCACAACGACCGAGATCAGGAGCTTCTAGGGTTAACATATTTTTATTGTCGGTTTGTGGAGGGCCTCTCATCTATTTCATCACCTTTGACTATATTGACCCAGTAGGGTGATCCATTCCGATGGTCCGACGATTGCGAGGCGAGCTTTCAGAAGCTCAAGACTGCATTAATTTCAGGATCGGTGTTAGTGTTTCCTTCTGGTTCAGAGATCTATACTGTGTATTGTGATGTTTCACGCATTGGCCTGGGTTGTGTATTGATGTAGGAGGGGCGAGTTATTGCATATTATTCATAATAATAGCCACCAGTCGAGCATTTATATGGCTCCATATGAGGCATTATACGGAAGGCGATGTTGTTCGCCAGTTGGCTGGTTTGAATCGGGAGAGGCTCGGTTGTTGGGTACCGATTTGGTATAAGATGCCTTGGATAAGGTCAAAATTATTCTGGATCGACTTTGCACAGCTCAGTCTAGGCAAAAGATTTATGCCGGCCGTAAAGTTTATGATATTGCATTCATGGTTGGAGAAAGAGTATTGCTCCGGGTTTCACGTATGAAAGGTGTAATGAGGTTCGGAAAGAAGGGCAAGTTAATCCCTAGGTTATAGGACCCTTAGAAATTCTTGAAAGGGTGGGCAAAGTAGCCTACATGCTTGCATAACCACCTAGTTTATCAGCGGTTCATCCGGTATTCCATGTGTCTATGCTCCGGAAATATCATGGTAATCCGTCCTATGTGTTAGATTTCAGCTCAATCCAATTGGATAAGGATTTGACTATGAGGAGGAGCCGGTAGCTATTCTAGCCCGACAGGTCCCACAGTTGAGGTCTAAGGGTTATCCTTCAGTTCGGGTGCAATGGAGAGATCAACCAATTGAGACAGCTACCTGGGAGTCCGAGTCACACATGAGGAGTAAATATCCATAGTTTTTCACCAGCTCATGTACTTTTCTAATTCCGTTCGAGGACGAACGTTTGTTTTAAAGGTGGAGAATGTGATGATCCAAAATGTCATCTTTAAATTTAATAATTAATTATGTATTCTAAGACCTTGAAAAGCACTATTTATATTTCCTCGACTTACGTGGGCAGTCCGTATAATTTTCCGGAAAGTGTTTATATGAAAAATTGATTAAAATATGAAATAGAGCTTTAAAACTCAACTGAGTTGACTTTTATCAACATTTAGAGCAAACAGACCTAGATCAGTGTTTTGACAGTTCTGGTAGGTCCGTATCGTGATTTGGGACTTGGGCGTATGACCATAATTTAATTTGGAGGTCCCTAGCTCAAGTTATGGCCATTTAACGGAAACTAGAAATTTAAAGGCTAAATATTTCAAAGTTGATCACGGATTTGACTTTTTGATATCGTGGTCGAAATCCGATTCCGAAAATTGGAATAGCTGAGTTATGTCATTTATCACTTGTGTTCCAAATTTGAAGTAATTCCGGATTCATTTAACACGCTGCAACACAAATTTTGTAAATGGAAAAGTTTGAAACTCTTAAGTCCGAATCGAGGTGTGAATTGTAATTTTCATATTGTTTGACGTGATTTGAAACCCTGAGTACGTCCGTATTATGTTACAGGACTTGTTGGTATATTTGAACGGGATCCCGAGTGGCTCGGTGAGTTTCGAGGTGAGTTTTGAGCTAGTCCGTGCATTTCGTCACTCTAATGTTGTTCTGGAACTTTTGGAAGTGCGGGGGCACATTTTTGAGTGCTGAGGCAAAGGAAAAAGTGCAGACTACATAATTCTGCCCGTCTCCAGGGGAGTTCGGTAGGTTCGATGTTCTAACTTTGGAAGCTTATATCTTTTAATCTATAATGAATTTGGTGATGATTAAAAAAAAAAGTTGTTGCACTTTGAATCTAGTTTCGAGAAAGGTATAACATTAGTCATTTGAATATTTGTAGAGAAAGTTATGGCCAAATTTACTCAAGCCTGGTAGTGCAGCCACTATTGAAGTGCGGCCGCACAATTTTGATCGAGGCCGCATAACCCAGGATGTGCGGCTGCAAAAAAATATGTACGGTCAACATAAAAATATGTGGGGTCAGATTGTGTATTATAAAACCGAGGGTTTGGGTATTATTTCACATTTGGACTTTGGGAGCTCGGTTTGTGATGATGTTTCGTGTTTGTTTCAAGAAATTCATTGGGGTAAGTGTTCCTTATCCTATATTGATTATATTTCATGATTACATACTCATTTACATCATGAATCTGTGAATTTATGGAAGAAAAATCAAATTTTTATAAAATCTTCCAAAATGTAAAATTAAAGATAAATCCGATGTGAGAATTCGATAATTTTTGTACGGTTGAACTCGTAGCGGAACAGGTGTTCGGATTTCGAGACGTGGGTCCCACTGTTGATTTTTGAGATGAATTTTGGATTTTAATTCGGAAAATTTGTAATTTCATATGGAATTAATTCCTATGATTTGTATTGAGTATATTTAATTGTTTATGACTAGATTTGAGGATTTCAGACAGGAATTCGCGAGGAAAAGGTTTATTGGAATCTTGAATTTGGTTGCAAGCGAGGTAAGTGTCGTGGTTAACCTTGGCTTGAGGGAGTAAGATTTATTTGTCTATTTGCAACGTGATTTAATGTGCGGGTACAACGTATATGTGAGGCGACGAGTACTTATGCGTTGTGGTTGGGTCAAAGCATGCTAGAGGAATTTATTTCATTATGAATAATTGCTTATTTAATTAAGATATTTCTGTTCAAATTTATTATTGATTATTTAATCATTATTCATGAAAGTTTTATTGATTTAATTATTGTTGAATATAGTGAGGAAGAATGTAAAAGCACGAAGGGTGATGCCGTGCCATTGTTATTATTTATACTATCATTGTTATGGTGAGAAAGGGTGTAAAAGCACGAAAGGTGTTGCTGTGTAAAATTTTGAGAGTAAAAGCACGAAGGGTGATGCCGTGCCATTTTCAGAGAGTGTAAAAGCACGAAGGGTGATGCCGTGCCAAAAGAGAGTTAAAGCACGACGGGTGATGTCGTGCCAATTATTATTATTATTATTATTATTATTATTTATTTATCAGTTTATGGGAGGAATGAGAGTAAAAGCACGAAAGGTGGTGCCGTGCCATTTTCATATTATCAGTTGCTCATTTTATTGTTGATGAATTAATTGGCTGCTAAGTGATACTCCTCCTGCTGAAATTATTATATCATTCCCCTTCGCATGTTCCATCCCAAATTTATAAAGTGTTAATTATTGTATTATTATTGCTTCGTATTTGTATATACTTGTTCAAGTTATTTATGTATGTGTCATGTCATAGCCTCGTCATTACTTCGTCGAGGTTAGGCTCGACACTTACGGAGTACATGGGGTCGGTTGTACTCATACTACACTCTACACTTCTTGTGCAGATTTTGGAGTTGGTCCTAGCGGCGTACCATAGACATGCTCGGATTTAGCTACATAGAGGAGACTTGAGGTATAACTGCACAACGTTCGCAGTTCTGAAGTCCCCTTCTATCTTATCTTAGTTGTGTATTATCTTTCAAACAACTTGAATTTTATTCAGACCTTTATTTGTATTATGCTAGTAGCTCGTGCACTTGTGACACCAGATTCGGGGATGTATTGTTATGATTCGGTAGTCATGGTATTCCGCACTTTATTTCAATAATTGACTTTTGTTTAATTTAAATTGCTTAAAAATAATTATGATTATTTTAACGTTGGCTTGTCTAGCAAGTGAAATGTTAGACGTCATCACGGTCCTGAAGGTGGGAATTTCGGGTCGTGACATATGGTTAACCTTGACTTGAGGGAATATAACCCTTGAATTTTTTGTTACATGAATTTCATGTGTAACGACGTATAAGCGAGGTGACGAGTGCCTATATGTTGTCAAATTGATTGTTTGCATATTTATATGAAAATCATAAATTATTTTAAATCATGAATTAATTATTATATTAATTATTTCCCTCATATTCTTTGTTCAATATCATGTCTTGAATTCATGTTATAATTGCTACATACTTATTTGACTTATGTGTCTTAATTGCTACTTGATATTTAGCATATTAAATATTAACTTTCTTATTTTCTCCCCGATTTTCACAATTAATTGCTACTTGTCATTACTTGTTTCCTAAATAAATCATAGTTAATATATGCCTCTTTGCCTAATAACTTCTTATTAAATGTGGTCTTTATTGGAGTATTTTTACATTTAAGAGTATTTAAATTATATTGTCGGATCGGGTTGCACGCCGCAACGGGTTTTATTTTAAGTTTATATTATTGGAGCGGGTTGCACGCCGCAACAGAATTTAATTGAAAGATTATATTGTCGGATTGGGTTACATGCGACAACGGATTTTATTCTAAGTTTATATTGTTGCAGTGGGTTGCACGACGCAACGAAAATGTCACGACCCAATTTCACCTATAGGTAGTGATGGCGCCCAACACTACAGTTAGGCAAGCTAACTAATAAGTCATACGTACATTGGTTAAACTTTTATTCCAAGAAAATAATAAAATACCAACTTCTACCAATGTGTGTGTGCCAAGACCCGGTGTCACAAGTGCATGAGCATCTAGTAGATTATACAAAACTCCACATACTGTCTGAAATGAAATAGACAGAATATAAATATAAGAAGAGACACTGATAGCTGCAGAACGGCAGCTCACCACTATGCCTCGAGATGACGTGAGTATGTGATGATAGGTCCTCCACTAGCACCTGTCTCAGATCCTGCACAAAAAGTGCAGCAAGTATAGTATGAGTACGTAAACAACGTGTACCCAGTAAGTATCAAGCCTAATCTCGAAGTGGTAGAGACGAGATGGCCGATTTGACACTCACTATGGGTCAATAATAATAACTGAAATATATCTAGAATATTTAAATCAGCATGTTTTATAGAATTTACAATAATATGTTTAATCAACAGAGATAATCAAATTCCTTCAAATGTAACAATTCTCAATATATTAATTAAATACCTTCAATTCAGAAAAATTCCAATTTATCAGTTTAAATCTCATTTACAGGAGTAACAATTAATTCCATAAACAAGCAAGAATAATAATTCATTAAATTCCAAAGATTTTCTAATTTATTTATTAGCTTCTCAAGCTGAAATAAATTATTAAAGTATTGTGTAATTATTATTATTAAGCACGATTTCTGCCGAGGACGTACGACCCGATCCAGAGTATCGTGTACACTGCCAAGGGACGTGCATCGCGATCCATAGATGCATCTATCTTGCCGAGGCATTCGGCCCGCTCCATAAGAAAGGAGGACATTTTCTTATGTGCCTCCGGAAGGACAATATGTTTATTATAAGATAAATTTGGGAGGAGAACAATTTCTTTTGACAATTAATTGATTCAAATAGAAATCAAGCATATGAGATTTTCATCCTTTAATATCTTTATCAAAATTCACAATATATTCATATATATATATATATATATATCAATTAATATTAATTAATCAAAGAATACAATTTACACAAGTAATACATGCTTTGAGTCCTAAACTACCCGGACTTTAGCATTAATAGTAGCTACGCACGGACTCTCGTCACCTCGTGCGTACGTAGCCCCCACAATTAGCAACAATTATTTAATCTTAATCACCTATGAGGTAATTTCCCCCTCACAAGATTAGACAAGAGACTTACCTCGTCTTGCTCCAATTTAATCCACTATAAGGCCTTTTCCATGATTATCCAACTCCGTCTGGCTCGAATCTAGCCAAAATAATTCGATACAATCACTAAATATTATAGGAATCAATTGTATAAGAAAATACTACATTTTAAAGAAAAGATTCGAAATTAATTAAATATTCGCCCGTGGGGCCCACATCTCGGAATCCGGAAAAAGTTATGAAATCAGACAACCCATTCAATTACGAGTCCAACCATACCAGTTTCACTCAAATCCGACTCCGAATCGATACCGAAATCTCAAAATTTCGTTTCTATGATATTTCTAAACTTTTCCAAATCTCAAATCTCAAAACACTAATTAAATTTTGAAAAACAATGATACACTTGTATATGTAGACCAAATCCGAGTTAGAATCACTTACCCCAATGTTTTTCCCTTGAAAATCTGCCAAAAGTCTTCTATGCTCAAGCTCAAGTTCGTAAAAAATGGCAAATGGGACGAATGCCCTCTTTTTATAAAACTGCCCAGCAGCCTTCGGAACTGGTCCTCGAACTGGGCCTCGATCGCGGCATCGAACATGTGCCTTCGATTAGGGCATCGAGGTTGTGCCTTCGATCAGGGCATCGAGGTTGGGCCTTCGATCAGGGCATCGAGCTTGTGTCTCGATCATAGCCTCAATCATGGCATCGAGCTTGAGCCTTCGATTGTGACCCTCGATCTTGGGTCTTGATCTTAGCCCTCGAGCCTTGCCTTCGATCATGGCCCTCGAGCCTTGCCTCATGGCCCTCGAGCTGGATCTTCGATCATGGCTTCTATACACAAGCTCGAGCCTGTGCCTCGTCAACCCTGGGCTCGATATATGGGATCGATACCTGGGCTCGATATCTGGCTTGATATTTGGGCTCGATATCTGGGCTCGATATCTGGGCTCGATCATAATCCAGAATGTCCAACAGAAGAGGAAAAAGTGCAGCAGGTTTTTAACTCAAATATTTGATCCGTTAACCATCCGAAATTTACCCGAGGCCCTCGGGACCTCAACAAAATTTACCAACAAGTCCTAAAACATCATACGAACTTAGTCTAACCTCTAAATTACATCAAACAACGCTAAAACCACGAATCATACCATAATTCAAGTTTAATGAAACTAAGAGGTTTCAACTTCTACATTCGATGTCAGAATCTATCAAATCAACTCCGATTGACCTCAAATTTTACACACACGTCATAAATTACATAACAGAGCTATGAAAATTTTCGGAACTGGATTCTGACTCCGGTATCAAAAAGTCAACTCATCGGTCAAACTTCCAAACTTAAGTTCTTATTTTTAGCCATTTCATGCCTAATTTAACTACGGACTTCCAAATAAAATTCCGAACATGCTCCTAAGTCCAAAATCACCATATGGAGCTGTTGGAATCATCAAAATTCTATTCCGGGTTCATTTTCACTAAAAGTTGACCGAAGTCAAACTTAGCACTTTAAGGCCAACTTAAGGAACCAAGTGTTCCGGTTTCACCTCAAACACTTCCAAATCCCGAACCAACCATCCCTGCAAGTCATAAATCATTACAAGCACATACGAGAAGTTTTATTTTAGGGAACGGGGTTCTAAAAGTTAAAAATGACCGGTTGGGTCATTACAGAAAATTAATTGAAAAATTATATTGTTGGAACGGGTTGCACGCCGCAACAGAATGATAAAAGAAATAATTGACTATGACTGCTGAATTGACTTCAGCTATTGATATGATTTAATGATCTTACCTCTATTCATGTTATTACGTACAGGTTAATGTAAGTGACCTGCCTTAGCCTCGTCACTACTTCGTCGAGGTTATGCTCGACACTTACAGAGTATACGAGGTCGGTTATACTCATACTACAGTCTGCACTTCTTGTATAGATACCGAAGTTGGTCCCAGCGGCGTACTATAGATTTGCTTGGATTCAGCTATCAAAGGAGTCTTGAGGTATAGCTGCACAACATTCGCAGCTCTGAAGTCCCCTTCTACTTTATCTTAGCTGTGTACTTCATTTCAGACAGCTTTATTTTTATTCAGACCCTTGTTTGTATTATTCTAGAAGCTCGTGCACTTGTGATTCCAATTCTGGGATGGTATTTAGATATCGTTATCATTTTGGTTTGTTTATTTAAACTCAGATATTATTCCAGTTGTTGGTTTCATTACTATTTAATTAAGATGAATTGTTAAAAATGTTAAATTATTCTAACGTTGGCTTGCCTAACAAGTGAAATGTTAGGCGCCATCATGGTCCCGAAGGTGGGAATTTCGGGTTGTGACAAGTTGGTATCAGAGCACTAGGTTACCTAGGTGTGATGAGTCACGAGCAAGCTTAGTAGAGTGTGAAGGATAGGTACAGAGACGTATGTACTTATCTCTCAAAGGCTTTGACGTTTAAGAACAATATCACTTATTTCTTATTCTGTCGTACTATTTTATTCTATCGTCGATGATTAAACCATTCTATTCTTATTCTCTCACAGATGGCGAGAACACGTACTGCATCTACCGCCGGGCAGGAGCCAGAGCCCCCGGTGGCAACTATGACCAGAGGTAGAGGCCGAGGCAGAGCCCAGCCTCGAGCTCGAGCAACAACACCTGTTGTAGAACCTCGGGTGGATTTGGAAGTGGAGGTTCTAGCTCAGACAGTACCTATTGGACCAGTCCAGGTCCTGGAAGGATTCATAGCTACTCCAGTACTTCAGGACGCTCTAGTCCATTTGGCGAGCCTAATGGAGGGTGTGGCACATAATGGTACATTTCCAGTGGCACTAGACGTCTCATAATCTGGGGAGGAGCACAAACTCCCACTACTCCCGCTATGGAGCAGATAACTCCCCAATATCAGGCTCCAGTAGTCCTGCCAGTTGGGGTAGTTTAGCCAGTTATTGCGGCATAAGCCGATGATAGGCCCGCCATGTCTTCTAAGGCCTTATTGAGATTGGACAAGTTTACTAAGATCTTTCCATTTCACTTCAGTGGTACACCTACTGAGGACCCACAAGATTATCTTGACCACCGCCATGAGGTACTGCGAAACATAGGGATAGTTGAAAGCAACTGGGTTGATTTTGCTGTGTTTCAGATGACTGGTTCCGCCAAGAGGTGGTGGAGAGATTTTGTATTTACTAGACCAGCTAATTCGCCTGCACTTTCCTGGAAGCAGTTCTCACAACTGTTTTCGGAGAAGTTTGTTCCTATTACATTGAGAGAGGAATACCACAGACAGTTTGAGCCTCTCCAGCAGGGTAGTATGACTGTTATCCAGTATGAGACCCGATTTGTGGACTTAGCACGTCATGCCATCGTCTTGCTTCCTACTGAAAATGAGAGAGTGGGGAGATTCATTGATTGACTCACTTATACTATCAGTCTTCAGATGGACAAGGAGATAAGGAGTGATATTTCCTTCCAGACAGTCGTGAATATTGCTAGGAGAATCAAGTTAGTTCGTGCTTAGGAGATATGGACCGTGTTAGATAAGAGGCCCCGTCATTCCGGTCATTTCAGAGGTGCCTCATCTGGAGGCAGGAGTACTTATGGTAGAGGTCATCCTCCAAGGCCATTTTATTCAGCACTTGAGGTATCTCACGGTGCTTCAGGGAGTCATGGTCCTATTATGCCTTACTCTAGGTACCTGACATTTAGTGCACATCCAACTCCTATCAATACACCACCGCTTCAGAGTCACTACAACGGTTATCCGGCCCGTTCGGGTTAGCTTCATCTTCAGCATCCACAAAAATAGGATGGGTCTTATGAGTGTGGGAACATTGGTCACATTAGGAGGTATTACCCTAGGTTGTCGATCAATAAATCTCAGCAGGATTCTCGTGCCATCATACCGGCACCGGTTGCTCCATCGCCCGCTCGACCAGCTAGGGGCAGGGGTCAGACAGCTAGAGGTGGAGGTCAGGTTGTTAGAGGTGGATGCCAGCTAGTTAGGGGCCATCCCATAGATACAACTCTGAGTGGTGGGGCCCAGCCCCAATTTTATGCTTTTCTAGCTAGGCCTGATGCCGAGTCATCCGATGCCGTGATCACATATATTGTTATAGTTTTCCATAGAGATGCTTCAGTTCTATTTGATCCAGGATCTACTTATTCTTATGTGTCCTCCTACATTGCTTCAGATTTGGTTGTGCCTCGTGATTCTTTGAGTGCTTCTGTACACATGTCCACGTCGGTGGGGGATTCTATCATTGTAGATCATATCTATCGTTCGTGTGTGGTTACTATTGGGAGTCTTGAGACTATCGTTGATCTTCTACTTCTTGATATGGTGAATTTTGATGTCATATTGGGTATGGATTGGCTGTCACCCTATCATGATGTATTGGATTGTCACACCAAAATGGTAACCTTATCCATGCCAGGGTTACCTCGAATAGAGTGGAAAGGGACTCTTGGCCATTCCACCAACAAGGTTATCTTTTACGTGAAAGCTCGAGTATGGTCGAGAAGGGTGTATAGCTTATTTGGCTTATATTCGTGATCCCAGTGCGGATGTTACTTCTATGGATTCAGTCCGAGTTATCCGTGAGTTTCCAAACGTATTTCGTGCAGATTTACCGGTGATGCCACCCGACAGAAATATTGATTTATGTATTGATTTGGCTTTGGGCACCCAGCCCATTTCGATTCCACCATACCGTATGGCCCCATCGGAGCTAAAGAAATTGAAGGAGCAGTTACAAGAGTTACTTGACCAGGGGTTCATCAGACCTAGCGTCTCGCCCTGGGGTGCACCAGTGTTATTTGTAAAGAAGAAAGATGGCTCAATGCGGATGAGTATAGATTATCGACATTTGAACAAGGCTACTATCAAGAACAAGTATCCGTTGCCAAGAATTGATGACTTATTCGATTAACTTCAAGGTGCCGAAGGTGTTTTAAAAGATCGATTTGAGGTCTGGTTACCATCAGTTGAAGATTAGGGCATCCGATGTCCCTAAGATAACATTTAAGACTCGGTATGGCATTACGAATTCCTGGTGATGTCATTTGGACTGACAAATGCCCCAACAACATTTATGAATTTGATGAACTGGGTATTCAAACCCTATTTGGATTTTTTGTGGTTGTATTTATTAATGATATATTGATTTACTCCAGCAGTCGAGAGGAGCATGAGCAGCATCTTCGGATTGTGCTTCATACTTTGAAGAATAATCAATTATATGCCAACTTTTTGAAATGTGAATTTTGGTTAGACTTAGTTGCCTCTTTTGGGCATGTTGTATCGGTAGAAGGCATAAAAGTGGATCCTAAGAAGATTGAGGCAGTTCAGAATTGGCCTAGACCTACTTCAGCTACAGAGATCCGGATTTTTCTGGGTTTGGCAGGTTATTACTGCCGGTTTGTGGAGGGGTTTTCATCCATAACATCCCCACTGACCAAATTGACCCAAAATGGTTCCCCATTCAGATGGTCAGACGAGTATGAGTTGAACTTTCAGAAGCTCAAGACTTCTTTGACTACGACACCAGTGTTGATATTGCCTATAGGTTCAGGATCTTATACGGTACATTGTGATGCATCTCGCATTGGGCTTGGTGTAGTATTAATGAAAGATGATAGAGTGATTGCATATGCTTCACGACAGTTAAAAGTTCACGAGAAGAATTACCCTGTTCATGACTTAGAATTGGCAGCCATTGTTCATGCGCTGAAGATTTGGAGGCATTACCTTTAGGGTGTCTCGTGTGAGGTATTCACTGATATTATGATATTATGCTTCGCGCTTGTGTTATAGACTTTGGAGGTTCATGGGATCAGTTCTTGCCACTTGCGAATTTTGCCTATAATAACATCTACCAGTCGAGCATTCAGATGGCTCCGTATAAAGCATTATATAGGAAGCGATGTTGTTCTCCAGTTGGCTGGTTTGAATCGGGAGAGGCTCGATTGTTGGGTACTGATTTGGTACAGGATGCCTTGGAAAATGTCAAGGTTATTCAGGATCGACTTCGCACAGCTCAGTCTAGGCAAAAGAGTTATGCCAACCGTAAACTTCACGACGTTGCATTCATGGCAGGAGAAAGAGTATTGCTCCGGGTTTCACATATGAAAGGTGTAATGAGATTCGAAAAAAGGCAAGTTGAGCCCTAGGTATATCAGACCCTTTGAAATTCTTGAAAGGGTGGGTAAAGTAGCCTACATGCTTGCATTACTACCTAGTTTATCAGCAATTCATCTGGTGTTCCATGTGTCTATGCTCCGAAATTACCATGGTGATCCGTCCCATGTATTAGATTTCAGTTCAGTCCAATTGGACAAAGATTTGACTTACGAGGAGGAGCCGGTAGCTATTCTAGCCCGGTAGGTCTGATAGTTGAGGTCCAAGAGTTATCCTTCAGTTAGGGTGCGATGGAGAGGTCAGTCGATTGAGGTAGCTACTTGGGAGTCCGATTCGGACATGCAGAGTAGATGTCCATACCTTTTCAACAACTCAGGTAATTTTCTAATTCCGTTCGAGGATGAACGTTTGTTTAAAGCTGAAGAATGTGATGACCCACTATGTCATCTTTAATTTTAAACATTCACTTATGTGTTTTAAGACCTTGAATAGCACCTTTCAGCCTTCCTCGGCTTGCGTGCACAGTCCGTAAATTATTACGAAAAGTTTTTATGTGAAAAATTTATTAAAATGTGAAATAATTCTTTAAAACTCACTTAAGTTGACTTCAGTCAACATTTCGAGCAAACGGATCCAGATCAGTGTTTTGACAGTTTCGGTAGGTACGTATCGTGATTTGGGACTTGGGCGTATTCCCGAAATTTAATTTGGAGGTCCCTAGCTCGAGTTATCGTCATTTATTAAAAATTAAAAGTTTGAAAGCTTAAAGAATTTCCAAGTTTGACCGATGTTTGACTTTGTTGATACCGAGTCCGTATTTTATTTCAAAAATTTGTTATAGGCCCATTACTATATTTATGAATTATTTGCCAAATTTGGTGCCAAACGGAAGTGATTTGATGTGATTCGGACGTCCGATTGTTAAAATAGAAATTCTTAAGTTTCATTTAAAAGTTCATTTGGTTTGGTATCCGATTCATTGTTATAGGTGTTATTTTGATGTTTTGATCGCGCGAGCGAGTTCATATGTGGTTTTTGGACTTGTGTGCATGTACTGTTTGGAGTCCCGAGGGCTCGGGTGAGTTTTGGATTGCCTACAGACCTTTTGAACTTTGAAAAAATCTGGTTTTTCTGTTGCAACTGTCATCTGGTTCATTGTGCTTCGCGATTGCGATGCCATTCCCGCGATCGCGAAGAGATAATTGTGAGCTGTGATTTTTATTCTTCGTGTTCGGGGGCTAATTGCAGTTCTTTGAATCAAACGTTGAATGAAATCGATTATTGTTTAGATATCAAGATAGACACACGATCTCGAAATGTTGGATCGTAGTGCATCACGAACACGTAGAGTTGATCGCGTCCGTGAAGAGGAAATGAGGCAGAAGCTGGGGCACTCAAATTTGCCCTTCGCGATCGCATGAATTAGTCCGTGATCTCAAAGGTCTGAAGGGTCATACTTCGCGTTCGCATATGGAACGTCGCGTTCGCGTAGTGTAAATTGGCAGCCTGTGCAATTTGTGTTTCGCGATCGCGAAGCCATTCCCGCGATAGCAAATGGTAAAATGGACCTAGGCAGAAATTGTTCTACATGATCGCGATGGGATTTCCGCGATCGCGATGAGTAAATCCCTAGACAACAGAACTTAAGTTCTGGAAATGGGATTTCGTCCCATTTTCCTTTATCCGCGATTTAGAGCTCGATTTGGGCGATTTTCAAAGGGTTTTCACATATTCGAACTGGGCAAGTGTTCCTTATCCTATATTGATTATGTTTCGTAAATCCATTTCTATATTCATCGTTTATTTCGGATTTAGATGGAAGAAATTAGAATTTTGGTAAAACTTTCCAAAAACGAAAATTTAGGATTTGAAAGACAATCCGAGATCAGAATTCGATAATTTTAGTATGGTTGAACTCGTATGAGAACGGGTGTCCGAATTCTGTGATTTTTCATCGGGTTCCAAAAAGTGGGTCCATGTTGATTTTTGGTTGACTTTTCTGAAAATTACTTAAATTAAGTCTCTTTTGAAATGTGAATAATATCTAAAGCTCCAATTGAATTGTTGGCCAATAATTTGATAGGGTTGATTGGTTTGGAGACTAATTCGAAAGGAAAAGCTGTTGTTGAGTGATCACTTGAAATTGCGAAACGAGGTAAGTGTCGTGGTTAACCTTGACTTGAGGGAATAGAACCCTTGAATTATTTGTTACATGAATTTCATGTGTAACGACGTATAAACGAGGTGACGAGTGCCTATACATTGTCAAATTAATTGTTTGCCTTGAATTCATGTTATAATTGCTACATACTTATTTGACTTATGTGTCTTAATTGCTACTTGATATTTAGCATATTAAATATTAAATATCCTATTTTCTCCCCGATTTCCACAATTAATTGCTACTTGTCATTACTTGTTTCCTAAATAAATCATAATTATTGTATGCCTCTTTGCCTAATAACTTCTTATTAAATGTGGTATTTATTGGAGTATTTTTACATTTAAGAGTTGTTAAATTATATTGTCGGAGCGTGTTGCATGCTGCAATGGGTTTTACATTAAGTTTATATTGTTGGAGCGAGTTGCACGCCGCAACAGAATTTAATTGGAAGATTATATTGTTGGATCGGGTTGTACGGCGCAACAAATTTTATTCTTAGTTTATATTGTTGGAGCTGGTTGCACGCTGCAACGGAAATTAATTAAAAAAATTATATTGTTGGAACGGGTTGCACGCCGCAACAGAATGATAAAAGAAATAATTGGCTATGACTGGTGAATTGACTTCAGTTATTGATATAATTTAACAGTCTTACCTCTTGTAATGACCCAACCGGTAATTTTAACCTTTTGAATCCCGTTCCCTAAAATAATACTCCCCGAACATGCTTTTATTAATTTATGACTCGCGGGGATGGTTGGTTCGGGATTTGGAAGTGTGTGGGTTGAAATCGGAATACTTGGATCCTTAAGTTAGCTTTAAATGGATAAGTTTGACTTCGGTCAACATTTTGAGAAAATGACCCCAGAATCGGGATTTGACGGTTCCAATAGGTTCGTATGATAATTTCGAACTTGGGCGTATGTTCGAAACGGGTTTTAGAGAACCCGGGAGCATTTTGGCGCTTAATAGTGGAAATCAACTATTTGAAGGTTTAAAGTTCTTTAAATTTGGTTTGGAATAGGTTTTTGAAAAATTGAAGTCCGTTTGGAATTCTGATATTGGGAATAGTCCGTATAGTGATTTAAAACTTGCACGCAAAATTTTGTGTCATTCCGAGTAGTTTAAGTACGTTTCGGCGTATTGGAAGTAAATTGAAGAACTTGAAGTTCTTAAGTTTGATTCAATTTGGTTTGGGGTATGATTCTTAGATTTGATGTTGTTTTACATGTTCTGTAAATTCGAGCAAGTTCGTTTTATGATTTCAAACCTGTTGGTATGTTCGGGAGGGGTCCTGGGGACCCCGAGTGCCAATTGGACAAGGCACAGATCAAGTTGGAAGTTGGGAGCCAAAGCTGACGCTCCCAGCTACTGTCAGAATCGCACCTGCGCTTGGCCAGTCGCAAGTGAGGCATTCGCAGGTGTGACAGAAGCTCGCAGGCGCGGCACTCGCATATGCAAGATTTTGAGCGCAGAAGCGGAAAAGGGAAGGGGCAATCCACCGCAGATGCTGGCGATTTGCGCACCTGCGAACGCTAAGGTGGGAAGCTTTGTGCGCAAATGCGAGAATTGGCCAGGCAAGTGAAACTCGCACATGCGAGGATTTTTCTGCAGGTACCGAGCCGCAGGTGCGTTCCAACTTCCATAGGTGCGAAAGACCTGTTTGGCAGAAAGCTTAAAAGAACGGGAACTCACCATTTTAACCTATTTTCTTCCATACTTGGGCGATTTTGGAGCTCTTTGTGAGGAGTTTTCAACTAACAACTTGGAGGTAAGTTAATTCTACACCCTTTGAGTTAATTACATAGATTATGGGTAGATTATAACTAGTAAATCTTAGAAATCAAGGGTTTAGGTGAAAAACCTAGATTTTTATAAAAATGAGATTTTAACCACGAAAATGGTTATTGAATTGGATAGAAATTATATATTTGAGTTCTTGAGATTATGGGTAACATTTTCATCTGAAAATTTTCTGAATCCGGGCACGTTGGCCCGGGATGAATTTTGGGAATTTTACCATTTTGGATAGAGTAATTTAATTAATAGATGAATTTTAAATTATTGAACATATATTAATTATTTTATATAACTTTTGGATAGTTTCGGATTTTCGGCATTGAATCGAGAATTTTACGCGACGCGATAATCGTAAACTGGACTTTGAGACGAGGTAAGTATCTTGTCTAATCTTGTGAGGGGGAAATTACCCCATAGGGGTTAAATTGAATATTGTTGCTAATTACGGGGGCTACGTATGCATGAGGTGACGAGAGTCCGTGCGTAGCTACTATAAATGCTAAAGTCCGGGTAGTTTAGGACTCAAAGCATGAATTACTTGTGTAAATTGTATTCCTGGATTAATTAATATTAATTGATATATATGAATATATTGTGAATTGTTAGATAAAGATATTAAAGGATGGAAGTCTCATAATAAATATACTCTCCTTCGTTCCCGAATTTATCTCATAATAAATATACTCTCCTTCCGGAGGTACATAGGAAAATGTCCTCCTTTCTTGTGGAGCGGGCTGAACGCCTCGGCAGGATAGATGCATCTATGGATCGCGTCGCACGTCCCTCTGGATCGGGTCGTACGTCTTCGGCAGAAATCGTGCTTAATAATAATAATTACACGATACTTTAATAATTTATTTCAGCTTGCGAAGCTAATTGATAAATTGAAAAATCCTTGTAATTTAATGAATTATTATTCTTGCTTGTTAAAGAATTAATTGTTATTCCTGTAAATGATATTTAATTGATAAATTGGAAATTATTTGAATTGAATAAATTTAATTAATATATTGAGAATTGTTGCATTTGAAGAAATTTGATTATTTCCGCTGATTAAATAAATTATTTTAAATTCTTTAAATCATGCTGATTTAAATATACTAATTGTATTTCAATTATTATTATTGACCCATAGTGAGTGTCAAAGTCGGCCATCTCGTCTCTACCACTTCGAGATTAGGCTTGATACTTATCAGGTACACGTTGTTTACGTACTCATACTACACTTGCTGCACTTTTTGTGCAGGAACTGAGGCAAGTACTAGTAGGGGACCTATCGTCTTACACCCACGTTATCCAGGGGTATATTGGTGAGCTATTTCTCTGATCCGTTCTGCAGCGACTAGTGTCTCTCTTTGTATTTTTCATTCTGTCTATTTTTATTTCAGATAGTATTTGAGGTTTTGTATAATCTACTAGATGCTCATACACTTGTGACACCGGGTCTTGGCACACATATTGGTAGAATTTGGGTTTTGTTATTTCTCTTGGTTTTAAATTTTGTCAATGAATGATTAATTTATTAAGTTGGCTTGCTTAGCCGTAGTGTTGGGCGCCATCACGACCTATAGGTGATTGATTGGGTCGTGACAACATGGTCAGAGCATTAGGTTCACGTAGGTCTCACAAGTTATGAGCATATCTAATAGAGTCTTGCAGATCGGTACGGAGATGTTTGTACTTATCTTCGAGAGGCTATAAGGTGTTAGGAAAAATACCTTTTTTCATATTCCATCATGCAATTAATATAGTACTAAATATCCTTCTCTTATTATCTCACAGATGGTGAGAACGCGCTAGAATGAAGTTCCAGACCAGTGAAGAGCTATTCCCCCAGTTGCTAGAGGCTGAGGCCAAGGGAGGGCTCCATCCCGCGATAGAGGGCGAGGACGTCCCATGACTATTCCAGTTATGCCGCCAGTGGGTCCAGTAGAGAATTCCATTATTGAGGAGCAGGGTGAGGTGCCTGTGGCAGAGCCAGCTCTGGTGGATTTCATATCTACACCGGGATTTCAGGATGTCATAGATCGTATGTTGCGGTTCATGGACAATATGAATCAGGCCGGTTTATTTTCGACAGACCCAGCCACATCTCAGGCGGGCAGGGGAGCATAGACCCCTACTGCGCAGGCTCATGGACAAGCAACTGCTGTATATCAGACCCAGGGTGCACTACCCGTGGGTGGACCCAGCCAGTGGCAGCAGCTACACTTGAGTCCAGGTCAGCTATAGCCGCCGATCCTTCGAAACTATTTGACCGATGGACTAGACTACATCCTCTTGTCTTTGGGGGTGAGCGACATGGGGATCCATAGGATTTCATTTATCGGTGCAAGGATAAACTGTATAACATGAGGATATTGGAGTCTCATGGGGTAGACTATGCTACTTTTCAGCTAGAGGGTAGAGCCCGTAGATGGTGGCAGTCTTATGTTTTTGGCAGACCAACAAATTCTCCTCCCATGACTTGGGACAGGTTCACCCGTATCTTCCTGGACAGGTATATTCCACCCTCCCAGAGGGAAGAGTTGTGGTTTTAGTTTGAGCAGCTCCAGTAGGGTCATATGTCAGTGACTGATTATGAGGCGAGGTTTTCTGAATTATCTCGCCATGCACTTATGATACTCCCTACTGAGGCGGAGAGAGTGCGAAGGTTTGTAGCCGGTTTACATACTGGTATTCAAGCCACTATGGCTCGAGAGTTTGAGATGGGTACTTCTTATGAGCGAGTTGTGGAGATATCCCAGAGGATTGAGGGTGTGCGTCAGCGGAGCCGAGAGCAGATTATGAGAGATTAGCGGTTTAGGTACACTGGAGAGTTTAGAGGTGCTCCGTCTGGGGACAAAGGTCAGTTCGTGAGGGGGCAGTCCAGCAGACCCCCATATCCAGCACCACCACCTCCTTGAGGTGCTCCAGTGCGACCTTATATCAGTGCTATACCAGAGAGTTCCTACCGCCCACCAGGTATTCAGGTTCCTCCCAGTGGGTATTCAGTTCCCCAGGGCCAAACACTTAGTCAACAACCCATCGCACAGAAGAGTTGTTACGAGTGAGGGGATCCCAGTCACATACGGAGGTTTTGCCCTAGGCTTTGGGGTAGACCAGTACAACAGGGTCAGTAGCCTATGCTTACCATACCAGTTGCTCTACCAGTAGTCCGACCACCAAGAGGTGAAGGACAGATGGGTAGGGGCCGTCCTAGAGGTGGAGGTCAGCCAGGCGGAGGCCATCCAGTTGGAGCTCCAGCTCGGTTCTATGCTTTTTCATCTATACCAGATGCAGAGGCCTCAGATGCTGTGATTACATGTATTATTTCTGTTTGAGGCAAAGATGCCTCAATATTATTTGATCCAGGATCCACGTATTCATATGTGTCGTCTCTATTTCCTCCATTCCTGGGTGTTTCTTGTGCGTCCTTGAGTACTCTTGTTTATGTGTCCACTCCTGTAGGAGATTCTGTTATGGTGAACCGGATCTACTGGTCCTGCATTATTACATTCTGTGGTTATGAAACTAGAGCATATCTCTTATTGCTCGAGATGATCGATTTTGAAATTATTCTGGGTATGGACTGGTTATCTCCATATCATGTTATTCTAGATTGTCATGCCAAAATTGTTACCTTGGATATTTCATCTTTGCCCAGGCTGGAGTGGAAGGGCTCATCGGTTAGTTCATTTAATCGGGTTATTTCTTTTATAAAGGATCAACACATGGTTGAGAAGGGTTGTTCTGCTTATCTAGCCTATATTCGAGATACTACTGCAGAGACTCCGGCTATTGATTCAATGCCAGTAGTTCGGGAGTTCTCCGATGTATTTCCTTCAGATCTTCCAGGTATGCCACCTGATCGTGATATTAATTTTTGTATCGACTTGGCTCCAGATACTCAACCTATATCTATCCCACCGTATCGCATGGCTCTGAAAGAATTGAAAGACCAACTTGAAGAGTTACTAGCCAAAGGGTTCGTCAGACCGAGTGTATCGCCTTGGGGTGCACCAGTATTATTTGTGAAAAAGAAGGATGGACCAATAAGGATGTGTATTGGTTATCGCCAATTGAATAAAGTTACTATTAAGAACAAGTACCCATTGCCGCGTATTGATGATCTATTTGACCAGTTGCAGGGTGCTAGGCTGTTTTCTAAGATCGACTTGAGGTCGGGGTATCATCAGTTGAAGATTCGAGATTCGGATGTTCCGAAAACTGCTTTCCGTACTAGATATGGTCATTATGAGTTTTTGGTAATGTCTTTTGGTTTAACTAATGCCCCGACAGCGTTTATGGATCTGATGAATAGGGTATTTAGGCCATATATTGATTCGTTTGTCATTGTCTTCATTGATTACATTTTGATCTACTCGCGCAACAAGGAGGAACATGAGCAGCATATGAGAGTAGTGCTTCAGACATTGCGGGAACAAAAGCTATATGCTAAGTTCTCTAAATGTGAGTTTTGGCTAGAGTCTGTAGCATTTTTGGGACATATTGTATCGGGCAAAGGTATTAAAGTTGATCCCAAAAAGATTGAGGTAGTTCAGAATTGGCATCGTCCCACTTCAATGACTGAGATCAGGAGTTTTCTGGGTTTAGCAGGTTATTATCGTCGGTTTGTAGAAGGTTTTTCATCTATTGCAGCATATTTGACCAAATTAACCCAGAAGGGTGTTCAGAAGCTCAAGACAACATTGACTACAACACCCGTGTTAGTGTTACCTTCCGGTTCGGGAATGTATACAGTGTATTGTGACGCTTAACGCGTTGGTTTGGGTTGTGTATTAATGCAGGAAAAGCGAGTTATTGCATATGCTTTACGTCAGTTGAAGCCCCACTAGCAGAATTATCCGGTACATGATTTGGAGTTAGCTGCGATTGTTCACACCCTTAAGATTTGGAGGCATTATTTTTATAGGGTGTCTTGTGAATTTTATACTAATCATCGCAGTTTGCAGCATTTGTTCAAGCAGAGGGACCTAAATTTGAGGCAGCGCAGATGGCTGGAGTTACTAAAAGATTATGATATTACTATCCTGTATCATCCGGGCAAAGCAAATATGGTTGCAGATGCCTTGAGCAGAAAGGCGGAGAGTATGGGCAGTTTGGCTTTCATTTTAGCAGAGGAAAGGCCATTAGCCTCAAATATTCAGTCCTTGGCTAACAGACTTGTGAGGCTGGATATTTCAAAGCCCAGCTGAGTTCTTGCATGTGTTGTAGATCAGTCTTCACTATATGAGCATATCAAGGCTCGTCTGTATGACGATCCACAATTAATGGTTCTTCGAGAAAGGTTACTACGGGGTGGTGCCAAGGAAGTTACTATTGGAGGGGATGGCATTCTGTGACTCCAGGATCGTCTATGTGCTCCTAATGTGGATGGACTGAGGAAAAAGATCCTAGAGGAGGCACACAGTTCTCGGTATTCTATTTATCCAGGTGCTACGAAGATGTATCGTGATTTGAGGCAACATTATTGGTGGAGGCGAATGAAAAAGGACATAGTTGAGTATGTAGCTAGGTGTCTAAATTTCCAGCAAGTTAAATATGAGCACCAGAGGCTAGGTGACCTACTTCAACAGATAACTATACTAGAATGGAAATGGGAACGCATCACTATGGACTTTGTAGTTGGGTTGCCACGGACCTTGCGAAGGTTTGATGTAGTTTGGGTCATTGTTGACAGGTTGACCAAATAGGCACATTTTATTCCTGTTGTGACTACGTATACTTCAGAGAGGTTGGCCCAGCTTTATATTCAGGAGATAGTTTGGTTGCACGGTGTGCCAATTTCCATCATATCAGATAGAGGCCCTCAGTTTACTTCACATTTTTGGAGAGCAGTACAGAGTGAATTAGGGACCCGTGTAGAGCTTAGCACAACCTTTCATCCGCAGACTGACGGGCAGTTAGAGCGGACCGTTCAGATTTTGGAGGATATGCTCAGGGGATGTGTGATTGACTTTGGAGGTCAGTGGGATCATTTCCTGCCTTTGGCCGAGTTTGCTTATAATAATAGTTACCAATCCAACATCGAGATGGCTCCATTTGAGGCTTTATATGGCCGTCAATGCCGTTCACCTATCAGATGGTTTGAGCCCGGTGGGGCTAAGTTATATGGTACTGATTTGGTAAAGGATGCCTTGGAAAAGGTAAAGTTGATTCAGGAGCGATTTCGTACAACACAGTCTAGCAGAAGAGTTACGCGGATCAGAAAGCGCGTGATTTATCATTTATGGTAGGTGAAAAAGTTCTCTTGAAGGTTTCGCCGATGAAGGGAATTATGAGATTCGGGAAGAAGGGAAAGTTGAGCCCAAGGTTTATAGGCCCATTTGAGGTGTTGAGACGAGTTGGGGAGGTTGCTTATGAGCTTGCATTGCCTCACAGTCTATCGGGAGTTCATCCAATTTTCCATGTATCTATGCTCCGAAAGTATCATGCTGACCTATCACATGTGTTGGACTTCAACACAGTTCAGCTAGATAAGAGTTTGGGTTATGAAGAAGAGCCATTTGCCATTGTTGATAAACAAGTTCGCCAGTTGAGGTCCAAGAGGATTTCTGCAGTAAAGGTCTAGTGGAGGGGGGCCAACCAGTCGAGGAAGCGACTTAGGAGGTGGAGAATGTAATGACCCAACCAGCCATTTTAACTTTTAGAAACCCATTCCCTAAAATAATACTCCCCGAACATGCTTTTATTAATTTATGACTCGCGGGGATGGTTGGTTCGGGATTTGGAAGTGTGTGGGTTGAAATCGGAACACTTGGTTCCTTAAGTTAGCTTTAAATGGACAAGTTTGACTTCAGTCAAGATTTTGAGAAAATGACCCCGGAATCGGGATTTGACGGTTCCAATAGGTTCGTATGATGATTTTGGACTTGGGCGTATGTTCGAATCGGGTTTTGGAGAACCCGGGAACGTTTTGGCACTTAATAGTGAAAATTAACTATTTGAAGGTTTAAAGTTCTTTAAATTTGGTTTGGAATAGGTCTTTGAGAAATTGAAGTCCATTTGGAATTCCGAGTTTGGGAATAGTTCCGTATAGTGATATAAGACTTGCACGCAAAATTTCGTTCCGGGTAGTTTAAGTACGTTTCGGCGTATTGGAAGTAAATTGAAGAACTTGAAGTTCTTAAGTTTGATTCAATTTGGTTTGGGGTATGATTCTTAAATTTCATGTTGTTTTACACGTTCTATGAGTTCGAGCAAGTCTGTTTTATGATTTCAAACCTGTTGGTATGTTCGGGAGGGGTCCCGGGGACCCCGAGTTTCAATTGGACGAGGCTCGGACCAAGTTGGAAGTTGGGAGCCAAAACTAAAGCTCCGAGCTACTGTCAGAATCGCACCTGCGCTTGGCCAGTCGCAGGCGCGATATTCGCAGATTTTGAGCGCATAAGCGGAAAAAGGAAGGGGAAATCCACCGTAGATGCAGACGATTTGCGCACCTGCGAACGCGCAGGTGCGAAGCTTTGTGCGCAAATGCGAGAATTGGCCAGGCAAGTGAAACTCGCACCTACGAGGAATTTTCCGCAGGTGCGGAGCCGCAAGTGCGTTCCAACTTTCGCAGGTACGAAAGGCCTGTTTGGCAGAAAGCTTAAAAGAACGGGAACTCACCATTTTTGCCCATTTTCTTCCATACTTGGGCGATTTTGGAGCTCTTTGTGAGGAGTTTTCAACTAACAACTTAGAGGTAAGTTAATTCTACACCCTTTGAGTTAAATACATAGATTATGGGTAGATTATAACTAGTAAATCTTAGAAATCAAGGGTTTAGGTGAAAAACCTAGATTTTTATAAAATTGAGATTTTAACCACGAAATTGGTTATGAAATTGGATAGAAATTATATATTTGAGTTCTTGAGACTATGGGTAACGATTTCATCCAAAAATTTCCTGAATCCGGGCACATAGGCCCGGGGTGAATTTTAGGAATTTTACCATTTTGGATAGAGTAATTTAATTAATAGATGAATTTTGAATTATTGAACATATATTAATTATTTTATATAACTTTTAGATAGTTTCGGATTTTCGGCATTGAATCGAGAATTTTACGCGACGCGATAATCGTAAAGTGGCCTTTGAGACGAGGTAAGTCTCTTGTCTATTCTTGTGAGGGGAAAATTACCACATAGGGATTAAATTGAATATTGTTGCTAATTGCGGAGGCTACGTACGCACGAGGTGACGAGAGTCCGTGTGTAGCTACTATAAATGCTAAAGTCCGGGTAGTTTAGGACTCAAAGCATGAATTACTTGTGTAAATTGTATTCCTAGATTAATTAATATTAATTGATATATATGAATATATTGTGAATTGTTAGATAAAGATATTAAAGGATGGAAATCTCATATACTTGATTTTCTGTTTAAATCAATTAATTGTTAAAAGAAATTATTCTTCCTCCCAAATTTATCTCATAATAAATATACTCTCCTTCCGGAGGTACATAAGAAAATGTCCTCCTTTCTTGTGGAGCGGGCCGAATGCCTCGGCAGGATAGATGCATCTATGGATCGCGCCGCATGTCCCTCGGCAGTGTACACGACACTCTGGATCGGGCCGTACGTGCTCGGCAGAAATCGTGCTTAATAATAATAATTATACGATACTTTAATAATTTATTTCAGCTTGCGAAGCTAATTGATAAATTGAAAAATCCTTGCAATTTAATGAATTATTATTCTTGCTTGTTAAAGAATTAATTATTATTCCTGTAAATGATATTTAATTGACAAATTGGAAATTATTTGAATTGAAGAAATTCAATTAATATATTGAGAATTGTTGCATTTGAAGGAATTTGATTATTTTCGCTGATTAAATAAATTATTTTAAATTCTGTAAATCATGCTGATTTAAATATCCTGATTGTATTTCAATTATTATTATTGACCCATAGTGAGTGTCAAAGTCGGCCATCTCGTCTCTACCACTTCGAGATTAGGCTTGATACTTAATGGGTACACGTTGTTTACGTACTCATACTACACTTGCTGCACTTTTTGTACAGGAACGAAGGCAAGTACTAGTGGGGGACCTATCGTCTTACACCCACGTTATCCAGGGGCATATTGGTGAGCTGTTTCTCTGACCCGTTCTGCAGCTACTAGTGTCTCTCTTTGTATTTTTTATTCTGTCTATTTTTATTTCAGACAGTATTTGAGGTTTTGTATAATCTACTAGATGCTCATACACTTGTGACACCAGGTCTTGGCACACATATTGGTAGAATTTGGATTTTGTTATTTCTCTTGGTTTAAAATTTTGTTAGTGAATGATTAATTTATTAAGTTGACCTGCCTAGCCGTAGTGTTGGGAGCCATCACGACCTATAGGTGAAATTGGGTCGTGACACCTCTATTCCTATTATTATTATTATTATTATTATTATTATTATTATTATTACTATTATTACTATTATTATTACTATTATTATTATTATTATTATTATTATTATTATTATTATTATTATTATTATTATTATTATAAACCAAAGACTATAAAAGAAATGAACTGAAGACAAGTATAGAGGGAGATTGATATTTTATTCAACTTTCAAAGTTATGTTTATAATGAACTGAAAACTCCTCTATTTATAGTAGAAAGGAAGCAGTTGCGAGGCTTTTGAGTAAGCAACTGCAAGGCTTTTTGTCACGACCCAATTTCCCCTCCGTTGGGTATCGTGATGACACCTAGGCTTAGAGACTAGGTAAGCCTAATATTTACTGAGTAACAACAATAACAAAGGAAATCTAACAGTCTCGATATAGAAATCTTTACAAAATTTACAATTTCCCAAAACCGGTAGTACAAGTCATAAGCTCTACAGAGTTTACTACAACTTCTAAATACAACTGTTCGGAAGTAAGTAAAAATAATGAAAATACAAAATAGGAAGGTGACTCCGAAGCCTGCGAACGCAGTGGTAGGTTTACCTCGAGTCTCCTCAACAAGGATCTGCATAGCTACTAACGATCGATACCTGGATCTGCACAAAATGTGCAGAAGTGTAGGATGAGCACACCACAGCGGTGCCCAGTAAGTATCAAGACTAACCTCAGTAAAGTAGTGACGAGGACTAGTCAAGACACCCACTGGTCTAATAAACTGAACAAGCACAAGTATAGGGATGACAGAACATGACATCTATCTAAGGACCCCGCGATATGGCTAACGACATAACAACTGCAATAAGGAAGGAAAAGCAGCAAGTAACAACGGAACACCAGAATAAGACACAGAAGAATGAACGGAAACACAACACAAATCCAAAAATCACAATACAGTAAAGGCAAGTAGTAACTCAGCAACTGCAATAGTTTTTATATCAGGTCTCAGCCAACAAATCCCCAATAAATTAGTCAAATCCTTCAAGTGTAAACTTTCACCTGTAAGTTTTTAAATTGAGGTCTTTAGAATATAATCCTTTCCAATAAGAAATTATTTTTGAAATATACTTCCTTTAAATAAATATCTTTCAAACATAGTTCTTTCAAGATAAAAACCTTTCAAATATAAACTTTTCAAATAATTAGCCTTCAAACATAGTTCTTTCAAGATAAATACTTTCCAAGTATAACCCTTTCAAATAAATATCCTTCAAACATAGTTTCTTCAAGATAAATACTTTTCAAATATAAACTTTTCAAGTAATATTCTTCGAGTAAAAGTGACCCTGTGACACCTAAGCATGGAAGATTAGCAACTCCAAACACAGATATAACCACAGAGGAATCTACCGGGATACCGTCCCACAGTCCCGAATTAATTATGCAGTACGGGGGGATCTCCTGGAATACGTCTGTAGTCCCAAAATAAATATGCAGTGCTGGGGGATCTCCCGCAATACGTTCGTAGTCCCAAAATAAATATGCAGTGTTGGGGGATCTCCCGGAATACGTTCGTAGTCCCAAAGCTAATATGCAAGACAGGGGGATCTCCCGAAATACGTCCGTAGTCCCAATTTAAATATGCAGTGCTGGGGGATCTCCTGGAATACGTCCGTAGTCCCAAAGTAAATATTCAAGACATGGGGATCTCCCGGAATACGTCCGTAGTCCCAATTTAAATATGCAATGCAAACAACCGAGATAATAACTATAACACGACATAAAATTCGTACATCACCATAACAAGTACAAAAGCAACAATGACAGAGATGCAAAGCACGACAAGCAAATCAACTCAAAAACTTAAATCACAAGAACGGTAGAACTCATTCACAAGGAATAACCATAGTAAAGAATGCTAGGCACAAGGAGAACAACTTAACAAGGGAAAACAAAACAAAATGTAGCAACGATTCCACAATATTCAAGTCAACAATAAGAAGCCAACACGAGTCAAATAGTTCCAAATAATGGAAAGTCAACTAAGATATAGGTTATCTAAACTCCTTTTGATGTTGAGAAATTACGAGTAATATTCAACAATTCAAGTAATGATAAGCAGAGGAATATAATCATAACTCCAATTAAGGAAAAACAATTATAGGATGATAAGATAATGGTTTCAATTAAAGATAAGCAGTTATGAAAAATATAGCACGACGATAGAAGAGGTAAAATCTTTGGTTAAGTCGAATAAGGGTCAAATAGATAGTAAGAGTGAATCCTAAAGCAATTATCTCTAATCAAAGCATGTAGAGGTGAAACTAGCAAATAGGAATGAACAACATCATACACGGTGAATATAAGGACATAAGAACCCTAAAAGGCCAACTTTCCACAAATAAGTCCGAGCACGCACTCGTCACCTCGCGTAGACAGACTACAATCAACATAGTTGACTCAAATCCTAAGGGGTAGTTCCCCCCACAAGGTTAGACAAGATACTTATCTCGAATCGCTCGACTCAATCCGAAACCACGCTCTTGCCACGGGTATCCAACTCCTAATGGCCCAAATCTAATAAAATCAATTGCATAATGTAAATAATACTACAAGCAACTACTTTAGCTAATGAATTCGAAGCTAAGGTAAGAAAATAGGAAAAACGCCCAAAAAGTATCCCCGGGCTCACGACTCGGAATCGGGTAAAAGTTACCAATTTAGAACACCCATTCACTCATGAAACCACTCGTACAAAAATCATATAAATCCGATGCCTAGAACTAGATCAAAACTCAGAATTTCGATTGTGGAACTTCACCCCCCATTTCTTACATTTCCCACCCAATTACCTTAATTAAATGAGGAAAACTACAATAGATTAATGCAATAAAACCAAATTCTAGTAAGAAATCGTTACCCACAAGATTCCTCTGAAAATCCCTCAAAGAATTGCCTTCTCCCGAGCTCAAAATCAAAAATGGAGTGAAAATGAACTAACCCTAGATTCCAACCCCTTTTCTTCCCAGCGATCCTCGCACCTGCGACCATTTCTCGCACCTACGGTCTAACCAGTCACACATGCGGAAGTCACTAAGTCCCACAGTCTCTGCACCTGCGAGCCTTCTGCGCATCTGCGGGCATAGCATATGTGGAACCTCCTCGCACCTGCGACCCCAGGCCAACTCTCAATTCTCGCATCTGTGCTTCCCTCTCCGCAGGTGCGAGTCCGCAGGTGCGGTCAAACTTGCGCACCTGCACTCCATCACTAGACCCACCAGTTTCGCATCTGCGCACTCCCTCCGCACCTGCGGCTCTCGCACCTGCAGCCTCCCTTTCGCAGGTGCGAAACACCAGAACCAGCAAAGGCACCAGATTTTCCTAAGTCCAAATTTCATTTTGTTAAGCATCTGAAACACACCCGAGGCCCCCGGGACCTCAACCAAACATACCAACCAATCTTTAAACACTATATGAACTTAGTCGAGCTTTCAAACCACATCGAACAACACCAAAATCATGAATTAAGCACGGATTCAAGCCTAAGAATTTAGAATTTTCCAAATTCTACAAACGACGCCGAACCACATCAAATCTAGTCCGAATGAATTCAAATTACACACACAGGTCAGAAATGATACTACGAAACTAAACCACTTCCAGAATTCCATTCTGTGCTCGATATCAAAATTTCCACTACCGACCGAAATTCAAGCCTAAATCTACTACGAACCTCCAAAACACATCCTGGACGCGCTCCTAATCCCAAAATCACCATACGAATCTACTGACATCATCCATAACTCATTCCGGAGCCTTTTACACAAAAAATCAAATTCCGGTCAAATTCTCACCGCTTAAGCTTCCAAAAACTAGAATCCTTCTTCCAATTTGACTCCGAATCATTCGGCAACTGAATCCAACCATGCGCACATGTCGATATACATAACTTGAAGATGTTTAAGGCCTTATTCCACCAAACGGAACTTAAATTATCAAAATGACCGATCGGGTCGTTATATTTTCCCCCCTTAAAATAAACGTTCATCCTCGAACGTGCCAAGATTCGCCTCGAACTCATTAAATCACTGAAAGAACACTTCCAACATACACCCGCGAGTGATCCCACGTCACCCCAGTCTACATAAGCTTGACCACACCATATCAACTGCAATTTAGCCTTTCTACCGACACCGATAAACCTCATACCCCAAATTCTCACCTTCTATTCATTTACATAAGACCTAATTCCTAATTCCATATCAGGTATCAGTCTCAACCAGCTGAACCAACTCATGCCTACACCCACAAGGTACGACCACACAACATAACATACCACACATAGGCCCTTAATAACACTTCTGATCCCAATAGCTGCCCGAAATTAACCCAGCACCGACAATTAGCCTCATACCCGATAGAACTCTATTTCAAACCTCCATAACACTGATAATAATGCAAGAAACATGAAGACCTCATAATTTGACACCCGAATCACCAAGCCATAACTCACACCACCGGGCACACACCCCGCAAGCTAAAACTCTAGAAGCACAGAACGAAATTGACTAAATATGAAAAGAGAAGCACATAAGGAAACTACCAAACAAGCCCGACAGGCACAACTCTCTATCAATACTAACCTACAAAACAATATAACAAGGAAAGAATTAAAGCATATGAACAATCACAAGGGTCCCATACTGATATAACTTCTGTCGCGGTACTCAACCCGGTTCAAACATATCGAATCACAAGAGACCATGAGGGTCTCGCCCTCAACTCTAAATCACATATCAAATATATATCATACCAATTGAAATCTTCCACTAACTCAGCTCTACTAATAAATCACAACACTCGCTGAACTCTCACCCCGGTAGAGTATCAAATCACAGCTCGTAATCAAAATACTCAGGAAAAATCACATCAAGCTTACCATGATGAAAAACAAGGACTCACTTCTAGTCTCACCACTCTCAATGATGAATAAAAACAACTATAGACATGGGCTACCACTCATAGAATCTCCCAACAGGAGAAAACACAAAAATAGAGTGCAAAGCATGAAACTCACTCATAAATGAAGCAACAAATAAGGGATTCATCCCGACCAGCAGAACTATAATGAAATACAAATGGTGCCCCTTTGTAACAGATAAAAACATACTTGTATGATAATATCTGGCACAACGACCTCCAGCCTACTATATGAAACACATCAACGGGTCGGGCCTCCCCCTCTTGAGTGCCCTCTAATCACCTAAATAACTCGTTGTGATACACCTGCCCGAAGCCTAGGACAATCTCTCACTATATGGATGATATCTCCACACTTAAAGTAACCTCTCTACTGACGTGGCTGTGGAAACTGAGCAGTATGAGTACTCTGAGACCCATGAGCACCTGAAACACTGCGCGAAGCCGAAAGTGTAACTGAATTGGCTAACCCGCTAAACTCCTACTATGTCGTACCCTGCTTCCAAAATAAGGACCAGTAGATCTCTCCGGTCTACGAGGCCTCCTCGCCTCCCTGTACTCTCTCTCCTGATCTTGTCTGTTCTCTCACTCCCAGTCTCATATGCCCTCGAACCGGCGAGCGATCCCTACCACCTGCTGAAACGAAACATATGACTCCAACTCTCGAGCCATGCTGAACCGAATATCATGCTTGAGCCTCTCAATGAATCTATGGACTCTCCCTCTAACTGAAGCGACCAAGGCAGGTGCATGTATGGACAAATCACTGAATCTGACGGCATACCCTAATACTGACACAGTGCCCAGATGCAACTGCTCAAACTCCGCGCGCCATGCATCCCAAAGGGATTGTGGTACAAACTTTCTCAAAAACATCTCTGAAAACTGAACCCATGTAAGTAAAGTTGTATCGGCCGGGCTACCCAACTCATATGCCTGCCACTACTTGTCTCAACAATGTCCATAGTGCGGAGGATGCTATGGCATTCCTCCAAAAAACCCTGTGCACTCTCTGAAGCCAAATCGTTGAATGTAGGAGGGCTATATCTCTTGAACCTTGCAAATCTAAGTTGTCCTTCCTTGGATGCTGCTGCTCTGACTATAAGCTAAACTGGAACCACAGCCTGTGTCACCATGACACCTGGAACCTGACCAACGTGAACTCCCTGCTCTGGAGTGTGGGCGGCGGGAGTCTGGGATCCTCCCTCGGTCTATGAAGTAACTGGTGCAACCAGAAATAACCCCGCCTGAGCAAATATACCAAACATGCTCAAGAACTGTGCTAAAGTCTCCTGAAGTCCGGGGGTAACATCATCAGGAACCGCAACTCGTGTCCTCACAATTTGTGAGAGAATGGAATGGTAAATTTCAAACTTTAAGATCAATGAAATCGCACAATAGGAATGAAGGAAGTGAAATTGTCCTAATAGTTCCGTAGTCTCTCGAAGATAAGTACAGACGTCTCCGTATCGATCCACAAGACTCTACTAAACTCGCTTATGACTCGTAGCACCTATGAACCTAGAGCTTTGATACCAACTTGTCACCACCCAATTTCCCCTCCATTGGGTATAGTGATGGCACCTAGTCTTAGGGACTAGGTAAGACTAACATTTACTGAGTAACAACAATAACAAAGGAAATCTAACAGTCTCGATATAGAAATCTTTACAAAATTTACAATTTTCCAAAACCAGTAGTACAAGTCATAAGCTTTAAAGAGTTTACTATAACTTCTAAATACAATTGTTTGGAAGTAAGTAAAAACAGTGAAAATACAAAATAGGAAGGTGACTCCGAAGCCTGCGAACGCAGCGGTAGGTTTACCTTGAGTCTCCTTAGCAAGGATCGCATAGCTACTAACGATTGATACCTGGATCTGCACAAAATGTGCAGAAGTGTAGGATGAGCCTACCACATCGGTGCCCAGTAAGTATCAAGACTAACCTCGGTGAAGTAGTGACGAGGACTAGTCAAGACACCCACTGGTCTAATAAACTGAACAAGCATAAGTATAGGGATGACAGGACATGACATCTATCTAAGGACCCCGCGATATGGCTAACGACATAACAACTGCAATAAGGAAGGAAAAGCAGCAAGTAACAACGGAACACCAGAATAAGACACAGAAGAATGAACGGAAACACAACCCAATTCCGAAAATCACAATACAGTAAAGGCAAGTAGTAACTCAGCAACTGCAATAGTTTTCACATAAGATCTCAACCAACAAATCCCCAATAAATTAGTCAAATCCTTCAAGTGTAAACTTTCACCCATAAGTTTTTAAATTGAGGTCTTTAGAATATAATCCTTTCCAATAAGAAGTTATTATTGAAATATACTTCCTTCAAATAACTATCTTTCAAACATAATTCTTTCAAGATAAAAACCTTTCAAATATAAACTTTTCACATAATTAGCCTTCAAACATAGTTCTTTCAAGATAAATACTTTTCAGGTATAACCCTTTCAAATAAATATCCTTCAAACATAGTTCCTTCAAGATAAATACTTTTCAAATATAAACTTTTCAAGTAATATCCTTCGAGTATAAGCCACCCTGTGACACCTAAACATGGAAAATTAGTAGCTCCGAACACAGATATAACCACATGAGAATCTACCGGGATACTGTCCCGTAGTCCCGAATTAATTATGCAGTACGGGGGGATCTCCTGAAATATGTCTGTAGTCCCAAAATAAATATGCAGCGCTGAGGGATCTCCCAGAATACGTCCGTAGTCCCAAAATAAATATGCAGTGCTTGGGGATCACCCGGAATATGTCCGTAGTCCCAAAGTAAATATGCAATACAGGAGGATCTCCCGGAATACGTCTATAGTCCCAATTTAAATATGCAGTGCTGGGGGATCTCCCGGAATACGTCCGTAGTCCCAAAGTAAATATGCAAGACAAGGGGATCTCCCGGAATACGCCAGTAGTCCCAATTTAAATATGCAGCGCAAACAACATAGATAAATACTATAACACGACATAAACCTCGTACACCACCATAACAAGTACAAAAGCAATAATGACAGAGATGCAAAGCACGTCGAGCAAATCAACTCAAGAACTTAAATCACAAGAACGGTAGAACTCATTCACAAGGAATAACCACAGTAAAGAATGCTAGGCACAAGGAGAACAGTTTACCAAGTGAAAACAAAACAAAATGTAGCAACGATTCCACAATATTCAAGTCAACAATAAGAAGACAACACGGGTCAAATAGTTCCAAATAATGGCAAGTCAACTAAGATATAGGTTATGTCAACTCATTTTGAGGTTGAGAAATTACGAGGAATATTCAACAATTCAAGTAAGGATAAGTAGCGGAAGATAATCATAACTCCAATTAAGGCTAAACAATTATAGGATGATAAAATAATGGTTTCAATTAAAGATAAGCAATTATGAAAAATATAGCACGACGATAGAAGAGGTAAAATCTTTGGTTAAGTCGAATAAGGGTCAAATAGACAGTAAGAGTGAATCCTAAAGCAATTATCTCTAATCAAAGCATGTAGAGGTGAAACTAGCAAATAGGAATTCAAGCGTATCAAGAACAACATAATGCACGGTGAATATAAGGACATAAGAACCCTAAAAGGCCAACTTTCCACAAATAAGTTCGAGCACGCACTCGTCACCTCATGTACACAGACTACAATCAACATAGTTGACTCAAATCCTAAGGGGTAGTTCCCCCACACAAGGTTAGGCAAGATACTTATCTCGAATCGCTCGACTCAATCAGAAACCAGGCTCTTTCCACGGGTATCCAACTTCGAATGGCCCAAATCTAATCAAATCAATTGCATAATGTAAATAATACTACAAGTAACTACTTTAGCTAATGAATTCGAAGCTAAGGCATGAAAATAGGAAAAACGCCCAAAACGTTTCCCTAGGCCCACAACTCGGAATCAGGTAAAAGTTACCAATTTGGAACACCCATTCACTCACGAAACCACTCGTACAAAAATCATCTAAATCCGAGGCCTAGAACTCGATCAAAACTCAGAATTTCGATTGGGGAACTTCACCCCCCCCCCAATTAGCTTGATTAAATGAGGAAAACTACAATAGATTAATGCAATAAAACCAAATTCGAGTAAGAAATCGTTACCAAAAAGATTTCTCTAAAAATCCCTCAAAGAATCGCCTTCTCCCGAGCTCAAAATAAAAAATGGAGTGAAAATGAAGTAACCCTCGATTCCAACCCCTTTTCTGCCCAGTGATCCTCGCACCTGCGACCATTTCTCGCACCTGCGGTCTAACCACAGTCTCTGCACCTGTGAGCCTTCTGCGCATCTGCGGGCATCGCAGATGCGGAACCTCCTCGCACCTGCAACCCCAGGCCAACTCTCAATTCTCGCATCTGCGCTTCCATCTCCGCACGTGTGAGTCCGTATATGCAGTCATACTTGCGCACCTACGCTCCATCACCATCCCCACCAGTTCCGCATCTGCGCACTCCCTCCGCACCTGCGGCTCTCGCACCTACGGCCTCCCTTCCGCAGGTGCGAAACACCAGAACCAACAAAGGCACCAGATTTTCCGAAGTCCAAATTTCATTCGGTTAGGCATACGAAACACACCCCAAGGCCCCCGGGACCTCAACCAAACATTCCACCCAATCATAAAACACCATACGAACTTAGTCGAGCCTTCAAACCACATCAAACAACATCAAAATCATGAATTAAGCACAGATTAAAGCATAAGAATTTAGAATTTTCCAAATTCTGCAAACGACGCTGAACCACATCAAATCTAGTCCGAATGACTTCAAATTTCACACACAAGTAACAAATGATACTACGAAACTACATCCACTTCCAGAATTCAATTCCGAGCTCAATATCAAAATTTCCACTACCGACTGAAATCGCTAAAAATATAACTTTCGCCAATTCAAGCCTAAATCTACTACGGACCTCTAAAACACATCCTGGACGCGCTCCTAAGCCCAAAATCACCATACAAAGCTGCTGACATCATCCATAACTCATTCCGGAGCAGTTTACATAAAAAGTCAAATTTCGATCAAATTCTCACAGTTTAAGCTTCCAAAACTAGAATTCTTCTTCCAATTCGACTCCGAATCATCCGACAAATGAATCCAACCATGAGAGCAATTCGATATACATAATGTGAAGCTGCTCAAGGCCTTATGCCGCCGAACGAAGCTTAAATTATCAAAATGACCGGTCGGGTTGTTACACTTTTCTTTAGCTGCTTGTAAGTTATCTGCATGAGCTGCTTGCAACCTACCTGTTTAATAAGAAGCTGCTGCAAATCATTTCATTGAGTTACTTGCAACCTGCCTGTATCAGCTACTTGTAAGCTATCTGTATGAGCTTCTTGAAAACTGCCTGTTTAATAAGAAGCTGCTGCAAATCATTTCATTGAGTTGGTTGCAACTTGCCTGCATCAGCTGCTTGTAGATAAACTTCAACAGAGTACTAAATGGATAATCTTCTTCGGGAAGATTCTATAGCGGAGTAATGAATGGACATCTACAATATAATATTTTCATAACACTTCCCCTTGGATGTTCAATAAAAGATAATGTGCCTCGTTAAAACCTTACTAGGAAAAACCCAGTAGGAAAAAACCTAGTTAAGTAAAAGAGTACACATATTTAGTAATACGCATTTCTAGTTGCCTCATTAAAAATCTTACAAGAAAAAACCCATTGGAAAAAAATAAAGACTATAAAAGAAATAAACTGAAGACAAGTATAGAGGGAGATTGATATTTTATTCAACTTTCAAAGTTATGTTTATAATGAACTGAAAACTCCTCTATTTATAGAAGAAAGGAAGCAACTGCGAGGATTTTCAGGAAGCAGATGCAAGGCTTTTCTTTAGCTGCTTGTAAGCTGTCGGCATGAGCTTCTTGGAACCTGCCTGTTTAATAAGAAGATGCTGCAAATTATTTCATTGAGTTTCTTGCAACGTGCCTGCATCAGCTGCTTGTAAGATGTCTGCATGAGCTGCTTGCAACCTGCCTGTTTAATAAGAAGTTGTTGCAAATCATTTCATTGAGTTGCTTGCAACCTGCCTGCATCAGCTTCTTGTAGATAAACTTCAACAAAGTACTAAATGGATAATCTTCTTCGGGAATATTATCTATAGCGGAGTAATGAATGGACATCCACAATATAATATTTTCATAACACTTCCCCTTGGATGTTCATTAAAAGATAATGTGCCTCGTTAAAACCTTACTAGGAAAAACCCAGTGGGAAAAAACCTAGTGAAGGAAAAAGAGTATACATATTTAGTAATACGCATTTCTAGCTGCCTCATTGAAAACCTTACAAGAAAAACTCCATGGGAAAAAAAACTTAGTAAGGAAAAAAGATACAGTCTCTGTGTATTTCACTCCCCCTGATGAAAACCTTATTTCAAATATTTGAGTCTCCGCATTCCAATCTTGTATACCATCTTCTCAAAAGTTGAAGTTGGCAAAGACTTAGTGAACAAATCTGTCAGATTGTCACTTGAACGGATTTGTTGCACATCAATGTCACCATTTTTCTGAAGATCATGTGTGTAGAATACTTTTGGTGAAATGTGCTTCGTTCTATCTCCTTTTATAAATCCTCCCTTTTATTGGGCTATGCATGCAACATTGTCTTCATATAAAATTGTGGATCTTTTATCACATTCCAAACCATATTTTTCTCGAATGAAATGAATCACTGATCTTAACCATACGCATTCCCTACTTGCTTCATAAATAGCTATTATCTCAACATGATTTGAAGAAGTAGCAACAATATATTTCTTTGTGGAGTGCCATGATATGATTGTACCTCCACATGTAAACACGTACCCGGTTTGAGATCGAGCTTTATGGGGATCAGATAAATAACCCGCATCTGCATAACCAACAAGATCTGCACTACCTTTGTTAGCATAAAACAAACTCATATCAAGAGTTCCCTTTAAATATCGCAATATATGCTTAATCCCATTCCAATGTCTCCGTGTAGGAGAAGAGATATAACTTGCTAGCAAATTAACAGAAAATGCTATGTCATGCCTTGTAGCATTATCAAGATATAAGTGCACCAATTGCACTGAGATAGGGTGTTTCAGGACCAAGGAGTTCCTCATCCTCTTCTGGAGGTCGGAACGAGTCCTTATTCACTTCAAATGATCGAACAATCATTGGTGTACTCAATGGGTGCGCTTTGTCCATGTAAAAGCGTTTTAAAACCCTTTATGTATAGGTAGATTGATGGATAAAGTTCCTGTCTGCTAAATGTTGAATTTGCAGACCAAGACAAAGTTTTATCATTCCAAGATCTTTGATGGATTGATGGATAAAGATCCTGTCTGCTCAAGTCCGATATCTTCAATACCTGGCCCTGTACAAAATGTGCAGAAGTGTAGTATGAGTACACCACGGTCGGTACCCAGTAAGTATCAAGACTAACCCCAGTGGAGTAGAGACGATGTACAATCAAGACACTCACTAGTCTAATAACATGTGTAATATAATATACAAAATAATAGGTAACAAATAACAATAAGGGCAACATAAAACAACCAGTGATGTGCACAGTAAGACAATAAAATTACCATTAATATCACTCGACAATTGATAAATACATTTACACCCAGTTAAATCAAGTTCTTCAATTAAATATCTTTCACACATAATTCTTACAAATAAAACTCTTTTTCAAATATAATTTCCTCAAATAAACATCTTTCGAATATAAAATTCTTTCAATAAATATCTTCAAATATAATTTCCTCAAATAAATATCTTTCAAATACAATTCTTTCATATAATTCTTTTTGAATAAAAATCCTTCCAAATAAATATTTTGAATATAATTCTTTCAATTAAAAGTCACCATGTGACACCTCATTTCAAAATCATAAAAAATACGGGTCTCAGTCCATTTTCATATTTTTCGTAAACATGGGTCTCAGCCAATTTTTCATGTTTCCACGGCACCTCGTGCCCATAATTAAATCATCATATTTCCCCGGCACCCCGTGACCTCATTTCATATCACAACTACACGAACAAGTCACGTGCTAAATATCATTATCATTTTATCAAGCACCTCGTGCCCACGTTTCATATCTCAACTGAACGGACAATTCACGTGCCAAATATCCTCATTATTTGCTCACGGCACCTCATGCCCACATTTCATTTTATAATCCGTCTGGCAATAGCCACAAGCTCTCAATTTTAACATAAATCGGATTATTATCAATTTACCAACAATAAGAGAAATTGCACAAGTTATAAAAATAAACACAAGAAAATCACAACATCGCATGAAAATCATCAACACCACAACCCCCATCATCACTTATCGTGCCTGGAAATAGCCACCCTTATCGCTCTTATTTCCACCCTTATAACTCCTATAGCCACCCTTATCGCTCCGCTCAGACAATATCAATAGCCACCCTCATCGCTCCTATTGCCACCCTTATCGCTCCAATAGCCACCCTTATCGTTCCGCCCAGACCAAATTCCAACAAATGCAACCACAGTGAAATGCCACCCTTATACCCACATAATATCAACGGTGAAATGCCACCCTTATATCCTCAAAATAATAATTAACACAACACAACAATTTACACGGGAAATTATCACGGCAACATAACAAAATCAATTCATATCACAATTTGCACAATGGCCACAACCATATTCCAAACCTACAATCAAGTCAATTAATTTCACAACAAATAGCCAAAATCTCCACACAATGTGTACAATACCCAAAAACAATCAATAGAGATCGAAATTAGTCAACATAAAGTAAATTTTTCATTAAATTCAGATTTTCAATAATTATATAAACATCTCTTCTTAAGCTCATTTAATTAATTATTTACAGAGGAAAAAATCCATAATGAAATTCAATTCCAATAATTATCAAACCAAAAAATTCACGGATTTACATAAATAATCAAGTAACAATCACATCAAATTGTCATATAACAATAGATTTAACAACAACACGGATTTAGGCACGACAAATAGATGACTAAATATATACCAACAATTACCTAATTTACCACACAATATGCTTAAGACTATAACTCAATAAAATTTACACATATAAACCGAGTACGTACTTGTCACCTCGCGTACACGACTTTTCACATTTCACAAATGGCACATAAGACTCGATGCCTAATGGGTAATTCTCGCACTCGAGGTTAAGCAAGATACTTACCTCTTTGAAGTTATGCCGATATTCCAAAATCTTCTTCTTGCTTGAATTGACCTCCGGACCGCTAGAATCTATCCAAATTAATTGTATAACTTCATTAAAATTCATCGGAAACAATTCCGGATAATAATATGTCGACTTAAAAATTTATTCCAAAAAGTCAACAAACGTCAACGCGTGACTCGCCCCATGGAACCCAGCATAATTTTCATGTAATCCGAACACCCATTCTGATACGAGTTCAACCATACTAATTTTATCGAATTCCAATAACAAAGCGACCTCCAAAATCTTAAATTTTCGTTTTTGGAAGATTTTACAAAAATCTTGATTGTCCTACATTTAAATCCGAATTAAATGATAGACTCAAAGACATAATCATGAAAATTAATAAAAACTGGATAAGAATCACTTACCCCAAACATCCACGCAAGAATATCTCCACAAATCGCCTTCTACCGAGCTCCCAATTTGATTTTGAGTTATGAACTCAAATCCCCCATTTTTGGGACTTTTTATTCTGCCCAGATACACCTTCTTCACGTTCGCGACCATTGCTTCAAGTTCGTGAAGGCCAAAACCCAGCTGCCTCAAATCCTTCTTCGCGTTCGCGTGACTAGAGTCGCGTTCGCGAAGGCCAACTGTTCCTGCCCATCATTTCCTCATCGCGTTCGCGACCTCCTCGTGGCGTTCGCGATCACCAGCTGACCAGCTCTTTCGCGTTCGCGTTCCGCGCTTCGCGTTCGCGAAGGTCACACGACCTCAGCCCCAAGTCTTCCTTTCTTCTTTGCATCCGCGTTGTCTTGGCCGCGTTCGCGAAGGCTTGCCCTGCTCCTTCTTCGCGTTCGCGTCCATATCTTCGCGTTCGCGTCCATATCTTCGCGTTCGCGAAGGCCAAACCATCAGCCCCTCAAATTCCTCTTCGCGAACGCGGGACTCCCTTCACATTCGCGAAGAAGGAAATCAGACTTCAGCAACAACAGTCCAAACGACTCCAATTTGGTCTGAAACCACCTCGAAACACACCTGAGCCCCCGTGACCCCGTCCAATCATACCAACCTATCCCATAACATAACACAGACCTTTTCGAAGCCTCAAATCACATCAAACAATATCGAAATCATGAATCGCACCCTAATTCAAACTTAATGAACTTTGAAACTTCAACTTCTACTATCGATGCCGAAACCTATCAAATCACGTCCGATTGACCTCAAATCTTTCACACAAGTCACATTCAACATTACGGACCTACTCCCACTTCCAAAATCAGATTCCGACCCCAATATCAAAAAGTCAACCCCCCGGTCAAACTTTCCAAAATTTTGAGTTTCGCCATTTCAAGCTTAATTCCACTACGGAGCTCCAAATAATTTTCCGAATACGCTCTTAAGTCCAAAATCATCATACGGAGCTAATGAAACCGACAGAACTCCATTCCGGAGTCGTCTTCATACAGTTCTGACTACAATCAAAATCCTAAGACTTAAGCTTCCTTATTAGGCACCAAATGTCCCAAATCACTTTGAATCATCCGATAACTGAATTCAACCACGCACACAAGTCAATACGCGTAATACGAAGCTGATCCGGGCCTTATGCCTCCGAACGAGACTTAAATTCTTGAAACGACAAGTCAGGTCGTTACATTCTCCACCTCTTAAACAAACGTTCGTCCTCGAACGTGCTAAGAATCTTTCTGAGGACATTAAATTACTAAGTATATTCTTGCACACATACTTGTGGGCGATTCTACATTCCTGCAATTTAACATGGGTCCGACAACACCATATGGATTGAGATTATTTCTTTTCTCCATTCTTATAAGCTTTAGAGCAAAAATCCCTAACTCTCCAATCATTTCCAAAATGCCTGGTTTTTACTTCGACGCGCGGTATTAGTCTCAACAGGCTAAAGCAACTCGTGCCTATGCACACTTCAACTTTCTTGATAGTGTTGAAGTACTTCAAATTTTTTTGGGATGTTTTATTCTTTCCCGCTTAGGATCATTCGCCCTCAAACACATACTATAATTTGTCTCCTTTTATATGTCTCAATCCCCCAAATCTTTACTAACTCCCAAATTTTTTAGAAATTTTGGCAGAGTCTCCCCTCTAATTGGGCCTAACCACCTGCTAGAGTAACACCAAAATAACTTCTATAACACATCCGCAACCCAACAAAACACCACAAGGTATATATCAATAATATTAATCTCAGCATTGCATTATCATAATGATATCAGGACATGGAGCACATCATATGTATGCTCATCACCACATCTCTGGTCTTAAAAGTTGTTCATAATTAATTCCAGCATCATCAATTAGTTTCATATTAACCATCACCTCGTTTCAAATTTTCACAACACTGGCAATAGAACGTGAGGCATGAAGACCTCACGATTACTTACTCGGATTAATGAGTCACATTCAACGCCACCTGGGCACTCACCTCATAGGTTAAAACTCAATATTTACAACACGAAAATGGCTGAATATGTACAGAAAATATACAAGCATTATCAAATAAGACTAACAGGCATGACTCCCTATTAATATTATTGTACAAATTAAATTTTAGAAAGGGAGAATTTTAAACTCATAAATATTTCACCCCAATGATCTTGTTCTTATATAACTTCCACCACGGCTTGTAGCCCGGTTTAAATATTTCACATCATATAAAAATGCGAGGATCTCGTCCTCAACTCCAAATCACAAGTATTTTGCTCCTTGTGCCAGCTGAAAATTTTCAATTTCCTTTCTTTCTTCTTTTCAATATATTTCATAAACAGTTTTCACAACACATAATGAACCCGCATACCGGTAGGGCATATAATTCATAAAAATTGGAATCAATTATTCCGAAACACATTAAACCCACAGTAATGAATAATAAAAATTACTTTTGGACTTATATCCCTCACTGGTGTACAAAAATAAAATGACAAACACGGGTTCACATATTTAAATCTCCTAACGGGGATAAACATATAAGTGGGTCACAAATTTAAGAAGCTCACCCTTAAGTGGAGCAAAATAGGAGTACTCACCTCAATATTCAGAACCGAATCAAATTAAGGGAAATTATCCTTTATAATAAAAATCAGATCGTACCTGTAACAACACCATCTGGTGTATTAGCCCCAGACAAATCATAGTGATTATATCAACGGGTCGAGCCTCCTCCTCTTAAGCGCCCACTACCCGCCTGTCCTCCACCTCTAGTTGACTGTGCACGTGGAGTATCAACTGGAATAAAGCTTGTAGCTGGAGTGTTCTAATGAAATCCACCCCTCCCAAGTTTGGGAAAATATCTCATGATATGCCTAGTATCACCACACTCATAACAACCCCTCTGAGGTCGCGACTGCTCGTACTGAGTCTGTGCCGGATAACTAGAATAACCACTGTAAGAATCTTGTGTCGGTGGTGCACTATAAACTAGAGCACCCTGAGTAATCTGATGTGCGGACTGAGCTAATCGACTGCTCGAGCCTCCGCTATAATGGGTTCTAGCCGAAGAGTAAAATCCACTGAACCCTCCAGATCTTCGAGACCTTTTGGCCTCCTTAGACTCTCTTTCCTCGCCTAAAACACCCTCAAACTTGCTTGCAATCTCCACTACTTGTTGAAATGGAGCATCAGTTTACAACTCTCGAGCCATGCATATTTTAATACCATAATCGATCCCCTCAATGAATCTACGAACCGGCTCTATGATTGTAGGAACCAAGATTATTGCATGACGGGCTAACTCATTGAACCTGATAGCATATTCTGACACTGTCATAGTGCCCTGACGCAACCGTTCAAACTCTGTGCGCCACGCATCTCTGAGAGTCTGGGGAACAAACTCTTTCAAGAAATTTTTTGAAAATTGAGCCCAAGTTAGTGGTGTGGCATCTACTGGTGTACCTTCTTCATAGATTTTCCACCACCGATACGCTGCGCCTGACAGTTGAAATGTAGTAAAGGCAACTCCGCTCACCTCCACAATATCCATGGTGCGGAGAATACAATGACAATTTTCTAGAAATCCTTGGGCATCCTCTGTAGTTGTGCCAGTGAAAGTAGGTGGACTATACCTTTTAAACCTTTCAAGTCTCTTTTGTTTTTCCTCTGATGCCTCGGGCCTGACCTCAGGCCTAACAGGAATAACAGGTTGTACCGGTACTACACTCGGAACCTGATCAACGTGAACCTGCTGCTATGGAGTTATGATAGGAGTCTGAGCTACTCCCCCAATCTGCGGAATATTTGGTGCAATAGAGATCAATCTCGCCAGAGTTAATATACCAAACATACTCAGAAACTGTGCTAAAGTCTCCTGAAGTCCGGGGGTAATAACAAGCGCCTCTAGTACCTGTCCCCTAACTGGAGCTACTGGTGGCTCCTCAATTGTTGTTCTGACAGGTGCTCTAGTCGCAGCACGTGCCCTTTCTCGACCTCTACATCGGCCCCGACCTCTTACAGCTCTAGCAGTATGTGCGGATGCCTGCTCAGCTAACCCAGTAACATATGTCCTCACCATATGTGAGAGAATAGAGATACAAAGGTTCAAATTTCAAATTCAACAAATTCCGCACGACAAGAATGAAAGAAATAGAAATTTCCTAACACTTCTGTAGCCTCTCGAAGATAAGTACAGACGTCTCCATACCGATCCGCATGACTCTACTAGACTCGTTCGTGACTCGTAGATCCTATGAACCTAGAGCTATGATACCAACTTGTCACGACCCAAAATCCCACCACAGGCGTCGTGATGGCACCTAGTCTCTAAGACTAGGTAAGCCGATTTCAATTACATTTTGAAACTATTTTTTTTGAAACTAACAGTGGAAATAATTACATTATACAACCTCCCAAGACTGGTAGTACTGAGTCACAAACTCTAATTGAATACATGGAATGATCACGAGGACCGAATATACAATACTGTTTGATTACAAATTCACAGTACAATGAAATAAAAAGACTCCAAGGGACTGCGACGACTAAGCAGCTCTACCTTGAATCCTTATGATCCCGCTTTAACTCTGCTCAAGTATGATATCTCCAATACCTGGCTCTGCACAAAATGTGCAGAAGTGTAGTATGAGTACACCACGGTCGGTACCCAATAAGTATTAAGACTAACCTCAGTGGGGTAGAGACGAGGTACAGTCAAGACACTCACTAGTTTAATAACCTATGCAATATAATATACAAAATAATAGGAAATAAATAATAATAAGAATACCATAAAACAACCAGTGATGTGCACAGTAAGACAATAAAATCACCATTAATATCGCTCAACAATTGATAAATACATTTACACCTAGTTAAATCAAGTTCTTTAATTAAATATCTTTCACACATAATTCTTACAAATAAAACTCTTTTTCAAATATAATTTCCTCAAATAAATATCTTTCAAATACAATTCTTTCATATAATTCTTTTTGAATAAAAATCATTCCAAATAAATATTTTGAATATAATTCTTTCAATTAAAAGTCACCATGTGACACCTCATTTCAAAATCATAAAAAATACGGGTCTCAACCCATTTTCGTATTTTTCGTAAACACGGGTCTCAGCCCAATTTTCATGTTTCCACTGCACCTCGTGCCCATAATTAAATCATCATATTTTCCCGGCACCTCGTGTCCTTATTTCATATCACAACTGCACGGACAACTCACGTGCCAGATATCATTATCATTTCATCACAGGACCTCATGCTCATATTTCATATCTCAACTGCACGGACAATTCACGTGCCAAATATCCTCATTATTTGCTCACGGTACCCCATGCCCACATTTCATTTTATAATCCGCCTGGCAATAGCCACAAGATCTCAATTTCAACATAAATCAGATTGTTATCAATTTACCAACAACAAGACAAATTGCACAAGGTATAAGAATAAACACAAGAAAACACAACATCGCATGAAAATCATCAACACCACAACCCCCATCATCACATATCGTCCCTAACAATAATCACCCTTATCGCTCCTATTTATACCCTTATCCCTCCTATAGCCACCCTTATCGCTTCGCCCAGAAAATATCAATAGCCACCCTTATCGCTACTATAGCCACCCTTATCGCTCCACTCATACCATATTCCAACAAGGGCAGCCATAGTTATAATGACCCGGCCAGTCGTTTTGCGAATTAGAGCCCTGATCCCCTAATATATTATTTCCCCACATTTATTTCTGCTTTTAGGATTTGCCGGAGTGATTGGTTATGGAATTCAGGGAGTTTTGGGACACTTAGTCCCAAGTTGTGAGTTTAAGCCTTAGAAATTGGACCATAGTCGAAACTGTGTGAAGACGGATCCAGAATGGAATTCCGTCGACTCTGTTAGCTCCGTTGAGTGATTTTGGGGTTAGGAGCGCGTCCGAAATCTATTTTGGAGGTTTGTAGTAGATTTAGGCTTGAATTAGCGAATGTTAGTTTTTCGGCGATTTCGACCGATAGTGGAAATTTTGATATCAAGCTAGGAATGGAATTCTGAAAGTGGATGTAGGTTTGTAGTGTCTTTTTTCACCTATGTGTAAAATTTGAGGTCATTCGGAGTAGATTTGAAGTAGTTCGGCGTCTTTTGTAGAATTTGTAAAATTCTAAATTCTTAGGCTTGAATCCGTGCTTAATTCATGATTTTGGTGTTGTTTGATGTGGTTTGAAGGCTCGACTAATTTCGTATGGTGTTATAGGATTGGTTGGTAGGTTTGGTGGAGGTCCCGGTGGCCTCGGGTGTGTTTCGGATGCTTAAAGAGTTGAAATTGGACTTAGGAAAATCTGGTGCCTTTGCTGGTTCTGGTGTTTCGTACCTGCGATAGGGAGGCCGCAGGTGCGAGAGCCGCTGGTGCGGAGAGTGTGCGCAGGTGTAAAACTGGTAGGGCTGGTGATGGAGCATAGGTGCGCACGTTTGACCGCACCTGCGAGCTCGCAGGTGCGCATGGGAAGCTTGTAGATGCGGAAATGGGCTAGTCAAGCTGGGCTTGCAGGTGCGGCTGGTTGTCCGCAGAAGAGGAACCGCAGATGCGGCCCAGGGGTCGCAGGTGCGGACCCAGCCCAAGTAAGTGGAATTCACACCTGCGATGGGTTTGTCCGTAGGTGCGTGACCGCAGGTGTGGTCCTAGGTTCGTAGGTGCGGAAATCGCTGGGTTGCAGAGGCAGATTCGAGGGTTCATTCCTCATTTTTCACCAATTCGAATTTTAGCTCGGGAGAAGGCGATTTTACAAGGGGTTTGAAGAGGAAATCAGTGGGTAACAATTCTTAACTCTAATTCGTGTATATTTCATTAATCTATTGTTGTTTTCCTCGTCTAATTAAGGAATTTGAGGGTAGAAGTTTGGAAATGGGGGAAAAGGTTCCCCAATTGAAAACCTGAGATTTGAATAGGAATTTGACGTCGGATTTAGATGATTTTTGTTCGAGTGAACTCGTGAGTGAATGGGAGTTCATAATTTGTAATGTTTACCCGATTCCGAGATGTGGGCTCGGGGAGACTTTTTGGGCTTTTGTTTTTCCTAATTTCACGTTTTAGCTTCGACTTAGTTAGTTACATTAGTTACGTGTAATTATATTTACATTATGCAATTAATTTGAATAGATTCGGGCAATTTGGAGTCAGATACTTGTGGCAAGAACGTGATATCGAGTTGATTTGAGCGGTTCAAGGTAAGTGGCTTGCCTAACCTTGTGTTGGGGACTTTGCCCCTTAGGATGTTTGATATTAATTGATTTGTGGGCGCCGTGTACGTGAGGTGACGAGTACGTACACGGGCTATTATTGCAAAATCCCATTTTTTCTTTGTAAATCATAAACTATCTTCCCTTATTAAATTGCACTAATACGTTTAATTTTTTAGCTTAGATCAGAGAAGCATGATTACGTGTTTTAACTGCCTATTTGACATTCTGTGCGCCATTCTTAGTTAAGTCCCTACTTTCCTTATTTGTGTTTAGTGTAAACTATATAAATCAATGCCATACCTGTCATTTCATCTTGCGTTGCATATTTAAATTGGGACTATAGACGTATTCCGGGAGATCTCCGTGTCTTGCATATTTAAATTGGGACTATGGACGTATTCCGGGAGATCCCCCTGTCTTGCATATTTATTTTGGGACTACAGACGTATTCTGAGAGATCCCCCAACATTGCATATTTACTTTGGGACTACGAACGTATTCCGGAAGATCCCCCTGTACTGTATATTCATTCGAAACTACGGGACGGTATCTCGGGAGTTTTCACATTGTATTTACCTTGTTCTGAGCCGAGGGCTCCCTTAACTGTTAAAGTTTTGAGAATTTATTTAACCGTGTTACCGTAACCTTTACTTATATCTTTTACTATTTAATTTATTATATTTACTCCGGTAGGGCCTTGACCTGACCTCGTCACTACTCGACCAAGGTTAGGCTTGGCACTTACTGGGTATCATTGTGGTGTACTCATAATACTCTCTACACATGTTTTTCGTGTGAAGATCCAGGTGCACCTTATCAACCGCACTATCAGTGAGCCGGGACAACTTTGGAGACTTCAAGGTATATCTGTCGCGTCCGCAGACCTCAGAGTCCCCTTCTACTCTTTCTCATGTCCATTATCTTCTGTATTTTTCCTTGTTAGACTCTGATGTATAGAGACACTAGATCTTTCCCTCTGTAGTTTGTGATTCACGATGTTCCAGGTTTTGGGATTTGTTGTGTATTTTTGAATAGTCGATTAAATTTATATTTTTATTTCATTAATCTGCAAAATGTTGGGCTTACCTAGTTGTAGATACTAGGTGCCGTCACGACGTCACACATAGGGGAAATTGGGTTGTGACAACAGTGAAATGCCACCCTTATACCCATATAATACCAACGGTGAAATGCCACCCTTGTATCCTCAAAATAATAATTAACACAACACAATAATTTATACGGAAAATTATCACGGCAACATAACAAAATCAATTCATATCACAATTTGCACAATGGCCACAACCAAATTCCAAAGCTACAATCAAGTCAATTAATTTCACAACAAAAAGCCAAAAGCTCCACACAATGTGTACAATACCCAAAAACAATCAATAGAGATAAAAATTACTCAAAATAAAGTAAAGTTTTCATTAAATTCAAATTTTCAATAATTATATAAACACCTCTTCTTAAGCTCATTTAATTAATTATTTACAGAGGAAAAAATCCATAATGAAATTCAATTCCAATAATTATCAAACCAACAAATTCACAGAATTACATAAATAATCAAGTAACAATCACATCAAATTATCATATAACAACATATTCAACAACAACAAGGATTTAGACCCGACAAATAGATGACTAAATATATACCAACAATTACCCAATTTACCACACAATATGCTCAAAACTTTAACTCAATAAAATTTACATATATAAGCCGAGTACGTACTCGTCACCTCGCGTACACGGCTTTTCACATTTTACAAATGGCACATAAGACTCGATGCCTAAGGGGTAATTACTCCACTCGAGGTTAAGCAAGACACTTACCTCTTTGAAGTTATGCCGATATTCCAAAATCTCCTTCTTACTTGAATTGACCTTCAGAACGCTCAAATCTATCCAAATTAATTGTATAACTTCATTAAAATTCATCGGAAATAATTCCGGATAATAATACGTCGACTTAAAAATTTATTCAAAAAAGTCAACAAAAGTCAACGCGGGACTCGCCCCTCGGAACCCGGCATAATTTTCATGTAATCCGAATACCCATTCTGATATTAGTTCAACCATACCAATTTTATCGAATTCCAATAACAAAGCGACCTCCAAAATCTTAAAATTTTAATTTTGGAAGATTTTACAAAAAAATTAATTTTCCTCCATTTAAATCCGAATTAAATGATGGACTCAAAGACATAATCATGAAAATTAATCAAAACTGGATAAGAATCACTTACCCCAAATATCCACGCAAGAATCTCTCCCCAAATCGCCTTCTACCGAGCTCCCAATTTGATTTTGAGTTATGAACTCAAACCCCCGTTTTTGGGACTTTTAATTCTGCCTAGTTACACCTTCTTCGCGTTCGTGACCATTTCTTCACGTTTGCGAAGGCCAAAACCCAGCTGCCTCAAATCCTTCTTCGCGTTCGCGTGACTAGAGTCGCGCTCGCGAAGGCCAACTGTTCCTGCCCATCATTTCCTCTTTGCGTTCGTGACCTCCTCGTCACGTTCGCGATGACCATCTGACCAGCTCTTTTGCGTTCGCTTTACGCGCTTCGCATTCGCGAAGGTCACACGACCTCAGCCCCAACTCTTCCTTTCTTCTTCGCATTCGCATTTCCTTGGCCGTATTCGCGAAGGCTTGCCCTGCTTCTTCTTCGCATTCGCATCCACATCTTCGCGTTCACGAAGGCCAAACCATCAGCCCCTTAAATTCCTCTTCGCGAACGTGGGACTCCCTTCGCGTTCGCGAAGAAGGAAACCAGACTTTACCAACAACAATCCAAACAACTCCAATTTGGTCCGAAACCACCTCGAAACACACCCGAGTCCCTCGGTACCCCGTCCAACATACCAACCTGTCGCATAACATAACACGGATCTTCTCGAAGCCTCAAATCACATCAAACAACATTGAAATCATGAATCACACCCTTATTCAAACTTAATAAACTTTGAAACTTCAACTTCTACCATCGATGCCGAAACCTATCAAATCACATCCGATTGACCTCACATTTTGAACACAAGTCACATTCGACATTACAGACCTACTACCACTTTCGAAATCGGATTCCGACCCCGATTTCAAAAAGTCAACCCCCCGGTCAAGCTTTCCAAAATTTTGAGTTTCGCTATTTCAAGCTTAATTCCACTACGGACCTCTAAATAATTTTTCGGACATGCTCCTAAGTCCAAAATCATCATACGGAGCTAATGGAATGGACGAAACTCCATTCCGAAGTTGTCTTCACACAGTTCCGGCTACGATCAAAATCCTAAGACTTAAGCTTCCTTTGTAGGGACCAAGTGTTCCAAATCACTTTGAATCATCCGGTAACTGAACTCAACCACGCACGCAAGTCAATACACGTTATACGAAGTTGCTCCGGGCCTTATGTCGCCGAATGAGACATAAATTCTTAAAATGACAAGTCGGGTCGTTACAGATCCTCACAATATTGTGCACTATATTGTATCAAATATATCATCGACGATCTCGTATCAATTCACAAGCGACATAACTTGTTGATATCTCATCACTTTCTTTATTTTAAGGTACCTGAAATTCTTCTGGAGTTTCATAAAATGTTATATCGTGGGCTCTTGAAGAGCTTATTTACTCCTTATTATGATCATTTTGATCATTTGCTCCTATTCCTTTCAAGGATTGTTACCTTTGGAACCGATTGGTTTACCATGCTTCATGCGTACAATAAACTCTATCCTACATGGACTTTAATTTTAATAGAAGCTTTTGCAGCTGAAATATGATATTGAATTTTGGATCAGCAAATGCTTCTGGCATTTGACTTGAATTATCTTCTAAGCGAGGATCATATTAATGATAATTCGATTCATATAGCATATTTTCCAGTCGTTTTATTCCATCCCCCTAATGTTAGAAAAACTAGCTCATATCCCCAATCTTCTTTGGAAAACATATCTTTGTGCATTGTGGTAGAGAAATTAGTCATATACCACACATCAAAAGTTATTAGATAGTAAAAATATTTGGTTTTTGATCTTAAACCAATTGTGAGGGGAGGATTTATCATATTTTGTTGGTCTGATGCATACAAGTGATGCTGTATGCAATTTAGAAAATCTTAGACCAACACATGAGGCTTTATTCTCATAAGCAATGGTTTAGCTATTAATAGGAGGTATTCAATGCTAAACTAGCTTAGATATAAACCAGCATTATCAAGATGCACTATCTTGATTTCATAATCTGAAAATTATGCTCTTAATTGAGAAAGACAATTTCAAATGCCAAACTGCGGGTTGACAATAAACATACATGTAACCATCTTATATATGCATCTATAAGTGGTTTCACATGATAGGTGAATGAGCCCATATTCACCTTTTATATTCCAGAATTCGGGAATTTTAGCCCCAACTTTAGCTGGTATAATCAAGTTATTGTGAGAACAAGCAACACAAGAAAATTCTTGAAAAATCTTCTAGGTTTTCAATATATGCTTATCTGAATTCTCAAATAGCTCATTTAAAAATGGTAAATGAAAACTTCAAGTTTATCATGGCATGTGCTATCTCTAAGTAAACTTCTGATTTACTGTGGCTACTTTTGTATCAGTAAATTTTTGATTTACTGTGACTGCTTTTGCATTAGTAAATTTCTGGTATATTGTGATACATGATGTAGTACAAATTTGAATAATAAGGCAGGTATCTTCTCACATACATATTTACCCCATATGATTTTGGAAACATGAAGATTTTCAATCTTTCAATCATTTGTAGTCTCAGTATGACAGTCATATGTATTAGTAAACTTCGGTTTATCATAACATATGTTTTGACCACAATAATGACAAATAAGCTCTTCGGGAGCCATCCATTTATTGTCCACAATCAAATATTATTCAGACACTACTTGTGTCATGTGTCTTCTAGACAAACAATTAGCTCTTCAGGATGTCACGACCCAAATTAACCCTCCCCGTAAGGTATCGTGATGGCACCTAGTCTTTACGACTAGGTAAGCCTAATATTGCGAAAAATATAAAGAAAACACAACATTTTAAAGATAAACAGCATATTATAAATATCCAAGAGTAGTACAAAATAATTTCCCAAGACCCGGAATATCACTAAGTCACAAGCTGCTATAATCTATGTAGCTCTATACAAAAGTCTGAAGATAATAAGGATAGTCTCTAGACGAGAGAGTAAAAGGGGACTCCGAAGATCTGCGGACGCAAGCAGTAGTACCTTGAAGTCTCCTAAAATCAGTAGCACGTACTAACCCCGAGGCTGATAGCTCGCACCTGGATCTGCACATGAAAACATGTGCAGGGAAGGGCATGAGTACACCACAATGGTACCCAGTAAATGCCAAGCCTAACCTCGATCGAGTAGTGACGAGGTCAGGTCAAGGCCCTACCGGAGTAAATATAATAAATTAAACAGTAAAAGATATAAGTAAAATTTATGATGACACAATTAAAGAGATTTTTGAAAATTTAACAGTTAAGGGAGCCCTCGGCTCAGAACAAAGTAAACACAATGGGGAATCTCACGGGATACCGTCCCGTAGTTCCGAATAAATATGCAGTACAGGGGGATCTCCCTGAATACGTCCGTAGTCCCAAAGTAAATATGTAGTGCTGGGGGATCTCCCGGAATATGGCCGTAGTCCCAAAGTAAATATGCAGTACAGGGGGATCTCCCGGAATACGTCCGTTGTCCCAAAGTAAATATGCAGTCTCCCGGAATACGTCCGTAGTCCCAAAATAAATATACAAGACACGGGGATCTCCCGGAATACGTCTGTAGTCCTAATTTAAATATGCAACGCAAGATGAAATGGCAGGTATGACATCGAGTTATATAGTTTATACTGAACACAGATAAGGAAAAATATGTATTTAACTAAGCATGGCACACATAATGTCAAATAGGCAGTTAAAACACGTAAGCATTCTTTTCTAGTCTAAACTACACAATTAAACATATTAGTACAATTTAATAAGAGAAACAATTTATGATTTAAAAAGGATAAACAAGATTTTTGCAATAATAGCCCGTGTACGTACTCGTTACCTCACGTACACGGCGCCCACACACCAAATAATATCGAGATATCCTAAGGGGGAAGTCCCCAACACAAGGTTAGGCAAGTCACTTACCTCGAACCGGTCAAATCACCTCGATAACACGTTCTTGCTACGATTATCCGACTCCAAATGACCCGAATCTATTCAAATAAATTGCATAATGTAAATATAACTACAAGTAACTAATTTAGCTAATTAATTCGAAGTTAAAGTGTGAAATTAGGAAAAATGTCCAAAAAGTCACCCCGGGCCCACATCTCGAAATTGGGTAAAAGTCGCAAAATACGAACACCCATTCACTCACGAGTTTACTCGTACCAAAATTGCTCAAATCCGATACCAAAATCTCGATCAAAACCCCAAAATTCGGTCTAAGAATCTTTCTCAAGTTTTCACCCCAAATCCGAAATTAAATAATGAAATCAACCATAGAATAGTGGAATATAACCATAAAGGAGTTAGGAATCATTACCCAAAAACTTCCTCCGAAAATCTCTCCAAATTTCGCCTTCTACCGAGCTCTCAATCAAATTTTTGTGTTATGAACTCAACCCTCATTTTTAACCTTAAATTCTTCCTAGGTGCGTTCTTCTTCGCGAACGCGACATCATGATCACGAACGCGATGAACAATCTTCCACTGGCCCAAAATTCCTCCTTCGCGAACGTGACGGGACTCTCGCGAACGCGTACCTTCCTCTGACGGACCCTTCACGAATGCGGGAATCTCTTCGCGAATGCGTAGGCTTAATGCCCGAAGCTTCCTCTGCCCCGTTCCTCTATGCGAACGCGAGGACCATATCGCGAACGCGTAGGCTTAAGGTCCCACACCTTCGCGAGCGCGGCAACAACATCGCGAATGCGAAGAACAACTTCGTTGCCTTTCCTAGATGCTCTACGCGATCACGAGGCACCTCTCGCGAATGCGATGAAGGATTTTTCTGCAATAAAACAACAGAAATCTGCCACTTCTCTAATTCCAAAGATGACTCGTTGAGCATCCGAAACACACTCGAGGCCTCCGGGACCTCGACCAAACATACCAACCAATCCTAAAACAGCATACGAACTTAGTCGAGCTCTCAAATCACATCAAACAATGCTAAGATCACAAATCACCCTCCAATTCAAACTTAAAAAACTTGAAACTTCAAAATTCTACAACCGATGCCGAAACCTATCAAATCACGTCCGATTGACCTCAAATTTTGCGCACAAGTCAAAATCACCATTACGGACATACTCCAACTTCCGGAATCAGAAAACAACCCCGATATAAAAAAATCCACTACCGGCCCAAAACTCCAAAAATTCGACTTTCGCCATTTCAAGCCTTAATGAGCTACGAACCTCCAAAACACAATCCGGACACACTCCTAAACCCAAAATAACCTAACGAAGCTAACAGAACTGATGGAATTCCATTCCGGAGTCGTCTTCACACAGTTCCGACTACGGTCCAAATCCTAAGGCTTAAGCTCTCATTTAGGGACTAAGTATCCCAAAACACTCTGAAACTCAAAACCAATCATCCCGACAAGTCATAATAGCAGAAATAGATTTAGGGAAGGCAGTTAATAGGAGATCAGGGCTATTACTCTCAAAACGACCGGCAGGTCGTTACACAGGAGCTTTTGTTGTACTACCAAATATTGCTCGGACACTTATAGTGTCATGAGAGAAAATCATAATCAAATGAACAATATAAAGCTAATTCTAAATTTATAAATGACTAAAATTAAGAATTTTAATATTTCTACCACTAACTTTGTGACAAATATCTCCTTCAAGGAGAAATATCTTTAACATCTGAATATTTTGTATCAATACGGCAACCACATAGTCATTGCATCTTTTAAGAAAAGATACACGAGTTGTTATTTTCTTCGGGGAACTCAATAACTAACCATAATATATTAATGTGGTTGTAGTAGAAAGTATTCTAAAAGAATGCTTTTGCCTTAGAATGATACTTAATAAAATTATCCAAGATGTTTTACGTACAACAAGTATGTGTGGCAATGATCTTTATGCTACAAAAATAATATTTATATCCTCTATTATTCTACCTCTTCAGGAGGTGAGTTATGGTATTTCTTCATTCACTCCAGAGAATGAAAATGTGCTTCAAAAATAACTTTGAATGGCTCATTATTTTGTTTAAACACATAAAGATACTGCTTCAAAATATTTCCCAACTTCAGGAGGAAATTTCAATTGTGTTATTTCTTCAGGAGCAAATTTAAAATACGAAATATTGAGTATATATTCTCTCAATCATATTAACTCTTCTGGAGGTGAATTGTAATATATTTACAACAAGAGCGCGTTCATATGTATGACTTTATTAATATTATCACATTCACTTCAGGGAATAGATTAATATTTATCAAAAATTCTCATCCTTCAGGAAATCGAACATAATTATCTGAACGCGCATTAATCACATCAAATTGTAATGCTTAAACCTCTTTTACAATATTTACTACTTCAGGTGTAAACTGAGGCGTGCATGTAATATAGAGAATATTTATGTCACGACCTAAAATCCAAAAGGTCGTGATGGCGCCGGACACAACTGTCAGGCAAGCCAACCATAATCAATTAACTTAATTACCCATTTTAGTATTTTTGAAATAAAAATTTCTTTAAAAACATTGTAGAGATAAAAACTCCTAGAGTAAATGATAAATATTTTTGCAGCTAAATTTCTAAACAATTCACAACCATTCCCAAAACCCGGTGTCACAAGTGCATGAGCATTTACTAGGGAATTAAAATAAAATACAACATCTGTCCATAATACAAATTAGACAGAAAAATATAAAAACTCTGAAGGAGATTCTGTTAGCTGCGGATCGTAATATAGAATGCAGCTCACCAATGTCCCCACAATTTTTATAACACCTCTGCGCCCACAAGGCCGCTATACATATATGTACCTGCACAATAAAATGAGCAGCAAGTGCAGTATGAGTACGAAAACAACATGTACCCAGTAAGTATCAAGCCTAATCTCGAAGAGGTAGAGATGAGATGGCGGACTATGACACTCACTATGGGTCAATAATATTAAATAATCATGAAAATAGAAATATTTATATCAACGATGATTCACATAATTAACAATAATTTATTGAACCAGTAGAAGTAATTAAATTCCTTCAATTCCAATAATTCTCAGTATAATAATTAAATTCCTTCAATTCAAATAATTTATAATCTATTAAGTAAATCCTTCAATTTCAATAAAAATTCTAGTTTATCAAATAGCTTTACAAGCTACAATTTAATTTCAATAAATTTCCAATTTATCAAATAACTTTACAAACTATAATGAACTGTCCAAGTATCGTGTAATTATTATTATTAATAAGCACGATTTCTGCCGAGGACGTACGGCCCAATCCAGATTGTCGTGTACACTGCCGAGGGACGTGCGGCGCGACCCATAAATGCATCTATCCTGCCGAGGCGTTTGGCCCACTCTACAAGAAAGGAGGACATTTTCTTATGTGGCTCCGGAAGGACAATATATTTATTATAAGATAAATTTGGGAGGAGAATAATTTTTTTTTTAACAATTAATTGATTTAAACAAAAATTAAGCATATGAGATTTCCATCCTTTAATATCTTTATCTAACAATTCACAATATATTCATATAGATATTGGTTAATATAAATAAATCAAAGAATACGATCTACACAAGTAAGGCATGCTTTGAGTCCTAAATTACCCGAACTTTAGCATTTAATAGTAGCTACGCACGGACTCTCGTCACCTCGTGCGTACGTAGCCCCCCCATAATTAGACACAATTATGTAATTTTTAATCACTTAGGAGGTAATTTCCCCCTCACAAGATTAGACAAGAGACTTACGTCGTCTTGCTCAAATTTAATCCACTATAAGGCCTTTTCCACGATAATCCAACTCTGCCTGGCTCGAATCTAGCCAAAATAATTTGATACAATCACTAAAAATTATAAGAATTAATTCTATAAGAAAATACTACATTTTTAATAAAAATCCCGAAATTAATAAAAATTCGTCAGTGGGGCCCACATCTCGGAATCCGACGAAAGTTATGAAATCCAACTACCCATTCAATTACGAGTCCAACCATACCAGTTTCACTCAAATACGACTCCGAATCGATACCGAAATCTCAAAAATTCGTTTCTATGAGATTTCTTAAATTTTCCAAAATTCAATCTCAAAACACTAATTAAATGGTGAAAACAATGATATATTTGTGTATATAGACCAAATCCGAGTTGGAATCACTTAGCTCAAATATATTTCCTTGAAATATCTACCAAACGTCGCTTCTGCTCAAGCTCAAGTTTGTAAAAAATGGCAAATGGGTCGAATTCCTCTATTTTTATAACTTACAGATATGTCCTGTTCGATCTCTGGAGCTCGATCTCGGGGAGTTCGATCTCGGGAGTTCGATCTCGGGGAGTTCGATCTCGGGAGCTCGATCCTGGGAGATCGATTATGGGAGCTCGATCTTGGGCCTCGATCTTGGGCTCGATCATAGCCCAAAATTTCCAGCAGAAGAGAAAAAACAATTGCAGCAGCTGTTTAAGTCCAATTTGTGATCCGTTAACCATCCGAAACTCACTCGAGGCCCTCGGGACCTCAACCAAATATATGAAAAAGTCCTAAAACATCATACGAACTTAGTCGAACCTCTAAATCACATCAAACAACGCTAAAACCACGAATCATACCCCAATTCAAGCTTAAGGAAACTAAGAATTTTCAACTTCTACAATCGATGTCGAAACCTATCCAGTCAACTCCGATTGTCCTCAAATTTTGCACACAAGTCATAAATGACATAACGGAGCTATGAAAATTTCGGAACTGTATTCCGACTCCGGTATCAAAGAGTCAACTCTCCGGTCAAACTTCCAAACTTAAATTCTTGTTTTAGCTATTTCAAGCCTAATTTAACTATTGACTTCCAAATAAAATCCCGATCACGCTCCTAAGTCCAAAATTACCATACAGAGCTGTTGGAATCATCAAAATTCTATTCCGAGGTCTTTTTTACATAATTCGACATCCGGTAACTATTTAAAGTTAATTTCTTTTTATCAAAAGTCCATATCTCGGGCTAGGGACCTCAGAATTTGATTCCGGGCATACGCCCAAGTCTCAAATCAGGATACGGACCTACTGAAACTGTCAAAACACTGATCTGAGTCTGATTGCTCAAAAAGTTGACCAAAGTCAAACTTGGCATTTTAAAGCCAACTTAAGGAAACAATTGTTCCGATTTCAACCCAAACACATCCAAATTCCGAACCAACCATCCCACAAGTCATAAATCATTTAAAGCACATACGAGAAGTTTTATTTAGGGGAACGGGGTTCTAAAAGTCAAAACGACTGGTTGGGTCGTTACATTCTCTCCCACTTAAATATACGTTTGTCCTCGAACGTGCTAAGGAGTGTTACGGAGTTATCCAAAATTACTGTTGAACACCTCGTTCACCTACCCGTGCTACCACACCTAGTTGAGCACATTAACTCAAGCCAATCTTAAAATTCTCCCATTTATTTAGGCAAATAAGCCTTAGAGCCCAATTCTAACATCCAGAATTCTCCACCATGCCTGTCTCCAACCTATGAATGTCGTAACAATCACTACACGATGCACTAATACAGGATTGCATACCTTTGTTGAATTTAGACTATGCACCGCATCATTCACATGACTATAATAACATCCTCCGATAACAATAGCCAAAATTCCATGAATCTGATGTTCACAACACACCTCGTGATACATATAAGTCATGTTCCAACTCTTGAAATGCTTCCACGATGGAAGAAATGTGTAGAAATTCATAATCAACTACCGAGTCAACAATTATTGAGTTTCTCCTTCTGACAAGAACCATTACCTCATTATAACCAAATAATGGTATTTGCTATTTATTACACTTCATATAATCTGATCGCACTGATCCTGAATCCAATAATCTCGTCTCACCAAGTGTAAGCTGCTCAGGCAATAAACCACCTCAGATGCGATCAAAAAGCCTCATATGTCGCCATAATGAGCTAATAAGCTACGGACTCAATTACGATACATAAGAAAAACCAACTCTGTAAAGGATTTCTCAATCCCAAGTGACTAATTAGATAACTGAAAAGGTGTCATGAACCTTCCTTACAAAAAGGGACACAAACACACAAAATAGAATATAGGAGACTGTACTCAACATCACATTATTGCGACGTGCAACGCGATCCACACATGATACCGTTGCTGCGTGCAACCCGATCCAAACAACATACCCGTGGTGGCGTGCCACCCGATCCGCACAAAAAGAATCTATAAGAAAACACTTACCGAGCTAAAATGCTCATTACTACAAAATATCCGAATATCGAACACAAGCACGCTCAGCGCATAATATCATCCCTGGAAGGACCGACAACGCCATACGCTACAAAATTCAAGCACAACTAAGGTACGATATATGATCTGAATCTCAAGAGCCATCCTGCTCACATAACACCATCGCTATGCGTAACCTCATCACATAAGAAATTTATCAAGCCATTTCATAACTCACACGGCACAATATAGTGTTACATGAAATAACCGACGACAAAACGGCATCCCACGTCCGAATACTCCAACATAGGGAGCTTTTATGCTGAAATGAACACACCCGGCTTGATATAGAGACACATGTCACTCTGATATAGGGAGCTTTCATACTTGGTTTCAATCTTCACTCAATCAAGTGACTACATGTCACTCTTACATAATATTTTCGTGAGACAAGCTCCCACGACCTTTCGCACCAGGTAACAAGTCTGGACATCCATGCTATCGGTTACACTAATGCTGTAAAGCATATCAAAAATCCACAATTCAATACACAAGGTCTCTTACACCTGACATCGACCTTAGATGATGCCAAAAATAACACCATCTTACTTTAAACATCTAAATCCCTTTTCCTGTTCATCCGAGCTCATGACATCCTTGTCAATACCGAACCGAAATCTTAAATCCTCAACTTTCGAATCCCATGCTACTTAGTGCACTTAACCACGCCAATGCGCAGGAGTACAAGAATTCCATCATAACTCCCGAACCACTAATAGAGTAAACACTTCATCATATAGAAACCTTCTTCTTAACTCATTTCAAGAGAACCATTGCAACACATGACTGAATTCTCATATCCGTAGAAAGTACCGACCTTAAGTAGTGGTCTAAGCCACCATAACTTTTTCGGGATCCATTTACACATAACATGCCATAATACTTGAATTCCTCTAGATAAAATCAATTACGGCGGCCGCCAAGCCTCACACGTACCACCACAAATTACATGCATAACTCTATGCGCTGAAGGAACTGGTCATTGCCACCATCATGCCGATTCAACCGTTGTTAGCCGACCCGTTTTTTTCTTAATTTATTCTCAACTTGCCTTAGAAATAATAATAGCTTCATTAATTACATCACAAACTCAAATCCGTACTCATCCCAAGTGACCTTATTTCACGAGACCACACTGTTTCAAAATCCATAAATCATCTCATAACCCTGCTTGTGCGCACTTTTTCATCTTCAACTGATACACCCATTCTGCTACTTCTTTTATGAATTCGAAGTTATTTTCTTCCGTTTCTCAAATGCTACACCACAACCTAAAGATAACGCAGAGTACTCCAAGCCATGTTTCATAATCTGCTATAAAAGCTCGATACTCAACCATACTATGAACTGGAGATCCTTAGACACCGCACTTTAAATGTTTTTGAACCCGCTAAGACCGTTATTGAGAGTCACTTGCTCTGAATTGTTCCCAAACATGATCAATTCCAAGGCCCTGCTAGCACATGGGCACTTTATCAAGGAAACAACCGACTGTCTCACTTTCCTGTGCATTACATCTACACGAAGCATAAACTCTGAGCCTTCCAAAACCTGAATATGAATTGATAAGGCCAAATATGGCACACATTCCCCAAATCCTTTGCTCAAATTACCACTGATGTTTTCTTTCCTTAGTTGTAATGACCCACCAATACACCGATAACCAGAAACCGCACATCTTGACACTACGCAATCCAATCATAGACGATGGGGCTCTACCACTTACCTTGAAGCTACCATTACAAAATTCTGGAATCCACCGAGATTCTTTATTTATCGTTGATATGATCCTGCACACGCAACTCACCAAATTTTCTCGAAATCCTTTTATTAACCTTTAATAAACACTCTGAACCACTAGCCATATTTACATATTAAATCTCTTACCGTGTAGGAAGTAGAATTCTTTGCAGAAGCTTGGTCAACACCACGCGACTGCTAACCTGCTCACAGGAGATAACCCACATGTGGAAACTACACGCCGACATATTCCAACGTCGCTGCACTGGCTACAATTACTACGAAATCAGTAGATCATCATGAGTCCGAGCTCATTCACCAGCTGCACCAGTCCGTTCACTCTTCATGGACGTCAACTAAAGGTGCGACAATACATTCCAATCCAAAGTCATGTTGTATCCTTCTTCATATCAAGCAACTCCCTCCTGTTTTATCCAATCTTCCTCAATATAGCAGCCAATATTCTAAATTAGGTCCGTAGACCTAGTCACTGTCCATTTTACATCCCAAATCACTCAAAATGTTCCTCAAGACATGTAATCATCCTACCACTTAACCCATGTGCTACCTTGCCACTCTCCCACTTCGGTCAACCATCTCCTTTAAGCAACTACTCTGCTTCTGTTTTCTTACACTTGGCCTTTTCGGAACCTAACCACTGCAAGGCACCTTCCACATGTCCTTCCTTATCCTTCGCTGCCCAGCTGTTGCCTTAACTCAAAATCCGTCTCTGTAGCATTTGAACCAACAACTCGTTACCAGCTTTAAACCTTTCTGACGATCATCCTTCTCGAGACATCAATAATAGAAATGCTGCTTCGATCCCGAATTACTGCACACTGCGATCTCTAATGACTGCTTCCCCTATACCAATACCTAACACCTCGTCGTGAAGGCAATTTGAAGAAAACCATAACACTGGCGAACCTTAACGTATTTTACAAGGCGATGACACCACATCAAAATTAAGAACTCTACCACACTCGAAAATATCAAGCTTCGTTACTCCATCAACCCCCAACATGAACATTTATAGTTCGGTTGCCTTTTATCCGCTGGAATTAAAACATGGAACCTCTGAATCATGTACTGAGAAAACCTTCTTTCAAGTCGTTTACTGCCCTGACACATAGACAAGCATTTTTCCATTTCATAAACACTGTGCGATAACAACACACAAATCGTCATAACAATCAATGCCAAATCTCAAACCTTAGGTAGTACTGATATTTAATTTGAAATGACAGAGCGGCCTTTCGCAAGGCGATGACAATAGCCCAATTAATTACACAAGGAGAAGTATCTTGTACTGCATCTGTAGTACCATTAACATTTTCCTCGATCCTTAATGTATAACAAGCGCTTCACGTTACATAAGATTGAATAGGAAGGAAATGTAGGCATAAGCCTTAAAGGAATTTGAATCACACGATGAAGAATCAGAAAGGGAAGTATTCCTAACAACCCTGTAGCCTCTCAAAGATAAGCACAAATGTCTCCGTACCGATCCGCAAGACTCTACTAGACTTGCTCATGACTCGTGAGACCTAAGTGAACCTAGTGCTCTGATACCATGTTGTCACGACCCAGAATCCAAAAGGTCATGATGGCGCCGGACACCACTGTCAGGCTAACCAACCATAATCAATTAACTTAATTACCCATTTTAGTATTTTTGAAATAAAAATTTCTTTAATAAAATTGTAGAGATAAAAACTCCTAGAGTAAATGATAAATATTTTTGCAGCTAAATTTCTAAACAATTCACAACCATTCCTAAAACCCGATGTCACAAGTGCATAAGTATTTACTAGGGAATTAAAATAAAATACAACATTTGTCCAGTATACAAATTAGACAGGAAAATATAATAACTCTGAAGGAGATTCTGTTAGCTACGGATCGTAATATAGAATGCAGCTCACCAATGTCCCCACAATTTTTATAACACCTCTGCGCCCATATATAGAATGCAGCTATACATATATGTACCTGCACAATAAAATGTGCAGCAAGTGCAGTATGAGTACGAAAACAACGTGTACCCAGTAAGTATCAAGCCTAATCTCGAAGAGGTAGAGATGAGATGGCCGACTATGACACTCACTATGGGTCAATAATATTAAATAATCATGAAAATAGAAATATTTATATCAACGATGATTCACATAATTAACAATAATTTATTGAACCAGTAGAAGTAATTAAATTCCTTCAATTCCAATAATTCTCAGTATAATAATTAAATTCCTTCAATTCAAATAATTTCTAATCTATTAAGTAAATCCTTCAATTTCAATAAAAATTCTAGTTTATCAAATAGCTTTACAAGCTACAATTTAATTTCAATAAATTTTCAATTTATCAAATAACTTTACAAACTATAATGAACTGTCCAAGTATCGTGTAATTATTATTATTATTAAGCACGATTTCTGCCGAGGACGTACGACCCGATCCAGAGTGTCGTGTACACTACCGAGGGACGTGCGGTGCGATCCATAGATGCATCTATCCTGCCGAGCCGTTCGGCCCGCTCCACAAGAAAGGAGGACATTTTCTTATGTGCCTCCGGAAGGACAATATGTTTATTACAAGATAAATTTGGGAGGAGAACAATTTTTTTTTAACAATTAATTGATTTAAACAAACATTAAGTATATGAGATTTCAATCCTTTAATATCTTTATCTAACAATTCACAATATATTCATATAGATATTGGTTAATATAAATAAATCAAAGAATATAATCTACACAAGTAAGGCATGCTTTGAGTCCTAAATTACTCGGACTTTAGCATTTAATAGTAGCTACGCACGGACTCTCGTCACCTCGTGCGTACGTGACTTACCTCGTCTTGCTCACAAGGAGGTAATTTCCCCCTCACAAGGCCTTTTCCCCCTCACAAGGCCTTTTCCCCCTCACAAAATCAAATTATTTAATTTTTAATCACCTAGGAGGTAATTTCCCCCTCACAAGATTAGACAAGTGACTTACCTCATCTTGCTCTAATTTAATCCACTATAAGGCCTTTTCCACGATAATCCAACTCTGTCGGGCTCGAATCTAGCCAAAATAATTTGATACAATCACCAAAAATTATAAGAATTAATTCTATAAGAAAATATTACATTTTTAATAAAAATCCCGAAATTAATAAAACTTTGTATATGGGGCCCACATCTCGGAATTCGGAGAAAGTTATGAAATTCGACAACCCATTCAATTACGAGTCCAACCATACCAGTTTCACTCAAATCCTACTCTGAATCGATACCGAAATCTCAAAAATTCGTTTCTATGAGATTTCTAAAATTTTCCAAATTTCAATCTCAAAACACTAATTTAATGGTGAAAACAATGATATATTTGTGTATATAGACCAAATCCGAGTTGGAATTACTTACCTCAAATGTCTTTCCTTGAAACATCTGCCAAACGTCGCTTCTGCTCAAGCTCAAGTTTGTCAAAAATGGCAAATGGGTCGAATGCCTCTGTTTTTATAACTTACAGATCTGCCCAGTTCGATCTCGGGAGCTCGATCCTGGGAGCTCAATCTTAGGAGCTCAATTTTGGGCCTCGATCTTGGGCTCGATCATAGCCCAGAATTTCCAGAAGAAGAGAATCAGCTATTTAAGTCCAATTTGTGATCCGTTAACCATCCGAAACTCACCCGAGGCCCTCGGGACCTCAACCAAATATACCAACAAGTCCTAAAATATCATACTGTGATGACCCAAAATGTCATCTTTAAATTTAATGATTAATTATGTGATCTAAGCATTATTTTACCATTACTCGACTTGCGTGTGCAGTCCGTAAAAAACTTTTCGAAAAGTTTTCAGCTGAAAAATGAATTAAAATGTGAATTAGAGCTTTAAAACTCAACAAAGTTGACTTTGGTCAATATTTTGAGCAAACAGACTCGGATCATTGTTTTGATAGTTTTGGTAGGTCTGTATCGTGATTGGGGACTTAGGCGTATGCCCGCAATAAAATTCCAAGGTCCCTAGCTCGAGATATGGAATTTTGATGAAAAATTAAAAGTTTAAGTTCAAATAGTGACCGGATGTCAAATTATATGCAAACGACCTCGGAATAGAATTTTGATGATTCCAACAGCTCCGTATGGTGATTTTGGACTTAGGAGCGTGATCGGAATTTTATTTGGAAGTCCGTAATGGAATTAGACTTGAAATGCCGAAAGTTGAATTTTTGGGAAGTTTGACCGAGGGGTTGACTTTTTGATATCGGGGTCGAAATCCGATTCTGAAAATTTTCATAGCTCAGTTATGTGATTTATGACTTGTGTGCAAAATTTGAAGTCATTCCGAATTGATTTGATGTGTTTCGAGAGCAGTTTCGCCAAACATTTCTGATGCGTGGAGCCGACTTTGGAATCTTATATCTCGCAATTCATATGGAATAAGAACATTTGCAAAACATGAAAGTTGTAGTCGTTGGATTATAGTTTCCAGAAAGTTAAACCATTTATCATTTGGACATTTGGACATGAAGTTATGATCAATTGAAGGAAGGCTGGTAGAGCAGTTTCTGGTGGACTTTTAGTGACGGAAAATGGACTTTTAGTGACGGATTGGCAGAAACTTAAGGACCAAAAATGATCATTTCATTCATTTCGTTTTTGATTTTTGGAGAATGGTTCTTGGGCGATTTTCACGGGAAAACATTGGGGTAAGTGTTCCTTATACTATATTGATTATATTTCATGATTCCATACTCATTTACATCATGAATTCGTGAATTTATGATAGAAAAATCAAGATTTTTGCAAAATCTTCCAATAATAGAAATTTAAGATTTGGAGGTCGAGTTATTATCGGAATTTGGTAAAATTAGTATGGGTGGACTCGTAATTATATGGGTTGTTGGATTTTATAAGTTTCGTCGGATTCCGAGATGTGGGCCCCACGGGCAAATTTTGAGCTAATTTCGGATTTTAATGAAAATGTTATATTTTCTTATGAAATTGATTACTATAATTTTTATTGACTGTATCGAATTAATTATGACTAGATACGAGTCGATCGGAGTCAGAAAATCGAGGAAAAAGCGTAATACTTGGTTAAATTGGAGCAAGTCGAGGTAAGTGACTTGTCTAACCTTGTGTGGGGAAAATTTATCCTAGATTGGTATTGATGTGATTATTAAAATATGTTGAAAGTCGTGTGCACGAGGTGACGAGTGTGTACACGGGTTAAATTGCGAAAGATTATATTTTTAAATTGTGTAGATCACTGTTGCGCATTTATTAAATTATTTTATCTTGTTATATTCTTCATCATTGATGTGAGATATATACTTCAAATTTGTTTGATCTTTTCTTACTAATTGTTTTACCTGTTTAGTTGAAACTTGGTTTCTTTTATTCTGTGCATTATTTGAAGGTTGATTTTCTTTAAATTAAATATTATTAATATGAAGTATTTGACATTTTTAAACTTGATATTGAAGCAACGTAGTAAAGATTTTGAAATATTATTTTCCTAAATTATTTACTCCTGAATATTTTTATACTCATTGTGAGGGAGCCGTGAGCTCTTTATTGTGGAAGAATATTATTGTTGAATTATTTTGACATGAGCCGTGAGCTCTTTATTGTGAAAAAATATTATTGTTGAATTATTTTGACATGAGCCCTAAGCTCTTTATTCTGGAAAAATATTATTGATGAATCTCTTTATTGTGGCAAACTATTATTGATGATTTATTTTGGCACGAGCCGTGATCTCTTTATTGTGAAAAAATATTGTTGTTGAATTATTTTGGCAAGTTAAATTATTTGAGCACTTGAGGTGCATATTGTGATATATTGTGATATTGATACGCATGTGGTGGTATGAAGTCTGGGTGTTGAAACGCATGCGGTGAGATAAGGGTGGCTTGATACGTATGGCTAGTAGGGGTGACTACTAGAAGTCATGCGGTGTGATAAGGGTGGTTAAAACGCGGGATACTATTTCGGGAAAAAAATGTTTTTTTTAAAAATAAATTCTGAAGACTCTCGCGGTGATATAAGGAAATGAGATATTGTGAAATTATTTATAACTTGGGACTATGAGGCGGTACCTCGGTAGTGCCCTTGTTGATATTGATTTATGGCCATAGTTGCTTTCGATTAATTGTTGTGATTTTCATAAAGTTGAAGGAAATTTTGTTTTGATCCCACGAGATATTATTTGCAATTATTTGGTGTCATTAAATGTGACATACTATTTGATTCATTTCCAATGTCATTTTATTTTACTACATTGATAAACATTTTACCATGCCATTATTATATTTCAGTAGGTCCTTACCTGACCTCGTCACTACTCTACTGAGGTTAGGCTTGGCACTTACTGGGTACAGTTGTGGTGTACTCATACTACGCTTCTACACATCTTTTTGTGCAGATCCAGGTACATTTTACCAGCCTAGACGTCAGTGAGTTACATGCGCACGGAGACTTCGAAGTTTATCTGCCAGCGTCCGCAGACTCCGGAGTCTCCTTCTATCATTTTATGTTGCTTCCTTATATTTTATTTAAACCTTGACATATAGAGACATTGAGAATAAATTCTTAGAAGCTTGTGACTTATTTCTACCGGGTTTTGGGAGTTGAAATTGTTTGAATTGTAGTTTATTTATTTCAGATATTTATTATTATTGCGCATTGATAGGCTTACCTAGTCTTAGAGACTAGGTGCCATGACGACATCCTACAGAGGGAATTTGGGGTCGTGACAAGTTGGTATCAGAGCACTAGGTTCATAGGTGTTATGAGTCACAAGCAGGTTTAGTAGAGTCTTGTGGATCGGTATGGAGACGTCTGTACTTATCTTCAGGAGGCTATGGAACTGTTAGAAAAATATTCAATTCTTAGATTCCTTATCGTGCGGCATTGATTTAGCTTGAAACATATATCTCATATTCTTTTGTATCCACTCGTGTATGACATTGCGCACTCAATATCAGTTGTGCGTCGACGGTTCGTGATGCCGCAGATGGACTACGAGAGAGCCAGAGATGCTCAAAAATTGCCTTAACGTGTGGTTCCGACTAAAGATGTGGGCGTATTGAGAGATCACCTAGTGAATCATGTGCGGGTGAAACGGACATTGGCGTCTGGTTGATTTATACGAGCTGTGAAGGTTATTATTGTGGATCATCGGACGTTGTGACCTATGACTTCACGCCGTCCACTATCAATGGGTGGATTGCGGGGTCATGTATTATATCAGTTTTGGGCCTGAAATGTATATATGTGGTACTGAAAGGTTCCCTAAAATTTACACATGTTTAAGGCCTGATATTACGTAGAGGATAAGGTTGGGACTTGCGGTATGTCCACCTCCTTAATAATCCTATACTTTAATACCAAAGGAGTTATAGAAACAACTCTAAATTTATAGAAGGTCTACTCAGCGTGGACGTCACTATTGCGGATTTTGGGGTGCTTCGGAGTAAGTACACTTGTTGACGAGAGTCTGGACTATGTGGTTCGTGATAAGATTTGTCTGTATGGAGCTCTACTTTCGTGATCATTGTGTATAAATAGGGGTATGGGTTACCCCAAAAAGAATCGAAGAGTTTGTTAAAAAATTGGTCAGCTCAAGAGTGTTGAGTCAGCATAATAGAAGAAGAAATTTGCCTTGGGAGAGATAATTCTCCACCAGTGTTCGTGGCAAGCCTATGAAGAGGGAAGACTAGCCAATGCAACACCGCCCACTTGGCTCAGTTCTCAGAAATGCTTTTAAAAGAGTTTGTTTTCTGGACTCTCCGTAATGTGCGGCACATAGGGTTTGAACTGTTGCGTCATGTCACCATTGACGATGTCAGAAGTATGCCATCAAGTTCAATAAGTTAGCCTGTCATACTCCTACTTTGCTTCCTACACCCAGAGGGCGAGTCCATAGACTCATTAAAGAATTTAATTATGATCATAACATTTTGTACGACTCGGGAGCTACAAGCTGATACTTCATTGCTGCTAGTTGTACAAATTACCAAGATATTAGAATGTATTCGGGGTGATGAAAAAGGAAACTAAGGAGACCAAGACATCTGGAGGTTCTGGGGGATTTAGTGGATTCTACTCTGCAAGTACAAATCATTATGGCGGGGGCTCGGGCAGTCGGCCAGCCCAGTCCGCACATCGGATTACTCGGGGTGCTCCAGTAAGTTCTTTTAATGCACCACCGACATGAGTTCCTACAATGGTTATTCCAGTTATCTGCACATACTCAATATGAGCATCCTAACCCGCAAAAGGGTTGTTATGAATACGGTGATACTAGGCACATCATGAGAAAATTGTCCCAAACTTGGGAGAGACATATTTCATCAAAGCACTCAGGCTATGTGCCCCATTGAAGTTACTACACCACCCACACGACCAGTTAGGGGTGGAGGACAGACCGGTAGAAGGCGTCCTAGAGGTGGAGACCCAGCCGTTGATATATTTATTTTACGGTATGGCGGAGGTCGCTACATCAGATGGTGTCGTTACAGGTACAACCTCGATTTAATATAAAGGAATAATTTTCTTAAGTTGATTCGGTTCTCAATATCGAAACGAGTCTTCCTATTGTGCTCCACTTATGAGTGAGCTTCATAATTCTATAATTTATTTATGTGTTTACCCTTGTTGGGAGATTTTATGGAGATAACTACGCCTATCATTTCGTGTTGGTCACTAATAAGAGCTGTAAGGCTAAATGTGGCTTTCTGTTACTCATTTCGGTAAATTTTGATGTAAATTTCTAATAATTACTTGCAAATTATGAATTATATGCCCTACCGGTGTGGGGTTCATTATGTGTTGTGATTTGGTGTAACCGAAATTATTTAAAAGGAGAAAATAGAAATTTTCAATAGGCACGATGTGCATAGTACTTGTGATTCAGAACTGAGGACGAGATCCTCACATTTTTATATAAATTGATATGTTTAAACCGGGCTACGAGTTGTGGTGGAAGTTATATAAGGACGAGATCCTTGTGAGAAAAATTCTTGTGTTTAAGTTCTCCCTTATTAAATTAAATTTGTACTATAGTACTAATAGGGAGTCATGCATGTTAGGCTTATTTGAAAATTCTTATATGGATCACTTTGACTCCGACACAAGCGTTGGTATTACTTACATGTTCAAGGTTTTATACTGTGTATTGTGACGCGTAGCGTATTGATCTCAGCGCGATGTTGATGCAAGACAGTAGGGTGATTGCCTACGCATCTAGACAGTTAAAGGTACATAAAAAAAAATAAAAACAAATTCGGTCCACGACCTTGAGTTAGCAGCTATTGTTCGTGCCTTGAAGAATTTGGCTCCATTATTTTTATGGTGTCCATTGTGAGGTCTACACCGATCACCGAAATCTACAATATCTGTTTAAACAGAAGGATCTTAATTTGCGGCAGCGGAGATGGTTGGAGTTACTTAAGGATTATTATATCACCATTCTCTATCATCTTGGGAAGGCCAATGTAGTGGTCGATGCCTTGAGTCATAAGGCGGAGAGTTTGGGCAGCTTAGGATATTTACCGGTAGCAGAGAGGCCTCTAGCCTTGGATGTTCAAGCCTTGGCCAACCAGTTTGTTAGACTGGATGTTTTCGAGTCGAGCCGAGTTTTGCTTGTGTGGTTTCTCAGTCTTCTCTTTATGACCGTATCATGGAACGTCAGTATGATGACCCCCATCTGTTTGTCTTTAAGGACACAGTTCAGCACGACAATGCCAATGAAGTCACAATTAGAGATGAAGATGTATTACAAATGCAGGGCATGCTATGTGTGCCTAATATATATGGTTTTCGTGAATTGATTCTCCAGGAGGCTCACAGTTTGCGGTACTCCATACATTCAGGTGCTGCGAAGATGTAGCAGGACTTGAGCAAATATTATTGGTGGAGGAAGATGAAGAAATACATACTGGAGTATGTAGCTCGGTGTCTAAATTGTCAACAAGTGAAATATGAGCATCAACGACCTAGTGGATTGCTTCAGAAGTTAGTGATTCCAGAATGGAAATGGGAGAGGATCACTATGGATTTCGTTGTTAGGCTCTCACGGACTCAGAGGAAGTTCAATGCAGCTTGGGTGATTATGGATAGATTGACCAAGTCAGCTCATTGCAATCCTATGATGATTACCTACTCTTCCGAGCAGTTGGCTCGAATCTATATTCGCGAGATTGTTAGATTTCACGGCATACCGGTATCTATCATCTCTGACCGGGGTACGCAGTTTACATCACGGTTCTGGAGGGCACTACAATGTGAGTTGGGTACTCGGGTAGAGTTGAGTACAATATTTCACCCTCAGACAGATGGGCAGTACGAACGCACTATTCAGATACTGGAGGATATGCTTCGTGCGTGTGTGATAGATTTTGGGGGTGCTTGGGATCAGTTCTTACCACTTGCGTAGCTTGCTTACAACAACAATATTCAGTCAAGCATTCAGATGGCTCCGTATGAGGACTTGTATAGTAGGTGGTGCCAATCCCCAGTGGGTTGGTTCGAACCGGGTGAGGCTAGGCTAGGCTATTGGGTACAGACTTGGTTCAGGATGCCTTGGAAAAGGTTAAGTTGATTCAGGATTGACTTCGTACAGCCCAATCTAGACAGAAGAGTTATGCGAATCGAAAGGTTCATGATGTTGCATTCATGGTTGGTGAGCGGGTATTGCTCCGGGTTTCTTCTATGAAGGGTGTGAAGAGGTTCGGGAAGAAGGGCAATTTGAGCCCTAGGTATATTGGGCCTTTTGAGATTCTTGAGAGAGTTGGAGAGGTGGCTTACAATCTTGCACTACCACCTAGTATCTTTGCCGGTCATCCGGTATTCCATGTTTCCATGTTTCCATGCTTTGGAAATATCACAGCAATCAGTCTCATGTGCTAGACTTCAGTTCGGTTCAGTTGGAGAAGAATCTATCTTATGTTGAGGAACCAATGGCTATTTTGGATAGGCATGTTCGAAAGCTGAGGTCAAAGAACATTGCTTCCATGAAGGTTTAGTGGAGGGGTCATCTGGTCGAGGAGGCGACTTGGGAGATCGAGCATGTTATGCGCAGCTGTTATCCACACTTATTCACCAGCTTAGGTACTTTTTCTAACTCCATTCGAGGACGAACATTTCTTTTAGAGGTGGAGAATGTGATGACCCAAAATGTCATCTTTAAATTTAATGATTAATTATGTGATCTAAGCATTATTTACCATTATTCGACTTGTGTGTGCAGTCCGTAAAAAACAATTCGGAAAGTTTTCAGGTGAAAAATGAATTAAAATGTGAATTAGAGCTTTAAAACTCAACTGAGTTGACTTTGGTCAACATTTTGAGCAAACAGACTCGGATCAGTGTTTTGACAGTTTTGGTAGGTCTGTATCGTGATTGGGGACTTAGGCGTATGCCCGCAATAAAATTCCAAGGTCCCTAGCTCGAGATATGGAATTTTGATGAAAAATTAAAAGTTTAAGTTCAAATAGTGACCGGATGTCAAATTATATGCAAACGACCCCGGAATAGAATTTTGATGATTCCAACAGCTCCGTATGGTGATTTTGGACTTAGGAGCGTGATCGGAATTTTATTTGGAAGTCCATAATGGAATTAGACTTGAAATGCCGAAAGTTGAATTTTTGGGAAGTTTGACCGAGGGGTTGACTTTTTGATATCGGGGTCGAAATCCGATTCTGAAAATATTCATAGCTCGGTTATGTCATTTATAACTTGTGTACAAAATTTGAAGTCATTCCGAATTGATTTGATGTGTTTCGACACAAGATATAGAATTTGAAAGTTCAAAGTTCATTGATTTTGATTTGAGGTGCGATTCATCGTTTTGATGTTGTTTGATGTAGTTTGAAGCCTCGACTAAATTCGTATGGTATTTTGGGACATGTTGGAATAATTTGTTAAGGTCCCGAGGGTCTCGGGTGGATTTCGAAAGGTAAACGGAATGGATTTCGGACAAAGAGTGCTGGAAATTTCTGTTGCAGAAATTTCGTGCGTGGAGTTAACTTTGAAAGCTTATATCTCGAAATTCATAAGGAATCAAAACATTTTCAAAACGTGAAAGTTGCATTTGTTTTATTATAGTTTCCAGAAAGTTAAACCATTCATTATTTGGACATTTGTACAGAAAGTTATGATGGATTGAATGAAGGCTGGTAGAGCAGTTTCGCCAAATATTTCTGATGCGTGGAGCCGACTTTGGAAGCTTATATCTCGCAATTCATAAGGAATAAGAACATTTTTAAAACATGAAAGTTGTAGTCGTTGGATTATAGTTTCCAGAAAGGTAAACTATTTATCATTTGGACATTTGGACATGAAGTTATGATCAATTGAAGGAAGGCTGGTAGAGCAGTTTCTGGTGGATATTTAGTGACGGAAAATGGACTTTTAGTGACGGATTGGCAGAAACTTAAGGACAAAAAATGATCATTTCATTCATTTCATTTGGATTTTTGGAGCACGGTTCTTGGGCGATTTTCACGGAAAAAATATTGGGGTAAATGTTCCTTATCCTATATTAATTATATTTCATGATTCCATACTCATTTACATCATGAATCCGTGAATTTATGATAGAAAAATCAACATTTTTGCAAAATCTTCCAAAAACGAAAATTTAAGATTTGGAGGTCGAGTTATTATCGGAATTTGGTAAAATTGGTATTGGTGGACTCGTAATTGAATGGGTTGTCGGATTTTTACGGAGCTGTTGGAATCATCAAATTTCTATTCCGGGGTCGTTTTCACATAATTCGACATTCGGTCACTATTTGAAATTAAATTTTATTTTTAATCAAAATTTCATATGGACCTCGGAATTTGATTCCGCGCATACGCCCAAGTCCCAAATCACGATACGGACCTACCAAAATTGTCAAAATACTGATCTGAGTCTGATTGCTCAAAAAGTTGACCAAAGTCAAACTTGGCCTTTTAAAGCCAACTTAAGGAAACAATTGTTCTGATTTCAACCCAAACACATCCAAATCCCGAACCAACCATCCCACAAGTCATAAATCATTTAAAGTACATACGAGAAGTTCTATTTAGGGGAACGGGGTTCTAAAAGTCAAAACGATTGGTTGGGTCGTTATAATTTCTCTAGCTTATCTTTAATTGTAACCATAGAAAGCCTAAATTATCACTTCTGGTGGTCATAGGCATATACCACTTCTAGTGGTTAACAAAATTTAGTTACAATGAGATATAAGAAATATAACCACTTCTGGTGGTTGTATATTTCTTGCAAATTCTGCTGGAGTTTTAGTGGATATAACAATGTTATCCACTTTGTAATCCTTTATTAAGATAATAAGGATGAAAACAAATACCAAAATAGGTACTGTATACGTAACATATAACCAAACAAGCGATGGTAAAGATATTAAAATATAAGCAAAAGGCTCAAATTAAATTACGCAAATTTGGTCACTCCATATGTAAGTGATATCTACATCACTACTGCCAAGAAGAAAAATTCACCACCTCAAGGATATAATCTGTCTTATGATACTCGGAATGAACAAGATCTGACCACGAACATAAGAGTGTCGCCTTACATCGGAGATGAACATTGAAATAGAAATTAAATTCGATGTAAGTGCTCAAAATGGCAGAGTTTCGTGCTGATAACGTGTTATAAAATAAAGACTATAAAAGAAATAAACTGAAGACAAGTATAGAGGGAGATTTATATTTTATTTAACTTTCAAAGTTATGTTTATAATGAATTGAAAACTCCTCTATTAATAGAAGAAAGAAAGCAGTTGCGAGGCTTTTCAGGAAGCAGCTGCAAGGCTTTTCTTTAGCTGCTTGTAAGCTGTCTGCATGAGCTGCTTGTAACCTGCCTGTTTAATAAGAAGCTACTGCAAATCATTTAATTGAGTTGCTTGCAACCTGCCTACATCAGCTGCTTGTAAGTTGTCTGCATGAGCTGCTTGCAACCTGCCTGTTTAATAAGAAGTTATCGCAAATCATTTCATTGAGTTGCTTGCAATCTGCCAGCATCAGCTGCTTGTAGATAAACTTCAACAGAGTACTAAATGGATAATCTTCTTCGGGAAGATTACCTATAGCGGAGTAATGAATGCACATCCACAATATAATATTTTCATAACACTATTATTATTATTATTATTATTATTATCATTATTATCATTATTATCATTATTATTATTATTATTAATAGTAATAATAATAATAATAATAATATACTATATATACATTTAATATATATACTATACTATATATACATCTTATATATACTATAGAAGATGTATATATAGCTTATCGAATATAGCTTATATATATATATATATACTATATATACATTTAATATATATACTATACTACATATATATTTAATATATATAATATACTATATATACATCTTATATACTATTACTATTACTATTACTATTATTACTATTACTATTACTATTACTATTATTATTATTATTATTATTATTATTATTATTATTATTATTACTATTACTATTATTATTATTATTACTATTATTATTATTACTATTATTATTATTACTATTATTATTATTACTATTATTATTATTATTATTATTATTGTTATTATTATTGTTATTATTACTACTACTATTACTAGTTGTGATGACCCAAAATGTCATCTTTAAATTTAATAATTAATTATGAGTTCTAAGACCTCGAAAAGAACTATTTGTCACTCTTCGACTTGCGTGCGCAGTCTATAAATTTTTTCAGAAAGTTTTTATGTGAAAAATGGATTAAAATGTGAACTAGAGTCTTAAAACTCAACTGAGATGACTTTGTTCATCATTTTGAAAAAATAGACCTGGATCAGTATTTTGACAGTTCCGGTAGGTCCGTATCGTGATTTGGGACTTGGGAATATTCCCGAAATTTAATTTGGAGGTCCCTAGATCAAGTTATGACCATTTAACAGAAACTAGTAATTTAAAGGCTAAAGATTTTCAATTTTGACCACGGAGTTATCGGAGTCGGAATCCAGTTCCGGAAATTTAATAGCTTTGTTATGTCATTTATGACTTGTGTGCAAAATTTGAGGCCAATCGGACTGGATTCGATTGTTTCGGCATTGAATGTAGAAGTTGGAAATTTCATAAGACTAAAGTTTCAAGTGAGTTCGCACAAGACCTAACTTCAAATGAAAGATTTTTGAGTCTAGTTTCTAACGCTTCAAATCGTTCGTCATTTGGACATTCCTACAAGAAGTTATGATCAAATTACCAAAAGCTGAAAAAATGCGATTATGCGGCAAATTGTGCGACCGCAAATCAATTATGCGAGCCGCAAAATAGGTTTGCGACCCGCAAAATGGTCGCCGATATGCCCAGCGCACACCACTTCTAGGCATCATTTTTGCAATCCATTGTGCGACCCGCATACCTGTGACTTAAATTATCGCCAGTTAGCGAAAACTAGTAATTTAAAGGCTAAAGATTTCCAAAAGTTTGACCACGGATTAGACTTTTTGATATCAGGGTCGAAATTCGATTTCGAAAATTAGAATAGCTCTGTTATGGTGGTGCATTGTGCGATCGCCTACCTGTTTTCGGAGAGGTAATTTTCCTATTTTCATAATCCGACCCTATTTTGATAAATAGGTTTTGGGGCATATTTTGGGGAAATTATCTAATGATTTTAGACAGAAGTGAGAGTGTTCTAGAAAGAGGAAGTAGATAAAGTGTCTTGTTCATCAAATTCTTGTCCAAGCCTTGAAATTCAATAAGAAATCCCTTAAGTTCTTCATCAAAGAGGTAAGGTTCTAACCCCTAATCTTCAATTTAGAGCTTGGGTAATGATAGATGATTAAGAGTATGGTTCTGGGGTGTAAGAGTATTATTTATACGTATCAATAAGGTTTATGGAAAGAGTGTTGAGTTCAAATGGGTAAAGATTGAGTTGAAAATGATAGAAATCTCCAAAGACTTTAATTGAAGATTTGAGGGTCGAGTTGACATCAGAATTGAATAATTTTTATATGGTTGAACTCGTAGCGGAACAGGTGTTCGGATTTCATGAGTTTTTCCGGGATTTGAGACATGGGTCCCACTGTCAAATATTTAAATGAATTTTGAATTTTTATCCGAAATATTAGTAAATTCATATGGAATTAATTCATGTGATTCGTATTGAGTATATAGAATTATTTGTGAATAGATTTGATACTTTTGGAGATAAATTCAAAAGGAAAAGTTGGGGTCGAATAAATTATTGGAATTTGCAAAGCGATGTAAGTGTCGTGGTTAACCTAGACTTGAGGGAATAGATCCCTTAAATTATTTGTTATGTGAAATGCATGTGAACGATGTATAGGCAAGGTGATGAGTGTTTATACATCGTCAAATTAATTGTTTGCATAATTACTTGAAAATTCATAAATCATGAATTAATTATTATTATAATTATTTCTCTCATATTCTTTGTAAATTATTAATTCTCGAATTCCTGCATTAATTGTTACATACTATTTGAATTATGTGTCTGTCACGACCCAAAATTCCACCACAGGCGTCGCGATGGCATCTAGTCTCTAAGACTAGGTAAGCCGATCTCCATTGCATTTTTGAAATCATACTTTTTTTTAACTAACAGCGAAAATAATTACAATATACAACCTTTCAAAACTGGTAGTACTGAGTCACGAACTCTAACCGAATACATAGAATGATCACGAGGACCGAATATACCATACTGTTTGATTACAAGTTAACAGTACAATGAAATGAAAGGACTCCAAAGAATTGCGACGACCAATCAGCTCTACCTTGAATCCTTACGATCCCGCTTTAACTCTGCTCAAATCCATTATCTTCAATACCTGGCTCTGCACAAAAATGTGCAGAAGTGTAGAGTGAGCACACCACAGCGGTGCCCAGTAAGTATCAAGACTAACCTCAATGGAGTAGAGACGAGGTACAGTCAAGACACTCACTAGTCTAATACCATGTGCAATATAGCAGTATACAATAGTACTGGAAAATAACTAGCAATGATAACAACAACTCCACCCAGTGATATGCACAATAAGACAATAAGATCACCATTTAATATCGCTCAACAATTAATTAATAAAATTACACTCAGTTAAATCAAGTTCTTCAATTAAATATCCTTCACATATAATTCTACCAATTAACTCTCTTTCAAATATAATTTTCCTCAAATAATTATCTTTCAAATACAATTGTTTCATATAATACTTTCTAAATAAAAATCCTTCCAAATAAATATTTTGAATATAATTCTTCAATTTAAAAAGTTACCATGTGACACCTCATTTCATAATCATAAAAAAATACGGGTCTCAGCCCATTTTCATATTTTTCATAAATACGGGTCTCAGCCCATTTTTCATATCTCCACGGCACTTCATGCCCATAATTAAATTATTATATTTCCCCGGCACATCGTGCCCTCATTTCATATCTCACCTGCACGGATAACTCATGTGCCAAATATCATTATTATTTAATCACAACACCTCGTGCCCACATTTCATATCACAACCACAATTCACATGCCAATATTCTCAATGTATATAAGATCCACATGATCAATTTATTTCCACTAAAGTGAGTTTAAAAGTTTTTAAATCAATTAAGAAATCAACAAAGAATTGAATTTATTTTTATAAATCATTTGGGTGAAGAAAATAACTTTGCACTTATATCAAAGCATCAGATAAACTACTGATTTGGTTGTAAAACTATTTAATTTAAAAATACAATAATAATTCCTTTTATTTAAATCAACTAAATCATCGAAAATCAGTAAGAAAACCAGAAATATACTTCTTCAGAGTCTCGTGCTAAAAAGCCAAAGTCTACACAATACAACTAGAAGCACAAAATACATAATAATAAAGTCAACTAGTACACCACGGAAGAAGACAAGAATTTACATATTAAATAAAACCAAATCACCCAAGGCAAGAACATGAATAAAAAAATATCAACAGGGCACTCCCGAGATACCGCCTCGTAGTCCCAAATCATAAATAAATTCACAATATCTCATTTACTTATATCATCGCGGGAGCCTTCACATTAAATTTTTAAAGAAATCATTTTCCCGAAATAGCATCCCGCATTTTAGCCACCCTTATCACACCGCATAACTTCTAGTAGTTCCCCTACTTGCCACGCGTTTCAAGCCACCCTTATCTCACCGCATGGCTTCTAGTAGTTCCCCTACTAGCCACGCATTTCAAGCCATCCTTATCTCACCGCATGCGTTTCATCACCCTGACCTTATATCACCGCAATGACTTCTAGTAGTTCCCCTACTAGCCACGCGTTTCAAGCCACCCTTATCTCACCGCATGCGTATCAATATCACAATATTTCACAAATCGCACCTCAAGTACCCAAATATCACAGCATAATATAACTTGCACCTCAAGTGCCCAAATATTACAGCATTTCACAAATTGCACATCAAGTGCTCAAATCTTACAACATATCACAGATTGCACACCAGGTGCTCAAATCTTACAACATATCACAATTGCACATCAGGTGCTCAAATCTTACAACATATCACAAATTGCACATTGAGTGCTCAAATCTTACAACATATCACAAATTGCACATCACGTGCTCAAATCTTACAACATATCACAAATTGCACATCGAGTGCCCAAATATTACAACTTGCCACAGAAATCAACAATACATTATTTTCTACAATAAGAAGCCCACGGCTCGACCATAATGTGCACAAAATATCTGGAAGCGAACAACTCGACAAAATAATATTTCACATAAAAGTCAAGGTGGCAATCATTCCAAATCATCATGTGAAAACAATTTCAACAAATAAGGATCTAGGCATGACAAATAGAGGATTTAATAATTACCAATAATTTCCAATTTGATACATAAGGACGTATAATAATTTTAATCAATGAAATTTGCACATATAAACCAAGTACGTACTCGTTACCTCGCGTACATGGATTTCAATTACACAAATTGCACATAATACTCAATGACTGAGGGGTAATTCCCCCACTCGAGGTTAAGCAAGATACTTACCTCGACGAAACTAAATTAATGTTTTAAATGATCTTCGTGAGTGAAGCCACCTTCGGACGGCTCAAATCTGAAATTCACCCCTTAATAATACTACGATGGTCCACTACACTAAACAAATTTCAATCTACAACAATGCAAAATAATTGCACAAATATTAGTAAACAAGTTTCCAAATTTTTGGTCATTTAGGCATTTTATCAAATACCTAGTAGGCATGAATCTCTACATATCTTAACCATAGAATTAGTTCATCCAACTACTACCATTTACCAACAATTTATCCCACCATCATTCTTAAACAATTCATAACTTCCAACATCACATACATGACCATCCATCCACACCCAACCAACAAAATTTCATCAAATAATCATCTTTCAATCTCTACAATGGTTATGTATTTAAATTGGGAACATATGGCTTCCAATCGCCATACCATAAGTTCTAATACTTAATTGATACTCATATTCCCATAATATATCCATACATGTAAGTCTAAGGGTGTATGATTACCTTTTTGGAAGAAATCTTGCAAAACCCTCCTTTTAGTTCAAAGATCTAAGAATTTTATGTGTAGATTTCATCAATACTAGTGTAGAAATGATGGAATTTCACATCAAAATAATAGGGATTGCTTACCTTGAAGAAGAGAGGAGTTGGTGGTCTTGAGAGAGTGGAGAAGAGCTCCAAAATTCGTCCAAATGAAGTGGGTAAAATGAACCCCGAAATTGTATCTATAGGCCCAAATTTCTGGGTTTTGATGCTTCCCCGGATGCTATGGCAGCACTTCACTGCCAGCCCCTCTTTCGGATGCGGCCCCGGATGCTTCGCATCCGCAGTCTCCTCTGTCAGCCTTTGGTAATTTGATCATAACTTCTTGTAGAAAAATCCAAATGACAAATGGTTTGAAGCGTTAGAAACTAGACTCGAAGATCTTTCATTTGATAGGCTGTGCATCACATAATACTTTATATATATGTAGATAATTTCGTTCTAAATTAGGCCTTGTGCCGAAACATAACAAATCGATCTGGAATTACCTCAAATTTTGCACACAAGTCGTAAATGACATAACGAAGCTATTCAAATTTCCGGAATCAAATTCCAAGCCCGATACATCAAGGTCAACTCCCAGTCGACAGTTTTCTTAAAATCATCCATTTTTCAACTTTCTCCAAAATGTGTCGAATTCTCTTACGGACTTCCAAATCCAAATCCGGAATACGAAGCTATTAACACTATAAAAATCCCATTACGGAGTCGTTTTGCTCAAAAGTCAAATTCCGCTCAACTCTTTTCAACTTAAGGCTTCTAACATAGAATTTATTCTTTCGAACTAATCCCGAAACACTTGAAAATCAAAATCGACGATTCACACATGTCATAATACATCATATGAAGCTATTCAAGACTTCAAATAGTTGGAAGGTGCGTAAATGTTCAAAACAACAAGTCGGGTCATTACATTCTCCACCTCTTAAACAAACGTTCGTCCTCGAACGTGCTAAGACTTATTCGAAAGTTACCAATTTGATGATTTTACTTTTACACATATATTCGCGGTTGATCCCACGTTACCGCATTCGAGATAAGCCCGACAACACCATCTCAATTGAGATTATTTCTTTTGTCCATATTTGTAAACTGTAAGATCAATTTCTTACACTCCAACATTACAAAAGGTCTGATTTTTCACAACAACGCACGGTATTAGTCTCAACTGGCTATAGCAACTCGTGCCTATGCACACTTCAATTTTCTTGATAGTGTTGAAGTACTTCAAAACTTTTTCTGTGGTGTTACATTCTTCTCCGCTTAGGATCATTCGCCCTCAAACACATAACATAACTTACCTCTTCCTTTGAAAATCCTAATCCTCCAAATTTTACAAACTCCCAAATTTTTCAGAAATTTCGGCAGAGTCTCCCCTGTAATTGGGCCTATCCACCTGTCAGAGTAACACTAAAACAACTCCTAACAACATAATGTGAGGCATGAAGACCTCATTATTACTTACTCGGATTAATGAGTCACATTTAACGCCACCTGGGTGCTGATCTCATAGGTTAAAACTCAACGTTTACAGCACAAAAATGGCTGAATATGCACAGAAAATATACAAGAACTATCAGATAAGCCTAACAGACATGACTCCCTATTAATATTATGGTACAAATTAAATTTCCCACAGGGAGAATTTTAAACTCATAAATATTTCACCACAAGAACCTCGTCCTTATATAACTTCCTCCGCGGCTTGTAGCCCGGTTTAAATATTTCACATCATATATAAAATGCGAGGATCTCGTCTTCAACTCTGAATCACAAGTATTTTGCACATTGTGCCAACTGAAATTTCAATTTCCTTTCTTTCTTCTTTTCAATATATTTCATAAACAGTTTTCATAACACATAATGAACCCTCATACCGGTAGGGCGTATAATTCATAAAAATTGGAATCAATTATTCTGAAACACATTAAACCTACTGTAATGAATAATAAAAATTACATTTGGACGTATATCCCTCAATGGTGTACAAAATTAATGACAGACACGGGCTCACATCTTCAAATCTCCCAATAGGGATAAACATAGAAGTGGGTCACAAAAATTACTAAGCTCGCCCATAAGTGGAGCATAATAGGAGGTCTCACCTCAATATTCAGAACCGAATCAAATTAAATAAAAATATCCTTTTTAACTGAATCAGGATCATAACTGTAACAATACCATCTGGTGTATCGGCCTCAGCCAAATCATGTCGATTATATCAACGGGTCTGGCCTCCACCTCTTAGGCGCCCACTACCCGCCTGTCCTCCACCTCTAACTAACTGTGAACGTGGAGTATTAACTGGAATAAAGCTCGTAGCTTGAGTGCTCTGATTAAATCCACCCCTCCCAAGTATGGATAATCTCTCATGATGTGCCTAGTATCACCACACTCATAACAACCCCTCTGAGGTCACGGTTGCTCGTACTGAATCTGTGCCGGATAACTGGAATATCACTGTAAGAATCTCGTGTCGGTGATGCATCGTAAGACCTTACTGACTCACTCCGATTAATATGATGTGCGAACTGAGTTGGCCGACTGCTCGAGACTCCGCTATAATGGGTCCTAGCTGGAGAGTAAAATCCAATGAATCCTCCAGATCTTCGAGACCTTTTGGCCTCCTTAGACTCCCTTTTCTCGCCTAAAACACTCTCAATCTTTCTCGCAATCTCCAGTACTTGTTGAAATGGAGTATCAGTTTGCAATTCTCGAGCCATGCATATTTTAATATCATATTCGAGCCCCTTAATGAATCTGCAGACCCGCTCTCTGATTGTAGGAACTAAGATAGGTGCATGACGGGCTAACTCACTGAACCTGATAGCATATTCTGACACTGTCATAGTGCCCTGACGTAACCGTTCAAACTCTGTGTGCCACACATCTCGGAGAATCGGGGGAACAAATTCTTTCAAGAACATTTCCAAAAATTGAGCCCAAGTTGGTGGTGTGGCATCGGCTGGTCTACCTTCTTCGTAGATTTGCCTCCACCTATACGCTGCGCCTAACAGTTGAAATGTAGTAAAGGCAACTCCCCTCACCTCCAGAATACCCATGGTGCGGAGAATACGGTGACAATTTTCTAGAAATTCTTGGGCATCCTGTGTATCTGTACCACTGAAAGTTGGTGCATCATATTTCTTAAACCTTTCAAGTTGATGCCACGGGCCTGACCTCAGGCCGAACCGGAATAACAGGTTGTACCGGTATTATACCCGAAATCTGACCAACGTGAACTTGTTGCTCTGGAGTTGTGGTAGGAGTCTGAGCTACTCCCCCAATCTGTGAAATATTCGGTGCAACAGAATTTAATCCCGTCTGAGTTAATGTACCAAACATACTTAGGAACTGTGCTAAAGTCTCCTGAAGTCCGGGGGTAACAATAGGTGCTTTTGGTACCTGTCCCCTAACTGGAGCTACTAATGGCTCCTCAATTGTTGCTCTGATAGGTGCTCCAGTTGCAGCACCTGCCCTTCCTTGACCTCTACCTCGGCCTCTAACTCAGCCCCGACCTCTTTCATCCCTAGCAGTATATGCAGATGCCTGTTAAGCTAACTTGATAGCATGTGTCCTCACCATCTGTGAGAGAATAGAGATACAAGGGCACGAATTCCGAATTCAACAAATTCCGCACGATAGGAATGAAAGAAATGGAAATTTTCTAATAATTCTTCAGCCTCTCGAAGATAAGTACAGACATCTCCGTACCGATCCGCAAGACTCTACTAGACTCGTTCGTGACTCGTAGAACCTATGAACCTAGAGCTCTGATACCAACTTGTTACGACCCAAAATCCCACCACAGGCGTCGCGATGGCACCTAGTCTCTAAGACTAGGTAAGCCGATTTCCATTGTATTTTTGAAATCATCTTCTTTTTTTTAACTAACAGCGAAAATAATTACAATATACAACCTCCCAAAACTGGTAGTACTGAGTCACGAACTCTAACCGAATACATAGAATGATCACGAGGACCGAATATACCATACTGTTTGATTACAAGTTAACAGTACAATGAAATGAAAGGACTCCAAAGAACTGCGACGACCAATCAGCTCTACCTTGAATCCTTATGATCCCGCTTTAACTCTGCTCAAGTCTGTTATCTTCAATACCTAGCTCTGCACAAAAATGTGCAGAAGTGTAGAGTGAGCACACCACAGCGGTGCCCAGTAAGTATCAAGACTAACCTCAATGGAGTAGAGACGAGGTACAATCAAGACACTCACTAGTCTAATACCTTGTGCAAAATAGCAGTATACAATAGTGCTGGAAAATAACTGGCAATGATAACAACAACTCCACCCAGTGATATGCACAGTAAGACAATAAGATCACCATTTAATATCGCTCAACAATTAATTAATAAAATTACACTCAGTTAAATCAAGTTCTTCAATTAAATATCCTTCACATATAATTCTACCAATTAACTCTCTTCCAAATATAATTTTCCTCAAATAATTATCTTTCAAATACAATTCTTTCATATAATACTTTCTAAATAAAAATCCTTCCAAATAAATATTTTGAATATAATTCTTCAATTTAAAAAGTCACCATCTGACACCTCATTTCATAATCATAAAAAAAATACGGGTCTCAGCCCATTTTCATATTTTTCATAAATGCGGGTCTCAACCCATTTTTCATATCTCCACGGCACTTCATGCCCATAATTAAATTATTATATTTCCCTGGCACATCGTGCCCTCATTTCATATCTAACCTATACGGACAACTCACGTGCCAAATATCATTATCATTTAATCACAGCACCTCGTGCCCACATTTCATATCACAACCACAATTCACATGCCAATATTCTCAATGTATATAAGATCCACATGATCAATTTATTTCCAGTAAAGTGAGTTTAAAAGTTTTTAAATAAATTATGAAATCAACAAAGAATTGAATTTATTTTTATAAATCATTTGGGTAAAGAAAATAACTTTGCACTTATATCAAAGCATCAGATAAACTACTGATTTGGTTGTAAAACTATTTAATTTAAAAACATAATAATAATTCCTTTTATTTAAATCAACTCAATCATCAAAAATAAGTAAGAAAACCAGAAATATACTTCTTCAGAGTCTCGGGCTAAAAAGCCAAAGTCTATACAATACAACTAGAAGCACAAAACACATAATAATAAAGTCAACTAGTACACCACGGAAGAAGACAAGAATTTACATATTAAATAAAACCAAATTACCCAAGGCAAGAACATGAATAAAAAAATATAAACAGGGCACTCCCGAGGTACCGCCTCGTAGTCCCAAATCATAAATAAATTCACAATATCTGATTTACTTATATTACCGCGGGAGCCTTCACATTAAATTTTTAAAGAAATCATTTTTCCGAAATAGCATCCCGCGTTTTAGCCACCCTTATCACACCGTATGACTTCTAGTAGTTCCACTACTAGCCACGCGTTTCACGCCACCCTTATCTCACCGCATGACTTCTAGTAGTTCCCCTACTAGCCACGCGTTTCAAGCCACCCTTATCTCACCGCATGCGTTTCGTCACCCTGACCTTATATCACCGCAATGACTTCTAGTAGTTCCCCTACTAGCCACGCGTTTCAAGCCACCCTTATCTCACCGCATGCGTATCAATATAGCAATATTTCACAAATTGCACCTCAAGTGCCCAAATATTACAGCATTTCACAAATTGCACATCAAGTGCTCAAATCTTACAACATATCACAGATTGCACACCAGGTGCTCAAATCTTACAACATATCACAATTGCACATCAGGTGCTCAGATCTTACAACATATCTCAAATTGCACATCGACTGCTAAAATCTTACAACATATCACAGATTGCACATCAAGTGCTCAAATCTTACAACATATCACAAATTGCACATCGAGTGCCCAAATATTACAACTTGCCACAGAAATCAATAATACATTATTTTCTACAATAAGGAGCCCACGACTCGACCATAATGTGCACAAAAATCTTAACAAAATATCAGGAAGCGAACAACTCGACAAAATAATATTTCACATAAAAATCAAGGTGGCAATCATACCAAATCATCATGTGAAAATAATTTTAACAAACAAGGATCTAGGCATAACAAATAGAGGATTTAATAATTGCCAATAATTTCCAATTTGATACATAAGGGCGTATAATAATTTTAATCAATGAAATTTGCACATATAAACCAAGTACGTACTCGTCACCTCGCGTACATGGATTTCAATTACACAAATTGCACATAATACTCAATGCCTGAGGGGTAATTCCCCCACTCGAGGTTAAGCAAGATACTTACCTCGACGAAACTAAGTCAATGTTTTAAATGATCTTCGTGAGTGAAGCCACCTTCGGACGGCTCAAATCTGAAATTCACCCCTTAATAATACTACGATGGTCCACCACACTAAACAAATTTCAATCTACAACAATGCAAAACAATTTCACCAACATTAGTAAACAAGTTTCCAGATTTTTGGTCATTTAGGCATTTTATCAAACACCTAGTAGGCATCAATCTCTACATATCTTAACCATAGAATTAGTTCATCCAACTACTACCATTTACCAATAATTTATCCCACCATCATTCTTAAATAATTCATAACTTCCAACATCACATACATGACCATCCATCCACACCCAACCAACAAAATTTCATCAAATAATCATCTTTCAATCTCTACAATGGTTATGTATTTAAATTGGGAACATATGGCTTCCAATCGCCATACCATAAGTTCTAATACTTAATTGATACTCATATTCCCATAATATATCCATACATGTAAGTCTAAGGGTGTATGATTACCTTTTTGGAAGAAATCTTGCAAAACCCTCCTTTGAGTTCTTGAAGATCTAAGAATTTTATGTGTAGATTTCATCAATACTAGTGTAGAAATGATGGAGAAGAGCTCCAAAATTCGTCCAAATGAAGTGGGGAAAATGAACCCCGAAATTGTATCTATAGGCCCAAATTTTTGGGTTTCGGATGCTGCCCCGGATGCTATGGCAGCACTTCACTGCCAGCCCCTCTTTCGGATGCGGCCCCGGATGCTTCGCATCCGCAGTCTCCTCTGTCAGCCTTTGGTAATTTGGTCATAACTTCTTGTAGAAAAGTCCAAATGACAAATGGTTTGAAGCGTTAGAAACTAGACTTGAAGATCTTTCATTTTATAGGTTGTGCATAACATAACACTTTATATATATGTAGATAATTGCGTTCTAAATTAGGCCTTGTGCCGAAACATAACAAATCGATCTAGAATGACCTCAAATTTTGCACACAAGTCGTAAATGACATAACGAAGATATTCAAATTTCCGGAATCAAAGTCCAAGCCCGATACATCAAGGTCAACTCCCAGTCGATATTTTTCTTAAAATCTTCCATTTTTCAACTTTCGCCAAAATGCATCGAATTCTCTTACGGACTTCCAAATCCAAATTCGGACATACGCCCAAGTCTGAAATCTCCATACGAAGCTATTAACACTATAAAAATCCCATTACGGAGTCGTTTTGCTCAAAAGTCAAACTCCGCTCAACTCTTTTCAACTTAAGGCTTCTAACATGGAATTTATTCTTTCGAACTAATCCTGAAATACTTGAAAATCAAAATCGACGATTCACACATGTCATAATACATCATATGAAGCTATTCAAGACTTCAAATAGTTGGAAGAAGCGTAAATGTTCAAAATAACAAGTCGGTTCATTACAGTGTCTTAATTGTTATTTGACATTTAGCATATTAAATATTAAACTGCCTATTTTCTCCCTGATTTTCATAATAACTTGCTAATTGTCATTGCTTGTTTCATAATTAAATCATAATTATTGTATGCTTGTTGTATTATAATTTTATATTAATTGTTGCATTTATTGGCGAAATTTCTTCCATAAGAATTGGTAAATGAATATATTGGAGGAGTGGGTTGCACGCCTCAACAAAATTGAATTGGTAAATGAATATATTGGAGGATCGGATTGCACAACAGACTTATTAAAAGTCAATATTTGGGGGATCGGATTGCACGACGCAAAACAGACTTATTAAAAGTCAATATTTGGGGGATCGGATTGCACGCCGCAATAGACTTATTTAAAATTCAATATATACTTGGTTAAAACTAATTATAAGAGAGGATTGAAAATGAATAAATTGTAGAAGTGGTTTGCACGCTATAACGGAAATTGGTTGAAATAATAATGGATTATGACTGCTGAGTTGGCTTCAATTATTATAAATGAGTTACCCAATTTATTTCTATCATTTGTTGTTTTTACTAATATTGCGTACAGGTTTATGTAAGTGAACCGCCTTAGCCTCGTCACTACTTCGTCGAGGTTAAGCTCAGCACTTACCAGTACGTGGGGTCGGTTGTACTGATACTACACTATGCACTTCTTGTGCAGATTTCGGATTTGGTCCCAGCGGCGTACCATAGACTTGCTCGGATTTCAGCTACTCAGAGGATACTTGAGGTATAACGGCACGGCGTTCGCAGTTCTGAAGTCCCATTTACTTTACTTTAGATGTGTGTTTGTTTCCAGACAACTTTATTTATTCAGACCTTTATTTGTATTATTCTAGAAGCTCATGCACTTGTGACACCAATTCTGGGATGGTATTTAGACAACGTTATTTTTATGGATTATTCACTACATTTCAGACTTTACTTCCACATTTGTTTCTTTATTATTAATAAATTTTAAAAAAAATTAAAATGGATAATATTATTCTAACGTTGGCTTGTCTAGCAAGTAAAATGTTAGGCATCATCACGGTCCGAAGGTGGGAATTTCGGGTCGTGATACTAGTAGAGGAATATTTTTAATACTACAACATTCACGACTCATTCTAAGCATGAAATTTATCTCTTAATCTCAAATACAAACAATTTAAGTTTCCCAAGTTCAATGCAAGTACCAAATTAAACATATCACAAGATTTGGGCAAAGACGATGCCAATATAGTTGAATCATTCACAAATCAAGTTACCAAAATAATAGAATCATAACCCCACATTCATTCAAAAGTACATATCTAAGTGTGTCTTATGCGTCATGTACAAGTCTTCAAAAGTCTAAAAATATATATATGCTTATGCAGATATGATGTTCATCTAAGCTTCAAAGAGTCTACTTATATGACCATCCTCAAGACTCTTTCGGTACACCACCTATGGTAGTAACAAACTATTGCTTACCATAGAACTTAGTGGCACATAAACTTTAGGCTTGGGGCCATTAAATTCTTCAATTTCTATAATAAAATATATGAAACCTAGAAATATAAATTAAGCTAATGCTACGTGTTAACATGTTAGTTATGTATCAATAAAAGTACAACAAAGAAATTCATAAATAAAAGTTCATCAAATCTTCATAATGAGGATACAATGTTTGTAGAGAATAAATATTTAACCAAGAAGTAGTCAAAATACTAACATTCATAAATACATATAAAAATAAATAAATTATACGAAGAGCAAAGCATGCCGATTTGAAAAACCTAAAAAAAGGAGAAGAAAAAATAACTTAGTAAGACAATAATAGATTTTAATACCTTTTAATCTTGTAGAACCAATTCAATCGAGAAATTAGTGTCTGCGTTGTAACGATCTGGTACTTCCCACAGACGAACAATCCAAACTTTTAACTTCCATTACATTTTCGAAATTGTTATATCCTTGATGAAGTCACCGTGAATAGCCATATTTTGCAGAAGCGGTATGTTACAATCAAAATCCAAAACGATGTTTAGCCACAAATGGTGTAATCATTGTCAAGATCGGTTGGTATCACGGCCAGAATCAAAGTTGATGGGTATCAAGTTTCTATGCCAACCTCTCTTGAGTTTGCAGATGGTTATGAGTATAATGGAAGTGGATGTTGCGGGTTTAATCATGGTTAGATAGTTGGGAGATAATTTTAGGTTTAGCAAAGGAAATTTAAGGAAAGTGGTATCTAAATGTGATGACCCAAAATATCATCTTTAAATTTAATAATTAATTCTATGTTCTAAGATCTCGAAAAATACTATTTATCATTTCTCGACTTGCGTGCGCAGTCCGTAAAATTTTTCGGAAAGTTATTATGTGAAAAATAGATTAAAATGTGAATTAGAACTTTAAAACTCAACTAAGTTGACTATGGTCAACATTTTGAGCAATCGGACTCGGATCAGTATTTTTATAGTTTCGGAAGGTCCGTATCGTGATTTGGGACCTAGGCGTATGTCCGGAATCAAATTCCGAGGTCCCTAGCCCGAGATATGGAATTTTGATGAAAAAGTAAAAGTTTAAGTTCAATTGGTAACCAGATGTTGAATTATGTGCAAACGACCCCAGAATCGAATTTCGATTATTCTAACAGCTCTGTATGGTGATTTTAGACTTAGGAGCGTGATCAGAATTTTATTTGGAAGTCCGTAGTGAAACTAGGCTTGAAATGGCTAAAACAAGAATTTAAGTTTGGAAGTTTGACCGGGAATATGACTTTTTGATACCGGAGCCGGAATCCAATTCTGAAAATTTTCATAGCTCTGTTATGTCATTTATGACTTGTGTGCAAAATTTGAGGTCAATTGGAGTTGATTTGATAGGTTTCGACATCGAATGTAGAAGTTAGAAATTTTAAGTTTCATTAAGCTTGAATGGGAGCATGATTCGTGATTTTAGCGTCGTTTTATGTGATTTGAGGTTTCAAATAAGTTTGCATGATGTTTTAGGACTTGTTGGTATATTTGGTTGAGGTCCCGAGTGCCTCGGGTGAGTTTCAGATGGTTAACGGATCAAAAGTTGGACTTAAAAAGCTGCTGCAATTTTTCCTCTTCGGTTGGACATTCTGGGCTGTGATCGAGCCCAGGTATCGAGCCCAGATATCGAGCCCAGATATCGAGCTAGGGTTGACGAGGCTCAAGCTCGAGCTTGTGTATCGAAGCCACGATCGAGGCCCAGTTCTGAAGGTTGTCTGGGCAATTTTATAAAAAGAAGGCATTCGTCCCATTCGCCATTTTTAACAAATCGGAGCTTGAGCAGAGGCGAGTTTTGGATAGATTTTCAAGGAAAGACATTGGGGTAAGTAATTCTAACTCAGATTTGGTCTATATACACAAATATATCATTGTTTTCACCGTTTAATTAGTGCTTTGAGATTGAAATTTGGGAAATATTTAGAAAGGAATTTTTGAGAATTCGGTATCGATTCGGAGTCGGATTTGAGTGAAACTGGTATGGGTTGACTCGTAATTGAATGGGTTGTCGGATTTCATAACTTTCGCCGGATTTCGAGATGTGGTCCCCACATACAATTTTTTAATTAATTTCGGGATTTTTATTGAAAATGTAGTATTTCCTTATAGAATTGATTCCTATAAATTTTAATGGTTTTATCGAACTATCTTTGGTTAGATTTGAGCCAATCGAAGTTGGATAATTAAGAAAAACGCCTACTAGTGGATTAAATTGGAGCAAGACAAGGTAAGTCTCTTGTCTAATCTTGTGAGGGGAAAATTTCCTCATAGGTGATTAAAAATTAAATAATTGTTGCTAATTGTAGGGGCTACGTACGCACAAGGTGACGAGAGACCGTGCGTAGCTACTATTAATACTAAAGTCCAGGTAGTTTTGGACTCGAAACATGAATTACTTGTGTAAATTATATTTTTTGTTTAATTAATGTTATTTGGTATATATATATATATATATATTGTGAATTGTTAGATAAAAATATTAAAGGATGGAAATCTCATATACTTGATTTTCTGTTTAAGTTAATTAATTGTTAAGAGAAATTGTTCTTCCTCCCGAATTTATCTTATAATAAATATACTCTCATTCCGGAAGTATATAAGAAAATATCCTCCTTTCTTGTGGAGCGGGCCAAACGCCTCGGCAGGATAGATGCATCTATGGATCGTGCTGGACGTCCCTCGGCAGCGTACACGACACTCTGGATCGGGTCGTACGTCATCGGCAGAAATCGTGCTTAATAATAATAATCACACGATACCTTAATACCTTATTTTATCTTGCGAAGCTAATTGATAAATTAGAGAATCCTTGAAATTTAATGAATTATTATGCCTACTTGTTAAGGAATTAATTGTTATTCCTGTAAATGAGATTAATTGATAAATTGAAAATTATTTGAATTGAAGGAATTTAATTAATATATTGAGAATTGTTGCATTTGAAGGAATTTGACCTGAGGCAAGTACTAGTTGGGGACCTATCATCTTACACTCACGTTATCCAGGGGCATAGTGGTGAACTGCCTTTCTGAGTCGTTCTGCATCTACTAGTGTCTCTCCTTGTACTTTTCATTCTGTTTATTTTTATTTCAGACAGTATTAGAAATTTTGTAAAATCTACTAGATGCTCAAACACTTGTGACATCAGGTCTTGGCACACATATTGGTAGAATTTGGTATTTATATTTTTCTTGTATTTAAATTTTATCGATATATGTTTAATTTATTAGTTGGCTTGTCTAGCTATAGTGTTGGGCGCCATCACGGCCTATAGGTGGAACTGGATCATGACAACATGGTATCAGAGCACTAGGTTCACGTAGGTCTCACAAGTTATGAGCAGACCTAATAGAGTCTTGCGGATCGGTACAGAATATTCCATCGTGCAATTAATGTAATACTAAATATTCTTCTTTTATTCTCTCACAGATGGTGAGAACGCGCTCTAATGAGGTTCTAGACCAGGGAAGAGCTACTCCCCCAGTTGCTAGAGGCCGAGGGAGGGCTCCAACCTGTGGTAGAGGGCGAGGACGTCCCAGGATTGTTCCAGTTATGCCACCAGTGGGTCCAGCAGAGAATCCCATTATTGAGGAACAAGGTAAGGTACCTATGGTAGAGCCAGCTCTGGTGGATTTCACATCTGCACCAGGATTTCATGATGTCATGACTCGTATGCTGTGGCTCATGGACAATATGACTCACGCCGGTTTATTTCCGGCAGACCCAGCCACATCTCAGGCAGGCGGGGGAGCACAGACCCCTACCGCGCAGGCTCATAGACAGGCAGATGTTGTATATCAAACCCAAGGTGCACTACCCGTGGGTGGAACCCAGCCAGTGGCAGTAGCTACACCTGAGCCTAGGCCAACTGTAGCCGTCGTTCCTCAGAAACTATTGGACCGATGGAATAGACTAAATCCTTTTGTATTTGGGGGTGAGCGACATGAGGATCCACAGGACTTCATTGATCGTTGCAGGGACAGACTGCACAACATGAGGATATTGGATTCTCATGGGTTTGACTTCACTACTTTTCAGCTATAGGGTATGGCCCGTAGATGGTGGCAGTCTTATGTTCTTGGCAGACCAACAGATTCTCCTCCTATGACTAGGGGCAGGTTCACCCATATATTCCTAGACAGGTATATTCCACCCTCCCAGAGGAAAGAGTTACGATTTCAGTTTGAGCAGCTCCAGCAGGGTCAGATGTCAGTGAACGTTTATGAGGCAAGGTTCTCTGAATTATCTCGCCATGAACTTACGATACTCCCTACTGAGGCGGAGAGAGTGCGGAGGTTTGTAGCTGGTTTACATACTGGTATTCAGGCCACTATGGCTCGAGAGGTTGAGATGGGTACTTCTTATAAGTTAGTTGTGGAGATAGCCCGCAATATTGAGGGTGTACGTCAGCGGAGCCGAGAGAAAATTATGAGAGATAAACGGTTCAAGTACTTTGGAGAGTTCAGAGGTGCTCCGTCTGGGGGTAGAGGTCAGTTCGTGAGAGGGCAGTCCAGCAGGCCCCCATATCCAGCACCACCACCTCCTCGAGGTGCTCCAGTATGGCCTTATTCCAGTGCTATACCAGAGAGTTCTAATCGCCTGCCAGCTATTCAGGGTTCTTCCCGTGGGTATTCAGTTCCCCAGGTCCAGACCTCTAGTCAATGGCTTATTGCACCGCAGATTTGTTGTGAGTGTGGGGATCCTAGTCAAATACGGAGATTTTGCCCAGGCTTCGGGGAAAACTAGTGCAACAGGGTCAACAGCCTATGATTACCGGACCAGTTGCTCCACCGATCGTCCGACCACCTAGAGGTGGAGGACAAGTGGGTAGAGGTCGTCCTAGAGGTGGAGGTCATCCAGGTGGAGGTCAGCCAATTGGCGTTCCAGCTCGGTTCTATGTTTTTCCGGCCAAACTAGATGCAGAGGCCTCATATGCCGTGATTACAGGTATTATTTCTGTTTGCAGCAAAGATGCCTCGGTATTATTCGATCCAGGATCTACGTATTCATATGTGTCATCTTTATTTGCTCCATTCCTTGGTGTTTCTTGTGAGTCCTTGAGTACTCATGTTTATGTGTCCACTCTTGTGGGCAATTTTGTTGTTGTGAACCGGACTACCGGTCCTGTATTATTACATTATGTAGTTATGAAACTAGAGCAGATCTCCTATTGCTTGAGATGACTAATTTTGAAATTATTTTGGGCATGGACTGGTTATATCCATATCATGTTATTCTAGATTTCCATGCCAAGACTATTACCTTGGCTATTCCAGCATTGCCTAAGCTAAAGTGGAAGGGTTTGTCTGTTAGTTCATTTAATCGAGTTATTTCTTTTATAAAGGCTCAACACATGGTTGAGAAGGGTTGTTTGGCTTATCTAGCCTATGTTTGAGATACTACTGTAGAGACTCCGGCTATTGATTCAGTGCTTGTAGTTCAGGAGTTCTCTGATGTATTTCCTTCATATCTTCCTGGTATGCCACATGATCATGATATTGATTTTTGTATTGACTTGGCTCCAGATACCCAGCCTATATCTATCCCACTGTATCGCATGGCTCCGAAAGAATTGAAAGAACAACTTGAAGATTTACTAGCCAAAGGGTTCGTCAGACCAAGTGTATCGTCGTGCACCGGTATTATTTGTGAAAAAGAAGGATGGAACAATGCGGATGTGTATTGATTATCGCCAATTGAACCAAGTCACTATTAAGAACAAGTACCTGTTGCCGCGTATTGATGATCTATTTGACCTGTTGCAGGGTGCTAGGGTGTTCTCTAAGATCGACTTGAGGTCGGGGTACCATCAGTTGAAGATTCGGGATTCAGATTGAAGATTCGGGATTCGGATATTTCGAAGACTGTTTTTCGGACTAGATATGGTCATTGTGAGTTTCTCGTGATGTCCTTCGGTTTAACTAAGGCCCCGGCAGCGTTTATGGATTTGATGAACAGGGTATTCAGGCCATATATTGATTCGTTTGTCATCATCTTCATTGATGACATCTTGATCTACTCGCACAGTAAGGAGGAGCAGGAGCAGGAGCATATGAGAGTAGTGCTTCAGACATTGCGGGAAAAAAAGTTATATGCTAAGTTCTCTAAATGTGAGTTATGGCGTGAGTCTGTAGCATTTTTGGGACATATTGTATCGGGCGAGGGTATTAAAGTTGATCCCAAAAAGATTGAGGTAGTTCAGAATTGGCATCATCCCACTTCGGCGAATGAGATCAGGAGTTTTCTAGGTTTGGCATGTTATTATCGTCGATTCGTGGAAGGTTTTTCATCTATTGCAGCACCTTTGACCAAATTAACCTAGAAGGGTGCTCTGTTCTGATGGTCCGATGATTCTGAGGTGAGCTTTCAGAAGCTCAATAAATCATTGACTACAGCACCAGTGTTATTGTTGCCTTCTAGTTCGGGGATGTATACAGTGTATTGTGATGCTTCACGCGTCGGCTTGGGTTGTGTATTGATGGAGGAAGAGCAAGTTATTACATATACTTCACGACAGCTGAAGCCCCACGAAAAGAACTATCTGGTACATGATTTGGATTTAGCTACGATTGTTCATACTCTTAAGATTTGGAGGCATTATCTTTATGGGGTGTCTTGTGAAGTTTACACTGATCATCGCAGTTTGCAGCATTTGTTCAAGTAGAGGGACCTAAATTTGAGGCAACGCAGATGGCTGGAATTACTAAAATATTATGATATTACTATCCTGTATCATCCGGGCAAAGCAAAAGTGGTTGCAGATGCCTTGAGCAGAAAGGCGGAGAGTATGGGTAGTTTGGCTTTCATTTCAGCAGAGGAAAGGCCATTAGCCTCGGATATTTAGTCCTTGGCTAACAGACTTGTGAGGCTGGATATTTCAGCGCCCAGCCGAGTTCTTGCATGTGTTGTAGCTCAGTCTTCACTATTTGAACAGATCAAGGCTCGACAGTATGATGATCCACACTTGATGGTTCTTTGAGAAACGGTACTACGAGGTGGTTCCAAGGAAGTTACTACTAGAGCGGATGGTGTTCTGCGACTCCAGGATCATCTATGTGCTCCTAATGTGGATGGACTGAGGAAAAATATCCTTGAGGAGGCACACAGTTCTCGGTATTCTATTCATCCAGGTGCTACAAAGATGTATCGTGATTTAAGGCAACATTACTGGTGGAGACGAATGAAAAAGGACATTGTTGAGCATGTAGCTAGGTGTCTAAATTGTCAGCAAGTTCAATATGAGCACCAGAGGCCAAGTGGACTACTTCAGCAGATGACTATATCGGAGTGGAAATGGGAACACATCACTATGGACTTTGTAGTTGGATTGCCGCGGACCTTGCGGAAGTTTGATGCAGTTTGGGTCATTGTCGACAGGTTGACCAAGTCAGCACATTTCATTCCAGTTGTGACTACGTATACTTCAGAGAGGTTGGCCCAAATTTATATTCAGGAGATAGTTCGGTTACACGGTGTGCTAATTTCTATCATATCAGATAGAGGTCCTCAGTTTACTTCACATTTCTGGAGAGCAGTACAAAGTGAGTTGGGGACCCGTGTAGAGAGCTCAGCACAACTTTTCATATGCAGACCGACGGGCAGTCAGAGCGGACAATTCAGATTTTGGAGTATATGCTCAGGGCATATGTGATTGACTTTGGAGGTCAGTGGGATCGTTTCTTGCCTTTGGCCGAGTTTGCTTATAACAACAGTTACCAAACAGCATAGAGATGGCTCCATTTGAGGCTTTGTATGGTCGACGATGTCGTTCGCCCATCGGGTGGTTTGAGCCCGGTGAGTCTAAGTTATATGGTACTGATTTGGTGAAAGATGCCTTGGAAAAGGTAAAGTTGATTTAGGAGCGACTTCGTACAGCACAATCCAGACATAAGAGTTACGTAGACCAGAAAGCGCGCGATTTATCCTTTATGATGGGTGAAAAAGTTCTCTTGAAAGTTTCGTCGATGAAGGGAATCATGAGATTTGGGAAAAAGAGAAAATTAAGCCCAAGGTTTATAGTCCCATTTGAAGTGTTGAGACGAGTTGGGGAGGTTGCTTATGAGCTTGCATTGCCTCCCAGCCTATCGGGAGTTCATCCAGTTTTCCATGTATTTATGCTCTGTAAGTATCATGCCGACCTATCACATGTGTTAGACTTCAGCACAGTTCAGCTAGATAATAGCTTAGGTTATGAAGAGGAGCCAGTTGCCATTGTTGATAAACTGGTTCAACAGTTGAGGTCCAAGAGTCTGCAGTAAAAGTCTAGTAGAGGGGCTAATCAGTCGAGGAAGCGAATTGGGAGGCTAAGGAAAACAGGCGGAGCAGATATCCACACTTATTCAACACTTCAGGTATAATTCTAAACTCGTTCGAGGACGAACGTTTGTTTTAGAGGTGGAGAATGTGATGACCCAAAATGTCATCTTTAAATTTAATAATTAATTTTGTGTTCTAAGACCTCAAAAAATACTATTTATCATTCCTCGACTTGTGTGCGCAGTCCGTAAAATTTTTCGAAAAGCTTTTATGTGAAAAATGGATTAAAATGTGAATTAGAGCTTTAAAACTCAACTGAGTTGACTTTGGTCAATATTTTGAGAAAACAGACTCGGGTTAGTATTTTTACAGTTTCGGTAGGTCTGTATCGTGATTTGGAACCTGGGCGTATGCCCGGAATCAAATTCCGAGGTCCCTAGCCCGAGATATGGACTTTTGATGAAAAATTAAAAGTTTAAGTTCAAATAGTAACCGAATGTCGAATTATGTGCAAATTACATCGGAATATAATTTGATGATTCCAACAGCTCCGTATGGTTATTTTGGACTTAGGAGCGTGATCACAAATTTATTTGGAAGTCCGTAGTGAAACTAGGCTTGAAATGGCTAAAACAAGAATTTAAGTTTGGAAATTTGACCGGCGAGTTGACTTTTTGATACCGGAGTCGGAATCCAGCTTCGAAAATTTTCATAGCTCTGTTATGTCATTTATGACTTGTGTGCAAAATTTGAGGTCAATCGGAGTTGATTTGATAGTTTCGACATCGAATGTAGAAGTTGAAAATTTTAAATTTCATTAAGCTTGAATGGGAGCATGATTCATGATTTTAGCATCGTTTTATGTGATTTGAGGTTTCAAATAAGTTCGTATGATATTTTAGAACTTGTTGGTATATTTGGTTGAGGTCCCGAGGGCTGGGTGAGTTTCAGATGGTTAACGGATCAAAAGTTGGACTTAAAAGGTTGTTGCAATTTTTCCTCTTTTATTGGACATTCTGGGTTGTGATCGAGCCCAGGTATCGAGCCCAGATACCGAGCCCAGGTATCAAGCCAGGGTTGACGAGGCTCAGGCTCGAGCTTGTGTATCAAAGTCATGATCGAAGGTCCAACTCGAGAGCTATGATCGAAGGTCTAGCTCGAGGGCCATGATCGAAGGCAATGCTCGAGGCCAGCATCAAGACCCAAGATCCAGGGTCACAATCGAAGGCTCAGGCTCGATGCCATGATTAAGGCTATGATTAAAGGACCAGGCTCGATGCCATAATCAAGGCCATGACTGAGGTACAGGCTTGAGCTTGTGATCGAAGCCACGATCGACGCCCTGTTCTGAAGGCTGTCTGGGCAGTTTTACAAAAAGAGGGCATTCGTCTCATTCGTCATTTTTAACAGATTGAAGCTTGAGAAGAGGCGATTTTTGGATAGATTTTCAAGGAAAGACATTTGGGTAAGTGATTATAACTCGGATTTGGTCTATATACACAAATATATCATTGTTTTCACCGTTTAGTTAGTGCTTTGAGATTGAAATTTGGGAAATTTTTAGAAACGAATTTTTGGGATTTCGGTATCGATTCGGAGTCCGATTTGAGTGAAACTGGTATGGTTGGATTCGTAATTTAATTGGTTGTCGGATTTCGTGACTTTCACCGAATTCCGAGATGTGGATCCCACGGACGAATTTTTAATTAATTTCGGAATTTTTATTGAAAATGTAGTATTTCTTATAGAATTGATTCCTATAAATTTTAGTGATTTTATCGAATTATTTTTGGTTAGATTCAAGCCAATCGAAGTTGGATAATCGAGGAAAAAGCCTATTAGTGGATTAAATTGAAGCAAGACGAGGTAAGTCTCCTGTCTAATCTTGTGAGGGAGAAATTTCCTCATAGGTGATTAAACATTAAATAATTGTTGCTAATTGTGGGGATACGTACGCACGAGGTGACGAAAGTCCGTGCGTAGCTACTATTAATGCTAAAGTCTGGATAGTTTAGGACTCGAAGCTTGAATTACTTGTGTAAATTGTATTCTTTGTTTAATTAATATTATTTGGTATATATATTGTGAATTGTTAGATAAAAATATTAAAGGATGAAAATCTCATATACTTGATTTTCTGTTTAAGTTATTTAATTGCTAAGAAAAATTATTCTTCCTCCCGAATTTATCTTATAATAAATATACTCTCATTCCGGAGGTACATAAGAAAATATCCTCCTTTCTTGTAGAGCGGGCCGAACGCCTCGACAGGATAGATGCATCTATGGATCGTGCCGCACGCCCCTCGGCAGTGTACACGACACTCTGGATCGGGTCGTACGTCCTTGGCATAAATCGTGATTAGTAATAATAATCACACGATACCTTAATAGCTTATTTCAGCTTGCGAAGCTAATTGATAAATTGGAGAATCCTTGGAATTTAATGAATTATTATGCATGCTTGTTAAGGAATTAATTGTTATTTCTGTAAATGAGATTAATTGATAAATTAGAAATTATTTGAATTGAAGGAATCTAATTAATATATTGAGAATTGTTGCATTTGAAGGAATTTGATTATTTCTGTTGGTTAAATAAATTATTGTAAATTCTGTGAATCGTACTGATTTAGATATTCTAGTTGTATTTCAATTATTATTATTGACCCATAGTGAGTGTCAAAGTCGGTCATCTCGTATCTACCACTTCGAGATTAGGCTTGATACTTACTGGGTACACGTTGCTTACGTACTCATACTACACTTGCTGCACTTTTTGTGCAGGACTTGAGGCAAGTACTAGTGGGGGACCTATTATCTTACACTCACGTTATCCAGGAGCGTAGTGGTGAGCTGCCTTTCTGAGCCGTTCTGCAGCTACTAGTGTCTCTCCTTGTACTTTTCATTCTGTCTATTTTTATTTCAGACAGTATTAGAAGTTTTGTATAATCTACTAGATGCTCATACACTTGTGACACCAGGTCTTGGCACACACATTGGTAGAAGTTGGTATTTATATTTTTCTTGGATTTAAATTTTATCGATATATGTTTAATTTATTAGTTGGCTTGCCGAACTATAGTGTTGGGCGACATCACGACCTATAGGTGGAAATGGGTCGTGACACTAAATATACAATTTTAAAAATCATAATCTAAAATTAATTTTCTTTTTTAGAGAGAATAAACATGTCCTTTAATGGTGCCATGTAAAATCAGTTATTTTTCAAAAACAAATTAAAAATTCTGAAATTTTGAATTCCGAAAAAAATAAGTGTGCTATAACGTTTTTAAATAAAATTGAAACTCCAACAAAGTTGGAGAATTGTCCAAAAAAATTACATTTGTCAATTTAATATTATGCCACTTGTCATCATAACATTTCATTGCCTCTCCTATTATATATAAGTAGATTATTATTATTATTATTATTATTGTTATTATTATTATTATTATTATTATTATTGTTATTATTGCTTACAGGTTAATGTAAGTGACCTGCCTTAACCTCGTCACTACTTCGTCGAGGTTAGGCTCGACACTTACATAGTACATGGGGTTGGTTGTACTCATACTACACTCTGCACTTCTTGTGGAGATACCGAAGTTGGTCCCATTGGCGTACTGTATATTTGCTTGGATTCAGCTATCAAAGGAGACTTGAGGTATAGTTACACAGCGTTCGCAGCTCTAAAGTCCCCTACTACTTTATCTTAGTTGTGTGCTTCCTTTCAGACAACTTTATTTTTATTCAGACTCTTGTTTGTATTATTCTAGAAGTGTGTGCCCTTGTAACTCCAGTTCTGGGATGATATTTAGACATCATTATTATTTTGGTTTGTTTATTTAAACTCAGATATTATTCCAGTTGTTGGTTTCATTACTATTTAATTAAGATGAATTGTTAAAAATGGTTAAATTATTCTAACGTTGGCTTGCCTAGCAAGTAAAATGTTAGGCGCCATCACGGTCCCGAAGGTAAAAATTTCGGGTCGTGTCAAAAGGCATATTATGTCTATTAACGTTCTTCCACTACTTAAATGCAGTGGAACGCCAATTCCGACGTGTGGGTTTTGATGTTCTTGAACATCTAGTTATTTATTTACCGAGTTCCTGTAAAACTAGTTTACTTCTAGGAATATGGTTTATTAAGCAGTCCTTATCTAGAAAACTGCATTTGTTTTAACAATGGTATTTTTTTTAGGACAATAAAATAAACCTCCATTCATTTTCTTGGATATTCAATAAATATGCACCTATCCATTCTTAGTTCCAACTTATATATTCGCTCTCCATTTCAGCATATGTGCTGGACAATCCTATATCTGAACATGTCGCAGACTGAGCTTACATTCAGTCCACAGTTCTATAGATGTCACAGGTACTAACTTAGAAGGAACTAAATTCAGAATGTAATTTTCAGTTTCTAGGAAATATTCCTAAAACAAACAAGGAAAATCTGAATAATACTTCATTAATCAATCCATGTCCAAAAGAGACTTATTTCTTGTTTCTACCGCACCACTCTATTATGGAGTTTCCGGTGTAGATAATTGAGATGTAATCCCTTATTCTGATAAGTAACAAAAGAACTCTTTAGAGAGATGTTCGTCACTACAATCAAATTGCAGTAACTTAATATATTTCCTTGGTGCTTCTCCATTTCAAGTCTTAAGAACCTTGAATTACTCAATCATTAAGTCTTACGGTGCATCAAATAAATATATTAATATTTTGAGAAATCATTTATGAACGTCACAAAAATACTCAAAACTATCTTTTACCAGTATGTTCATTTGATAATACAAATCAGAAGGGATTCATTCTAGCTTATCACCAGCGTTATTTCAAAAGGTAAATATCCTTTACTCAAATTTCCTTCCAAACACGATCCACAAGTTGGTAGTGCCTCTACTTTCAATGAACCTTAATTTCCATCCTTGACCAACTTGAAATCCTATTCAGATTAATATGACTTAGACTGAAGTGCACAGATAATATTTACTCAATTTTGAAGAATATTTTCTCTTATGAGGTAGACTAATATTCTTCTGTTCAGGAGAGACATTAATTAACAATAACAAGGTCATGAATTCATGTACCATAAGAGAAAATATTTATCAAGATCAATAACACAAAAGTTATTCGAAATATAAACCAAATATTCATCTCTTATTTTACCTAGAAAACGAAATTAAATTAATGTCTTATCACATATATAAGTCAAAATACTGAATAAACCAAAAGTTGCATGAAGTCATTGTGGAATTTAGATATAAAAATAAATAGATCATAATAAGTCAAAATAATGAAGAATAAAAATTAAGACGGCATATATATATATCGCGCCCCGTTTTTCTCACGAAAAGCGGGCTTCGACACATTGACAACTCCTTTCACCTAACGATTTTTAAGGTGCGTTAGGGCACCTATTATGCAGATAACTCTATTTGACTAGGTGTTAGGACCTCCTCGAGGTCCACAACTGTGGATCCCGACCGAACTTAAGATTATGTGGATTATGATTAAGCTAGGTGATCAAATAAATAAAGGAAATTCAGAAGTCAAAAAACTTTATTACAACATGATTAATACAAATCTTAGTACGAATATAGGGATACCACTATTTAGATCTAATAACAACATATAAAGAAGAGGGGGGTCTTAAGTTTTTAGCCTAAAGTATCACCCCGTGCAACATAAATAATACTTCGTAACTCCCTTAAGATGGGGTGTTACTCATATTATTCAGCGGGCACAGACTATCATCTCCTGCTACCCGATTACTATGTTAAAGTTATTACCTAAAAGCGTTCTAATTCAATTATAGGTTGTACTTTATGCGTGCATTACCCGTCCCATACCTATGGTCCAGGAGGTATTGGACCTTTACTTTGGATGGTTCTAGACCTCACTTAGGATGCTCAGAAATATCAAAACTAGACGACATACAAAAAACACATTGGACTTCAAGTACGGCAGTCAAGGCTCAAGTTTGCCTCCACACTTAAGTAACAAATGCATGCAAGACAAACTGTATGTTAAGTAGTTCAGAATTAAGAACTTAAATCCCTATAGACATGATTGCTATGTGACAAGGCATTAAGGCATGCAAGCAGTTTCAGAAACCAAGCGTTGCCCATAGACAGGATTGTACAGTTATCGCATATTGATTGTTGAAATCGTAGATTTCCAGTTATTAACCCTGTAGATGTTGCGTCTAAGTGATTTACATAGTAAAGACAATGGAATCTATAGGGACAAATCCAGAATTACTCACGCTTTTGATAGTGGTCTAAGTGAACAATAAACAATGTTGAGAGGGGAATCATTAACAGTTATTAAGGCGAATTGTGGTATCCTATAGGCAGGATCTTTAACAATTGACGCTTGGAACTTATTTTACTGTTATACTTAGTCCTATAGGCATGGTACCTAGTGATCAGTGCGATACAGTAGCAAATAAAATGATCCAAATCCTATAGGTGTGATTTCTAGTATATATGCTACAGCAGTGCAAATTAAAGGAAAGTTCAACGATATTTATTTCCTATGGGCATGTTATCTAATAACATGTAGCAGCAAGGATAATTGAAGCCTTTAAGATCATGATTTACTAGTAGACAAGTAGTGTGAGTGTGTGCTTCTCCTAATGGCATGATTTCTATAGTGTACATAGAGAGTGAACGACACATATAGCAAACACATTATTAAGTCCTATAGGCATGTTATCTACCCATCGCATGTAAATATTAAAATCTACCCCATTCCCTTTTACTAACAACCCCAATTGTTTATACAAAGATTATTGCAGGCCCAATAATGAGTAAAAGTAATAGTGTTACATAACATTGATAAGAGGCCCACATCAGGACTAATAAATACCCAGAATTGCATGGGCCTTCAATAGCTCTTACACAGCATACACATGCCTTCAACAAAGAGCCACATTCAATACACGACTCAGGGATCCATAGAGGAGCCCAGAACCAGTTTACGCAACCATGGCACCAAGTGTTGCACCATTTAAATCAGCCAATTCAAGTACACAACACATAACAGGGGGAAGTAGAGTAAATAGGAATAGTTTGAGATTGAGGGAGTGACTAAGGAATAAGCCCTAGTGTGTCGGAGTTCACAAGGGTCTCAATTGGACCTCGAGAAGTGCTCACACTAGGGAGGCCAATAATAGAACCTAGGTAGCCTTGGCTTTCAGCCGGCTAAGAATGAAGAGTTCAGAATAGTATAAGTTGCCAGTGAGGAAAATGGACAGAAGTTAGGAGATACATTCATATCCTAAAGTAGACATAGCCAAATTGAGCATATAGAGTAATTAATCAAATAGGTCAGTAGGCTCAGTAAGACAACAAAGCACCACATAGATAGCCTCATATTGAAAGAAATTGGGGAAGAAATAGGCTTGCAAGATATACGTATATTATCATTCATGACATTAAACCAATTGAGACCTACGAGGTTAGGATTAAGCTAAGCATGCATCTTAGGGTCATGCTAATAAGTATTTAGACATTGTGATAAACACTGGAAGAGACAGGATATCAAATGAACAAAAGATAGACTGGAAACATATTAGCATGTAAGCAAGATCATAGTCGATAGAAAATGGTTTTAATACAAATTGCAACACATTGTACATGCAAGACACACATTGCAGAGATTTAGGACAGTGTGTGATAGCAAACACATATAAGTATTCTGGGATTAATATAATAGACTAACCTAATAGAGAAGATCTAAGTTATGTCATAAAGCAAAATAGTTCAAACAGGGTAGAGAGATCAAGTTGAGATGACTGTCAAGATCTTAGTCAATCACTAATCATGCTGAGTGACAAAAGAGCAAGTAAACATGTCACAATTACCACAGGAAGTTCTAACACAAGTATGAAGCATTCATTATAGAGATTAAGGACAAAGCAAGTAAGCATGTATTAGAGAACATCCAGACACACATACACTTAAGAGGATCAGATTATCCAAGTCAGACTTAGGCATACTCAGAACTAGTAGCATTAGGAAGAAGTTAGATGCTAAAAGACTTAAAACAAAGCAGAATTAACAAAATCATGCACAAAAGTAATCTAGAAAAAAATATTAAGCCAGGAATTTCAGAGGCGAGAACACATGCAAATCAAATGCAAATAGGGATGAAATTGCAAGAGCCAAGTAGCTTACCAGTTAACGGACAACAATAAAGAACAAAAGATCGACAATAACCTAGAAACCTCGATGCGTCAAAGCTCCCAAGAGCTTCGATGAACTCAGGGCAATGCTCGCACCAAGAACAGGTAACAAAATGCTAATGGCATTGACTTTCAACCGGCAGTACAGAATACCAAGCAAGAGAGTAGCAAAAGAAATCAAATTTTAGTAAGAATCGATTCTTTTTCCATTCCCCCTCAGAAGGAAAAATGAGGGGGTTTATATAGCAGTCAAAAATTAAGCAAACACATAAGGAAACAGAGTAAATTAAGCAATAAATAATAAAAGACAACATGCAAATCAATTTGAAATCGATTTAAGAGAGAAATCCGGTAAACCGTAGTTTTTTAGGGAAAGTGTAAATCAGCAGAAATCCAAACAAAATTGGACTCACACAGTGTAGAATCAAATGTGTGTAGATGAAATACGGTCCAGATTCAAGAAATAGGACTCATTCGGATAGAATAGGAGAGGTAGTACTTGCCATGTTTAGGCAAGTACTAGGTGATACGATGAAGAATCAACCAGTAGCGGAAACACACAAATATGGTAAGTAAATAAGAGGAAATTCTCATTGTAGTCGGGATTAGGAGAAAATTTGGGGAAGGCGGCGATTAGGGGTTTTGGTGGGGGAGGAGAGTTTGAGGGCGGCTAGACAGAGACAATGGTCTCTAGGATTTAGGGATTGGGCTATAAGAGAAGAGGGATTGAGGGTTGTGAGCCGTTGATCATTCTTGATCAACGACTGTGGCTTAAGGGGGTCTGGGTCGGTTTTGGACTGGGCAGGGTTGCCTGGGATTGGGCTTAAGGTTTTGGGCCATGGATTTTGGTTTGTCTAGTCCAAGAATAACTCAAAATTGGGCCACCTCTTTTAAACACGTATAATTTAGCAAAATAATTTATAAAAATAATTAGTGAATGAGTGAAATATTTTTTATGCACTAAAATGATTAAAAATAATGATTTAACATTATAAAAATATAAAATGCTATTTTTGACACAAATAGTATAAATAATGAGCATTTGTATATGAATATAGGCCATTATTGCAAAATTAAATAAATAGCTTAAAAATGCTAATGTAATTATATGGGATGAGATAAAATGTTTGAAATATATATTATAGGTGCAAAATAATTACTTTAGGTAACAAAGTCATTACAAAATAATTTAAAAGGATAATTACTAGATATTTACATATAATTTAAATACAGAAAAATTAATTTAAAGCTCTAAAAATTATGGAAAATTATAGAAAATGATTGTATAGGTTTGTAATAATGATGCAAAAATGCTATTTTGAAAGTATATATATATTTTTTGAAAAATATGAGGGCAAAATTGGGTATCAACAATATATATATATATATATATATATATATATATATATATACATGCATCTCGAATAATAAATTTCGGTATGAAAAGAATTATTCATGCAAAGTATATTATATAATGCAAGAATTATACAATCCAAAAATAAATAGAACCAGCTCAGATGGATAGTATATTGTTATTTTCATTCAATTATATATAACCATTTAATACGAAAATTTTAAACACACTACTCATATATGTATTCATACACCTTGAATAGAAAATTTTGATTGGAACAGAACTACTCATGCAACATATATATGTAATGCCAGATTATTCACTCCAATAAATTATAAAAGATCCAACTCGGATGGAGAGTATACTGTTAATTTAAGTCAAGTGAACATCATAATTAATAGCTCTAGTTCCATTGATCCAACATGTATACTCAGGTGGAGAGTAAGTACATGATATCAATTACTAGTATTTCACCTAGTGAGCTTACAATAAATTTATCCGATATGGAGGAAGACCTAAACTCAACACGTAAATTTATCACTAACTTGAAATAAATAGTGGAAGAACATAAGAATATATTCTTATCACCACTTAATCATGATTGCATTTTAATTACAAAATTGATTCAACCTTTAAACTCAGATAGGGAGTCAATATAGGTTATCAATAACTAGTAATTATACCCAGTGAGTTCATAATAATTTCATCCGATATGGAGGAAGAACTAAAGTCGACGCGTAAATTTATTATCTCACTATAAATAGTTAGTGGAGACCATAGGCGTTAATTCCTATCACCACTTGTGTAACGACCCGGCCGGTAGTTTTGAGAGTATTAGCCCTGAACCCCAAATTATTGCTCTCTATTTTATTTTTTTGGTTACGTAACTTGTCGGGGTGCTTGGTATCAGATTCGGGAGAGTTTCAGAGTGGAATGGGACCCATATTCCTTAAATTGGGAGTTTAAGTTCTAGGAATTGACCGTAGTTTGAATTGTGTGAAGACGACTGCGGAATGGAGTTGCAATAGTTCCAATAGATCCGTAGGGTTATTTTTGTCTTATGAGCGTGTCCAGATGTTCATTTGGAGGTCCGTAGGTCATTTTGGTGTCAATTGGCGAAAGTTGGAAAATTGGATGATTTTTGGGAAGTTTGATCAGGGATGGACTTTTTGATATTAGGGTCGGATTCTGATTACGGAAGTTGTAGTAGGTCCGTAATGTCAATTATGACTTGTGTGCAAATATTGAGGTCAATCGGTCTTGATTTGATAGGTTTCGGCGTAGGATGTAGAAGTTAGGAGTTCTAAAGTTGATTAAGCTTGAATTGGGGTGTGATTCATAATTTTAGCATTGTTTGATGTGATTTGAAGGCTCGACTAAGTTTGTATTGTGTTTTAGGACTTGTTTGTAGGTTTGGTTGAGGTCCTGTGGGCCTCGGGGTAGTTTCGCATGGTTAACGGATCAAGTTGAAGCTTAAAGAATGGCTGAAGTGCACCAGTTCTGGTGCAACCGCACCTGCACAAGTTTGACCGTAGGTGAGGGCCCACAGAAGTGTGAGGCCAAGAGCAGAAGCAAAACTGAAGAGGGCAGTCAGTGGTCGCAGATGTGACGCAAAGGCCACAGAAGCGGAGAGTGAGGGAACTAAGATGGCCAAGGTTTCCGCAGAAGCGGACGAGTGGGTGCAGAAGAGCCTCCACAGATGCAGATGGATATGCGCATGTGCAATATCTGGGAGTTTAACTGAGCTCCGTAGAAGTGGAGATTTCACAGCAAAAGTGGTACCACAGAAGCGGATTTTGGACCGCAAAAGCGGAAGTGCTCGGCAAAATGGTTTAAAATCGAGGGTTTGCTATTTTCTTTATATTTTGAGATATAAAGCTCAGATTGAAGCAAAATTTCGAGAGTTTTTCAGAGGAATCATTTAGGTAAGGATTCTTGACTTGTTTTTGATTAATATCCAACAGATATCATTTATTCTTTATTTAATTAAGGATTTGGGTTGAGAAATTTGTGAAAAAAGGTGGAAAATCCTTAGGCCGAATTTCGAGGTCTTGATCGAGAATTTTGTATCGGATTTGAATACTTTTGGTATGGGTGAAATCGCTATCGAATGGGTGTTCGTATTTTGTGACTTGTATCCGATTTCGAGACATGGTCCCGTATCGACTTTTTGGGGCCATTTTCTAATTCTTTATAAAGGTCGTAATTTCATTATTTAGATTTGTTTCTTATAGTTATATTTATAGTATGGAAAAGGTCCAAATTTTCCCTTATAGTATGGTATATAGTTCATATTTGTTCTCCGTTATACTTTTCGTCTAAATCCACCCCTACCGTTAACAAAGTTTATAAAATTGCCCATGCCCTAACGGATCTCCACTGTGGCAGCCAACCCCTATATTAATTTGTCCACATTAGCAGCCAAGTCAACACCTAATATCTTGTTTATGGCCTTTACTAAATTAGAAAATTAAAAAAGCAATTCTTCTACATTTAACCTAGTTTTGTTTTATAACCCTCTCTGCATCCCTCCTTTAGAAGTTGCTGACGCCGGAAACTAGATTCATCATGCCACCATTTTTAATCAAAACTCTTAACAATTGATTCTTCTATTTCTGATGTATTAATACATTTTTACCATTCTTACTAAAGTCAATGGAGATTTACCGAGCATCATTGCCATTCAAAGACATCGATTTACCATCATCAACATTTACTATCATCAGCAACGGAGAAGAATCTATTGCAATTTCCTTTCCAATTTCAAGTAGTTTTTGTTAACTTCAATGATATCACTGTTGAAACTGAACTAGGGTTTATGATAAACACTCACATAAAAAATTGACTTCGAAAATATACTAGAATATGGATTTGAACAGGCAAGAAAGATAAATCATGGTCAAAGAATGTTTTGGTGGCTTCCGACGATGTTCGGACGGATCTGGTTTCAAGTGGTGGGGGTATTTTCCGATAGGTCGCAAATACAAGAGGAGTGAGAGAGAGATCGGGTGGATCTAATAATCTTATGGGACAATTTGAATCTTAGAGAAAAAGACATATCCTTACTTGTTGTTTCCCCGGCTATGAGTAAACGACGAGTTTATCCTCGTCGGCTTGTCGGATTTTTTGAACCTTTTGAAAAACATCAAAGGAGATGATGGTGGGTGGGACTAGGGGTAGTATAGGGGGTGGCTGGGCAGTTAGCTGAGAAGGTTGTGGTTGACGGCGGACCAAATGTTGTAAATGAATATAAAAGGCAACTGAAGAGATTGATTTCATTCAAAAAGGTGGCTGCTCCAACCTCAATTTTCCAACCCAGGAAGGCATCCTTCTCTCTCCTGATCTAAATTATTTTGGTTAATAAAACCTAGTGAGAATTATATTTAGGTGTTGACTTGGCTGCTGATGTGGACAAATTAATAGAGGGGTTGGCTGTCACAATGGAGATCTGTTAGGGCTCGGGGTAATTTTATAAACTTTGTTAACGGTAGGGGTGGATTTGGATAAAAGGTATAACGGGGGACAAATATAAACTATATACCATAGTATAGGGGTAAATTCGGACCTTTTTCTTTTATAGTATGTAATTGATTTTGGCTAGATTTGGGTCGTTTGGAGCCGGAAAGTCGCGGGAAAGGCATTCTTATTGACTGATTGTACTTGGTTTGAGGTAAGTGACTTGTCTAACCTTGTGTAGGGGAACCTCCCCTTTGGTTTTGGTATTGTTATGATATTTGCAATACGTGAAGGCCGTGTACGTGAGGTGACGAGTACGTACTCGGGTTAAATGTTGAAAAATCTGGTTCTTGCTGAGTAGTTTTCTTTTAATTCCTTAACTGATTTTCTCTAGCATGTGTAGTCATCATGTTTAGCCTAATATCGCATGCATACATGTCTTAACTCTTACTTGCAACTTATGCAACATGCTAAGTTGAATTACCTGCTTCCTTGATCTTGTATTCAATTTTTAACTATAGGATTCCTTGCTGTAAATTCGTTGTTCCATAGGTTATGAGTTGTGTATTTACTTTTGGGACTACGAGGAGGTACCTCGGGAGTGCCCCTATTGCATATTTACTTTTGAGACTACGAGGAGTTACCTCGGGAGCTCGCTTATCGTGTATTTACTTTTGGGACTACGAGGCGGTACCTCGGGAGCGCCCCCTGCTACATATTTACTTTTGGGATTACGAGGCGGTACCTCAAGAGCTCCCCTTATTGTATATTTATATTTGGGACTGCGAGGCGATACCTCGAGGGAGCCCCTATTATTTACCTTTATTTGTTATGTTGTTACCCTTTTTTGTAATTTCTCATTATTTAAATTCTTAGTCATTTCATTATATTGTTATATCTTTTGCCTTGTTTCCCTTTTATTCTAGTAGGGCCTTGACCTGGCCTCGTGACTACTCTACCGAGGTTAGGCTTGGCACTTATTAGGTACCATTGTGGTGTACTCATACTACACTTCTGCACATCTTTTTGTGCAGATCCAGGTACTGCTTATGAGACTAGGTACTAGTGAGCTAAACCGTATGTGGAGACCTCAAGATACATCTGCCAGCGTCCGCAGACCTTGGAATCCCTCTCTATCTCTATGATGTTATTTTCTTTATTTGTATTAGACTCTGATGTATAGAGACACTTAACATTTTCTCTTTAGAGCTTGTGACTTATTTCTATCGGGTTTTGGGAGTTGTAATTATTTTGAATCGCAGTTCTTATTATATTCAGATGTTGAGGTTGAGTTTTAGCTTTATATTCATTTATTTTGCAAAATTGTTAGGCTTACCTAGTCTGAAAGACCAAGACTAGGTGTCGTCACAACATCTCACGGAGGAAAATTGGGATCGTGACAAGTTGGTATCAGAGCACTAGGTTCAAAGGTGTTATGAGTCACAAGCAGATTTAGTAGAGTTTCGCGGATCGGTACGGAGACGTCTATACTTATCTTTGGGGGGCTATGGAACTGTTAGGAAAAGCTTCACTTCTTTGATTCCTTATTGTACGAGATTTTGACTTCAGATTCTAAAATTTTATCTTTCTATTCTCTCACAGATGGGGAGGACACGTCTAGATGGATTAGATGACCAGACACTCGCGCCTCCTACTAGAGTCGCGAGAGGTCCGGGCTGGGGTAGAGGCCAAAGACGTCCATGTGGTACAACCAGAACACCCGCATGAGATGCTATAGAGGAGCCACCAGTATCTCTAGTTGGAAGGCAGGCACCTGAGATGCCTACTATTGCACTAGCCCTCCAGGAGACTCTCGCCCAGTTTTTGAGCATGTTGAGCACATTGGCTCAGGTAGGGTTGATACCACTTGTTCCTGCCACATCTCAGGCCGGAGAAGGAGTATAGACTCCCGCCACCCGTACCCCAGAGCAATAGGTCTAGGTTGACAAGGTTCCAGAGGTCATACCTATACAACTGGTATCCCCAATTCAACCCGAGGTTAGGAAAGCAGTTTCTGAGGGGAAGTAGCTCAGGCTCGAAAGGTACAAGAAGTACCACCCTCCTACTTTCAGTGGCTTGGCGTTAGAGGATGCCCAGGGTTTTCTTGAGAAGTTTCACTGTATCCTCCATATGATGGGTGTTGCGGAGGCTAGTGAGGTTGTTTTCACTACGTTCCCACTTAGAGGAGTGGCCTATCAGTGGTGGCGAGCATATGAGTTAGGTAGTCCGGCCGAGATAGCTTCACTCACTTGGACTCAGTTCTCAAATATGTTCTTGAGGGAGTATGTCCCCCAGAGTCTCAGAGATGCGTGGCACGTAGAGTTTGAGCAGTTGTGCCAGGGTTATATTACCGCGTCAGAGTATGCAGTCTGGTTCAGTGATTTGTCCAGGCATGAACCAGCCTTGGTTGTTATTATTCGGGAGCGGGTTCATCGATTTATTGAGGGGCTCAACCCTAGTATCAAGTTTAGCATGGCCCCAGAGTTAGATATGGACATCGCATACCAGCGGGTGGTGGGGATCACCAGGAGAATGGAGGGTATGTTAACTCGGGAGAGAGATGAGAGAGAGGCCAAGAGGTCTCGAGAGTCTGGCACATATAGTGGTACTCGTTCCCCAGCTGCATCTCGTCAAGGTAGGGGCTATGTGGGTCTCCCTGTTCATTCAGCACTTCCAGCCGCCAGCGGTGCTCCGGCCACTCCTAGGCCCTAGGCTTCTTATTATGCACCGCCATTGTCTAGTGCACCTCTTGCATGGGGTGCTTTTAGCGGTCAGTCTGGCCTATTAGGCCCGAGCCAGTCACAACAGCCACGTCCTCCGAGAGCTTGTTTTGAGTGTGGAGACACTCGTCATGTGGTGAGGGATTGCCCTAGACTCAGAAAGGGTGCACCTCCAGAGACCACTCAGGTACTGTGTGCTACACCGGGTCCTTAGGCTATGGTTACAGCACCAGCTACTACCCTACCTGCACAACCAGCTCGAGGTGGAGTTCAGACTGTTAGAGGTCGCTCTAGAGGGGGAGGCCAGGCCAGATATTATGCCCTTCTTTCTAGGACAAAGGCAGTTGCATCCGATTCTGTCATCATATGTATTATTCTGGTCTGTCATAGAGATGCATCAGTCTTATTTTATCCAAGCTCCACTTATTCCTATGTGTCATCTTATTTGCTCCGTATTTGGGTGTATCCCATGATTGTTTGTGTTCTCCTGTCTATGTGTCTACACCCGTAAGTCATTCTATTATTGTTGACCATGTGTATTGGTCATGTTTGATTGTTCTTAGTGGTTTTGAGACCAGAGCTGATTTATTATTGCTCATTTCGATGTTATTTTGGGCATGGACTAGTTATCGCGCTATTATACTATCCTTGATTGTCACACCAAGACGGTGGCGTTCGCTATGCCAGGTCTACTGCATCTAGAGTGGAGAGGTACCTTAGATCATGTTCCTACCATGGTTGTCTCTTTTCTTAAGGCTCAACGAATGGTTGAGAAGGGGGTGTGATGCGTATCTGGCATATGTGAGGGATGTTAATGTTGATACTTTTACCGTCGAGTCAGTTCCGATAGTGAGGGACTATTCAGATGTATTCCCGACGAATCTACCAAACATGCCGCCCGACAGGGATATTTACTTTGGCATTGATTTGTTAGCGAGCACTCAACCCATTTCTATTCCACCTTATCATATGGCCCCAATAGAGTTTAAAGAATTAAAGGAACAGTTGCAAGAGTTGCTCGATAAGGGCTTCATTAGGCTTAGTGTATTGCCTTGGGGTGCTCTTGTCTTGTTTATAAAGAAGAAGGATGGTTCTATGCGAATGTGTATTGATTATCGCTAGTTAAATAAGGTTACAGTGAAGAACAGGTACCCATTAACACATATTGATGACATATTTGATCAGCTTCAGGGTGCTAGAGTGTTCTCTAAGATCGACTTGCATTCAGGCTATCATCAGTTGAAGATTCGGGAGCTAGATATCTCAAAGACTACTTTCAGGACTCGGTATGGTCATTACGAGTTCCTTGTGATGTCTTTTGGGCTGACCAACACCCCCGCAGCTTTCATGCACTTGATGAACAGTGTATTTCAGTCTTATCTTGACTCTTTCATCATCGTGTTTATTGATGACATTCTAGTATACCCCCGAGTCAGGAAGATCATGAGCAGCACCTGAGGACTGTGCTTCAGACCTTGAGAGAAAAGAAGTTGTATGCAAAATTTTCGAAGTGTGAATTCTGGCTAGAGTTAGTGGAATTTTTGGGTCATGTAGTATCGAGTAAGGGGATCAAGGTAGATCCGAAGAAGATTGAAGTAGTGCAGAGTTTCCCCAAACCATCCTCAACTACGGAGATCTAGAATTTTCTTGGCTTGGTGGGGTATTATTGTTGATTTGTAGAGGTTTTCTCGTCTATTGCTTCACCCATGACTAGATTGACCCAGAAGGGTGATCTGTTCAGGGGGACCGAGGAGTGTGAGGAAAGCTTTCAAAATCTCAAGACTGCTTTGACTACAGCCCCAGTGTTAGTGTTGCCTACTGGTTCGGGGTCTTATATAGTGTATTGTGATGCGTCGTGTATTGGTCTTGGCGCGGTGTTGATGCAGGATGGTAGGGTGATTGCCTACGCGTCTAGACAACTGAAGGTGCATGAGATGAAATATCTTGTCCACGGCCTCGAGTTAGCAGTTATTGTTCATGCCTTGAAGATCTGGCGGCACTACTTATATGATGTCCCTTGTGAGGTCTACACCGATCACTGGAGTCTACAACATCTGTTTAAACATAAAGATCTTAACTTGTGGCAACGGAGGTGGTTGGAGTTGCTTAAGGATTATGACATCACCATTCCCTATCATCCTTGGAAGGCCAATATGGTGGCTTATTCCTTGAGTCGCAAGGCGAAGAGTTTGGGAAGTTTGGCATATCTACTAGTAGCAGAGAGGCCTTTAGCCTTGGATGTTCAGGCCTTGGCCAACCAGTTTGTCAGATTGGATGTTTACAAACCGAGCAGAGTTTTGTCTTGTATGGTTTCTCAGTCTTCTCTTTATGATCGTATCAGAGAGCGTCAATATGATGACCCCTATCAGCTTGTCCTTAAGGACACGGTTCAGCACGATGATGCCAAGGAAGTCACAATTGGAGATGACGGTGTATTGCGGATGCAAAGCATGCTATGGGTGCCTAATATAGATGGTTTGCATGAGTTGATTCTCCAGGAGGATCACAGTTCGCGGTACTCCATTCATCCAAGTGCCGCAAAAATGTATCAGGACTTGAGGCAGCATTATTGGTGGAGGAGAATGAAGAAGGACATAATGAAATATGTAGCTCGGTGCCTAAATTGTCAGCACGTGAAGTATGAGCATCAGTGGACAGGTGGATTTCTTCATAAACTTGAGATTCCGGAGTGGAAATGGGAGCAGATCACTATGAATTTCGTTGTTGGACTCCCACGGACTTAGAGAAAGTTCGATGTAATTTTGGTGATTGTTAATAGATTGACCAAGTCAACTCATTACATTCATGTGGTTACTACTTACTCTTCGGAGCAAGTTACTCAGGTTTACATTCGCGAGATTGTTAGGCTTCATGGCGTACCGGTATCTATCATCTCTGATCGGGGTACGCAATTTACATTGCGGTTCTGGAGAGTCATACAGCATGAGTTGGGTACTCGAGTGGAGTTGAGTACAGCATTTCACCCTCAGACGGCGGACAGTCTGAGCGTACTATTCAGATATTAGAGGTTATGCTTCGTGAGTGTGTGATGGATTTTGGGGGTGCTTGGGATCAGTTTTTGCCACTTGCAGAGTTTGCCTACAATAATAGTTATCAGTCGAGCATTCAGATGGCGCCGTATGAGGCTTTGTATGATAGACGGTGTCGGTCTCCAGTGGGTTGGTTTGAACCGAGTGAGGCTAGGCTATTGGGTACAGACTTGGTTCAGGATGCTTTGGAAAAGGTTAAATTGATTCAGGATCGACTTCGTACATCCCAATCTAGGAAGAAGAGTTATGCAGATCGAAAGGTCCATGACATTGCATTCATGGTTAAGGAGCAGGTCTTGCTCCTAGTTTTGCCCATGAAGGGTGTTATGAGGTTCAGGAGGAAGGGCAAGTTGATCCCTAGGTATATCAAGCCTTTTGAGATTCTTGAGAGGGTTGGAGAGGCGGCTTACAGACTTGCACTACCACCTAGTCTCACTGCAGTTCATGCAGTATTCCATGTTTCCATGCTCCGGAAGTATCATGACGATTCGTCTCATGTGTTAGACTTCAACTCAGTCTAGTTGGACAAGGATCTATTTTATGTTGAGGAGCCGGTAGCCATTTTGGACAGGCAGGTCCAAACGTTGAGGTCAAAGAACATCGTGTCAGTGAAGGTGCAGTGAAGGGGTCATCTGGTCGAGGAGGAAACTTGGGACACCGAGCATGATATGTGCAGCCATTATCCTCATCTTTTCACCACGTCAGGTTCATCTCTATACCCGTTCGAGGATGAACATTTGTTTTAAGAAGGGGAGGATGTAATGATCCGGCCGGTCGTTTTGAGAGTATTAGCCTCGAACCCCTAATTATTGCTCCCTCTATATCATTTTATGGTTACGTAACTTGTCGGGGTGCTTGGTGTCAGATTCGGGAGTTTAAGGTCTAGGAATTGACCGTATTTGAATTGTATGAAGACGACTCTGGAATAGAGTTTCGACGGATCCAACAGATCTGTAGGGTGATTTTGGTCTGCGGAGCGTGTCCGAATGTTCATTTGGAGGTCCGTAGGTCATTTCGGTGTGGCGAAAGTTGGAAAATGGGATGATTTTTAGGAAGTTTGACCGGGTGTGGACTTTTTTATATTGGGGTCGGATTCTGATTCTGGAAGTTGGAGTAGGTCTGTAATGTCAATTATGACTTGTGTACAAAATTGAGGCCAATCGGACTTGATTTGATAGATTTTGGAGTCGGATGTAGAAGTTAGGAGTTCTGAAGCTCATTAAGCTTGAATTGGGGTGCGATTCATAATTTTAGCATTGTTTGATATGATTTGAAGGCTCGACTAAGTTCGTATTGTGTTTTAGGACTTGTTGGAAGGTTTGGTTGAGGTCCCGGGGGCCTCGGGGTGGTTTCGGATGGTTAACGAATCAAGTTGAAGCTTAAAGAATGGTTGAAGTGTGTCAGTTCTGGTGCAACCGCACCTGCGAAAGGAGAGTAAGGGAACTGAGGTGGCCAAGGTTTTCGCATAAGCGGACGAGTGAGCGCAGAAGCACATCCGCAAATGCAAATGGATGTGCACATGTGCAATATATGGGAGTTTAAGTGAGCTTTGTAGAGGCATAGATTTCACCGCAAAAGCGTATTTTGGACTGCAAAAGCAGAAGTGCTAGGCAGAATGGTTTAAAATCGAGGGTTTGTCATTTTCTTCATATTTTGAGATATACAGCTCGGATTGAAGCGAAATTTTGATGGTTTTTCAGAGGAAGAATTTTGGTAAGGATTCTTGACTTGTTTTTGATTAATCTCCACTAAGATATCATTTATTCTTCATTTAATTAAGGATTTGGGTTGAGAAATTTGTGAAAAGGGGTGGAAAACGCCTTAGGCCGAATTTCGAGGTTTTGATCGATAATTTTGTATCGGATTTAAGTAATTTTGGTATGGGTGAACTCTCTATCGAATGGGTGTTCGTATTTTGTGACTTTTACCCGATTTCGAGATGTGGACCCGGGTCGACTTTTTGGGGCGATTTTCTAATTCCTTATTAAGGTTGTAATTTCATTATTTAGATTTGTTTCTTATAGTTATATTTATAGTATGTAATTGCTTTTGGCTAGATTTAGGCCGTTCGGACTCGAAAAGTCGAGGAAAAGGCATTCTTATTGACTAATTGAGCTTAGTTTGAGGTAAGTGGCTTGTCTAACCTTGTGTGGGGGAACCTCCCCTTAGGTTTTGGTACTGTTATGATATTTGCAATATGTGAAAGCCGTGTACGTGAGGTGACGAGTGCGTACTCGGGTTAAATGTTAAAAAATCTAGTTCTTGCTGAGTAATTTTCTTTTAATTCCTTAACTAAGTTGCTCTAGCCTGTGTAGTCATCATGTGTAGCCTAATGTCGCATGCCTACGTGTCTTAACTCTTACTTGCAACTTGTGCAACATACTTAGTTGAATTACATGCTTCCTTGATCTTGTATTTAGTTTTTAACTGTAGGATTCATTATTGTAAATTCGTTGTTTCATAGGTTATGAGTTATGTATTTACTTTTGGGACTACGAGGTAGTACCTCGGGAGCACCCCTGTTGCATATTTACTTTTGAGACGACGAGGTAGTACCTCAGGACCTCCCTTGTCATGTATTTACTTTTGGGAATACGAGGCGGTACCTCGAGATCCCCCCCCCCACCCCCGTTGTGTATTTACATTTGGGACTACGAGGGGGTACCTCGGGAGCCCCCCTGTTGTTTACCTTTATTTGTTGTGTTGTTACCCTTTATGTAATTTCTCATTGTTTAAATTCTCAGTCATTTCATTATATTGTTATATCTTCTGCCTTGTTTCCCTTTTATTCCACTAGGGCCCTGATATGACCTCGTCACTACTCTACCGAGGTTAGGCTTGGCACTTACTGGGTACCGTTCTAGTGTACTCATACTACACTTCTGCACATTTTTTTGTGCAGATCCAGGTACTGCTTACCAGACCAGGTAATGTGAACCACTAATTTTTTACCACACCCAAATTTTATACTATTTTAGTGTAAATATTTCTTTTAGGTCTAATCTTAATATTTAAAAATTTTATCTTACTCTTAATATGTCTTATTTGAATAAAGAAAAAGAAATTAATTTTAAAAAAAAGACAAAAATATTCACATTCTTTGAGTATAAGTTTTATTTCTATTTACAAGAGAAAAGAAAATTTACAAAAAAATATTTAGTTTCTTTTAATTAATTTTTTTGATAAGTAAGCTATAGAATCTTTGGCTCCTCCAAAGGCTCGAATGACTCAATTACCATATCATCATCCAAACACAATGTTGAAAAATGGATGGAATGAGGACCAATGCATTCCAACTCTAGAATTGTGTTACTATTTACATCCTTGTATGTACACACACTAGAGTCTTCAAATATAACATTATCTTCTTCCTCACATGACTCTAGTGTGCTTTTCTCAACATGGAAATCATCAGTAAAAGTATGGTCGAATGATTGACTCTCCACTTTTAGCTCCTCAATTTGGCGTATAAGCTCATTCTCAGCTTCACACAACTCAAAACTATTTTGTTGTGCGTTAGACGCATCAACCTTTACAATCAATTGAGCTCCCAAGCCGTGAATAGTATTGCCAAATTTTTCGATCTCTTGTCCCAGTTCAGATATTCCTTCTATTAAGTCTTTTATCCCATCTGTAATTTTCTCACGTTGAGCCTCATATATTTCCAATCTTTCAACTTGTTCCACCAGCCAAGTTTGACTAAAAATCTCCTCTTTTTCAAAATTTTCCTCTTGCTGGTACTTGCTCTCTTTTTCAATTTTAGGATCTTCCTCACTATCAACTAAGTCTGCAACTTGTTGATCATTAGTTGTTTCAGCCCATTCTTCTACTTTGGCCTTCATTCTCTTCATTGATGCCTTGAGAATTTCTATCTCTTTTCGACGTCCATGAGTTTGCTTCATTAAAAATTGAGTTTGGTCCATTATTTTCCTCATCATGTCCATTATATGAGCATCATGTTCAATATCTTTCATATCGTTGATCCTATCAAACTCACAAATATTATTAGAAAGATCATAATAAGGGTTCGGAGACGGATATAAAGAATTAGGACAACCATCCCAATGGCCACCTTGACCACCACACATGTTATAAATATTCCACCCATAGGATTGAGATTGTGCGCACAACCCACTTCTGGGAACATTACAACAATGTTTCCACCAGTGGGATCCTCCACAATATGGACAAGGATTATCAAAGTAAGAATAATCATCATTCAAATAATTTTCATTCCAAGACGTCATATCAAAATAAGAAAAGAAAATAGTAACTAAATAAGAAAATTAAAAACTTGAGAAAAAAATCAACTAAAAGCTAAACTTAGAAAACCAATCAATAACTAAGTCCCCGACAACAACGCCAAAAACTTGTTGGTTCCCCAAGTACACGCAAGTATATATGGCCGTCAAGTAATAAAGTGACTCAAAAGTCGGATGTCGAACCCACAGAGACTTAGATTAACCGTTAACTAAGCAAACTAAAATTAACTTACTGTCCAAGATGATCAAAAGTTTAACTTTTCTATTACAACTACTATTGCGAAATTCAAACATGTAACCAAGGGAGATATAAATTCCAGAGTTGTGGTCGGTTTTGTCAATCCTATAGAGTTCGTAATTACACCTGTTAATCCAAATTATCTATGATTGCTAGTTGACCGGATCGTTTATATAAATAGCATATTTTCCCACAAAACTATCCGCCTATCCATAATATATAAACCCTATATTCCTATGGTATTGAATCTATCATGGATGAATATAATACGGTATTCAACTAAGCAAGACTGTTAGGTATATTCCTATCCTAACCGCGAAATCTTTCCCCGAGCCACGGGTTCAGAAATAAGGTCTCTCCAATTCTACTCTAATCTAAGCACAGCTTTCCCAAGCATAGGATAAATAGTAAATAGAACTCAATTGCTAGCCAAATAATTAAGCAATTATGCACAAAATTAGAGAAACAGCCAAAGATGATAACTCGAATTAACAGTAATATAATTTGCTCGGCAATCAACTGTGGCATAGCAAGATGCTAACCAATCCATGCCCATGATAGCATCAAAATCCATCATCTCTAGCTCAACTAGGTCGGCTGAGGTTTGACGACTACAAACTGTCACCATACAACCTCGGTAAACCCGTCTAGCAATAATCGGTTCTCCGACCGGTGTAGATATCGCAAAAGGATCACTTAGTATTTCAGGCACTATACCAAACTTACCCGCGACAAATGGGGTAATATACGATAAAGTAGATCCTGGGTCTATCAAGGCATACGCATCGTTAGAGCAAATGGTCAATGTACCTGTCACAGCGTCTGGTGAAGACTTCTGGTCATGTCGACCCGCTAAAGCATAGATACGATTCTGATTACCACCTGAACTGGAACCTCTACCTCCGCCTCGACCTCTACCAACCGAAGACTAAGACTCGTGCCCTGAAGGATGCACAGACATAGATGATCATGTTGCTGAACTTGCCGGTTGTGCCATACCCCCAGAATCTCTATTTCGGTAATCTCGCATCATATTCCCCCGGACGTCCACATGTATAACAAGCATCAGAACCTGCTAGGCATTGGCCCAAGTGTGCTCTACCACATATGTCACACCGCATAGAAAATGACCATGTCTGCCTTGAACCTCGCTATCACTGCAAAGCCGACGCCCGTGAGCTCTCACCTGGTCCTGACTGAGTATAGCAGTCATACCTGTAACCCTGTAACTAAGGTGGCGGAGGCCTAGTGTAAAAAAATGTTAACTTTAGCGTTTTAAGACTGTTTAGATGGGGTTTGAGCATTTATTTTTTGAATTATGGAACTTAATACTTAAAGAGAATTTCGTGGTTGTGATCAAGTTGTCACGACCCCAATTTCCCTTTGTGTGTTGTCGTGACGGCACCTAGTCTCTAAGACTAGGTAAGCCTAACAATTTTGCGGAATAAATGAATATAAAGCTAAAACTCAACCTCAACATCTGAATTTAATAAGAACTGCGATTCACAATAATTACAACTCCCAAAACCCGATAGAAATAAGTTACAAGCTCTAAACAGAAAAAGTTAAGTGTCTCTATACATCAGAGACTAATACAAATAAAGAAAACAACATCATAGAGATAAAGGGGAACTCCGAGGTCTGCGGACCCTGGCAGATGTACCTTTAAATCTCCACGTACAGTTTAGCTCACTGATACCTGTCACACCTCTCTTTTTCTACGCAACCCTATTACGAGGTTGAGTTTGAAGAGTTTTTCCAATTAAAGTGACGTTTTGAAAAGGGATTATTTATTATTTGGAGTCGCTACTTGGAATTGAGTTTTGGTGTTCCAAGTCACCTTTTATTTGAATCCCTCATCAAACGGAAGATTTGACTCCTTATTTATGGTCTACGAAAATAGAAGACTGAGTAAGAAATTTTGTTGACCGAGGGTAAGGTGTGAGGCATCCCTCGAGTCTCGTGGTTCTAGCACGGTCGCTTTTATTGACTTATGTCCGGCTTAAATCAATTCTTGGCTATTCTTGTATTTTATTGTTTATGGCTTGTCTATTACCACTTCACTTAATTTATTATATTTTATTAATTATTTTGACCTAGATGCGGTTTGCACCAAAGGTATTCCTATGAAATTGAATATTAAACCAAGGTATGGAATGTACACATGGTCAAAACATAATTATTTTAAATTTAAAGGTATCTAGACGCAAGAATGCGTACATGATCCTTTTATTATTTAAACATATCAATCCAAGGTTCTAGTATGAACACATGGACTAATATTTAAAAAAATATCTAAAGCTTTTCTATCGTATTAAGAGTATTTTTCTAAACTAATTTTAGATTATTGTAAAGTCATGAAGTATCTATTGAGGAGGAAGTGTAAAATTTGACTACTATTAACAAGCTACTAAATATAACACAACATTCTGTCTCAAAAAATAAAATCCGTTCCCACTATAGCTAAAAGAACTAACAGACAATATTAAGGAAACAAACTAATACACTAACCTAACAGTTGTGTCAACCACCTAACTTAACTAAAAATATTAACATGATCTTATGCGAAATATTTAAGCAGTTAACATCAAATAAAAGCAGGCCTTTAATGTGATTTTCAACAATATTATTACATCCAATAAATTTCACCGCAAAGAATGCCAAAAACTTAAATCCAACAGAATTCTTAGTACATTAACTTAACAAATTCGGTCTACATGCTTTCTTTAATAAATATTAATGCTAATCTCATAAATCTAACTACAACTAACATTACTTAAAAGTAAACACATATAGAGAGGCAAGAAATAAAGCTAACACAGTAAAGGCACTCAAACATACAACCAAAGGTGATAATACGTTAAAGCTTCAAAATCATCCGAAACATGTATACAAGGCAACGGGAGCAAGGATGAACCTTTAAAAGCTGAAAATTTCTTTAAACGATGTCGTAGCTACGAACCGGAATCTCGACTAGAAACCTCATCGAAGATAACTTGAATATTCTTCGTGCCAATTATTTGAAGTGCTTAGACGTGTATATGATCTATTTCTTTTTATAAATATAATGTGTTTTATGTATTTTTTTCTCAGATGTTCCCCTCCAAAATAATGTAAAGAAGAGTGACCCTCCCCCACCCCCCACCCCACCCCACCCCCTCTTCGTCTATCAAGTTCTCAATTAAGTAGTGAACAGACAAAAGAGATTTTATGTGTACGTTGAAGACGAAATTGGGAGCAAAGTAAAGATTTTATGTGTATTTTATATACTACAAAAATGAAGTTGTGATTATTTAATTAGTGGATATGTTAAGGTTTGACTTTGTGTGGGAAGACAAAAGAGACAACTAAAAAAGAAGACAAAAAGAACAATTGGAAAGGAAAGAAAACAAAAAAAAGTGACTTGAAGAGTAGGCAAAGAAAAAAAAAGAAACAAAATTGTAAATGAAGCAGGCGACGCGAGCCTTATTGCTCGCTACAAAGCAGGCCACTACAAAAAAAATCGGCTTTAGCGACGGACGAATTTCGTAGCTAAATAGTATATTTCCGTCGCTAAACAGGTTTAACGACGGAATAGTGACGGCTTTGTGTCCGTCACTAATTTACTCGTAGCTAACCCTTTACTAACGAAAAAATTGAATCAGTTGGTAAGTTAGCGGCGAATTAGCTACGGTTGGTATCTGTTGCTACTCTTAGCGACAACACATATCTGTCGCAATTATCATCAATTTCGTCGCCAAATCGATATGTCATTTCGTCGTCAGATTGGGCTGTTTGTGATAAACCTACCAAATTTCAGATCAATCAGAGACCGTTAAAATCACAATCTCCAAAACTGCGACCAAATTTGGAAAATTACCATTTTAAGCACTTTTTAAGAATTTAAAATATGACCTACATTCTTATAATATATTAATTCATGTCAAAACCACATGTGTTATCATGTTCCAGATTAGACATAAATAAAATGACAGAAAGAATGACTTTTCAAATATAAATCATATTTTAATCTGCCAAACCGCCAAAGAACTCAGCTAAACGATCCCGAATCGTCAAAATACGATATGCTTCCTCCCTCTCTATCTGTGTACAATCAAGCACACATGTTTGATCAGGGAACAGAACACAAACTTGAATTGGATCAACATAAGTTAAAGAAACCATATTTGGAGTATACAATATATGGATAAATTATTAGTTGAAATTATGTAACCAATGTGTTTGAGATAATGACTGAATGAGTGAAAAGTGGAAAAATTTCTTAAATAATTGTCCTCTTTATGACTGGCCAAGCATGTATGCACCTTGACTATTTCATCGAGTATCTGCTATCTTCTACCAGCGCACAGATACCGGATGACTCTGACCTCCAAGGCATAAGCAGATGTGCAGAAATCAGCTAGTGTTTTTTCTTAGATAGGGTAAATTAGCATTAGATAAATAAGTTGGTGTACAGTTCCATGTAAAATCTAAGTCCCTTATCGATGAACGATGCAAGCTGGCAGAGAGTATGTACGTAATTAGATTCTAATGACCCTCTCCTTAGCTTTACAGAGGTGACATATATAGAAAGACAAAAACTACAGGAGTGAATCTATAATAGCTTTTGCAATTGATCTTGGAGAGTGTAAAAATATATGTAGTATGAAATGGTGCATTGAGAATGGATACCGAAATGTGATGACTAGAAATGGTATCACGGAGTGCATTTCCTCAATGTGGTAAAACAAGGTTATAGTTCAAGATGTTTTGAGGCCTTCAGAAAAAAGGGAAGAGTTCTTCCCTCCCCCCCCCTTCAATTATTTAGTTTCTCCGAGGACTTCAATTATTTAGTTCTTATTAATAACCAAAATGAAGGGGAGCTTGGTGTAACTGGTAAAGTTGTTGTCATGTAATCAGGAGGTGACGGGTTCAAGCGGTGGAAACAGTCTCTTGCAGAAATGCAGGGTAAGGCTGCGTACAATAGAGTATTATGCTCCGACACTTCCCCGGACCCCGCGCATAGCGGGAGTTTAGTGCAGCGGACTGTCTTTTTTTTTAATTAATAACCAAAATATGAATACATGGGGGAGGCAAACTCTTTACCCCCTCAAGTACTATATTAAAATTGAACAACCTCAGTCTCTTATGTCTTGGAACGTCACCGGTGAGTTGTGATCCTAAAATAAGTAGAACTCCTTTGTCGAAATGTTACATTATGATTTAAATACATTATACAACATAAGAAAAAGGAAGAGATTAATTTGTATTTAAATCACAATGTAGCTCACTGGTGATGTTCCATGACATAATGACTAAGGTTGTTCAATTTTAATAAAGTATTTGAGGAGGTAAAATGTTTACCGCCTTCGTGTATTAATATCTTGGTTATTAATATGAAGACGGAGGTTTGTCTAGTCTCCTGCCACTCGGAAGAAGATATAGAATTTAAAAAACAAAAAGAGGAAATCTTCCCTTTTTTCTGAAGGCTTCAAATTGTCTAGAGTCCTGAGCTTGGAGAAGCAAACTGAAGAAGCTCTTCATTACTTTCAAATCCAGACATCTCTCCTTCGTCCAAGTTTACGAGTACTTCAACTCCATCCCCATTTTGGTTATCCAGAAGGACAAACATATTAACTGGAAAAGTAGCAATATCCACTCTTGTTGGCCTTCCCCATCCAAAATTTATGTCGCGGAACGGTAATTTCCTTAAACTAGAAAACCTATATATAGAAAAAGCATTGCTTGAGGTTTGCTCGTTTATCTGTGTAGCTAGTTCAGATACCCTTGAACATAGTAACTCTTCTGATTTAATATATTTGAGCATATTATGGACCTTTTCTTTTCCTTCTCTAAGCTCACCAATTAGTCTTTGCAAATTCAGATCTTCCTCATTTGCTGCTGACACAACGTAAGGAAGAACTGCATTTCCTACCAAGCCTGCTGGAACTAGTGCATCATTACTTGTTCCTCGTAGATTTACTGCTTGGATCAATAACGATGGCTTAAAAGTTGGCGTGTTAGCGCATTTGCATAGGAATGCAGTGACAGCTTCCACAGTTGTAGGAGGAATTTGGCTTCTGGCCTTGAGAGCTTTTAACTTGGAGGCCGAGAAATGGTACCTTTTCGATGCATTTTGTTTTCGACTAGGATCAGCCACTTGTGGTGCAGAATAGTTGGCCGGTTGAAAAATTGATGCTCCATTAAACAGGGGAGATGGTTTTGCTTCTGAATCAAGCGCGACAAGGGCCCAGTCCCTTACGAAATTAGCCATACTGTAAGCATCAGCAACGTTGTGGGAAATACATGCACTTAGTACTATGCCACCACATTCAAAATGATTAAGTTGAGCTACGATTAAACTGTCCGTAGATGTGCTCCAAGGATCTTTAGGAAATATTAACTTTTCGATATCAGTACGAGGTTGATTGAAAATACTTGACATTGGACAATCAATTCGGACTTGAGAGAGATTGATTCCCATGTCATTACATTCGATAAAGGAATTGTCGCGTACACGTCCAGCAAATGGATAATATGCGGTTAAAACTTTGGAAAGCGACTTCTCAAGAATTTGGGAGACCTTTGTCGGTTCAAGAGAGATTGCAGTGTCTTGTTTTGGGTAGAAGAAAGAAATCGGCATATAGGTGCGAGTCCCCATTTGATCCATAAGAGAGAGCTTGTGAATTCTATGTGAAAATGGGGTAGGAGAAGAGGGCTTAATTATCTTTTGGGAAAGTAAAACAAGCCTTGAAATAGCCATCTTAGTTGAATTATAACTGCAGGGCACTTCTTTGCTGTTTAGCCTCTTCTAACTCATGTATATATATATATAGCCTGGAAACAGAAGAATCCTACTTCACTATCTGTTTGGTTATGTTATAAACAAAAAAACAAACAACCTAGTGTAATCTCACAAGTGAGGTCTGAGGAGAGTAGTGTGTACGCAGACCTTACCCCTACCTTACAAAGATAGAGATGTTGTTTCCGATAGACCTTCGGCTCAAGGAACCGAGGTTGTTTGGTTATGTTATAAACAAAATTAATGATGTGGCCAAAGCTATTGCTATCCAGAAATTTGAAAGATTATTGACATGGAATTGGAAAAAGAGAAAAATATTTGGATACTGGTGAGGAATTTTCTCACTTTATGCCAGTTTCTAATTTATTATGCATAATTTTGTGACTATTCTCCATCTTTACTCTAGTAGCCGGGGCGGATCCACCTTGCGGCCTACGGATTCGCGTGAACCCAGTAGTTTTTGTTCGAAAAATTCACTAAATATCTATAAATATTTGAATTTGAACCCAGTTACTATTGAAAATTTACTCGAGATTGTTGCAGGAACCCATAAACATTAAATCTTGAATCTGCCTCTTTAACTCATATTGTAAAGCACATATACATAATCTATACTTCCTGCCCATGCCTACCCATAGGATTGTTTGGTTCACGTACTAGTTATACAACGATTCTAAAGTAGAGAGAGTTAATTGCTTATATAGTTACTAAACTATTTAAAATAATGTAATAAAGTCATTTTTCTTTATTTTATAACAGAAAAGTTACTCAATTATTGCAAATGGTGTAACAAAGTGTTTTTTTTTAAAAAAATTGTAACAGATAAGTCACTTTATTATTGCTATATCGCACCAAATATACTCTTAGGCCTTAGCCAGTAACAATTATATTTTCGGTAACACAATATTTGAAACGAAAAACTAAAAGAATAAAATAAAAAGAAACCCCAAAGAACTAAACATTTCAAGCTACCCTATGTGTTTGAAAAGGTAGGGTATAATGAGAGAGAGATTCTAACGGTTCAATTCAATACCTATGGTATGGGTTCGGCAAATGAAGTCAAAATAAAATCACCAGCCTTTAATTTTCATCCATCTTTTGGCTTCCTATTTTTATTATTATTATTATTATTATTATTATTATTATTATTTTTATTATTTATTTTAAATTTAGGCTTACGAAATAAAAAGAATTTCTTAAGCTACTATTTCCCTAATTACATACCAAACTATGAGTAAAAACGCACAAAGAATATATAAATGCAAATTAATAAATGATCAGGATTGGAGTTGTAGTTTAATTACAATATCAGTATTTGCAAATGCTGAACTACACTATTCATAAATATTATTTAGCCATGACTATTACAAATACCGAATTTAATTATTTGAACTTCAAGTAAAATATTGAAATATTAGTTTGTATTTCAAAGAGATACAAACTATTAACTAATACGAAAAATCAATTTATCATTTTTATGCTATTAAGTTTCATAAATGAGCAGTTATGCTATTTAATGCCTTCTCAAGTACTAGTACTTCACTTAATATTTTCTCTGGAAAAGAAAAGTAATTTCTCCGGTCCAATTTAATTGATTTTTTTGGTATTTTTCTTGTGATCCACAATATTTGATATTTTCAAATATAAAAAAGGAATTAACCTTTGGAGTAAAGAGCCTAAGAGTATTTTTTATATTTTCAATGAACAAAATAAGATTAATATAGTCAATTTTATTGTTAATTAATGTTAAAAGGTGAATTCGTTAATATATGTGAAAATAATCAAAAAATTAATTAAAGTGGACCGATGGGAGTAACATTTTTTGGGAGAATAAAACTTTGCATATCTAATAAGTTAGGTGTAAGCCCTAACTATCTAGCTCCTGCTCCTTTCTCAACACTGTTTATACCTCAAATATTATTAATATATACAGTTTTCTGAAAAGTTAGAAATACTACTTTGATATTATCAAATTGGTAAGAAAAAACAGCCGCCTGATTCATAACTCATGAGGAAACTCAATCCAATATAATGGCTAACCAAATCTTTTTGCTAGGCCTATCCAATTTATCACCAAACTCTACAAAATTGTATGGACCGACTACATTTTTATGTTCAAAATAAATGGAACAAAAAGGGAGTAAGGGTGGGTAGGAGGAAGAGAAAATATGTATGTACTTTACAGTTTACAATCATAGTTAAAGAGACGAGAGCAAAATTGAAGTGTCACAATATTATGCTTATAAATTGGAACATGTGATTTTTTTTTTTCTTTATCACTTCCATTGCAATTATATATCAATTTCTGGAATTAGTAGACTTTTTCTGTTGAAGGGAAGTCTTGCGGTAACTGGTAAAGTTGTTGTTATATAACCAGGACGTCACGGGTTCGAGCCGTGGAAATAACCTCTTGCAGAAATACAGGGAAAGACTGCGTATAATAGACTCTTGCGGTCCGGCGTTTCCCCAGACGGGAGCTTAGTGCACCGGACTGCCCTAATAGTCTTTTTCAGTAGCAATAATCATGGTTATTAACCTAATGCAGAACTATAATGAAATAGGATTTTAGTTTTAAGGCTATATATACAAACTTAGAAGAGGCAAAAGACCATGAAGTGCCCTGCAGGCCCAGGGGCACATCCTGGGCGTATACACCTTGTTGCATGCGTTGTCACGACACCGCTTTGTCGAAGTTTTTTATTAGATATGCATAAGAAAAATAAAAATTTTGAAGATAAATATTAAAAATGACACTATTTATTGTTATAGTAATTTGTTCATTAGTGCATTTTTTAAAATTGTAACACTACTTATGAAATGCACATCTGATGTGAGAAACATTGAATCTTACATTTTCTGATAATTTAGGGGCACATCTGTTTATTTATAAAAAATTTAAAGATGGGAATATTTGTCAATATTATTTTCTTGATTCACATTGCTTGTTTCTGGCAGGTTCACTAATCAGGGTCTCTTTCGTTAATGTTCATGAACTTACACAGGTTATTTTTGCACATGGTATCACAGCCAGACCCATCGGTCCCTACTATTTTATTATTCAATGTTGGGCCCCGTGCTATGTTATTCGTGCTCCGGTTGTCCAGTCGTGAGTGTGTAGGGGAGTGTAAGGTCCCACATTGTTTAAGGAAATAGGCTATTCTCATACGGTCTTGAGCATTCAGCTTTGCATGAGTTAACTTTAGGGGTTGAGTTATCCAAGGTTCATTTCTCACAGGATTAACCTAGGTACTGACATGTAACTACCTTTTAGTGACCAAATCATGTTACACCTATGTTGCTCGGACTTTACAAAAATATTGCCGGATGCATGTCGGATCCTCCAAAAGTAATGTATTTTTGGAGGACCTACAGGGGTGCGGTAATATTTTTGAAGAGTCGGCACAACATATTACACTATCATTTTAAACTAATTTCTGTCCTGTTCCAGGGAGTTTGTGAACAATGTATGGTACATCATGATACTTTCTCCACTTGAAGTGCAACAGATGGGCAAAAGAGGGCCTTGACCTTCCAATTAAGTGCTGTCAAAAAAACATAGGCTCCCTATCAATGCTAATAGCTGTGATGATTTCTTGAATCAGAAATACTCATGTAATATTATGAATAGGACGGATACACCTGTACTTAAGAATGGACTAAATCACCTAAAGCTCTTGTGTTCAATTTTTAGAAAGGTGAAATTGAATTTGTTTTTTATACAAGATATAATATTGTTACTCAAGAATTGTTATACGCACCGACAGAATCAATGTTATAGTGTTGTTTAACTATGATGATAAGTTATTTCCTCTTTTTTCTTTTTTGGGTTTCAAATCATGTTTGCTATAAGTAGTTAACACCGACAAATTCACCTGTAGGGAAGATTAGTGTTTTAGATTTAGGATCCTTATAGGGTAAGAAAGGTCGTTTTATATGTGGAGGGCACTCTATATAAGCCTCAAAAAATCCAAACAAGCTTTCTAATTCGACGCTCTCCAAATTGCCCCGCCAGACAAGCTCACCTCAGGCATGATCTATAATTTACTGAGTATTCGGTATAACTCACGCATTCGTGTTTAAACCAGAGCAGACGAAATAACACGAATATCTCCGGTAATTAGTCTATTTCCATCGGCCGGCCGGTGGGAGCGAGAAGTTTGGGATATGTTTGGTGTTTCTTATCAATCATCCGGATCTACGCCGTATATCAACAGATTATGGTTTCGAGGGCTATCCATTACGAAAAGACCTTCCTCTGAGGCATAGTTTGGACAAACCCGATATTCAAATCAAAAGCCGAAATTTTTTAAATTTTTGGTTTGGATTTTTGAATTATGGATTGGATTTCAAATTTAATTTTTAAATTTTTTGGATATTGGATTTGGTACTTCAGATTTGTAGATATCCAAAAATCCAAAAATTTTATACTTTATATTTAGAGCCCATTTGGATTAGCTGATTGTAAATAGCTGATAAGCTTGTAGTGCTGAAAATTTTTTTTAAATGCTGAAACTGATTTTTAAAACAAGCATTTACGTGTTTGGATAGAAGTGTTGAAACTGATAATAAGCAGTTGATGTGTTTGATTAAAAAATACTGATAAGCTATTCTTTTGTTAAAATGACTAAAATACCCTTGAATCTTTTTCAAAAGATTATAATTAAAAATTTCTTTGTAAAGAAAAGAATTAATAACGAATATGGAATGAAGAGAAAGTTAAGAAATTTATTTTGGGAAAAGTATTTTGTGAATTAGAAAATATTATTAAGGATAAACTAGTAAAAGTGTTGGTCAAACTAAAAGTGCTTATAAGTTGAAAAGCCATAAGTTGGGGGTGACCGGCTTATGACTTATGGCTGATTTTAGCTTATAAGCACTTTGAGTGTTTACCAAACGCGTAGATAAGCCAAAAGGTGCTTATAAGCCAGTTTGACCAGCTTATAAAGCTTAGCCAAACACCCTCTTAGTCTATTATTCATATGCCAATAGTAATAAGTCAAATCTCCTACTCATTAGACCTTATCTCATATATTCAATACTAATTACTAAATTACTATATACTTTTTACTTAGACATAATTTTACTATTGCTACTTCCTATTGGCCTTATTAATGTCTTTATTGTATTTTCTTGATAATGACTTCCTTACTTAAATACTTTATTTGGATGAATGCAGTAAGAATGAGAAACTTTTTTGGTAATTTAAATATGAATACTTTATTTAGATGTTCATTTTGTAAGAAGAAAAAACATCTAAATTTATAGGCTCAAAACCGAAAATTCGAAATATACAAACCGATTAATCCAAAAATTTCGATCCAATCTGAACTTATTTGGATTGGATTTAGATTGTCATTTATTTAATTGGAAAATCAATATCGAGACCGAAATTTGCATATTCAACACCTGTCCCTACCCTTAACGGCCGCAGACATCTTAACCCGAGCTTGTAAAAGAATCATACATTGTCAATGCACATAATTTAACCTCCTAATAGTATCAACCACTAGATATGTGTCCTTTGCACCTAACTTTTTTCACCACTCTTTTTAAGTTAAAAGAATCCATACCTAAGCTTCCAACTGACCTATAAAAATACTTACAAATACACTGGTTTGACTAGCTACCCTTTTCATGGTAAAAGAACAAAGAAAACATAAAAAAGGTCAAATACTAGTCTATACCTTAGTCTCAAACAGGACTGGTAGTTGCACCTGTTCACCTTAGTGAATTTTGTACAAAAATATTTACATCTACTCAAATTATGTTCCTTTAAATGCATATAAAGGGTGCATTGTTAAGAGACAAAGACAGGGAGAAACAGGACTAATGGAGGACCAGCCACTGCTACCTAGTATACTTGACATGAACACTAAGTTATCAGACATGTCGTCGGACGAAATCGAAGAGTTCTTGGAACACAAGAATGTGTCTTTCAAAGGGTATATCAAGTTATGTGCATGGGAATCAAGACTACTTTGGCTTTTATCAGGGGCTGTTATTATAGTCTTGATTTTTAACTACATGCTTGGTTTTGTCACACTCATGTTTGTTGGACATTTTGGTTCATTGGAATTAGCTGCTGCTTCCATTGTTAGTGTGGGAATTCAAGGCTTTGCTTATGGTGTCATGGTATTTTTTGTTCCTTTTTATATGTATGCTTTTGTTTTGGTTGATCAGTAACTGCTGAGATAGCATAAGCGCGGCACAGTGCATGCACGTGCACCCACTACGCGTCAAAGTCAATATATTGATATGTATATAAAATGTTATAAAGATTATTGAGTGTTATATAAATAATAGTAAATGATACACTCGTTACCTTCAAATCCTTGATGACTTCGCAAACAATGCTAGTTTAGCACATGATCACTTAATAGAGTTTGTTTTGTTAGATAGATTGTAATATATATAAAGGGGGAATTGGCGAGCTCATAATATGTCTGTTAAAAATAGAATTGGTTTCATTTCTATAAATTCTGATTTTTGTGAACAATGGCTAAGCTGATTAGCTTGGCATTGTTGTATCCCGAAGTAACTTGTTTGTATCCACCTAAATAATACGCAACAACAAACCTACTGTAATCTCGCAAGTAGGGTCTGAGGAGGGTAATATGCACGCAGACGTTACCCCTACCTTAAAGAAGGCAGAAAGACTGTTTCCTGTAGACCCTCGCTTAGGAAAGATAAAAGGAACACCTAAATAATATGCATGCAATATTATTCTTTAAGGATAGTGGTTAATTCACGCGTCGAAATCTTTCTTCTTACTTTCTGGTATTGTATTTCCTGAAATGTTTCAACAGTTAGGTATGGCAAGTGCTGTTGAGACAGTTTGTGGCCAAGCATATGGAGCAAAAAGATATGCAGTTATGGGAGTAATATGCCAGAGAGCAATTATCTTGCATCTTGGAGCAGCATTTCTCCTCTCATTTCCATATTGGTTCTCAGGGCCACTTTTTAAAGCAATAGGGCAATCAGACACAATTTCTGAACAAGGCGAATTATTCGCCCGTGGATTGATCCTTCAGCTTTATGCATTTGCTATAAGCTGCCCAATGCAGAGGTTTCTGCAGGCACAGAACATTGTCAATCCTATGGCTTATATAGCTGTCGCCGTCTTCGTTGTGCATGTTCTGGTTACTTGGCTAGTGGTTGATGTCTTGGAATATGGTCTTCTCGGAGCTTCTCTCGCGCAGAGCTTCTCGTGGTGGCTGTTAGTCGTTGCGCAATATCTTTATATAAATTTTAGTCCTTTATGCAAGGAAACTTGGACTGGTCTCTCTACTGATGCTTTCAAAAGCATTTGGCCTTACTTCAAGCTAACTGTTGCCTCAGCTGTCATGTTATGGTTAGTTCAGATATTCCAGAACCCCTTTACCTCTCAAATACTAGACCTGTCAAGTGGCCCGGGACGAATCAAAACCCGGCCCAGTTAAGTCGACCCCCTTAACTGGCCCGGCCCGCCTCATGCATTAACCGACCTGGTTCTTAAGGGTCGTTTGGTTGGGAAATAAGTTATCCCATGATTAATTATCCCGGGATTAGTTATTCTGGGATAGTCCCACCCTCCCATAGTGATCAAAAAACACTACAATCCCCGGGATAACTAATCCCAGGATTAGTTATACCACGATTTTATCCCAACCAAATATGGGATAAACTTATTAGTTATCCCTTATCCCTCATACCAAACGAGCCATGTAAGCAGCCTGGGCCGGTTTCACATACGTGACCCACAAATTGGGCTCGGCCCGGGACCACTTAGTGACCCGTAGCCAAGTTGGTCGGGCTAACTGAAATCCCAATGCTCAGCACTCAGCAGCCACTAGTATACACTGGCTTTTGTAAAATTTATGTTCAAGTAGTAATAATTTTTAGTTCTTTTTCTGAATGTAGCTTGGAGATATGGTACTCTCAAGGCCTAGTGCTTGTATCAGGCCTCCTTCCAAATTCTACAATCTCATTAGACTCCATCTCTATCTGGTAAAAGAAAAACTTCCTTTCTTGTTCTGTTTCTTTAAATTACTTGTTCAGACTCACAACTTCTAGTGGCAATAACAGCATGAATTACTGGAACTGGGATATGCAAGTCGCGTTAGGACTAGGCGCTGCAGCCAGGTATGTTACAGTATACGCCTAAAGAATCGGTTCATTTGGGAGCTAAAAGAACATCATTATTTCAATAGTAATGTACTGGTTAATACTCATATTTGCAGTGTTCGAGTTAGTAATGAGCTTGGAGCAGGACATCCAAGAGTTGCCAAGTTTTCAGTGATCATAGTGAGCTTGACAAGTATCCTGATCAGTACAGTTCTCTGCATTATTGTGCTGATATTCAGGATTGGATTAAGCAAACTCTTTACAAGTGACACTCAAGTCATTGAGGCTGTCTCCAATTTGACTCCATTACTTGCCATTTCTGTTTGGTTGAATGGCATTCAACCCATTCTCTCTGGTAAAGAAGCTCTAGCAGTTCTTGCTCTTTGAAGAACCAATTTATTAAAGGTTACTATAAGTTATATGCACTGATAATGCAAAAATATTTACGGGAATCATGTCATTTGAAATGGTAACCTTTATAATTTATGTTCCGCCGCACCTATGTCTGATCCTCAAAAAATAATGCACCTTTTGGAAGATCCGTCACAGGTGCTGCAACATTTTTACAGGATACGAGCATCATAGTTTATAATTATATTGATCGGTAACCAGAAGAAATTTTAAGTTACTTGCTATAACAGGTTAAGCTATTCTGATAGTGTGAAAACTATTTAGTCAGCACATATAACTTAAATCCTTTATTAAATTTTAAGTTTTCTTGAATCTGATTACAAGCAGTGAATTCTCACAATTTCTTGCAAATATTAGGTGTGGCTGTTGGTAGTGGATGGCAAGCAGTGGTAGCATATGTCAATCTAGCTACTTATTATTTTATTGGCCTCCCAATTGGATGTATTCTTGGCTTCAAAACAAGTTTACAAGAAGCAGTGAGTTTATTTCTTTTTTTTTCCTTCTTCTTAACCAAATTGGATAATCAGAAATTCTGTTTCTCCTTCTTTTCTGGGTTTTCGCTGACACACATACAAAATCACAATGGTTTTTCTTTCAGGGAATATGGTGGGGTATGATTGCAGGAGTTATCCTACAAACATTCACATTGTCTATTTTAACTGCCAAAACAAACTGGAATACTGAGGTAACTTTGCTGCTCCATTTTCATTACTTCACCCTCGCCCCGACATTGGCATTAGCTAATACAACAACAACAACAACAACAACAACGATCCAGTAAAATCCCACTAATGGGGTATGGGGAGGATAGTGTGTACGCAGACCTTACCCCTACCCCGAAGAAATAGAGAGGCTGTTTCCGAAAGACCCCTGGCTCAAAAAAATAAAAAGACAAAATGATAAAAAGACAAAAAAAATGCCTTTTGCCTAGACAAAAAGACCCTCGGCTCAGTTGAATTCACTAAATCATTGGCATTGGCTAATGATTTAGTTAATTCAACTGAACCCATTGCTTTCAGCTCGATCCATAAGTTACATATGAAAAAACAATGCTTGTGTGTGTATGTGTTCGTGTTTGACTATGAACTCACTGACTATAAATCCGGAATGCAGTCTCTACTATACATGTTACCTACTACAAATTCTCAACTGAAATGTAGGTTGCAAAAGCTGCTGCGCGGTTAAAGGAAGCTGGAAATAGAGAAAGTGAAGATCTTGCAGACAGCCCTTGAATAGAGTTTCTGCTCACAACTCTTCATAACTATTTTTTTCATGACAATCAACGAACATTTTGACAATGAGTGTTTGCTTTCACATCAAAATGCATAAATTTTCCTTGAAAACTTGTCACAAATTCTTCAAGACCCAGCTTCCTTGGGGCTGGGCGATTGAAAGATGAAAATCTTAAAGATCATGGCACCAGCAAGTATTTTTGGTTGTTATCAAGTATTTTATTTGGTAGTTGAAGTTTACCAAAAGATAACTGGTTCTAACTATATATGTGATGAGAAATGAAAAGATGAAATGATTAGTGATGCATCTGCCAAAATGAAAAGAAACTGCCTTGGTAAATGAATACACCTCATTATGCAAAAATAAGGTAATCATAAGATAATCTTCTTAAACACAAAAATTCAGAGGTATAACTCAGTGTCACTACAAGCTGCAATTCACAGCTATAGCTACATATTACAAAAATGTCCTCTATTACCTAGTTCACCGGGGACAGACTACCCATGTTAGCTGAAAATTCATTTAAAACCGTGTGATTTCAACAATTTATCGCTAAGCAGCCAGCCACATTGTGTCAGCTCAATCCCATATGGCAACTAATTTATAATGTTTCTGTTTCTGTATATCAGAACCTAAGAGTTACAATCTCGAAATCAAAATGGGAATTAGTGTTTCTTCACCCATGACTGGCTCGAAAATATCCAACTCTCCATGTCGCTCCAGGACACGCATCCTGCAGTCCTCAGCAGCCAGCAATCCAGTTGAATATGCACCATGTACAGAACCTGGGTAATCCGTACTCGTTGCCTCCCCAGCAAAGAATAGGTTATCTACTGGTACTCTCAGCCTTTCATATAGATCATGGGGTTTCCCAACTGTATCATAGCTATATGATCCCAGTGAGTTTATGTCTGTTCCCCAATGAGAAACAAGATACTGAATCTGCATCAAGACCAGGGGCATAATAAAAGAGTTAGATACTGTCATTATCAGGATAATATAACTTTCATCAAAACATCGTACTTATAACGATGTAACGTGGAAGGATTACTCAAACAAAATTTTGCTTCAACAGTCCTCTGTATGATATCTCAAACCAGTCAAATGCTTTTGTTGCAAGAATTAGATATTGGTTTAAGACAGAAGTTTTAGAAATTCAGAAGCATCATGTTTGACCAACAAAACTAATGGTTAAAGAAAGATCACGTGAAAGATGCTTCAGACAATTAGTCAGGCTTCTTGAACTTTGACATCCAGAGAATGAATAAACTAGAGGGAGATTTCCATTACTAAAACTTGTCAACCACTAACATCTTGAGGAAGCGGCAAACCATCATTGTATAATAAAGAGTTAATTCAGAGAATGATGCTGAGCAAACAAAATAGAGAAGGGAATTTTCAGAGCAACGCAAAAAATGTAAAACCCAAAAGTTATGCATGGGAGCAAGAAAGAAAGTATAACATTACAGGAGCAGTCGCATTAGGAAGGATCCTCTTAAGTTGCTTAAATGCAAAATTAGCAGCAGCCTCATCTGACAGTTCCCCGATATCGCGGGCCAGTTGTCCAGCAGGCATATAAACAAGGACAGGATGGCCAGTAGCTTTGTGAAGATTAAGAAAGTAACTGCACTCATATGAGCTTTCTGCAACTACTCCCAAGAACTCAACATTTGGCCAGAAGACGTCTTGAAAGTGCAAAATAATCTTGTTCTCAATTCCTACACCAAGTTCTTTAATGGCGGCCTCTTTCCATTCAGGTAATCTTGGTTCAAACCTGATGCAATTTGATTTCAGAACACCAAGAGGAACAGCAATAATGGCAGCATCGGCTACAAAAGAACTCCCATCCTCAACTGTTACCTTCACACCATTATAACGTCTAACAACTTCTGTAACCCTGAGGAATGATTCCAAGAACAAATGAGTCATAGGAACTGCTAGTGTCCTTTGTTTCCAGTAGGGGGTAGGGAGGTGGGATGTCAGGGAGATGTTATTTACCTGTGACCTAACCGAATGTCAAGCCCTTTTGCTAGTGTATTAATGACTGGCTTATATCCCCGGACCATAAGACCATGCCCACCAGGAAGCAATTCTTCCTGTATATAACAATCATGAAGGTGAGCATTTCTAACATCAGCAAGTTCCTATAACCAGTTCAAATGCCTATGAAAGACAATTGTCAATGAGAAGGTGAGCATTCCTCCAACAAGTTAACTCGGTCAAAAGGAGGCAAGTAAACCAACCTGGTCCCAACACTTGAGTGATATGGTATCTGCATCTGCGGCAAACCAGCCTTCCATTCTGCATAGGTACCACTGCAACACCTTATGAGCAAGGCCACTCAACCTGCATTAACAATTTTCGCTTAGTAAAAATTTTAATGCTCTTTTTTCCTCTTTGGGTGATTCGGGGAGTTGAGTCAATATGTCAACAAACAGAATTAAGCAGGACCTTAAATCAGGTCTCCTTTCGAAAACCATTGATATAGCACGACTGATAGACATGTCTTCACTGGATTCTTGCCTAATTTGATCAGTCTGCAGACAAAGCAAGTCAGCTCATAGTCAGAAAATGTCCACAATACACATACTTTAAAGACATGGAAGAGGGATCCTTTCCTTACGAAACTCGTAAAGAATTAGATATTTCATATATCATGACTCAGAAATAAAAGTGGGTAGAAAAAGGGAGAACATGCCTCCTTCAAAATGCTCTCAAATGTCTCGCCAACCTTTGCAACTAATTCCTGACAAACTTGATTTCCATCCATGTCAAAAAGCCCATAACTGGACAATCACAAGATATGTTAGTTGATTATTTTACATGCTTAGAAAGGTCACAACCCCAAAATTAGCAATCACTTGTTTCCACACTTGCACATAATGACATGTAGAAGCATATCAACTTGATCATGTAAGTATTTATGCATAGATTTGATGCATATTTACACACATGAAAAGCAAGGAGAGCTTAGAATATAAACCTTTCCAGATCATGGTCGTAAAGAACTGAATTGTCACCACTTGTACGATAGAGAGGCAATCCTAGTTTTCCAATAAGAGGTGCCAAAGGATTTTCTTTGCAGACGCCATGCAACCTAAACCAGTTAAAATCTTAATATCCATTGGAAGCAAAATGCATATGTTTACTGTGTAATAAACATAAAGTCGAATCTTCAAAAAGCAACAATTCACTACCATGATGCACCCAAGTCAACAGGAAAACCAAAAGAGTAATCAGTGTGAACTCGGCCTCCAATTCTATCTCGTGATTCTAACACAACAACCTGCAAGAAAATATCAACTTCATGATGCACATCCACCATCACCATTATAGTAAATAAAAAGTCATAAAATGGTCATATTTCTACTAATACATATTTCCAGGGCATACCTGAAATGATTCATCATGAAGAGTACGAGCAGCTGCAAGTCCTGCCATCCCACCACCTATTACAATAACAGATGGCGAAGCCACATACCTCCGTCCAACATTTGAGAAGCAAGGAGCTAAGGAGAAAACAACTCACTTAATAAAGTTTTTTACCAAGAAAAATGAAAGCATCCATAAGATTAGAAATAACAACAACAACAACAACAACAACAACCTAGTGTAATCCCACAAGTGGGGCATAAGATTAGAAACAAAAATGTAGAAATTCATGTTTGAAGTGATCACATGGACAGCCAAAACAGGTCACAAAGTCTTGTATTAGTACAAGAAATTACGGAATGGCCTACTGCTTGCTTTTCTTTTTTTTGTGCTTCATGTGCTTCAGATTCCAAACATATGAAAGAACTATAATTAGAGTGTCTTGTCCTGTATTCCAGTTTTAATCAGGAACCCATTTTTGCTAAAATCACCAAATGTTGCCTCTTTGATAAGCAGGATAGCTGCTAATTTGGCAAACAAGAGCACAAAGTGTCTCCTAAATGGCGGGTAAGCAGTAAAAAGGTTTGCGCACAAGCTATAAACCTGGTCCAGACATAGAAAATCTACTAGTACCGCGTTTTTATTATTGATAAAGAAAAAGCAACTACGCCTCGGTCTATTATTGATAAAGAAAAAGCAACTACGCCTTAGTCCTAAACAAGTTGGGTCGATGTTATTCTTGATATGGAGGACGAAAAATATGCAGCATCACAATGACAGAAAACCGTTTAAAAGCATATTCCTCACAAGTTGAAAACTTCAAAAATGATTTTCTAATTAAATAAAACCAAACTGTTGTTTGCTGACATGTTCCGGACCTGCTCTGCCATATAAATTCTACTAACTTATTACTCCCTCCATCCCAGTTTATGTAATATTTCTTTTAGTCTGTCCCGGAAGTACGATAAATAATTTAATTTTGTACTTCTCATTTTAGCCATGATGAGATGATTTATAATGACAAATACCTATGGTTTCTTCTAGACCACAAAGTTTTTAAAAAAAAAAAAAAAAATTTATTAACTTCGTACTCAGCCAAACGGAGGGAGTAGTGTTATTCTTGATATAGAGGACCAAAAACAGGTGACGTCACAAACTGATAGAAAAGCATATTCCTGCAAGCTGAAACCTTTAGAAGTGGATTTTTTTAATTAAATAAACCAAAAGGTTTTCGTTCTGATGCTGCAGTATACATAGTTTTAATTGATAAATAAATCAACCGTCAATGGGCTTAATTCAGCTCAAATAATGCAAAATTGAACTGCTAAAAACAAAAAAAAGACTGAATTTAAGTAATACCTAGAAATAAATCTAGAATGTAGAGTCAGCAAAAGTGTTGTCTATCATAAATAGATTTTTTAAACTTTTTACATTTTTTTAAAATCTTCCCACCGACAAAAATAAGTACAAACTTCAATTTAAAAGAGTAAAATTCGATTAAAAATTAATTATTAAAACTTTAAAGAAACGAACCTCTTTGGAGCTGACGATTACTCTTGTTTTGAGAATCCATGGCTAAAAAATGCGATTAATTGGAAACCGACCCAATAAAATTAATTGGAATTAATGGGATTAAGTAAGTTTTCATTAAGAATCTTATCTTAATAAGAATCTCAGTATTAATGAGTTGTTGATACTACAATTATTACTCCTAAAAGTGAAAATCTGAGGGGAAAAATGGAGAAGAAAGATTAAAAAGAAAGTAATGAAGTGATTAGAATTTGAACACATGCGTATCACAAAGCTAACGCACAAAAGCGAGAAGGGTAAAAATGGCAAAAACACCAAAAAATGGGGATCGAAAGTTAGAAATTCTCTCTCCTGATCGGAATTGAAACAATTCTACGGAATTATTCGAGAATTCCGTTGAATTAAGAAATGTTTGATCTGGAGAGAGAATTGGGATTTTGAGGAGTGAAATTGAATCAAGAATTTTTTTTGGAAATGGAATTGGGAAGACGAAAGGGAGAAGAAGAAAGAAAAAGCGTTGGGATTTTTATGGTTTTACGGTTGGTGTTTCCTACGTAGACGTGGAAGGAGGTGACTGAATAAGAATATTCTGAGATTCGAACCGCCGGTGGAGTTATGATACGAGTATTATATAGGGATTGTTACACAATTAACTGATTTATGATTTATTTATTTTTAGTCGATATAGATAGAATATACATGATTATATACACATATATAAAATACATCAACGGACTATTTTTAGTTTAAGAGTAGGTGAGCTCGTTTAAATTTAAAATAGCCGACCGAGATATAATATATTATGTGTACAATATATTTTGTGTATAATCATAAAATATTGGCTAAGAAAAATAAATGATGAGGTGGATTATTTGTACAAGGATCGCCAAAGATTGTGATGGAATGGTAAGTATTCAATCATTTTTAATGAAAGATTTTCGATTCGAGCCTCGCAAATCAAGTCGCATGTGATAAATCTAAGGAGGGACTAGTCGGCACGAATTTAAATTAGTCAAATCCTAAAACAAATATTAAACACAAGAAAAAAGGTTACTTATCAATCTAGTTGTTTTTGGAAATGTTAATTTTTCAAATTTTATTTGTTTTCCTCTTGATTTTTGGGTGGTATTTTTCTTTCCCTCGGAAATAAAACAACAACAACAATAATCACAGTGGGATCCCACAAGTGGGATATGGGGTGGATAGTATGTACGCAGATCTTACCCATGATCCACGTCCAATCCGCACTTAATAGTGAGTGGGAACGGTCTTTGAAAGAATAGTACCCAACAAGAGTCGGGGTCGATTTCCACAGGGAGTTACTAGGGGTGTTAGGAGTATACACTTGACGAAAGCGAAAGGAATAGCTAAATTGCACTTCCAAAATAAGTTTTGATTTCTAATTCTAATTTTACTCTAGCAATTATAAGTTAAAGAAAATAAACTAGAAGTGAATCAGTATTTTTGGTATTTTTTCGGATAGTTTAAAGGCCTAGGGTTGTGACCATAACCTAGGTGTTTGCCTAATGGGATAAAGACATTAATGTTAGTTTTGTTGATTGGGGCGCATTATAGCTCACAACTCTACGTTACCCTCTCAATACCTCTCGGTTAGAGAGTGATTTTGCCAAATTTGGCTTTCTCAAGTCCAAATGGATATCAACCAAAATAATTTATAAGAGCTCAAGTCGGGTTATTACTATCTCTAGGTTGAACCATTTAATTGGGTTAATCAATCTCTCAATTGACCCAATTCCTTGTTAGCTAAGTTATCCTAGGCTAGGTCCCTCTTTCTCAAGTAAAGACTAAGTCAAATAGGCATAAATCAATGTTTTCAACCATTAATTCTAAAATTGAAGCATGAACTAAGCTAAATAATCAACACTCAATCATAAACAAGCACTAAATTAGATACCTATAAGGTTTACACATTAGGGTTAGGTCACAACCCTAGTGAGAGTTTAGGTACTCATAATGGATTTTGAAAAAAATAAAGAAGATAATCTAATTAAACTCATACTAGAAGATTAAAATGATGAAATCTAATGTAAATACACCAAAATAATGTAAAACTTCCTAAAGTAGTAAAGAAAAACGGCTACATCAACTTCAGATGTTCAAACTTAACCTAATTTTGTGAAACTCGTCTATTTATATAGGGCCAAAAATCTCGGACAAAAATTCCCCTCGGGAGGTTCTGCGACCGCACAATTCCATGTGCAGTCCGCAGATTTTTTCAGCTCACAAGAAGTGGAGTTCTGCGGCCGCACATTTCTAAACTGCGACCGCGAGGCAATCATTTGTGGCCGCACATTTATGGACTGCGGCCGCGAGGTAATCTTCTGCGACCGCACAAGAATTGTGCGGTCCGCAATTCACAAAGGCTCCTGGACTTGGTCTTTTTGCATATTCTCTGATCTTTGACTCCTAGCCCAGTTCTGCGGCCGCACAATTCATGTGCGGTCTGCACATTGCTGAAAGGTCTGCTACAATTAATATGACATTTGAGCTTCAAGAATTGACTTAACTCATCAAGGATTCTTGCTTTATCATGTATGTCATGGTGGCTCATCTACTTTTTATTTGCCTAGCTCACTTAAGAAATTTAGCACTCAATCCAAAGATTTATGAAAGATTCACTCATCTCTCTCAAGAGAATGTCGCAAGTACAGCTTCAAGTACCATAAGCTTTCCCTACATGTAGATCGCCACTAATGTAAGCTCACTTGGCTTGAAATCAAGTAGGACTTCTTCCGGGATGTAATGAAGTTTTTTGGATTAGGGTCGGATACAGTATGGGTGAGTGGTTATACCTTTCCTTAAGCACTCCATCTTTCATTTCTCGGCTCACACTTTGCCAATTCTTAGAGGTACTTTCTTTTCATTGGGGACTAGAGAGACTTAACATCACTCTTTCTTGATCATTTCATTCTTTTTCTTCCTTTTTGATTTCTCTATGTTTGGGATCATTACCTCTTTTTGAATCCATTCAACCCTTCCACTTATTCACTTTTTGCATTTTTCTTTTTGTTCTTTTCTTTTTTTGCCTTCTCTTCTCACTAAGATCTTTTCTTTTCTCTTTTTGTGCCTTGATACCTTTTTCAAGTTCCTCGTCTCTCCCGCAAACTTATGTTTTGATCCATTTATTTCACAAGAGTGTTAAGGAAAGCTCGGGTGCCAAGAGAGGGTCACGACAAAACAGGTAAAGGCTTGTAACATGGTTATCAAATGAGAAAGGCTAGAGGCTCAAAGGGGTTGACTAGGGATAATGACATTGGTTGGCAATAGAAAACTCAAACGGGCCAAGGAGAGCCTACAATCACTTCTCAAACCAAGCAAAACTTAGGATTTTGCCTTGAAACACATTCGGGGCAAGTTCTAGACCTTTCGCACGGATACTTGGACTAGTAACAATTCATTTCACCCCTCACGCATCCGGATTATTAAAGAGGATAGAGTCGAGGTCCCACAACGACCACATTCAAGTTTAAAGATCACTATGGTCCAATTATACTACTCGATGATTGTCAAAGTCAACACAAGAGTCACAAAGTCACTTACTAGAGCTATTTCTTTGAAACAATCTTGTCTCTAACTATAAACACGTAGTTAAGTGTATTGGTACCAATTGAAGCATGGTTGACTCTTCGAGCATGACTTAATTATGTTTTTTTATTCATTACTACTACTATTATTACCTAAACACAAAAATGGACTCGTTCCCTTAAGAAGGTTGACACACCATCCATCGTTGGGACGAGTCACTCAGTTCACACAACAACTACCTTTGGAAAGAATCATGGTGTTAAGAAAATCAAAGGCTTATTATCTATTAAAACATAAAAAGAAGCTACTAAATCAAACAAAGAACTAATAAAGAAACAAAAATAAAGAAGCTACTAAGCAAAAATTACTGAAGATAGAATGAATATAAATAATGATAGAAAGAGAGAAAATATATACATAATAAGAAAAGAGAGAATAATATAAAGTTATTACAGGACAAATGTCTCAGAATATTTCAAATATAATCAATAAATTCCATCCCTCCCCCCCCCCCCGAATAAAGATAAGCATTGTCCCCAATGCTTAACAAAATAAGAGTAAAAGAGGGGAAAGAGGGAAGAAAACTCCATATGGCTCCTTGGACATCTCTGTGTCCCCAACGATGTCACCGCTCGCAGGATCATCCAAATGAATCTCATCATCCTCAACTCTGGGTATGGCTGGGTTGGTGAACATCTGACGCACTACCTCGACAGCAAGGTCTGGCTCCTCAGACAAGCCAACTGGTACCAGTGGTGTTGTTGGTGCTGTGGGATCTGGGCCTGACTTGTGTGGGTCAATCAACATGTCAAATGGAAGATCTCCGGCTATAGCAAGCCTGGTCACCTGTCTCCGGAGCTTGTCCACTAACTTCTTGCTGGCCTAGGACTTTCTCATCTTCTTATTTCTTTTTCCAACTCTTTGTTCACTGACACGTGTTGTACCAAGGTAGCCATAATAGTGTTCTTGTTCTCAAGGAGATTCTTCAATGTCTCTTCAACTATCGGGGGAAACTGAGGTGCATGAACAGAAGACTCTGCTAAAATAGTACTGGATAAGTCAGACGACTTTGCAGTGGCTGTCTGCATCCAGTTGTTGAGGCTCGCCAATATCTGAGAGACTCGTAGCATAGAGAGTGGGCCAGTAGGCATGGGCACCAGCTTCAAAGTCGAGATGGGAGCTGTGGCAGGAACTGCAGTAGGGGTTGTGGATGATGGCGGAGGCATAGCTGCAACACTGGAGGAAGGCTCGGCTGAAATGGATGGAACATCAACTACTTCAGCAGTTACCGTAGTTGGATCATCAGACAAACAGAATTAAGCAGGACCTTAAATCAGGTCTCCTTTCGAAAACCATTGATATAGCACGACTGATAGACATGTCTTCACTGGATTCTTGCCTAATTTGATCAGTCTGCAGACAAAGCAAGTCAGCTCATAGTCAGAAAATGTCCACAATACACATACTTTAAAGACATGGAAGAGGGATCCTTTCCTTACGAAACTCGTAAAGAATTAGATATTTCATATATCATGACTCAGAAATAAAAGTGGGTAGAAAAAGGGAGAACATGCCTCCTTCAAAATGCTCTCAAATGTCTCGCCAACCTTTGCAACTAATTCCTGACAAACTTGATTTCCATCCATGTCAAAAAGCCCATAACTGGACAATCACAAGATATGTTAGTTGATTATTTTACATGCTTAGAAAGGTCACAACCCCAAAATTAGCAATCACTTGTTTCCACACTTGCACATAATGACATGTAGAAGCATATCAACTTGATCATGTAAGTATTTATGCATAGATTTGATGCATATTTACACACATGAAAAGCAAGGAGAGCTTAGAATATAAACCTTTCCAGATCATGGTCGTAAAGAACTGAATTGTCACCACTTGTACGATAGAGAGGCAATCCTAGTTTTCCAATAAGAGGTGCCAAAGGATTTTCTTTGCAGACGCCATGCAACCTAAACCAGTTAAAATCTTAATATCCATTGGAAGCAAAATGCATATGTTTACTGTGTAATAAACATAAAGTCGAATCTTCAAAAAGCAACAATTCACTACCATGATGCACCCAAGTCAACAGGAAAACCAAAAGAGTAATCAGTGTGAACTCGGCCTCCAATTCTATCTCGTGATTCTAACACAACAACCTGCAAGAAAATATCAACTTCATGATGCACATCCACCATCACCATTATAGTAAATAAAAAGTCATAAAATGGTCATATTTCTACTAATACATATTTCCAGGGCATACCTGAAATGATTCATCATGAAGAGTACGAGCAGCTGCAAGTCCTGCCATCCCACCACCTATTACAATAACAGATGGCGAAGCCACATACCTCCGTCCAACATTTGAGAAGCAAGGAGCTAAGGAGAAAACAACTCACTTAATAAAGTTTTTTACCAAGAAAAATGAAAGCATCCATAAGATTAGAAATAACAACAACAACAACAACAACAACAACCTAGTGTAATCCCACAAGTGGGGCATAAGATTAGAAACAAAAATGTAGAAATTCATGTTTGAAGTGATCACATGGACAGCCAAAACAGGTCACAAAGTCTTGTATTAGTACAAGAAATTACGGAATGGCCTACTGCTTGCTTTTCTTTTTTTTGTGCTTCATGTGCTTCAGATTCCAAACATATGAAAGAACTATAATTAGAGTGTCTTGTCCTGTATTCCAGTTTTAATCAGGAACCCATTTTTGCTAAAATCACCAAATGTTGCCTCTTTGATAAGCAGGATAGCTGCTAATTTGGCAAACAAGAGCACAAAGTGTCTCCTAAATGGCGGGTAAGCAGTAAAAAGGTTTGCGCACAAGCTATAAACCTGGTCCAGACATAGAAAATCTACTAGTACCGCGTTTTTATTATTGATAAAGAAAAAGCAACTACGCCTCGGTCTATTATTGATAAAGAAAAAGCAACTACGCCTTAGTCCTAAACAAGTTGGGTCGATGTTATTCTTGATATGGAGGACGAAAAATATGCAGCATCACAATGACAGAAAACCGTTTAAAAGCATATTCCTCACAAGTTGAAAACTTCAAAAATGATTTTCTAATTAAATAAAACCAAACTGTTGTTTGCTGACATGTTCCGGACCTGCTCTGCCATATAAATTCTACTAACTTATTACTCCCTCCATCCCAGTTTATGTAATATTTCTTTTAGTCTGTCCCGGAAGTACGATAAATAATTTAATTTTGTACTTCTCATTTTAGCCATGATGAGATGATTTATAATGACAAATACCTATGGTTTCTTCTAGACCACAAAGTTTTTAAAAAAAAAAAAAAAAATTTATTAACTTCGTACTCAGCCAAACGGAGGGAGTAGTGTTATTCTTGATATAGAGGACCAAAAACAGGTGACGTCACAAACTGATAGAAAAGCATATTCCTGCAAGCTGAAACCTTTAGAAGTGGATTTTTTTAATTAAATAAACCAAAAGGTTTTCGTTCTGATGCTGCAGTATACATAGTTTTAATTGATAAATAAATCAACCGTCAATGGGCTTAATTCAGCTCAAATAATGCAAAATTGAACTGCTAAAAACAAAAAAAAGACTGAATTTAAGTAATACCTAGAAATAAATCTAGAATGTAGAGTCAGCAAAAGTGTTGTCTATCATAAATAGATTTTTTAAACTTTTTACATTTTTTTAAAATCTTCCCACCGACAAAAATAAGTACAAACTTCAATTTAAAAGAGTAAAATTCGATTAAAAATTAATTATTAAAACTTTAAAGAAACGAACCTCTTTGGAGCTGACGATTACTCTTGTTTTGAGAATCCATGGCTAAAAAATGCGATTAATTGGAAACCGACCCAATAAAATTAATTGGAATTAATGGGATTAAGTAAGTTTTCATTAAGAATCTTATCTTAATAAGAATCTCAGTATTAATGAGTTGTTGATACTACAATTATTACTCCTAAAAGTGAAAATCTGAGGGGAAAAATGGAGAAGAAAGATTAAAAAGAAAGTAATGAAGTGATTAGAATTTGAACACATGCGTATCACAAAGCTAACGCACAAAAGCGAGAAGGGTAAAAATGGCAAAAACACCAAAAAATGGGGATCGAAAGTTAGAAATTCTCTCTCCTGATCGGAATTGAAACAATTCTACGGAATTATTCGAGAATTCCGTTGAATTAAGAAATGTTTGATCTGGAGAGAGAATTGGGATTTTGAGGAGTGAAATTGAATCAAGAATTTTTTTTGGAAATGGAATTGGGAAGACGAAAGGGAGAAGAAGAAAGAAAAAGCGTTGGGATTTTTATGGTTTTACGGTTGGTGTTTCCTACGTAGACGTGGAAGGAGGTGACTGAATAAGAATATTCTGAGATTCGAACCGCCGGTGGAGTTATGATACGAGTATTATATAGGGATTGTTACACAATTAACTGATTTATGATTTATTTATTTTTAGTCGATATAGATAGAATATACATGATTATATACACATATATAAAATACATCAACGGACTATTTTTAGTTTAAGAGTAGGTGAGCTCGTTTAAATTTAAAATAGCCGACCGAGATATAATATATTATGTGTACAATATATTTTGTGTATAATCATAAAATATTGGCTAAGAAAAATAAATGATGAGGTGGATTATTTGTACAAGGATCGCCAAAGATTGTGATGGAATGGTAAGTATTCAATCATTTTTAATGAAAGATTTTCGATTCGAGCCTCGCAAATCAAGTCGCATGTGATAAATCTAAGGAGGGACTAGTCGGCACGAATTTAAATTAGTCAAATCCTAAAACAAATATTAAACACAAGAAAAAAGGTTACTTATCAATCTAGTTGTTTTTGGAAATGTTAATTTTTCAAATTTTATTTGTTTTCCTCTTGATTTTTGGGTGGTATTTTTCTTTCCCTCGGAAATAAAACAACAACAACAATAATCACAGTGGGATCCCACAAGTGGGATATGGGGTGGATAGTATGTACGCAGATCTTACCCATGATCCACGTCCAATCCGCACTTAATAGTGAGTGGGAACGGTCTTTGAAAGAATAGTACCCAACAAGAGTCGGGGTCGATTTCCACAGGGAGTTACTAGGGGTGTTAGGAGTATACACTTGACGAAAGCGAAAGGAATAGCTAAATTGCACTTCCAAAATAAGTTTTGATTTCTAATTCTAATTTTACTCTAGCAATTATAAGTTAAAGAAAATAAACTAGAAGTGAATCAGTATTTTTGGTATTTTTTCGGATAGTTTAAAGGCCTAGGGTTGTGACCATAACCTAGGTGTTTGCCTAATGGGATAAAGACATTAATGTTAGTTTTGTTGATTGGGGCGCATTATAGCTCACAACTCTACGTTACCCTCTCAATACCTCTCGGTTAGAGAGTGATTTTGCCAAATTTGGCTTTCTCAAGTCCAAATGGATATCAACCAAAATAATTTATAAGAGCTCAAGTCGGGTTATTACTATCTCTAGGTTGAACCATTTAATTGGGTTAATCAATCTCTCAATTGACCCAATTCCTTGTTAGCTAAGTTATCCTAGGCTAGGTCCCTCTTTCTCAAGTAAAGACTAAGTCAAATAGGCATAAATCAATGTTTTCAACCATTAATTCTAAAATTGAAGCATGAACTAAGCTAAATAATCAACACTCAATCATAAACAAGCACTAAATTAGATACCTATAAGGTTTACACATTAGGGTTGGGTCACAACCCTAGTGAGAGTTTAGGTACTCATAATGGATTTTGAAAAAAATAAAGAAGATAATCTAATTAAACTCATACTAGAAGATTAAAATGATGAAATCTAATGTAAATACACCAAAATAATGTAAAACTTCCTAAAGTAGTAAAGAAAAACGGCTACATCAACTTCAGATGTTCAAACTTAACCTAATTTTGTGAAACTCGTCTATTTATATAGGGCCAAAAATCTCGGACAAAAATTCCCCTCGGGAGGTTCTGCGACCGCACAATTCCATGTGCAGTCCGCAGATTTTTTCAGCTCACAAGAAGTGGAGTTCTGCGGCCGCACATTTCTAAACTGCGACCGCGAGGCAATCATTTGTGGCCGCACATTTATGGACTGCGGCCGCGAGGTAATCTTCTGCGACCGCACAAGAATTGTGCGGTCCGCAATTCACAAAGGCTCCTGGACTTGGTCTTTTTGCATATTCTCTGATCTTTGACTCCTAGCCCAGTTCTGCGGCCGCACAATTCATGTGCGGTCTGCACATTGCTGAAAGGTCTGCTACAATTAATATGACATTTGAGCTTCAAGAATTGACTTAACTCATCAAGTATTCTTGCTTTATCATGTATGTCATGGTGGCTCATCTACTTTTTATTTGCCTAGCTCACTTAAGAAATTTAGCACTCAATCCAAAGATTTATGAAAGATTCACTCATCTCTCTCAAGAGAATGTCGCAAGTACAGCTTCAAGTACCATAAGCTTTCCCTACATGTAGATCGCCACTAATGTAAGCTCACTTGGCTTGAAATCAAGTAGGACTTCTTCCGGGATGTAATGAAGTTTTTTGGATTAGGGTCGGATACAGTATGGGTGAGTGGTTATACCTTTCCTTAAGCACTCCATCTTTCATTTCTCGGCTCACACTTTGCCAATTCTTAGAGGTACTTTCTTTTCATTGGGGACTAGAGAGACTTAACATCACTCTTTCTTGATCATTTCATTCTTTTTCTTCCTTTTTGATTTCTCTATGTTTGGGATCATTACCTCTTTTTGAATCCATTCAACCCTTCCACTTATTCACTTTTTGCATTTTTCTTTTTGTTCTTTTCTTTTTTTGCCTTCTCTTCTCACTAAGATCTTTTCTTTTCTCTTTTTGTGCCTTGATACCTTTTTCAAGTTCCTCGTCTCTCCCGCAAACTTATGTTTTGATCCATTTATTTCACAAGAGTGTTAAGGAAAGCTCGGGTGCCAAGAGAGGGTCACGACAAAACAGGTAAAGGCTTGTAACATGGTTATCAAATGAGAAAGGCTAGAGGCTCAAAGGGGTTGACTAGGGATAATGACATTGGTTGGCAATAGAAAACTCAAACGGGCCAAGGAGAGCCTACAATCACTTCTCAAACCAAGCAAAACTTAGGATTTTGCCTTGAAACACATTCGGGGCAAGTTCTAGACCTTTCGCACGGATACTTGGACTAGTAACAATTCATTTCACCCCTCACGCATCCGGATTATTAAAGAGGATAGAGTCGAGGTCCCACAACGACCACATTCAAGTTTAAAGATCACTATGGTCCAATTATACTACTCGATGATTGTCAAAGTCAACACAAGAGTCACAAAGTCACTTACTAGAGCTATTTCTTTGAAACAATCTTGTCTCTAACTATAAACACGTAGTTAAGTGTATTGGTACCAATTGAAGCATGGTTGACTCTTCGAGCATGACTTAATTATGTTTTTTTATTCATTACTACTACTATTATTACCTAAACACAAAAATGGACTCGTTCCCTTAAGAAGGTTGACACACCATCCATCGTTGGGACGAGTCACTCAGTTCACACAACAACTACCTTTGGAAAGAATCATGGTGTTAAGAAAATCAAAGGCTTATTATCTATTAAAACATAAAAAGAAGCTACTAAATCAAACAAAGAACTAATAAAGAAACAAAAATAAAGAAGCTACTAAGCAAAAATTACTGAAGATAGAATGAATATAAATAATGATAGAAAGAGAGAAAATATATACATAATAAGAAAAGAGAGAATAATATAAAGTTATTACAGGACAAATGTCTCAGAATATTTCAAATATAATCAATAAATTCCATCCCTCCCCCCCCCGAATAAAGATAAGCATTGTCCCCAATGCTTAACAAAATAAGAGTAAAAGAGGGGAAAGAGGGAAGAAAACTCCATATGGCTCCTTGGACATCTCTGTGTCCCCAACGATGTCACCGCTCGCAGGATCATCCAAATGAATCTCATCATCCTCAACTCTGGGTATGGCTGGGTTGGTGAACATCTGACGCACTACCTCGACAGCAAGGTCTGGCTCCTCAGACAAGCCAACTGGTACCAGTGGTGTTGTTGGTGCTGTGGGATCTGGGCCTGACTTGTGTGGGTCAATCAACATGTCAAATGGAAGATCTCCGGCTATAGCAAGCCTGGTCACCTGTCTCCGGAGCTTGTCCACTAACTTCTTGCTGGCCTAGGACTTTCTCATCTTCTTATTTCTTTTTCCAACTCTTTTTTCACTGACACGTGTTGTACCAAGGTAGCCATAATAGTGTTCTTGTTCTCAAGGAGATTCTTCAATGTCTCTTCAACTATCGGGGGAAACTGAGGTGCATGAACAGAAGACTCTGCTAAAATAGTACTGGATAAGTCAGACGACTTTGCAGTGGCTGTCTGCATCCAGTTGTTGAGGCTCGCCAATATCTGAGAGACTCGTAGCATAGAGAGTGGGCCAGTAGGCATGGGCACCAGCTTCAAAGTCGAGATGGGAGCTGTGGCAGGAACTGCAGTAGGGGTTGTGGATGATGGCGGAGGCATAGCTGCAACACTGGAGGAAGGCTCGGCTGAAATGGATGGAACATCAACTACTTCAGCAGTTACCGTAGTTGGATCATCAGACTGGCCTGCGGTGGTAGGAGGCTGAACTTTCTACTTTGGATTGTTCGCATATATTAGTGAATACCAAGTAAAAGGCTTTTTCGGCCTCACCTTTGTGTCATAATCTCTCTGCTCTACCCTTGCATCCGTGAGATATTTTGTAATAGCGTTGGGGTACGGGTAGGACGAATCATCTTGCCGAGCAATCACTGAGATGTTGGCCGATATCACGGCACCCACATTGATAGGGTACCCGTCCATAATAGAAGCAACCAAAACTGCACCCACATTGAGGAATCGAAGGTAAGTCTCATTCTGACTCGGGTCCAGTCTGCTGCACACAAAGGTTTGCCACCCCTTCGCCTCGAAATTAAGAGTGCTCTGGTAGATAGGAACCCTAGCGGCAATCCATGGAGGTGGTGGCCCTGGTGCTGCTAGATTCTCCGCTAACCAAGTACGGGTTGCGTCTCCCAATGCATCCTTCTCCAAATATTCCTTTGGCTCAACATCTTTGAATCCCAAGTACGTGTTAAATGTATGTTGATCACATCTCACTTTTAAGTTTCGTACTTTGGTCACTTTTGTCCCTTTTTTTATGTGAGCTACATTTGCATAGAATTCCCGAACCAGGTATTCTTTGGCGTCCATTACACTTTGAGTGAACCACATCCACCCCTTGCGTTCCCTGAACAATCTCAGTACTGCTGGGTTGTACCTCTCCAGATCTTTCAGTAGACACTATCGCTCGAGAGTTAGCGACCTCACTGGCCACCATGTACGAAAGGTGGTGAAGGCAGCCAAGCTAACAAATCGGTCCTCCCAAACCTCTTTCTTCTTCGACCTTTCAAGCTCGGCAACTGTAGCATCTCCCCATCTGCCATCATCAGGAATATCCTGAACTGGTGTAACTTGCGCCTCAGGGACAGGTGTGACTGATGGCTCAGAAGCCTGACTAGCACTCTCTAAGCCTTCGGAAGTGCTATTAGATGAGGACGGCTCGTCCTTGAGTTGGTACCTCCCTTGCGGCATTGACTGTACAACCAGCTGCTCCTGAATAGAGGTCGAGTTATCCTTTAATGCTTCCCTAGACGGGACATATAAGCTTGTGTCAGAAAGATCTACATCTCTCCCCTACCGGCTGTAGTTTTCTTTGCAGTTATGTTTTGTATGCCAAGACCTCGAGAAGGTTCACCCCTCTATTTAGAAGTGTCGCCTCTGCCTCCAGATCGAACCATTGTCTGTATCAAGCAAACGCAATTGTTAGTTACAATTTAATGTTCAAATATACACAGGAGCTATGCAAGTATATACCAGAAAACATAGTGAGGTTCATAGTTAAAGCCTGTTTGCAGGAGAAGGATCTGCGGTCCACACAATTTTCTTGCGGCCGTAGATGAGGCCTTGCAGACCACACAATTTGGACCGCAGCCGCACATTTGATTCACAAAGTGTAGACTCTCTATTGACAGTAAAATGACTGTTCTGCAACCGCAATAGGAATTCTGCGGTCCGCACATTTGACATTACGGCCGTAGACCCCTTCTTCACTAATGATGCCCTAGAATCAATTTTTGTGGACCGCACAATTTCAGGTGCGGCCGTAGAATTCAAAAACTTCGAACAGTTTAGTTAGGTCATTCTAGGTGCGGCCCCATAGAACATGTATTAGTTAACCCACTACAGATTTACCCCCATATGGATACACAATTGAATTCTACTGACAAATGACCTAAAAATGACTAAAACTCTACAAATTAAAAGAAAAAGATTATAAAAGAAATTGAAGCATACCAAATAAATGAGTATGATGAGTGACTGAATAAAGATATTGAAAGGTTGATTTCTCTTGATCCTCCGAAGCAATAAGAATTTGGTTGTAGCCCGAATACCCATCAAGAAAGTAATAAAAAGCGCGACCGACCAATCTATCAAGCATTTAATCTAAAAAGGGAAGTGGAAAATGATCATTCTTGGTGACTTTGTTGAGCTTCCGATAGTCCATACACACCCTCCATTCGGTCACCGTTCTTGTAGGAATCGACTCATTCTTGTCATTGGTGACCACCATCATGCCCCCCTTCTTTAGGACACATTGAACCGGAGAAGTCCACGAACTATCGGAGATGGGGTAGACAACCCTGGCATCCAACCACTTGATAATCTTATTCATGACAACTTCTTGCATAGCCTCATTGAGTCTCCTTTGATGTTCAATAGATGGTTTTGCTCCTTCCTCCAAGTTGATCTTCTGCATGCAAAATATGAGTTATCCCCCGAATATCCGCCAAAGTCCATCCAATAGCCTTCTTTCTCTTTTGTAGCACCGCCAAAGTAGAGTCTACCTACATGTTAGTCAAAAAAGAGGAAAGAATAACCGGTAAAGTAGAACAAAGGCCAAGAAATTCATACCGAAGATGTGGAGGCAATGGCTTCAACTCCAAGGTAGGAGGTTTTTCAATAGAAGGCTTTTTAGGAGGAGTTGTCCTATTTTCAAGATCCAAGGACATTTTTCGTGGTGCATAGTTATACGACCTCATTCCTTGCAAAGAGTTCACACATTCCATGAAGCCATCCATTTCGTCATCATCAAAGTTAAGCAAGATGGCCTCTAACATATCACCCATATTGATCATAGCACTTGTATCATCAACAATAACATCGGTCACCAAATCCACAAAAGAGCACACCTCATTGCTATTTGGTTGCCGCATTGACTTACACACATGTAAAATTACTATTTCATCACCAACACAGAATGTAAGTTCTCCGGCTTCAACATCACAAAGAGTCTTCCCCTTAGCAATGAAAGGTATCCAAGAATAATTGGAACCTCATAGTCAACTTCACGATCTAGAATGAAAAAATCCGTCGGAATAATGAATTTATCAACACGAACTAAGACATCTTCAATCACTCCCAAAGGTCTCTTCATAGTATGATCGACCATTTGCAATCTTATAGAGGTAGGTCTTGGTTGCCCAATTCCAAAAGTCTTGAAAATCGAATAGGGCATGAAATTGATACTTGCCCCAAGATCACAAAGAGCTTTTGCAAACTCGGCACTTCCAATTGTACAAGGAATCATGAAAGCACCGGGATCTTCCAACTTAGGATCCATAGAGTGCACAATTGATCTCACTTGATGAGTGACTTTGATGGTTTCAAAATTCATTGACCGTTTCTTTGTCATGAGATCCTTCATAAACTTTTCATAGCCGAGCATTTGTTCCAAAGCTTCAACTAATGGCGCATTGATTAAGAGACTCTTCATCATTTGAATGAAATTCTTGAATTGATTTTCACCATCTTGCTTGGCAAGTCTTTGAGGGTATGGAGGTGGAGGCTTAGGAAATGGTGCCTTATCCTTTTACATTACCGGCTCTGGTATGTCAATAATATGATCTCTAGACGGGTTCACCTCCTCCTAAGTCTCTTCCACACTATCATCAATATCAATTCGAACTTCATCATTTGGTTGTACCACATTATTCGGGCCCTCTTCTTCTTGTACCACTTGCTCATCATCCACAAGTTGCCTTTGACTTGAGGTGGGTGCATTCCCACCTCTTCCACTTCTTGTAGTAACGGCCATGGCATGTCCCGTGTTGTTTTCACCCTTTGAGTTTACTACCGTGTCACTTGGTAGTGCCCCCTTAGGATGAAAATTTAGAGCTTGAGAGAATTGCCACATTTGCACTTCTAAGTTGCAGATCGATGTGTTATGTGAGGCAAGTTGGGAATCTGAATCGGCATTCTTTTCCATCATTTGCTTGAACATATTCTCAATATGCCCCATCTCATTGTTTGAATAACTTGGAACATGGGAAGGATAAGGCGGCGAGTTGCTTGGTTGTTGATACATCGGGGGTATTTGAAAACCCAACCCTCGATTGCCTTGATTATTGTTCCATCCACCTTGATTATTACCCCCCCCTCCAATTTCCTTGATTATTGCCACTCCAATTTCCTTGATTATTGTTATGCCAATTCCCTTGATTATTGCCACCACTCCAATTTTCTTGGTTGTTAGAATTCCAATTGCCTTGATTGTTTTAAGGTCGCCATTATTGTTGGTTTGGGCCTTGAAAGTTATTTATCTGCCCTTGAAAGTTGTTCACATATTGCACCTCCTATTCTTGTTCATTGTAAGAATCATCTTGGTTAAAACCACTATCCTCTTGCACATAGTTCTCCACTCGATTTTGCACATGTGGACCACTGGTCCTTATTTTGTTTACCATCATGTTCGCCCCTTCCATGGCATAGACTTGCTTAGGATTTTGTACTTATTGAAGTTGAGCCTTTACTAGTTGATTCATGATGGTAGTCAATTCGGCAATGACTTACCCATGGTCATGCAACTCTTTGTGAAGGTGGATCACGTTTGGATCACCTTGTGGAACATTAGACCGGGATTGCTACGCCGATGATGTTTCCGCCATTTCATCCAAAATCTCACATGCCTCCGCATAAGGCATAGTCATAAAGTTCCCACGGGCAAGTTGATTCACTACACATTGGTTGGTTGTGTTAATCCCACGATAGAAGGTTTGTTGAATCATATTTTCCATCATATCGTTGTTGGGACATTTCTTGACCATTGTTCTATACCGCTCCCATATCTCGTATAGTGGTCCATTAGGCTCTTGCTTGAATACCAAAATCTCATCTCGAAGTGTAGCCATATGCCCGGAAGAGAAGAACTTAAAGATAAATGTTTTCACCAATTCATCCCAAGTGTGAATGGAATGGTTTGGAAAACGTTCCAACCAATCTAAAGCTTCCCCCTGTAGAGATAAGGTAAAAAGCCTTAGCCTCAATTCATCCTCTGAGACATTTGTTTGTTTTCTCCCCCAACAAGTGTCAACAAACCCCTTCAAATGTTTGTCTGTATTTTGACTTAGAGCACCGGTGAATAAACCTTGTTGCTCTAGCAAAGTGAGCATTACATTGGTGATTTGAAAGTTGTCCTCCCTAATACGGGGAGGGACTATTGCATTGACATATCCTTCATTGGGTAACACCCGGTGTGGAGCCGTTCGTGGTGGAGGTGGGGGTGGAGCGGGGACATTGTCATGAGGCACTCGACCTCTTCTATTATCTTGAGATTCAAGAGGAACCTCATCAACTTGGTCATCCTCGACGTCCACATCCCCCAAAAGCAAATTTCCGAGCTCATTGTTCGCAATGGTTGTACCTATGATTTCTCAAACAAGTTAGTAATATGGAAGGAAAAGAAGATATTCCAAAAACACACCTAAATATATAGCTAACACCGTTTTAACTCCCCGGTAACGGCGCCAAAAATTGATCCACGGCCAATCCGCACTCAATAGTGAGTGGTCGTTGGAAGAATAGTACCCAACAAGAGTCGGGGTCGATTTTCATAGGGAGTTACTAGGGGTGTTAGGAGTATACACTTGACGAAAGCGAAAGGAATAGTTAAATTGCACTTCCACAACAAGTTTTGATTTCTAATTCTAATTTTACTCTAGCAATTATAAGTTAAAGAAAAGAAACTAGAAGCGAATCAGTATTTTTGGCATTTTTCCGGATAGTTTAAATGCCTAGGGATGTGACCATAATCTAGGTATTTACCTAATGGGATAAAGACGTTAATGCTTATTTTGTTGATTAGGGCGTATTATAGCTCACAACTCTGCGTTATCCTTTCAATACCTCTCGGCCCGAGAGTAATTTTGCCCAATGTGCTTTCTCAAGTCCAAATGGGTATCAATCAAAAAAGTTGATAAGAGCTCAAGTCGGGTTATTACTATCTCTAGGTTGAATCTTCTAATTGCTCTCAATTGACCCAATTCCTTGTTAGCTAAGTTATCCTAGACTAGGTTCCTCTTTCTCAAGTAGATACTAAGTCAAATAGGCATGAATCAATGTTTGCAACCATTAATTCTAAAATTAAAGCATGAACTAAGCTAAATAATCAACACCCAATCATAAACAAGCACTAAATTAGATACCCATAAGGTTTACACACTAGGGTTGGGTCACAACCCTAGTGAAAGTTTAGGTACTCATAATGGGGTTTGAAGAAAATAAAGAAGATAAGCTAATTAAACTCATACTAGAAGATTAAAATGATGAAATCTAATGTAAATATACCAAAGTAATGTAAAACTTCCTAAAGTAGTAAAGAAAAACTGCTACAATAACTTCAGATGTTCAAACTTAACCTAATTTTGTGAAACTCGTCTATTTATACAGGGCCAAAAATCTCTGACAAAAATACCCCTCGGGAGGTTCTACGGCCGCACAATTCCATGTGCGGTCCGCAGATTTCTTCAGCTGGCAAGAAGTGGAGTTCTGCGACCGCACATTTCTGAACTGCAGTCGCGAGGTAATCTTCTGCGCCCGCACATTTTTGGACTGTGGCCGCGAGGCAATCTTTTGCGGCCGCATAATTCTTGTGCGGTCCGCAATTCACAAAGGCTCCTGGACTTGGTATTTTTGCATACTCTCTGATCTTTGACTCCTAGCCCAATTCTGTGGGCGCACCATTCATATGCGGTCCGAACATTGCTGAAAGGTTTGCTATATTTTTCTTCTTGTTGTGCGGCCGCAGATGGAATTCTGCAGTCTGCAATTTCTTCTGCGGACCGCACAGTTGTGCTTCTGCGCCCTGTATTGCCTTGTGTTTCGGAACACTCCTTTTTGAGTTGGATATCATCTCACGAGACCAAACTTCAAGCATTTGTGCAATTTTGCATAATTTCATTAGTTCCGGGAACACAATTCAATACTTTCGAACTAAAACGAAAGCTAAAAGGTGCTAATAAGCAGTCAAAATCCCCAGTTATCAACCCCCACTCTCTGAAAATAGAGGGACTATTTCCGATAGACCCTCGACTCAAGAAAGAAGAAATAGAGCAGTAGCAACAAGCAATAACCATAGCAAGATACTGAGAAAACCGAAGCAAATGATAGTCAGAGAATAACAGATAGCCGAAAAATAACTGAAAGAAAATAGTAGCAATAAGTAGTAACAACAGCAGGATACCAAGAAACCGAAGCGCAAGATAAAAAGAAAACAGCAGGTAATAAAAACAATCTAAAAACAAGAAAACTAACAGACTAACATTAATACTACTAATACGGAAATGAAAAACGCTCAACTATCTACTAGTCGTCTACCCTAATTCTCGACCTCCACACCCTCATATCAAGGGCCATGTCCTCGGTAAGTTACAATTATGCCATGTCCTGCCTGATCACCTCTCCCCAATACTTCTTTGGCCTCCCTCAACCTCTTCTCATACCTACCAAGATTGACCGCTCACACCTCCTCATTGGGCATCTATGATTATTCTCTTCACATGCCCGAACCATCTTAGCCTCGCTTCCCGCATCTTGTCTTCCACGGGGGCCACTCTCACATTCACCCAAATATCATCATTCCTAATCTTATCTAACCTGGTATGCTCGTACATCATCTCAATCATACGCATCTCTGTTACTCTCATCTTTTGGAAATAAGAGTTCTTGACTGGACAACGCTTTACCCATACAATATAGTCGGTCTAACCAACACTCTGTAAAACTTACCTTTAAGTCTCGATGGCATATTCTTATCACACAAGACGTCGTATGTTAGCCTCCATTTCATCCACCCTGCTTCGATAAGATGTGTACCATACTCGTCAATTTCCCCAGCCCTTGGATAACGGATCCCAGATACTTAAAACTTCCTCTCTTGGGGATGACTTGTGAATCAAGCCTCACGTTCATGTCAGCTTCCTCGATCTCGTCGATGAAATTGCACTCCAAGTATTCTGTCTTAGTCCTATTCAATTTAAAACCTTTAGACTCTTGAGTCTGTCTCCAAACTTTCAGCCTCTCGTTGACACCGCCTCGGATTTCATTAATCAGTACAGTATCATCCGCGAATAACACACCATGGCACCTCTCCTTGAATATGGGGCCTCAATGCATCCATTGCTAAGGCAAATAAGAACGGGCTAAGAGCTGAGCCCTAGTGTAACCCCATCACAATAGAAAATATTTTGAGTTTCCTCCCACATTCCTCACCAGGGTTTTAGCTCCATTGTACATGTCCTTAATCACCCTAATGTATGGTACCAAAACACCTTTAGTTTCTAAACATCTCCATAGAACCTCCGAGGGACTTTGTCGTATGGCTTTCTCTAGGTCAATGAACATCATGTGCAAATCCTTCTTCCTTTCCCCTTAATGTTTCACCAATCTCCTAACAAGATAAATGGCTTCTATAATCGAACAACTCGGCATGAATCCCAACCGATTCTCGGAAATAGATATCATCCTTCTAACCCTCACTTCAATCATTCTCCCAAACCTTCATAGTATGGCTAAGCAATTTGATAGTCCTATGAAATATCGATGGTGTATTGTTAAACTTTTATTGCCCACCTTGACCGTAGTGCATTTATTGCATTGTCCAATTTTAGTAACTACTGTTCTCATATTTTAACACGTTATGTCAAACTTAAGGCAATAACTTGATTAGTTTGCAAATAAGTGAAGAAATTTCTACAATCTTAGATCTAAACAAGGTCAGAGTTGAGTTAAGTTTAATTTTCTTTCCTTTTTTTGCGATTACAAAGAGAATGGGTGTGAAGGATGATCTAGGATTAAAAAGGGAGAGAAAAATGACTCCTCTTTATTTTTATTTAATAAATTATCCCGCTTTTACCAGCAAAATAAAAGGAAGAAGAAAGAATGAGAGAATAAATTAAGTGGGTCTGGACTTGTATTAAGTTGAAGAAAATGATTTTTACAGTAGAAATGATGCTAATTTTCTCTGTATCTTTTCAATTTTATCGCTCCCGCTAATTTTTCTTTAATATTATTTTTATTTAGGGGTTATTAACAAAATAAGTAGAAAACAATATCAATTAAAAATGAATTCAAACCTTTCAAATTCATATTGTACACATGATTTGCATCTGGCAATGCATTGAAAAGTAGTGAACATTAGGGCCCGTTTGGCCATAGATTTTGTCAAAATAAACTTGGGTTTTATTTGACAAATACATGTTTGACCATAGATTTTGTCTATATTTTGATCAAATCCCAAATCCCAAAACCAGCTCAATTTGAGCCAAAATATCAATATTATATTTTATAAAATTTGCCCCCAAACATTATATTTTATAAAATAGTCCACCATTTATTATTTTGTAACGATGTTGCTTCGTCTTCTCGGTCATCTGATAGTTTATCATGTAGTTCATTATAAAAATGATAATTTTGTATCAAATTTATTTATGTTCAGGACTATTTTTTGCGATAATATAATGAATGTTATTGATAATAGTACTGTTGGGTATTTGTGATAACTTTTAAAACTCATGAGTATAAGTCATGTTTCATGTTTTTCCAAACCAAACTTCACCCAAAACAAATGTCCAAACACATTTTCATTTTCAAATCAAACTTCGCCAAAATCAGATTTTTCAGAATAATAATGGGAATATGTGACAAAAAGCGATCTAAATCAGTGGAGTTGATTCAGTTTCTACTTATAGGTAGGACCGTAGGAGTATTAAAATATCTAAAAGTAAAGAAATGTTTAAACATGATTAGGTGCATTTATTGATTTCTTCGATACAATTTGACTATTATTATTATTACACTACCAACCACCAACATTGACCGAATGATAGTGCATTTTATTGGATTATTACTATATTTATATTAGTCGTGCAAACTATTAATTAATTGGGGGAGTACCTTATATATAGATTTAACAAGTGAAAATGAGGAAGAGAAATTGGATTCTGTATCTGGTATGTGATCTAATACATTTTTTAAATAAAAAAAAAATCACCCGTATTCATTTTAGACTTTTAGCTCGTTTGCTACGAGGGATAAGAGATAAGTAATTAAAGAATTAAATTTAAAATTAGTTTATCTCACGTTTGGTTCGGATAAAATTATAGTATAATCAATCTCGAAATTAATTATCCCGACAGTATAGTTTACTTTTATCCTTATGGGAGATTGGAGAACAATCCCAAGTAATCCGGGAGAATTAATCCTTGGATAAATTATTTCCCAACCAAGTAACCCTTTAAGGATCGGACTAATTTTAATTATTGTAGTGAAGTCGCACTTTATAAGGTAAAACGCTTCCTACCAATGATAATTTTATACCCGAGTCTTGAACCCAAAATTTTTAATTAAGGAACGAAGAATACTTATTACTCTACCCTAATATTTTATGGTCTGTGATCTGAAACTGACTGTTCTTGTCTGATAGTAAACGTGGTTTTTTTCTCTATAATTTTGACCATGGGATTGCTTTTTTTAGATCTTTTCTATTATTGTATATATATGTATCTCATCAATGGAAAAACATAGAATAAACCAACAAAAAATGGAAAAGCAAAAAGCAAAAGAGACATAAGAAGCATCAATCGCTGTCATCACATCTACACCACATAGAAAATTCAGATATTAAACAAGTTAGGGAGATGCATCTACACAAGATATTTTCACACTTTAGCTGATTTGAGAAAGTTTAACAAAACCAGATATTGAGAAAACTTACTGTTCATTTGTTTAAAAATATTATAATGCCGGATGTTGTAATAAAGTGATTATTTGTTGTGGTAAATAATAATCCAGAGATTGTTATGCATGAATTACTTATAGTAATATCGTTTTTATATATCTTTACATACTTTTAATCCTTGTATTGCTAATTGTTACATGCGTTGTTATTCTCTATTTTACATAAAATAATACATAAGTTACTTAATACGTGTATTATTTTGATAACGTCGAGCAAACATTGCATTTTAATTAAATTCTCGACGAGTTATTTTTTCGATATGACCAACCAAAAGCTGCATAAGTTATGCTACACATAAAAGGGTTGTTTTGGAGGATGGTTGGATATCACATGTGATTAGTTATCTCCCTTTTATATGGGATAACTAAACTCACCATTTTAGTTAAACCCAAACTTTATCCCAGAGTTATTATCTTTATCTCATGTACCAAACAACCCCAAATTATTTTTTCTAATCCCTTCTAGCCAAACATAATATTATCTTATAGAAGATTTTATGCTGGATTAATTTTTCCATTCTTCCAACCACATGACCCCTAATGAACAAAAATACAAATGTGACATCTTTTCTTCTTTAAGGTTCAGCCCACAAGTTACTTGTATGTCCTTAAGAAATTTAATCTCTTGTTGTTGCCCAAGGTTATGGATAACTTCATCCCACGATAGAACAGAAAAATTATTCTGTAATACTGACAATCGAAATTACAGAACAAACGGGAGCAAATCACACTTGACACTTATATGTTTGTTTTGGAAAACCAATGCAACAATGTGGAAGGAGAAATTTTCAAATTTTTCTGTGCGTAAAAATGAGGTCAAACCCCTAAATTTATAGATAATAAAATGATGAGACGAAGAGGTACAATCCAAGAGACGCCTCTTCCATTCACACATATCCTTAGAAAAAACCCAACAATTTCTTCACTAGTTAAATCATAAAAACATTATTTCAACTCAACATCTAAGTTTCAGATTCTGTAATGAGACAAATTAGAATTGCCATCAAGTCCTTTCTGGCTAGAGTATTCAAAGAAGTCCTTCAATGTAGTTGCTCTATACTTTGGAGGATTATCTTCTGATAATAGCTCCTCAATTGGTCCATAAATCCTAGAAGATGCCAAAGGCCCTGTACCGAAGAAGCTTGCTATTGATATTCTTGGACCAACTTTATTTGTCAATACTCTGTGCTCTATGCTTTTGTACTTGTCATTTGATATGAGCTGAAAACCAAAATTCAAGAAAAATTGACAGTGGCATATTAAAATTGATTTAAAGAAAGATTTATTTGATATCAGCTGAAAAGCAGAAAGGGGATTATCATCTACATTCTTCAGTCTGTTGCATCAAAATCTCTAAAACCAACTTTTATAATAAGAAAATAACTCAACTATATCTATATAACATTAAAAGTAAAAGTGCTACTAGTAATTTGAATCTTTAGAAACACAAGTAGGCTGCCATATGTATAATATAAAATAGCTATGCAAATATGCCACATCAGCAACTCACAGTACATAACCGACAAGGTGACACATCATGGGTTTTTTATTTTTTATTTTTCAAGCGGGTCAGAAAATAATTTTTTAAAACTTTTAAGTGGTGGCATAAAATTAACTAAGTTGTTGAAGTAGCAGCCCACTTGTGTTTCTAGGACCGGATTTAGCATTTTCTGTTTTTTTTTTAAATTAATTTTCTATGATATGTAGGTATAATTGAGTTATTTATTTTTCAATTACAAAAATTAGTATTATAATTTATAACTTTGATACAATATAAATTAAAAGTTGGATGACTATCCGTGAAATTAATGGGTAAACATAAGGTCAAGAAGTGAAGGAAGTCTTGGAGCAACAGTAAAGTTGTCTCCGTTTGAGCTATTGGTTCCTGGTTCGAGCCGTAGAATTAGTTATTGATGTTTGTATCAGGGTAGACTACCTGCATATGCAACACTTCCTTGGACCTTACGTGAACGCGAGATGTTTCGTACAACGGGCTGACCCCTAAAATAAAGGTCAAGAAGTATAAAGAATACAAAAGACTTGCCTGGAGAATGTCACCAATATTGATAACTAAAGCTCCAGGGGTAGGAGGAACATCAACCCAATGATTTTGGTGAAAAACTTGAAGTCCTCCAAAATCATCTTGTAGAAGTACTGTGAAAAAATCATTATCTGCATGTCTGCTTGTGCCTATTGCAAGTTCTGGTTGTGGACATGCTGGATAATAATTACACAAAATGCCAAGTCCCTCAGCACAGTCCATTTCTTTGAGATGATTAGGTTTGAGACCAACACCTTCTGATAATAACTCAAGCAAATTGCACCCCAATTTCATCACATGATCTGAGTACTCTATTACAATTTCCCTGAAAGAATACAAGTAAAGTTGATAAATTAAAATGGAATTTTATGTTTACACAAATTGCACTAACACGTTTGTGTGCTTGACCTGAGGGTCTATCGGACACAGCGTCTCTATCTTTACAAGATAGGAGTAAGGTCTACGAGACCTTATGCGTGAGATTATATTGGGTTTATTATTGTTGTTGCACTAACACATTGTAACGTGTTATTATTTTATTCTTTGGTTATCATATATGTTTTGTTATAAAACAATTACCTGTTATTATATGTTAATTTTATCTGATAGCATAAAAGAATTTTGTACTATCTGCAGTCCGGTGCACTAAGCTCTTGCTATCCCGGGGTTCGGAAAAGTGTCAAACCACAAGGGTCTATGTACACAATTTTATCTTGTATTTGTGTAAGAGACTATTTTCACGGCTCGAACCTGCGACCTTCTGGTTACAGGAAAACAACTTTACCTTCTGGTAACCTCCTCCCTCAAATATTAATGTATTTAACCAGTTTTCCAGATTACTAATTGCAGTTATTATGAACATTACATGTAATTGTTTTTAATTATCGGTAAATAAAAGTTAAAACTAAAAAAAAAGTACCTGCACGTCTCAGGCAACTCCTCTGGCTTAGCAGGAGTTGGTGCCATAACAGAATAAAGTGAGTCTCTCCAATTTGCTGCTAAAGCTTTCTCACTAAACAGATCAAAATTGCAGTTGTACATTACCTTCCTCGCCACATCTCGACTATAGTATGGCTTCTTAACATCGATTTCTTGCTCGTGAAAACGACGTGCCCCTCTCAACATTTCATCCAATACTGACACTGGAATTCCATGATTGATCACTTGGAAGAAACCCCATGTTTCAGCTGCATCTCTAATTTTGCTTACTATTTCTTTGTGCTTAATAGGATCTTTATTCATGTTTTGAAGGTCTATTAATGGGAAAATAAAACTTGTTATTTTGGGGCTCGAGGGGTTTTCTAAGGCCTCTGGATGAATGAATATTCGAGGTACTTTAGTAATCCCAACATCAATTAGCCCTTTGACACCAGCTTTTGTGTCGTCAAAGGCTTTTAGTTCACTTTGTTTATCATAGTTTGGTTGGGAAGTTGCAAGATTTTGTTTTGTGTTGGAGACATCCATTTTGGCCTAAACGTGTGGTATATATATATCTGGTTCGAGAACTAGCAACAGAAACCCTTTGAATAAAGAGAGCACATAAAAATTTCACTTAGATATCCCAAAAAAGAAATAAAGGATTGAGAAACACAAAAGTTTGATTAGAAGGATTGACAAAGATGATTTAGATTTTGGTTATAAGTATAAGCATCTTATAGTGACCATAGAGTTAATTTTACTTGGACACCAAGTATAAGGTCATTTTAAAATATTTGTAAGCACATGCGAGTGACAATAGAGTTGGTGCTGCTTGGACAATAATGTATGTTCCTTAATTTATAAAAAGAATCAGACATAGAGTTATTGGTACTTGGGCACCAAGTATATATTTGGTCCTTTTTAAAATATCATAATTTAATAATATATGATTGAAGTAAGCATGCCATCTTTTTTATAGCAGGTTTGTCAAAGCTTTTTTCGGGGTCAAACATGTTTATTTTTAAAAAAAGTGCTTTTTTTTTCTAACTTATTCTTTTAACTTAAGGTGTTTGGCCAAATTTTTTGGAGGAGAAAAGTTAGTTTTCATGAATAGAAGTTGAATCAATTCTTTAGAAACAGAAAAAATAGTTTCTCTCCCTAAACATAAGTGGAAGTATTTTTGAATTTTCTTCTTACCAAAAATACTTTTATCAAATTATTGTATATACTCCCTCCGTTCACTTTTAGTTGTCACTTTTCGCATATTAAGAGAAAAATAATTTATTTTTCATGTTTTGCCCTTAGCATTAATTACTCATTCCAAATTATTTTTCAAATCCATTAAAATTATACACCAATTAATATTGGTATCATGGTAAATTATGTAATTTATTTATTATTTTTAAGGGTGTTCAAGATTCAAAGTGGACAAGTAAAAGTGAACGGAGGGAGTACTAAAAATTGCCTTACTTAATTTAAACTATTAAGTAATATAATGACTTTTGGGGTGAACTTTCATATTTGTTGGACGATTTATTGATATATATAAATTATCTTGACAGAATAAAGTACTTTTCAATTTTATTTTCATATTTTACTTAAATAAAATGAAAAAACTTAATTATCGTCTTTAATAATAAATATTTATAATTAATTATCTGCTTATCTAATATTAACTATTAAGTAAATCTCTCCTTATTAGTAATTTAATATTTAAAAATACTTTTTAAAAAATATGATCAAACATAAATTATTGCTCAAAAGTATTTTTCAAATTAATTAAAAAAAAAATTCTTCAAAAATACTTTTTTCGAAAAATATATTTTAAAAGGTACTTAGTAAAATAAACTGATTTCTATACTTGGTCAAACAAGGTATTAATCATGATCCACGTGCCGCTATAACTTTGTCGACATAAAGTCATAAAGATTTGGCAACAGTAGGAATAGAAAGTAAGTAATACAGTTTATTCCTTTATTATTAGAAGAGTCTTTTTTCTTTTTATTAATGGTCAACTGGTATATTAGGAGGCAACTAGTCAAACAAGTACAATTTAGATAAAAGAAGTACTAACTTAATCAATAATTGTGTAATAAACTATGTGAGAAAGAAATATAAAAATACTTTTTTTTTGGTAAAGGGTAATTAGCTAACAGCCACTGATTCATGTAAATGGTTACCCTTTAATCAAGGGACTGTTTGGTAAGGTACAATCAGAAAGTATAAACCAACATTTTTTTCTTTATTTATACTTGTGTCCTCAACATTTCTCTTTCAACCCCAACTATTTCATCTTTATCTATATGTTCTTTTCCTTTTTAAATTGAAGTACACACTTGATTTTGATATAGTCACATATTTTCAGGGTTAAAAGATGGCACAAATGGCAAGACCAACAGAAAAATTCCCACTAGAAGATCAAGACATGCAAAATCTCCATGTAAACAAAACACAAGTAAGATCCCTTCATTATCCCATATTGCTTGATTCTTGGTTTTCCCTTTATCTTGGTTTTCAAAATTACAATATTTGATCAAGAAGCAGGATATAATACTACAAAGAACTTTTTAATATATATATATAGTGCCATGCATATTGTGTATGCAAGAATTCCTATAGGTTTCAGTCATCTATAATGGCGTGTGCAAAAATTTTTATAAACGGTGTCACAATTTGAAGAAATAAACAAATAAATAACTTATTGTAATTGTACGCGGTGTTAGTTTCTATATTTATCCCAAATATTTTCATTTTTCTTATACATAACTAGTAAAAAATTTCGACAAAACGGTGTGGACACCGCATAAGACAAGGTGTATATGCCCCTGGACATCTAAATGACAAAAAGAAGGAATTGTTTCGATATCACTATCACGATCTAATTCTAAGGGGATACTATTCATTTCTTCTTCGTACTGTTGTTCCCTTGCTTTTGATCGTTTTAAAAAACAAAAGAGTAGGCCGAGAAAAACTCTATTTTACAAACTTGTGTGTCTCGGCTCAACCTTTTTGTCCCACTTGTACTAATAATTGGAGGATTATTTTCTTATTTAGTAAATTTAAACGAGTTTTCTAATGCTAGGATGAAAAAAAGTGGCATGCTATATTGAATTTATTAAATGCAATTTTACCTTATAAATCTAAAAGAGGTTTTTTTTGTGACTTGACCTCGCAATTTTTTAATTACACGATAACAAATTTTATTATTCGTGATTATTGATCACATGATAATAACTTTAACTGTTGAGTTGAGTAACGTTTACTTTGAGCAAATGTGATTATTTCCTAGTTATTAATACTAATTTAATAACAGAGTTGTCAAGTCAATCATGATCAGCTTTGTGAGTACCTCCATAATCAGCAGCTGCAGCCACAAGATGGTGGGCAGCTTGAAGGCAAAATTGTTGCACTTTCCTTGTCATCAGCAGAGACCCCAAATCATAACATGCACAAGTGATTTTTTAATTAGTGAGGTGTCTCCATATATAGCTTGAAATCAATAAATAATATAGAGGAAGTGAAAAGGTGAAAATATTAATTTTCACCATAAAGTTAAGTTTATCTATTCAAATTAAAATACTAGGGTGATTAGTCTGCTTGCTGCAATAGCGTAGGCAAGATTTTTTTTCGTTTTGTAAATGTGTCTCCATCTAGAATTGTGATACTTTTGTGGAGTTACTTTCTGTCCTTATTGATACTTAATTACTTTGTATTATTTTCAATCGGTATCCGCATATTATATATGTTCAAAGAAAAATTATTTACACATATATAAATAAAAAATTCATAATGCACTATCGAATGACACTTATAAAAGTGTCTTTGTGCTCTCGCGTTCATGATATCTACATTCTACTGTGCACCAGAGACACAGTTGAAGCACGCTCGTCCAGAGTGATTCTTGTACGACATGCTATAGTCATGGGTGTTCCGGTGATCTTCTAGTCTTAGAAGAAGTCGTGTCCGCCCCGGGCATATGCAATTTCCTCGCCTTTGCCAGTGTAATTATTTGGTATAGTTCACAATTTTAGAATCTTGGTTTGCAATTTCAAATGGCTATTATTTTGTCGGAGCAAAACTCATGAAAAAGGAGGTTAATCATTGAAGAGGAGAAGAGCTCATATTATGCTGGTGCTAGATATTTTGCCTATTTACTTTGTATGTATAGTCCAAGACTCTTAAGTGGGATTAAAAGCTAGTAATGCATTAATTTTCCACTTATACTGTAAAGTTGAGTGGATTCTATCTATATGCTAAAGGGAATGAATATTAATTAGTCAATCAAGCAAAGCATCTCTAACCATTATCTGCACTTGATTCATTCCAATATTCCTTTGCTTATAAATTACTCCCTATGTTTATTTTTAGTTGTCTACTTTTAACTTTGCATTCACCTTTAAGAAAATATAAATGATGTATATATTTTTTTAATTTTACCCATAATAATAATAGCATTTCAAAAAGCCTTTGAAAATGATTTAAGGAATAAGTAGTTAATGATAAGGGTAAAATAGGAAAAAAAATTTATCTTTCTCTTGATTTGCTAAAATGGACAAGTAAAAATAAAAAAATATTTTTAGTATAGTGGACAAATAAAAGTAAACTAAGAGAGTATTTATTTTTTAACTCAAATAAGAACTTTATTGTTAGATACAACAACAACAACAACAACCCAGTGTAATCCTACAAGTGGGGTCCGAGGAGTGTAGGATGTACACAGCCTTACCCCTACCCTGAAAGGACAGAGAGACTGTTTTTCGATAGACCCTCGGCTAAAGAAAGGATGGAAGAAGGGATATTCTCCCTCTTTATTGTTAGATATTCTCTAAATTTCGCATTTCCTACACTAAGGGCTCGTTTGGTACGAGGGATCTTAATCCCGAGATTAAATTTGAGATGAGTTTATCTCACGTTTAGTTAGAATAAAATCGCAGTATAACTAATTCAGAAATTAGTTATCCGGGGATGTAGTGTTATTTTTATCCCTGTGGGAAGGTGGGATAACAATTCAGGGATAACTAATCTCGGGATAACTAATCCTGGGATAACTTGTTTCCCGACCAAACGACCCTAGGTTTTGTACTCTAATCCAGTGCACCTGCTAAAGCTAAGCAAATTCTGCATCTTGTTCTGCAATTTTGACTTCTGGGATGTGAACAACATTCTCTTGTGCAATCAACCAAGGGAATCACCTATGTAGTGTAGACACAAAAAAGAATGATTATATTCTTTAGACCTTTTCTCAAATTAATTAAACAATTGCCAAAGTAATGATTCAAATATCCAAATTTCTAAAGAATTTTTTTTTTCTTTTTTAAACATACATACATTGACTGAGATAACAGAATCAGCTTTGCATTTCTCATGTTTACAGTTTGGAATAGTATTCATTTGGGCAGTGAACTGCAATACATTATACATCTTACCAAAATCAAGTGAATTGCTGAATGCCTATTGATATACAAGAATAATAGAATATATATAAACAAAGACGCCGAAAGATTTTGCAGTTATACATCTAACAGACTATCAAACTATAATATGATCAGTGTCTTATGTCTAACACTCTGGATCCAAAGCCATTGCAGGTCCTAGGGATATAATGTTATCTATGCAGAAAGCAAAAAAAAAAACAAAGAACAAATGAACTCAATCTTAGACTTATCTATTTTAGTTGTAACCATTTCGATGTGCCTTCTGCCATCTCCATGCTATAGCTAAACTCTCTTTAAGTGTGTATCTCGCGATCCAATTTAGTTCACGCCTGATTTTGGACGGATCACTATAGACTTCAGCATAATCTCCTGGACGTCGTGTGAGATATTCAATCTTTATGTCCATTCCTGTAGCCCTTTTACAGGCTTCGACGAATTGTTTCACTGAACTACCTGTTGTAACAAAGCATATGACAAAATTTAAACACTTAAACTAGAGTATGTATAATATTGCAGCGATAAAAGGTAAAATGCTTTTACCTTTTCCTGTCCCGACGTTGTAAATACCAACTTTGCTAGGTTTTGCATGCTCTAATGCTTTTACATGAGCATCAATTAAGTCAGTCACATCAATATAGTCTCTTATTCACGTTCCATCGGGTGTGTTGTAATCTACTCCTCTTGTGGAGTTTCTTCTGTAATAGGCATTTTCTCAGGCTCTCCATACGTACGTGGCGCAAGTACTTGAATAGATTACTGTCTTTACACCATGTGTCGCCATTGCCTTAACTAGTAGCAGTGTGTTTGATGTGATATTATGATAATACCTGCACAGTACTCAGTAATATTACTTCAAAAGAAGAAAATTGGATGATACAAAAAAAAGTAAGAATTCTCATAATTTTGAGCTTTGTAAATATAAGGGATGCACAAACTCGAAAAGAATAAGTTCAATATAAGACTATTTTCTGATTACTGCATTCTATAGCTAGCTCTTGAAATGAAATTAGTATTTACGGTACGCAAGTAGAAAATGCATTAAACTGAAAGATATTTAACAGTCGATATGAGTTGGAGCTTGATAAGTTAGGGGTGTACATAAGAGGCTCTTGTGCACTTTCACCAACATATGCAACAGCTGCAAAATGCATCACAGCATCGAATGCATTTCGTTTAAATATCTTGTTAACCTGAGGTACTAGTTAAGGATAAGGAAATGCCAGCCTATAATTGGACAAGTAAAAGAGATTCTAGTTATCAACATAAGCATAAGAAGAATAACAGGAAGAATAAAAGAAAGTATTAGGGATACAGCTACTGCATCTCCCAAATCAGCGTAAATAAACTGAAGACGTCCTGGTTCAGGAAACAATTCCTGAAGAACTTTTACAGCGCCCATATTTCCACGCGAAAGGTTGTCCTGTTCAAATGAATCACATGATTGTGCAAAATGTCGCTAGAAGTTCAAAACTCATTCATAAATGAAAAGGTAAATACCACTATAGTTACGCAGTATGAATCCTTTAGGAGCCGAAGGGCAGCATGCGAACCTATGTAGCCAGCACCTCCAGTAACTAAGACATGAGTTACACCAGGTTCATGTTGAGAAAACTGAAATTTATATTTGAAAATGACGGTTAGATTCGTATGAAAAGGAAACTTTAAGGTAAAACATAAGGTGCATTTTAAGATTTTAGTTGACAAAGCTTATAGTATATTTTAAAGAAGCGGAAAAACAAAGAAAATATTGTTTTAGAATATATAATGCTACCTAGTAGACAAAGGGCAGCGTGGTGCACAAAGCATCCCGCGTTCACGCAGGGTTCGGGGAAGGGCCGCAGCCCAAAGGGGTGTGATGTAGGCGTCCTACCCTGATGCAAGCATTAATTGTTGATTTCACGACTTGAACCCGTTACTTATAGGTCACACACAGACAACTTGACCGTTGCTCCAAGACTCCCCTTCAATCAGGGGCAGAGCTAGAAGACGAAGTACGGGTTTGGCCGAACCCAGTAACTTTTGTCCAAACTCTATATGTATTAAGAAATTGACTTAAAATATGTATAAAAATGAAATTCAGAACCCAGCTACTAACACCTTATGTCGCTATCCTAAAATTTAGAACTCACAAAGTTCAAATCCTGACTCCACTCAATGTCACCTAGTAGACAACACCAGCTATTACGGGGACAAATACTCATATGATAATTTTAAAAAGAAATGAATAATCATTTTGTTGGGGAGTATACCCATTCCACATCCGATGTGGAACAAGTATATTATCTAACACGTCTCACATGGTACTATCAATGTAGAGTTAAATTGCATTGTGCCTAAATTCATACTTAAACTGCTGTGATTTATAGCTCCACTTTGACAAGAGTGGGTTGCTAAGCACCCTTCACTTCCAACCAAGAGGTTGTGAGTTCAAGTCATCCCAAGAGCAAGGTGGGAAGTTATTGGAGGGAAAGAGCTGAGGGTCTATCGGAAACGGTCTATTTACTCCAGGGTAAGGGTAAGGTCTGCGTACACACTACCCTCCACAGACCTCACTAGTGGGATTATACTGGGTTGTTGTTGAAATTCAGGGCTGAAGAAGTAAATTGAAATGCAATTGCATAAGAATTAAGAAGACAAGTTCGGTTAGAATTTAACCTTCATGAAACTACTAAAACCAGGAGATGTTCTGAATATAAGGAAACAAAAATTGCAGTAAGGCCAGCAGCCAAGAGCAGTCTCCTAGTAATGTTGCTCCTTCTCTTCGACGCCACCACAAAATCCATGCCTGAAAATCAACGCGCAAATGGACATGCTTAGATTTCTAGCGCATCGCAACTTTGTGAATCTTTCCATGTTGATGAATCAATATAGCTACCAAATACTATCCCCGTTTCAATATATATGGCAAAGTTTGAATCTAAATTGAGTTTAATAAGAAACGAACTTTTGATACTCGAAACTAAGGTGGCAAGTGGGTCGGGCCCAGTTCTAAGTGGGCTTTGCGGGCCCGGTTCTAAATGGGCCGGTCCTAAATGGTCCCGGGCTTTGTGGGCTTATTGCTGGAACCGGCTCGGGATCGGGACCACGAACTAACGGTCCCGGGTTAAGTGGGTTGGTCTCGGGCCTAAGTGGGCCCAAACGGGCCTAAGCGGGCCCAACAGATACTTTCTATTTTTAATTTTTTTATATAGAAGTTAGAGAAAAAAATGTTAATAAAGATATATAAGCTATATTCGATTTATATACTATATATACATCTTAAAATATATATATATATACTATATTATATATACATAGTATATAAGCCACATTCGATAGTATACATCTTAAAATATACTATATATACATCTTAAGATATACTATATATACATAGTATACTAGATATATATATAGTATAGTATAGTAGATCTTAAGATATATAAGCTATATTCGATATATATATAAGCTTATATATATAATATAATTCGATTTACTATATATACATCTTAAGATATGTATATATATTGAATATATCGAATATATAGTATAGTATATACTTAAGCTTATATATAGTAAGATGTATATATAGTATATCTTAAGATATATACTATCGAATATGACTTATAAACTATGTATATATATTATAGTATATATATACATCTTAAGATATATATATATATATATATACACACACTATACTATATATATACATAGTATATAAGTCATATTTGATAGTATACATCTTAAGATATACTATATATACATCTTAAGATATATATAATATATATAGTAAGATGTATATATATTATAGTATAGTATAGTATAGCATAGTATATACTATATATACAACTTAAGATATATAAGCTATATTCGATATACACACACATATATATATATATATATATATATATATATATATAAAAGCTTACATATATACTATACTATACTATAATATATATACATCTTACTATATATGTATATATATATATACATCTTATAGTATATATATATATATGCAATATTATGGCAAAATTGACTCTCGGTAAATTGTAATAAACTATTATCGCTATCAAGAATAGGAGGTGTAGGACGGGTAACAGGTTTGGGTCGGAGAGCCGGGGGAAGTGGAGGAGGAACAGATTGGCCACTAGATTCACCACTCTTCGATTTTCCCTTATTTTTACTAAACATATTTTTTAAGGAATAAGCCATCTTAATTAATCAAGCAAAGTAAATAAAACAAACAAAATTATAATATTAAAACTTAAGAGTTGGAACGAGTTTACCGAATTGACGAACAACTTGTTGGAAATTGATTATCGTTGAAGACTTCAATTCACTAACTTCACAATTGTTTCACAAATTGTAACAACAAAGTAAGTAATAGTAGCAATTATAGAAGTAAATTAGAAAGAGATTGTGATAGATTGACGATTTTGTAAGAAAAAATAAAATAATGATGGGGTATTTATAGTTAAAAATAGGGAAAAAGTATAATTATAAAAAGTTTGGGATTAAAACAAAGTTGGGGGGAGAGGGAGGGGGGTTAAATGGCAATTTTATAAATAGCCAACGACTATTTTTGACAGCCCAACGACTATTTTTTTTTTTTATAAAAAAAATAGTCGTTGGAACCGTTTGGCCCGCTAAGGGACCGGGCCGGTCCCGACCCTGGCGGGCTAAACGGTCCCGGGCCTGACGGGCCCAAATCATAGGACCGGCCCACGAGACCGGACCAGGCCCGCTAAAACTTGGTCCGCGGTCTCGGACCTGGACCGACCCACTTGGCACCCTTACTCGAAACATACTGTAACATTTGTGTGGGTATAAGACTTTTCAAAACTTGTAATCTTGAACATTCTATAACATTTGCGTGACTATAAAAGTTTCTTGCTAAGGGAAAAATAGAAAGTTTAAGTTAAATCATTTCAATTTTAAAAAGCTGCCTCAAGACCACTAAAAGGAAAATGTTGCTACATAATCTAAATGGGGGGAGTATGTATGACAAGTATTTAAAGTTCTAACACTATTAAGGGGTCATTTGGTTTAAATACAATTTATGTTGTTGTATTAATCCTGAGATTGTCAATTTTACTGGTTTAACTTGGGATTACTATTTCACTCTCTGGTAGGTATAAGTTATCCCAATACTATTTTTAATCTTAGGACAACTTATCCCAGAATTAGTAACCAAACAAGGGATACGACGGTACTAAATTTTTATTCCAGAATTTTTTTTGTTTATCCATCTTACCAAACGACCCCTTACATTTACAAATAAACTACTACTATCAAAGAATCCAAAAGTTCATCCAATTTCAATGGGTTTGGAGGGCGGTCATCTATACGAATGACCTGGGATCGATTCCCCCCTCAATGTCTTCTGGGTTGAGCATGTCTCACAGGACTTGCCTAGTGTGGTTTACATCCCTGTGTGATTTGTGGGCTATTACACATGGGGAGGTTTACTCAGTGTGCACAAAGTGCTCACCACAGAGTGCTCACCCTAAGGGCAGAGGTCGTAGCGGTTGCGGTTTCCCCTCTTACAAAAAAAAATGACTCAGAGATAAACCAAAAGAAATAGAAAGGAGAAAAATCATTCCATTAGTTCATTGAAAGCAATTACCTTTTTGCTATGAAAGAATTCCTACTTCTCAACCAATTGCTTTGCTATTGCAACTTCCACATACATGCTAAAATGTAACTTGATGGACATAAAGTATCATAATTTATAACTTCTCTCCCCTGCACCAAGAGAGAGAAGGTAAATCAATCTCTATGCAAGGATAAATATGGAGAATTATACATATAATTGAGTAATTTTACAAAAACTATATATTCATACTAAACTCGAACTCCCTCTCACGAATTACTAACTCGTTGATTTAAAATTCTGAATCTGCATATGAGAATGAATATATAACAAAATAGTGTGACAAATCAAACCAACTAGTTTGAGATCGAGATTAGTTGATTGTTACAGTCATACCTCTCTATAAGAGCATCTCTATCCAAATTGTTTTTGGAACCGACTTTTATGTTATGTTATGATATATTCATTCACTATAAATGCCAATTTTTTTTTTGAAACCAACTTTTATGCTATGTTATGATATATGTCCCTATAACAACACTTCAATATAGCAACAAAAAAATATCGGAACAAACGAGGTTGTTATAGAGAAGTTTGACTGTAATAGGTTAAATATTAAATTTATATCCCCAAAAATAACACCAAAACAAAGTATGACCTTTGTACAAATGCCATGCAAAAGAGAAGTTGACAATCAACGAAAACTATTACATAATCAACCAAAACAATACAAAAAATGAAAGAATGCTAAATGATCAATAATAAAGAGAACAAAGAACTTTCTTTTTTTACCTAAGTAGGAGATGAAAGGAAGAGTCTTTGATCTGTAAAGCAAACTGAAATGCAAAGAAATGGAGAAAAAAAGATAAACAAGAAAAGAATAACGAAGAGGGGCGATTTAATAAAATTATAAGTATAAAGAGAGCAAGAAAAGATAAAGTAAGAGTAAAAGAAATATGAGTATATAGTGCAAAAGCAGATCTAAGCTTCAAAATGAGGGGATAATAATTATTTTAGAACCTAATTAAACTGCCAAAACGAAGTCCTGGTCTTCTGGGGAAGTGTCATGTTACCTAGCTTTTGGACTTGTGTAACTAACTTTTTATCTTTGTTACAGTTATCAGAAAAACAATGGAATTTATTGTAAAAATCTTGGCTACTTAACTTATTGGGTATTTTTATTTATTTATTGTTCAATTCTATATTTATTTATTATTAATATTTCAGGTCAATTTGTGTGCACCACGCCTATTTCTTCCATTATCGGTTAACTTTCACCATTCAGAAAACAGTGTTAGGCTTGAAATCGCTCCAATGCTCAAATCAATATGGAATGAAGTGAGTTCAAATTGAGCGAATTAGAAGATAGAGAATACACATAGCAGATCCCAACTAGTTTAAAATGAGAGTATAGGTCGGGACATCATATGAGAATTCACATAGCAGATCCCAACTAATTCAGTAAAACACTTTTTTTGCCATCATATGTTTGTTTGCTCATCTGTACAGTGTTTGTTGATATTCAACGCAACCCCCGTCCCCGTCCGCCGACTTTTTACAAGAGTAAAAATTAAGTGCTGTAAAGCAAGCATTAAGAGCTTAGCATAGTGCTTTTATCAATCTACAGAAACTATGCTGTAAAATAAACTACTTTGATTGCCTGAACAAAATTCAGCACTTTCATCAAGGAAACATGCTGCTATATCCCAGCCTTGCCACTGAACTAGCACTGGTATTGAAATTCAGTCGCTTACAGCGATAGGCGATTATAAAAAATAATCCACAGCCCTTTTCATACAGCGACAAATTGAAGACGATATAGCATCTACAGTACATCCAGTGTGCCAACACTGGTAAAAAGCTATAATGCCATTGGCGTACCTGAACCATTGACGGGACAGCAAAATATCAAATCAACTTTGTAAACAATACGGGGGAACATTATTCAGTAGAATAATAGTTAATGAACAAGAGCATGTAATTATTACAGTTTTCATCCATAAAAGTTTTCAAGTCTATAACAAATATTTCCTACTGAAACTGCAGAGTTGAGCCATCATGTCCTATGAGCCAGCAACGTCAACGCCTCTTCTTCCTGAAAAAAAAGAGAGAAGATGGCCAAGTGGAAGAGCTCCTAAAACTCCCCATAAATCATCTTTACATCCTACCTTTCCAGCTTTTATCCAAGTTTACAGAAAGAGCATTAGAAAAACAAGCTCTTTGGATGAAAAACTCTAAAAAGGACCAATAACCCCGTCACTTTCTGACATTATACACAGCTATCGAAAATGAGACTTGTCACAAAAGAGAAAGAACCAAACCTTTCCTTCAAAAAAAGGATGACGAAAAGTTGAAAAGAGGGAAAAGAAACATGGAAAGAAAAAGTTGGAAAAAATAGAAAAAGACACATAAGTTGGAGGAGGAAGAGGAGCTTTAGGCATTAAAACGGCGTCCAACATATATGCATACCCCTAATTCTAGCCTTCAACATTTTTTCTGGCATGGAGGCATAGCAGAAGATTATGTTCTGAAAAGGCCAGCCAGATGATGATCTTGAGAACTATTTGCAATTATGACATCTTAGCATCTCCACTAACAGCTTACAGATTCAGGACTTATTTGTCCAGTGCTTCCACCGTGAGCATTGGATCCAGTCACAGGCATGGACCTCTGAGCAAAATTCAACAACAGCTTCCTCTGCTGCTCATTTGTGTGCGGGAGACTAGCACGTAAAAGTTCGACCGGCATCTCTCTGCTTACAGCTCTTGCAGCTTCTGCATCAAACGTTTCTGTGTTTGACGGAGTCTGTGGAAGTATCGATTGCATTATTGAGTCGTACTTACTCAAGCAATACTTAGTAAGTAAACCAAAAAAGGCATCAAATGATGCCTGCCAAAGAGCAGGATTAGGCATGCTGAAGCTGCTAACAGCCTGAGGATCAGTCAAGAGATGAGTTGCCTTTTCAAGAACAGATTTAAGAATAATAGAGGCTCCATCTCCAGCAGGGCTTCCAAGAGGACGAAGAGGCGGCTGCTCTGAGGAACAAACAACAGCAGCTAGACAAGCACTAAGCAAATTAAGGTCCATGCCACGGGTACATGCAGAGACTGTTTTTGCAAAATTAGTAATTGTCTCAGTGGCTCCTGGATTAGGTGGATGACCGCCAAACAAAAACCTTAAATGCCGAAAAATTGCCATGCAAACTATTCTTGCAAGCTCGCCACCGGGTGCCAGAAGCTGAAGATACCTTGAAATGAGTTTCCGGCCTTTTGGAAGAGACACCAGCCATAAGAACACAATGTCATCTTTAGGGGTAAGCCCAACTGAACTCCCACTTTTTCCAAGCGGGTCAACAAGCTGAAGTGAGGCAGCCATGCCTTCCAACAGGATCTGCCGCTTCCGCCTCAGCTGAGCACCTCCATCTTGCGGCTGACTAAACTGAAGTAGCCTGTCGATGTCATCGACCTCAAGGAGAAGATAGAAACCATCCTCTATTGTAATTCTAGCTGCAAGCATTGGTTCCTGCTCTAAAGGTTTCTCAGACATGTCATGTTCACCACTGCCATTACATACAAATCCGGGTGGATCATATTCAAGAAGAGGACGAGGCCTGCGGATGGAGGAAAATGAAATCTGCCCCTTAGCATCAACATGGAGATGAGGTTGTGACTCTGTGCTATTACGTGACCTTGAAGGTTGCTCCTTGTTTGGACAAAAACGATATTTTGACCTCGACTCAGCTGCTTTCTTTGCAAGCCGAGCTTGGTGATAATAATCGTCCACATATGGATCATTGCCATGTATTGCGGGATGCTGCATTTTCAGGATGCTCTCTATTTCATCACCAGTCATGTACTTAGATCTGAACTTGGAAACATTACTCTCACTTTTTTGGCTACCAGCTTCAGAGGCTTGTTGAGAAAAGCGCACATTCTGTCTACCTTTATTTGATGACTTAGATCTTGAATCTCTCGAATCAGCCGATCCATACTTACCCAGATGGGAAGGTGAAGGAAAGGAATTAAATTGGGAACGCAGTGCAGAAAAATGAGCTAAAGATGGTTGAACTGAAGGATGGAATCTCTGCTGCTGTAGCTGCCGGGGGGACATTAACTGAGGGGACAATAACCCAATCTGAGGAAATTGATGTGGAGATATACTATTTAAGAGGCTAGAATGATCCCCATGGAGGAGACCGGCATGACTAATCCAGTGGTTTTGCAGCCGGGTATTGAGAGAAAGACCCGTAGGGGTCCACTGTGGCATGTTTCCACCGTAATGGAGCCCATGAGACAAGCCTGCTAAATGGATATTAGGATTTGACAAAGTGGGGAGATTGGCAGTTGAATAGGGAGACTGAGGTCCAGCAGCAAGAGATGGCATACTTTGATGATGCAATAGGCTGTGTGGTGAGGCTTGTTGAGATCTGCCACCAGGAGGAGGGAGAGAAGTGTAAGATGCCTTTGGCACTAAAATGGGTTCGCTTGAGAAGCGTTGAAGTTGTTGGGGTTGCTCAGGGTAGGAGGATGTTCTATACAACGGTTTTGACTCTGCATGATGCACAGAAGAGAAATGTGTCTGTGAAGACCATCTTTTGCTATCCTGGTAACATTCAGTGTCAGACAAATGCTGATCAAACCAATCAGTAAAATCAGTTTCCTTTTCCCATTCAGCTGCCGACGAACCTGCAAACAACTTCTGTCAATCAAAGAGACCTACATGGCAAGGTCATCATAAGAATGACAATAATGAATTATAGATCTAATATGGCATATATTACAATGGCAAATCAAATTTTCCTTAGATACAAGAGTCTCCTACAGATTTCCTGTAATAATTGAACATGCAAAATTGAAAAGATGCTTGCCTGACCCCAAAAAGAAGAAGAAAGATGGTAGGGAAATAGTGAAGGATTTAAAGGACTTCAGATTTACAGTTAGCACCAAAAAGACTAAAACTGAAAAGAAAGGGCGAACTCTCTGCCATGTGCAGCGCAACCAATTTTAGTTTCCAAAGGTATGAGTCAAGCGCCTATGTATGATATCTCAGAATTTACAGAACTTGGACTATGACCAAATTTGCAGGGGCAGATAGAGCGATTAGGGGAATAAAATTTCTTTTACATAGTACAACAGATATAATTAACAAGGAAAATCGTAGTGAATATCACTCAGCCAATAGTCGAAGAGATTTCTTTAAAATAAAACAGCAACATCAGATGCTGACACAAAGATGAATCAACATGTGCACTTACTTTCTCTAGAAAAAGATCCTGATCCACGATCTCCAATAACTCCAGGATGCCTAGGTCCTGTGACGTTTCTGTTCAACTGGAGAAAGAAAGACAATCATGTAAGCCTCAAGAAAGATTATGTAAGGACACACCATCAAGATCATTATTCATTATAACATACTCAACTGTGCAATGTGCAAGAAAGATCGGAAGGTAAATCCCAAAAACTAAGTGAAGCAAAATTTTAAGGTATTACACATCAAACTTAAGTATTATTTCAGGAATAGCATATCACACTAATGCCAATCAGAGACATGAAAACTAAGTAGACAAGGAAAAGAAAATTATTAGCTGCAACTCCTATTAATGTGTGAAAGGCTCTGTTTCCTTCACCTCTCTCTTAAGTTCAACTGGTTGCAACATTACATCAATTCATTAGCCCCTATAAAGTCACGAAACTAATCAGATTCATCAGGCAGAAGATGTAGAGCAGATGCTGCTAAAAAATTCACAAGCCTCCTTTAATAAATCACGTGACCATACACGTGAGAAGGTTACCCACTTGATGTGTAGTGAGGATTTGGGCCATAATAATATTACAAAATCTTTGGGCCCAGATATTTTAGCCCAATGCATCTTAGAATCTATTAATGAGATCTCTACAGAGTCCAAGATAGATATTTTAAATGAGTAGAATAAGGCTAATGAATCTCTTCCACCACAGGAGACCCAAACACCGATACTTCTTAAAGCAATAACATCGAAAGAAACAGAGAGAGAAGCAGAAGAGAGAGAAGAGAGAGACAATGAGGAATTTCAAAGTGATTTATCAAAGGATGAAGAGCCTATGTCCATTATTTTAGCTGATTGTTTTACAGCAACAGAGAATCAAGAAGAGGGCAACATGCAGATGAGAGAGATGGGCGAAGTGAATGGCCTGACAATTGAAGAGGCAGTACCATTGAGCACACATGTTCATGTAGAAGAAACAGACCCTGATTTTGACACTCCAATTTGGGTACATCAAAATATCATCAGATTAAACAAGGAGTTTGGGCTGGATTTCAAACGATGTGAGAAGGAAGCACTTGAATTATTTATGAAAATTGATAGAAAAAGGCAAATAAACAGGGAGGGATCTAGCTCATTGTTACCAAACACGCCTAAGAAGAAACTTTCAAAAGAATTGAAGAGTCTGGACATTGGTAGCAATTTTAAAAGCAATGGCACACGAAGCAAGGGAGGTATCACACTTATCCAGAATTGATGAAGGTAAACATTGTCTCATGGAACGTGAGGGGGTTGAACCGTAAGAAAAAGAGGGATATGATCAAGAGCTTGATTCAAAGTTGGAGAGCAGACGTTTTTTGCTTTCAAGCATCCAAATTAGAAGGAGACGTAAGGAATGTAGTTAAAGAGCTATGGGCAAACAGATGGGTGAAGTTTGCACAGTTAGAAGCTAGTGGGACTGTGGGTGGGAGGGGGGGGCATAATCATGTTGTGGGACAGCAGAATTTGGGAGGGGGAGATCAGTAGCTTGGGATCTCATTGTATTACTTGCAAATTCACCGGTAAAAACCAGGACTTTACATGGCACTTATCTAAGTGTCTATGCTCCAAATGATAGGAAGGATAGGGAAGAAGTTTGGTGGGAATTTGGGGCAGCCAGGGATCTTTTTACTGGGCCATGGGTGTTATGTGGGGATTTCAACACTGTGAGATTCCCTTCTGAGAAGAAGAATTGTAACAGATTCACCAGAGGAATGTCTGATTTCTCTGAGTTTATTGAGGATATGAAATTGGAAGATCTTCAACTTTCAGGAGGAAGGTTCACATGGAAGAAGGGGGAAAGACATGATATAGCAGCTAGAATTGACAGATTTCTTATCTCTGAAGGGTGGGTAGCAGCGAACATAAAACAATCTATTCTCCATAGAGTCACTTCTGATCACTCACCATTGTTACTAGAGTGTGGGAACTGGGAGCCAGCGAAGTCTTATTTTAAGTTTGAAAATTGGTGGCTGCAAACAGAGGTTTTAAAGAAAGGGTTAAAGATTGGTGGGACTCTTTTTCTTGTGAAGGACGACCTGATTATATCCTTCCTTTTAAATTGAAAGCCCTGAAGGAGAAACTTAAAGAGTGGAGCAGATCTTTGCAGGGTAATTTGGACCTGCAGAGACAAAACATCCTTACACAACTAGCTGAATTAGAAGAGATACAAGAGCAAAGAATATTGAATGATGAAGAAGTACACCTACGGGGCCCTATCTGTGGAGTTTTCTTATCTCTAAAGGGTGGGTAGCAGCTTTCAGGAACATAAAACAATCTATTCTCCATAGAGTCACTTCTGATCACTCACCATTGTTACTAGAGTGTGGGAACTGGGAGCCAGCGAAGTCTTATTTTAAGTTTGAAAATTGGTGGCTGCAAACAGAGGGTTTCAAAGAAAGGGTTAAAGATTGGTGGGACTCTTTTTCTTGTGAAGGACGACCTGATTATATCCTTCCTTTTAAATTGAAAGCGCTGAAGGAGAAACTTAAAGAGTGGAGCAGATCTTTGCAGGGTAATTTGGAACTGCAGAGACAAAACATCCTTACACAACTAGCTGAATTAGAAGAGATACAAGAGCAAAGAATATTGAATGATGGAGAAGTACACCTAAGGGGTCCTATCTGTGGAGTTTGAGGAAAATGCTAAACATGAGGAGGTGACTTGGAGGCAAAGATCCAGGGCACTATGGCTCAAGGAAGGAGATAGCAATACTAAGTTCTTCCATAGAACTGCAAATGCCCATAAAAGATACAACTATATTGATCAAATTGCAGCAGAAGGGGTTACTTTAAAAGATCCAACTGACATTAAAAGGGAAATAGTTTCCTTTTATCAAAGACTTTATGCAGAATAAGAGGAATGGAGACCACAGGCTAGTTTCAGAGAATGTCTTTGATTAGTGCAGAGGAAAATCAGATGCTGCAAAATTCTTTTGAAGAACAGGAAATATGGGAAAGTGAAGGCTTGTGCAGGGGATAAGGCCCCTGGTCCAGATGGATATTCTATGGCTTTCTTTATACATTGTTGGGAGGTGGTGAGGGTGGAAGTGGTTGCTACCATCCAGAATTTCCATGAACAAGGTTTCTTTGAAAACAGTTTTAATGCTACTTTCATAGCATCAATTCCCAAGAAGATGGGTGCCAAGTAGTTGAAGGATTTTAGACCTATTAGCCTGATAGGTAGTGTTTACAAAATCATTTCAAAACTTTTAACAGAGAGACTTAAAAAAGTGGTACATAAGGTGGCGGACGCCCAACAGATGGCCTTCATAAAAGGAAGACAGATAATGGATGCCATCCTTATAGCAAATGAATGTGTAGATGCAAGGATAAAGAGTAAGAAACCTGGTATATTATGCAAATGAGACATTGAAAAGGCTTACGACCATCTCAACTGGAAATTCCTTTGGGGGGTGCTTGAGAAAATGGGGTTTGATGGCAGATGGATTAATTGGATCAGGTTTTGTACTAGCACAGTTAAATTTTCAATCTTGATAAATGGCTCACCGACTGGATTCTTTGCATCTAAGAGAGGTCTTAAACAAGGGGATCCCCTATCACCTTTCACATTCATCTTATCCACGGAGGGTTTAAATGATTTGATAAAAACAACACAGACCAACAGCTGGATTAGGAGCTTTATTGTGAATCCCCGGGCTGCCTACAATCTGGAGATCTCTCATTTACAATATGTTGATGATACTTTAGTTTTTTGTGATGCTAATAGAGATAACCTGAAAGTACTGAGATTAATTTTCATTCTCTTTGAAGCCACTTCAGGATTACACATTAATTGGAGTAAAAGTTACATTTATCCAGTTAATGAGATCCACCATCTGGCTGCAATTTTAGGGGGTAAAGTAGGAGTATTGCCAACAATCTACTTGGATATGCCACTGGGGTGAGGAGTAAATCAAAAAGGATTTGGAATGGAGTGATTGAGAAGCATGAAAAAAAGCTATCAAATTGGAAGAACCAATATCTCTCTCTAGGTGGAAGATTGATTTTGATAAATAGTATTCTTGATGCTTTACCTAATGTCTCTGTTTCCGATTCATGTCGGTGTTGTGAAGAAGCTGGATGCTATAAGAAGAAATTTCCTTTGGCAAGGGAATAGTGACACAAAGAAAATGCACTTGGCAAAATGGAGTACCCTTACAACCAGTAAGAAGGAAGGTGCTCTGGGAATCAAGAATTTGAGAATCCAAACCCAAAGACTGATGATGAAATGGCTATGGAGATTTACTGCTGAAGAACAGTCCTTGTGGAGGGATACTATCAAGATAAAATATGGGATAGATGGTAAATGGACTACTAAAGCTGTGAATAACACCTATGGAGTCAGTTGGTGGAAATCCATAAGAAACTTATGGCCCATGCTCGTCAACAAGTCCAGTCTCAAAGTAGGAGATGGTATGAAAACATCCTTTTGGGATGACAAATGGCTAGGGCAAAGGCCATGGAAGCAACTCTTTCCGGATATTTACAATCTGAATCAGCAACAGAGAGCATACGTGAGAGAAGTATGGGGTAATCCAAGATGGAATCTTAGCTTCCGAAGACTATTGAATGACTTCCGAAGACTATTGAATGACTGGGAGGTGGACAGGCTAACAGAGTTCTATAACACCATAGAATAATTCAGGGGGCTTTCAACCAGAGTGGATAGTATGTCTTGGAATAGGAACGCACAAGGAATTTTTTTTGTGAACTTAGCATATAAGGAGTTTAACCTTTCAAATAATCAGATTGATTGTTGGCCTTGGAAGATGATATGGAAAGTTAAAATCCCATACAAGGTAACATGTTTCACATGGTTATTGGCAAAAGAGGCAGTTTTGACTCAAGACAATCTCATTAAGAGGGATTTTCAATTATGTTCCAGATGTTATTTATGTGGTGAAGAGGCCGAGACAATCAATCATCTCTTTTTACACTGTAGAATGACAGATCAATTATGGAAAATATTCATTAATTTGAGGGGAATCAGGTAGACCATGCCAAGGAGAATCCGGGAAGTCCTAGCTTGTTGGAACAGAGATGGTAACCTTTCAGGACACAAAGACAGATGGAAGATTGTCCCAACTTGCATTTGGTGGACAATCTGGAAAGAGAAACCAGAGATGTTTTGAAAATAACAGAAGTTCCATTGAAAAACTGAAGATGAATTGTTTAGTCCTATTTTATTTTTGGTGTAAACAGGAGTACTTACAAGAAGCTGAATTTATTTATGAGATTTTAGATTACTTATGATAGGTTAAGACTTGGGAACTCAGGCTTCAACTCTCCTTGTAACTATATAGGACTACACTGTTTTGCAGTCTAAATTTATTATATATACTAATATGTTACCTTCTCAAAAAAAAAATTGATAATGGCAAAGCTCCCATATACAAGGGGTACACCAAAAAGTAGAGAACCACCATGCATGACACCTATCTTCTTTACAAGCTATGTTGCGCGGGCTCTCTAAAATGTTGCCGCACACGTGTCGGATCCTCCAAAAATACACTACTTTTGGAGGATCCGACACGCATCCGGCCACATTTTGTGGAGAGTACGAGCAACATAGTTTACAAGTAGGAACCTCATGGATGCACCAAAAAGACATTAAAAACAAGGGTTATTATTCTCCAGATGTACAAAATTAAGCTATTTGTCCTTCAAAAGGTCTCATATTTCTTTTTCTCCATACTATCCACATAAGTGCTAATGAGCAACATCCCACACCTGGTGTCTTCTTTTCTTTCCTTTAAAGGCCCAACTAGATAATGCATCCTTCACAATACTCGGCATGGTCCATTGTACAATACTCGGCATGGTCCATTGAGTCTGAACCATCTAAAGCTCCCACCACAGACATGATGCTACCGACCAATTTAGTACGAGATGATTCATGTCCTCTCCGAGTGTCTACACATGAATGAAGCACTAACTAGCATATGTGATCCTCCTCTTCCTCAAATTTTTGGCTATTAGAACCGCTCCACTAGCAGGCAGCCAAATGAAAAAACATACCTTTATTGGCACCATAGAATCCAAACCAGTGGATAGGAAAACCTGACTTCTCTCTAACTAGCAACTCACAGTAGCAACTCTATACGTCCACTACTTCCTAACACCCATCTTTAAGAATTATGACTCTCTACCAGTAACGTTTGTATATGGCCATGGCCACGCCTTTCCATGCCCTGCCACGCCCTGCCATGCCTTGCGTCGTCCATGGCCACGCCCTGCCACTCCCGACGTCGTGCCATGGCCACGCCCGACATCCTGGACATGCCCTGCGTCGTGCCATGTCCACGGCCTGCCATGCCCTGCGTCGTTTCAAGCAAAATCTGTATCCTGATTCCTCCTTAAGTATGAGATCCCGAATTACACCCCCACTCATGTAATCTCCCAACTTGTTGGACAGTTATCTCTTTTTCAAGAAATACTTAGATATTTGTGAAAGTAATCCTCAACATGTTGTCCCCCCAAAAACTAACCTTGTACATTCCATAACCTGAATGAGATACAACCACTACACTCTTCTCCATCTCTTTATAATATCTCACCAGAGCCTCCTTATCAAAATATATCTCTCCAGAGGCTCCTTATCAAAAAGTATCTCTCCAGTGGCTGCACCAAAAAGGAACATTGGTGTTTTGGTCATCCACCCCCTTCCATGGTGCCGTATTTTTCCGCTATCACATCTCCTCTGTTCCAAATCTCCACAACCACTTCCCTAACACGGCCTTGTTAACGACGCGAGAGTTTTTACCCCTAGCGTTCCCCCACCTTTTGGAGGTCGTACCAACTTCCCAACTAAGTGAAATTTACTTGCCCCATAGACGGAGTCCCGCAGGATGTTCCTCTGTAGTCTTTCAGTTTCTCTGTCACGCTAGCAAGTACTAGTGGGGACACGAAATAAGTGGGAATGTTCGATATAGTGCTTTTAGTTAATACTTCCTGTCCCTTTTGAGAATATCTTTTCTCCATCCTGCAAGTCTTTTCTCTACCTTTTTACTACCGGATTCCACATTGTTGTGTCTTTGTTTAATGAACTAAACTAAAATACAGACCAAGATAAGTGGTTAGGAGGGCTCCAATCCTACAGTTGATCACCTGTTATAGACTACCAGAATTATCCACTTCACCAACTAGATGATGATTTCTCAAGGCTTCCGGTGGTTCTTGTTGGCATCGCAAAATATTAGTCTCATTTGCAAATAAGCAGTGTGTAACTCTGACAATGCCTTGACCCCCGCTGTTGAGAAACCCCTCAATTATCCACTTAGCACTCTATCCATCATTTTACTCAACGGTTTCATAACCATTATAAATAGTATGGGCAATAATACATCTCCCTATCTCAGGCCTATTGAGCTACCAAAAATCCCACGTAGGCAACCATTCACCAGGACCGAGTATTTGACCATAGCTATGCAGCATCTAATCCACTTCCTCCGCCTGTCAGCGAATCTCATTCTCAATATAAAGAAATCAAGAAATCCCAATTGACATAACCGTACGGGATACGCTTTCTTGAGGTCCAGCTAGCAAAATATACCAAGTTTTTCCAGCTTCCCTATGGATCTACTACTTCATTTGCCACCTACGTAGCGTCTAAAATCTGTCTTCCTTCCACAAAAGCATTCCGCGAGGTAGACGCTATCTCATCCAGCACATTGTTTAGTCCATCGGAGAGTACCCCGGGGATTATCTTATAGATGTTTCCCACTAGACTAATAGGTCTTTAGTTTTGATGCACGCGGTACATTAGACCAAAGTAACTCGCATTTCTATCCAGAATCAAGAAGAGATTAAGTTAAAATAGCATGACCAGGTATTACAATGAAAACCACCAATAAAAAAGGTACATCATGGGCTGACCTTTGAAAATGTAGTTGCCAGATCATCTATGTCGGATAAAGACCCCAAAGCTGATCCCTGAAGATAAAGCAGTAAATTATTAGTTTAATAAAGCAGACTACTCTACAGTATATCAGCAACTCATCAAAGTAATAAATAAATACAGCATACACACACCACCAAGGACACAAATTCACAAGGGATGGTACCAACATTATCTAGAGATGACACAAACTGAATGCAAAAAAAATGAGAGTTAGAAGAAAATATCAAATTCCTGAGCCAGAAGAACAAAAAGTGGGGAAAACATATATTCTAACAGTTAATTGACAATGACATCACCTAACTCTCCAGGTAAGCATACTGATAAAATTCACAAACCAAATCAATAAAAGGGAAACATGCAGTTATTTTCCTCAAGTCAGAGCTAAACACCAATCTTAAAACATCTACTATCGCACTCAGCATATTTAGCCTATATTTTTAGTAAAAAGAAAATTTAGTTCCGTAAGGGTAGTGTCCACAAACCTAATCAGAATGAAGCTAAAAGACCCACATGCCTTCTACCACCCTTTGCCACTTTCCTAGCTACCACTTCCCTAAACGGGCAGCCTTAATTGCAGCTCGGAAGCTTGGACAAACACCTGCAAACCACCAACCTAAACCTCCCATTGACCTCTTAGATCAATGGTGAAAGGAAGGACTGCAGTAGGCTCGTGATTGTAGAGTACTAGGGGAGGGTCTTAGGACCCTTAGGTGAGAAAGCAAAGAAAAGAAGGCAATATCTGTTGCCTATTTGGCCAATTCCATAAGCTACATATCTAGGACAAGCAAAAGCAAACAATATGAATGTGTCGCTACCATATATGATATGACGCACTTTCATGATCTAACAAGCATGAGAACCTGTAGTTAATAACACTAAAGAAGAAAAAAAGAGTAACTTTAGTATTTTCCTTAATAGAAGGAGCAGATGCCCAGTTCATTTATTTCCTCTTTTTCTCTTCATTCTAGATAAAGATACAGAACAAATGTTCCCAAGCAAGAAACAATTAATACATAAAAACAAGTATGACACAGTTCAACAAACAAATCATGTACGTCCTCATTTTTTTCAAACAAAGTATGTAAAGCTTAAAAATAAAAATAAAAGAATGTACCTCATCTTTTGCGAACAAATGGTACTCCTGTACATCCTCGTCACCAAATCCACCATCCACTGAGGGAACACAACTGTTTCCTTCTTCGTCTAGGCCCCCCAATTCGACTTCCTCTCCTATATCTCGTCCAAAAAATGCATATTGTGATGCATCGAAAAGCGCACTATCTGCATCAAAACACAACAAGAAACGTCAGTATTTATACACCCTTTTCACATTAAAAAATAAACAAGTTTTTTCTTCTACCAAACTAATCACTCCCACTCTCCTCTTTAGTATGTCCCAGAAAGAATGACACATTTCTATATTTAGAAATAATTTAACTTTAAACATTCCAGTTTACCCTTACGAGATTAGTTCATAGCCACACAATATCTATAACGTGTTTTAGACCATAAGTTTTACCAACATTTCTTTCTTTCTTAAACTCCGTGCAAAGACGGATCCAGAATTTGAAGCTTATTAATTCCTAAAGTGACTTCAAGTTAATACTACCATAATAACTGGATTCACAGTCAAATATTTATAAATATTTAGTAAGATTTTTTAATACATATACAGGGTGGGGGCAAAAGCTTACTGGGTTCACGCGAACACATCTATTACATGCTCAGTCAAACACCATCAGATAAAACAGGACAGAAGGAGTACAAAAGTAAAACAGGAAAACCCAAATAGAATCAAACAGTAATTTCAATGAAAATCACACAATTTAAAAATAAATAAATAAAAAGCCTATTTCAGAAGAAAAAAGAAAGCAGTGAGCTGACCTGAGATGGAGCTAGAGGAGTGGGACAAGTTGTTAAAATCTTTGCCATCAGATCTCTCCATAATTTACGAAATTACCACAAAAGAAATGGAAACCCTAACAAAACTAAACATGTAATTCGACCGAATTAAAAAGTCCAGCTGGTTATACAAAAGCTTGAGTTTTTTTTTAGGGCTTTTGAAGGAATAGAAGAGATTGAGAGAGGAGAAGATGAGGAGAAGAAGAGAGACACATAGCGTGAAATATGAATATTACGTGTTTGGTTTAATGTGTGTGTGAAGAAAGAGACGGGAGACTTCTCCTTTTGTTTCCCCGAAGGTGAGAAGTGAATGCAAAGAGAGTGAGAGAGCGAGGACCGAGGGAGGACTTATGGGATAGCTAAAATTATGTTTTTTAAACTACGAATATACTCTCTTTTTTTAAATAAGGGAACTCGTTTATGCTTACGCCGAACTCAACAAACTTCACTAAATCACACTGATACTTGCGTTTTGCTTTTGAAAACAATGCAGAAATGTAAAAAAGTTAGTGGAGAGTATGCTGATTTTCGGTAGCTGAAAAGTAAAGCAAAAATTTTAAATTTATAGCCAAACAGTCTAGGTTGAATAAGTGTGAAGGTACTTGTTCACATGAGGTACCATTTCGGCTGAAAACATTTCTGTTTGGTCGCGAATTTTAAACTCAAATCGATAGTCCAAAAAATTATCAATCAATCAATTGAAGCCGATCGAGCAACGACAACGACGGCGCGAAGTACCACTTCTTCTCAACTCTTTAAGAGTTAGAAGATGTGCTTCTCTATATAAGCACAAAAATTTTCTTTTCATTTTTCGACAAAGTTAAAACGTAACTAAACAAAAAGATCAAAATGATAAGAAGTGATAGGGGTGTCAGATATGAATCTCCTTTTGAAGAAATATGTTTGGAATATGACATTATTCACCAAACAATTGCTCCTTACTCACTGCAATCTAATGGAATTGCGGAAAAAATTGCGGAAAGAAAGAATAGAACGTTAAAGGAGATGATGAATGTCTTGTTGATAAGGGGCGGTTGTTTTCAACCATGTTTGCTTAACTCTTCTTCTTGTCTTTCTTCGGTGCACGGCAGTCCACAACTTTATGTCCAACCTTTCCACAATTGTGGCAGTTACCTTTGAACTTCTTCTTGCTCAAGTAATTCTTAGGTCCAAACGGCTTCTTTCTCTTTTTGTTGCTTGTAGAAGTTTCCTCATTAATATTTGTTCCCATTATTGTTGAGTTTCCACGGGACTTCTTTATATCAGCTTTGGTATCTTTGGGAAAGGGCCGGACCGCAAAGATCTTGCCCTGCATTTTTGCAGGAGGACGTTTCCACGGCTCGAACCTGTGACCTCCTGGTCATATGACAACAACTTTACCAGTTACGCCAAGGTTCCCATTCGTATAATATATGTGCATAAAAGTTTATTTTTACCTATCTGCATATATAATCTAATTTTTCGATGAAAAAGTATCAATTATTAATGATAATTCTGCAACTGTTCGTGCACGTTGTGTGTAGTCCTTACAGTTACAGGTAAGCAAGGTAAATAATTTCATAAATTAGTAATAAAATGTTGTTTAATAACTTCAAATTGCTAATAAAACGTTGTTTAAGTTGGAGGTTCATATTGAAGTGCAAAGCCTATATATCATTGAAACTCGAGGAAAAAATATGAAGGTGAATCAAAATAATAACAACAAATTCAGTATATCAAATTCGATAGCATTGGAGTGAAGAAACATATATTATGAGATCCAAGGAAAAGATTTATCGAGTGTATAACAATTATAAACCTAAAATGATACGTGATAAACTAATTAGATGGTTTATCAACTAGTAGTAAAAACGAGTAAGAAACATATTCAAGGTTAGTTTATATATACTTTATAGGCATATGATTATGTAATTTACTATAATTTGGTTCCCGACAGGGGCGGATGTACAACATGAGCTACGAGTTTGACTGAACCCAGTAATTTTAGCTCAGACGCTACATTGCTATATATACATTTAAAAAATTACGATATATATATATATATATATATATATATATATATATATATATATATATATTTCAAACCTAGTAACTCAAAGGGATCATAGCGTTAGTCGTTAGACTCAGATTAAAGCTGAGTTCCCGGTATATATACTTTGTGTAATCAGTATTTTGAATCAGTTAATATATAAAATTGGAGTGCGGAAACATATATAGTGAGATCGAAGCAAAAGATTTACGAGTGTATCACAATTATAAACCTGGAAATTATTAGGATCGAAATAATCAGGTGTCATACGGAATCTAGTAAAGTCAAATTTGAACGACGATAAATCAGACAACAAAAGAGCAATATACTAAAGAGACACAAACATTTAACGTGGTTCAGTCAATTTACCTACGTCAACAGGCAGAGATGAGCAATCCATTATATAAAAGAGAGTACAAAATATCGAGAGGAGAACATCACAAAGAGACAAACACAAGTGGCATCCTAACACTTGTCCCAAAATTCTCCCCCTAAACAAGACTCTCAACCTCCATATGGCTAAATTGCAGGTGCTGCTGAATGAGAAGAGATAATCCTTAATTTATAAAAGTCAAAATTTTTTCCTCCAAGAAAAGGACTATCTGGAAGAAATATTTTTCTTTTTATAAAAGGTAAAAATAATTATGGTAAATATGATGTCCTTCCTTCAAGGAATAGGAAAACCAAGTGTAATAAAAAAAATCAAGACAAACACCTAACAAAAATGATACATGATAAAACTAATTCGTGGTTTTATCAACTAGTAGTAAAAATGAGTAAGAAACATATTCAAGGTTAGTTTATATATACTTTATAGGCATAGGATTATGTAATTTACTATAATTTGGTTCCCGACTGAAGCAGATGTATTATATGAACTACGAGTTTGATCAAATTCATTAACTTTAGTTCAAACTCTATATTACTATGTATTAAAAATTTTACGAAATATATATAAATATTAAATTTCAAACTCAATAACTCAAAATGGTCATAGCGTTACCACTACACATAATTCCTTTGCTCCGCACATCACGGACAAAATCACAGAGCAATATTCGGTGGCAGATGGGAAGCACATGATGCATTAATTTTGAGAGCAAATAGTTAGGAGTACTATATATTATCAAACATCACAGGAACCTTTGTTGTGTTTCTATTAATGGACAAATTAAATTATGCGTTTGAGGGAATACATTAATATACTATAGTTATCTTAGCTAGTTGACTAACTTAGTTCATCCTACTAGATTGTTGTTGTTCTTATTTGTTGATTTATTTTTATTGTTTCTTGAACTGAAGACCTATCAGAAAACAACATCTTTACAATCACAAGGTAGAGATAAAGTTTACGTACACATTATCCTCCCCAAACTTCACGTATAAAACTGCACTAAATTTGCTATTGTTATTGTTGTAGTTTGACTGACTTAGTTTAGTTTTGTTGCTTTGTTTGAGCTCAAACCTCAATGGAACAACGCAATTTAAACATTGGTGTCCACATACTTTTAATATTTTATATATTTATCGGTCTATTATTATAACTAAACTTGCAAGTGAGTCTAAATATTAATTTGTAATGGTTTTAACATTTTATTACTTTCTATCTACAAATTAAAATTTGATGGGTCCATCCCATGTGTAAGGAATACAACTTCCTTTTGGCTTTGAATTGTCAAGCCAACTAAAAGAATAGTAAGGAAGATTTTATGGCAAATATTTCTTTGATTTCACATCGAATATTTGACTCTTGCCAAACTCATGAGATCATTGATGACATCAATGAAGCAATGCTAAACACTATAAATAGGTATCTTGCTCTCATTGTAATACACACCAACAAAGAGAGAAAGAAAGAATGAGGTTTCACAGCCAAGGTATAAGAAAATAGTCCGTGAGAAAAATAAAGGTTGAACGATATTGTAGAGGGTGAACGATATTGTAGAGGGTGAACAATATTGTAGTGAGGTGAAAATAACAAAAGAGGGTTATTTCTTTTGAGTGTTGTAGTGGTTTTTGGAGTATTTTACTCGGACTTACAAAGTGTAAAATTCCTTGCTATAGTGATATCAGTTATTCGTCTTGGGGCCGTGGTTTTTTCCCTTATTCAAAGGGTTTTCCACGTAAAAATCTTGGTGTCGTTGTCACTCTTTTCTTGCTAATTACCGCATCTCGGTGCTACGTGATTATTCCGCTTTTATTACTGTGAATATTATTTCTATAGGGGGTTTATTCCCAACAACTGGTATCAGAGCACATGTTCTGCTCGTTCACAAAAATACTATTCACTGTCGGTAGTACTATATTCGGTAAAAAACAAAAATATCTGAAGTAAAGTACGAGGTAGCAAAATTTAACGGAGATAACGGTTTCTCAACATGGCAAAGAAGGATGAGAGATCTGCTCATCCAACATGGATTACATAAGGTACTGGATGTTGATGCCAAAATGCCTGATACCATGAAAACTGAGGATTGGACTGACTTGGATGAAAGGGCTGCTAGTGCAATCAGGTTGCACTTATCAGAAGATGTGGTAAATAACATCATTGATGAAGACACTGCACGTGGCATTTGGGCAAGGTTGGAAAGCCTATACATATCCAAAAAGCTAACAAATAAATTGTTCCTGAAGAAGCAGTTATACGCCCTACACATGGGTGAAAATACAGATTTTTTGTCACATTTAAATGTGTTTAACGGACTAATCACACAGCTCGCCAATCTCGGAATGAAAATCGAGGAAGAAGATAAAGCCATCTTGTTGTTGAACTCGTTGCCATCTTCGTACGATAATCTGGCAACAACCATCCTGCACGGTATGACTACCATTGAGATGAAAGATGTCACATCGGCTCTTTTACTCAATGAGAAGATGAGAAAGAAGCCTGAAAATTAAGGACATGCTCTCATCACAGAAGGTAGAGGCAGGAATTATCAAAGGAGTTCGAGCAACTATGGTAGATCCGGAGCTCGTGGGAAGTCTAAAAACGATCCAAATCAAGAGCTAGAAATTGCTACAATTGTGATCAACCATGTCACTTCAAAAGAGATTGCCCAAATCTAAGGAAGGGCAAAGGTGAAATTAATGGCCAGAAGAATGACGACAACACAACCGTCATGGTGCAAAACAATGATAATATTGTCCTCTATATAAACGAGGAAGAGGAATACATGCACTTATCAAGTCCAGAGTCGGAATGAGTGGTTGATACAGTAGCATATTATCATGCCACACCGGTAAAAGATCTTTTTTGCAGATATGTAGCAGGTGATTTTGGCCTTGTGAGAATGAGTAACACAAGTTACTCAAAGATTGCGGGGATTGATGACATTTGTATCAAGACAAATGTCGGATGCACATTGGTTCTGAAGGATGTGTGACATGTACCTGATTTGCGGATGAACTTGAACTCTGGAATTGCTTTAGACCTAGATGGATACGAGAACTATTTTGCAAATAAAAAGTGGAGACTCACCAAGGGATCATTGGTGATTGCAATGGAAGTTGCTTGTGGCATGTTGTACAGGACAAATGCAGAAATATGCCAAGGTGAATTGAACGCGTGTTACACCCTATATTTTCGTACATAAAAATGCGTCGTAAGCAAACTAATGTAGGACCAAAAATGATATAATATTTAAAAGTATATAAAGTAAGTTAATAATGTTACCTCTGAGGTTACAAATATTGAAGATCATGAACAACAAGTACAAAGAGGGTTGGACAGTTCAGAAGCTAAAGCAATTGAATAAAACAATGTTTCGTCGAAAGTCGACAAGTTGGGAATGTTATAACATGTACCTTTGGGGTGAGACTAGGGTGATTAACATGATAAGGAGATTATGTTATGATTTATATTAGTCGTATGACATCCGTTTGTTATGTTTTGAAGTCAATAGAGTTGTGGAACAAAAGTCGATGAAAGTCATCACAAGTTACATTCATAAGTTTTACTGAAACTTTGGGTCAAATGTAACTGCGATTTTCTCCCAATATACTTAGATTTATGGGGTGTTCCACCCATAAAATTAAAGATCTATGAGTCTATTTTCCAAGGAATTAAACCGTTTGTCAATACGACATTGGAGTAGAGAGATATGGGCATTTTTGCAACACTGCGCAAGCTGCTAGGTGACAAGTAGGCGTGTCACCTACTTGCTTAAATGAAAGCCCAAAAATGGGCCATTTCGGGTCGTCCAAAGAGGCCTTTTAAGGGCCTATTTTCTTCATATATTAGACTTAAAATAGAGCATAATAACCAGATATAAGCTCTGTAAAGAATCCTCCCAAAAAATTTCCACAAACCCTAATTGATTTTCTCTCCCTTTCAAGTTCTAATTGGAGGTAAAACCTAGAGTTTGAAGAACCAAGATAAGAGCTGAGTTATCCAGCAAATAAGGTGAGTTTACTTCTCTCTTTCATCCAATTTTCTTGTGTAAATTCATGGTAAGTCGTTCTATACTTGTAAGAACTCACGGGACGGTGATCGGAAGCCGTGAGTTCGAGTTATTCACTTGTAGCGGACTGTTTTGTGGACTGTTTTGTGTTGCTGTTGGGATGCGTGTTTTACTACTATTTTGTGGAGTTTTGGAGGAGGAAGGGGGTTTATAAACACCATATAAATGTAGGGTGGTTGGCTGGTCGTTCGTCATAACATTTCGGGTCGTTTGACACTACTACGCTGGTCGTTTTGTGTACGAAGAGATTGGGGTGTGTTGGGCTATTTTGTAGTATTTGATGGTGTATATAGGGCTGGAAAATGATGTATATATGTTGTTATTGTTCTGTTCTTGTATTTTTGGTGTTATCTTGAATTTGGAGGAAGTAAGGATTATAGGGGAGATGCTGCCCGTTTTAATACAAAATAGGTTTGTCGTTCGTTGTGCGATAGTTGTACCTTTCGTAACTTAACGATAGTATTATTATCATTCTTGTAGATTAAGGTGCGAAGAGGTGAGTTCAACTTGGTGATTGGAAAGATTGTGATAAGGTATGTTAAGGCTAAGCCTTCCTTCATTTTGGCATGATCTCGTAGCTACATGTGTTAGTAATGAGACAAAAAGAGAAGTTCATATTCATGAATTTATTCACACTATTCTAGTCTCATAAGTTACAATATTATTCCTTATCGGGACTTCATATTCAGTTTAGTTTTGTCTTTATTCAGTCAGGAGAGCAGAGGGTCTATATATATATATACATATACATACATACAGTATTACACTATTTTCACCACCATCGAGCTATAATCGGTGGGTAGGCCCCTATTGGGCAACCTCTGATCAGATGAAAAGTTATATACCGAGCCTACTGTGGCCGAGCGCCTATGAGCGAGCCCAGCATGGTCGAGATACATAGCCTAGTATGGCCGATTGCCTATGAGCGAGCCTACTACGGCAGAGCAGTTATATATACCGAGTCTTGTAAGGCCGGACAATTATTTTACTTACTAAATTGAAGGAGTTGAGTCAGTATCAACAGGTAAGTATATCTCCAGATCATCTTTGACTCCCAATTACTTTCAGTTATTATATTACCAGTTCAGTTTCAACTTTCAGTTATGTTATCGTCTTATATACTCGGTATATTATTTTGTACTGACGTCCCTTTTCTGGGGACGCTGCATTTCATGCATGCAGGTTCAGATAGACAGACGGGTATACCTCCTCAGTAGGTGTTTCTAGAGTTCAGCCTGATCGGTAAGCTCCACATCCTTCGGAGTTATCGGGTCTAGGTTTTCGTGTACATCTTCTGTGTGTATGTATATATATTATGGGTAAGTCGAGGCCCTGTTCCGATCACAATATATCTATCAGTAGAGGCTTGTAGACATATCCTGTCAGTTAGTGCATTATGTTGGGCTTGTAGGCCTGTATGTATATTTTGGTGGTTTTTCAGTTGTAGTAGTTATGACGGCCTTGTCGGCCCAACTTTATATTAATGTTTAGTCATCGCTAGTTTCCATTCAGTTTTATATTTTGCTTCGCAAATTGTCTTGCAAGGTGGCCCCTTGGCCAAATTACGACGTTATATGTTCAGAGTCCCTTAGTCGCAATTTGGTACACTAGGTTAGTTGAGGCACCAGGTGCCAGTCTCGCTTCTAGGTCGGGGCGTGACAAACTTGGTATCAGAGCAGTTATGTCCTAGAGAGTCTACAAGCCGTGTCTAGTAGGGTCTTGTTTATAGATGTGTTGTGCACCACATTATATAAGCATGGAACTACAGGGCATTTAGGAGTTGGTTACACTTCTTTGAAATCTAAATCGTGCTATAGAACTGAGTTATAGGAAATTTGAATTAAACTTATGTGTTGGTGTTTGCATGAACAGATGACGGTGACTAGGAAGACTACGGCTTGCCAGAGGAGAGATACACTAGTAGGTGAGGGGACCAACAGGGTACCCCCAGTAGATGGGGCCCAGTCTGAGGCTCAAGGGGAGACCCCTACTCAGCCATTACCGGCTCCTCCACCAACTACAGAGATTCCTAGGGAAACCGCACATCCAGTCCCCCCCCACTTCCATCAGATCAGGACTTGAGAAGTGCGGTGCATTTGTTGACACAGTTGGTAGCTACCCAGCAACAGGCTAGGGCATCAGCTAGTGCAGGAACTTCTGAGGGGTCTGGGAGTTCAAGGGTCCGAGAGTTGATTGCTTTGAGTCCCCCAGAGTTCACGGGGACAGATCAGAGGGAGGACCCGCAGGATTTCATAGATCAGCTTCACAGGATCTTTCGTGTTATGCATGCCACGGAGAAAGAGGCAGTTGAGCTGGCAGCTTTTCGACTCCGAGATATAGCCATCCTTTGGTATGAGGGATGGGAGAGGTCCAGGGGACGTGATGCACCTCCAGCTATTTGGGAGAATTTTTTAGATGCCTTCCTTGACCAGTACTTACCACGGGAGATCTGACAGGCTCGAGTCGATCAGTTTTTAGCCGTTAAGCAGGGTAATATGAGTGTTGGAGAGTATAGTCTCCGTTTTGACTCATTGGCCAGATATGCACCATTCATAGTTGCTACTATGCGGGACAGGATTCACAGGTTTATAGCAGGGTTAGCCCCAGAGTTAACCGAGGCATGTGCCACCGCTGCATTGCAGGATAGTATGGATATCTCCCGGATTCAGAAATTTGCCCAGAATATAAAAAGGGGTAGGTGTCGGCAGCAGGGTACAGAGAGGGCTGAGCAAGGGCAACGTAAGAGGATGAGATTTCCCAGGTCTCAGGAGCAATCTCAGGGTAGTTATAGGACCCAGTACTTCAGACGTCCACCTAGGCCTCCGCCACCTCGGTTATAGGGTTACAGGTATGACCGCTATACTCAGTCAGGACCAGGTGAGAGCTCACGGGCATCGAGTTTGCAGCGATAGCGAGGATATGCGCAGACATGGTCATTTCCTCCACGGTGTGACATCTGTGGTAGAGGACACTTGGGCTAATGCCGAGCAGGTTCTGATGCTTGTTATATATGTGGGCGTCCGGGGCATATGATGCGAGATTGCCCAAATAGAGATTCAGGGGGAATGGCACAACCAGCGAGTTTAGCAACAGGATCATCTATGTCCGTGCATCCTTCAGGGCGCGAGTCTCAATCTTCGGCTGGTAGAGGTCGGGGTAGAGGTAGAGGTTCCAGTTCAAGTGGTAATTAGAACCGTATCTATGCTTTAGCGGGTCGACATGACCAGGAGTCTTCACCAGACGTTGTGATAGGTATATTAACCATTTGCTCTCACGATGCTTATGCTTTGATAGACCCATGATCTACTTTATCGTATATTACCCCATTTGTCACGAGGAAGTTTGGTATAGTGCCTGAAATACTAAGTGATCCTCTTGCGGTATCTACACCGGTCGGAGAATCGATTATTGCTAGACGGGTTTATCGAGGTTGTACGGTGACAATTTGTAGTCATCAGACCTCAGCTGACCTAGTTGAGCTAGAGATGATGGATTTTGATGATATCATGGGCATGGACTGGTTGGCAGCTTGCTATGCCACAGTTGATTGCCGAGCAAAGGCAGCCAGATTTCATTTTCCGAGTGAGCCAGTCCTTGAATGGGTAGGTAATACACCAACACCCAGAGGCAGGTTTATTTCCTATCTAAAGGCGAGGAAAATGATCGCAAAAGGGTGCATGTATCATATTGTGCGAGTTAGAGATGCAGATGCTGAGATACCTACACTTCAGTCTATTCCTGTAGTCAAAGAGTATGCAGATGTGTTTCCAGATGAGCTTCTAGGTATTCCTCCAGAGCGAGAGATTGATTTTAGCATCGATTTGCTTCCAGGAACTCAACCAATATCCATCCCTCCGTATAGAATGGCACCTGCCGAATTGAAGGAGTTGAAGGAGCAGTTAAAAGATTTGCTGGAGAAAGGTTACATCAGGCCCAGTACCTCACCTTGGGGTGCACCGGTACTATTTGTGCGGAAAAAAGATGGCTCGCTGAGGATGTGTATCGATTATAGGCAGCTATACAAGGTAACTATTAAGAATAAGTATCCACTTCCAATGATCGATGACTTGTTTGATCAGTTGTAGGGAGCTAGATGCTTTTCAAAGATAGATTTGAGGTCGGGGTACCACCAGGTTAGAGTTCGGGAAAAAGATATTCCGAAGACAGCCTTCAGGACCCGATATGGCCACATCGAGTTCCTTGTCATGTCCTTCGGGTTGACTAATGCACCCGCCATATTTATGGACTTGATGAATAGCCTATTCCGGCCGTTTTTAGATTTGTTCGTGATAGTATTTATTGATGATATTTTGGTTTATTCCCGTTTAGAGGATGAGCATGCGGACCACCTGCGGGCGGTACTCCAAACCCTCCGTGATCGTAAGTTGTATGCTAAGTTTTCTAAATGTGAGTTCTGGTTGAAGTCTGTAGCATTCTTGGGGCATATTGTATCAGATGAAGGTATAAAGGTGGACACTCAGAAGATTGAGGCCGTGAAATCTTGGCCTAGACCTACCACTCCGATAGAGGTTCGTAGCTTTCTAGGCTTAGCAGGATACTATCGGAGGTTCGTAGAGGGTTTTTCTTCCCTTTCGGCACCATTGACGAAGTTGACACAGAAAGAAACTAAGTTTCAATGGACAGAGGCTTGTGAGCGGAGTTTCCAAGAGCTTAAGAACAGGTTGACCTCAGCTCCAGTTCTAACACTTCCAGAGGGTCTAGAGGGTTATGCCGTGTATTGTGATGCATCAGGTGTCGGGTTAGGATGTGTCCTGATGCAACATGGGAAGGTAATTGCGTATGCTTCAAGGCAGTTGAGGAAGCACGAGAGGAATTATCCGACCCACGACCTCGAGTTAGCTGCGGTTGTCCATGCACTTAAGATATGGCGGCATTATTTATATGGTGTTCATGTTGATGTATTTACTGATCATAAAAGCCTACAATATATCTTCAAGCAGAAAGAGTTGAATTTGCGACAGAGGCGATGGCTTGAGTTATTGAAAGATTACGATGTTAACATTCTCTACCATCCAGGGAAAGCTAATGTTGTAGCAGATGCATTAAGTCGCCGATCTATGGGTAGCTTAGCACATGTAGATCCCGAGAAAAGACAATTAGCTAGAGAGATTCATCAATTGTCTTCGTTGGGGGTTCGGTTAGTAGATTCTGAGGATGGTGGAGTTGTACTCCAAAACACTACAAAATCATCCCTCATAGCGGAAGTCAAGGAAAGGCAGTACGAGGACCCAGAGTTGGTCGAGCTGAGAGAGCGAGTTCCGCAGCAGAAGAAGCCACTGTTAGAGCTAAAGGGAGATGGGGTTCTCAGATATAGGGGTCGTTTGTGTGTTCCAGATGTAGCAGGGCTACGAGACAGGATTATGTCAGAGGCACATTATTCATGGTATTCCATCCATCATGGGTCGACGAAGATGTATCATGACATTAAGGATGTGTACTGGTGGAATGATATGAAGAAGAACATTGCTGAGTTTGTCGCCCAATGTACTAGTTGCCAGCAAGTGAAGATAGAGCACCAGAAGCCTGGAGGGATAATGCAGACTATAGAGATCCCGACATGGAAATGGGAGGCGATAAACATGGACTTTATCACGGGTTTACCTCGTTCTAATCGTAAGTTCGATTCCATATGTGTGATAGTCGATAGGCTCACGAAATCAGCTCACTTCCTATCGGTCAGATCTACATATACAGCAGAAGATTATGCAAAGTTATATATTAAGGAGATAGTGCGGCTACACGGAGTACCAGTTTCTATTATATCTGACCGTTGGGCTCAGTTTACAGCACATTTTGGAGGTCATTTCAGAGAGGTCTAGGGACTCAGGTGAATCTCAGCACAACTTTTCATCCACAGACTGATGGACAAGCCGAGCGCACAATTCAGACGCTCGAGGATATGTTACGAGTATGTGTGTTGGATTTTAAAAGAAGTTGGGATGAACATCTACCTCTTATCGAGTTTGCATATAATAACAGTTACCACTCCAGTATCCAGATGGCTCTGTACGAGGCTCTGTATGGGCGTAAGTGCAGATCTCCTATAGGGTGGTTTGATGTTGGAGAATCTGGGTTACATGGGCCAGACCTGGTTCAGCAGGCCATAGAGAAAGTAAAGGTTATCCGGGAGCGACTGTTAACAGCTCAGAGTCGTCAGAAGTCATATTCTGACGTGCGGCGACGAGACTTAGAGTTCAGGATTAATGACTCGGTATTCTTAAAGGTATTACCTATGAAGGGCGTGATGAGGTTTGGCAAGAAAGGCAAGCTTAGCCCACGGTATATTGGGCCTTATAGGATCATTTGGAGAGTGGGCCAAGTAGCTTATGAGTTAGAGTTGCCCTCAGAATTGGAGTCTGTCCATCCGGTTTTTCACGTATCTATGCTAGGGAAGTGCATTGGCGATCCTACCCGAGTGGTGCCCACGGATGATGTACAGATTACAGAGGACTTGTCATACGAGGAAATTTCAGTTGCCATCCTAGACCAACAAATCCGCAATCTACGAAATAAGGAGGTAGCTTTCGTAAAGGTTTTATGGAGGAGCAAGAATGTAGAAGACATGACGTGGGAATCAGAGGAAGAAATGAAGTCTAAATACCCCCACCTATTTCAAACTGAAGATATGGTTCGAGATGGGACGCTACAACATAGCTCTATGTAGGCTAGCAGGTCATCAGGTAAGCTTTTATTTTTCACTTTCAATATTTATGATTTACGGTCGGTGAGGCAAATTGCTGCTATTTATAAAGATTGGCCATGTGTGGCATGCATAGTATGTTTTTGGCTATGTGCAGGTTGGTTTTAACCTAGTGTACGAAGGATACTCTGGCAAAAGTTTCCAAAGTCTCTAAGAGTAAACATTCGAGGACGAATGTTTCCAAGGGGGGAATGATGTTACACCCTATATTTTCGTACATAAAAATGCGTCGTAAGCAAACTAATGTAGGACCAAAAATGAGATAATATTTAAAAGTATATAAAGTAAGTTAATAATGTTACCTTTGAGGTTACAAATATTGAAGATCATGAACAACAAGTACAAAGAGGGTTGGACAGTTCAGAAGCTAAAGCAATTGAATAAAACAATATTTCGTCAAAAGTCGACAAGTTGGGAATGTTATAACATGTACCTTTGGGGTGAGACTAGGGTGATTAACATGATAAGGAGATTATGTTATGATTTATATTAGTCGTATGACATCCGTTTGTTATGTTTTGAAGTCAATAGAGTTGTGGAACAAAAGTCGATGAAAGTCATCACAAGTTACATTCATAAGTTTTACTGAAACTTTGGGTCAAATGTAACTGCGATTTTCTCCCAATATACTTAGATTTATGGGGTGTTCCACCCATAAAATTAAAGATCTATGAGTCTATTTTCCAACGCATTAAACCGTTTGTCAATACGACATTGGAGTAGAGAGATATGGGCATTTTTGCAACACTGCGCAAGCTGCTAGGTGACAAGTAGGTGTGTCACCTACTTGCTTAAATGAAAGCCCAAAAATGGGCCATTTCGGGTCGTCCAAAGAGGCCTTTTAAGGGCCTATTTTCTTCATATATTAGACTTAAAATAGAGCATAATAACCAGATATAAGCTCTGTAAAGAATCCTCCCAAAAAATTTCCACAAACCCTAATTGATTTTCTCTCCCTTTCAAGTTCTAATTGGAGGTAAAACCTAGAGTTTGAAGAACCAAGATAAGAGCTGAGTTATCCAGCAAATAAGGTGAGTTTACTTCTCTCTTTCATCCAATTTTCTTGTGTAAATTCATGGTAAGTCGTTCTATACTTGTAAGAACTCACGGGACGGTGATCGGAAGCCGTGAGTTCGAGTTATTCACTTGTAGCGGACTGTTTTGTGGACTGTTTTGTGTTGCTGTTGGGATGCGTGTTTTACTACTATTTTGTGGAGTTTTGGAGGAGGAAGGGGGTTTATAAACACCATATAAATGTAGGGTGGTTGGCTGGTCGTTCGTCATAACATTTCGGGTCGTTTGACACTACTACGCTGGTCGTTTTGTGTACGAAGAGATTGGGGTGTGTTGGGCTATTTTGTAGTATTTGATGGTGTATATAGGGCTGGAAAATGATGTATATATGTTGTTATTGTTCTGTTCTTGTATTTTTGGTGTTATCTTGAATTTGGAGGAAGTAAGGATTATAGGGGAGATGCTGCCCGTTTTAATACAAAATAGGTTTGTCGTTCGTTGTGCGATAGTTGTACCTTTCGTAACTTAACGATAGTATTATTATCATTCTTGTAGATTAAGGTGCGAAGAGGTGAGTTCAACTTGGTGATTGGAAAGATTGTGATAAGGTATGTTAAGGCTAAGCCTTCCTTCATTTTGGCATGATCTCGTAGCTACATGTGTTAGTAATGAGACAAAAAGAGAAGTTCATATTCATGAATTTATTCACACTATTCTAGTCTCATAAGTTACAATATTATTCCTTATCGAGACTCTATATTCAATTTTAGTATTGTCTTCTTTCAGTCAAGAGAGCAGCAAGCCTATATATACAGTATTACAGTATTTTCATTACCATCGAGCTATAATCGGTGGGTAGGCCCCTATTGGGCAACCTCTGATCAGATGAAAAGTTATATACCGAGCCTACTGTGGCCGAGCGCCTATGAGCGAGCCCAGCATGGTCGAGATACATAGCCTAGTATGGCCGATTGCCTATGAGCGAGCCTACTACGGCAGAGCAGTTATATATACCGAGTCTTGTAAGGCCGGACAATTATTTTACTTACTAAATTGAAGGAGTTGAGTCAGTATCAACAGGTAAGTATATCTCCAGATCATCTTTGACTCCCAATTACTTTCAGTTATTATATTACCAGTTCAGTTTCAACTTTCAGTTATGTTATCGTCTTATATACTCGGTATATTATTTTGTACTGACGTCCCTTTTCTGGGGACGCTGCATTTCATGCATGCAGGTTCAGATAGATAGACGGGTATACCTCCTCAGTAGGTGTTTCCAGAGTTCAGCCTGATCGGTAAGCTCCACATCCTTCGGAGTTATCGGGTCTAGGTTTTCGTGTACATCTTCTGTGTGTATGTATATATATTATGGGTAGGTCGGGGCCCTGTTCCGATCACAATATATCTATCAGTAGAGGCTTGTAGACATATCATGTCAATTAGTGCATTATGTTGGGCTTGTAGGCCTGGTATGTATATTTTGGTGGTTTGTCAGTTGTAGTAGTTATGACGGCCTTGTCGGCCCAACTTTATATTAATGTTTAGTCATCGCTAGTTTCCATTCAGTTTTATATTTTGCTTCGCAAATTGTCTTGCAAGGTGGCCCCTTGGACAAATTATGACATTATATGTTCAGAGTCCCTTAGTCGCAATTTGGTACACTAGGTTGGTTGAGGCACCAGGTGCCAGTCTTGCTTCTAGGTCGGGGCGTGATAACGCGGCACAAGATGAGATTTTTGCAGATTTGTGGCACAAAAGGATGGGTCATATGAGTGAGAAGGGATTGCATATTCTTGCCAAGAAATCACTCATTTCTTATGCCAAAGGCATGACTACTGTTTATTTGGTAAGCAGCATAAAGTCCTATTTCAGACATCGTGTGAAAGAAAATTGAATATACTTGATTTGGTATATTTTGATATTTGTGGTCCAATGAAATTGAATCGATGGGTGGTAACAAATATTTTGTTACTTTTATTGATGATGCTTCACGAAAATTATGGGTTTATATTTTGAAAACCAAAGACCAGGTGTTTCAAATTTTCCAGAAGTTTCATGTTATGGTGGAAAGGGAGACAAGCCAAAAGCTAAAGTGTCTCCGAAGTGACAATGGAGATGAGTACACTTCAAGGGAATTTGAAGAGTACTGTTCAAACTATGGGATCAGATATGAAAATACAGTTTCTGGAACCCCACAACACAATGGCATAGCCGAAAGGATGAACCGCACTATTGTGGAGAATGTGAGAAGAATGCTCAGAATGGCTAAACTGCCTAAGTCATTCTGGGGTGAAGCAGTTCAGACAACCTATTACCTGATCAATAGGAGTCCATCAGTTCCATTGGCGTTTGACATCCCAGAGAGAGTTTGGACCAACAAGGAGGTTTCCTACTCGTATGTGAAGGTGTTCGGTTGCAAAGCTTTTGCACATGTACCAAAGGAGCATAGAACAAAGCTGGATGATAAATCTGTTCCTTGCATATTCATCGGATATGAAGATGAAGAATTCGAATACAGATTGTGGGATCCCGTAAAGAAGAAGGTCATCATAAGCAAAGATGTAGTCTTCCGAGAAAATGAAGTTGGAACTGCTGATGATATGTTAGAGAAGGCCAAGAATGGTATTATTCCTAACCTTGTTATTATTCCCTCTACTTCTAACAATCCCACAAATGCAGAAAGTATGACCGACAAGGTTGCCGAGCAAGGGGAGAAACCTGGTGAGGTTATTGAGCAGGGGGAGCAACTTGATGATGATGTCGATCAAGTGGATCACCCCACTCTGGGAGAAGAACAACCTCAACCTCTGAGGAGATCAGAAAGGCCAAGGGTAGAGTCATGCAGGTACCCTTCCACGGAGTATGTCCTCATCAGTGATGAGGGGGAGCCAGAAAGTCTTAAGGAGGTGATATCCCATCCAGAAAAAAAGCAGTGGATAAAAGCCATGCAAGAGGAGATGGAATCTCTACATAAAAATAACACGTACAAGTTGGTTAAACTTCCAAAGGAAAAAAGACCACTCAAATGCAAATGGTTCTTTAAACTCAAGAAAGATGGAAATGACAAGCTTGTTAGATACAAAGCTCGATTAGTGGTAAAAGGCTTCGAACAGAAGAAAGGTATTGATTTTGATGAAATTTTCTCACCTGTTGTCAAAATGACTTCTATTCGAACAATTTTGAGCTTAGCAACTTGCCTAGATCTGGAAGTGGAGTAGTTGGATGTGAAAACTGTATTTCTTCATGGAGATTTGGAAAATGAGATCTATATGAAGCAGCCAAAAGGATTTGAAGTAGCTGAAAGGAAACACATGGTGTGCAAACTGATTAAGAGTCTTCATGGTTTGAAGCATGCAGCAAGGTAGTGGTACAAGAAATTTGACTCATTCATGAAAAGTCAAACTTATACAAAGACATATTCTGATCCATGTGTATACTTCAAAAGATTTTTTTGAAAATAACTTTATTATATTGTTGTTGTATGTGGATGACATGTTAATTGTAGGAAAAGAGGTTGATCGCAAAGTTGAAGGGAGATCTGTCCAAGTCATTTGATATGAAGGATTTGGGCCCAGCACAATAAATTTTAGGCATGAAGATAGTTCGAGAGCGAACAAGCAGAAAGTTGTGGCTGTCTCAGGAGAAGTACATTGAACGTATACTGGAATGCTTCAACATGAAGATGCTAAGCCAGTCAGTACACCTCTTGCTAGTCATCTAAAGTTTAGCAAGAAGATGTGTCCTACAACAGTGGAGGAGAAAGGGAACATGGCTAGAGTTCCTTATTCTTCTGCAGTCGGAAGCTTGATGTATGCAATGGTATGCACTAGACATAATATTGCTCACGCAGTTGGTGTTGTCAGCAGGTTTCTTGAAAATCCTGAAAAAGAACACTGGGAGGCAGTCAAATGGATACTCAGGTACCTGAGAGGTACCATGGGAGATTGTTTGAGCTTTGGAAGATCTGATCCAATCTTGAAGGGATATACAGATGCTGATATGGCAGGTGACATTGATAACAGAAAATCCACCACTGGATATTTGCTTACATTTTCAAGTGGAGCTATATCATGGCAGTCGAAGTTGCAGAAGTGCGTCGCACTCTCTACAACTGAAGCGGAGTATATTGCAGCTACTTAATCTGGCAAGGAGAGGATATGGTTGAAACGGTTTCTTCAAGAGCTTGGCTTGCATCAGAAGGAGTATGTCATCTATTATGACAGTCAAAGTACAATAGACCTTAGCAAGAACTCCATGTACCATGCAAGGACCAAACACATCGATGTGAGATATCACTGGATTCGAGAAATGGTAGAGAATGAATCTCTAAAAGTCTTGAAGATTTCTACAAGTGAGAATCCCGCAGATATGCTTACCAAGGTGGTACCAAGAGATAAGTTCGAATTGTGCAAAGAACTTGTCGGCATGAACTCTATATGAAAAACTGGAGTTACCTCTTTTGGGTGCATGAGACTGGAGGGGGAGATTTGACGGGTCCATCCCATGTGTAAGGAAGACATCTTCCTTTTGGCTTTGAATTGACAAGCCAACTAAAGGAATAGTAAGGAAGATTTTATGGCAAATATTTCTTTGGTTTCAAATTGAATATTTGACTCTTGCCAAACTCATGAGATCATTGATGACATCAATGAAGCAATGCTAAACACTATAAATAGATATCTTGCTCTCATTGTAATACACACCAACAAAAAGAGAAAGAAAGAATGAGGTTTTACATCCAAGGTATAAGAAAATAGTCTGTGAGAAAAATAGAGGGTGAACGATATTGTAGTGAGGTAAAAATAACAAAAGAGGGTTATTTTTTTTGAGTGTTGTAGTGGTTTTTGGAATATTTTACTCGAACTTACAAAGTGTAAAATTCCTTGCTATAGTGACAGTTGTTCGTCTCGGGGCCGTGGTTTTTTCCCTTATTCAAAGGGTTTTTCACGTAAAAATCTTGGCGTCGTTGTCATTCTTTTTCTTGCTAATTACCGCATCTCGGTGCTACGTGATTATTCCGCTTTTATTACTGTGAATATTATTTCTATAGGGGGTTTATTCCCAACAAATGGTATCATAACTAAACTTGCAAGTGAGTCTAAATATTGATTTGTAATGGTTTTAACATTTTATTACTTTCTATCTACAAATTAAAATTTAGTTTGTATTATTTTCAATTCGAAACATATCATTTAAACACATAAGGAAAACTTTTGCAAAAGGTAATTCAGCTTTTTGTATAAATTTGGTATTGGGTTCATTCTAGATAGTTGCTTTAATGTGTTATCTTGACTTGGAGAATTTCATTGTAAACTTTTGCCTTTTCTTTTCTTCCCCCTCATTCTACTGTATCAATTTGATCTCATCTCCAATCTATTCAAAGTCTCATGAAATCAACACGTACATTTGTTCTTTACAAGGTTATTCAAAAACTAAGCCAGCAAGCTGAATATTTTGATCAAATTTCGACAAGTATGAATGATGTCGGAGCAATGTCGGATTCAGAATTTCAAGAAGATAAATTCATCACTACCTTAATGATAAACGTCAGTATGATAATACAAAATTATACGGCAACAATAACTTAGCGAGCAAATAATAATTAATATCATTATCACAAAAAAATATTATTTAATTTACAATTATACTTAACGAGTTTCTATACTTTGAAAACGATCCATAATAGCTTCATTATATACGAGTTTTCATGTGGTTGGAACTCTACCAAATTAAAATTCAAGTACTCAAGCACATGTATATCCACTCAGGGGCGGAGATAGCATAGATCGTGCGGGTTCGGTCGAACCAAATAACTTTTGTCCAAACTTTATATTTGCCTTAAGATATTCACTGAATATGTATAAATTATTAATTTAGAACCCAATAATATAAACGGGTTGAAATCCTGAACCCATAAAATTCAAATCATGACTTCGCCTATGTATCAACCATGAAGCATATATGTTCATATCCTTACATCAGAAATGAATGTTGTCAAGTTAGCCATTGCTTTAGATCTAGCCACCTTGCCCATTGTCATATCATTTAATTTAGCAATTCTTTCACTCATTTCGTCATCCTCCATGACCTTTTCCAATCCTTCTCTTAAATCTTTCACTCCAAAACCATCAATCCTGTCCCAGATTTGCCATTTTTAACAATATAAGCACAATTAACAAATTGATCACCTGCAATTGGATAGCACAAAAGGCGTTTCTTGGATTGTATCGCTTCTATTGTAGAGTTCCAACCACAATGGGTAAGAAAATATCCCACAGCTTCATGTTGTAGAACATCAATTTGTGGTGCCCATGGTACAATTTTCCCTTTTTTGAAATTTTCTCCAAATATCCCTTTTCTAAACCTTCTCTCCACAAAGGGCCTAACACCCAAATAAAAGGTTTTTCTAAGGCTTCAAGTGCAAATGCCAAACTATTCACTTTTGCTTCTCCAATTGGACTGACCCAACTCCCGAAAGAAATGCACATAATTGAATTAGCAGTTTGCATATCTAGCCAATCCAAGCAACTTGAATCTTTCTCCCAGAAGCTAGCATTCTTGATTGTTACATGAGTCCCAATTGGGAGAATTTGGGGGTAATCTTGGGAATCATCAATGTGGGTGTTCAAAATAGTAGTATTTCGCACCTCGTGACATGCACCTGGAGATGTGTTTACAAGGAGCCACTTAAGGGTTCTTGTTCTTTCCATTGTCCTAGTCCAAAACTTGAATCTTGAAATTCTTGCAGTTGAATTTCCAATAAGCCATGGCAAATCTTCTGAGCTAAATGTAGGATGAGCATGTGAAAGACATATAGGCCCATTGTGTAATGGACAACCTGCAAATTATCAATCATAAATGTATCATTGTAGGGAAGTAATTACGCGTTTGTGCATAAAGTTAGTGAGAAATAAAATGATTTTCGAACATGTTTTAACTCTTTACCTTGTTTTCTCATAACAAATTATTGTTTACGAGCAAAAAGTAATAAAAACACGTGGAATAATGGTTGTTATTGTGCGCGGACCACTGGTGAAACTTACGTTAAGCAAATTCAACTATTAAGGCGCCTTTTGGGTAAAAGTTGAAGGAGCAAGGCTCAAAAGCCTTGAGGTGGCTCAAAAAGGCCGGCCAAATCAGATAATACTTTGGCAGTTGGGCCTAGTCGTGACAAGTGGTATAACCTATACTTCTCCTAGAATGATAGTGAGGCGAACCTTAGGGAGAATACTGGATCCTTAGGAGAGGGCTAGTGTAATAGCCACGAATATTGGTGGTTGTACCAAAAGCGAATTCGATGTGAATTTTGCCTTAGACAAATGCCACATCACAATGAAAATTAAAAGTTAGGAGGCCATATAAGGGGTGAGTTCATGATTTAATTGTTGAGACGCCTTTTGGGTTAAAGTCCAAGGAGACAAACCGTGAAGGGCAAGAGTCTTGAGATGGCTCTATATTGTCGAACTCAAAGCTGACAATACCTTGACAATTGAACATGACTGTGATAAAGCACATGGAATCATAACGACTTGTCATTTACTCATGCCAATTATCAAGTTAAATAAATTAAAGTACTTCAAAATATTTTGTAAATTAAGTTAATCTCCAATAGGATCATTTGATCATGTGCCTATAGCTTACATTTGCATTAAAAAAATGAACCTCGTATAGTTGACTTTAATATGACATCATGTTAGAGCTGTACATTTAACTAATTGCACGCTAAGCAGATGATTTTTTTTTCTTAATTCCCTTTATACAAAGAAAGAATCATAAAGGAGTATGCCTACTTGCTTGGACATTCTTTAGATGGTATTTGGATTAGCTTTTAAGCTGTAAAATCAGTTTTTAAGATTTTTTAGCGGAATGATTTGGTACCGTTAATTGTGAGTGCATGTTTCAAAGAATCCGAGCAAACCCCCACGTTGAAATGCACAACAGTGCAAGCTAATTCTTTTGAGTCTATAATCAACCAATTTGTGAGTGCATGCCTGATTGTTGTTGGTAATGAATTTATATAGACATGTATGGGTAATACAAAAGGTATCAGAAAGTTACACATTAAATAATATTTGGGAGTTATGAACATAATTAATAGAGGTTTTATAAGGGGAGGGGAAAAGTTTGAAAGAGACAATAATTAGCTATTAAGATATGTAATAAGAAAACGGTTATATATAGTGTTCTAGAGTTTTTTGAAGTAAGTTTTTTGGCCAAAGAGAGTTGCCACCTCACACTTTTTATTTCCCACATTTTATATATATATATATATATATATATATATAAAGCCGAAAAAGAAATACATAAAAATGTAAATTGGACTATCTATTTTACCGGTTCTCTGCAAATTTAAATAATAGGTAATAAAGTTTTTTTTATCTGAAGTAATAAAGTTACATTTGACGGAACTTAATGCTTCTTTTTCTTTTCTTTTCTTTAAATGACCCGTATATATTGTTCCATTGGGTAACTGTTATCTTCCACCAGTATAAGTATCAAATAACTCTACATATCAATTAATTAGAACATAGATTATTCCATTGGATACCTGCTATCCGCACAAAGTTTCATATTCTAATATCACAAATGAATGTTGTCAAGTTAGCCATTGCTCTTGAACTAACTACCTTGCCCATTGTCATCTCATTTAGTCTACCAATTCTTTCACCCATTTCATCATCCTCCATGACCCTTTTCAATCCTTCTTCCAAATCTTTTAACCCAAAACCATCCATTCTAACGCCGATTCGCCACTTTTGAACAATGTAAGCACAATTAACAAATTGATCACCCGCAATTGGATAACACAAAAGGCGTTTCTTGGATTGTATCGCTTCCACTGTAGAGTTCCAACCACAATGTGTAAGATAACACCCTACTGTTTCATGTTGTAGAACATCAATTTGTGGTGCCCATGACACAATTTTTCCTTGTTTTGAAATTCTCTCCAAATAGCCCTTTGGTAAACCTTCTCTCCATGTAGGACCTAACACCCAAATAAATGGTCTTTTTAACAATTCAAGAGCAACTGCTAAGTCATTTACTTTTGCTTCTCCAATTGGACTAACCCAACTCCCAAAAGAAATGTACAAAACTGAATTAACAACTTGTTTGTCTAGCCAATCCAAGCAACTTGAGTCTTCCTCCCACAAGCTAACATTCTTGATTGTTACATGAGTATTCAAAGGTCCAATTGGGAGAATTTGTGGACAATCTTGGGACTGATCAATTTTTGTATTCAAAATAGTAGTATTTCTCACCTTGTGACATTCGTCTGGAAATGTATTTACGAGGAGCCACTTTAGGGTTCTTGATCTTTCCATCGTCTTAGTCCAGAACTTGAATCTTGAAATTCTTGCAGTTGTATTTCCAATAAGCCATGGTAAATCATCTGACCTAAGTGTAGGTTGGCCAAGTGAGATGGATATAGGACCATTGTGCAATGGACAACCTGCGAGATCATTATTGTTAATCATAGGTTTCTAACGTTTAAATTGACAATATTTGACTAGGAAAAAGATTCAAATTTGCTCATTTACTATCTAAATCACTCAATTTTGTCATTGGTTAAACTTTTGGATAGTTCATATCCTTGCCGTGAGCAAATAGTCTTCACCCTTGCTGTTAACAAAGCTTCAACGTGAAATGAGTGTATTGCGTGTGTCCAAATTCTCCGAAGAGGGGAATGTGAACATAACGACTTGCTATTTACTCATGTCAATTAACTTCAAAATTAGATTCGGAATGGAAGCTTTATGGTTAAATAATCTTCAATAATAACAACAAATTCAGTAAATTTTCATAAGTGAGATATTTGGATAATAAGATGTACGCATAGAGTTAAGTAATCTTCAAAAGGAAAAAAATAACTAATCTTCCGAAAGCTTCATTTGATCATGTTCTTATCCCGTACATCTTCATTTTAAAATAATAAAACCTCTTATGGTCAACTTTAATATGACATAATAATGTTAGAATGTGAGAAGTTGACTATGACCTAGTCATTAATTAGTGCTAGTATTTAACTAACTAATTACGCGCGCTAAGTCTATAATATAAGCTTATAGGACATACTTATCATATAAAGTTCCCTATTTAGCCAACTCTAAAACTAAGTATAGTCAGATCTCTCTATAATAAAATAGGGTGAATAAAGTTTCTATAATAAATTTTTATGTTATATTATAATATATGTTCTCTATATCAACACTTCGCTATAACAATAAAAAAAAATACAAAAATAAATGATGCTGTTATAAAGAGATTTGACTGTATCTTATTAATACATATCATAATTAATTAATGTTTTATCACATTACTTACTATATTTTCCAAGTTACCAATTTAAGTTGACAATAATTAGTTCTGGTGACCGATTTAAAGTAATTAACGGAATTGTGTAAATATTTTTTACGCTTTAGGTTCTGCGATTAAGAGTAGAACAGAAGATAAAAGCTTACTTTAATGCTCTACAGAAATCAAGAAAGTAACAGAAAAAAGGGTAAATCATTTATAAAAAAAAAGGTAGGCCGGGGCGCACAAGACACGCGTACAAGGTCCGGGAAAGGACCGCACCCCAAGTGGTATGATATAGATAAATTATTCTAATGCAAGCATTAGTGGCCGCTTCTATGGCCTTTAACCCCGACTTATAGGTCACGCAGAGACAACTTTACCGTTGCTTCAAGGCTAAAGAAAAAAGTGAATATGTCTCGGTTTAAGTTATAAACTGAATATTATTACCTGTTTCTGAGATGATTCCATTTGTGAGCATGTCTGGAATTGAATCAAGCAATCTATAAGTAGCTAACATGGCCGGCCAAAATCCAGCAACTTGAATACCAAACTTATTAGCAACTTTAACAGCCCAAGAAGCAAGCAAATCAACAATCACACACACAACTCCATCTTCTTCTTTTCCACTAAACTCATATTCTTGAACAAGTTTTTCAAAATGGTATGGCATGTAATTCTCCATTGCATTTTCTATCGCGAAGAAATCGCGAGGGGTTCCATCTTCTAATCCATCTGGTATGGAAATGATAGAAATACCATCTTCTTTAGAGTTAATTTGGATGAAATTTGGTGTGATGACTATTGGATTAAGGCCATGGTTAAGTAGCAAAGAAGCTAGTTTAAGCATTGGTGTGACATGACCTTGTGCTGGATATGGAACTAGAAGTACTTTGCTCTTTTTTCTAAACTTCATGTTTTTCTCTCTAAGTTTTTTAGTTGTTCAATTCTTCAATGGACTCGCTATATATATAATCAAGTTGTAATATATGGAGAGGAATGGACCGTCTCTTAAGCTTTCCTTTTTTGGTGTGTGTGGGGGTGGGCGGTGGGGGAACTGAAGAGAAATGGACGGTCTAATATAAGAGGAACAAGTAGCTAGCTTTATAATCACAAGAAATAAGTTATCTTAAAACATTTAGAATATCTCGGAATTTAGTATCTCATTATCCTTTGTTTGATTACTAATCTTGGAATAAGTTATGTTAGGATTAAAATAGTATTGAGATAACTTATATAAAAAAAAACAGTAAAATTAACAATCTCAGAATTAATACAACATAACAAACAACCAATAAAAATTAATATCAGAATAACTAATCTCAATATAACTAATTCTAGCATAAATTGTCTTCAAACAAACGATTCGCTTAGGAGTTGTTTGGTACGATAGATAAGCAAAAATAATGATGGGATAAAGATTTAATACCGTCTTTTATTTCTTGTTGTTTGGTTGGGCGGGGGAGTTTGCACGTGGCATATGCAATTAGGATTTGGGCTCAATCATGGCAAATTCTTTTGGCAACTTCTTTTCAAAAAGGAAAACTTAAACTATATATAAGATTATAATTATTGATGAATTATGTAATTGTTTTAGAAAAGGTTATATAGGATTAGGCGCAAAGGCATTAGAACGGGTTAGTTACTTAGTTATGCTATTAACAAGTACAAGCCTGGTTGGCCTATAAAAGGCTCAAATCTTTTGAGTGTGATTCGCTTCTATTAAAGCCAGAAAACTGGACCATCTAATTTGAGTTGTACTTTTCAAAGTAGGTAAGAAATTTACATATTAGAAGGAACTTAAACCCTTTTTTTTTTCTCTTTCTCACACGTGATGGTGTTCGGACCATCTCGCGTATACATTATTTATTTTATCGGGTATTTTTATCTCTCATCAATATATGTACTTGGCCGGCTGGAGTCTAATGCCACTACGCATTGACCTTGGGCTCCCAAAATACTTAGGGTCCAAAATCTATGAATTATATATATAATATTTAATAATTATGCATTATTGATGAAAGTTTTAAATTATTTGGTTAAAATAGTTATAGCTAAAAGTTTTACACATTTTAAATTGTAGTTACCAATTATTTCATGTCTTTAATTCGTCCCAACTTAAATCGATCTTCTTACAATGTTAGTTTAGAGCAATTTTTCTTCATTCTTTGAGTGCCTCTGTAGATATTTTTCAAGCTACATTGATAAGTAACTATTAAAATTCATCCTTAGTATTGAATGACTCTTGAAACATAATAGTTACTATAATATTATTTGTTTCAACTTATATTTATAATTAAAAGTGCGAAGAGAAACTGTATAAGTAGAAGAATGCTCTAATTGACAAACTCAATCAGGTAAAAAGTGTTAATTCAATTACCGTGATCAATTTCTATGTCAGTTGCCTCGGTTGAAAAAAAAAATTCAAAACTAAATCAATAAAGTTCAACATGATAACACAAGAGAGATTAAACAAATTGGTTAGACATCGGCAATAGTTAAAACTATATATTAGATCACTCTTTCAGCGGAGGTAGCCTCGCGTTCGGTTGCAGCAAGAACGACATTATGGACTTCAACCCACTTGGCCGGGGCATCGTCAAATCTGACCCTCATCGGGCCAATTTCTTGGCTAAGGGTTACCACTTCTTGCTCGCTTTGCCGCAAACGAGTCTCCAATACAATAGCCTCAGCAGCTTTGGCTTCCAGTTCCGAAAGACGAGCGACATGTTGCTCCTGCTCTGCCAAAAGCTGATCCCGTGCGGAGGTAATCTCTTCCTTTTCATGAATCAACATCTGAAGGCCCTCGAAAGAAAGAAAGTTGGCCTACAAAGTAAGAAGGGTAAAATTCAGGATATGTTCATACCTAAAAATAGAAGGAGTAATAAAGGAAGAAAGGAACATACTATTGCGACGTTGTGCATGGCGTTGTTCAACAAACACTCTCCCGAGAGTGCATGAATCTTTTTTCAGTCTTTATCTGAAGCCAAAGGCTTCAGATAATTATCAAGCTCCACCGGCGGGGATATCAAGTTGTATCCGGTAGAGACTGAAAGAGTAACATTCCTCCTCCTTTGCGGATCTTCAAAAGGGGCAGTATAATTTTGCCCCAAATTCCCATGAACTAGGGACTGTGGAAAAAGAACACCTTCTTCTTGGTCAGGTACCACCGGTGAAGATGATGTAGCAATTGCTGGCGGAAGAGTGGATGAAGATGGAAGTGATGTAGCATTTACTGGTGTTGGTAAAGATAGAGATGAAGCTGATGGAGTTGAAGAGTGAGAAGCAACTGAATTAAATGTGGTGCTGGTTGTTGGATGCTTGCCAACCAAAGACGGCAGGGATCCGGTACTCAGCCCCGAAGTACCGGATATAACAATTGGGCCGAAAACGGGAGTTGACATTATCTACCAAATCAAACTCTCCCCAAAGTGTCGAGGCATCGTCCTCGGTTGGTGTAACTATCTCAACATGTCGAGCATCCCGTTGAGATGATGAGGATCGTCGTCTTCTATATAGATAAGCTCCCCCATCACTAGCTTCTTCATCATCGTCGATCGTCACAGTGTCTATGACCGACGCGGAAATAGGGCCAGTCACCATCACTACCGGATATGACTCAGTGGCATCGGTCCTTGCCCTCATATTCTTTTCCCCAGCTACGGAGGAGCATCTTCTCTTTTGTTGTTTGTCTTCCGATCGGGGATTCCGTAAAGAAACATTTGCTCCCGAAGCAGGCCCGGAGACACCTGTTCGAATAAGCACCTCCTGAAGCAGCCTCACTGCATCAGCAGGATCAGCCAAGACATCCTCCTCGGGAACAACAACAGAGCCCGCGGCTAGACCTAATTTCATAGACAGGTTAGAAGGGATCAATCAAGTTTTTCACATGAAAAATTGAAATAAGGTGAGTTTGAATGACCATGATTCTGGCCTTCCACCCTTATTGAGGGGTCAGTTCTTTCCACAAGCGAGTCTCGGGCGTCGTAACGTCCAAGATATTTTGTACCCACCGATCCAAACCTTCAACCACCAGTGGGATCCATCGAGTTGCTGAACCAGGCGAATGATGGAGGATCAATATGACTATAGAAAAATATTTAAGTAAAATGAAATACTAAATAAAGAGCTTACGAGTGCGGTTCCAAGTGGCCGGAAAGGATGGAGCCGTTGCCGGAATGATATCATTGGTGACAGCTGCAACGAACCGTTCCATCCACCCACGGTCGTTGTCATCATCCATGCTAGACAACAAAGCATGGTGGCCACGTTTGTAGAGGTTTATCATTCCCCCGCGGAAGATTTTGGGAGAATAGAGATTCATCATATGAGCTAAGGTTAGCTCCTTTCCAGTCTCCTGGCACAAACGCCGAAGGCAAACAACCGTCCTTCACACAGAAGGACATATTTGGGCCAAACACACTTGGTAGCGGAGGCAAAACTCTGCAATTACGGAGTCAAGCTCTCCGCTCAAAGAGAACACACCCAAAGTAAAGGATAAGTGTAAAAATATGTAATCTCCCCTTGTGCAGAGATTTGTTGGATTTGCTGGAGGGTGCACAGGTAAATGTATACCTAAGTTTACTTGGCTTGGCTTCACATGTGTAGCGTATACTCACGTTTTCTGTTATTACTTTATAGTTCATCTGGACGCCATAAAGCGACGCGCTGATAGCTGGCTTACCCGATTGTTGCTCGGCCGACCGACTTATTTGGAGCTCTTCCGTCCCGTTGATGTGCCTTGATATTGTGGAGCATTATGCCACCTAGCGGGTACTTTGCCAGTTTGGCCGTCCGCAGCTTGTACCGCCACCGCCCCCTGGCAGACCACACATTTCCAGCGGGATGATCGTTTTAGGGTGGACCAGGCATATGTGTCATGGCTAGAGGCGCAGATCAATACTTGGGACCGACGACTTGACCTGATTCCAGCCCCCTTCACCGCAACGGACGGATATTGAGCATGATTATATAGGCTGGTAATGTGGTGGTACCTGACTTTTCGTCGGGAATCCCATTCATCACGCTGGCGGTCGGTACGTTCCATCCACCGGGAGGTACGAGGCACGAGGCACTGGTATGTTATTTGGTATTCTTACTTATAACTGTAACCCAACGTTCCGTTATTTATATTTTACATGTTGTATAGGCTATTAGCCTACATTTGTTACACCAGTTGGGACTGCAGATGCAACAACATGCCGGCGAGGGAGCGACCACTTTGCACGAGTATGGCCGACAGGTTACAGAGCTGGCTGCCCGGACACTGCGGCGAGCCCAAGAGGATAGGTGCTTAGGACACGACCCTGCTTATGTGGCGCCAGAGCATTACCATCGAGGTAGGACTGTCCCACGAGGTAGGGATGTTCCACGAGGTAGGGCTGTCCCACGAGATAAGGCTGTCCCACGAGGCAGGGTTGTCCCACGGGGTCATGGGGGCAGGCGAGGAGGTGGTCCCCAACAAGGGGGCGTTGAGGCACCTATTCAGCCGGGTGACCTCCATGAGCCAGACTACTATCACAACAACATGCCGTCATACAACTTTCAACTTCAGCTCACCCTAGGGTCTTTGCAGGTGACCCTGTCAGATCCATTGTTTATCACAGGCACGAGCATTACACAGGATGATAAGGATCAGTACTTTCCAGGCCCATCGATCGCTGTTGATGATAGGCCGACCCGAGATGTGGATAGTGGGCGCCGACTTAGTTATGGCTCCTCATCGAGGAGTTTTGGGGATCTTTCACAAGCGTAAATGTGTTTATATTACTATTAAATTTAAATTTATTTTTATCTCATTGATTAGCCATAAATATCTTAATGTTTTTCTTATTAAGGCTTTATTCTCTCCCATCACGGAGGCCACTTTGTGCGATGCTGACCTGGCTGCGACAGATGATTATATTCAGGATCCTGATGAGACCATGGTATGACAATTTAAATTTTTGTGACTTAACACGTATATTACTAATATATATTTTCATATACTGAGCTAACTTATTCTTCTGTAGGTTACTGCTGGACCGACGACCCTTTCTACAGAGCCTGCCAACACTACTGATGATCATGCTGCAACGCATCCGGCGATAAATAGGCGATGTGATGAGGATGATCCTGATAGCGTAGCCGGGCGGGATGGGATGCGCCTCAGGCCAGTGACTGCATTAAAGCACAGGCTGTGGGATGCATTGATTTTTTTTTTGAATTTTATGTAAATATTAATTTATGTAAATAATATCAACAATTTTTATTGTTTACATTATATGCGCATTATGTTTTTATTTTCTCGATTCTTTGTTATTTTAATACTACAATACAAACACAAACATATCAACTTAACATAATTTAAATTCAGTACAACTAATAAAAATACATGACATGGAAAGCATAAAGATAAAATACTACACTCAACACATACATGTCATTGTTTAGTCACTACCGCCTTGTATTCTCTGCCCCAACCACTTTAATTTCTCTTCCAACCTATTTTTTTCTTCTTCCGCCTCTTTTAGTTTCTCCTGCAATGCCTCAATTTCTCGTTTCCTTTCAGACTCACGACGTTGGTATTCACAGTTCATATCCTAAATATACTGCAAAGTTCGTTTGTAGCATTCCTGCTTAATGGGTTGATCAAGCCACACCTCAAAATTGCAATAATTTTCGTGATTGCCTCCAAAAATGTTTACACACATCCAGTATCTGCGCCCAACATGACCATCAGACCAACAATCCTTCACCATACATCGTTTGCCACAATAGCACATTGATATATAATTGCGTCCAGACATTTGTTAATGCAAAAAAAAAATCCTCCTTTTATGAAAAGTTTTGCTTTTTGTTTTGGTTAAGCGCATATAATAACTAAAATGCACTAGTTATTTAAAGGCAAGGCAGCACACATAACGTAGTATTTAACCGCGCTATGCTTCGCGTGTTAAAGATTCTTTTGGGTACAATATAACTTTTACAGGCGGTCAGCTTTTCAGGTTGACAAGACAACACACATAACATAGTATTTAGCCGCGCTATGCTTCGTGTGTTAAAAGGTTCTTTCGGGTACAATACAACTTTTGCAGGAGGGCAACTTTTCAGGTCGACAAGACAACACACATAACATAGTATTTAACCGCGCTATCCTATTATATACGAGACTAGGACTATATATATATTCACATAATTATCAAACATCTTCCTTCTCCGACAATGTAGTTTTGTAATAATTTTAGATTGAAATTCGAAACTCAACGTAATAAGTTTAGTTTTTTTTAATCCAATGCTATTTTTGATAACATGAACGGGAGGGAGAAATTCATTAATTTACTCCACTGATAATGTTAAATATCAATAAGATTTAACAACAATGGAAACATAATTTTATTTGATACATTTTGCAACATAAACAAGTACATACACTTATTACAACCATATTACAGAAATAAAACACTATGTGTATCCTTGATAGTTGGGCACATTAGATGAACTTCCACCAGGAGATGGATTACCACCGCCACCAAAACCAGCTGAAGGACATTTTCGATGGTCATGTCCTGTTTGCGAGCATATACCATATTTGCACGCATAAACGGTATCACCAACATCCATTTGGTTCCGTTTACGCGTTCTTTTTTGCACCTGTCACTGACGCAAAAAGTCCTTATTACACACCATTTTAAATGGTTCTGGCGGTCAATAATGCTCAGTACCCACTGGCTGCAACTGCCCACTATAGATGTTTAAGTATGCAGCAACACTATATTGTTTATCAACATAGTTGGTTGGCCCTAAACCTGTATATTGAAAGCACTTGATGGCATGTGAGCACGTCATGTGGTAGATGGACCATTTCCCACAAGAGCATAACCTTCTAGATTTATTTATGGTGTGTGCACTATTCCCCCGATTTTGATGGTTAGCGGTGCGAACTTCAAAAATATTTCGGTCGTGATCATACTGTAAATATGAATGCCAATGTGCTCGTCGATTGTATTTCTCAAAGTTTTTCATCGGTTGTGGCATAAATTCAACACCCCTTTCCATCAATGACGTTGCAGCTGCATCCCTTTCAACAAACCTCTCCGCTATCTGCTTGAATGACATTCGCACCATGGCAGTGACAGGCAATCCTCGTGCAGACTTTAATAACCCGTTGAAAGACTCTGACACATTTGTAATCAGAACTCCCTATCTTCTGCCACCATCCGTATGCAAAGTCCACTTTTCAGGCTTATGTCGCATAAACCAACGATAGGTTGCCTCGTCTTCCTACTTGATAGATTCCATGTGCCTCCAAATTTATGCTCTTAGTGATCTATTGTAGCCATCCACATTAAATCATAAAAATCCTTATTGGGATGTGCCTTCTGGAAATTGGCCTTTAGGTGCCTCACACAGTAACGGTGGTAGGCATACGGTTCTTGCCATGCAGGTAAATTCTGTACAGAACTTATAATACCACCATGCCGATCAGATATTAGACAAATACCTGAACGTTGTTTGACAACGTGCTCTTTCAAGTGGTTCAAAATTAGTGTCCACGTCTCTTGGCTTTCATTGGCTCAAATAGAAAAAGCTAAAGGAAATATACTTCCTTTAGCATCTACTGCAGAGGCGATCAACAACTTAATCTCATACTTTCCATAGACATGAGTGCCGTCTATGGATATTACCGTCCGACAATGCAGAAAACCATCAATTGCTGGTTTAAATACCCAGAACACGTATTTGAATATATATATTCTGGTATTCCCGGACTCCGCTCAACTTTCCATACAACAACGGTCCCGGGTTTATAGTGTTGCAATGCGGCCATGTATTTGGGTAGAGCTGCAAATGACTTATCCCAGTTACCATAAACAATTTCAAATGCACGTTTGCGCCCTAGAAATGCCTTTCTTTTGGTAATGGTACAACCATATTCCTGGTGGACGGATGTAATGCACTCTTTGATCTTGTACATTATGGATGCTTCAATGAGTGGAATCAGGACAAGAGAAATCAAGTCAATATCCAAGTTGAAATGATTCCCACTGAATGTGTCCATTTCACAAGTGTGGGTGCCAATGTATTTACCCACTTTCCACATATCTGTTTTCTTCTTGCTCGCACGCAGCATCTAATGACAACCCATAAACCATCTACAGCAAACAACCTTGTATACATCCGGTGTTAACTCCCATACCGTCATCTCACGACACTCTTTTACGCTGTACATTTTCGCTGCCCTGCTTAGGCGCATTTTATCAGGAAAAAGCATGCCCTTTTCCAGCACCGTTGGTCTAGACGCATCCCACATTTCTATCCGAATTTCGTTAGTATCCCTTGTGAGGCACATACGGCATACTTGGAAAATGATCAAGGTAGGGAATCTCCCTTGAATGAAACGACACATGGGACTTGTACACTCTTGGTCTAACGGGTGTGGAGCATGTTCCCTCGTCAAATCAGGTCCAACATTCTCTTCCTCCTCATCACCACCCTCATCAGGGAAGGGTGTATCATCTCCGGACTCATCGACATTATTATCATAATCACGTTTCTCTTCCTGACTCTATACATCTGCCAGATCCCGATTAAATATGCCGTCTTTGGGCAATTGAGTCAGGACAAGAGGTTCAACTTGCTCGTTTTCATTGCACAAACAATAAAATAATGAGCTACTCAAATTGATAAATATTTTACATATAGCTATATCACTTCACTTACATGTCGTAATGTGTTGACATCGCATGATGGACATTATCCTGTTGGTGATGACTCCCGTATGGACCACCGTGATCTAACACACTAGAACTACGCATATTCCAACTGGGCATGGGTTCATAACTTGTTAAATTCATATCTGGCCGGTACCCCCTGTGGAATATATGAGTGTGAATACAAATTCAATACAACAAAAATAAACATCGTAATACAAAGGAAAATCGAAGTTTACCACTCGTCTTGTAGATTATGTAAAGTAGGAGAGAAATTATTTCCTCGTTCCTCATTCGCCCGTGGAGATAAGTTTAAATCAGGCCAAACTCTTTCAGCCGAAACCTGTTCGGAAAAAATTGCTCCAGAATAACCACCCGATGACTGAGGGTTATCCCTGCTTTGCGAAACCTTATTATTGCGAACATCTTCAACCTTCACGTACATTTCCAACATTTTTATCAAAAGAAATTTCCGGTATTCATCCGGAGTCCTCAAAAAATCACTCAAAGTTTCATCATCCTCGATGTTAAACTTAACGTAACAAGCAACCCTTTGCGGAGTGACAGAATACGGATATCTTCCGATTACTTTAAGGTTCACCGAACGTTTGCTCACACTCATTTTGTTACACAACAACGATACCAGTCTATCGTACTCCATTGTAAGTGGCAACTTAACTTGACACTGTGGAGATAAACTATAGCTCACTGTGTTATTCGCCACCATAACCTCACCCCCAATATATTGAAACTCTTACTTTTCGCTCTTAAGACATTTTGACAAAATGCTTGAGAATTTAACAAGAAGAAAAATTTAACAGGAGTTGAGAATATTTCTGAATGAATTCTTGCAAAATCCTTAATGCCTTTAAATAAGGGAATCGTTAAGGTATAGCGCCCTTTAAAGGGGCACTATATGTATTTTGGTCACTAAGTTTTTTTCCATGCATTTTGATCGTTTGAGTAAAAAATGATCACATTTTGGTTCCGAACTCGGAAGAACACAAGTCACAATTCGATTTTGGGTTATAACAATAATAACAATTACAACAATAGCAACTTACTCAGTAATTCCGCAAGTAGGGTTTGGAAAGGGTAGAATACACGTAGACCTTACCCCTATGTTATGTGAGGTAGATAAATTATTTCCGATAAACTTTTAGCTAAAAAAAAACATTATCAAAGCAGGTTCGAAAAATATAATAAAAACTTTATGATGAAAATACCGAAGAAAAAGGAAATATTAGCAAAGGAGTTTGCATATGATCGAAAATTGGAATTGAATTGGTGTTGGAATAATTAGGTAACTAATAATGAAGTTAAAAGTCCTATCTTTATTTTGATATGTATCTCTAATATAAATAATGGTTTTATATGTGATAATGTTGATTAAGGAGTATAAAGATTAAGGATTTATGTATCACATATCAACTGAATGCAGGGGAAAAAGGTACTAGTACTTTTTATGTTTATAAATTACATTTTGTTTCCAACAAAAATATCATATCATAAATTTGATTAGTAATTGATTATGAGTATGAAATTAGTTAATGTGCACTAATAATTAACTAGGTCATAGTCAACCTTCTCTCATTCTAACATGATGTAATTATTATTCAAGTCAACCCTAACAAGATGTTAAATTTTAATGCAACGATCAAGATACGAACGTGATCAAACGAACTAACTTTGAACGATACTTTTATGACTTGGTAATGGTCATGACAATTCCCCCCCCCCCCCCCCCAACTCCCCCTCTCTTTACACACACACACATATATATATACACACGCTACCAAAAAAAATGAAATTAGTTATAAATTTCGTCGCTAATTAATTTATCGGTAAATCGCTTGTAGCTAACAAAATCGTTTAATAATATATCGCTAATACGTCGCTGAGTAGGATTAGCAATGAATTTGATGTTTAACTATAAAATGTGTCTTATCGTTAATTCCTGTATTTTAGTGTACAAAAGCAAAGATTAAAATTAACATTATTAGAGTATTAAAATATGGATGATTTGTCATGTCCCAAACTACCTCCTAGACGTGACTAGCCCCCAGCTAACACTACATGCCAGGCGAACTCATTTCTCGTACGTTTAACCATTTACACAAACACAGAGAGAACAATAAGTGCATGTCTAAGAGCATTTTTAATTATTAAACACGAAATGGTTACCAACTAGTACCTTAGTCAATTGATAGAAAGACCAATAGTCACTCAAATAAAAATAGTCTAACTCAAATATCACACTAAGTCCGTGGAGCATTTAACAAAGTGACGTGGATTTAACTGACGTGTATGCAAATCCCAATGAGAAGGAAATAACTAATACAAACTAGATAAAGATGCAGCGACAGCCTCCATGAATGATGCAGTGGCTCACATCAGCAACAAAATCGGTCCGAACGAACTCTTCAGCCACTAGCTCTATCGTCCGCGATAATATCTACATAGAGATGCACGTAAGAAGTGAGTTATAAATAAATATAATCCAGTAAGATCCTCCACCCGCCACTTTGAATACCTCTGGAACAAGTGTTAGAAAATACAAACACATCTCAACAAGAACGATATAATAATTAATACAATAATTATACAATAACTCAATATATATGTATCAATAAAGTTAATAAGAATTAACCAACAAGAGTACACATATCTTAACACAGTACACACTAAGGACTTGTCATGACTGCGGTGAAAGAAATTACCCAACACCTTTACGAATCAAAAATGGCACCGCAATGCCTCAAATATGTAACGGAGCATACACAATGCTCACTGAAGCATACACAATGTCCCAATATATATATATATATATATATATTGGGGCATTGTGTATGCTTCATGCTCCGTTACATATTTGAGGCATACCCAATGCTCGGGTGATGTACAAAGGCATACACAGTTCCCCAACATCATGGCTCACAGCCGTATCAAACTATCAAACTCAACACCATGACTCACAGCCGTATAAAACTACCAAACTCAACATCATGGCTCACAGCCGTAACACGCCATCAAACAACTTATAAAGTAATTTTTTTTGTATTCTTAAAAAAATAATGTATTTGTGGCTAGTCTAAGACCACCGATTTTATCAAGCACACACTTGTCCCAACACATGGACCAGACAGAGAAAACATATTTTCAAACGAGTTTTAAAAAAGAAAGTATCAAAGCTTAAAGTCTCACTTACCTCGCTAACAGAAAGTTCCCCAACCTTGCAACGTCTAGAACACCAACCTAACGAATGTCTAGGACACCAACCAAACGACCTCCAATGGCCTCAATCTGAAAGCTTACGCGATGATAGTCTTTATCGCCTCCGCCAAATAATCCTCTACGAGTATTTTGCTTCTTTTTGCTTTGTTTCTTTACGCTATATTGTTTCTTTCTTTTCTTTCCTTTTTGTTTTAAATCCTTAGGTTACTAAAATATGGCAACCACAAAAGAATGGGCTTGGCCTACTCCTGATTTAATAATTAACCAAAGTCAACTATATAAGTAAAGTTAAAAATTTATCACTAGTCACTTATTTAATACACTATTATATATATATATATATATATATATATATATATATATTGTTATAACCAATTCCCTTTCACCTGCTTAATATTCAACAAAATAGCTAAAATTAAATTAATTCTCCAATCTCCTAATTAATAAGTGTATAAATATTTTGGATTATTACATTCTTCCCCACTTAAACAAGCGTTCGTCCTCGAACGAGTTAGAAAGTGTACCGCATATCTCAAACAACAGAGGGTACTTGCTCCGCATGTCTTCTTCGGACTCCCATGTAGATTCCACTGTTGGATGGTTGCGCCATAATACTTTCACCGAAGCAACCTTTTTCGACCTCAATTGTCACACTTGCCTATCAAGATTAGTTATTGGACCTTCTTCATAAGTTAAGTTCTTATTAAGCTCCACATTCTCGGGCTGAATCTTATAACTATCATCACAAATATATCGTCTAAGCATAGACACACGAAACACTGATGAACCACAGATAACCACGGAGGAAAAGTAAGTCTATATGCTACCAACCCGATTCGATCTAAAATCTCATACAGACCAATATACCTAGGACTTAGCTTGCCTCTGCGCCCGAATCTCATGACTCCTTTCATTGGGGAAACCTTGAAAAAGACTTTTTCTCCTTTCAAGAATGCCAAATCACGAACTCTCTTATCTGCATAGGATTTTTGTCTACTTTGAGTTGTCCAAAGTCGTTCTCGTACTAATGAAACTTTCTCCAAAGCTTGCTAAACCAAATCCGGACTCAATAGTTGTGCTTCACCAAGTTCAAACCATCCAACTACTGAACGTCACTTACGAGTTGCGACCATATAGGACTTCAAACGCTGCCATCTGTATACTCGACTGATAGCTGTTATTATAAGAAAACTGTGCTAACAGTAACTGATCGTCCCAATGACCATCAAAATCAATCGCACAAGCTCTAAGCATGTCCTCCAAGATCTGAATAATCCGTTCGGACTGTCCGTCCATCTGTGGATGGAAAGTTGTGCTCAACTCAACCTGAGAGCCCAATGACTTCTGAAAAGACTTCCAAAACTCATCAGTAAACTGTGAACTCAGATATGATATTATAGAGATAGGCACACTATGAAGCCAAACTATCTCACGAAGGTAAATATCTGCTAACTGTTTTGCAGTGTGAATAACTCGAATCGGTATGAAATGTGTGGACTTCGTGAGTCTGTACACGATCACCCACACTGAATCATGTTTCTTTAAAGTATGTGGCAACCCAACTCTAAAGTCCATAGTAATCCTTTCCTACTTCCACTTAGGGATAATCAAATTCTGCATCACACCACCTGGTTTTTGGTGCTAATATTTCACTTGCTGATAATTTAAGCAACTAGTCACAGGTTTCAAAATATCATACTTCATACCTTTCCCCCAATACAATCCACGCTGGTCTTGATATATTTTTCGTAGTACCTGGATGGATAGAGTATCAGGAGCTATGAGCCTTTTCAAGAATTAACTTCTTTACATCACCCACCATGGGGATACACAATCTACCATGTATACGTAACACACCTTCACTATCAATAGCAAATGACTTAACACTACCATTCTGCACTCGATCTAGGAGTCTAGCAAGACGAGAATATTCAAATTGACGAGCCTTGACCTTTCTAACCAAGGATGATTGTGCTACCAAGCCCGCAAGTAACCTACCCGGTGTCACGACCCAAAATTCAAACCATCGTGATGGCACCTTACCCAATCCGCTAGGTAAGACAATTAACAAAATAACATAATATAATAACGCGGATGTGAATCAAAGATGAGATAACTAAACTTTATACAACTTCCCAAGGATTGATAGTACCAATCATGAGCTTCTAAGATTTAGAATTTACAAAGACGGTATGAATTTAAATACATCATCTGTTGAACTATACATGAACAAATTAAAACTCTAAAGCTACCAAGATCAAGAGGCAGCTATGACCGGAACGCAGGTGCATCTTCAGATCCAGCTCCTGCGGTGCACATCAACATCAACATCCAACATCTGCACACAAGGTGCAGAAGTGTAGTATGGGTACAACCGAACTCATGTACTCAATAAGTAACAAACTTAACCTTAGGTTGAAAGTAGTGACGAGATGGGACAAGGGTCAGAGTCCTACTCCAATAACCAACAACAGTCATAACAATAATAATAAAATGGTACGTGAAAATAACTGAGGGGTAAGATGCTCAACTCATTCACAGTTACGGAAATATAGGCATGCTTTTCAAGTATAACAGTAAATTCCAAATCTTCCACCGAAAGAACCAAAAGCATATTAATAAGTTAGAAAATTGTGATTTTTCCCGAAAACCTTTCAACAATAAATAAGATGTTTCATTTTCAGATAGCATGAAGAAAATACATCTCCATGCCTATATGTCAATATACCGGTGAAATCATGAATGTCATCAAAGCCGTGTAGCAGAAGGAAATGCATCTCTATGCATGTATCTCCAGCACTCATGTCAAATGCAGTGCATCTTAATGATGAATTCATGTACTTACCCTCTCATAGTACTCCATCGCATGTCTCGTATTCTCACTCATCACGCTCAATACTCATCATACTAGTCACTCAGTACTATACATGGCAGATCCAGCCCACATGTAAATAAACCAAAGCAGATCCAGCCCAAAGATGCAAATAAACTAGGGCAGATCCAGCCCAATACAAATGAACCAGGGCAGATCCAGCCCAATGCAAATGATTGCTAGCAATTGCGCCCACTGTTTGTGTGCAGACTTTGGAGGGGCCGATCCAGCCCAATCGCTATAATAAGCCAAATCCTGGCATGAATCAATAAATCTTACTGCAGCGTGCTACCCGCGGAGTTTGGAGTCTTCGCGGGTGCGTAAATTGAGGCACATCTACGGCCCTACAGAAATGATGGTCTTGGGCGCAGAAGCGAGTTTGAGCGCAAAAACTTGTTTGGCTTTGTACCTGCTGTTGCGCAGAAGAGGATGGAGATCTGCGAGTGTGAGGGATCACCTGGAAAGTGGAGTCCGCAAAAGTGAAGTTCGTGTCGCTGAAGCGACGCCGCAGAAGCAGCTCATGTGTTCGCAAAAGCGGAAATGGCTGGGCAGAAGCTTTTAAATCGAGTGTTTGGTCGTTTTGTTCATTTTTGGAGCTATATACCTCGGATTGAGGCGATTCTTGAAGAAATTTTCATCATGTGACTTGGGGTAAGCATTCTTGACTCACATGTGATTATATTTCGTAATCTTATCTTCGTTTTTGGTAATTGGGTTATGAATTTTAAAGAGAAATTGGGGGGTTTAGCCTAAAGTTTTATAGAGTGAGTTTTTGAGTTTTGAACATATTCGGAGTCAGATTTAGGTGAAACTAATATGGTTGGACTTGTAATTGAATGGGTCATTGGAGTTTTTTGAGTTTTTTCGAGTTCCGAGGTGCGGGCCGGGTATGATTTTTGGTTGATTTTGGGATTTTGAGTAAAGATTCGACCTCTATCAATTGGAATTGTTTCCTTAGACCTTATTTGATGTATTTGAGTTTCTTTTGGCTAGTTTCGAGCCGTTTGGATGTCGGTACGTGCGGGATGGCATTTTTGGAGCATCACTTAGATAGTTCAAGGTAAGTAACACTTCTAAACTTGAGCTTAGAGTATGAACCATAATTATATGTGTTATGTGATTTTGTTTGAAGGTTACGCACATGCTAGGTGACGGGCGCGTGGGCGTGCACCGTAGAAATTGAGACTTAGTCGATTTCGTAGAGTTGTGTAGTCAATTAACTTGTATTTTCTATGTGTTGGAGAAACTGAGCCGTGACTCATGTTAGAAATTATGCTTATGCAAATGCTAGTATTATTGGGACCCACTGAGGTCATTTCTGCTGTCAAATTATATGTTTAAATTGTAATTTCATACTCAGTCATATTCATTCATTGCATATCATATCTCAGTCTCTATTGTTATTTATTGATACATCATATCATTATTTTGGGCTGATTTTCATGACATTGTGTGCCCGAGAGACTAGAGAGATTGATGACTGAGTGATGCCGAGAGCATGATTGTGAGTGATATTTATGGCATCAGGCTACACGTCGCAACATGTTTTATTGATTTATGCCTGGATTTTTATTATTATAGTTCTTGGGCTGAAGGAGCCCCTCCGGAGTCTGCACACCCACAATGAACGTATTTAATATTATATTGAGGGATGGATCTTCCGTGGGTATGGATCTTACCTAATTATTTATACTAAGGGATGGATCTTCCCTGAGCATGGATCTTGCCTAATTATTTATATTGAGGGATGGATCTCCCTGGGCTGGATTGGCCTTATAAAGTACTAGGTGACTGCATGCCAGTTATCATATATATATATATTTGGGATGGATCTTCCCTGGGTTGGATTGGCCATATACAGTACTGAGTGACTGTGCGTGAGTTGTCATTTATGTTTGGGCTGAATCTGCTATGTACAGTGCCGAGTGACTGGGTGTGCTGAATATTGAGCGTGATGAGTGGAAATATGAGACAGTGAGATTGAGTACTCTGAGAGTGTGAGTACATGAGTTCATCATTGTGTTGCATTGCATTAGACATGCATACTTGATATGTAGGCATATGGAAGTATTTTCCCTCATACCATCTGATAATGGAATTTCTTATCTGTCGTTAAAGTGTTTGAGAAAAATCACAGATTTCAAACTTACTCATATTTTTGGTGATTTCGGCAAAAGATTTGAGTTTTACTGTTATACTTGGAAAGGAAATGTTTATTTTCTGGTATTGTATATGAGCTGAACATTTATTTATTGAGTTATTTCTTGTACCATCTTCATTATATTGTTATGAACTGTTGCTGGTTATTGGAGTTGGACTCAGACCTTTGTCCTAACTCGTCACTACTTTCAACCTAATGTTAGGTTTGTTACTTATTGAGTACATGGGGTCGGTTTTACTCATACTATACTTTTGTACCTTACATGTAGAATTTGGACGTTGATGTTGCTGTGTATGATGGATGCTAGCATTGAAGACGTACATGCGTTCCAGTTACAGCTACCTCATGTTCATGGTAGCCCTAGACTTATGAAAATCTGTTTATGTACATCCAGACAGACGATGTATTTATTTCATATTAGCTTTGTAAACTCTAAATCTTAGAAGCTCATGATTTGTATTACCAGTCCTTGGGAATTCTTGTATAACATTTCAGTTGTATTATCATTTCTTCTTTTAATAAATATCATTTGAACTGGTTTGTTGTTAACTGGCTTACCTAGAGGATTGGGTTAGGTGCCATCAGGGCTAGATGGATTTTGGGTCGTGACAGAACCCCTTCTCAAATAGCTCTTGAAGTTGAACCTTTAATTTTCTCAACTCAACTGGAGCCATACAATATGGAGGAATAGAGATAGTTGAGTTCCTAGCACCAAATCAATACTGAACTCAATTTCTCTCGTCGGAGGTAGCCTAGGTAAATCTTCTGGAAATACATCAGCAAATTCTCGAACCACTGGAACACTATCAATAGTAATATCCTCCAAACGTGTATCATGAACGGTAGCAATAAAACCCAAACACCCATTATTAATCATTTAAAATGCTTTTACATAAGATATTATCTTCCCTTGAGCCATAAGAGTTATGCCTTTCCACACTAAACATGGTTCTCTAGGAAAATCAAAACAAATAAGCTTGGCATGGCAATCAACTGAAGCATAACATGACATTAACCAATCCATACCCATAATCACATCAAAGTCGGACATCGGCAACACTAGTAGATCAACTACGGTGTCCCTGACCTGAATATATAACACAGTCTCTATAGACTCTATCCACAGATATAGTATCCCCCATTGGGGTCATCATGATTTATGGAACATTAAGAGACTCAACTCCTCGTTCTAAGTGTATGGCAAAAGCTGGAGATACATATGAATACGTAGAACCATGATTAATAAGAGCGTAAGCCCCATAAGAACCGATAGTGATAATACCTGTAACTACTGCATTAGATGCCTAAGCATCCTGTCTAGCCATAACAAAGAATCTCGGCGGGCCACCCTCTCCCTAAGAAGTCTGTGCACCCTATCGGCCCTGTCCACGAGAAACATGCGGAGCGACTCTAGCTGGCCGAGTCTGAGTCTGTGTACCTGCAAACGTTTTCTGCGGCTGTGGAGTAGCATGGCTAGTAGCAGAATTTCCTTAAGGACAATATTTAGCAATATTCCCTTTATGACCACAAGTAAAACAAGCCCCATCTGCTCGAAAACAACGATCATTGTGATTTCTACCACAATTCGAACACCTCAGATGTTGACCTGACTGATATGAGCTATTACCCTTGCTCTGTATCTGATGCTATCCCTGCCTAGATGGATAAGTACTCCTAGAAGACTGCACCACTGGATCTGACTGAGTATGCCTGGACTACCCATGATTAAAACTACTATTGCCCACAGATGGAGCTTCACTAAACCCGCTGGTGCTACGAGCCCTTTTACTTTCTCGCTCGGTCCTCTCCCTCTCTTGATAGGACTCATAACGGAGAGAAGTATCAAATACCTCTTTGTACGAACCACCTCAAATATCCCTAACCACAGGACCCCGATAACAATGCTCAAGCCCATCCACGAACCATCTTATGCTCATCTGCAACTAGAAAATGTGCATAACTAGATAAGTTAGTGAACTTAGCCTCAAACTTCGTAACTGTCATATTGCTCTGGCGCAATTGCTCGAACTGACGTCTCATGTCATCTCGCTTGCTCAGTGGAACAAACCTATCCATAAACATATCTGAAAATTCTGACCAAGTAATAGGTGGCAACCTTGCTCGTCTACCTCTCTGAACTGAATTCTACCATGACTCTGCAGATCCTGAATTGAAAAGTAGCAAACTCCACCCCCTCGAGTCTCCTTAAGCCCCAATGTAGTTAGTATCTTTTCACAACGCTGAATGAACTTCTGGGGCTCAATAGAAGCCTGCGTAGCATCGAACTCTTGTGGCTCAAGATCCATGAAATTCTTAAGATCCGTAGACTGCCCTATATTCGGAACTGGCCGGACGACCTGCTGAGGGGCCATCTGAAGAGCTGCAACATTCAGCTGAACTTGTGCTTGCGCCTGCGAAGTAGCATGGAGAGCTGGAAGTCCACCCTGAGGTTGCACTAACGCCTCTAACACATTCAACAACCTCACCACTACGTCTGCATGTAGGGTAACATTAGGCACAATAACTGACGCTGGTGGTGGAGCATCATGAACCACCTATTCTGGCATAGTAGCTTGGGGTTTACCCATGTTTACAACTTCAGACTGAGGAGCGACCTGTCTTTTAGTCTGAGCTCTAGTCTGATGAGCCCCAATTTGACCACCACCTCGGGTAGTACCACGCCAGCACCACGTCCAGCAGATGAGGGTGTGCGTGTCCTAGCCATCTGCGAAAGAAACACACCAAAGTCAAACTCAAGATATCTCAACGCACGATCAAGGAATGAAAGAAGGGAAAACATCCTAAAAGCTTAGTAGCCTCAAGATCATAAGTATGGACGCCTACATACCCATGAACAAGACTCTAATAAACACTGCTCCATGATCCGGGAATTAAAGCCTAAGCTCTGATACCAACTTTGTCACGTCCCAAACTACCCCTAGACGTGACTGGCACCCACTTAACACCACCTGCTAGGCAAACCCATTTCTCGTACATTTAACCATTTACACAAACACCGAGAGAATAATAAGTGCAGGTCTAAGAGCATTATTAATAATTAATAACGAAATGGTTACCAACCAAGACCTTAGTCAATTGATAGAAAGACCAACAATCACTCAAATAATAATAGTCTAACTCAAATATCATACTAAGACCATGGAGTATTTAACAGAGTGGCATGGATTTAACTGACGGGTATGCAAACCCCAAAGAGAAGGAAATAACTAACACAAACTAGATAAAGCTGCAATGACAGCCTCCACGAATGATGCGGTGGCTCACCTCAGCAACAAAATTGGCCCGAACAAACTCTTCATCCACTAGCTCTATCGTCCGCGATAGTATCTGCATAGAGATGAAGGTAAAGAGTGAGTTATAAATAAATATATCCCAATAAGATCCTCGACCCGCCACTTTAAATACATCTGGAATAAGTGTTAGAAAATACAAACACACCACAACAAGAACAATATAATAAATACGGTAATTATACAATAACTCAATATATATGTATCAATAGAGTTAATAAGAATTAGCCAACAAGAGTACACATATCTTAACATAGTACACATAAGGACTTGTCATGACTGCGGCGAAAGAAATTACCCAACACCTTTACGAATCCAAAACGGCACCACAATGCCTCAAATATGTAGTGGAGCATACACAATGCTCACTTAAGCATACATAATGCCTCAAATATATATATCGAGAAGCATACACAATGCTCGGGTGATGTATAAAGGCATACACAATGCCCCAACATCATGGCTCACAGCCATATCAAACTATCAAACTCAACACTATGGCTCACTGCCGTATAAAACTATCAAACTCAAAATCATGGCTCACTGTCGTATCACGCCATCAAACAGCTTATAAAGTAATATTTTTGTATTTTTCAAATAATAATGTATTTGCGGCTAGTCTAAGACCACCGATTCTGCCAAGCGCACGCCTGTCCCAATACATGGACCAGGCACATAAAACACATTTTCAAACTTATTTTAGTAAAGCAAGAATCAAAGCTTAAATCTCACTTACCTAGGTAACGAAAAATTCCCCAACCTTACAACTTCTAGGACACCTACCAAACGGTCTCCAATGGCCTCAATCTGAAAGCTCACACGGTGAGTCTTTATCGCCCACGCCAAAGAATCCTAGTATTTTTTTTCTCCTTGCTTTGTTTCTTTACGCTATATTGTTTCTTTCTTTTCTTTCCTTTTAATTTAAATCCTTAGGTCACTAAAATATGGCAACCACAAAACAATGGGCTTGGCCTACTCCTTATTTAATAATTAATCAAAGTCAACTATATAAGTAAAGTTAAAAATTTATCTAGCCACTTGTTTAATACACTATTTTATATATTATTATAATCAATTCTCTTTCACCTGCTTAATATTCAATCCGATAGCTACAAATTAAATTAATTCTCCAATTTCCTAACTAAGAAGTGTATAAATATTTCGGATTATTTCATGATTAATAATAAAAAATGGTTAGCATTTGGCGCAATGGCACTTAAATGGGTTTTGCGTATTTAAGATGTTAACATGCCTCGGTGGCTTATAAAAAGCTAGCTCCAATCATTTCATTGTAACATGAAAAATAACATTTATTAGCTTCTTCTCTTAGGCCGGAAAAGAAAGAAAACGTGTATTAGACCACTTGCACAAAGAAGTAGATAAGAATTTATGAACCAAAGAACTCAAAAACTTCTATCTTTGTTTTTCTTCTTTTCTACGATTATAATAGAAGGGTTAGTCAGTTGAATACCTTTTGTCTGTTAATAATACAATATATACATACATAAATTGAATATTAATACTTTTTTTACATACATTAAATTTTGAATATTCTTAGTACTTGTAGCTTCGACACTATTGGTCACCGTTTCCACATGCAAATTGCTATATACCTGCATGTATATTACTTAAATAAATTAGGTAGGAGCAAATGTGATTAATGCGGCTTAATTTGGTGTTTGTATATGAGACAACTTTTAATAGCTTTTCTTTTTCGCTTTAGAGATCCTCCTAGATTGTCTCTTGCTTTTCTAGAATTAATGTAACCAGCGGTGTTAATGGTCGGTTATTTTATAAAATTTTTATCATACCAATTTTCAGATATTCTATTATATATATTCAAAATTAGACCTTTTGAAATCTTCTCAATCATGTCAGTTTCTCTTCAGTATCGGTACGGTTCGGTTAATTTTCGGTATTTTTTTAAAATGTCACGTAAAAGTCATCAGTAGAACTAGAATGCAATAACATATGTTCTTTTAAAGGACTTAGCAATTAGCATAACTCTCTAGATATTTTTACTATTTAAAGGGTGATGAATTAAAAAAAACATAAAAGATGGCGAGAGTATAGATCCATCAACTATTCTACAGCAACGTAAAAGAAATCAAACAAAGATAAAGAAAATATAAATCACACGAGTGGAAAGATATTAACCAAGCTGAGACTCAAGAATAAAGTCTATAGAAGATTAAATATTCAAAAAGATAAATCTAAATTATATGAAAGGAAACATATTCAATACATTATAATTTTCTACTCACAATCACTAAAAATAATGTGTCTCGCTAATGAAGATGATGGAAATAACTTAGTTTTAAGTAGAAGTAGCATAATAGGTTTTAGGAATTAATATTTTGAGTTAAATTACTTGTTGACTTGGAATCGCTTTCATAATTCCAAAGTCCAAAGAAAAATTTAATACTTTATTATTTTTAAACTTACTATATAAATATATTATCCACATGTAAAATTTATTCGGTACGGTTCGGTATTTTATGGTTTATTTTTATAAAATAATAAACCTACCCTAATTATCGGTACAATTATAGATTTATATAAAAACCTAAAAAAACCTAAAAATCGATTCGGTGCAGTACGATTCAATCGATTTTGAAATATCCATCGTGTAAATAAAGAAAAAGAAAAAAAGAAAACCGACGGTTAGTAGAGTCCTTTTGATGATTTGAAACGGATATTCTACTAAAGGCTTATTTAAAAAATCTGCTACTCTATTCATTTTGTTAAGATTTTAAGTTAGATACTCACACGGATATTTCTACTACCGAAGATTTGTCATGACCAGAAATTCCCACATTCGAAATCGTGATGACGTCTAACATTTCATTTGCTTGGCAAGCCAACGTTAGAATATAATTAGTCATTTTAACAAAATTTTAAATTAATTAATACCAAGGAAACAAATGCGAAAGTAAGGTCTGAAATATAGTGAATAATCCATATTAATAGCAATGTCTAAATACCATCCTAGAACTGGAGTCACAAGTGCACGAGCTTCTAGAATAATACAAATAAAGGTTTGAATAAAATTCAAGATGTTTGAAATATAATACACAGCTGAGACAATATAGAAGGGGGCTTCAGAATTGCGAACGTTGTGCAGTTATACCTCAAGTTTCCACTGGTAGCTGTATCCGGGTAAATCTACGCTACGCCGCTGGGACCAATTTCGAAATCTGCACAAGAAGTGCAGAGTGCAGTATCAGTACAACCGACCCATGTACTGGTAAGTATCGAGCTTAACCTCGACGAAGTAGTGACGAGGCTATGACAAGACACGTACATAAAAAATATGTACAAATATATACAAATACGAAGTAACAATAGTACAACAAATAACAATTTATAAATTGGGCATGAACATGCGAAAGGGAAGGATATAATAATTGCAGCACGAGAAGTGTCACTTAGCATCCAATTAATGTATCAACAATAAAATGAGCAATTCATAATATAAAAATGGCACGGCACCACCTTTCGTGCTTTTACTCTCATTTGGAACGTCATCACCCTTTGTGCTTTTACACTCACAATTGGCACGACAACACCCTCCGTGCTTTTACACTCATAAATGACACGACAACACCCTTCGTGCTATACACTCTTCCTTACCATGAAAATAATAATAATATAAATTCGGAAGAGTATTTAAGTGGGATATACACTTATCAATCAATTCAATACCAAAATAATGACTTCACCTTCTAAAATATTCATCAATAATTAAATGAATAATAATTTTACGAATAATGATCAAATAAGCATGTGACAATTATTGCAGGAATTTAAAAATTAATATTTGACAAGGAATATGAGTGACAACAAAACAACAACATCAACCCAGTAGTAATCCCACTAGTGGGGTCTGGGAAGGGTAGAGTGTACACAGACCTTACCCCTACCCGAGGGTTGAGAGGCTGTTTCCGGGAGACCCTCGGCTCAGAGACAAAAGATCTGTAACAACACCGAAACCAGACATATAGAATCAGCACCGTAAGAGACAAAATATAAGTGGAAGGAAAATAAGTATGTCAATAATAAAATTGAAAATAAATTATGGAAATAAAATTCGTGTGATGAACAACAACCACTAGCAGACCTAGACCAAACTCTATCAGCCAAGCTGGAAAAATGCTCAACTACCCCTAACCTACAACCCTATTGTTCGACCTCCACAATTAATATAATAATTAATTCATGATTTAAAACGATTTATGATTTTTCAAGTAATTATGCAAACAATTAATTTGACGACGTATAGACACTCGTCACCATGCCTATACGTCATACACATGCATCTCACATAACAAATAATTTAAGGTTTCTATTCCCTCAAGTCAAGGTTAATCACGACACTTACCTCGCTTGCAACCAAATTCAAGAATCCAATAAAACTTTGCCTCGCGAATTCGTATCCTAAATCCTCAAATCTAGTCATAAACAATTCAATATACTTAATATAAATCGTAGTAATTAATTCCATATGAATTTGCTAATTTTTCGAATTAAAATTCGAGATTCATCTTAAAAATCAATAGTGGGGCCTACATCTCGAATCTCGTAAAAACTTAAGAAATCCGAACACCCGTTTCGAGACGAGTCCAACCATACAAAAATTACAAAATTCTGACATCAGATTGGCTTTCAAATCTTCATTTTATATTTTTGGAAGATTTTATAAAAATCTGATTTTTCTTCCATAAATTCACGGATTCATTATGTAAATGAGTATGGAATCATGAAATATAATCAATATAGGATCATGAACACTTATCCCAATTTTTTCCTGTGAAAATCTCCCAAAGTTTTGCCTTACCCGAGCTCAAAATGACCAAAATGAGAAAAAATCTCGGAAGCCTTCGTTTAAACACTGCCCAGGCATTTACGCACATGCGGTGCCTGGGCTCGCATCTGCGAAATGGCTTGCCCAGAATGTGTCCGCATCGGTAGAGCTTGAGCCGCATTTGCTGCTGCACAGATGCGCATGAAGGAGTCGCAGAAGCAGTGCTCTACGCATTTGCGATGGCTGAGCCGCAGAAGCGACCTCGCACCTGCGGCCAAAATTGCGAATGTGCGACACACTAGAGCCAGACCTGCAATGTTTACAAAAAATGGTCCGAAACTCGTCTGAAACTCACCCGAGCCCCTCGGGACCTCGTTCAATTATACCAACCAATCCCGTAACATAACACGGACTTACTCGGGGTCTCAAATCACATCAAACAACATCGAAATTACAATTCACACCTCGATTTGAACTTTTGAGTTTCAAACTTTTAAATTTACAAAACTTGTATCGAAACATGTTAAATGAACCCGGAATGACTTCAAATTTGGCACACAAGTTATAAATGAAATAACAGGGCTATTCTAATTCCCAGAATCGGATTCCGGGTCGGATATAAAAAAGTCAACTCCGTGGTCAAACTTGGAAGTCTTTAAACTTTAAATTTTTAGTTTCCGTTAAATTGCCATAACTTGAGCTAGGGACCTCCAAATTGAATTACGGGCATACGCCCAAGTCCCAAATCATGATATGGACCTACCGGGACTGTCAAAATACTAATCCGGGTCCGTTTGCTCAAAATATTGACCAAAGTCAACTTAATTCACATTTTAATCCATTTTCACATAAAAACTTTTTAAAAAATTATACATACTGCGTACGCAAGTCGATGAATGATGAATAATACTTTTCGAGGTCTTAGGACACAGAAATAATTATTAAATTTAAAGATGACCTTTTGAGTCATCACAAGATTACTGGGGTATTATCACTTTTAGCCTCGCTAGAAACTATTTATATTTATTAGCCTAAAAAGTGTATAAAATTTATATAATTTTTGTACATAACATACATAATGTGTGTATATATATATATTTTCGGTTATAATTTTGAGAGCGGCTATACAACGTCATTTTTTAAATTTTTTTAAGGATACGTGGCGCAAGGTCCAATACTTTTGTTAAATAATGACCTTTTATTTTTAAACATTACAACAACAAACAGTGGGGTGGGTAGGTGAGGTACAGACCTTACTCCCACTTTTGTGATAAATATCATACTATTTTTCACTTATATATCATACTATGTTTTCGATAGAGTTGCAATCGGTAGCATGGGTTTAATCCACACACTCGTTCAAGAGGTGTCAACTTGAAACCCCTTCGCAACAAAATTAGACTACATTGTATATTATATGTTGGTACCCTTAATCATATTTTTGTGTGTTTAGATTTTATATTTTGACACCCCATCATAAAAACTCTTGACACTAGCTCTTACAAACTTGACAAGAGGTCCTAGCTAGGAGCTACTCGAAGTTTTTTCATCAGTCCAAATCTTGCATTATTGCCTATCAAGAAACCGCAATTTAAACTGCATGTAAGGAATATGCATAAACAAAGAAGATAAAAGAGACTAATAAAAATAAGAAAAAGACGAAGAAACCGCGCACAGTTCCTTCGTCAAGAAGCAATTAAAGATAGACAAAACTCAGCTCTATCATTTGCATATGCCTTTCACTTCAAAAACAGAAAAAACTGAATCCATAACGTTGCAGAGTCATTGATTCTAGTGCACTGCAGCACTGGATTGGATCTGCGCGCTATACGTAAAAGTGATAAAGATAAAGGGATCCATCGCAGAAAACAATGCAATTGGTTTTCAATCTCGTGCCGCTTTTGTTGTTGCTGTTATGATAACTTTTTTTCTCTGCTTTGTTGTTTAAATATAATGACAGCATATAAAATTATAACTGTATACATATATATACAGATCAACTGTTCTTGAGCGGTGGACTATGGAAACAATCTCTTTACCTTCACATGGTCGGGATACGATCTGCGTACACACTATCCTTCCCGACCCGATCTCACTTATGGGATTACACTGAATTTGTTGTTATTATTGTTGTAGTATATACAGAGCAACTCAACTATATTATTGCATGTTATTACTCTATTTAAAGTTACTATAATAGATTTAATATGAAATATTATTACCTATATTTGTAGGTTTACTTAATTTGATAGTTTGAGAATTTATATCTAACATAAACTGTACTTTTAATAAAGAAAGTAATTGCATTTTGAGATACTTGAAGAAACTTTTAGGAAGAAATTATTTGAAAAGTAAAGAAAAAAAGGAAAGAGCTTTAGGTTCGTCATTAAAAAGGGATTCGAGCTATTGCATAATTGTAGTAGTTTTACGGTTAGATAAAAATTTATTATTGGGTTGACATAAATATATGTGAATATATATATATTATGTATTTATTAAAATGATGCAAACATCGAATATAAATAAACTTTTACCTTTTTAATATTTAAGTTTGATGTTACTGTCAAGAACTACAACCTGGTAATATTAGTGTAAAATTTTCATACAATATGTATAGTTAAGTTCAATTCATGACTATATATATCTTTTTCGCCTCTTCCCTTTCACTGCCCTGCCCTGTATTAATGTATTACAATCTTTTTTTCATTCGAAAAAGTTCAGAGTTGAAAGTTCATCTCTTCTTCATTTCCTTCCTTTCTTGGGATGGTTGTAATTTGTAAAGCTAAATAAATTGCTTTTGTTCCATGAGCAGTGTTGGTTCTAACTTGTAAGAGATATGAGTTTGCTTGGCCAAAAGATTTCTCGGGTGTCCAAGTTTATTCATGGCATAAAACAACTCGCAGTATGAATTTACTTTATTAATTTTTTTACCGACAAACCTGTGCTCGTAAATAAGAATATTTTGGGTGAATTTTATGTCGGACCACCATTTTCAAAGGAATATAAATATTAAAAAAAAAGTGAAAAATATCTATATCTGGAAAGGAACGTAATATTTGAGCATGATAGATGACCAACCCAACGGCAGAATCAGAATAAAATCAGTGTACCATGTTATCAAGTAGATGAATAGAATAGAATAGAATTAAATAGACTTTGAAGCCTGCCATTGTGGAATTCTTAGTAATAATTAATTTTAGCAACTTCTTTAAACCATTAAATTATCTGTCCACATTTTTCATCAACATAATTAATCCAAAAAGCCAGCTTAAAAGTTTCTAAGATCTTTTCTTTTTCAATTTATTTTCTACTTTTTCTTTGCGGGGTTGGAGGGGACCATATATATATGTGTTCATTTTTTCCTATACCTAAAGCTGATTAAAGTGAGACAGGATATTTAATAATCAATCATACTCCTACATGTGATGCATTATACTCATTTTTTAAAATTAGTTGGATAACAATATTGCACACAAATATATAATATATCCATCATATATTTTTTAATCTGTTTGGTCAAAATATGACTTCTATAGAAAATATTGTAAACGAGCAACTAACGGACGACTTGTATTTTTTTCAACATTTATCTCTCAAATTGGTCAGTCAAATATTCAGCCATATGGACTTTAAGATTGTAAAATTCGTATATAGTAATATGATCATGGGTTCCAAGTTTAATGACCCCTGACCGTTGTTCGGTTAATTTATTATATTCCTATGAATGTGATTGCAAGGCTTATTAGTAAAAGCGGGAATATTTTTTAGAAATAGCAGATTTACAACTCGTAATTGAAAAATAGTCATAGTTTCAAAAGTAATCGAAATTTAGTCACTTTTTTATGTAAAGATAAAAATTGAACAAAAACACATTAAAAATACGGAAAAATTCCAGCATAATATGCTAGAGAGATTCCAGCATAATGTGCTGGAGTTTTATCATGTGCTGGAGTTCCAATATAATATGCTAGAAGTTTATATGCAGGAGCTCCATAATCCAGCATATTTTGCCGGAACTTTTCGTGTGCTTAAGTTCCAACATATATGCTGGAAGTTTATACGCAGTAGCTCCATAATCTAACATAATAGAACTTTCTGTGTTTTAGCAAAATAGTAGTTATTTTTCAATAACTTTGCAAATGCTGACTATTTTTCAATTAACAATCTAAAATCTGGCTAGCTTGTGCTATTTTCACTAGTAAAAGTGTTAAAGTGTATGATTTCTCTTATCTAAGAGTTTAAGCTGTTGCATAAGAATATTTTTAATTATTTAATTATATCTTTAATAAAAAGCTTGATTTTCATCAAAACAAGCCACTATTTAGCTAACATATTTTAATAAGTTTTATATAGTCATTCTCTTTCTTTCAACTCTAAAAAATGAGTGCAAGAAAGAAAGAATGAGAATGTAGTAAAATCTAGCAGAAATTTACAAGTACAATAGTTAACGCCATAAGCAACCAGACTCATCAATCAAACAATTTCACAATTTGAAAGATTGAAGAACAGAAAAAAGTAGAAGAGAGTTGAGACAGTCACAGACAAAGATGGTCTTCTAACCAGCGAATGAGACACAAATTGTAAGTTGTGAAGTATACTACTATACATTATAGTTAAATAAATATAAGTGCAGTACACATGATTTGCTAAAAGTAATTGGCACACGTGTCCCTCTTAGAAGACATGCAGAATTAGCTATTTACACTTAAAGCTTTTTGAAATCCCAAATGTATTCGAAGTCCGAACGGTGTTCGTACACCTAAAGTGCCGTTTCTAAAAGGCAGAAGAATATAAAAGAAAATTTAATTAGAATTAAATTTTAAAAAGGTAGGAGATTACCTGTAGTACCAATGGCCATTAGGCGTCAGAATGAGAGAATCTGAGCTTTAGTTATGGGGATGCATACAGAAAGCTCTAGATGAAGCAAGCATAGAGAAGATGGACAAAAGTTGGACAGACGTGGCAGTTTCCTTGTAGGTTAAAAGACACACGTCCAGCTTTTTAACTCCAAAATGCCCTTATTGAATAGAAGCCTACACGTGTTAAAAGCCAATTAATTAGGCCCAAAAGTGGCAAGAGCCAACCAAATAGGTCTCACACTTTATATTAGTACAATTTCGAAAACTATTTTTGAACAACAAATTATAACCGTGTTCGTCCCCTACAACTCCCGTTTCTAAATATAAATATATATGGTATATTTTGAATTATTATATTAATACTCCAAATACATTGTGTATATTTATTTTGAAAAAAGCCAGTTATAAACGGGCTTGCTTGCCTTTACACGGGTGATCAAGTTTCACTTTTAAATATATCTACTCGTGAACTTATGAGGCTTCCCTCTTCAAGTTTATACGGTGAAGGGTGTAGTGTTTGGTATGCTCTCGGTTTTGATCCTCTGGATAATGTGTAAAAAATGCTTAAAGTCAAAACGGTTGCTAATCGACTAGTCTATGAGATCCTCACTCTTGAAACAAGTTCAAGATCGATATGGAGATGGAGAGAAATTGTACTATCTTTATCAAAATAATATAATATTATACCAATAAAAATATTTTAATACACACTTCATAATATATTTAATAAATAGTTATTTAATATATTATACCAATTATATAAAATGTATATAATATTTATAATGTTAAAAACATCATTTATTTATCTAAATATGCATCGCCATACAAGCATTCACATAAACCAATAAAAAATTATTTATTCCAGCAATAATTATTGAGAGAGAGATAAAGTACCAATAAAACTATAGTTAATACAAAATCATTCCTAGAAGAGAAAGGAAAGATAAAAATCATATGTTCGAACATTAAATTAGCAACTAAAGGCTTGGGTTTCCATAAAGGAAACGTGATTTTCGCTTGGGGGTTGGTTGGTGGGTGGGTGGGGGGTTATGGGGATGGGAATACCGGAAATGTAACAACTCGATCGGTCGTTTTGAGAGTTATAGCCTCGATCCCCTATTTATTACTTTTCCCGTATCTATTTCAGCTTATGTGACTTGCCGGGAGGTTTTGTTTTGGTTTTTGGGGTGTTTTGGGATACTTAGTCCCTAAACGGAAGTTAAAATCTTAGAATTTTGACTGTAGTCGAAACTGTATGAAGACGATTCCGGAATGGAGTTTTGTCGGTTTCGTTAGCTCCGTCGAGTGATTTTGGACTTAGGGGCGTGTCCGGATTGTGTTTAGGAGGTCTGTAGCTCATTTTGGCTTAAAATGGCGAAAGTCGAATTTTTGAAGATTTTGACCGGTAGTGTACTTTTTGATATCAGGGTCGGAATCCGTTTTCAAAAGTTGGAGTAGGTCCGTAATATTGAATATGACTTGTGTGTAAAATTTGGGGTCAATCAGACGTGGTTTGATAGATTTCGGCATCGGCTGTAGAAATTAGCAGTTTCAAGTTTATTAAGTTTGAATCAGAGAGCGATTCGTATTTTTAGCATTGTTTGATGTTATTTGAGGGTTCGACTATATTCGTATGGTATTTTAGGACATGTTGGTATGTTTGGTTGAGGTCCCGGGGGCCTCGGGTGAATTTCGGATGCTTAACGGATCGAAATTTGGACTTGTGTAATTGCTGAAGCTTTCAAGCTTCTGGTGTAATAGCACCTGCGGTGGGGTGGCCACAGGTGTGGACACACATGTGCGAGAGGCCAAGCACATAAGCGGGATTGAGGAGATGGCCAGGGATTGCAGGTGCGGAGAGTGAGCTGGAAGGGGTGACCGCAGAAGCAGACCATTGTCCGCAGGTGCGACCACCTGATCGCAGAAGCGGTCCCAGTCACCTTGAGTCATTTTCGCACATGCGATGGAAATTCCGCAGGTGCGGTGTCGCAGGTGCGACTGGTGGTCCGCAGGTGCGAGATCGCTGGGCACAAAAGAGGAAATTTTGAGGGTTTGGTCTCATTTTCAATTTTGGGATTTTGAGAGCTCGGATTGGGAGATTATTTGAGATATTTTCAGAGAAAGCTTTTGGGTAACGATTCTTAACTCCTTTATGGATATATTTCACTAATCTATTGTTAATTGCATCATTTAATTTCGGATTTGAGTTGAAATTTTGGAGAAAATGGGAAGAAGTTCTTCAACTAAAATTTTGGGTTTTGATTGAGATTTTGGACATCGGATTTGGATAAATTTGGTACGCGTGAACTCATGAGGAAATGGGTGTTCATATTTTGTGACTTTTACCCGATTCCGAGATGTGGGCCCGGGGAGACTTTTTGGGGCGATTTTCTAATTTCTCGCTTTAGTTTTGATTTCATTAACTAGATTAGTTTCTTATAGTTATATTAATGATATGTAATTGATTTTGGCTAGATTCGGGCCATTCAGAGTCGGATATTCGTGGAAAAAATATTGTTACAGATTGATTTGAGCTTGGTTCGAGGTAAGTGGCTTGCCTAACCTTGTGTGAGGGAAATCCCCTTAGGATTTGGTGTTATTATGATATGTGAGCGCCGTGTACGCGAGGTGATGAGTGCGTACACGGGCTATTTAAGGAAAAAACCTTATTTTTACTGAGTAATGGCCGGTTTTCATCTTATCTAAGTATACTAGCATGTGTAGTTATCCTGTTAGCCTAGAATAGCATGTCTACATGTCCTAATTGCCTATTTGAACTATTTATAGCATGTTTAGTAATCCTGCCTCTTTCTTGACTTGTACTTAGTCTACATTGTAGGTTTCTTGTTGTAACTATTATATTCATTTGTTTGAGTTGCGTATTTACTTTTGAGACTACGAGGCGATTTCTCGGGAGTTCTCCCTGCACATTTACTTTTGAGACTACGAGGCGGTTCCTCGATAGTTCTCCCTGCATATTTACTTTTGAGACTACGAGGCGGTTCCTCGGGAGTTCTCCCTGCATATTTACTTTTGGGACTACGAGGTTGTTCCTCGGGAGTTCTCCTTGCATATTTACCTTTGAGACTACGAGGCAGTATCTCGGGAGATCTCCTTGCATTTTTATATTAGGACTACGAGACGGTATCTCGGGAGATCCCCTACTATTTATCCCTGTGTTCTGCGTTGCTACTTTGCTATGTTCTCCTTGTTTAATTTCCAGTCTTGTATTATATTGTTATATTCTCCTGCTTATTTATTATATACCCGTGGGCCTGACCTGACCTCGTCACTACTCGACCGAGGTTAGGCTTGGCACTTACTGGGTACCAATTGTGGTGTACTCATGCTACTCTTCTGCACATGTTTTCGTATGCAGATCCATGTACTTCTTAATAGCCGCACTATCCGTGACTCGAGATAGCTTTAGAGACTTCAAGGTACATCTGTCGTGTCCGCAGACCCCGGAGTCCCTTTCTACTCTTCCCCATGTCCATTATCTTATGTATTTCTTTTATTAGACTCTGATGTATAGAGATACTAGGCTTTCTTCTGCAGTTTGTGATTCACGATGTTCCGGATTTTGGAAAACTGTGTACGTCAAGTGTTTTGGTTATTGTATATGGCGAGAGGCATTATTAGTGGTTATTCAGTATCTAATGCAGTTAGCTATTTAGTTTTGCTTCCATTATTTATATTTTCATAATCTGTTAGGCTTACCTAGTCGTAAAGAATAGGTGCCGTCACGACATGTCTCGGAGGGATGTTTGGGTCGTGACAAGTTGGTATGAGAGCTCTAGGTTCATAGGTGTCGTGAGTCACAAGCCGGTTTATTAGAGTCTCGCGGATCAATACGGAGACGTCTATACTTATCTTCAGGAGGCTATGGAACTGTTAGGAAAAATTATATTTCTTTAATTCCTTGTCGTGCGAAATTTGTTGACGTAAAAAAAATTCTAAACTTCTATATTCTATTCTTTCTCACAGATGGTGAGGACCCGTTCCAAAGGATCTGATGACCAGGCACCCGTACCCCCTACTAGAGCCGCGAGAGACCGGGTCTGGGGTAGAGGCCGATGACGTCCACGCGGTACAGCCACAACACCCGCACGAGCGGCTACAGAGGAGCCCCCAGTAGCTCCAGCTGAAGGCAGACACCTAAGGTACCTGTTGGTGCACTAGCCCTCCAGGAGACTCTAGCCCAGTTTCTGAGCATGCTCAGCACCTTAGCTAAGGCTGGATTGATTCCACTTGCTCTTGCCACATCTCAAGCCGAGGGAGGAGCACAGACTCCCGTCGTCGGTACTCTAGAACAATGGGTTCAGGTCGACCAGGTTCCAGAGATTATACCGATGCATCCGGTAGCTCAAGCTCAGCCCGAGGTTAGGGCAACAGTTTTTGAGGCGGAGCAGCTCAGACTTGAGAGGTACAAAAAGTACCACCCACCTACCTTCAGCGGATTGGCTACAGAGGATGCTCAGGGCTTTCTGGTGGAGTGTCATCGTATTCTCCGTACTTTGAGCATAATGGAGATGAGTGGGGTTTCTTTTACCACCTTCCAACTTAGAGGAGAAGCCTATCAGTGGTGGCATGCTTATGAGTTGAGTAGTCCAGCTGAGGCATCTTCACTTACATGGACTCAGTTCTCGGATATGTTTTTGAGAGAGTATGTCCCTCAGAGCCTCAGGAACGCATGGCGCGTGGAGTTTGAGCAGTTACGCCAAGGTGCTCTGACTGAGTAAGAGTATGCAGTTCGTTTTAGTGATTTGGCCCGACATGCACCGACCTTGGTTGCCACAGTTCGAGAGAGGGTTCGTCGGTTTATTGAGGGACTCCACCTCAGTATCAGGATTAGTATGGTCAGGGAGCTGGAGATGGATATTTCTTACCAGCAGGTTGTGAGTATTGCTAGGAGGTTGGAGGGCATGCTCGCTCGGGTTAGAGAGGACAGGGAGGCCAAGAGGTCTCGACAGACTAGTTCTTATTCTGGTGCTCGTGCCCCAGCAGCCCGCCATGGTAGGGGTTATGTGAGTCGCCCCGTTCATTCAGCTCTTCCAGCTGCTGGTGGTGTTCCAGCCCCTTCTAGGCCCTAGGAGCCTTATTATGCACCGCCAGTATCTAGTGTGCCTTCTGCACAGGGTGTTCCCAGTGGCCAGTCCAACAGACCTGGCCTGAGCCAGTCACAGCAGTCACGCCCTCCGAAATCTTATTTTGAGTGTGGCAATACTCCCCATATGGTGAGGGATTGCCCAGACTTAGGAGGGGAGCACCTCCACAGACTTCTCAGACACTGCTTGCTCCACCGGGTCCTCAGGTTATGATTCTAGCACCAGCTATCGCCCCACCTGCTCAGTCAGCTTGAGGTGGAGGTCGGGGAGGTCGCCCTAGAGGGGGAGGCCAGGCCAGATATTATGCTCTTTCTGCTCGTACAGAGGCAGTTGCTTCCGACTATGTCATTATAGGTATTGTTTCGGTCTGTCATAGAGATGCGTCGGTCCTATTTGATCCAAGATCTACATATTCCTATGTGTCCTCTTATTTTGACCCGTATTTGGGCATATCTCGGGATTCTTTGAGTTCCCCTGTTTATGTGTCTACTCCTATGGGAGATTCTCTTATTGTGGACATCGTGTTTCAGTTGTGTTTGATCTCTCTTAGTGGTTTTGAGACCAGAGCCGATTTATTATTACTCAGCATGGTAGACTTTGATGTTATCCTGGGCATGGACTGGTTGTCGCCCCATTATGCTATTCTTGATTGTCACGCTAAAACCGTAATGCTGGCTATGCCAGGATTACCGTGATTAGAGTGGAGAGGTACCTTAGAGTATGCTCCCAACAGATTTATTTCATTTCTTAAAGCTCAATGGATGGTTGAGAAGGGGTGTGACGTGTATCTAGCTTATGTGAGAGATGTCAGTATTGATACCCCTACAGTTGAATCAGTCCCAGTAGTGAGGGATTTCCCTGACATATTTCCAGCTGATTTATCGGGCATGCCGCCCAACAGAGATATTGATTTTGGCATTGATTTGTTGTCGGGAACTCAGACCAACTCTATTCCTCCATATCGTATGGCTCCTCCTGAGTTGAAGGACTTAAAGGAACAGTTACAGGAATTGCTTGATAAGGGCTTCATTCGGCCCAGTGTGTCACCTTGGGGTGCTCATGTCTTATTTGTGAAGAAGAAGTATGGCTCTATGTGGATGTGTATTGATTACCGCCAGTTGAACAAAGTCACAGTGAAGAACAAGTTTCCATTTCCTCGTATTGAAGATTTATTTGATCAGCTATAGGGTTCCAGAGTGTTTTTCAAGATTGATTTACGTTCCGGCTATTATCACTTGAAGATTCGGGAGCGAGATATCCCAAAGATAGCTTTCAGGACTCGGTATGGTCATTACGAGTTCTTTGTGATGTCATTTGCGCTGACTAATGCCCCATCAGTTTTTATGCACTTGATGCACATTGTGTTCTGGCCTTTTCTTGACTCTTTCATCATTGTGTTTATTGACAATATTTTAGTGTACTCCCGGACTCGTGAGGATCATGAGAAGCACCTGAGGACCGTGCTTCAGACCTTGAGAGAAAAGAAGTTATATGCAAAATTTCCAAAGTGTAAGTTTTGTCTAGACTCAGTGGTATTCTTGGCTCATGTAGTATCAAGTGATGAGATCAAGGTCTATATGAAGAAGGTGGAAGCAGTTCAGAGTTGGCCTAGACCGTCATCAGCTACGAAGATCCGGAGTTTTCTTGGTTTGGCAAGGTTTTACCATCATTTTGTAGAGGGATTCTCATCTATTGCAGCACATATGACCAGGCTGACCCAGAAGTGTGCTCCGTTCAGCTGGACAGAGGAGTGTGAGAAGAGCTTTCAGAAGCTCAAGGCAGCTTTGACTACATTCCCAGTATTGATATTGCCCACAGGTTCGGGGTCTTATACTGTATATTGTGATACATTGCAGATTGGTTTTGGTGCGGTGCTGATGCAAGATGGTATGGTGATTGCCTACGTGTCTAGACAGTTGAAGGTGCTTGAAAAGAACTATCATGTCCATGACCTTGAGTTAGCAGCTATTATTCATGCCTTGAAGATTTGGCGGCACTATTTCTACGGTGTTCCTTGTGATATCTACACCGATCACCGGAGTTTGCAGCATCTGTTCAAGCAGAAGGATCTTAATTTGCGTCAGATGAGGTGGTTAGAGTTGCTTAAGTATTATGATATCACCATTTTATACCACCTTGGGAAGGCCAATGTGGTGGTCGATACTTTGTGTCGCTGGGCAGAGAGTTTGGGGAGCTTAGCATATCAACCAGCAACAGAGAGGCCCATGGCGTTGGATGTTCAGGCCTTAGCCAGCCAGTTTGTGAGACTGGATATTTCTGAGCCAAGTCGAGTATTGGCTTGTGTGGTCACTCGGTCTTCTCTTTATGATCTTATCAGGGAGCGTCAGTATGATGACCCCCATCTGCTTGTCCTTAAGGACACGGTCCAGCACGGTGATTCTAATGTGGTCACTATTGGTGATGATGGTGCATTGAGGATGCATGGCAGACTATGTGTGCCTAATGTGGATGGCTTGCGTGAGTTGATTCTCCAGGAGGCTCACAGTTCGCGGTACTCCATTCATCCGGGTGCCGCGAAGATGTATCAGGACTTGAGGCAGCATTACTGGTGGAGGAGGATGAAGAAGGACATAGTAGAGTTTGTGGCTCAGTGTCTAAATTGCCAGCATGTTAAGTATGAGCATCAACGGCCAGGTGGATTTCTTCAGAAGATAGAGATTTCGGGGTGGAAATGGGAGAGGATCACTATGGATTTCATTTTTGGGCTTACACGAACTTAGCGGAAGTTTAACGCAGTTTGGGCAATTATGGATAGGATAACCGAGTCTGCTCATTTCATTCCTGTGATGACTACCTATTCTTCCGAGCAGTTGACTCGAATTTATATCCGCGAGATTGTCAGGCTTCATGGCATACCGGTATCCATCATCTCTGACCGGGGTACGCAGTTTACATCATGGTTCTGGAGGGTTGTACAACAGGAGTTGGGTACTCAGGTTGAGGTGAGCACGATATTTCACCCTCAGATAGACGGACAGTCCGAGCGCACTATTCAGATACTAGAGGATATGCTCCGCGCTTGTGTGATAGATTTTGGGGACGCTTGGGATCAGTTCTTGCAACTTGCGGAGTTTGCCTACAACAACATTTATCAGTCAAGCATCCAGATGGAACCGTATGAGGCACTGTATAGTAGGCGGTATCAGTCTCCAGTGGGTTGGTTCGAGCCGGGTGAGGCTAGATTATTGGGTACGGACTTGATTCACGATGCCCAGGATAAGGTGAAGGTGATTCAAGATTGACTTCACACAGCCCAGTCCAGACATAAGACTTATGCGGACCGGAAGGTTCACGATGTTGCATTCATGGTTGAAGAGCGGGTCTTGCTCCGCGTTTCGCCTATGAAGAGCGTTATGATATTCAGGAAGAAGGGAAAGCTGAGCCCGAGGTTCATTGGTCCCTTTGAGGTGTTGCGGCGTATCGGGGAAGTTGCTTATGAGCGTGCCTTACCTCCCAGTCTTGCAAGGGTCCATCCAGTATTCCATGTTTCTATTCTCCGGAAGTATCACCGCGATCCGGCTCATGGGTTGGATTTCAGCTTAGTCCAGTTGGACAAAGATCTATCTTATATTGAGGAGCCAGTTGCTATTTTGGATAGGCAGGTTCGAAAGTTAAGGTAAAAAAATATTGCTTCAGTGAAGGTTCAGTGGAAAGGTCATCTGGCCGAGGAGGCGACTTGGGAGACCGAGCAGGTTATACGCAGTCGTTATCCTCATTTTTCACCACTTCAGGTGTGTCTCTATACTAGTTCGAGGACGAACGATTATTTTAAGAGGGGGAGGATATAATGACTTGGCCGGCCGTTTTGAGAGTTATAGCCCCGATCCCCTATTTTTGGATATTTTGAACAGTAAGGGACTTTTTTATATTGGGGTCGAAATCCGATTCCGGAAGTTGGAGTAGGTCCATAATATTGAATATGACTTGTGTGTAAAATTTGGGGTTAATCAGACATGGTTTGATAGGTTTCGGCATCGGTTGTAGAAATTGGACGTTTCAAGTTCATTAAGTTTGAATTAGAAGGTGATTCGTGTTTTTAGCGTTGTTTGATATGATTTGAGGGCCAAACTAAGTTCTTATGGTGTTTTAGGACCTGTTGGTATGTTTGGTTGAGGTCCCGGGGGCCTCGGGTGAGTTTCGGATGCTTAACGGATCGAAATTTGGACTTGTGTAATTGCTGAAACTTTCAAGCTTCTGGTGTAATCGCACCTGCGGTGGGGTGGCCGTAGGTGTAGACATGCATGTGCGAGAGGCCAAGCGTAGAAGCAAGATTGAGGAGATTGACATGGGTCATAGGTGCAAGGGAATTTCCGCTTTTGCGAGCCCGTAGATGCGCTTGAAGTTTCGCAGATGCGGAGAGTGAGCTGGAAGGGGTGACCTCAGAAGCGGACCACTGTCTGCAGGTGCGCACAAGCAGGTGAGACCACCTGATCAAAGAAGAGGTCCCAGTCACCTTGAGTCATTTCCGCACCTTCGATGGAAATTCCGCAGGTGCGACTGGTGGTCCGTAGGTGCGAGATCGATAGGCAGAAAAGAGGAATTTTTGAGGGTTTGGTCTCATTTCCAATTTTTGAACTTTGAGAGCTCGGATTGGGCGATTATTTGAGGGATTTTCATAGAAATCTTTTGGGTGACGATTCTTAACTCCTTTATGGTTATATTCCACTAATCTATGGTTGATTTCATCATTTAATTTCAGATTTTGTTTGAAATTTTGAGGGAAATGGGAAGAAGTTCTTCAACTAATATTTTGGATTTTGATTGATATTTTTGACATCGGATTTAGATAATTTTGGTACGAGTGAACTCATGAGGGAATGGGTGTTCATATTTTGTGACTTTTACCCGATTCCGAGACGTGGGCTCGGGGAGACGTTTTGGGGCGATTTTCTAATTTCTCGCTTTAGCTTTGATTTCATTAACTAGACTAGTTTCTTATAGTTATATTTATGATATGTAATTGATTTTGACTAGATTCGGGCCATTCAGAGTCGGATATTCGTGGGAAAAGCATTGTTACAGATTGATTTGAGCTTGGTTCGAGGTAAGTGGCTTGTCTAACCTTGTGTGGGGGAAATTCTCTTAGGATTTGGTGTTGTTATGATATGTGAACGCCGTGTACGCGAGGCGAAGAGTGCGTACACGGGCTATTTGTGGAAAAACTTGATTTTTACTGAGTAATGGCATGTTTTTATCTTATCTGAGTATACTAGCATGTGTAGTTATCCTGTTAGCCTAGAATAACATGTCTACGTATCCTAATTGCCTATTTGAACTCTTTGCAGCATGTTTAGTAAGTCCTGCTTCTTTCTTGACTTATATTTAGTCTAAATTGTAGGTTTCTTGTTGTAACTGTTATATTCATTTGTTTCAGTTGCGTATTTACTTTTGAGACGGTTCCTCGGGAGTTCTCCCTACACATTTACTTTTGAGATTACGAGGCGGTTTCTCGGGAGTTCTCCCTGCATATTTACTTTTGAGACTACGAGGCGGTTTCTCGGGAGTTCTCCCTGCATATTTACTTTTGAGACTACGAGGCGGTACCTCGGGAGATCTCTTTGCATTTTTATTTTAGGACTACGAGACGGTATCTTGGGAGATCCCCTGTTGTTTATACATGTGTTTTGCGTTGCTACTTTGCTATGTTCTCCTTGTTTAAATTTCAGTCTCTTATTATATTGTTATATTCTCCTGCTTATTTATTATATACCCGTGGGCCTGACCTGACCTCGTCACTATTCGACCGAGGTTAGGCTTGACACTTACTGGCTACCAATTGTGGTGTACTCATGCTACTCTTCTGTACATGTTTTCGTATGTAGATCCAGGTACTTCTTACCTGTCACACTATTAGTGAGTCGAGACAGCTTTGGAGACTTCAAGGTACATCTGCCGTGTCCGCAGACCTCAGAGTCCCTTTCTACTCTTCCCCATGTCCATTATCTTATGTATTTCTTTTGTTAGACTCTGATGTATAGAGATACTAGGCTTCCTTCTGCAGTTTGTGATTCACGATGTTTCGGGTTTTGAAAAACTGTGTACGTCTAGTGTTTTGGTTATTGTATATGTCGAGCAACATTATTATTGGTTATTCAGTATCTAATGCAGTTAGCTGTTTAGTTTTGCTTCCACTATTGATATTTTCGCAATCTGTTAGGCTTACCTAGTCGTAGAGATTAGGTGCCGTCACAACATATCTCAGAGGAATGTTTGGGTCGTGATAGGAAACCATTTGGATTTTGTTATGATTGCAAATAAATAGTTACCACAAATGTTAATTAATCAAGTAATGCTGCTAAAACTTTGTAGAATTTTAAAATATTGGACAGTTATATTGTTTAAATCGATGTGCATGTGTCCATAACCATGCATGTTATTCTCTCTGTTTCAATTTAGATGACACCGTTTTTTTATTAGTCCGTTTAAAAAATAATGACATATTTTTACAATTGAAATTAATTTAACTTTAAACTCTTCATTTTACCCATTTTACCCTTAATGAGAAGTTTTTATAACCATATAAATTTCATGGCCCACAAAGCTTATCCTTTAAGCTTTTAAGACCACAAGTTTAAAAAAATCTTTTTTTATTAAATTACGTGCCGAATCAAACTATTTTATCTAAATTGAAACGAGAGGGAATAAAATTTTTGGTCCACACGCTACCGTTCCTTTGCCTATAATTTACTCACTCTCCTAGAGTTACGATTTGCTAAAATGGCCAAGGTCTGGAAAGTGTATAAAGAGAAAAGATCTGGTGATATGATTTTGATAAATCTGATTTGGTTTTCTTCATATTTTGAATTTTTTCTGTTGAATCTTTTACATACAGGTTAGTAATTTGTATATCTTTTGTTGGTAGTCTTCAAAAGTGGAATTAAGACACAATTCCTCTGCAATTTCTTCTTCTCCAGCCTTCGTTCCCCATCTGTGTGTTACTTTCTTTCTTTTGGTGTTTAACCTACGTCTTTGAGTTTTGCCCTTCTTTTCTGTCTCCTGATTTTGCTTGCTATTAATCTTCCATTGGATATAATTTTTTCGTTCTTTTTAACAATTTCTTGCTAGATTTTTACATGCATGTCCGGAATTATATCTCGCTTTTAATTAAATGTTTGGAATACTGAGTCTTATGAAGAGAGTAGTGTACTGGACGGTCTAATAAGCGCCATTTTGTCGCAGAACACCACTGAAGCTAACTCTCAGAGGCCTTTTGCTTCCCTCAAATCCTCTTTTCCAACCTGGGAATCTATAAGTTTTTTTCAAATTGAGTTTATTTACTTCAATTTCTTCATAAATTCTTGCTTTATGATGGCTAAGGCTTTGATTAACCAAAGACCGTATTTTTATTTTGAGTTTATAAGAGTAAATCTTCCTCTGATTAAACTCTTCTGAGGTGCTTTTTTGGTTTATTTTAGGCTTTTGCGTTTATTACATGTTATGTTCGCTCAATGCATTCATAGTTTGCTAATATTAGTGAAACTGAACCTTCTCAAAATAAATAAAGTATCAGTGAAAGTGAACTGATCAAAAAGGATAACATACTAAAAATACTCCTTTGTTGAACACCTTCGACTTTAATTTGATTTTGATTTTCCACTAAATTTGTGCCTGCATGTTAGTCACTGCTCTTAATTTTGCAATCATCCTCTTTTTCTCAAGAATTTTATTTTTTGTTATCAGGATATCATGGCACTAAGAGGCAACATCAATCAAATAACAACTAATACACCAGATTGGATATGTAAGGTCCAAATTCTCGACATAAGTCGAGAACGAGAGAGTCCCGAAAAAGAAGTTAGATTTCAAAATCTGATTTTCGAAGATGAAGAGGTAATTATCTTTACTGCAACAACATATATTCAACTTTCTATCATTATCATTTTACTGCATTTGTAACAAAAATTGAAACTTTACAAGAGCAACAAATTCGGGGAGTCGTGTATGGCGATGCCATTCCATATTATGCTGACAAGCTTAAACTCTTTCAGACATATCTAATCTCCACTGCAAAGGTTAAAGTTTCATCAACTTTATATGGTCCACCAATATATAAATTTTATTGGGTGCTTGATCGCGAGACTATAGTGGAACATATTGAGCCAAATAATGAGAGTGAGAAACATGATGAGCACAAATTACTTGGAAAATCAAACGAAAAGTCCCATTACATGTTTGTTAGCTACCATTATTGGCAAAACACTCTTAAGTCCCACTTCTTTGAAAGAGCGTCGGTTTTTCCCTTTGATTATGAAAGGGCTTGGCATTGCATTTTTAATTTTACCTTAGTGACTGACTGCTTTTTATAACATACTACATGACATTATCGTACTGGCATCTATTGTTTTCAACGTCCTTTCAATTTTGCCAGCAACTACTACTATTTATCTTATTCCACCTTTTAGTATGATTTTCAAGATAGCTCGTCAGCACTGTTTGAAGTATTAAACTGCATTGCACTTTTCTAATTCAGAACACAAACATGCTAAAACTGATAAGTTGGAGTTCAATCAAGGTGCAAGATGAATCATTAACAGTAGAGCAAAATATTGTCAAAGAAAATCAAGAGAACCCAAATATCAAGATTATGGAATTTCTGTAAATATCTGTAACTATATCGTGGTCACGAAGGAGCATAAATGCATGCGTGGCTGTTGTTCTACTGAAAGTATTATTTGATCTGATAACAAAAGTGACTTAAGCTAAAATTCTGGCCTAAGCATTTATAACAGTTAGGATCGGAAATCCGGGTAGTGCGGAATTTAACTAAACAACGGTATAATGACAATAACAAATACAATGGAAGTTGATAACAACGGCAATTAAAGAAGATAAAGAAGACATAAATTTAACGTGGTTCGGTCAAAGTGACCTACGTCTACAAGGGGAGAGTAGCAATTTTATTATACCAATAAGAGTACAAAAGAAAGTACAAAATTCGAGTAAATACTCTAATTAATCCCAAATACCCTAAGAGAATAACCTCACAAGATCACTCCAAAGAAATTTCTTTCAGCCAAGTGCTTCCCAACAGTTACTCTCATACAAAACACTCTTAATAAATGAGGGAAGGAAGAAATAAGAAATGAAGACTCAAGTCTTGTTGGTGTGTCTAAAATGAACTAATGGCCTTCCCTTTTATATGCAAAAAAGTCTTGGCCTTTTAGATGTAAAAGAAGAGATACAATTTGTGCAAATGATGTCCACCATATAATACAATATTTTTGGGTTCCAAAGAATATTGCCAACAAAGTCTACACTTTGCAAAGATGCTTATGCTTATGTGAGATGGACTCCATTAGCTAAAATATTGGCTATAATTACAAATCTCCACCTTGGCCTAATTTTGGCTGATATAGTATGTTTGCTCCACCTTCTCCGCAAAAGCCCCAATGGCCATATGTTAAAATTTAATACCATCAAAATCAGACAAGTTATCTGATACCGAAACTGTAGTAGGACCTATAACAGTGGAGCCCAATAAAGTATACAACGAACCAGATCTGTGTGCTTTCATGATCACAAGAGCACCTTGAAATTTTTTTAGAACTCCACCTTCATAAGTGAATTTGCACCCAAGGGATTCTAAAGTGCTCAAATAGATGAGATTTTTCTTCAACTGAGAACATATCTAACATCGGTAAGATTTCTCACCACACCATCGTGCATTCTGATTCGAATTGTACCCTTGTCAATAACGTTGCAAGTAACATTGTTACCCAATTGGACAACTCCACCTGCAACTGAATCATATGTAGAAAACAAGTCCCTGCTAGGACACATATGATCTGTACAACCGGAATATAAAATCCACTCATTGTCTAATCTGAAACTAGATTCATTTGCTAAAAATATAGTTCCCTCAATCTCATCAGTTGCTACACTAGCTTCGGCGGTGTCAGTATTTTTGTGCTCATTTTTTCTTTCTTTATGTTTTTCTTTATTTTTCAGTTTATAGCATTCAGAGATAATGTAACATTTCTTATGACAATAGCGACACTCTAAATTATTGTATCTGGATATGGAGTCAGATTTACCCCTAACAAACAAGCCAACTTCCACTTGAGTTTCACTAGCTTCCCCAATAAGATCACTATCTATCTGTTCTTTTGATTTTAAGATAGATTTAATATCCTTATAAGAGATATTATCCTTTGCATAAAGCATAGTATCTCTTATATGCTTAAAAGATGGGGGTAGAGAACAAAGCAGTAACACGGCTTGATCCTCATCTTTAATTTCAGCATCTATATTACTCAAATCCATAAGAATAAAATTAAAGGTGTCAAGATAAGAGAGAATAGAGGTACCTTCACCCATACGAATTGTATAAAGCTTCTGCTTCAGGTAAAGTCTATTTTTCACCGTTCTCTTTATATATAAGGTTTTCAATTTTTTCCACATGCCTTTGGTTGTGGTTTCTATAGAAACTTCACGTAAAACCTCATTTGAGAGATTTAAAATGATACCTGCTTTTGCCTTTTTGTCTATGACGACAAACTCCTCATCCGTCATTTTATCTGGCTTCTTCTCATTTTCTTGCAACGCCAAGTCTAAGCCATCTTGAATTAGGATACCTTTCATCTTTAATTATCACATTCCGAAGTTTGCACTTCGATCAAATTTCTCAACATAAGTTTTTGTTAGAGTCATTTTGGCTATTGAAACTAACCCAGTTAGATCCGGCTTTGATACCAATTTGTTAGGATCGAAAATCCGAATAGTGTAAAATTTAACCAAATAACGGTATAATGATAATAACAAATACAATGGAAGTTGATAACAACAACAATTAAAGAAGATAAAGAAAACACAAATTTAACATGGTTCGGTCAAAGTGACCTATGTCCACAAGCGGAGAGGAGCAATTTTACTATACCAATAAGAGTACAAAAGAGAGTACAAAATTAGTATTAAATACTCTAATTAATTCCAAATACCCTAAGAGAACAACCTCACAAGATCACTCCAAAGAAATTTCTTTCAGACAAGTGCTTCCCAATACTAACTCTCATACAAAACACTCTTAATAAAGGAGGAAAGGAAGAAACAAGAAATGAAGACCCAAGTCTTGTTGGTGTGTCTAAAATGAACTAATGACCTTCCCTTTTATAGGCAAAAAAGTCTTGGCTTCTTAGGCGTAAAAAAAGAGATACAACTTGTGCAAATGATGTCCACCACACAATGCAATATTTTTGGGTCCCAAAGAATATTGCCAACAAAATCTACACTTTGTAAAGATGTTTATACTTATGTGAGATGGACTCCATTAGCCAAAATATTGGTCATAATTACAATAACAAATAGCTTCCCTAAAAACATTGAAAGTTTTGATCGTTCTCATTTGCACATGTCACATAAATCTATATAAATAATATATAAATTACAATCATTCAATTGGAGAGACAAAACAAACCTGAATTTCACCGGACTGACGTTTGCGACAAGTATAAGTCCATTTGTGGCAGATATAGCTTTGAAAGGTTTTTTCATCTTGAGCAGAGTTCAAATACATGAAATGAGGTATACCCTCTTGCTTAACAACAACCACAGAAATCCTAATGATAAAGAGAATCATTTTATCCTAATATATACAACAATTACAGAAACTACAAACTATCCAATTCACATATTGCCTCTGGAAAATAATACTTCGGCGGGAATATTTAAATTTGCCCTACGCAAGCAACAATAATTCAAGAGTTGCTTCCCTTAGATTTAGCTAAGGAAACATTAACTAGGTACAATAAGCATAATTCAGTAAAAACGTTTTATGTCATACTTACCTTTCTCACCATAGAAAATGAATTAAACTTACCTTTCTCACCATAGAAAATGAAATCCTCAAGCTTTAATCCAACTTCCTTATTCATTCCTATATGAAAAGGAACTTTATTTATAAGCTTCATACTTCAAACTTAACAAATTACTGTTATTCCCGCCAATATTGCTGTATTTGTAAATAATAATTCTGCAAAATATAAGTAGCATAATGAAACAGTAATTAATTCGAGCCCACTGAATTCACAATGTTTCCTTAAGGAATTTAATCCTCTCCTAGTACCCAAGGTAATGGATTATTTCCTCCCAGGATAGAACGAATCACACACTGGTGTAGCGGTACTTCAAACCCCAGTGTTTCAACGAACACAAAGTTCGGTAGCAAATCACACTTACAATTGCTTTGTTTGAAGTTAAAATAATGCAGAACGAAGGAGTAGAAACTCAGAAATCGTATGGAAATGCTGAGAGAAAGCAGTGCAATGTATAGCCAAATATGTTGAGCGATTTTCAGTTTGTTTCTTGTGCGTTGAGTGTTGAGTGTCTTTCTTCAACATCTGCTGCACATATATATAGCAGCCAGTATTGAAGAAGACCAAACGTCCACCCTCCATGGTGGAGCAAGCATTAGCTTGTTTGTGGAGCAAGCACATTCATGGTGGGAAGAGCATTAGGCGGCTGCCAAATGGTCAATACACGGATTGAAAAATATCCGTTACAAATGCGGATAATCTTACGTTAATATTTACTATTAACAAATAAATTTGGTCCAAAAAATTAATCAATCAATCGATCATTTGATCAAATCCAAATCCAAAACTGAAGCCGAAACCAAAACCGTAGCCATAGCCGTAGCCGAAGCCGAGCCGAGCGAGCGACGACGGCGCGAGGCTTGCTTTTTTCTTAACTCTTTAAGAGCTACAAGAAGAGCAATTATATATATACCCACCAAAAATCTCTTCCTCTTCCAATATGGGACAATGTCTCATTGTCAAGAGAGGAAAACTTAAAATTTTACTCAAAAATTTTATTTTTCCTCCATTTCCCATTCACCCTCATTTTAAGACTATTTCATCTTAAAAAATAAAAAAACTCAACAATTCCCCACATGAATGGGGAATGGCTATATCACGGAAGTATGCATGAAAAAACTGTGTGATTTACAAGCAAGGATTAATCGCATCTGGATAAGTAGGTTTCCCTTTGAACTTTCCGTAGTAAACTTATGTCGGATATACTCGGTCAATCGGTAGATTTGATATCTTTGAACCGTCGATCTTTGGTGTATACCTAGACAACCATAAGTCACACAATCAACCCTTAACCGTCTTTGGTTCTCATTGTTGTGTTCGTTTCAGCCATGAACACCGCCTGGTTTCATAAGTGCGTAGAGAACTGGCCTTACAAAGTTCTCCTTGAAGCGGCTAACACTTCACACTTACATAGGTGATTCCTAAACGTGTCATCCTGTAGATACACTATTTGATATACCCCGTATCAAATTTAGAAATCATTAAAAAGCCTTAATGCTTTATCCTTAGTACTGAACATTGTCTCATCACGAGAACGGACTAAAATTTTATTTGACAATGTTGAACCGTCATTAATGACTTTGTTTGATCTCCTTGAACCTAGATCTTGGGATCTCCAGTCTTCTAGGTAGAGTTACCGCCACAATGATTTGTTCTCGGCCATAGCCCCATTCCCCTTGATGATTTCTCAACTACCTCTCTATTTAGGCCTTTTGTAAGTGGATCCGACACATTATCACTTGACTTTACATAGTCAATCGTGATAATTCCTCTAGAGAGTAATTGCCTAACGGTTTTATGTCTTCGTCGTATATGACAAGATTTACCGTTATACATAACGCTCCCAGCCCTTCCAATTACCGCTTGACTATCACAATGTATGCATATTGGTGCCAACGGTTTGGGCCAAAATGGAATGTCTTCCAAGAAACTCCGGAGCCATTCAGCTTCTTCACCGGCTTTATCTAAGGCTATGAATTCAGCCTCCATTGTAGAGCGGGCAATACATGTTTGTTTGGATGACTTCCAAGATACCGCTCCTCCACCAATAGTGAATACATATCCACTTGTGGACTTAGAATCAGTTGAACCGGTGATCCAATTTGCATCACAGTATCCCTCAATCACCGCAGGAAAATTACTGTAGTACAATTCAAAGTTCTGGGTATGTTCTAAATATCCCAAAACTCGTTTCATTGCCATCCAATGAGATTGGCGTGGATTGCTCATATATCGACTCAGTTTACTTATAGCACAAGCTATATCTGGTCGTGTACAATTCATGATATACATTAAGCATCCCAACACAGGAGCATAATCCAATTGTGATATGCTTTGGCCTTTATTCTTTGCTAATGCAAGATTCACGTCAATTGGAGTCTTTGCAACTTTAAAGCCCAAGTGCTTGAATTTTTCAAGTACTGTCTTAATATAATGAGATTGTGACAATGCCAGACCTTGAGGAGTCTTATGGATCTTAATTCCCAGAATTAAATCAGCAACTCCCAAGTCTTTCATATCAAACTTACTATTGAGCATACGCTTAGTAGCATTTATGTTGGCAATGTCATTACTCATTATCAGCATATCATCCACATATAGGCAAACAATGACTATGTGATTTGGAATATTTTTAATGTATACACATTTATCACATTCATTTATCTTAAAACCATTTGACAACATTGTTTGGTCAAATTTCGCATGCCATTATTTGGGTGCTTGTTTTAGTCCGTAAAGAGACTTAACAAGTCTACATACCTTCTTTTCTTTACCTGGAACCACAAACCCTTCAGGTTGTTCCATGTAAATTTCTTCCTCCAACTCTCCATTTAAGAAGGCCGTCTTAACATCCATTTGATGAATTTCAAGACCATACACTGCAGCTAATGCTACTAACATCCGTATGGACGTAATTCTTGTAACTGGAGAGTATGTATCAAAGTAGTCTAGACCTTCTCGTTGTCTATACCCTTTGACTACGAGCCTTGCCTTGAATTTATCAATAGTGCCATCATCTTTGATTTTTCTCTTAAATATCCATTTAGATACCAAAGGTTTATTTCCAGGAGGAAGATCAACCAATTCTCATGTATAGTTGTTCAATATGGATTCTATTTCACTATTGACTGCCTCTTTCCAAAACAATGATTCCAAAGAAGTCATAGCTTCTTTAAATGTTTGAGGCTCATTCTCCAATAAGAAAGTCACAAAATCTGGTCCAAATGAAGTAGACGTTCTTTGACGGTTACTACGTCTTGGATTCTCCTGATTACATGTACTTTCTTTTGTTTCTTCCCGAGGTCGTTTAGATCCTTCACCAAACGACTCACATTCCTTTTTATACGGATATATATTTTCAAAGAACTCAGCATTATCTGATTCTATAACCGTATTATTATGAATGTCGGGATTTTCTGATTTATGAACCAGAAATCGATATGCTTTACTATTTGTCGCATATCCTATGAAAACACAATCAACGGTTTTCGGTCCTATCTTTACCCTTTTGGGTTTAGGAACTTGCACTTTTGCCAAACACCCCCACACTTTAAAATAATTCAAGTTGGGCTTCCTTCCTTTCCATTTTTCATATGGAATGGATTGTGTTTTGCTATGGGGCACTCGATTTAATATTCGATTAGCCGTAAGAATGGCTTCCCCCCACAAGTTCTGTGGCAAACCAGAACTTATCAACAACGCATTCATCATCTCCTTTAATGTGCGATTCTTTCTTTCCGCAATCCCATTAGATTGGGGCGTGTAAGGGGCTGTTGTTTGATGAATAATTCCATATTCTAAACATATTTCTTCAAAAGGAGATTCATATTCACCACCCCTATCACTTCTTATCATTTTTACTTTCTTGTTAAGTTGCGTTTCAACTTCATTTTTGTATTGCCTGAATGCGTCTATTGCTTCATCTTTACTATTCAGTAAGTAAACATAGCAATATCGAGTACCATCGTCAATAAAAGTTATGAAATACTTCTTTCCACCGCGAGATGGTATTGACTTCATGTCACAAATATCTGTGTGAATTAAGTCTAAAGGATTTGAATTCCTTTCAACTGACTTATAAGGATGTTTAACATACTTAGATTCCACACATGTTTGACATTTTAATTTTTCGCATTCAAACTTGGGCAGTACTTCCAAGTTAATCATTTTTCGCAAGGTTTTATAATTGACATGACCCAAACGTACATGCCATAAATCATTTGACTCAAGTAAATAAGAAGAAGCTGAAATATTATTATTATTTTCCACAACCATTATATTTAGATTGAAAAGGCCCTCGGTGAGGTAACCTTTTCCTACAAATATTTTATTCTTACTAATTACAACCTTGTTGGATACAAAAACGCACTTAAAACCGTGCTTAACAAGAAGTCCAGTAGAGACTAAATTCTTTCTCATTTCGGGAACATGAAGGACATTGTTCAAAGTCATGACCTTGCCAGAAGTCATTTTCAGAAATATCTTCCCCATATCCTTCAACTTTTGCTGTTGAAGCATTTCCCATATAAACTGTCTCTCCGGGTCCAGCAGGAGCATAAGTAGCAAAAGCTTCTCTAATTGCATAAACATGACGAGTGGCTCCTGAATCAAACCACCACAGTTTAGGATTTCCCACCAAGTTACATTAAGAAAGCATGGCACACAAGTTATCAACATCATCATGGTTTACTACCATGTTTGCTTGACCCCTTTTCTTGTCTTTCTTCGGAGCACGGCACTCCGTAGATTTATGTCCGGTTTTCCCACAGTTGTAGCAGTTTTCACTGAACCGCTTCTTGCTTGGGTTGTATTTCGGACCAGAAGCCTTCTTCCTCTTTTTGTTAGCTTCAACAATATTTGCTCCCATTATTGTTGAATTTCCACGGCCTCTCCTTTCAGCAGCTTTATTGTCCTCTTCGATTCTTCAACCGAACAATGAGATCTTCAAGGGACATTTCCTTTCGTTTGTGTTTCAAATAATTTTTGAAGTCCTTCCACAATGGAGGCAACTTCTCAATCATTGCTGCTACTTGGAATGCTTCGTTGATGACAAGACCTTCAGCAAGTAGATCATGAATAATCACTTGCAATTCCTGGACTTGGGTAATAACAGATTTGCTATCTACCATTTTGTAGTCCAAAAATTTTAGGGCAACGAATTTCTTCATCCCGGCATCTTCAGTTTTATATTTCTTTTCAAGCGCATTCCACAATTCTTTTGACGTCTCCACGCTACTGTATACATTATACAGATTATCATCTAGTCCGCTAAGAATATAATTCTTGCATAAAAAATCAGAATGCTTCCACGCTTCAATCACGAGAAAGCGTTCATTATCTGAAGTTTTATCTGGCAGATCAGGAATATCTTCCTTGATGAACTTCTGTAGACATAACATAGTTAAGTAGAAGAACATCTTCTGCTGCCAGTGCTTGAAATTAATCTCGTAAAATTTTTCGGGTATTTCTGCCGATGCCAACGCCGGTGTTCGGCTTGTCGATGCGTTGGCAGTCACCATCGGAATAGCTTGGTTTTCGCATTCAGTCGTCATTTTTTCTATAAAAGAATGACACAAACAAACATTTAATACACGTTTTCAAACTGGAGTAAAAATCACGTAGATTTTAATCTCCAACAAAACGCCACGAAGGCTTTACTCTCCAAAACGGGAGTACACAAAACCACAAAGGTTTTAGTTTGCAGAATAATAAGAATAACACAAATACAGAAATAAATATTAAATTCCTTAAGGTTGTTATTCCCGCCAATATTGCTGTATTGTAAATAATAATTCTGCAAAATAAAAGTAGCGTAATGAAACAGTAATTAATTCGAGCCCACTGAATTCACAGTGTTTCCTTAAGGAATTTAATCCCCTCCTAGTACCCAAGGTAATGGATTATTTTCTCCTAGGATAGAACGAATCACACACTGGTGTAGCGGTACTTCAAACCCTAGTGTTTCAGCGAACACAAAGTTCGGTAGTAAATCACACTTACAATTATTTTGTTTGAAGTTAAAACAATGCAGAACGAAGGAGTAGAAACTCAGAAATCGTATGGAAATGCTGAGAGGAAGCAGTGTAATGTATAGCCAAATATGTTGAGCGATTTTCAATTTGTTTCTTGTGCGTTGAGTGTTGAGTGTCTTTCTTCAACATCTGCTGCACATATATATAGCAGCCAGTATTGAAGAAGGCCAAACGTCCACCCTCCATGGTGGAGCAAGCATTAGCTTGTTTGTGGAGCAAGCACATTCATGTTTGTGGAGCAAGCACATTCATGTTTGTGGAGCAAGCACATTCATGGTGGGAAGAGTATTAGGCGGCTGCCAAATGGTCAATACACGGATTGAAAAATATCCGTTACAAATGCGGATAATTTTACGTTAATATTTACTATTAACAAATAAATTTGGTCCAAAGAATTGATCAATCAATCGATCATTTGACCAAATCCAAATCCAAATCCGAATCCGAATCCGAAGTCGAAGCCGAAGCCGAAGCCGTAGCCGTAGCCGAAGCCAAGCCGAGCGAGCGACGACGGCGCGAGGCTTGCTTTTTTCTTAACTCTTTAAGAGCTACAAGAAGAGCAATTATATATATACCCACCAAAAATCTCTTCCTCTTCTAATATGGGACAATGTCTCATTGTCAAGAGAGGGAAACTTAAAATTTTACTCAAAAATTTTATTTTCCCTCCATTTCCCATTCACCCTCATTTTAAGACTATTTCATCTTAAAAAATAAAAAAGTCAACAATCCCCCACATGAATGGGGAATGGCTATATCACGGAAGTATGCATGAAAAAATTGTGTGATTTGCAAGCAAGGATTAATCGCATCTGGATAAGTAGGTTTCCCTTTGAACTTTCCGTAGTAAACTTATGTCGGATATACTCGGTCAATCGGTAGATTTGATATCTTTGAACCGTCGATCTTTGGTGTATACCTAGACAACCATAAGTCACACAATCAACCCTTAACCGTCTTTGGTTCTCATTGTTGTGTTCGTTTCAGCCATGAACACCGCCTGGTTTTATAAGTGCGTAGAGAACTGGCCTTACAAAGTTCTCCTTGAAGCGGCTAACACTTTACACTTATATAGGTGATTCCTAAACGTGTCATCCTGTAGATACACTATTTGATATAAACCGTATCAAATTTAAAAATTATTAAAAAGCCTTAATGCTTTATCCTTGGTACTGAACATTGTCTCATCACGAGAACGGACTAAAATTTTATTTGACAATGTTGAACCGTCATTAATGACTTTGTTTGATCTCCTTGAACCTAGATCTTGGGATCTCCAGTCTTCTAGGTAGAGTTACCGCCACAATGACTTGTTCTCGGCCATAGCCCCATTCCCCTTGATGATTTCTCAACTACCTCTCTAGTTAGGCCTTTTGTAAGTGGATCCGACACATTATCACTTGACTTTACATAGTCAATCGTGATAATTCCTCTAGAGAGTAATTGCCTAACGGTTTTATGTCTTCGTCGTATATGACGAGATTTACCGTTATACATAACGCTCCCAGCCCTTCCAATTGCCGCTTGACTATCACAATGTATGCATATTGGTGCCAACGGTTTGGGCCAAAATGGAATGTCTTCCAAGAAATTCCGGAGCCATTCAGCTTCTTCACCAGCTTTATCTAAGGCTATGAATTCAGCCACCATTGTAAAGCGGGCAATACATGTTTGTTTGGATAACTTCCAAGATACCGCTCCTCCACCAATAGTGAATACATATCCACTTGTGGACTTAGAATCAGTTGAACCGGTGATCCAATTTGCATCACAGTATCCCTCAATCACCACAGGGAAATTACTGTAGTGCAATTCAAAGTTCTGGGTATGTTCTAAATATCCCAAAACTCGTTTCATTGCCATCCAATGAGATTGGCCTGGATTGCTCGTATATCGACTCAGTTTACTTATAGCACAAGCTATATCTGGTCGTGTACAATTCATGATATACATTAAGCATCCCAACACAGGAGCATAATCCAATTGTGATATGCTTTGGCCTTTATTCTTTGCTAATGCAAGATTCACGTCAATTGGAGTCTTTGCAACTTTAAAGCCCAAGTGCTTGAATTTTTCAAGTACTGTCTTAATATAATGAGATTGTGACAATGCCAGACCTTGAGGAGTCTTATGGATCTTAATTCCCAGAATTAAATCAGCAACTCCCAAGTCTTTCATATCAAACTTGCTATTGAGCATACGCTTAGTAGCATTTATGTTGGCAATGTCATTACTCATTATCAGCATATCATCCACATATAGGCAAACAATGACTATGTGATTTGGAATATTTTTAATGTATACACATTTATCACATTCATTTATCTTAAAACTATTTGACAACATTGTTTGGTCAAATTTCGCATGCCATTGTTTGGGTGCTTGTTTTAGTCTGTAAAGAGACTTAACAAGTCTACATACCTTCTTTTCTTTATCTGGAACCACAAACCCTTCAGGTTGTTCCGTGTAAATTTCTTCCTCCAACTCTCCATTTAAGAAGGCCGTCTTATCATCCATTTGATGAATTTCAAGACCATACACTGCAGCTAATGCTACTAACATCCGTATGGACGTAATTCTTGTAACTGGAGAGTATGTATCAAAGTAGTCTAGACCTTCTCGTTGTCTATACCCTTTGACTACGAGCCTTGCCTTGAATTTATCAATAGTGCCATCATCTTTGATTTTTCTCTTAAAAATCCATTTAGAACCCAAAGGTTTATTTCCAGGAGGAATATCAACCAATTCTCATGTATGGTTGTTCAATATGGATTCTATTTCACTATTGACTGCCTCTTTCCAAAACAATGATTCCGAAGAAGTCATAGCTTCTTTAAATGTTTGAGGCTCATTCTCCAATAAGAAAGTCACAAAATCTGGTCCAAATGAATTAGACATTCTTCGACGTTTACTACGTCTTGGATTCTCCTGATTACATGTACTTTCTTTTGTTTCTTCCCGAGGTCATTTAGATCCTTCACCAAACGACTCACATTCCTTTTTATATGGATATATATTTTCAAAGAACTCAACATTATCTGATTCTATAACCGTATTATTATGAATGTCGGAATTTTCTGATTTATGAACCAGAAATCGATATGCTTTACTATTTGTCGCATATCCTATGAAAACACAATCAACGGTTTTCGGTCCTATCTTTACCCTTTTGGGTTTAGGAACTTGCACTTTTGCCAAACACCCCCACACTTTAAAATAATTCAAGTTGGGCTTCCTTCCTTTCCATTTTTCATATGGAATGGATTGTGTTTTGCTATGGGGCACTCGATTTAATATTCGATTAGCCGTAAGAATGGCTTCCCCCCACAAGTTCTGTGGCAAACCAGAACTTATCAACAACGCATTCATCATCTCCTTTAATGTGCGATTCTTTCTTTCCGCAATCCCATTAGATTGGGGCGTGTAAGGGGCTGTTGTTTGATGAATAATTCCATATTCTAAACATATTTCTTCAAAAGGAGATTCATATTCACCACCCCTATCACTTCTTATCATTTTTACTTTCTTGTTAAGTTGCGTTTCAACTTCATTTTTGTATTGCCTGAATGCGTCTATTGCTTCATCTTTACTATTCAGTAAGTAAACATAGCAATATCGAGTACCATCGTCAATAAAAGTTATGAAATACTTCTTTCCACCGCGAGATGGTATTGACTTCATGTCACAAATATCTGTGTGAATTAAGTCTAAAGGATTTGAATTCCTTTCAACTGACTTATAAGGATGTTTAACATACTTAGATTCCACATATGTTTGACATTTTAATTTTTCGCATTCAAACTTGGGCAGTACTTCCAAGTTAATCATTTTCCGCAAGGTTTTATAATTGACATGACCCAAACGTACATTCCATAAATCATTTGACTCAAGTAAGTAAGAAGAAGTTGAAATATTATTATTATTTTTCACAACCATTACATTTAGATTGAAAAGGCCCTCGGTGAGGTAACCTTTTCCTACAAATATTTCATTCTTACTAATTACAACCTTGTTAGACACAAAAACGCACTTAAAATCGTGCTTAACAAGAAGTCCAGTAGAGACTAAATTCTTTCTTATTTCGGGAACATGAAGGACATTGTTCAAAGTCATGACCTTGCCAGAAGTCATTTTCAGAAATATCTTCCCATATCCTTCAACTTTTGCTGTTGAAGTATTTCCCATATAAACTGTCTCTCCGGGTCCAGCAGGAGCATAAGTAGCAAAAGCTTCTCTAACTGCACAAACATGGTGAGTGGCTCCTGAATCAAACCACCACAGTTTAGGATTTCCCACCCAAGTTACATTCAGAAAGCATGACACACAAGTTATCAACATCATCATGGTTTACTACCATGTTTGCTTGACCCCTTTTCTTGTCTTTCTTCGGAGCACGACACTCCGTAGATTTGTGTCCGGTTTTCCCACAGTTGTAGCAGTTTTCACTGAACCGCTTCTTGCTTGGGTTGTATTTCGGACCAGAAGCCTTCTTCCTCTTTTTGTTAGCTTCAACAATATTTGCTCCCATTATTGTTGAATTTCCACGGCCTCTCCTTTCAGCAGCTTTATTGTCCTCTTCGATTCTCAACCGAACAATGAGATCTTCAAGGGACATTTCCTTTCGTTTGTATTTCAAATAATTTTTGAAGTCCTTCCACAACGGAGGCAACTTCTCAATCATTGCTGCTACTTGGAATGCTTCGTTGATGACAAGACCTTCAGCTAGTAGATCATGAATAATCACTTGCAATTTCTGAACTTGGGTAATAACATATTTGCTATCTACCATTCTGTAGTCCAAAAATTTTGCGGCAACGAATTTCTTCATCCCGGCATCTTCAGTTTTATATTTCTTTTCAAGCGCATTCCACAATTCTTTTGACGTCTCCACGCTACTGTATACATTATACAGATTATCATCCAGTCCGCTAAGAATATAATTCTTGCATAAAAAATCAGAATGCTTCCACGCTTCAATCACGAGAAAGCGTTCATTATCTGGAGTTTTATCTGGCAGATCAGGAACATCTTCCTTGATGAACTTCTGTAGACATAACGTAGTTAAGTAGAAGAACATCTTCTGCTGCCAGTGCTTGAAATCAATCCCGTAAAATTTTCCGAGTTTTTCTGCCGGTGCCAACGCCGGTGTTCGGCTTGTCGATGCGTTGGCAGTCACCATTGGAATAGCTTGGTTTTCGCATTCAGTCGTCATTTTTTCTGTAAAAGAACGACACAAACAAACGTTTAATACACGTTTTTAAACTGGAGTAAAAATCACGTAGATTTTAATCTCCAACAAAACGCCACGAAGGCTTTACTCTCCAAAACGGGAGTACATAAAACCACAAAGGTTTTAGTTTGCAGAATAATAAGAATAACACAAATACAGAAATAAATATTAAATTCCTTAAGATTGTTATTCCCGCCAATATTGCTGTATTTGTAAATAATAATTCTGCAAAATATAAGTAGCATAATGAAACAGTAATTAATTCGAGCCCACTGAATTCACAGTGTTTCCTTAAGAAATTTAATCCCCTCCTAGTACCCAAGGTAATGGATTATTTTCTCCTAGGATAGAACGAATCACACACTGGTGTAGCGGTACTTCAAACCCCAGTGTTTCAGCGAACACAAAGTTTGATAGCAAATCACACTTACAATTATTTTGTTTGAAGTTAAAGCAATGCAGAACGAAGGAGTAGAAACTCAGAAATCATATGGAAATGCTGAGAGGAAGCAGTGCAATGTATAGCCAAATATGTTGAGCTATTTTCAATTTGTTTCTTGTGCGTTGAGTGTTGAGTGTCTTTCTTCAACATCTGCTGCACATATATATAGCAGCCAGTATTGAAGAAGGCCAAGCATCCACCCTCCATGGTGGAGCAAGTATTAGCTTGTTTGTGGAGCAAGCACATTCATGTTGTGGAGCAAGCACATTCATGGTGGGAAGAGCATTAGGCGGCTGCCAAATGGTCAATATACGGATTAAAAAATATCCGTTACAAATGCGGATAATCTTACGTTAATATTTACTATTAATAAATAAATTTGATCCAAAAAATTAATCAATCAATCGATCATTTGACCAAATCCAAATCCAAATCCGAAGCCGAAGCCGAAGCCGTAGCCGAGCCTAGCGAGCGACGACGACGACGGCGCGAGGCTTGTTTTATTCTTAACTCTTTACAAAGTTCTCCTTGAAACGGCTAACACTTTATACTTACATAGATGATTCCTAAATGTGTCATCCTGTAGATACACTATTTGATATACCCCGTATCAAATTTAGAAATCATTAAAAAATCTTAATGCTTTATCCTTGGTACTGAACATTATCTCATCACGAGAACGGACTAAAATTTTATTTGACAATGTTGAACCGTCATTAATGACTTTGTTTGATCTCCTTGAACCTAGATCTTGGGATCTCCAGTCTTCTAGGTAGAGTTACCGCCACAATAACTTGTTCTCGGCCATAGCCCCATTCCCCTTGATGATTTCTCAACTACCTCTCTAGTTAGGCCTTTTGTAAGTGGATCCGACACATTATCACTTGACTTTACATAGTCAATCGTGATAATTCCTCTAGAGAGTAATTGCCTAACGGTTTTATGTCTTCGTCGTATATGACGAGATTTACCGTTATACATAACGCTCCCAGCCCTTCCAATTGCCGCTTGACTATCACAATGTATGCATATTGGTGCCAACGGTTTGGGCCAAAATGGAATGTCTTCCAAGAAATTCCGGAGCCATTCAGCTTCTTCACCAGCTTTATCTAAGGCTATGAATTCAGCCACCATTGTAAAGCGGGCAATACATGTTTGTTTGGATAACTTCCAAGATACCGCTCCTCCACCAATAGTGAATACATATCCACTTGTGGACTTAGAATCAGTTGAACCGGTGATCCAATTTGCATCACAGTATCCCTCAATCACCACAGGGAAATTACTGTAGTGCAATTCAAAGTTCTGGGTATGTTCTAAATATCCCAAAACTCGTTTCATTGCCATCCAATGAGATTGGCCTGGATTGCTCGTATATCGACTCAGTTTACTTATAGCACAAGCTATATCTGGTCGTGTACAATTCATGATATACATTAAGCATCCCAACACAGGAGCATAATCCAATTGTGATATGCTTTGGCCTTTATTCTTTGCTAATGCAAGATTCACGTCAATTGGAGTCTTTGCAACTTTAAAGCCCAAGTGCTTGAATTTTTCAAGTACTGTCTTAATATAATGAGATTGTGACAATGCCAGACCTTGAGGAGTCTTATGGATCTTAATTCCCAGAATTAAATCAGCAACTCCCAAGTCTTTCATATCAAACTTGCTATTGAGCATACGCTTAGTAGCATTTATGTTGGCAATGTCATTACTCATTATCAGCATATCATCCACATATAGGCAAACAATGACTATGTGATTTGGAACATTTTTAATGTACACACATTTATCACATTCATTTATCTTAAAACCATTTGATTATTCTATGTAAATTTCTTCTTCCAACTCTCCATTTAAGAAGGCCGTCTTAACATCCATTTGATGAATTTCAAGACCATACACTGCAGCTAATGCTACTAACATCCGTATGGACGTAATTCTTGTAACTGGAGAGTATGTATCAAAGTAGTCTAGACCTTCTCGTTATCTATACCCTTTGACTACGAGCCTTGCCTTGAATTTATCAATAGTGCCATCATCTTTGATTTTTCTCTTAAAAATCCATTTAGAACCCAAAGGTTTATTTCCAGGAGGAAGATCAACCAATTCCCATGTATGGTTGTTCAATATGGATTCTATTTCACTATTGACTGCCTCTTTCCAAAACAATGATTCCGAAGAAGTCATAGCTTCTTTAAATGTTTGAGGCTCATTCTCCAATAAGAAAGTCATAAAATCTGGTCCAAATGAAGTAGACGTTCTTTGACGTTTACTACGTCTTGGATTCTCCTGATTACATGTACTTTCTTTTGTTTCTTCCCGAGGTCATTTAGATCCTTCACCAAACGACTCACATTCCTTTTTATACGGATATATATTTTCAAAGAACTCAGCATTATCTGATTCTATAGCCGTATTATTATGAATATCGAATTTTTCTGATTTATGAACCAGAAATTGATATGCTTTACTATTTGTCGCATATCCTATGAAAACACAATCAACGGTTTTAGGTCCTATCTTTACCCTTTTGGGTTTAGGAACTTGCACTTTTGCCAAACACCCCCACACTTTAAAATAATTCAAGTTGGGCTTCCTTCCCTTTCCATTTTTCATATGGAATGGATTGTGTTTTGCTATGGGGCACTCGATTTAATATTCGATTAGCCGTAAGAATGGCTTCCCCCACAAGTTCTGTGGCAAACCAGAACTTATCAACAACGCATTCATCATCTCCTTTAATGTGCGATTCTTTCTTTCCGTAATCCCATTAAATTGGGGCATGTAAGGGGCTGTTGTTTGATGAATAATTCCATATTTTAAACATATTTCTTCAAAAGGAGATTCATATTCACCACCCCTATCACTTCTTATCATTTTTACTTTCTTGTTAAGTTACGTTTCAACTTCATTTTTGTATTGCCTGAATGCGTCTATTGCTTCATCTTTACTATTCAGTAAGTAAACATAGCAATATCGAGTACTTATGAAATACTTCTTTCCACCGCGAGATGGTATTGACTTCATGTCACAAATATCTGTGTGAATTATGTCTAAAGGATTTGAATTCCTTTCAACTGACTTATAAGGATGTTTAACATACTTAGATTCCACACATGTTTGACATTTTGATTTTTCGCATTCAAACTTGGGCAGTACTTCCAAGTTAATTATTTTCCGCAAGGTTTTATAATTGACATGATCCAAACGTACATACCATAAATTATTTGACTCAAGTAAGTAAGAAGAAGCTGAAATATTATTATTATTTTTCATAACCATTACATTTAGATTGAAAAGGCCCTCGGTGAGGTAACCTTTTCCTATAAATATTTCATTCTTACTAATTACAACCTTGTTGGACACAAAAACGCACTTAAAACTGTGCTTAACAAGAAGTCCAGTAGAGACTAAATTTTTTCTCATTTCGGGAATATGAAGGACATTGTTCAAAGTCATGACCTTGCCAGAAGTCATTTTCAGAAATATCTTCTCATATCCTTCAATTTTTGTTGTTGAAGCATTTCCCATATAAACTGTCTCTCCGGGTCCAGCAGGAGCATAAGTAGCAAAAGCTTCTCTAACTGCACAAACATGACGAGTGGCTCCTGAATCAAACCACCACAGTTTAGGATTTCCCACCAAGTTACATTCAGAAAGCATGGCACACAAGTTATCAACATCATCATAGTTTACTACCATGTTTGCTTGACCCCTTTTCTTGTCTTTCTTCGGAGCACGGCACTCCGTAGATTTATGTCCGATTTTTCCACAGTTGTAGCAGTTTCCACTGAACCGCTTCTTGCTTGGGTTGTATTTCGGACCAGAAGCCTTCTTCCTCTTTTTGTTAGCTTCAACAATATTTGCTCCCATTATTGTTGAATTTCCACGGCCTCTCCTTTCAGCAGCTTTATTGTCCTCTTCGATTCTCAACCGAACAATGAGATCTTCAAGGGACATTTCCTTTTGTTTGTGTTTCAAATAATTTTTGAAGTCCTTCCACAACGGAGGCAACTTCTCAATCATTGCTGCTACTTGGAATGCTTCATTGATGACAAGACCTTCAGCAAGTAGATCATGAATAATCATTTGCAATTTCTGGACTTGGGTAATAACAGATTTGCTATCTACCATTTTGTAGTCCAAAAATTTTGCGGCAACGAATTTCTTCATCCCGGCATCTTCAGTTTTATATTTATTTTCAAGCGCATTTCACAATTCTTTTGACGTCTCCACGCTACTGTATACATTATACAGATTATCATCCGGTCCGCTAAGAATATAATTCTTCCATAAAAAATCAGAATGCTTTCACGCTTCAATCACGAGAAAGCGTTCATTATCTGGAGTTTTATCTGGCAGATCAGGAACATCTTCCTTGATGAACTTCTGTAGACATAACGTAGTTAAGTAGAAGAACATCTTCTGCTGCCAGCGCTTGAAATCAATCTAGTAAAATTTTCCGGGTATTTCTGCCGGTGCCAACGCCGGTGTTCGGCTTGTCGATGCGTTGGCAGTCAACATCGGAATAGCTTGGTTTTCGCTTTCAGTCGTCATTTTTTCTGTAAAAGAATGACACAAACAAACGTTTAACGCCACGAAGGCTTTACTCTCCAAAACGGGAGTACACAAAACCACAAAGGTTTTAGTTTGCAAAATAATAAGAATAACACAAATATCGAAATAAATATTAAATTCCTTAAGGTTGTTATTCCCGCCAATATTGCTGTATTTATAAATAATAATTCTACAAAATATAAGTAGCGTAATGAAACAGTAATTAATTCGAGCCCACTGAATTCACAGTGTTTCCTTAAGGAATTTAATCCCCTCCTAGTACCCAAGGTAATGGATTATTTTCTCCTAGGATAGAACGAATTACACACTGGTGTAGCGGTACTTAAAACCCCAGTGTTTCAGCGAACACAAAGTTCGGTAGCAAATCACACTTATAATTGCTTTGTTTGAAGTTAAAACAATGCAGAACGAAGGAGTAGAAACTCAGAAATCGTATGGAAATGCTGAGAGGAAGCAGTGCAATGTATAGCCAAATATGTTGAGCGATTTTCAGTTTGTTTCTTGTGCGTTGAGTGTTGAGTGTCTTTCTTCAACATCTGCTGCACATATATATAGCAGCCAGTATTGAAGAAGACCAAACGTCCACCCTCCATGGTGGAGCAAGTATTAGCTTGTTTGTGGAGCAAGCACATTCATGTTTGTGGAGCAAGCACATTCATGGTGGGAAGAGCATTAGGCGGCTGCCAAATGGTCAATACACGGATTGAAAAATATCCGTGGATAATCTTACGTTAATATTTACTATTAACAAATAAATTTGGTTGAAGAAAATAATCATTTGACCGAATCCGTAGCCGTAGCCGAAGCCGTAGCCGAGGCGGCGACGACGGCGCGAGGCTTGCTTTTTTCTTAACTCTTTAAGAGCTACAAGAAGAGCAATTATATATATACCCACCAAAAATCTCTTCCTCTTCCAATATGGGACAATGTCTCATTGTCAAGAGAAGGAAACTTAAAATTTTACTCAAAAATTTCATTTTCCCTCCATTTCCCATTCACGACTATTTCATCATAAAAAATAAAAAACTCAACAATTACTAAATTAGAAAGCATTTTTCTTTCACCATTCTACATTAAATCAACATTGAGCAATGCATGCACTAAAGAACTAAAGTACTGCTTTTTAGCCAGAGAGAGAAACATTCACAGGCAACTCACTTCCAAAATCTAAGTTGAACCAAAAGAAAGAATAAAGTTTAATTTTTTAATGTTCACAGCAAAACCAAAAAGACCAGTAGTTTAATTCACAATTAAATACATACATATAAAAGTATATGATAACTTTTGAAAAATAGGTAAGCAAAATTCCAACAGAGAAGGAGAACAAACCAGAGTCCTTGCAGCTTTTAACAGGTTCTTCCTTGACCACAAGTACAGAATCTTTGCAATTCCTCTCCAAGAATCTCCAGAAAAATCCCAAAGTTGATGAGAGAAGAATAATTCTGAGGGAAAAAGAAATTAAACCAGTGAACCCAACTCAAGTAATTGCACTGCCAATTTCATGTTCTTGACTTTATGACAACTCACTACCATTACATAATAAAGATTCATCTACTCCAAAATGGCACAATGCAGAAATTTAACTTCAAGAATGACATGTCTAGAGATGGATTTTAATGAGAGGAAGAGAGAGAAGGAACAATCAATCGGCAGAAAGAAGAAAAAGTTTGGGAAACAGAAATTACCACTTGTCCATATAAATAAAAGTAACTACTCCTATAACACGTGTCACCCAAAAGAATTAGTAAGAACCAAAATATTAGAATGCCCATTATTAGATATCAATAATTACCAAATTGCCAATGTTCGTACACTTCAACTCATGTTTACATTAAAAATTGTGCAATAAGTTGAAAAATTCTTTTTTTTGGGTTTGTCAAAAAAAATTGTAAACTAGTAAACTGCTCTATTCTTGGTATTATATGTATATAAATCATATATTTTATGTATGTAAAAATTATAATATATTTTAAAATATATACAAATATATATATACACACACACACATATATATATATATATATATATATATATATATATATATAGTACATATCATCACATAACCTGCATATATTTTATTATATATATGCATGTCACTACCCAAAATCCCTCCGAAGGAGTCGTGATAACACCTAGTCTCTAAAATTAGGTAAGCCTAACACATACCGAAATTATAACAGGTTTTACTAAACAACTATTAAACATTAAAAAAAACTATTAAACATGAACCGAAAATTCTAAATAAGCCAACAATCTCAACATGATACAATATCCCAAAACCGATAGTACAAGTCATAAGCCCTTCTAAGAGTAACTATATATAATGAATACATCACTGTTCCAGAATAATAGACAACAATAGAAATAAATACAACGCAAGGTAACTTCGGAGCATGCGAACGTCCAACAGGTGTAACTTGAAGTTTACAGCCGCACAAGCATATGTCTCAAAACTAACTTGACCCAAAGTACCTGGTTCTGCACAAAAATGTGCAGAAGCGTAGCATGAGTACACCACAGTGGTACCCAGTAAGTATCAAGCCTAACCTCGGTAGAGTAGTGACGAGGCCAGGTCAAGACACCTACAAGACGTGTAAACTTGTGCAGGATATAACATAAAGCTAACAAGGAAATAACATCAATTTAAGGCCAATAGTAGACGGATTCCAAATTACAATCAAGAGTGAAAATAATGGGAGCAAGAATAACAACGAGAAACAACCAAATAATCAAGCAACAACACACCCGGAGTACAGGTGAGATATGAATGTGTCTAAGCAAGGAAAATCGATGACAACTCAATCAATCAAATCATTCATAATGCACGCATTTCAACAAGAATTATCCCATATACCACTTCTCATAATCTCATATCATATGTCCCAATTTCCAAACTTTACACACAAGGCACCTTGTGCCCAAATTTTCCAAATCACTTTCGCACGGCAAAATTCACGTGCTACCCGGTACATAGTATCCGTATCAAATGCTAATTAAGATATTCAAGAGATTTATTTATATATCGTAAAGTAAAATTACAGTTTCTGAACCAAGTAGAAAATCAGTGAGAAAATGAGTTTATTTTAGAAATCATTTGGGTGAAGAAAATAACATTTTCAAATAAAATAAAGCATCGGACAAACTACTGAATTTAATATAGAATTTATTAAATTAAAACATAATAACGATTCTTTTTAAGTAAAGTAAAAACATCAGACATGGTAAGGAGATTAAGTTGAGAAATCAATTAAAGTAAAATATGACAACTATTAAAAATAGTAAAGTACCGAATGAAACGACAAGTTTTAACTTAATAGTCACATGAGGTAAGCATGTTAATAATTCTTTTATTTAAACCCGTTATGTTACCAACAACTCAACAGGGTATGAGATAATGACTCGGCGTAGTAAATTCATCTAACTCGATCCTCGAAAATCAGTAAAAATCAGGAATACCAATCCTCGAAGTCTCGTACGAAAGAACCGAAGCCAACACAATACATCAAGGAATACAAAACACATAAAGTGTTGTGGCGTGCAACCCGATCCCACCATACAACATGATCCTCCCTTATTCCACCATGTAAATATCAATAATAATAAGTAAATATATATGTTGCGGAGCGCAACCCGATCCCACCATATAATCAGAGTCAATATCATAATTTTCCCTAATTTCACCATATCAATCCACCCTAATTTCACCTGTTGCGGCGCGCAACCCGATCCCACCGTACAACATAAATCCATCCTTATTCCACATGTTGCGGCGTGTAACCTCATCCCACCATACAACATAAATCCACCCTTATTCTACCTGTTACAGCGTGCAACCCGATGTCACGCCCTGTTTTCTCGCGAAAGCGGGTTTCGACGTGTGACAACTCTTTTAAATGGGTATTAAAAGAGAAGAGTCGTCACCTAACGATTTTGAGGTGCGTAAGGACACCTATTTGTAAATAATTCCGTTTGACTAGTTCGTGTCACCAAATATCAGGTAAGAGCTCAAATTACCTCAAAGAGAAGGTGTTAGGCACTCTTCGAGGTCCAAAACTGTGGGTCCCGGCCGAACTTTAAACTATGTGGATTATGTAGTTAGTCTAGGTGATCAAATAAAAAAAAAGAAAATTTAGAAGTCGGAGAGTCTTATTATAACTCATGAGAATCGATACAAAATCTTAATGACTACAAGGATACAACTACATTGATCTATGTTAAATGACTAAGTTTAAATAATGAGTTCATAAAGAAATAAGGGAGGGATCCTAAGTTTTTTGCCTAAAGGATCACCCCGTGCAACATAAATAATACTTCGCAACTCCCTTAAGGTGGGGGTTGCTCATATTATTCAGCGGGCACAAAGTACCATCTCCTGCTACCCGATTACTATGTTAAAGTTGTTTACCTAAAGGCGCTCTAATTCAATTCAAGGTCGTACCCTATACGTGCACTATCCGTCCCACACTTATGGCCCAGGAGGCTTTGGACCTTTATTTGGGTGGTTCTTGACTCTTCTTAGGATGCTCAAAATGATAAAACTAGCGCAGATTCAAAAAAACATTTAGGACTACACATAAGTACAATTAAAGGCTCAAGTTAACCTCACCACATAAATAACAACTGCACGCTGGCAGTTAGGCAATAGACGATTTCAGACGCATTAGAGTCATTAAATCCTATAGGCATAGTTTCTATGTGATTCTGATATCTAATGTTGTATAGGCAACATTGAAGATTTAAACTAACGAATTTGCTGATTAAAGGTATTACAAACCTATAGGCATAACATCTATATGGTTTATGTAACAAGACAGTGAAACGATCTCAGAATTCCGAATTATCAGTGCTAATTTTATAGACATGTGTCTCGAGAAGGTGACAGTATCCTATATACGGGATTTCTAATAGTTAATAATTATTCTTGATTTTATAACACTTTACTCCTATAGGCATGTCATCTAGGCATGGCAGTGTAATGAAGACAACATAAGTAGTTGATTAAAAGATTAGAGTCCTATAGTCATGATATCTAGATGGGCAGTACACTAAAAAATAATAGAAGCAATAGACCGATTGATTATTTGAAGTCCTATAGGCATGGTTTCTAGGTTGACAAAGCAAAACATGTGTTATTGTATCCTATAGGCATGCTGTCTAAGTGTGCACAATAGTAGACCTAGAAACAAGTATAGCAAATACTCAAACATGCTTTAAACAATTGAGTGAAATGTGTGCAATTTTCTATAAGCATGCTTTCTATGAGTGTGTAAAATAGAGCATGTCAAACAAAAATAGAAAACAAAGTATGTAGACCCTATAGGCATATTTTTCACCCTTTCATGCAAGTCGGCCCCCTTTTTATTAATTTCCAATCATTTATTATACAAATTATTACAGCCCAAATGGAATAAATACATGCCTAATCATAAATGTAAAACAACCCAGTGATGCATCTGGGCCTTCAAATGGCTTTTAAAATTCAGCTAGGCCCATATCCCAGGCACAGATAATGTGCTCAAAACCACAGCACCAAGAACCAGATTCAGCAGTTCAGGCCTAACAACAAGACAATTTTCTTGCCCATCCATTACCAGTTATAGATAATTAAAGCGCGAATGGAAACTCATGCAAACCCCAAATCATTTAAGATAACTCAAATTCTAAGGTGGAGCATATGCTCATTTGAACCCTAATACCACAACTAACAAAAGAAAGAATTCTAAACGTCCCAAAGGATAGGTCACACACTTGAACATCACATAAGCACACATAAGATGTAGAGAGTATGCAAAATACATAGATTGGACATATACAGGGGTTTTCATATTAGCAAACAAGTTCCAGGTAACAAGTTTCTTGAGATACACATGATTTGATTGTAGAAATCTAGCATACAAGAATCTACAAAACAAAGGAGTTAAGCATGAGAGTTCAAAGCAAACGGGGTCATGAATTAGTTTCCAGAAGGTTAACAAGTAGCAATGACATGATCGAGAGACAAGGACCGACAGTGAACTTCACAAGAAAATCTTAACATAAGTATGCGGGGGCAAAGCATAACTAAGATTTGTAAGTCAATTCGTGACAAACAGAAAGTATTTATAAGAAAACCTATTAAGAAATTAAAGGTCAACAATATTGAAAAACTTGCACAACAGCTAATTAGCAGGCATATATCTAATTCTGGGAATGTAAGTCTATAACAAGTTTCATTATACATACCAAGTGTCACACCCCTTTTTACCCCCCAAAAAAATATATGTATGTCATGGATTGTTGTGGGTTAAAGAGTTTTTTCAATTAAAGTGATATTTTTGAAGTAGTGATTATTTTATTATTCAGAGTCGCCACTTGGAATTTGATTTTTGAGTATTCCAAGTCACATTTTATTTGAATCCCTATTCAAAGGAAGATTTGATTCTTTTATTATTGGTCTGCAAAAACAAAGTCTGCGTAAGGAATTCTATTGACCGGGGAGAAGATGTAAGGCATTCTCCGAGTCTCGTGGTTCTGGCACGGTCTCTTTATTGACTACAACTTGGCTTGAATTAATTTTGGATAAAATATAATTTATTAGTTTTCATGTATTATCTATCCGCTTTTAATTATTAAAATATGGAATTAGATTTGAAACGAATCACGTGTGTGAATCCGTTGTATTTATTATGCCAAAATCATGTCACGCGTACGTGTACACAATTAATAGCATTTTATTATATTAAGATTATTTTGGCTAAATTTGCGTGAGCACATACTTCGGTTTTAATTTTAGAAATCACAATTATGCCACGCGAACGTATACATAATCGCGACAAACTAATTAAAAGCGCGCCTAGAGCATACTAGCGATATTTATGAGTTACTTTCCTAAACTAGTTTGAGATTATTGTAAGGTTACGATGGATATGGAATTATTGTGGAAGAAATGAGTGATTTTAACTATTATGAATTTTTTTAAAAGATACTTAAAACTAAAGTTATCGTTACAACCCAACAATTCATGCCTATATCTTTTTACTAATTAAAATATCATTATTAAAGCAAAAACACCTATTATAATAAAAACTTTTAGCATGAGAAATGATTTACTGCGTAGAAGAAACAGATGCAAAGATCCAATAATCTAAACAAAACTTTAACGACACAGACGAACATGAAATAAACCAAACAAAAAGGATTTCCACGGCAAAACATTTAGCATTCTTCATTTTTATAGTTTGGGCTTAAGAAATCAAGATTAAGCACTTACATCCTTAACAACAAAGTTAACAGAATACAAAAATATTCCACCACACAATACAACAAAATTTACGAACACGGAAAATTCAAACGACACCGCCATAATAGATTATAAACATTTAACAAAGTATGATCTTCCGAGCAAAATGGTAAAGAAGAAAACAACAGACCTTTGAAGCCTTTCAATATATAAAAGATCTTCCAACTAGTTTACAAGAAGAATATGACACTGTAGTTGAACACGAACAACTCCATCGCCCGGAGACCTTAAACGACAACCTCAACTGCGCACTCGCGAGCCCGATCTCCGACTACTCCAAACTCAAAACTTGAGATGAAAGATCCATTTGTTCTGCTCTTTTAAACGGCTGAATCGTAGCAGCTTTAAATAAGAAAATAAATTATTTTGGAGCTGGGTTTTTGACTGAGCTTAGGAGGTCGTTTTTGAAGCTTTTTCGGAGTTGATTTTGAGCTATTTTTCAACTAGATTCGAGATTGGATTTGAGCTGGAGTTTTCAGCTTACTTCCATGGATTGGACTGGAGTTTTGGGGTAGTTTTTGGCTGGCGTTTGGGGTTGATTTAAATTGGTTTTTGTTGCTTTTTTGGCTATTTTTGCAGCTGGTTTCAATGGAGTTTCTTGGCTGATTCCCCTCCCTTTTTCTTTTGTGTCTTCTCTTTCTTTTTCTCCCCCGTGTGTGTATGTGAAAGGAATGGGGATATAGAGGTTGTGAGTGGGGAATAAGAAGTGAGGGACATGAGTGGGGGACAAGGAGTGGGGGAATGAGTGGGAAAGTAGAGTAGGGACACGCGTGGGGAAAATGGGAGCGGGAAAGATGGAGTGAAAAGTGAGGTATTGGTGTGATGAGTAAAAATAACTCAAACATGGTAAAAAACTAGGTGCTCACAACATGCCCCTCTTTGCTTGGAAATATAAAGAGTTTTCAGGCAAAGAAAAGATGAGCGATATGACTAATTTTTGGCCATACCATTATTCAAAAGGGATGAGATAAGAAAAAAGAGTGCAACCAAGTCCTGATTTGGATGGCCTACATATCCGGGTTATAAGGAAATCGGGTTGTGTGTAGTTTAAGAAGAGTGATGGAATGATGAGTTGGAGAGTCGAGTGAGGTTCCATCGAGGCTCCGTTCTATGGTCCTGTTATTACATCAAAATCAAAAGAAACTAAACAAGCCTATCAGCTATGAGTTATAAGATTCCTATTTATAAGCCTTCTAAAACTTGATCTTGAATCTTGACTAGTTTTTCACGCAGACTCTGATCTGAACCTTGATGCTTGCTAGTTGTGGGTGCTAATTCATTCTTCTATGACTTCTTCTAATCAAACGGGAAGTGCAATGCTCATGACTTCAGTCATGTCTTGAGCAGTCCATATCCTTTTTATCATTTCTTCATTTTTGATTCACTTCTTTTTTCTTTTATTTCTTTATTCTGGATTGAGACTTCTTCTTTTGGTCATATCGAACTATGTATCTCGAGGTAAAACCTATTCAGACACCAAAACAAACAAATGAACGAAATTTTTCTGCCCCAGTTTTTACTAGGAAAATTTCGTGAGTTATTATAACAAAAACTCTATACTACTTCATGATTCTTTGGAAATGGTGTACCCTGATTGTCTAAATGGTGTCTCAATTAAGGACTGGTGTATCTTATGTTGGAAACAAATATGGCTAGGGAATGGTGTATCCCTTATTAACGAAGATACCATGGAGTGGTGTTATAAGATCAGATAAACTAGGGATTGGTGTACCCTACATTGGAAAACACAACTAGGGATTGGTGTACCTTATACTTGTAAGGAGATCAAGGAGTGGTTTACCCTACATTTCAGCTCGACTTAACTAGGGAGTATCCCCATGCCTAAAATAACATCAACTAGGAAATGGTGACCTTATGTCGGAAAACACAGTTAGGGATTGGTATACCCTATATTGGTAAGAAAATTTAACCAGGGGTTGGTACCCTGTATTACTAGAAAAAGAAAAGGTAACCAGGGGTTAGCGCCCTATATTACTGAAAAAGGATATAACTAGGAGTTGGTACTCTGTATTACTAAAGGAAATGTAACTAGGGATTGGTACCCTGTATTACTGAAAGGAAAATGTAACCAGGGGTTGGTACCCTGTATTACAGAAAAAATATTGAATCATCCTCGGCGAAAAAGGTTCTACCTGGTGTTAAACTACGAAAAACAAACTTGGGCGAAGAGTACTTCTACCCGGAGATATGAGCTGGATTCCCCTAGGAAAAAAGGTTCTACCTAGGTTAAGCTATGAAAAACAAACTTGGGCGAAGAGTACTTCTACCCAGAAATATGAGCTGGATCCCCCTAGGCGAATAGGTTATACCTGGGTTAAGCTACGAAAGAAAGCTTCGGCGAAAAGTACTTCTACCCGAAAATATGAGCTGGATCCCCCTAAGAGAATAGGTTCTACCTGGGTTAAGCTACATAAAACAAGCCTGGGCGAAGAGTACGTCTACCCTGAAATATGAGCTGGATCTCCCTAGGTGAAACAGTTCTACCTGAGTTAAGCTACGTAAAACATCCTGAGCAAAGAGTACTTCTACCCAGAACTATGAGCTGGATCCCCCTAGGCGAAATGATTCTACCTGAGTTAAGCTACGTAAAATATCCTGATCGAAGAGTACTTCTACCTGGAACTATGAGCTGGATCCCCTTAGGCGAAACGATTCTACCTGAGTTAAGCTACGTGAAATAGCTTGAGCAAAAAGTACTTCTACCTGGAACTATGAGCTGGATCCTCCTAGGCGAAAAGGTTCTACCTAGGTTAAGCTATGAAAAGCAAGCCTGGGCGAAGAGTGCTTCTACCCGAAAATATGAGCTGGATCCCCTTAGGTGAAAAGGTTCTACTTGGGTTAAGCTACTAAAAGTATGCCTGGGCGAAGAGTACTTCTACCCGAAAATATGAGCTGGATCCCCCTAGGCGGAACGGTTCTACCTAAGTCAAGCTACCTGAAACAACCTGAGCGAAGAGTACTTCTATCCGGAACTATGAGCTGGATCCCCCTAGGCAAAATGATTCTACCTGAGTTAAGCTACGTAAAACAACTTAAGCGAAGAGTACTTCTACTCGGAACTATGAGGTGGATCCCCTAGGAGAAATGATTCTACCTGAGTTAAGCTACGTAAAATATCCTGAGCGAAGAGTACTTCTACCTGGAACTATGAGCTGGATCCCCTTAGGCAAAAAGGTTCTACCTGGGATAAGCTACGAAACAAAAAAGCCTGGGCGAAGAGTACTTCTACTCGAAAATATGAGCTAGATCCCCCTAGGCGAAAAACGGTTCTACCTGGATTAAGCTACGAAAAATGAGAAGTATGAACAGTAGTGATGCATGCTAAAAATAAAGAAAAGTGTAGATTTTGAGGGAACTTACCTTTGGTGAAATTCGTCCTTTAGGAATCACCATTCTGCACTGCTTTGTTCATGCTGCAAACAAATAAAAATTGTGAGTGTTCAAAGTGGTGGTCAGTTTGTAGCCTTGATGCCCTTATCGAGGTTGGGTGCCTTTTCAATGTATCCGTTCGCTTCAAATGAGAGCCCTGTAATCGGTCTTACCATCCTTTCTTTGCCTTTATTTTGACACGAAGAAAAGGATTCAAAGAAAAACAACAATGGAATGGAGAATGAGTTTACAGAAGAGGTGTCTCTTTTCAGGGAACATAAATTAAAGAAGGACTTATTTGGGAGTACATGCGGACTTCAATGAACATGACATGCTTTTTGGACTGGACTCTTGATCCTTGTAAACCGTCCGACCCTTAGAAATTCATCACAACCTTTGCCTCGAAACTGAGGAACCTTGCCCAGGACTATGTCGATGCCAATGGCTATGAGGATCCTCTTTTCGATCAGTGGCGCCCTTTGTGGATTTTTACTAGCTGGCCTCTTTCTTCTCACCATCGTCTTATAGTGCTCCTTGCGAGTTTTCACTAAAAAGACTCTCATTTTAGTTTCTTTACTCACCATCGCCTTACGGTGCCCATGAGGGTACCAATAAGACTTTCTCATTTTAATTCTCTCATTTTGGTTGCACGAGATCCAAGTAACTGTATCCTCTAATTTTGAATATTATTGTCAATTGATCGGAAGGACTTGAAAAGGATTTGGGTAAAAAGAATTTGGATTAAATTACAACTTTGAAACCTTTCAGGCGAAGCCATCGCCGAACCATTGTAACATCTGCCCCAGTTTTCACTTTTAGGGAATGTGAATTTTTATTTTGGTGCGGTTGAACCCTAGAGAGAGGCTGCCTATGTATCCTTTCGGAATCAAGTCAAACTTAGTTCAATTAACTTTGTTTTTTATTTTTTTTTGTCTTTTTTTTCTTTTTTTTCTTCTTCTTTGTTTTGTTTTTCTTCTTTTTATTTTCTTGTTTTTCTTTTGAATAACATCTTCAGGTTCCAAAGAGGGTAATCAAATAAAGGTAACCAACTCAAAAGGATTAGCAAAGATTGATAGTGTTTGAATAGCGAGAATGGAAGCCTTTGTCATCCCAATAAGAGAACATTAATGCGACATAAAGGGTCAAACATAGTACCTTTTGACTGCATCCACATTGACAGTTGTTTCAGAGATATTTTATTCGATGCTTCCTAAATACAACACTCTCTTTTACAGTACTCTCATTATAATGTATGGACCTTTACAATTTGTAGCCAATTTTTCTTTAGCTTCTTTATGATGCGGGAGGATACGTCTCAGAACGAGTTGCCCTACTTCAAATTTTCTGGGCCGCACTTTCTTGTTGTAGACACTGGCCATTATTTGTTGATACAACTGCCCGTAGCAAACCGCGGCCAATCATTTTTCATCAATCAATGTCAATTGTTCTAATTGGTTCTTGACCCAATCTTTATCCTCAATCAAGGATTCAACAATGATCCTAAGAGAGGGAATCTCAACTTCGTTCCAATGTTTTATTTATTTTCTTACAAGCCTTGTCTTCATAACATTATTCTTCTTGATTCATTATTTCAAGGTCTGGCGGCGTTTTAGGATTTGGGCATGAAGTCCGCAAGCATGTCATGTTATCAAAATCTGCATTAATAAAACTGAAAAGAGAATAACAAAGGTGACAAGATTAAGAAAAGACACATTCGTTAACGATGAAATATTAATTTCATTTATTTCATTTTTTATTTTTTAAGGATAGCAAAGCAGTGGAGTAAAAAATTTGGATTACGCCCTGAAATAATCCGGATGCAGAAATGATAGCAAAACCGGCTACCGAGACTACCATCTGACAGAGAGCTTTTCAGGTTTGGCTCCCATTTTTAGGTTTCTCTTCTGCCGCGATAATGGCTACTGTGGTTTTCAATGCTGGATCATCAAGTCTTCAACTGCCCTTTTGAGGGTCCAACAGTCTTCTGTATCATGTCCCACTGCTCCAGAGTAGTATTCATATCTAGCATTAGCTTAGTGCGAGGGGGACTCGCGGTTTGGCCGGTTCGGGGCCACTAGCTGCAGCAGGCCTAGCCCGATTAGCTTTTGAAACAAACCTGAATATGATTCACCAATACGGGTGAATTGATTCCTTCTAAAGGAATCACTTGGGAGAGGATTGTATTGGGGAATATTTGATTGGGGATTATATGGATCTTGATAGGGACGGGCATTTCTGGGAGGTAGAGCTCGATTTTGTGTATAACGTTGTGGCCGCGTGTAAGGTTGTGCGTTCATCACCGCATAGGGATTCGGTGCCATAGCATAAGCAGTATCTTGATGGGGATAATAGTGTTGTGGGACCTTAGGAAGTATATATGATTGGTTGAATGACCCGCGGGGCCCCCTCGAGCTCGAAGCCATCATGGCTCCCTCTTCCCTACAGTTTCTGTTCATCAAACCCTCCGAATTATTCTGAATGGTCTGTGATGTGGCCTTAAAGGAAACATGACTCAAAATTCATCCTGTTTTTAAACCATTTTCGACCATCTCCCCAATTTTGATAGCCTCGGCGAACGAATTACCCATAGCGGACATCATGTTCTGGAAGTAGTCCGCCTCTTGGGCCTGTAGGAAGACCGTAACTATTTCTGTTTCATCCATTAGAGGCTTTACCCTGGCGGCTTGTTCATGCCATATGACAGCATATCCACGGAAACATTTCGCGGTTTTTTGTTTTCAAATTGGACAAAAAGGTTCTCTTTTTGGTTTTTTTTCACTCTTGCATTTTTTTTTTGGAGAGGTTGTTTTACTCTCTTTATTTTTCTTTATTATTTTTGTCACTCCTTTCTTTTTTCTCTTTTTTTTACTCAGTTTATTTAATGGCTATGATCGAATCCGATGGGGATTGCCTACGTATCATGACGTCGCATGAATCAGATCATTACGTAGTTCAAGAATACTAGAAACAAGGTACATAAGCTAGCTCTTTTTTTTTCTTTGGGACTTTTTGAAAAGAAAACTTATTAAAGGAGAAAGAAAATATTTTTTTTGGATTTTGATTGATTTGTTTTTTAAATTTTTGGGAGAAATACTTCTAAAGAACGAAAAAATATATTTTTGAATTTTGATTTAATTTTTCTTTTTCGAATGAAAGACTTCTAAAAAGAAAGAAAATATTTTTAGTTTTAAAAAAAAAATTATTTGGGATTTTCTAAGGAAAGACTTCTAAAGAAGGAATCAAAGAAAAATATTTTTGGATTTTTAAAAACTGGGGGCCTGAACCGATGAGGTTTGCCTACGTATTTCACATCTAGTGAGAATCAAACCTCCGTAGTTCGGTCAGTTTGACACAACCGGGAAAACATGCTTTTGAAGATATTGACTCTTTTTGTTTTTGCAAATTATACTACTAGGCTTGCCTAGTAGTTATTTTATTAATAATTAAACAAAAAAACACAAAGAAAGAGTACATGTAGGGGGGGAAAAGACCTTACCTTACAATTCTTATTGAGGCATGAAAAGCCTCATCTTCTAGCAGGCATGTAAAGAATAGGAACTAGAAAGAACTAAATACTCTATGATCATCATAGAGTTTATAACACACTCTATGACGATATTACATGTGATGATGCTTTGAAAATGATAGCATAAAACAATGTAGAAATTAGAGTCATGCCCCTCATTTATCACACTTGTGAGTTCTTCAATTTGAAGTTCCTTAAATTCCTCTTCAACTATCTTCAATAAATCTTCAATATCGATTGGACCTTGTAGATGTGGAAGGGGAAACTCCTTTTTGCTTTGCAGCTCTTATTGGGAGTTGCCTGAGTGCTATTCCTTGATTCACCTTCTTTTTTCCTCTATGCGTAGGAGATAAATCTCCACTTTTAGCTACCTCATCCGGACAATATTCAAGCTCACCTTCGTCGAAAACGGCAACACGTAAGTTTTCCTCTAGTTGTTGATTAACTAGTTCTTGTACAACTATCCATAATGGTTCACGCCTCTTCATGCTATGCTTCGTTGTAGAAGCTTTAAATTTAGCTTTTTTGGTGAGGTTTTTACCTGAATGTACACTACCTAGTTCATGTCTCTTTGCCACTGAAACTTTTTGCACCTGTGAAGTCATTTTTGAGCCAGCTGAGTATGCACATTTATGAGGTTTTGGACTGTCCAAAGCATCCAAAAGTGCCCGGTCATAGTCTGAAATCAAAGCCTTGTTTGAAATCTCACCTGACTGTTTAAAACTCTTCAAGTCTACTGCTGCGATTGTCTGAAGTTGTAGCTGTCCAGACGGAACATACACTGCGACATTTTGACTAAATTTCATCTTGCTTTGCACACTGGATCACGCAACTAATTGGTTGTCCAAAATATCATCATTCAGAGTTGTTGAATCAAGATCATCTGGAGGAACAATGTCCTTTGAGGTACGTAACCAAAGATCAACATTCTTTGCATTTTGCTGCTCTTTTACACTGTCTGGAAAACTGATTTGTTGATCTTTTAAACCTGTTTCACTTTCCACCAGTTACAATATATTCGTAGAATCTTGCTCAGCATGTTCATGTGCATTGAGCAAAGCATCAAAAGAGTTAGAACACCTAAAAGTTTCTGCTACAATTTCCAATTTTTTATGATCTGAAGCCACCTTCTTGCTAGGTGATCGATGCACTACTGACCAAACCTTAGTCTGTGATTGTTGCCCATGTTAAGACTCTGCTTCTAATGTATCAGCAGCCTTCTTGTTAGTAGATTTTCCACCAATTTCACCAGCATCTTCCTTGCCAAAAATTCCAGTCGTATCCTGTATTTTTTCTTTTCCATCAGTAGCACCAGCAGTAGCAGATTTTAAAGTCCCAGTTCCCTTCCCCTTCTCGCCTGGTAATTGTTGTCTTGTATTAATGTGCCTAGCAACTGAAGGGAAATTATCAACAATCCTAACTTGAACACAATCAATACCAGGTCCCTTTGCAACCTGCTTTTCCCCCTCCAAAACCTGAAAAATAGTCTTCACAACTATAGGTTTAGAACCTCCTGGTGTTTCTTCACTAGCAATTGTTCTATCATGTGAATTCACTACACCTCGATCACTAACAACCTCAGTAGTATTCAGTGCCATATTATGATTTTGTAGAGCAAAATCAACAGCCTGATAAATCCTCGCTAAAGCAGTAGCAGCTGGAATGTCACGAGGTAGTTTAGAAATATGTTTCTATTGCTCCCTACTCTGTTGCTCAATTTCTATAGCATCAGCCTTATCACTCCTACCTCCTTGATCAACCAATGTAACCTCTTGTTGTTCATTACTATTAGTAGCTCGAAACAAACCAATACCATGACTAACAACAACAGCTGGGACAAAGCTATGTTATACTAGATTTAAATCTTGTGGGAGTTGTCTTAGACATGGCATACCCAAGCAGACAGCTCGAGCCGAGGTGGGGGCAATATACCAGGAGCACAAAAGTCTACCCGGCCTAGTTATTGATCCAGCCTCGTTCTATTTGGTATGACCTCTAACAGAAAAGTGGGCCACGCGTATGTGTGCACCATAGTTTCAGAAGGCTCAGAAGGGAGGCGTAAGAAGACAGTTTATAAATTTCAAATAATATCAAAGCGGTAAATGAGCGTCAATTAGCACATTAGGCCAACAAAGACAGTAATATCAACAATCAAGAAAGCCAAGTATAGATCACATTACAAGCTCAAATTCTGAACCCTGAACCAGAAGTTCTGAGTTCTTGTCCCCAGCAAAGTCGCCAGAACTGTCACACCCCTTTTTACCCCCCAAAATAAGATATGTATTATCATGGATTGATGTGGGTTAAAGAGTTTTTCCAATTAAAGTGATATTTTTGAAGTAGGAATTATTTTATTATTCAGAGTCACCACTTGAAATTTGATTTTTGGGTATTCCAAGTGATCTTTTATCTGAATCCCTATTTAAAGGAAGATTTGACTCTTTTATTATTGGTCTGCAAAAACAAAATCAGGGTAAGGAATTCTGTTGACCGGGGAGAAGGTGTAAGGCATTCCCCGAGTCCCGTGATTCTGGCACGGTAGCTTTATTGACTACAACTTGGCTTGAATTAATTTTGGATAAACTGTGATTTATTGATTTTCATATTTTATCTATCCGCTTTTAATTATTAAAATATGAAATTAGATTTGAAACGAATTACGTTTGTGAATCCGTTTTGTTTATTGTGCCAAAATTATGTCACGCGTACGTATACACAATTAATAGTATTTTATTATATTAAGATTGTTTTGGCCAAAGTTGTGTGAACACATACTTCGGTTTTAATTTTAGAAATTACAATTATGCCACGCGAACGTATACATAATCGCGATAAACTAATTAAAAGCGCGCCTAAAGCATAATAGCGATATTTATGAGTTATTTTCCTAAACTAGTTTGAGATTATTGTAAGGTTACGATGGATATGGAATTATTGTGGAAGTAATGAGTGATTTTAACTATTATGAATTTTTTTAAAAGATACTTAAACCTAAAGTTATCGTTACAACCCAACAATTCATGCTTATATCTTTTTACTAATTAAAATATTATTGTTAAAGCAAAAACACCTATTCTAATAAAAACTTTTAGCATGAGAAATGATTTACTGCTTAGAAGAAACAAATGCAAAGATCCTATAATCTAAACAAAACTTTAACGACACAGACGGACATGAAATAAACCAAACGAAAAGGATTTCCACGGCAAAACATTTAGCATTCTTCATTTTTATAGTTTGGGGTTAAGAAATCAAGATTAAGCACTTACATCCTTAACAACAAAGTTAACAGAACACAAAAATATTCCACCATACAATACAATGAAATTTACTAACACGGAAAATTCAAACGACACAGCCATAATAGATTATAAAATTTTAATCGAGCATTATCTTCTGAGCAAAATGGTAAAGAAGAAAATAACGGACCTTTGAAACCTTTCAATACATAAAAGATCTTCCAACTGGTTTAAAAGAAGAACGCGACGCTGTTGTTGAACACGAACAACTTCGTCGTCCGGAGACCTTAAACGGAAACCTCAACTGCGCACTCGTGAGATCGATCTCCGACTAGTCCAAACTCAAAACATGAGATGAAAGATCCATTTGTTCTGCTCTTTTAAACTGCTAAATCGTAGTAGTTTTAAATAAGAAAATAAATGACTTTGGAGCTATGTTTTTTACTGAGCTTAGGAGGTTGTTTTTGGAGCTTTTTCGGAGTTGCTTTCGAGCTATTTTGCAACTAAATTTGAATTGGTTTTGAGCTGGAGTTTTCAGCTTACTTCCATGGATTGGACTGGAGTTTGGGGTAGTTTTTGGTTGGAATTTGGGGCTGATTTCAACTGATTTTTGTTGCTTTTTTGGCTATTTTTGTAGCTGCTTTCAATGGAGTTTTTTGGATGATTCCCCTCCCTTTTTCTTTTGTGTCTTCTCTTTCTTTCTTTCCCATGTGTGTGTACGTGAAGGGAATGGGGATATATGGGTTGTGAGTAGGGGACAAGGAGTGGGGGACAAAGAGTGGGTGACATGAGTAGGGGACAAAGAGTGGGGGAATGAGTAGAAAAGTGAAGTGGGAACACGCATGAGAAAAATGGGAGCGGGAAAGATGGAGTGAGAAGTGAGGTATAAGTGAGATGAATGAAAATAATTCAAGCATGGTCAAAAATTAGATGCTCACACCAAGGATAACTCTAGGCATGAAACTGAGCAAACTAGCACTATCAAGCTTGGCCTATAGAACAGTGTTATGGAAACAAAAATGGTAGTAAGACATACAACTATAGTACATTGTCGAGGTTTGCAAGCACCATAGAAATATGCATTCTGAAAGGTTCAGGATTCACATGGGCATGATCATTTTAAGAAAGTGAGCAGGTAGAATGTTGTATATATGAGTGACTTAGTATGAAGAGGGAAGAATAATTTGCAATAATTTCTGAGCAAATATAAATTACTAGTAAGTTTTAACACAAGAATCCAAAATAAAGTATGAAGATACACTCACACCAGGCAATAATCAGGTTTAACATTCGAATCCAGTAAATATACAAAGAGAAGGAATAACCTTCGTTAATTACTCATGATCCTAAGATTAGAACCTAAATAGAATTAGGGCATTAAAACTGCAACAAGACATTAAGGCGAATAGGGTTGAAAATAAAAGTAGTACAGTAGAAGGATCACAGAAGTTCAAGTAATATTTAAGAGGGCCAAAACTTTACTGCACCTAGAAAAGAACAAGTTATCCATCTAGAAGCTTTGGACTTAGGTAATATCATAACACATGGAATTGTAGAAGAAACATCATCGAGACTGACAGTCAATAGAGCATGTGATAATCATACAACATTAGAAATTCATAATCAGCAGGGAAGCTGAGTCAAACAATAGTGGCACACACAATTCACATAGGCACCATCATACATGAGGGAAGTAAGTTGAATTGTAAAGGTAGAAAACACTAACCAGTGACAAAGTTAAATGAGCAAAAGAATGAGTAACTTATAATAGCAGTAGTGATTCAGTAGCAACAATTGAAGGAAGACATTGGAACCCCAAATCCCCAGTACTACAGAGTTCACAAGGGCCTCGAGAAGGACTCCGAGCAGTGCTTGCACCAGAGGAGGTCGTTTAATGGTATTGTGGCCTTAGCTTTCAGCCGTCCAAGAATTCAACTATTTCAGAAAATATTCGAGTATAACAGAGTAAGTGAATGAGTGAAGGGGGAGAAAAGTGAGAGTAATATAAGTAATGAGGTCCGTCCAAAGGGGAATTTGGGGAGGGGTTATATAGTAGAAGAAATTGAACAAAGAAATATGGAAAACAATCAATCAAGCACAAATAAGGAAAGAAAATATCGCAAGCAATCAATAATAGAACCAGTAAAAGAAGAATCGAAATCCAAACCCCAGTTGGAATCGAACTCAGGGCAAATCGTTCAGAAGCCCTAATCACGAAGGAATCAACGGAGATATACCATATACAAGAGAGATTTTTCTCTTCTCCATTGTATAGAGCCACAATCGCACCCAGAACTGTAGAATCAAAGTCGGATTCATGAGAATCGAACTTTCCATAAGTGCAATAGTAACAAAAGTTACCATAAATGAGTGGTAGTAGCAGGAAAGGTAAGTACAACCCGCGTATGAACATGTATAAGGAAAGAATAAGAAAGGATATTCATGGTCGGCTAGGGTTTAGTATGAGAGTGGAGAGATAAGAGAATGCAGAGGCGGCTGTGTGGAGGGAAATGGTCTCTAGGGTTTGGGTGAAGGTGAGGGTTTTATTTTGGGCCGTTGATCATTTGAGATCAACGGCCAAGATTAAAAGAAAGTGGGACGGGTCTAAAAACGGGTCCATACCGGTTTAGATGTATGGGTTGTTTGGTTTGGGCTTCTTAAGGGTGAAATGAATGGGCTAGGTGCCCTGGGATTGTTTTGGTCTGAAAATTAGCCTTGTATTGGGCTGTAATGTAAATACACAAAATTCATAAAAATAAATTATAAAAAACAACTAATAAATAAATAAAAATATTATTCGTCCAGTAAAATATTTGGAAATAACAGTTTAACATTATAAAGATATGAGAGATGCTATTTTAGTATGAATAATGTAATAAATACAATTATGTATAGAATATAGGCTATTATTGTAAAATTATGCAAAATAGCTTTTGACCATAAATATAATTATATAAAGTAAGGTAAAATATCATGGGACATATATGTAGATGCAAATAATAAATTTGGACGATTAAGTCATCACAAAATAATTTAAAGGGGTAATTAATGCATATTCAGGTGATTAAAATACAAGAAAAATCAATTTTAAAGCTTTAAATATTATTAAAAAAATTATAGAAAATATTTGTATAACTTTTGTAAATTAAGTAATGATGCAAAATGATATTTTGAAAGTATATATACTATTTTAAAAATATGAGAGCAAAATTGGGTATCAACAACCGCCCCTCTTTACCCGAGAATGATGAAAGAGTTGTCGGGTTAAGAAAATGATGACCACTTTTTTCCGAAGTGAGTGAGGAATGATGTATTTGAAAAAATGGGGGCCGAACCCTGGTTCTTGAGTTGCCTACATATCCCTAGTGTTACGAGAATCAGGCAGTGTGTAGTTTTGGATCCAACGGCGTACGAAGCCGGTGGAGATGTTATAAGAGTGATCGTATGTTTCAAAAGGATCTTTTGGGTAGGATAGTGTCGTAAGTGACGGATAATTTTAGATGGGGTCATGAATACAAATTAGACGTTACAGATGTACAAGGCAGATATTTGAACGGTTAAAAGGTAATCAACTATTGATCATCGGTTACATTTAAAGGATGTGAACATTGTGAACGGAAACCAGAGCGAGAATTGCTCCTGTTTGTAGAACGGTTACCTCCCGAGTTACCTGCAAAACATAAAATACGATGCGCGCGAATATATGGGGTTATTTCATAATCTAAACATGATGCAGATTCCCTTCGGACCATGAGAATTGTCCTTGGACTATGAGGAGATGCCCTTAGACTATGATGTCCTGGGCCATTAAGTATATGATAAGGGATTCGCCGGCCATGGAATAGTGTCCTCGGGCCATGAGGATGGTGCCTCCAGACTATGACGTCTTTGAATAATGATATACAATTTTGAGAGATCCTCAGGCCATGACATGATGTCTCCAGGCTATGAGGATGATGCCCTCAGACTATGACGCCTTCAGACAATATGGCGATGTTTCAGCCTATGAGATGCAAAGAAACGGCTATATCGATCGTTTGATAGAGAAAACAGATAATGCTTAGTCATATGTGAGAACGAGACGAGACAAGGTTTAGTCTTGTATGAGATGGGGGCAGTTCTTAGCCCGATGCAAAGAGAGGAGACAATATTTAGTCTCATGCAAGGAAAGGCAATTCCTAGCCTTATGTAACAATGGAGGCCATGCTTAGCCTCGTACAAGGAATGGAGACAGTGCTTAGTCTCATTCAAGGAAAGGCAGTGCTTAGTCTCATTCAAGGAAAGGCAGTGCTTAGACTTATGCAATGATGGAGGCAATGCTTAGCCTCGTGCAAGGAATGGAGATAATGCTTAGCCTCGTGCAAGGAAAAGAGACAATACTTACTCTCTGGCAAGGAAAGGCAATGCTTAGGCTTATGCAATAATGGAGGCAATGCTTAGCGTCATGCAAGAAATGGAGAAAGTGTTTAGTCGTATGCAAAGAAAGGCAATGCTTAGCCTTATGCAATACTGGAGGCAATGCTTAGCCTCATGCAAGAAATGGAGACAGTGTTTAGTCTCATACAAAGAAAGGCAGTGCTTAGCCTTATGCAATGTGGAGACGGTGCTTAGTCTCATGCAAAGAATGGAGATAGTTCTTAGTCTCATGCAAAGAATGGAGACAGTTCTTAGTATCATACAAGGAAAGACAACGTTTAGCCCTATGCAAGGAGTAGAGACAATGTTTAGTATCATGCAAAAGAAGGAAGTACTTAACCTTATGTAATGATGAGGGCAGTGCTTAGCCCTATGCAAGAAAAGCAATGACTGAATGCGAGAGAATAAAGCATTTCTTATCTTGATGTGTCTGCGTTTGGCGACCTTTATCGTTGTGAAGATAGTGATCTTGTTGTGTGTATGTTTTTGCGGACGTTCCTGTTATGTTCATTGTGTCTGCATCCAAAGAAAAATCATGAGTTTTGCGGGTGAAAGGTTGGTTCGTGCTCTCGATTTCTTGCTTCGCCTTTGCTTTTGTCTGAGGTCTCTACTCGAGTTACCCCGAGTAATGTTTGGCTGCTATAGAAACAATTTTTTTGAAAATATGCGTTTGATAAATTATTTATGAAAATGTAGTTGTTTGAAATATGTGATAATGCATGGGAGCAAATAATTTGTTGAATTGATAACCGTGACATGCTTTTGAGACATTGCAACCTACTTGACTAGGAGTTTTGAGGATCCTCCTCAAAATTCTACCCCAGATTAAGTGCATACTTCCTACGATACATTCCTTGGCGATTTCAAGCTTGATGGGGTCGAGCAAACTCGAGATCCTGCCCCAGTTTCTAACCATAGGGGGAATAAAGATTTTATTATGATGTGACTGAACCCACATGGCTGCCTACGTATCCCCTCTTAAACAGGAATCAGGTCAAGCGTAGTTCAGTTACATCAAAGAGAAAGTGTGAACATAATCTTAAACATAGTATCTCTTGACTGCGTCCGAACTGATAGGTCTTGGCCAAATCTCTCCATCCATTTCTGCAAGTATACGTGCTCTTCCTATTAATACTCGGTGAACCATGTAAGGGCCTTGCCAGTTGGGTGAGAATTTACCCTTTGCTTCATCCCGATGTGGGAAGATCCATTTCAACACCAATTACCCTGGTGTGAATTGCCTTGACCTGACATTGTTATTGAAATCCCTTGCCATTCTTTTCTGGTAGAGTTGACTGTGACATACTACGTTTATTCTTTTTCCATCAATGAGAGCTAGTTGTTCATACCGGTTGCGTATCCATTATGCGTCGTTGAGATCGGATTCCTGTATGATTCTTAAGGAAGGGATTTCTACTTCATTAGCTTCTCATGCCATTATTTGTAATTGTCTACCATTTTCCTTAATATCTTCTTGATGTTCTTGTTAGTGGCTTCTACGACTCCATTCATTTGTGGCCTGTATGCTGTAGAGTTCCGATGCTTGATCTTGAATGTTTCACACATGGCTTTCATCAAGTCACTGTTGAGATTGGAGGTATTGTCGATAATGATTGACTCAGGTACTCCAAATCGACAAACGATGTGGTCCCGTACAAAATCTGCTAAGACCTTCTTAGTTACAACCTTATAGGATGCGGCTTCAACCCACTTTGTGAAGTAGTCTATAGCTACTAGAATGAACCTATGCCCGTTTGAAGCAGCGGGTTCAATTGGTCTGATGACATCCATACCCCAAGCAGCCATGGCGAACTTATTGCATTGAGTTCGTTGGGTGGCACTAGTATCATATCAGCATGTATCTGGCATTGGTGACATTTTTGAACATATTTGATGCAGTCTGTTTCCATAGTCATCCAGAAATATCCTGCTCTTAGTATCTTCTTGGCCAGAACGAAACCATTCATGTGGGGTCCGCAAGTTTCGGCATGTATTTCCTCGAGCAATCTAGACACCTCATTGGCATCGACACATCTTAGCAATCCCAAATCAGGAGTCCTTCTATACAGAATTCCTCCACTTTGGAAGAAATGGTTGGCCAATCTTCAAAGCGTGTGCTTCTGAGTGTGTGTAGCATGCTATGGATATTCTCCCTTTTCTAAGTATCCCATGGTGTCGTGGAACCACGAATTTTCATCAATTTCTTCCTCAACATGAGCACAATAAGCTAGCTGCTTATGAATTCCTATTGGGATGGGATCGATGAAATTCTTGTTTGGGTGTTGTATTATGGAAGACAAACTGGCTAATGCATCTGCAAACTCATTCTGAATTCTTGGAATATGTTTGACTCTATCTTTGTGAACCTCTTGATCAGCTCTTGTACACAATGCAAGTATGGCAATATTTTGGTGTTCTTCATAGCCCATTCTCCTAGAACCTGATGCACTAATAGATCCGAATCTCTGATTACCAGCAACTTCTAAACGTTCATATCAATGGCCAACCTAAGTCCCAGGATGCAGGCCTCATATTCCGCCATATTGTTGGTGCACGGAAACCTGAATTTTGCGGATACCTGATAGTGTTGACCGGTTTCTGACACTAAGACAACTCTGATACCCACTCCTTTGAAGTTTTCTACTCCGTCGAAGAACACCCTCCAACCATCGTATGCCTCGGTAATTTCTTCTCCTACAAACGATACCTCCTCATCGGGAAAATACGTTTTCAATGGTTCATATTCTCCGTCTACGAGATTTTCTGCCAAGTGATCCACCAATGCTTGCCCTTTGACTACCTTCTGGGTTACATAGATGATATCGAACTCACTCAGCAATATCTGCCACTTTGCTAGTTTGCCCGTAGGCATGGGTTTCTGAAAGATGTATTTTAGCTGATCCATCCTCGATATGAGATATGTAGTGTATGCATAGAAATAATGCCTCAACTTCTGGCTATCCATGTCAGAGCATAGCAGGTGTGTTCCAATAAAGAATACCAGGCTTCATAAGGCGTGAACTTCTTGCTCAGATAATATATCGCCTGCTCCTTCCTTCCAGTTTCATCATGTTGTCCTAGAACACAACCAAAGGCCCCATCCAACACAGACAAATAAAGCAGGAGGGGTCTTCTTGGTTCTGGTGGGACCAACACGGGCGGTTTGGATACATACTCTTTAATTTTGTCGAAGGCTTTCTGGCATTCTTTAGTCCAGCTTGTTGCAACATCTTTCCTCAGCATTTTGAAGATTGGCTCACATATCACTGTCGATTGTGCTATAAAACGGATGATATAATTGAGGCGCCCTAGAAAACTCATCACATCTTTTTTATTATTTGGCGGAGGCAAGTCCTGGATATCTTTGATTTTTGACGGGTCTAACTCGATACCTCGGCGAGTGACAACGAAAACTAATAATTTTCCAGCAGGGACTCCGAAGGCAAATTTTGCAGGGTTTAATTTCAAGTTGTACTTTCGAAGCCGATCAAAATATTTCTTCAAGTTTGCTATGTGATCCGAACTCCTTTTAGATTTGATGATAACATCATCCACGTACACCTCTATTTCCTTGTGTATCATGTCGTGGAAGATAGTCGTCATGGCTCTCATGTAGGTGGACCCAACATTCTTCAAACCAAACGACATCATTTTATAGAAATATATTCCCCATGGTGTGATAAAGGCGGTCTTTTCGGCATCCTCTTCATCAATCCAAATCTGGTGGTATCCTGCGAAGCAATCCACAAAGGATTGGATTTCATGCTTGGCGCAGTTGTCAATTAGTATGCGTATATTGGGAAGCAGTAAATCATCCTTAGGACTTTCTATGTTCGAATCTCGGTTATCGACACACACTCTAACCTTCCCATCTTTCTTTGGAACTGGCACAATGTTGGCTAACCAAGTCGGGTATTCGACCACTCGGAGAACCTTGTCTTTGATTTGCTTGGTGACCTCCTCTTTTATCTTCAAACTCATATCTGGCTTAAACTCTCTGAGCTTCTGCTTTACCGGTGGACATATGGGATTGGTGGGTAGCTTGTGAACTACTATAGATGTGCTCAAACCGGTCATATCGTCGTAGGACCATGCAAAGATGTCCTCATACTCCTTTAGGAACCTGATATACCCTTCTTTCTCTGACGATGATAGATGAATGCTTATACGAGTTTCCTTGACTATTTCAGAATTCCCTAAGTTAACGGCCTCAGTTTCTTTCATATTAGACTTCGGTTTGTTTTCAAAATTCTCTACTATTTTGACGATTTCCTCAGGTATTATATGATCTTCCAGATCTTCTGAATCATTGTCCTTATGTTGCGTTGTCTTATTACATGTCACAATTGTAGGCTCATCGGGATATGTAATAATTATGCTGAAAAGAATGTAGAAAGATAATAATAAATATGAAAAGCAACAATGCATTAAACCTTTAAATGTCAACAAATAAGACTCGATGGCTCGAGTAATTATTTCAAAACAAAATACTGAAAATGTCTTAAATGCTCAAAACTATTTAAAATAATTTATGTTAATTTGCCAGGCTACCCAGGATCTTGGCGAGCTCGGGACGGTGCAACGGTCCAGGTTTTGAGAACAACTCCCTCTTCCATTGTCTGAATGGTAAGGTCTTCTTCCCCATCCTCAACAATTGCACTGCAGTCCATGTCTTCTTCATCTAGAAACAGCTTCCTTATGCTGGCCAAAACCTCATCTTCCTCAGATCCCCATATTATGTCAGCCTGGTGGAATGTCTGGTGCAACGGTGGTACGGGCTGTTCCAATGGATAATATGGGGCACGCCATGGAGGTGTCCAATCCTGATATTTTTGCCATGTATATTCATATCCGAGTCCAAAGGTCGTGCTATGATACTGTAGTTGTACGGGTTTGGTGATCCCATGAAGCTTTTTGCCAAAACCTTTGCTTGGTTCATATCCCGTCCACGACAATATACTTTCTATCTTCTTGCTCCACCATCGATCCTTTTCAATTGCGTTCACCCGCTCAATGCAGTGATATGTTTCCCTACCCAAATTCCTCTTGTTTTCAATGATTGGAACGGTCTGGTTGGTGTATAGAGGGTTGCTTCCATCTCCATGAATGATCACCTCCTGATGATTCCATTCGAACTTCACAGTCTGGTGCAGAGTAGAAGCCACTGCCCCAGCTGCATGTATCCATGCTCATCCCAACAATAAGTTGTAAGTAGTAGATATATCTAGCACTTGGAACTCAACATCAAATCAAGTCAGACCCATTTGTAGATCAAGGTTGATTTCCCCAATAATGGCTCTCTGAGATCCGTTAAATGCCTTCACATTCATGCTTCCTATTCGTATATCGTGCAGGCCTTTACCCAATATCTTTAGAGTGGTTAGTGGGCATATGTTCAGACTCGAACCTCCATCTATCAAGACCCTGGTGATGAACTTATCCTCAAATTGCACTGTGATGTGCAACGCCCAGTTGTGACTCCGTCCTTCTGGTGGTAACTCATCTTCATGGAAAGTGATTTTGTGGCTCTCCAGCACCTGTCCGACCATGTTAGCCATCTCTCCACTAGTGATGCCGGCGAGTACATAAGCTTCACTTAACACCTTCATCAAAGCATTCTTGTGCATGTCTAAATTTTGCAATAGTGATAAGATAGATATCTGAGCAGGAGTCTTGTTCAGGTGGTCAACAACAGAGTACTCCCTTGCTTGTATCTTCCTCCAGAGATCGTCAATGCCAGTCTCAACAACATGCAGCTTAGGTGCAGCTTCCTTGCTTGTTCCTCCTAGATTCCCAGGTGTGTAAACTTTGCCAGTTTTAGTCATACCTTGCGCGACACCTATTTCTTCCATTTTGGCTTTTCCCTTCCTCCTTGCTTCCGCAACATAATCTCACGGGATGGCATCAGACTCGTAAGATGGTGTGGGTGATACCATTATAGTGAAGGATGTAGCTATCTCAACTTCAAATGGCACCTGGGTTTGTACCACAACTAGCATGAGGGTGACCAAAGATGTTTTAGGAGCGTCTCCCTCTCGAATGAGTCCAATGGACCCTTCCTGATTCCATTCCTCGTCAGTTTCTATTATGTTCACTCCCTCACCTCTATGATCCGGGAGAGGGTGCTTGCGAACATTTGGTGTAGCTTCCTTTGCTTGTATAACCTTAGTGTCGATCAGCGTCTGAATTTTGTCTTTCAACGTGCGGCACTCTTCAATGGTATGACCCTTCATGCCTGAATGATAAGCACATGTTTTGTTGGGGTTGATCCATTGGGAGGGATTTTCCAAAACAACAGCAGAAATAGGGGTGACATAACCAACGGCCTTCAGTCTCTCATACATTTGCACTATGGGTTCAGCAATTAGGGTATATTGTCTAGGTAGTCTGCGATCGAAATTAGGACGTGGCTTTGGGTAGTTTTGGCGGGTGGGTGGAGGTAAATGGTAATATACAGGTTGATTGTTGTAGGTATGGTTGGTGGTGGCAGGGTATTGTTATTTTACGAGTTCATAAGGAAAGGAGGGAGGGGTCCTAAGTTTTTTAGCCTAAAAGATCACCCCGTGCAATATAAATAATACTTCGCAACTCCCTTAAGGTGGGGGTTGCTCATATTATTCAGCGGGCACAGACTATCATCTCCTGCTACCCGATTACTATGTTAAAGTTGTTTACCTAAAGGCGCTCTAATTTAATTCAAGGTCGTACCCTATGCGTGCACTACCCTTTCCACACCTATGGCCCAGGAGGCTTTGGACCTATATTTGGGTGGTTCTAGACTCTTCTTAGGATGCTCAAAATGATAATACTAACGTAGATTCAAAAAAACATGTAGGACTACACATAAGTACAATTAAAGGCTCAAGTTAACCTCCCCACATAAACAACCAGTACACGCAGGCAGTTAGGCAGTAGACGATTTCAGACGCATTAGAGTCATTAAGCCCTATAGGCATAGTTTCTATGTGATTATGATCTTCAGCGTTATATAAGCAACATTGCAGCTTTAAACTAACGAATTTGCATATTAAAGGTATTACAAACCTATAGGCATGACATCTATATGGTTTATGTAACAAGACAATGAAACGATCTCAAAATTCCGAATTATCAGTGTTGATTTTATAGACATGTGTCTCGAGAAGGTGGCAATATCCTATAGACAGGATTTCTAATAGTTGATAACTATTCTTGATTTTATAACACTTTACTATTATATGCATGTCATCTAGGCGGGGCTGTGTAATGAAGACAACAGAAGTAGTTGATTAAAAGATTAGGGTCCTATAGTCATGATATCTAGATGGGCAGTACACTAAAAATAATAGAAGCAATAGACCGATTAATTATTTGAAGTCCTATAGGCATGGTTTCTAGGTTGACAAAGCAAAACATGCGTTATTATATCCGATAGGCATGATGTCTAAGTGTGCACAATAGTAGACCTGGAAACAAGTATAGCAAATACTCAAACATGCTTTAAACAATTGAGTGAAGTGTGTGCGATTTCCTATAAGCATGCTTTCTATGAGTGTGTAAAATAGAGCATATCAAACAAAAATAGCAAACAAAGCATGTAGACCCTATATGCATGTTTTCTACCCTTTCATGCAAGTATTAGAATACCCCGACCCTCTTTTTTATTAATTCCCAATCATTCATTATATAAATTATTACAGCCCAAATGGAATAAATACATGCCTAATCATAAATGTAAAACAACCCAGCGATGCATCTAGGCCTTCAAATGGCTTTTAAAATTCAGGCAGGCCCATATCCCAAGCACAAATAGTGTGTTCAAAACCGCAGTACCAAGAACCAGATTCAGCAGTCTAGGCCCAACAACAAGACAATTCTCTTGCCCATCCATTACCAGTTATAGATAATTAAAGCGCGAATGGCAACTCATACAAACCCCAAATCATTTAAGATAACTCAAATTCTAAGGTGGAGCATATGCTCATTTGAACCCTAATACCACAACTAACAAAAGAAAGAATTATAAACGTCCCAGGGATATGGCATAATTTCATTCCCAACGGGGGATCTTTTTTTTTTTTCTTTTTTGTTTCGCATTTCTCATCAAACAAATAGGGGATTTTTTTATTACTTCAACTAGTACCGATTGATGGGAGAGAGACTGGTGAATCCTACCCAGTATCGGAATTGGGTAGGATACACACTTGAACATCACATAAGCACACATAATATGTAGAGAGTATGCAGAATACATAGATTGGACATATACATGTGTTTTCAGATTGGCAAATAAGTTCCAGGTAACAAGTTTCTTTGGATACACATGATTTGATTGCAGAAATCTAGCATACAAGAATCTACAAAACAAAGGAGCTAAGCATAAAAGTACAAAGAAAACAGGGTCATGAATTAGTTTCCAGAAGGTTAACAAGTAGCAATGACATGCTCGAGAGACAAAGACCGACATTGAACTTCATAAGAAAATCTTAACATAAGCATGTGGGGGCAAAGCATAACTAAGATTTGTATGTAAATTTGTGACAAGCAGAAAGTATTTATAAGAAAACCTATTAAGAAATTAAATGTCAACAATATTGAAAAACCTGCACAACAGCTAATTAGCAGGAAAAGCATAACTAAGATTTGTAAGTCAATTTGTGACAAGCAGAAAGTATTTATAAGAAAACCTATTAAGAAATTAAAGGTCAACAATATTGAAAAACCTGCACAACAGCTAATTAGCAGGCATGTATCTAATTCTGGGAATGCAAGTCTATGACAAGTTCCATTATACATACCAAGGATAACACTAGGCATGAAACTGAGAAAACTAGCACTAGCAAGCATGGCCTATAGAACAGAGTTGTGGCAACCAAAATGGTAGTAAACATGCAACTATAGTACAGTGTCAAGGTTCGCAAGCAGTATAGAAATGTGCATTCTGAAAGGTTCAGGATTCACAGAGGCATGATCATTTTAAGAAAGTGAGCAGGTAGAATATTGTATATATGAGTGACTTAGTATGAAGAGGGAAGAATAATTTGGAATAATTTCTGAGCAAATATGAATTACTATTAAGTTTTAACACAAGAATCCAAAATAGAGTATGAAGATACACTCACATCAAGGATTAATCAGGTTTAACAATCGAATCAGGCAAACATACAAAGAGCAGGAATAACGTTAAGTAACTACTCATGATTCTAAGATTAGAACCTAAATAGAATTGGGGCATTAAAACTGTAGAAAGACATTAAGGCGAACATGACTGAAAACAAAAGTAGCACAGTAGAAGGATCACAAAAGTTCAAGTAACATTTAAGAGGGCCAGAACTTTACTGCACCTAGAAAAGAACAAGTTACCCATCTAGAAGCTTTGGACTTAGGTAATATCAGAACACACATAATTATAGAAGAAACATCATCGAGATTGACAATCAGTAGGGCATGTGATAATCATACAATATTAGAAATTCATAACTAGCAGTGAAACTGAGTCAAACAATAGGGGCATACACAATTCACATAGGTACCATCATACAAGAGGGAAGTAAGTTGAATTGTAAAGGTAGAGAACACTAACCAGTTGCAAAGTTAAACGAGCAAACGAATGAGGAACTTAGAATATCAGTAGTGATTTAGTAGCAGCAATTAAAGGAAGACAGTGGAACCCCAAATCCCCAGTGCTTCAGAGTTCACAAGAGCCTCGAGAAGAGCTCCTAGCAGTGCTTGCACCAGAGGAGGTCGTTTAATGGTATTGTGGCCTTGACTTTCCGTCGACTAAGAATTTAACAGTTTCAGAAAATATTCGAGTGTAACAGAGAAAGTGAATGTGTGAAGGGGGAGAACAGTGAGAGTAATAGCAGTAATGAGGTCCGTCCAAAGGGAAAATTGGGGAGGGGTTATATAGTGGTAGAAATTGAACAAACAAACATGGAAAATAATCAATCAAGCACAAATAAGGAAAGAAAATATCGCATGCAATCAATAATAGAACCAGTAAAAGAAGAATCGAAATACAAACCCTAGTTGGAATCGAACTCAGGGCAAATCATTCAGAAGCCCTAATCATGGTGGAATAAACGGAGATATACCATATACAAGAGAGATATTTCTTTTCTCAAGTGTATAGAGCCACAATCACACCCAGAACCATAAAATCAAAGCCAGATTTGTGAGAATCGAACTTGCTATATGTGCAATGGTAACGAAAGTTACCATAAATGAGTGGTAGTAGCAGGAAAGGTAAGTATAACCCGCGTATGAACACGTATAAGGAAAGAATAAGAAAGGATACACATGGTTATCTAGGGTTTAGCGTGAGAGTAGAGAGATGAGAGAATACAGAGGTGGTTGGGTAGGGGAAAATGGTCTCTAGGGTTTGGGGTGAAGGATATAAGGAGAGTAAGGGTTTTATTTTGGGCAGTTAATCATTTGTGATCAACGGCCATGATTAAAAGAAGGTGGGGTGGGTCTAAAAATGGGTCCAGACCGGTTTAGATATCCAGGTTGTTTGGTTTGGTCTTCTGAAGGGTGAAATGAATGGGCTAGGTGCCTTGGGCTTATTTTGGTCCGAAATTTAGCCTTGTATTGGGCTGAATCTTAAATACACAAAATTCATAAAAAATAAATTATAAAAAATGACTAATAAATAAATAAAAATATTATTTATGCAGTAAAATATTTGAAAATAACAGCTTAACATTATAAAGATATGAGAAATACTATTTTAGTATGAATAATATAATAAATACATTTATCTATAGAATATAGGCTATTATTACAAAATAGCTTTCGACCACAAATATAATTATATAAAGTAAGGTAAAACATCATGGGACATATATGTGGATGCAAATAATAAATTTGGACGATTAATTCATCACAAAATAATTTAAAGGGGGTAACTAATCATATTCAGGTAATTAAAATACAAGAAAAATCAATTTTAAAGCTTTAAAAATTATTTAAAACAAATATAGAAAAAACATTTATATAACTTTTGTAAAATAAGTAATGATGCAAAATGATATTTTAAAAGTATATATACTATTTTAAAAATATGAGGGCAAAATTAGGTATCAACACCCGATCCATAAATAAATCAATAACATCAACAATCTAATACTCAATTTACGAGAATTTTTACAATCAAAGGGTATGAGTACACAACAATGAATGAATCATGTAAAAATCAAAGAACGCAACAAATATTACAAAGCAACAGGACAAGTGAAGCACATGACAACTAAGGTGTGCAATTACGACAATTAAGGCAAGTAGCATATAAGCACAGAGTCATTGAAGGAACTCAATAATTAAAAAGGTAATAAGACAATAGGGAAGGCGATAACTGCAACTAAAGCATGTAAGGGAAAATAACAAGTCAGGGGTACAATAAGTGCTAACAACGTCAAATAAAGCATGTAAGGGTAGATTAATGTCACGACCCCAAATCCACTAGTCGTGATGGCACCTAACCCAACCCGCTAGGTAAGCCAACTAGTAACTATCCAATTTTAATGATATTAACAAGACAAATAAACGATAGTAATTTACTGAATTTTATACATTTCCCAAGGACTGATAGTACAAATCATGAGCTTCTAAGAATAGAATTTACAAAGCTGAAATGAAATAAATATATCATCTGTTTGAAAAGTACATAAATAGAGTTTTATAGTTCTAAAGTTACCACGAACAAGGGGCAGCTACAACCGGGACGCAGGTACATCTTCAATCCAGCTCTCATCGAACACAGCAACATCAACGACTAAAGAGTACAACCGACTCCATGTACTCAGTAAGTAACAAACCTAACCTTAGGTTGAAAGTAGTGACGAGCTAACACAAGGTCGGGTCCAATACCAATATACCACAACAGTTCATAGCCGCATAATACAAGTAATAAGAGATGTATCTCAGAAGTAAAATGCTCAGCTCGTTCACAGTTCTAGAAAATAATCATGCTTTTCAAGTATCTTAGTGAAAACCCAAATCTTTTACCGAAAATGCCAAAAAATACGAGTAAGTTTGAAAACTGTAATTTTTTCAAATATCCTTTCTACAATAAATAAGATGTTTCATTTTCTTTTCAGATAGCAAGTGTGAAATACCTCTTTATGCCCACATATCAATGTATGTAAAAAGTCATGAATGACGTGATACCGTACAGCATGAGGAAAAATGCATCTCTATGCCAGTATGTCATGTGTGCATGCCAATGTCATGTATCTCAGAGATGAATCACTCTCAGAGCACTCAATCTCACTGTCTGGCATCCTCTATCACTATGCTTAATGCTCAGCACACTCAATCCCTCAGCGCTGTACAATATCCGATGCGGCGTGCAGCCCGATCCATATATTTATAGTCGACTGCGCTCACTGGGGGTGTGCAGACTCCGGAGGGGTTCTTACAGCCCAAGCGCTATAATCCGCACGGACAACTCACATGCTGCACGAACAACTCACGTGCCATAATATCAATATCTGGATCCACACGGATAACTCACGTGCTGCACGGATAACTCACGTGCTATAGTATCAGTATCTGGATACGCACAGACAACTCACGTGCTGCATGGACAACTCACGTACTATAGTATCAATATCCTCACAACAGGCCCCCGGCCTCACTCAGTCATCAATCTCTCCAGTCTCACTCACGAGCTCACAATGTCATGAAACTAGTCCGACAACAATGATATGATATATCAATAAATAACAACTGAGACTGAGATATGATATGAATGCATGAATATGACTGAGTACGAAATATCAATAAAATCAGTGAAATGACAGCAAGAAACGACCATTATGGGTCCTAGCAATTTCGTCATAAAGCCTATCATGATATCAAGCATGATTGACAGCTCAATACTTTATCACATGGTGAAAACACGGACATCAACAAAGTAGGACCACTATACAGTGCCATAGAAGCAACAGAGTCCCAATTCACATGGTACACGCCCTTCCGCTCGTCACCTAACATGTGCGTCACCTCAATACTGATCACATAACACGTATTACAGGGAATCATACCCTCAGCACTAAGTTTAGAAGAGTTACTTACCTCGAACAAGCCAATATCAAATGTTGAGCAAGCCAAGCGATGCTCCAAAGATGCCATCACGCATGTTCCGACCTCTGAACGGCTCGAAACTAACCAAAAACAACTCAAGTACATCAAATAAAGCCCAAGGAAACAATTCCAAATGACAAAGGTCGAATCTTTAATCAAAAGCCAAAGATTGGCCAAAACGTCCAACCCGGGCTCGTACCTCGAAACCCAACAAAACTCATAAAATCGGACAACCCATTCAATTATGAGTTCAACCATACTAGTTTTACTCAAATCCGACTTCGGATCGATATTGAAAACTCAAAATTCACATTATGAAACTTTAGGCCAAAACCCCCAATTTCCTCTTTGAAAATCACAATCCAATTACCAAAAATGAAGATAGATTCATGAAATATAACCAAACCCGAATAGAGAATACTTACCCCAATTCATATGGTAAAAATTGCTTCAAGAATCGCCACAATCCGAGCTCTATAGCTCCTAAAATATAAAAATGGTTGAAACCCTCGAAATAGAGTACTTTATACTTCTGCCCAGACATCCTCTTACGCGAACGCGGTAGAAACCTCGCGTTCGTGAAGCACAAACCCACACTGCCTCACTTTGCACTACGTGTTCGCGGCTAAACCCTCGCGAATGCAATGAAACACATTACCAGACTTCCTCGATCGCGGAAACCTCACTGCAAACACGATGAAGAATCCATATAGACTAACCAACCCCCGCCTAACACTACGCGAATGCATAGCCATGGACGCGGACGCGAAGACTACAATCTTCAATCCAGTGCGAACGTGACCTCAGAAGCGCGAACACGAAGAACAAATAGCTCTACTGACCAAACACCTTTCACGATCATGGCCAAGCCTTCGCGATCACGAAGAACGTCAGAAGCAATAGGTAACAATAGAGAAAACCAGCAATGCAAAAACCATTTGAAATGATCTGAACTACGCTGAAACTCACCCGAGCCCCTCAGGACCCTGTCCAAATGTACCAACAAGTCCTATAACATAATACGGGCCTACTCGAGGCCTCAAATCACACATAACAACATCACGCACCTCAAATCAAAATCAATGAACTTTGAAACTTCAAACTTCCACAACCGATGCCGAAACATATCAAATCACATCCGATTGACCTCAAATTTTACACACAAGTCACATTTGACATTACAGACCTGCTCCAACTTCTGAAATCGGAATCCAACCCTGATATTAAAAATTCCACTCCCAAACAAACTTTCCAAAATCTAAACTTTCGCCATTTCAGGACAAATTCAACCACGGACCTCCAAATCACAATCCGAATGCGCTCCTAAGTCCAAAATTACCCAACGGAGCTAACGGAACCATCAAAATTCTAATCCTAGGTCAATTTCTAAAAAAGTCAAACTTGGTCAACTCTTTCAAATTTAAAGCTCCCTAGTTGAGAATCATTCTTCCAAATGAGTCCCGAATAACCAGAAAACTAAAATCGACGATTCACATAAGTCATAATACATCATACGAAGCTACTCATGCCCGTAAACTACTGAGCGAAATGCAAATGCTCAAAACGATCGGTTGGGTCATTACATTTCCCCCCACTTAAACATACGTTCATCCCCGAATGTGCCAAGAGTTGTTCCCAAAACCATCAAGCCACCGTGTAACCTTACCATACACATACCCGGGGGTGATATCACGTCATCCTATCCCATATAGGTCTGATAACACAACATAATCGAGATTTCCTTAATTCAACCTAGCCCATAAGCCTTAGAATCCAATTTCCAACATCCAAAATTTCTATAAGATCAGAATCTCGCATCTACATACTGTATAAATATGAACAAGTTGTATCAAGTCATATCCATAACCCAAGATTTAATTACATGATATACCGCATAAGTCTAATACTCATAGAAATAATTTCTAATCATAACAGTTGTCCAAAACAATCCAAATTCCGGTAATAAACCTCATGTCAAACCAAACCTTGTCCTAAAACCTCTGTACACTGCCGATGATAAAAGAAATACGCAAAACTCATAACCATTCATCAGATCAACCAATCATGAAACTCCCTCTCATTCAACAAGAACTATGGCAAATTTCTAAACTGACTTTCGATATTATCCTTCCAACCATGCTATAATCAATTCTGATAGTGTCCATTCTAGGTTCAATGACCTCATCTCATCTAACATGACCACTCTAGTGACATGACACATCAATACAATCTAAATCCATAACCCATGCAATACGTGCATCAATAAGCAACAATCTAAATGTACTCAATCACGAAAATAACTCAAACAAGAGAATCATCCCGCAATCTCAACGGGTACCACCATAACACAATGCTAAGAACTGATCACACACCGTCGAACCAAAACATATGAATCTAACACAAGGGATCATATCTTAATATAACTATGCTGTAATGCGTGAACCCATCCAAACACTGATTCATATGAAATACCTCAGCAATCATGCTCAAAATCAATAACCACGCGCAATCCGACATCAAGTACTCAAAGTGCATTACCATAACCACAGAGAAGTAGATGACACAATGCCACACAAAACCCGAAAGAACATAACCTATACGCCATCAACCATGCAATACCCAATTACTCATCTCGCTCAAATTCCGCTATAAAGCCCAAATAGAACCGCACCAGGTGTGCTTATAACCAACGAATCACAACTCCTCGTAGCATAGTAGAGTAACTCACAGATCATTTCATAACACGAATAAACTCAACAACAACCGAATGGAATATCCCTCAACAATAGAAGTATGGAGCCAATCAATCCGGTTCGGTGTAGAATACACATCCTAATTGAGTCTACCAATGGATCCCAAATCAACTCCAGGCACCCACGAATAGATAAATAATCCTCTGAAAGCCCACAATGACTGAATCATAACACATACTATCACCTGGCTAGCTTCGGCCATGACTTCACAGTCCACAACCATGAAACAATCTGCTCTTGAGAACTCCCAGCCTCCAAATCCATAGAGCACGCGAATCACCATATCTTATCCCAACTCCACCGCCAGAATATCTAACACATCTCTCACACATGATCATCCCACGAGGAATACTTCTAAAATTCTTCCGTGCCACATAGCAAAATTTTAATATCAGCAGTCGATCAATCAGGAGAGTGCCGCAGTACCAGTGAAGTATCCATAAATCAAAACACATTGCCTTTTATGAAATGTATACTCTCATCAAGACATACCAAATAGTAATATCATTTACCTAGTCATCTGAAACCATCCATGCTGCCTAAGAATTTTATGACCTTCCCTTCCAAAATAGAACTGTGATCCCGCTCACGTAAATCTCAATCCCACACAACACACCGCATATACCATGCCATCCTAAGAAAAGTACGATAACTTCATAGTCCACTCCGAGTCACAAGCAGAATACAAACCGGTTCAGTCAGAAACCTTCCATTTGATCTCACCCAGGAGAAAATCACTATACACCACATGCTCCCCACGCTAGTAGGAAATATACCCCTCGCACCTTGGTAAAACTGATTGAGAATTCTTCGAACCCATTTGCACATAACCAAGCTATCAGAACCGAATCTTTCTAACTCAACCCAGTCACGCAGGTTGCCAAAACCCAAGAGCATTACCATGAAACACCTGTAGAGACTAGCCACGTCGTAAGTACCCAAAGAACCGATTATATCTATTACTATGTTGATCCAACCTACTACCAAGTTGTCCTAACTCTCCGAGTTCTTTCTGAATAATTACCTTCAAATAGATATTTCTCCTCGCCATAATACCACGATCCTCAACCAAAACTCACCACACAAGGGACCCTAGTATAAAAACACAACGCCCTAAGGCCCATAAGCCGCTGACTTCCCTCTTAAGCACCCCCAAAGCTCCACAACCGAGACACCCACTCTAAAGAGACCTTATGTGAACCTAAAATTATTTCCTTCACATTCTTGATACTAAAATGCATAATCCACAATGATATAAAAATGCCACAAGTCTCGACACCGTCCAATGCAAATATCAGATCCTAGCCATATACCAATATGAAATTCTCAATTGCTACATATAATTCTTGAATCCATTAGAACCATTCTCGAGAGTCATCCACTCTGCTCAAATCTCAATTAAACCGACCAAACGGACCGAATGACCTGTGCCCCATTAGCACACCAACACCTAAGAGAGTAACCCACACTCCTAAGCAACTGAGTAGATTCCTACTCCATGTACACTACACCCTTAACGAATAACCACTCAATTATTTTATGATTCCCATATACCCATAGAGTGTAATACAACCTGTATCCCGAATTTCCTTTACCTGAGTTATCCTCGATCTCGACCTCTGCAAGTCATAACTGATTCAGCAGTATACCCCAAACCGAAACCAATACAATACATAACCGTGCAATCAACTCGTCGATAGAAGACTCCCCCACTTGGCTCAAAGCCAACAAAACAGTTGATAATATCACGATACCCATACTCTATTACTGCTAAAATCCCGCACTAAAATTCAACTAAATCCTTCGTAAGCTCATGTAACACAAACCGTATAATACCTCAAATCGTCTGCAAATCTCGTATTCTTCCTCGTGATAGTCAGGTCAACTGTTACAACCGATCCAAACTCCAATCACACAAATATACCCCACTAGTAGAAAATAAAGCCTCCACACAACATTATAAAAATCACACATCCATAGATTACCTCGCAGGTTATACCCCCATCTCTTTATACCTTTTCACAGCCACAACTACTAAGCAATCACTTAATCTCCATGAGTCTAATCTCGACAATAAGACATGAGAACCAATTTCGTTCCAGCATTAAGCAACAGAAAGGATCCTTCAATGCACTCATACTTGAGACTGTACGTCACAACAAAACAAAAATCAAGCACCCAATGGCCCCTCCTTTACATTTCAAGGAAACACTTCTCGTCGCGTTCAAATCATCTTAACACATCCCGCAGTCACATCATACTCATCACAAAGACATTCTACCGCTCATTGAGCCACAAATTCCACTCATAGGAACACTACCAGACGTATAAGTCCAAATGCACGTGCTCACACAATCAAAATCTCTGTTCTCAAGCTACAGTCAAAACCTGGCCTCCAGTCCTCCAGACCGGCCCATCATCAGCACACAGAAATCACATCTCGTACCCCGTTCATGGAATCATAATCCGGTGATACACATCTTACCGAGCGCTCATGTGCGCATGCGAATGCGTGGAAGGAATTCAAAGAGTTATGTCTCAAGCTGAATCAATTCAGCACAATAAGGAAAGAAAGATGGGAAGTATATATCCTAAATGCCTTGTAGACTCTCGAAGATAGGTATGTACGTCATCATACCGATCTGCAAGACTCTACTAGACACTTGCTCATAACTTGTAGAACCTATGAACCTAGATCTCTGATACCAACTTGTCACGACCCCAAATCCACTAGTCGTGATGGCACCTAACCCAACCCGCTAGGTAAGCCAACTAGTAACTATCCAATTTCAATGATATTAACTAGACAAATAAATGATAGTAATTTACTAAAGTTTATACATTTTTCAAGGACTAGTACTACAAATCATGAGCTTCTAAGAATAGAATTTACAAAGCTGAAATGAAATATATACATCGTCTGTTTGAAAAGTACATAAACAGAGTTTTATAGATCTAAAGCTATCACGAACAAGGGGCAGCTATAATCGAGACACAGGTACATCTTCAATCCAGCTCCCATCGAACACAGCAACATCAATGACCAATATTTGCACGCAAGGTGCAGAAGTGTAGTATGAGTACAACCGACCCCATGTACTCAGTAAGTAACAAACCTAACCTTAGGTTGAAAGTAGTGACGAGCTAACACAAGGTCGGGTCCAATACCAATATCCCACAACAGTTCATAGCAGCATAATACAAGTAATAAGGGATGTATCTCAGAAGTAAAATGCTCAGCTCGTTCACAGTTCAAGAAAATAGTCATGTTTTTCAAGTATCTTAGTGAAAACCCAAATCTTTTACCCAAAATGCTAAAAAATACGAGTAAGTTTGAAAACTATAATTTTTCCAAATATCCTTTCCACAATAAATAAGATGTTTTATTTTTTTTCCAGATAGCAAGTGTGAAATACCTCTCTATGCCTACATATCAATGTGTGTAAAAAGTCATGAATGACGTGATACCGTACAATATGAGGAAAAATGCATCTCTATGCCTATATGTCATGTGTGCATGCCAATGCCATGTATCTCAAAGATGAATCGTGCACTCACACTCTCAGAGTACTCAATCTTACTGTCTCGCATCCACTATCACTATGCTCAATGCTCAGCACACTCAATCCCTCAGCGTTGTACAATATCCGATGCGGCGTGCAGCCCGATCCACATATTTATAGTGGACTGCGTTCACTGGGGGTGTGCAGACTCCGGAGGGGCTCCTACAGCCCAAGCGCTATAATCCGCACGGACATCTCACGTGCTGCACGGACAACTCACATGCTGTACGGACAACTCACGTGCTATAGTATTTGTATTTGGATCCGCGCGAACAACTCACGTGCTATAGCATCAATATCCTCACAATAGGCCCCCGACCTCACTCAGTCATCAATCTCTCCAGTCTCACTCACGGGCTCACAATGTCATAAAACTAGCCTGACAACAATGATATGATGTATCAATAAATAACAATTGAGACTGAGATATGTTATGAATGCATGACTATGACTGAGCACAAAATATCAATGAAATCAGTGAAATGACAGCAAGAAACGACCATTATGGGTCCTAGCAATATCATCATAAAGCCTATCATGATATTTAGCATGATTGACATCTCAATACTTTATCACATGGTGAAAACACGGACATCAACAAAGTAGGACCACTATACAGTGCCATAGAAGCAACAAAGTCCCAATTCACATGGTGCACGCCCACACGCCTGTCACCTAGCATGTGCGTCACCTCAATATCGATCACATAACACGTATTACGGGGTTTCATACTCTCAGCACTAAGTTTAGAAGAGTTACTTACCTCGAACAAGCCAATACAAAATGCTGAGCAAGCCAAGTGTTGCACCAAAGATGCCATCACGCGCGTTCCGACCTCCGAACGGCTTGAAACTAACCAAAAACAACTCAAGTACATCAAATAAAGCCCACAAAAACAATTCCAAAAGACAAAGGTCGAATCTTTAATCAAAAGCCCAAAATTGGCCAAAACGTCCAACCCGGGCCCGCACCTCGGAATCCGACAAAACTCATAAAATCCGATAACTCATTCAATTACGAGTCCAACCATACTACTAGTTTCACTTAAATCCGATTTCGAATCGATATTCAAAACTCAAAATTCACATTATGAAACTTTAGGCCAAAACCCCCAATTTCCTCTTTGAAAATCACAATCCAATTACCAAAAACGAAGATAGATTCATGAAATATAACCAAACCCGAGTAGAGAACACTTACCCCAATTCATATGGTGAAAATTGCTTCAAGAATCACCTCAATCCGAGCTCCATAGCTCCCAAAATGCAAAAATGGCTGAAACCCTCGAAATAAAGTACTTTATACTTCTGCCCAGGCATCCTCTTATGCGAACGCGGTAGAAGCCTCGCGTTCGCGAAGCACAAACCCACAATGCCTCACTTTGCACTACGCGTTCATAGCTAAACCCTCACGAACGCGATAAAACACACTACCAGACTTCTGCGATCGCGGACAACTCAGTGCGAACGCGATGAAAATCCATATAGACTGACCAACCCCCGCTCAACACTACGCGATCGCATTGCCATGGACGTGGACGCGAAGACTACAATCTTCAATCCAGTGCGAACGCGACCTCAGAAGCGCGAACGCGAAGAACAAATAGCTCCACTGACCAAACACCTTTTGCGATCGGGGCTAAGACTTAGCAATCGTGAAGATCGTCAGAAGCAACATGTAACAGTAGAAAAAACCAGCAATGCAAAAACCATTTGAAATGATCCGAACTACGTCCGAAACTCACTCGAGCCCCTCGGGACCCCGTCCAAATATACCAACAAGTCCCATAACATAATACGGACCGACTCGAGGTCTCAAATCATACATAACAACATCAAAATGATGAATTGTACCTCAAATCAAAATCTATGAATTTTGAAACTTCAAACTTCCACAACCGATGCCGAAACCTATCAAATCACGTTTGATTGACCTCAAATTTTGCACACAAGTCACATTTGACATTACGGACCTGATCCAACTTCCGAAATTGGAATCCGACCCTGATATAAAAAAGTTCACTCCCGGACAAACTTTTCAAAATCTCAACTTTCGCCATTTCGAGTCAAATTCAACCCACAGACCTCCAAATTACAATCCGGATGCGCTCCTAAGTCCAAAATTATCCAACGGAGCTAACGGAACCATCAAAATTCCAATCCGAGGTCAATTGCTAAAAAAGTCAAACTTGGTTAACTCTTTCAAATTTAAAGATCCCTAGTAAAAAATCATTCTTCCAAATCAGTCCCGAATAACCTGAAAACCAAAATTGACAATTCACATAAGTCATAATACATCATACAGAGCTACTCATGCCCGTAAATTATCGAGCGAAGTGCAAATGCTCAAAACGACCGGTTGGGTTATTACAATTAACAATGAGAGACATAACACGTCATGCCAATTCAATTAAAGGCATGAAAAGAGTTTAGATAACCTAAACCGGTCAAATACCATATATAGCCCGTGTACCCACTCGTCACCTTGCGTACACGGCTTTTACATAGCACAAATAGCACAATCAACTCGAATCCTAAGGGGTAGTTTTCTCTCACACAAAGTTAGACAAGATACTTTCCTCAAAAAAGCTAAACCGATACTCTAAAATGACCTTCTCGTGTGAAACAACCTCCAAACGGCTCAAATTTATCCAAAAATAACTTCAAATCATAAATAAAACTCATAGGAAATAATTCCGGGTAATAAAGCTTCGAATTTTTAATAAAACTAAAAAGTCAACCCAAAAGTCAACCCCCGGGCCCGCACCTCGGAACCCGACAAAATTCACACAATTCAAACACCCATTCGATAAAGAGTTCAACCATACAAGAATTACTAAATTCCGATATTGAATCACCCTTCAAATCCTCATTTTACATTTTGAAAATTTTTATATAGTTTTCCCAAATTTCCAACTTAATTCACTAATTAAATGATGAAAATAATAATAGATTCATGAAATATAATAAGATTCGGGTAAAGAACACTTACCCCAATGAATTGCTTGAAAAACCCACGAAACATCTCCCAAAACCGAGGTCAACAACTCCAAAAATGATAAAAATTTCTAACCCTCAAAATAGAGTTCTTATATTTTCTGCCCAGTGATTAATACATCGCGATCGCGGAGCATTCCTCGCGATTGCGTAGAAGAAAATTGAAGGCTGCCAAAACGTGCTTCGCGAACGCGACATCAAGCTCACGAACGCGGTGACCAAATCTTCAGACCCTACACGAACGTGTCTGTGTACTCGCGAACGCGAAGAGAAGAGTTGCCTGATGCTCTTTTCTGCCTTACCTCTACGCGATCGCGGACCACTGAATGCGAACGCGAAGGCAAGGGCCTTCCAACCTTTGCGAACGCGAAGGGCAATTAATTCTTGCCTCCTAATTACACTATGCGAAAGCGATTGCTTCATCGCGAATGCAATGAAGGACACTAGATACCAACAATCAGCAGTCCAAAAATAGAAGGAAATGGCCCGTAGCCCATCCGAAACACACCCGAAGCTCCCGGGACCCCGTCGAAATATGCCAACAAGTTTCATAACACGACGCGGACCTGCTCGAGACCTCAAATCACATCAAACAACGTCAAAACTATGAATCGCACCTCGAATCAAACTTATTAATTTCTAAATCTTCCAACTTCCAAAACTCGTGCAGAAACATATCAAATCAACGCGGAATGACATCAAATTTTGCATGCAAGTCTCAAATGTCACAACGGAGCTATACCAACTCTCGAAATCGAAATCCGAACATGATATCAATAAAATCAACTCTCGGTCAAACTTCTCAACCTTCCAACCCTTCAATCTTCCAAGTTTTGCCAAAATATGCCGAAACCTTTTAGAAATATCCAAATGTGAATCCGGGCATACGCCCAAGTCTAAAATAACCATCCAGGCCTAACGGAACCATCAAAACTCCAATCCGGGGTCAAATACTCAAAAGTCAAATTTGGTCAACTCTTCCAGCTTAATGCTTCTTAGTTGAGAATCATTCTTCTAAATCAATCCCGAATAACTTGAAAACCAAAACCGACGATTCAAACAAGTCATAATACATCATACGATGCTGCTCAAGACTTCAAATAGCTGAATGGAATGCAAATACTCAAAACGACCGGTTGGGTCGTTACAATGCATAAGGTATATATTTGAAAATTATACATCCCATGTATGTTGTATATGCATTTCTTATAATTAATACCATTATACTTTGTATATATTTATGCACAGTGATAAAAATTTATCAAAAGACCACTAGGATCAATTCGTCCACTTTCACCTCTAATAAGAGGAGAGAGAGATTTGAATGCTAAATGAAATTTGGATAAGAGGAGAAAGAGTGAAAAAATAAATAAGAATAAGAACCAATCCCATGATTTGTGTATTATGTTTACTCATTAATTATGTACTTAATTTGTAAAAAGAATTGCTATTTATGAAATAAACAAAGAGTGATGCCAGTTTTTTAGATAATTCTAAAGAAATGCTCAACCGTATAAAAGTCTCTTAATAATATGGTTTACGATTTGAATCCCATAGAAATCTCACTTTTTGTGGATGAGCCCCTTCAGCAGCATTGATGACAAAAAATGTTGCGAGTCCATAATGCAGAGGCCCAATATTTTCTGGCGTTAACATAAATGGGCTTCTTCATTTTCAGCTTTAATGGAAAAATGACACTGTATAGCCGGTGTAAAAATAATAGTCCAAAAATTATATAAAATTTGTATATTTTTTGTATATATATACATTCTGTATGTTATATACAAAAATTATACAAATTTTATACACTTTTTCGGCTACCAAATATAAATAGTTTCTGGCGTGGGTTAAAAGTGATAATACTCCAGCTTTTATTGGTATTGGGCCGCAGACCATTAGCCCATCTGTATAATTATTGCTCTATTTTGGAAGGAATATTATCTCTATGCTACATTATAAACTTATTTATCCCTTCTAGAGGGGATATCACTTAATTATGTTAGCGCATACAATTCTTTACTATTTTTCTTCTCTATATAGATATCTCTCTCTCAGTTCCTCTTCGATTCGACTTTTGCAGATGTACCTGCTTGGAGCTTTGAAGAATGGTGAAGAAAAATGAGTAAGCTGGTTCAAAGCCATAGAACGCATATGTGAAGCACCAACACAAATGTTTTACTAGAAGCTCTTTATGATGAATAAACAAGACATTGCATGAGTGGTGCTTGGAATGAGCTTAGATTTAGTGGTGTGCCCGAAATGAAGCACACTAAGATTATCACATTCGAATTTCAGTTCAAATCAGATGAATTATATTACGTGTTTGAGTTACATAACAACGTATTGTATTTTGTTTTTGGTGAATCATAATGAAACTAAAATTTAAAATTGATATTTTGACTTAACCGAATAATTAAAAATAAAATAAAATTTTAAATCAAAAACTAAATTAGACCATGAAGGCATGAGCTTAAACTCTATTGATAGCCACTAAAAAGTTTCAAAGCTTTAAATTCGAAAATTAGATTTTTAAAAATTGTTATTTGTTAGGTAAGTTCTACAAAGTAGTGGTTAGACCGACTATATTGTATGAGACAGAGTGTTGGTCAGTCAATAACTCTCATGTCCAGAAGATGAAAATAGCTGAAATTATAAGGATGTTGAGATGGATATGTGAGCATGACAGATTAGATAAGATTAGAAATGTCGTTATTCGGGATAAGGTGGGTGTGACCCTCGTGAAGGATAAGATATAGGAGGGGAGGCTGAGATGATTCGGGCAAATTAAGAATAGAAGCACATATGCCTTATTAGGAGGTGTGAGAGGTTAGCCTTGGTAGGTATGAGCAGGGGTAGAGATAGGCCAAAGAAGTCTTGGAGAGATGTGATTAGGCGGGACATAGCGCAACTGAAGCTTACTAAGGACATGATATTTGATAAGAGGGTGTGGATGTCGAGAATTTAGGTAGAAGGTTAGTAGGTAGTTGAGTGTTCCTCTGTATCTCTCTCAGTTCGATAGCATTAGTGTTAGTATGATGATATCCTTTTATTCTTAGATTGCTATTACTACCTATCGTTTAATTACTATCTTGGCTTCAGTCTCCTTAATATCTTGTTGTTGTTATTATTTGTTGTCACTACTTCTTTTCATCTTTTCTTTAGCCGAGGTCTATCGGAAAACATCCTCTCTACCCTCATAGGGTAAGGGTAAGGCTGCGTACATCTTAACCCCCTCATACCCTACTTGTGGAAATTAACTGACTTTATTATTGTTGTTATTATTTGATTGAATTGAGTATTATTTCAAATGATTGGGAATATCCTTTGAATTTTATATCTCAATTTTGAGAGAAATTGGTGAATATTCGAGTTAGCTTTGGTTGGAATTTTAGATTGAAACTCGAGGAAGAAGACATAAATAAATTGTGTGTATTTTATTGTTAGGTGTATAAACGACATACAAAATATATCCAACTAACATAATTGTAATATAAGTTGTAGTTTTTTTATCGAATTATGCACAAAAAATTATACACAAGTTATATGTAAATTGTAGTTTTTGACCAGATCTATACAATAAAAAATTATATTAAAGTTATATATAAATTATAACTTTTGACCAGATTTATATATCTTGTAAAGAACTTTGGTTATTTTTGTAAATAGGAAAACCTAGTTAAACTTCGGGTAAATATTGTCCTAATTTTGTATATGTACAAAACAAAAATCCCTTTTTGGAATCCGTTGCAATTTGCAAGTATTCATTGAATAATTTATCGCCAAAAGCTAGTTTTTCTGCCTAGAGATTTTGCCATATCTTTTGATGATGTGGTATTGAGGTTCAAATTATTTGGAAAAGGGGTCAATTTTAAGGAGGCCATTTTAATGATTAAGTTGATATATTCCCGTGCCAAAGGAAGAAAATACAAACATTTAATTTCGAACTTTATCCACTGATAGTATGCGAAGAAATTTTGTAATTTTAAGTAGTTATAATAGGTTATCTGTACACATTTGCTATTGATAGTTAGCTGTATTTGTATAACTTTCTTATAACTTAGTTGTGTAAAAAGATCTTCGTCCTAGGAAAGTTAAACTCATAATCTAGATCGAGTAAATGGCCAAAACTTTTTTTTTTAAAGTTATTATTATTATTATTATTATTATTATTATTATTATTATTTTAACTTCAATAGCTTGAAAACGCGTTTCTTACCACTTATGTATTCCGGTCAGTACCATTACGTAATGAAGGCGAAATGTCAATGAGTTATCTTCTTAAACAATAATTAATGAAACGTTAATTAATGCAAATTAAATTCTGAACCAGCTTAATAAATTCTCATTAAAAACTAAAACGACTTTAAATTGAGATTAAGGAAGAAGTGTAGTAGTTTTGCCGTTTGGCCTGCATATTCTTTAGAGCCTTAACAATTTGGCGTTTTTCTTTTGCTTTATACTCTAATTGTTAACTTCTACTCGTACAATATCTTTCCTTTATTCTATCCAAACACTTGTCTTGTTTATCTTTCTTCAAAAAGAAAAATTAAAATCCCTATTCCAACATCTATATATACATTCATAGCCAACTAGTTTATGTATATATTTTTGCCAAGAAGAACATCTTCTCTTTATTGATATTTAGCGTCTTATTGTCATCCTTTCTCGAGCATGAGTAACTACAATAACAACCAGTCTCAAGGTGATTTTTCTTAAATTAAGATAATACTCATTCTCAATCCACTTATTTTAAATTTTGGATTCGCCTATATTTTTATCGCTCTTTCATATTTTGATTTTAGTAGATCAGTCGAAGATAGTGATCAGTAGCGAATCTAGAGCACGACCTTTTGGTTTAGATGAGCCTCGTGCCTTTCGTATACACCCTATATATTTACATACAGTGGCGAAATCAGGAATTTTTCGAATATAAAATATAATTTTTGACCTATATACTCAATATAATTTTTTATTACAAAGTATAATTTTTCGATGAAAGATGTTCGGTTGACCCCCTTTCAATGTAGACACTGTATACATATAATACAACATATATATCAGTGGCGGACCCAAGTGGTGGACAGCGGGTTCAACTGAACCTGCTTCACAAAAAATAATACTGTGTATATGTATAAATTAAGATTAAAGTTATGTAAATTTATCATAAATATTTTATTTGAACCCACTTGATAACTACTATTTTACTACTAAATTTATATACTTCTAAAATTGAACCCGCTTGCACAAAATTCTGGGTCCGCTACTGATATATATAATTAAGGAAATTCACTAATTATCCGTAAATAACTTACCCCATTCAGAAGCGGATCCAGGATTTAAATCCTATGAGTTCAACTTTTAATGTTTTTAGCATTGAACCCATTATATTTTTAAAATTATTGGTTCATATCCACTATTTTTACAATTTTAATAAATTTTTACACTGCGTCGAAAGTTATAAGTTCAATTGAAAAATGTTAGTTGTTCACTACATCCGCCTCTGACCCCATGAGGGGCGAAGCTACGTTCCATCAAGGGTGGTCAACTGATCATCCTTCGCCAGAAAATTATACTCCGTATAAGGTAAAATATTACTTGTTATTGATTAAAAATAGACTTTGAAAAATGTTAGTTGTTCACTACATCCGCATCTGACCCCATGAGGGGCGAAGCTACGTTCCATCAAGGGTGGTCAACTGATCATCCTTCGCCAGAAAATTATACTCCGTATAAAGTAAAATATTACTTGTTATTGATTAAAAATAGACTTTGAATACCCTTACATAACCCACTGACAAAGGTTTGAACACCCTTATTAAATTTTCTAGCTTTGCTACTGGACCCCATTATTATAGTATATTAACTTGAGGTTCCTTGAGAACCCATAAATTTGGATCCGCGTATGATTGTAATACGTTTTCTTGAATAATTTTCAGGAACTTATCCTCCACCAGAGACTGCTTGTCCATATCCGCAGCAGACTCAGGGTGCTTACGTGGCTCCTCCGCCGCCGGCTGGTTATCCGACGGGAGAGTACGGTCATGGAAATTCCTCCGTTCCGGCCAAAACTCAGACCAGGGGCGACGGTTTCTGGAAAGGATGGTAATTTAGTACCCTAATCATAACTATAGCTTTCTTGTTTCTTTGGTATTGATTAATTATTATATAGTTGTTTGCTAGTATAATGTTACAACCAGTTAAAAGATAATGATAAGTGTATATATATTAAATCCGTAAATCTATATTATATATGCGTATAGGAAATACGGCACAATTATACTTATAAGGTAATTATAGAAAAATTTCTATAATGAGCTTTATTTGTAATATGATAGGAGTAAAAAGAACTAACCTCCTATAATAGGTTTAGCTACATTAGACAGCCAAAAAAGTTTTTTTATGAAAACCAAAAAAAAGGTTGTTTGGAAAATGATTTCTACTGATTTCAAAATAACTGCTTATCCAAATAAATTCAGCTAAAAATTATTTTCTAGATAAACTTTTCAAAATTATTTTTCTAAAACATGCCTATAAGGTTGTTATTCAAATGCCAAGAGCCACAACCTTAAATCCCATCAAGTGAAATTTTACATAGCTTTTGTTAGGTTACTCAAAGAAAAATCACAGGGCTTTAAAATTTGGGTTTATTTATCGATGATATTGAATTCATTGCTTTCGATTTGAATTAACTATATATTTATATGTATAGTTAATAAGATTATTGATTATTCGTTCTAAATCTACGGACTCTAAATTCATCTTAGCAAGAAAATTCATGTGTGAACAAAATTATTGGTATGATGTTGCAGTTTTGCTGCATTGTGTTGCTGCTGTGTGTTGGACGCTTGCTTCTAAGGACTGATAGAAGACTGTTTTACCGAGCTTGGATTTCTTTTTTCTTTCTTTGTTTCAGTTATATTTTCGGTTTGTTTTGATAAAGAACGTTACTTTTCATTTACTTTCCAAGAAAAAACAAGAAAATAGAAAGATAATTGGTTCAAGTATACTTCATATCTTCATAACAAAATTGAACGAATGCTTTGAAGTAGTGGAGCTGAACCCTGAATCTTGCACATAACATGGTCCTACTAGTATTCCGAATGGAGATAGCGTATTAGATATGGGTTCGGACAGATTTAATATATTTTCCGAAGATCCTATACTTGTATTAGGAAATTACATGTATAAATATTTAATTGGAAATTCAATAACCAAAAATGATTATGAATTTAATGACAAGTTCAAAACATAAATTTCAATTGTTAAGAATTACTAATTAATTAGGTGTGTCAAATGGGTAGGATCGGTCAAACTAAACGAGTTGGGTTACATGAACATTCATTTTCGTAGAGAGTAACTTAACTTTATTACTATAAAGTCACTGAATTGAAGGAGAGGCCTGACGTAACTGGTAAAGTTGCTGTCATGAGACCAGGAGGTCACGGGTTCGAGCCGTGGAAACAGTCTCTTGCAGAAATGCAGAGTAAAACTGCGTACAATAGACTCTTATGGTCCGGCCCTTCCCCGGACCCCGCGCATAGCGGGAGCTTAGTTCACCAGACTGCCCTTTAAAGTCACTAAATTATTTATTGTACGGAAAAGTCACTTAAATATAGGTAAGTAAATAAAAGCCAATAAATTATTTTTTTATAATAAAAAAATCACTCAACTTTATCCAAGTATCACAAAAAAGATAATAGGAGAAAAACAAGGTTATTTTTCTAATATAATATGTACGCAAAGTTGAGTAATTTTTTGGCTATAGAAAATAATTTATTGACTGTCGTGATAATTAAATAAAATTGAGTATTTTTTTCGTTGCAGAAAATAATTTAAAGACTTCAATACAATAAAGTTAAAATTGAGTGACCATCCGAAAATTTACCCGGTTAATAAGTGGGGATGTGAGAACTTGTCTCTTTAGGATAACAAGTGGATTTTTGGCCATTACAAGTCCTTATCTAACATTATCTACGAGTACAAATACCTTATCTTATATCATCAGAAAAAGGAAGAAAAAGGGAAACAAGAAATATATCTAATTTAAGCTCAAGAGTGAAAATAAAAAAATAAAAAAAAAGCACAAGAATGGATGCAATTCAACAATTAGGACTTCCAGTACTGGGAATTATAGCAGCAGCAGCTGTTACATTTTATGTAGTCAGCTTTTCAGAGATTAGAGAGGTATTATACTTTTCTTGAACTCTAATAACTTACTTAAAATACTCTGTGTTTATTAATGTTTCATCTATTTTGGGAAAGTGTAGAAATCATTTAGAGATTTTGAAGATGCAGAAGAATCAGAAAGTGGTGGATTCAAGTATGTTAGCTCTAGAGAGAGAAGAGCCAGAAGAAAAGCTGATAAAACAAAACCCAAATCATGAGTCTTAAAACTAGTACAGTCTAGTGATATTGGTGAGTCTCTCGCAACAATGGAAATCCATATTTTTTTTTTCACAGTCCACGATGTAATGGAAATCCATTTTATTTTCAAATATGATTCTATGTACTCAGCCATATATCCTAATTTTTCTATTGCATTGCCTCTCCCACACACTTAAACTTTTATGTTCCTTTAATTTCAGTTAACCAATTTGGCTGTAAGATTTGTATGAATATGTTGTTTTGTTTGGTATCTCTTTCGTAGTCATTGAGTGAGTTCTAGCCTGAGAGAAGAGTTCAATAAAGCGGAGAGGAATTTTCTAATAGCAGAAAAAGATTTCTAGCAGATTTCCATACAGTAAATCATTTGAATTTTCATGCGCATGAAGTCATGTTGCGTAATGTGATCTTGATAGACATTCAGGGGCTTATCCAATATAGTAGTTGCTGGTTCATTTGAAGTTTGAAGTTTGAACTCATAACTTTTAGATTAGACCCGTAATTATCTATATAAATCCATTGAAATTGTTAAAATATTGAATTATGATCGTATAACTCAAACAAGGTGATAGGTTTTGTAGTTGAAACCCGACTACTGCACCTACCAAATTAAAATTTCGGATCCGCATGTTGGGAAAATAAATCCCCACAGAAATAATATTCACGGTATATGATTGTAATAAATACGGATTACTAAAATACAGTAACCAACAATAATAATAATAATAAGAGAAACAAGGACACTGAGATTTTTACGTGAAAAACCCTTCTGAATAAGGGAAAAATCACGGTCCGAGAGGAGCAACTGATTTCACAATAACAAGGATTTTACAATTTATGGTACCTAGTAAAATACTCCAATACCACTACACACTCAAAAGAAATAACCCTCTTTTGATTTTTCACCTCACTACAAATATTGCTCAAACTCTCTATATATTTCCTTATAGGGTATTTTGCTTCTTACTATGTAAATCACTCTCTTTCTCTCCGTTTGGTGTATCTTTAACTGAATCAGGAGTTATTTATTTATAGACATCCAATACTCCTTACTTGCATCATGGATGACATCATCATAATGTAAATGTCAAAGTTTCACCTTGTGAAAGCAATGAAAAATCCGACAACTCAAATCACATTTCCTGTAGATTTGGCAGCATGGTACTTTATGCCAAAGGAAGTTGGTCTTCCTTTCTCATTCATGGGATGGACCCCAAAATCTCCCCTTCGAGTCTCATGCACCTGAAGGGGGTATCTCCAGTTTTTCATATAGAATTCATGCTGACAAGTTCTTTGCATAGCTCGAACTTGTCTCTTGGTATTACCTTGGTCAATATATCCACAAGATTTTTACTCGTGTGAATCTTCTTGACCTGCTCACGAATCCAATGATATCTCACATCGATATGCTTTGTTCTTGCATTGTACATGGTGTTCTTGCTCAAGTCTATTGCACTTTAACTGTCACAATAGACGATATACTCTTTTTGATGAAATTCCAGCTCTTGAAGAAACTGCTTGAGCCATACCATCTCATTGCCAGCTTCTGTAGCGGCAATGTACTCTGCTTCAGTTATTGAAAGTGCAATGCACTTCTGCAATTTAGACTGCAATGATATAGCTCCCTCTGAAAAAGTAAATAAATATCAGGTAGTGGATTTTCTATTATCAGTATCACCGGCCATATCAGTATCGGTATAGCCCTTCAAGAATGGATCTGATATCCCAAAACACAAGTATTCATCTGAGGTTCCTTTTAGATACCTAAATATCCACTTCGCAACTTCCCAATGTTCTTCTCCGAGATTATCAAGAAACTTGCTAACATTACCGACATCATGAGCAACATCAGGTCTGATACATACTATTGCATACATCAGTCTCCCGACGGAAAAGGGATATGGATTTTTATCCATACTTTCTCTATCTTCATTTGTTGTAGGACACATTGTCTTGTTTAACTTCATATGACTATCAAGAGATGTGCTAACTGGTTTAGCCCTCATCTTGTTGAAGCGTTTAAGCACACGTTCAGTGTACTTCATTTGTGACAGCAACAACTTTTGATTTGTCCTATCTCAGACAATATCCATTACTAGAATTTGTCGTGCTGGACCCAAGTCTTTCATGTCAAATGACTTGGACAAATCGTCCTTCAACTTGGCAATCAACTTCTTGTCTTGTCCTACAATCAGCATGTCATCCACATATAACAACAAGATGATAAAGTTATTGTTAGAGAATTTCTTATAATATACACATGAATCTGAAAAAGTCTTTGTGTACGTTTCACTTCTCATGAATAAGTCAAACTTCTTATACCACTGACTTAGCGCTTGTTTCAGCCCATAATGACTATTATTCAACTTGCACACCATGTGTTTCTTCGCCTTTACTTCAAAACTTTCTGGCTTCTCCATATAGATCTCTTCTTCCAAATCTCCATGCATTAACGCATCCAACTGCTCCACTTCAAGATCTAGGTTAGCTGCCAAGTTTAAGATTGTTCGAATATAAGTTATTTTGACAACATGTGAGAAAATTTCATCAAAAATAAATACATTTCTTCTGTTCGAAACATTTTACCACAAATCGAGTTTTGTATCTGATCAGCTTGCCATTTTTATCTTTCTTGAGCTTAAAGACCTACTTGCACTTGAGCGGTCTGTTGCCTTTTGGAAGTTCAACCAGTTCGTACGTGCCATTCTTCTGTAGAGAATTCATCTCTTCTTGCATGGCTTCCATCCACTGGATTTGTTCCGGATGAGATAACACCTCCTTTAAATTCTCTAGCTCCCCCTCATCAGTGACGAGGATATACTCTGAAGAAGGATACCTCGTGGACTCCACCTTCTCTCTTTCAGATCTTCTCAAAGGTTGTTGTCCTTCTTCTTGTTGTCGTTTGACGAGCGCAAAAATATTACGACCCAAAATTCAACTAGTCATGATGGCACCTAACCCATCCCGTTAGGTAAGCCAATTACCAACTAACAAATTTTAATGATAATTATTAAAGCAATTTAAGTGAATAAAGATCCTGATCTTATACAATCCCCAAGAACTGGTAGTACAAATCATGATCTTCTAAGAATAGAGTATACAAAACAGAAATAAAATAAATACACAGTCTGTTTGAATAATATATAAATAGAGCTTTTATAAATCTAAGGCTACCCTGAACAAGAGGCAGCTACAACAGGAACGTAGGTACATCTTCAAATCTCGCAACCATCGAGCACAGCAACAACAACAGCCAACATCTGCACGCAATGTGCAGAAGTATAGTATCAGTACAACCGACCCCATGTATTGAGTAAGTAACAAACCTAGTCGTAGGTTGAAAGTAGTGACGAGCTTCCACCAAGGTCGGGTCCAAAATCAATAGTCCATAACAATCCATAATAACATAAAGCAAATAATACCAGAAGTAACTCAGGGATAAAATAATCATCCAAATAATGATTTCAAAAATAGTAGTTCTTTCTTTCAAATACATCAGTGAAAACTGAAATCGTTTGCCGAAGTTGCCAATAATACGAATAGTTTGAAAACAATAAATTTCTCCAAAAATCTTTTCAATAATAAATAATATGTTTCATTTTCCTTTCAGATAACCCGTGTAAAACAAATGCATCACTATGCCCATCTGTCAAAATGTGTGAGAAATCATGAATGATGTGATGTTGTACAGCATGAGGAAAGATACATCTTTATGCCTGTATGTCATGTGTGCATGCCAATGCGATGCAACTCAGTGATAAAATCATAAACAGCCCCTCGGGCAGAACATTACTCATATACAGCCCCTCGGGCAAACCTCACAGTCACTCGTGCCACTCGGGCATACCTCACAATCACTCTTGCCTCCCAATCACTCAGCACTCGGCACTCGAACTCAGTAGGTACCTGCGCTCACTAGGGGTGTGTACAGACTCCGGAGGGGCTCCTTCAGCCCAAGCGATATATCAAGCCTAATCATGGCATAAATCACTCAGGCCCTCGGCCGATATCAAACATGTTGCGGCGTGTAGTCCGATCCCATAAATATACAACATGCTACGGCGTGCAGCCCGATCCCATAAATATCCTCACAAATCAGACCCTCGGCCTCACTTAGTCATCAATCTTTCCAGTCTCTCGGGTTCATAATGTCATGAAAAATAGCCCAAAATGATGATATGATGTATCAATAAATAACAACAGAGACTGAGATATGATATGCAATGAAATAAAAATGACTGAGTATGAATTTTAAATTTAAAATAAATAATTCACAGCAATATGACCTCTAGGGGTCCCAATAATACTGGCACATAGCCTCAACATGATTTTTAATATGCTTTTCAGCTCAATATCTTTAACTCATAAAACTGCATGGAAAATGCCAAGATTATTTAACTACAAATTCCACATAAATAATTATGTCACAATTTCTATAGTGCACGCCCACACGTCCGTCACCTAGCATGTGCGTCACCTCCGAACAATTCACAAAATATATATATTCAGGGTTCATACCCTCAACTCCAAGATTATAAGAGTTACTTACCTCGAACAGGCCAAATCCAATGTCGAGCAAGCTAAGCAATGCTCCAAAAATTTCATTCGGCATGTATCAACTTCCAAACGGCTCGAATCTAGTAACAATAATTTGACTCAGTCCACACAATTTATAAGAATTAATTCCATATCAAAACGCTAATATTTTTCATAAAATCCGAAATTACGCCCCAAAAATTACTTGTGGGGCCCATATCTCGAAATTCGACAAAACTCACAAAATAAGATAACCCATCCAATTATAAGTTCAACCATACTAATTTCACTCAAATCCGAGTCCAAATCGGTATTTAAACTTGAAAAATTCGTTTTGTGACATTATAGAAATTTTCTTCTATTTCTCTTGAAGATTCAATAATCTTACACCAAATATGAAGATTAATTCATGGAAAATAATCACAAGGGAGTTAAGAACACTTACCTCAAGTTGCGTGAAAAATTTCCTCTCCAAAATCGCCCAACCCGAGCTCCAAAATCCGAAAATGGGTAAAATTGTTGAACCCTCGAATTTAAGGTTCTGCCCCAGCGATTTTCGCATCTGCGGACAAGATTTGCGCACCTACGTATTCGTTTGTGCGAGCAAAATATCGCATTTGCGGACTCTACTCGCCTGCCCAGTTTTCGCTTCTGCGCGCATCCGTCCGCATCTGCGCTCACGCAGGTGCGAAATTTTCCCTCGCACCTGCGACCAATGCCTCAAAGCCCTCTCTCCGCATCTGCGCTCCTTCTCGCGCAGGTGCGATTGCGCACCTGCGAAGCATCTTCCGCACATGCGCACCTCGCTTCAGCGCACCCCTGCTCGCACCTGCGACTACTTTTTCGCAGGTGCGATAACACCAGAAGGCTTCAGTTCCAGCAGTCTTCCAAATTCAAAAATCAATCCGTTAACCATCCGAAACTCACCTGAGGCCCTCGGGTCCCCGTTCAAACTTACCAACAAGTTCCATAACATAATACAGACCTACTCGAGGCCTCAAATCATATCTAACAACCTCAAAAATACGAACTACACACGGATTCAAGCCTAATAAATTTCCAAATTCTACAAACGACGCCGAAACCTATCAAATCACGTCCGATTGACCTCAAATTTTGCACACAAGTCAGATTTCACACTACAGACCTATTCAAATTTCCGAAATCGGATTCCAACCCCGATATCAAAAAGTCAAACCCCCGGTCAAACTTTTCGAAAATTCAACTTTCGGCAATTTAAGCCAGATTCCACTACGGACCTCCGAATAATTTTTCGTATATGCTCCTAAGTCCAAAATCACCATACGGAGCTATTAGAATTATCAAAATTCGAATCTGAGATCGTTTACACATAAGTCCGCATCCGGTCACTATTTTAACTTAAGTTTTAAACCTTGGAACTAAGTGTTTCAATTCCTTTAAAAACCTCACTGGACCCGAACCAATTACTCCGGCAATTCACACAACAACTGTAAAGTACAATTTGAGAAGCAAATGGGGAAACAGAGTTGTAATATTCAAAACGACCGGCCGGGTCGTTACATTATTGTGCTCGCTAATCAAAGATAATATAGTATAATATCGTATCCACAAGGATTGGATTTAAACAGTATTATCGTAGTTTGTAGCTAGATTGCTATTCAGGAAGATCAAAAGTTGAGTTTATATAATTAGTAATCTAAAATCTACAGCTATTGACTAATGACAATCGCAACAAAGGTAAGAAATGGAGTTATCAATGGGAGAAAATATGGGTTGATAGGATAGGTGCAGGATAATTGTTTGGGATCTAATTCTAGATAATTCACTTCTAATGTTCGAGTGAGTCTTTCGAATTCACTTAATTATCTGTACAAATGTTTAGTAGAATCTCCTCTCTCGATTAAGTCTCAACCTTACAATATGAACCAATTTAAGCTCGGTGAAGATATGCAAAAATTCGTAATGGATTGGTCTTTAGGATAACCCCTTTCGATTATCCTCCTACCTAGGTTTAATCAAGGATTCAACTAGCCTCTTTCGATTACTTAGAAGAATCTATGAACTCAACCAACAATATAGTACAAATATATCACAAGTTATGCCTCTTTCGATTACAAGAACAAGTGAACATAGATGTAATTGAATCTTCCAAAAACTATTCAAATACATAAATATAGAGTTATAATTCATAAACAACCATCAATACACCAAATCCATCAAAACCCAAAAGGTTCTATTCCATAGACATGGAGGAGTTCTTCACAAATGAAACAAAAATAGAGGAAAACATAAATATAATCCAAACCCGGATTTAAGTGAGGAAGGATGGATAAAATCCTTATGCTCTTGCTTCTCCTTCTTCTCCTAAGCTTCCCTAGGTCTAAGGTATGTCAAAAGTGTGTCAAAAATGGTGTTTTGGGGTATTAAATCCGCCCCCAAAATGAAAACGGACGAAAATACCCTTTTCTTAGCGAAATAGGACTCTTCCCGGACAGGACATGCGCGACCGCGCACCTGGTCGCGCACTTTGCATACCATTCTTCCCCAAGTGCGCGACCGCACACTTGGATTATAAAAGTTGGGAATTTGAGAAAGTGTAAAACATGAAATTTGTAGCTCTTTTAAATATATTTCCAATGATATATTGTGGAGTCCAAACGGAGTTCCGAGCAAAAGGTTATGTACATTTTACTGGATACTATACAGTATGCCTGCTCGATTCTTCGTTTCATTCCACTATCATCCGTTGATCCCCGAACTCGATTCCTACTTAATCCTTGGGCTTTTACTCATACTTCAAAGCTCCAAAATAGTATGAATTCATGCCACGGCATCTATATAGCTCGGAATTACTCCTATAGAGCATAAAACACACAATAAGTGCAAAACACGCCTAATTAAAGCTCAACATAAGAAAAGTGTAGTGAATTAGAGTGCAATAAGCGACTAAAACACGGGATTATAGCCTACCATCAATACCACACACTTAAACCATTTCTCGTCCTCCAGCAATCAGCTACACTTCATAAAGACATGACCTTTATAAACAACTCTCCTAACTCATCACACCAAGAATATTAGAAAAGATTAAGCACATGACTGTAATATCCTCGCCTCAAGAGTTGATTAAACAACACCACGCATTTTTCACAACCTGCTCACTTACTCTAACATAGAGGTCAATAACATTACCATTCCTTCATGAATCAAGTGCCCTCACACAAGAATAGAGAGTAGTTCCACAAACAATAAAGTTTAAGAATAATTAGGAACTCAAGATAGGAAGAATTCTCTCACTCTCAGAATAACATTCACGTGCAACAAAAGATGTACCATAAGCTTTCCCGTAGTGTACTACTCTATTAATTGAGCTTATTCAGTCAAGGATCAAGTAGGACTTTAATTGGTTGTAATGTAGGCTGCGGGACGGGTATGATACATTTGGATATATTGACTATACCTCCCAGAGCACTTTAATACATACAATTGACTGTTCAAAACCCCACACTTATGTCAAACCATAACTCCACCTTCATATCAATATACATTAACTTCCTACTTCTTTAAGCACAATTACATCAAGTAACCACTATCAAGGAATATTTTTCACAATCATACACTTATTTTTTTCTTTCTTTTTCAATTCAAGTGGCTCTTTCTTTTTCAAAATAGTGCACATTTCTCCTTAGTTCAATAGTTCCACTCAAAAGCCAAACCAACCACCCCACACTTCAACTTTTACAAAGTTCATATAATTTCAAGTGCTCACGAGATGTAAATGGTTCAAATAGATGGTCAATTCAAACAAATGGGTAAGGCTTGTAACGTGGTTGCCAAAGAAACAAGATTATAGGCTCAAATGGGATTAAATAAGATAAATAACAATTTGGTGGGTAAATACATATATCTGGATCAACAAAGAAACGTCTATATCACTTTCAAGACTGAATAAAATTACTATTTCGCTTTGCAAACACACGGGGCAAGTTCTAGACATCAAATGCAATACAAAGAATGCACGAAACCTCACACATATATGGCACATAACTCACTCGGAATCGGACTCATCAAGACACTCTAATCAAAGTTAAGATCGTACAAGTTAAGATGCTTATACAAGAGTCAAAAACTGAGCCTAAGCGTCACAACTAAAGTACTTATTATGCTCAAGGCATAATGAAGTCAAGAGATATTGCTTTCATTTAAAATCACAGCACAAGGTTTTCTACTCCTAAAAAATATTAACTACACCTGGTTCAAATAAAACCCTTGAAAAAGAACTGCGGCACAAAGAAAAATTTATTATACTACCTAAAGAAAAGAAAGGAAAAAAAAAAGAAAATATATATATATATTAATTTAAAATTTTCAATCAAAAGAAACGAAAACACACACAAGAAACGAAAACAACAGTTAATTACATATTTACATCCCCACCCTACACTTTAAATTGTGGCATGTCCCCATGACACAAAAATAAAAAGCAAGAGATAAAGAAAACTCCCCTGGACTTTTTTCGCTTTCGAGAACTTGTGAACTCCACCCCTAATTCTGAATGCATTTTTTGATTTCGCTCCTCGGGATTCATTATGGAGCTCATCAGGCCAAAGTCCTTTAGGGATATTTGAAAGACCCGCTCTTTTATTTCTTTCTTGGCCTCATTTTGAGCGGAGGATTGTTCTTGTAGGATTATCCTTAACTTGTTTCTGCATTCATTTACAAAATTAATCCATGCATATTCCTGTAAATTACCATAAACAAAATCCACATGATCAAGTTTAAAGTAAAAAAATAAAGAGGAAAGGTCATGTGAGCACTCCTCTAGTAAGTCAAAGACCATTTGTTCCACATTTTCTTCTACTAAAAATTGCAATTATGGATAGGTGGATGGGGGGGTTGAACTCTTCTTGTATTGTTTCATAATCAACCAAAGCCTCATTTTCAATCATTTCAGTTGAAACAGAGTCCTCTTGCAGAGTGGACAACTCTCTCTGTAGATGTTCATCATCTCGGGTAGGCTCATTCTCACCGGGTATCTCCTCCATATATTCACCATGACAATGCAATGAGCTTTCTGAAAGTATACTTATTATTTGACCCACTTGCATTGTTAGGTTGTTAATGGCTTCACCATTTTGTGTAAATCTCTCTTCCACCTTATTTATGAACTTGTACATAAGCTCTTCTAAACTACCATTCTCAGCTTGAGGTGGTTATCTCACTTCGCTTTCATTCCAGTCATAATAAGGGTATTCATCCCAACCAGAGTCAGAATTGTACCCATGTGAATCCTCATACCTGTACGGGCTAGAGACAAAGTGAGAGTGTTCAAAAGATGAACCATAGGAAGAATACCTACCTGCTTGACAATAAACCCATAGATGATTTTCACTGTATTTAAAACACATAGCAGATCGCTGCCATGTTCAACTTCTTACTCTTCAACTATTTTCTTAGGCTGGTTGTACTCCATCTTCACATCATTTAGATTTCAATAACAAGAATATGCACTTCAAGATTTCTTCAACAGAAAAAGAATCTTGAAGAGAAGTTAACCAAACAAACTAAAATAAAAAAAATAAAAAATTAAAAGCTAATTCCTGAATTAGCACTACAAACTACTTCAAACACCATTGATTTCCAATCCCCGGCAACGATGCCCAAATTTGACGAGCGCACAACACACACTTAAATTGTACTCGCTAGTCAAAGATAGTATAGTATAATATCGTGTCCACAGGGATTGGATTTAAACAGTATTATCGTAGTTTGTAGCTAGATTGCTATTCACGAGGATCAACAGTTGAGGTTTATATAATTAATAATCTAAAATCTACAGCTATTGACTAATGACAATCGCAACAAAGGTAAGAAAGAGAGTTATCAATGGGAGAAAATATGGGTTGATATGATAGGTGCAAGATATTTGTTCGGGATCTAACTCTAAATAATTCACTTCTAATATTCAAGTGAGTCTTTCGAATTCACTTAATTGTCAGTATAAATGTTTAGTAGAAACTCCTCTCTCGATTAAGTCTCAACCTCACAATATGAACCAATTTAAGCTCGGTGAAGATATGCAAGAATTCACAATGGATTGGTCTTTAGGAGAATCCCTTTCGATTATCCTCCTAACTAGTTTTAATCAAGGATTGAACTAGCCTCTTTTGATTGCTTAGAAGAATCAATGAACTCAACCAATAACATAAATATATCACAAGTTATGCCCCTTTCGATTACAAGAACAAGTGAGCATAGATGCAATAATTAAATCTTCCAAAAATGATTCAAATACATAAATATAGAGTTATAATCCACAAACAGCCATCAATACACCAAATCCATCAAAACCCAAAAGGTTCTACTCCATAAACATGGAAGAGTTCTTCACAAATGAAATAAAATAGGAAAAAATATAAATACAATCCAAACCCGGATTTGAATGAGGAAGGATGAATGAAATCCTTGTGCTCTTGCTTCTCCTTCTTCTCCTAAGCTTCCCTAGGTCTAAGGTATGTTAAAAGTGTGTCAAAAATGGTGTTTTGGGGTATTAAATCCGCCCCCAAAATAAAAACGAACAAAAGTACCCTTTTCTTAGAAAAATAGGACTCTTCCCGGACATGACATGCACGACCGCGCACCTGGTCACGCACTTTGCACACCATTCTGCCCCAAGTGTACGCCCAATGCGCGACCGTGCACTTGGTCACGCACCTGGGTTGTATATGTTAGGAATTGGAAAAAGTGTAAAACATGAAAGTTGTGGCCCTTTTAAATAGCTTTCCAATGATATATTGTGGAGCCCAAACGTAATTCTGAGATAAAGGTTATATGCAGTTTACTAGATACTGCACAGTATGCCTGCTCGATTTTTTGTTTCGTTCCACTATCATCCGTTGATCCCTGAACTCGATCCCGACTTAATCCTTGGTCTTTTACTCAGACTTCAAAGCTCCAAAATAGCATGAATTCATGCCACAACATCTACATAGCTCGGAATCACTCCTACATGGCATAAAACATACAATAAGTGCAATACACACCTAATTAAAGCTCAACATAAGTAAAGTGTAGTGAATTAGAGTGCAATAAGCGACTAAAACATAGGATTATAGCCTACCATCATCGTTGCCCTTCTTCCTCCTCTTGTGGAACAGGATGCCCCCTGCTCATCAACCTCTTCATCTACACCTTTCGTGTGCCATTCTTCACCTGTGGAAGGATTACGTACATGTACTGTAGGAGTAGTAACAAAGTTAGTAGCTGTACCGTTATCATTTTTGGTATTTGTTGATTGATCACTATAAATCCCGACCACATATTCTCTGAAGATCACATCTCTGCTTTTGATAATCTTTTTCCTTTCTAGGTCCCACAATCTGTAGCTGAACTCTTCATCTCCATAACTGATGAAGATATATGCAATATCTTTGTCATCCAACTTCGTTCTCTGCTCCTTCAGCACATGTGCAAAAACTTTATATCCAAACACTTGCAGATGGGAGTAGGACACCTCTTTGTTGGTCCAAACTTTCTCTGGAATGTCAAACTCCAATGGAACTGATGGACTTTTGTTAATTAGGTAATAGGCTGTGCGAGCTGCTTCACCTCCAAAATGAATTAGGTAGTTTTGCTATTTTGAGCATACTTCTCACTTTTTGGACAATGGTGTGATTCATCCTTCAGCTACACCATTGTGTTGTGGGGTTCCAGGAACTATCTTCTCATGTCTGATTCCATGGCTTGAGCAATAGTCTTCAAACTCCTTTGAAGTATACTCTCCTTCATTGTTTGTCCTGAGACGCTTCAATTTTTGACCTGTCTCCCTTTCCACCAGAGCATGGAATTTCTGAAAAACTTGAAATACCTGGTCTTTTGTTCTCAAGAAATAAACCCACAATTTCCGTGAAGCATCATCGATAAATGTGAGAAAATATTTGTTACCTCCCATTGATTCTATATCCATTGGACCATAAACATTAGAATATACTCAATCAAGTATATTCGATTTTCTTCCATGAGTTGCTTGAAACAATACCCTGTGTTATTTTCTAAATAAACAATAATAACAAGAATTTGCAGTCCTTTCTCACTCATATGGCGCAATCTCCGGTGCCATAAATCTTCAGGCGTATCATCTACAGCCGCATGCAATCCATCTTCACATATTTCTACGGTTGTCTTGTACAACGTGTAGGGAGCAACTCCTTTAGAAATCACCAATGATCCCTTGGTGAGTCTCCACTTCCTATTAGTGAAGTGATTCTCATACCCATATCGATCTAGAGCGATCCCTGAAATCAAATTTATTCGCAGATCTGGTACGCGCCGCACATCTTTTAAAACTAATGTACATCCCACATTTATCTTAATACAAATATTGCTAATCCCTACAATCTTTGAGTGACTGGTATTTCCCATCTTGACCATCCCAAAGTCTCTTGCTTTGTACATACAAAAGAATTCTCTTACCGTTGTGGCATGGTACGATGCTTCTATGTCAACCACCCATTCTGACTCTTGGCTTGCTAAGTGCATTCATTCTTCCTCCTTGTGAACGAATAGAACTACTCAATCATCATTGTGCATTACAACAACTGTGTTGTCATTATTCTTCTGGCCACTGCTCTCGCCTCGACCTTTCTTTGGGTACACTCTTTTGAAGTGACCGGGTTGACCGCATATGTAGTAATTTCTACCATTTGACAAGTTCCTGGACTTTCTACGAGCTTTGGATTTATCACGACTACTCGATGCTCTGTAAAAACTTCTTCCTATGTTTTCCATAATAGGAGCCTGCCCCTGATTTTCGGGCTTCTTCCTCATCTTATCATTGAGTAGGATGGTTGATGTGACCTCCTTTTAATCGATGGTATCTCAACCATGCAGGATGGTTGTTGCCAAATTATCATAGGAAGATGGCAACGAGTTTAGAAACATGATAGCCTTATCTACTTCAGTGATTGTTTCTTCGACGGTTGCCAGCTGCATGATTAATCCATTGAACCTATTTAAATGGGACAAGAAATTTGTACCTTCACTCATATGGATGGCATAAAGTTGTTATCTCAAAACAACTTGTTTAATAAGGATTTGGACATGTATAGACTTTCTAGTCTTTTCCAAATACCACATGTACTATTTTTATCCCTGACATTATTGAGTACTTCATCGGACAAGTGCAGTCTGATCGCACTAGTCGCTTTCTTATCCATGTCTGCTCAATCCTCGACTTTCATGGTTTCCGACTTTGCCTCTTTGCCATCTAGTGCAATATCTAACCCTTGTTGGATGAGTAGGCCCTTCATTCTTCTTTGCCATATTGAGAAACCGTCATTACCATTGAATCTTGTTACTTCATAATTTACTCCTGACATTTTTCTTTTCGTCACAAAGTAAAATTGACTGTAAATAATATTTCTGTTAATGAGCAGAATATGTGCTCTGATACCAATTGTTGTGAAAATAAATCTCTATAGAAATAATATTCACGGTATACGATTGTAATAAATGTGAATTATTAAAATACAGTAACCAACGATAATAATAAGAGAAGCAAGGACATCGAGATTTTTACGTGGAAAGCCCTTCTGAATAAAGAAAAAACCACAATCCGAGACGAGCAACTGATTTCATTATAGCAAAGATTTTATAATTTGTGGTACCGAGTAAAATACTCCAATACCACTACACACTCATAAGGAATAACCCTTTTTTGATTTTTTTTACCTCACTACAAATACCGCTCAAACTCTCTATATTTTTTCTTACAAAGTATTTTGCTTCTTATTCTGTAAATCACTTTCTTTCTCTCAGTTTGGTGTATCTTCAACTGAATCAAGAGTTATCTATTTATAGACGTCCAATACTCCTTGATTGCATCATGAATGACATCATCATAATGTAAATGTCAAAGTTTCACCTTGTGAAAGCAATGAAAAATCTGACAACCCAAGTCATATTTCCTGTAGATTTGACGGCATGGTACTTTATACCAAAGGAAGTTTGTCTTCCTTTCACATTTATGAGATGGACCCATACCACCATTATAACAACTAATCTAATTTAGGTGTACAAGTTGAGTCAAGTTTTAGGGTGGTGTTTTTGTATTATCCCATAGAATAAATCCTTCTTGTCGTATTATAAACTTGTTAAAGGGAAAATCTATGAAATGCAGATTTTCCTATGAGACAAACTTGTCTATAAGGAAAGCGATCTCCTTCATATTCTGGAGCAGAAAGTTGCAGAATACATTACTACATGCAAAATTGCAACCGCATTAGATAGATGAGTGCAACTTGAAAAGCATAGAAATAAAGAAAAGTTGATGTAGATTGATCTAAGTATGATAAATCCTCTAAATATATACAGAAGATTTCCCAGCTAGTCTGAGATACGAGCCTGGTTATTGATTTATTTACATTCGAACTAATTAGAGTGGCCTAATAGACTTTGATTTCAATTGGACTTGAATTTTCCCCCCTTTTTTTCAATCTTTTTTCCATCAGCTTTTACTTGTTCTGGGACTTGAGTTCTTCAACTCTCTTTTCAGTATCCTTAAGTGCTTTCCCATATTTGACTATCAACTGCAAAAACAAGAACGATTTTACTCGATCTTCAAATATCAAGAAACTACTTAAAAATATAAGAAAAATTGAGATAAAATCCAAAGAAACGAACATTCAAATACAAATGTGATGTCAAGTTCAGGGGCGTAGGCACCTTATCTCAAGTGGTGTCATGTGCCATCGCTTCGCCAAAATTTTTCGAAAATATGTATGTATAAATAATAAGAAAAATGAAAATATTGGGTATAAATATAGAAAAAGACACCATTTGTCGTTATAGTGATATATTTATTTGTTCACTTCTACAAATATTGACACCGCTTACTCGCCAAGTTGTTGGAATATTTCAAACAAGTATAGAGTTATCCTTTTTAAGGAACATACCTCATCAATTTCTTCTAAACTCAAAATATATGGAGGAGACATCATTATGTTATCACCAGCAACACGTACCAACATCCCGTGTTTCTCACACTGTGCTCCAAAATATGCACCAATACCTGAGCAAAGAACGAACAATTTGTCAAACTGAGCCTAGAGTTTAACTTAATCTCAGATTAGAACGAATTAAAGAACGAAAGCATACCCCATTCAGGAGGAAAAGGATCATTAGGAGATTTGTTATCTGTAAACTCAGTACCATGTAGCAAACCAGTTCCCCTTATCTGAAAATCAGAACAAAAGGTAAGAACGGATAAAATAAACCGAAAGTAATTAAGGCGTTTTAGCTGGCTTCTACAAAGAAAATTACTATACCTCCCCGATTATGGGACTATCAGAAAATGCTTTCAAACCTTCTTGGAACTTTGGTGATATTCTGTTTACTTGCTCGATAATATTTCTTTCCCTGAAAATAATTCGACTCTTTTCAGTGCAGTAGGTAAGCACGACATGCAAGAAAGAAAACTACTGTTTTTGACATCATTAAGCAGTGATTGTTAAAGGTAAATTAGATGAGAAAAAATATAACAACAACCCAGTATAATCCCACAAGTGGGATCTGAGGAGAGTAGTGTGTACATAGATCTTAACCTTACCCTAGGGATAGAGATGCTGTTTCCGATATACTCTCGGCTCAAGAATATGGGGAAAAAAATTTAAAACATGTTTTTAGTCCATACTAGAAGGAGAAAAGATTGCATACTTGTAGATCTTTAGTGTTTCCAAGGCAACCGCACACGAGACAGGGTGTCCAGAGTAAGTAAATCCATGTGAAAATGTACCTAGTTATAGAAAGAAAAAAGAGAGAGAGATGAATTATATTTGGTTACCAAGAAGAGAGGATACTATATTCTATCGAATGGATAATATGCTCACCAAGTTTGTTGCTTTGAGAATTTATGACATCAGAAACTTCAGGGCTTACAAGGACTGCGCCGATTGGCATATATCCAGAAGAAAGCGCCTGAAACCAGAGTGAAAGAAGGACAAACTGAGAATCCAAACATAAGTTGTAATTTGCATAGATTGGATATAGTTAAAAAATTTACCTTTGCTACAGAGACAAGATCGGGTTTAATGTTGTACTTTTCACAGCCAAACATTGTCCCGAGCCTTCCAAATCCACATATGACCTCATCCGCAATGAAAAGAATGTCATACTTCTTGACTACAGCTTGGATCTAAAAATCAGTAGGATGAAGTATTGTTTCAGCTAGTTATATATAAGCATAATACCTAGTAAGAAACTAACAATTAACTATCAAAATTACGAATAAAACAGGAAGTGTAGTTGAAAGGTTTATAATAGCAGTAAGTTCTTGCAAAGACTATTATGTTGAGGAACCCCAGGAATTCCTAATGAAACATAAAAGAAAAGGTGTTGGTTTTTTTTTTTGGGGGGGGGGGAGGGGGGGGGGAGGAGTTGCCCGCCCGCATAAGAAAAAACACTTGTTGTCATTTATTCAGCAATGTACCAGCTATCTTGTGAAGGAAAAACTGACCTTATAGAAATAGGTTGCCGGAGGAGGTATGACACCTCCTGCCCCCATAACTGGTTCGGCAATGAAAGCAGCTATCTATAGGTGAAACAAGTAATATTAATCAGCATCCATTCACCATCTATGACGCAAAGAAAACACGATAAGTGATAAAAGTAGATAGAAAGTTACTGTTTCAGGCCCCTCTTTGAGTATAAGATTTTCCAAATTATTGGCCAACCTTGTCGAGAACTCCTCTTCCGTCTCACCTGACATGCAACATTTTAATAAATAGGTAGTTATTTAGACCGTATATGATCAGTATACGATAGGAGATAAGGATAAATAAATACCTGGCAAATGATAGCGCCAATAATGAGGGCAGTCAGTGTGCAGAACAAATGGAGCAGGCAAATCAAATTTCTGGTGTAATGCAGGAATACTGCAAAAGAACAATATTAACAAAAAGAATACTTGAAAGAAGTAAATGATTAACCAGAATAGAAAAGCATATTACCCAGAGAGACTGGCGGCAATGAGAGTAGATCCGTGGTATCTGTTTGAAGGTTACAACAATGAAGATTTTGTAAGCCAAAGGAAATACAACAGAACACACACACACATACACACATAAAAAAAAAGGAAGCGGGAGTTGAGAAATCAGATTACGATTTTGTTCGAGCAATAAATTTCTTTTTATCTGGCCTCCCAAGCGCATTGTTGTAATACCATACCAGCTTCACCTACAGATTGAAAGCATCAAAAGTTACTTAATGTCCTGACAATATAGACATGCAAACACAAACTTGAACAAAAAATAAAATTATCCTATCAAATCCCCATTAAGTCTGAGCAGCAGCTAGAGAATCTATTTAAATGTTGAAGGCAATAAACAAAACCTGAGTGTCATTAGCTTCTGATCCGCTATTTGTGAAAAAAGCTTTCGCCATTTTATTTGAAGTAAACAAATCCAGGAGCTCCTTTGCAAGATCCTATATGTTTGAAAATAAATTCAGCTTGTGATCGAAGTAAAATGAGATTTCTCTTCTTTCTGGATAAGGCCACTACTGAGAATTTGCCATACCAAAGAAGGTTTTGTGGTACGATTCCAAAACGAATGGTAAAAGGGCAACTCATTGAGTTGTTTGGTTGCAGCGGCAACAAGACGAGGCTCATTTCCCCCTACAATAATGTGTAACAAGACATCTATGAGTTAAATATTTGGAGGAAAAAGTGGTACACAATAATAGTGCACTAAGTATTGTAAGTACCTAAAGCTGTGCACCACAAACCAGCTAGAGCATCAAGATACTTCTTCCCGTTTATGTCGTAAACATAAGAACCCTATGACAAACCGGACAAACGTTAAGCACAGCAGAAGTTTCTTAAGTTGACGGCCAAAGAAAGACACAAATCTAACCTCGGACTTTTGTATAACTAAAGGATCCACATCAGTAGTCTGCCACCCGGCAGTGAAGGGGGCCAACATATCATGTCCTTTATATCTGAAAATGTGAAGACACTTTGGTTACTCACAAATTTGTATACTTGTTTGACGGTTCGTTCAGACAATATACTGAGAACAGAATTCCTCTTCTATAATCAACTACTCCCTATATTTAGAAACAATTTAACACTGAAATTCTCATCCACACAAATGTATAAGGCTTGTTTTACACAAGTTTCAAAAGTCTCTCTTTCTTCTTTTGAACTCCGTGCCCAGTCAAACATGGCTACAAATATGTGGAAGTACTAAATGGTCACTATCCGGATAGAGATCAAGCAATAGGAAAGGAAAACAAGATTTACCCTCTAATGTCAGCTGATGAAATATCATTCTTCAGAGATGTTTCAGTGCTACTCCATCTGACCTGTATAGGATCGCAAACGATTTGTTTCTGCAAATTGCTAACAGCAGAAATATGGGAACCGACCTATAAAACACAATAAATTAATAACCACAACAAAATGGAAGATTGGAGAATATGATAGTACTGTTACATAAATGCTGTTACATAGAAATTAGTTTCATTAGCTGTTAGAATCATGCAACTAAACAAGACATCAAGTGGTAGCATAAGATGACAATTCTCACAATTTAATATTTTACATACCAAAAGGAGAGATTGTTCAACAACTATGAATTATGATGAAGGCCATAAAACAGATTGTTTAACATGCCAAACAGTATATTATAGCTGTGTAATTTTCTCAGGAAAATCATGAGAGACAGTTATGTAAACTAATTAAGATAATTTTTCTTTAAAACAAACAGTAAATGACCTGATTCACTGTCAATTGTGCCACATTGTCCAAAGTGAAGTGCATGACAAAATCGTCCAGATTAAATGTACAATTTGGATTTGAGTTCAGCACCTCTCTTTGATATTAGACCATTGAAAAAGGCAAAGGGTTTTGAATTTCAGGCCCAAGAGTAGTAAAGGTCCAATTTTACCCCTCTTTTTTTTTTAAAAAAAGAAAATTAACCAAAATAACCGCCTACCAACCCGTTAAACTAATAATAACCGGTGAAGGTATAATATATGCATAATATATGTATAATCAATATATAAATTTATGTATATGACTAGAAAATATAAATAATGAATATAACCAGCTATTTGTGTAAAGATCCCCTTTTTAAATGGTGGTTTAATTATTGCAGCCCATCTAGTATTTGTTGGACCAGGTGACATACACAAATAGCCCTGTTTGCCCATGAGCAAAACTTCAAGTTTAACGAATGTTGTACCTTGCTTGTTGCATAAGCAACACTTTTAACTTTTGACCTTAAAGTTCTGCTCATAGGGCAAGCGGAGGTCAAAAGATAAAAATCACTATTAAAAGTGTCATATTTCTGCAATTTTTTTATGTTCGACCTAGAGGATACCGGCTCGATATCCTTCTCAATTGCTCAATTTTGTCCTTCATTAAATTTTAGGTTCATTCATACATTTACATTAGCAACTCGTTTCGTATTCGTCCTTTTTATTAAGGAAGCTCCATCATAAAATAGAAAGATTTCACGTGTTCAAATTCTTCGAGAAAAAATATTCAAATTTACGTCTTAATCTGTTTGCTATAGTTTAAATTACCCTCAAGGTGGTGCTCTGTTAGGAGTCCAAGGTAACAACAGATTTTTTTCTTAACGGTGAGTAATAAGACCAAAAGTGTAACGAAAGGTCAAGTTGCTCAATTTAAGATAGCAAACAATAATATTCACCATTTTCAGTTTGACTCTCAAAATCAAATAAAAATTCACTTTGACTTAAACAGAAAAAAAAAAAAAAAAAAGGACAAACAACCTAAGCGGAGAGAGATCACAACTATAAAGTAGAGGCGGATCCAAAATTTAAATTTCATGGATTCACTATAGAAATCATTGCATTTTAACTTTTATTGGTTCAGAACTTATAAATTTATATATTTGAAAAAATGATCATGTATAGTCGCTCTCGAAATAATAACCAATATATATATATATTTTAGTATATATATATACATTTCTGTATGTTACATACAAAAGCTACCCGATGTAAATAGTTTTAGCCGCGATCTAAAAGCTATCTTTGCCCTATATATTTCGTGTAAAGATTACTAGGTTCATTAAAAAGTTAAACTTAAACTTGTTGGAACTACTCTGCTTCTGCTTGGAACTTGGAAGTAATCCCAACAAATATGACTATTAACCCTAGGAAAAACAACTAAACTAAGCTTCAAGAATACTCAGAATATTATCTTAAAATGTGAAGAATGTTAAAAACCCAAAAAGAAGGTGGTAATTCTCAAGGGGGGGAAAAAAAAAAAAAAAAAGGTAAACTTCACAAGACAACACACTCAAAAAACCAGAAGCACATAGCAACAGATACTACACGTTTGAAGTACAAGCACCTACCAAAATAAAAGAAAGAAGCAAAATAATCAAGAAATGAAAATATTGGAGCTTAAATGCAGCAAATATTGTTATAATCAAGAACCCCATTTTCCCATAACAAATGAAAAAAAGGGAGGGAAAAAAACAAGAACTTCATTTCACATAAAAATTTAAAATTTAAAAAAAAAAAAAAACCAGAACCCCATTTCCCATAACAAATGAAAGGTTATAATACAAACCTGGTTAGTGGCTGCTATGATCCCAGATCCAATTAGACTAGTAATCTTGGCCATTAATTCCCCTTTAAATTTCCTTAGGAATTATAATTATAATTATATATACCAAAAACCTCCTTTGTTCTTTGTTCTTTCTTTCTTCAAGCTATAAGATTTATGTTAAACAAAGCATGCAGAAAGTTGAAGAGAACAAAGAACAAAGAAAGGAAAAAACAACTGACAAGTGACAACCAATGACTCAGCTGTCTTGTTAAAATATGGTATAGTAATGACATATATATAAAGACAAAATTTTTGTAATGTCACAATTCCCTATTCATCGGACATTCAACCAATAATTTTAATTTTTTAAGGCTGTGATATTTTTGGGAAGGAAAAAGACCACAAGTTTACTGTTCATTGAATTTGGTCACTAATCATGGTAAAATTCGTATATAACACAATGGCCTAAAGTGCGGTTAAATTTTTTTTTATAAAAATTGCAGGGATCCTAGGTTTTTACCAATGATACTATTTTACAAATGAATCTACTTCAAAATCCTAACACAGAGACACTTCTCATGCATTGTATCTGGTCATTAATTATGGGTAATTGTTTTTGTACTAACACAAAAGCATAAAGTACAAATAAATTTTAGTTAAATTTGCATGGATCAAAAGTTTTCACCAGACAATAAATTAAGAATTGGAAAAATTACGCGATATGTCAAATATATATAATGTATTTACCATTCGCAGCTATACTTTCAGTAATTTTACTATTCGTAATTATATTTAAATTTTATAGCAAATTCATAAAATAAGAAATTAATTATTTTGAATTGAAACAAGGGAGCAACAAGCTCTCGTAGTTGAGTTGGTTAGAGTGCTCATCTAGTTAGTAGAGGTCTTGAGTTGGACTCTCAATAAGAGCATTTTACTTTTATGTATTTCGTCTTGGTTGTATTCATACATGTTTTATTTTTGTATACACTCCTATATACAATTGATATATGTTGTATTTGTTGTGCTACGAATGGTAAATAGGCAAACTATAGTGATTTATGAAAACTAAGTTTTATGCACTAATAAAGCCAAAACATATACACAATTAGATTACTTAAATCCACAAGCAAATATAAAATCATTCATCATATGTCGTTTTTCTGGGACAATATATCGTAAATGGATTTAATTATGAATATCAATACTAGGAGTTTTTTTTTTGTTGTTGATTAAAATCATTCTTTCTCTCTCTCGCTTTTCCTCTTTATATATATATATGACTTTTATAAGGTGCTAGTTAAATTATTACTATATCTTTACGCTTATCAACCTGGGCCTAGGCCTGGACATAACATGGTACCCGATGCCTGATTGCATGTAACCGAGCGAACCAAATGGCTAGTTAAATCAACATGTGATATTATAATATACTAAATACGGAAGATAAACTAACACATGTTGATACACTGAAAGTTTGAATGATATAAGTCAAAGTGTAAAAATACTAGTACAAGTTTGCAACATATATGTAGCCAACATTGCTTAACATGAAAAGCCTGCGACTCTGTCTAACTGTTATTCTAGTCTATGAAGCTTCTAATGAAGTACTGAAAATAATAACTGTAAATCTGAAAGACTGTAAAGTAATGATAATGCCTCGAAAGAACTGGGGTCACCAAATAGCTGGTACGAGAATCCTAGCGCTCTTAATCGTCAACCTGTAAATCGTTAACTGCATCGTGAGATGCAGGCACGGGGCGAAAGGGACGTCAGTATATTTGAATTGCACCGGTATGTAAAGCAACTGAAAAAATAATATAAATACTAAAACTGAAATGATAATTGATACTCCCTCCGTTCCAATTTATGTGAACCTGTTTGACTGGGCACGAAATTTAAGAAAAAATGAAGACTTTTAAAATTTGTGGTCTTAAACAAATCAAAAAGGGGCCAGAGTATTTGTGTGGTTATAAAAGCTTCTCATTAAGGGTAGAATTGTAAGTTTAAGCTAAATTATTTCCAAATTTAGAAAGAGGTCATTCTTTTTGGAACGGATCAAAAAGAAAATAGGTTCACATAAACTGGAATGGAGGGAGTAATTGATAACTGATAACTGAATAAGGAAGCAAGGATATAAATACTCCCTCTATACAGTTGATACATGTTGTATTTATTGCACAAACAAATACAGTTGACACAAACTGTATTCGTTGCGCATTTGAATACAAGTGGTACGAGCTGGTAACAATTGAACAGTAGCTACGAAAACTATAGTTATTAGACTCTAAACTATAATGCTTAAATCCACATCATATGTCATATACACAATCAGATTACTTAAATCCACAAGCAAACATAAAATCATTCATCATATGTAATTTTTCTGGGACAAAATATCGTAAATGGATTTAATTGTGAATATCAATATTACGAGCTTTTTTGTTGTTGTTGATTAAAATCATCCTTTCTCTCTCTCGTTTTTCCTCTTTATATATATGTGACTTTTATTGGGTGCTAGTTAAATTATTACTATATCTTTACGCTTATCGGTTAAGATACCCAGTCAGAACTCATAATATATGAATAGGAATAATACACACGTAATGTCATGGGCGGCTTTCGATTCATGTCCCATGACCCCTTGGACGCGCCCTATGGCATCCTGGCAAGCCTCCCAATACCTAGCGCCATGAACGGCCCCGTGATCTTGGCCATTCCAAGTGACAAACGCGCATGTACCTATGTCCATCCATTAATAGCCCTCGCCAGCGCCCAGCCGCAGGCAGATGCCATCAGCGTTGCGCGCAGATTTTGATGCTAAAGACAAGGTTACCGCCAACAGGCTTGCTTCAACCTTGTAGAAATGTAAGTCCTTTTTTATTGTAAATATAGGATAGTTTTAAGTCTTGCTTCAACCATCTGAATGTTGTCAACACTGCATTACAAGGCCTACTTCGAGGAGGCGAAAACCGGAATGGGGGTTCTATGAACCTCGCCCCTGCACCACAAAAGTTGAAGATTCCTGAGCCAAAATCCTACAACGGGGCTCGGAATTCCAAGGAAGTAGAGAACTTCATCTTCAACATCGAACAGTACTTCGATACCGTGGGGGGGTTAGAAGAAGCAAAAAAGCTAGCAATTATTGACATGTATCTTTAGGGTGATGCTAAACTCTAGTGGCAGGTGAAATACGAAGCCATCAGGGCAGGTGAAGATACTATTGATACATGGGGAGACCTTAAGGCAGCCATACGCCTACAGTTCTTCCCCGAAAATATTGAGTACAATACACGGAGAAAGCTCTAGGAGCTCCGCCAGACCAAATATGTCCGAGACTACGTGCGAAAATTCTCCTCACTCATGCTGAACATACAAGATATAGGGGACAAAGACAAACTCTTCATATTCTTGGAGGGTTTGAAACCTTATGCCCGTATGGAGCTGCAAAGACAAAGGATAAACCTTTTGCCCAAGAGGATCCAAGCAACAAAATGCCCTGGGGACTACCAAGTGGAAGCTCGGAAGGATAGGCCTCAACCGTCTATCCGAGGAGGATACAAAGAGGGTCAGCCTAGCAATGGTGGCCCTAGCAGAAGTGGGGGAGATCGGCGTGCAACCAAATCTAAGACTCCTTCCTCAGGCAGCAATAGTGTTGCGTCTCACAACAACGATCAAGGGAGGAAGCCCACTTCAGGATGTCGCCATTGCGGTGGGCCACATTGGAACAATGAATGCCCACAAACACAAATGAATGCCCACAAACTTTTGATGATGGGACGGATGACAACACAGATGATGCTAACCAGACAGAACCAATAGGTGACTTCAACGCACTTGTTTGTTCTATTTTTGAGGCCTTAGCAGGAACCAGTACCGGCATCTGTAAGAAGAAGGACCTATGCCAAACCACCAAGAAAGGGAAAAAAGGAAGATGAGGGGACTCCTCTTAATCAAGAGAAGAACCTAATGTTCGTCGAAATGAAAGTTAATGGTAAGCCCATTCGGGAGATGATTGACACATGCGCTACTCACAAATACTTAGCCTCAAATCAGGTAGAGCACATTGGCCTAGTTGTAGGAAAGGGTAGAAGTCATGTCAAGGCTATCAACTCACTGCCTTAGCTAGTGGGTGGAATAGCTAAAAGAGTGCCAGTGAATCTTGATCCTTATGAAGGAAAATTCAACTTGCGTGTGGTGATCATAGATGACTTCGGGTTGATAGTTGGATTGGAATTCATGAGGCAAACCAACACCATTCCTATACCTTATGCAGACATGCTACTGATGATGGGAGCAAACAGGGCCAAGCCCTGTATTATCCCATGCACAACCATAAAGATGGCCGCAGAGAACATCTCGGCCTTACAGTTGAAGAAGGGAGTCAAAAGACATGAACCTACATTCCTGGCTACCCTCTGTATTGAAGATATTGAATACACTTCGGGTCCTATTCCTGCACTCGTGAATGCTATAGGAGTTTGAAGATGTCATGCCAAAGCGACTCCCGTCTAGGCGCATTGTGGACCATGAGATTGAGTTGGTACCGGATGAGAAGCCACCTGCCCGGGCACCTTACAGAATGTCACAACCTGAACTCATCGAGCTTTGTAGACAGTTGACGGAAATACTGGACAAGGGGATCATTGTACCCTCCAAGTCCCCTTATGTGTCCCCTGTGCTGTTCCAAAAGAAACATGATGGCACTCTACGACTCTATGTGGATTATTAGGCCTTAAACAAAATCACCGTGAAGAAAAAGTACTATAGTGTTCACAAAAATAGACCTAAAGACAGGTTATGGGCAAGTCCGGATTACTGAGGGAGATGAACACAAGACGACCTGTGTGACAGGATATGGGATGTACGACTTCCTGGTCATGCCATTCGGCTTGACTAATGATCCAGCCACATTTTGCACCCTGATGAACCAGGTCTTCCGAGAATACATTGACGAATTCGTAGTGGTCTACTTGGACGACATTGTGGTATATAGCAAAACATTGGAGGAACACCTGGAGCACCTGTGGAAGATCCTAGCCCGACTGCGGGAGCACAAATTATATATGAAGCTATCCAAGTGCTCCTTTTTCCAAAACAGATTGGCTTCCTCAGACATGTCATCGAGGAAGGGCGGATCAAGATGGACTAATAGAAGATTCAGGCTATCACAGATTGGTCGCCGCCTAAGGATATCCACGCCTTGACGGTGTTCCTTGGCCTATGCAACTTTTTATCAGCGGTTTGTGAAAACTTACTCTCTCATTGCAGTGCCGTTAACATAACTCCTAAAGAAAGCCACACCTTGGGATTGGGGTCCCAGGAGAGCGGAGGCCTTCAACGCATTAAAAGTGGCTATGTTTAGTAGCCTTGTCTTGTCCCTCCCTGATTTGGCCAAACCACTCGAAGTACAAACGAATGCCTTTGACTATGCTCTGGGCGGAGTCTTGCTACAAGAGGGGCATCCAGTGGCGTACGTGAGCCGGAAGTTGAAGGATGCAGAACGGCCCTACGCCGCCCATAAAAAAGAATTATTGGTTTTCGTCCACAACTTACGCCTTTGGAGGCACTATCTGCTGGGAACCCCTTTCGTAGTCAAGACACACAACACAGTTGTTGGTCATTTCATGATCTAACCAAAGCTGAATGGCTGACAGGCCAGGTGGCAGGAACTCCTCGCGAAATTTCACTTCAACCTAGAGTACCGAAATGGAAAGACCAACCAAGTTGCTGATGCGCTTAGTCGGAAGGCTTACCTAGCATCGGTGTGCCTACTCGCCACCCTAAGGGGGAGAGAAGTGGCAACCACTATAAAAGACCAAATACAGGATCTACTTACCAAGGATCATGTTGCATAGTATTTGGTCGATTTGGTAGGACAAGGCAAGACTCGCCAGTTCTACGTGGAAGATGGGTTCCTAAAGGTGAAAGGGAATCGATTTTATGTTCCTAATGGAGGCAATCTGCGAAGGACCCTTCTAATAGAATGCCATGATACTTTGTGGGCCGGGCCACCCAGGTGAAGAACGCACCATGGCGTTATTGCGACGTGCTTATTATTGGCCTCAAATGGTTGATGATGTCGCGTAGTATGTGAAGACTTGCCTAGTATGCCAGAAAGACAAGTCAGACTGCTTGACACAAGCGGAACTTTTAGAGCCATTGCCTATTCCAAAGAGACCTTGGAAAAGTGTGTCACTAGATTTCATCACCGATTACCCAAGGTCGGAGATCTTTTAACTATCTTTGTTGTGGTAGATCGATTTTCCAAGTATGCTACATTTATAACAGCCCAAAAATATATATCAGTAGAAGATACATCTCAACTTTTCTTGTCTCATGTTGTCAAATATTGGGATCTGCCTAAAGACATCGTTAGTGATCGCGACTCTCGCTTCACTAGTGACTTTTGGACTCAACTCTTTAAGTGCCTCGGTTCCAAGTTGAGCCACAATTCAAGTTTCCCTCCGTAATATGATGGCCAGACGGAGTAGTCTAATGGCATGCTAGAGGAATACCTTCGCCATTTTGTTACCGGATCACAGAAGAATTGGGTGAAGCTTTTAGATGCTGCTCAACTGTGTTTCAATTCACAAAAGAGATCTAGTACAAACAGAAGTGCTTTTGAAATCGTTACCGGACAACAACCGCTACTTTCACACACTGTGAATGCCCCAAACATGTTGAAATCTCCTCGAGTTGCTAGCTTCTCAAAGTAATGGAAGCGAAATATGAAGATAGTGCGGAGCCATCTTGTCAAAGCCTAAAAGCGGATGAACAAGTATGCTGATCAAAATTGTCGCTTTGTTGAATACCAAGTAGGAGACAAAGTGATTGTGAAAATTCCAAAGCGATACTTATTTGCAGGGGTCCATGACCCCCGCCTAATGCAAAAGTATATTGGACCCTTATCCATTGAGAAGCGCATTGGAAAATTTTCATATCGGGTGGATACCCCAGCCTGGTGGAAGATTCATCCAGTCTTCCATGTCATCCTTCTGAAACCTTTTCGGGAATACATGGAAGATACTTCGCGGAGCCAACTCACAATACCCAATATTTGAGACCCTAATTCATCAGGAAAAAGAAGTGCAGAAGCTATTCTCGATGATCGAGTGATTCATGCTTCAAGAAAAGATCACTAAAGTTCCTGGTGAAATGGCAGGGTTGTGATACGTAGGAGAATATTTGAGAGGGGAACAAACCTCAAAGCCTAGAAGAGCATGATTGATGATTATCTTACAAGTAAGGCGTCGAGGACGTCACCAACTCGGGGGGGGATGTCATGGGCGGCTTTCCAGCCATGCCTCATGACCCCTTGGACGCGTCCCATGGCGTCCGAAAAAACATCCCAACATCTAGCACCATGGACGGCCTCGTGGTCTTGGTCGCGCAAAGTGACAAGCGTGCCTGTGCCTATGTCGCCCCCCTCCCCCCACCGATAGTCCTCGCCAGTGCCCAACCGTAGGCAAATGCCAACAACACCGCACACGCAGACTTTGATGCTAAAGACAAGGTTGCCGCTAATGGACATGCTTCAACCTTGTAGAAATCTAAGTCCTTTTTCTTGTAAATATAGAGTAGTTTTAATTCCTGTATTTCCATTATGTCTCTCTAACTTAGTTATGTCAAGTCCTGTAGCTTTGGTTTATTTTTCTTAAGTATTATTAGGGGGATCAAGCAATCAAACTTTCTAGCAAGCGAACAATTCTCTGGACTGGTGTTTTCCCCCTCGACACCGTGTTGCTTTTCTGTAATAGCTTTCATTAATACAATCAAGCTTTCTTTCATTCGCATTCTCTTTTCTGTTCTCTCAATTGCTCTTGACGTTGGTTTTCGCGTACGGAACTAACAGTCTCGTCTAGCATACGGAGGGGACCCCAGTTGGCGGATAGTAACTGCACGGACATCGGTTACTTAGTCTTACGTCGCCCTTTCAAGGAATCTCAGGAAGGCGCCGCGTAACAGTAATCATAAACATATAAATAATTTAGTGAAAGAATCTATGAAAGATAAGTTAAAACATTATAAACAAAAAACAAACTAACGGATCGTTGGTAATATGTATATACTAATGAAATTCATCCCATATGAATGTGTTAAATAAATATTTGCGCGGTTGGTTCGAAATAAAAGACTAGCGCACCTATTTTTGGTGCCAAAAAAAGGGGGATTGAATATCACATTTTCTTTAAGGATCCAGTATTTTTTTAACTTAAGATGTGTTTGATAGTATGAGATATACCAAAAAAATAAAACCAAATAAACCTCAGGACATAAGGGTGAGAGATTTCCTAACATAGAGACACTTCTCGTATAGGGTATTTAAAAATACAGTTTAATTAGAATTGCATCTGGATCAAAACAAAGTAAAAATTTACCCGCGCAGTATTTGTACCCCCCTAAGTAAGGTTAATTAATGTGCATTTTCACCTTATTTATTATTTAATCATGATGAAATATACTGGTTTGGTGTACCCAAATAAATATTTACCAAAATATACTCTTAATTTTCCAAATCACATAATAAAAGAGAGAGGGAGAGAGTCGAGTTCATGATTCAAGAAAAGTCAATCGCAATCAGAATCTGGCTGTCCAATATAATGTTCAGCAAAAAGAAATCAAATAATCTTGTTAATTCTATTTCATATAGATATTTTTGTTATAATCAGACAGCACTGGACCTAAAACAAGGAAAGAAATTTAAAAAAAAAGAAGAAATAGACAGCCATTAGTGTAACCAAGCTCAGCTACCCTCTCAGTGCAATTAAGCTCTTTCAAATGACATTTTGTCAATTACTGCACTTAGTGGAAGAAGTTGGCATGTGATTGTCTTACATTTTGGCAAAAGAGGAAACTACGGACAACCAAAATTTTGGCCGATTTTCAGGAGTCCGGAATCTAAAAGTGATTTTTTTGGACTCAAAAAATCGAAATAAGTGAAAAACTAATTTAGTGACCAAACTATATATTAAAGGGTGCTATAAATTAACGTTTGTTTTGGACGTTAAGATATAACACCCTTTAAAAGGGCACTATATATAAAACTGATTAGACGTCTATGTATAGCGCGGTTTATTAAGGCGCTATTTCAAATATTGGTCCCCATCCCTTCCCCCGTGTTCAAAACAGATTGCAACATGCAGACTTTGATGCTAAAGACAAGGTTGCCGCTAATGGACATGCTTCAACCTTGTAGAAATCTAAGTCCTTTTTATTATAAATATAGAGTAGTTTTAATTCCTGCATTTCCATTATGTCTCTCTAACTTAGTTATGTCAAGTCTTGTAGCTTTGGTTTATTTTTTTCAAGTATTATTAGGGGGATCAAGCAATCAAACTTTCTAGCAAGCGAACAATTCTCTGGACTGGTGTTTCTTCCCCTCGACACCGTGTTGCTTTTATGTAATAGCTTCCATTAATACAATCAAGCTTTCTTTCATTCGCATTCTCTTTTCTGTTCTCTCAATTGCTCTTGACATTGGTTTTCGCGTACGGAACTAACAGTCTCGTCTAGCGTACGGAGGGGACCCCAGTCTTGAAACCCATATGTGAATATTTAATAATTAAATCTTGTATAATTATAAAAACTAATTATTTTATTTACAAACAAACATATAAAATAATAAAACTAACACATACAAGAATTCCAGATATCTTGGTGCTACTAGGCCTCAACCACTTTAATTTCTCTTCCATCCTATTTTTTTCTTCTTCCGCCTCTTTTAGTTTCTCCTGCAATGCCGCAATTTCTCATTTTATTTTAGACTCACGGCGTTGGTATTCACAGTTCATATCCCAAATATACTGCAAAGTTTGTTTGTAGCATACCTGCTTAATGGGTTCATCAAGCCATACCTCAAAATTGCAATAATTTCCGTTATTGCCTCCAAACCTGTTTATACACATCCGGTATCTACGTCCAACATGACCATCGGACCAACAATCCTTCACCATACAATGTTTGCCATAATAGCACATTGGTACATAATTGCGTCCAGACATTTGTTAATGCAAAAAAAAAAAACTCTGCTTTCATGGAAAGTTTTGCTATTTATTTTGGTTAAGCGCAAATAATAACTAAAATGCGCTAGTTTATTTAAAGGCAAGGCAACACGCATAACGTAGTAATTAACCGCGCTATGCTTCACATGTTAAAGATTCTTTCAGGTACAATACATCTTTTGCAGGCGGTCAGCTTTTCAGGTCGACAAGACAACACACATAACGAAATATTTAACCGCGCTATGCTTCATGTGTTAAAGATTCTTTCGGGTACAATACAACTTTTGCAAAAGGGCAGCTTTTCAGGTCGACAAGACAACACACATAACATAGTATTTAACCGCGTTATCCTATTACATACGGGGCTAGGACTAATTTTTATATATGTATATATTCACATAATTATCAAACATCTTCCTTCTCTGATAGTGTAGGTTAAATATCAATAAGATTTAACTACAATGGAAACATAATTTTATTTGATACATTTTGCAACATAAAAAAGTACATACACTTATTACAACCACATTACGGAAATAAAACACTACGTGTATCCTTGATAGTTGGGCACATTAGATGAACTTCAATGAGGAGCTGGATTACCACCGCCACCCAAACCAGTTGAAGGACATTTTCGACGGTCGTGTCCTGTTTGCGAGCATATACCACATTTGCGCGCATAAATGGTATCACCAATATCCATTTGGTTCCGTATACGCGTTCTCTTTTTCACCTGTCACTGACGCAAAAACTCCTTGTTACACACCATTTTAAATGGTTATGGCGGCCAATAATGCTCAGCACCCACTGGCTGCAACTGCCCACTATAGGTGTTTAAGTATGCAACAATAATATATTATTTATCAACGTAATTGGTTGGACCTAAACCTGTATGTTGAAAGCACTTGATGGCATGTGAGCACAACATGTGATAGATGGACCATTTTCCACAAGAGCATAACCTTCTAGATTCATTTATGGTGTGTACACTATTCCCCCATTTTGATGGATAACGGTGCGAACTTCAAAAATATTTCGGTTGTGATCATACTATAAAAATGAATGCCAATGTGCTCGCCGCTTGTATTTCTCAAATCTTTTTATTGGTTGTGGTATAAATTCAACACCCCTTTCCATCAATGACATTGCAGCTGCAACCGTTTCAACAAATCTCTCCTCCATCTGCTTGAATGACATTCTCACCATGGCATGCAATCCTCGTGCAGAATTCAATAACCCGTTGAAAGACTCCGACACATTTGTAGTCAGAATTTCCCATCTTCTGCCACCATCCGCATGCAAAGTCCACTTTTCAGGCTTATGTCGCATCAACCAATGATAGGCTGCCTCGTCTTCCTGCCTGATAGATTCCATGTGCCTCCGGAATTTATGCTCTTGGTGATCTGTTGCAGCCATCCATATTAAATCATGCAAATCCTTGCTGGGATGTGCCTTCTGGAAATTGGCCTTCAGGTGCCTCACATAGTAACGGTGGTAGGCATACGGTTCTTGCCATGTAGGCAAATTCTCTACAGAACTTATAATACCACCATGCCGATCAGATATTAGACAAATACCTAAACGCTGTTTGACAACGTGCTCTTTCAAGTGGTTCAAAAATAGTGTCCACGTCTCTTGGCTTTCATTGGCACAAATAGCAAAAGCTAAAGGAAATATACTTCCATTTTCATCTACTACAACGACGATCAACAACTTAATATCATACTTTCCATAGACATGAGTGCCGTCTATGGATATTACCAGTCGGCAATGCAGAAAACCATCAATTACTGGTTTAAATGCCAGAACACATATTTGAATATATATTCTGGTATTCCCGGACTCCGATCAAGTTTTCATTAAACAACGGTCCCGAGGTTAAAGTGTTGCAATGCGGCCATGTACGTGGGTAGAGCTGCAAATGACTTATCCTAATTACCATAAACAATTTCAAACGCATGTTTGCGATCAAGAAATGCCTTTCTTTTGGTAATGGTACAGCCATATTCCTTGTAGATGGATGTAATGCACTCTTTGATCTTGTACCTTATGGATGCTTCAATGTGTGGAATCGGGACAAGAGAAATCAAGTCAACATCCAAGTTGAAGTGATTCCCACTGAATGTGTCCATTTCACAAGTGTGGGTGCCAATGTATTTACCCACTTTCCACATACCTGTTTTCTTCTTGCTCGCACGCAGCATCCAATGACAACCCATAAACCATCTACGACAAACAACCTTGTATACATCCAGTGTTGACTCCCATACCGTCATCTCACGACACTCTTTTATGCTGTATATTTTTGCCGCCCTGCTTAGGCGCGTTTTATCAGGAAAAAATATGCCCTTTGCCAGCACCGTTGGTCTAGACTCAACCCACATTGCTATCCGAATTTCGTCAATATTCCTTGTGAGGAAATCCACATCCGGCATACTTGGTAAATGATCAAGGTAGGGAATATCCCTTGAATGAAACGGCACATGGGACTCGTACACTCTTGGTCTAACGAGGGGTGGAGCATGCTCCCTCGTCAAATCAGGTCCAGCATACTCTTCCTCCTCATCACCACCCTCATCAGGGAAAGATGTATCATTTCCGGACTCATCGACATTGTTGTCATAATCACTGTTCTCTTCCTGACTCTGTGCATCTGCCAGATCCCAATTAAATATGTCGTTTTCGGGCAATTGAGTCAGGACAGGAGGTTCAACTTGCTCGTTTTCACTGTACAAACAACAAAATAAGGAGCTACTCAAATTGATAAATACTTTACATATAGCTATATCACTTCACTTACAAGTCGTAATGTGTTGACATCCCATGATGGACATTATCCTGTTGGTGATGACTCCCGGATGGACCACCGTGATCCAACACGCTAGAACTACGCATATTCCAACTGGGCGTGGGTTCATAACTTGTTAAATTCATATTTGGGCGGTACCCCTGTAGAATATATGAGTGTTAATACAAATTCAATACAACAAAAATAAACATCGTAACACAAAGGAAAATTGAAGTTTACCACTCGTCTTATGGATTATGTAAAGTAAGAGATAAATTATTTCCTCGCTCCTCATTCGCCCGTGGAGATAAGTTTAAATCAGGCCAAACTCTTTCAGCCGGAACCTGTTCGGCAAAAACTACTCCAGAATAACCACCCGAAGACTGAGGGTTGTCCCTGCTTTGCGCAACCTCATTATTGCGAACGTCTTCGACCTTCACGTCTATTTCCAACATTTTTATCAAAATAAATTCCCGATATTCATCCGGAGTCCTCAAAATATCACTCAAAAATTAGAGAAATATGTCAGCATAACTAATGCAAGCATAACTAATACCAACATTACTAATACATCCTATTTAGCATTATTTTTATGCACCCTACCAAACGACCCCTTAGAGAACTTGAGGATTCTGCTTAGTACCAATTAACCCTTATACTTGGAAAATGTAAGCATAAACCGATAAATAAATTTGTGACTCTAAAAGATTTTTGGAGGATCTGTCACGTACCCGATGACATTTTTCAAGAGTTCGAGCAACATAGCTGAAAGATGTTATGTCCACTTATCCTAATATAAAAATGGACGTAAAGGGGGAAAATTCTGATCCAAGCAGAGATTGTTACTCCATGACAGCAACTCCACCAGCAGCTTTGATCTTTTCTATTATTTCATTCGCCTCCTCTTTTGTCACTCCTTGCTTAAGTATAGCAGGCACTTTCTCTACGAGATCCTTGGCTTCCTTCAATCCTAGACTCGTGAATGCACGTACCTCTTTGATCACATTGAGTTTTGCAGCTTGACATCAAATGCTATTTTCTCTACCTTCTTCTCCTCGGCTTTTGCAGGTCCACCACCTACTCCTCCCATTGCACCCAAATCCATGCCTTCTACTGAAATTTGTTTCAGCTTCGGATGTCTTAGTTTCTCCTGGAGTAACGGACTAATATGCCTACGGTCTTCAGGGGGTAGAGCAGCAATTAGTTCAGCGAGCTGAATGATCTTGTCTGAAGGTGGAGGTCGAGGGCCATATGGATCAAAGACAGCAGGGTATTTGTATCTTTTGGGCTTGGCATTGGGATCTCTAGGAATAAAATCAGGTTGAAACGAACGAGATTGATGTGGCCCTGTGATTACATGAAGATCTTTACAGACACGTAAAGATCTAAAACGCGCGAGGAGCTTCATGCCTGGCATATCCCTGCAGAATGAATTAGAAGATGACGCTAACTTGAATGCAACTGTTCATTTATTTGTAGTGCTGATACGGGCTTGCTTTATTTGATTGCTCTTAAGCTCTTACCCTGAAAAGGAAAATAGACATCCAGTTAGTCCTCATGGAATGGAAACAGGATAGATCATATGTTCTTTAAAACATGCAACACGCATATGGTCACAAGCCGTGAGTACTCCATATGTATATGCACAAGGAGATGAAAATTCTTTAGTGAATAATTTAGTTGGCGCAGTCACCACCAAAACTTTCTTGACATTTGATAAGCTGTTCTGCAGCAAGAACAGTGAAAATCTAGCCGCAAGGAAAAAATTCAAAACCCTGAGTCATACCATGCAGGAGTTATGAAGTTGCCCTAAGCTGAAGCGACTTACCTTTTTTCATCATTAGTAATCATCTAGTCTCAGCCCTTAGAGCTTTTACTGAAGTCGCCCATGCTAAGGGCGACATTGCGAGAGTTTTATGATTATGGTGTCCAGATTAGTATGCGCTCATATCAACTATTCTACCGGATACTTGCTACCTCTGTCAAAACAGGTACTAGGTAACTGTACTACCAAGGCTTAGGAAAATATCACCTCGTGTTAGAAAATTCATTTTTTTTCCATCCAATATATTGAAATGGGGCAAAATTGACCCAAGTTTTGGGTAAAAACTCTCGTAACAAACAGGTAAGGAACTAACAGTTTGCATTAATTCAATAAAGCAAGTTGTAGCACACTAGACATTTCAATCTCCGACTAAATAAATTACAAATAATATAACGTTCCAGCTTTACAATACTATACTGATAGAAACTTCTAAAACAATATAATGCTTCAAAATTCGTAAAGAGATGAACAATGAACTAACAAGAAAAAAAAAGAGAAACGCACCTGAAAGTCGTCGGTGGCGGCGAAAAGAAAATTAAGAAGTACTCCATCCGTACTTGAACCTATTTACTTTTTGGTTCGTTCAAAAAAGAATGACACCTTTCTAAATTTGGAAATAATTTTGCTTAAACTTCAATTTTACTCTTAATGAGAAGTTTTTAAACCACACAAATACTCTGGTCCCCTTTTTGATTTGTTTAGAATCACAAATTCCAAAAGTCTTCATATATTTTTAAATCTCGTGTCCAGTCAAATATGTTCACATCAATTGGAACGGAGGGAGTACTTGCTACGGGAATGATGAGGGCTTGATTACTTAGACGGGAATTGGCGAATGACTACATTAAGTACGTATAACTATAAAATAACCCCCTAACTTTATAAGAAAGTAGCACGTAGCTACTTGAATTTGTTTTACGATTGTTTAAGTGCTTGAATTTTTCCTTTTATTTTCGTTTGCCTCATTCTTACCATTTCTGCTCTATCCATGTAAACAAATTTAACCAAGAAAATAAAAATAAATGATCAAAGAGAAAGAAACGAGAGGGGGGAACAAGGAAAAAGTAAAATAAAAAGAAGAGAAGATGAAAAAAATATTTTCACGTTTCAATATGTGATACCACAATTTTTAACAAATGAAAACTTTGAAGCTTGCGGCGTTAACGGTTAAACATGTCATAAAATTTATGCTCTTATAATTCTTTTAAAATTTATTATTTTAGACATAACATAATATTTGTAATACGGTAAAAGAGTCTCATTAAAATAAAATAAAAACTTTGGAAGTTAAATTAGTCTCAAATATAAAAATATATCATTGACATTTTGCAATGGAAAAAAGTTTCAGAAAACTTTGAAACAAATACAAGTTTTCTAGGCATTTTTTCTGGATTTTCAAGTCGTGGAGTCAAACAAACATTAATGTGTATTTTTATGAAGCCCCACCAAGCCAATAAGTTCGTCGTTAGTTTTGGGGTATTTGACACAAAATAACGGTAAAAACTTTTAGGTTCCAATGGGTTAATGAAAGTAATTTTAAAACAAATTCAATAGGTTAGGGGTAATTTTAATGATTTACCTTGGTTTATATAGGACGAATCTATCTTGGGCCGTAAAATAGTGTTATGACAAGAGTGGGTTGCTCTAGTGGTGAGCATCCTCCACTTTCAACCAAGAGGTTGTGAGTTTGAGTCACCCCATCTTCAAGATGAAGAGTTCTTGGAGGGAGGAAGTCGAGGGTCTATTGGAAATAGTCTCTCTATCCCCAGGGTAGAGGGTAAGGTCTGCGTACACACTACCATACTCAGACTACACTAGTGAAATTATACTGGATTGTTGTTGTTGTTTAATTTTCCAACTCGAAAAGGAGAATATGTCATCCCAAACAATTTAATTGGGATGCCCTCGACTTATACATGTCTCTTAGAAAGAGTAACAGAAGCTAATTGATTTATGATCAATTTCATAATAAGTCATATAAAGAGAAATTTTTATTTGTACCTCGTAAAAACAATGTTCAAATCCATTCACTGATTTCTTTAAAAATAACTAATTTAAGATATATTGTATTATCAACTTCTTATAGATGTTAAAAGCAGTGTTTTAAAAGGCATTTCTGGGACTCGCCCCTGGGCGGGCACTTGCAAAACGCTCCGGGGCTCATGTATGGGGCTTAGTTCTGTGAGGCTTACGCCCCAAGCGCCCGACCGTGCGCCCTAAACACGCCTAACGCCCAACGCTCGGGGCTTACCTAACAGTTCTAACGCAAATCACGTGTCGAATTTCCTAATTAATATCGTTAACCTTCAAAATTCTTTAACAAATTAATGATAAAAGTTCTATTCATCGATAGAAATATGAAGATTGAGCATAACTCTAATAATGAGACATAGTATTGCGAATTTATATCTTCACTTGTTATTGGTTGTGTCTTAGTTCATTTGTCCTTCCTTGTTATACACTTTTATTAATTTGATATCTTAAACTAATTTGTATTTATTCATGAAGGAGTAATATTTTAATTATCGTACTAATAAGATTTTATTAATTATTTACTTTTAGGAAGGTAAAATGTGGAGTTTGATCATTTTTTTTAAAGAAATTGTAAGTTTTTAATTATTTGAAAGTTAAAGACGTTATACGTGATTTGTATGCATTAGTTATACTTAAGAATCATGCTAGATATTTTATATATATATATATAAAATCACATATTTATAGTTTTCTTCAATTTTTATGCAATTTTACCTGTTATGCAATTTTACATATTTATAAATATTTACTATTATTATATTATTTTATAAAATATTAAAAATTAAATATCTATGGGGCTTACGCCCCGTGCCTCGGGATTTACGCCTCGCTGAGGCATATGTAAAACGCCCGCCTTACGCCCCACGCTTTTTAAAACACTGGTTAAAAGAGACCATCATATCTCTAATCATAGATGAAGATAATAAAATGCTTACGAGTTACGACCCTCTTAACATGGAAGAAGTTCAAAAAAACTAATGTTCTTTGAATCATTCGAAGAAAATCACAATTGACTTAGTTAGGTCATACCAGATAATTGCCCTTCTTCACAACAAACTGCTCTCCTCCGAGGATTTGAGAGCTTTCCATCTCGCTAATTAAACATTATAAATTACTTTTTGATAGGTGAAAAACAAATTTAGAGAAGAAATATAGCTTTTCTCAAGCAAATGAAACAAAAATGATACTCCTAATTAGGGGTGTACATAGACCTGATTGGTTCGGTTTTTCAATTACCAAACCAAACCAAACCAATTGTCTCGAATTTTTAAATTTATAAACCAAATCAAACCAACAAAAGTCGGGTTTTTCAATCTCGGTTTTTTCGGGGTTTTGGGGTTTTTCCGACAAAATCTCCATAGCATAAAATTTATAATTTGTGCTCTAATATTTCTTATGTCCTAGTAGGATAAAACTATATAATTTGTTATCCAATAAAATAATACAAAATAATGTGAGATGAGTCATGATTATACTAAAATACTCAACAAATCGCATAAAATAAATATTGCTAATTAATAAGCCATAATAAAAATAAATATAATCTAAAAGTACTAAATCATATTAAAATAAGTACGACTAATAAGAACTAAGTATTAATTATATGACTAAATAATACTAAAAGTAAGTTATGCATTTTCACTATCTAAAGTAATGAAAAACTAAGAAAATAAATATCCAATACTATTGTTATTCCTAGTGTTGAATTGAAATTTTTTGTTAGCATTTTCATTGATTTGATTTTGCTTTGGACTTTATTTGAATCACTAACTTTATGGGCTATTGTTTACCCGAAAAACGGATAGAGTTGAATTTATACGTAGTTCTAAGGATATGTGGTATAACTTGATACAAATCGTGAAAGATAAATAAATGAATATTGAGATTAGTCGTAAAGAAAATGGAAATCAAACCAAATGGATTGGTTAGTCTAAGTCTTCCAGTTTTATCCCCTCCAAATTGAGTCAAGAACGATTGGTAGAGGGAATAGTATAACTAAATATCAAAAGCCCAAAAAAGGATAGTATTTGCTCTCTTCTCTGTATATCTTAGAATGAATTTCTCCATGTTACAAATGATAACCACTCTTAATATAGTGGGGGAATTCCATTTTGGATATAATTAAAAATACACAGTGGGGATCCATGATAGATTAATTAATTAGCTTTTTCTTGATTTAAGTTGTGACTTCCGCCGAGATTCTCTCCCCAAATGCGGCTAGAACGGCTATTTTATTTCTTGCTCGATCTTGGTCCAGACCGATCTCGATCTTGATCGGTCTCCGAGTCTTCGAGCTCGATCTTAGTCTTGGCCTCGATCTTGATTAGTAGCTCGATAACATATACTTTGCACCATGGCCCGATATTACAATGATGATCCTCGGACTACCACGTTCCAATCTCTATTAGTCATACGAAGGGAAAATTCGGTTTTGCCCGTATACAGATAGTCCCCTCGTTTCTCGTAAAGAGAGATGACGAGAAACGATATGAATTACCGAAGTTCGACTTGATGGATGATGATGTTAGCGACGAGCCCGATTGTGACGTATGTAACAAATGTTCCATCGGTCCAGTTACCAAGGCACTAAATGCATGTCAGTCATTGGTCGGCCACTATCGGTTCTGAACGGTCATCACCGGGCTATAAATATTCAATTTTTTATACTTATCTAAACTTTTCACTCAAAAGCTTCTTTTCTACTCTTGAATCTTCTTCAGAGGATCCCTTGACTTCATACATTTTACATCGCATACAACCCTAATTCTTTTTTCCACTGCTCATCAAATGGCGAAAACCTCCAAAACAGTACCACAAAAAGAGGTCGCTTCTTCATCACGACCCGCCGACGGTGAGGATGCGGCGGAGTCTCACCCTGAGGAATTCGTTCCAGTTGGGTGTTCAACTATCATTGATTTCAAAGTTGAAAAACCCTCTTCGGTACCGGACCGATGTGAGCCGATCTCGAGGTACCAGTGTACAATCACCGAGAAAATTCTCAAGAAAGTAAAACAAGAATGGAACTGGGGTGACAAGAACGTGGTAGTCCCATCGCCTGAAGAATCAATTACTACCCACGTAGAAGGATTTTATGTGTTTATACTTATCCGTTCATGTTGGATCCATTAGACCCTGTCATATTCGCCTTTTGCAAGAGATATGACGTGACCCTTGGCTAGATTCACCCTTCTTTTTGGAAAATAGTGATGCTCCTCCGATTCTTCTCGAGAAAAATCGAGGTATGTCTTTTCACCCTCGATCACCTTATGCGCCTTTATTGTCACGACCCAAAATCTCACATGTCGTGATGGATCCTATCTCAATACTAGGCAAGCCAAAATCCCAATAAACCACCATTTCTTTTAAATTTGAAAACAAATTATTTAATTCAGCGGAAGAAATCTCAAAATTCCAAATATATCACTCCCGAAATCCGGTGTCACTGAGTACATGAGTATCTAATATGAGTACAATGTCTGACTGATAAAAAGCCATTGTCTGAAAGTATAGAACAATACAATAACTAAAAGAAAGAGAGACAAGGTCAGCGGACGCCAAACACCTATCTTGATAGTCTCCAACTGATAGTACTCTGAAATCTAACAATCTCCGTGTCCGAAAGCAACTGGATCTGCACACGAAGTGCAGAGTGTAGTATGAGTACAACTAACTCAATAAGCAACAAGACTAACCTCTGGGCTGAAAGAAATGATGAGCTCCGCAGGTACAGTCCGGTAAAACTAATGGTACAGAAATATAGGCAAGCTTTCAAGTTCAATAGTAAACTCAGTACAAGTGAAATAGATCAATACTGCATGATATAAGGCATATGCCATCTCAGTAGAAAGACCTCAAGTAAATACTGGTCACAAATTATCAGGTCACTTGGTACAGTTTTTGGCCAATCCAGTCCAGGGGTGTTCCAACCCGTATATATATATATGCACATCGACTGACAATCAGTCACCAAGTACCGTATAAGGCCAATCCAGTTCTGAGATAATTTATCCCTAAATATAAATGATACTGACAAGATCCATGTCCGCATAACTCATTACAATAAAAATAAGTAAGGTAAGTCCATGTCCCGGGAAAATCCATCCCAAATATATATATATATATATATATATATATATATATATATATATATATATATATATATATATATATATATATATATATATATATATATATATATAGCAGTAAGTAAGGAAAGTCCATGCCCTAGGAAGTCCATCCCGAATATCGATGATCATCTACGCTCACTAGGGGTGTGTACAGACTCCGCAGGGGCTCCTTCAGCCCAAGTGTCATACAAAGCCTATATGGCCTACTGTAGGCGGGCAGTCCCGATCCAGAATGATAATAATGTATAAATCCATTCTGGCCTGCTACAGGCAGGTAGCCCCGATCCATTTAATAATAACATATATAAAGCCAAATGGCCTGCTGCATTGCGCTGCTCAATTCCATAAATATCCCCACAATGGACAATTATTACTGAGTGTAAAATATATATTTTAGAATAATTAATTCAACAGCATCACAACCCCAAGGGTCCTAAAATATCGACACATGGCTTAAACATGATCTTTATTACTAGCCTCAACTTAATTCCTCTAACGCATGCCATATGTTCAGATAATAACATGATTCTTTAATTTTTCTTCTTCACGGGATTTATTCAAGACACACTTTCTGTGGTGCACGTCTACATGTTCGTCACCTATCGTATCTATCACCTCCAAACAATTCATATCATACCAAATTCGGGGATTCATACCCTCAGAACCAAGTTTAGAAGTGTTACTTACCTTAGAGCGTGAAATTATTTACCATGCTATGCCTTTGCCTCACAAATCGGCCTCCGAATGCCTCGAATCTAGTCACAAATAATTTATTTCAGTCAATAAAATTTATTAGAATTAACTTCATAAGAAAATGCTAATTTTCCATAAAAATCCGAATTTTAGCTCAAAAGTCGCATGTGGGGCCCACATCTCGGAACTCGACAAAAGTTACAAAATCCGAAAGTCCATTCAACCACGAGTCTAACTATACCAATTTTATCAAAATCCGACCCCAACTCGATCCTTAATCTTCAATTTAAACTAAGAGGGTTTTCAAACTTTTCCAACTTAATTCGCCAATTAAATGATAAAAACAACCATAAATTCGGGTAATTTAACCAATATTGAGTTTAACACTTACCCCGTTGTTTCCTCTGAAAATCACCCAAAACTCACCTCAAACCGAGCTCCAAATTGTCAAAAATTGAAAATGGCTGCCCATGCTTTTCCTCTTCGCGAACGCGGTCAGTGCCTCTCGTTCGCGAAGCACAGAATAGTTCCCGTTCAAATTCCTCCTTCGCAAACACGACATCACCCTCGCGTTCACGAAGCACAAAATGCCTCTGCCTCAATGCCTTCTACGCAAACGCGTTCAACCCATCGCGAACGCGATGCTTCATTCCCCCTCACTACGCGAACGTGGCACCCCCTACGCGAACGCGTAGACCAATTGCCTGGGGTCCTCAACTGCTTCCTCTCTTCTTCGCGAACGTGCAACACCTCCCGCATTCGCGATGCACACCAAGTCCACCCTTCGCGAACATGTTCTTCTCTTCGCGAATGCAAACAGCAAATATTGCCAGCCTATCAGTTCCTCTTCGCGAACGCGATGAAGGAAACCATATGGTGCATCAGAAAAATTCCAACAGAGTTCCAAGTCCAAAATCCAACCCGTTAACCATTCGAAACTCACCCGAGCCCCTCGGGACCTCAACCAAATATACCAACAAGTCCTAAAACATCATACGAATTTAGCCGAACTCTCAAATCACCTAAAACAACGCTAAAACCATGAATTACACTCCAATTCAAGCCTAATGAACTTTGAAATTTCTAATTTCTACAAACGACTCCGGAACTTATCAAATCACGTACGATTGACCTCAAATTTTGCACACAAGTCATAAATAAAATAATGGAGGTATTCAAATTTTCAGAATCAGATTCCGACCTCGATATCAAAAAGTCAACCCCCCGGTCAAACTTCCCAAAATTTAACTTTCGACATTTCAAGACTAATTCCCATACGGACCTCCAAATAATTTTTCGGACACGCTCCTAAGTCCAAAATCACCATACGGAGCTATTGAAATTATAAAAATTCAAATCCGAGGTTCGTTTACACATAAGTCAATATTCGGTCAACTATAAGCTTCCAACATGAAAGTTTATTCTTCCAAGCTAACTCCGAAATACCTTAAAACCAAAACCAATAATTTACACAAGTCATAATACCTCGTAGAAAGTTATTCATTACTTCAAATAGTTGAAAGGAGCGTAAATGCTCAAAACGACCGGTCGGGTCGTTACAATATCTCCCACTTAAACATACGTTCGTCTTCGAACGTGCCAGGAGTTGTTTCCAAGCCACCATATCACTATTCCATATTACCACGCACATACCCGGGGGTGATCTCACGTCACCCTATTCTATATAGGCCTGACCACACAACATAAATGAAAATCATTAATTTAACCTTAGCCCAAAAACCATGAAGCCAAATTTCTAACATCTAGAATTCTTTTCAATACCCAAATCTCATATCTATACACTTTATAAGTATGAACAAGCTGTATCCAGCCATAACCATAGTCCCAGATAAAATCACTTTCTATACCGACCTTCAATATTATCCTCCCAATATACCGGAATCCAACCTGATAGTATCCATTCTAGGTCCAATGACCTTATATTTTATAAACACAACTATCTTATTGACATGCCACACCAATACAACTCAATCCACAACTGCGCAACTTTGTACCCAAAAATGGAAAATGTCTCAAAGTAGAGAATCGTATTGTAAGTTCAACAAGCACCACCTAATCTCATTATATATTGTACAACCGATACACACAAGTTTAATAACAGTAACCAGCTCTTTTAGAGCTCACATTAACATCACTCGCACAGACAACTCACATGCTATCGTATTAATATCTGAACCCGCACGGACAACTCGCATGCCAAAAATATCAGTATATGGATTCGTACGGACAACTCACATGCCAATAACGTAATCCGCCAAGCATGGTCACAAGCCTCCAGTCCAAGAATATCATAGAGGAGCAATCAAATAAGTACACATATATGTGATAAATAAAATAAGATTCACATGCTCCTGGACTGGTATAAATAACGTGCCATAGCGTAAGCATGTGCAAAGTTTGGTGTCACACTTCAAATTGGCAAGTTAACGCAAAAATAGTAACTACCCCATTTATTCAGGGGAATTAACCTCTTTGAAACCTCAAATGTAGGCCAGATAGTTCTCAACAAAGGTACGAACATGAGAAACGTTATAACTTTATGCTCAACAGTCAACTCTAGGCATATCATAGCCTAAGCATTCTTTCGAGTATGAGTACTTGCCCTGATGACCGCACATTGGCTCAAACCTTATATATATGCACACTTATAGCACGTAGCTATCACAAATAATTAACGCAACTTAGTGGTGGCATATGGGCCGGTTAGGCCCGGGACCGGCCCAGGACCGCAAGCCCACATAGGCGGTGGGCCTAAACGGTCCTAACTGGATAGGACCGGGACCGTGGGGTGGTGGGCCAGGTAGTGGGTCGGTCTCATACGGGAGGTCCGCGAGACCGGGACCGTTTAGGACCGGGACCGGCTCAGAAGTGGGGCGGTTCAAGCGGTCATAAACGGGCCCAACGGATAATTGTTTTTTTAAAAAAAATTCGACCGTTTGGCCATTTAAAAACTAGCCGTTTGGTCTGCCAAAATAGCCGTTGGCTATTTGCAAAATAGCCATTTAACCCCCCAAATTTTGTTTTAACCTCAAACTTTTTATAATTATACTTTTTCCCTATTTTCAACTATAAATACCCCCTCATTCTTTCATTTTTCTCACAAAATCATCAATCTCTCTCAATCTCTCTCTAATATTCTTCTATAATTGCTTACTTAATTGTTACAATTTGTGCAAAATTGTGAAGTTGGTGAATTGAAGTATTCAAGTCTTCAACGATAATTATTTTTCAACAAGTTGTTCGTCAATTCGGTAAACTCGTTCCAACTCTTAAGTTTTAATATTATAGTTTTGTTTGTTTTATTTACTTTGCTTGATTAATTAAGATGGCTTATTCCCTGAAAACAATGTTTAGTAAAAATAAGGGAAAATCCAAGAGTGGTGAATCTAGTGGCCAATATGTTCCTCCTCCACTTCCCTCGGCTCCCTGATCGAAACCTGTTACCCGTCCTACACCTGCTATTCTTGATAGCGATAATAGTTTATTATAATTTATCGAGAGTCAATTTTGCCATAATATTACCCCCGGTGAACAATTAAACCATGAATATATGAATGCTCTTTATGGTAATCCAACTATTGATGAAAATGATGATGAAGAAATAGATTTTGATGAAACGCAACCGGATGACGATACACCCACTAGTCCTGCTCCTGAAGTTAACCCAACTAATAATAATCCAAATGATCCCCCGTCTGACCCTCCTGTTACTGCCCTTACTTTTTCTAGACAACCTTCTAAACGGGCAGAAACATCTCTTGTTTGGCCATTTTTTACTCAACTAAGAGAAAAAAATAGGGCTAAGTGTAAAACTTGTGGCAAAGAGTTAGTTTTTAAATATGTTGGAAGTCGGGGGGGACGAAAAGTTTGACTAGACATATATTGCTACACCCTGAAGATAAAGCTAGATATTTTCGTATGAAAGCTTTGGCCGAGGGGACAAGTGTACCTAGTCAGGCTGACCTTAGTACCGGGTCAAATCAATTTCAACCGAAAATTAACACTGTTACCGGTGGTATTTTATATTATGATCCAAAAAAAGATCGGGAAGAATTGGCAAAAATGGTTACTGTTATGTGCTTACCCTATAGTTTTCCTTCTAACCCTCACTTTGTGCATTATATTAGAAAAGTTTATAATCCTACTTATAAAGGTTTTCCTCGCACAACCGTAAAGAGTGATATTTATAAATATAAACATGAATATGAACAATATTTGCGCTATTTATTTACTCATATAAATTATCGTGTTGCTATTACAACTGATATTGGTAGAAGTGGTAATGACTGTGATTACCTTACTGTTACCAGTCATTGGATTGATGAGTATTGGATAATGCAAAAGCGCATTATTGCTTATAGAATAATTAATTCACGTCACACAAGGCAGTTTATTTCTAGCACGATTACAGATATTTGTAGATATTTTTGCATTAGTGATAAAATAATGTCAGTTTCAATGGATAATGCTACTAGTAACACAAATGTTGTAGCCTTGCTTACCACTACACTAAGTCCTGCATTTAGTAATATTTTTCATGTTAGATGTACTTGTCATATTTACCATTTAATTGTGGGTGATGATATGCGAATTTTAAATGTTGAAATTGAAAAGGTTAAAATGGCTCTTAATTGGCTTTTTTATTCAAACCGTAGAAGTAGACTTAGAGAATATTTTAAAAGATGCGATGAATTTGGCCTAAGAGAAAGAAAGGTTCCTAAACCTTGTCCAACTAGATGGAATTACATGTATGAAAGTTTAGTTGTTGCATATGAATATAGAAACCCCATAAACTCAACGTTTAATGCTCATGTAAGTGATGATGATGAGCACCTTACAAATGCGGATTGGGCTAATGTTAAAATGCTTGTAGATTTTTTAGAAAAATTTCATATTGCTACAAATAAATTTTCTGGGCAATATTATCCTACTATTTCTAACTGTTTAGTTTATATTGCAGAACTTGCAAATTTGTTTGATCATTTTTCAGAGGATGGGAAAATTTATCAACTTGCTATTGATTCCATGAGAAAAAAATTTCAAAAATATTTTTTTCCCTATTCCCCCTATTTATGGTGTTGCTGCATTGTTAAATCCTACTATGAAATTAGGAGGTCCTCAATTTTGGTATGAAACTGTTTATAATGGTTTAGCACTTGAAGATGCACTTGCGGACGCAATAGCCTCAATTAAAATAAATGTTCAAACTATTTATAATGCTTATCAAGTTGCATTAGATCATGCTAGACCAAATGTTCCAACTCCTTCTTCTTCTAGTTCTCAATCATCTAAAAGAACTGCGGGAGTAAGAGCACTTAGTGCTTGGGCAGGGTTCAGGGGTTCTCAAGGTTCTAGTACTAGTGATTTTTCACAACTAAATGAGCTTGAAGTTTATTTGTCACACGAAATTGAGGAAGTGAATCCCGACGGCTCCTTTAATATTTTGGAATGGTGGAAGGACAAAGAAAAACACTTTTCGATTCTTTCAAGGATGGCCTGAGATATTTTAACTATTCAAGCTTTAACAGTGGCATCATAGAGTGCTTTCAGTCAAACAAGACTTCAACTCGGTGATTATAGAGCGTCTATGAGGGAGAGCTTGGAAAAATCAGTACTTTTCAGAGATTGGATCCGTTCGGAAAGAAGAAATTTTGGACTTGCTGAATCACAACTAGAGGTAGACGAAGCTTATGAAGAAATGCTAGCTGAACTTGCGGAGGATGATGCTTCGCCAGGAAGCGGTGATGACCAAGCTTCATTTCCGCCACCACCAACGGAAATTCCTCCGGACCTTGAAGGATTTATAAAATTTGTAAGAGATACTATGTAAATTAATATGTAACTTGTATTTTGGCACATCTTGATTAGTTTCTTTTTCTTCTCAATGGTGGTATTAGCACCTTGTTGTGCTCATTCCATAGGGGGGAGAGGAAGACTAAGAAAGATATTGCCATAATTTTTTAATGCTATATTAAAAATATAACGCATTGCTTTGAATATCTCTTTACAATATTTTTGTCTTTTTATATACCTTAAGCTATACATATAGTATAATATAGTATATACTATACTACATATATATATATACATCTTACTATATACATAGTATATAAGCCATATTCGATAGTTTACATCTTACGATATACTATATATACATCTTAATATAATAAGATGTATATATAGTATATATATTATATATATATATATATATATATATATATATATCTTAAGATGTATATATAGTATAGTATATATATATATATATATATATAGCTATATTCGATATATATATTTATATACTATCGAATATGGCTTAAGATATATATATATATATATATATATATAGGTTTTACTGCTACTTATAAGGATAAAGAGATAAGTTATACTTTTATTACAGATCCAGTAACTAGAGATATTAATGCTTTAATTGATTCTTTGCAGTTAGAATTGTTTAGTATGAATATATTTGATACTTTGAATTCTACTAAAGTACAAGAAAAGATCAAATTGATTTCCGAAAATATTGTTATTGATATTTGTGCAGAACATCCCGGTGCTTTTTGGAATAGAAAAAAGCATATTGTCACTCTGCCTTATGAAGATAATTTCTCTGAGGATGATATTCCTACTAAATCTCGACCTATTATATATATACATCTTACTATATATATAATATATAAGCCATATTCAATAGTATACATCTTACGATATACTATATATACATCTTAATATAGTAAGATGTATATATATATATATATATATATATATATATATCTTAAGATGTATATATAGTAAATCGAATATAGCTTATATATCTTAAGATGTATATATAGTATAGTATAGTATAGTATAGTATATATATTATAACGCATTGCTTTGAATATCTCTTTACAATATTTTTGTCTTTAAATTTGAATTAAAAAATTTAGGTGACAATTCTATAATATAATTTACTAGGAATTGCCTTAGATATTTTTATTACCATTTTTTTCTCTAACTTGTATAAAAATAATTTAAAAAATAGAAAGTTTCTGTTTGGGCCCACTTGGGCCCGCTTAGGACCGTTTGGGCCCGCTTAGGTCCGAGACCGGCCCACTTAACACGGGACCGCTAGTTCGTGGTCCCGGTCCCGGACCGGTTCCAATGAGAAGCCCGCGAAGCCTGGGACCGCTTAAGACCGGCCCAGCTAGGAATGGCCTACTTAGGACCGGACCACTTAGGACCGGGCCCGCGAAGCCCACTTAGGACCGGACCCGGCCCACATGCCACCCCTAACGCAACTAGTGCCTCCACTGAGTAAAAATAAAATACTCGCCTCGAACAGGCCGCAACCTGAAATAATATAATTCTGAGAACTCCCAGTCTCCAAATTCATCAAACACACGAATCACCGTAACTGATCCCAACTCCAGCACTAGAATGACTAACACGTCTTCCTTTCACGATCTTCCCATGAGGAATACTTTCACAATTCTTTCGTGCCACATAGAAATAATTTGAATATTAGCAGTCTATAACCCAGGTGGGTACTGCAATATCGATGAACATCCGTAAGTCAAAACATAATGCGCCTTCTGAAATGCGCACCCTTCTCAGGGATCCTCGGGCAGTTATAATATTTCTCTAAATATCTGAAACTAACCATTCTGTCCAAAATTCGTGATCTTTCTTTCAAGAATGAACTGCCACCTTATGCGTGTGAATCTAAATCACGCACAACACACCACATCTACCATGTGAAAGGCATAAGAATCTCATTATCAACTCTGAGTCACCGGCAAATTACATACCCGGTTAGTTAGAAAACTTTCTCTCGCTTCCCTCCAGGAGGAAATCAAAATATACAATATGTTTCCCACTTCAGTAGAAAATATCTCGTTCAAATCGTCAAGAACACTTTGAAATCCATCTGCACATAAGTAAGCTATTAGAACAAAATTCCTCTAACTCGACCAAACCACGTAGGTCACCAAAACCCAAGAATATTGCCACCAAAACATCTGTAGAGTCTCTCCACATCATAATTACCCTTATAAATACCACAACCGAAACACCCACTCTGAAAATACCTTATTTGAGTCTACAGCTGTGTCGTTCACCTTCTTGATACCGAAATATAAAATTCCTAATGATATACAAAAATGGCACAAGTCTCGACACCATCCAACTTAAATCTCATATTTTAGCCATAAACAAATCCTCCAAAAATTCTCAATTGTTACATATTAATCTTGAATCCATTGGAACTTTCTCAGGAGTCATCCACTCTGCTCAAATATCAATTGCACTGCCCAAACGGGCCGAAAAACACATGCCTCATTATCACAACAACACCCAAAGAAGTACCCCAGCCTTAACACCACCAATCAAATTCATACTCCGTGCGCACTACATCCTTCACAAATAACAACTCACTCATTCCATGATTTTCATATATTCATAAGTCCAATATAACCCGTATCCAGGAATTTCCTTATTCGAGTCACCCTCGATCTCAACCTCTGCAAGTCATAACTAACCCACAAGTATGCCTCAGACCAAAACTAAATTTTAAACATATAACCATGAATTGAATTGTCAATAGCAGACTCCCCCACTTGGCTCAAAGTCATAGAACAAAACACTCGATAATTCATAATATCCATACTTTATTACTGCCATAATACTGTAGTCCGTACAACAAAAATTCTTCTCAAGCTTATGCAACACCCACCATAAACTACCTCAATCATCCGCTAAGTTCACATTTATTCTCGCGACAATCTAGTCAACTTTCTCAACCAGATTCAAATTCAAGTCTCAACACATACGCTCCGCTGGCAGAAAAGAAACTCTCTATTCATATCATAAGGAACACGCCTACATAGATTACTCCGCATGCGATAACCTACCTGCTTAGTCTAAAATTGGCATCTTGTTATACCCTTTCGCAACCACAATTACTATGCAATCACTTAACCTTTCTGAGTCCAAACTCATTAACAAGACATGCGAATTTAATTTGTCCCACAATTTAACTGAAAGATCCTTCAGAACATTCATACTCGGAGACTGTACGTCACATCAAAACGAAAATCAAGCACCTAATGGCCCCTTTTACATTTCAAGGAAATACTTCTCGTCACATTCAAATCGTTTTAACATATTCCGAAGTCACATCATTCTCATCACAAAGCCATTACACCACTCATCGATCCATAAATTCCACTCGTAAGGACATTACCGGACATATGAGTCCAAATGTACATGTTACAACTGAAGCTACTGAGCATAAGCTGTGGTCTAAACTCGGCCTCAAGTCCTCCAGATTGGCCCATCACCAAAACACAGAATACACATCTTGAACCTCACTCATAGAATCACAAGCCGGCGATGCACAACTTATACCGAGTGGTCATATGCGCATACGAAATGCATGGAAGGAATTCAAAGAGTTATGTTTCAAGCCGAATCAATTCCGCTAGATAGAATACAAGAAAGTGAAATTTCCTAAGGTTTTGGTAGCCTCTCGAAGATAAGTACAGACGTCTCTGTACCGATCACGCAAGACTTTACTAAACCTGCTCATAACTCGTGAGACCTATGTAACCTAGGCTCTGATACCAACTTGTCACGACCCAAAATCTCACCTGTCGTGATGGAGCCTATCTCAATACTAGGAAAGCCAAAATCCCAATAAACCACCATTTCGTTTAAATTTGAAAACGAATTAATTAATTCAGCGGAAGAAATCTCAAAATTCCAAATATATCACTCCCAAAACTCGGTGTCACTGAGTACATGAGCATCTAATATGAATACAATGTCTGACTGATAAAAAGCCATTGTCTGAAAGTATAGAACAGTACAATAACTGAAAGAAAGAGAGACAAGGTCAGCGGACGCCAAACAACTACCTTGATAGTCTCCAACTGATAGTACTCTGAAATCTAACAATCTCCATGTCCGAAAGCACCTGGATCTGCACACGAAGTGTAGAGTGTAGTATGAGAACAACTAACTCAATAAGCAATAAGGCTAACCTCTGGGCTGAAAGAAATGATGAGCTCCGCAGGTACTGTCCAGTAAAACTAATGGTACAGAAATATAGGCATGCTTTCAAGTTCAATAGTAAACTTAGTACAAGTGAAATAGATCAATACTGCATGATATGAGGCATATGAAATCTCAGTAGAAAGACCTCAAGTAAATACTGGTCATAAATTATCTGGTCACTTGGTATGGATTTTGGCCAATCCAGCCCAGGGGTGTTCCAACCCGTATATATATATATATATATATATATGCACATCGACTGACAATCAGTCACCAAGTACCGTATAAGGCCAATCCAGCCCTGGGATAATTTATCCCTAAATATAAATGATACTGAGAAGATCCATGTCCGCATAACTCATTACAATACAAATAAGTAAGGCAAGTCCATGTCCCGGGAAAATCCATCCCAAATATATATATATATATATATATATATATATATATATATATATATAAGCAGTAAGTAAGGAAAGTCCATGCCCTGGGAAGTCCATCCCAAATATCGATGATCATCTACTCTCACTAGGGGTGTGTACAGACTCCGGAGGGGCTCCTTCAGCCCAAGTGTAATACAAAGCCAATATGGCCTATTGCAGGTGGGCAGTCCCGATCCGTTTAATAACAAAGCCTTTAAGGCCTGCTGCAGGTGGGCAGCCCCGATCCATAAAATAGTAAATCCAATAAGGCCTGCTGTACGCGGGCAACCCCAATCCAGAACAATAATAATGTATAAAGCCATTCTGGCCTACTGCAGGCGGGCAACCCCTATCTATTTAATAATAACATATATAAAGCCAAATGGCCTGCTGCATTACGCAACTCAATCCCATTAATATCCTCTCAATGGACAATTATTACTGAGTGTGAAATGTATATTTTAGAACAATTAATTCAACAACATCACGATAAGGAGGTCTCTGCCTCAAAGCAGGTTAAAGAGAAGAAGAGAAAAGATGCATCGAGTTCCTCGGTCTCAGAAAAGAAAAACCCGGCAAAGAAATCTCGTAAACCCAAGGGGGCTCCGTTATCATGCCTCCGAACTTGATCTGTCGATTAAAAGATGAGCCCGAAGAAGGAGAATAGGAGTTATCATGTGTACGGGCTAATGTTGTAATACAACAATCCTCCGAATTGGCGAAGGTAAATAAGGGACCCCTAGCCATAATTTCTGAACAAGGAAGAACCAAGACTATCATGTCTCGAGCTGAGATGGTTGAATGGTAGTCCGGGGGTAGGTCTTCTCAAGCAGTAGAATATATCTCGAGGGACGAGCTTGAGATAATCGATATTAGCGGATCCCCTCAGATCTCAGATGTTATGATCCTTGAGGCCAGCATGTTGGAAGGTCGATCTTGCAAAGGCATTCAGGAGTCGACTGATATCCACGACTTTCTGGATGGGCTCGAGTTAGCTGCCTCAGAGGAGATTATCGGGTTCGGTAGATTACCTTTACCAAAGAAAGTATCATGGTCGGGCTCTACCGGGTCTTCATCGGTTCCAAGACTGGTGGATCGATTCTCGGCCCCGAGTACTAATCTTGATCGTAAGCGGAAGATAATGCTCTTCGTCTTGGAGGATGCCCGAATCTTCTCTTCCTCTATGGGGATTTCTAGTTACCATCAATATTTGGTGACCGAAGATGATCAAACCGTGATGAATGCGGTAAGACCCGCTTTCCTTTTCAACGAGGCCAACATGCTCTAAATCGGGTAACTTCGATGGCATCTCTGCTGTTCTTTTACACTTAGAGTTGTGGATAATTCTAATATTTTTTCCCATGTTTGTAGGCTTTGGTGTTGCATCACGAGGCTTTCCTCCGAATCCGAGAGGAGCACGAGGCTGAGGTTTGGAACCTCACTGAGAAGAGTGACTCCTACAAACGTCTTAGTGAGAAACTTCGAGCAGATTTGGCAGCGGCTCAGTATGAGCACGAGGAGATGGCTGAGAAGGTATTCTGAATTCTTCACGATAATAAAGATGAATTGGAGATAACCACTAACGATCCAATTCTGCAGGTTCGGCAAAGGCTTGAACAGATCGGACGACTTAATTCGCAGGTAGATGAGCTAATGGTTGAGGAGGAAAAATTCAAATAAAATATGGATATCCTCGCCTCGAAAAAGAAGGTCGTTCAAAGCGCAATTGGAGTTGGCTGAGGCCCAGCTTCGGGCAAGAAAATGCCTCGGTGCAGTCCGAGAGGGTTAAAGAGATTTAACATCGATTTGATTTGGCCGCTTCTGATAAGGAAATATTGATAGAGGAACTCGAAGTGGCCAGATCTGAGGTGACCGTAGCAATATCTGAAGTAGCCATAGCCAAATCTAAGGTGGCCGAGGCTAATAAAAGAGTTGTTGCTAAAGTGGCCCAGTTCAGGATCGATGTTGAGATCAACCAGGTCAAGGCCAAGAGCATGATCGAACATGCTAAATGGCAGGCTAAGAGGGAAGCTCTCGAGGAGGTTAGTGCTCAAGGCTTAGATGTTGCCGCCGAAATTGAAAATGCCAAGGCGGAGGAAAATAGATCCCGAAGGATGGACTTCCCTGAGGAAGACTCCGGGAGCTCGAGCGAATCTGAGGACGGGGATAATTTTGAGGATGCAACCTCCGATGAAGACCGAGCCATTTAGGATATTAGGTTTCTTGTTTTTATTTTGTTTCTTTTCTGGGGCCGATTCGGCCTTTTTGTAAAACAACTCTTGAATGTGTGCATAAGGCTTTTCTTCTTGATTCTTGTGTTTTTTCTTTATTTTCTGTATTATATGAAGGTCGAAAGATGCCTTAGCATAAAATTGTGTTTGAGGGTTCGAGAAAACCTTGCCTTTATTTCCCTTCTTCCTTATAAAAATGAAGTTGTATTATAAGGTCTGAGGTGCAACCAATTTTGATTAAAACCAAACTAGTGTAGCCCTTAGATTTTTATGATCGAGTGAGTGCTTGATCGAACTCAAAGTAAGATAACCCTTAGGTTTTTTGAGCGAGGATGGTTTTCTCGAACTCAACGCAAAAAATAGCCCTTAGGCTTTTGTAAAAAATATTGTTTATGGCTTTGTCCCCTTGTAATGCCTTAGCATAGAATTGTTTGAGAGTTCGAACAATTTTGTACTCATTAGAGTTTTTGAGGTTTGATATTATCGAAGCATTTTATGATTTTGCCGGAGGTAGCCTTTTAAACCGATTTATGAGAGAAGTCGAAGTCCTATTTTATTACGGAATTCGGACGTCTCAGACCCGTGTTAATTCGGCCATAACCTTTTTAGTTCGGGATTTGCCTCTTGGTCTTACTTCCCCATTTTACTTCGAGCTTGCCCGAAGTGTCAGTCCCCGAGAGGGATGGACGTGGCCTAAGTGTTAAATCGGTCGTAGACTTTTTAGTTCGGGATTTGTCACTTGGGTTTATTTCCCCGTTTTACTCTAAGCTTGCCCGAAGTGTCAGTCCCCGAGTGGGGTGGCCGTGGCGTAAGTGTTAAATCGGCCGTAGTCTATTTTGTTCGAGATTTGCCTCTTGGGATTATTTCTCCGTTTTACTTCGAGCTTGCCCGAAGTGTCATTCCCCGAGTGGAGTGGTCGTGGCCTATAAAATCGAGGGTTGCCTTAAAGGTCTTATGATCTCGGAGTTTATATAATTCGACCTCGTTTAATTTTTGGACGGCAGTCTCCGACTACGGGGGGTAATCATCCAAACTCCGGTCATGGTCAGCCCTTAAGCCTGTTCACATAATAGATCGAGAATATGGAGTAAAAAGGAAACTTTTCTAAGGTACGAGATATTGCTAAAGAAGTATACTTCTCTTTATAAATCATTATACATGCGTGCATGTTTTTGTGCTAGGGCTCGAGCAAATTACACGAGCATGGTTTGTTTGACCGTCTGTGCCTTACAAATTTTTCCTATCAAGACCCTAGTCACTGGCTCATTTTCTTACGCTCGTCACTGACGCCTACTTGCCCGTGCGGCGCCTGCAGTTCCCCTCGCTGTAGTCCAGTCTTTCTTTATCCCAAGTTTTCCAAGCATGATCCTGTGCTTGTTGGTGGAGCTCGCCTATGAGGTTCGCCCCAACTGTGCCACCCGTATGATGTCTAGGCTCTTGGCCTCGACATGTTATGGCGCTTCCTGTCTTAGGATAATAATCCATGTATGCCCTAGGGTTGGCTTAGGACATGTCTCATCCCTCGCCTAGAACTGAGCATCGCTCTCGTGTACACAGTCCATTCCTCAAGCTTTACACTCATCTAGTGCATCCACAAGCGGCTAGTGCTTCGCCCGAGAAAGGAAACCTTAAGTCCTTGGCCATTGTCATGCGCTTCTTTCGTGCCATGCCCATACACTGCCCTCGCGACACACTTCCATCTCGTATAGTGCAGTGTCACCCCACAACTGCACGTTTAGGCCAACGGACCCTTGCTCGCATAGCTGAACCCAAGCTATGCTTACAAGTAGACACATGAGGACCCTAAGATAGGTGCATCCAATCGGCACAAGGGTCTTTGTCCAACATTTTGGCAGCCCGCGGGGCATAGCCGTTCCACATATTGACCTTCGGCGCCCGTTTGGTGTTCAACGCTAGCCTGAAGGCGTTGCGTCATCCATAAAGTTCCCTAACTCGTATGGATACCTAAGACACTCCTTTGAGTCATCTAGGCAGGTCCTTGATTCCCCCCCCTCAAGGTCGCTCTTTTGATACGGCTTGGTGGTAGCACGTATGGGGGAGGCAGGTTGAGCTTCAACACATATACCCCCCTTATATATGCTTAAAATTAAAAAGCCCAAGTTACCTGAGTAGATAGGTCTATGTCAGAGAATCAGAAGGACTCTTTCTCACCAGTTCTGGCCGAAGTCACAACCCCAAAATGCGGGTTGTGACATCCTCCCACACTCATTATGTCATTGTCCCCGATGACACATCATGGCCTACTACATCCCGGAGTCTGCCCCCTCAGGTATGTACTTCGCGACTCCCTTGATCCTATGGGTCGGACTTCCTTGAAGTCCTGCTCAAGATGGAGTTGTGTCCCTTGCATTTCTCCCCCAAGTATTTTCCAAGCGTGCCTTCTGCACTTCACCTCCTTTTGGTGTTCACTTGGAAAGTGCCTCCGCACTTGCACCCTCTGGTGTCTCACTTTGTAGTTGACCCACACTAGTCAACTACACCATGACCCTCATGGCCTTCATGTCCATCTGAATCTCTTCCTTCAATGGTAAGCACATCAGCGTTCTTTCTGGTATAGATCACGTAGCTATATCACTCCCGTAGCCTTTTCGCTCTCTCTGGCATAGCTCCCGTAGCTCAGTCGCTCCCGTAGCATTTTCCTTACCCTCATTACCTTTGAAATGCTTACTTGCTTCTGGACTCACAATTTTTCCCTTATGCCTCTGCGTAGGCGGGATCCTCCCACACTCAATGTGGAGGATACTTCTTAGTGCTCCATCCCACTTGGCATTTGGCCAGTTCTTGGGACGTACTTTTGGTGAGTACTACATTCTCAAAGTCATAGCATCGCCGCAATCCCGAACAAAGCTCTTTGTTTTCCAAATGTCACTTTCTCAACAAGTACCCAATGCTCCCGGTAGTACGTCTGTACTCGCCCTATAGAAAAGAGCTCTCTTAGCCTTGCTAGCACGGCTTCCCGGTGCGGTGTGCCTCGCACTTGGACTCTCAAAGGTCCCCGATCATTCGGCGTACACCTTCCAGAATGACACCTTCTAACTTGGAAATTTGCCCAATTTCGAAGCTTCGCCATTTCCTTCCAATCCGTCTCCCCACCTTTACAATGCCCTCAGGAAGTCCACAATTTTATCCCGCATGAAATACACACAAGTGATGCGCCGCGCGCATCTTTGGCAAGATCTCCGCTGCGATCATGCCCAAAATTTATAGTCTGCAGCTCCCACTCTTTGCAATATAATTTCTCGACCTGGCAAACATGGCCTTTTCTTGACCATCTAACTCATCGGCATATCACGACATTCAATAGAAACCAAGACTTTCTTCCACCAGCAGTATCGGGTTCTCGATCTCTAGTGGTATATGAACATCAATCTTTGCTTTGACATGATCTCTGCACTGACATCAAAAATGCACTCACCATCTCAACTCTTGCCTTGACATTGTGTCATGGCATAGTATGGCCTTAATCAGATCTGATACCACGTGTCACAGACTCACTTTCTTACGCTCGTCAGCATCACCAAATTGCCCGTGCGGTGCCTGCAGTTCCCCTCGCTGCAGGCCAGCCTTTCTTTTTCCCAGGTTTTCCAAGCACGATCATGTGCCTGGTGGTGGAGCTCGCCCATGAGGTTTACCCCAACTGTGATGCCTGTAGGATGTCTAGGCTCTTAGCCTCGACATATTGTGGCACTTCCCGCCTTAGGGTCATAAACATTACATGCCCTGGGGTTGGCTTAGGATATGTCTTGTCCCTCGCCTAGAACTGAGCATCGCTCTCGCGTGCACAGTACATTCCTCAAGCTTGACACTCGACTAGTGCATCCACAACTGGCTTGTGCTTCTCTTGAGTTAGGCAACCTTTAGTCCTTGGCCATTCTCATGCGCGTCTTTCGTGCCATGCCCATATATATCCCTCGCGACACACTTCCATCCTGTATAGTGCAGTGTCGCCCCACAACTGCACGTTTAGGCCAACGGACCCTTGCTCACAAAGCTAAACCCAAGCTATGCTTACAAGTCAACATATGAGGCCCCTAAGATAGGTGCATCAAGTATCCAATAGGCACGGAGGTCTCTATCCAAAATTTCGGCAACCGTGAAAAGTAGGGATTTTAACGATTATTTGCTCTCTTTTACTTGCGATTTAGCTCAAAAATGCTTAAAGGCATTCCCGGAAAGTAACAAAATGTGCTTACTTGCAGGAATATTGGGATATATGCCAAAGAAGTCAAAACCAACCCATAAAAGAGTCAAAAGTGAACAAGAACCAAAACAGGGCAAAAAGACCAGCAGTGCGGCCACAGAGAAAAGATTTAGAGAATGGTATTTGGAAAAGCTGAAGGAGTGCGGACCGTACCAAAATTGTGTGGCCGCAGAATATCAAGTGCGGCTGCACCCACAATTATACGGTCCACAGGATTGAAGAATTAGAGAGTTGGATTCAATCAAGGAGTGCGGATCGCATCATTTTTATGCGGTCGCACAATCAGAAACGCGGCCGCATAAGCTCAATGTGCGGACCGCACCAGAATTATGCGGCCGTATAAGCTCAATGTGCGGACCGCACTAGAATTATGCGGCCGCACAACCTCCGCAGGGGCAATTTTGGCAGATATTTTCAGCTTAGTATAAATAGAACTTTTTGTCATTTTTAGGTTAAGTGACGTTGGAGAAGAGAACCTGAGCCATTTTCTTTGCTATTTTGAGGATTTTTGTACTGGATTAACATCTATACATTACATTTTATTTCCCTAATCAATTAATAGGCATTCTATCTTAATTTCTTCTTTGATTTCTGTACTTTTCGTAGCTAAATCTTTAGCTAGGGTTGTCACCCAACCCTAGTATGGGTATTTGATAGGTGTTTAATTTAGGGCTTATTTTTTACTGGGTTAGTTATATTTAGCCTTGTTCATGATTGAACCCTAGAATCAATGGTTGCAAACATTGATTCATGCCTATTTGACTTAGCCTCTACTTGAGAAAGAGAGACTAAGTCTAGGAAAACTTGGCTAACAAGAAATTGGGGTGAACTCAAGAAATTGATAGCCCCAATTAAAGGGTTAAACCTAGAGATAGTAATACCTTACTTGAGATAATATCACTTGTATTGTACAAATACCCAATTGGACTTGAGAAAGCCAAATTGGGAAAAATTACTCAAACTACCGAGAGGTATAGAGTGAGTACCCGGATGTGATTGCTATATCACGATCCCATCTAATCAAATTTTACCTAAAGTTTACAATCCATTATATAACCACCTAGGTAGAACTCACGACCCTAGTGCCTTTTAATTATTTGAAAAATTCAAAGCCAAAAATATTGTCCTTAGTTTTATACTTGCAAACAATAGAGTAAAGTAGAAGTAGAACACCAATCAAGTTTGTGGAAGTGTAATTGGAGCCAAAACTTGCAATTAACTTAGATATACACCTAATCCCATATTCTAACTCCCTGTGGATTCGATCCCGGCCTTCATTGGGTTTATTATTGCATTGACTGCCTCACTACGTAATTGTGGTGTGGGTTTGGCCGAGATCAATTTTCGGGGCCATTGCTGGGGTATTAAATGGATTTAGCTATATATCTAGGTATTTGTGTGTTTTGTCTTTCTTTCCTTTCGAGTCACTAATTTTGTTTGTGAATTGCCTTTAGGGACAAAATGGCCCTTAACAACGAGCCCCTCATAAATTTACCATTGGGGGAGGAGGTAGATGATGATCAAGTGGATGAGGTTCATCCCGAGCCTCAAGTAAACAGGCGAGGTCGACCGCCTCATGATAATGTCCCAAACCATTCCCCACCTCCACCAAGAGTAGTGCACCGGGTGTTGCCGAACGAGGGCCATGCAAGTGCAATAGTCCCGCCCTAGATTAGGGCAGGCAACTTCCAAATAACTAACATGATGCTTACACTGCTTGAGCAGTGGGGTTTCTTCACCAGAGCTCCACACCAAAATGCCTATAAGCATCTCAAGGGTTTCGTCGATACTTGTTGGGGGAGAAAGCAAACAAATGTCTCCGAGGATGCACTGCGGTTAAGGCTGTTTCCCTTTTCTCTACGGGGAAAGGCTTTGGACTAGTTAGAGAGATTGCCCAATCATTCCATACACACTTGGCTATGAGTTGGCCGAGAAGTTCATTGCCAAATTCTTCTCTCCGGGGCACATGGCTACACTAAGGGATGAAATTCTAGCTTTCAAATAAGAGCCCAATGAGCCATTGCACGAGATTTGGGAAAGATATCGTACCATGGTCAAAGAATGCCCGAACAATGATATGACCGAGGCCATGATCCAACAAACCTTCTACAGGGGGATCAACACAACGAATCAGTATGTGGTAAATCAACTCGCTGGGGGTAACTTCATGAACACGCCTTATTTTTAAGCTTGTGAAATCTTGGATGAGATGGCGGACACCTCTTCGGCGTGGCAAAGTAGAGCCAATGTTCCTTAGGGTGACCCAAATGTTATTAACCTACACAAGGAACTACATGATCATGGGCAAGCTATTGCGGAGTTGACAACCACCATGAACTAACTGGCCAAGGCTCAGCTTCAACAGGTTCAAGGGCCAAAACAGGTGAATGTTATGGAAGGGGTGAACATGATGGTAAACAAGAGAGGACAATGAGGTCAACAAGTACAAAACTATCCGGAACAATTTGAGCAAAGTAATAGTGGGTATAATCAAGATGATTCATATGATGAGCAAGATGAATAGGTTCAATATGTCAACAATTATCAAGATCAAAGAAGCAATGCTCCAAATCAACAACAATGGAGATCACAAGGTAACCAAGGAAATTAGAACAACCAAGGCCACCAAGGAAATTGGAGTGGTGGCAACAACAATAATCAAAGCAATTGGGGAGGAAATAATCAAGGTAATTGGGATGGCAACAATCAAAGCAATTGGGGAGGAAACAATAATCAAGGGGGTTGGAACAATAACAATCAAGGAAATCGGGGGTCGGGCTTTCATAGGCCCCCGATGTATCAACAACCAAACAACCCTCCTCCATATCCGTCGCAAGGTCCTAGTTCTTCCAATAGTGAAATGAGACGGATTGAAAACATGTTTAAACAAATAATGGAGAAAAATTCCGACTCCGATGCCCAATTAGCCTCCCACAACACTTCTATCCGCAACTTGGAGGTTCAACTTGGCCAAATTTCTCAAGCTTTAAATACTCGCCCAAATGGGGCACTACCTAGTGATACGGTGGTGAACCCGAAAGATGGGAATACGGGGCATTCAATGGCGGTGACAACAAGAAGTGGGAGAGGTGGAGTTACTAGTACCTCAAACCAAAGAATACATATGGGTGATGATGTGTTGGTGCAAGATTATGATGATCCAAGCAATGATGTTCAACCTAATAAAGAAGCAAGGATTGATATTGATGAAAATATGGAGGAGGCGCAAGAAGAAGTGAGCCCATCTAGGGAGCATATGATTGACATGCCGGAGCCGGTAGTGCCAAAGGCTAAGGTACCAATCCCAAGGCCTCCTCCTCCATACCCTCAAAGACTTGAAACGCAAAACAATGAGAATCAATTCAAGAAATTCATTGATATGATGAAAAGTTTGTCCATAAATGTGCAGTTGCTTGAAGCCTTAGAACAAATGTCGGGATATGCCAAGTTCATGAAGGATTTGGTAACAAAGAAGAGATCAATGAACTGTGAAATGATCAAAATGACACATCAAGTGAGTGCTATTGTGCACTCCATGGCTCCAAAGTTGTAAGGCCCTGGTGCTTTCGCAATCCTGTGCACTATTGGGAGTGCCGATTTTGCCAAAGCTTTATGTTACTTGGGGGAAAGCATTAACTTGATGCCCTATTCTGTGTTCAAAATGTTGGGGATTGGGCAACCAAGAACCACATCCATGAGGTTGCAAATGGCAGATCGGACAATGAAAAGGCCATTGGGGATAATTGATGATGTGTTAGTTTGGGTCGACAAGTTCATCCTTCCCGCAGATTTTGTGATACTTGACTGTGAGGTGCCAATAATTTTGGGGAGACCTTTCCTTGCTACATGGAAGGCCTTAGTTGATGTGGAAGCTGGCGAGCTCACCTTCCGGGTGGGCGATGAAAACGTGGTGTTCCATGTTTGTAAATCAATGAGGCAACCAAATAGCAACGAAGTGTGTTCATTCGTGGATCTTGTGACCGAAGTAATTATTGATGACACAAGTGATGTGATAAATGTTGAAGATACCTTGGAAGTATTGTTGTTGAATCATGATGAGGATGAGAAGGAAGGCTTGGTAGAATGTGCCAATGCTTTGCAAGGAATGAGGTTATATACTTATGAGCCCCGAAAACTTTCCCTAGATCTCGAAAACCGGAAGACTCCACCAACAAACCCTTAATCGAGGAGCCTCCCACCTTGGAGTTAAAGCCTTTGCCTTCACACCTCAGGTATGAGTTTCTAGGCCCTTGTTCCACTTTACCTGTTATTCTTTCCTTGTGCTTAACTAACGTGCAGGTAGATTCTACCCTTGCGGTGCTCCAGAGGAGGAAGAAAGCAATAGGTTGGACATTGGTGGATATTTGGGGTATAAGACCCGCCTTTTGCATGCACAAAGGTATTTTGGAGGAGGATGCCAAACCCTATGTGGAATATCAAAGACGATTGAATGAGGCCATGCAAGAGGTAGTAAAGAAATAGATTATCAAGTGGTTGAATGCCGGGGTTATTTACCCCATTTTCGATAGTTCATGGATCTCGCCAGTGTAATTTATCCTAAAGAAAGGGGGCATGACTGTGATAACAAATGACAAAAATGAATTGATCCCCACAAGAACTGTCACCGGGTGGAGAGTGTGCATGGATTATAGGAAGCTCAACAAAGTTACTTGGAAAGACCATTTTTCGCTTCCGTTTCTTGATAAAATGTTGGATAGGTTAGCCAGAAGTTCTTATTATTATTTCCTTGATGGATATTCCGGGTACAACCAGATTCTTATTGCTCCTAAATACCAAGAGAAGACCACTTTCACTTGTCCCTATGACACTTTCGCATTCTCGCGGATGCCATTCGGGTTATGCAATGCACCGACAACGTTTCAAAGGTGCATGATGGCCATCTTCACCGATATGGTGGAGGACTTTCTCGAGGTTTTCATGGATGATTTTCTGTCGTGGGGAATTCTTTTGAAGAGTGCTTGGATAACTTGGATAAGGTATTGGCACGTTGTGAGGAAACTAACTTGGTGTTGAATTGAGAGAAGTGTCACTTTATGGTCGAGGAGGGCATTGTCCTCGGTCACAAGATTTCCAAGAATGGTATTGAGGTTGATAAAAAGAAAAAATTGAAGTTATATCCAAACTCCCTCCCCCTACTTCGGTAAAGAAAGTGAGGAGCTTTCTAGGTCATGTGGGGGTTTTACCGCTGATTCATCATGGACTTTTCTAAGGTGGTAAACCCCTTGTGCAAACTCTCGGAGAAAGATGCCAAGTTACTTTTCAATGAAGATTGTATGAAGGCATTTGAACTACTCAAGTATAAGTTGACTACCACTCCTATTATCACCACGCCAAATTGGAGCTTACCATTTGAGCTCATGTGTGATGCAAACAATGTGGCGGTTGGAGCGGTATTGGGGCAACGAATTAACAAGATCTTTCACCCGGTCTACTATGCTAGCAAGACCATAAATGAGGCCCAAGTCAAATATACGGTGACCGAGAAAGAACTCCTAGCCATTGTCTTTGCTATAGAGAAGTTCTGCCCGTACCTAATGGGTAAAAAGATGATTGTTCACACCGACCATGCGGCACTTTGTTATTTGATGAGCAAGACAAACTCTAAGGCACGGTTGATGCGGTGGGTGCTTATAGTGCAGGAGTTTGATCTAGAGATTCAAGACCGCAAGGGTAGTGAGAATCAAGTGGCGGACCACTTGTCCCAATTGGAGGAGGAGGGGAGGCCACATGATGGACTTGAGATCAATGATTCATTTCCTAATGAACAACTCCTTTCAATTTCTATGACTGGGATGTCATAGTTTGCCGATGTGGCCAACTATCTTGTGAGTGGCATTGTTCCGAATGAGTTCTCTTCAAACCAAAGGAAGAAGCTCAAACGAGACTGCCTGGAATACTATTGGGATGAGCCATATCTCTTCAAAATTTGTACTGATGGTGTTATCCGAAGATGTGTACCAGAAGAAGAACAATTGGGTATTCTTGAAGCTTTCCACTCTTCGCCATATGGTGGTCACCATGGTGGACCGAGAACTGCTACAAAGGTGCTAAGATGTGGATTATATTGGCCTACCCTTTACAAGGACGCTAGCGATCTCGTTAAGTGTTGTGATGAATGCCAAAGGGCCGGTGGGATCTCCAAGAAAAATTAGATGCCTCTCACCACCATCCTAGAGATTGATACTTTTGATGTTTGGGGCATTGATTTTATGGGTCCATTTGTGAGCTCATGTGGGAACACCTATATATTGGTAGCTATGGATTACATGTCCAAATGGGTTGAAGTTGTGGCTTTGCCCAACAATGAAGCTCGGAGTGTGGTAGCTTTCTTGAAGAAGAACATATTCACAAGGTTTGGTACTCCAAGGGCCATCATTAGTGATGGGGGTTCACACTTTTGCAACAAAGTTTTTGATACTTTATTCTCCAAGTATGGTATCACTCACAAAGTGTCCACCCACTATCATCCTCAAGCAAGTGGACAGGTTGAAGTCTCCAACCAGGAGATCAAGAGTATTCTGTCAAAGACTGTGAATACCAACCGGATAGATTGGTCAAAGAAACTTGACGATGCTCTTTGGGCTTATAGAACAACTTACAAAACACCAATGGGTATGTCTTTGTATCGATTAGTGTTCGGGAAAGATTGTCACCTTCCGGTGGAACTTGATCATAAAGCTATGTGGGCGTTGAAGAAGCTTAACTTTGAGTGGGATGTAGCTGCAAATCTTACGGTGGAGAAATTGAATGAACTTGATGAGTTTCGGTTCCATGCATACTCCAGTTCGTCCTTGTATAAGGACAAGATGAAGTACCTCCATGACAAGTATATCCGGAACAAAGAATTCAAAGAAGGTGATCTTGTGTTTTTGTTCAACTCTCGGTTGCGGATGTTTCCGGGAAAGCTGAAATCAAAGTGGAGTGGCCCATTTGAAGTTGTACAAGTTACACCCTTTGGTGCTCTAGATTTGAAAAATAAGAATGATGAGGTGTTTAGAGTCAACGGGTACCAGGTTAAACATTATCTTGGAAAGGTTGATGATGGCCACATTGTGGCGTTGCTCCATTCAAGTGATTGAAGGTAACATGCGTCATGCTGCGACGTTAAATCAGGCGTTAGTCTTTTTATTTTTCTTGTTTTTCTTCTTTAGATTAGATAGGCTTTGTTTAGTACTAACTGGTTTTGAAGTGTATGCAGGAATGGGTATGCATTGCAGGAACTGCGCATGAAATATTTGGCTAAGTGTCACAAAAGTGCGGACCGCAATAGAGTTATGCGGACCGCACTGCCACTCTACGGCCGCACAATTTTGTGTGCGGTCGCACAACTGGGAGATGAAAAATACATGGTCTCTGAAGTTTGTCGTGACAAAAATCCTTAACAAAATACGGCCGCACCCATTTTTTGCGGTTCGCACTAATTCTGCGGTCGCACTCATTATTGTGCGGTCCACAACAATTATTCACAAGGGCAGGTAATGAGTGCGGACCACACTCAAAATTGTGCGGCCGCACTCCAGGTAAAATTATGGGCCAGGCGGGTAAAAGTATAAATAGGGCCTCCCTCAGCTTTTTACACTTTACGCTCTTTTGAAACCTGAAGTTAAGCTAGCACACTGCATATTCTCATTGCTTTCAATCTCTCCTCATTTCATCAATGTTGAATCTCACCTGCATCTTCATTACTGGTAGGCTATTTTATTCTTTAGATTTTTCCTTAATTTTATTCTTTTGACTAGGGTTATTTCCATCCCTAAATATGTCAATGGTTAGTTGTTTGTGCTTAGAATCATGTGGGTAGCCTTTTTAAACATTAATTGGGGTATGGGTAAGTGACTAATGATGTTTATTTGCTAAAAACTTGAGTAATTTGTGAATAAAATTCCATGAACCCTAAGTCAGTACCGCCTGAATTCAAATTGTGCGGCCGCACTCATTTTTTGTGCGGTCCGCACCATGAGCTTCTGCGGCCGCACACATTTTTATGTGGTTCGCAGTTCTATGAACTAGGGTATCAGTGTGCATGATTTATGCGGTCACACTCAAAATTGTGCGGTCTGCAGTGGACTTGTGCGGTTGCACTGATGAAACATCAGAGACCCAAGTAGTCTGAACCTGGGGCTGTGCGGCCGCACTCAAAATTGTGCGGTCCACAATTTTGGTTATGCGGCCGCACTCACTTTTGTATGGTCCACACTGCCCCTTCTAAGACTAATTTACTGCAATTGTTATGCATGCACCTGTGGTTTAGAAATCTAACTGACTCTTATCCTTATGCATTGTAGACAATGGTTCACTCACGTGGTAGAGGAGATGCATCGCAAGGGAGGGCAGAACCCTCCCGAGGCCGAGGTCGAGGTAAAAGCAATCTATGTCTAGCACTTCAAAGGGTTATAAGTAACAAAGCTACAATCAACAAACCACCCGAACCCTCGGAAACCAGTGAGTATGTCCCATCTGGGGAAGCTTCTGAGGGTAACTCCGTGCACTCACAATCGGAAGCCCAATCACAATAATTTCCTAGTAGATTCCACCTAGTAGATGAGTCGTCTTCTTTTGCCAGTTCCTCTGATGGTTCAGAAGAGGGTAGTCAAGACTCTGAGCTCTCTTCCTCACATGCTCCAGCTGATCCAATTAATGTGGACGATGATGATAATGTCCCAGACGATGGGAGAGAGGGGGATACTACAGTAGGAGGTTTGGAGAGATCAAAGAAACCAGAGCTATGGGAGGACATATTTGTAAGTGCTGCTGCCTTTGCTAAATTTAGGGAATGGTGGCCGCATCGTTCACTCACTCTTGAGCGACGGTTCTTGATGAAAGATCTAGACAAGCACAACCCCAATGTCCTTCGGCAATTCCAGGAGCAAAAAGGTTGGCGATGGTTCACCCACAGTGTTATGGATGCCGATGAGCATTTGGTCAAGGAATTCTATGCCAATGTAACTCATATAAAAAAGGGAACCAAGGTGACAAAGGTTTGAAATTTGAAAATCAAGTTTGATGCCTGCACCTTGAACAAGTATGTGGGGTTCGGGGAAGTGGAGGCAGTCCAATACCTGGAGAAGCTGGCTATGGGTGATGCAGTTCGCTCATGGCTAGCTGAGATTCTGGCTATTCGAGGGTCAGCACCTCCGTGGCTCATAGCAGGAGTTTTAATAGTCCGAGCCACCATAAACGTTGAAGAAAAAGGGTGGCAAACATTTGTATGTAGCCGCATTGATCCATGCCTCAACGAGAACAATCTTCCACTTCCCCGTGCAATCTTGGTAGCCTCAATTATGGCTGGGTACCCAATTAATGTGGGTTCTATCATGTCCACAAACATCGCTCTGGCTATCCAAAAAGATGAAAGGTCCTACCCGTACCCCAACGTCCTCACAGAGTACTTCAAGGACCAAGGGGTGGAGCCAAGGCATTATGACACCGAGGTGAAGGACAAGAAGCCTTTCTCTTGGTACCAACTTCAGGGAGCTGACAACACGAGATTTAAGGGTAAAACTACTACCTCCACTGGCCAGTGTGAGGAGCCAGCGGTAGTGTTTACTGATTCAGCTATCGAGCCATCCACCGCAACCGGTACTTCTACCGGGACATCAGCTATGCCACCTTCATTTTCCGGACCACATTCTTCTACTAGACTATCAATGCCATTATCAATTCCGGCTTCATCTACATATCCTCAGAGTGTGCTGCGAGTCTCCCAAACATTGGCAAGTCTCAACAACTAGATGCAGGCAGCTACTACAAAGCTGATTGATATATCCAGTGTTGTTGCAGCATAGTCCTCAGCCCCAGCAGAGCCACATGTACCTCCGTCAGTGGAGAAAACATTGAAGAAGATTCTGGAGAACCAGAAGACCATTATTGATACTCTGGCGATGCATGGGAATGTCATTAAGGATTTGGGAAAACAGGTCAAGAAGATGCGTAGATCCCAGGTATCAAATAAGATGGTAAAGAAGTTGAGCAAAGAGGTTGAAAAGATTGCATATGCTAGAGATCTTCCATTGGACTTGCTTATGGAGCTGACAGTTCCAGCAGCACAGGCAGCACCAGTAGAGGCACCAGAGGCACCAGCCAGCCAGTCTGAGGAGTCGATTACCATTGCACACACTACTGAGGAGATGATACAAATGCTCAGCAACGCAGTTGTCCCTCAGCAAGGAGATGATGCCATACAGTTAGAGGAGACAGAGGGTGTTGATGATCCCATGCAGACTGAGACCACATAGGGAGTTCTCTTCACTCTCTACCCCTTCCCTGTTCTTATTTTTGTTAAGCATTGGGGACAATGCTTATTTTTGATTTGGGGGGTGGTCTATTTTGATTAATTAACATTTGACATTTGGCATGTAATAACTCTGATGCTATTTTTATTTCATTCTTATTTCCCCTTTGGTATGTATATATTCTCCCCATTTGATGTGGATATTCATTTCCCTTTATGTATATATTCATTTGACTTCAGTTTGTATATTCATTTATCTCGCTTACCGTAGTTTATTTCATAGCTTCTTTAGTTTGCTTTTCCTTAGTAGTATAACTTCTTATTTACTTTAGTAGCTTCTTTTTACTTTGTTAGCTTCTTTTTACATTTTGAGTGAACAATAAGCCTTTGGTTTTCTTAATACCACGGTTCTTTCCAAAGGTGGATTTTGTGTGAACCGGGTGGCTCTTCCCAACGATGGATGGCGTGACAACCTTCTTAAGGGATTGAGTCCGTTTTCTTTTATGTTTTGACAAAATATAGTAGTAATGAATAAAAGTGTCTTGAGCATGCTTCACTTGGTACCAACACATTTACCTCTGACCTTATGGTTAAAAACAAAGTTGTTAGCATAAAATAGCTCTAGTTATGACCTTTAGACTCTTGTGTTGACTCAAACAATCATCAAGTGGTTCAGTCAAGCCATTTGTGATTCTCAATCTTAGCTAGGGTTGTTGTGGGCCCTCGATTCAATTCTCTTTAGCAATCCATCAGTGTGAGAGGCGAGGTATTGAATTGCAAGTCCAAGTTCCCATGCCAATAGTCTAGAACTTGCCCCGAGTATTTTTCTAGGCGAAATTCTAAGTGTAGCTTGGCTTGAGAAATTATTGTAGGCTATCCTTGATCCAATTTGAAATTGAAATCTTCCATAGCCTACCAATGTGATAACCCTAGTCAACCCCTTTGAGTCGAAGACTTTTTCTTTCAATAACCACGTTACAAGCCTTTATCCATTATGTAGTGACCCTCTCTTGGCACCCGATCTTTCCTTAGTATTCTTGAGAAACAATGGGCAACAAATAAACATAAGTTTGGGGGAGAGACGAGGAGTTTGAAGTGATAAAATGTACAAAGAAGAGAAAGAAATGAAGAAAAGGGAAGGCAAAGAAAAGAAAGAAAAAATAAAAATAAAAATGCCAAAAAGAAAGTGAATAAAATGAAGAGTTGAAGGGAATTCAAAAGAAAGTAGGGATAAAAGGCCGAAGTAAATAGAAAAGGAGAAAAATGAATGTCATGATCAAGAAAGAGTGACGTTACGTCTCTCAAGTTCCCCCGAGGAAGAAGAAAATGACTCAAAGAGTCGAGAAAGTATGAGCCGAAAAGAGAAAATAAAGTGCTTAAGGAAAGATGAAACCATTATATTCCAACAAGTCCTACCTTGGTCCAAAAGCCTTCATTACATCCCGCAAAAGTCCTATGTGATTTCAAGTTGAGTGATCTTACATTAGTGGTGATTTACATGAGGGGCAAGCTTATGGTACTTAGAGCCAGACTTGTGGCATTCGTTTGAGAGAGATGAGCGAACTTTTCACAATCCTTGTATCGAGTGTTGCATTCTAAAGTGAAATGTGCTACTGGAGAGTAGAGCAGGAGGAGGAGTTTGAGATCCATAATGACCTACGTCAAAGAGCAAGATTCCTTGATGAATAGAGTCAACTCTTGATGCTCTAGTGACACATTAGAACTATCGTACTCAAAAAGTCAAACCATTGCATTATTGATAATTCATATGTGTTGTGGGTAATTGTTGGTCCCAATTGATGTGTGATTGATTCACCTTAAGCCAGCTGAAATATCTCTTTTTCTAGTGGAGGTGGGAATTGCCTTATGTGCTTGAGGACAAGCAAAAGCTCAAGTTTGGGGGAGTTGATAAGTAGGGATTTTGACCGATTATTTGCTCTCTTTTACTTGCTATTTAGCTCAAAAATGCTTAAAGGCATTCCCAGAAACTAACAAAATGTGCTTACTTACAGTAATATTGGGATATGAGCCAAAGAAGTCAAAATTAACCCATAAAGGAGCCAAAAGTGAACAAGAACCCAAACAGGGCAAAAAGGCCAGCAGTGCGGACCGCACAATTCTAGTGCGGTCGCAGAGAGGATATTCAGAGAATGGTATTTGGGCAAGTTGAAGGAGTGTGGACCGCACCAAAATTGTGCAGCCGCAGATTATCAAGTGCGGTCGCACTCACTATTTTGCGGTCTGCAAGAGTGAAGAATCAGAGAGTTGGATTCAAGTTCAAAATCAAGGAGTGCGGACCGCATCATATTTATGTGGTCGCATAATTAGAAGCGCAGCCACGCTCATTTTTATGCGGACTGCAGAAGCCCCGAAGTTCCAAGCCCAAAATTCCAAGAATGCGGACCGCACAATAATTGTGCGGCCGCAGAAGCTCAATATGCGGACCGCACCAGAATTATGCGGCCGCACAACCTCCGCAGGGGCAATTTTGTCAGATATTTTTAGCTTAGTATAAATAAAATTTTTTGTCATTTTTAGGTTAAGTGACGTTGGAGAAGAGCACCTGAGCCGTTTTCTTTGCTATTTTGAGGAAGTTTGTACTAGATTAACATCTATACATTAGATTTTCTTTCCCTAATAAATTAATATGCATTCTATCTTAATTTCTTCTTTGATTTCTGTACTTTTCATGAGTAGCTAAAACTTTAGCTAGGGTTGTGACCCAACCTTAGTGTGGGTATTTGATACGTGTTTAATTTAGGTCTTATTTTTGATGGGTTAGTGATATTTGGCCTTGTTCATGATTGAATCCTAGAATCAATGGTTGTAAAGATTGATTCATGCCTATTTAACTTAGCCTCTACTTGATAAAGAGATACTAAGTCTAGGAAAACTTGGCTAACAAGAAATTGGGGTGAACTCAAGAAATTTATAGCCCCAATTAAAAGGTTAAACCTAGAGATAGTAATACCCGACTTGAGCTAATATCACTTGTATTGTGCAAATACCCAATTGGACTTGAGAAAGCCAAATTGGAAAAAGTTACTCAAACTACCGAGAGGTATAGAGTGAGTACCCGGATGTGATTGCTACATCACGACCCCAACTAATCAAATTTGCCCCAGAGTTTACAACCTATTAGATAACCACTTAGGTAGAAGTCACGACCCTAGTCCCTTTTAATCATTTGAAAAACTCAAAACCAAAAATATTGTCCTTAGTTTTATACTTGCAAACAATAGAGTAAAGTAGAAGTAGAACACCAATCAAGTTTGTGGAAGTGTAATTGGAGCCAAAACTTGTAATTAACTTAGATATACACCTAATCCCATATTCTAACTCCCTATGGATTCAATCCCGACCTTCGTTGGGTATATTATTGCATTGACCGTCTCACTACTTAATTATGGTGTGGGTTTGGCCGAGATCAGCCCGCGGAGCATAGCCGTCCCACATATCAACCTCCAACGCCCGTTTGGTACGCAATGATAGCCCAAAGGTGTTGCACCATCCATAGAGTTCCCTAACTCGTATGGACACCTAAGACACTCCTTTGAGTCATCTAGGTAGGCCCTTGAGGTTCCCCCCTCAAGGTTGCTCATTTGATACGGCTTGGTGGCAATACGTATGGGGGAGGCAAGTTGAGCTTCAACACATATATCCCCTTATATATGTTTAAAATTAAAAAATCCCAAGTTACCTGAGTGGACAGGTCTACATCAGAGAATTAGAAGGACTCTTTCTCACAAGTTCTGGCCGAAGTCACAACCCCAAAATGTGGGTTGTGACACCCTGCTATCATGAAGTAACTTCCTCGCATCAAACTTGATATTCGAGGGCAATGCCCCCCAGTATTCGAGGTTGATTGTAAAGAGGCCTCAGATACTGTTGAATTGTTCTCAGTTAGCACGATCAATTGTTGACTCATTAAAAACCTCGCCGGAAAACCCATTTTGGGACAAAATCGATCCTAAGGGAAAAAGAGTGCAATGCGTGCTTTCATACCTAAAGGTTTCGTGTTGAAGCGACCATCACTGTTTCTGGCCGAACACCTGCAAGTTTTAGTTTTAAAACATAAATGGAAATGGGAGGTGTCGTACCTTAGAGTAGTATCGGTTTAGGTGTGATACGTTCCAATTGCTTGGTAGTTGTTTACTATTTATCATGCTGAGCTTGTAAGATCCTTTTCCGATGATTTCGAGAACCTGATACGGTCCTTCCTAGTTCGGACCCAGTTTTCCTTCATTTGGATTTCGGTGTTGAGGGTGACTTTTCTTAGCACCAAGTCCCCGATTTTAAAATGTCGAAGATTGGTTTTTCGGTTGTAGTACCTTTCGATCCGTTATTTTTGGGTGGACAATCGGATGAGAGCATTTCCGCGCCTTTCGTCCAACAATTCTTAGCTCGTATTCATGGTCTTTTTATTCGACTCATGTGTTGCATATCGAAACCTGATGCTAGGTTCTTCGACCTCGACCGGGATCAGAGCTTTGGCACCATAAACCAAAGAGAACGGTGTTGCTTCGGTACTGGATTTTGATGTTGTGCGATATGCCCATAAGACCTCGGGTAGTATTTCTCTCCATTTTCTTTTGGCATCGGTCAATCTCTTCTTAAGATTTTGGATGATGGTTTTGTTGGTCGATTCGGCTTGTCCGTTCCCGCTGGGATGATAAGGTGTTGATAGGATTCTTTTGATCTTGTGTTCCTCGAGAAATTTAGTTACTTTACTGCTAATGAATTGTTTTCCATTCTCACATACAATCTCGGAGGGAATCCCGAATCGGCATATGATGTGGTCCCAAATGAAGTTTATGACTTCCTTTTCTCTGATTTTCACGAAAGCCTGTGCTTCAACCCATTTAGAGAAATAATCAGTCATAAACAAAATAAACTGGAACTTACCTGGAGCCGATAGGATAGGGCTAACGATGACCATTCCCCATTTCATGAAGGGCCATGGGGACAGGACCTAGTGGAGTAGTTCCCCGGGTTGATGAATCATGGGCACATGCCTTTGGCATTTGTCGCATTTTCGAACGAACTTCCTTGCATCCTTGCCCATATCGATCCAATAATACCCTGCTCTGATTATTTTATGGACCAGTGAATCGGTACCGGAATGATTTCCGCAAGTGCCCTCGTGAATTTCCCATAGGATGTAGTCGGTATCTCCCGGTCCCAAATATATTGCCAATGGCCCATCAAATGTCCTTCTAAAAAGCATTCCGTCTTCGTACAATGTGAACCGTTATGCCTTTGAGCGGAAAGCTCTCGATTCCTTTGGATTTGACGGAAGTTTCTCGTTCTTTAAGTACTCTATGTATTTATTTCTCCAATCCCAGGTCAAACTTGTGGAGTTTATCTCGGCATGACCTTCTTCGATTACCGATCTCATGAGTTGTACGATAGTCCTCGAGTTGAGTTCGTCGTCTTCGACCGATGAACCTAAATTTGCAAGAGCATCGGCCTCACTGTTCTGTTCTCGAGGTACATGTTGTAAGGTCTATTTATTAAATTGATGTAGAGTCACCTATAGTTTATCCAAGTACCTGTGCATTCAATCTTCTTGGACTTCAAAAGTCCCGTTAACTTGGTTTACCACGAGGAAGGAATCACATTTAGCCTCTATGACCTCTGCTCCCAAGCTTCTAACTAGTTCGAGACCTGCAATCATGGCCTCATACTCGGCCTCATTGTTAGTTAATTTCGTAGTTCTGATAGACTGTCTAACTATATTACATGTGGGTGATTTTATTACGATGCCTAGTCCGGACCCCTTCGCGTTCGATGCTTCGTCCGTAAAGAGGGTCCAAACTCATGAAGATGTGCCCAATTTTATTACTAATTATTTTTCGATCTCGGGTACGAAGGCCGGTGTAAAGTCAGCCACAAAGGCTGCCAAGATTTGAGACTTTATGGCGGTTTGGGGTCCATACTCAATATCGCACCCACTGATTTCTACGACCCATTTGGTTAATCAACCCGAAAGTTCGGGTTTGTGCAAATTGTTTCGAAGAGGATAAGTTGTTACAACACATATCGGATGACATTGGAAATATGGTTTTAGTTTTCTAGAGGCGCTTATTAAAGCAAGCGCTAATTTTTCTAAGTGTGGATATCTAGTTTCGACATCACCTAAGGTCTGACTGACATAATAAATAGGGAATTATGTACCTTGTTCTTCTCGGACCAGGACTCCACTTACCGCTATCTCCGAGACTGCTAAGTACAGGTAAAGTTGTTTGTCTACTTTTGGGGTGTGAAGTAGTGGCGAGCTCAATAAATACTGATTTAATTCCTCCAAGGCATGTTGGCATTCCGGGGTCCATGCAAAATTGCTCTTCTTTTTAAGCAGTGAGAAAAATCGGTGGCTCCTATCTGAGGATCTCGAAATGAATCGTCTTAGGGAGGCTATCCTCCCTATCAACCTCTACACAACCTTTACATTATTCACTATTGTGATATCCTCGATAGCTTTGATTTTATCGAGGTTGATATCGATTCCCCGATTGGACACCATGAAGCCAAGAAACTTGCCCGAACCAACCCAGAACGCACAGTTTTCGGGGTTGAGCTTCATATTGTATTCTCTCAGTATATTGAAAGTTTCCTGCAAATATTTTAAATGGTCCTCTGCTTGCAGGGACTTAACTAACATGTCATCAATATAAACTTTCATTGATTTTCCTATTTGTTCTTCGAACATTCGGTTTACTAGACGTTGATAAATTGCACCAGCATTTTTTAGACCGAATGACATTACTTTATAACAGTAGGTACCGTACTTAGTGATAAACGAGGTTTTTTCCTGATCCTCCGAGTTCATCTATATCTGGTTGCACCCGGAGTAGGCATTGAGAAAATTGAGAGTCTCGTGGACGGCTATGGCATCGATCATACGATCGATATTAGGCAAAGGAAAAGAATCCTTGGGGCATGATTTATTCAAGTCTTTATAATCTATACACATTCTAAGTTTGTTTCCCCTCTTAGGGACTACCACCATGTTTTCTAGCCATTCGGGGTACTTTACTTCTCGAATGGATCCTATTTTGAGGAGTTTTGTTACCTTGTCCTTGATGAAGGCATGTTTGACCTCGGACTGGGGCTTTCTTTTTTGTTTCACCAGATTGAATTTCAGATCCAAGCTTAGTCGATGAGTGGTGATTTATGGTGGGATCCATGTCATGTCAAGATGGGACCAAGCGAAACAGTCCATGTTAGCTATAAGAAATTGAACAATATTTTTCCTGAGCTCGGGACTTTGCCCCGTTCCCATGTATACCTTTCATTCGGGCAGATATTCGATTAGTTTGATTTGCTCCAGTTCTTCGACCATTGATTTGGTAGCGTCAGAATCATCGGGGACCACGAAGGATCGAGGGATCCCATAATCATCATCTTCGTCAATCTTCTGCTTTTATATTTGGGTCGAGGCCGACGCTTGTGATTGCTATTTGATATCCCATTTCTCCTTCGAATTAGATCCCTTTGTCGATGAGAGTGATGATATCGGAATCATATCGTTGACGGAAAACATTTCTTTTGCGGTTGGTTTCTCTCCGTAGATTGTTTTGATTCCCTCAGGTGTTGTGAATTTTAGAACCTGGTGAAGGGTCGAGGGTACTGCTCTCATGTTGTGGATCCACGGCCTCCCGAACAGGGTGTTATATCTCATGTCGCCTTCGATCACGTGAAACTTCATTTCTTGGATGGTCTCGGCCATGTTAACTGGCAGAATTATCTTGCCCTTAGTAGTTTCACATGCAATACTGAATCCGTTTAGTACCAGGGTTGCAGGCACGACCTGGTCTGGTAGACCGAGTTGCTCTACGACCCTCGATCGAATGATGTTGGCCGAACTACTTGGAATAATTAATACATGCTAAACTTGAGTTTTATTCATAAGTACATATATTACCAGTGCATCGTCATGAGGCTGCATGATTCCTTATGCGTCTTCTTCATTAAAGAACAAGGTTCCTTTTGGTATGTAATCATGAGCTCGAGATCGCTTCTGTCTTATAATCGACATCTTAGTGCGTTTAAGTACTGGTCCCTGGGGAACATCGATCCCTCCGATGATCATGAGGATAATGTGTTGTGACTCTTCCTGTTCGTTTTGCCTATTGAAATCTCTGTTTTTGAAATGATTCTTGGCCCGATCACTTAAAAACTCTCGAAGGTGCCCTTCATTGAATAACCCGACTACCTCTTCTCTTAACTACCTGCAATCTTCCGTTATGTGGCCATGGGTGCCATGATACTTGTACATTTGATTGGGATTTCTCTGAGCTAGATCGGTTTATAGAGGTAGAGACCATTTAGTATCTTTAATGCGTCCGATAGCCGATTCGATGGCGGATGCATCAATGTTGAAGTTATACTCCGATAACGGGGTGCTTCCTTAGGTCTGGTATGCCTGTTGGAACCATTGTTATTTCTCAGCCCTAGGGACCCTTGGTTCGCTACCCCTATGATCTCCACTATACGGTCAATATCGGTCCCTTTTTGACCTTGGTTCTCGGTCGATATCCCTTTTAATAACGGACCCAGAAAGGGCCCCCAACTGGTCGTCTTCGACTCTAATCTTTGATTGATATCAATTATGTACATCGGCCCAGGTAATAGCCGGGTACTCGATCAAGTTCTGCTTCAACTACCATGAAGCCATTGAGATTCGTTCGTTTAGTCCTTGGGTGAAAGTTTGAACAACCTAATCGTCTGTGACCTGTGGTAGATTCATTTGTTCCATTTGTAAACGAGATACAAACTCTCTTAGCATCTCGTTATCTTTTTGCCTTACCTTGAAAAGGTCCGACTTCCTGGTATCGACCTTTATGACTTCGGTGTGTGCTTTTACAAAAGAATCTGCAAGCATGATAAAAGAATCGATAGAGTTAGGTGGTAAATTATGATACCATATCATTGCTCCCTTTGATAGGGTTTCCCCAAATTTCTTAAATAATACGGATTCGATCTCGTCATCCTCTAGATCGTTTCCTTTTATGGCACATGTATAAGAGGTGACATGTTCATTGGGGTCGGTCATTCCATTATATTTAGGGATTTTGGGCATGCGGAACTTCTTGGGGATCAGCTTGGGAGCTGCGCTCGGGGGGAAGGGCTTTTGTACGAACTTTTTGGAATCCAAACCCTTCAATATTGGTGGTGCCCCCGGTATCTGATCAACCCTGGAGTTATAAGTTTCTACGTTTTTGTTGTTTGCTTCAATCCTGTTTTCTCCTAACTCTATCCGTTTGTCAGTTCCTCGAGCATCTTTATAATTTCACGGTTAGTCCCTGATTCGTTTTCATTTTGACCTTACTACAGCTGGCCCCGTTCTGTGGGTGACTTCTTGGGGTGGACCGGGCTCAGGCGTGCTCGGTGCCTGGATTTGGCTCTGCAACTGAGATATCACTACCTATTGAGCTTGCAATATTTTGAAAATCATACGTAGGCTGATCCCGTACTCTCCAATATTTTGGGTATTTCGAACTGCAGATCGAGTTCCACCACGAATATTGTTTTCGGGGTCGGAATGTTGGTTCGCTTCCATGGCTACATGCGAATTAACGTCAATTGGATCTACAACCCGAGTTCCAACGGGGTCAATGGGCGGCCTTTCATCCCCGAGTGCCAGGTTGTTATTTTCATCTTTATGGTCGGCTCCGTTGTCGATAGGTAGGGCCATTAATTGAGAGTTCGTCATTTTTAACCTGAAATCAAAGATACCTCCAAGAGCAAGTATAAAATAGTGTGCTTTACAGAGATTTGTATCAAATAATCACTATTATCCTTAGCCCCACGGTGGGCGCTAAACTGTTTACCCAAAAAAGGGATAGAGTTGAATTTATACAAAGTTTTAAGGATATGTGGTATAATTTGGTACAAATCGGGAAAGCTAAATAAATGAATATTGAGATTAGTTATAAAAGAAATGAAATCAAACCAAATGGATTGGTTAGCCTAAGCCTTCCAGTTTTATCACCTCCAAAATTGAGTCAAGAACGATCGGTAGAGGGAACAGTATAACTAAATATCAAAAGCCTCAAAAAGGATAGTATTTGCTCTCTTTTCTGTATATCTCAGAATGAATCTGTCTTTATTACAAATGATAACCACTCTTAATATAGTGGAGGAATTTCATTTTGGATATAATTAAAAATACATAATGGGGATCCCATGATAGATTAATTAATTAGCTTTTCCTTGATTCAAGCTGTGACTTCCGCCAAGATTCTCTCCCCAAATACGGCTAGAACGACTCTTTTGTTTCTTGCTCTATCTTGGTCCAGACCGATCTCGATCTTGATCGGTCTCCGAGTCTTCGACTTCAATCTTAGTCTTGGCCTCGATCTTGATTAGTATCTCAATCTCGAGCTCGATAACATATACTTCGCACCATGGCCCAATATTACAATGATGATCCTCGGACTGCCATGTTCCAATCTCTATTAGTCATACGAAGGGTAAATTCAGTTTTGCCCGTATACAGCTATAAAACATATTTGACCATTCAAAAATTCTAAGTCCAAGCTTGAAATAATACATTAAAAGAGTGAACTATGAAAAAATTTAAAAAATATTTATAAATTACATTACAATAATTATTTTTATATATAAAATATTTTTAAAACTTGTATATATGTACTGTCGGGTTGGTTTGGTTTCGGTCCGACTTTTTTAGTTAAAACCAAACCAAATCAATTATGTTCGGGTTTTTTTTCTAACACCAAACCAAACCATAGTCGATTTTTGTTTTCGATTTGACTCAAATTATTGGTTTGGTACAGTTTGTCGGTTAACTTTGTACACCCCTATTCCTAACCTTTTCCTACATTTTATCTTCTTCCAATATCTTATATTCCCATAACTTAAATATCTTAGTAAAGTAAGGACCCGTTCCTTTTGCAGAATAAGATATGTAATGCATGTACTAAACTACATTTGTTTGGTTAAGCTTTTTGTTGCCTTATAAACTCTTGCATTAGTTATATATTGTATGGTTACCTTTTTTGTTGTCCTCATAAATATTATATGCATAACTTATACGATAATTTAAATTTTATTTTATGTGGAATAGAAAGAAGAATAATCTATAGAGTCGTCTGATTTGAAGACAGGTTATGTTGAGATTAGTATTACAGATTAATAATGCATGGATTACTTTTAAAGAGATTGGTAATGTACGTATTAGCAATACATAAATCATAATATAAAGATTAGTTTTTATTGAATGTTTGATTTGTTTTAAATATAAAATATGTAACTTAAAGTATCACTACTAGAAATCCGGTCCAAAAAAACGGATCAACGTTGGTCGGTAATGGCCAATAACCGACCAAAATGCTACCATTTACATGTGAACGGTATTTTTGTGGTCGGAAAGGAATACCGACCAAAGTTAGTCGGAAATTACCGACCAACTTTGGTCGGTCAATTAAATTCAAAAAGAAAAAAAAATTGCTAAAAAAACCGGCCAAAGTTGATCTGTATTTTAATTATGTAATAAAAAGATTCACCATCTGGGAATCGAACCGAGGTCTGTACTGTGGCAGGATACTATTCTACCACTAGACCATTGGAGCATTTTATTTTAAGACTGTCTTTTATTTGATTTATACTCTTTAATTATATTTTCGCACGAGAATAACTTACCAAAGTGGGTCGGTTTTATTAAAAAGTAAAATTATCGACCAAAGTTGGTCGGTTTTTTAAATGGCCGGCCGAATTAACCGACCAATTTTGGTCGGTTTTTTTAATATTAATTTTTATTTATTTTAATTGAAAAACCGACCAAAGTTGGTCAGTTTCTTGAAAAATAAATTTTGCGGGACTCAAAAATAGTTTCCCGCATTTTTGCGCCAAAGAAAACCGACCAAAGTTTGTCGGTTTCGTAAAACAAAATTTAAAAAATATATTTTTTGAAAAATCGACCAACTTTGGTCTGTTTTTTGACCGAACAAAGTTGATCGGTTTTTTGCCGAATTTCTAGTAATGTATGTGTTTAGTTTTTAAATTAAAAAAAAGAAAAGAAAATTGTGCACTACCTTAACCTTCTTTTGACTTTGCATATTTTGCTATCCAAAGCTTTAACTATTCCCACAGAAGTTGGAGTTTGGTCAATTGGCTTTGTGGCCTTATTATAAATGTTTTAGTTATATATCGAATCCCTCAAGAGATCGATTGGTATTTTTACACGCAAGAACTCTAAAAAGAGAGGGAGATTTTTCCAAGATTTTTTTTTTATACAAATGGTAAAAGATTATGTATATCCAAAAAATTGCACGACATATCCCTCAAAGGGATTGATCTTGGCGGAATTCTCCCCTTTTGACCGGTCTTAGTGAAATGTCCCAATTTTTTAGTTGAACATCATAGTTCTTTAATATTTAAAGCTTAAAATTCTTGTTTGGCGGTGGAACGTATAAGGCTAGTGATCCGTTATTATTAAAATCATTTGAGTGTTGATAATTTGTGCTTAAACTTTTAGTTCAATCGCCAATTTAGTGATTTACCGTAAAAAGTTCAAAACTCCATCTTTGGATGTTATAAAATGTTAAAGAAGACAAAGTGAATATTTTAATTTGGTGTTGTTTGACTAGATTAGTAATTAAAAATTATTTATTGGTATTTGGAAGCTTTATTTTAAATTTGAGATTATTTCGCGCAAATTTGGGGCGGTTTGATTGAAATTGAAGCTACAAATTCGAGTAGCACTTTGTTAAGACAACAAGAACAAATTATGTCAATCAGTTAGACTTCGATGAACAACTTAATAGATAGGTAGAGTAAATATAGTATAAACTCTACCAATCCGATAGAAAAATTCTAAAAAAGCAAAATCATGTCAATCAGACACACTTCGCTGAACAATTTAACCGATAGATTGAGTAAAAATAATATAAACTCTTCCAATCTGGTAGAGAAAACACTACAGAGCAATAACTATGTGAGAGTCAAAGGATAGTCTTTAAATACTGCCAATTTTAAGAATATTCTATGTGAGAGTCAAAGGTTAGTCTTTAAATACTGCCAATTTTAAGAATATTCGACTAAGACCAGCTCCTTACGGGGTCATTCCTATCAATCACCCATCTAGATCGTTTCCTCGTGGATTTTCCTTTGGAAGTCCATCCGATCGAGTTGCACCAGATCCAACCCAAATTCTATTTCTCCAATACGACCTTCTTGGTCTTATCTTTACACAAATAGTCGATCATATTTATTATTTACTTTTTTTTAGTCATATACATAAATTATACATTGATTATACACAATTATACACATATAATACATAAATTATGCATACATTATACTTCTACCGGCTGTTTTTAGTTTAAGTGACTGGGTGGACGGCTATTTGGATTAATTCTTCAATTATATAACAGTCCAAATATTTCACCAAACTTGTCCAATCGAATGATCACTACTAGAAATTCGGCAAAAACCGACCAAGGTCGACCGACCAACTTTGGTCGATCAAAAAATCGACCAAAAAACCGACCAACTTTGGTCGGTTTTTCAAAATATTTTTTTTTAATTTTTTTTTTTTACGAAACCGACCAACTTTGGTCGGTTTTCTTTGGCGCAAAAATGCGGGAAACTATTTTTGAGTCCCGCGAAATTTATGTTTCAAGAAACCGACCAACTTTGGTCGGTTTTTCAATTAAAATAAATAAAATTAATATTAAAAAAACCGACCAAAATTGGTCGGTTAATTCGGCGGGTTATTTAAAAAAACCGACCAACTTTGGTCGGTAATTTTACTTTTTAATAAAACCGACCAACTTTGGTCGGTTATTTTCGTGCGAAAATACAATTAAAGACTATAAATCAAATAAAAGACAGTCTTAAAATAAAATGTACCAATGGTCTAGTGGTAGATTAGTATCCTGCCATAGTACAGACCCCGGTTCGATTCCCAGATGGTGAATTTTTTTATTACATAATTAAAATACCGACCAACTTTGGTCGGTTTTTTTAGCAATATTTTTTTTTTGAATTTAATTGACCGACCAAAGTTGGTCGGTAATTTCCGACCAACTTTGGTCGGTATTCCTTTCCGACCACAAAAATACCGTCCACATGTAAATGGTCGCGTTTTGGTCAGTTTTTTGCCATTACCGACCAACGTTGGTCGATTTTTTTGGTCGGTTTTTACCGAATTTCTAGTAGTGGATATATTATTGTACATGAAGGTGAGAGTATTGAGTTTCTCTCATATAGTGTTGTTATTTTATAGCTAGCTCTTTCACCTAAGCAACAAAGAAAGTCCTTCCCCCATGTATATTAATTGCTTCTTCTTAACCAGATATGCCAACATGCATTGCAAGAATAGTCTTCAGTAGCAAATGAAAAGCGGAAGCATAAACGGATTAATGATTTAAATTTTATGGATTTTTTACAATAATCTTAAGTTAATAAACTAAAATAATTGAGTTCAAAATCAATTATTGATAAATACTTGGTAGGTTTCTCAATACATATTTTCATGTTTCATCAACTTAAACATAATTGAAGGGGAGTTTTGGAGCAACAGTCAAGTTATTTCTGTGTAACCTATAGGTCACGGTTTCGAGGCATAGAATTAGCCAATAATACTTGCATCAGGGCATGTTGCCTACATCGCACCCCCTTAGAGTGCAACCTTTTCCCGGACCTTGAACGCATGATACTTTTTGCACCGGCTTTTATTAAGCGTAATTGTTGCATGGTCCACCCTTAAGCGTAGTTCTTTCCTATTTCTGATCCGCTATGCAAACAGGACTGAAAATTATTAGATGATCAATCAGCTTCATTGTATAGTGTAATAAAATGGCCAAAATTGACAACATGACCTTCACCTTGACATAAATACAAAACCTAACCAGTACTACTGCAGAACATCATCGACCCCTCTGGGGCCATGCATTAATCTTAAGTGTCCCCCCATGCAGAAGAAAACATGCATAAAGATACCATTTAAATAAGGGTCCAAGACGTACGGTTTGTCTTATGTCCGCACGTTAGACGTCTCTATCAATCATTTAATCTAGGTGACAATATTAAATTCGTTAGTCAACATCATGCTTTTAATTAATTTGTACATTTCTTCAATATGCATAGCCCATTAACGATGTGGGCTATATATCTACAACTGTATATTTTAGTCTCTTATCAAGAAAGCAAATTTTCTTTTTTTCTTTCAAACAAATGTAAAATCAACTCAATTGATAATAATAAAAATAATAATGATACTAACAACAGTGATGACGACAATACTGTCGATGACAACAACAATTGACATCCGGAAACGTGGCTCTTAAATTACATATCGCATCAAGAGTCAATTTATGTGGACGATGATAAATGCGAAAAATGACTTTATTTAATTAGTCAGACAAATAATCCGTTTGGTCAAGCTTTTAAAATTTGCTTACTTTAAAAATTACTTTTTAAAAAAATATTTTTCAAAAAAAATACTTTTGATATATAATTTGTGCTAATTAATTTAAAATAACTTTTGAGTAGTAATTAGTGTTTGACCAAGCTTTTAAAAGTTATTTCTAAGTGTATTTTTTTTAAAATAATTTTCAAAAATATATTTTTGGGAAGAAGCTACTTTTTTCTTCTTATCAAAAATTCCTTCTGCTTCTACTCAATTTTATTTTTTTTGTTCCTTCTAGCAGCTTGTTTGGATGGTTGTTACATATCATTTCATAATGCATTGTATTGTATTGTATTGTATTGTATTGTATTGTATTGTACTGTATCATTTGATGAATACAATGTTTGGATAGATAGTATCATATGCCGTTGTTTCATGATATCACACACCAACAATATGAAGAATAAATTTGTAATATTATAAAGAGAAATTATGATACGGGGTAAAATTATTATAGAAAAAGATATGGTATATGATAAAATAGAATTATTTAATAATAATGAAGGGTGAACTAAGAGAAAAAGGCAAGGTAACAACACGACCACATCAAATCGATCATTACGTAAGGCGGCATATTTCATCATTACGTAATGACAGATCTAACGATACAATATAATAAAATTTAAGTAACAATCAAAATAAACATCGTATTTAAAGTAACAATATGATACAATACAATAGGTAGTAACCATCCAAACAAACTGTAAAAATTTGGTCAAATATCTTAACTTAAAAAAAATTATTTTTAAGGAAAAAAGAGAAATTTTGCCAAACAGGCTAAAAAAGCAAAAGTGATAAATGTTTTCAACCAAGAACGCATTTTTGAACCCAAGGTCGAACGTAGAGCAAATGTACTTCGTCTTCAAAAGTGCAAAATTAAATTTTGACATTTTTTCCCTTTTTTAATCAAAATCAATGTTTTCTATTTCTAAAATTATTTACAAAGATTTATTCTGAATAACTGGAATGATTCAAAAGCAAGAGAAGGATCAAAGGTGAGAAGGAAATTGAAAAGAAATAATGAAAAGTGGAGAGGGTTCACCGTATAGCGCACATCTTTAATGCGCTATGCATTAAAAGGTGAAAGGTGAGAAGGAAATTGAAAAGAAATAATGAAAAGTGGAGAGGTTTCACGGTATAGATGTATAGCGCACATCTTTAATGCGCTATGCATTAAAATGTATACACCGGGTATAGAGCGATTATTTATCGCGCTATATCTTAACGGACAAACGTGCTGTTAAGGTATAGCGCCGCAAATAACCGCGTTATACATATTATGGTGCCCAATCTTTTTTTTTCACACATTATGGTTCTTTGAGTACAAAAGAATCACACTTTGATTCCGGACACTACATTTCTTTCACATTTACTACCAATAATGCTCTTTCCATTAATTGAGTTAGGTGAAAGTATTGATTTACATTAGAAATTAAAATATATTTAGTCCCTACGTTATTATTTCCTTTTGTCCTAGTTTTAGTAAAGATAGCACATTGGAACATCAGCTTGAGTATACCTTTAATTTTAGTCACATTTAATATCAGCTTGAATATACCTTTAATTTTAGTCTATTAAGGCAATGTGACATAGCATCTTTCTTAGACCAGCAATGTCCTTTTTCTTCTTTTTTTTTCCTCAGCTTTTTCACCTTAATTTCTTCATTAATTTTATAACTTTCAATTATTATCCTTGTCATTTATGCTTTTGAATTTCTCATATTGTGACATTTATTTCACATTTAATTACTGCCACAAAAATTCTCCTTCAAACTGTTAACTTAGGTAGAAGTATTTTATTCTATCAAAAAATATCATGCTTTTGAATTAGCTTGGCACAGTTGACTCCAGCTGATATGAACCGAATGGGGAGGAATCTTGATTACTGCTCTATTTATACCTTGGGCGTAAGGTGTTCATCGCATTCGAGACACACTTCTCGCATTCACGAAGGCCTGAAAGTATTGCGTTCGCGACACTGCCTTCGCGTTCATGAAGGTCAACTCTCCCGAAGCTTTTGCATTCGCGAAGGGTAAAATTTCCACTCCCCAAGATACTCTATGTGAACGCGAGAGATAGCTCTATGTTCGCGAAGCACTAATAAAATCACACCAAAATCCAACAACTGAAAACATGAACAAAATAGTCTGAAACTACCCGAAAACTCATCCGAAACTCTCGGGATCCTGTCCAATCATCACAACAAGTCTATATAGTTTATACGAACTTGCTCGAAGGCTTAAAATATAAAAAAAATTAACTGAATATTCAAACAATTTAATTTTGAATCGCTTGGCACGGGAGCTAAGAAGCAGAAGGGTAGGAGCTTTGGGAGCTTTTGTAAATAAAGTTTTTTTGGGGTTCTTTTTAATAGTTTATTATATATCTATTACTACAAATTATATTTACCCTTCCAAAAGATCGTGAACATATAGTTCACTTTAATCCTAAAAGAGAGTTATTTCGTTATGAAAAAAATTGTGGGTCATGTTTTTTCTAATAAAAAAAGATTCAGCCCTTTTAATCAAAGCATGATGTTTTATATTTCAATACCACACAAGAGGGGTGATTTGTGTGGTGTTTAATTTTTGGCGTGCACAGATTATAAAAAGACCTGGTTCTTCTATGTGTTCCTTATACTATTATTGAGGAATAATAAATGTGGAAAGAAAAACACACACGTATTTTTACGTGAAAAATATATGGTGCAAAAGGTAAAAAAATCACGACTTGTTACCTAGTAGAATTTTTTCCAACACTTCACTAAATCACTGAGCCAAAAATAGTATTTACAAAACTCTTTGTAAACCTAAAGATTACCTCTCACCCTTTGTGGAAACCGACCTCTAGCTGTTATGACAACTTCAAGTTAACTCTAACTTGAATACTACACTCAAAGTACCTAGTACAATTACTTCTAGATAAAGCTGAAAGGTACAACTCAAAAGCCCCACTACAGTGAAACTAGAATAAAAGACAAACACTTGGGAACTGGTTCTTCTATCTGGTTCATGTAGTTTCAGGTTCGCGTACTTGAATCACACAAGAATTGCTTGCAAAATGCCTTGCTATTATGCTCTCAACTCTCGTTTAACTTCAGCGATTGTGCGTACATGTAAAATGAGAATATCCTGAAATATATAGAGTTAGTAGGATAGGAAATAACTAGAAGTCTAATGTTTTACTCTTCCTTGGAAGAAGAGTTCTAGTTATCTTCAACTTCTAACTCCTCCCTTATCTAGGATAGAGTTCTCTTCGAGAAAGGAGTCCTTCTCCTTATCACTTATACAACATTTTCGTCCAGGAGATATAAAATATAACCACTTAAGCTTATCTTTCACGTGCATGCCTTGTGCTCGAATTTGCACGTATCTGTATAAACTATGTATGGACCTGGTTCATGCTTGAGTTCCTTTGTCAATCATCAAAACAAACTTCACTTACGCCAACAAATTCCCCATTTTTGATGATGACAAATTCTGTGCTTTTCATAAGCATAAGCTCTCTTTCAACTCAGCTAAACATCAACACAATGTTAGAACACTTTCCATTTTAAAATCACAAATCATCAAGGACTAGGTTAATTAGGTTATAAACATCACAGTCCAATTTATACAAGCTATGAAGGTTAATATTGTGCACCATCGGACGTGGTGAACTATGACTTTGCGCCGAGTGGGGGAAAGTGAGGGAGGGGGTCCACTATCAATGAATAGATTACGGGATCATGTGTTATATCAGTTTTGGCCTAAAATGTATATATGTGGTCCTTAAAGGTTCCCCAAAAAACAATTTACACATGTTTAAGGCCTGAGATTTTGTAGAGGATAAGGTTGGTACTTGCGGTATGCCTGCCTACTTAATAATCCTATACTTCAGTACCAAAGGAGTTAGAGAAACAACTTTAACTTTACAGAAGATCTACTCAGCGTGGACATCATGGTTGCGGATTTTGGGATGCTTCGGAGGAAGTACAGTGGATGACGAGATTCTAGACTATGTGGTTTGTGTCAAGATTTGTCTGTATGGAGCTATACTTTTGTGATCATTGTGTTAAATAGGGGTAAGGGTTACCTCTGAGAAGAATCGAAGAGTATGTTAAGAAATAGGTCAGCTCAACAGTGTTGAGACAACAAAACAAAAGAAGAAATTGGCATTGGGAGAGATAATTCTCCATAGGTGTCTGTGGCAAGCCTATGAAGAGGGCAGACCAGTCAATACGACACCGCCCACTTGGCTCGATTCTCATAAATGCTTTTGAAAGAGTTTGTTTCCCGGACTCTCCTAATGCATAGCGCATAGGGTTTGAACGATTGCGGCAGGCCACCATGACAGTGTCATAATATGTCATCGGGTTCAATAAGTTAGCCCATCATATTCCTAATTTGCTTCCTACAGCCAGAGAGCGAGTCCACAGACTCATTAAAGGACTTAATTATGATCGTAAAATTTTGTATGACTCGGGAGCTACAGGCTGATACTTCATTTCCACTAGTGGTAGAAATTGCCAAGATATTAGAACGTGTTCGGGGTGAAGAAAAAGAAAACTAAGGAGACCAAGACGTCTCGAGATTCTGGGGGATTCAGTGGATTCTACTCTGCGAGTATAAATCATTATGGCAGGTGCTCGGGTAGTCGGCCAGCCCAGTTTGCACATCGGATTAATCGAGGTGCTCAAGTAAGTTCTATTAATGCACCACCGACATAAATGTCCTACAATGGTTATTCTAGTTATCTGGCACAGACTCAGTATGAGCAGCCAAACCCGTAAATGGGTTGTTATGAATGCGGTGATACTAGGAACATCATGAGAAAATTGTCCCAAACTTGGGAGAGGCATATTTCATCAAAGCACTCAGGCTACGTGCCTCATTGCAGTTACTACACCACCCACACGATCAATTAAGGGTGGAGGACAGGCGGGTAGAAGACGTCCTAGAGGTGGAGACCCAGCCGTTATTATATTTGTTTTATGGTATGGTGGAGGTCGTTACATCAGATGGTGTCGTTATAGGTACGGACTCGATTTAAAATAAAGGAATAATTTCCTTAACTTGATTCGGTTCTGAGTATCGAGACGAGTCCTCCTATTGTGCTCCACTTATGAGTGGGCTTCGTAATTCTATAATCTACTTATGTGTCTACTTCTGTCGGGAGGTTTTATGGAGATAACTATACCGATCATTCCATGACGGACTCTAATAAGATCTGTGAGGCTAAAGGTGCCTTTCTGGTACTTATTTCAGTATGTTTTGATGTATTTCCGGATAATTAATTACAAATTGTGAATTATATGCCCTACGAGTATGTGGTTCATTATGTGTTGTGATTTTGTTTAACGAAAGTTATTTAAAAGGAGAAAATGAAAAGTTTCGATTGGCAAGATGTGCATATTACTTGTGATTCAGAACTGAGGCCGAGGTCCTCGTATTTTAAAATAAATTGACATGTTTAAACCGGGCTATAAGCTGCGGTGGAAGTTATATAAGGACGAGATCCTTGTGATAAAAATTCTTGTGTTTAAATTCTCCCTTGTGAAAAATTAAATTTGTACTATAGTACTAATAGGGAGTCATGCCTGCTAGGCTTATTTGAAAATTTTTTGTATGAAATTCTTTGTGCATACTTGCCAAACTCGTGTTGTAATATTTAGTTGTAACCTATGAGGTTGGTGCCCGCCCAGGTGGTGTTAAATGTGACTCATTAATTCGGGTAAATAATTATGAGGTCTTCATGCCTCGCATCTCGTTATTAGTATTGTGAAGGTTTGAAACTAGATTTTTGTTAACATGAAGTTAATTGACGATTCTGTAATTGATTATGAACAACTATTAAGACCAGATTGACCCAGAAGGGTGCCCCATTTAGATGGTCAGACGAGTATGAGTTGAACTTTCAGAAGCTCAAGACCGCTTTGACTACAATGCTAGTGTTGGTATTACCCACAGGTTCAGGATCGTATACGGTATATTGTGATGCCTCTCATATTGGGCTTGGTGCAGTATTAATGCAAGATGGCAAGGTAATTTCATATGCGTTGCGGCAATTGAAAGTTCACGAGAAGAATTATCCTGTTCATGACTTTGAATCGGCAGCCATTGTTCATGCGCTGAACATTTGGAGGCATTACCTCTACGATGTCTCGTGTGAGGTATTTACTGATCATCGTAGTCTTCAGTATCTGTTCAAACAAAAGGATCTTAATTTGAGGCAGAGAAGATGGTTGGAGTTATTGAAAGACTATGATATCACCATTTTGTATCACCCCGAAAAGGCCAATGTAGTGGCCGATGCGTTGAGTAGAAAGGCTGTGAGTACGGGCAGTCTTGCGTATATTCCGGTTGGTGAGAGGCCATTAGCTGCAGATATTCAGACTTTGGCTAATCAGTTCGTGAGATTAGATGTTTCAGAACCCATTCGGGTTCTAGCTTGCACAGTCGCTCGGTCTTCTTTATATGAGCGCATCAGAGAGAGGCAGTATGATGATCCCCATTTACTTGTCCTTAAGGACACGGTGCGGCACGGTGATGCCAAACAGGTTGCTGTAGGGGAATATGGGGTTCTGCGAATGCAGGGTCATATTTGTGTGCCTAATGTGGATAGGCTTCGTGAATTAATTCTTGAAGAAGCACATAGTTCCAGGTAGTCTATTCATCTAGGTACCGCCAAAATGTATCAAGATTTGCGGCAACATTATTGATGGAGGAGAATGAAAAAGGATATAGTTGCATATATAGCTCGGTGTCTGAATTGTCAGCAAGTTAAGTACGAGAATCAGAGACCTGGTGGTTCGCTTCAGAAGTTAAAAATTCCTGAGTGGAAGTGGGAGCATATCATTATGGATTTTGTTATTGGGCTCCCATGGACTCAGAGAAAATTTGACGCAGTTTGGGTCATTGTGGACAGGTTGACCAAGTCAGCACATTTCATTCCAGTGGCAGTTACCTATTCTTCAGAGAGGTTAGTTGAAATTTGCATTCGTGAGATTGTCCGCCTTCACGGGGTGCCCGTGTATATTATTTCAGATCGAGGTACGCAGTTTACCTCACATTTCTGGAGGGCTGTACAACATGATTTAGGCACGCGGGTGGAGTTGGGTACAACATTTCATCCACAGACAGACGGAGAGTCAGAGCGCATTACTTAGATATTGGAAGATATGCTCCGCGCTTGTATTATAGACTTTGGAGGTTCTTGGGATCATTTCTTGCCACTTGCGGAGTTTGCGTATAATAATAGCTACTAGTCGAATATTCAGATGGCTCCATATAAGGCATTATACGGAAAGCGATGCCGATCGCCAGTTGGTTGGTTTGAACCGGGAGGGGCTCGGTTGTTGGGTACCGATTTGGTACAGGATGCCTTGGACAAGGTCAAGATTATTCAGGATCGACTTTGCACAGCTCAGTCCAGGCAGAAGAGTTATGCCGACCGTAGAGTTCGTGAGGTTGCATTCATGGTCGGAGAGAGAGTGTTACTTCGGGTATCACCCATGAAGGGTGTAATGAGGTTCGGAAAGAAGGGCAAGTTGAGCCCTAGGTATATCAGACCTTTTGAGATTCTGGAGAGAGTGGGAGAGGTGTCTTACAGGCTTGCGTTTCCACCTAGTTTAACAGTTGTTCATACGGTATTCCATGTGTCCATGCTTCAAAAATATTACGGCGATCCATCCCATATGTTAGATTTCAGCTCTGTCGAGTTGGACAAGGATTGACTTACGAGGAGGAGCCGGTGGCAATTCTAGCCCAGCAATTTTGCCAGTTGAGATCAAAGAGTTACCCTTTAGTTCGAGTGCAGTGGAGAGGTAAGCCTATTGAGGCAGCTACTTGGAGTCTGAGTCCGATATGCGGAGTAGATATCCCCACCTTTTCACCAGCCCAGGTACTTTTCTATGTCCGTTTGAGGACGAACGATTATTTTAGAGGTGGAGAATGTGATGACCCAAAAGGTCATCTTATGTTTTAGAACTCAAATCTGCGCTCTTAAGCCTTAAAAATCTTATTTTTACCCTCATCGATTTGCGTGTGCAGTCCGGGCAGGTTTCCGGAAAGCTTTTATGTTGAAAACTAATGAAAAATAAGAATTTTTGCCTTAAAAGTTGATTTTAGTTGACTTCGGTCAACATTTTTTGTAAACGGGCTCGGATCCATACGTTGACGGTCCCGATAGGTCCGTATCGAATTATGGGACCTGGGCATATGTCCGGAATCGAATTCGGAGGTCCCTAGCTTGAGTTATGAATTTTTGATGAAAATTAAAGTCTGAAAATTATTTATTTTTAAGAATTGATTGATATTTGGCATTGTTACTATCAGGTCCGTATTTTGATTCTGGAGCTCGGTACAGGTTTATTATGATATTTAAGACTTGCTTGTGAAATTTGGTGAGAAACGGAGTTGATTTGACGTGATTCGGACGTTCAATTGAGAAGATATGAATTTTAAAGTGTTCTTGAGAATTTTATTTAATTTGGTGCTACATTCGTAGTTCTAGGTGTTGTTTTGGTGATTTGAACGCGCGAACAAGTTTGTATGATGTTTTTAGACTTGTATGGATGTTTGGTTTGGAGCCCCGAGGGCTCGGGTAAGTTTCGGATAGGCCACGAGATATTTTGAACTTAGAAATTTTGCTGGTATAACTGAACCTGTTGCTGGCCTCTGATCTTGCAAGGCATCGCAAATGCGAACATAACAGGGTCCGCAATTGTGAGGCTTTCATCGCAATTGCGATCAGAAGCTTGAGCCAGCAGTTCTCGTATTTGCGAGGTTACCTTCGCAATTGCGAAGGGAGTCTAGAAGGGCAGGTTCGCAAATGCGAACATTTACTCGCATTTGCGAGGTTCAGTGGTCGCAAATGCGACACTTTCCTCACATTTGCGAAGACATCGGGATTGTGAAGGGCATCGTAATTGCAATTGTTCCTTCGCAATTGCGAGCTTCGCATTTGCGAAGCTCAGGTCGCAATTGTGACACCTGCAGCTGAGTAAAAGAGGCTTAGACGGGATTTTTCATTCATTCTTCATATTTTCAAAACCCTAAACCTTAAGAGGTGATTTTTCAAAGACCAAATCTTCCCCAAATCATAGGTAAGTGATTCCTAACTCTTTTCTTTCAATCTTTTACATCTTATAACAAGATTTCAACCTAGAATCTAGAATATTTATGGTGAAATTAGGATTTTTGGGTAGAACTGAGAAATTTCGAAATTTGAGGATTTAGACCTCAATTTGAGGCCCGATTCCAAAACTAATTACATATTCGGGCTCGGGGTGAATGGGTAAAAGAATTTTGGTCCGAACCTCGGATTTTGACCAAGCGAGCCCGAAGTCGATTTTTCAACCTTTTGTAGGAAAATTTGGAAAATTTAATTTATGAAATATAGTTGATTCCTTTAGCAATATTTAATGTTATTGCGTCATTTTGAATAGATATGAGTGGTTTGGAGGTGAATTCAAAGGAAAGGCTGTGATTGAGAATTTAGTGGTCTTCGGAGCAAGGTAAGTGTTGTGTCTAACTTTGGCTTGAGGGAATAGGTATTGTGTGAGTATTCGCTACGTGTTTTGTTGTTGAATACGATGTATAGTTGAGGTGAAGAGCATCTATGCGTTGTGGTCGAGTCATAGCATGCGAGTGAATCTTGCAAATTTGTAGTCTTAAATCTTGTTATCCATGCTTATTGTTGTTGTTGAAATGTTGGGAGACTTGTATCCGGTTCCACCAAGGTTGATAAAATTGTGAATATTGATTCGAGGTTGAGATGTTAAATTGTGAATGTAATCATTGATGAAATATTAATTTCTTTGTGAAACTTCTCTCTATCCGTTGTTATTGATTCTGTGAATTGTGAGGAAGAGTGTAAAGCACGAAGGGTGATGGCGTGCATGATTTATTTATATTATAAAGAAGAGTGTAAAGCACGGAGGGTGATGCCGTGCATGATTTATTTCTATTGTGAGGAAGAGTGTAAAGCACGAAGGGTGATGCCGTGCGTGATTCATTTATATGGTGGGGAAGAGTATAAAACACGAAGGGTGATGCCGTGCATGAATTAATTATATTGTGAGGAAGAGAGTAAAAGCACGAAGGGTGATGCCGTGCAGTCTTATTTATTATTTGGTGAGGTTGAGAGTAAAGGCACGAAGGGTAATGCCGTGCAGTTTTTCCTTGCTGTTTTAGTTGCTCAATTCGTTTAAGGATTTCCGGTTTAATTCTGTCTTTTCATTATTCTCACTCTTTATGTTGTATTCCCCCACTGTATGTTCCCTTCCCATTATTTCTGCGTTATTTCTTTATTTACTGTTGTTGCCACTAGCATGATTATACTGTTCAGGTTATATGTGGGTGTCTTGTCCTAGCCTCGTCACTACTTCGCCAAGGTTAGGCTCGACACTTACCAGTATATGGGGTCAGTTGTACTGATGTTGCACACTGCACTTCCTGTGCAGATATTGATACCGGCTCAAGTTGATCGAGATTTTTCTATTGGTCCGCTATCCGGAGACTTAAGGTAGATCTGTTGGCATTCACAGACCTTGAAGTCCCCGTCTACTTTTTATGTCACTGTTGTTTTATTTCATTCAGACAGTTGTATTTCTTCCAGATTATTACTTGTAGTAAATTCTAGAATGCTCGTGAATCGTGACTCCAGATCCGGGTGGTAGTAATTAATACAGTTTTATGATATTTCGTACTTATTATATTTCATCTTAGTTAATTATTGTTAATTACTGAATGGAAATAAGGAATTGGTTAATGATTCTACAACGTTGGCTTGCCTAGCAAGTGAAATGTTAAGCGCCATCACTGTCCCGTTGGTGGAAAATTTCGGGTCGTGAAATCGAGTGCCCTATTGTAAGCAAATCCAGGGATATTAAAGGGCAAACCTTTAACACCACAAATTAGGAAATTAATATCCTTGAACATAACATTAAAAAATTCTTGAGCAACCTCACCACCTGTAAGAACTCGCAAAAATACTTCAGATGCAAGTTTTTCCATCTCATAGTTCTTCAATGTTCTTTTAATATAATTTCCCAGTATCACTGGGTGTGTTGTATTATAATTTCCCAGGAAGAAGGGGGATATTGCCTTACCTCCAAGATTACAACACTATGGAGTCCACCCTAACCAAAATAAATAAAAAATACAGTGACTCTTGTGCCCAAAATTACAAGACTACAGGACTAGAGGCTTAACTCACAAAAGAATTTGCCTGATTACTTTGTTCTAATGCTAGGTATTTGAAATTTATCTAAAATGACAGTTCTCTTGATTTCTTTAGGCAAAAGGTAGAAAGACATGTACATCGTACTCTCTGATGTGTTGGAAGCCATTTTTGCCAAGTAATCTACTACTTGGTTAGTTTCCCTGTAGCAATGCGCAAAAATAATATTGGCTTGGTTCATACACGGTAAGATATCATCTATCGTGTTCTTCATTTTATAATTGTCAGTATGTCTTTCTTTGATCATGTTGACTATAAGCATAAAGTCTTTTTCAAGCACGAAGTCTGAAAATCCATTCTGAATACCCCATTTAATCCCAGCAAAAGCTCCCAAAGCTTCTGCTTCATTGTTGCTTGTGCAGTTAGCTGACAGAGAGAAGGCCATAAACAAATCACCCTGCTCATTCCTCAAAACACCTCCGAGCCCTGCTTTGCTATTTCGATGAATAAAGCCTCCATCTGTGATTAACTTGAAAGTTCCCTGTTGTGGCTTCATCCATATTACCGTAATGGTTTCATGGATGGGTTGTAGTCTGACCATATCATCACACTACTTGACCCAAGTCAATGTCAACTTGCATTTCGGAAAGGACCGTTGTACATCAGCCATAACATTCTAAATGATTCGTTGCTTCATATTGTACAAGTTGAACTTCTTTTGATCTCCATATTTACACGAGCATCTATTCTTTCAAAATTCCCAACAGGTGATGATTGGAATTATCTGCAAATCTTGTTTGTGAACAATATTTTTAGACCTTTGTTGCCACCAATGGTTGAGCCACCTACGAATAGGTTTATGTACATGCTTAATTCCGAGGGGAGCACCTATCGCTTTCCAGCAAAACCTTGCTGCATCACTTACTAATAGGTTCTTCAATTGCAGACAATTTCTCAAATGAAGTTTTCATAACTTCATTTATACAATCAAAGTAATAGGATAATAATCCATGACCTGTTGGTGCTATTAATCGACGAATTCGCTTGTCTTCTTGATTTGAAGTTGTTAATCCAACTAGATTTGACATGTATTTAGGCAAACCTCTACTTAGATTTTCATCATCCATCATGATTTTCTTGATTGTTTCTGGCGTTGTAACGATTATGCTTGGCTTTCCAAACATGTATCCCTTGTACATCCCTCCGGAGCCAAACCTTTTTCGAGTTCAAAATAATATTGTTTAGTTGCATATCTTTGGAAAATTTTAATGCAATTAAACAACCAAATTGGGGTTTGTTTGGTACGTAGGAAAGTAAGTCATTTTATGGTAATCAAAATAAAAAAATATGTTTTCCTCAAAAAATGTGTTCCATTAAAGGGGAGAAAAAATATCTTTTTGGGCTTATCTTTCATAGAGCGTCGAATAGTGAGACAAAGTTTATTCTGAAAAAAGTTGCCGGAAAAACTTTTATTTCCTTCCTACCAAACACACTTAAAAAAAGGCAGCCCCTTCACAAAGCATCTCCCGTTCACGTAGGGTCCGGGGGAGAGCTGCACCTTAAGGGAGGTGTGATGCAAACATCAGTTGCTGATTCCACAGCTTGAACTCGTGACATATGGGTCACACGAAAATAACTTGATCGTTACTCTAAATCTTTCCTTCACCGAACACACTCTCGAATATCAAATAAGTACAACAATATAATTGCCTAGTAATGAAGTAAGATAAGAATGAGCTACTATCGCCGGCAACTGAACTTTTGATGAAAAACATAATGTTTCCAATGTATGGCCAGCCCATGTCACCTAGAGGAATGAGATATTTATTTGAACTAAATTTGATTGAATAATACCATTGATGTTTTGTACTTAAATATCATACAAGAGGGGTGATTTGTGTGGTGTTTAATTTTTGCGTGTACTAGATTATCGAAGGACCTGGTTCTTCTATGTATTTTTTACACTACAGTTGCGAGATAAATAATGCATAAAGTAAAGAACATAAAGATTTTTACGTGGAAAATACTCGGCTCAAAAGGTGAAAAAACCACGACCTACTACCCAATAGGATTTCCCCCAAACACTTCACTATAAATCTTAGCCAACAACAAAGTTTACAAACTCTTGCAAACCTAAGGATTACCTCTAACCCTTGTAGCAACCAGCCACAGGCTGTTGCGACTTCTTCAAGTTAAATCTAACTTGAATAATAAAACTCGAGTTTATAAACTCTTGCAAACCTAAGAATTAACTCTAACCCTTGTAGCAACACGCCACATGTTGTTGCGTCTTCTCCAAGTTAACTCTAACTTGAATAATACAACTCATGTACCAAGTATAATTTGCTTCTAAGAAAGCTGAAAGGTACAACTCAAAACGCCTACTACACTTTGAACTAAAAATAAAGAAAGGCATATAAAACTCTTTATAGAACTGGTTCTTCAATCTCGTTCGTGTAGCTTCAGGATCACACTCTTAAAACTCACAGGAATTGCTCACAAAATACCTTTGTTGCAAACCTAAGGATTAACTCTAACCCTTGTAGCAACACGCCACATGTTGTTGTGTCTACTCCAAGTTAACTCTAACTTGAATAATACAAATTATGTACCAAGTATAATTTGCCTCAAAGAAAGTTGAAAGGTACAACTCAAAACGCCTATTACACGTTGAACTAGAAATAAAGAAAGACACATAAAACTCTTTATAGAACTGGTTCTTCAATCTCGTTCGTGTAGCTTCAGGATCACACTCTTAAAACTCACAGGAATTGCTCACAAAACACCTTGCAATTTTGCTCTCAATTCGTGCTTTCACTTCTTATAAGAGAACAACATTGATATTTATAGAGTTAGTAAATAAAGATTAACTAGAGTTCTAATGCTTTACTCTTTCTTGGTGGAAGAGTTCTAGTCAACTTTAACTTCTAACTATTCCCTTATCTTGGATAGAGGGAGTCCTGTTCTTTATCAAACATGCAATATTTTGGTTCAGGGATTATCAGAAATAACCACTTATACTTATCCCTTTCACATGCATGCCTTTTGCTTGATTTTGTCTGTCACCTGTATACAGTATTCATGGACCTGGTTCATACGTCTGTTCCATTGTCAATCATCAAAATCAAAACCGTTCAGGTCAACAACCAACCATTTTCTCTCTTTAGTATGCTATAAAGGGTAAAAATCCCCACTGTGAAAGCTGTGCAGAAGAACGCTAAGTGGTATACCATTTTCCGCTATCTGATCAACCAATTGAAATATCTTGTAACAGAGATTTTTTGATATATTGACTTATGGGGTTTTGTATGATTAGATTTTATATCAAAATGGTTCTATTTTTATTGTATTTGTATACGGTTAAAACCGGTCCTCGATCATGAAGATCGATCGAGGATGGCATCTCAGTCAAGGGGTATCTTCATGGAGAGCCCGAACAAATTCCGAGATGGGGGCGTCGAGCGTCGGGGCGTCCGAATCGACCGAGGCAACATCGACCGACACAGGTCCCGAACATCAATGCCCGAAAGTGATCACCAAGCTCGAAACCAAGGCTGAGGTTCCGATCCGACACCGAGCTCGAGTCAGTATCGAGCTCACAGACAAAAAGATGTTACAACCGCACCAAAGGAGAGAATCTTGGCAGGAATTAAGGAGGAGACACACCATCATGGGTCCTCCACTAGTAATATTAATCTATTATGTTGTTTAGATAAAATAGTGATCCTTGGCTATAAAAGGCAAGATAGATTATAATAGAAGGCATCTTCTCTGGCAAACCAAGAATTCATTGTGTTTATCTTTCTAAGCTGACTAAGTATCTTTGTTCATTAATTTCTATTTTGCATAATAAATACGTGTATTGTTATCTTCAGGTCAAAGGAATCTACTTATCCTTAGAACCATACACAAATTCAATGTTATCCGATTTTTCGGGTAAACATTTTGGCGCCCACCGTGGGGCTAAGGATAACAAGTGATTATTTGATACAAATATACAGTACACTCCAGCTTACAACTTCATACCAGCAATGGCTCTGCCAATCGACCTCGAAGCTGGCCTTCAGGATGAAACCAACAACTTGGTGCCCGGGGCCGGAAGGCTATCCAATAACGGCAACGAGGCTCGAATCGAGGAACCCGAAATTCGAGCCGAAGTACCAGTAGATATCAATTCACGAATAGCTCTTGAAGTGAATCAGCATTCCGAGCAGGAAAGAAGCGTTCAGGGTGGCGCTCGACCCATAATCCGAGACACCCACAGCACAGGGGAAATCGGGGTCAGCTTGCGTATGATTTTCGAAATGCTATAAGACCAACAAGTAGCGATAGCTCAGTTGCAGAGCCAAACTCATATGCAAAGTAAGCCAAACTCAAATCCACTTCTTCGAGAAGTAACCCCCAGAACGGAGCCCGACACAGTGAAATCGAACGATCGAGAATCAGGAACCGCTCCTGAAATTGCTAAACTGCTCGAGGAACTCACAAAACGAGTCGAAGCTAACGACAAAAAAATCGAAACATATGATGCTAGGATCGATCAGATCCCGGGGGCTCCACCAATGATGAAAGGGCTGGATTCGAAGAAATTCATACAAAAGCCTTTTCCATTGAGCGTGGCCCCAAAACCAATCCCAAAAAAGTTCCATATGCCCGTAATTCCCAAATATAACGGTACGACCGATCCTAACGAACATCTCACCTACTATACATGTGCCATCAAAGGCAACGATTTGGAAGACGATGAGATCGAGTCCGTATTGTTGAAAACGTTCGGAGAGACCCTCGCAAAAGGAGCAATGATCTGGTATCACAACTTGCCACCAAATTCTATCGATTCTTTTGCCATGTTAGCAGATTCGTTCGTAAAAATACATGCTGGTGCCATAAAGGTCGCAACGAGGAAATCAGATCTATTCAAAGTAAAACAAAGGGGTGACGAAATACTGAGGGAATTCGTATCCCGGTTTCAAATGGAACGCATGGATTTGCCACCAGACACAGACGACTGGGCCGTACAAGCTTTCACCCAAGGGTTGAACGGACTGAGTTCGACAACATCACGTCGGCTGAAACAAAGCTTGATCGAATACCCTGCAATAACTTGGGTGGATATACACAATTGGTATCAATCGAAAATCAGGGTTGAAGATGATCAATTGGGATTTCCGTATGAACCCACATGTCAGAACTGCGCAACCACTAAAATTCTGAAGGAAACCAACAGAGAATAAAGGTCAAAGAGAGACCGATACCAGCCGTACGTCACAGATCGGATGAACCACGGTTCGGCACATGAGACAGTTTGGAATAACCGCAGGTATGATCGGGGGCAAAATTCTCGGGGACTTATGAGCAAGAGAGGCTTTGATAAATATGCCGATCCTATAGAAGTTCCTCGATTATCGGAATATAACTTCAACATCGATGCATCCGCCATCGTATCGGCTATCGGACGCATCAAAGATACCAGATGGCCTCGACCCATGCAGACCCATCCGGCCCAAAGGAATCCCAATCAAATATGCGAATATCATGGCACCCATGGTCACAAAATGGAAGAATGCAGAAAATTAAGAGAGGAAGTAGCCCGCTTGTTCAACAAAGGGCACCTTAGGGAATTTTTGAGTGATAGGGCGAAGAACCATTTTAAAAACAAGGACTTCGGCAAGAAAAACAAAGAAGAAGAACCACAGCACATCATTCACATGATCATCGGCGGCGTCGATACCCCTCAGGGACCTATGCTTAAACGCACTAAAACGTCGATTGTGAGGGAAAAGCGATCTCGAATTCAAGATTACACTCCCTCGGGGACTTTATCGTTCAATGATGAAGATGCAGAGGGAATCATCCAACCCCATAACGATGCACTGGTAATATCCGTACTCATGAATAAAATAAAAATTAAGCGTGTCTTAATTGATCCAGGTAGCTCAGCCAATATAATCAGATCGAAGGTCGTAAAACAGCTCGGCCTACAAAACCGGATCGTATCCGCAACTTTGGTTTTAAACGGATTCAATATGGCATGCGAAACCACCAAAGGCGAGATAACCCTACCGATAAACGTTGCCGGAACAATTCAGGAAACAAAGTTTCACGTGATCGAAGGCGATATGAGATATAACACGAGAGCTGTACCTTCGACCCTACACCGGGTCCTCAAATTCCCAACACTGACAGGTGTCAAAATAGTGTACGGAGAAAAACCAGCCGCAAAGGAAATGTTCTCCGTCGAGGAAGCAAAACCAACATCTTCGTCTTCACCGGTGAAAGGATCGGGTTCAAAAAGAGGCACAGTCGAAGACCAGAACGCCAAATAGCAATCAAAGACATCGGCCTCGACCCAGCCAGGTAAGCAGAACATCGAAGAAAGTAATGATCAGTGGATCCCTCGATCCTTCATGACCCCCGATGACTCCGATGCCACCAAATCAACTATTGAGGAATTGGAGCAAATCATTTTGGTCGAACGCTGGCCCGAACGAAAGGTATACCTGGGAAGGGGTTTGAGCCCCGAACTCAGGAAGAAAATCATTCAATTTCTTATCGATAACATCGACTGCTTTGCTTGGTCCCATTTAGATATAACAGGAATGCCGCCAGACATAACAACACATCGACTAAGTGTGTCCCCTAGATTCAGACCGGTGAAGCAAAAAAGAAGACCCCAATCGGAGGTGAAGCACGCATTCATAAAGGATGAGGTAACAAAACTGCTCAAAATAGGATCCATTAGAGAGGTAAAATACCCCGAATGGCTGGCTAATGTGGTCGTAGTGCCTAAAAAGGGAAACAAACTTAGAATGTGTATAGACTACAAGGACTTGAACAAAGCATGCCCCAAAGATTCTAATCCACTGCCCAACATCGATCACTTGATCGATGCCACAGCCGGCCACGAGATCCTTACTTTTCTCGATGCCTATTCCGGGTATAATCAAATCCAGATGAACCCGGAAGACCGGAAAAAGACTTCGTTTGTGACCAAATATGGAACATATTATTATAATGTGATGCCCTTCGAGCTAAAAAATGCAGGAGCTACTTATCAACGCCTAGTAAATGGAATGTTCGAAGAACAAATAGGTAAATCAATGGAAGTTTATATTGATGACATGCTAGTTAAGTCCCTGCGCGCAGAGGACCATCTGACCCATTTGCAAGAAACATTCAATATTCTGAGGAAATATAACATGAGGCTTAACCCCGAAAAATGTTCTTTCGGAGTCGGCTCGAGTAAGTTCCTCGGCTTCATGGTGTCAAATCGGGGAATCGAGATTAACCCCGACAAAATCAAGGCCATTGAAGACATCACCATCGTGGACAACGTAAAAGTTGTACAAAGGTTAATAGGAAGAATAGCAGCCTTAGGCCGATTCATTTCAAGATCATCAGATCGAAGCCACAATTTTTTCTATCTACTCAAAAAGAAGAACGACTTCGCTTGGACACCGGAATGCCAACTAGCGTTACAAGAACTGAAAGAGTATCAATCGAACCCACCACTGCTGGACACTCCAAAAACCGACGAAAAACTTTACCTGTACTTGGCAGTATCAGAAGTTGCCATAAGCAGTGTCCTGGTTCGAGAAGAGGAAGGTACGCAATTTCCTATTTACTACATAAGTCGGACCTTAGGGGAAGCGGAAACTAGATATCCGCACTTGGAAAAATTGGCGCTTGCGCTGATTAGCGCCTCTAGAAAGTTACGACCGTGCTTCCAATGCCACCCCATAAGCGTATTAACCACTTGCCCACTTCGTAATATTTTACATAGGCCCGAACTATCAGGCCGATTGGCCAAATGGGCCATCGAACTCAACGGGTATGATATCGAATATCGACCTCGAACGGCCATCAAGTCTCAAATTTTAGCAGACTTCGTGGCTGATTTCACGCCTACCCTCGTACCCGAAGTCGAAAAAGAACTACTATTAAAATCAAATTTATCGACGAGGGCATGGATTCTCTTTACGGACGGAGCTTCGAACGTAAAGGGGTCCGGGCTAGGCATAGTTTTGAAATCTCCCACGGGTAACATTATTAGGCAAGCTATTAAAAATAGCAGGTTAACTAACAACGAGGCCGAGTATGAAGCCATAATTGCAGGTCTCGAGCTAGCTAGAAATTTGGGAGCGGAGGTCGTTGAGGCCAATTGCGACTCTTTGCTGGTGGTGAGTCAAGTAAACAAAACCTTCGAAGTCCGAGAAGGCAGAATGCAAAGGTATTTGAACAAACTGCTTATCACTTTGCACCATTTCAAACAATGGAGTCTACAACATGTTCCACGAGAACAGAATAATGAGGCTGATGCTCTTGCTAATTTGGGATCATCGGTCGAGGTGAATGATTTGGACTCGGAGACTGTCGTTCAACTTTCAAGATCTGTAATCGAAGAAGGGCACGCGAAAATAAATTCTACTAGCTTAACCTGGGATTGGAGAAAAAAGTATATTGAATACTTAAAAAACAGAAAGCTCCCTTCAGACCACAAAGAGTCCAGGACCCTTCGGACTAAAGCTGCTCGATTTACTTTGACTGCGGACAGAACGTTATATCGAAGAACATTCGATGGACCGGTGGCGGTATGCATAGGTCCGGGAGATACCAATTACATCCTCCAGGAAGTACACGAGGGCACTTGTGGCAATCACTCCGGTGCCTACATGTTAGTTCGAAAAGTGATCAGAGCAGGGTATTACTGGATCAATATGGGCAAAGACGCAAAAGAATTTGTTCGTAAATGTGATAAATGTCAAAGGTTTGCGCCAATGATCCATCAACATGGAGAACAACTTCACTCGGTCCTACCCCTATGGCCATTCATGAAATGGGGAATGGACATCGTCGGCCCCCTACTATCGACCCCAGGTAAAGCCAGATTTATTTTGTTTATGACTGACTATTTTTCTAAATGGGTTGAAGCGCAGGCGTTCGAGAAAGTAAGAGAAAACGAGGTTATTGACTTTATGTGGGATCATATCATACGCCGATTCGGGATACCATCCAAAATAGTATGTGATAATGGGAAGCAATTCATTGGTAACAAAATCACAAAATTCTTCGAAGACCACAAAATAAGAAGGATACTATCAACCCCGTACCACCCCAGCGGAAATGGACAAGCCGAATCAACAAACAAAACTATTATTCAAAACCTGAAGAAGAGATTGGACGACGCTAAGGGAAAATGGAGAGAAATCCCGCCCGAAGTCCTTTGGGCATACCGAACAACATCGAAATCCAGTACAGGGGTGACCCCATTCTCCTTAGTATATGGCTCCGAGGCATTGATACCAGTAGAAGTCGGAGAGCCTAGTCCCAGGTTTCGATTCATGATGGAAGAATCAAATAATGAGGCTATGAACACCAGCCTTGAATTATCGGACGAAGGACGAGAAGCTGCCCTCATCCGGTTGGCCGCACAAAAGCAACAAATCGAAAGGTATTACAATCGAAGAACTAAACTTCGCCACTTCAAGCCAGGGGACTTGGTGTTAAGGAAAGTCACCATCAATACTCGGAATCCAAACGAAGGAAAACTAGGACCAAATTGGGAAGGACCGTACCAGGTGCTCGAGAACTTTGGGAAAGGATCGTACAGGCTCGGCATCATAAACGACAAACATCTATCAAGCAGTTGGAATGTATCATATCTAAAACGGTACTACTGCTAAGGTCCGACCTTCCCATATTTATTCAACTGTCCCGTACAGAAGTTCGAACAAAGAACAAAAGTAGATCTTTTACTCAAAAGCACGTGTTGCACTCTTTTTTTCTTAGACCGGTGTTTTCCCAAATGGGTTTTTGCGGCAAGGTTTTTAATGAGTCAACCATCGATCGTGCTACGCTTTTAAATAGTATACGAGGCTTTCGACCCTTAGCCCAATCGGCCTCGAATACCGGGGGGCACCAGGCCCTCAAATATATCGAGTTCAGATGCAACAAAGTCTTCTCACAACAATAGAGGAAAAATTGTAAGAGCCGAAATGGTCAAAGTGAACCATGCTCATATAGATTGGCCCAAAACATATGTACAATGACTTGAGATTTATTATGCAACCAGAATTAACATTCACTCGACCATTGAGCCTACGAGCCACACACACTATCTCGAGTTCGAAATAATCACTCGAATATTAAGCCTACAGGCTACCACAATCTCGAGTTCGAAATAATCACTCGAATATTAAGCCTACGGGCTACCACAATCTCGAGTTCAAAATAATCACTCGAATATTAAGCCTACGGGCTACCACATTATCTCGAGTTCGAAACACTCACTCGACCATTGAGCCTACGGACCACATTATGACGAGTTCAAAATAATCACTCGAATATTAAGCCTACGGGCTACTTCTATATCGAGTTCGAAACATTCACTCGACCATTGAGCCTACGGGCCACATTATCTCGAGTTAGAAATAAACACTCAAATGTTAAAGCCTACGGGCTGCCGAGTTCGAACAAGGACCCAATCGAGTTTGAAACATTGAAAAAAGCTACGTTTACTCAGAGTTTACGTTAACCATCACATTATCATCAACTCAACAAGCAAAACGTCACTCCAAATGTGATCGATCAAAATCGACCTTATTATATATATATATACAAAATTGCCTACATAATTAATTTACAGATATGGAGAAATTAGATTCTAAGCTTCTGGGTCGGGGTCTTCCCCATCCTCGGACCCGCTTTTGCTACCATCATCATCATCATCGTCATCATTATCAGAAGCCAAGGCTTCAGCTTCCTCTTCAAGCTCTTTTGCCTTTCTTACCTCTTCGGTAAGGTCGAAACCTCGAGCGTGTATCTCCTCGAGGGTCTCCCTCCGAGATCTACACTTAGCAAGTTCGGCAACCCAATGAGCTCGAGCATCGGCAGTCTTCGCTGCTTCCCGGGCCTCCACCTGAGCAGCCTAATCATCAGCTCGATATATAGCTATAGACTTATCCGCCAAAACTTTCGGCGACTCAACCTCCGCCTTAGTCTCAGCAAGTCGTGTCTCAAGCTCATCGATTTTTTTTGCCTGAACCGACACCTTTTGCTTGACGTTTTGAAGCTGAACGTCGGCTGATAATAACTTTGTTAAGATGGTTTCTTTCTCCGCTGCCAGGCGGTCAATGGTCTCCTTCCACTGGTTGCATTCGGCTCGGATTTGATCGACCTCCTCTCGAAGTAGCCCGATCTTCTCGATCTTTTGCTGCCACTGAGACAACGAAGGGTTAACTTCCACAGTCGAGTCGAATCCATACTTTAACAGAACGAGGCTCACCTGCTGATCGAGCTCGACCCCTTCTTCACGAACCTTAGCCAAATCCGCTTGAAGATCCTTTATATCCTCGTCCTTTTTGCTGCAAAGAAGCCGAAGGGCATCTCTTTCACCTAGGACCTTTCGGAGTTCGGCCTCACACTAGCTAAGATCAACTCGAAACCTACCGATGGCCTGCACAGTTAGAAACATGAGTCAAGTATGGAAAAGAACAAAGAAGCCAAGTATGGAAGAATCATTACCCGAGTAATAAAACGATGAGCCTCCTCTAACAAAAGAGAAGCATCACCGATATCGGAACTGTCATCAACACCAGTAAAGAAATACTTAAAAGGATCCGCTGTACCTGAGCCAGCACTAATATCGGGAGTCTTCAGCTCTCGAGCTTCCTTCAACGCCTCCTCAGAAAAAGACGGAAGAGAAGGTGAATGACCCATTGTCATTGCCCCGAGCAAATCACTCGGAGTACTCCGATCGAGACTTAGGTCTTCGAAACCAACCCCGATGGGTACGGCCGCCATCGGATCAGCAGCTCTAGCAACCTCGACTGCTTCCGTAGGTCAGACTACCAAAGCCGAGGAGCTATCTTCTTCTTCTTCCTCCTTCAGTCGTTGGACCGAGTCGATCGAAAGGGCAATGATTTTTCTCCTCACCTTTCGAGTTTTGGGCTTGGGGTCCTCCGGCCGAGAGGAAGCCCTTCGTTTCTTTTCTTTTCCCTGTTCTAGGACCGGGGACTTGTTTCCTTCATCACCGCTCGAAGGCCTCAAAACGGCATCCCTAGTTACACCTATATACAAAGGAAAAATCGATAACGAAAAGAACGCAGAATATACCTCGAGGGAAACAGGAACCAAACCTCACCATGATTCTTGGCCTCCCATCTACCTTTTGCCAAATCACGCCAAGCTCGCTCGGCATAGGATGAAGTCGAGGCTAACTTTCAAACCCAATCCTCGAGGTCAGGCACTGCTTGTGGCATCCAAGGTGCAGCTGGACATCAGAAAATAATATCACCAAAAATGGAAAAGGACACTAAAAACAAACATGAATCACTTACGGTCGAAATTCCATTTTTCAGGGAACAACATCTTTTCCTCTGGGATAAGATCACGAGCTCTCACTCGAATATATCGACTCATCAAACCTCGATCCTTATCTTCATCGATGCTCGACATCAAAGCCTTCGATGATCGACGATGTAGCCTAATTAGTCCACGATAAATCTGAGGCCGATACAGTCGTATAAGGTGGTTCAGAGAAAAATCCAACCCTCCGGCTTTGATAGAGAAGAAGCGCAATAAGATGACTATACGCCATAAGGAAGGATGAATTTGGCCGAGGGTGACCTGATATCTTCTGCAAAAATCAAAAATCACGGGATCGACAGCTTCCAATGTGAAGGGATAGGTGTAAACACTTAAAAATCCCTCCACGTAGGTAGTGACGCTCTCATCGGAGGATGGGATTCGTAACACAACCTCAGAACCCCAGCTGCAGTCTTTTCTGACGGCCTCGAGGTGACCCTCCGTTAAAGAGCACATATACATCGATACGTGCTCACACCGACCCGGAATGGATGAGGGGTTCTCCGCCCTAAAATCAGTTTTTAAAATACACGGGCCGGGAATATAATCATGAACGGACGGCTCCACCGGTGCCTTATCGTCACACGGCCGTGAGGAGGAAGCTTTCTCCTTTTGAGGTATGATTTTTGAAGTTTTCACCATCGGTATGAGAAGAAAAAGTCGCAAAGGAAGGTGAAAGAGGGGACAACACCAAAACTCTGGTATAAGCGGCACTAAAGCAACGAAATAGAGAAGATAATCAAAGAGAATTTGGGAAAAGAGGAAGCGCAAAAGTGGAAAATATTATATGGGAAAACTATTTATAAGGCATGGCGATTCGTTTCTAGCGGTGGCCGACCATCTACTGACACACATTAAATACCTCAATAAAACCAAACCGATGGGACAGCTATCACGCACGTCATAGTCGAAGTCGATAGAAACGTCAACATTGATTTGGTCGAACCTTAGGGAAATCATATCGTTTCTCGTCATCTCCTTTCCAAGAAATGAGGGGGCTATATGTATACGGTTAAAACCGGTCCTCGATCATGAAGATCGATCGAGGATGGAATCTCAGTCAAGGGGTATCTTCATGGAGAGCTCGAACGAAGTCCGAGATGGGGGCGTCGAGCGTCGGGGCGTCCGAATCGACCGAGGCAACATTGACCGACATAGGTCCCGAACATCGATGCCCGAAAGTGATCACCAAGCTCGAAACCAAGGCCGAGGTTCCGATCCGACACCGAGCTCGAGTCAGTATCGAGCTCACAAATAAAAAGCTGTTACAACCGCACCAAAGGAGAGAATCTTGGCGGGAATTAAGGAGGAGACACACCATCATGGGTCCTCCACTAGTAATATTATTCTATTATGTTGTTATAAATAAAATAGTGATCCTTGGCTATAAAAGGCAAGATAGATTGTAATAGAAGACATCTTCTCTGGCAAACCAAGAATTCATTGTGTTTATCTTTCTAAGCTGACTAAGTATCTTTGTTCATCATTTTCTATTTTGCATAATAAATACGTGTATTGTTATCTTCAGGTCAAAGGAATCTACTTATCCTTAGAACCATACATAAATTCAACGTTATCCGATTTTTCGGGTAAACAATATTATATTGCGATCTATTATTTTGATAAATTCTGTCATCATTATACAGCAACGATACAAAGAATAAACTTACAATATTACAAAGAAAAAATATGTTACAAAGTAGAATTATTAGATAAAATAAGATTATTTAATAAGAAGGAAGGCTAAGATGAGAGGAAAAAAATAAGGTAACTACGTGACCACGTATTTTTAGTCGTTTTACAACAACAAATTTAACGAAACATAACAAAATTTAAGTAAAAATCAAAATAAATATTGTATGTAAAGTAACAATACAATACAATACAATATAATAGGTAACAACCATCCAAACAAGCTATTAACCAGAGGTCACGGATTTTAGCCCTCGGTATGGAATCATCTTTATTAGAGAACACTTTATCCACTAATGCGGAATGTCCCTGTACGTGTTCGATTTTCATCGGACTCCAATAAAAATACAAACATCAGATGAAATATATATATACTAGTTTTTCGGCACGTACGTTGCACGTGTATGTCAAGTTATGTCATATAATTTTTTAAAATAAAATTAACATTATTAAAATATTGTTTTTAGGGGATGATTATACATGAAACAATTAAGTACAAATCTCTGTAAATGACCAGTGTAGATGGTCGTATGGTCGCTTGATCAGTATTGATTTATAGTTCATAACACCAACCAACCGTGAAAATTACATTGAATAGCTATACATAATAGTTATCATATAATAAAAACATATAAAATAACTAAAAGGTTATGTCTTTTCTATCAAAAGTAATTTTCTTAAAATAAAATAAGTAACCCTTTGAAACGTTCTTTTCTTAACCGCTATGTTTTTTTAAAAATAATTTACTAATAAAAGAACATAATTATTTATAGAAACACAATATAAATAATTTTTTAATTTATTATTATTATTATTATTATTGTTAAAATAAATTAAAATTTTATTTGGATTTTCTCTAGTCAAAGAGATATCAAATTCATGATACAAGGACAACAATATTTAAATAATATTTATGTGCAAACATCATTAATTTATTCTTATGATTTCAAAAATTTATTCAAGTTAGTAAGTCTAATTCACATATTACAACTTTGAAATTATAATCTTTCACATAATTTCATGCATGCTACTAAATTATATACCCAACAAATTCTCAGTTGTCAAAAGGAATAACAAATATAATATTTTTTTTGTTCTTAACTGTAACATGCATGCAAGACACACTATCTAATTATAAGTTTCAAATATTTTTTGTCTATTCAAAAATTATACCACAATTAAATAGTCTCTTTTATTTACTAATAATTGGGTAAACATTGTTTAACAGAAAAAGAAATCTCTATTACTAATTAAAACATAATAATCAACCAATATTTTATACGACACGTCATTCTATGTTTTATATTTTTTGAAAAATCTTCCATCGTGTCACGACCCGAAATTCCCACCTTCGGGGCCGTGATGACGCCTAATATTTCACTTGCTAGGCAAGCCAGCGTTAGAATAATATTATATATTTTAAAATAATTTTTAAATTTATTAATAAAAAAGAAACAAATGCGGAAATAAAGTCTGAAATATAATGAACAATCCATAAAAATAGCGGTGTCTAAATACCATTCCAGAATTTGGTGTCACAAGTGCACGAGCTTCTAGAATAATACGAATAAAGGTCTGAATAAAATAAAGCTGTCTGAAAACAAACACACAGCTAAAGTAAAGTAGACGGGGACTCCAGAACTGCGGACGCCGTGCAGTTATACCTCAAGTCTCCTCTGGCTAGCTGAAATCCGAGCAAGTCTATGGTACGCCGCTGGGACCAACTCCGAAATCTGCACAAGAAGTGCAGAGTATAGTATCAGTACAACCGACCCCATGTACTGGTAAGTGTTGAGCTTAACCTCGACGAAGTAGTGATGAGGCTAAGGTAGGTTATTTACATTAACCTGTGCGCAATAATAGTAATAACAACAATAATAGAAATAAATTAGATAATTCATTTTAACGGTTGAAGCCAACTCACCAGTCATAACCAATTATTATTTCAATCAATTTCCGTTGCAGCGTGCAAACCGCTCCCACAATATATTCATATTCAATCCTCCAATATATTTATTTTAATCAAGTATATATAGACTTTTAAATAAGTTTGTTGCGGCGTGCAACCCGATCCCCCAATATGGACTTTTAAACAAGTCTGTTGCGGCGTACAACCCGATCCCCCCAATATGGACTTTTAATAAGTATGTTGCGGCGTGCATCCCGATCTCCCAATATATTCATGTACCAACTTTTATAAAAGAAATTGCTCCAATAAATGCAACAATTAATATGAAATTATAAGACAACAAGCATGCAATAATTATAATTTATTTATGAAACAGACATTGACAAGTAACAATTTATTTTGAAAATCAGGGAGAAAATAGGCAGTTTAATATTTAATATGCTAAATGTCAAGTAACAATTAAGACACATAAATCAAACACGCATGTAATAATTATTGCAGAAATTCAAGAATTAATATTTGACAAAGAATAGGCGAGAAAAAATTATTATTACAATTAATTCGTGTCTTAGAACAATTTATGATTTTCATATAATTATGCAAATAATTAATTTAACGACGTATAGACACTCGTCACCTCGCCTATACATCATTCCAATGCATTTCACATAACAAATAATTTAAGAGTTCTATTCGCTCAAGTCAAGGTTAACCACAGCACTTACCTCGCTTTGCAATTTCAATCAATTACACGACCACAACTTTTCCTTTTGAATTTGTCCCCAAAAGCATCAAATCTATTCATAAACAATTCGATATACTCAATACGAATCATAGGAATTAATTCCATATGTATTTACTAATTTTTCGGATAAAATTCGAAATTCACTTCAAATATTGACAGTGGGGACCATGTCTCAAATCTCGAAAAAACTTATGAAATCCGAACACCCATTCCGAGATGAGTCCAACCATATAAAATTTATTAAATTCCGATGTAAAATGGACCTTCAAATCTTAAATTTTTATTTTTGGAAGATTTTATAAAAATCTGATTTTTCTCCCAAACTTTCACGGATTCATGATATAAATCAGTATGGAATCATGAAATATATTCAATATAGGATAAGGAATACTTACCCCAATGTTTTCTTGTGACAATCGCCCAATAATCGCCTTACCCGAGCTCAAAAATGGAAAATGGTTGAAAATCTCATTTTCCAGAACTTAAGTTCTGTTTTTCGGATTTTTACCCTTCGCGAACGCGATAGTACCCTCGCATTCGTGAAGCACATTTTTGTGCTGCCAAAACTTTGCTCTTCGCGAACGCAAAGACAACCTCTCCTTTTCAAATTTGGCCTTCATGAACGCGATATACCCTACACGAACGTGAAGCTTTATTGCTTGGTGCCCGGCCAGGCGTCGCCTTCTACACGAACGCGAACGCTTACATGTGTTCACGATGAATACTGCCCTCTACCCTTCGTGAAAGCACCCCCCCTATTCGTGAACGCGAAGAGTAAACTTCACATGCTTTAAGTTCCACTTCACGAACGCGATTCCTCTATCGCGTACGCGAAAAAGGAAACCAGACAGTGCATTAAAACATTTTCCAGTAGAGTTCCAAGTCCAAAATTTAAACCGTTAACCATCCGAAACTCGCCTGATCCCTCGGGGCTCCAAACCAACCATGCACCCAAGTCTTAAAATATCATACGAACTTGCTCGCGTGATCAAATTACCAAAATAACATCTAGAACTATGAATCGGATACCAAATCAAAAACAAAATTCAAGAAAACTTTAAAACTTATATTTTCACAACCGGACGTCCGAATCACGTCAAATCAACTCCGCTTCTCACCAAATTCGGTAGACAAGTCATAAATATTATAGTTAACCTATACCGGGCTCCAAAACCAAAATACGGACCCAATGTCAATAAATCCAACATCGGTAAATTCTTAAAACTCATTAAGCTCTCAAGCTTTTAATTTTTCATCAAAATTCCATATCTCGGGCTAGGGACTTCGAAATTCGATTCCAGGCATATGCCCAAGTCCCAAATCACTATACGGACCTACTGGATGTAGGGTAATTAGATTTTTAAATGGGTAAAAGAGTAATTTAACTTTTAACTTAAGGGCTTTTCACTTTTAATATAATACACACACACACACACACACACACATATATATAACTTTATACATTGGTATTTAGATTTATGTCTACTAGTCTCCTTAGAGGCGGATCCAGGATTTAAGGTTTATGGGTTCCTATAGCGACCTTAAGTAGATATACAATACGTAACTGGGTTCACAATCAAATATTTATAGATATTTAGTGAATATTTTAGTACATATACAGGGTATGTGCAAAACCTACTAGGTTCACGGGAACCCACATGTGATAATCTGGATCCGCCCCTGAGTCTCTTCTTTGGACGCACCAGCTAAAAAAGGGATACGTGCAACTACAAGACACTGAAGATTTTATTCGGCATAATATATCCGTCACGACCCAAAATCCAACTAACCGTGATGGCACCTAACCCAACCTGTTAGGTAAGCCAATTTACAAATATCCTATTCAAATAATATTTAACTGACTCTAATACACTCCCCAAGGACTGGTAGTACAAATCATAAGCTTATAAGATTTAGTGTTTACAAAGCTGGTATGAAATAAAGTACAACATATGTTGAAGTATACATGAACAGATTAAAACTTCTAAAGCTACCATGAACAAGAGGCAGCTATGACTGGGAGGCAGGTACATCTTTAGATCTAGCTCCCGATGTACACAACAACATCAGCATCAAAAATATGTATGCAAGGTGCAGAAGTGTAGTATGAGTATAACCGACCCCATGTACTCAATAAGTAACAAACCTAAACTTATGTTGAAAGTAGTGACGAGCTTGTACCAAGTTCAGAGTCCAACTCCAATAATCAACAACAGTTCATAACAATATAATTTAAAGCAGCACAAGAAATAGCTCAATAATAAAATACTCATCTTTTATAAATTTCCGAAAAAATAAACATTTTTCTTTTCAATTATAACAGTAAAACTCAACTTTTGCCGAAATCACCAAAAATATGAGTAAGTCTGAAATCTGTGATTTTTCTCAAAAACTTTAATAACAAATAAGAAATTTCATTATCGGATGGCATGAGGAAGAATACTTCTCTATGCTTACATATAAATATACATATCTAATGTAATGCATCACAGTGATGAACTCATGTACTCACACTCTCAGAATACTCAATCACTCAGTATTGTATATGGCCAATCCAACCCATGGAAGATTCATCCCAAATATATATACATAATAACTGACATTCAGTCACTCGGTACTGCACGAGGCCAATCCAGCCTAGAGGTAAATTTATCCCCAAATATACATGACTCAGACAAGATCCATGTCCAGGGAATTTCATCACAATTACAAATAAATAAGGCAAGTCCATGCCCTGAGAAATCCATCCCGAATATAAATCATCTACGCTCACTGTGGGGGGTGCAGATTCCGGAGGGGATCCTTCAACTCAAGCTTAATATAAAGCAGATATGGCCTGCTGCACGCGGGCAGCGTCGATCCATATAATAATAAAATCTATAAGGCCTGCTACAGGCGGGCATCCCTATTCCGTAAAATAACAAAGCCTATAAGGCCTGCTGCAGGCGGGCAACCCCGATCCATATATCAGTAATATATATATATATATATATATATATATATATATATATATATATATATAACCAATATAGCCTGCTACGGCGTGCAACTCGATCCCATAAATATCCTCACAAATGGATGAATAAGACTGAGTATGAAGTGTACATTTTAAAACATTTAATTCAATCAGCAACACTCCCCTATGGGTCCCAAAATATCGGCATGTAACCTAAACATAATCTTTAATATGAGCCTCAGCTCAATTTTTCTAACACTTGGAGAATAAACGGATAATAACATGATTCTTTAATTTTTACAACTCCACAGAATTATTTAAGTCACAATTTATATGGTGCACGCCCACACGCCTGTCACCTAGCATGTGTGCCACCTTCATACAATTCACATAATACATAATTCAGGGATTTATACCCTCAGCTCTAAGTTTAGAAATGTTACTTACTTCGAACAAGCCGAATCCAATATCGAGCTAGCTAAACAATGCTCCAGAAATTCTATTCTGCACATATCAACTTCCAAACGGCTCGAATCTAGTCACAATTAATTCGATTCAGTCAACACAAATTATAGAAATTAATTCCATATCAAAATACTAATTTTCCCAAAAATCCGAAATTACACTTAAAAATTGCCTGTGGGGTCCACGTATCGGAACCTGGCAAATATTATAAAATATGAACTCCCATTTAACCACGAGTCCAACCATACCAATTTTACCAAATTCCGACATCAACCCGACCCTCAAATCCTCAAATTAAACTAAGATGGTTTTCTAAATTTTCCAACTTTAATTCACCAATTAAATGTTAAAAACAACCATGGATTCGAGTAATTTGACCAATATTCAGTTAAAAAAACCTACCCCGCTGTTTTACTTGAAAATCTCCCAAAAATCATCCCTTCCCGGGTACCAATTCGTCAAAAATGGAAAATGAACAAACCCTAGATATTAAATATTTTTTTGCCCAGTTGTTCTACCTCGTTTCATGTGCTAAAAAATCCCAAAACTCTCTTTTGCTACCTCCAATGGATTCCTTGTGAAATTTCAGTCATGTTAGGCTTTTGAATCACCCAATGGGGCCTTAAAATGAGGGAGATATGATGTTTTGAGGATTTAAATGGAAATTTAGAAATTTAAGGGATAAAAAAATGATATTTTCGTAATTATTTTACACCAGAAAATAAGCAACGAAAGAATTTTCGTTTTAGCAACCAAAACTCATTTGGAATCTCCCGGGCATAAATCATATATGCGTTTCAATCATAAAATACACTGCGAACCTGCTCGCGCACTCAAAACACCGAAAAGAGATCATCTTGACCCGATATTGACCATGGTCAAACTCCAAATCCTTAACTAGTTTTCTCAACCAGTGATCCAAAACACACCCCGAGCACCTCGGGACCCCATTCAATCATACTGATAAGTCTTAAAACATGATACGAACTTAGTCGAAACCTCAAATCATATCAAACAATGCTAAATCCACGAATCATATCCCAATTCAAGCTTAACGAAACTAAGAAATTCCAACTTCTACATTCGATGCCGAAACCTATCAAATCAAGTCTGATTGACCTCAAATTTTGTACACAAGTCATAAATAACATAATGGACCTATGAAAATTTTCAGAACTGGATTTCGACCCCGATATCAAAAAGTCAACTCCCCAGTCAAACTTCTAAACTTAAATTTCTATTTTAACCATTTCAAGCCTAATTTAACTACGAACTTCCAGATAATTTTCTGAATACGCTCCTAAGTCCAAAATCACCATATGGATCTATTGGGATCATTAAAACTCCGTTCCGAGGTCAAATTCACAAAAGTCAAATTGGTCAATTCTTCCAACTTAAAGCTTCCTAGTTGAGAGTTGTTCTTTCAAATCAATTCCGAATAACCTGAAAACTAAAATTGACGATTCACACAAGTTATAGTACATCATACAGAGATTCTCATGCCCTCAAACTACGGAGCGAACTGCAAATGCTCAAAACGACCGGTCGAGTCGTTATATCCTCCCCCACTTAAATATATGTTCGTCCTCGAACGTGTCCATAATTGTTCTTAAACCTTCAAATCATTATTCCACCTTACCACACACATACCCGGGGGTGATACCAAGTTACCCTATTTTATATAGGCCTGACAACACAACATAATTGAGGATCATTAATTCAACCTTAGCCCATAAACCTTGGAATTCAATTTTGAACATTCAGAATTTCTTTTCAAGACCCGAATCTCACATCTATACACTTGTATAAGTCTACACAAATTGTATCAAGCCATAGCCATAACTCTAGATATAATCACATAACATAGTCTAGAAAAAAGAATTTTTTGACATTTATGACAAAATGTCGTAAAAACTACGACATTTAATATAAATTGTCATAGAAACAATGATATTTGATACTAAATGTTGTAAAAAAATGACATTTGATACGAAATATCATTAAAACAACCATTTGATACAAAATATCGTCAACCATAATGATACAAAATTAGACATTTGATACGAAATGTTGTAAAAGGACGAAATTTGGTACAAAATGTCATAAAAATAATGACATTTGGTCCAAAATGTATTACAACTATGTAACGACCCAGCCGGTCGTTTTGAGTATTATAACCCCGTTCCCCCATTTACTTCTCAATTTATACCTTATAATTGATTTATGACTTTTCGGGTTAGTTGGTTCGGGCCCGTAAGGATTTCGGAGTGAAATGAGACACTTAGTCTCATAATTGAAAACTTAAGTTGAAAAAGTTGACCGGATATTGAATTATGAGTAAACAACCTCAGAAATGAATTCTGATGATTTTAATATAGCTCTGTATGGTGATTTTGGACTTAGGAGCGTGTCTGGAAAATTATTTGGAGGTCCGAACTGGAATTAGGTATGAAATGCCAAAAGTTGAATTCTTGGGAAGTTTGACCGAGGGATTGACTATTTGATATCGAAGTCAGAATCCGATTCTAAAAATTGGAATACCTCCGTTATGTCATTTATGACTTGTGTGCAAAATTTGAGGCCAATCGAACATGATTTGATAGGTTCCGGCGTCGTTGTAGAAATTGGAAGTTTCAAAGTTCATTAGGCTTGAATCTATGTGTGATTCATGTTTTTAGTGTTGTCGGATGTGATTTGAACACTCGACTAAGTTCGTATGATATTTTAGGACTTGTGGGTATATTTGGTTGAGGTCTCGGGGGCCTCGGCTGAGTTTCGGATGGTTAACGGATCAAATTCGGACTTTGAAGAAAAAGCTGAAGTTTCTGCCATCTGATGCAATTGCACCTGCAGAAATTCCATCGCAGGTGCGAGCTCGCAGAAGCAATCCTAGCAAGCGCAGATGCGGGCAGAGGGCTGTGAGGCAGTGGTCGCAAGTGCGAGGGAATTTTCGCACCTAGGTGAGCGCAAATGCAGAAGGATGCGCGCAAAAGCAACTTGCACAGAAGCGCACACATGCACGTAGATGCGAGCAAAGGCGCAGATGCGGGGGCTTTTTTCGCTCATGCGGTTAGTGCAGAAGCGGCCAAATTTCCGTATGTGCGAAAACCCCTGGGCAGTACAAAAACAGAGGGGTTCTGAGCTTTTGCCATTTTTGGGCATTTCAAGCTCGGGTTGGGCGACTTTGAGCGAGGTTTTCACGGGAAAACTTGAGGTAAGTCCCTTGTGTTCATTTCTACTCCATGATATTGAATTATCATCGAATAATCCGACTAGATTACATGTTTTTGAGGTGTAAATCAGAGATTTGGACTTAGAGATTTGGGAATAAGATTTGATGATTTGGAGGTCGAGTTGAGATCGGATTTTGATAAAATTAGTATGGGTAGACTCGTGGTAGAATGGGCTTTCGGATTTTGTAACTTTTATCGGGTTCCGAGACGTGGGCACCACGAGCGATATTTGAGCTAAAATTCGGATCTTTATGGAAAACTTGCATTTTCTTATGGAATTAATTCCAATAAATTTTATTGACTGAATCGAATTAATTGTGGCTAGATTCGAGGCGTTTGGAGGCCAATTCACGAGGCAAAGTCATACCGGGGCAAAGAAGGTTTGAGGTAAGTAATACTTCTAAACTTGGTTCTGAGGTATGAATCCCTGAATTTGGTATGCTATAAATTGTTTGGAGGTTACACTCACGATAGGTGACGAGCATGTGGACGTGCACCATAAAAATTATGTCTTGAATAAATCCTGTGCAGTTGTAAAATATATGAATGATGTTATTATCTGATCATTCTCTACGTGTTAGAGAAATTGAGATGAGGCTCCTATTAAAGATCATGTTTAGGCTACGTGCCAATATTTTGGGACCCATGGGGTCGTATTGCTGTTGAATTAATTGTTCAAAAATATACACTTCACACTCAGTAATAGTTGTCCATTGTGAGGATATTTATGTGATTGAGTTGCGCAATGCAGCAGGCCATAATGACTTTATACATTATTATTATATGGATCGGGGCTGCCCGCCTGCAACAAGCCTTATAGGCTTTACTATTTTATGGATCGGGGCTGCCCGCCTGTAGCAGGCCTTATAGGCTTTGTTATTATACGGATCAGGATTACTCGCCTGCAGTATGCCATATTGGCTTTATATTATGCATGGACTGAATGAGCCTCTCTGGAGTCTGTACACACCCCAGTGAGCTTAAATGATTATGTATATTCTGGATGGATTTCCCAGGACATGGACTTGCCTTACTTATTTGTATTGTAATGATTTTACCTGGACATGGATCTTGTCAGTATCATTTATATTTGGGGATAAATTATCCCAGGGCTGGATTGGCCTTATACGATACTGGGTGACTGACTGTCAATCGATGTGTATTTATATACGGGTTGGAACACCCCTAGGTTGGATTGGCCATGAACAGTACCGAGTGACCGGATAATTTATGACCAGTATTTACATGAGGTCTTTCTACTGAGATGTTAAATTCTTCATATCATGCAGTATTGATCTATTTCACTTGTAATGAGTTTAACTGTTAAATTTGAAAGCATGTCTACGTTTTGTACCATTATTTATACTGGACTGTACCTGCGAAGCTCGTCATTGCTTTCAGCCCAGATGTTAGTCTTGTTACTTATTGAGTTAGTTGTACTATCAAGGTAGCTGCTTGAAGACCGCAGACTTAATTCCCTTCCTATTTAGTTATTGTACTGTTCTATGTTTCAGACATTGATTTTTATCAGTCAAACTTTGTATTCATTTAGATGCTCATGTACTCAATGACACCGGGTTTTGGGAGTGTCATATTTGTATTTGTGAGATTTCTTCCGCTGAATTTAATTATTTGGTTTTCAAACTTAAACGATATGGTGGTTTATTGAGATTGTCGGCTTGCCTAGTATTGAGATAGGCGCCATTAGGATAGGTGCGATTTTGGGTCGTGACAAGTTGGTATCAAAGCTCTAGGTAACATAGGTCTCACGAGTCATGAGTAGGTTTAGTAGAGTCTTGTGGATCGGTACGGAGACGTCTGTACTTATCTTCGAGAGGCTGCCGAAACCTTTTGAAAATTTCACTTTCTTGTATTCTATCGTGCTGAATTGATTCAACTTGAAACATAACTCTTTGAATTCCTTCCATGCATTCGTGTGCGTATGTGAGCACTCAGTAACAGTTGTGCATCGCTGGCTTGTGATTTCATGAACGAGGTTCGAGATATGTATTTTGTGTTTTGGTGATGGGCCAGTCTGGAGGACTTGAGGTCAGGGCTAGACCGCAACTTAAGTTTGGTAGCTTCAGTTGTAACGTGTACATTTGGACTCATATGTCAGGTAATGTCCCCACGAGTGGAATTTGTGGCTCGATGAGTAATGGAAATGACTATATGTTGAGTATGATGTGAATGTGGCATGTGTCAGGTGGGTTGAATGAGACGGATAAAGTTTACTTGTGACTCAAGAGACTGCTATTGGGTAATTGATACCTGTTTTGATGTGACGTACAATTTTGAGCTGTGAGTGCATTGAGGCATTTGTCATGTTGTTTAATTCTGGAGCAAATAAGATTTTCATGTCGTGTTGATGAGTTCAAACTCAGAAAGATTAAGTGATTTCATAGTAATTATGGCTGCGAAGGGGTATAACAAGATGCCAATTTGAGACTAAGCAGGTGGGTAATCTCCTGCGGAGTAATCTATGTAGGTGTGTTCTTTATGATGTGAATAAAGAGTTTCTTTTCTGCCAGCGGTGCGTATATGTTGAGACTTGAATTTGAATCTTGTTGAGAAAGTTAACTTGAGTGTTAAGAGAATGAATGCGAGATTAGCGGATGATTGAGGTATTTTATGGTTGGTGTGTCTTGAGCTTGAGAAGAATTTTCGTTGAACTGACTGCGGTATTAAGGCAGTAATAAAGTATGGGTATTGTGAGTTATCAAGTATTTTAATCTATGGCTTTGAGCCAATCGGGGGAGCCTGCTATTGACAATTCAATTCATGGTTATGTGTCAAATTATTGTTTTGTTTTGGTCTAAAGTATACTTGGGAATCAGTGATGCCTTGCAGAGGTGGAGTTCGAGAATGACTCAAGTAAGGAAATTTCTGGATACGGGTTATATTTGCGCTTTATGAGTATATGAAAATCATGGGATGAGTGAGTTGTTATTTGTGAATAATGTAGTGCGCACATAGTATGAATTTGATAGGTGGTATTAAAGTAGAGTTACTTCTTTGAGTGTTGTTGTGCTAATGAGACACGTGTCATTTGGCCCATTTGGGCGGTGTAATGTGGATTTGAACAAAGGGGGTGACTCTCGAGAAAGTTCTAATGGATTCGAGATTAATATGTAACAATTGAGAATTTTTGGCGGATTTGTTTATAGAGAAAAATCAGAGATTTAAGTTGGATGGTGTGGAGACTTGTGGCATTTTTGTATATCATTATGAATTTTATATTTCGGTATCAGGAAGGTGAATGAAATGGCCTTAGACTCAAATAAGGTATTTTCAGAGTGTGTGTTTCAGTTGTGATATTTATAGGAGTAATTATGATATGGTGAGATTCTATAGATGTTTTGGTGGAAATATTCTTGGGATTTTGTGACCTTCGTGGTTTGGTCGAGTTAGAGGAATTTAGTTCTAATAGCTTGGTTATGTGCAAATGAATTTCAAAGTATTCTTGATGGTTCTACCGTGGTTTGAACCGGATATTTTTTACCAGTGTGGGGAACGTATTGTGTATTGGGATTTCCTCCCGGGAAAAAGTAAGAGAAAGGTTTCCAACTAATAGGGTATGTAATTTGCTGGTGACTCAGAGTTTATAATGAGATACTTGTACTTGTCACCTCATGGCATAATAGATGTGTTGTGTTGTGCAGGATTAGGATTTATATGTACAAGGTGACAGTTCAGTCTTGAAGAGAAGGTAACGAATGTTGGACAGCATGGTCAGTTTCAGATATTTCGATGAGTGTTATAACTCCTCGGTAATTCCTGAGAAGGGTGCGCATTTCAGAAGGCGCGTTATGTTTTGACTTACGGATATTCATCGGTATTGCAGTACTCACCTAGTTGATAGACTGCTAATATTCAAATTATTGCTATGTGGCACGGAAGAATTATGAAAGTATTCCTCATGGGATTATCGTGAATGGAAGATGTGTTAGTCATTTTAGTGTTGGAGTTGGGATCATTTACGGTGATTCATGCGTTCGATGAATTTGGATACTGAGAGTTCTCAAAAGTATATTGTTTCAGGGTTGTGACCTATTTGAGGTGACTATTTTATTTAAAACTCGGTGGAGGCACTAGTTGCGTTAATTATTTGTGATACCTATGTGGTATAAGTGTGCATATATGTGAGGTTTGAGCCATTGTGCGAGCATTAGAGCAAGTACTCATACTCGAAAGAATGCTTAGGCTATGATATGCCTAGATTTGACTGTTAAGAATAAAGTTATAACATTTCTCGTGTTCGTACCTTTGTTGAGAACTATCTTGGCTACATTTGAGGTTACAAATACGTTAATTCCCTTGAATAAACAGGGTAGTTACTATTTTTGCGTTAACTTGCCAATTTGAAGTGTGACAACAGACTTTGCACATGCTTACGCTATGGCGTGTTATTTATGCCAGTCCGGGAGCATGTGAATCTTATTTCATTTATCATATACATGTGTACTTATTTGATTGCTCCTCTATGATATGCTTGGACTGGAGACCTGTGACCATGCCGGACGGATTTTGTTATTGGCATGTGTGTTGTCCGTGCGAATCCATATGCTGATATTATTGGCATGTGAGTTGTCCGTGCGGGTCCAAATATTGATACTATAGCACGTGAGTTGTCCATGCGAGTGATGTTAATGTGAGATCTAGAAGAGCTGGTTACGGTTATTTAATTTGTATGTCTTGGTTCTAATATATGTAATGAGCTTATAGCATTACAGTTGTGGTGGTGCTTGTTGAACTTACAATACGATTCTCTACTTTGAGACATCTTCCATTTTGAGTACAAGGTTGCGCAGTTGTGGATTGAGTTGTATTGGTGTGGCATGTCAATAGGATAGTTGCGTTTAATAATATAAGGTCATTGGACCTAGAATGGACACTATCAGGCTTGATTCCGATATATTGGGAGGATAAAATTGAAAGTCGGCTTAGGAGAGGATTGTAGTTCTGGTTGGGGCGAGAGAGCTCCATGGCTAGTTGATCTGATGAGTGGTTATGAGTTTTTAATTGTTTCTTTCATCATTGGCAGTGTACGAAGGTTTTGGAATAAGGTTCTATTGAATGTGGGGTTTTATACTAGTACTTGGTTGGTTTTGAGTAGTTATTGTGATCAGAAATAGTGCTATGAGTATGCGAGTTTTGTAGTATGTTATGCGATTATATCTGGGATTTTGGTTATGGCTGGATACAGCTTGTTCAGGCTAATACAGTGTGTAGATGCGAGATTCGGTTCTTGAAAAGAATTCTGGATGTTAGAAATTTGGATCCAAGGTTTTTGGGCTAAGGTTAAATTAATGATCTTCAATTGTGTTGTGTTGTGAGATCTATGGAATAGGGTGTTGTGGGATCACCCCCGGGTACGTGTGTGGTAAGATGGAATAGTGATTTGGTGGCTTGGAAACAACTCTTGGCACGTTCAGGGACAAACGTATGTTTAAGTGGGGGAGAATGTAACGACCCGGCTGGTCGTTTTGAGTATTATAACCCCGTTCCCCCATTTACTGCTCAATTTAGACCTTACAATTGATTTATGACTTATCGGGTTAGTTGGTTCGGGCCCGTAAGGATTTCAGAGTGAAATAAGACACTTAGTCTCATAATTGAAAACTTAAGTTAGAACAGTTGACCGGATATTGACTTATGAGTAAACGACCTCGGAATTGAATTTTTATGATTTCAATAGCTCCATATGGTGATTTTGGACTTAGGAGCGTGTCCGGAAAATTATTTGGAGCTCCGTTGTGGAATTAGGCTTGAAATGCCGAAAGTTGAATTCTTGGGAAGTTTGACCGGGGAGTTGACTTTTTGATATCGGGGTCGGAATCCTATTCTGAAAATTGGAATACCTCAGTTATGTCATTTATGACTTGTGTGCAAAATTTAAGGTCAATCGGACATGATTTGATATTTTCCGGCGTCGTTTGTAGAAATTGGAAGTTTCAAAGTTCATTAGGCTTGAATCTACGTGTGATTCATGTTTTTAGTGTTGTCAGATGTGATTTGAAGACTCGACTAAGTTCGTATGAAGTTTTAGGACTTTTGGGTATATTTGATTGAGGTCCCGGGGTCCTCGGGTGAGTTTCGGATGGTTAACAGATCAAATTCGGAATTAGAAGAAAAGGCTAAAGTTTCTGCCATCTGATGCAATCGCACCTGCGGAAATTCCATTGCAGGTGCGAGCTCGCAGAAGCGAGCCTGGAAAGCGCAGATGCAGAAGGATGCGCACAAATGCGGGGGCTTTTTCCGCACATGTGGTTAGCACATAAGCGGCCAAATTTTCGCAGGTGCGAAAACCTCTGGGCAGAACAAAAACATAGGGTCCGAACTTTTGCCATTTTGGGCATTTCAAGCTCGGGTTGGGCGATTTTGAGCGAGGTTTTCATGGAAAAACTTGAGGTAAGTCCCTTGTGATCATTTCTACTCCATAATATTGAATTATCATCGAATAATCTGACTAGATTACATGTGTTTGGAGGTGTAAATCGGAGATTTGAACTTAGAGATTTGAGAATAAGATTTGATGATTTGGAGGTCGAGATGAGGTCGGATTTTGGTAAAATTAGTATGGGTAGACTCGTGGTGGAATGAGATTTTGGATTTTGTAACTTTTGTTGGATTCCGGGATGTGGGCCCCACGAGCGATATTTGAGCTAAAATTTTATCTTTATGGCAAAACTTGCATTTTCTTATGGAATTAATTCCAATAAATTTTATTGGCTAAATCGAATTAATTGTGGCTAGATTCGAGGCATTTTGAGGCCAATTCACGAGGCAAAGGCATACCGGAGTAAAGAATTACACGGTTTGAGGTAAGTAATACTTCTAAACTTGGTTCTGAGGTATGAATCCCCGAATTTGGTATAATATAAATTGTTTGGAGGTGACACTCATGATAGGTGACGAGCATGTGGACGTGCACCATATAAATTGTGTCTTGAATAAATCATGTGCAGTTGTAAGATTTATGAATCATGTTATTATCTGAACATTCTCCACGTGTTAGAGAAATTGAGCTGAGGGTCCTATTAATGAGTTTCCTAGGGCATGGACTTGCCTTACTTATTTGTATTGTAATGAGTTTACCTAGAAATGGATCTTGTCCGTATCATTTATATTTGGGGATAAATTATCCCATGGCTGGATTGGCCTTATACGATACTGGGTGACTGACTGTCAATCGATATGTATTTATATACGGGTTGGAACACCCTTGGGCTGGATTGGCCATAAACAGTACCGATTGACCGGATAATTTATGACCAGTATTTACATGAGTTCTTTCTATTGAGATGTCATATTCTTTATATCATGCAGTATTGATTTATTTCACTTGTACTGAGTTTAACTGTTAAATTTGAAAGCATGTCTACGTTTTGTACCATTATTTATACTGGATTGTACCTGTGGAGCTCGTCATTTGCTTTCAGCCCAGAGGTTACTCTTGTTACTTATTGAGTTAGTTGTACTCATACTATACTCTGTACCTCGTGTGCAGATCCAGGTGCTCCTGGATACGACGGCTGCTAGAATTCAGAGTTCTTTCCGTTGGAGACTATCAAGGTAGCTGCTTGAAGACCGCAAACTTGATTCGCTTCTTGTTTAGTTATTGTACTGTTCTATATTTCAGACAATGATTTTGTCACGACCCCAAATTTCCTCTGAAGTATGTCGTGATGGTACCTAGTCTCTAAGACTAGGTAAGCCTATCAATGCGGAATAACAATAGAATTATGAATAAATAAATCTGTAATTCACTTAATTAAAACTCCCAAAACCCGATAGCAATAAGTCACAAGCTTTTAATAATTTATCCTCAATGTATCTACATATGAGGGTCTAATGAAATTAAGGAAACGAGATAATAATGATAGAAGGGGACTCCGGAGTCTGCGGACGCTAGCAGATATACCTCGAAGTCTCCGTAGACAGGTAACTCACTGATGTCTGGACTGGTAGGATGTAATTGGATCTGCACAAAAGATGTGCAGAAGTGTAGTATATGTACATATGTGATGACCCAAAAGGTCATCTTATGTTTTAGAACTCAATTCCGCGCTCTTAAGCCTTAAAAATCTCATTTTTACCCTTCTCGATTTGCGTGCGCAGTCCGGCCATGTTTCCGAAAATATTTATGTTGAAAATTGATGAAAATACGAATTTTTACCTTAAAGTTGATTTTAGATGATTTCGGTCAACATTTTTGGTAAACAGGCCCGGATCCGTATTTTAACGGTCCCGGTGGGTCTATATCGAATTATGGGACTTGGGCGTATGCCCGGAATCGCATTCAGAGGTACCTAGCTCGAGTTATGCATTTTTGATGAAAATTAAAAGTTTGAAGTTTAATGGTTTTTAAGAATTTCTTAATGTTTGGCATTTTTGATACCGGGTCCGTATTTTAGTTCCGGAACCCGGTATAGGTCCAATATAATATTTATGACCTATCGGTGAAATTTGGTAAGAAACGGAGTTAGTTTGGCGTGATTCGGACGTCCGGTGGTGAAGATAAAAATTTTCAAGTGTTATTGAGAATTTCATTTAATTTGGTGCTAAATTCGTAGTTCTAGGTATTATTTTGGCGATTTGATCACGCGAGCAAGTTCGTATGATGATTTTAGACTTGTGTGCATGTTTGATTTGGAGCCTCGAGGGCTCGGGTGAGTTTCGGATAGGCCACGAGATGTTTGGCCTTTGGAAAATCTAGTATTTTGCTGCAGAAGGTGTTCTGGCATATCCTTCTTCGCGAAGGTACTCTCGCGAATGCGAAGAGTAAACTGGTGAGGCTGAAATTTCTTCTTCGCGAACGCGAAGGCCTGGTCACGAACACGAAGAGATGGGGGATTTACCCTTCGCGAACACGACCGGCTCATCGCGAACACGAAGCACTTGGGGACCTGGGGGAGGGTTGGTCTTTCCTTCATCGCGAACGCGAAGGCCAGGAGGTAGTAACCTTCGCGAAGCGAAGGCTTGGTAGCCTATACTCTTCGCGAACGTGACAATGTTCTCGCGAACGCGATGAACACTGTCGCCCAACACTTAAAACAAAATCAAAATGGGACTTAAGCCATAAATTCATTTTCTCAAAAACCAAACGGGCTAGAGGCGATTTGTAAGAGGTATTTTCTTCCCTAAAGTATTGGTAAATGATTCTAAACCATTTTCTTTCAATTACCCATTTCATTTCATAAATGTTCAACCTAAAATCTAGAGTTTTCATGGTAGAATTATGGGTTTGGGTAGAAACTAGGGATTTGAGAAATTTGGGGATTTAGACCTCAAATTGAGGTCAGATTCCAAAACCAATTATGTATCTGGGCTCGGGGGTAAATGGGTAAATGGATTTTGGTTTGAACCTCAGGTTTTGACCAAGCGGGCCCGGGGTCGATTTTTAACTTTTTGGAGGAAAATTTGGGAAATCTAAATGTATGCAATATAATTGATTCCTTTAGCAATATTTGATATTATTGAGTCATTTTTGAATAGATACGAGTGGTTAGGAGGTGGATTCTAAAGGAAAAGTTGTGATTGAGTATTAAGTGGCATTCAAAGTGAGGTAATTGTCGGGGTTAACCGTGACTTGAGGGAATTAGGAACCTCTGACTATTTACTATGTGAAATTCATGTGAGCAGCGTATATGTGAGGTGAGGAGTACTTATGACTGCCAATTTACCTGTTTCTCCATGTTTCTCCCATTTTTCTCATATTGTTTCATTCCAATGCCTAATTGCTACGTGTTTAGACTAGTGTTGTTAAATTGAACGTTCTTATCATGTTTACAGATATTCTGGTGGTAATTGAGTATTTATTTCAAGTTGAGATTGATATTGTGGAACCAAATGTTAAAGTAAAGCTTGTACATGTTGTTCTATCTCCCTGTTGTTAATTATTTATTGCATTATGGTAAGGGAGAGTGTTAATGCACGGAGGGTGATGTCGTGTCATATTATGAGTGTTAATGCACGAAGGGTGATACCGTGCCATAATGTGAGTGTTAATGCACGAAAGGTGATGCACGTGCCATATTATGAGTGTTAATACACGAAGGGTGATGCCGTGCCATATTGTGAGTGTTAATGTATGAAGGGTGATGTCATGCCATGATATGAGAGTTAATGCATGAAGGGTGATGTCGTGCCATTTCTATTGATTTTATGGTGAGTTTGAGAGTAAAAGCACGAAGGGTGATGCCGTGCATTTTTCCTTTACTGCATTCACTGATACTGTTGATTCATAGTATATTGACTGTTCCAGTTATCATTTTGCTGTAGTTCTTTATCTCGTATTCCCCTCAGCATGTTTTCCCCTCCCGATATTACCTGTCTAGCTTTCATTATTGTTACTTGTATATACATTGTTAAATTGTACAGGTTGAATTGTAGGTGTCTTGTCTTAGCCTCGTCACTACTTCGTCGAGATTAGGATCGACACTTACCAGTACATGGAGTCGGCTGTACTGATACTGCACTCTATATTTTCTGTGCAGATTTTGGTATTGGCTCGGGTTGATTGAGATTTTGCTGTTGGACCGCTATCCAGAGACTCAAGGTAGATCTGTCGACGTCCATAGACCTTGAAGTCCCCGTCTATCTTTTCTATTCTACTGTTTCTTTCATTCAAACATTTGAATTCCTTACAGACTATTACTTGTAGTAAATTCTAGAATGCTCGTGAATTGTGACTCCAGATCCGGGTGGTAGTAATTAATGCAGTTTTGATATTATTCTTTACTCATTATATTTCACCTTAGCTAATTTGCTGTTATTTACTGAATGAGATAAGAATTGGTTTAATAATTCTCTAACATTGGCTTCCCTAGCAAGTGAAATGTTAGGTGCTATCACGGTCACGATAGTGGAAATTCCCGGTCGTGACAAGTTGGTATCAGAGCACTAGGTTGCCTAGGTTTCACGATTCACGAGCAAGCTTAGTAAAGTTTGGAGGATCGGTGCGGAGACATCTGTGCTTATCTTCCAGAGGCTTTGAAGTTTAGGAAACAATTTCACTTCTATTCTTCTCTGTCGTGCGATTTTGTTTTCTAAATACTGATTGAACTCTTCTACTCTTATTCTCTCATAGATGGCGAGAACATGTACCGCTTTCTCTGTTGAGCAGCAGCCAGAGCCTCCAGTGGCAGCTCCTACGCAAGGTAGAGGTCGAGGTCGAGGTCGTGCCTGAGGCCGAGGTAGGGACAAGGCTCAGTCCAGAGCCTGAGCAGCAGCCCATCGATGGAGCATCAGATAGAGGTTGACGAGGAGGTTCCAGCCCAGACTGTTCCTGCCGGACCAACTCAGGTTTCGGAGGGGTTCATTGCTACCCCAGTACTTCAGGACGCTTTGGTGGGCCTTATAGAGAGTGTGGCCCAGACGGGCGCATTTCCCATGGCACCAGCAGTCTCTCAGGCTGGAGGAGGAGCCTAGACTCCCACTACTCCCACTCCAGAGCAGGTAGATCCCCAGTATCAGGCTCCAACAGCTCAGCCAGTCAGAGTAGTTCAGCATGTTATTGCGGCACAGGCTGAAGATGGGTCAGCTATGTCTTTTTAGGCTTTGTAGAGATCGGACAAGTTTACCAAGCTCTTCCCAATTCTCTTCAATGGTGCTACTTCAGAGGATCCCCAGGAGTATCTTGACAGTTGTCACGAGGTTCTACGGAACATGGGTATAGTGTAGACCAATGGGGGCGATTTTGCTGCATTTCAGATGATTGGTTCTGCCAAGAAATGATGGAGATATTATTTGTTGACCAAACCGGCTGGGTCGCCTGCTCTTACTTGGGACCAGTTCTCTCAGCTCTTCCTAAAGAAGTTTCTGCCTATCACATTGAGAGAGGAGCATCGCCGTCAGTTCGAGCATCTCCAGCAGGGCAGTATGACTGTTACTCAGTATGAGACCCGTTTTGTGGATTTGGCCCATCATGCTATTCTTCTGCTTCCCACAGAAAGAGAGAGGGTGATGAGGTTTATTTGTGGACTTGCTCAGCCTATCAGATTGTAGATGGCTAAGGAGACTGGGAGTGAGATTTCTTTTCATGTGGCTGCCAATGACTCCAGACGAGTCAAGATGGTTCTTGATCATGGAGGTTAGGGGTCTGATAAGAGACCTCAAAATTTCGGTGAGATCAGTGGTGCCTAATCTAGAGGCAGGGGTACTTTTGGTAGAGGCTATCCTTCTATGCCGTTTCATTCAGCACTCCAGGCATCCCACGGTGCCTCAGGTGGTCGTGTTCGTCATATGCCGTATTCCGACCAGCTAGCCTATAGTGCACCACCAGCTCCTATTAGTGCACCTTCACTCTAGAGTTATCAGGGTGGTTACTCAGGTCGACAGGGTTAGTTTCAGGGTCAATAGTCACATCAGCCGAGGTTATGTTATACTTGTGGTGATCCGAGGCACATTGCTAGATTTTTCTCTCAGGCAACGAGCAACTCTCAGTATCAGAGTTCGCGTGCCATGATTTCGGCACCAGTTGCTGTACCACCTGCTCAGCCAGCCAGAGGTAGGGGTCATGCGGCTAGAGGTAGAGGCCAGACTATTAGAGGTGGAGGTCAGGCTGTTAGAGGTAGAGACCAGCCAGTTAGAGGCCGTCCCAGGGACGTAGTTCAGAGTGGTGGGGCCCAGCCCCGGTGTTATGCTTTCCCAACCATGCCTGAGGCTGAGTCATCTGACGCTGTTATCACAGGTACTGTTTTAGTTTGCAGTAGAGATGCTTCAATTCTATTTGATCCGGGGTCTACTTACTCCTATGTGTCATCCTATTTTGCTTCTTATTTGGTTATGCCCCGTGATTCTTTGAGTGCTTTTGTGTATGTATCCACACCAGTGGGAGATGCTATTGTTGTAGATCGTGTTTATCGTTCGTGTGTGGTCACCATTGGGAGTCTTAAGACTCGTGTAGATCTTCTACTTCTCGACATGGTTGATTTTGATATCATACTGGGTATGGATTGGCTGTCACCTTATCATGCTATATTAGATTGTCACGCCAAGATGGTGACCTTAGCCTTGAGGGGGTTGCCTCGATTAGAGTGGAAAGGGACTCTTGGCCATTCTGCCAGTAGGGTTATCTCTTATGTGAAGGCTCGACATATGGTCGAAAAGGGGTGTTTAGCTTATTTGGCTTATGTTCGCGATTCTGGTGCGGAGGTTCCTTTCATGGATTCAGTACCGGTTGTTCGTGAGTTTCCAGAGGTGTTTCCTGCAGACCTTCCGGGGATGCCACCCGATAGGAATATTTATTTCTGCATTGATTTGGCTGTGGGCACTCAGCCCATTCCCATTCCGCCATACTGCATGGCCTTGCTAAAGTTGAAAGAATTGAAAGAACAGTTACAAGATTTGCTTGATAAGGGCTTCATTAGACCTAGTGTATCGCCTTGGGGTGACCTGTGTTGTTTGTGAAGAAGAAAGATGGATCGATGAGGATGTGTATAGATTATCGGTAGTTGAACAAAGTCACCATCAAGAATAAGTATCCATTGCCGAGGGTTGGTGATTTATTTGATCAGCTTCAGGGTGCCTAGGTGTTTTCGAAGATTGATTTGAGATTTGGCTACCATCAGTTGAGGATTAGGGCATCTGATGTTCCTAAGACAGCTTTTCGAACTCGATATGGGCATTATAAGTTTCTAGTGATGTCATTTGGGCTGACAAATGCCCCAGCAACATTCATGGATTTGATGAACCGGGTGTTCAAGCCCTACATGGATTCCTTTGTGATTGTGTTTATTAATGATATCTTGATCTACTCCCACAGCCGAGAGGAGCATGAGCAACACCTTCGGATCATTCTTCAGACTCTGAGAGACAACCAGTTATATGCGAAGTTCTCAAAATGCAAGTTTTGGTTGAGTTCAGTTGCTTTCTTGGGTCACGATGTATCAGTAAAGGGTATTCAGGTGGATCCAAAGAAGATTGAGGCAGTCTAGGACTGCCCTAGACCCACATCAGCTACAAATATCCATAGTTTCTTGGGATTGGCAGTCTATTACCATCGATTCGTGGAGGGGTTTTCATACATAACAGCCCCGTTGACTAGGTTGACCCAGAAGGGTGCCCCGTTCAGGTAGTCAGACGAGTGTGAGGCGACCTTCCAGAAGTTCAAGACATCTTTGACTATGACACCGGTATTGGTGTTACCCACGGGTTCAGGAACTTATACAATATATTGTGATGTATCTCATATTAGTCTGGGTACGGTATTGATGCAGGGTGGCAAGGTTATTGCATATGCTTCGCGGCAGCTGAAGGTTCACGAGAAGAATTACCATGTTCATGATCTAGAGCTGGCAGCCATTGTTCATGCGCTGAAGATTTGAAGGCACTATCTTTACGACCTGCCATGTGAGGTGTTCACGGATCATCGGAGCTTGCAGTATTTGTTCAAGCAGAAGGAGCTCAATTTGAGGCAGAGGAAGTGGTTGGAGTTTTTGAAAGACTATGATATCACCATATTGTATCACCCCAGGAAGGCCAATGTGGTGGCCGATGCTTTGAGTAGAAAGTCAGCTAGTATGGTTAGCCTTGCTTATATTCCAGTTGGTCAGAGACCGCTTGCACTGGATGTTCATGCCCTAGCCAACCAGTTTGTGAGGTTGGATGTTTCTGAGCCCAGCCGTGTTCTAGCATGTAGAGTTTCTCGGTCTTCTTTGTTTGAGCGCATCAGAGATCGACAGAATGACGATCCTCATTTACTTGTCCTTAGAGACATAGTGTGACACGGTGGTGCCAAGAAGGTTACTGTTAGAGATAACGGAGTTTTGAGGATGCAGGGTCGTATTTGTGTGCTTAATGTGGATGGACTTCGTGAGTTGATCCTTGAGGAGGCCCACAGTTCCCGGTATTCTATTCATTCGGGCGCCACCAAGATGTATCAGGACTTGAGGCAGCATTATTGGTGAAGGTGAATGAAGAAAGACATAGTTGCATATGTAGCTCGGTGTCTAAATTGCCAGCAGGTAAAATGTGAGCATCAGAGACCTGGTGGTTTACTTCAGAGGTTAGAGATTCCCGAGTGGAAGTGGAAACGTATCACTATGGATTTTGTTGTTGGACTTCTATAGACTTAGAGGAAGTTCGATGCAATTTGGGTCATTGTGGACAGGCTGACTAAGTCGGCGCACTTCATTCCTGTGGCGGTTACCTATTCTTCGGAGCGGTTGGCAGAGATTTACATTCGTGAGATCGTCCGTCTTCACGGTGTTCCCGTGTCTATCATTTCTGATCGAGGTAGGCAGTTCACCTCGCACTTCTGGAGGGCAGTACAATGTGAGTTGGGCACGCGAGTTGAGTTAAGCACAACATTCCATCCTCAGATGGACGGGTAGTCCGAGCGTACTATTCAGATCTTGTAGGATATGCTCCGCGCGTGTGTCATAGACTTCAGAGGATCGTGGGATCAGTTCTTGCCCCTTGCAGAGTTCGCCTACAACAACAGCTACCAGTCGAGCATTCAGATGGATCCCTATAAGGCATTATATGGTAGGCAGTGCCGGTCGCCAGTTGGGTGGTTCGATCCGGGAGAGGCTCGATTATTGGGCACTGACTTAGTAGGGGATGCCTTGGATAAGGTAAAGATTATTCAGGATCGACTTCGCACAGCTCCGTCTAGGCCGAAAAGTTATGCCGATCGTAGAGTTTGTGATGTCGTATTCATGGTCGGAGAGAGAGTGTTGCTTCGGGTATCACCCATGAAGGGTGTAATAAGATTCGGAAAGAAGGGCAAGTTGAGCCCTAGGTATATCAGACCTTTTGAGATTCTAGAGAGGGTAGGAGAGGTGGCTTACAGGCTTGCATTGCCACCGGGGTTATCATCAGTTCATCTGGTGTTCCATGTGTCCATGCTTCGAAAGTATCACGACGATCAGTCCCATGTGTTAGATTTTATCTCTGTCCAATTGGTCAAGGATTTGACTTACGAGGAGGAGCTGGTGGCTATTCTAGCCCGGCAAGTTCACTAGTTTAGATCAAATAGTTACCCTTCAGTTCAAGTGCAGTGGAGAGGTCAACCTGTTGAGGCAGCTACTTGGGAATCCGAGTCCGATATGTGGAGTAGATATCCCCACCTTTTCACCAGCTCAGGTACTTTTCTATGTCCGTTCGAGGACGAACGATTGTTTTAGAGGTGGAGAATGTGATGACCCAAAAGGTCATCTTATGTTTTAGAACTCAATTCTACGCTCTTAAGCCTTAAAAATCTCATTTTTACCCTCCTCGATTTGCATGCGCAGTCCGGGCATGTTTCCGGAAAACCATTATGTTGAAAATTGATGAAAATAAGAATTTTTGCCTAAAAAGTTAATTTTAGTTGACTTCGGTCAATATTTTTGGTAAACGGGCCCGATTCCATTTTTGACGGTCCCTGTGGGTCCGTATCGCATTATGGGACCTGGGTGTATGCCCAGAATCGAATTCGGAGGTCCCTAACTCGAGTTATGAATTTTTGATGAAAATTAAAAGTTTGAAATTTAATTGTTTTCAAGAATTGGTTAATATTTGGCATTGTTAATACCGGGTTCGTATTTTGGTTTCGGAGCCCGTTATAAGTCCAATATAATCTTTATGGCTTATTTGTGAAATTTGGTGAGAAACGGAGTTGGTTTGACGTGATTCGGATGTCCGGTGGTGAAGATAGAAATTTTAAAGTGTTCTTGAGAATTTTATTTGATTTGGTGCTATATTCGTAGTTCTAGGTGTTATTTTGGCGATTTGATCACGCGAGCAAGTTCGTATGATATTTTTAGACTTGTGTGCATGTTTGGTTTGGAGCCTCGGGGCTCGGGTGAGTTTCGGATAGGCCACGGGATGTTTGGACTTTGGAAAATCTGGTATTTTGCTCCAGAAGGTGTTCTGGCATGTCCTTCTTCGTGTTCGCGAAGGTACTCTCGCGAACGCAAAGAGTAAACCGGTGAGGCTGAAATTTCTTCTTCACGAACATGAAGGCCTGGTCGCGAACACGAAGTGATGGAGGATTTACCCTTCGCGAACGCGAAGCACTTGTGGACCTGGGGGAGGGTTGGTCTTTCCTTCATCGCAAACGCGAGCAATGTCTCGCGAACTCGAGCAATGTCTCGCGAATGCGAGCAAGGTTTCGCGAACGTGAAGTCTTGGCAGCCTATACTCTTCGCGAACGTGACAGTGTTCTCGCGAACGCGATGAACACTATCGCCCAACACTTAAAACAGAATCAAAACGGGACTTAAGCGATAAATTCATATTCTCAAAAACCAAACGGGCTAGAGGCGATTTTTAAGAGGTATTTTCTTCCCCAAAGTGTTGGCAAGTGATTCTAAACCATTTTCTTTCAATTACCCATTTCATTTCATAAATATTCAACCTAAAATCTAGAGTTTTCAAGGTAGAATTAGGGGTTTGGGTAGAAACTAGGGATTTCGGAAATTTAAGGATTTAGACCTCAAATTGACGTCGGATTCCAACAACAATTATGTATCCGGGCTCGGGGGTGAATGGGTAAATGGATTTTGGTCCGAACCTCAGGTTTTGACCAAGCGGACCCGGGGTCGATTTTTAACTTTTTGGAGGAAAATTTGAGAAATTTAATTTTATGCAATATAATTGATTCCTTTAGCAATATTTGATATTATTGAATCATTTTTTAATATATACGAGTGGTTTGCAGGTGGATTCTAAAGGAAAAGTTGATTGAGTATTGAGTGGCCTTCGGAGCAAGGTATGTGTCTGGGTTAACCTTCACTTGAGGAAATTAGGAACCTCAGACTATTTTCTATGTGAAATTCATGTGAGCGGCGTATATGTGAGATGGCGAGTACTTATGCGCTGCCAGTTTACCTGTTTCTCCTGCTTTTCTCATATTGTTTTATTCCTATGCCTAATTGCTACGTGTTTAGACTAGTATTGTTAAATTGAATGTTCTTATCATGTGTACGGATCTTCTGGTGATAATTGAATATTTATTTCAAGTTGAGATTGATATTGTGGAACCAAATGTTAAAGTAAGGCTTGTACATGTTGTTCTATCTCACTGTTGTTAATTGTTGGTTGCATTAGGGTAAGGAAGAGCGTTAATGTATGAAGGGTGATGCCGTGCCATATTGTGAGTGTTATTGCACGAAGGGTGATGCCGTGCCATATTGTGAGTGTTAATGCACGAAGGGTGATGTCGTGCCATGATATGAGAGTTAATGCATGAAGGGTGATGCCGTACCGTTTCTATTGATTTTATGGTAAGGTTGAGAGTAAAAGCACGAAGGGTGATGTCGTGCATTTTTCCTTTACTGTATTCACTGTTACTGTTGATTCATAGTATATTGACTGTTCCAGTTATCATTCTGCTGTAGTTCTTTATCTCGTATTCCCCCCAGCATGTTTCCCCCTCCCGATATTACGTGTCTAGATTTCATTACTATTACTTGTATATACACAGTTAAATTGTACAAGTTGATTTGTAGGTGTCTTGCCTTAGCCTCGTCACTACTTCATCGAGGTTAGGTTCGAAACTTACCAGTACATGGGATTGGTTGTACTGATACTACACTCTACACTTTCTGTGCAGATTTTGGTACCGGCTCGGGTTGATCGAGATTTTTTTGTTGGACCGCTATCCGGAGACTCAAGGTAGATCTGTTGGCGTCCACAAACCTTGAAGTCCCCGTCTATCTTATTTGTTCTACTTTTTCTTTCATTCAGACAATTGTATTCCTTTCAAACTATTACTTGTAGTAAATTCTAGAATGCTCGTTAATTGTGACTTTAGATCCGGGTGGTAGTAATTAATGCAGTTTTTATATTATTCAGCACTCATTATATTTCACCTTAGCTAATTTGTTGTTATTTACTGACTGGGATAAGAAATGGTTTAATGAATCCTTAACATTGGCTTGCCTAGCAAGTGAAATGTTAGGCGCCATCACGGTCCCGACGGGGGAAATTCTGCTTCGCAACACCACAGCGGTACCCAGTAAGTACCAAGCCTAACCTCAGTAGAGTAGTGACGAGGTCAGGCCAGGCCCTACATGGAAAATATTAATGGCACGATAAAAATGTTTAACAATATAATAAAATAAAATTACAATGGAAATGAATCAAGTAGTATGTCACCATTTAATTTCACAAAATAATGGCAAATAATACCTCGTGGAAACAAAATAAAGTTCTTTTCAACTTTAAAAAACTCACTACAATAATCAAAGGCAATTGCGGCCTAAATCAATATCAATAAGGGCACTCCCGAGGTACCGCCTTGTAGACCCAAATCATAAATAAATTCACAATATCTCATTTCCTTATATCAACGCAGGAGCCTTCACAATTTATTTTAAAGAAAATATTTTTTCCGAAATAGCATCTCGCGTTTTAGCCACCCTTATCACACCGCATGACTTCTAGTAGTTCCCTACTAGCCACGCGTATCAAGCCACCCTTATCTCAGTGCATGCATTTTAACATCCAGACCTTATACCACCGCATGCGTATCAATATCACAATATATCACAATTCGCACCTCAAATGCCCAAATAATTAAATTTTCCAAAATAACAACATCAACAATATTTTTTCACAACAGGGAGCTCATGGCTAAATCACAATGAGTACAAAAGAATCTCACAAAAATATTCGGGAATAAATAACTCAATAAAATAATATTTCAAAATTTTTAATACGTTGATTCAACACTAAATTTAAAATGTCAAATACTTCATATTAATAATATTTAAATTAAAGCAAACCTTCAAATAATGCACAGAATAAAAGAGATCAAGTTTTAACTAAACAGGTAAAACAATTAGTAGGAAAAGGTCAAGCAAATTTAAAAATATAAAAATTAAATCAATGATGAAGAATATAACAAGGAAACATTATTTAATTAATATGCAACAATGATCTACACAATTTAAAGACATAATCTTCTACATTTAGCCCATGTACACACTCGTCACCTCGTGTACACGACTTTCAATACATTACAATTTATCACTTCAATACCAATCCTAGGGAAAATTTTTTCCACACAAGGTTAGACCAGTAACTTACCTCGACTTGCTCTAATTTAATCAAGTAGTCTGCCTTTTCCTCGATTTTTTTGACTTCGATCGACTCGAATCTAGTCATAATTAATTCGATACAGTCAACAAAAATTATAGAATAAATTCCATAAGAAAATACTACAGCTTTCAATAAAAATCGGAAATTAACTCAAAAATCTCGGAATCCGGCAAAAGTTATGCAATATGAACGCCCATTCAACCACGAGTCTAACCATACCAAAATGACTAATTTTCAATAACAATTCAACCCTAAAATCTATCCAATAGGGTTTTCTAAATTATTCCAACTTAATTCACCCATTAAATGATAAAAACAACCATGAATTCGGGTAATTTAACCAATATTGAGTTAAGAACACTTACCCCGTTGTTTCCTCCGAAAATCTCCCAAACATCGCCTCAATCCGAGCTCCAAATCGATAAAAATGGAAAATGGGATGAAGTTCGATTTTTAGAACTTAAACTCTCTGCCCCGTCATTTGCTCTACGCGATCACGAACAATGACACGCGATCATGAAGCACAATTGTTCCACTGCCTAAATTAACTCTACACGATTGCATAGAACAAACGTGTGACCTCCACTTCTGCTACACTTACTCTACGCGAACGCAACCATATCCACGCATTTGCGAGTCACAAAATCCCAGAGCTACGCGATCACATCCCTCATCACGTGATCGTGTAGAACAAAACTCAACAGCCCCCAATTAACCCTACGCGATCAGAGATGTCCCCACACGATCGCATAGAATAAAACCTCCACTTTCCAACTAAGCATACACGATCACATACACATTCATGCGGTCGCGTATAAGGAAACCAGATACAGATATCAGAAATTTCCAGCAGCTGTTTAAGTCCACATTTTGATTCGTTAACCATCTGAAACTCACCCGAGGCTCCCGGAACCTCAACCAAATATACCGACAAATCCTACTATATCATACGAACTTAGTCGAGTCCTCAAATCACATCCAACAACACTAAAAACACGAATCACACATAGATTCAAGACTAATGAGCTTTGAAACTTCCAATTTCTACAAACGACGACGAAACCTATCAAATCACGTCCGATTGACCTTAAATTTTTCACACAAGTCATAAATGACATAACGAAGCTATTCAAATTTTTATAATCGGATTCCGACCCCGATATCAAAAAGTCAACTCCCCGGTCAAACTTCCAAACTTAAATTCCTATTTTAGCCATTTCAAGCCTAATTTAACTACGGACTTCCAAATAAAATTCCGAACACGCTCCTAAGTTCAAAATCACCATACGGATCTATTGGAATCATCAAAATTCTATTCCGAGGTCATTTACACATAGGTCGACATCGAGCCAACCTTTTCAACTTAAGTTTTAAACTTTGGAACTAAGTGTTCCAATTCATTTTAAAAACTCATCGGACCCGAACCAATTTCCCCATAAAGTCATATAATAGTTATAAAGTACAGAATGAGCATTAAATAGGGAAACGAGGCTACAACTTTTAAAATGACTGGCCGGGTCATTACATCCTCCCCCTCTTAAACAAACGTTCGTCCTCGAATGGGTTTAGAATTATACTTGGAGTGGTGAAAAGATGAGGATAACAGATGCGCATATCATGCTCAGTTTCCCAAGTCGCCTCCTTGACCGGATGACCCCTCTACTGAACCTTCACGGAAGCAATGTCCTTTAACCTCAGCTTTCGAACCTGCCTGTCCAAAATAGCCATTAGTTCATCAACATAAGATATATCCTTGTCCAATTGAACCGAACAGAAGTCTAACACATGAGACGGATCGTCGTGATACTTTCGGAGCATGGAAACATGGAACACTAGATGAAATGCAGTGAGATTAGGTGGTAGTGCAAGTCTATAAGCCACCTCTTCAATTCTTTCAAGAATCTCAAAGGGTCTGATATATCTCGGGCTCAACTTGCCCTTCTTTCCGAACCTCATAACACCCTTCATGGGAGAAACTCGGAGCAATACCTGCTCACCAACCATGAATGGAACCTCACGAACCTTTCGATCCGCGTAACTCTTCTGTCTATATTGGGATGTACGAAGTTGATCCTGAATCAATTTAACCTTTTCCAAGGCATCATGAACCAAATCTGTACCCAATAGCCTAGCCCCACCCAGTTTGAACCAACCCACTGGAGACCGGCACCGCCTACCATACAAGGCCTCATACGGATCCATCTGAATACTCGACTGTTAGCTGTTGTTGTAAAAAAACTCCGCAAGTGGCAAGAACTGATCCCAAGCACCCCCCAAAATCTATCACACAAGCGTGGAGCATATCCTCTAGTATCTGAATAGTGCGCTATGACTGTCCATCTGTTTGAGGGTGAAATGTTGTGCTCAACTCAACCCGAGTACCTAACTCCTATTGTACAGCCCTCCAGAACCGTGATGTAAATTGCATACCCCGATTAGAGATGATGGATATCGGTATGCCATGAAGTATGACAATCTCGCAAATAGAGACCTGAGCCAGCTGCTCCGAAGTATAAGTAGTAACAACAGGAATGAAATGAGCTAACTTGGTCAATCTATCCACAATCACTCAAACTGCATCGAACTTCCTCTGAGTTCATGGGAGCCAACAACGAAATTCATAGTGATCCGCTCCCATTTCCATTCTGGAATCTCTAACTTCTGAAGCAATCCACCCGGTCGTTGATGCTCATACTTCACATGCTGGCAATTTAGGCACCGAGCTGCATACTCCACTATGTATTTCTTCATCCGCCTCCACCAATAATGTTGTCTCAGGTCCTGATACATCTTTGAAGCACCCGGATGAATGGAGTACCGCGAACTGTGAGCCTCCTGGAGAATCAACTTGTGCAAACCATATATATTAGGCACACATATCCTGCCCTGCATCCGTAATACACTGTCATCTCCAATAATGACTTCCTTGGCATCACCGTGCTGAAATGTATCCTTAAGGACAAGCAAATGGGGTCATCATACTGATGCTCCTTGATACGATCATAAAGAGAAGACTAAGAAATCACACAAGCCAAAACTCGGCTCGGCTCGGCGCAAAAATATCCAATCTAACAAACTAGTTGGCCAAATGCTGAACATCCGAGGCTAAAGGCCTCTCTGCTACCGGTAAATATGCTAAGCTGCCCAAACTCTCTACCTTACGACTCAAGGCATCGGCCACTATATTTTTCTTCCCAGGATGATAGAAAATGATGATATCATAATCCTTAAGCAAATTCAACAATCTTCGCTGCCGCAAATTAAGATCCTTCTGTTTAAACAGATGTTGTAGACTCCGGTGATCGGTGTAGACCTTACAATGGACACCGTACAAATAATGTCGCGAAATCTTCAAGGCATGAACAATAGACAATAACTCAAGGTCGTAGACCGGATAATTCTTCTCATGTACCTTTAACTGTCTGGACGTGTAGGTAATCACCCTACCGTTGCATCAACACTGCACAGAGACCAATACGCAATGCGTCATAATACACCTGTAGGTAATACCAATACTGGGGCTGTAGTCAAAGCTGTATTGAGCTTTTGGAATCTCTCCTCACATTCCTCGGTCCACCTGAACGGAGCACCCTTCTGGTTCAATTTGGTCATAGATGCAGCAATAGAAGAGAAACCCTCTACAAATCGGCGATAATACCCTGCCAAACCAAGGAAACCCCAGATCTCCGTAGCTGAGAACGGTATGTACCACTCTGCACTGCTTCAATCTTCTTCGAATCTACCTTGATCCCCTCACACGAAACTATATGACCCAAAAATCCCACTGAATCAAGCAAGAATTCACACTTTGAAAATTTTGCATATAACTTCTTTTCTCTTAAAGTCTGAAGCACAATCCTCAGGTGCTGTTCATGATCTTCCCGACTCCGGGAATACACAAGAATGTCGTCAATAAACACAATGATGAAAGAATCAAGATAGGGCTAAACTACAATATTCATTAAGTGCATAAATGTTGTTGGGGCATTGGTCAGCCCAAAAGACATCACGAGGAACTCGTAATGACCGTACCGAGTCCTAAAAGCAGTCTTTAGGATATCTGGCTCCCAAATCTTCAACTGATGATAGCTTGAACGTAAGTCAATCTTAGAGAACACTCTGGCACCCTGAAGCTGATCAAATAGGTCATCAATACATGGCAATGGATACCTGTTCTTCACTGTAACCTTGTTCAGCTGGAGGTAATCAATACACATCTCCATAGAACCATCCTTCTTAATCACAAATAAGACAGGAGCACCCCAAGGCGATACACTAGGCCGAATGAAGCCCTTATCAAGCAACTCCTATAACTGTTCTTTTAATTCTTTCAACTCTGCTGGGGCCATACGATATGGTGGAATAGAAATGGGTTGAGTGCCCGGTAACAAATCAATGCCAAAGTCAATATCCCTGTTGGGTGGTATACCTAGAAGATCCGCTGGAAATACATCAAGAAAATCCCTTACTACAGGAACTGACTCCATGGTAGGAGTGTCAACACTAACATCTCTCACATAGGCTAGATACGCATCACACCCCTTCTCAACCATTCGTTGAGCTTTAAGAAATGAAACAACTCTACTAGGGACATGATCCAAGGTACCTCTCTACTCTAGTCATGGTAGACCTAGCATAGCCAACGTCATCATCTTGGCGCAACAATCAAGAATAGTATGATAGGGCGACAACCAGTCCATGCCCAAAATAATATCAAAATCCACCATACTGAGCAATAATAAATCACCTCTGGTCTCAAAACCACTGATAACAATTAAACACGACCGATGCACGCGGTCCACAATAATAGATTCACCCATGGGTGTAGATACATAAACATAAGAACTCAAGGAATAACGGGATACGCCCTAATACAGGGCAAAATAAGATGATACATAAGAATAAGTGGAGCCCAGATCAAATAAGACTGATGCATCTCTATGACGACCGGAATAATACCTGTGATAATAGAATCGGATGCAACGACCTCTGTCCTAGAATGAAGGGCATAATATCTAGTCTAGCTCCCCCTCTAGGGTGACCTCTAGCTGTTTGACCTCCACCTCTAGCTGGCTGTACAGGTGGAGTGGCAACTGGTGCAGTAATCATGGCCTGAGAAGCCTGAGGGCCCTGTGGAATAGGTGGGGCTTGAGAAATCTATGAAGGTGCACATCTCCTAAGTCTAGGGCAATCCCTCGTGATATGACGAGTGTCACCATACTCAAAACAAGCCCTCGGAGGATGTGGCTGCTGGGACTGGCTCTGACCTGATCGACTAGACTACTCGTTGAAGGCACCCCGCACAGGAGGTACAGAAGACACTGGCGGTGCATAATATAGAACCTGAGGTTTGGGAGTAGCCGGAATAGCACTAGAAGCTGGAAGTGCTGAATGAATAGGATGGATCACATAAACTCTACCATGACGGGCTGCAGCTGGGGCACGAGAATTATTATATGTGCCAGAATCTCGGGGTCTCTTAGCTTCCCTCTCTTCTCTCTCCCGAGTCCGCATACCTTCCAAGCTTCTAGCAATTGACACCATCTGTTAGTATGTGATGTCCATATCCAGTTCTCGAGCCATACTGAATCTGATACTAGGGTGGAGCCCCTCAATAAATCTGCGAATCAGCTCTCGAACAGTAGCAACTAAGGCTGGTGCATGCCTAGCCAAAACGCTGAATTAGACCGCATATTCCGACACGGTCATAGAATCCTGGCGCAGCTGCTCAAACTCTGTGTGTCATGCATCTTTAAGACTTTGAGGAACATACTCCCTTAAGAACATATCTGAAAATTGAGTCCAAGTAAGAGAAGCTGCCTCAGCCGGACTATCCAACTCATATGCCCGCCACCACTGGTAGGCTGCTCCTCTAAGCTGGAATGCCGTGAAAGAAACCCCACTAGAATCCACAATATCCATGTTATGGAGGATACGGTGACATTCCTCAAGAAAACCCTGAGCATCCTTTGAAGCTAAACCACTGAAAGTGGGATGGTGGTACTTCTTGTACCTCTCGAGCCTAAACTGCTCCCCCTCTGAAACTGCTATCCTAACCTCAGGCCAAACTGGGACAACTAGTTGCACTGGTATAACCGCTGGGGCATGGTCAACATGGGCCCGTGGCTCTAGGGTACGGGCAGCGGGAGTCTGTACTCCTCCCCCGGCCTGAGATGTGGCAGGAGCAAGTGGAATTAACCTTGCCTGAGCTAGAGTGCCAAACATGCTCAAACATTGGGCAAGGGTCTCCTAAAGTGCAGGAGTTGTAACATACGTCTCAGGTGCCTGCTCTCCAACTGGAGCTACTAGTGGCTCTGCTGCAGCAGCTCGTGCAGGTGCTCTGGCCGCACCACGTGGTCTTCCTCGGCCTCTGGCACGGCCTCTACACTGGCCCCAGCCTCTTGCGGCTCCAATAGGGGGCACAGGTGTCTGATCATCGAATCCAGTTGTACGTGTCCTCACCATCTGTGAGAGATTAGAAATACAATGGTTTAAAATTTTGAAGTCAATAAATGCACACGATAAGGAATCAAAGAAGTGAATATTTTCCTAACAGTTCCATAGCCTCCCGAAGATAAGTACAGACGTCTCCGTACCGATCCGTGAGACTCTACTAAATCTGCTTGCGACTCATAACACCTATAAACCTAAAGCTCTGATACCAACTTGTAACGACCCCAAATTTCCTCTGTAGGATGTCGTGATGGCATCTAGTCTCTAAGACTAGGTAAGTCTATCAATGCGAAATAATAGTAGAATTATGAAATAAATAAATCTGCAATTTACTTAATTAAAACTCCCAAAATCCGGTAGAAATAAGTCACAAGCTTCTAAGAATTTATCCTTAATGTATCTACATATAAAGGTCTAAGGAAATTAAGAAAACAACATAATAATGATAGAAGGGGACTCTAGAGTCTGCGGACGCTGACAGATATACCACGAAGTCTCCGTACACAGGTTGCTCACTGATGTATGGACTGGTAGGATGTACCTGGATCTGTACAAAAAGATGTGCAGAAGTGTAGTATGAGTACACCACAACGGTACCCAGTAAGTGCCAAGCCTAACCTCGGTAGAGTAGTGACGAGGTCAGGTCAGGCCCTACTGAAAAATAATAATGGCATGGTAAAAATGTTTAACAATATAATAAAATAAAATGACAATGAAAATAAATCAAGTAGTATGTCACCATTTAATTACACAAAATAATGGCAAATAATACCTCGTGGAAACAAAACAGAATTCCTTTCAACTTTAAAAAAATTACAACAATAATCAAAGGCAACTGCGACCATAAATCAATATCAACAAGGGCAATCCCGAGGTATCGCCTCGTAGTCCCAAATCATAAATAAATTCACAATATCTCATTTCCTTATATCACCGCGGGATCCTTCACAATATATTTTAAAGAAAATATTTTTTCCAAAATAGTATCCCACGTTTTAGCCACTGTTATCACACCGCATGACTTCTAATAGTTCCCCTCCTAGCCACGCATATCAAGCCACCCTTATCTCACCGCATGCGTTTCGACACCCAGACCGTATACCACCGCATGCATATCAATATTACAATATATCATAATTTGTACCTCAAGTGCCCAAATAATTAAATTTGCCAAAATAACAACATCAACAATATTTTTCCACAACAGGGAGATCATGACTCAATCACAATGAGTATAAAAAATCTCACAAAGATATTTGAGAAAAATTATTCAACAAAATAATATTTCAAAAATTTTAATACGTTGCTTCAATACCAAATTTAAAATGTCAAATACTTCATATTAATAATATTTAAATTAAAGAAAATCAACCTTCAAATAATGCACAGAATAAAAGAAACCAAGTTTTAACTAAACAGGTAAAACAATTAGTAAAAAAAGGTCAAGCAAATTTAAAATATAAAAATTAAATCAATGATGAAGAATATAACAAGGTACAATTATTGAATTAATATGCAATAGTGATCTGAACAATTTAAAGACATAATGTTCCACATTTATCCCGTGTACATACTCGTCACCTCGTGTACACGACTTTCAACACATTACAATTTATCACTTCAATACCAATCCTAGGAGAAATTTCCCTCACACAAGGTTAGACAAGTCACTTATCTCGACTTGCTCTAATTTAATCAAGTAGTACGCCTTTTCCCCAATTTTCTTAATCTGATCGACTCGAATCTAGTCATAATTAATTCGATACAGTCAACAAAAATTATAGAAGTAATTCTATAAAACAATACTACATTTTTCAATAAAAATACGAAATTAACTCAAAAATTGCCCGTTGGCCCACGTCTCGAAATCCAACGAAAGTTATGAATATGAACGCCCATTCAACCACGAGTCTAACCATACCAAAATGACTAATTTCCAATAACAATTCGACCCTCAAATCCTCAAATCTATCAAAGAGGGTTTTCTAAATTATTCCAACTTAATTCACCCATTAAATGATAAAAATAACTATGGATTCGGGTAATTTAACCAATATTGAGTTAAGAAAACTTACCCCGTTCTTTCCTCTGAAAATCTCCCAATATTCGCCTCAATCCGAGCTCCAAATCGATAAAAATGGAAAATGGGACTCAGAACTTAAACTCTCTGCCCAGTCATTTGCTCTACGCGATCGCGAAGCACAATTGTTCCACTGCCCAAATTAACTCTACGCGATCACGTATATCCCCATGCAATCGCAAAGCACAGAGTTCCCAGCTCTACGCAATCGTAGCCCTCTTCACGCGATCGTGTAGAATAAACGCGTGACCTCCCCTTATGCTACACTTACGTTACGCGAACGCAACCATATCCACGCATTCGCGAGTCACAAAATCCCAGAGTAACGCGGTCGCATCCCTCTTCACGCGATCGAGTAGCACAAAACTCAGCAGCCCCAAATTAACCCTACGCGATCGCAAATATCCCCAGACGATCGCATAGAACAAAACCTCCACTGTCCAACTAAGCCTACGCGATCGCAGACACATTCACGCGATCGCGTATAAGGAAACCACATACAAATATCAGAGATTTCCAGCAGTAGTTTAAGCCCAAATTTTGATCCGTTAACCATCCGAAACTCACCCGAGGCCCCTGGGACCTCAACCAAATATACCAACAAGTCCTACTACATCATATGAACTTAGTCGAGTCTTCAAATCACATCCAACAACACTAAAAACACGAATCACACATAGATTCAAGCCTAATAAACTTTGAAACTTCCAATTTCTACAAACGACGTTAGAACCTATCAAATCACGTCCGATTGACCTCAAATTTTTCACACAAGTCATAAATGATATAACGAAGGTATTTAAATTTTTAGAATTGGATTCCGATCCCGATTTTAAAAAGTCAACTCCCCAGTCAAACTTCCAAATTTAAATGCCTATTTTAGCCATTTCAAGCCTAATTTAATTACGGACTTCCAAATAAAATTCCGAACACGCTTCTAAGTCTGAAATCATCGTACGGAGCTGTTGGAATCATCAAAATTCTATTTCGGAGTCGTTTACACATAGGTCGACATCCAGCCAATCTTTTCAACTTAAGTTTTAAACTTGGGAACTAAGTATTCCAATTCATTCTAAAAACCTCATCGGGCCCGAACCAATTGCCCCGGCAAGTCATATAACAGTTATAAAGTACATAATGAGCATTAAATAGGGTAACGAGCCTACAACTTTTAAATCGACTGTCCGGGTCGTTATAGATTTTTATCAATCAGACTTTGTATTCATTTAGATGCTCATGTACTCAGTGACACCGGGTTTTGGGAGTGTCATATTTGTATTTGTGATATTTCTTCCGCTGAATTTAATTATTTGATTTTTAAACTTAAAAGATATGGTAGTTTATTGAAATTGTCGAGTTGTCTAGTATTGAGATAGACGCCATCACGACATGTGAGATTTTGGGTCATGACAAAATACGACACTTATATCAAATGTTGTAAAAATATGTTTGTTAGAAATGACAAAAAAATATGACCTTACGTTAAATGTCATATTATTTGTCGGTAATTACGAACATTTACATCTACAATTGGAAATTACTCTATATTTTTTAAATTTTAAATCATTCTTTGTCTTAAAAAAAATATCACCCTTTATATTTAATATTTAATTTGTTAAAATATTGTGATAATTACCTACAATATAGACTATTTCTGTTGTTGTTGCTTAATATTTTAAAAGGCTCGTCCAGGACTAGCTCCTTGGGAAGGCATTTGCACAATGCCTTGAGGTGGCTCAAGTGTAGGGCTTAAATTGTGAGGCTTACATGCACACCAAAACATATGATTATGCGCCCTACACGCCTATCGCTCAGCGCTCAGGTTCGTTCAATAATTACTAGGTAAATCATCTGTTAAACTTTCTAATTATTAGTGTTGATCCTCAAAAGACATTAACATATGAATGATCTTCACTCAAATAACGAGTCATAGTATTGCATATTTACTAAGTGAGAACATCGTGAGGGTTAATATTATTTGAACATTTTTTTCGAATATATAGATAGTCGAACTGTATATCTTCACTCGCAATTGATTTTAATTTCTTAGTTTTTTTGTCTACCAAAATTATGAGACTTTAATATTTTGGATTTATTTATGAAGGAGTAATATTTTGAATTATAATATTGATAAAGTTTGTTGATTATTACTTTTAGGAAGGTAATTAAATGTGTAGTTTGATAATAATTTATAACTTCTAGTCTTTTAGGGAAGTAATCAAATATGTAGTTTGATAATAATTTTAACGTTATTGCATTGTTTATACTTGTAAAACATGTTAGATATTTTGATTTTTTATGAGTTTCCTTAATCCTTTAATTTTCTTAAACTTTTAATATACTTTCTATATTTTTATGTTATATAATTTGTTTTTGATTTCTTGAACTAAAATATTTAAAAATTCATGAGGCTTACGTGATATTAAGTGAAATGCTCACGTCATATGACTCGACTTTTAAAACATTTTGCCGATTTAAAACTTTTTATTAAAATATCAATATTTAGTCAGCAACAATAACAACCCAGTATAATCTCACTAGTGGGGTCTGGGGAGGGTAGTGTGTACGCAGACCTTACCCCTATCCTGGGGTAGAGAGGCTATTTCCAATAGACCCTCGGCTCCCTCCCTCCAAGAACTCCCTTCCTTGCTCTTGGCGTGACTCGAACTCACAACCTCTTGGTTGAAAGTGGAGGGTGCTCACCACTAGAGCAACCCACTCTTGTCAATATTTAGTCAAAATATATATTATTATTATTATTATTATTATTATTACTACTTGTTAGATGTTAGATTTAAAGATGAAATATTTAAAATAAAACAAAAATATATATAGAACCATGGAACCCACATTTATGATTGACCACAATTGAGAAACATAGATTAGCCATATGCTCCTAGCCTTAGAAGCACCTCAGGAACTATCCGCTCTCTTCTCTCAATCTAAAATCAATTTTGGCTCAAAATCTCAAATTGGGTTTGGCCAAAAATTTCTCAAGTCCGCTCCCTCCACCCCAAGACTCAAAAGGAGCTATGTATGGAGAGTATTGGAGATTTAGAAGGAAAATATTTTGGCGGTTAGAGTTTTGCTTCCCTCCTCCCAATTCTAAAAAATATACTTTTCCTTCCTTAGTTAGAATTCTATGAAAACTTATTTTTTTGCATTTCTGTGCTATAATAGATACTTGGAGACGAAAATCACTGAGGCTTTTGCTGCCGCTGAGGCTTTTTCTGCTGAGATTCACATAACTCGTTTTCTACAAATTCAAGGTACCCAATTTAGTTAGCAGATTTATTTCTTTTTCTTAGTTGTTCGGATTTGGGTTACATATTTCTTTCTTTTTCTTAATTGTTCGCATTTGGGTTAACAATTATCTCTTTTAGGTATTGATTGTGATTTTTTTTGTGTGTTTTTGGGTGTTTGTTGTTTAGTACATTTATAAAGTTGGATATAAGATTTTCATTATTTAGTGAAATTATGCTTAGAGTTCAATTAGATTATTTACTCAAGATGTCAATTATGGTATTCTATAGTTTGATTATGCTTAGTCATGATAAAATATTAAATATTGTGGCGATAGAGTGAACTAGTTTGTAAGATTCACTTGGAAAAAAATAAAGAAACTAGATATATTTTTTGCCATGCTCTGAATTAATACATTTGTATAGTCATTAGTAAAGTGTATAAATTATAATATATATTCGTATTCTGCGATATACTCTTTCTAGTTTCTATTTATAACTATTCTCTTTTAGTTGATTTGTTTGTTATATGTATATATTATTCTTAATGGATAAGAGTTGGATAAACATATTGAATAGAAATAAAATTAAAATTAATGGAGCCAAAAGGTTTCTTCATTTTGTCTTATTAGATAGGCCTAATGCATCTGAAATCTTGTGTCCATGTCGGAAGTGTCGTAATATGAAATTTATCCCGAAAGAGTTGATTGGTGAACATATTGTGGTTGATGGATTTCTACCTAATTACGTTAATTGGATTTTCATGGTGAGACATCATCTTTATCAATGTCCGTGGATAGATTAGATAGAGGTGATGAGATACAAGACTTGGTGCATGATGGTTTTGGAGTTCCTCCTACTAGTGACTTTATTAATATGGACACTCGTGGTGATAGTTTTGGTGGGTGAAATCAACATAATGTGGGATTTGATAAGAAAACTGAAAAGTTTTTTAACTTATTGAAAGAAGCTGAGCGTGAATTATATCCTGGAAGCAAATATTCACTTCTCTCCTTTCTTGTTCGTCTATTACATTTAAAGTGTCTCAATGGGTGGAGTAACAATTCATTTTCCATGTTATTAGAGTTGTTAAAAGATGTGTTTCCTGAAGGTGAAATATTACCTAATTCCTTTAATGATGCAAAAATAATTATTAAATATTTAAGACTCGAATACAAAAAAATATATGCGTGTCCAAATGATTGTATGATCTATTGGAGTGAGTCAAAAAGATCGAACTGATTGTAAGTTTTGCAAAGCTCCAAGATACAAACAATTTGTAGGTGAATCTGGTAGTTTGGAAACCTCAAAAATTCCAGCAAAGGTGTTTAGATACTTTCCATTGATATCGAGGCTTCAAAGGTTATTCATGTCATCTAAAATATCTACTAATATGAGATAGCATGCGGAAGGTTGCACTAAAGACGGGGTAATGCGGCATTCTGCTGATAGTATTGCTTGGAGAAACTTTGTTGAGCAAAGAGGTTTTGATAGAAGGGTTGAGATAGAAGTGGAAAAAGCTACCTCCGCTATGAGAATTGAGATGGAAGAAAAATTGTCTGAAGCAAAAGAAGAAATAGAAGCGACGGAGAAAAAGTTATTTGAAGCAAAAGAAGAAATAAAAGCGATGGGGGAAAAATGTTTGAAGCAACAAAGAATATGGATACAAAAATTGATGATAAAGTAAAGATGGGTATAGATGCATATCTAGAATCTTTGGGTATTACTATTGTCTCAAATAGGAAATTATCTGGTGATGAGCATATAACAAATATTGTGCTCTTTAGCAAAAATTTATTATTTTTAAGATAATCTTGTAATTTAGTTTTTTTTAATTGTAATAATCTTCCTCTTTTGTGATAGGTTTGTGATAACTCAATGGACGATCTCCAACAATCACTATCACCTATTTTAGTTGTTCACACAAAGAAGGTAAGTTCGTAAACTCATTTTAACTATATCTTTTTCTACATACATTCAAAGAGTATAGTTTTAACTATGTCAATTTTCAATCCAGTTACGTGAAGGTTCTAAATAGCATTCCAAAGTATAGAGGCTATTTTACAGTAAAAAAGATTATGAATATGTCCTCTAACTGCTGAGCCCTAAGGGGGTGCATTTTGATGAGACTTGTTCACCTCCTAATGAAAACTCAAATGATACTACTTTGCCCACTAACCACAGTAAGCATGTTTTTATGAAAAAGCATCAGTGTTCAACTCTTCAGGCTCTTATGAAGCTTACACTTAAGGATATAGTTCCATTTTTTAAACTTGTGTTTGACGATGATGGTGGCATTCTTGCTGCAGCTGTGAAGAAGTTAGCTTCTTTTTTCTTTTTGTTAATTGGTAAGATTCCCATCAAGCATGATTCTATTCTACTATATAAGGTATTTAGCCTCATGTAGAACCTGGAAGAAAGAGTAAGTTAAAGAATCTTGTCTAGATCAGGGAAATAAAGATCTATGATTGAAATGCCATCATATTAGAAAATAAAAATTATTATATGACTTTGTCCTTTTTTTATATATTGTATTCACAATTTTCTAAGTTGTAAATTTTGTAAACTACCAGAGTAACCAATCTAATATTTCTTCTCAGGTTAACATAATCAAGAAGACTGGAGTTAGTGAATGTCTCGACCCAAAACCTCACCCGTTGTGATGGCGCATATCTCGATTACAGGCAAGACGACAACCTCAATAACCCACAGTTTCTTTTACATTTAAAATTATAATATTTGAACACAATTCACAAGTCTCGCAAATACTGATACAAACATTAGAAATAAACACACTCCCAAAATTCGGTGTCACTAAGTACATGAGTATCTATACATTATAAGTCTGGAAAACACAGTCTATAATAGTCTAAGACTAAATACAGTAAACAAAGAGATAGGGAAGGAGATACAAGGTCTGTGAAACATGGCAGCTACCTCTGAGTCTCCGAAAAATCAACTGTGTGAAAGAATCAACACCCACTGTGTCCGGGATCACCTGGATCTACACACGAAGTGCAGGGTGTAGTATGATTACAACTACCTCAGTAAGTAACAATAATAAATAAAGAAATGAAAGTAGTGATGAGCTTCTCAACTAAGTCCAAATACAGTACTTTTCAATATAAACGAGTAGGCATGCTCTCAAGTTCAACATTTAAGATTTCACTGAAATTTCATATCAAGTTTGACCAAAACAGAAAATAATATTTTTTCAAAATTTTCAAAATAGTGATATATGACAGCTATAATGCAGCAAATAATGAAATCAATGCATCCTCTCAGAGTAGCAGTCACTCAATCCTCCAATTCACTCCAACCTCACAGTCACTCTTTCCTCACAACCACTCTTTCCTCACAGTCGCTCATTCCTCAAAGTCACTCATCACTCGGCACTCGCACTTAGTAGGTACTTGCACTCACTGGGGGTCTGTACAGATTCCAGAGGGGCTCCTTAAGCCCAAGCACTATATCAAGCCAATCATGGCATATAACAGTGAAACATGCTGGGGCGCGCAGCTCGATCCCATAAATATCCTCACAATTAGGCTCTCGGCCTCACTTAGTCATCAACCTCTCCAGTCACTCGGGCTCAAGATGGCATGAAAATTAGCCCAAAAATAATAATATGATGTATCAATAAATAGCAACAGAGACTGAGATATGATATGAAATAAATGAACATGACTAAGTGTGAAATTATAATTTAAACATATAATTCAACCACAGAAATGACCCCAGTGGGTACCAATAACAACAGCATATGTCTAAGCATGATTTTTAATACGAGTCTCAACTCAATTTTTCTCTAACACGTAGAGAATGCATGGATATCAACAGATTATTGAACTATACAATTCCATGGAATTTCACCAAGTCACAATTCCTACGGTGCACTCCCACACGCTCGTCACCTAGCATGTGTGTCACCTAAAAACCAATCACATAACATATAATCCGAGGTTTCATACCCTCAGGACCAAATTTAGAACTGTTACTTACCTGAAATCGTGTAATTCTTTATTCTGCAATGTCTTGGCCTCGTGAATTGGCCTCCAAACGCCTCGAATCTAGCCAAAATAATTCGATTCAGTCAGTAAAATTTATTATAATTAATTTCATAAGAAAATACTAATTTGCCATAAACATCCAAAATTTAGCTCGAAAATTGTCCGTGGCGCCCACATCTCGGAACCCGACAAAAATTATAAAATTTGGAAGCTCATTCAATCACGAGTCTAACCATACCAATTTTACCAAAATCTGACCTCAACTCGACCTCCAAATCTTCAAATCTTATTTTCAAATCCCTATGTTCAAACCCCCGATTTACACCTCAAAAACATGTAATCTAGTCGGATTATTCGATGATAATTCAATATTATGGAGTATAAATGATCACAATAGACATACCTCAAGTTTTCCCGTGAAAACCTCGCTCACAAATCGCCCAACCCGAGCATGAAATGCCCCAAAATGGCAAAAGCTCGAAACCCCTATGTTTTTGTACTGCCTAGGGGTTTTCGTACCTACAGAAACTTGGCCGCTTCTGCGGTCTCACTTCTGCACCCTCATAGCCCGCTTCTGTGCGAAACTCTGCACCTGTACCCCTTTCAGCGCTTCTGCGAAATCCGCACCTGTGCACATATCTGCGCTTCTGCGTAGGCCATCTCCCCCTCCCTTTTCCGCTTCTGCGTGCATTGCTTCACACCTGCGACCTCGCAGGTGCGGAAATTTTGTCGCACCTGCGGCCACTGCTTATCTTCATACCTGGATGCATCTTCGATGGGAGTCTTGCTTCTGCGAGCTCGCACCTGCGATGGAATTTCCGCAGGTGCGATTGCATCAGATGGCAGAAACTTCAGCTTTTTCTTCTAAGTCCGAATTTCATCCGTTAACCATCCGAAACTCACCCGAGGCCCCCGGGACCTCAACCAAATATACCAAGAAGCCCTAAAATATCATACGAACTTAGTCGAGCCTTCAAATCACATCAAACAATGCTAAAACAATGAATCATACCCCAATTCAAGCCCAATGAACTTTGAAACTTCCAATTTCTACAAACGACACCGAAACCTTCCAAATCAAGTCCAATTGACCTCAAATTTTGTACACAAGTCATAAATAACATAACAGACCTACTAAAATTTTCAGAATCGGATTTCAACCCCGATATCAAAAAGTCAACTCCCCGGTCAAACGTCCCAAAAATTTGACTTTTCGTCATTTCAAGCCTAATTCCACTACGGATCTCCAAATAATTTTTCGGATACGCTCCTAAGTCCAAAATCACCATACAGAGCTATTGGAATCATCATAATTAAATTTCGAGGTCGTTTACACATAAGTCAATATCCGGTCAACTTTTCTAACTTAAGTTTTTAATTATGAGACTAAGTATCTCATTTTACTCCGAAATCCTTACGGACCCGAGCCAACTAACCTGGTAAGTCATAACACAACTGTAAAGAATAACTTAAGCAGTAAATGGAAAAACATGGTTATAATACTCAAAACGATCGGCCAGATCGTTACAGTGAAGTTGGCACAAAGAAAAAGAAGCGGGTAAGTTTGAAAAAATTACAATATTCTTGTTCCTCCTTTTCAAAGGGAGAAACCCTTCATGTTATACTTTTGCAAAACTTATATAACATCCATTAGTTTTCATCTCAGTATACCATTTATAGAAACTAATATTTCAAAATTCAACCCTCCCCTCTCCCACATCCCTCTACAACCAAAACAATATCTTTAACTGCATATGATATTACAATATTTCAGTTGTTGTTCGGTTTGGGCAGTTGCGTTCACTTTGTTGGATTTTTGGCTTTATGTTGTCTGTTTCTTTCTCTCTTTAGCTGCTAGTATTGCATTCATTATCAATTTGTTTCTATTTTAGAACCTCTGTTATTATTTTTTATATTCCAATTGTTTTAAAGGAGGAAAGAATTCACTTTATTTTAAAGGTATAATTCTTTTTCTTTTGTGACTTATTGTACATCATTTTTGAAGGAAGTGATGTCAATTACTAGCAGTGAAAAGCTTGACTTGTGGAGAGTTTGTTTTATAAGATTTAGTCTAGAAGTTGAGGAATATTAATTCGAATTAGGAGTGATCTTAAAGTTCTTGCACATTGAAATTACTATCTTTTATGATTTAGTTAGATTTGAGTTTTACGTGAGAACAAATCATTTGATTTGACATTATTCTTGTACTAAGTACGTTTTATATTGCTACTTTGTTCTTTGGTTACATTATTAAAAAATATTTGCTTTACATTTAATTCATATTTGTTATAGAAGTTGACATTTGTGAATGTAAATGTGTTCATGATGAAACTAAACAGAGCATTATTATTTACATTCTAAAAAATATGATTCCGACATTAATTTAAATGTCAAACATTTAATACGATATTTTGCTATGTTGTAAAGGATATGTCACTAATATTTTTAATGACTTTCACTTAAAGTGGATACGACATTTTGTATATGTTGTGAATTTTCTTATTGGCATTTATAAAATGTCGGAAATTTCAATATGACATTTTGTGAAGCTCATACGTAAATGTCGTATTTTAAGTGAAATTTCCTAGATGTTGTAAACTAAATGTCGTAATATTCTTACCGATATTTACCTAAATATCGTAAATTAAATGTCATAAATTTCTTATTAGCATTTACCTAAATGTTGCAAAGTAAGTGTCGTAAAGTTCTTGTCGTAAAATAAATATCATAATTTCTTATTGACATTTACCTAAATGTCGTAAAGTAAGTGTCATAATTTCTTACTGGCATTTCTCTAAATGTCAAAAAATTACCGATATTGAAATTAACGACATTTGATGCAAATGTAAATTAAATGTCAGTAAATAAATTTGAGACATTTAAACAACTTAATATGACATTTATTAAATGTCATCATATCTCCACTTTCTTGTAGTGAGAGTAAATATAGTATAAACTCTACCAATCCGACAGGAAAATCCCAGAAGAGCAAAAACATGTCAATCGGGCAGACTTCGCTGAACAACTTAACATATAGGTTGAGTAAAAATAATATAAACTCTACCAATCCGGTAGAGAAAACCCTACAGAGCAATAAGTTATTTTTTAAATACTGCCAATTTTAAGAATATTCGACTAAGACCAGCTCCTTACGGGGTCATTCCTATCAATCACCCATCTAGATAATTTCCTCGTGAATTTTCCTTTGGAAGTCCATCCGATCGAGTTGCACAAGATCCAGCCCAAATTCTATTTCTCCAGTACGGCCTTCTTGGTCTTATCATTACACAAATAGTCGATCATATTTATTGTTTACTTTTCTAGCTATATATATATATATATATATATATATATATATATATATATATATATATATATATATATTATACATTGACTATACACAATTATACACATATAATACATAAATTATGCATACATTATACCTCCACTGACTATTTTTAGTTTAAGTGGCTAGGTGAACGGCTATTTGGGTTAATTCTTCAATTATATAACAGTCCAAATATTTCACCAAACTTGTCCAATCCGAGGGTATTGAGTTTCTCTCATATGGTGTTGTTATTTTATAGCTAGCTCTTTCACCTAAGCAACAAAGAACGTCCTTCCCCCATGTTTTATTAATTGCTTCTTCTTAACCAGATATGCCAACATTCATTGCAAGAATAGTCTTCAGTAGCAAATGAAAAGTGGAAGCATAAACGGATTAAGGATTTAAACTTTATGAATTTTTACGGTAACCTTAAGTTAATATACTAAAATAATTGAGTTCAAAATCAAATATTGATAAATACTTGGTGGGTTTCTCAATACATATTTTCATGTTTCATCAACTTAAACATAATTGAAGGGAGCCTTGAAGCAACAATCAAGTTATTTCTGTGTAACCCATATGTCACGGGTTCGAGGCATAGAATTAGCCATTAATGCTTGTATCAGGGTAAGTTGTCCACATCACACCCCCTTAGAGTGCGACCCTTCACCGGACCCTGAACGCAGGATGTTTTGTGCACTGGCTTTTATCAGCTTAAGCGTAATTGTTGCATGGTCCACCCTTGAATTGTCACCCCATCTACAGTGGTGAAGTAATCTCAAATACAGTTATGCAAACAGGACTGAAAATTATTAGATGATCAATCACCTTCATTGTATAGTGTAATAAAATGGGCAAAATTGACAACCTGACCTTCACCTTGACATAAATACAAAACCTAACCAGTACTACTGGCCATGCATTAATCTCAAGTGTCCCCATGCAGAAGAAAACATGCATAAAGATACCACTTAAATAAGGGTCCAAGACGTACGGTTTGTCTTATGTTCGCAAGTTTTCACTTAAAGTCACACCTCTTTATAACAATATTCATATATAGTCATTCACTATAAAAACTAAGTTTTCTCAGAACCAATCTTTTATGTTATGTTATAATATATGTCCTCTGTAGTAGTACTTCACTATAACATCCAAAAATATCAGAACAAACGTGACTGTTATAGAGATGTTTGACTGTATATAGTGGCATGTTCAATTTTCACCACTCATAAACTATCCCGCAATCAGATGCGAGAGTCGGGATTTGAAGTTTATGAGTACTGAATTTTCTACAGAACTCATAACTCATCCTAGTTACTGATTTGCAATTATATATATATATATATATATATATATGAGAGAGAGAGAGAGAGAGAGAGAGAGAGAGAGAGAGAGAGAGTCGTGCTCTGGCTCCGTCCTCGGTTGCAGAGGCGGAGCTAGAATTTGAAGTGTATGGGTTCTCAATTATAAATACAGGATCTCGAAAAAAGTCACTGTGTTTTCTTCTAATGTTGCTCCGCCCTGATTATATGAAAGTTTTCTTCTTAATAAGGGCATAAGGCCACTCCATGTGAATGCAAGTTGGTCTCACTAAGAAACTAAAAACAAGAAAGTAGGACAACAACCACATACCTTGTCTGTCGGGCATTGGCTTGTCACAGACTCCAAGTTTGAACTTTTGGAAAGAACCAAAGCACAAATTGACAAACAGAATAAAGTTCAAAATGTGGGACAACCCTAGAATCAAAAATTAAAAATCAAATTTTGTATAAATTGTCAAATATAAAATATAAGAGGAAAACATGAAAGAAAAAAAATCAGGAAAGAAGAATTGAAGAAGGAAGAAGGGTCTAACTTCTAAGGGATAAAGAGTATACATTGATACACATCGAGAGTTGAAAGGCATCTGGATCCGATAGACTGTGGTAGCAGCGCCAGCGATCAACAGAGGCAGAACCCTAGCTTTTTGGATTTGGGATTAAGAAGATGAGAAGACGTGTTTTTGTTTAGAGACAGATTTGTATATTAGAAAGAAAAAAGGTTTTATGTTTTATTTATTAAAAAGTATAAATGTCATTTAATAAGTGTATTCCCAGGGGGTGTGCGTTAAACTTTGATTTCAAAACCGATAACACTTCGTCGGTTTCAGGTCGATGCAAGCCTGTGTCAAGATATTTATGCTCGATAACAGAGAAATACCTCGAGCAGGTAAAGAAAGACTGTTACTCGGGGATATAGAGGTGGTGATCCCGACCGCCGAAGAGGACATAACTACCCCTCTGGAAGGGTTTCTAAGTGTTTACACTTACCCTTTCACGTTGGGCCCTCTCGACCCCATCGTCATTGAGTTTTGCCGTCAGTATCACATAACCCTAGGCTAGATACATCCTTCTTTTTGGCGAATTGTTATTCTGCTCTGATTCTTCGTGATAAATATCTAGGGGATGCCTTTCACCCTCGATCACCTTGTCAGGTTATACAGCCCCCGCCTCTACCGAGGCGGGTTAATAAAACTCCAATGTCAGGCCACCAAAGTATTGTTCTCGAGCATAAACGAGGACAAAGACCGAGGATGGATGGGTTGGTTTGTTTGCGTAAGGACTTCCGACCTAATCCCCGTTGAGAAGATGCTATTTTCTGAAAGATGGAATATGAAGCGTAAGTATAAACCACTGTTAGTTCTTATTTATTGTATTGACCCTTTACTTCTGCTTATTGATATCCCTTTCTGTGATGTAGCGGTTGGTTGGATGCCTTGTGCAATTCCTAATCTCGAGAGCTGGGTTCGGGATCTGGCATCGACCTCTACGTACGCCGAGCGCTCATGGCGCGATTTATCGAAAGGCCGATGGGAGGCCAAAAATCATGGTAAATATCCTTTTCATGTACCTGATGATTTGATCAAAATGTCTTTCTTATACTTAACCAATTTGCTTGCGTGTAGGCCTGGGCAAAGATGCGGTCATGAGGCCCCCGTATGGCGAGGAAGAGACTTCGTCCCCAGTTCCGAAACCGGCAAAGGATAATAAGAGAAAAAGGACCTCAGCTTCTGAGGATCCAAAACTTAAGAAAAGGTATTCTCGTAAACCGAGGAAGAACACTATTACTTTGACCAAAGAATCTGTTCGGCGTCTAACGGATGAAGATGAAGAAGAAGAAAATGACGGCTCCGTACTGGTGGCCCGAGTGAAGAAAAACATCGATTCCCCAAAGGTAGCTGGATCGATGGCGGTTGATGAGGCTCCGCCTCGAACTGAGGGGATATCGGAGAAGGACTCGGGCAAAGTCCCCGAGTCATTGGATATCGAGGATGCCTCCCACCAAAGTGAACAAACAATAGGTATGTGTCACGACCCAAAATCTCATCCGTCGTGATGGCACCTATATCAATACTAGGCAAGCCGAAAATCTCAATAAACCACCATATCGTTTAAGTTTGAAAACATAATATCTAAATTTAGCGGAAGAAAAACTCACAAATACATATATAAATACTCCCAAAACCCGGTGTCACTGAGTACATGAACATCTAATATGAATACAAGTCTGAAAAATACGGTCTATAATAATCTAAGACCAAATACAGTAAACAAGAAGATTGGGAAGGAGAGACAAGGTCTGTGAAATACGACAACTACCTCTGAATCTCCGGAAAATCAACTGTGCGAAAGACTCAACACCCGCTATGTCCGGAAATATCTGGATCTGCACACGAAGTGTAGGGTGTAGTATGAGTACAACCAACTCAGAAGTAATAATAATAAATAAAGAACTGGAGATAGTGACGAGCTACACAGTTATAGTTCATTTTTCAGTAATTCCAGAAGAGAGTAGACATGCTTTCGTTCCCTAAGTTTAAGTCAAATCAATTTTATACAGTTCAAGTTCATTTAATCCGGATATAAAATCTTTCAGAGAATTTCACAACAATTATAGATAGCAACTAAGTGCAACAACAAATGCAAAGCAAGTACAGCCTCTCAGGGCAACAGTTACTCCACTCGTCACAACAACTCAACCACTCGGCTCTCAACCCTCAGCACTCACACTCAATGGGTACTCGCACTCACTAGGGGTGTACAGACTCCGGAGGGGCTCCTACATCCCAAGTGCCATAATCCGTACGGACAATTCATATGTGGCACGGACAACTCACGTGCTATAATATCCTACACGGACAACTCACGTGTTATAGTGTCCTTACCTCACCGACAGGCCCTCGGCCTTACTCAGTCCTCAACCTCTCTAGTCTCTCGTCTCTCAGAAATCACAAAGATCAACCCAAACAAAGATAACATAGTGTATCAACAAAATCAAGAAAGACTGAGGTATGATACGCAAATAAAATCATGACTGAGTACAAGACAGTAATTAGCAAATAATTCAATGAGTACGCGACCTCTGTGGGTCCCAACAGTATTATCACATAGCCTAAGCATAATTTCTAACGTGATTTACAGTCAAATTTCTTCAATACATCGAGAGCATATAGCTAACAACAAGTTATTCAACTTTACAGTTTCACGGGACAGACCAAGTCACGATCCCCTCAGTGCACGCCCATACGCCGTCACCTACCATGTGCATCACCTCCAAAATAATCACATGATACGAAATCCGAGGTTTCATACCCTCGGAACCAGATTTATAACTGTTACTTACCTCAAACCGTGAAACTTTTATTCCACTAAGCCTTTACCTCGTGAATTGGCCTCCAAACGCCTTGAATCTAGCCACAAATAATTCGATTCAGTTAATGAAATTTATTGGAATTAATTCCATAGGAAAATGCTAATTTTTCATAAAAATCCAAAATTTAGATCAAAATCCGAAAGCCCATTCCACTACGAGTCTACCCATACTAATTTTATCAAAATTCAACCTCAACTCGACCTCCAAATCATCAAATATTATTTCCAAATCTCTACGTTCAAATCTCCGATTTACACCTCAAAAATATGTAATCTAGCCGGATTATTCAATGATAATTCAATATTATGGACTAGAAATGATCACAAGGGACTTACCTCAAGTTTTCCCATGAAAACCTCGCTCAAAATCGCCCAACCCGAGCTTGAAATGCCCAAAAATGGCAAAAGCTCGGAACCCCTCTGTTTTTGTACTGCCCAAGGGTTTTCGCACCTGTGGAAATTTGAACCGCCTCTGTGCAACCGCTCCTGCGGATCCTTTCTCCGCTTCTGTGAACAATATCGCTTCTGTGATCCCCCACGCGCAAGTGCGTGTTCGCACCTGCGAGATGCCTTCTGCATCTGCGCTCCACTGTCACTAGCCCAGCCTTTGCTTTGGCGATGTCCATTGCACTTCTGTGTGGTCGCACCTGCGAGCCAAGTTCCGCAGGTGCGATTGCACCAGAAGGCAGAAACATCAGATTTTTCTTCTAAGTCCGAATTTGATCCGTTAACCATCCGTAACTCACCCGAGCCCCCCGGGACCTCAACCAAATATACCAATAATTTCTAAAATATCATACGAACTTAGTCGAACTTTCAAATCACATCAAACAACGCTAAAACCATGAATCATATCCCAATTCAAGCCTAATGAACTTTGAAATTTCAAGTTTCCACAAACGACGCCAGAACCTATCAGTTCATGTCCGATTTACCTCAAATTTTGCACACAAGTCATAAATGACATAGCAGAGGTATTCAAATTTTCAGAATCGGATTTCGACCCCGATATCAAAAAGTCAACCCCCCGGTCAAACTTTCCAAAAATTCAACTTTCACCATTTTAAGCCTAATTCCACTACGGATCTCCAAATAATTTTTCGGACACGCTGCTAAGTCTAAAATCACCATACTGAGCTATTGAAATTATCATAATTCGAATCCGAGGTTGTTTACACATAATTCCACATCCGGTCAACTTTTCTAACTTAAATTTTTAATTATGAGACTAAGTGTCTCATTTTATTTTGAATTCCTTCCGGACCCGAACCAACTAACTCGGTAAGTCATAAAACAACTGTAAAGCATAAATTAAGCAGTAAATGGGGGAACAAGGTTATAGTACTCAAAGCGACCGGCCGGGTCGTTACATTCTCCCTCTCTTAAACAAATATTTGTACTCGAACGGCTTTAGAATCATACATGGAGTCTCAAATAGGTGTGGATATTTGTTCCGCATCTCCTGATCAATCTCCCAAGTAGCTGCTCTGACTGGCTGGCCTCTCCATTATACTTTCACTGATGCTATGTTCATTGACCTCAGCTTTCGAACCTGCCGGTTTAAAATAGCCACCGGCTCCACATCATAATTCAAATTACCGTGCAGTTGTACTGTACTGAAATCCAGAATATGAGACGGATCCCCGACATACTTTCGGACCATGGATACATGGAACACTGGATGAACACCTAATATACTAGGTGGCAAGGCAAGTGCATAAGCCACCTCTCCAATTTTCTTAAGTATCTCAAAAGGCCAAATATATCGAGGGCTCAACTTGCCCTTCTTCCCGAACCTCAACACACCCTTCATGGGTGAAATCGTGAGCAGAATCTTCCCCCCAACCATGTAAACGACATCACGAACCTTCCTGTCGGCATAACTCTTCTATTTAGACTGTGTCGTGCGAAGCCGTTCCTGGATCACTTTGGCCTTCTCTAAAGTATCCTGAACCAAGTCAATACCCAATAGCCTAGCCTCACCCGGCTCAACTCAACCCACCGGAGATTAGCACCATCTCCCATACAAAGCCTCATACGGAGCTATCTGAATACTCGACTGGTAGCAATTATTATATCTGAATAGTGCGCTCGGACTATCCGTCCGTCTGAGGGTGAAATGTTGTACTCAACTGAACCTGTGCGCCCAATTTTTGCTACACTGCTCTCCAAAACTGTGATATAAACTACGTACCCCGATCTGAAATGATTGACACTGGCACACCGTGTAGGCGACCAATCTCGCGAATATAAATTCCAGCCAACCGCTCCGAAGAATAATTGGTACCAACTGGAATAAAATGTGCGGACTTAGTCAACCGATCTATAATCACCCAAACCGCATCAAACTTCCTCCAAGTCAGTGGAAGCCCAACTACGAAGTCCATGGTAATATGTCCCCATTTTCACTCCGGAATTTCAAGTCTCTGAAGTAATCCTCCCGGTGTCTGATGCTCGTACTTTACCTGTTGACAATTTCAACACCGATCTACAAACCCAACTATATCTTTCTTTATTTGCCTCCACCAATAGTGCTGCCTCAAATCTTGATACATCTTCGCGACACCTGGATGAATGGAGTACCGCAAACTGTGAGCTTCCTAGAGAATCAACTCACGCAAACCATCTACATAAGGCACACATAGCCTGCCCTGCATCCGTAATACACAGTCATCTCCAATAGTGACTTCCTTGGCATCACTGTGCTGAACTGTATCCTTAAGGACTAGCAGATGTGGATCATCATACTGGCACTCTTTGATGCGATCATATAAAGAAGATCGAGAACGCACTCAATCCAAAACTCGATTCGGCTCGGAAACATCCAATCTAACAAACTGGTTGGCCAAGGCCAGAATATCCAAGGCTAAAGGCCTCTCTGCTACCGGTAAGTATGCTAAGTTGCCCAAACTCTCCGCCTTACAACCCAACCCACCACATTGGCCTTTCCGGGATGATAAAGAATGGTAATGTCATAATCCTTAAGTAACTCTAACCACCTCCACTACCACAAATTAGGATCCTTCTATTTAAACAAATGTTGTAGACTCCGATGATCAGTATATACCTCAGACTAGACACCATACAAGTAATGCCGCCAAATCTTCAAGGCATGAACAATAGTTGCTAACTCAAGATCGTGAACTGGATAATTCTTCTCATGTACCTTTAATTGTCTAGACGCATAGGAAATCACCCTAGCGTCTTGCATCAGCACTGCGCCGAGACCAATACGCAACACGTCACAATACATAGTATAAGACTCTGAACCTATAGGCAACACCAATACTGGAGTTGTAGTCAAAGTTGTCTTGAGCTTCTGAAAGCTCTCTTCACACTCATCCGACCACCTGAACAGAGCACCTTTCTGGGTCAATATAGTCATAGGTGATGCAATAGACAAGAAACCCTCCACAAAGCGACGATAATAATCGGCCAAGCCGAGAAAACTCTGAATCTCAGTAACTGAAGATGGTCTGGGCCAACTCTGAACTGTCTCTATTTTCTTCGGATCCTCCTTAGTTCCTTCACTGGACACTAGATGTCCCAAGAATGCCATCGAATTAAGCCAGAACTCACACTTAGAGAATTTGGCATAAAGTATCTCATCTCTCAGCCTCTGTAATACAATACCCAAGTGTTGTGCATGCTCCTGCTGGCTACTTGAGTACACCAGGATATCATCAATAAATACTATGATAAATAAATCAAGATATGGCTGGAATACACTTTTCATCAAATGCATAAATGTTGCTGGGGCATTGGGAGCCCAAAATACATCATAAGAAATTCATAGTGGCCATAATGAGTTCTGAATGTCGTCTTTAGAATATCCGAATCTCAAATTTTCAACCGGTGATACCCAGATCTCAAATCAATTTTGGAGAACACCCTCGCTCCATGAAGCTAGTCAAATAAGTCATCAATATGCGGAAAGGGATATTTATTCTTAATTGTAACTTTGTTCAACTGCCTATAATCGATGCACATCCGCATAGTACCATCTTTATTTTTCACAAACAAAACCGGTGCACCCTAAGGTGACACACTAGGCCTAATAAACCCCATTTTAAGGAGTTTCTGAAGTTGCTCTTTCAATTCTTTTAACTTAGCTGGTGCCATACGATACAGAGGAATAAAAATATCCTGAGTGCCCTGCACCAAGTCAATACCGAAATCAATATCCCTGTCGGGTGGCATACCTGGCAGGTCTACAGGAAATTTATCCGGAAAGTCTCGCACGACCGGTACTGAATCAATAATAGGAGTATATGCATCAACATCTCTCACAAAGGCCAAATATGACAAATGTCCATTTCCAACCATACGTTGGGCCTTCAAATAAGAAATTACCCTACTAGGAACAAACGCTAGAGAACCTCTCCATTCAACCTTTGGCAACCCCGGCATCGTTAACGTCACGATTTTTGCTTGACATTCCAGAATAGCATGACATGGAGACAACCAATCTATACCCAGGATTACATCGAAATCAACCATACCGAGTAATAAGATATCAACTCTAGTCTCCAGTTCCCCAATAGTTACCACACACGACCAATACACACGGTCCACAGTAATAATATCTCCTACTGGTGTAGATACACAAATAGGTAAAACTAAGGACTCATAGGGCATATACAGATAATTAGGAAAATACGATGATACATATGAATAATTGGAACCATGGTCAAATAATATAGAAGCCTCCCTGTGGGACACTGAAACAATATATGTGATCACTGCATCTGAAGCAACAGCATCTGTCCTGGTAGGAATAGCATAGAATCGGGCCTGACCGGCCTCCCTCTCTTGGGCAAACTCTATCTGCTTGACCCCAACCTCGAGCTAGCTGGGCGGGTGATGTAGCTGCTGGTGTTGGTGTCGTCGGTCGAGAACCCTATTGTAGAGCCCCACTTAACAGTCTAGAACAATCTCTCTTGAAATGACCCAATTCTTCGCACTCGAAACAACCCCCCCTCTGATGGAGTTGCTGCTTCTAATAACCTGAAGAATTACCTGTAGAAGCCTGAGCGGACGAGGCATGATGAGAACTCTGCGCTGGTAGTACACTGAATGAAGACTGGCTTGAGTGAGCACTGTAAGAACCGTGGCTAGCTGATGCACCACAATGAGCTGGACGAGTCGCCTGAGCGTGTCTGAAAGAACGACCCCTATCACAGTAAAACTGAACCCCTGAAGGAACACCGTTGAAATCACCTAAACCACAAGGCTTCTTAGCCTCACTCTCAACCCATTCCTGGCTGTGAACCATCTCAATCTGACAAGCAATGTCGACAACCTCATCGAAAGTAGCACCAGACACTCTTTCTCTAGTCATGAGTAATCATAGTTGAAAAGTGAGGCAATCTATGAACCTCCTGATCCTCTCCCTGTCTATGGGAATCAACTAGATAGCATGACGGGCCAGCTCTAAAAATCTCATCTCATACTGCGTCACAGACATATCACCCTAACGAAGCTGCTCGAACTACCTGCGCAGCTCCTCTCTGCGGGACTGAGGCACGAACTTCTCCAGGAATAGACCGAAGAACTGCTGCCAGGTAAGGGGTGCTGCGCCGACCGGCCTACACCCCTCGTAAGCCTCCCACCATCTGAAGGCAGCCCCAGAAAACTGAAAAGTAGTGTACGAAACCCCACTGGTCTCCAGAATACCCGCTGTCCGAAGCATCCATTGTCACTTATCCAGAAAACCATGAGTATCCTCATACTCAGCACCTTTAAATGGTGGAGGTCGAAGCCTCTCAAATCTCTCAAGTCTCCTCTGCTCATCATCTATCATAACAGGAACTACCGAGTCCTGAGCAGCTGCAACCGGCTGGGCTGGTAGTGCCCCCGGTATATAAAGTCCCTATACTACCTGGTCTAGAGAACGGACAACAGCGGTGTGAGTACCTTCCCCGACCTGAGAAGTGGCAGGTGCGTCCTGAGCCGAAACCACCTGAGCAAGACCAGTACAAACTGTCAATATCTAGGCCAAAGTCTCCTGAAGGCCTGGAATCTCAATGGCCACAATTGGTGCCTGAGCTAGTCTTGTCGGCTCAACTATATCAGGAATCTGCTCCTGAGCTGGAGCAACTGGTTATATTATAGGTGTTGGTCCAACCGTGGCTCGAGCTACACCTCGACCTCTACCTCGGCTCCGGCCTCTACCACGGCCCCAGCTTCTCGCGGCCCTAACTGGTGGCACTAGTGGATGACCATCTGATCCGATAGTGTGTGTTCACACCATCTATGAGAGAATAGAATAACATAAATTTAGTTTCCGGAATCAACAAATTCGCATGACAGAGTATAAGAAAGTGAAATTTTTCTAAGGGTTCTACAGCCTCTCGAAGATAAGTACAGAAGCACCTAGATCTGCACACGAAGTGTAAGGTGTAGTATGAGTACAACCAACTCAGCAAGTAACAATAATAAATAAATAACTGAAGATAGTGACGAGCTTCACAGTTATAGTTCATTTTCAATAATTCCAGCAAAGAGTAGATATGCTTTCGATTCCCTAAGTTTAAGTCAAATCAATTTTATACAGTTCAAGTTCATGTAATCCGGATAAAAAATCTTTCAAAGAATTTCACAACAGTGACATATAGCAACTAAGTGCAACAACAAATGCAAAGAAAGTACAGACTCTCAGGGCAACAGTGACTCCACTGGTCACAACAACTCAACCACTCGGCTCTCAGCCCTCAGCACTCACACTCAATGGGTACCAGCGCTCACTGGGGATGTACAGACTCCGGAGGGGCTACTACAGCCCAAGAGCCATAATCCACACAGACAACTCACGTGATATAATATCCTGCACGAACAACTCACGTGTTATAGTGTCCTTACCTCACCGACAGGCCCTCGGCCTTACTCAGTACTCAACCTCTCCAGTCTCTCTGCTCTTAGAAATTACAAAGATCAGCCCAAACAAAGATAACATAGTGTATCAACAAAATAAAGAAAGACTGAGGTATGATACACAAGTAAAATCATGACAGAGTACAAGATAACAATTAGCAAATAATTCAACGAGTACGTGACCTCTGTTGGTCCCTACAGTACTATCACATAGCCTAAGCATGATTTCTAACATGATTTACAGTCAAATTTCATCAACACATGGAGAGCATATAGCTAACCACAAGTTATTCAACTTTACAGTTTTACGGGATGGATCAAGTCACAATCCCCACGGTGCACGCCCACACGCCAGTCACCTAGCATGTGCGTCACCTCCAAAATAATCACATGATAAGAATTTCGGGGTTTCATATACTTAGGACCAGATTTATAACGGTTACTTACCTCAAACTGTGAAATGTTTATTCTGCTAAGCTTTTGCCTCGTGAATTGGCCTCCAAACGCCTCGAATCTAGCCACAAATAATTCGATTCACTCAATAAAATTTATTGGAATTAATTCTATAAGAAAATGCTAATTTTCCATAATGTAGGGCCCACGTCTCAGAACCTGACAAAATTTACAAAATCCGAAAGCCCATTCCACCATGAGTCTACCCATACTAATTTTACCAAAATCTGACCTCAACTCGACCTCCAAATCATCAAATCTTATTTCCAAATCTCTAAGTTCAAATCTCTAACTTACACCTCAAAAACATGTAATCTAGTCAGATTATTCGATGATAATTCAATATTATGGAGTAGAAATGATCACAAGGGACTTAACTCTGGTTTTCCCGTGAAAACCCCACTCAAAATCGCCCAACCCGAGCTTGAAATGCCCAAAAATGGCAAAAGTTCGGAACCTCTCTGTTTTTGTACTACCCAGGGGTTTTCGCACCTGTGGAAATTTGAACCGATTCTGTGCAACCGCTCATGCGGATCTTTCCCTCGCTTCTGCGAAAAATATCCCTTATGCGATCCCCCATGCGCAGGTGCGTATCCGCACCTGCAAGATGCATTCCGCATCTGCGCTCCACAGTCACTAGCTCGGCCTCCACTAGGTCGCACCTACGAGCCAAGTTCCGCAGGTGCGATTGCACCAGAAGGTAGAAACTTCAGATTTTTCTTCTAACTCCAAATTTGATCCATTAAACATCTGTAACTCACCTGAGCCCCCTAGGACCTCAACCAAATATACCAACAAGTCCTAAAATATCATACGAACTTAGGCGAACCTTCAAATCACCTCAAGCAATGCAAAAACCATGAATCATACCCCAATTCAAGCCTAATGAACTTTGAAATTTTAAGTTTCCATAAACGACGCCGGAACCTATCAAATCACGTTCGATTGACCTCAAATTTTGCACACAAGTCATAAATGATATAACAGAGGTATTCAAATTTTAAGAATCAGATTTCGACCCCGATATCAAAAAGTCAACCTCCCGATCAAACTTCCCAAAAATTCGACTTTCGCCATTTTAAGTCTAATTCCACTACGGACCTCCAAATAATTTTCCGGACATGTTCCTAAGTCTAAACTCACCATATGGAGCTATTGGAATTATCAGAATTCGAATCTGAGGTCGTTTACACATAAGTCCACATCCGGTTAACTTTTCTAATTTTAATTTTCAATTATGAGACTAAGTGTCTCATTTTATTCCGAATTCCTTCTGGACCCGAACCAAAATAACCCGGTAACTCATAAAATAACTATAAAGTATAAATTGAGCAGTAAATAGGTGAATTGGGTTATAATAATCAAAACGACCGGCCGGGTCATTATAGTATGTTTGAAGGGACCGGCCCTGAAGCTCTTCGAACTGAGGAGAACGCCCCAAGTGACTCACTTGGGGAAATAGTAATCGGAGACTCGCCCACTCTCCTTGATTTTTCCTAAGGGGCGATTCGGGAAGCCCGAGCTTTAGGGACCCTCGAGGTAGACGAAGCTCATGAGGGAGAGGACCCCTTCTATGATTTGTTTACCGGTATCAAGGATGCTGCCAGCCCGAGTGACACATTGGATCTTTTCTTCGAGGCTCAACGAGACTTGAATCAGGTAAGTCTCGATTCCCTTTGTTGATGTCATATTCTTCCATTTTCTTCCTAACTTTTTCCCTTTTTCATATAGGCTTTACCTCTTCATCATGAGGCATTTACCAAGTCTCGGGCAGAGCTTAGCCGATGTGAGGCTGACTTCCGAGGGCTTTCAGAGGAGAGAAATGCCCTCAAACGTTTTTGTGGGCAGAAAAAGGAAGAGATCAAAGATCTTCGAGCCGAGTTGGCCAAGGCTCACCAAGATCAGACAGACCTGATCGAGCAGGTAATGAAAATTTTAAAAGCTCATGGGCTCAAATCGGGAATGGTGGCTAACATTTCAATCGCACAACTGAAGTAGAAGATCTACAGGATCGAGCAGTTCTGTGAGGAGGTCGACACGATAAAGGCGGAGTCCTTGGGATGGAAAGAAGGTATGGACCACTTTGCTGCAGAAAAAAAGACTGCTCGAGCCCAATTATCATTAGTCGAAAGTCAGCTTCAAGGCATGAAGGAGAAGAGCTTGACTCAAGCAAGGAAAATAGAGGAGTTCGAGGCTCGGTTGGCTTTCGAACTTTCCAAGACCAAATCTGAAGCCGCAAAAGCAAAGGTCGGGGCGAATGCGATCGTAGCCGTTTATCAGGCTGATGCTGAAGCCGCTCAAGTCCAAGCAAGATAGGCATCCGAGACCACTCAAACTCGAGCATATTGGATTGCTGAACTCGCCAAATGTCAATCTCGGAGGGAAACCCTCGAGGAGATTCACGCTCGAGGTTTCGATCTTACCAACGAGATAGCAAAGGCTAGAGAGCATGAAGCTGAAGCTGAAGCTGAAGCTGGCTACTTCCGATGATGATGATGATGATGGCAACAAGAGTGGGTCCGAGAATGGGCAGGACCTCAATGTAGAAGAAGCTACCCCCGGAGGAGATCAGGAACCTTAGGATTGTTCACTTTTGATCTTTGGTATAGGATCCTGATCAGACCTTGTAAATATTCATATATATAAAGATCTCTTTCCTTTCCGACTTGTATTTATTTCATTTATGCCTTGTGAAAGTTTTATCCATAAGTTTGAGGCTTAGCCATTTTGATTTAAACCCAACTAGTGTAGTTTTTATAATCGAGTGAGCACTTGCTCGAACTCGGAATAGGGTGACCCTTAGGTTTTAATTGAGTGAGGATGATTTCTTCGAACTCAAAAAATAAATTGGCCCTTTAGGTTCTTAAAGTAGGCTGATACGGCCATGACAAAAAGAATGGCTTTCTCCCCTTTCAGTCTTGAAAAGTTTATCATTTAATTATATAAATTCGGTTATGCCTTACCATGAAATAAAAGATTTGCTCAAGAGTTTGAACGGTTCTGTACCCATTTGGATTTTTAAGGGTCGATATTATCGAGACCCTTTGTTTCGTAATGCCTTAGAATAAAATAAAGGATTTGTTCGAGAGTTCGAATGCCTTTGTATCCATTTGGGTTTTTGAGGGTCAATATTATCTAGACCCTTATAATTTAGCCGAGGGTAGCCTTTTCAACCGATTTGTGAAAATATTCAAAGGCCTATTTAATAATAGAAATCGGGCATCTCCGAACCGTGTTGATTTGGCCGTAGCCTTTCACTTGGGATTTGCATTTTTGGCTTGTTCCTCTTTTATACTTCGAACTTGTTCAAAGTATCAGTCCCCGAGTGGGGTGGCCGTGGCCTATAAAAATCGAGAATTTCCTTTTTAATATCTTACGATCTCGAGGTTTAGTGAATTGATCGTGTCGATTTTTTAGACGACAGTCCCCGAGTATCGTGTAAATTGTTTGATCTTTAGTTGTGATTGGCCCTTGAGCCAGTTTCCCCCATAAATCATGTATGAAATTGTAAAGTACAAATGTTTCTAAAGCATGGAGCATCTGGTAAGGAGAAAGTACTTCTTCCAACATATTATACATGCCTACATGTTTTGCCATTTAGGGCTCGAGTAATCTACACGCACACGGTTCATTTGACCGTTTGGTCCTCTACAACATTTACTTATCGAGACCATATCGACACGAAGTATTTTCCTTGTAACTATCCGAGGGTGACGCCCCCAGTATTCGAGGTTGATTGTAAAGGAGCCTCGGATACTGTTGAATTTCTCTAAGTTAGCACGAACAAAGGTTTCCTAGTTAAAAACCTAGCCGGAAAACCCATTTGGGACAAAAGCCGGTCGAAGGGAAAAAGAGTGCAACGCGTGCTTTCAGACCTAAGGGCTTCATGTTGAAGGATGCTCTGATGTCTCTGATAGAACGGCTGTAATTGGTTAGCATAAAACTTTAATGAAAATGGAGGTCGTACCTTAACAATAATATCGTTTGAGGAGAGACACGTTCCAATTATTTGACAATTGTTCGTCGTTTATCATGCCGAGTTTGTAAGATCCTTTTTTGACGATATCGAGGATATGATACGGTCCCTCCCAATTTGGGACGCGTTTTCCTTCATTTGGGTCTCGAGTATTGAGGGTGACCTTTCTCAGTACTAAGTCCCCGGTTCTAAAATGTCAAAAACTGGCTCTTCGGTTGTAGTACCTTTCGATCCATTGCTTTTATGCGGCTATTCGAACGAGGGCGCTTTCCCGTTTTTCATCTAGCAATTTAAGACTTGTATTCATAGCCTCATGATTCGATTTTTCCGTTGCATATCGAAACCTGACGCTAGGTTCCCCGACTTCGACCAGGATTAGAGCTTCGGCGTCGTATACTAAAGAGAACGGTGTTGACCCTGTACTAGATTTTGACGTTGTTCGATATGCCCAAAGGACCTCCGGCAACATTTCTCTCCAATGGGGTCATTCAACCTTTTCTTTAGATTTTGAATGATGGTTTTGTTCGTTGATTCTGCCTGTCCGTTCCCAATAAGGTGATATGGCGTTGACAAGATCCTTTTGATTTTGTGGTCTTCAAGAAACTTTGTTACTTTGCTGCCGATGAATTTCTCTCCATTGTCGCACACAATCTCGGCAGGCATTCCGAATCGACATATTATGTGGTCCCAGATAAAGTCGATAACTTCTTTTTCCCTGACTTTTTCGAAGGCATGTGCTTCAACCCATTTAGAGAAATAGTCAGTCATAAATAAAATGTATTTAACTTTACCTGGGGCCGATAGTAGAGGGCCGACGATATCCATTCCCCATTTCATGAACGACCATGGGGATAGGACCGAATGGAGTCGCTCCCCGGATTGGTTGATCATCGGCGCATATCTTTTACACTTGTCGGACTTTCGAATGAATTCCTTCGTATCTTTTTCCATATTGTCCGAGTAGTATCCTGCTCTGATGACTTTGTGAACCAATGATTTGGCACCAGAATGATTTTTGCAAGTTCCCTCGTGAATTTCCCGTAGGACGTAGTCGGTGTCTCCAGGACCCAAACATATTGCCAATGGTCCATTGAACATCCTTCTATATAGTGTTCCATCTTCGGCCAATGTGAATCGTGTGGCCTTCGTAAGTAGTGTCCTCGATTCCTTAGGATCCAACGGGAGCTTTCCGTTCTTTAGGTACTCGATATATTTATTCCTCCAATCCCGAGTCAGACTTGTGGAGTTTATTTCAGCGTGGCCTTCTTCGATCACTGGCCTCGAAAGTTACACGATAGTCCCCACGCTAATTTTGTCGTCTTCGACCGATAACCCCAAATTTGCAAGGGCATCGACTTCACTGTTTTACTCTCGAGGTACATGCCGCAGGGTCCATTCTTGAAACCAATGTAATGTTACCTGTAATATATCCAAGTATCTCTGCATTCGATCATCTCGAACCTCAAAGGTTCCGTTGACTTGGTTTACCACAAGTAAGGAGTCACATTTGGCTTCGATGACCTTTGCTTCCAAACCCTTAGCTAGCTCGAGACCTGCAATCATGGTCTCATACTCGGCCTTCTTGTTAGTTAACTTGGAAGTTTTGATAGAGTGTCTAATTGTATTACCTGTGGGCGGCTTCAAAACGATGCCTAGCCCGGACCCCTTCACGTTCGAAGCACCTTCTGTGAATAGGGTCCACACCCCCGATGATGTACCCGATTTTAATAATAGTTCTTTTTCAACCTCAGGTACGAGAGCTGGCGTAAAGTCGGCCACAAAGTCTGCTAAGAGACTTGATGGCCATTCGGGGTTGATACTCGATATCGTACCTGCTGATTTCGATGACCCATTTGGCCAATCGGCCCGAGAGTTCGGGCTTATGCAAAATATTGCGAAGAGGATAAGTGGTCACCACACAAATTGGGTGACATTGAAAATATGGTTTAAATTTCATAGAGGCGCTTATTTCAGCAAGCGCCAATTTTTCTATGTGTGGGTACCGGGTCTCGGCTTCGCCTAGAGTTCGACTAACATAGTAAATAGGAAATTATGTACCTTGTTCTTCTCGAACTAGAACTCCACTTACCGCGATTTTTGAGACTACTAAGTACAAGTAGAGTTGCTCGTCTGCTTTCGGAGTATGAAGCAGTGGTGGGCTCGAGAGGTACCTCTTTAACTCTTCCAATGCATGTTGGCATTCCGGGGTCCATGCAAAATTATTCTTCTTTTTGAGCAGCGAGAAGAACTTGTGACTTCTATCTGAAGACTTTGAGATGAATCGGCCTAGGCGGCTATGCGCCCTGTTAATCTTTGTACGGCCTTAACATTATCCACAATTGTGATGTCTTCGATCGCCTTGATCTTATCGAGGTTGATTTCGATACCCCGATTTGATACCATAAAGTCAAGAAACTTGCCCGAGCCGATGCCGAATGCACATTTCTCCGTATTGAGTTTCATGTTGTATTTCCTTAGTATATCGAAGGTCTCCTGCAAATGTGTCAAATGGTCCTCTGCTCGCAGGGACTTAACTAGCATATCCTCAATATAAACTTCCATTGACTTACCTACTTGTTCTTCGAACATTCGATTTACTAATCGTTGATAAGTGGCACATGCATTTCTTAATCCAAACGGCATTACATTATAACAATAGGTGTCATACTTAGTGATTAACGAAGTCTTTTCCTGATCCTCCGGGATTATTTGTATTTGATTGTACCCAGAGTAGGCATCGAGAAAAATAAGGATCTCGTGGTCGGCCGTGGCATCGATCATGCAATAGATATTTGGCAGAGGATAAGAGTATTTAGGACATGCTTTGTTTAAATCTTTATAATCTATGCACATCCTAAGTTTATTTCCCTTTTTAGGGACTACAACTATGTTTGATAACAATTCGGGATATTTTACCTCCCGAATGGATCCTATTTTGAGAATTTTAGTTACCTCGTCCTTGATGAATGCATGTTTTACCTCAGACTGAGGTCTTCTCTTTTTTTTACCTGGCAGAACTTCGGGTCCAAGCTCAGTCGATGTGTAGCGATTTCTGGCGAGATTCCTATCATATCTAAGTGGGACCAAGCAAAAAAACCCACATTATTGATAAGAAGTTTAATGAGTTTTTCCCTGAGCTCGGGGGTAGCCCCGTTCCCAGGTATACCTTTCTATCGGGCAGATGCCCGATCAGTACAACTTGCTCCAGCTCCTCGACCGTTGATTTGGTGGCGTTAGAATCCTTAGGGATTATGAAGGATCGAGGGATCCAATAGTCATCATCCTCGTTCGTTCCCTGCTTCTCCGATTGAGTCGAGGCTGGCAGTTGTGGTTGCTATTTAGCTTCCTATTTTCCTTTGGATTCCGATCCTTTTAGTGCTGATATCGGTATTACTTCTTCGACCGCGAACATCTCTTTGGCAGCATGTTGTTCCCCGTACACCGTTTTTACTCCATCCAGTGTTGGGAATTTCAGCATTTGGTGAAGTGTTGAAGGGTTGCCCTCATATTGTGAATCTAGGGTCTTCCGAATAGGGCGTTGTATCTCATATCGCCTTCGAGTACATGGAACTTGGTTTCATGAATAGTCCCAGCTATATTTACTGGTAAAATGATTTCTCCTTTAGTTGTTTTGCTTGCCATGTTGAAACCATTGAGAACTCGAGTTGCGGGAACGATATGATCTTGTAGGCCGAGCTGCTCCACAACCCTCGATCGAATAATATTGGCTGAGCTTCTTGGATTAATTAAAGCACGTTTAACTTGGATTTTATTCACATGGATAGAGATTACCAATGCATCATTGTTGGATTGTTAGATCCCTTCTGCTTCCTTATCGTTGAATGATAAAGTGCCTTCTGGTACATAGTCTCGAGTTCATTTTTCCCTGGTGATCGATACCTTAGTGCGTTGGAAAACGGGCCCTTATGGAATATTGATCCCACCAACGATCATGTGAATCACGTGATGTGGTTCTTCCTGCTCGATTTTCCTATTTGCATCCCTGTCTCTAAAATGTTTTTTAGCTCAGTCGCTCAAGAACTCTCGAAGGTGACCCTCGTTGAATAGAAGATCCACCTCCTCCCTTAGTTATCTGCAGTCTTTGGTCCTGTGACCGTGCGTACCATGGTATTTACATACGGTCTGTAGGGACCTTGGCCATCTAGTATCTTTGATCCTCCCAATGGCTGATACAATACCCGATGCGTCGATGCTAAAGTTGTATTCTGATAATCGTGGTACCTCTGTGGGATCGACACGTTTATCGAAACCTTTTTTGCTAATGAGCCCTCGAGAGCTCTATCCTCGATCGATCCTTCGATCATTTCGGATGGGATTGCATCCTGGGCCGTTGTTTCTACGATTTGCATTGTATGGTTGATATCAGTCTATGTTCGACCGATGTTCTCTGTTGATATCTCTCTAAGTTCTTCCAACAAGCCTGATCGGATAAACAGAACCGGAAGGGGTCCCTAATTGATCATCTTTGACCCTGATCTTTGACTGGTATCAATTATGTACATCGGCCCAGGTTACCGCTGGGTATTCAATTAAATTCTGCTTCAGCTGTCGTGAGGCCACCGAACTCCGATCTTTCAAACCTTGAGCAAAAGCTTGAACGGACCAATCGTCTATGACCGGTGGTAGTTCTATGCGTTCCATCTGGAACCGAGATACGAACTCCCTCAAACTTTTGTTGTCTTTCTGTTTTACCTTGAAGAGGTCCGACTTCCTAGTCGCAACCTTTATTGCTCCGGCGTGTGCCTTCACGAAAGGGTTTGCAAGCATGGCGAAGGAAACGATGGAATTAGGTGGCAGATTGTGATACCATATCATTGCCCCCTTCGATAGAGTTTCTCCAAATTTCTTTAGTAGAATCGATTCAATCTCATCATCTTCTAAATCATTTCCTTTTATCGCACATGTATAGGAGGTGACATGCTCATTTGGATCGGTGGTCCCGTTGTACTTGGGGATTTCCGGCATGCGGAATTTCTTCGGAATGGGCTTCGGAGTCGCACTAGGTGGGAACGATTTCTACACGAACTTCTTCGAGTCCATACCTTTTAAAATTGGTGGTTCCCCCGGTATTTGGTCAACCCAGGAGTTATATGTTTCTACTTTCTTGTCATTTGCCTCGATTCTCTTTTTTCTCGTTTCCATTTGGTTAGCGAGCTCCTCGAGCAGTTTCATAATGACAGGGTCAGTCCCCGATTCATTGGCATTCGACCTTTCTGGCACTGGCTCGGTCCTGTGGATGACTTCTGGTTCTACCCCACTCGGCGCTCGATGTTGATTTTGTAGTTGCGCTATAGCGGCTTGTTGAGCCTGTAACATTTCAAATATCAATTGGAGGCTGACTCCACCATCTCCTCCGCCCTGTGTACCTCGACTACCAGATCGACCTTCCCTGCGTATGCTACCTTCGGATTCAGTGCCCAAATTTGTATTTAGGGCGATTTGTGAACTGACGTCGATGAGATTTGCAATTGGTACTCCCTCGAGATCAGCCTGAGGCACCTCAATTCCTGGGGCGGCTATATTAGCGTTCTCCCCGTAAAATCAGAAACCTTTGTCACCATGTTCGTGTGTTGTTAGTGAGTTTGACATGTTTTTTCCTGAAAACAAAAACACTTACAAAAATAAGCGTAAAGTAGTGTGTGTCATTGGAATCAGTATTAAGCAATCACTATTATCCTTAGCCCCATTGTGGGTGCCAAACTGTTTACCCTCAAAATTAGATAACAATTAAACTTATAATGTGGATTTAAGGATACATGATTTCACTTAATACCAATTGATAAATATGAGGATCAAAGATAGAATTGAACTATAAGATTGTATACGGTCAAAACCGGTTTCGACCTTCATATGATTAGTCAAGGTTGGAACATAATGGACCAAATGTCGTCGTCAAAATATCGAGATGAGATCCGAAGCCAGGTTATCGAGCTCAAGATTCAGGGACCGATCAATACGGAGCTCGAAGTCAGTATCGAGCTATGATATGAAGTAGTGTTGTCGAGCTCAAGAGCCAGAGACCGACCAATACTGATCCTGAGTCAATACTAAGACCGAGTCAATATCGAGCTCGACTCAATATCGAGCTCGAAATCTGGAGATCGACCAATACCAAGTCTGACCAAGATCGAGCTAGGAGACAAGAGCCGTTATAGCTGCACTAAGGGAGAGAATCTCGGCAGGAATTAAGGAAAAACCAATTAACTAATCTATCATAGGATCCACACTATGTATGTTTTATATCCAAAGTAGGATTTTCTCCACTATAAGAAGAATGGCTATCATTTCTGTAAAAGGATTCAATATGGAGGCATCTATACACTCTCATATCTTAAAGATTATTGATATTCACAAGGAAATACAGTGGAGATTATCCTTTTGTAGGCTTTGTACATTGACTCGTCTTGCTTGTTTTTAAATCATTCTCCACTCAATTTGGTTTGTATTTCATTCTTTTTACAGTCAACATGTGATATATTTCTACTTACTTTTTCGATTTGTGCCAAGTTATACCACGTATCCTTAGAACTACGTATAAATTCAACTCTATCCATTTTTCGGGTAAACTGTTTGGTGCCCACCGTGGGGCTAAGGATAATAGTGGTTATTTGGTACAAATCTCTGTGAAAAACACTATTTTACGCTTGCTCTTGGAAGTGTTTTTGATTTCAGGCTGAAAAATAATGAATTCTCAATTAATGGCCCTACCTATCAACAACTAAGCTGGCCTTCAAGATGAGAACAACAACTTGACGCCCGGGGATGAAAGGCCGCTCGTCGATGCCGTTGGAGCTCGGGTCGAAGTACCAATAGAAGTTAATTCATATGTGGCCATCGAGGCAAACCAACGTTCTGACCCTGAAAATAGCATTCATGGTGGAACTCGATCTGCAGCTTGAAATACCCAAAATGTTGAGGAAAACGGAATCAGCTTGCATATGATTTTCGAAATATTGCAAGCTCAACAGGTAGTGATAGCTCAGTTGAATAGACAAACCGAGGCACCGAGCTAGCCGGAGCCCAGTCCATCCCGAGAAGTCACCCACCGAACGGAGCCAGCTGTAGAAAGGTCAAATGAGCAAGAATCGGGGACTAATCTCGAAAGTTCTAAGATACTCGAGGAACTGAAAATATGAATAGAGTCAGGAGAAAGGAGGATAAAAGCAAACAACAAAAAAAAGGGAAACGTATAACTCCAAGGTTGATCAGATCCTAGGCGCACCACCAGTATTGAAAGGCTTGGATTCCAAAAAATTCATACAAAAGCCCTTCCCCCCAGGCGCAGCTCCGAAACCGATCCCCAAGAAGTTCCACATGCCTGAAATTCCTAAATATAATGGAACGACTGACCCCAATAAACATGTCACCTCTTACAAATATGCCATTAAAGGGAACGATCTAGAAGACGACGAGATCAAATCTTTATTATTGAAAATATTCGGTGAAACCCTTTCAAAGGGAGCAATGATATGGTATCATAATTTACCGCCTAACTCTATCGATTTGTTTGCTATGCTTGCAGATTCTTTCGTAAAAGTACATGTTGGAGCCATAAAGGTCGAGACCAGGAAGTCGGACCTTTTCAAGGTAAGACAAAAAGATAACGAGATGCTAAGAGAATTTGTATCTTGTTTCCAAATATAACAAATGGATCTACCACCAGTCACAGGCGATTGGGCTGTTCAAGCTTTCACCCAAGGACTGAATGAACAAAGCTCAATGGCTTCACGACAGTTGAGGCAAAACTTGATCGAGTACCCTACCACTACATGGGCCGGTGTGCACAATAGGTATCAATCGAAAATCAGAGTCGAAGATGGTCAGGTCGATGTCCCTTTAGAGTCTATTTATCTAGCCAGGAACATCGAAAGAACCAAGAGAGACACTAATTGCGAGCCAGGGTCAAGTAGGGATCGATATCGGCCATATAATAAAGATCGAAGGAGCGGCGAACCAGGTCGGAACCATGTGGTAAATGAGAGAAGAAATGATCATCTAATAGAAAGAATAGGAGAGGTTTATTTCATTTTACCCAACCTTAGATACCAGCTGCAACAAAGAAAATAATTCACGTTAAAAAGGTCCTCGAAAAGACAAGATTATTGCATGGGTCAAACGGTCAAATGAACTGTGCCCGCATAGATTGCTCAAGCCCTAAACCTAAAACATGTAGGCATGTAAGATTATTTCACGCAAGAATAAAAAAAGGTCCCTCCAAGAATTTATTGCATCCGATTTCTATGGATATACAAAGCCCATTGGCTACTTTTACTTCGAGTTCGAGAAATCATTCTCACTCGACTACAAATCCAAAGGGCTACCTTATTTCGAGTTCGAGGAAATCTTCACTCAACCTTAAAGCCTAAGGGCTACTTTTACTTCGAGTTCGATAAATAATTCTCACTCGACTACAAAGCCCAAGGGCTACCTTATTTTGAGTTCGAGCAAATCCTCACCCGATCTTAAAGCCTAAGGGCTACTTTTACTTCGAGTTCGAGAAATCATTCTCACTCGACTACAAAGCCCAAGGGCTACATTACTTCGAGTTCGAGCAAATCCTCACTCGACCTTAAATCCTAAGGGCTACTTTTACTTCGATTTCGAGAGATCATTCTCACTCGACTACCAAGCCCAAGGGCTACCCTATTTCGAGTTCGAGCAAATCCTCACTCGGCCTTAAAGCCTAAGGGCTAATTTTACTTCGAGTTCGAGAAATCATTCTCACTCGACTACAAAGACCAAAGGCTACCTTATTTCGAGTTCGAGCAAATCCCTACTCAACCTTAAAGCCTAAGGGATACTTTTACTTTGAGTTCAAGAAATTATTCTCACTCGGCTACGAAGCCCAAGGGCTACCTTACTTTGAGTTTGAGCAAATCCTCACTCGACCTTAAAGCCTAAGGGCTACTTTTACTTCGAGTTCGAGCAAATCCTCACTCGACCTTAAACCCTAAGGGCTACTTTTACTTCGAGTTCGAGAAATCATTCTCACTCGACTACAAAGCCCAAGGGCTACCTTATTTTGAGTTCGAGAAAATCATCACTCGACCTTAAAGCTTAAGGGCTACTTTTACTTCGAGTTCGAGAAATCATTCTTACTCGACTACAAAGACCAAAGGCTACCTTATTTCGAGTTTGAGCAAATCCCTACTCAACCTTAAAGCCTAAGGGATACTTTTACTTCAAGTTCGAGAAATCATTCTCACTTGACTACGAAGCCTAATTCGAGTTCGAGCAAACACTCACTCAACCATAAAGCCTAAGGGTTGTTTTCATTTTGAGTTCGAGCAAACACTTACTCAAGCCTAAGGGCTATTTTTACTTCGAGTGAGATCAAATGCTCACTCGACTATTAAGCCCAAGGGTTACTCTTAATGCAAGTTCGGGAAAATGCTCATTCGATTATAAAGACTACCCTAGTCCGACTTCGATCAGATTGCCTAAAGCACCGAACTTGAACAAAACTTTCATGAGGCATGAATGAAACAAAATTCTCACAAGGCAGAAAATGAAATAAAGACAAGTTGGAAAAAAAAGAGATTTATATACATGAGAATATTTACAAAATCCGATCAGGGCCCTACACAAAAGATAAAAAACGTTCAAAAATGAAAGACCCTAGGGTTCCTGGTTTTCTCGGGGGGGGCCGGGGGAAGCTTCTTCTCCATCGAGGTCCTCCCCGCTCTCGGACCCACTCTTACTCTCGGCATCATCATCATCATCATCGGAGGTGGCCAACACTCCAGCATCGACTTCTTACTCTCTAGCCTTTGTTAATTTATCAGAAAGGTCGAAGCCTCGAGCGTGGATCTCCTCGCGGGTTTCCCTCCGATATTGACATTTGGCGAGTTCAGCAATCCAATATGCTCGAGTTCGAGCGGCCTCGGCTGCCTCTCTCACTTGGACTTAAGCGGCTTCAGCATCAGCCCGGTAGACGGCCACGATCGCCTTTGCCTCGACCTTTGCCTTTTCCGCTTCAGACTTGGCCTTTGCAAGTTCGGAAGCCAACTGGGCCTCGAATTCCTCTATTTGCTTCGTCTGAATCGAGCTTTTTTCCTTCATGCCTCTAAGCTGATTTTCGGCCGATGACACTTGGGATAAAGCAGTCTCTTTTTCTTCAGCGAAATGGTCCATACCTTCTTTCCACCCCAAGGCTCCACCTATATCATGTTGACCTCCTCATGGAGATACCCAATCATCTAGATCTTCTGCTGCAGCTGTGAGATCGAAATATTAGCCACCATTCCTGAAGCAAGCCCTGAGTTTTTAAAATTTTCATTATTTGCTCGGTCAGGTCGGTCTGATATTGGTAAGCCTTGTCCAACTCGGCTCGGAGGTCCTTGATCTCCTCTTATCTTTGCCCAAAAAGAAGTTTGAGGGCACTTCTCTCCTCTGTAAGCCTTAGAAGGTCGTCCTCATACCGACTCAGCTCAACTCGAGACCAAGAGAATGCTTCCCCATAAAGCGTTGAGGCCTATGCAGAAAGAAGAAAAAAAGTTAGAAAATAAAAATAAGCACAAGAGTAATACAAGCAAGGGGAGTTAAGGCTTACCCGATTCAGAGCTTGATGCACTTCGGTGAAAAGGCTCGATGCCTCACCCGAGTCCTTCATCGAGACCTCCAAGTCGCTCAGGCCGATAGTATCTTCGACCCCAATAAAATAATCATAGAAAGGATCTTCTCTTCCGTGGCATTCTTCGATGGAAAGGGACTTCAATGCCTGAGCCTCTCGAATCATCTCCTCAGAAAACGAGGGGAGCCTCCAATTTCTATTGCCCCAAGTGAATCACTTGGGGAATTCTCTCCATCTCGGGGGGCCTCGAGATCAACCCCTACAGTCGTACCCACCATTAGCTCATTATGGTGGGAGGTAACCTCGACCCTCGATGACTCGGGGACTTCGACCAATTCTCTTCCCTAGACTTCCTCATCACGAGATAGAATCTCTGCAGCCTTCACCGATTCAGTAGTCCTTGGGGCCTCGGTGCTCATTTTCACTCGGGCCACCAGCCTAGAGTCATCTTTTTCCTCCTCTTCGTCTTCATCCCTTAGACGACGAACCGAATCTTCGGTCAAGAGGATAATGTTCTTCTTCAGCTTATGAGCCACATTTTTCTTAGGCTCTGGATCCTCGGAGGTCGTGATCTGCTTCCTCTTTTTGTCCTTCACCAGTTTCGGTACCGGGATCGAAGTCTCCTCCTCCTCATCAGACAGGGGCCTCACAACAGCGTCTTTGCCAAGGCTTGTATGAAAAGAAAATAAGTAAGAGACGCTTTAACAAATCAATAAAGACGTGGAAAAGAGGCTTACAATGTGTTTTAGCCTGCAATTGGCCCTTTGATAAATCGCGCCATGAGCGCTTAGGATACGTAGAAGTCGAGGCCAGGTCTCGAATCCAGCCCTTGAGGTTAGGGATTGCACCGGGCATCCAAGCAACCTACATCACGAAAAGGGATATCGATGAGAAAGTAACGAAGGAACAAAACATTAAATATGAGCTAACAGTGGGATTGTACTTAAGCTTCATATTCCATTTCTCAGGAAATGGCATTTTTTCGGCCGTGATAAGGTCGCAAGTCTTCACTCGGATGAACCGACTCATCCAACCTCGGTCCTTATCCTCGTATATGCTCGAGAACAGTACTTTGGTAGCTCGGCGTTGGAGTTTTATTAAGAACAGTACTTTGGTAGCTCAAGAACAGTACTTTGCAGATGAAGAACTCAGAATATGCAAAGAAGAACTTAGAAGATTTGGAGATTGGAAAGTAAAAAATGGTGAAGAGAGGAGCTATTTATAGATGTAGCAATGATGGTCCAAAATGCCTTGGTAACTGAACCGACGGGACATCTATCACATACATCATGGTCGGGCTCGATGCAAATGTCAGAGTATATCTAGTCATATCGTTGGAAAATCATGTCGTTTCTCGCCACATCCTTCCCGAGAAACGAGGGGACTATCTGTATACGGTCAAAACCAGTTTCGACCTTTGTATGATTAGTCCAGATTGGAACATAATGGACCAAAAGTCATCGACAAAATATCGAGATAAGATCCGAAGCCAGGTTATCGAGCTCAAGATTAAAGGATCGATCAATACGGAGCTCAAAGTCAATATCGAGCTATGATATGAAGTAGTGTTGTCGAGCTCAAGAGCCAGAGATCGACCACTACTGAGCCTGAGTCAATACTAAGCCCGAGTCAATATCGAGATTCAATATCAAGCTCGAAATCTGGAGATCGACCAATACCAAGTCCGACCAAGATCGAGCTAAGAGACAAGAGCCGTTATAGCCGCACTAAGGGAGAGAATCTCAGCGGGAATTAAGCAAAAGCCAATTAACTAATCTATCATAGGATCCCCACTATGTATGTTTTATATCCAAAGTGGATTTTCTCCACTATAAGAAATATGGCTATCATTACTATAAAAGGATTCAACATGGAGGCATCTATACACTCTCATATCTGAAGGATTATTGATATTCACAGGAAAATACAGTAGAGATTATCCTTTTGTGGGCTTTGTACATTTACTTATCTTGCTTGTTTATAAATCATTCTCTACTCGATTTGGTTTGTATTTCATTCTTTTTACAGTCAATATTCGATATATTTCTACTTACTTTTTCGATTTGTGCCAAGTTATACCACGTATACTTAGAACTACGTATAAATTCAACTTTATCCATTTTTCGGGTAAACGATTTGGCGCCCACCGTGGGGCTAAGGATAATAGTGGTTATTTGATACGAATCTCTGTGAAACACACTATTTTACGCTTGCTCTTGGAAGTGTTTTTGATTTCAGGCCGGAAAAAAAATGAATTCTCAACTAATGGCCCTACCTATCAACAACGAAGCTAGCCTTCAAGATAAGAACAATAACTTGACGCCAGGGGATGAAAGGCCGCTCGTCGATGCCGTTGGAGCTCGGGTCGAAGTTCCAATTGACGTTAATTCACATGTGTCCATCGAGGCAAACCAACGTTCTGACCTTGAAAATAGCATTTATGGTGGAACTCGATCGGCAGCTCGAAATACCCAAAACGTTGAGGAAAACGAAATCAGCTTGCGTATGATTTTCGAAATATTGCAAGTTCAATAGGTAGCAATAGCTCGGTTGCAGAGCCAAACCCAGGCACCGAGCAGGCCGGATGCCCAGTCCATCCCGAGAAGTCACTATCACGCCCCAAACTCGGGGAGCGCAACCGGCGCTCAACCGAGTAAACCCGCCCGAGCAAGCCTGTTAGATTTCCTTCTACCCAACTCATCCATGAATAAAGAGGAGATGTACTCCATTAATCAAATACTGAAAAGATTTTATTAACAACTTCCTTTTTCATTCCCATTAGCGGCTTCATTCATAATTTTCAAAATATTACGAATTTATAGAATTAATGAAAAACATAATTTCCAAATACCAGCATTTCTAGTTCAATTCCCAACATCAATCACAACCCACAACCTGTGTACGAAGCCTCTTAGTATAATAGAAGAGTAGTATGGAAATGCCGACAACAAGGCCCCGACTATACCTCAAAACACAGTACATGAGAAACAAAAGATGCATGACCCTGAAATAAAGTGGGGCTCACCAAATCAGCTGAAAAGAGTGTACTGCTATCACTGATCAATGTCACCTACTGTAGAATCACCTACATCCATTAAAGATGCAGCGCCACCAGCAAAAGGGGCGTTAGTACTGTCGAATAGCACTAGTATGCATAGCTAAAAGTCCTCTTTCAAAATAGAATGCTCATATAAGAAAAGGCAACACATAGAAACAACAAGTCATAATCAATAATATCCAAATGTTCAGTTAAAACATAATACTTTTCAAAATATGAACTTCATATACAATTTTGGTTGGGAGATCATTAGCACCGATATTTTACCATCTGTGTTAGCACAGAGTCCAATCACGCCCGATCGGCTAGGCCATCTCCCCACGGACAATGTGGTTTGACATGTGATGCGAAAGAAAGTTGTTACCAAGAGTAGTACCACCATGTGCGCAACATGGAGTCCGATCTCCACCAGATCAGCTAGGCCGCCTTCCCACATATGCCGTGTGGGTTGACTTTTCCAATTCACAAAGGTTCCAGTTTCATCCCAATTAAGGGGAATAATATGAGAATTTCATCCCAAATAAGGGGAATAATCATAATCCACCCCTACACCGGCACATGTAGTTTCAGGTGTGGGCCTTATGACCCACCCTTCCTCGGTTTTGCTAATGATGCTCCCAAAATATTTTTTATTTGATTTGCACATAGAGGTATCATAAATACAATTGTACTCACTTCAACATTTTCACATTGTATAAATTCTCATTAGTATTTCCAGTTATTCACAACGACAATATTTTATTGGCTCATTTGACCATTCACAAGATTCTTTATTCCTGGCACTGTCACGACCCAAACCGATGGGCCGCGATGGGCATCCGGTACCTTACTCAACCGAGTACCAATGTAACGTATCTTTCTTATTACATCATCATATACACGTGACATACGGGCCTAATAGGCCAACATGATCATTTATAAACTCAAAACATAGGCCGACAAGGCCGTACAATTTTTCACGTACACGACATCTGTCTACAAGCCTCTAAGAATACATAATTTTCATAAAGGTCGGAACAGAGTCCCGCCATACCAAACAATACACATCTAAATCATACTAACCAAACAAGAAACTCTGAAACAAATGGAGCGCAACAACATCTTCCGCTGAGCTGATAGACTACTTGGAGGACTCTCGGCCTGTCTATCGGGACCTGCGGGCATGAAACGCAGCATCCCCGGGCAAAAGGGACGTCAGTACAAATAATGTACCTAGTATGTAAGGAATGAAAATTAATACATAATAGACATGAGAGAAACATGGAGTAAAAGACTCGACATGTACGTCTACATAGCTCTGTGAATCATTTTATTTTTTTATAATGTCATGCATATGCGTATAAATATCATACCATGCATAGGTATATGCGTTCATAACATCATCAAGCCTCTGAGGGCATCCCATCATGTCATTTCGGCCACTGTGGGCAAATCATCAACGTATACCAGCTGATCAGGTGGTGGTACATATAGAACGCCATAACCTTTTTCCATATTCCATATACATATATACGCGTATATAACGCCATCTAGTCATGGGTCAATGTATATGCATAAATGCATGAAATGCATAAGAAATACGTTAATAATATTTTCTTGGAATGTCATAAAAATAATATTCCTGTCGGATAAATTTTATCAAATACGTATTTTTCTGAGACCCATGAACAGAAGATATAATAATAATTCATATGGGGAATCAGAATATAGGCACCCCTAATATTTCTATGAATAGAGTCATTTATGAAAATTGTGCATTTGCTCGTTTCGTTTGTATCGTATTGATCATGCCAAAAAGAAAGAAGGGATATCCTTAACATACCTTAGTCTATTCTCTTGACAATTTCTCTAACACACGTTAATTACGACAAAATACGGAACAAGTCGTATGAAAAGCTTGAAGCAATCACGTTGCTTATGCAAAGAAAACTTGGCCGAAACCTTTCCTTAAAAACTTTTGCAACAACGCTGCTATTTGGAAATGGAATTAATGTTTCTAATATTTCTTGGATTAGAAAGTGATTTTGAATAGTAACGTTTCTATGCTTGGCTGAAACTTCTCTTAAGAAATAAGAAAATAACGTTTAAGCTTTGTTGGATTTCTTTCTTAAGAGATTGAAATGTTATCCTCCAAAAAGTGAATCAAACGAAATGAAATAACTCTTATATTTCCTTGATTTAAATACTGCCACCGTAACTATCTCTTATCCAAGACTCATTTTGGATTCATGCCACCTATTTAGTAAATGTAAGAGTCACAAGGTGTTGAAGGAAAAAGCTGCCACGTTAATCTTTATCCCAAAGATTTTAATTAATTAGTTAATTTTCCACCAAAAATTATTAATTACCCTAATTATCCACATAGTTTAGAATTATCTCAACTTACTTAAAATACTACTCACTTTTAATATACATTATATAACTTACTATCATGGTCATCGGGTACCTTGTATGGTACTAGTCCATAAATACCGAGTATTTTAGCTCGGGCCGTATTTTATCCCAAAATGTCAAACATCGACAAAATTCATTTTCTTCGACTTGCTTATCCTCTCAACTTCACGAATTTACTCATCACTTGTTTGAAATACGATAATGCTTATAATATCAAAATAATCCGATTCCCGAATTTACGTCGATTAACTTACAACGAAACTTTAACGTACGAAAATGCGGGATGTAATATCTCATTTTCGAGCTTTCAACAATTTATTTATGGTGTACTTTTACATACGAAAATATGGGGTGTAACATCATTCCCCCCTTTGGAACATTCGTCCTCGAATGTTGACTGATGCACTTATCATTCTCATAACTCATAGCTCTTGCGAGTACTTTAGTACTCCTCTTGCCATCTAGGCAACTGTCCTGTGAATGAATCCCAAACGCCAGGGAATTCCCCCCTTTAGGCCTCATTCTCATACCACGACTTATGGTCGGAATCCTTCCAATCTCCTAACTATTGCTACCTTCTATCATGCAGCTTGTACGACTCTGACCTTGTAAGTGCGCCTATGCGACTCTTCTCTCCTCTTTCCTCCAGCTTTTAGACAATCTCTAGGTTGCACTTTGTAAACATACACAGGGCTTGATAAAATGTCCCTCTGGGAATCTGTAGGAATACTGAAGTTCTTCGCTCGATACTTTATTGAATTTACGAATATTGTTATACCTTATTTCATAGATCCTCTTATCCATTCGTATAACTTTACTGCATCTAAGTAGGTCATACTATACCATAACTCTTACTTCGATTTATCGTTATTGAGGTCTGCTACCAACTCCAGGTTACTCTCATTGCTTATCCTTAAGACTGATGGCCTAATTTTATCTCATACTTTGTAACTTTTATCCATCCCTTGTTGATTCACCTCAATATTGATCTATGATCTACCACTAATAACTTGAGCTCTTATGTAACACAACCGCTAGGGCTCACGTCTTATCGGGGAACATCTGAAATGATTAGACTGATCCACCTGGGGGCGATACCATGCTTCCATAACCGTATTTTATAGTATCCTAATGTGATTCACCTTACGTGGGTATTTTAATCCCGTACAATTCGTGAAATCCTATTCAAGTCATTACTCAATCGAAGGCCCAAACATCATCCTTTATCCATCATAATTACACCCTCATTCTATTACCAGGGCAGCATTCCATCTCGTCTAAATGCTATTAGTCTTAGACTCCTTTGAGTTCATTCGGGCTATATTAAGCTTTCAATAACTTAGAGAAACCATCAACTTTCTTATTTTCATGAGCTTAATCCTGAGGACTTATCCATTCTTATCACCTTCTCACTCGCCCTTTCTTATCCTTACTCATGTCTTCCTAAAGCCTTGTCGCTTTACCATTCTGTATCTTGTGACCTACACATATTTATTTATACTACTCGCAACCTTCCTTCGGCTTGCTTGAATCATAGATTTCTTTGTGTTATTTTGGAACATCAAGCGAGACATCGCATCGTCTCTAACTCTTCTTTACTCTCTTGGCTAGATCTCTCGGTACCTAGAAATCATAGGCTAGAAGATATGCCACTGACGATGCCGCTATCATTCCTGGATACTGAATCCCCGCACTTCTAGCCTTTTATCCAAGTATGGACTATTCACAACCTTCTGCATTTGAGTATTTCGTATGTTGTTCACCTTTACCTTACTACCTTAAAATCTTGCATTTTACCTTACTACCTTAAAATCTTGCATCGTATCTTCCATCTCTTTCATGACCTTCCTTTCACATAGGTGTAATTTATATCCACAACTTGAAACTTTATTATAATACTTGCACCTCTGGTATATACACAATCCAGTGGAAGCTTCGTACTGACTTTTTATGAGGCTGGTACTTTTCCAACTCGCTTTATAGTAGGGCCGTTATAGAACATGGTTGTTGTACTTTTGCTCTTGTACCTATGATATTAAGAGTGATCCTGCAATGTTCTCAATCACGATTTCTATAATTTTCTGGGTCCAATAATCAGATTCCTGATTTACTTGGTTATGTAACTCTTTGGTTTCCTCTTCTTTCTGATCAGCCTTTATGTAGGCTTAAGCTATCTTTCGATATGTGGGTCCTGGTATTAGTTATTACTTTAGCCTTTCATGGGCGTTATGGAATATCCATGATACAATCTCCTAACAACTCAATCCTTCGTCTATGCCCTGGGCTCAATTCCTTCCTTTAACTTATACCAGAGTCGTCTATGTCTGTATGATTGTCAGCATACATGCTGCATGTATAAAAACTCTGAACTCGTGCGTTCATAACATAACTAACTCTGGATCATTGATCGAATAATTTCTTTCATTCCTTCTCAGCTTTCTTTAAATGTAAGCAATTACTTTTTCTGGTCGTTCTGCCACTTGTTGCATGAATACTTGGCTTATCTTAGTGCCCACACATATTGGAATTCCATACAACCCATATGATCTTGAATATCACCTTTTGATCGATTTTTTTTTCTTCTTCCTATTCATTAGCCACGATAGGTGCTACTTTCTTATGGAGTGCAAATAGCGTTGTTATGAAACTGTTGTTATAAGATCACTTTCTCTTTAGGTCACTGAGCTTAGGTCGAAGCCTTCTTCCTTACTTCCTCAGCTAGTCTTTCATTATATTACTTAGGGAGGACCCTCTGACTCTTGTAAAGCTGCGAGCTTATTACATCGTACACTCGACAGACCTTTTGACGTCCTTCCTTGCCTATAATTATCCGAAGTTATTTACCTCCACGCCCTTATGCTTGTAGGACTGCTTCTGAACTGATGTTTTGAAAGTCTTCCCGGTGGAATTCTCTTTTATTTCCGTAATACCATACGTTACCTTTAACTACCCCAACTCATATCTGAATATATGTCAAGTATTACAATGTCATATTTGCGAGACTGAATCCCCCATGTTGGGGTTTACTATGTTCGCCTTGCACAATCTGTTGATTGTCTGTGTTCCTCTTGTTTAGCCATAACTAGGCTCTTCCTGAATCAACTACTAACTACTTGTTGGCCCATTCTCATATCAATATTCCGCGTAATATTTCTTGGTTTATTTCCTTTGTCTTAACTTACGTCTCGCACTGGTTCCTTATCTATCAATAACATCTCGGGTAGGAACCCTTACTTCCTCTCCTTGGCGTCGTGCTTGCATAATGTTATGGAATCATAGCATATATGTAGGATTTTAATGAGTGCAATCTCATCCCTTTCGCATTCTTATCGCATTCTTCTTTTACCATTCCATAGTTACTAGAACCACTTAATTTTGACTTAAATCCACATCACTCCATATTTTCCCCTTTAGGGGAGCACTAAAATTTAGTGCTACGATGATCTATATAGAGATGTTTTACCTTCTCATCTTTGGCATCTTTGGTATCTTTTCACATCATCTATGATCCTTACTCGCCTCGCGGTAATCCTTTTATACTAAGGATAACGAAATTCCTCGCCGCGAGGGTGACACTTAGTGTAACTGGCACATACAGTCCCTTAAGCTTAAATTTGCTCACATTGCTTGTTTTAGGGAAGCGTCTTCTTGAATGACCTTTCTCTGAATATCTTATGAATCTTCTTCTGTTGTCCTTTGTATTATCGCTGGAACGCAATCTGAAATTCTCATGATGCCGACCATTATCATATCACTCAATCCTGAATTCATGTTTAGTTCACCAGTCCATATTGATTTCTATTACTTAGAGGTCTAATTCTTTTTTCTTCTGGTAATCACATTAGCATCACGAACGTATTTTTCGAAATGAGGATATGACTTTATGGCCTATACTCTTTTGTCGTCTCTAGGCCTGTCATCTCTCGTCATTTCCTTCACTTGACTATAGACTCTGTAATACTGTCATCTTTTTGATCTACCGTTGTCATCCATGTATCACAGCTTACTCATAGTGCTTCATTAACTCTCTTCTTATTTCCCCCTTATATTTATGTCTACCACTTTATTCCAAAAACTTTAACAAGATATTCTTTTGCTTTTAGCTCCCCTTGCTCCATCTACTGGCTCTTTGGGTTGCCTAATATTCTTTCTTTACTAGGGACGGAAGTCACACTAAGATAATATTTATCCCTTCCAGGCTTCCAGTGCCTATCTTAGTAGTACTCATATCTAGTTGTACTATTTTAGAGTGCACCATCTGGGCGTCTCACAAGGAGATCTATTAGCACATTTGTAATATCCTTTGAAAATGTCAACTAACACAAACAATCCATTCACCATTTTTGGGTTACCCTAACCCCAGTTAGATCCTGATATCATGTCTTCTCTTATACTACTTCTGTTAGCCCCCATATGGCATAAATGAGATGGGTGTGGCCAATTGTACATACCTCTGTTATTGTTGAAGGTAACTCAAAAGGCTTATATTATTCTGCCTTAATTGTAAATACAGATAATTTTCATTAACTGGGTGCCTCGTACCCTTTTTCATCTTTCTTCTTTTACTTGTTGAAACTTGTGTCTATCTTTTGAATCTCTCATTGCCTTTCACCATAGGGGTGGATAGATATTCCTGCCTTAAGGCTCCTTATTAAAAAGGCTTACACGTCTTAGTACACACAAGATCTGCTGAAGACTTTTCATTTATCCATCATAAGCATTATGCAAAATCGAGTTCCTCTGACTCAACTCTTTTACAGCCACACGCAATCTCTTACCAATCGTCTTTCTAGATGTACGCATCGTCATATTAGGAATAAGATAGAGTTTAGGAAATTGAGTTCCTACAACTGAGCTCTACCACACGATCTAGAGCAAGAAGAAAGAGTGACAGTCCTAAATGCCCTGTAGACTCCTGCTTATAAGTGTGGTGTACAACACACCCATAAACAAGACTCTACTAGACACGGCTTGTTCTAGGACAGAACTGCTCTGATACCACTTTTGTCACGACCCAAACCGACGGGCACCCGATACCTTACTCAACCGAGTACCAATGTAACGTATCTTTCTTATTACATCATCATATACACGTGACATATGGGCCTAATAGGTCAACATGATCATTTATAAACTCAAAACATAGGCCGACAAGGCCGTATAATCTTTCACATACACGATATCTGTCTATAAGCCTCTAAGAATACATAATTTTTATAAAGGTCGAGACAGAGTCCCGCCATACCACACAATACACGTCTAAATCATACTAACCAAACAAGTAACTCCGAAGCAAATGGAGCGCACCAACATCTTCCACTGAGCTGATAGCCTACTTGGAGGGCTCTCGACTTGTCTATCGAGACCTGCGGGCATGAAACGCAGCGTCCCGAGGCAAAGGAACGTCAGTACAAATAATGTACCGAGTATGTAAGGAATAAAAATCAGTACATAATAGACATGAGAGAAACATGGAGTAAAAGACTCGACATGTACGTCTACATAGCTCTGTGAATCATTTCATTTTTTTATAATGCCATGCATATGAGTATAATTATCATACCATGCATAGGTATATGCGTTCATAACATCATCAAGCCTCTGAGGGCATCCCATCATATCATTTCGGCCACTATGGGCAAATCATCAACGTATACCAGCTGATCAGATGGTGGTGCGTATATAACGCCATAACCATTTCCCATATTCCATATACATATAATATACATATATACACGTATGTAACGCCATCTGGTCATGGGTCAATGTATATGTATAAATGTATGAAATGCATAAGAAATACGTTAATAATATTTTCTCGGAATGTCATAAAACTAATATGTCTTAAGAAATACGTTAATAAGATTTTCTCGGAATGTCATAAAAATAATATGCATGTCGGATAAATTTTATCAAATACGTATTTTCTATGAACAGAAGATATAATAATAATTCACATGGGGAATCAAGAATATATACACCCCTAATATTTCTATGAATAGAGTCATTTATGAAAATTATGCATTTGCTCGTTTTGTTTGTATCGTATTGATCATGCCAAAAAGAAAGAAGGGATATCCTTAACATACCTGAGCCGATTCTCTTGACAATTTCTCTAACACACGTTAATTGCGACAAAATACGAAACAAGTCGTATGAAAAGCTTGAAACAATCACGTTGCTTGTGCAAAGAAAACTTGGTCGAAACCTTTCCTTAAAAGATTTTGCAACAACATTGCTATTTGGAAATGGAATTAACGTTGCTAATGTTTCTTGGACTAGAAAGTGATTTTGAATAGTAACGTTTCTATGCTTGGCTGAAACTTCTCTTAAGAAATAAGAAAATAACGTTTAAGCTTTGTTGGATTTTTTTCTTAAGAGATTGAAATGTTATCCTCCAAAAAGTGAATCAAACGAAATGAAATAACTCTTATATTTCCTTGATTTAAATACTGCCACCGTAACTATCTCTTATCCAAGACTCATTTTGGATTCATGCCACCTATTTAGTAAATGTAAAAGTCACAAGGTGTTTAAGGAAAAAGCTGCCATGTTAATCTTTATCCCAATGATTTTAATTAATTAGCTAATTTTCCACCAAAAATTTATTAATTACCCCAATTATCTACATAGTTAAGAATTGCCTCAACTTACTTAAAATATTACTCACTTTTAATACACATTATATAACTTACTATCATGGTCATGGGGTACCTTATATGGTACTAGTCCATAAATACCGGGTATTTTAGCTCGGGCCGTATTTTATCCAAAAATGTCAAACCTCGACGAAATTTATTTTCTTCGACTTGCTTATCCTCTCAACTTCACGAATTTACTCATCACTTGTTTGAAATAGCATAATTCTTATAATCTCAAAATAATCTCATTCCCGAATTTACGTCGATTAACTTACGACGAAACTTTAACGTACGAAAATGCGGGATGCAATATCTCATTTCCGAGCTTTTATCAATTTATTTTATGGCGTAATTTTACGTACGAAAATATGGGGTGTAACAGGCACGATGGTCGTATTTCATATTCCACACTTTTACCTCTTTCAATTTCAAAGATCACCATCAAATATCAACATATAGGATATTTCAGAAATCATATACTTCAAATCCATTTGAAATGGAAACTTCAAACACAAATGGTTTCTTCCCAAAGAATGAGGCATACCAACCAGCAATTGAAACACACATCAAAATCATAAACAATCGATACACCATTTATTCTTGTAATATTCTTCCCCAAAAATGACAATGTACAGTTTCAATACATGAGTATATAGAACTCGAATCACACTGGATATATTTATAAAGCAAAGCATTAGTTAAAGCAACCACTTATGGGCATGAATTGAGTACAAAAGCTCTTAGGCAAATTCTATTTTCCAAATCACTTTTAACATAGTTGAGTCGAGACTCATTTCATATTCTTTATCACACTCTCAAATTATTTGTACTACTAGCCACAGTCATAACTTAAATTATTGGCACGATGGCCACACTCTATATCCCCAATTCAATTATTTCATTTCCAACCACCTTTATAGGTTATCAACAATAAGACATTTCCAATCAAGACTTTAGGTATACATATGAGCAATTAAGAGTCTTGAGAATATTGAGATTTTCTCACACAATTTGGCATACTAGCTTTTATTTGAAATATGATTCAAAGCCACAACATTTTAATACGCAACTCATACTTTAAAACTTACGGGAATATTATGAAATTCAATTCCAAGAGAGAAAGTTTAGCCAACATACCTTGCTTTGAGCTTTCCTTAAATTACTACAACGTTTCGAAAATTCTAGCAATCTCAATCTATTTTGAGATATAACAAAATTGAACCATTAGTAGGATGATATTCATGGTCTCAGCTCATTTGAGTATTTTATCACACACTAGGTGTGCAAATTTAACTACAAGGTTCTTCTACAAGATTTCTTTCACTCCACAACCCAATCTTTACCTATTTGAGCTCAACAAACTTCCCACAAACCTTATTGGTACATTCATGTATAAATAATACTCTTACATCCAAGAATCATACCCTTAATCAACCATTTTCTACCCAAATTCGAAATTAAAAACTAGGGTATGGAACCTTACCTCTTAGATGAAGAACTTGAGGGATTTCTTGTTGGATTTTAAGGTTTGGATAAGATCTTGATGAACAAAGCACTTGAGCTTCTTCCTCTCTCTAAAACACTCTCACTTCTCTCTAAAAATATCATATTTTTGCTCCAAAATGAGCTTCAAGGGTTATTTATCGGAGTTGTGTCAGGTTATAAAGATAAAAGAATGGATACTCGGGAATTTTGGACCGAGCTACAAACCTGGCCTCGCGAGGGATATAGCCTGGTCTAGCGTGCTACAGACCTGGCCTCGCGAGCTCTGTAGTGAGCTACAGGACAGCCTTTGGGTATTTGATCATAACTTCTTGTATAAATGTCCAAATGACGAACAGTTTGAAGTGTTAGAAACTAGACTCAAAGAGCTTTAATTTGATAGGTAGATCACCTCACAAATCATTATAGTTTGATAGAAGCATGCATTTGAAATAGGATCTTATGCGAATTGAGACATCCTTTCCACTTAATGTATCCTACTTGTTCCACACGAATTCTTTTCATTCACAAAACTCCTTAGTATGTTTCAACACACCTTAAACATATACTTTTCATTTCAAAAAAATGTGGTTCTATCCCATGGGTCTCCTTTAATACTCTAACATATTATTCCCAAACACCATTGGCGTACTTTAAAATATTAAATTATTAGAAAACTTTTAACGGGGCCTTACAGTCGCCCACATAATGGGGCCAACTGTAGTAAGATCAAATGAGCAAGAATCGGGGACTGATCCTGAAATTGCTAAGATACTCGAGGAACTGACAAAATGATTAGAGTCAGAAGAAAGGAGGATCGAAGCAAACGATGAAAAAGTGGAAACGTATAACTCCAGGGTTGATCAGATCCTGGGGGCACCACCAGTATTAAAAGGCTTGGATTCCAAAAAGTTCATACAAAAGCCCTTCCCCCCGAGTGGAACTCCGAAACCAATCTCCAAGAAGTTTCGCATGCCCGAAATTCCTAAATATAATAGAGCGACTGACCTCAATGAACACGTCACCTCTTACACATGTGCCATCAAAGGGAACGATCTAGAAGATGACGCGATCGAATCTGTATTATTGAAAAAATTCGGTGAGTGATATGGTATCATAATTTACTGCCTAACTCTATCGATTCTTTTGCTATGCTTGCAGATTCTTTCGTAAAAGCACATGTTAGAGCCATAAAGGTCGAGACCAGGAAGTCAGACCTTTTTCAGGTAAGACAAAAAGATAACGAGATGCTAAGAGAATTCGTATCTAGTTTCCAAATGGAACGAATGGATCTACTACCAGTCACAGACGATTGGGTTGTTCAATCTTTCACCCAAGGACTGAACGAACAAAGTTCGATGGCTTCACGACAGTTGAGGCAGAACTTGATCGAGTACCCTACCACTACATGGGCCGATGTGCACAATCAGTATTAATCTAAAATCAGAGTCGAAGATGATCAGTTTGAAGTCCCTTCAAAGTCTATTTATCCGGCCAGGAACATCGAAAGAACCAAGAGAGGCACCAATCGCGTGCCAGGGTCAAGCAGGGATCGATATCGGCCATATAATAAAGATCGGAGGAGCAGCGAACCAGATCGGAACCATGTGGTAAATGAGAGAAGAAATGATCATCTAATAGAAAGAATAGGAGAGGTTTTATGCTAAAAAGGCGTGTTGTAGTGATATATTCCTCTTCACGCCCAATTATGTTGCGTTCAAGTCCCATGACCTCCTCCCTCCCAACTGTTGCACAAAATATTATTAACTCTCAATAAACCTTTTCTCCACTGCTTATGGGAGCTACCTTCAATTCCTTTGAGTCTCGTTCTTGCGAGCGTACTTCCTAGATCGATATGCACAACGCCTAGTATTTATCATTTACGGCTAGGATTACTGGGGTATCTAATCCCATTCGCTCCCCTAGCTTTTGTCTCTCAGTGTCAGTATCGGCCCAGCAGAGTGCTTTCGCCATTGGTGTTCTTCCCGGTCTATGCATTTCAGTGCTCTCCCGAAAATTTCCTTTAGCTCTATCATATTCCAGCTTGGTAGTATTCAACTCATGTCCAGGGTTGAGCCCTGAGATTTAATAGCGGACTTAAAAAGCCACCTAGAGAAAGAAGAAAAACTTAAACCATATTTAGTTCAAACAGATAGAAGAAAACTCATAACCTTGAATTAAAAAAAATACTATCAAATACACGTCGGGTTAAACTTGCTGCCTCATTTTCTAACTTGGAAACCTTCTCAATTACAGTGTGCTTCCAAATTTATTTAGAACCTGGCCATTACACCTCACAATGGAATAAAAATAGGCACCAGAAAGAGTAACACAATGGTATTAATTTAAACAATTCATAAATTTAATTTGGAATATAAAATGGCCCAGAAGTTCCAAAGATTGAGTTTTAGGCTTCTTAAAATAAGTAAGGTAATAAAAAAAATGTGAACAAATATACAAAGAGATATCTTATCTAGTTTGCTTGCATTGCAAAGTTTGTTTTACAATTGGTTGTGTTATCTTCGTCCATATTCTCTTTGCGTTCTAAATGCAAGAGCAAAACGAAATGTTTGAATTTAAGAAACGCAAAAGAAATGGAAAGATAGGAGGGTGGATTAACGGCTTTTTGCAAACTGAGGGGCCCGTCTTTTCATATGTAGCACATGAATGGAGGGAAAATAGGAGAAATGTCAAAAATTTGAGAAATAAAATAAATATGATTCATGGATACAGATACATCACTCTTTCTTTTCCCTACTTTATATAAATATTAGAGAACTTGTCCGTTCGCGCGGTTGCAATAAGCGTCATTGAACACAATAATTATTATAAATTCAATCCAGATATAAGAGATAACTGTTTTTTATTTAAATGCATATAAGAAATTATTCTATATTTTGATTAAGTTACAAAAAATAATATTCTTATTAGAAGTTGAGCTTAATGAATCTATCTTCTTATCAGAGTTTTTAATAAGAATTTTAAGGAGACTTGTAGTTTGTATGGGGCAGAGTTGTGCGCGTATCGTTTTAATACTTGATTTTTAATATACATGAATGTGTACTTAGATATGCATTTGATTTTTTTTCTTTTCACTAAATAGTAAAACTTTTAATAAACATGAAATGAAAAATAAAGAAACTAAAAATAAAAAAGAAAATCCATTGGTTAAACTCAAGTCATTTACACGTTTTCCTAATTGTTTTTCCTTTTATCGGTCTTATTTTTCTTTCCTTCCCGATTTCCTAAACACTCTACTATTTTTTCCCTACCTTATACTTGCTCTACAATGTTTTGTTCTTTCTTTCCTTTTTTCTTTCTCTTTCCTATTTCAATTCGCCTTATTAAATTTATTCTCTTGGCAATTGTTACTCTGCACAAACCGGAAAGAGGGGAACTTTTTTTAAATCTCTTACTGCAGTCAATTAATTTTTGGAGTTACTATATTGTACACCTTAAATAAAGGGAGAAAAAGAATTAAAATTGTCATATACTTGTAATTGCACAGATACCAAAAACTGATAAAAATAATTGGTCATTTTAGTTCTAGAAAAGTGCTACGTTATATCTCCATAAATCAAATAATTGGACAGAATAAGAGAAAAATGCCAAAAAGTGATAAAACTAATTGGTCATTAGTCTTGGAGAAGTGCCACATTATATTTCTGTAAATTAGATACAAATTATTCTTCACACAATGGCCAGTAATCTCCTAGTAAAACCCAATAAAGTATAAGAACTTTTAGAATATATTTTCTACTCTATAAAAATGCAAAATATCACTAAAATAATATTTGTGACAACACGGTCACCATTACAACCCCCATGATGATCTACATATAATAGACACAAACAAAACAATAATAACACTTGGAAGTGAATACGAACTATAAAGTAATATTGAATCAACTTCATATAAAAGCTTGCTAAACTTCTTCACCAGCTCGTGAAATTTGATAGAAAGATATTTCTAATATTATCATCACTATCATTGACTTAGTCTCCTCCATATCTATATACATAAATATAGTAAGACATGTATAATGTGGATATATATACATGAATAATTGGTGAAATATTTGATTTTTACTCTAATTTCAACATGTAATACAGAATACTATTAAGATGAAAAGGGAATTGAAAACTCACCACAATGTATTTGGTATGTAACCAGAGACCATTATATATAGTTGGATTAGAAATTGGATGGTCAAGTAGAGAATTGGAAGAACAACAAATAAATATCAAATTAGGTACTATTTACTACTCATAATTGTATCATTAATTCTAATAACGGTTGGAAAAATAATACAAAAAGCTTTCATTGGGATGAAGAAAAATAAGAGGAGTGAGGATTCACCGGAGAGGCCGTTTCTGATTTAGAATACTATACTTCCTTACCAGCTTTATTTTATGCATTTTCTTCTTTAAGTCATTAAAGCTGTTTATTTTGCCCAATTAAATTAATCTCTTCCTCTCCCTTGTTTAAGACTAATAATTAACGTGGGAAGATGTAATTCAATTCCAAAATTTCCTCCTCTTCCCTGGTTTAAGATTCATGGTAATTATGTATAGGGAAAGCATTTTAGTAATTGAGATTGTATTGAAATAAGGATGAAAATTCAAAAAATCAGGAAAAAAGACAAATATAGATGCTGGGTTTTAGAGGTGCCACATCACTATTTCAATTCCCAACTTTATATTTATATATAGATATAGATATATAGATAGCACATTGAACATCAGCTTGAGTATACCTTTAATTTTAGTCATATTTAATATCAGCTTGAATATACCTTTAATTTTAGTCTATTAAGGCAATGTGACATATCATCTTTCTTAGACCAGCAATGTCCTTTTCTTTTTCTTTTTCTTTTTCTCAGCTTTTTCACCTTAATTTCTTCATTAATTTTATAACTTTCAATTATTATCCTTGTCATTTATGCTTTTGAATTTGTCAAATTGTGACATTTATTTCACATTTAATTACTACCACAAAAATTCTCCTTCAAACTGTTAACTTAGGTAGAAGTATTTTATTCATAAAAAAATATCATGCTTTTGAATTAGTTTGACACAGTTGACTCCAGCTGATATGAACCGAATGGGGAGGAATGGCTAAATCTTGATTTCTGCTCTATTTATACCCCTTGATGTCAGGTGTTCATCGCGTTCGAGACACACCTATCGCATTCACGAAGGCCAGTGTCCGGAAGCATTACGTTTGCGACACTGCATTCGCGTTCATGAAAGTCAATTCCCCTAACGCTTCGCATTCATGAAGGGTAAAATTTCCACTGCCCAAGGTACTCTATCCGAACGTGAGAGATAGCTTTGCGTTCGTGAAGCACTAAAATCACACCAGAAACCAGCAACAGAAAACGTGAATAAAATGGTCTGAAACTACCCAAAAACTCATCCGAGGTCCTCGAGACCCTATCCAATCATCACAACAAGTCTATATAGTCTATACGAACTTGCTCGAAGTCTCAAAACATAAAAAAATAACTTAATATTCAAACAATTTAATTTTGAATCGCTTGGCTGGGGAGCTAAGAAGAAAAAAGGGTGAGAGCTTTGGGAGCTTTTGTAAATAAAGTTTTTTTGGGGTTCATTTTAATAGTTTATTATATAATCTATTACTACAAATTATATTTATCCTTCCAAAAGATCGTGAACATATAGTTCACTTTAATCCTAAAAGATAGTTATTTCGTTATGAAACAAATTGTGGGTCATGTTTTTTCTAATAAAAAAGGTTCAGCCCTTTTAATCAAAGCATGATGTTTTATACTTCAATACTACACAAGAGGGGGTGATTTATGTGGTGTTTAATGTTTTGCGTGCACAGATTATAGAAGGACTTGGTTCTTCTATGTGTTCCTTATACTACTGTTGCGGAATAATAAATACGGAAAGTAAAGAACACGAGTATTTTTACGTGTAAAATACCTGGCTCAAAAGGTGAAAAAACCAAGACCTACTACATAGTAGGATATTTCCCAACACTTTACTAAATCACTGAGCCAAAAATAACATTTACAAAATTCTTTGTAAACCTAAAGATTACATCTAACCCTTTGTGGCAACCAACCTCTAGTTGTTGCGACAACTTTAAGTTAACTCTAACTTGAATACTACACTCAAAGTACCTAGTACAGTTGCTTCTAGATAAAGTTGAAAGATACAACTCAAATGCCTTACTACAATAAAACTAGAATAAAAGACAGACACTTGGAACTGATTCTTCTATCTGGTTCATGTAGCTTCAAGTTCACACACTTGAATTACACAGGAATTGCTTGCAAAATGCCTTGCTATTATGCTCTCAACTCTCATTTAACTTCAGCGTTTGTGCGTACCTATAAAATGAGAACATCCTGAAATATAGAGATTTAGTAGGATAGGAAATAACTAGAAGTCTAATGCTTTACTCTTCTTTGGTGGAAGAGTTCTAGTAATCTTCAACTTCTAGCTCCTCCCTTATCTAGGATAGAGTTCTCTTCTAGTAAGGAGTCCTTTTCGTTATCACTTATATGCAATCTTTTCGTTCAAGAAATATCTGATATAACCACTTAAGCTTATTTTCTTCACGTGCATACCTTGTGCTTGAATTTGCTCGTGTATGTGTACATTGTATATGGACCCGGTTCATGCTTGAGTTCATTTGTCAATCATCAAAACAAACTTCACATAGGCCAACAAAGCATCCAAGTGGGACATGAAAAAAGTCACATGTAAAAGCGCGAAAACTCTGGTCTCCAACATTAAATATTAATCGATAGGTTTATTCTTTAAAAATATATTTTTTATTTGAATATATTGTCATTTAATTATGATTTTAATATTTAGAAGTTAGAAATAAAATAAAATCTTAGCATATTAACTTTTTACTTATTTTATTATGTATGAAGTGCAAATTGTTTGCTTATTTAGAACTAGAAATGATTAAGATTCTTGTAAAACCGCATAAATTTTGATATTTAATTTGGGCTAATTACAAGCTCAAAGATATGCTATTATTTCATCCGCTTGAGTTGTAGATCGAAATTAGAATCACTACACTGTGACTTCAATATTGATAAAATTAGTTAATGATGCAAATTCATGCTCACAATTTATTCAAGATAACAATATGAAAGATTTGCGATGACTTAATATATATTAACTAATATAAAGAGTAATTAATTCTGGAAAATACTGAAATTCTCATTCATGTGATGCTGAGAGCTTCTTGAATCTCACAAGGGAATTTTCAGGAGGATAAGTTCTTTTCTCTGGATTAACCTTCTCAAGCCTGCAATATGATACCGATTAAATTAACATATGATTTAATCAGTAAAAAATATTTTCTATTTATTTCATATAATAATTAGTGAAAATCTCAGATGATTAGTAAAGATCTATTACCTGTAGTTAAGAAGAAAGTAATGAAGAATTACTGAAATCTCAAGTTTGGCCAAATTGGATCCTGGACACATTCTGGGACCTATTCCAAAAGGAAGAAAAGAAGCTGGCTTGACTTCGAGATACCGTGAATAAAATTTATAGCCACACAAATATTATAGTATGTTAGGACCGTAAGTTTCCAAAAATCTTATAGTCTCGTATATGTTATGGAATGTTTCACTTCACAGGTTTCAAAAGTTATTTTTTCTTTGTTAAACTCTGTGTCTAGTTATCAACAAGGGTTGTGGTGGAGTTGTAAGTATTCATTCATCCTTAACCAGAGGTCTCGAGTTTGAGCCCCGGGTATGGAGTCGCGTTTATTAGGGAGAGCTTTATCCCCCAATAAGGAACTTCCCGGCACGAATCCAGATTTAATCGGACCTTAATGCGGATACCGAACAGCGAATGAAAACCAAAAAAAACTTCATATCTAGTTAAAATATGTCATTTAAATTCCTTAGGTTTCTAATAATTAAATAGAACAAGTCAAAGGTTGAGTACCAACCATTTATGTTAACAGTATTTTTTGTGTCTCTAAGGAAAAATGTTTCCCTGCTAGCAGCAATACGTAGTGTTTCATTAATTACCTTTCAACAAAATAAGAATGCATGTTAGTCCAAAAAGAGGTTGATCTTGAACTTGAAAAAAAAGTTTAACACTCTCTATGTTTTCAATTTACGCGGCAACACTTTCTTTTAGTCCGTTTCAAAATGAACTACTTTCTAAATTTCGAAACCAATTAATTTAAATTTTCTATTTTACCTTTAGTGATATTTTTTTATACCAAACAAATATTTTTACGGATCCAAAATTTAAATTATATGGGTTCAACCTTTAAGGTTCTTAGTATTGAACCCATTATATCCTAAATTTGTGGGTTCATATCTATAATTTATTGCAATTTTAATGATTTTTTGTACATAAATATGTGCTCCGCATCAAAAGTTATGGGTTCAATTGAACCCGGTGTTATAGAGCTATATCTGCCCCTGTGTCATGACCCGAAATTCCCATCTTCGGACCGTGATGGCGCCTAACATTTCACTTGCTAGGCAAGCCAACGTTAGAATAATATTAGCCATTTTAAAATAATTTTTAAATGTATTAATAACAAGGAAACAAATGCGGAAGCAAAGTTTAAAATATAGTGAAATAATCCATCAAACAACGGTGTCTAATTACCATCCCAGAATTGGTGTCACAAGTGCACGAGCTTCTAGAATAAATACAAATAAAGGTCTGAATAAAATAAAGTTGTCTGAAAATAAACACATAGCTAAAGTAAAATAGACGGGGACTTCAGAACTGCGGACGCCATGCAGTTATACCTCAAGTCTCCTCTGGTAACTGAAATCCGAGCAAGTCTACGGTACGCTGTTGGGACCAATTCCAAATCTGCACAAGAAGTGCAGAGTGTAGTATCAGTACAACCAACCCCATGTACTAGTAAGTGCTAAGCCTAACATCGACGAAGTAGTGACGAGGCTAAGGCGGGTTACTTACATTAACCTGTGCGCAATATTAGTAACAACAACAATAATAGAAATAATTCAAGTAACTCATTTATAATAATTGAAGCCAACTCATCAGTCATAACCAATTATCATTTCCATCAATTCTGTTGCAGTATGCAACCCGCTCTTACCATATATTCACACTCAATTCTGTTGCAGCGTGCAACCTGCTCTCACAATATATTCACATTAATCAAATCTGTTGCGGCGTGCAACCCGATCCTCCAATATTGACTTTTAATAAGTCTGTTGCGGCGTGCAACCCGATCCTCCAATATTGACTTTTAATAAGTCTGTTGCGGCGTGCAACCCGATCCTCCAATATATTCATTATAATCAATCCTGTTGCGGCGTGCAACTCGCTCCTCCAACATTTTCATTTACCAATTCTTATAGAAGAAATTTTCCCAATAAATGTAATAATTAATATAGAATTTCAAGACAACAAGCATACAATAATTATGGTTTAATTATGAAGCAAACAATGACAAATAGCAAATTATTATGGAAATCAGGGAGCAAATAGGCAGTTTAATATTTAGTATGCTAAATGTCAAATAACAATTAAGGCACATAATTAAAATAGCATGTAACAATTAATGCAGGAATTCAAGAATTTATATTTGCAAAGAATGAGAGAGAAATAATTATTATAATAATTAATTTATGAGTAAAAATAATTTATGATTTTTCAAGTAAGTAGGCAAACAATTAATTTGACGACGTCTAGACACTCGTCACCTCACCTATACGTCGTTTACATGCAATTCATATAACAAACAATTTAAGGGTTCTATTCCCTCAAGTCAAGGTTAACCCCGACACTTACCTCGCTTTGCAATTTATAATCAATTATTCGACCACAACTTTTCCTTTTAAATTTGCCTCCGAAAGCTTCAAATCTATTCACAAACAATTCAATATATTCAATACTAATCATAGGAATTTATTCCATATGAATTTATAAATTTTCCGCATAAAAATCCGAAATTCATTAAAATATTTGGCAGTGGGACCCACGTCTCAAATTTTGGAAACACTCACGAAATCCGAACACCCGTTCCGATATGAGTTCATCCATACCAAATTTGTCCAATTCCGATATCAAATGGACCTTCAAATCTTAAATTTTTATTTTTGAAAGATTTTATAAAAATTTGATTTTTCTTCCATAAATTCACGGATTCATGATATAAATGAGTATGAAATCATGAAATATTATCAGTATAGGATAAGGAACATTTACCCCAATATTGTTCCGTGAAAATCGCCCAAAACTCGCCTTACTCGAGCTCAAAAATGGGAAAGAATTGAAAATGGGTCGAAACCCCATTTTCAGAACTTAAGTTCTATTTCTCGGATTTTTACCCTTCACGAACGTGGTCAGTGCCTCGCGTTCGCGAAGCACATTTTTGTGCTGCCAAAACTTTACTCTTCGCGAACGCGAAGGCAATATCGCGAACGCAAAGCCTTGCCAAATTTGGCCTTCGTTAACGCGATACACCCTACGCGAACGCGAAGCTTTAACGCTTGGTGCCCGGCCAGGCCTCGCCTTCTACCCGAACGCGAACGCTTCCACGCGTTCGCGATGAGCACTGCCATCTTCCCTTCGCGAACGCGTCCCCCTCTTCGTGAACGCGAGGTGTAAATTTTACCTGCCTCCAGTTTCTTCTTCGCGAACGCGAGCCACCTCTCGCGAATGCGAAGAAGGATACCACAAGCAGATTTCTGCAGTTTTTCCCAAGTCCAAAAATGGTCCGTTAACCACCCGAAATCAACCTGAGCCCTCGGGACTCCAAACCAAACATGCACCCAAGTCCTAAAACATCATACGAACTTACTCGCACGATCGAATTGCCAATATAACACTTAGAACTACGAATCGGACACCAAATCAAAGGAAGTTTTCAAGAAAACTTTATAACTTATAATTTTACAACCGGACGTCCGAATCACGTCAAATCAACTCCGATTCTCACCAAATTCGGAAGACACATCATAAATATTATAGTGGACCTATACCGAACACCGAAACTAAAATACGGACCCGAGGTAAATAAATCCAACATCAGTAATTTCTTAAAAATCAATAAGCTTTCAAGCTTTTAGTTTTTCATCAAAATTCCATAACTCGGGCTAGGGACCTCGGAATTTGATTCCAGGCATACGTCTAAGTCCCAAATCACGATACGGGCTTACCGAAATTTTCAAAATACTGATCCGGTTTCGTTTTCTCAAAATGTTGACCAAAGTCAACTTAGTTGAGTTTTGAAGCTCTATTTCCCATTTTAATCCATTTTTCACATAAAAACTTTTCTGGAAAATTGTACGGACTGCGCACGCAAGTAGAGGAATGATAAATGGTGCTTTTTGAGGTCTAAGAACATAGAATTACTTATTAAATTTAAAGATAATATTTTGGGTCATCACATTCTTTACCTCTAAAACAAACGTTCGTCCTAGAATGAAGTTAGAAAAAAAATGTACCTGAGCTGAAGAAAAGGTGTGAATATTTACTCCGCATGTCCGACTTGGACTCCCAGGTAGCTGCCTCTATCGGCTGACCTCTCCATTGCACCCGAACTGAAGGATAACTCTTTGACCTCAACTGTCGGACCTGCCGGGCCAGAATAGCCACCGGCTCCTCCTCGTAAGTCAAATCTTTGTCCAATTGGACTGAGCTGAAATCTAACACATGGGACGGATCACCATGATATTTTTGGAGCATAGACATATGGAACACCGGATGAACCACTGATAAACTAGGTGGTAATGCAAGCCTGTAGGCTACTTCACCCACCCTTTCAAGAATTTCAAAGGGTCCGAGATACCTAGGGCTCAACTTGCCTTCTTTCCAAACCTCATTACATCTTTCATAGGTGAAACCCGGAGCAATATTCATTCTCCAACCATGAATGCAATATCACGAACTTTACGGTCGGCATAAATCTTTTGCCTAGACTGAGCTGTGCGAAGTCGATCCTGAATAATCTTGACCTTATCCAAGGCATCCTGTACCAAATCGGTACCCAACAACCGAGACTCTCCCGGTTCAAACCAACCAACTGGAGATCGGCATCACCTTCCGTATAATGCCTCATATGGAGTACGGTGGTACTGTTGTACAAGAACAAAGGTGATATCCAGTGTTGTAATAACTATAGGGGTATGAAGTTACTTAGTCATACCATGAAAGTTTGGGAGAGGGTGGTGGAAGTAAGGGTGATGAGGACTGTGTCTATATCTGACAACCAGTTTGGGTTCATGCCGCGTCAATCAACTACAGAAACTATCCACCTTATTAGGAGGTTGGTGGAACATTACAGGGATATGAAGAAATATATGCACATGGTGTTTATTGACCTGGAGAAAGCATACGACAAGGTCCCTATGGAGGTTCTCTGGAGATGCCTGGAGGCAAAAAGTGTGTTGCTAGCTTACATTAGGGCGATCAAGGACATGTATGATGGATCTAAGACTCGTATTAGGACAGTAGGAGGCGACTCGGAGCATTTCCCAATTGTTATGGGGTTACATCAAGGATCTGCGCTCAGCCCGTTCTTATTTGCCCTGGTGATGGACACACTAACACACCACATTCAAGGGGAGGTGCCATGGTGTATGTTATTCGTTGACGACATAGTCTGATTGATGAGACGTGAGGTGGTTTTAACGATATGCAGGAGGTTTGGAGGTGCACCCTTGAGTCTAAGGGTTTCAAGTTGAGCATGACCAAGATAGAATATATGGAATGCAAGTTCAGCATCGAGTCGAAGGAAGTGGGCATGGACGTGAGGCTTGGAGCACAAGTCATCCCCAAGAGAAGTAGTTTTAAGTACCTGGGTCGATTATCCAGGGGGACGGGGAGATTGATGAGGACGTCACACACCGTATAGGGGTGGGGTGTATAAAATAGAGGTTAGCATCAGGAGTCCTATGTTACAAGAGAGTACCACCGTTAATCAAAGGTAAGTTCTATAGAGTTGTGGTTAGACCAACCATATTATATGGGGCAGAGTGTTGGCCAGTTAAGAACTCTCATATCCAGAAGATGAAAGTGGTATAGATGAAGATGTTGAGGTGGATGTGCAGGCATACTAGGATGGATAAGATTAAGAATGAAGTTATTCGGGAGAAGGTGGAAGTGGCTCCTATGGATGACAAGATGCAGAAAGCGAGGCTCAGATGATTTGGGCACGTACGGAGGAGGATCCCTGATGCTATGGTGAGGAGGTGCGATAGTTTGGCCCTGGCAGGGACGGGAAGAGGTAGAGGACGACATAAGAAGTATTGTAGAGAAGTGATTAGACAGGACATGGCGTTGCTGCAGATTTTCGAGGACATGACCCTTGATAGGACAGTGTGGAGGTCGAGCATTAGAGTTGTAGGTTAGGACGTAGTCGAGTCCAAGGGTGAGGCTAATTCGATAT